>NC_073252.2:95625000-98125000 GCF_029289425.2 Pan paniscus
GCAGGTTGCTCAGTTTCCACGTAGTTGAGTGCTTTTGAGTGAGTTTCTTAATCCTGAGTTCTAGTTTGATTGCACTCTGGTCTGAGAGACAGTTTGATATAATTTCTGATCTTTTACATTTGCTGAGGAGAGCTTTACCTCTAACGATGTGGTCAATTTTGGAATAGGTGTGGTGCTGAAAAAAATATATATTCTGTTGATTCGTGGTGGAGAGTTCTCTAGATGTCTACTAGGTCTGCTTGGTGCAGAGCTGAGTTCAATTCCTGGATATCCTTTTTAACTTTCTGTCTGTTGATCTGTCTAATGTTGACAGTGGGGTGTTAAAGTCTCCCATTATTATTGTGTGAGAGTCTAAGTCTCATTGTAGGTCACTCAGGACTTGCTTTATGAATCTGGGTGCTCCTGTATTGGGTGCATATATATTTAGGATAGTTAGGTCTTCTTGTTGAATTGATCTCTTTACCATTATGTGATGGCCTTCTTTGTCTCTTTTGATCTTTGTTGGTTTAAAGTCTGTTTTATCAGAGACTAGGATTGCAACCCCTGCCTTTTTTTGTTTTCCATTTGCTTGGTAGATCTTCCTCCATCCTTTCATTTTGAGCCTATGTGTGTCTCTGCATGTGAGATGGGTTTCCTGAACACAGCACACTGATGGGTCTTGACTCTTTATCCAATTTGCCAGTCTGTGTCTTTTAATTGGAGCATTTAGTCCATTTACATTTAAAATTAATATTGTTATGTGTGAATTTGAGCCTGTCATTATGATGTTAGCTGGTTATTTTGCTCGTTAGTTGATGCAGTTTCTTCCTAGCCTTGATGGTCTTTACAATTTGGCATGATTTTGCAGTGGCTGGTACTGGTTGTTCCTTTCCATGTTTAGTGCTTCCTTCAGGAGCTCTTTTAGGGCAGGCCTGGTGGTGACAAAATCTCTCAGCGTTTGCTTGTCTGTAAAGTATTTTATTTCTCCTTCACTTATGAAGCTTAGTTTGGCTTGATATGAAATTCTGGGTTGAAAATTCTTTTCTTTAAGAATGTTGAATATTGGCCCCCACTCTCTACTGGCTTGTAGAGTTTCTGCCAAGAGATCCATGGATAGTCTGATGGGCTTCCCTTTGTGAGTAACCTGACCTTTCTCTCTGGCTGCCGTTAACATTTTTTCCTTCATTTGAACTTTGGTGAATCTGATAATTATGTGTCTTGGAGTTGCTCTTCTCGAGGAGTATCTTTGTGGCGTTCTCTGTATTTCCTGAATCTGAATGTTAGCCTGCCTTGCTAGACTGGGGAAGTTCTCCTGGATAATATCCTGCAGAGTGTTTTCCAACTTGGTTCCATTCTCCCCTTCACTTTCAGGTACACCAATCAGACGTAGATTTGGTCTTTTCACATAGTCCCATATTTCTTGGAGGCTTTGTTCATTTCTTTTTATTCTTTTTTCTCTAAACTTCCCTTCTCGCTTCATTTCATTCATTTCATCTTCCATCACTGATACCCTTTCTTCCAGTTGATCACATCAGCTCCTGAGGCTTCTGCATTCTTCACGCAGTTCTCGAGCCTTAGCTTTCAGCTCCATCAGCTCCTTTAAGCACTTCTCTGTATTGGTTATTATAGTTATACATTCATCAAAATTTTTTTCAAAGTTTTCAACTTCTTTTCCCTTGGTTTGAATTTCCTCCTGTAGCTCCGAGTAGTTTGTTCATCTGAAGCCTTCTTCTCTCAACTCGTCAAAGTCATTCTCCGTCCAGCTTTGTTCCATTGCTGGTGAGGAGCTGCGTTCCTTTGTAGGAGGAAAGGCACTCTGCTTTTTAGAGTTTCCAGTTTTTCTGCTCTGTTTTTTCCCCATCTTTGTGGTTTTATCTACTTTTGGTCTTTGATGATGGTGATGTACAGATGGGTTTTTGGTGTGGATATCCTTTCTGTTTGTTAGTTTTCCTTCTAACAGACAGGACCCTCAGCTGCAGATCTGTTGGAGTTTGCTAGAGGTCCACTCCAGACCCTGGTTGCCTGGGTACCAGCAGCGGTGGCTGCAGAACAGCGGATTTTCGTGAACTGTGAATGCTGCTGTCTGATCGTTCCTCTGGAAGTTTTGTCTCAGAGGAGTACCTGGCCGTGTGAGGTGTCATTCTGCCGCTACTCGGGGGTGCCTCCCAGTTAGGCTCCTCAGAGGTCAGGGGTCAGGGACCCACTTGAGGAGGCAGTCTGCCCATTCTCAGATCTCCAGCTGCATGCTGGGAGAACCACTGCTCTCTTCAAAGCTGTCAGACAGGGACATTTAAGTCTGCAGATGTTACTGCTGTCTTTTTGTTTGTTTGTGCCCTGCCCCCAGAGGTGGAGCCTACAGAGGCAGGCAGGCCTCCTTGAGCTGTGGTGGGCTCCACCCAGTTTGAGCTTCCCGGCTCCTTTGTTTACCTAAGCAAGCCTGGGCAATGGCAGGTGCCTCTCCCCCAGCCTCGCTGCCGCCTTGCAGTTTGATCTCAGACTGCTGTGCTAGCAATCAGTGAGACTCCATGGGCATAGGACCCTCCAAGCCAGGTGCGGGATATAATCTCCTGGTGCACCATTTTTTAAGCCCGTTGGAAAAGCACAGTATTGGGGTGGGAGTGACCCAATTTTCCAGGTGCCGTCAGTTACCCCTTTCTTTGACTAGGAAAGGGAACTCCCTGTCCCCTTGTGCTTCCCGAGTGAGGCAATGCCTCACCCTGCTTCGGCTAGCACATGGCGCGCTGCACCCACTGTCCTGCACCCACTGTCTGGCACTCCCTAGTGAGACGAACCCGGTACCTCAGATGGAAATGCAGAAATCACCCGTCTTCTGCGTCGCTCACGCTGGGAGCTGTAGACTGGTGCTGTTCCTATTTGGCCATCTTGGCTTGTATGTTTATTGCGGCACTATTCACAACAGCAAAGACTTGGAACCAACCCAAATGTCCAACAATGATAGACTGGATTAAGAAAATGTGGCACATATACACCATGGAATACTATGCAGCCATAAAAAATGATGAGTTCATGTCCTTTGTAGGGACATGGATGAAAATGGAAATCATCATTCTCAGTAAACTATCGCAAGAACAAGAAACCAAACACTGCATATTCTCACTCATAGGTAGGAACTGAACAATGAGAACACATGGACACAGGAAGGGGAACATCACACTCTGGGGACTGTTGTGGGGTGGGGGGAGGGGGGAGGGATAGCTTTAGGAGATATACCTAATGCTAAATGATGAGTTAATGGGTGCATCACACCAGCATGGTACATGTATACATATGTAACTAACATGCACATTGTGCACATGTACCCTAAAACTTAAAGTATAATAATAATAAAATAAATAAATAAATAAAAGAAAGAAATGGCCCCTAAAATTTCATAACATTAATCTAATCCTTACATAGTTTATCAGGCTGGATTTTACACTATTTTTATTGCCCCATATCCCAAAACAATAGCTTACTTTAAGGTAGTCATAGCTGTAACACACACACACACACACACACACACACACACACCCTTTAAATTACATATCTGTTAAATTAAAACTGTACTGAGAAACTATTTCTCAACTACCAGACTGGGAAATTTTAAAACCTGAACAGTACATACTGTTGGTGAGGCTGTGTGGAAATATGCACTCCCATATATTGCTGGTGAGAATGCAAATTGGTGCAATCCTGAAATAGAGGAATTTAGCAATATCTAACAATACTATATATATAATTTTATATATATATGTATATATATATTCCCTTTCTCCCCTCTCCCCATAATCTGACTTTCAGGAGTTTATCCTGAACATATTAGGCCAACAATAAGAAAAGAGATTTGCACAAGGCTATTAATTTCAGCAATATTTACAATTGCAAAATACTGGGATGTCCAAATATAGGAAATTGGTTAAATAAACTATGCTGGATTTACACATTGAAGTTCCATGTAGCTGTAAGAAGACTAAGGAAGATTTCTATTAATTGATATGGAGGGTTCTTCATTAACATGTGTAAAACATCAAAGGACAAAAGATATATTGTGTATTACATATAGATAAAATAAAGAATAAAAGATATACCGCATGTTGTATATGTGTATAGCATATGTACATTATATGACCTTTGTGTAAGGAAATAGGAGCAAGAGAATATATAGATGTATATGTGCATTTAACAAAAGAAACTGAAGAATGATAAACCAGAAATCAAGAAATTATTTACCTACAAAGAGTAGGAGCCCTATTGAACCAGGTGGAAAAGGTTGGAGTGAATACAGTTTCTCTAAGTATACACTGTTGCATAGTTTTGACTTTTAGAAGCACATCAGTGTTTTTCATATTAGAAACACAGTGGATGCAAACAGTGACAAATGAACCAACTTTCATTTCAAATGAATAACATAGCCACACTGAGAGGGAAAAACAAAAACATAAACAAAACTAATGCCCAGCGTTTGAACATACTTTAAAAAAAATTAGTCCAAAGGAAAAGAAAACATAAACAAATTTTGAACTCGTCTTAGTAGGTTGTTTTTTCTTTTTCTTTTCCACAGACATATTGGGTATTACCATTCTGAAACTTTTTTTGTGCATGGTACTGTTGATAAGGTGAATAAATGTGTTGATTTCAGGACATGGTTAAGCAAATGAGTAAATGTGTTGATGTTACATCTCACATTGGAAGAATCAAGTTATGAGTATGTAATAGTGGAAGGGAGAAAGACAAGAGCCCTGTAGTGGGTGATCATGTGAATGGAGACAAGTATTGACATATATATGTGTGTGTGTGTGTCTCTCTCTCACACACACATGCACTCTGCTGAGAGGGCTGGAAACAACCATACATACTGCAGTAGCAATGAGCGTATTTAGCACCCAGATCTTAATTTCTAAATACTATTACCCACTAAAAAACAAAGGAGCAAAGAGCAACAATAAATAATAATAATTAAAAAAAACAGGCTCCCCAAACAAATGACTGAGTCCAGAACTTGAGCAAGGAAGATACAAAATGATCCCAAACATTCTCTTGTACCAGAAATTACATTCCCAAAAAGTGCTAATAACAAACAAACAACAACAACAAATGATGGGTAGAGGCATGTCAAAATATCCTAGCAGTTGTTTGAAGGGGTTAGCCCTGGCCAAATGTGAATGAACATTAATTTCTTTTCTTTTCTTTCTTTTGTTTTTTGTTTTGTTTTTTTGTTGTTGTTGTTGTTTTTGCAGTTGTTACTGGAAAGGGGTAGCAATCCAGACCCCAAAAAAGGGTTCTTGGGCATCGTGCAAGAAAGACTTTGAGGCAAATCCATAAAGTGAAAGCAAGTTTATTAAGTAAACGAATAAAAGAATGGCTATTCCATAGGCAGAGCAGAGACATGGGCTGCTCAACTGAGTATACTTGTAGTTATTTCTTGATTATATGCTAAACAATTGGTGGATTACTCATGAGTTTTCTGGGAAAGGAGTGGGCAATTCCTGGAACTGAAGTTTTCTCCCCTTTTAAGACCACATAGGTAACTTCTGGACATTGCCACGGCATTTGTAAACTGTCATGGTGCTCCTGGGAGTGTGTTTTAGCATACCAATGCATTATAATTAGTGTACTATGAGCAGTGAGGACAATAAGACGTCACTTTTGTCACCATCTTGGTTTTGGCCAGCTTCTTTGCTGCAATCAATTTGATCAGCAACATCTTTATGACCTGTACTTTGTGCTGACATCCTATCTTAACCTGTGACTAAGAATGCCTAACCTCCTGGAAATGCAGCGCAGGTGTCAGCCTTAACCCAGCCCCTATTCAAGATGGAATCGCCTCGATTCAAAGGCCTCTGACACAGTGATGGATTAGAATCAACTGAATATAACAGAAATCCATTAGTTCATACTGATAATAAATTGATAGTAGATTAACAAGTAAAGTAGAAGGGAGGGCTCTTCTTTATAGTAAATAGCTAATAATATAATTGAAATTAGTGGCAGGGTTGGAAAAGATTTTATTTGACAACCATTATATTAAGGATTGGAGTGGATAAAAATCATTACTTGATGCTAAATATAGGTAAGGAAAGGTTAATGAGGAACAGAATATTTACACAGTCTCAAAGTATCTCCCTATAAATTATTAATTATAAAAGGAAATGATATCTATACAGTGGAGAAAATGAGCAAAATTTTAACCAAATGATGAAAATTAATCTCATCAAAAAGAGACAAATAGTAATTATGTGCCTCCATATGTAATATATCCTGAAAAGTACATACATTACTTATATATTACTCCAACAAAAAGTACATAATCTGATGCTAATCATAAGGAAATATCAGAAAAACCCAAATTGAGAAACATTTCTCAATTTTTTAAGGATTGTCACTGTCATGAAAGACAAAGCCTCTTTCAGATTAAAGAAAACTAAAGATACATGAAAATTAAATGCAGTATGAGATCCTGGATTGAATATTGTATTTCCCAAAAATGCTTCAGAGAACATTATTGTGATAATGGACAAAATTAAAGTGTGAATTATTAATTACCTAAAGCTATTCTATCAGTGTTACATTTTCTAAATTTGATAGCTAAACTCGGTTTTATAATACATATATTGTTATTCTTTGGAAATGCACACTAAAATTTCAAGGCATTGGGGTGGCATGATGTATACAACTATGGGAAGTCAGGATTTACTTCCCCAAAATATAAATGATTGTTGAGCTGAAGACAACTAACAAGAAGACACAGGAAATCTCCTTGCCCGTCCTCAATTTGCCTAAAAGCAGGCCAAAGATAAAAGATACCACTCTCTACTCTAGCTATCCTGGCCCACTCTAGGTATTCTAGATTTGCAAAAACAAAAGTTTTTTTTTTTTTTCCTGCCCCCACTCCCACTGCTACCAGGGGGAACAAAGGTTAACCACTGAAGACAATTTTGGAGTCTTATGGAAATGGAGATGGTACAGAGGAATCTACATTAACAAGGTTTACTCACTAACCTTTATCTACCACTTATTAGCCTTCCCCCAAGTTGCTGCCTCAACAGACTCAAAGGTTTTTTTCCTTTGATTTCTCACTTCTCTAAAAATTTGTTATTTTTTATTGAAGATGCTATGTAAACTGGAATCCAAAGCCATCTGAGAACTACTCATTCCTTGGGTGTCTTCCACATATCTGTGAAATATACACATTCATAAACTTCTGTTTGTCTTTCTTGTGTTAATCAGTCTTTCATTACAGGGGTTCATTTCAATCCTATGGGGTTTATTTTTCCCCTGTAGAACTTAATCTCAACTGGTTCCAAAAACTTTCTACTTTTGTTGCCATCTTTCTGTAAAATATTTAAAAATACATTGTTAAAACATTTAATATAATGCTAAAGTTGAACTTCTTGGATGGTATAGTATTTAAATGTAATTAAAATAATTTTAATTATTTTTAAATTTTTATTTCCCCAAATATAAGTATTAATTATTAAAAGTTTGACATTATAGCACAGGTAAAATAATTAGTCTTGTTACTGTAAATATGTGAAATTCAATAGATGATAGCCTTCGATTGAAGCTGGTGGAAGGACTAGTATCCATAAACCAAAAATAAAGTTCTAAGGCTCCCCAACCATCTGAATGCAGCACCTGACAGCCAGGGCTCTTAAAATTTAACCCAAGAGACTGTTTCAGGCCATGAAGGGAAGTGGAGGTCGAACGTGCCTCATTATACCTCTACGGCACTAACATCAACACAGACTTTAAATCTGATAAGGAACATTTTACAACCCATTCTCTCTGAAGCCTGCCAGCTAAAAGTTTCATCTACCTGGTAAAGCTTTGGTCTCCACCACCTCTTATAGCAACCCAGACATTCCCTTCTATTGATCCCAGGTCTTTGGATAAACTCAACCAATTGTCAACCAGAAAACATTTAAATTTACCTGTAGCCTGGAAGTCCTTGTCTTGAGTTGTCCCACCTTTCTGGACCAAACCAATGTATTTCTTAAATGTATTTGATAGATGTATCATGCCTCCCTAAAATGTATCAAACCAAGCTGCGCCCCGACCACCTTGGGTACAAGTTCTCAGGACCTCCTGAGGGTTGTGTTATGGGCCATGGTCATTCATATTTGGCTCACAATAAATCTCTTCAAATATTTTAGTTTGACTCTTTTCGTTGACATATCTTTTGGCTTTTTCTGCAAGTATATGTATGACATTGTCACCAAGCTTATTACTTGATTAGTAACTATCCAAGGTATATATCTATGTTCTTCTTAACTCCTGGACTTCACCATTTGCTACACAATGGTGTGGCAAATTAAGTGAAATAATCGCTCAAAATGAAGTTTTGTACACTGCTTGAATAAAATGCTTTCTGAACAATTTTAAGGTTCTCATCAGACTATTGGTCTTAACTATATATTTTATTTCTAATACTTTTGCATGCACTTGCTTGTTTACACAATCACTTGTCTGCATTTCAGTTTTCATTTGATTCATTTTTTCAGTACGACCATGGAGTGAAATGGCAGGAGGATCTGTGGACTGTGTATCATGTAAGAAATACCTGTACTCTTAAGGTACAGCCATTCAGTTACTTCAGCAGTTTCCAACAAACTATTTTCTCTGTTAGTAACCACTGCTTATTACTCATTCCTGTCATCATAGATTTGTTAAGATTTTCTCTTTCTTTCAAGTAACCTTTTTACATGCAGTAGCTATTATATCTTGGTTGAAGATCTTGTATAAGTTGAACATCTCATATAAGAACAGTTTTTGAAATTCTAAAGTCATGACAAAATTTCAAAATATAATGCACATTCGAAATGACATCTTGTATGTTTATTTATATTTGAAAATGAATCTTCGGTTATTAACATAAGGGAAATATCATGCCTTATTTATGCAAATGATAGTGTGCTTTTGTAAACCCACATGATCCCATGACTGCTACTCACAGGTAAGTTCAAGGATGTCAGAAATAACTTGCAATCAGCATTTTCCCATTCTATCCTCCAAACTGTGAGACCTGAAGTTGAAGGTGAATAGTACATTTAGCACTGAACACTAAAACAGAATCCCAATTTCCATTCATTTCTGGTTTATATGGATGTCAAGGTTTTGTGAAACATACTTTAAATAGGAGAAATAAGAAAACATGGTTAGTATTAGAGATGATAATTTTTTAATAAATTTTACCTACTATTATTCAAATTCATATGTAAATGAATGCAAAATGAATTCAATAGGCTTTTAACTAGTTTTATCCCATTTAGAGTTAGGTATTTTATCTTTAACACTAGAAAAATCCTCAGGGTAATTTGTAGTTGTTAAGACAGAAGCCTAGTTTGTTATCGTCCCTCTGCAGTGGCTTAATAAAAATGCCTCAGACATTTTCTAAGCCTAAATACAATATGCATTTTCATTCTTCTATATGGGTAATTTTTAATTTTCTTCTTTACTTCAAGTTTCTGAATTTATTATTTTTCTGTAATTCTTCCTAATTTCTATAGCAAACTTTTTATAATTGGAAAATAACTATACACGTTATATAAAACTTACTTTGATAAAATGAAAATTGTTATATGTATTATAAAATAAAAACTATAGCTAATATAAGGTTTTAAATAAGCTCTACAACTCAATAGCATATTTATTCACCCAAACCGCACAAGTAACAGACAAATTCTGGCAATTCTGTCAGATGCCTAAAGTCAAATAAAACAAGAGATAGCTTTAAATCACCATGTGTGAAATCTGAAGAGAAAAGAAGGAAACATTCAGTGTTAGCTATAAAGGCTGCATGGTAGAAACAAGGATTTATTATATATTTATTATTAACATAGTAATCATTTTAAATTATAATATAAAAAATGGAAATATAAACAAATTTTAAAGTTTTGAACTTTAATTGAAATTGTCTGCACTCTTCTATGGGGAGAAAAAGACAATTTAAAACAATGATATTTGAAACATAAATGAATAAATAAATTTTAAAATGTCCTCAGTATCTACGTATCCACATATATTAATTATCATTTTCTTCATCTATAGGAAGCATGGCTTAGTGGAAATTATAAAGCATTATGAGCTAATGTGGCAGGCCAGGTCTCACTAACAGCTGAAATGGCAGGCCTCTGTGACAAATATGTCAGCACTGACTGAGTAGTTAAGTTAAATATTAAAAGCTGATAGAGCCAGTGCCCTTATACAAAGGCTGGAATGTAACAAAAGCCCACCAAGAGTTTTGCCTAGGCTTTTCCTGGGCCTTGAAGCATGACAAGATAATGAAGGAATTGTTAACAGGACCCCTCTAGGATTCAACAAGTTTTCTTATGGATCTGAAGAATCTTCATTTGCCATGGAAGGTAACACATTTACTAATTCCAGGGATTAGGGCATGGATAGTTTTGAGGGGACTTTATTCTACCTATCACAGAGTACTTCATGTGACTGCAGTTGAGGAACATAATTATTAATCTCTAAGAAATAATAATTATGTGTTTAAATAAACTCGTGAAACCCTCTGTTAAAAAAAATGTCACTTCTAGAGAGCTGAAGTATACAACTATTGTAGAAGGGAAAATATTTCTTCCTTCACTCATTGCAAGGTTCATGGCTGACATCCCTAAAATAAAAGACAGATTGACAAGAGGAAAACATACAAATTTATATAAGTTTTATGTGACATAGGAACCTTCAGAAATGAAGATAGAAAAGACCCAGAGAAAACAATTTATCTTTATAGACAGTTGTAAAAAAAAAAGTATGATTGGCAGACAAAAGAGTATGACTTAATGATAATAAACTGAGGGGAACTCAGCAAGGCTTGCTTGTTCAGATTCTTTTTGGCATCTCTGTGTCAAACTCCATCTCTCTGGGTTTAGGACAGACACTTGTCACATGAAGGCCTTTAGGAGAAGAGAGGGATTACATCAGAGAGTAACCTTCCCAGGTTTTATGGTTTGTTTCAGGGTGAAAGGGGCTGGTAGAATTCTGGTTTTCATGATCCTTTTCAGCAAAAAAGTGGTGGGAGGAGGTCAGAAAGACCTTTCTGCTTCTGTGGATTTTTAACTTTCTTTCGGGTTAAATGATTAAGTATGCTAAGATGTCATATTTTGGGATAGTGTTTTTTGCATCCCACTTCATCACTATTTTAAGAACTCTAAAAAGTTTCCAATGTATATGTAAAAAATTTTATTTAATAGTTAATCTTCAAAGAAAAAAGAAGGTCCAAATAAGAACAATCAGAAATGACTAAGGTGAAATTACAAAAAAATCACACGGAAATACAAAAGATCCTTAGAGACTACTATGAATGTTTCTATGAATACAAACTAGACAATTCAGAAAAAAAATTAATTTTTGGAAACACACAAGCTCCCCAGATTGAATCACGAAGAAATCAAAACGCTGAACAGACTGCTAATGAGTTCCAAAATTGAATCAGTGATAAAAAAAAAACCTAACAATGAATAAAAGCCCTGGACCAGATAGACTCAGAACCCAATTCTCCCAGGCATACAAAGAAGAACTGGTACCAATTCTTCTGAAACCATTCTGAAAAAATCAAGGAGGAATGATTCCTCCCCAACTCATTCTACAAAGTCAGCATCATTCTGATCCCAAAACCTGGTAGAGACACAATGAAAAAAGAAAACAACAGGCCAATATCTAAATCCTCAACAAAATACTAGCAAACCAAATCCAGCAGCACATCAAAAAGTTAATTCACCAAAGTCGAGTAGGCTTTATTCCTAAAATTTAAGGTTGGTCCGACATATACAAGTCAATAAATGTGATTCACCACACAAACAAAATTAAAAACAAAAACCACATGATCATCTCAATAGATGCAGAAAAAGCTTTTGATAAAAATCTAACATACTTTCATGATAAAAACCCACAACAAATGGGACATCAAAGGGACACATAATAAGAGCCATCTATGACAAACTCACAGCCAACAACATAGTAAACATGCAAAAGCTGAAAGCATTGCCCTTAAGAACTAAAACAAGAAAAGGATACCCACTCTCACCACTCTTATTTGCCATAGTACTAGAAGTCCTAGCCAGAGCAATCAGGCAAGACAAATAAATAAAAGGCATTTAAACAGGAAAAGAACATGTCAAATTATCTCTTTTCACTGACAATATGATTCTATACCTCAAATAGCCTAATGGCTCTGCCAAAGAGCCCCTAGAACTGATGAATAACTTCAGTAAAGTACTAGCACACAAAATCAATATATAAAAATCTAGCATTTTTGTATAGCAACAATGTTTAAGCTGAGAGTCAAATAGAGAATGCAATCCCATTTACCATAGCCACATGCATAAAAAAATCTAGAAATATATCTAACCAAGGAGGTGAAAGATCTCTATAAGGAGAACTACAAAACACTGCTGAAAGTAATCATAGATGATATAAACAAATGGAAAAACAATCCATGCTCATGAATAGGCAGAATCAATATTGGTAAAATGGCCATGCTGCCCAAAACAATTTACAGATTCAATGATATTTCTATCAAACTACCAAGGTCATTTTTCATGGAATTAGAAAAAAATTATACTAATATATATGGAATGAAAAAAAAAAAAGCCCCAATAGCCAGAGCAGTCCTAACAAAACAGAACAAAGTTGGAGGCATCACATTACCTGACTATAAGCCATACTACAAGGCTATGGTAACCAAAACAGCATGCAACTGGCACCAAAACAGGCACACAGACTTATGGAACAGAATAGAGAACCCAGAAATAAAGCCACACACTTAGACAAAGTTGACAAAAATAAGCAATGGGGAAAGGACTCCCTTTTCAATACATGGTGCTAGGATAACTTGCTAGCCATATGCAGAAGAATGAAATCGACCCCTACATATCATCTAAAGAAATTAACTCAAGATAGATTAAAGACTTAAATTAAAGACCTAAAACTATAAAAAATCCTAGAAGAAAACTTAGAAAATACCCTTCTGGACACTGGCTTTGACAAAGAATTTATCACTAAGTCCTCCAAAACAACTGCAACAAAAATGATAATTGGCAAGTGGTACCTCATTAAATTAAAGAGATTCTGCACAGTAAAACAGATTATCAACATAGAAAATATATAACCTACAGAACAAGAGAAAACATTCACAAATAAGGCATCTCACAGAGGTCTAGTGTCCAAAATCTATAAAAAACTTAAACAATTGAACAAGTAAAAAGCAAATAGCCTCATTAAAAACTGGGCAAAGGGCATGAACAGAAACTTCTCAAAAGAAGATCTACCAATAAACATATGAAAAATGCTCATCATCACTAATCATCAGAGAAATGCAGATTGAAACCACAATGATATACCATCTTACACCAGTCAGAATGGCTATTACTAAAAAGTAAAAAAAAACAGATGTTAGTAACTCTGAGGAGAAAAGGGAACACTCATACACTGTTGATGGTAATGTAAATTTGTTCAGCCACTGTGGAAAGTGGTTTGGCAATTTCTCAAAGAACTAATATTAGAACTGCCATTCAACCTAGCAGTCCCATTACTGGGTATACAGCCAAAGGAAAAGAAATAATTCTATGAAAAGGACATATGCTCTTTTATGTTCATTGCAATACTATTCACAATAGCAATGTCATGGAATCAACCTAGGTATCCATACGTGGAGGACTGGACAAATAAAATGTGTTACATATACACTATGGAACACTAACAGCCATAAAAAAAAATCACACTTTTTGCAGCAACATGGATGCAGCTGGAGGCCATTATCCTAAATGAATTAACCTAGAAACAGAAAACCAAATACCGCCTGTTCTCAGTTGTGGGAGCTAAACATTGGGTATACATGGACTTAAACATGAGAACAACAGACACTGGGACTATTAGAGAGGGGAGTGAGGGAGGTGGTAAGGACTGAAAAACTACCTATTGGGTATTATGCTCAGTACATGGGTGACAGGATCAATCATACCCCAAACCTCAGCCTCATACCATATGTCATATAACAAACCTGCACATGTATTCCTGAATCTAAAACAAACATATAAAAATGAATAGTTCATCTTTTTCTTTCTTTTCACATCTATTAACCAGGACAGATTTCTCTTAACACTAATTATAAAGTACTTAACTAAACTATTTTAATTGTTAATTGTTAATTTCAACAATAACTGTCAGTAATGTATACAATACAGTTAATAATGATCATGGATGTTCAAAAATTATAATCCAAAATATACTAAAGGTCCTCAAAAAATAAAGTTATTATCTTTGCAGACATATATCCATTTTCAGAAATTTATAGAATTACACACTGGCAAGAAGATATTACGAATAAAGCACACCTCCTGTTAGATTTAATTAACCTCTCAGTTTACCAAAGGAAAATAATTTATCCTTTCTTTCTTTCTTTTTTTTTTTTTTTTTTGAGATGGAGTCTCTTATGCTGTCACCCAGACTGGAGTGCAGTGCTGTGATCAAGGCTCACTGCAACATCCACCTCCCAGGCTCAAGCGATTGTCCCACCTCAACCTCCCGAGTAGCTGGGACCACAGATGTGTGCCACCACTCCCAGCTAAATTTGTGTATTTTTGGTAAATATGGGGTTTCTAGTGAGTGAAACTAGAGTTTTACTGTTTTCTATGACCAAATTATCTGGCCTAAAGAGGAGGTCATGGGAAGTTTCAATATGTAGCCAACTGAGACAGAAGTAGTGGGTAGCCTGAGGATCCAATACTTCAATTGCATCTAAAGAAGGGAGCAGTCTTATGGAACTGAGCCCTTAATCCATGGAATCTAAAGCTAACTCCAGGTAGATAACGTCAGAATTGAACTGAGTTGTAGGACACCCAGTTGATGTCTGCACAGAATTGGAGACTTACCTGGTGTGAAAACAAACCCACACTTTTTTTTTTTTTTTGCCAGAATTATTGGCATGAACATAGCAGAGAGAAAAACCAAGAGTTTTGGTTTGTTGAGTTTTTTCCCCTTTATCCACATAATAGCCAATTTCCCTGCAATTTTCAACAATGGTTTAAACCAAAAAGAAAGGGTTCCAGTAAATATTAACTAAATCAGAAGTTCTAATTGTGAGAGTAGTTCTTCTTCTTATAGAAATCTAAAATTGATCTTACCTATATTAAGTACCTCGTTACTTAGGTATTGGGTTCAAAGCTATGGCATAGTCAGGCCTCCACTGGCTAGGAACTGAAAATTTAAAAATGTCTGGGAGCAGAATTAATTAAGATTTAAGAATTTTAAATTTTCCTACTCATTTAGCATCAAACGAACAATATCAGTGCCATCTAAAAAATAAATCATTCATCTGTTTTCAGCTAAGAACTCAAGTTTAAGTGAGAAAAGAAGAAAATATCTACAATAATCAATCTTTAAATTGCAAGTGACTTTTAGACAAAACACCTACTTCTGCAAAGAACTTGCATGAATTTTTAGTAAGTTGATAATAATAATCATTAGTTATGGCTATTAAATGATATCTAAGTGTGTTCAATGTTGCTTTCCTATTAGTAGAAAAGTACATATTGAGATACACAGGAGCTTTATAGTATATATGTGAATACACATACATACACACCCTGAATATACAAAACATTGTCTATGGGAGTTAAAATGTTAACTATTTTGACTAATTATCCTATTCAGGAAAGCATCTTAAAAAATTTTCTAAGCATCTTAGAAAAAATTTAATCTCAAAATTTGAAATATATCTAAATAGGAGTTTTGGAGTGAATAAAATACTTATCTTGTTTGAAAAATTTTCTGCTAAATTTATTACATAATTTTACAAGGTCCATTTATATTTAAACTCCATTTTAAAATAATCACAAAGTTAAGAATGGATTAAAATTAAATATTGCTGGTGAAACTTCAAAATTCTGGCCCTTCATCTTCTAAATTGGAACTTCTGCCACCTTTACAAAAGAAACAAACTTTTAATTCATCTATTTACTTGCATAGATCTCTCTTTGGCTGTGTTTTAAAGTGTACCACACTAAGGTGATCTACATTCATTAAGTTCATGCTCTGGTCTCCAATAATGGAGCTTGATTTTCTCTCATTTAATCAGATTTATAAAATTTTGCACACTAATTGAGGTAAACTGTGCAATTAAAAAACCAATTATATTTTACAATTGACCAAATCTTTTATTGAAACCACTAATCCCATAAGTTGTAGACTTATACATATAACCATCAAAATTAAGTGTTATATATCAACACTTTATTTATCTATCACTAATTATAAATGCCCAATCTAACTGACAGAAAATAGAAATAATGAAAGAAAGCTTGGATTGACAGCTTACTCATGATCTTCATCACTCTGGTAAATATATTAACTTTTTCAGTGGGTATTTAATGCACTGGTGTGTAATAAACTATACTAATTAACCGAAGTCAAAATAATACCATTCCAAATAGCCAATTATTACACTATAAGAATTAGGTAGCTCTTCAGCAGCAGTCAAAATGAAGACACTCATTGTCCGTATTTATTCTGCAATAAAGTCATAAGACAGCGTTAACTCACTCATTTTAGAAGATACCTTATCAGAATCACCAGGTGACATACACATATAATTTATATAATACAAGTTATAATGATTATATGATATAATAATATTATCACTGCTATAGAACAAGACATAAAGATTATCTGACAGACTATTACTTAGAATAAATTTTGTACACGTATCTCTAAAGGAAATTTAAAGATTCTCCTACTTATTTACTTGACTGTTTAAGAAGGATCAATCATGAATGGTTTCCTACATAGATTATTAGAAGCCATGGTAAACATTTCACCCTCTCTGTCTCTCTGTCTCTGTCTCTCTGTCTCTGTCTCTCTCCCTCTCTCACACACACACACAAAGAGAATTATTTAAATTCCTGAAATAAATACTATTTTAATTACTAATCAAGAAAACTTCCAGCCTCCAAATAACAACAAACTGCTTTAAAGAAAAAGGAAAGTTTATGACTATAATCCTACTCTATCCTAGCTAAATATTTAAGTGCAAGACAACCACCATTTGATGTGAGTTGGGTCAGTTAACAAAATACTTTATTCTCACTAATTTTTCAGGTATGTTGATGAAGAGTCTGATTCATTATGTGAAATATAATTAAATTTTCATGGAGATACAGGTATTTCAAATAAACATCAAGGCTCATTTTAAAGCCTGCTTTGTAAAAAATATGCGTTCCTTTGCATTTTCCTATGAGTAAATTCAGGGTTTTCTAATCAGAAAAAATACAATTATAAATTTTGATTAAAAGTTAAGGTTTTTCATTTATTTACTTATATTTATTTGGATGTGATTGTAATGATGGTTAATTTTTCACTTTTACACTCTAGAGCTGTGGTGTCTAATAGAGTAGCCACTAGCCATTTGTGGCTATTTCCATTTCAATGAATTAATATTAAAATAAATTACAAATTCATTTCTTTGGTCACACTAAACACACTTTAGTTGCTCAACTGACAGGTAATAAGAAATATTTCCATTCTCTCAGAAAGTTTTCTTGAGCAATGCCACTCCAGAAGCACCACAAAGAGTGAAAGGATTACAAGCTTGGGCAGTTAGCACTTTTAAGTAACATAACCAAGATTCAAACCCAGGCATATCTCTGGAGTCTCTGCTTTTACCCATTAGCCAACTAGTTTTAGGAAAATTTATAACACTTACTAAAAATTATATTTGGCCTAACTCTGTAGCTACGGAGAACAATGCAGAAATCATTTAAAAGCAGATTAGGCAGTGTAAGTTTAGATTAATTTATACTTAACTAATGATGATAGTTACATGTAAGTCTGGACTCAGCCTACTTTCAAAAATAATTTGGAACTATTAATTACACTATAAAGTCTAAATATCTAGCATCTTATTAGAACATTTATCATTTAACTCATCAATTGTTTTTAAATTTCACCTTGCCGTTCAGCCAGGAGAAAAATGATTATTGTAATATTATGGTCAAACACAAATGGGACAGGAGAACTGTATGCTCTGAAACCAGATCCTTGAAATTCTTTTCAAAATAGCTATAACGTGCTTAGAAAATATTCAGAAAATGAGATTATTTTATAAAACATCTGTCAAAGGATCTAAAGTTCCAAAGAATTATAATTGTATTTTGGCTGATCTGATCTGAAAGCTTCACATTATCCTTCCAGCCTGGCCATAAATTCCTGTTTCCTACATCTAGTAGCTCTAAGAATATTTCCAGTGTCCACAATGGGAAAAAAATTATTCCACTTATTCTGTTCCGAGTTTATAATTATTTCTTATTTGGTCTTATTATTTTATAACTATTTTAAATAGAAATTTAACCTTAAAATAATTTTCTTTTTGCCAAGCATCTGCAGCTACATTCAACACTGGCTCCTAGAACCACCCCCTCTGCCCCAACCCCATCTCCTACTTCTGCCCTATGGTTCCCTCTCATTATGCAAGAAGTCAGACATTGACTTTAGAACCAATACTTTCTGCAAATGTTTTCTAAACAACAAACTGCCAATATCTATATAATGTGCATACACCTAATCAGTGTATTTGTCAAATACGCGTTGTTGGTTGAATCAGTTAGTGGATTAGAAAATCAATTCAGTGATAAGCTTGAAAAAATAGTAAACATCATGATGCAATATAAACAACACTTTTTTGGTAAAAATGTCATGGCAAGCAATAGTGAATGAAGACAAAAGTGAGTCAATTCAGTAATAAGTAGAAGATATTATCTTTATTATAATAAAAATTTGTTTGCCTATATATTCTAATGTTTCTCTTTCATCTGCTAATCATACTCATAATTTTATCTTTCTGATTATGTTTTTGTCAACCATCAATAAATCTATTTCTCTGACAAATATGAAATATGATTTCTCAGAAAGAGTATTTTTGAGATATGGGAAAGAAAAAGCCTAAATCAGAACACAGTCCACATAACTGAGCAAAAGATATAGGCTAGAATGATAAGTAAATTTGTGGCACAATTATAAGTTCAACTGCTGTATTTACTGAATGCAAACAAATGCCAGTAGTAATCCTAAAAGCTATCAAAATATAAATTTTAGGTTAACTGACTCACTAGCAAGCTCTATATTATTTACACTGCAGAGTGGAGATAAATGAGGTCAGTGCTATGTGAAATGCTATCATAAGCTGGGAGGAAAAAAGGTCTGCAAACTGCCAAATATTACCAAGAATGTGACAATTTCCTGATCTTTTTGAACACTGTAGTTTGCTTATCGGTAAAACATTCTGGGAAATGTATTTTTTTGCAGAAACATAAAATTCTTGACATTACTGATGAAAATGCCTTTACATTATTACTGTGATTCTACTTGTTAAGTCTCATCATTTGTCATCTTGTAAGCAAATGTAGATTTGATGATTTCAGCTGTCATGGTTTCTTGCCAAGACTGCAAACAGACTTATAGGAAATTTCTAACCACTAGAAGAAGAGATAAGTGTCCAGAACACTAATTTTCACAATAGCCAGCTACCAGCTCCACCCCATTATCAACTACAAAAATTTCTAAAGTAGCAATGGAAGAGGTGTTTTTAGGATCCCTCAGAACAAATTAAAAGAATAGCAACTGTACACTATCAGTTAACTAGCAGGCCCTTTACAATGCTACACTAAAGTAGAGAACTAGTCTCATCATGATGCAGCCATTAACAGAAATTGAATTAACAGAACCTTTAAAAATTAGCAGCATTGAGCCTTCACTTTACAAATTTGGAAAATATATTTGCTTAACCAAGAGTTCCTGCTATTTTCACATGAACTGACAGAAAAACATCCTAGTGTAATCACTGCTTCTCATAGTCAACTTAGAGTGTAGGAAAAATTATTCCCAGTGCAATGGGCCATTTAGGACTATTTGGTTGGAGAAAAAGACAGGAAACACTGCCCAGGGACTCAACTAATGCATACAAACTCACATAAACTTAAGGTAAAGAGATGTAAAAAGATATTCCATGCAATGGAAACCAAGAGTGAGCAGGTATAGCTATTTTTATATCAGATTAAACAGTAAAGCAACAATGTTAAAAAAGACACAGAGAAACATCATACAATGATAAAAGAATCAGTCCAACAGGAAAATATCATAATCCTAAATATATATGCACCTAACATGGGAGCTCCCAAATTTATAAAACAATTATTACTAGACATTAGAAATGAGATACACAGCAAGACAATAGTAGTGGGGGGCTTCAGCACTCCACTGACAGCACTAGATATACAGGTTATCAAGATAGAGTGTCAACAAAGAAACAATGGACTTAAACTATACCCTAGAACAAATGGACTCAACTGGTATTTACAGAACATTCTACCCAACAACTGCAGAATGCTCATTATTTTCATTAGCATATGGAACATTCCCCAAGATACACCACATGATAGACCACAAAACAAGTCTCAATAAATTTAAGAAAATCAAAATTATATTGACTACCCTCTCAGAACGCAGTGTAATAAAACTGGTCATTAACTCCAAAAGAAACCCTCAAAATTATACAAATACATGGAAATTAAATAATCTCCTCCTGAAGGATCTTTGGGTCAACAATGAAATCAAGATGGAAATCTAAAAATTCTTAGAACTGAATGATAATAGTGACAAAACTTATCAAAACCTCTGGGATACAGCAAAAGTGGTGTAAAGAGGAAAGTTCATAGCATTAAATACCTACATCAAAAAGTCTGAGAGAGCAGAAACAGACAATCTAAGGTCACACCTCAAGGAAATAGAGAAACAATAACACACCAAATCCAAACCCAGCAAAAGAAAAGAAATAACAAAGATCAGAGCAGAACTAAATGAAATTGAAGCAAAATAATACAAAAGATAAATGAAACAAAAAGCTGATTCTTTGAAAAGATAAACAAAAATGATAGACCATTAGCAGGATTACTCAAGAAAACAGAGAAGATCCAAATAAGCTCAATTAGAAATGAAACAGGAGATATTACACCAATACAGCAGAAATACGAAAGATCATTCAAGGCTACTATGAAGACCTCAAGTAAATCTAGAGGAGATGGAAAAAATCCTCCAAATATACAACCCTCCTAGATTAAATCAGGAAAAAAATAGAAACTCTGAACAGACCAATAACAGGTAGCAAGATTAAAATAGTAATAACAAAAATTGCCAACAAAAAAAGTCCAGAACCAGATGGATTCACAGCTGAATTCTTTCAGGCACTCAGAGAATAATTGGTACCAATCTTACTGAAACTATTCCAAAATATAAAGAAAGGAGGAATCCTCTGAAAATGATTCCATGAAGCCACTATTCCCCTAATACTAAAACCAGGAAAGGACATAAAAGTCCCCCTAATACTAAAACCAGGAAAGGACATAAAATATTCTCAAAAAAAAACAAAAAACAAAAAAACAAAAAAAACTACAAGTTAACATCCAACAGCATTATCAAAAAGATAATCCACCATGATCCAGTAGATTTCTACCAGGGATGCAGGGATGGTTTAACATATGCAAGTCAATAAATGTGATACATCACATGAACAGAATTAAAAACAAAAATCATAAATGCAGGATATCCAGTGAACACCATCAATGGGATCAATCAAGAACCTTATCAACATTAAGCAACCAGGAAAATGTTCTCCTTCACTGCCAGATCCAAAACTTCCCTCATCCAGTGAGAAACACCAAGGTGGCTGAGGTAGCATTAGCAAGAAAAATCTAGCCACAACAAGAAGCCCAACACAGAAGCCTCTTTGATCCTGTGGGTCTAACACTCCCCTCCCTTGCCCATCTAAAAAAAACTAATGTGGCCAAAGTGTATTGGTAGAGAGAATCTTGTCACAGCAAGAACCCAGACTGGAAAGTTTTCTAGATCTTTCAGACAGCTAACTGTGCCACAGCAAGGGAGCCTCACTGTTTTCATATGTTTGAGGTTCCCCTATCACTCTGGGAGAATGCTCATGGCCTAGTCCAGGAATCAGCTCCTATCTTCTCATTTAGAAACAGAAGGCACAAGTAGAATATCCAGTGATACCAGATAAACCAAAAAGCTTAATGTAACACTGCAAAGCATCTAAAAATTAAACTGTTATTAGAGCCTTAACCCTCAAAAACAGATCAGGTACTGTGCGCTGAACCTAAACAGAGTGACTGTCTGCTAAAATAAAAAAAAAAATTAAATAAAACCCAGACAAAATAGAAAAAAATAGATGAAATGTCTAAGATATAATTAAAAATCGCCCATCATACCAAAAACCAAGATGTTCAAAACCATAAAGAGAAAAGACTGATGCCAAACTGAGAAGAATTAGATGTCACAATTATCTGTAAGGATTTTAAGAGACCCATCATAAAATGATTCAACAATCAATTGTAAATTCTCTTACAACAAATAAAAAATATAAAATTTCAGCAAATAAATTATTTAAAAGAAACAAATGGAAATTATAGAACCCAAAAATTCAGTAATAGAAAACTCCCTGGATGGACACAATAATAGAGTGAGATAACAGACAATACAATCAGTGAAACTGAGGACAGACCAATACAATTCATCTAACACTAAGCAATAAGAAAAATATACTGAAAAAAGAACAAAGTCTAAGGGACCCAAGAGACTATATAATAATAACCGATATTTATATCATCTAAGTCCTGGAAGGAAAAGAGAAAGACAATAAGGTTAAAAGTATATTCAAATAATTAATGGCTTAAAACTTCCAAAATTTGATGGAAGACACATAATTACATATTCAAAGAGCTGAGTAAACTCCAAACAGGATAAACTCAAAGAAATTACTGCAAGTCAAATCTTAATCAAACTTTTGAAAATGAAAGACAAAATAAAAATCTTTAAAGCACCTAGAGAGAAAGGCATCTTATTTATGGGGAAACACCAATTTGAAGGCCAGCAGATTTGTCTTATAAAACAAAGGATGCCAGAAAGAAATAGAATAATCTTTTTAAAGTATTGAAAGGAAAACACCATCAACATGAATTCTATATTGGAAAAATTATCCTTCAGGAATCAAGGGGAACTAAAGATATTCTCAGGTGAAGGCAAACTAAAAGAATTTGTTGCTAATCAACTTACCATTAAACATCATGTAACAGAAGTTCTGTAGAGAGAAAGGAAATAATAAAAGAATCTTGGAGCATCAGCAAGGAAGAAGAAACCACAGAGCAGAAATATGGATACACTCAATAGACTTTCCTTTTTCTCATGAGTTTTATAAATCACACTTGATGATTAAAACAAAAATTATAACAAATATCATTCAGATTTTATGCCACTCTTACGTATGGCAATTATCAAAGTGGCTATATAGGTAATGTTTGTCTTTGCTAGTAAAACACAACAAGTATCTAGAGAATTAAGTTCATAATTCACTCATCTTAATATGTCCATTGTATTTTTCAGAATGATTAACACATATTAGTGTTTAATAAATATTTAGTAAATGGATGAATGAAATGGGTAAATTTTTATTTACCATTATTTTCCCTCTTCCTCTAAATAACTAGTTAAATATTTCAAATATTAAAGTAATTATTATGCAAAGCATTTTTTAAAGCTGTGATTTCCTAAGAAATTATATTGTTTATAATTAGGTACCATTGTAGCCCACATTACTTTGGACCAACAGGTTTCTTTGTGTTATACTATTCTAAAGATAACATTCAATAATATTCCATGGATATGTGGCTTTATAGCTTCTTGGTAACTGAAGAAGTACAATGAGGATATTTCAGAAATGAGAAAAATATCCAGAATTTTAAAAACAATAAGAACCTTCAAGTTTAATAATATAGGTAACATTAACAGTTGAGGTGGGTCACAGGACTTAGCATACAAGTCCTGTGGCCTTATTTTTAACTTACGGTGTTTTTAATAGTGGCCCAATTCCATTCCTTTGTCTGAGAGCTGTAGAAGTTTGGAAGTATTTTACAGAATAGTCTTTGTAGTCCTAAAATGTCTTAAATTTCTGTTTCATACTTCTCACATCCAGTTCAAGGCCCCACCCCTATTATAACTCTGGCCCCAACATGTTACAGAATATTAAAATGGATTAGTGTTTATTTTCTAAAGGAATTAGAAACTAGGAATTAAACATTAGGGGTAATCCTGACCCTCCTTAAGTCTGAATGAATTCCTGATAGCTGTGGGCATCAGTGTATTTACAGGGATCCCTAAATAAAAATTAATTTCAGAATCCCATTCATCTTCAGGTAGTTTTCATCATGGCTGTGATAGGAGGAAGAGATGACCCTGAGATTTGCTTTCTGAAATTAGGTTGAAATTTGCTTTCTCAACTTAGGTAATCAAATGTATGATATTACAAATAGTAATATGACACAGAAAGTATGTGTGTTAGAAGTGAATCAGAACCAATCATGGTGACTCACGCCTATAATCCCAGCACTTTGGGATGCCAAGGCGGGTAGATCACTTGAGGTTAGGAGTTCAACATCAGCCTGGCCAATATGACGAACCCCATCTCTAGAGAAATAAATCAGAACCAGCTTCCCCGAAAGACTGATAAATTTGATTAAAAAAATTAACTACTCTGTACAGGAAAAAAATACCATAAATGCAACTGAAAAAAATACATTATCCAAGGAAAGCTTATTTATATTACACAAGGCAGATGTATTTTGCTTAATTTATGAAGAGCTTATACATCCAATTGGAAGGAGATAAACTATCTTAGTGTGTATTGAATATGAGATATGAACAGGTATTTACAGACCAAAATGTACAAATCAATAATAAATACCTGAAAAGATATTCTACCTTTATTACAAAAAGGAAATTAAAAAGGAATCATTTTCACCAATCCAATTGGCAAATTTAAAAAGTCTGATGATATCCACTGCAGGCAAGAGTGCAATAAAAAGAAGCTCATATCATCAGAGAGAATGTAAGTTGGAACACGATTTCTGAAAAATAATTTGGCAATATTTTTTAAAAATTGACAGGGATATCCCTTTTGACTCAGAAAACCCACAACTTGGATTTGTTTTACCGATATGATTATCAAAGTTTTCCAAGATATATTTTAAAAGATATCTTTTGCAAAACAAAAATAACAAAAATACTGGGAACAATTAAAGTGTCCAAAAATACTATCAAAAACAAAAACAGCAGCTAGCACTTAGCATTTTCTATGCTACCTACTCTTCTTAGCATTTAATTTGTATAGTTTTACATAACCCACACAAAATTTTGGAATTATACCTCTACTTTGCAGATGAAAAATGCAAACATGGGAAGTTCTTGCCCAGTGTTCTACAACTCTGAATTGGTAGAAATGGGATGTAAACCACTGCAGTCTGATTCCAGAGTGCCTACTCTTAAGTAAATACGATGCAGTTAAAAACAGGTAGAAGATAGATATCTATGTGTTAATATGGAAAAATCTCCAAGAGGAAAAATAAGGGATAAAATGTAGTGAAAGGTATGTTCTCTTGTATGTTTTTGTATGTGCATATAATTATACATGAAGTTTATTTGCTGAATAAAATCACCAAAAAAAAAAAAACCAATTACCCAGTTTTTGCATTATATATGTGTGTTGTTTTTATTTAGCAACATCAATAGCCATTATATGGGAAAGCCATTATATAGTAGGGAATAGCCTACTTTTATTAACATCTTTGTAGTTTTTTGAATTAAAAAATATATAAATATTATATTTTAAAGTAATAAAAGCAATGTTAATAATCCATGATCAGTAATTTTTAACCTAACAATTGTTAAATTCATTGATTCATATATTAATTTAATAATTCATTCCCTTAACAAATATTTATTAAATACTTAACCATACGACAATTTTCTAGGTCAGGAGTTGGCAAGCTTTTCCTGTAAAAGGCTAAATAGCAAATATTTTAGGCTCTGTAAATCCTATTGTCTTGGTCATAACTATTCAACTCAGCCTTTGTAGTGCAAATGCACGATAGGCAATATACAGTAATGTGCCACGTCATGAATGTTCCCGGCAATGACGGTTCGCAAATGTGACTGTGATCCTTCAAGCTTCATTTATATTAAGTGCACATACAAGTGTATCATTTTTTAATCTTTTATACTGTAGTTCTATTTTTCCATTTGTTTAATTCTATTTAGACACACAAACACTTACCACTGTGTTACAATTGCCTGTAGTATGCAGTACAGTAAGATGTTATCCAAGTTTGTAGCTTAGGAGCACTAGGCTATACCATCTAAGTTTATTAAACCCTCTATGGTGTTTGTATAGTGGTGAAATTGACTAAAGAGGGATGCATTTCTTAGAATGTTTGCTCATCATTAAGTGGTGAAACTTTATTTACAAAACTTAGCATCAGATCATATTTAGCCCATGAGTCATAGTCAGCTAACTCCTGTTATAGGTGCTTAAATTTGGTCTGTCTAGGTGTCTTTAGCCTAAAAATACAATAAATACATATACTTATATAGAAAACATTCTCATATAATTTATATATGCATAGGGGACACTGTTCCATGGAGGGCAGGTCTATGCAACCTACCCCCAAGAGTCCAAAGAAGCTGAAAGGCTGAAGAAAGAAGCTGACAAATTCAGTTTCTTGGAAACATTTAATAAAGACTTACGAACAGAAGCAATCATCTGTGTCTCGGTCAGCAGCAAGACAAGATGGGGGATGCCTGTATCATTATTCCTTGGATCCAGGGATTATATACTATAGGGAAAAGGTAAATTAGAAGGTATGTGTAGGACAACTGAAGCATGATAACATCGAGGTTGTTTGCCCTAAGGGCAGGATTTACAGTCAGTGCCTATTCTTACACAAGAAATGATAGACAAACTGGAAATCTTAGAGGTCTTTCTTGAACTAGGGTTATTCAGAAGTCAATATGGTGAATTAGTATCCAAGATGGAGTTGCTTTGGCCTACATACACACAGACACACACACACACACACACACACACACAGAGAAACATTAAAGGACCAACAAAGAAGTATACCTGACTCAAGTATTAACAAAAATGCAGGTGTAAAAATTAGAATGATAAAGAAATTAATAATATTAATGCCTATATATTGCACAAATAAGTTACTACAACACAAGAAATTAGAGAAGAAAACATGATGCAGTTTTATTCTCAGATTTTGCATAAAGAGGGGATGGAAATGTAAAGCAAATTAATTGCTTTCTGGATTGACGTTAAAATGCATCAGGAAAATAGGCCATTGCTATTTTCTGATAAGTACAAGACATCTCATATCAAAACCAAGAAGTGAATTCTTCACTAAACAATTATATTGAAGTTGCTTCTGGAATATTTATTTTAGTTGCATACTTCAATATCAAAAGCATGCAGAATAACCCTGCAAGTTCTTCACAGACCAACAGTAAAAATAGTTAAAAGACAGAAGATATTAATATTAGTTGATGAAATGATAAGCATGTAACTAACAAATAACTGTATGATGATAAAGAAATTTAAAACTAAAGAGAAAGGATCCATTTATCAGATTACTTAAAATGAATTTAAATAAAAACTTAACATTTTTATTTTATAAATCAATTTCCATTAGTAAACCCTGGATTTGAAATTAAGCCAGAAAAAAATAGTTGAATATATAACATAAGGGTTTACTCTGGTAGCAATGGATGAATATATGTAGCTCAATTTTCTTTAACATTAATCAGTTTACATAATAATAAAGGCTAAGTTATATATTATTTCCATGTGAATCATTCCATAAGCAGACTTGCTTGATTTCTGAAGCAAAAGGAAAGGAAGTTTTAGCAGTTTGGAGAATTTTTGTAGTTATAAATAAATGGTGCCCTTTTTGGATAACCTGATTCTTCCACAGATCACCACACTTGAAGGTGAAAAATGATGTGAAATAAGAGATAGAGGGATAAAATTCTGACCAGTGTACTTTTTTATTTCTTTCAAGCAATGTTGTACCCCAGTCTGCCATGGTTCACTGCAACCAAATTGGTTTTCTCTTCTTGCATCAATATCCAAATCATGGTTTCCTCAGAAGGCATACACTAACCTTCTCATTAATCCTGTGAATGTCATCAGTCAGGATGTTGGTAGCTAACCCAAAATGCCTTCTCAGAGGAGGTACATTAAGATTTCCAGAGTAGAATTTGTTGCGATTCATAAGAAATGCTAAAAAATATGCTCTTAACTAGATGTTCTTTTTATGAATTCCCTGCACATAGTATATCTTTGAAAAATTTAGAAAAATATCCCAGTACCTGAAAATCATTTTTGTGATTAAATGATATGCCTAAAACTAAAAACATGTGAATTGTATAAAAAGGAAATATATTAACATGTAGTCTTCTAATAAGTAAGTTGCATTTAACAAAAGTTGAGAAGAAACAGTAATTGGAAAGGGCAATAGAAAAATCACCATCTTAATAAATATAATTAACACTTAAATAATAACATAAAAATTGGTAAAATTTTTTAATTACCATACTGGGACTGGAGAACCCAAACTAATACTCATTTTTTATTTATTATATAAAAGAATATATCAATCCACTCCTAAAATCTAATAAATGAAAGCCAAAAAATATTAGAATTATCACTTAAAAGGTCTGCTTCATTACAGTTGTTTATGTATTATGATAATGAAATGATTATACACATTTTTTTATACCTAGGCCCATGCCAATATGTTTTTTGAGATCTCAATACATCAAGCTCAAGTAATTAATTCACACATATAAAGCCTACTTTTATTATGAAAATTTTAATCAAATCTCTTTCTTATATTAAAAGTATATTCTAATTAAACAAAGTTATGAGTTTAACTAAGGCAGATTCAAAACAGCCAACTAGCTGTAGCCAGGAAGAACATCTCCCACTAAGAGACCTGAACATCAGGAAGACTGGTACACTCCAAGCAGATATTTGGAAGAAAGGCATTAACAGTCAACAGAGGGAAGACACAGGTGCTGGGCTGAAGGGCAAGGAAGCTGGGAACACACCATGGGGCTACTGTGCACCAGAACTCGTTCTTGGCCACCAGTGACTCCTGGGGAATGGGTGAGTTAAATAGGCAGGATGATCCCCTCTCACCATAGACCACTGGAATCCTGGCAGCTGGAGACCCCACAACCCCCAAGGGCACTTGAGGTGGCAGAGAGAGCTGCTTAGAGAGGTGGTAGGGACAGGACTCCAGCCTCTGTAGAGCCCAGAGTGTTTGTGGTGGGAGCGTCTTCAGTAGAGCATTACCAGGGATGCCCAAGGCTCATCATGCTCCTCTAAGAGACTTTAACCACAAGGGACTACCTGGACAGAACAGAACAGTCTTGCCTTTGAAACAAGGCCAGTTTGATCTGAGCACTCCCTTGTTTGCTGGCCTTCCCCAGGGTCCCAGCCTGGCCACACCTATTGCAGTGCAGCCTCAGATGCCCAACTAGGGTGCTTCCCAGGAGTCCTCATCATAGCTCCTTCACTGGGAGATTATGTCTGACCATCAGGGAATTCCAGCAGAGCAGCCCCTGCCGACAGGCACCAGCCCACCCCCACTCTTCTCCCACAGTAGCCTCCTCATGCTACTTTGCCAGCAAGCACTTGTCCACAGCCACCCCCTCCACTGCTTTGCCAGTGTACATGGGCAGACGTCACCTCCCCTCCGACAATGGTGTGTGTGTGTGCACATCCTGCATGACACTGATGCTAGCATCCTGGTGTCAGCGCATCCTGGGTCCCGCACACCCAACCGCAGTTCTTGCCTAGATATGCCACCATTGCACGTGAGAATTTGTACACGGATGCCAACAACCCCACCTCCCCATGCCAACACCACCATCACTGCATAGGTGAGCATGGAGTTCAGCAGCCCAACGCCTGTCAGCACCCTGCTGCCACTGTGGGCATGAGCACATGCAGAAATGCTGCAGCCCCAGACCCACTGCTACACCACCCCAGCCAATGCCCCTGTACCCCACCACACTGTCACTGATGCTGGAATGCATGAAGGAGCATGGATCCCACTGACACTGCTCTAAGGAAGCACTTTAGCGAGCACTACACATCAGAGTGCTGTGGCCAGTGGTACAAGAACACCTCAGCCCCTCAAATGCAGAAGGTTCACAACCTTGAGGGGCCAGAGAACAAAACCAGGGGCTAGGTAACCGCCCCCCAAGATTTGGAGCATGTAGCCCAGAAATGCTGAGCCGAGCCATGATGCCTTAAGTTCTTCCAGAAATGAAGCCAGTCAACTGAACCCAAAATCAAAACTCCCAAGGACAGCAAAGAAGATAAAAGCATAAAGCCCCATCCAAAGGCCAGCAACTTCAAAGACTGAATGAACGTCAGCCCATACAGATGAGAAAGAAGCAGCACAATAACTCTGGAAATTCAAAAAGCCAGTGGCTTCTAACCTCCAAAACTGTACTCGTTCCCCAGCAATGGTTTTTAACAAGGCTGAAATGGCTGAAATGACAGAAATAGAATTCAGAATAAGGATAGGAATGAACATCATCAAGATTCAGAAGAAAGTGAAAACCCAATTCAAGGATTCTAAGGAATACAATAAAATGATGCAGGAGATAAAACACAAAATAACCATTTTAAGAAAGAACCTAACTGATCTGATAGAGCTGAAAAACTCATGTCAAGAATTTCAAAATATAATCCTAAGTATTAACAGCAGAATCAGCAAAGCTGAGGAAAGAATCTCAGAGCTCGAAGACTGGTTCTCCACAATAGCCAAACAAAAATAAAAAAAGATTAAAGAAGAAAGAATGAAACCTCTGGCAAATATAGGACTAGGTAAAGAGACCAAATCTACATCTCCCTGGCATCCCTGGAAGAGAGGGAGAGAAATCAAGCAAGTTGAAAAACCTACTTCAGAATATTGTTCATGAAAATTTCTCCAACCTCACCGGAAAAGCCAACATTCACATTCAGGAAATCCAGATAAGACTTCTGAGAAACTATACAAAATGACCATCCCCAACACACAGATTCTCCACGAATGAAATTAAAGAAAAATCATTAAAGGCAGATAAAGAGAAGGGGCAGGTCACCATCAAAGGGAACCCCATCAGGTTAACAGAGGACCCTTCAGCAGAAATTCTACAAGCCAGAAAAGATTGGGAGCATATATTCAGTATTCTTAAAATGCTCGTCATCACTGGCCATCAGAGAAATGCAAATCAAAACCACAAGGAGATACCATCTCACACCAGTTAGAATGGCGATCATTAAAAAGTCAGGAAACAACAGGTGCTGGAGAGGATGTGGAGAAATAGGAACACTTTTACACTGTTGGTGGGACTGTCAACTAGTTCAACCATTGTGGAAGTCAGTGTGGCAATTCCTCAAGGATCTAGACCTAGAAATACCATTTGACCCAGCAATCTCATTACTGAGTATACACCCAAAGGATTATAAATCATGCTGCTATAAAGACACATGCACACGTATGTTTACTGCAGCACTATTCACAATAGCAAAGACTTGGAACCAACCCAAAAGTCCATCAGTGATAGACTGGATTAAGAAAATGTGGCACATATACACCATGGAATACTATGCAGCCATAAAAAAGGATGAGTTCATGTCCTTTGTAGGGACATGGATGAAGCTGGAAACCATCATTCTCAGCGAACTATCGCAAGGACAAAAAACAAACACCACATGTTCTCACTCATAGGTGGGAATTGAACAATGAGAACACTTGGACACAGGAAGGGGAACATCACACACCGGGGCCTGTCATGGGGTAGGGGGAGAGGGGAGGGTTAGCATTAGGAGATATACCTAATGTAAATGATGAGTTAATGGGTACAGCACACCAACATGTCACATGTATACATATGTAACAAACCTGCATGTTGTGCACATGTACCCTAGAACTTAAAGTATAATAAAAATAAAAAAAGAAAAAAAAAAGAAAAATTCCAACCAAGAATTTAATATCCAGACAAAGTAAGCCTCATAAGCAAAGGACAAAAAAGATCCTTTTCAAGTAAGCAAATGCTAAGGGAATTTGTTACCACCAGACCTATCTTACAAGTGGTCCTGAAGGAGGTGCTCAGTATAAAAATGAAAGACAATTACTTGCCACCACAAAAACACACTTACGTACATAGACTATTGACACTATAAAGCAACTACACAATAAAGTCTGCATAATAACTAGCTAACAACATGATCACCGAATCAAATTCACATACATCAATATTAACCTTGAATGTAAATGGGCTAAATGCCCCAAGTAAAAGGCACAGACTGGCAAGTTCAATAAAGAAGCAAAAACCAACAATATGCTTTCTTCAAGAGATCCACCTCACATGCAATAACACACAAATGCTCAAAGTAAATATATGAAGAAAAATCTACCAAGCACACAGAAAACAGAAAAAAATCAGGGGTTGCTATTCTAATTTCAGATGAAACAGACTTCAAACTAACAAAGAGAAAAAAAGAAGGGCATTACACAATGGTAAAGGCTTCAATTTAACAAGAAGACCTAACTGTCCTAAATATATTTGCATCCAATACAGGAGCACCAGATTAAAAAGTAAGTTCTTTGAGATGTAAGAAGAGACTAGATTTCCACCCAATAATAGTAGTATTACACTGACACCATTAGACAGATCACTGAGACAGAAAAAAATAAATTAAAAATATACAGACATTTGGAACCTGAACTTGACACTTGACCAAAGCTACCTAACAGACATCTACTGAACTCTCTACCCAAAACAACAGAATATACTTTCCTCTCATTTGCACATAACACATATTCTAAAATGGACCACATAATTGGCCATAAAACAATCCTCAGTAGATTCAAAAAAGCCAAAATCATACCACCCACACTCTCAGATCATAACACAATAAAAACTGAAATAGATAGTAAGAAAATTGCTCAAAACTATACAATTGCAGGAAAATGAAACAACCTGCTCCAGAATGACTTTTGAATAAACAATGAAATTAAGGCAGTAATCAAAATATTGTTTGAAACTAATGAGAAAAAAAGATAAAACATAACAGAACCTCTGGGACATAGCTAAAGCAGAGTTAAGAGAGAAGTTTAATAGCACTAACTGCCCTCACCAAAAAGTTAGAAAAATCTAAAATTAACAACCTAACATTAAATTTAAAGGAGCTAGAGAAACAAGAGCAAACAAATCCCCAAGCTAGCAGAAAACAAGAAATAACCAAAATCAGAGCTGAACTGAAAAAAAAATGGGACAAGAAACCACACAAAGATCAATACATCCAAGAGTTTGTTTTCATGAAAGAATAAATAAAATGGACAGATGCCCAGCTAGACTAAGAGAAAAACAGAGAAGGTCCAAATAAACACAAGAAAAAATGACAAAGGAGTCATTACCACCATCTGCACAGAAATACAAGAATTCTGAGATTACTACAAACACCTCTATGCACAAAAATTAGAAAACTTAAAATAACAGATAAATTCCTGTACACATTCAACCTCCTGAGAATGCGCTAGGAAGAAACTGAATTCCGGAACAGACCAATAATGAGTTGCAAAATTGAATCAGTTATAAAAATCCTACCAATGAAAAAAAGCCCACAACCAGATGGATTCACAGCCAAATCCTACCAGACGTATAAGAAAGAGCTGATACCATTCCTACCGAAACTATTCCAAAAAATTGAGGAGAATGGACTCCTCACTAACTCATTCTACGAAGCCAGCATCATCCTGATACCAAAACCTGGCAGAGATTCAACTAAGAAAGAAAACTTTTACCCAGTATCCTTCAACGAAACTCTAGCAAAGAAAATCCAGCAGTGATCAAAAAGCTAATCCACCATGATTAAGTAGACTTTTTCCCTGGGATGCAAGGTTGTTTCAATATATGCAAATCAATAAATGTGATTCATTACATAAACAGAAATAAAATAAAAAACCACATGATCATCTCACTAGATGCAGAAAAGGCTTTTGATAAAATTCAACATCCCTTCATGTTAAAAACTCTCAACAAATGAGGCATTGAAACAACATACATCGGAAGTATAAGAGCCATCTATGACAAACCCACAACCTACATCATACTGAATGGGCAAAAGGTGGTAGCATTTCCCCTGAGAATCAGAAGAAGACAATGATGCCCACTCTCACCACTCCTGTCCAAAATAGTATTGGAACCCTAGCCAAAGAAACCAGGTAAGAGAAAGAAATAAAAGGCATCCAAAGAGAAGAGAGGAAATCAAACTATCTCTGGTTGCAGATGATATGATTCTATACCTAGAAAATCAATCATCTCTGTCTGAAAGCCCCTTGATCTGATTTAAAAAAAAAAAACTTCAGCAGAATTTCAAGATACAAAAATAATGTACAAAATCAGTAGCATTCTCATACACCAACAACATCCAAGCTGAGAGTCAAATCAATAATGCAATCCCATTCACAATAGCCACAAAAAGAAACAAATACGTAGGAATACAGCTAACAGGGAAGGTGAAATATCTCTACAGAAAAATTACAAAAGACTGCTAAAAGAAATCAGAGATGAAACATACAAATGGAAAAACAGCCCATGCTTAGTGATAGGAAGAATCAATATTGTTAAAACGACAGTACTGCCCAAAGCAGTTTATAGATTCAACACTATTCCAAACTACCAATGACATTCTTCATGGAATTAGAAAAAAAAATTTTTTTTAATTCATATGGAACCAAAAAAGAAACTAAATAGCCAAAGCAATCCTAAGCAAAAACAAGCAAACACACAACAACAACAGCAAAAACCAAAGCTGCAGGCTTCACACTACCCAACTTCAAACTACACTACAAGACTACAGTAGCCCAAACAGCATGGTACTGGTAAAAAAAAAAACACAGACATATAGAACAATGGAACAGGGTGGAGAGCCCAATATCAAGCTGCACACCTACAACCCTCTGATCTTTGAAGAAGTTGACAAAAACAAGCAACGGGAAAATAATTCCCTATTCAATAAATGGTGCTGGGATAACTGACTAGCCATATACAGAAGATTGAAATTGGAGCCCTTCCTTACACCATATAGAAAAGTCAACTCAAGATGGATTAAAGCCTTAAATATAAAACCCAAATCTATAAAAACCCTGAGAGATAACCTAATAAATACCATTCTGGACATGGAACCTGGCAAAGATTTCATGACAAAGACACCAAAAGCAATTGCAACAACAACAACAACAAAATGACAAATGGGACCTGATTAAACTAAAGAGCTTCTGCCAGCAAAAGATTTCAACAGACAACCTGCAGAATGGGAGAAAATATTTGCAAGCTATGCATTCTACAAAGGTCTAATATCCAGCATCTATAAGTAACTTAAACAATTCTACAAGCAAAAACCAAGTAACCCCATTGAAAGTGGGCAGAGGACCCTTATCAAAAGAAGACATATTTGTGGCCAGCAAGCATTTGAAAAAAACACTCAACAGCACTGATCGTTAGAGAAATGCAAGTCAGAGTGACTATTATTAAAAAGTCAAAAAATAAGAGATGCTGGCAAGGTTGCAGAGAAAAGGCAATGCTTATACACCTCTGGTGGGAATGGAAATTAGTTAAGCCCTTGTGGAAAGCAGTGTTTTGTGATTCCTCAAAGAATTTAAAACAGAACTACCATTTGACTCAGCAATCCCATTATTGGGTATGTTCCCAAATGAATATAAATCATTCTACCATAAAGACATATGCATACGTATGTTCATCACAGCACTATTCACAGTAGCAAGAATGGAATCAACCTAAATGCCTATCAATGGTAGATTGGATAAAGAAAATGTGGTACATGTAGGCCGGGTGCGGTGGCTCATGCCTGTAATCCCAGCACTTTGGGAGGCCGAGGCGGGCAGATCATCAGGTCAGGAGATCAAGACCATCCTGGGTAACACGGTGAAACCCCGTCTCTACTAAAGAATACAAAAAATTACCAGGGCGTGGTGGCGGGCACCCATAGTCCCAGCTACTCGGGAGGCTGAGGCAGGAGAATGGCGTGAACCTCGGAGGTGGAGCTTGCAGTGAGTGCAGATCGTGCCACTGCACTCCAGCCTGGGTGACAGTGCGAGATTCTGTCTCAAAAAAAAAAAGAAAAGAAAAGAAAAAAAAAGAAAAGAAAATGTGGCACATATACTCCATGAAATACTGCTTAGTCATAGGAAGAAGGAGATCACGTTCTTTGCTGCAACGTGGATGGAGCTGGAGGCCATTATCCTAAATGAACTAACACAGACACAGAAAACCAAATAGTGCATGTCCTCACTTATAAATGGAAGCTAAACATTGAGTACATATGGACACAAAGGGAAAAACAACAAATATTAGGACCTACTTGAGGGTGGAAGGTTGGTGGAGCGTGAGGATCAAAAAACTGTCTATCAGATAATATGCTTTATTACCTGGGTGATGAAAGAATCTGTACACCAAACCCCCATGACACACAATTTATCTATGCAAAAATCTGTACATGTGCCCCAACCCTAAAATAAAAATTAAAAAATAATAATAGCACACATAAAAAGAATTTAATTCAATGCAACAAGTATTTATCAAATCATTTTTCCCTTGTACCAGAACATGCTAGGTGCTAGAATATAAACATGTCTAAAATAAAGTCCTTTCTTCAAAGGGCTTAAAATAAAATACTATGTATAAAATAAGCATACATATAGTTACAAAGCAAAAACCAGAAAAAAGGAAATGTTTTGAAAGAGTTCAAATAAATATTGATCTCCAATGACATTAATGCCTATTTTACATTGGCGAGGGCTCATAATGGATTTCATAAAAGAAACAGCATTTAAATTGGGCTTTGAAGCTTAGATTGGATTTTTACAGATCTATGCAGATAATATTTCTCTGTGGATGACACTGTGTGAGCAAACTAATGAGGCAGTGTCTAGAAGATATAGTCACACACAGACACACACATACACACATACAAAATAGCTGTAGCACAGGCTATGCATATGCATAGTGGGGGAAAGTTCAAAAATAGCGCAATAGTTTTATATAGACCGTTAAAGCCTAAAATGAGAAATTTAGACTTAGTTTAAAGAGTAACAGAAAGTCAGTCAGTACTTTGGGGCACAGCTAATCTGAATTTCCAGGACTGACAAATCCTAGGATTTGTCTACACATAGGATTCATAAATTGGAATGCAGAGAAATTTTAGCCAAAGGGGTTATTTTGGAGGTTATTGAAATAACCTAGCAAAGTGAGGATAACTATCACATATCAGAAGAAGAAATAGAAGGGAAAAGATGATGTGAAAAAATGTGATGAAAGTGATTGGGATAGGAGTGGGATGGATGAGATGAAGACAAAATTGACCTTAAGATTTTTTCATGGTTTCATTATTCCAATTGTTGCAGGAACTTCAAAATAATGTGCCTTCGTATTTATTTGTGCTTTTGTTTTTGCTTGCTTTTCCATTAAGTGTACCAGGACATTGGTAGGTTCTTTCACTCCAGAGATGAATGCCTTTAAGTCAAGGGAGAATTTTTCATATTGTCTCTTTGTTAAATTCCTTATTTTATTTGCTCATTCTAAAGCTTATATTAGATATTTAGTATCCCAGACTTCTTCTAATATGTTAAGCAAAAAAAGAATCTTATATAAGTATAGATTCTACATATTCTTATCAAAGTTTTTAAATTGTGCTTTTCAAGTTATTTCATCTAACCAGAATTGATTTTTGCATATGGCATGTTGTAAAAATCCAATTTCTTTTTTTTCCGTATGGGTGATTGAATTTTTTGTGGTATAACTCTCAAAGTCCATCTTTTTCCCACTGATCTGTAAGTGGGACTTATATTTAAGTCTTTAATCCATCTTGAGCTGATTTTTCTATATGGTGTAAGGAAGGGCTCCATGTCCCTGTTTCATATCAAGGATCCATATATGCATACATCTGTTTTGAGGAATTCTATTCCATAGGTCTGATATCTCACTGATTGAATTACTATTGCACTATAAAATCTTGTTATGTGGTATGGAAATTTCTCCAGAATGTTCTTCCTTAGGAGTGTGTTATATATTCTTTATAATTGCAAATAAATTTTAAACAAACTTGTCAAGTTCCTCGAGAAATCCTTAGTTACTAAATTTATAGATCAAGTTGGGAGAATTGAAACTTGAGAATCTTCCTACTCATGAACATGGCACATTTCTCCATTTATTTTGGTCATTTAAATATATGTTTATACTTCTTTTGTTTGATTTATTTCTATGTACCCCATATTTTGTTGCTATTTACATAGTAGGTTTTAAATAATTTTACATATTCTAATTACTACCAGGATATAGACATGCAATTGCTTTTAATATAATGATCTTATGACTGAAGATTGCCAAAATCTCTTATAAATTTTATTATTTGCCCATAGATTATTTTACTTTTTTTCTATGTTGTCAACATCATCTTCAAATAATGTCAGTTGTTGAACTTATTTTTTCATTTTATCCATGTACTATGTATCTATCACTAATGTTTCCCATATTTCACCAAATCTAATAGCTATCAATTTTATTTTTCAAAATCTAAAATGCATCTGATGACCTTGTCAGTCAAAGGACAGTCTTTGTTCTTTAAAACTCCATCCATCCTCCTGCTCCAATCTGTATAGACCTATTCCATACCAATCTCCACACACACTTATTTTCCCTTTTTCTTACTGCTCAAGATAGTGCCTCTATTACTTTGTTAAGTAGAAGTAAAAATATCACGCATCTTTTTCTCTTTCCTGAATTTAAATAAAATGCTTCTAACATTATAACATTGAATACAATGTTTACTCTATGTTTTTGGATAGATACTCTTAATTACATTAACAAAAATTCCTTCTAACACTGATTTCCTAGGAATTTTTATTAAAAATGTATGTTGAGTTTTATGGGACACTTTTTGTCATGGTTTTTTGGCGTCTACTGAGATTATTGCATTATTTTCTCTTATTTCTTCTAACATATTAATGCACAAATGTATTTTCTAATCCTCCATTATCTTAGTCTGTACAGGGATTCATTATTTTACGCCTTTATTGCATAGTAAAATTTTGGAATTGAGAGAAGTTAAAGTGCACATAATCAATTGGCCATTTTTAACCAGAAAATGTAAATCATAAGGATAGAAAAAACAAAATAGAAATACATAACATCATCTAGACATAACCAATGTAGTTCTGTTACATTTCTGGCTGGTTTATCAATTTCAACAGTTTACATTAAATTAGTTTTAAAGCATGCTTCAAAGAACACAATGAACAGAAAAGATGGCCTATGAAATAGAAACAAATATTTGCAAATAATATATCTGATAAGGAGTTTGTGTCCAGAATATATAAAAACTTTTAAAACTCAACAACAAAAAACAAACAAACCAATTTAAAAAACAGGCAAAAAACTTAAATAGATATTTCTCCAAAGAAGATATACAAATATCCAACAAACACACAAAAAGATGCTCAATATTACATATCAGGGAAATACACATCAAAACCAAAATGAGATACCACCTCACATTCAACAGGATGGCTACTATCAAAAAAATAGAAAACAACAAATTTTGGCAAGAATGTGTACAAATTGGAACAGTTGTACATGGCTGTTGGGAATGTAGAATAGTGTAGCTACTATGGTAAACAGTATGGCTGTTACTTAAAAAATTAAAAATAGAATTACCATAAGATCAAGCAATTATACTTCTGGGTATATATCCAAAAGAATTGAAAGCAGGGTCTCAAAAAGATAGCTGTACCTCCACAGTAGCATTATTCAAGATAGCTAAAATGTGGAAGCAACCCAAGTGCTCATCAACACATGAATGGGTAAACACAATGTGATATATCTATATATATACACACACATATATATATCGTTATATATATATAATGCAATATTATTCAGGAAGGAAATTCTGATACATGCTAAATCATGGATGAACCTTGAGGGTCTCATGGTAAGTAAAATAAGTCAGTCACAAAAAGGCAAATACTGTATGATTTCACTTATGTGAAGTACTTAGAATAGTAAAATTAATAGAGACAGATAGTAGAATGGTGATTGCCACAAGCTGGCTGAAGGGAGAGATGGTGAGTTGCTTAATGGATATAAAGTTTCAGTTTTGCAAGATGAAAAGAGTTCTGGAGATTGGTTGCACAAAAAATGTCAATGTACTTAACATTACTAAACCACTATAAATGGTTAAAAGGGTAAATTTTATGTTGTATATATTGCACCGCAATTGAAAATAAAAGTGAAAATTAATCTTAAAATATACTCTCCATTTCTGAAAACTTTATATGGGAAAATCTTTTCCATAGTTGAAAAGACTTAGTCATGAAACTCGGAATCTGGGTATGCTTTTATATTAATTTTTGGACTCAGTTTTACTCTAGGGCAGCCCTTTATTTGAAATAGTAATCTAGTAATCCATATTCTAGAAGGATAGCCTCATATCTTTCAAGTCATCTGAGTTTTAGGGAGAAATTTGGAAAAGGGAAGATGACATTTCAAAAATATTTTATAGTATATCCACATTGAATTGAACTGGGAACGCTTTAATAATTGGCATTTAAAAAAGAAGCATATGTCTAAACAGACAATTGAAGAGTGCTCCTTGAAAGAAAAAGGAGAAAAGAGATGTAGTGGCACCAACAATTTAGGTTTCTAGTTTCCAATACCTAGTTCCAAGGCACAGTCTGAGCATTCTGTCTCAAAACAGATGTGATGTTGAATGACAGGATGCCCTCTTGAGCAATTATTTGACTGAGAGTCAAAATATCATCTGAATGAGTTTAATCCTCTTAGAGTTCTCCTCTACCCTTCTGCTACCCATAAGAAAAGAGCCCAATCTTTACCGGTTCTCTCTAGTGTAAAAGCTCATATTTCGTTGACTCATTTTTTTCTAGAAAATTCAAAGAAATAAGGCTTTAGAATGTGAAGAGAGATAAATTTGTTAATAATACTTGAGAAATGAAATATTTTAATGGCCAGGTCTGGCTGCCAAAAAGGCTGCTTCTGATTTATCTTACATTCTAAACCAAACATACTAAGTATCTGAGCATAATCATATTTAATATGCCTTTCCCTTCTCCATTTCAAAGGCAAGATAATCTGTCTAGTATTCTTTAAGAAATACTACAGACAGCAAATATCTTCTCCTTTTCCCTCGTCTTCTTAAGGAAAAGTAAATAAAATAGAACTTTAGAATATATCCTTACACTCTCTAAAAAATAAACCAAAGCTTCTCCCATTGGCCTAAGATGCTGTATTAACCTTTAAACTGCCTTCAGTAACGGAAAATAACCCATTAAAGAACCATGCTTAATTCTATCATGTATGCATTTACTTAGTTTGACAGTTATACCCATTTGCTTCTTTTCTTTCTTCATAAAAAGAAACGACATTCAGCTCTACACTGTATTTCATTACCGTTTTAGCTTTTACAAGCATAGGGATGTGAACTTCTATATCAAATATACTTTTCTAAAGTAAAGAATTTCCAAAATCATAGGAAACTTCCCAAACTAGTGAAAAATTTACATAAAGTACTTCAATATACAATATACCTAGTAGTGCTGAAAGCATTTAGAGTTTAAAATATGCTTTCATGCATTTGAAACACACACTATCTCTATGAAACATTTAAGAAGGAAATATCAGAAGCCTAAAAAGTTTGTGCTAGTTGTCTAAAATTGCAAAAATATGAATAGATAGATTTGGGACTAAGATCCAGTTCATGGTTTTAAGACCTGCACTTTGAATATTGAATAAAATATGTTGCCACTTATTATTAATATCATTTTAACAATTAAATTAATAATTGGGAAATGACTGTGATTTGGAAGTTTTGCATAGAGGTATTGTGTTTTAACAGTAAATTGTTGATGCTAATAGGAAATTAATAACAATATATGTAAATATACTAGAATCATTATGATTCCTATACTGTAATCAGGTTGTATTTATAAACTTAGAGAGTTTCAATACCTATCAGACAATTTAGACATTTTTCAAAGCCAAATCAGGGATTTCAATAATATTTGCATTAATACAAAAAAAAGAAAAAAAAAATCTGTGTTTAGAAACAAAGAACAAACCCACTACAAGTTCCTCAGTCTCATCTCAAAACGTTCCACAAAAAAATTATTTAAAAAACTAGTTCAAAGCCATGGCAATTTAATTGCTGTGAGTTTTATAGGTGTCATAAAGCCTCCTGCTACGGAATTTTTAGATCTAATTTTTATTCCTAGATAAGAACTGAAAAACAAACTACTTCAAAGCAGCAGCTGAGCTCTATTCACCTTCTTTAGAATGATTTGAAATGATTTAGGACCTTTCAAAATACAGGATGCTGATGATGCCTATTTTTAAATGTGTGCTTTTCCCATCACGTGGGGCATTTTGTGATTTTATTGCATGACCTTTGGCTGCATCATTGTATGTGTTCTTAAGCATAGCAATGCTCTTTAAAATGAACACTATTTTCTAAATAAAGACTCTGTTAAATATTCCTATTTTTAAGTAAGTTTTGTTTATTTTATTTTAGACTTTAACTGGTTTCCTTACTGAATATGAATATAACCATGAGACTTTAAGAGGCCTGCTGTCCTGTGAATACATATTTTCTGCAAATCCTATAAGTGGTACTCTCTATCAGTGAGCTGCATTGTACCAAAAATACAGAAAGTGTAAAAATATTTTATTGGAAAAAAATATATAGAGAGAGAGAGATAGATCAAGTTCAGAGATACATAAAAATTCTGTGTATATTTTCTCTGAGATGTGCTTCAACAAGAAAACTAATTAAATGTAATACAAGTTTGAGTCATTCACTGGCTGTTTTTATTTCTAGCATAGCAATTTTTGTGAAAGATATTCTTTAAAAATCACAATGTGTTATTTTGTATATACTGTAATTATTTTTATTGAGTCCAAATGAATTGTTAATGATGGTGATTATTTAGCTTTAAGACTCTTTATGCTATTTTGTCTTTTACCTCTAAACATATGTGTTTTTAAGTACTTCCATTTTACCATCTTTCTTGTTATGTAAAAAATGCCTATAATTCTATAAATACAATTTACAAAGATAGTGCTAAGAGAAATGAAAAACAGTTGGACATATTTTAAATTAAATTTCAAATGTACTGGCACTTATAGGCTAAAATTCATATCAGATGTACTGACATGGAACTACAGTTATCTCCATTCTACATGATAAAAGAATAGGAATAAAACTAAGATATAATTATAACTTAAAAATTTTGGAAATACTTCTGGTTTTCCTTCAAACAGAAAGAAGCCTTCAATAAATAACTTCATTGAGATTTTCCTTTTAAAAAGGTATTGATTTTGCCCAGAATTTGCTATACATTATTTTAAAATTTTGTATTACTGCAATAATAGCAGCAGCAGCCACAATAAAAATGGTAAAATCAGCTGCTGCTGCTGCTGCTACAGAATCCAATGCCTCAGAATATTTTATCTCAGCTGTGTTTCCTCTCTCTCTCTCTTCCTCTCTTTTTCTCTGCAACTGTTTCTCTCAATTTCTCTCTCTTTCATTAGGATCCCAGACTTATATAAGGAGCGGATCTTCCTGGGACCATCTTGTAGATGTAAGGAATTTACAAGAACATTGTTGAAGAACTTGTTCCATAACTCTTGGATTCACCACCCAAATCAAAGATAGTAAAAGGCATCACAGAGGGTGGAAGAAAATATTGGTTAAAAGAACTATCACTGTTCTATAAATCCCTCACTCCATCCATTTAGAGAAAGGTTAGGGGTCTATCCTTTTAACAAGTCTAGAAAGGAGCCTTAGGAAAATGACTTAGAGGTTTTGGAAATACATTGCCAGAACTAACTAGATGCCTAGATAGGATATTGGGATTGGCATGTACTGCCAGACCTTGAAGACTAGAAATGCACAAGTTTTTCTCATAAATCAAATATGTGTCAGAAGAGATGGAAAACCGTAATAGAATTGTGTTGACTGTTGTCTAATACAGCCATCTAGAGTGGCAAGTGGACATCAGCAGAAAGAGGCTAGATGTTACCCAGTTGCTGCAGAGGAGAATAAATAGGTATCTGCCTGGGTCATGAAAATAGAGGTTTAGGAAAGAGCCCCTAGACCCCACACAAGTACACATGAGGTTCAGTTTTATACATCTGTCAGCCCAGAGGGCTTAAAGCCAACTAATTATTCAATACACATGGGAACTATTCTCTTTTCCCTGTCCATACTTCCCATCCCTATAAAGTCCAAACCACAGTTAAAAGGTGGGGGGAAAGGAGGCAAGGAGAAGCTCAAGTTAAAGGAAAAGAGAGAGCAACTACACAATATCCTCTTCACACTGCTGGAGAAAGGAAGGAAAAACAAGTGCAGTCGAGTCAGTTTCACAGTTTTGGGATTATAAATGGGACTGGAACATTTTAATCTCTCTTTGGAGGCTTGTTTCAGGATAAACTGACTACATTGTAACATGGCCTGTTTTCTAAAGGTGGGCAGAAAATTCATGGGCTAGTACTTGCCATTGTATTACTAATAATGTAGCATAAAATTGAAGGTGCCTAACTGATTAAAAAAAAATTTGGCCATCACATTGTAATGCTCAGAGGAATGAACAGTGGCACAGGTATAAGTGAGCTGAGCCCGGGTGAGGAGAAGGGAGGAATCACTGCATCCTTGCTGTACATTTGCTGCTGTGCACGTGTCTTTCTTGCCTACCTTTGGTTTTCTTCGGTTGTGTTCAAAGTATCTTCTGGAGTCAACAGTGTCCTGTATTTTAAAGTGCCTAAAATGTTGAAATGTAAACAGGGTAAAGCAACTTTCCCTCGGCTTTACAAAAGCTGTAATTGAGAACACTGACCAGAGTGGGCTGGGACTTTAAGGAGTCTGTTTTTCAGAAAATTAAGCAGGAGAGATATATGTGATGTTTCACTCTCAGTTTTGTATTTAAAATCTTCATTTAAAATGCTAAGCTGCAATATCATTCATTTTGAGCCAGGAAAAAGAAAAATTGTATTGCCCTTTTATCTAGGCATTCCTGCAGAAATGTATTTTTTAAATATGTGTTCTAAAAGGTTTTTTATGCTGCATTACTGCTTTGGCATGTCGCTCTCATGAATTTCAGTGTACCAGATTCTCAGCTCCCTGAAATATGGAGACAACAAACTCTAGAATTACAGCAAGGTATATTCCATGAGCACAACACTGCATCATGAACATTTTTAATGGTATGGATTTTATACCATCTGTTTAGGTTTGCAAATATGAAATGATTACATTTTAAAATAAGCATTTTTTTATCCTTAATTCTATATGTTTACAAATATATTTTAACTAAATTTCAAAACAAAGTTTTAATACCTAAAAAACTTATAGAACTTTTTGAGTTTTTAATCTAGAGGCAAGGGAATATTGTTGCTGATTAAGTTTAAACTGACAGTAAAAGACAAAAATCCACACATTGTGCTTTCTTAGCATGTTAGCTATATGTATATCTTCTTAGTTTATCTACTCCGGTAGTGGAAGTAGATAGTATTCCCACTATCTGAAATAGAAAGTTCCCAGTGTGGTGTCTCACAGAACCTTCCCAAGTCATTTGGTCATCCCTACTTTAATCATTCTGGCCAAGGGATTGTAGTTCTCTGACCAAGCATAGATCATTTCCCTATTCAGGAGAAGAGACTCTGCTGTCATAAGAAAGGAGGAAGAGGTAGAAGACAGAAATAGCAAATGTCCATTAAGGTAAGTATCATCATAACATCCTGAGCATATCAGTGAGTAACTAGAGGCTCAAAAGAACCACAGTTCACAGATGAAAGGAAGAACTTTATTGTATGCAGCTTTATGATCTCTCTTGTCCATGGAATCTGTCTAATGGGGATGTTTGTAATGCCCTATAAAAAGTGCTTCTAATAAAATTACTTATAATTTCCATGTATTTCGAAATTAAAATTAAATTTTTCTCTTCAAGGGATCTCTAAAAATTTAGAGGATCACAAATATAATTCAGATTAAATCATGTAAGAATTTATATTTGAATTAATGTTACGTACATGTTGAATTCATTTCAAATTCAAACGTCTGTCCCTAAGTGGGTTTATATTAAAGATCATATATACATTTTTATCTTGATTTATCATCAGTAAAAACTGAGCAAAAATGTATATGTATATATATATTATATATGTATTTTTGATGTTATACATGTGTATACACCTATAACATCATATAATAGGACCATTTACAGTTCACTAAGCAAATCTTCCATTGAAAAAAGATAATTTTCCTGAGGAGGTTCAGGCTTAAATGCTGGCTAGCTAGGAAGTCCTAATTTTGCTTCCTCAATTTTTCCATAGAAAGATATTAAAAATTAAGAAAGAAAACAAAACCAACAAAGCAGTGAAAATTAGGATGAGTGGCCAGGCATCTGTCTGATTTCAAAGGGAGTGTCTGATAATTAAAGCTTACATGTAGCCACTAAGTGGAATCCTTTAGAAAGAAGGAAATAAATTATGTCAATCAAATCTTAATGCATATTCTTACCTCAGAGACATGGAACTATCACTAAGTAAAGTAAACAATTCATTGCTTTAATGAGTAACAACAGTGTTCTGTGCAACTCAAAGCCATTCTCTGTTGACCACCATTACTACAATTGAGACTACAAAACCAATAATTAGCAGGGCTCAAAACAGAATTGTACTGGACATAACAAATTACTAGAAAGAAGCCAGTAGCAGAGGGAAATAAAGGCAAGAGTAGCCATGGGAAGAGTGCACACTTTCTAGGCTATAGTTTTCATGATTACTTCAAATTATCCAAAATTAATTCCAATCTACACAGTCACATAGCTGATCAGGAAGTGAAAGCAGGAGATCCAGCACCAGTCCAGCACATCTCACTAAAGTAATGACTAAGTAGCAGAGTCTTTTAGTTTCAGATCAGGCAGGAAGATTGTAATGACAACCGGATATTAGTGAGGCAGAGCAAGTAAGATCAATATACTTGATGACTGGCAAATACGACTATTTCCATTAAACAGTAGGAACAAAAACAATAACATGCCAGTTGTTATAATATAAATGAAGGAAAATAGTGCAACTGCGTTGTGAGAATAAAAATATTCTTATTGAGTAACTGGAACTACAGTAAAATAAAAGTAAATTTTAGAAAACACATAGGTGAAATATTTTTCCATTCATAATATAATACTATTTATAAGTATCCACTAAGATATTTTAAAATTTGAATTAAAATATTTTCTGGGAAAAAATCAATTCTCAGATAAAATGTAAACATTTATGAAGAATTTTTTTAATGTCATAGAATTTCTGCCTTCACAAGGCTTTTATCACATAAGAATTTCAAACATGTGTGTTTTTAATCTTTCAAATAACAGATAAAGTACAAACAACAAATTCATTCATTCTGTGTTACCTACTAGGTGCTGATAGGCTGCTAGGCACTAATAATAAAGTGGTGGTCAAGAAAACCATGATCCCTAACCTCATGGAAATTGCAAATCTAGTATGTGGAGAGATCACAGATTCAGAGCACAGAAAACAAAAAAAGGAAGCCAGATGATGGTAACACACACACAAAAAAAACAGATAAAACTCACCTATGAACAGAGATGCTAATTTGGGAAATAAAAATTCCAGTAAACAATATCTAGGCTTTTATAATAAAAGACTATACCAAAAGCAAGTTTGGTTTATTCCAATATTAAAGTCGTGGTATAATATTAAAAAATATATTACATTTAGGCTAACCATGTGTTTAGCTAAGAAGTAAAATAGATTTAGGAAAGCTAAATATGCAAAAGCAATGACTAGAATTAGCTAGAATTTGCAGAAAATAAGGTGTCAAAAGTAATAATGTAAGAACTGAGCATTTAAAAATATAGAATAAATAGATCTAACATAGCCTACAATAAAGGTGACATGAATCAGTGGGGGAAAATATGAGTAAATAATCAGTTATGAGACTATTAATTATTTATTACCAAAAAGAAAATTAATTACCTCACAGTACAAAATAAAATAAATTTCATATGGATTATAGTTACATGCAAAAAAAGTATAATATTAAAAAGAGGAGAAAATGTAAATGAATATGTATTGAATTTCAGGTTATGAAAGGTCTTTGTAAGAACAAAAGTAGAAGAAGCACTCACAAAGAGAAAGAGTGAATCTCTGAAATTATGTAAATCATATATTACAAATCAATATAAAATTCAAGTAAGTTATAAAATATTTGCAAAACATAAGATTACAAATGGTTTAATCTGCTTAATATATCTGAAGGTCTTTAAAAATCAAGAAAAGAATATAATAATTGAAAAATGGCACTAATACATGACTAGACATTTCACATACAAAAAAAATAAAATTGGTTAATAAATATTTAAGAATGGCATCATTATTTATCCCATAATACCACACACTTAAACAAGATACATTTTCTTGTTGTAAAATGTGTAAAATGGCAAAAAAAAAAAAAAAAACACAACATGCACACAAAGGAAAACAGAATTGTCAACATTGTGGATTTTGTGAAACAGAAGGATTCATTTACTGCTGGCCAGAAGGAATCAGTATAACCATTCTAGAAAATAATTCGGCAAAAAAAAGAAAACAAATTGGCAATGTATGTAAATTACACTATAAATACTCAGACGACTGACCCTATAATCCTCTTGCAAATAGGTGTACCAAAGTAAACAGTTCTAAATCTTTGGTGTCCTCTCTCTTCAGCTTGTAGAGGGGGACAGAACGATGAACATATATGGGAAGTTTCAATGGCCTTTGTGTAAAACTGGCATTTTATTACCTCTGACCATACTGTGGCCAGAAGGCAGTCATGTAGTCTCACTTACAAAGGAGGCTGGGGAATATGGCCCAGGCGTGTGCCCAGAAAAAGGATCAAACAGATTTTAGTTAAGACAGAGGAAAATCTGCCACACCATGGATCTCAATTATAAGTAGTCAAGTGTAGATAGTGTAAATGCAAATATACTTAACTACACTACAGCATAAATAAAACAAAAAATAATGAGGGAGCAGTACTCCAAAGTAATAATAAATGATGTCATGAGCCTTAGGACAATGAGTTATTTCAACTATTTATATAATGATAATTAAAAATATATTTTATAATAATAATCCATACTGAGAAAAGTTTACCAAGCCAATTTTAATAAACATTTATTTTTAATAACTTTAAATTCACATAAAAATTGCAAAAATAGTACACAGTTCCTGTGTTTGATCTATTACTTCTCCTAATGTTAACATCTTACATACCATTTACCAAAACTAAAAAGTTAACATTGGTATATCACTATGGATTAAACTCCAGAATTTTCTTTTTCAACAGTTTTTCCACTAATGTCCTCTTCCTTTTTAAGGATCTAATCCAGAATATAACAGTGCAGTTAGTCAAGTTTCTTTAGTTTCATCTGGTCTGTCATAGTTCCTCAGTCTTTCCTTATCATGACCTTGGCAGTATTGAAGAGTACTGGTCAGGTGTTTTGCAGAATGTCCTTCAGTGTGTGATTGCGTGATTGTGTGATGTTCTTACAATTAAACTGGGGTTATGGGTTTTGAGGAAGAATAATAAAAAGGTGAAATGCCCTTATTATCACACTGTATAAGAAAGTACATGATAACTTTATTCTTTGGAAGTGAGCCACTAAGTCTAGTCATCACCCGTGTGTGTGTGTGTGTGTGTATGCACGTGCGTGTGTGTGTATTAGGGAATGGGGGGCATGGTTTACATTCCACCTCCTGGAGGTGGAAGTTTCTATATAGAATATTTAAATTTTTCTCTATTGACAATTTATCTCTTCTGCTTCTTTTGTTAAATCATTAATTTGTGTCAGTCTGAACTGATGTATATTTATTTCATATTATGGATTATACTCCAGTACAATACAAAAATATAATCTATATTATTATTTATTGCTCAAGTTTCTCCAGTTTTGACCATTTAGATGCTTCTATCCTTTTGAGGTTTTTTTCTACCACTTTCTTATTTTCTGGCACTATGTAAGATGCTCTAGATTCATGTTGTATTGCCCAAGTCCTAGAATCAATAATTTTCCCAATGAGCTCTGGCTTATTTTATTAAAAAATGGTATTTAGAAAATAAGATCTGGGTCAAGCCTAGCTTCATCTACAGCTACAACTAATAATGGCTTATTGTTCATTATGGTGAAATAAAATATAACATCAATGATAATTAGTTCAAATGAATGTGTATTATGTGTATATACTTGTATACCAGGGGATTTCAAAAAGTTCATGGAAAAAGGGAATCAAAAGATAAAAATAAAAAATATAAAATTCATTTATTAATATGAGTTCCATAAAGTTAAACTCACTTTTTAAAGTGATAATACCAGCCATTTAGTCCATCCCTAAAGAACTGAGGGTCCTGTGAATTTAACCATGTCATTGCAGTATTCTCTACATTATTAGCTGAAGAAAAATATGTGCCCTCTAAAGAGATTTTTTTTTTTTAAGATTAGGAAACAAAAAGAAGTCAAAGGAGCCAAATCAGGACTATAAAGTGAATGGCTAAGGATTTTCCATAGAAATTCTTGCAGAAGGAATGAGCAGGAGCATTGTCATGGTAGAGAAGACTCTCTGGTGAAGCTTTCCCAGTAATTTTTCTGCTAGAGCTTTGGCTAACTTTCTCGAAACACTCTCATATTACACAGATGTTATCAGTCTTTGGCCCTGCAGAAAGTCAACAAGCAAAATGCCTTGAGCATCCCAAAAAACTGTTGCCATGCTCTTCACTCTTGACCAGTCATCCACTTTTGCTTTGACTGGACCACTTCTACCTCTCCATAGTCATCACTTTGTGCTTTACCTTCAAGATCATACTTGTAAAGTCATGTTTCATCTCCTGTTACAATTATTCAAAGAAATGCTTCAGAATCCTACTTGTTGAAAATTTTCACTGAAAGCTCTGCTTTTGTCTGCAGCTGATTAGGGTCCAACGGTTTTGATACCCATAACATGGAAAGTTTTTGCTCAACTTTAATGTTTCAGTCAGACTTGTGTAAGCTAAACGAATTGAAATGTCTATGGTGTTGGCTATTGTTCCTGCTGTTGTCAGTCCTTTTCAGTTAGGGTACAAACAAGGTGAACTTTTTTCCTTGCAAATTGATGTGAATACTCTGCCACTACAGTTTTCAACTTCAACATAATCTTGTTCCTTCTTAAAAGGAGTTCTCCATTTGTAAACTGCGGATTTCTTTGGGGGCACTGTCCCCATTAACCTTTTGTGAAGCATTAATGGTTTCACCATTCTTCCACTCAAGCATCGCCATGAATGTGATGTTTGTTCTTGCTTCAATTTTAGCAGAATGCATGTTGCTTTGAAAGGGTCTCTTTTTAAACTGATGACTTATCTTTTTTAATGCCTCAAACTAGATCTTGTTCAGACATATTAAAACAAGTTAGCATGAATTTATTTGAATGTATTTTTTTAAAGATCCATGCATAGTTTTTTCAAAATACACATTTTTCATAAACTTTTTGAAAATCCCTCATATGTAGAGAATTAATCTTTGATTTGACAATATATTGGCATTTTTGATATAATAAAATTTTTCATTTACTAATCTTTCCCATTCACTGTTTTAATGATAGTAATTTAAAAAATTTTTTAGAGACAAAATCTTGCTGTATTGCTCAGGCTGGCCTTGAACTCCTAGCCTCATGAGATCCTCCCATATTGGCCTCCTAAGTAGCGAGGATGACTACTGCATCTGGCTTAATCATAGTATTTTTAAAATCCCAAAACTTACCATGGTACATGATATGATAGATACAATATATAATGTATATTTTTACCGATATATCAATTGTTTGTGGCCAGATATTGCAGAAATGTTGGAATGGTTCATGAATTTCATTATACAATGAAAAGCTGTGTACCATTGAGCAGAGCAAAAATAAAAGATAGTGGCTCACTTCTCTAATCCCAATACTGGGAGGCCGAGACAGGTGATCACTTAAGGTCAGGAGTTCAAGACCAGCCTGGCTAACATGGCGAAACCCAATCTCTACTGAAAATACAAAAAATTAGCCAGGTGTGGTGGCACACACCTGTAATCCCAGTTACTCAGGAGGCTGAGGTAGAAGAATCACTTGAACCTGGGAAGTAAAGGTTGCAGTGAGCTGAGATCACGCCACTGTACTCCAGCCTGGGTGACAGAGCAAGACTCTGTCTCAAAAAGAAAAAAAAAAAAAATATATATATATATATATATATGTATATTTAATAGTAAGACAAAATAAAGCCATGTTAAGTGCAGTTTTCATGGAAGGTGATATAAAGATGAGATAATTTGGAAAACCATAGAGAAATATGAAGGTTCCTAAAGAAGTCATGATGATTAAAGTATCCAATGTTTTGTTTTTGGAAATATTCCATATTATTTCCTATATGCTTTTAGTGAGATCAAGAAGAAAAAATATTAAGCAATGTCACCTTAATTAGCAAGGAAAGAATGGGATCAATACTTCCTGTCTAACTTTTCATTTCTTTCCTACCAAGGTTTCAACTTTTATACTTCAATTTTCATAGGCAAAGTAGCACTAGAACTGTAACTATTCACAACAGATTTTGAAAAATAACATGATTTTGTATCTATCTAGAAACAGAAGGCTTTAGAGTTTCATTTTCATTGTAACATTCTCTTGGAGACTAGGATATCACTTTTATTTTAGTATTGCTTTTATCTTTTTCTATTTGGCATTATTGGTTTGTTTCTACTCCATTTATGCTGGAACACAGAATTGCATGATAACTGATTATTTAATTTGTTGTTTGTCAAAAACATCACTAGTGATGATGTCAGTATGGCTTGGTTAACTTTGGCTCAACTATATGTTACATCTAAATTTCCTCTCCCCAAAAAGACTTGAAATTTGTACAATAATGGAGGTTACATTTTAGTGAATTATTTCTTAACAAAATTTAACCAATGTATGCCAATGTATATGTGCCCTCTAAAGACCCTTACCAGGTTATAAAATAAGCAAGAGGTAAAAATGATTTTGTTTTCAGGAAGAAAGGGGGCATATTATTTTAAATTCATGAAGTTTAAAAACATAAATACAATTAATCTATCCTATCAAATTTTCTCAAATTCTAAAAATGCATGCCACTGTATATTGTCCCCGTATGTTAGTTTATAAAGCTAACTAACCAAATTAGTCTATATTTGTTTCTCTTGTAGCAGAAAATGAAGGCTAGAAAGAATTAGGTAAAATGTGGACACTTAACTATATAATTTAAAGTGTGTGTGTGTGTGTATGTAAATCTAAACTGTTGTTCATGAAGGCAAGGACTTCTGTCTGTTTTGTTTAAAGCTGTATACCCAATATCTGGCATTAATTAAGTGCACACATTAATAAATAACAAGCAGAAAAAAGTGTCATCAACCCCATTACAAGCCTAAAAAAAAGGTACATATTTTATTGTTGGATTCAATTTTCTGAATTCTTGTAAGAAAAATACTAGCTCTCAGATTGGAAATGTTTTATTCTGTGGCCAAGTTTAAGGTTCAGAATTACAATCAATTACATTTCCCTAATATTTAAAAGGAACTATATTTGCCGGGAAGTACACAGGAACTTTCCCACTTTTCTGGAAGATCCACTTGCATTGCAAACACTTTTTAAGATTTTATGCTTTGGTGGCGTTAGTAGGTTTGACAGAGATTCAAGGGTTAAGCAGAGACAACTCCCAGAACCAAAATATTTTTTGCACTCCCTCTCTTTTTTCTCACTAAGTGAAGAACCAGACAGAATAAGGATATGCTAGTAAGATACACAGACTGTTCCTTTCCCTTTTCTGAGCAATGGAACTTTCTTTAAGTGAAAAAGAAAGTGATACACTAGCAAGTTGGCCCAGGAAAGAAATGTGAGTTAGATACCAGCACCGGATATAGTCCAGATAGTGTTAAGAAAGAGTGCCAGAATAATAGAGGGAGATACATATGCTAGAAACTGGGAAACCCTATACTACATTATGATGATATACATCATAGTCTTTAAGAATAGTGGTTAGATAGGTCTCTATTATTATTCAGTTTTGTTGAATCAGCATTGATGGCAGTTAATCTTTATTGTAAAAGTCTAGACTTATCAACCAAAGTAAGTAACCCTAAGGAACTTCAGCAGAATATATTTTCCAAAGAGCATCCAACATGCTCTTCTGCAATATGAACTTGTCAATCCTCCACTGAGTTGGAGTTTAACTCCCCTGCCATTGAATCTAGGGTGGCTTTCTTGGCCTGTCTTACTGATAGAATGTCGCAGACAAGATATTTTGGGACTTCCAGAGCTAAGCTGTAAAAAATCTACAGCTTCTGCCTGGGTCTCTTAGAATGCGCCTTTTTGGGAAGCTTCCTCTGGTAACCCAGTTGCTATGTTGTGAGAAGCCAGCATCAACTTCCAGTCATGAAAGTGATCCTTCTTGACTCTGTCAAGTCTTTAGATTACATCAGCTGCAGCTCACATCTTATTGCAACACAGTAGGAAATTCCAACTTCCCAACTGAACCCAGTCAACTCCCAGAATCATGGGAAATTAAAAAAAAAATGTTTTAAGCCACAAAACATTTGAGTTGTTAAATATATAGCAGTAGGTAATAGATATGGAAACATAGTGCTTTTAACACATCATAAATATAAAATAGATCAGAAAATGACAAACCTTGAATAAATGAGTCCTTTTATGGTTCTAGCTCGTTCAGAAAATAGCTCATCCATAACATTTTAATATCATCAGAAGAGTGACCTGTGTATAAATACATGATGCACTGTGTTTCTCAATATAATGCTGTTTTCTTGTTAATCAAGACTTCTCATTCACTACAAGGAGTTTACTTGCTAGGTTCAATTTGAGGACTCATGCTGTGGTGTCTGTTTTGCTGTGTATTTTATATTCTCTTTTGTTGTTAGGTAAGTAGAACAGCAGCAATAGCACCCATTACTAGTAAGCCTTTTATTGTTATGAGTTGTTACTTGACATTCATCAACAGAGTGGTGTTAGATATAAGTGGGGTGTAAATTTCTATCTTCATACATATGAGAGATACATAACATAGCTCAATGATTTATTACTAAGTAACTTACAAACATCAGTTCAAAAGTGACATATAATTTGGCACAGGACCTAACTAGGGAGTTATTTGTTCTTGTTTTCTTATTTCCTAGGCTGATTACAGATGCTCCTTCTCATTTCCCCTAAAACTACATATACCCCTTCTATTAAGGATAAAACAGTAAGTGCTGAAGATCATCTGAAAAGCTGTTTTTGCATAAATGTCAAAGTATCCCTATTCAAATAGTGGTCAATGGTTGGAATAAAAGAAAAAATTTAAAGGTTGTGTATGTGTGTATGTGTGTGTGTGTGTGTGTGTGTATCTATATGTGTATTTAATGCCTATTATCTGATTATCTCAAAATTCAAATGAAAACCTCATTTTGTCCAAGAGAAAATATAAAAAAGCAGTACCTGGACACTACTTTCATGTTCTATCTGGAAGCTTTATCATGGTAACCTACTCAACTTCATAAGCTTATGCAAACCTAAATATGGGTTTTAAATTTTTGAAACATTAACTAGAGAACTATTATATGTTTTGATTTGAGGGCTGATAGGAAGATAATATTTTGACATGATTCCAGTGTTTTTTTTTTTTTCTCACCTCTGGGCACCTCTAGGGCCTTCCCATATGCTGTTTCTCTGATAAAAACAATTGTACCCTGTTATCTTTTTCCTAACACACAAAATGCACCCCATGCCCTCCACTCAACACATATAATTTCCAGATTAAACATTTCTCTTTCAGAAGCTGTCTGTTAGTCATTCCAAGAAGCTTCGAATACCCCTTGAAGTTCTTCTCTCTTGCCCTTCCTAAGTACTACTAAAGTGCCTTGTGCTTTTCACATCAGAGTCTTCATCACATTATTATAATTTCTTTTTCTATTTTTTTTTTTTTTTGAGACAGAGTCTCGCTCTCTCTCTCAGTTTGGAGTGCAGTGGCGCAATCTCGGCTCACTGCAAGCTCCACCTCCTGGGTTCACGCCATTCTCCTGCCTCAGCTTCCCGAGTAGCTGGGACTACAGGCGCCCACCACCATGCCTGGCTAATTTTTTGTATTTTTTAGTAGAGACGGGGTTTCACCGTGTAAGCCAGGATGGTCTCGATCTCCTGACCTTGTGATCCGCCTGCCTCGGCCTCCCAAAGTGCTGGGATTACAGGCGTGAGCCACCGCACCCAGCCACATTATTATAATTTCTTATTCACATACCATTTCACCCACTAGACTTCAAGCTTCTTAAAGGTAGGTTCCGAAATAATATTATCAATGCTTAGGATAATAACTGGCATATAACAAAGTCTTAATAAATATTTTTGAAAGAGTTATAAAAGTTGCAGGAAAAGTCCCTTCTTTGTGATATTTTGGTTGGTTTTTCAAAGAAATTATTTTTGAGCACTAATCTATAATTATGTAGTGCTTTAAAAACTTAATGAGTGAGAAAACACAAGGCCTCAATATTTTGATTTCACATTATATTTCCACAAAGATTCTCCCTATTTAGTTGGCTCAGTTTGAGACTTGAAGAATGTTTTTTTCAAATCAAGGGTTGCTGGTCTAATTTCAGATAAAGGGGACTTTAAACAAAGATCACAAGAGAAAGAAGGGCAACACATATTGGTAAAGAGTTCAATTCAATAAGAGGACCTAAGTATCCTAAATGTATATGCACCCAACATAGGGTACCAAGATTCATAAAGCAAGGTCTTAGGCACTTATGAAGAGACTTAGATTTTCAAACAGTAACAGTGGGAGACTTCAACACCCTCCTGACAATATTAGACAGATCATCAAGGCAGAAAATTACCAAGGATATTCAGGACTTGAACTCAACGATAGACATAATTGACATACAGAACTCTTCACCCAACAATAACAGAATATACATTCTCTCATCACCACATGGCACATAATCAAAAATTGACCACACAATTGGACATAAAACAATCCTCAACAAATTTTTAAAAAAACCTAAAATCATAATGAGCATACTCATAGACCACAGTGTAATAAAAATGGAAATCAATAGTAAGAAAATTGCTCAAAACTATATAATTACATGGACTTTACACAACCTGCTCCTGAATGACCGAGGGTGGGGAGAGTAATAAAATCAAGACAGAAATCCAGAAACTCTTTGAAATTAATGAGAACAAAGATACAACATACCAGAATCTCTGGGACACGCTAAGGCAATGTTAAGAGCACAATTTATTATAGTACTGAATTCCCACATCAAAAAGATACAAAGATCTAAAATTAACAATCTAACATCACAACTAGAGGAACTAGAGACACAAGAGCAAATAAACCCCAAAACTAGCAGAGGACAAGAAATAACTAAAATCAGAACTGAACTGAAAGAAATTGAGATGTAATAAAACATAAAAAGATTAATGAATCCAGAGTTGGTAGTTTGAAAACATTACTAAGATTGACAGACCACTAGCTAGACTAATAAAGAGAAGATTCAAATAAATGCAATCAGAAATGACAAAGGAGATGTTATCACTGACCCCACAGACATACAAGAACGCTGAGACATTATTATTAATACTTTCTACGTACACAAATTAGAAAACTAGAGAAAATTGATAAATTCCTGGACACATACAACCTACCAAGACTAAACAAAAAAGAAACTGAATCCTTGAACAGACCAACAATGAGTTCCAAATTTAAATCAGTAATAAAAAGCCTACCAGTGAAAAGAAGCTCAGGGCCAAACAGATTCACAGCCAAATTCTACTAATGTATAAAGAAGAGCTGGTATCATTCCTGCTAAAACAATGCCAAAAATTTAAGAAGGAGGGACTCCTCTCTAACTCATTCTATGAGGACAGCATTATCCTTATACCCAGGCCTGGTAGCCACACAACAAAAAACGAAAGCTTCAGGCCAATATCTTTGATGAACATACATGCAAAAACCTTCAACAAAATACTAGCAAACTAAACCCACCAGTGCATCAAAAAACTAATCCACCATATCAAGTAGGCTTTATCCTTGGGATGCAAATTTGGTTCAGCACATGCAAATCAAGAAATGTAATTCATTACATAAATAGAACTTTAAAAGACCACATGATTATTTATCTCAATAGAGGCAGAAAACACTTTCAATAGAATTCAATATCCCTTCATATTGAACATCTCAACAAATTAGGCACTGAAGGAACATATTTCAAAATAATAAGAGCCACCTACGACAAACTCACAGCCAACATCATACTAAGTGGGCAAAAGCTAGAAGCATTCCCTTTGAATACTGGAACAAGACAAGGATGTTATTTCTCACCATTCCTATTCAACATAGTACTCTAAGTCCTAGCAAGAGCAATCAAGCAAGAGAAAGAAATAAAAGGCATCCAAATAGGAAGAGAGGAAGTCAAACCACCCTTGTTTACCAATGATATGACTCTATACCTAGAAAACCCCATAGTATCTGCCCAAAAGTTTCTTGATTAGATAAACAAATTCAGCAGAGTTTCAGGATACAAAATCAGTGTACAAAAAACAGCATTCCTATACACAACATATAAGCTGACAGCCAAATCAAGAATGTAATCCCATTCACAATAGTCACAAAAGAATAAAATATCTAGGAATACAGCTAACAAGGGAGTTGAAAGATCAGTACAACAAGAATTACAAAACACTGCACAAAGAAATCAGAAATGGCACAAATAAATGGAAAAACATTCCATGCTCAGATAGGAAGCATCAATAATGTTCAAATGGCCATACCACCCAAAGGAATTTACAGACTCAATGCTATTCCTACCAAACTACCAATGAGATTGTTTACAGAATTTAAAAAAAAAAAACTATTTTAAAATTTGTATGGGACCATAAAAGAGCCCCAAAAGCCAAAGTAATCCTAAGCCAAAAGAATAAACCTGGTGGCATCACATTACCTGACTTCAAACTACAATACAAGCCTATAGTAATCAAAACAGCACAATACTGGTACAAAACCAGACACATAGACAAATGGAACAGATTAGAGAGCTCAGAAATAATGCCACACACCTACAACCATCTAATCTTCAACAAAGTTGACAAAAGCAAGCAATAGAGAAAGTACTCTGTATTCAACAAATGGTGCTGGAATAACTGGCTAGCCATATGCAGGTTAAAACTGGACCCTTTCATACAGCATATACAAAACTCAACTCAAGATAGATTGAAGACTTAAAAGTAAAGCCTAAAACTATAAAAACTCTGGAAAATAACCTAGGAAATATGCTTTGGACATAGGACCTGGCAAAGATTTCATGATGAAGACACCAAAAACAATTGTGACAAAAATAAAAACAGATAAATGGGACCTAATTAAACTAAAGAGCTTCTGCACAGCAAAATAATCTATGGACAACATGAAAAAAACAACCTACAGAATGGAAGAATATATCTGCAAACTATGCATCTGACAAAGTTCTAATGTTCAGACTCTATAAGAACCATAAATTTACAACAGAAAAAAAATTAAAAAGTGGGCAAAGGTCATGAACATACACTTTTCAAAGGAAGACATACATGTGGCAAACAAGCATATGAAAAAAATGCTTAATATCACTAATCATTAAAGAAATGAAAATCATAAACACATCTCACACCAGTCAGAGTGGCTATTATTAAAAAGTCAAAAAATAACCAGCGCTGGAGAGGTAGTGGAGAAAAAGGTACTCATTTTTTTAAAATTTCATTTTATTTTAAGTTGCAGGATACATGTGCATGATGTGCAGGTTTGTTACATACGTAAAAATGTGCCATAGTGGTTTGCTGTGCTTATCAACCTATCGCCTAGGTATTAAGCCCAGCATGCATAGGCTATTTTCCTGATGCTCTTCCTCCCCTCACACCCCCACTGACAGTCCCCAGTGTGTGTTTTTCCCCTCCCTGTATCCATTTGTCCTCATTGTTTGGCTCCCCCTTATAAGTAAGAACTTGAAGTGTTTGGTTTTCTGTTTCTGCATTAGTTTGCTGAGGATAATGGCTTCCAGCTCCATCCATGTCCTTGCAAAGGACATAATCTCATTCCTTTTTATGGCTGCATAGTATTCCATGGTAGATATGTACCACATTTTCTTTATCCAGTCTATCATTGATGGGCATTTGGGTTGATTCCATGTCTTTGATACTGTGAATAGTGGCGCAGTGAACGTATATGTGGAAGAATCTTTGTAATAGAATGATTTATATTCCTTTGGGTATATACCCAGTAATAGGATTGCTTGGCCAAATGGTATTTCTGGTTCTAGGTCTTTGAGGAGTCACCACACTGTCTTCTACAATGGTTGAACTAATTTACATTCACACCCACAATGTGAAAGCATTCCTATTTCGCCATAGCTTTGGCAGTATCTATTGTTTCCTGACTTTTTAATAATTGCCATTCTGATCTCATTGTGGTTTTTATTTGCATTTCTCTAATGATCACTGATGTTGAGATTTTTTTCATATGTGTGTTGGCCGCATAAATGTCTTCTTTTGAGAAGTATCTGTTCATGTCTTTTGCCCACTATTTAATGGGGTTGTTCGTTTTGTTCTTGTAAATTTGTTTAAGTTCCTTGTAAATTCTGGATATTAGACCTCTGTCAGGTGGATAGGTTGCAAAAAATTTCTCCCATTCTGTAGGTTGTCTGTTCACTTCATAGTTTCTTTTGCTGTGCAGAATCTCTTTAGTTTAATTATATCCCATTTGTCAATTTTTGTTTTTGTTGCAATTGCTTTTGACATATTCATCCTGAAATCTTTGCACGTGTCAATGTCCTGAATGGTATTGCTGAAATTGTCTTCTAGGGCTTTTATAGTTTTGGATGTTCCATTTAAGTCTTTAATCCATCTTGAGTTAATTTTTGTATAAAGTGTAAGGAAAAGATCCAGTTTCAATTTTCTGTATATGGCTAGCCAGTTCTCCCAGCACCGTTTATTAAATAGGGAATCCTTTCCCCATTGTTTGTTTTTGTCAGATTTGTCAAAGATCAGATAATTAAGGTTGAATGAGGTCATGATCCTAATCCAACAGGACTAGTGCCTTTATAAGAAAAGGAAAGAAAAGGCCATGTTTGAATGTAGGTGGCCATATGGAAAGCAGAAATAGAGCCTTCAACAGAATCTGAACTGGAAAGAACGTGGATCTTGGACTTCTAGCCTTCAGTACTGTGAGAAAACAAATTTCTATTGTTTAAACCATGTAGTCTGAGATATTTTGTAATGGTAGCCCAAACAGACTAATGTAATAGACATCTTAGAAAATTCAGCTTTATGTTTTTCAATATGGAAAAACATTTATAATGCTGGCAGATATACTTGAATGAATTTGGCTGCAATAAACAGGGCTTTATAATAATTAAAGTAAATGCATTTTGGAGGTATATAGATGCAAACTGGCCTCTTCCAATCTCTCTCTGTTGCCCAGGCTGGAGTGCAGTGGCACAATCTCGGCCCATGCAACCTCTGCTTCCCGGGTTCAAGCAATTCTTCTGCCTCAGCCTCCTGAGTAGCTGGGACTACAGGTGTGCACCACCACACCCAGCTAATTTTTGTATTTTTCTTTTTAGTAGAGACAGGGTTTCACCATATTGGCCAGGCTAGTCTTGAACTCCTGACCTCAGGATCCGCCTGCCTCAGCCTCTTGAAGTGTTGAGATTACAGGTGTGAGCCACCATGCTTGGCCGCCTCTTCCTTTCTTATTGGGCACAAGGCTGTGACTGTATTTCTCAGTCTATCTGATAAATAAATATGGTCCATGTGTCTATGCTCTCTCCAGTGAAATATGAATGACACAAATGGGTGCAAGAAAGAATCTCTAACTAAGGATTTCTTCTCTTCTTTCCTATAGCTGGAGTGGAGATGACTAGAGTGATAACCACTGTGATTCCATGAACCAAGCCTCCCACCAGCCTGAAACATTAGCTTTTAAGCCATTTGTGGACATCCATTAGATACTGTTATCCAAATTCTGGTCCACAGATATTACTGATCCCAGGTCAAATGATGATTTTATAATACTTGGAAAGTGACTTATCACCTACAGTTGAGCTTCTTAAAGTTGGATGGCAAATTATCCATAACTGCTGTGAAAAGTTAACATTTACTTACACAGTCTGAAGTTATCATATGGGCAAAGTAGTCATCTTCAAGTACACAATTTACATGAAATCCCATAAATGTTATTCACTCTATAACATATTTACATGTGTCTTAATATAAAATAATATTTTTATTTATTGTCAAGAAAAATATCATAAACTCTCTTTTTCCAGAAATCCTTGAGTACATTGACCCAGATATACCATAATGACCCTGGCCATATGTAGCTGTAATATTGATTTACTTGCAGTCCCCAGTATACACAATGCTCTTTCAGACTTTACACTTTCTTTCCTTTCCTGAAATATATTCTTCTTCTCTATTGGTAAACACCTACTTATTCTTCAAGGCTCAAATTATCATCTCCTTTATGGAGTCTTCCTTAACTAACTCCTGTTTCCACCTAAACATAATTAGCGTCTTCAACCTCTTGGTACACTTCACCCCTTTGTACACACCTCTGCTATATCATAAGTTGGTAATTAGTCTTCTTTTTAAGTACACTTCTCCCCAGGGCAAAGTCTGTCTCACTCATTTTGGAATTTGAAATATTCCAAAATATTCTAGTATTTATTGGGAGTCTCAATATTTTCAAATATATGTAGATATTTTAACCAAATATATTGGATTTTTCCTCCTCCTTCTCTTCCTCCTTTTCTTCTTTTCCTTATCCTCCTCTTCCATTTTCATTTTTAGATAATTTTAATGTCTTACCATATACTTTTACTTATAATTCTTGTGTTAGATTTATTTCTATGTACCGCATATTTTTTGCTATTTACATAGTAGCTTTTAAGTAATTTTACATTGCCTAATCACTACTGGGATACAGAAATACAATTGCTTTTTATATAAAGATCTTATGACTACAGGTTGGCAAAATTTCTTACACATTTTATTGTCTATAAGTTCCTTTTTTCTATGTTGTCGACATCATCTTCAAATAATACCAGTTGTTGACTTATTCTTTCATTTTATTAATTTTCTATGTTCTATCACTAATGTTTCTCACATGCTCTACCAAATCCAACATCTACCAACATTGTTTTTCAAATACTAAAATGCATCTGATAACCTTGTTAGCCACAGTTTTTGTTCTTTAAAATGCCACCTGTCCTTCTCTTCCAATCTTTATTAAGTTATAAAGAAAGGTTTAAAAAACAGATGTCTGGTAAATTGAAGAGTCTGTATTTGGAGAATTTAAGAACATTTAAAGGCATTCCCTACTCAGTCAAAACATATAAAAGATCACTGATCTTCTAAGAGTTAATATTTGCATCACCTTGAGATTCATTGCCTAGTGCTGCTCAATATGGAATTCTAAAAATATAAAAAATATTTATTTTAGTAAAGCATTGGGTGTTACAAAACTGTTTTTAAAAAATGAAATTGCAAAGTAATTTTTCCATGCTAACACATTAAGTTAAACTAGGATACTTAACATACTTAAGCTATATTTGAAAGAAAAGTATTGATGTGAGGAGAGTTTTGCATTTCTGAAGCTCTCATGTAAGATAGTACAAAATGTAGAGTATCTTGAATAGTTTTCCTATACATACATATTGAGAGACAGTCTGTGATTAGCCAAACATTTCCAAAAGTGGGTTTCCTTTCTCTTTTCATTTTCTATAGTAAAATGTTTAAAGGATAGAATTATCTACAGATACATAGAGAATTTTGGCATTAATCTGAGTTCCACAGAGAAACAAAACCAATAGAAAATGATTCATTATAAGGAATTAGCTCACATAACACTGGTAGCTAAGAAGTACCATGATCTGCTGTCTGCAACATGGAAACCCAGGAAACTGGTTGATGTAATTCTGAGAAACAGGGGGCTGATGGATAAGTTTTAGTTGGGAGTATGAGAAGACTGATGTCTGAGCTCAAGCATTCAGGCAGACAGTGAATTCCCTATTCCTCTGTCTTTTTGTCCTATTCAGACATTCAAAGGATTGAATGAGACCCACCCACATTGGGGAGGGTAAACTGCTTTACTCAGACCACAGGTTCGAATGCTAATCTCAGCCAGAAACGCTATTATAGACACATCAGAAATAATGTTTAATCTGGGCACCTCATGTCCCAGTCAAGTTGACACATAAAATTAGCCATTATAATTTTGCATTCTATTCAGTGTGTAGTATAGTCAGGCAAACAGTATTCTTGGAGAACTGTGTGTAAAGAGGTATTGCTCCTGATATTAGCAGGATTATCAATAAGAATCCTGTGAGACTGAGTAAGACATCGTAACATCTCCTTTTAAAGGTGGATAATAAATTGATTGCATGAGTCTATTTTTCACCAACCATGTTACCTCGCTCAAAAAATAAAGCTGTGCCAGAGTGAATAATTTAAACTACATAGTTCTGATTGACAAGCCTAGATTTTTGCAAACATTCTCAATAAATATTACCAAAACTAAACTGAAAGTTTGAAAGTCTGAAGAAATGGAAACTAAATACACTCCTATAATTTGTGATTTGTATTTTAAAATCATAATACTCTAATATTTATTAAATGTTTATTTTATCACTGTGCTTAGCAATTAATGTTACTATATTTCATCAATTGCAAGAAGCTTATGTTTATATTTTAATGCTTCTAAATATGTATTTACCTTACAATTACAGATAGCAGAATTCAGTTATTACAGCCTGTGTACACACAAACATCGCTATTTTTAATGGCATGACTGCAAAAATAAAACCCCTCAGTCAACCAACAGTCTAAGTACCAGAGTTAAACTGGTAGCATATTTTTGTTCTTACTGATAGATAAAATAATATTGATTTTTACAATATTGTCACTCATGGTCAATTTGACTCTTGATTAACTTCGTGCTGGTAAGTGGAATCTATACACAACCTGAGGGGTAGCAATCCCAATTGCTCATCATTTTTTAAAGGAAATGTCTTATTTAAGCTTTCCAAAGCAAAGACTTTGAGTATATTTTGTCTCCAGCTTGATATTTAAATCTTTAAATATCACACTGCTATCTGACTTTGATTTCCCATATTTATTTGTATATGCATAAACTTTAATTCAGTAGGTTAACTACCTTAAATAAGTTTTCTGTAGCATAGGTTGCAAAGATATAAAAAAAATTGGAGACAGAATTTTCCAATAATAATAATAAGAGCAATAGTAATAGACCTTGAAAAGCCACCAATATCATATGTTGTTGAAAGAGCCAAATAATTATTTTAACATGCAAATTTTATATAAGAAAGCAAACTACTTTATGAAGGTAGTATTAGTAAAAACTGCTGAGAAAAAAAGCATTTACAATCAATGACTTTTAATAATGCAGAAAAAAGTATCACTTTTGCTACTTAAGATAAAAAACTGGATTAAACAGACACATATGTGCGTGCACGCACTATAGGACTTTTGATAGACAAGTGTGGATTCCTTTAGAAACAGAACAAGATGAAGATAACAGGAAGGAATGGCTTTGTTCCAACATTTACTCAGTTGTGAATCTTGAACATGCACTTTAAGAATGACAGGGCTCATATTACATAACAAAAAAAAATATAAGAATGATTTGAGCCAATACAGTGAATTCATGAACACATTAACTTTCACAAAGTAGGTATTCAATAATTATTGGTTGAATGAATGTCTGAAACAGTAAAAGTTACAACACTAACCTTGAAAAGAAGGAAAATACTTGACAACAATCTAATTTCATGTGTAAAATCTGGGAGTAGCAGTAGCATCTTGAAATATGTTAGGGTAATAGAAGGAATGAAAGTAGGATTAGAAATTAGGATTGCAAAATTGACAAGGTGGGAATAATCACTAACATGGCCAAGATAATGGAAATTTTGTAAGTGAAATAGAATTTGCAAAGGCACAGAAACCTTGGAAAGCTCCATGTGAAACTGATATGCCCATTATTCCATAGACAATATCAAACTGTTAATCAGACAAGAAACCAATCTTTCCTGACACTGAGTTGTTATTAAATAAATTAACAATTATCCATGTATTAAGCACCAGCTGTTAGGTTTATAATCCATATAAATATGTGAGCAGTTTTCAGACAAAACTAATTAAGTTTATCAGTGCAAAATAATAATGGGACTCATTGCCTAATTTTAAAAACACAAAATGATGATGCAGTAGGATATGCAAATTTTGCTGTGGAACTACAAAATAATGCTTAGATTTACCAAAAAGATGAAAGTCCAAGGGCTCTATTTGCTTTGTTTTATTAATTTCCTAGAGTTATTATTAATTTTGAAACAAAACAATTGTGGTTATTTTTAATATACTTTTTGTTTTAAAAGTATACTTGAAGCAATTTTAGCTACTGTCTTCCAACTTCCATTATATTAAAAAGCACTATTACATACAATGTAGCAAAGATGAAATCAGATCAATTTTTTTAAACAACATAAATTACTATAAAGTATTCTGAAAACTGACTCCACTTCTTAGCTTAATGTTATATTCTTCTGATATTTATTGTTAATCGTAGAAAATAATTTTAGCATCTGTTATTTATGTATACATTTAAAACACATTGCATCTCACACATCTTATCAGAAGATTAATCTGAAATTCAGATTTTGAAAAACACATTCTTCCTTTAGCAAAAATAAATATTAGCTTTCTACATAAAACAAATGGATTGAAAGAAGAAATATCAAAACAATTAAATTAAGTGTATTGTAAAAATATTATAGATATGACAGAGTGCTCTATTAAAGGAGGTAGTCAATCTCAAGGTGACTTCTCATGTTTGTTTTTTTAATCTAAAAAATCATTTAAAATACAACAAAGAATAATATTATGTAATAACTGATTCAGAAATGCAATTTCTCCAGTTAATAGACTACATGATTCATATGAAAAATAAAACATGAAAACATTTATAAAATGGACTATATAAAGCAATGAATGCAGAAAGTGATAAAATGTTTGTGGTTCTGTGATCAGATAAGAAGCAAAGACTTTTTGAACTATAGTCTTAAAGTATTTTAAAAACTACTCTGAAAATGATAACAAGACACACACACACATTTATGTACATATTGTTTCTGAAACGAGACACTGCTTTCCTTTTTAAAGAATTGATTTTCTATTACATTGGGAAAAAGATTCTATCAAGGCTAAGCAATTACAAATAGAGAAGAAAAGTATTACAGAACCACTATCTTAATGTTATTATTTCCTTGACAAAGAAGGCAAGACATTATTCAATATTAAATTCAGAAGAAAGAAATTAGTTTAGAAATATTCAAGTGTCATAACTTGTTTAAATTTCCATCAACACAGTGCAAAAATATTCCTCAGACACTTAGAATCATTTACCAAATGACTTGGACAATGCTTACAAGACTTCGTAACAATTCTGAAGTTAAAATTAGCTTTTTCAACATTAAAAAATATTAGGTTCATGCAAACAAAAAGCTTGAGAATTAAGAATATAATCTGTAATTTTTATAGCTCTCAACTGATACAAATTTTCAAGATCTCTGTAGTTTTAGATAATCATCAGGTTAGTTGAAAGTAAAACAGAACTCTGTGAATTTGTATTTGATGAGTGATTTGAAATTCTAAAAGCCCTTGCCCTTAATGGAAAATATTGAAGACACCTAAAGCAAAAAGTTTCTGTACAAAGTTATTACACACTAAATGCTCTCACAGCCACCATATTAAAGGAACAAAGGCCGAGAATGTCACCTGGTCTAGCAAGAATGTTTTTGTTAGATTGTGCTAGGTTGTTGAGTTGTCAGAATAAGATAAATGGAGCTGAGCAGTACCATTAACCTGTGACATTTTTGACAATGCAAGGGTAGGTGCTGTGCAAAAAGTAGACTACTTTTTTCTTTTCTATCTCTCAATTTATAATAGAAATAAGAAAAGATAGATTAAATGTTTTAATGAAAGACAGAAACAGTCAGAAAAAGCTTATCTTGAATAGTAGATGCTTGTCCATCACATGCAAAAACACATTCCCAAATCAGAATACATTAATAAAGTATATCACATAGATTTAGTCTATATTCAAAAGAGATAAACATTAAAATACTCCTTAATCTAGGCATTTAGGAAGAATAAAATCTCTCTTTCCTTATTGATACCTTCAAAAAAGGTTAAAGTTAAAAGTAAGTTATCCTTTTTATGACAATAAACTCCATTTCATCCTTAAAATCACTATCAAACTTAAAATATACAAGTAATAATAGATTTTTTTGTTTTTAGGTTTACTAAAATTTCACACAAATTTTAACATGCTTATTGGGTTTTTTTTTTTTTTTTCTGAGCTTCCCACTGGCATGGGAAAAGTAAAATAGATCACAGCTATGTTTTACAAGGAAAAACTATCAAGCTGCAATAAAGACTAAATATCTGTTAATGTTCATAATAATAAAAAATCTAATAAAATCATCAATTAGTATCACTATTTACTCATAATGTGAGAAGAAATTCTAATACCTAATAATGACTTTATGCCTTACATGTTTCAATAAAATACCTTTTTTTATAATCCTGAGTTCTTGCTCTGAAATGTAATGTACATATACACCAAATGCAGTTTTCAAAAAGAATGTAACACATTTATTGACTCACAGATATCAATATGCTTTATACATTCATAATTAATATGAGCCAACAAAAAATACTGTACCAGCCACCATGCTAAAGAATGACAATATGAGACTGCAGTGAGATACAGAATGTAATTTCAATGTGACCGAGACCAGGAAGGGAAGTGGAAATAGAACTAATTTCTCCATCAATAATATGGTGCTAAAATGTTGAAGTGATCAGAATAAGGTAAGTAACCATATATCCTATAATTAGAAGGTTATTAAACATGACCTCAGAAATTATCAATTATTCATTCAACAACAATTCAATTGGATGCTTATTATATGCCATGCACTGTTCTAATTATATTTAGAAGGGGGATGGAAAGATGGTAGATAGATGACAGGTAGGTAGGTAGGTAGGTAGATCAATAGATAGACAGAGATAGATATTTCTCCCAAATATTTAAGAAAATATTATCAACCATGTTACAATATGCATGCATGTGTATATGTACATGTGTATATATGTATACACACATCAGCTTTTTTAGTTTCTCTGCCATTTACATTCTTAAAATAATATAATAATTGAATTGATCTAAAACTTATAGAAGGACTTACCATTGGATGACAGTCTTTGATGCTTCTAAGTGTCAAATACAAAACTTTAACGTTTTATTAACTTTTTAATTTTTATTGACTTAATTAAATATACAAATTAAAAAGTTGGAATATTGTTTGCTACAAACAAGCTCCCAAGAGAAAATTATATGTCCCTATATTAATGTGGCAATTCAAGGGAAAAATGAAAAAACACTCAATAAAGTAATGAAATTTAATTCAAATTTCATTTGTTTATAAATGAAACATAAAAAGATATTTAAAATAAAACTGATTCACCTGAGGGAGGAGCCAAGATGGCCGAATAGGAACAGCTCCGGTCTACAGCTCCCAGCCTGAGCGATGCAGAAGACGGGTGATTTCTGCATTTCCATCTGAGGTACCGGGTTCATCTCACTAGGGAGTGCCAGACAGTGGGCGCAGGTCAGTGGGTGCGCGCACCGTGCGCGAGCCGAAGCAGGGCGAGGCATTGCCTCACTCGGGAAGCGCAAGGGGTCAGGGAGTTCCCTATCCTAATCAAAGAAAGGGGAGACGGACGGCACCTGGAAAATCGGGTCACTCCCACCCGAATACTGCGCTTTTCTGACGGGCTTAAAACACGGCGCACCACGAGATTATACCCCGCACCTGGCTCGGAGGGTCCTACCCCACGGAGTCTCGCTGATTGCTAGCACAGCAGTCTGAGATCAAACTGCAAGGCGGCAGCCAGGCTGGGGGAGGGGCGCCCACCATTGCCCAGGCTTGCTTACATAAACAAAGCAGCCAGGAAGCTCGAACTGGGTGGAGCCCACCACAGCTCAAGGAGGCCTGCCTGCCTCTCTAGGCTCCACCTCTGTGGGCAGGGCACAGACAAACAAAAAGACAGCAGTAACCTCTGCAGACTTAAATGTCCCTGTCTGACAGCTTTGAAGAGAGCAGGAGTTCTCCCAGTACGCAGCTGGAGATCTGAGAACGGGCAGACTGCCTCCTCAAGTGGGTCCCTGACCCCTGACCCCCGAGCACCCTAACTGGGAGGCACCCTCCAGCAGGGGCACACTGACACCTCACACTTCAGGGTACTCCAACAGACCTGCAGCTGAGGGTCCTGTCTGTTAGAAGGAAAACTAACAAACAGAAAGGACATCCACACCAAAAACCCATCTGTACATCACCATCATCAAAGACCAAAAGTAGATAAAACCACAAAGATGGGGAAAAAACAGAACAGAAACACTGGAAACTCTAAAAATCAGAGCTCCTCTCCTCCTCCAAAGGAAGGCAGTTCCTCACCAGCAACAGAACAAAGCTGGACAGAGAATGACTTTGACGAGCTGAGAGAAGAAGGCTTCAGACGATCAAATTACTCTGAGCTACGGGAGGACATTCAAACCAAAGGCAAAGAAGTTGAAAACTTTGAAAAAAATTTAGAAGAATGTATAACTAGAATAACCAATACAGAGAAGTGCTTAAAGGAGCTGATGGAGCTGAAAACCAAGGCTCGAGAACTACGTGAAGAATGCAGAAGCCTCAGGAGCGGATGCAATCAACTGGAAGAAAGGGTATCAGCAATGGAAAATGAAATGAATGAAATGAAGCGAGAAGGAAAGTTTAGAGAAAAAAGAATAAAAAGAAATGAGCAAAGCCTCCAAGAAATATGGGACTATGTGAAAAGACCAAATCTACGTCTGATTGGTGTACCTGAAAGTGATGGGGAGAATGGAACGAAGTTGGAAAACACTCTGCAGGATATTATCCAGGAGAATTTCCCCAATCTACCAAGGCAGGCCAATGTTCAGATTCAGGAAATACAGAGAACGCCACAAAGATACTCCTCCAGAAGAGCAACTCCAAGACACATAATTGTCAGATTCACCAAAGTTCAAATGAAGGAAAAAATGTTAAGGGCAGCCAGAGAGAAAGGTCGGGTTACCATCAAAGGGAAGCCCATCAGACTAACAGCGGATCTCTCGGCAGAAACCCTACAAGCCAGAAGAGAGTGGGGACCAATATTCAACATTCTTAAATAAAAGAATTTTCAAACCAGAATTTCATATGAAGCCAAACTAAGCTTCACAAGTGAAGGAGAAATAAAATACTTTACAGACAAGCAAATGCTGAGAGATTTTGTCACCACCAGGCCTGCCCTAAAAGAGCTCCTGAAGGAAGCGCTAAACATAGAAAGGAACAACCAGTACTAGCTGCTGCAAAATCATGCCGAAATGTAAAGACCATCGAGACTAGGAAGAAACTGCATCAACTAACGAGCAAAATAACCAGCTAACATCCTAATGACAGGCTCAAATTCACACATACCCCTATTAACTTTAAATGTAAATGGACTAAATGCTCCAATTAAAAGACACAGACTGGCAAATTGGATAAAGAGTCAAGACCCATCAGTGTGCTGTATTCAGGAAACCCGTCTCACGTGCAGAGACACACATAGGCTCAAAATAAAGGGATGGAGGAAGATCTACGAAGCAAATGGAAAACAAAAAAAGGCAGGGGTTGCAATCCTAGTCTCTGATAAAACAGACTTTAAACCAACAAAGATCAAAAGAGACAAAGAAGGCCATTACATAATGGTAAAGGGATCAGTTCAACAAGAAGAGCTAACTATCCTACATATATATGTACCCAATACAGGAACACCCAGATTCATACAGCAAGTCCTGAGTGACCTACAAAGAGACTTAGACTCCCACACATTAACAATGGGAGATTTTAACACCCCACTGTCAACATTAGACAGATCAACGAGACAGAAAGTCAACAAGGATACCCAGGAATTGAACTCAGCTCTGCACCAAGTGGACCTAATAGACATCTACAGAACTCTACACCCCAAATCAACAGAATATACATTTTTTTCAGCACCACACCACACCTATTCCAAAATTGACCACATACTTGGAAGTAAAGCTCTCCTTAGCAAATGTAAAAGAACAGACATTATAACAAACTATCTCTCAGACCACAGTGCAATCAAACTAGAACTCAGGATTAAGAATCTCACTCAAAACTGGTCAACTACATGGAAACTCAACAACCTGCTCCTGAATGACTACTGGGTACATAACGAAATGAAGGCAGAAATAAAGATGTTCTTTGAAACCAACGAGAACAAAGATACAACATACCAGAATCTCTGGGACACATTCAAAGCAGTGTGTAGAGGGAAATTTATAGCACTAAATGCCCACAAGAGAAAGCAGGAAAGATCCAAAATTGACACCCTAACATCAGAATTAAAACAACTAGAAAAGCAAGAGCAAACACATTCAAAAGACAGCAGAAGGCAAGAAATAACTAAAATCTGAGCAGAACTGAAGGAAATACAGACACAGAAAACCCTTCAAAAAATTAATGAATCCAGGAGCTGGTTTTTTGAAAAGATCAACAAAATTGATAGACCGCTAGCAAGACTAATAAAGAAAAAGAGAGAGAAGAATCAAACAGACTCAATAAAAAATGATAAAGGGGATATCACCACCAATCCCACAGAAATACAAACTACCATCAGAGAATACTACAAACACCTCTACGCAAATAAAATAGAAAATCTAGAAGAAATGTATAAATTCCTTGATACATACACTCTCCCAAGACTAAACCAGGAAGAAGTTTAATCTCTGAATAGACCAATAACAGGATATGAAATTGTGGCAATAATCAATAGCTTACCAACCAAAAAGAGTCCAGGACCAGATGGATTCACAGCCGAATTCCACCAGAGGTATAAGGAGGAACTGGTACCATTCCTTCTGAAACTATTCCAATCAATAGAAAAAGAGGGAATCCTCCCTAACTCATTTTATGAGGCCAGCATCATCCTGATACCAAAGCCAGGCAGAGACAAAATCAAAAAAGAGAATTTTAGACCAATATCCTTGATGAACATTGATGCAAAAATCCTCAATAAAATACTGGCAAACTGAATCCAGCAGCATATCAAAAAGCTTATCCACCATGATCGAGTGGGCTTCATCCCTGGGATGCAAGGCTGGTTCAATATATGCAAATCAATAAATGTAATCGAGCATATAAACAGAACCAAAGACAAAAACCACATGATTATCTCAATAGATGCAGAAAAGGCCTTTGACAAAATTCAACAACCCTTCATGCTAAAAACTCTCAGTAAATTAGGTATTGATGGGACATATTTCAAAATAATAAGAGCTATCTATGACAAACCCACAGCCAATATCATACTGAATGGGCAAAAACTGGAAGCATTCCCTTTGAAAACTGGCACAAGACAGGGATGCCCTCTCTCACAACTCCTATTCAACATAGTGTTGGAAGTTCTGGCCAGGGCAATTAGGCAGGAGAAGGAAATAAAGGGTATTCAATTAGGAAAAGAGGAAGTCAAATTGTCCCTGTTTGCTGATGACATGATTGTATATCTAGAAAACTCCATTGTCTCAGCCCAAAATCTCCTTAAGCTGATAAGCAACTTCAGCAAAGTCTCAGGATACAAAATCAATGTGCAAAAATCACAAGCATGCCTATACACCAACAACAGACAAACAGAGAGCCAAATCATGAGTGAACTCCCATTCACAATTGCTTCAAAGAGTAAAATACCTAGGAATCCAACTTACAAGGGATGTGAAGGACCTCTTCAAGGAGAACTACAAACCGCTGCTCAAGGAAATAGAAGAGGATACAAACAAATGGAAGAATATTCCATGCTCATGGGTAGGAAGAATCAATATCGTGAAAATGGCCATACTGCCCAAGGTAATTTATACATTCAATGCCATCCCCATCAAGCTACCAATGACTTTCTTCACAGAATTGGAAAAAAACTACTTTAAAGTTCATATGGAACCAAAAAGAGCCCGCATCGCCAAGTCAATCCTAAGCCAAAAGAACAAAGCTGGAGGCATCACACTACCTGACTTCAAACTATACTACAAGGCTACAGTAACCAAAACAGCACGGTACTGGTACCAAAACAGAGATATAGATCAATGGAACAGAACAGAGCCCTCAGAAATAACACCGCATATCTACAACTATCTGATCTTTGACAAACCTGACAAAAACAAGCAATGGGGAAAGGATTCCCTGTTTAATAAATGGTGCTGGGAAAACTGGCTAGCCATATGTAGAAAGCTGAAACTGGATCCCTTCCTTACACCTTATACAAAAATCAATTCAAGATGGATTAAAGACTTAAACATTAGACCTAAAACCATAAAAACCCTAGAAGAAAACCTAGGCATTACCATTCAGGACATAGGCATGGGCAAGGACTTCATGTCTAAAACACCAAAAGCTATGGCAACAAAAGACAAAATTGACAAATGGGATCTAATTAAACTAAAGAGCTTCTGCACAGCAAAAGAAACTACCATCAGAGTGAACAGGCAACCTACAAAATGGGAGAAAATTTTCACAACCTACTCATCTGACAAAGGGCTAATATCCAGAATCTACAATGAACTCAAACAAATTTACAAGAAAAAAACAAACAACACCATCAAAACGTGGGCGAAGGACATGAACAGACACTTCTCAAAAGAAGACATTTATGCAGCCAAAAAACACATGAAAAAATGCTCACCATCACTGGCCATCAGAGAAATGCAAATCAAAACCACAATGAGATACCATCTCACACCAGTTAGAATGGCAATCATTAAAAAGTCAGGAAACAACAGGTGCTGGAGAGGATGTGGAGAAATAGGAACACTTTTACACTGTTGGTGGGACTGTAAACTAGTTCAACCATTGTGGAAGTCAGTGTGGCGATTCCTCAGGGATCTAGAACTAGAAATACCATTTGACCCAGCCATCCCATTACTGGGTATATACCCAAAGGACTATAAATCATGCTGCTATAAAGACACATGCACACGTATGTTTATTGAGGCACTATTCACAATAGCAAAGACTTGGAACCAACCTAAATGTCCAACAATGATAGACTGGCTTAAGAAAATGTTGCACATATACACATGGAATACTATGCAGCCATGAAAAATGATGAGTTCATGTCCTTTGTAGGGACATGGATGAAATTGGAAATCATCATTCTCAGTAAACTATCGCAAGAACAAAAAACCGAACACCGCATATTCTCACTCATAGGTGGGAATTGAACAATGAGATCACATGGACACAGGAAGGGGAACATCACACTCTGGGGACTGTTGTGGGGTGGGTGGAGGGGGGAGGGATGGCATTGGGAGATATACCTAATGCTAGGTGACGAGTTAGTGGGTGCAGCACACCAGCATGGCACATGTATACGTATGTAACCTGCACAATGTGCACATGTACCCTAAAACTTAAAGTATAATTAAAAAAAATAAATTAAAAAAAAAACTGATTCACGTAAGAACTTCAAAAGTCTTAAGACAAAATTGTAGAATTCTTTGATATTTAATGAATTAAAATGGTTTAAACAAAGCATAGCTACATATTACGGTTGAAAGGAATACAAACATTTATAAATATATAATATTTAACATTGCAAATTATTCCAAAGTTTTTCCAGAATTTTTAAGGGTTTCTTCCGTGACAGCGAATTTGGGAAAACATGCGTTTAGTGATTATACATATAATCTATATTTTTTAAATCCCTATCAATTATTGGTTCCCAAAAGGAACCATTTGGGAATATGATGATGATAATAATAAAAATAAAACTAACAATAACAATAAATAATACTAATGATAACAATAATAATGGAAGTTAATAACTATTTAGCCTTTATTCTACGCCAGGAGCTCTAATATTCACATATAGTAACTTATTTAACATTTTGTAGCAACCGTATGAGATAGGTTCATTTTTTGTTAACGTTAATTATATAGTACAAGACATAAATATAATGTAAAAATAAAAAATGGTTATTTAGGGTTTACTATGGGCTTAGTAGGAAATCTAAAGATGAGCTTGCCATTGACATGTGACACCAGTAGAAAGGCATGTTTATATAGAATGTGCCCAGAAAGTTTATTGGCCAAATAACTTCACTGAGTAAATGAACACTCTTCCAAGAGAAGAACTAGAGTTGAAACTGTGGTTTCAAAGGAACAATGATCAGCATTTGAATTACTTAAAGTGAAATCATAAATAAGTCTGTAATTGCAAAACTGAATGCCAAAGTCAAAATGCATTGTTGAAAGAAGTGATGCTATATTACATATATATTTTTTTAAGTTTGAAAATAACCTAACTTTAAAGGACTAATTAATTTACAAGCCAAAAATTGGTACAGAAAAGTGAACATTCTCTACAATAAGGAATTACTTAATAAATATTTAAAATGAGTCAATAATTTTTAACCTTTAATAAGGGAGATAAATCATATGATTTCATATTGATATTGATAATTTGACAAATATGGATTCAAGTGTTTTCATGTTCAAATAGTTAATGTTAAAACTAGTAGATTGAAAAACAGGATATACGGCATTCAAAACTCTAACTTAGACGATAAAAGAGCCAAACAAACACAAAAATATTCAAAAGGTAAAAGAACATGAAGAAGTAAATATAAACAAAAAATTTATAATATATTAAATACAACACATATAAAATTGTTAAACTTTCGTATTGAAAATTAAAGATTTAGATACGTTTCAAAACACATGTTTAAGTCAAAAAAACAGAGAGAATAAATAGTAAAATTTAGATACAGATATAGTCAAAGGATGGGTGGGAAAAAAAGAGACACAGTCAAGAAAATAGGTTAAAAACAAGGTTAGGCATAAACATAGACTACATATCCTGCAAGATAAAGAATTATGAGGAACAAAAGAATACAGTTTTATAAAAGAAGTAATCTTATAATGAATATATAATGTCTATGTGAAACCTACTTTCAATAAATAAAGTAAAATATTAGCATCTTTCTCTCTAAAATTGGAGGAAGGGCAAAGCTCTCACCCTTTCTATTTGATATTGTGCTAAACATGATAGCCAGGACAACAAAGAAAGATAAAAGAAATAAAAGCCACACAATATTTAAAGCAAGAGGCAAAGCTTCTCTTTTAGCACACATTATTATCAATGTAAAAAACCTAAGGAATATACAATGTAACTGCTAGAACTAATAAGTTAATTTAGTTAGACTGTAAAATTTAAAATCAACATACACAAATAGGCCATATTTATATTATCAGAAAATAATTAAAAATAAAATAATTCTACTTATAATATGCATTAATCATATGAATCAATCCTTCAACATTAATGATACATCATAGCACTTATGTATACTCATATGCATATATATAAACATACCCACACAGACATATATGAACATTCATATCTATCAGTTCTATTTTAGTTATTTCTATTGTGTCTGAAGCAGAACATGTTGTAACCAATATCAAAGAAAGATATAGAATATAATTTTAGCTAATTTTTGAATTCATTATAACTTTTATTATCTCACTTTATCAAAGACCATGACAGCACAGCAGTTATACACAGATTTTTTTAAAACCTAAAACTCACTTCTTTCAACTTTTGTATGTCCAAATGGAAAAAATGAAAAAAAAAATTGAACATACATACAAATATATAGTACTATAATAAAAAAGGAAATTCATTGATGTCTTTTAAACAATATTTTATATTGCTTTATTTCTTATTTTTCTCCTAAGAAGTGTTTGCTAAAAGATGAAATAATGCCTACTAAATATCTCTTCCCTTATCTCTTTATTTGATAGTTCACTGTCATCAATACCTGGAGCAAATATGACATAAGAAAGTTGTAAGCATAGTTGTTTTTGATCAAAGCATGATTACATGCATAAAATAATAACACCTATTCTTTATTCTCCATGGTTTATTTGGCATTTAACTTATTATGCTCTAACCAATAAATCATAAAGTTGTTTTCTCTCCAAATTATTGTATTGGCAATAATGACAAATGAAAGTGACTTGCTTGTGACTTTTACTATGCAACATAAACAGATCCGAAGAAAATACATTAGACCTATTTGTGGAGTGTTTTATAGGAAGATGGAAACTGCAGATAAATATAAAAATAAAAATAAAATGCTCCCATATAATATATTATTTTGTCTACATTAACATCAATAAATCTCATAATTCATACATTTTATATGTAGTATATGCCATTAAACATGCTTTATGAAATGAATATGCTTTATAAACTGAAAATATACTAATATTTTTAGTATCACATATTCTGTGATAAACATTGATATATTTAAGGTTTAGGAAGTACTATTGATAGCATGTATGATAAATAACATTTGGTAAAAAATATAAAATGTACTTTGCCATAAATTTTGATCTATAAATATTATTTATAACAAATCTGATAGAAATATTTACATATTATATCAACTTCTCAGGACTAAGGAAGTGAAAATATTTAATGCGCATTCTATCTAATGTTAAATCATTTTCTAGAAAAATCAAAGCAGCATATAACTTGTTTTCATAAAGATCATGGTAAAATTTTAAGTTGTTTTACTGAATGTAACAAAATTATTTTACTGATTTTAGTTATAAACAATTAATGTAGGCACAGTGTTAATTCTCCATTTTTGAATTGCTGAACTTATTGAAAATATCACACAACCAATAAAATATAAGAAAATTCATGTTATATATTAACTTTTCTTACACGTTTATATGTTAGACTGCAATGGAATATGTAAACTGAAATTTTAGAAAAAAATAATCAAAACAAAAAAAGAAAAGCCTTAGAGAACAATTGCCAAATAAATTCAAAAGAGCTGAAGAGCTCTGGAACTTTTCAGTAGTAAAGCAATATTAACCACGACCTTGAAAAATGCCTAGACCAGAATACTAATAAATATCTGATGAATGAATGAATCAATCAATCATGTGATTATGTATTTTTCCTTGGAATAATTATATATTTTTTCATGGAACTGCTAAAAATAACTCCTTATTCATTATATAACAGACATTTACTGAATGCATATTATATGCCAGAAATACTAGAATGTAACCTCATGGAGCTTTTAATCTAGTAGAAATTTTAATGGAAAAATTTTTAAAAAGAGGTTGTTCAATTTCAGTGAATAACCTTTTAAAGATATTGCCAAAATTATCTCCATTTTCTAACAGGCTATTTAAATTATTATGGAGAAATTCTTTGGTGCTGCTCTCACATTCGATGAAACAAACTCTATACATGCATTTAGGCATTAATAACTTCCTCTTTGTACAGTCACATTTTAGTCATATAGCAGTTTCCTGAAGCATATCATCTTAATTCCCACCTAAGTAGTTTAAGCACAGCATTTTTTGAAACAGATTTTGATACTCTTATGGCATCATAGTACAATAGTTTTATTTCATTTATTCTGCATATATAAGTAATCTCCAAAATACAACCATTTAACTCTTTAGCTCTGTAAGTTACTTTAAAGGGCTTATTTGCAACAACATTAAATATACAGTTGTGAGGCTATATATCCAGACATACTTATTAATATTAAATTGACTTTAAACTAATTTCCTTCTTTGTTGAAAGAACTCTTTCAGTTTACTTCTATAAGCATACATATCTAGCAGTGATTGAAGTTGTCTTATTGTGTCTTTTCCAAAAGGGACTTTATATTACAAGTGTCTGATATTATAAGAGAATTTGAGATTATTATAAAGAGAATTTTGGTAAAATTCACCTTATTTTCGGGCATAGTTACTTTTCCAACAATACCTATAGCCTACAAACTGGGCCTTACAAACTAGGAATCACCAGGAAATAAGTTATAGTAAATTTACCTCAAGGAAGGAGATGAATGTCTTTTAAACATGATTGTCAATCTTTCTAATCTCAAGTATTTTAAATTCTGAAAGTCTAGACTTGAATTGATATGGCAAAGTTCACCTGCCACCTGTCCAGTGAAATTTAAAGAGGGGCTGATGCTTATTTGATGTAACCTTTGATCTTTTGACAAACCTATGAAAAACAAATAGAGCTTTAGGAAAACCTTTCCTTTTAAAATGGGCATGCTTATATATTATTTAAGAGAAGTACCTGAGTGACATATTTCTTTTGACAATAAAATGAAAAAAAATGTTTGTAAAGCATCTCAAACACATACAGCATCAGGATACATTAGTTTCTTTCCCTTTCAAAGAAAACCAAACACAAATTGTTACAAGAACTCATGGAGAAAATAAGTCTTCTGTCTCTCCCATGTCACTGCTTTTGACAAATGAATTACCTTTTGTTAGTCCCCAGCCAAACAAATAAGCACCTTAAAAGCAACAGATGAACACTCAACAAATGGATCATTTTTTGTGACAAACTGTCTGGAAGTTGTGCTGGAGGAATGTTTTATTATCTGATCAATGACTTGACGTGTCCTACCTTTTAATACCAAATGGAAAGAAAGAATCAGAAGGCAAGCAAACATCGCATGGCTCTAACCACTCATGGGAACTACTAGGGGACATTTGATTTTCAGGAGTTTGGGAACCCGAAACATAACATGATCTATTTTTCAATTAGGCAGATCTCACTTGGGAAAGGTGCAATGATGTTCAATATTCTTTCATTTTAAGAACAACCAAAGTGACTTACCAGAGCATAATTAACAGACCAGTAACATATCCTTTAGTATTCTAATTTTCTAAAGCCTCCTTACTTTAAACTTTTGGTCAAGATAGGTAAAGTTACCTTGCTTCCCTCTTCTCAAACACAGATTTAAGAGATATTAAAGCTTTTGTCAGTGACAACACTAGATTTTGGATGCTGTTATTTTTTCCTTCACAATGTCATGCTCAAAATTGGATAAAGTGCACAAGCAAATTGCATGGCTCAGCAGTACTGGGAAAGCTAAAGGAAGCTGCGATGTGCTTTTTCTCATATTCTAAACATACAATTATGAAATTTCTCTGATAACTTTAAAAACTAGCCTTAATCAAATATTATTTAGAGTATAACTTGGAGGTTATAAATAAACTGTTGCCTTTTTATGTAATGCAGAGGGACATAAAAGACAGATGGAGAACTGAGCATGGCCAATTGTTTTTTATAGCTACGGTTTAAAAAAAAAAAATCCCCACTCACAAGGCAAAAAGCCTCTGCTACATGGCAGCTGCTGACTAGGGTGAGCAGAAAGTATCTTGCTGAAAAAAAAAAAAAGAATTCAGCAGTACAGCAATGTGATTAGTTAAGCTCTATGGTGTTCCTCAGATAAAGGACGTGAAGCTGGAATTTTAAAGATAGAGTTCATAAAATAGTATCAAGAAGGCTTTTTATTTTGCCATTGATATTCTAAGAGACTGCGGCTATCAGAGTTGCAAATACTCTATCCAGAATCTTAGACTTCACTAGCTGCCTTTTAACCTTTGCCACGTGGCATATGAATGTGGCTTGTTTAGTGAATTTTATGACATAATTAATAGGCATTGTCAGAGATTCTCATTTATGATCATGGGGGGTTGGCAACCCTTTGTTGCTTTCATTCCAGACTCTGAGAAATTAGCCAGATGGTATGTCCTACCACCAAACTGCAATGTGGAAGACATCCTTTTCAGGACACTTTCAAATCCTTTTTGGCCAACTTCATGGCTTCTGCAGTAGTTAAATTAGTTACAGTTTTACTTAATTAGTTCTAACTGCATAGGTTGTTTATAGATTCCCTCTAAAACTTCACTGAGATAAAAATTAGTACTGTAAATAGTTTAGTTTTCTCACCTATATTTAACTTAGTGAAAAGACAACACAGTATACTACAAAAAGTTATCTCCATTATACATAAATTCCAGTCCAAACTCTGACACAAACACACTCCTTGAGCCCAGAGATCACTCTCACTCAGTTGCTTCATCTTTATAAATAAATATTGGGCTCAATGATCTGATTCTTTCCAACTAGAGAAGCCCATGGGCTCTAAGTCTTCCCATGTGTAATCCATCACAAGCTCTATGCTGCTTTAAGTAGACCCTAACTTGGCTTTCAAAAATTAAAATATGTGGTTTTGAAGATTTGTGAGAGTCCTTGAAGTTCTATGACAAATAGCAATTTTTAGTTTTGCTTAGGAACAAATTTTATTTGCACACAGTGCAAGGCTATATGCAGGAAAGTAGGATTTATTATAAGAAAATCTAGCCCTCTATCCACCATTTGTATATCAATGTAGTTGCATGTTATCTTCTTGTTATCAGTCTTATTACGGTTGCAAAGCAGCCACTTAATATTTTTCTTTTTTAGTATATCTTCTTTCATTTCATGAAGGAAATCAATAATGTAATATATCCTATTACTTTGAAAAATTAGTCTTTTATATAAAGTGTGAATTATACATTGATGTTAACTGAACATAGATCTATAATGGAAACCAGGAACATTAGGACCTTTGGGAAATTCCCATATGCATCAATACATATAATTCATATCAGCATTTTCTAACTCCCCACCCTAAGCACTCACAGATTCCAAAAGCTTTGATGCTTTATGTGAACCAATATATACATATACTGTTTATTAATAAAGTTTATTGATTTATATTCTGTAAATTAACAGAAAATGTTTTCAACTGCTTAGTGATATACATTATAGTGTAAGTTATAATAATTTCAAAATCATTTGTTAATTTTTATAAACATTTGGTGTAATATTTTGTTTGATGTGACCATCACTGAGTAATGCCTCTGTCTAGTCTATGATTTGACATAGAGAACTGCACCAAACTTTTCTGACATTAAATTTCTATCATTAAATTGACAGTTATTAGGTGCCATCTGGATAGTCATTAGGTGTCTCGATAAGCAGAGAATTTCTCTTCAGATCAATAACATTGTTCATAGTGCTGACTCTTCTTTCAGCTTCAACTAAATAGCAATGGCACGTAAATATTTTCTAGTCCAAGTCTGAGTTCCTTATATATTCAATTTTCTATCACCCACTAAAACATAACAATAATAAATCTGAATCTCACATTTAATTGGATTAAATGAATCATTCTGGTCAGATGAGAAGTGGCATAAATGCTTGTTGGGAGCATGGGCATGTTGCCAGGCTGCTTGAGTTAAAGTTCTGGCTCTGCCATTTAAGTTATAAATAAGCACTCAAATGCTTCAGTTTCCTTTCCTGTTGAATGAGCAAGACTCAAATGTCTTAGAATTGTGTCTGATCCTGGATTTATTGTTAATATCACTGCTATTAATGCCTGTGACTTGCTTTCATGTAGTGAATTAAATAGAGATGATATTTAACTGAGAAGGCTGAAAGCAAGAATTTGCACTTCTAACACCTCCTGGCCTGATATTACTACTGCAGCCTACCTCCATCCTCTGCTTCCTCCTCCTTTGCTAGAATCCCCACCCTGCCAGGAGATTCAGCAGTCCCTGGTCTTTGCCTGAGGCTGTCCCATTATCCCCTATCTTCTAGTTTGCTCCATTCTCTATCTGCTTTCTTGGAGTCAAGGTCCCAAAAGGGGCTACAGTCTACTCAAGCACAATTTGAGGATGGTAAGGGAAGGGCCAAGCAGTGGTGGGTGGCCACAACCTCATGGGGCCAAAATGACACTAAGCATTTGTCCGCCAAGATGCTAGCACTGTCTGTAGGAATACCACCTTTCCTTTTGGTATTTAGGTCTGTTCTGGGCAGAGGGAAACAGGTGTGAATGGGCCAGTCAAAGAGCTACAGTGAGCCATCTGGGAGTCCAGCAGGCTGGCAGGGGCCAGTGTGGGTCTAAATGGTGTTCACTCTGAGGTCCCTGGAACATGGGATAGGCAAGACCCTTGGGCATTACCAGGAGGGAGATCCCATGTTGTTACCTAAGAGCTAATCTGAGAGTTTGGTCAGCAATGGCACTGACTGACCACTTATAATAGCTTAGGCAAAAAGCAGGGTCCTAAAGTCTCCCCACTTAAGATAGGCATTAACCCTTTAGTTGCTGGCGTGGTCTGAAGTAGTCCTAGGGGAAGGCTGGGTGGCAAAGGCCCTGGAGTAAAGTGAGCTTGCAACAATGGCACTTTTCAACAGATATAGACATATTTCAACAACAGGTAAAGCCATCCCAGTGTGTGGTGGCTAAACATCAGTCCTAGCTAGATGAAGCATGTGCTTTCCACTACTCTCCCATCCCTCAGTCGTGGGCTAGTAATCTGCTGCAATATGCAGATCTCAAAGAATTGTAATGCTGGTATCTACCTGGCTTTAAAATAGCTTGGTAAATAGAAGGTGCTCAACAGATATTTGCCGAATAAGTGAATGAATAAATGTACCTATAGAAAGAAATCTTTTCCTGTCTTAACTTCCTGAAAGGTTTGGACCACTTACTATCAGTGTTTGTGTTTACTTGAATCGATCTTATGCTTAAGGTATGCTGAACACTCTCTCAGCAACAATGAAATTTATTACTACTAAAATGAACATAGGCTTTGAAGTCAGATACATCATACATCAAATTCCAGTTTTTGTTCTTACCATTTTTAGTGATCATGGACACATAATTTATGTTTTCTGAGGTTATGAGACAATGGGACTCATTTTCTCAAAATTAAGGGTAATAATGTCTTCCTTATATGCTGTTGACAGATCAAGGAAATGTATACAAACTTAGTAAACTCATAACTAGAAATAAAAAATAAGTAGTCCTTGTTATTGTTGTTTTATTATTATTGTTGATGTTATTAATACAATGTATTATACTGTCAGCATCTCCTTCTCTGGAAAAGACAAGTCTTAATACTCAGGTCAAGCTCCCATTACTTTAATTAGCTAAATTCTGGTTTTCCTTTCCGTCCTACACATCCAGGTTATAAACTTGCTGCATACATAGAACCAAACCCTAATTGTCTGATGATAATTCAGAACATGGTACTTGACTTCTTTTTTCACTAAAAGCTAGATGTAATTACAGAACTCCTCACTAATTGTCAGAAAATGCTTTGAGGAAAGAATAGGAGCAGGAAAAACATGCTTTCTGATGTATATCCTGCTGATCTGCCAGGCATCCCGACCATTCTTGTTACTACAGAGCAATAACATTTATTATCTTAATTATGTGTAGTATTTTTCTATAAGTCAGGTAATTATTTCACCTTGTAGACCTGTGGACCCAGAGTCCAGGTTAAATGCTTCAAGAAAAAGTTATTTTGTTTCTATAATAATATTAACATTTAATGGGAAAAACAGGTATTCTTTAACACTCTGCTTTCTGAAACATTTCTTTCTCTTTAGTTCTTGTTTTGGCTTTAATTTGAAATAGTCTTAGCTGTCACAGGCTGTTTTTAGGGCAAAAAAATAGTCTTGAAGATTTTTTAACTTATTGATGGCCTTAGAGGTATGTAAAAGAGACATATTATCAAAGTTGGAAGATTAATCTCTAGCCAGTAGAAGCTGAAAACAGCAGAGGGATTTGCTGGGCTTTGCCTGCAGATGAGGATGGGCCACCAATGGGGAGTGAAGAAGCTTAAAAGATGTTTCAGTATGTAGTTTGGAGCAGACATTCAGATCACTGTCTTGAGATAGGAAGTTAACCAAGGTAACCATTTGAAATTGAAAATGGTTGTAACAGACCAGTTCAATTGTATCTAAATTTGTGTGCTACTCCTAGAGCAACGATCCCCAACCTTCTTGGCACCAGGGACCGGTTTCATGGAAGACAAGTTTTCCACAGACCAGGGGGGACGGCATGGTTTCAGGATGATTCGAGGACATTACATTTATTATCCACTTTAATTCTATTATTATTAAATTGTGATATATAATGAAATAATTATACAACTCACCATAATGTAGAATCAGTGGGAGCCCTGAGCTTGTTTTCCCACAACTAGACAGTCCCATGTTGGAGTGATGGGAGACAGTGACAGATCATTAGGCATTAGATTCTCATAAGGAGCACGCAACCCAGATCCCTCACATGCACAGTTCACAATAGGGTTCACGCTCCCACAAGAATCTAACACAACCGCTGATCTGACAGGAGGCAGAACTCAGGCAGTAATGCAAGCAGTGGGGAGTGGCTGTAAATACAGATGAAGCTTTGCTCACTTGCTTGCCACATACCTCCTGCTATGCAGCCTGTCTCCTAACAGGGAGACCAGTACCAGTCCGTGGCCCAGGAGTTGGGGATCTCTATCCTAGAAGACCAAACAGATGTCGATGAAAAGAGTCAAACTCTGTAAAATATTTGAAGAGATTTATTCTGAGCCAAATATGAGTGACCATGGACCTGCCCAAGGTGGTCAGGGTGAGGCTTGGTTTTATACATTTTGGGGAGGCATGAGACATCAATCAAATACATTTAAGAAATACATTGGTTTGGTCTAGAAAGGCGAGACAACTTGAAGCAGGAGCTTCCAGGGTATAGGTAAATTTAAACATTCTCTAGTTGACAATTGGTCGAGTTTGTCTAAAGACCTGGGATCAATAAAAAGGAAATGTTCAGGCTGAGATAAAAGATTGTGGAGACCAAAGTTTTTTGAAGTCTCATAGTGGCTGCCCTTAGAGACAATAGATGACACATGTTTCCTATTCAGACCTTTAAAAGGTACTAGACTCTCAGTTAATCTCTTCAGGATTGGGAGGGCCTAGAAGAATAAGATCCAGCTATGTTAATAGAGATTCTTTACAGGTGCGTATTTTCTCCCACGAAAGATGGCTTTGTAGGGCCATTTCAAAATATGGAGAAGAAACATGTTTTCAGGTAAAATATTTTGATTTTCTTCTTTGTCAAGTAATGTTATGTCAGAGTCAAATTGGAAAGCAAGTCACGATATATAGGGTTAAATAAAGCCCATCTGATGAGAATTTATGGTTTGTAGGGCATGGCTCCCCAGGCCCCTTAGATAGGAATTTGGGCAAGATTAAAAAAAAAAATCAGAGCTTAGCCTTCAGTGAGTATAGTAAACCATTCTTGCTGAATATACGCAAAAGACTATACAAAAGGCACAAGACACTCCCATCACTTTTTCCTAAAAATGTAGAGATACAGAGGCCTTAAAATCATTTCAATTTTTAAACCCTGCATATCAATAAGTTTCTTGACTACCTGTGTTAGACCAGTTTTCCTGTTAGACCAGTATAATTTCCCAATACAAAGCAGACATTATTGTTTGTATGTCTTTATTTGAAAAAAAAAAATTCTAAATCTAAAAATATGAAGAAAACTTACAGTTGAAAAAGATTATGACAAATGCTCAGCCTCAGAGTATCAACAGGTTAAACTGTTATTATAAAAATCAATCTTGAGTGTAAAATAGCTCCAAACTTAAAATCATGAGATTTCAAAATAAATTATTTTGCTACAACTTACATTGTTAATTAAGCTATCTGGAACATTAAAAATTAATATCATCAAGGTAGAATTTGAATTGAACTTAAATACCTAAATGATGCAGATGTTTGAAAATAAAAATTTAAACATCAGAATAACACACTTTGATCAAATAAACTTACATTTCAGACTTTGTTACAAGTTCTTTATTTTCCAACTAACAAAAGCACATTTTCCCCTCTTTTATCACTTTACAGATAACATGATAAAAGCAAAGAAGATAGGAGATGGTTGACAGGATAGTAAAAGATGAGACATAGTTAAGAGCAAACTGATGAAGGTTGTATGAACTAAAAAAGAGAAGTTTGAATATGAAAAGTAAATGAACAAGAAATGAAAAACAAGTTCACATTATTTAAAAGATTTTTCCACACTTTTGAAAACATTGGATGTTGCATAATATAAAATACATTTGAAGTGTCTTTAATGATTCCTAGTAAATTCATGGAAAATTATTCTTGCCATATGAAAATACTCACATATTGTGAATATAGTTATGCTAAAAATATCTTGAGTGAAATTTTTGGTAATGCTTATTAATGTAATTGCACTGCCTGACATATAATAAAAACAGCTGTAGAATCTTAAACAGATACTCTGATAGTAATACTAGTATCAAAAATTTGCATAAGCCTAAAGGAAAGCTTTTATCTAAAGGCCTTGAAACATCACTTATGATAAAAGTTTTATGGAGTTTATAAAAAATATTTCTATTTACACATTGTAACGAAGAAAGCAAAGCATAGAAAAGACAGTTAAAAGTGCTAGCATGTCCTCTAACATGTCCTACAAATACACTTTATTTTAGAGCTATTTTACAACTTTAAGGGAAAAATGAAAATTCAATGAAACTATGGACAATATCAAGCACCTTGTTTTCCTTATATTAAGAGATTTCACCTTTAAAATCAGTCCTTTTTGTCTCTGACCACTGAGTGCTCTCCTCAAGATTTAAAAAATAAAGAGAAACTTGCTAGTATATGTTCTTACAAAAAAAAGTACTACAATTTGATACCCATAAATTAATTAGATTATGATGTATGATATTTTATAAAACATGATTTTAAATCTTTTAAATTTACATCTTTTACCTAAAAATTATAATTTTCCTACCTCATTCTTAGCACTGTACACTGGGGATATAATCAGAAATAAAATGAAATTATGCCCTAAAGGATACCAGTAGATCATGGGAGAAGTAATACACATATACATAAAAAGTAGCAGAAATTCTTCTATCATTAACACCTTAATGAATGGTACAGACAATAAGTGAAGTTTCATAAGAACATGAAAAGTTTTAAAGACAAGAAAATTTTCAAAGATGAGATTAGCCATAGCTAAGTAGATTACACAACAACTCAGTTTACTAATGTTACTAAGGTTGCCCTTAAACTTAGATAGACTAAAATCATCATCATTTGGTATGAGTTACTGGGTACTAAGAGAGGAGTTTTTGTCCAAATATAATGCAGTGATTCCTCATATACCCTTAGTAGGAGATAGAAATTTTTTCAACAGTAGGAGTTAAATTTAAATATGTAAACAAAAGTAGAGACCTTAGTAATAAGGTAACCTAAATTAGCAAAGTGATTAGGTAGATAGATGATTGATAGATAGATAGATAGATAGATAGACAGACAGATACTATCAGATTCACTTCTATAGGCAGGTATTATGTATTAGGGACTGAGGTATTGCAAGTATTAAAGGCATTGTAGACTCAGGTATTAGGGAACCACGTAGCAGCACAGAATGAGAAAAGAAAGATAAATTAGTTTTCCTTATTTGTCTAATTTTGTTATTTAACAACATATCCAAAGACTAGTTTTGACTTTATATAATGTAACATCTCAATGAACAGTAGTGGAACACATAGCTATCAATATGGAAGAAAAAAAAAACCTTGAAACTCTACGTCTCTCTTCTTCTACCAAAATTCCACATGGAAAGTAAAATAAAATAAAACAAAACAATAAAGTGCTAAAAGGCATCAAAAGAATTTATTTTTTATGTTTTAAATGGGAGCTTTCAAAAAATGACTCTAAAGCCAGAAAACATAAAGAAAACAATTACATACATTGGATCTAACAAAAATGCAAAAATTCCCTCCAAGAAAACACTACTTTTAAAAAAGGACAAACTAGAAAAATATCTTTAAGCTATGAAACTGACAAAATTATGTTATTGATAATGGAAAAAGTTTGTAGCAGTTAAGGACAAGTAGAATGACTGTTGACTGAGAATGGTGTTTAGTGTCCAGAAGATGACCCTAAGAAAAGAATTCACATGTGAGTAATTTATGTGGGAGGTGCTGTAAGCAATGGCAGGGGAGGGAAAGTGAGATAGTGAAGGGAAGAAAGACCGCTAATAAAGGGAGCTTTATCATATCGGCTACCACTGCAGGTGGTAACAGTTTGATCCCACAGGGAAACTTGGGGAAATGGTGTAGAACTCTGGCCTCAGAGATATAAATGCAAGGGTTAAGGAAGACAGGTTTTTATCACCAAGTCCTGCCTGCCATTGCTGCAAAGCAGCCCCTATGGAATGTTCATTCCAGGGTGCTTGTGTTTTACTATGTGAGAAGGCAGAGTAGCTTTGGAGAATATCTTTAAGGAAAGAGATGCTGAAAGTTGGCTGGAACTCACTAAAATGGTACACCTCCAGACAAACGGAAGGTATCTACAGCATCGGCTACATGGAGCAGATGACATGAACTGGTAATATACATTAAAAATGCACAAATGTTCAATAGTCACGAAAAAATAAAGAACATCATAAATCACCAAGCAATACACATTTTAAAATATTTGGACTTTGCATATTAAAATTATATTTTTAAAGTGATTTTTTATGATGTGAGAAAAATACACTCTCATACATTATTAGTGGAAATATAATTGGTAAAAGACTTCCGAGAAATAATAAGCCAAGGTGTTTCACAAGGTTTGATATGCATCAATCCGACAATTCCACTTCCTGACCATCCTGATTACAATTTACAATTGCAACTCTACCCTTTGACACTTCTGTTACCCTTCCATGCATCCTTTTCTCCACATTACACATCACTATGTACTAACCACATGTTTGTTCACTCATTTATTTTGTTTATTATTAGTTATCTTCACTAGAACATATGCCACATAAGAGCAATGACTTCTGTCTACTTTATTCACTGCCACCTAGAACTGAGAAGAGCGGCCAGAACACAACAGACAGTCAATAAAATCTCTTGAATGTATCATTAGACAACAACAGAAAAAATGGTCAAATAAAGTTCATCTTAATGTTGTTTACAATAGTAAAAAAAATCATAAATAACGTAATAATCAAATGATGTGGTATATATAATATACATAAATACTGTACAGGTTAAAAATGATATAATCTATATATTGGGCATGAAAAACTATACATGATTTATCATTGTCACCAGAACAGTTTAACAAACAGCATATTCAGTATGACTCAATTTTGGCTAAAAAATACATTTTTAGTATAAATCTAAACCTGGAATAATATACAGAGAAATATTAACCCTGGTTATCTCCGGCTGATAGAATTATAAATGATTTTCACTACTTTCTACTATGCATTTTATATAGTATGTGTTTTACACTCATAATGAATTATGAAGCTATTTTCACTGATAAAACATGGTTAGTCTAATACAGAAAATCTATTGTGGTTAAAGGGCTGAATCTTAAACTTTTAGAACATAGTGAATTGGCCAAAGTGAAAACATTTGAAAATGACCAAACGTTTGTATATATTATCTGATAGTACTACCTCGTGAATTCTTAGGTGACCTAGACTTTCTATATTAGAGGTGCAGAAATGGTGGGAAAGGGACTAAAGTAGTTTTACCAAATAAAGCTCTCTAGTGGGATCTACTTATGTATATTTTGTAGATAACACTAAAATTAAGTTGTTGTGTTTTATCTTTTCAGGGATATGATAGAACTATTAAACAAAAGTAGAACTTTTCACTTTGGTTAGTGTCTTGATTCATATTAATGTCAATTTTTTTCATTACTATTTTGGATGAAGAGATGAAATAAAAGCCCAAGAAAACATTTCCACTGTTTATTGAGATCAAAAATGTATAAAACCACTATAACTATATTTTAATAATGCCTACAGCACCAAACAAGAGATTTGAAGTATTCACTTGAAAGAGCTGGCAGAATTATTTATTTCCTATTTCAGTTTTAATAGCATATCCATGACTCATCTTGCTGCACTATTACAAGCTAGTTTTTCTTAAATTTGGGAATTATACAATTCTTCAAATTAATGTAGCTTCTTAATGCCTTGTCATATTTTAACAAAATACATAAATATATACAAATATAGACACTTTTAAGACCAAGTAGTGATACAAAGCTAGAACATAATTTAGGACACACCTTTTGTTCTAAATTATTAAGTAATACTGTTATTTCATATTTTTAAGATGCCACATTTGATAGTAATCACAAGAGCTACATAAATGTATATCTTAAAACATATTATGAGATCAGGGATCTGTAAGTAGTGGTCACAGCAACCATGTAATATTAACACAAATCTTTAGGACTACCCGTAGAAACACAAACAAGAAGGGTCTCTGCCTGAAGCCCTATGCTTAGAGGCCTTGAATTTCTCAAGTCTACAAATACATGTGTTAAAGAACACATGGGTATCTCAGTAACTTGGGTTGCAGTGTCGCAGTATTGCCACATCCTGACTCATGACACAACACAAACCAACTCATGACTAACACCATTTGCCCAAGGGAAAACATTCACATTTCTTTCCCTGTGTCTTCAAAATAAAAGGTGATTCCATTCAAATGCCAAGAAGGTTTGTGGCATGTACTGTTGACAACATTGAACAGAGATGTGCTTCAGAGTGTGGGAAGGATTTGAGTAATGTAATTACTTAAGTAAGAGAAAAGACATATTAATTCCCTTTCAAATCTTTTCTCTCCATTAGGACAAATGCAATAGAGTCTTATATAACAAGTCATTGTTGCTCAATATCACTGAGCATTCCCCTTCTTGCTTCTCTTTGTGTACCACAAATTAGCATGGTCTTCACAAAAGTTTCACATCACATGGTGGCTCAGGAACATTTTAGAGTATTAACAGCTCATGTTACTCTTAAATATAAATATATGACATAACATGCATGTGGCATGAAATTATTTCTTTAGATTGGCAACTAGATGGACATCGAATACTAGTATTGTGCATAGTTTTAGTTTTATGGAAATATTTAATGAGATTTAATTAAATTTTAAGATTACTAAATGAAAATTCAGCTCTATAGATTTCATTAAATTTGTAAATATTAATTAGCTACAAGTTGTATTTGCCCTGTAATTTTAATAAATAATTTAAATGAGTTTAGAAGGAAACTTTTTTGAAAATATATATGAAAAATAATTTTAATGAGTTGTTACACATGATTTAAAATTTTGAAAACATAGCCATATTTGGTATATTTTTAATGCAATTGCAGTTTATTTTTCAATCATAGTTTAAACTGTTACTGTCAAAGGAACAAAATAATGTGAAAGATGTTGATTATAACAACATAATTAGTGATTTGCCAAAATGATAAGAAGAAAAATAAATTTAATGGAATAAATTTAATGCAATAATGGAATAAAATAAGTGGAATAAATTTAATGGAATAAAAAAATAAAATAACTCCCTTTTTGTTACATAATAAATAGTAAGTGGCCAAAAAAAAGTTGAGTTGCCAATTCTAGTAACTATGAATTATGTATATCTTTATTTTATTACTCATGCAAATACTACTGGCCAATCATCACTCAGATAGGCAGAGTAATTAAATTCCATCATCTTTGCTATGATGCCAACTCTAAAACATAAAACTATAGCTTTACACATATTTCTTCTTTATTTTGGTGAGTATAAGGGAATATCTATTAAGGCAGGATGACATAAAATATTTTATTTAGAAGTTTACTAGCTTGATGTATAACTTTAAAATATTTAGAAAGAAGGAATATTGGCCTCCACTTGTAATCCCCACACAGGGGTGGGCCTGAAGATCCTAGTCTCAGGTGGTGAACTCCCTTAGGGTACTTTGCCTCAGTCTGCCTTGCTCAAGAATCGACCGATATCTACTCCTCAACTAATAGGTCACTGCAGTGGTTTACCTACAGATTTTAGGTTTAGAACATTGTTTGATGTGAACTCAAAGTATTACTCCAGCCAATCCAGTTCAAGTCATTTATTTTTATGGTATTCCATGAGTCTGATTTAAATCTAAAACTTGTGAACTAGATCACTTGTAAATAGAATGTTATGCAAAGACATGATTTCAAAATGAACTTGCTAAAATAATGAAAACCTCATCCATGAACACGTCTATGAACATCTATTAGTTTTCACTTTGTAGAGGTACCATGTAAACTGCTGAAGACTGTGTGAGAAACGTGGTCAAAACTGCTCCTTCTTCAGAAAATGTGACTTGCATAAAATGATGAGATTTTACAAGAAGAATATATGTGATTTGTTTAATTTTTTCCATTCCAATATGGAGAATTCTATGATGATGGATTTTTCTAAAATGTCCAGATTTTATCAGTTCCTTCCTCCCATTTCACAGGTATGTTTTCTAACAATTAGAGTGTCAATATTTCAAGTGATAAAGAAACTGAAGATAGCTGCTATAATGTGCTTTGTTTCTTGTGTCAGGATTAAATATGATATATGCCTGCAATCTTTAAATTTGAAATTGTGTTCTTAAAGAAAAATGTACAATAAATTTCAGCCATTGTCCTCTAGTAGATGAATCATTAGTAACTTTACAACACTAGCTCCAAATATATTAAGTTCAATTGAAAACATTTTAAAGATAAAGCAGGATAATTTATGCTTTTGACAATATGCAGAAAATATGTCATACTTTGGTAAAGAGACAGGCGTGGCCTAGTAGGCTGCAGGAAAGTGTGACATAGGTGAAGGACCAATACCTAGAAATAGATCCCTCAACTCTCAGGGCAGGGTAAGTTGTAGAGTGACTATCCCAGCTGTTTTGTTGAAAGAGTTTAGACTCTTCAAAAAGCTGGAAGTAGCAAAGGATATCTCAGCAGTAGTCACATTTCCTGCATAAAGAAAGAGGCCAAGAGAGACTGGGTACCAGGCCAGACTAAGAGGATGTGGACATGAGTGGGACACTTTGTGTTGCAAGGAGTACTTGATTTGTGTAGAAAACTGCTTTTTCTAAGAAATTAAATTTTCTTTAAAAAGTTACATACACATGTATATGGGGCATACGTACTAAATTTAAAATCTAACATAGCAGGGCCTATTGTAGCCAGTGAGAGTATTAAAGAAATATACACAAACATTGAAAAATAAATGCATATGCTATAGAAATATCATTTAAGAATATAAATCCTACAGTTCTCTGTCCCTATTATCCTCTTCTACCCCAGGTGCCTCTCTCCTACTTATTTGGTTAGGCATCTCATGTTCCTTTGGGGAGAAAACAATTAATTAATACTAAAAAATTCTCTGTTTTGATTCCTACAGTAAATATTAATAGGTATAATCCATATAAAGAAAAGCTCTTAGAGGTCCTCAATAGCTTTTAAGAGTATAAAGTGACCATGAAAACAAAATTTGTTTTGTTGGAATCACTTCTCCAGGAATCAAGATGACTCCATATCTTTATTTGGGTGAAACTAAAGATGATTTGTAGAGACTGTACCTCAGAAATATAAATCCATTAGCCATTTATATATGTAAAAAAACAAAATAACTTCAGTGTATGTGTAACATTTTCATCTTATTTGGCTTGGATTGAGCATATTCAGGCTCTAGACCAACTTCTACAAAGCACTGAAGATAGAATTACAGCTTAATTCAGGAGTTGTATCATTTCATTTACAAAAATAGACTTTAGATCCCTACAGAACTGGAAAGGGATCTACTTCATAAAAAGAAGCAAAGTAGTCTTTTATAAGATGACTCTCAGATGGTAGTGTGTTCTTACACTCTCACACTTTATGTCAGCTCATGAACCTTGCTGGAAAGCTAGGGAACAAATGACCTTTTTACTTTTGAAGTAGTTATTTTAGATAAAGCTTTACCTGTGCAATAAGGAGAGAAAAAGCAAAGTGCTTTGGCACACTACATAATCCTTGTAGGTTTCAGTACCAGTTCAGTGATATAATAATGACTATTTTGGGCTTCTGAACAGTTTGCCTGTGAGATTGGACATAACTCCCTTTTTGTTACATAATAAATAGTAAGTGGCCAAGAAAACGTTGAGTTGCTAAAGCTTAGCTGACCTGGTGGACACATATTTTAAAATAACTGGAAAAATAAGCTACAGCCCACTAGTGTATGTTCTGTGAACTTGGGACAGAGTACATCCATCACTTCAACAACAATTCATCACAATACAGTTCCTTCCAGCCTTTGGTCAGTAGTTTGGACATGATCCTCCTAAAAGAGAGAGACATTTGTAGAAGAATCTTTCTTTCTTTCTTTCTTTTTTTTTTTTTTTTTTTGAGACGGAGTCTCGCTCTGTCGCCCAGGCTGGAGTGCAGTGGCGCGATCTCAGCTCACTGCAAGCTCCGCCTCCCGGGTTCACACCATTCTCCTGCCTCAGCCTCCTGAGTAGCTGGGACTACAGGCGCCCACCACCAAGCCCAGCTAATTTTTTGTATTTTTAGTAGAGATGGGGTTTCACCGTATTAGCCAGATGGTCTCAATCTCCTCACCTCGCGATCCGCCCGCCTCGGCTTCCCAAAGTGCTGGGATTACAGGCGTGAGCCACCGCGCCCGGCCTGTAGATGAATCTTTATATTATATTGACGGATCTGTTAAATTAGGTTTTGCCTTGCAGCTATTGAGCAACTGAACTACTAAGATACCCCTCTTGCCTTGACAAGAATTATTGTATGCTTCATCACATACAATGACTAGAACCAGAATACTGTAACAATCCTATCAGAATTAAAGAGGAAATGTGACACATTTTATTAGAAACTTCTTAAACACTTTCTAGAATGAATGGGAAAGGATGAGTTCTTTCTTGATAACTCTTTACTGAAATATGACTACTAAAAAATGGCAATATTTCCAGATCTAGGATTTTTGCTATAATCATTCAATTCACACGCAAGGCAAGTATAATCTGGTTATAAGATTTATTAAGCACTTAGTCTGGGTCAAGGATGGTACAAAGTGGTTTATATGTATTATCTCATGTGATCCCCAAAAAACTTTAGAAATGCGTTACTGTCATTATCCCAGTTTTATAGACAAGGAAATGCAGGCTCCAAAAGGTTAAATAAATTGCCTTCAGTCACAAAATTAGTAAATTACAGAGCTTAGATTGATGAAGTTTTCAATCACAATAATTTCATAATCCATATATATATTATTTTATTAGCTATATTCTAGCTAGTAAGGTTTGTTCAGATTTGGGGTTCACAGTCCTAGCATGAATGAGCACACTTGGCTAAGTCACTAATAATAAACAAAAACATGCTTTGGGATAGAAAGATTATTCTCTAAAATCGATATAAAAAAAAAAAGTTTCCATCAAGACACAAATGACTTAAATGCCAACTAATAGTAAATGATGAAAGAAATCCCAGATAAAATGCACTTATAGCCAGCACAAATACAGTAATGATTCCCTGGGTAATATAGAATCATCCTTGATAGTTTAGGAAAACAATTTATAACAAGAGAAAAAGTTACATATAGTAAAAAAGCAAAACAAAAGAAACACAAAAATGGGCTTTGAACTAGAGATACCTGGCTTTGCTGTTTTTGAGATGAATACATTTGGGCAAGTTAATTAACCTTTCTGAGCCCATTACATTATCAATAAAATGAGGATCCCAGTATTTGAACTGCATGATTGTTTCAGGATTCATAGTTGTGTCCTAAGGCCTTTGTGACATGGCCAGTCCTCCACAATCCATATCCATCATATCATTTCCTAAAATAAATTTTATCAAAACAATGCTATACTGTCTGGGGCTGAAAGTTTGAAGAACAACCTAGGATTTCAAACAATTTGCGAACACTGAATTAGAAGATACAGGATATTGGCCATCAATATCTCTACAAATGGAGATAAAAAGGGTATAGCTGAAATTCTCTATACTCCTTATAATCTTAATTCCTAAAAGGGGAATGCTCTCCATAATAAGTACTTTAAGTGAAAAGAAAAGTCATATTAATAGGGGAGAAAAGGCCATGGATAGAGAAAAGAAAAAAAAAAAGAACTTCTCCACTCTAGACTTACGTTCCACACTTTACTTTTCCCAATCCAATGCTACTTTTCCTAGGCCTGATCTATCAAGAACGAGTATTAGTTGTCTCCACAGAGCTTTGGCAAGCATTGCCAAGAATGGTGGATTATAAGACCTTGAATTAAAACTGAATAAGGAGGGCTCACTCAGCTTGAACATTATTGGAGTACAGAAGTTCTACTGATTTTTGTATAGTGATTTTGTATCCTGAAACTTTACTGCAGTTATTTATCAGTTCTATGAACCTTGACACATAGGACTTAATTAAACTAAAAAGCATTTTCATGGCAAAATAAATTATCAATAGAGTAAACAGACAACCTACAGAATGCAATATTTTCAAACTATGCATCTGTCAAAGGTCTAATATCCAGACTCTGTAAGAAATTAAACAAATCAATAAACAAAGAGCAAATAACGCCACTAAAAATTGGGCAAAGGACATGAATAAACACCTCTCAAAAGAAGACACACAAGCAGCCAACAAACATGAAAAAAAATGCTCGACATCACTAACCATCAGATAAATGCAAATCAAAACTACAATAAGATACCATCTCACATGAGTCAAAATGGCCATTACTAAAAAGTCAAACATAAAAAATGCTGGTGAGGTTGCAAAAAGGAATGCTTATATAATGTGGGTTATTTCAGCCACTCTGGAAAGCAGTTTGGAGATTTCTCAAAGAAATTAAAAGAGAATTACCATTCAACCCAGCAATCTGATTATTGGTATACACCCAAAGAAAAATAAATCATTCTACCAAAAAGACACATGTACACGTATGTTCACTGCGATGCTATTCACAATAGCAAAGACATGGAATCAACCTAGGTCCCCATTAATAGTGGATTGGATTTTTAAAATGTGGTAATATACATCATGGAATACTACAAATTAATGCAGGAACAGCAAACTAAATATTGCATGTTGTCATTTATCAGTGGGAGCTAAACATTGACTACATACAGACATAAAGATTGGAACAAGAGACACTGTGGACTACTAGAGTGGGGAGGAAGTGGGGACTGTGGGTTGAAAAACTATCTATTGGGTATTATGCTTACTACCTGGGTGACAGGATCTGTACCCCAAACCTCAACATCACACAATATATCCATGTAACAAACCTGCACATGTACCCCGAATATAAAAGTTGAAATTATTTTAAAAATAAATAAAATACTAGAACTAATATGCAAATCTTGAAGAAAAATTTATCTTTTATGATTTACCAACTACTAACATTTCATGTTGTCATTTTAAATAATGCAATCATATAAGTGTTCTGTCACTGTAAATCATACCAAATGGGATCATAATTGTATCTATCTCATAGTATTATTGAGATGATAAACTGAAAAAGTTGGTGAAGTCCCAGCTTAATGCCCAAGCGTATTTAATACTCACTATATGTAGGTCACTATTATCACAACTGCTATTGTTAATATGAGCTTGGGCTGGAAATATAAACCCATGTTTTAAAATCTGAGTTGGTACAACAGAAAAAGAAAAAGGAATTTTTCAAAAGTAAAATAAAATTTAAAAAACAAATAATTACAGATATCAAAAACTAATTCAAAATATTGCAATCATTAGTTCAATTCAGCAAATATCCTAAAATTTGTTTATAAGAGAAAATAGCCAATTGTTACAATTTTAAATATTGCATTTTTATAACAAAAAAGTAAATTTTTCTTGCTTATAAGGGCTTCTGAAATTTATTTCTTCTCTAACCATTATCAAACCAATCTTTTATAGCTGAATTAAAAACTTCTGAAAATAACACATAGAAAAGCTTAAGACATATTTAACTCTAATATTGAAAATAATAATCATCAAAAACAGATACAAATCATTGCCAATCCCAAAGGCAGTTCTGTGTCATTGGACTTTTTCTGGAAGCTTTTCACTATATCTGAGAGCTGTTTCATCTGAAGTTAGCCTTTTATCTGTAGGCCTGCTGTGCTATTTCAAACGGCCAGCAAAGGCGATGAAACTAAAACAATAAGAAATTCCTTGCCAAATGATGAATTTGTAATCTTAAAATTTGACACAAATTCTATAGTTAATAATCAAAAGCATTATGTTAATACTTAGTTTAAATTACTGATGATATAATGCACCCTACATGCAAAATTTCCTGAAGTTATTATTAAAATAGTATACCATGAATTAAAGTTATTTATATGCATGGGTATGCTTGATGTGACAGTAGGTATATATACACATGGCATAGATATTCATATGGTAAAATAGAAAATGATAGTAATTTTTATGATTCTTAGATATGTATAACTTATTAAGCATTACTATATAGCAGTCCTTGTTTTCCAAGTGTTTTCTATCCTTTATCTCATTTAATCTTCACAAAACCCCAAAAATGTAGATGCAATTATTACTTGCATTTCACAAATAAGAAACCTACACATATAGAGCTTAAGTATTGCTTAAACTCACTGACATCAGCAGTGGCAGCAATACAATTTAAGATTGATTCTGTCTGATTCCAAAGCTCATGCTCTTAACCACTAAGCATATTGCCTTTCACAAGGAGAATACAATTAATGACAGTCTAATATAAGCCAGGCACTTCACATACTTTCTCATTTTCAAAGATGAAGAAATTCACAGAGGTTAAGTTACTTGTAAGTGCTAAAGCTCCAGAGTTATTTCTCTATTTCCTCAGTGTTTATTACAGTATAGCCAATGGACTACCCATCTCAGTCACCAGACACTATTTAAAGGGTCAGATTTTCAGCTTTAGTTCCAGATTACAGGTTTGATCCATCTTAGGCAAGGCATTTTTAAGAAGTTTCCTTGTGAGGTACTCCACAGTTTTCAATTGTGTATGTGTGTGTTTCTGATAAGAAGCTATTTTTTTACCTCAGTATCTCCTATGATAAAGCAGGATAGTTATGTCACGGGATCCTTGGGGTGATGCTTCACCAGCCAGAAACCTCTGTGGCCAGTGGCACCTTTGCCCAAGTTTTGCTCAGGTCTGCTGGGCCCACTCGGCTGGGCAGGCTGTATTTGGCTTGTGCTACTGGCCTGGATCCCATGCCTGCCAAGGGCAAGCAGAGTGGTGAGGGGTGTGTGAGTGAGCAAGTGTGGGGTCCAGCCACTGCACACAGGCAGGGAGGCTGGCTGCGGCAGGGTGGATAGCACCAGGTGCCTGCATGAGTGCTGGCTCCCTGTGAGGCTGTGGCTGGACCAGGTGTACTGTAAGCAGCTTCCACAGCTGGCATCAGAGAATGCAGCGGTGCCCAGAAGCTCGGAGATGCCAGGAACTGCAGAGCCCCAAAGAGGGTGTCACAGTGCTGGCTTGGGAAGCTTCTAGGTCTGGGCTCCCCAAAGGTCTGTAGCTCTTCTCTTCTTGTTGCCTGCAACATGGCAAGCAACAGGAGTATTTCAGCTCTGTTTGTGTTACAGCTCTTTCAGCCTCACCATTCGGCAGTTCCTGAGTTCTTGTCTCACACCCAGGAAGAATGAGGTACAGGTACAAGTGGAGGGTAGGCAAGGTGAAGAGAAGCTTTATTGAGCAACAGAACAGCTCAGAGGAGACCAACAGTGCATAGCTCCTTTCTGCGGTGAGGATGTCCCAACAAGTGTTCAGCTCTCAGCAGAGAGGAGACCCTGGGGTGGGTAGCTCCCCTCTGCAGCTGGTCGTCCTGTCATCTTTTTGAGTCTGGCTGAGTCCAAGGTTTTTATGGGCATCAGAGGAGAGGAATTACATGCTATCGGTCCATGGACAGCCATGGGCAGGCCCAGAAAAAGTACTATAAGTTCCTACTCCAGTCCACAGGGCTGGAATCCTGGCCCCTAGGCTTCAGGCTAGACCACCTGGGACCCACCCTTTTCCAGCCAGGGCCTATCTGCCTCCTGGCACTGTTCATGGTGCCCAGGCTGTTCATGCGGAGGGGTACCTGCAGACCAGCACCAAGCTGCCCTCAGCACTCCGTCAGCTTCCCTCCCATGCTCATTAGTGCCCAAAGTCCTGAAGGGGCTGAGGTGGCAGGGGTTTGGCCTGTTATCACTGCCCTGAGCACACACACACCCAGCTGGAGTGAGACAGTGCCCAGGCTCAGCCTCAACTTTGCTCCAAGATTGAAGCAGGTACATACCGGGAGTAGGGAGAGGCCAAGCAGCAGAAGCAGGCACTTACAAGCCTATGGGGGTAGGGGAGGCCTTCCTGGGCTCCCAAGAGTGCAGAGATGTCTGTGTCTGCAGCAATGGCATGGGTGGCTGCAGTTGTACCCAGAGGGCAGGGCCTCTGCTTGCTCCCAGCCCCCAAGAGCACAGGAATGCCCAGATCCACAGCCATAGCTTAGGTGGCTGCAGTTGCACCCAGGGAGCATAAGATTCCAACCCTGCAAATTCAGAAGGGGTCAGAGCTTCCACCTGTTCCTGGCTCCCATTGGCTCCATGAACCATGCAGCCCCTGCTACTCCTCCCACACTACAGCCAGCATCATGGCAGTGGCCTCTCTAGATGGGATGCCCACCACTGCCATCAGTTATAGAGTGGCAAGAGAAGATGAAATTCATTTCCTAGAACATGCAATGCTATCATGCAACTCTCTCATTGATTTAAGATTCAGGACAAAAAACAGACACCTAATAAATAATACTTCTTTAAGAAATGCCTTTTAGATTTTCTGATGTTAAAGGATCAATAAGTAATATATACAGAAATTAGGATAAGAAGATGCCCACATATTTCTTGGCTTTTGTTTATGAGTTTCAGAGACCCTGAGTTTCAAACATATTTCCATTCTTCCATAGATAATCCATCCTCAAACTGTTGTTTACAAAATCAGAGAAAAGAACAAAGCCACTTTAGGATATATAACAATTGACATTTATTGTGTACTTACTAGAGGGCAGGTATCGTGCTAAGCCTGGTGAACTTGGTAAATTATTATATCTGTTATACAAGCAAGAAGGCTAAAGTTTAAAGAGGTTAACTAATCTGACCAAGATCATAAAGATATTATTAGAGCTGGGATTCTAACTCAAGACTATTTGATTCCAAAGACCTGAACTATGTCAGCTCATTTTGTCCACCACCAGAACCACCACCTCCTAAATCACCATTACTCCAACCACCTTTATAGTTACCACTACCACCACCATTATCACTATCACTGACATCATTGTGACCACCTCCACTATCACCACCACCACCACCATCATCACTACCACCATCCCACTTCTTGCCCTCAACCTATGTTTCTAAAGCAGTCAGTTTCCAGTGCACACTTTGGTGGTGGTAGTTGTGGTAAATAAAGGAAGTTAAAAATTGAAAATAAATATCCCCAAACTACTGAATCAGAATCATCCACAGTGGAAACTAGAAATATAAACTTTAACACATTCCTCAGGCAATTCTTATACAAAGTAAAGTGAAAGGACCACGACAATATGTAATAGGGCTTCAATTTAATTCAGTGTATTTCAATAACTAAAATACTTCAACAAACATTTTTAAGGCTATAAAAACATAAACAAAGAAGAATAAACTTACTACTTTAAGTACAGATGCAATTGCTAACTTTTTTGTATTTTGTGACAGTTGGAACAGTAGAACCTAGTGCAGTTTTCAAGCAAGTATATAGTAAGACTTGAGGTTAAAACAATTTGATTTGTAAGGAAGGAATGATTCCCAAAGTACTAATTTATCTCCATAACTTAGAACAAAGAAAGCTATGGATTTACTTTCCAAATTTTGTATTTTTACCTGCAGGTAAGGCATGTTAACGAGAGTTGGGTAAGATGGTATCTCACACTTTAATATGGCACAAAAAAACTTATATTGAGATTTTTTTCAAACTCTTCCTTCCTTACATTTATTTGCATCATATAACTACATGTCAAACCAAGTATAACCTGGGTATTTTGATACTATCATACTTCACACAAGGACATTTCAAGTAAGAAAATTTGGAAAATGATGGCAGGTGTCTACATTTTGCCATTCTCTCATTACTCTTCAAAAGTTCCCAGGTTAGTCATTTGAAACTAATTCATTAATTACTTAATGAATTGTGCACATATGCTCAAAGATACAATGGCAAGATTGCTCATTGCAGCCTTTTTTACACAAAAGAAAAAAGTTAAAATAATCTATTTGTCCCTCAGTAGAGTGGAAAACAGTGATTTATTTATATAACAGGATATTATCAGTAATTTAAATTAATAAAATCTACATGTTTTACATGACTATATCTCAAAAATATTGCCTCAAAAGAGCCAACTGCAAAAGTTTATTTATAGTATGAGTCAATTCACGTAACTAATTAAATATATTAAAAAGCAATATATAATGAGTATTTAAGGACTGCACTTAAGAATAAGAAGAGTGTCAGGTGAAAAAGTGGGTAAGGTATTCAAGGCAACAGGCAAAGCCAAAATAAAGGAAGATAGGCACAGAGACAGATACCATATTCTGGAATTAGCCAGCAGTCCTCCATAGGAAATTGCTAGGAAATGAGACTGGAAAGATAGACAAGTGGCCAGACTGTGAAACATCCTGATGGCTAGGCTAAGGAATTTGGGATTAACCATATTTGAACTAAAGAAATACAAATGTCATTTCAATGAACAGTGAAATGATCAGATCTATGGCTTAGGAAGATAACTGTGACTGTCAGATGGAGAAATCTGTTACAGAATGAGAAGCCTGTGCAGTAACTCAGGTAAAAGATTAAAAATGACTGTGAGAATAGAAAGAATAGCATGAATTCAAGAATAGCTGTAAAGACTGAATTCACAGGGCTTAGTGGTCAACAGAAATGAGAACATGGTCAAAGAATAAAGGAAGGAAGGAAGGAAGGAAGGAGGAAGGAAAGAAGGGAGGGAGGGAGGGAGGAAGAAAGAAGAAAAGAAAAACAAAAGAAAAGAAAGAAATTAAAGTTGATATCAGGATTTCTAATTTGAAATAATGTATAGGAAGACAGAGTAGATTTAATGGGGGAAGCAGAGTTTACATTATCAGCGGGTCATTCCGAAGCTGATCTTAGTAGACTAGAAACATCCAATCCTCATAAGAAAAATGAAATTATATAAAAATTTGTTTGGATTAAGTGGTATAAAACTGATAATAAAGGTATAGCACTTGAGAAGAAAATAGGACAGGGCAGAATTCTGAGGAACTGCTATAGGCTGGCATTTAAGCAGCAGGTAAAGAAGAAAGATATATTACAGAGGACATGAACAATGATCCAGAGAGGTTAAAAAAAAAATCAGGAAGAAGTCGTGTTTCAGAAACAAGGGAAGAAAATGTATACTTGGCAAATAGAGAAGAGACTAGCCAAATGTATTTTAAGGATCTTTTCAAACATTCTGATGGCTGAGTTTATTTTTATTAAGGTAATACTTTACAAACTCTGACCTAATTAGTCTGCAAAAATATACATACTCATGTATATTTTGGGACTCCTAAAGGCCACCTGGATGTCGCATGGATGTTATATGTTATAGTCTCATACCCAGTATATTAAAAGTTAGGCATATGTATGAAGGAATTGACTAATAATGCTTCTATTGAAGACACAATCTTGCAGAATCAAACATGGAGGTTTAGTTTGGAGAATAATAAGAAAACCAGTAATGTACTGACAAAATGTAGCTTTGACTTGCATCACCACTGATGTTCTGTTCTATTTTTATTTTAACTTTTTCTTTGAAAGTTTATTGCATCAAGTTTCAGCATGAAGTCATTATAATGCTAATGAGGTTATACATATTAAAAGAGTTACAGTAAAGCAACTCTGCATGTACAGTAGCCAAATTTAATATATAACAAATTGGATTTATTCCCAATGTGAAGGGCTTCTCATTATAGATAATTGCTCTGAAAAGCACATTTTTTTATTATTGCTATATTCCTAACAAAGGTAAAAAGGTATCCTTTTTTAAAAAAACTGTAAGTATAATTTTTAAAAAACCCTATCCAAGAAAAATAAACTTCATTAAATTGTTGATAACATTTTTTGATGAGCAATAAAGTTTCAATCTTAAGGATTCAAATTAGAAATTATTAACATGTATTTCCTGTAATGGTATATATGCTTCACCTCTGTGGTTTCTCAGAGTGATTTTCCCCATACATTCTCAGTGGGACAATATTGATTATCTAATAAGTGATTATAAAATAAGCCTAAATGTATAATTAAAATCAAATATATTTCCTAGCAGTTCCAAAAAGATTCCATAATTTTCAAATAATTATTAAAATGGAATCAATAGTGGTTGGTCATGATTTGGACATTCAGTTATTTTTCTCAAGTAGTTAATTTAAATAATCCATTCAAATGATCTATATCATGCAGTATGTCTTGAAACAGAACTTTGAAACTGTTTCTTAATCTCAATAGTGCAACTGGAGAAAGCATATAAGTAAAATGATGAGCTTTAGACTACAAAGCATTCTTTTGCAGCAGATTGAGAGCTCAAATTATGCTATTTTCTCTTACTCAGATAAATTTATTCTTGACCTTGCCTATTATTACATAAGAAACCACTGCTAAGAATTGCAGTTAACACAGCTATGAAACTTTAATATCATCTTCCCTTTTTACAAGTGGTGTGATTTTCTGTCATTACCAAGATAGCTTAGATTGGGATATGAAGGCAGATGTACTGACACATTAGATAACCATATACTGTTTAAAGGACACAGGAGTAGCTTCAAAGAAGGGGAATGAAGCTTCACAACAGGTCCCATGTCATGTCATCAATAACAGACCTGTCACACTAATGACTAAGGAAATGCAGGGAGCTGTGACAATGGGAACATTCATCTTGTTCTTCTCTGGAAAAGGTGCACCTGTATCCCACTGCACTCTGTCTTCTGCTACCTCCCACCTCCCTGACTTTTGTTCTCCATGACAGTGAATGTGATCGTGAGAATGTGGCCTATCTATCATCCTCTCATCCTGAAAGGCACCTTGACTACAGTTAATGACTGTAATAAGACCAAACAATAGATACAATACCCCAACCTCTTATTTTCAGCTTTTCTAAAAATGGACTCAATTGAGATTTTAAAAGAGGATCAAAGGATTCCACTAGAAAAGCAACTAATATTTTTGTAACATCTCACATATTTTGCTCTCCTAGTTCATGTCATATATATCTACCAATATTTAGATAGGCAATGTGACTGAAAAGCAATGAGACTGTTATTCTTGGGTGGATTATACAAGCAACAGCAATATATGGCTACATGCTTATAAACTTACATATGTAGGCCTCGTATTTACCAATAACATTTTTTAAATTTTGCACTGTGTAATAACAGTGCTTCCCAGCAATAAAACAATAATGCCTTTTAGCAACAAATTATGCATCTTGTTTTTGTGTTGCACTAGTTATTCTCCACAAAACAACTAAATGTATAGTGTAAGACTGTAAATGCACCCATATACAAAGAAATTAGAAGAGTAAAGTCAAATACATAATTTGAAAACATGCAGACATCAATCATTCAATGAATACTTATTGAGTACCCTTTTAGTGTCAGATGGCCTCTGGAGGAGTTGGGCTAAAGGAGGCTGAATCCTTGCTTTGTTACTTTGTCACCTACATGTACTTGAAAAAATTACTAAAATTCTCTGTGCTTCAAGTTCAACTCTGTAAGTGGGCATGGTAACAACATCCATCTCTTAGGATTGTTATGAGGAGAACCTAGACCAGTGGCCTCACAAAAAGAAAACCCTGAAGAATTTTTTTTATTATTGCTATATTCCTAAAAACTAAAGTGTGAAAATATATTCTTTAAAACATTAAAAAATAAAAACTCTATCCAGTAGCTATTGCTGTTGCTGCTGCTGGTACTACTACTATTATTGTCATTACTATTATTTCTGTTGCTGCTGCTTCTCCTGCTATACTACATGCCAGGCACTATAAGGTATTTTCAATTATTTTGATTGTCACAAAAAAAATTAAACAGAAGGTTTTCATTCCCATTTTACATGGTAAAAAACTGTCTCAAAAAAGTTAAATTTTTCACATAAACTGGTAATTCTTTTTTTTTTTTTTTTTTTGAGATGGAGTTTCACTCTTGTTGCCCCAGCTGGAGTGCAATGGCACCATCTTGGCTAACTGCAACCTCTGCCTCCCGGGTTCAAGCGATTCTCCTGCCTCGGTCTCCTGAGTAGCTAGGATTACAAGCATGCACCACCACACCCAGCTAATTTTTGTAATTTTTTTAGTAGAGACAGGGTTTCTCCAAGTTAGTCAGGCTGGTCTCGAACTCCCAAACTCAGGTGATCTGCCCACCTCAGCCTCCCAAAGTACTGGGATTACAGGCATGAGCCACCACGCCTGGTCACAAACTAGTAATTCTAAAGTATTTTCTTTACATCAGTATTAAGAACTCCAGGGGATGTAAAAATTAATGCAAGCTATTTATTAACAAAAACCTTCCAATACAGTAAGGAGAGTTATGTGGGTATATATCCACAAATAGCTATGACATAAGATAGGAATACAATGAAACTTTCCAGAGGTATTAAGATACATAGGGTCAAAGGAAAGGACTTTTAGGGGTGCATCTCGGGAGAACATGACTGAGTTTATTCTAAGGAGATCAGTATGCATTTAACTGCCAGGGGGAAGGAGAGCATTATTTTCTCTTGTCACACGAAGGCACATGATAATGTTGACTGTAAGATGACAACAGAATGTAAAATTCACATTAAAATCCAAAAGAAAAGGCAGTTGGAGGCTTCTTGTTACTTCCTTCTATGTGCTGTTTTTAAAATCAGGAAATCACTGGCTTTTAGAACTTCCCCAGTTCCCTTTACGTTAGCAGCAGATTCTTGTCCTGAACCTGAGTAATGACCTACATTGTGTACAACACATCCTAATGTCTGAGAGAAAGGTACATCTGTGTTGCTTTTCCAGAAGTGAATGCATTAGAAGCATTACATTTTTATAAATAAGCCTGTAGGGAGAAAACCCTGATGCAAACTGCTAACAAGCCAACTCAAGCCACACATGTGCTAAGAAAATTACAGGAAACAATGTCAGTGATTTTACAATGTCAGTTGATGTTACAAGTGTGGTGGGTAAAACTTGCATCCAATGAACAACAGCACTTAACAATTTTAAACAAAAAGTAGGTATTCCACAACAAACATTTTTGTCATCTATAGAGAATATTTATGGGTTCATGGTAACAAGTTAACAGCCATTAGAACTTTAAAAAATAAATGTTTCAATTATTACTGAAAAGATCTTTTGCCTTCACAGCAAATGGATGTAAGGAAAAATTCAAATTCATCATAATTAGATAAAAAATAAACATATATTTAACAAATATTTTAGTAACCAATGTATAAGTATTTGTTGACCTTTTCTTTGTCTAAACTGATGTAATTATTCACTCAGGGCTTGTCTTCCCAAAGCACCCAGAATCTCCCCTTCTTTCAAAAGTCTTCATTAAATTGTCAACTGAGGCTTGTAGCCTCTGGCTTCAGTTATATTTTCTACCAGGATTAAATTAAAGAATATGAGGCTTTACATTGTTTTTTTTTCCTGCATTGGCAATGTCCCATAATTAAATATGAAAAGAATAAAAATTCAGAAACATATGTGATTTTTCTATCACATCTTACTTCTTTACTCTGGTGTATAAAATATTTCTGGCATTTTGCTATATATATGTATGTATTCTAAGTGTATCTTTTTGTAAGTGGTTTATATCATTGCAATGAAATTTCTCATTTTATGTTTTAAATTTAATTTTTCTTTAAAAGATGATTTATATCACCATAAATTAAAAATGTCAAGCAGTTTATCACAAATTTACTTAAAATGTCCTTGGGAATCTAACATTGACCTAAAGGGTTTAACACAAATTATGCATATTATAATGTATCCTTCAAGTCTAGACTGAAATATTCTCTGAAATGTGTTACCTGCCTTAAGCACTCACTAGTGATCTCTCCCTTCTCTGATCTTCTCTACTACTTACCATTCAAGCCTTCTTTTTTCCTCTTAACTACTCTGTGCAAGTGTATGTGTGGTCCCTCTAATCAGATCAAAAGCTCTTTTGAGGGCAAGAGTGAGAGTAATAGGTCTTTCACATAACAGAGGTTCACACATTTTTTGAGTCATTGATGATACTGAAAAAAGAGAAGAAAAAGAGAAGAAACAAAAGCAGAAAATTTTTCAACGTATTATTTCAGGGATATTGTAAATTTTAAATGTGATTCATAATATTCAGAATAAGAGGAAGTAGAAATCTAGGTGGTATTTGGAAACCTGATACAAAAGAGCAGTAAATTGGTCAAAATAATCCAAAGTGCTAAAGCAATGGTCATGTGGGTATGTTTATTCCATGTATAATTTTCTGGAGCCCAAACTGAATTTTTCCTCACTGTTAAACAGAACAGCATGATAAAAAAAGATGGTGCTGAATCCTCTACAATCAAACCCTTAAAATATTTTCAGAGTTCTAGAATGCATGAACTCTCAAATTTCCCTAGATTCAAACAATCAATCCTTTCAACACTAGTTGCCTAAAACCACAAAGCACTGCATTGCTATTGATGACATTATTGCCAGTTTTAAAGAGATTAACCAAAGCAAGTATTCATTATTCATATTCAAAATATGTATTTTCAAATAACTTTGATCTAAGTCCTGAAATTAAAATGTTGCATAAAATTCTTACCATATTAATAATAATAATACATGTAGGGGAAACGGTACTATAAAAAAGCATTTGAGGGAAGAAATCTTTAGTTCTACCCTCTACAGTGCCTCTTACTAACTGTTATTACCTAAGGTAAAGCCATGCAATCCCTTTTGACCTCAAATGTACCAAGTATATATTGATAATATTGAAGTATACATTCTCTTTTTTTTTGAGACGAAGTTTTGCTCTTGTTGCCCAGGCTGGAGTGCAATGGTGCAACCTCGGCTGACCGCATCCTCTACCTCCTGGGTTCAAGCGATTCTCCTGCCTCAGCCTCCCGAGTAGCTGGGATTACAGGCATGCACCACCATGCCCAGCTAATTGTGTATTTTTAGTAGAGATGGGGTTTCTCCATGTCAGTCAAGCTGGTCTCGAACTCCTGACCTCAGGTGATCCACCCGCCTCGGCCTCCCAAAGTGCTGGGATTACAGGCATGAGCCACCGCGCCTGGCCTGAAGTATACATTCTCCAAGATTTCTATGAAGTATAAGTTTCTATGATTATATGAATTAATTATATTTGCAAGCCTGAAACTTCATAAAAATTCAAGGCCTGCTACATTTATGAAAGCCCTGAAAATCCACCGACCTGGGGCAAAGTCCAAAAGGAAAAGAAAAGAAAAACACTCTGTATTCCCTATCATACACAGCTTGACAGGCCTCTTTGAACTTTGAAGCAACATATTCCAAATTTGAATGCGGTGCCCTGCACTGCTTTTAAAATGGTACTCCTTGAGTGTGCCAAGAATAAGAGAAGGCTCTCCAGCTGAAATTGCAGCTCTATTTTCTTCTTTGTTCTGTTTTGTTTCCATGTGTGGGTGCATTTGTGTGTGTGTGTGTGTGTGTGTGTGTGTGCGCGCGTGTGTGCTTTATATATGAAGCCACCTTCCCTCCTGGGTTGACTTTGCACTATAGTGGTCACAAACTTAAAGACAGCATTTATCAGACTTTCTTATAGTTGGAGTTCTGGAATAGGGTCCCAACAATTAAATGTACACATGTGGGAGAGTAGTAACATTGAAATACAGGCCACTATTGTATATACAGTATAGGTATATATATATATATATAGTGTGTGTATATATATACATATATGTATATGCTATATATATAGTATATATATACATATATGTATATGCTATATATATAGTATATATATTGTATACTATATATAGACAATATACTATATATAAAAAACATATATATACTATATATATTACTAAATTTATTATAAATTTAGTATATATAATTACTAAAATATATATACTAAAGATATACTATAGTATATAGTATATACTAAATATATACTATATATATGCAGTATATAGATATATTTTTTTGCTTAGCTCTACTGGCACACATAGTTGATACATGGAGTTTTCTGCTGTATGATTCGAGACTATTCAGAAGCTTTATGCATGTCAAACGACAGCTATGAAGTTAGTGACAGTAGCTTACCTACCAGCTATTTCAGATTCCAGTCACTAGTTTTAAAAATGTGAAAATGTGTGGCAGCAGCCTCAGCTCCTCTGCTGGACTATATCATGGTGTTTTGCAAGTTATTTCTGAAAATCCATCCTGGAGTCCCCTACATCAATTTTTCCAACAAGATAATAAGCACCTTATTCCCTGTATTAAATTAATTTTTGCCCAAACAAATTGATTTTCTTTTTCCACATCTGAAACCTGTGTGATACACAACTATTTTTATGCTTATACTACTAAAATGCAGAAAATAGAGTTGGAAGAAAGGAAGGAAGGAAGGAAGGAAAGGAGGGGGGGGGATGGGCAAGACTGTATTAGATTAAAAGGCAGTAAAACCCTTGCCCTGGTTTCAGTACTGCCACTAACTCATTAATATGACCTTACCAAGTCACTTAAACTTTCCAGACCTCAGTGCCTCAACTATAAAATGACAATATTGGAGGATGTATTCTCAATGGTTTCTGTGAATTCTAAAATTCTATGCCTTGATAAATTAATTAAATTTAAATCATTAGCTGCACTGCCACGAGGTTCTTGAATCCCAAGGCAAATGACCTGTTTCGCTTATAACCAGAACAGACAAAAACCTGCATTTTTAAACTCTCTGATGGCTTCTCCCATATCTTAGTACTTTTATCAGAGAGTAAGAAGAGGCAGACAGGTACTCATATGAACAACTTTCTGAATTAGATAGCTATGTCAATTTAAAGCCTTAACAAATTTATAGTAGTAGTTTTTACTTTTTGTTTTTTCAAAATTAAAAGTATGAGGTAAAAAAAAATTAAAGTCAGTTACTGAAGCATTTTACTCAGTATAAATATTGTTCTAAAGCAATGCTCCTAATGGACAGTCAGGCACTATCTGCTCATAAACCATAAAATGTTCTTTGAAACTGAAGATTGTTACCTATTCAGTAAAAACACTTTAAAAGAACTCTAAAATGGTTTGATGTATTGAACAATTGAGTAGTATGACACGGCATTTACTGTTTTTTAATAGCTCTACCATTTTCTTAGCAGATGATGCAGAACCAATTATAGCTATTATAACAATTTAATCATGAAAAAAATGATGACTGGGTTGTAATAGTCTGACCAATTTCTGATAGTTTATAAAGCCAGATTTAATAGATGTCTGCAACACTTTTGAATGTGTACCTGTATTCTCCAAAACATATATGGCAGAGACTGCTAATTTTAATATTCCAGCTTTTAACTGGCCCCTTTACAGCTGGATGGTGGCTATGGATCTCTAAGTACTGGCCATTAGCAAGTAAAGAAAATTATTATCCAATTACAAAAATAATTTTTATGGCAAATTTGGGATTATTTCCTTCAAAAGGACAAGGGCAACCCTTTCCTTTCTCTCCCTCCTGGCATATAGAACTTAGATGTTATGTCGAGAATAACCATCTTGAACCGGAAGGGTGAAGACACATGGCCAGGCTTCCTAAATGGTGAGCTGGCTGAAGCCCATGATGCTGGTGACTTCATGGAGCCTCCATATGAGCTTTAAGCTCCCTACCTCTTGTTACAAAGAAGACATTTCTATAGTTACTTTTATCTTGATTTTATATGCAACTGAGCCTACTCTTATTCAGCATAGGTATTTTCAAGATTAGGAGATTGTTGTAGTTCTCATTCAAATTGCATGTATAAATTGTTTTAAAAAATTATGAAAAACCTATATATACATCATTAAATACTGTTCTTTGGGGAAAAAAGCTATATAATTGTTTCTTTAAATGTTTTGTAGATGTTAGTAATTATATGTGTGAAAATATCAGTAGAAAAAAAATAAATGAAATTGCTAAAAGGAAATACATGCTTCAACAAAAATATCCAAGTTCATTTTAATCATATGTATTTCAACACATGATTTAGAATTTACACTTAGAGGGTTTTTTTCAGTTTTCTATTTGGGATCACTATGAAATCAGGCCAGTAATGAGCACACACAGCTAATTAATAGATGTACATTAAATTACAGATTTCTCTACTAACACAGAAGAGAAACTAAAGAAGGATCCACTTAGTAAGAATAAAATTAGCACACAAACAAAACATTTAAAAACTATTCATATGTAAGTACAATCAAATTAAAATTATTTATTAATAGTTTAGGGTAGACATATTCAAATGTCTTCTTTTTTAAAAAGGTACCTACTGATTATAAAAAGAAAAGTATTAAACAATGTAATCAGCACTTACCATGCACCATACAGCCTAGATACTTTTTTCGTAACCCATAGTATCACAGGAATAGACACTACTATCATGCCCATTTTATTTATTTTTTATTTTTTGACTTCTTTTATTTTATTTTATTATTATTATACTTTAAATTTTAGGGTACATGTGCACAATGTGCAGGTTACTCACATATGTATACATGTGCCATGCTGGTGCGCTGCACCCATTAACTCATCATTTAGCATTAGGTATATCTCCTAATGCTATCCCTCCCCCTCCCCCCACCCCACAACAGTCCCCAGAGTGTGATGTTCTCCTTCCTGTGTCCATGTGTTCTCATTGTTCAATTCCCACCTATGAGTGAGAATATGCGGTGTTTGGTTTTTTGTTCTTGCGATAGTTTACTGAGAATGATGGTTTCCAATTTCATCCATGTCCCTACAAAGGACATGAACTCATCCTTTTTTATGGCTGCATAGTATTCCATGGTGTATATGTGCCACATTTTCTTAATCCAGTCTATCATTGTTGGACATTTGGGTTGGTTCCAAGTCTTTGCTATTGTGAATAGTGCTGTAATAAACATACGTGTGCATGTGTCTTTATAATAGCATGATTTATAGTCCTTTGGGTATATACCCAGTAATGGGATGGCTGGGTCAAATGGTATTTCTAGTTCTAGATCCCTAAGGAATCGCCACACTGAATTCCACAATGGTTGAACTAGTTTACAGTCCCACCAACAGTGTAAAAGTATTCCTATTTCTCCACATCCTCTCCAGCACCTGTTGTTTCCTGACTTTTTAATGATTGCCATTCTAACTGGTGTGAGATGGTATCTCATTGTGGTTTTGATTTGCATTTCTCTGATGGCCAGTGATAGTGAGCATTTTTTCATGTGTTTTTTGGCTGTACAAATGTCTTCGTTTGAGAAGTGTCTGTTCATATCCTTTGCCCACTTTTTGATGGGGTTGTTTGTTTTTTTCTTGTAAATTTGTTTGAGTTCATTGTAGATTCTGGATATTAGCCCTTTGTCAGATGAGTAGGTTGTGAAAATTTTCTCCCATTTTGTAGGTTGCCTGTTCACTCTGATGGTAGTTTCTTTTGCTGTGCAGAAGCTCTTTAGTTTAATTAGATCCCATTTGTCAATTTTGGCTTTTGTTGCCATTGCTTTTGGTGTTTTAGACATGAAGTCCTTGCCCATGCCTATGTCCTGATTGGTAATGCCTAGGTTTTCTTCTAGGGTTTTTATGGTTTTAGGTCTAACGTTTAAGTCTTTAATCCATCTTGAATGAATTTTTGTATAAGGTGTAAGGAAGGGATCCAGTTTCAGCTTTCTACATATGGCTAGCCAGTTTTCCCAGCACCATTTATTAAATAGGGAATCCTTTCCCCATTGCTTGTTTTTCTCAGGTTTGTCAAAGATCAGATAGTTGTAGATATGCAGTGTTATTTCTGAGGGCTCTGTTCTGTTCCATTGATCTATATCTCTGTTTTGGTACTAGTACCATGCTGTTTTGGTTACTGTAGCCTTGTAGTATAGTTTGAAGTCAGGTAGTGTGATGCCTCCAGCTTTGTTCTTTTGGCTTAGGATTGACTTGGCAATGTGGGCTCTTTTTTGGTTCCATATGAACTTTAAAGTAGTTTTTTCCAATTCTGTGAAGAAAGTCATTGGTAGCTTGATGGGGTTGGCATTGAATCTATAAATTACCTTGGGCAGTATGGCCATTTTTACGATATTGATTCTTCCTACCCATGAGCATGGAATGTTCTTCCATTTGTTTGTATCCTCTTTTATTTCATTGAGCACTGGTTTGTAGTTCTCCTTGAAGAGGTCCTTCATGTCCCTCGTAAGTTGGATTCCTAGGTATTTTATTCTCTTTGAAGCAATTGTGAATGGGAGTTCACTCATGATTTGGCTCTCTGTTTGTCTGTTATTGGTTTATAAGAATGCTTGTGATTTTTGTACATTGATTTTGTATCCTGAGACTTTGCTGAAGTTGCTTATCAGCTTAAGGAGATTTTGGGCTGAGACAATGGGGTTTTCTAGATATACAATCATGTCATCTGCAAACAGGGACAATTAGACTTCCTCTTTTCCTAATTGAATACCCTTTATTTCCTTCTCCTGCCTAATTGCCCTGACCAGAACTTCCAACACTATATCATGCCCATTTTAAAGGTGAGGAATCTGGAGCTCAGTTCTCATATTCTCTGGATATGAGTAAAGTAAGAAGAAATGGAATAGCCAGGTGGACCCCCTTTGTCTGTCTTATCAGGAAAGGTAAATTTTTAACCATTACACTATGTTACCCATGAAGACCTGAATAATAACAATATATAAAATGTGTTGCATTTATTTATGCCTTCTTCCCCTCCAAGATCATATCCTACTCAGCTAATAATAGAAAGGAAGAAACAACTAAAATAGGAATATGACTTTAATGAATTTACCATATAAAGTTCTAATTACTTTGAAAATTTATAAAAATCTATGAGTTTTTATTTATGTTATTTGTGATTTTATTCCAGCATATTACTTATTTTTAAGCTGTTGGCATCTGCATTTCAATTCAAACTGCATATGTATTAACACAGTAATTATTAAAACTGAATATCCTGGTGAAATACAGATGTACAAAGAAACCTATTAGTGATGATGAAAATTTTTTTAAAAGTGAAAGGTCTAAGAAAATAATTATTCTTAACTATAAAATACAAATTTTGAATGATATTGAGTGTTGAAATGAGTAGTAACTCTGACCTTAGAGGTGAAGAGGTTCATTTTATGTTCGATATAGAACAAGAAGAAGAAATTTACTAAAATATTTTTATGGTAAATGATAGCACGACAGGGGAAACTCCTTCCTGTCAATTGGAACTAATTGTATAAGCAACTCAACATTTTACAAAAGACATGACTTTTGTTTTTAATCAAATTGGCAGTTATCATATTCATTTTAGAAACCCAACCTATGTGTTAAAATAGCATTATGTGAAGATTATTTAAAATAAATTTTCTAGGTGTGGCAGAGTTGCTCTAATATTATTCATTATTGTTTATTTAATGTATTTTTATGTCCTGTTGATGTCTGTCTTTTTCTTCTGTGATGTAACAATACAATCACATAATGATCTGCACACAGCACTGTTACCAGTTTAGCATTTGTGGTGTTAGTTCTGCTGATATAATCAACTATCCAATCTGAATCAAGCAATCATTGAGGAAGAAACATTTATATCAATTACAATTGTTCTAAATGATTATTAATAATAAGCAATATTATTGAAAATGTTTAGGATCAAATCCCCAGTATCTCTGTAATATAGACATGTGTCTGCTTGATATTTGTCTATTCTGTGTATTTTTTCCCACAGGTTAGTGTTAAAAGCAGAAAGTTATATGCTACCAAATCTAATGAATTATATAGGTCACAGTAAACTCTCTACTAGGCATACAAAAGATCTATTAACCTCAAAAAATATGTCATTTAAAAAAGAACACAGCCAAGAGAGTCAAGATAACATACTGTGATAGCTTAGAATATTCTATAAGATGGTCCTTTCTCATTGCTGAGATTACACCTAAGTTTCTGTTACTTTAAGTTTCTTCAAAATTAAGGTTTCTATTGCCAACTTCCATGAAACCTAAAAATAATTACAAAAATTACATCACAAAGACAACCATGTAATGTTATGTTTCTAGCTTCCTGTAACCATCTGGAATATTACTAACCTAATTCTCCAATACAGATACACTTTGCATAAGCACACAGAACTATGCCATGAATAATATCCTATTTGAAGTTTTTGACCCAAATATTTCTCTTTTACTTTCTCATTTTTAATAGGGACATAATTCATAATAGTAACAGCTAACATTTACTGTAATATATGTCCAGCACTATCCTTAGTACTTATGCAAATTGACTTGGTAAATTTTAACAGTAATTATAAAGAAAGCACTATTATTATATCCATCACCATTATCAGATGGGGAAACAGAGCCATATAAACCTTAAGTAACTTGTCTAAAGTCATACAGGTTTATGTAGTGAAATTCAGATTTGAACATGGGCATCATAGTTTAAGTCCTTGGTGCTAGCCATTACTCTATCATCCCTCTTAATTTTACAATAAGAAAATAAAAACTCAATTAGAAAAGAAAAGTAACTGACAGTGGTCCAGAGTAGTAGGACCACGGGAAACTGGAGACTATATGATTCACTGAAAGAAGCAGCTGCTAAGCAGTTCCTGCCAAGCATTGTCATGTAGAAATGTATTGGGTCAGGATTTCATTTTACCCTATCTATAAGCTAGTAAGTTAACTGGTTACTATTTCATGATACTGGCAAAAAGAAAAAGAGATTCCTGGGTCAGATACAAATTAACTTTGTTACTGAAAGCACAGCAAGCAGTATGGTCAAAAGTATATTTGTATCAGTTCTCTTTTCTTGTCACATTACAATGAGCCCTTACCCAGATTTAAAGTAAGTGGTTTCTAAATGATGCATACATAGAATTACATACACAAAAGGAAGCTATTCAGTCATTAAAGCTTTGTATTTTATACTCCTCTAATTGCATCAATTAAGTGACATTTCCAGAGAGTCATGCTTCATGAATCAATAATTTCAGATTTATTTACAATTAGCAACAATGACAAACAGCTACAGTACATTCTACTATAAAAGCATTACGTAGATAAGGACTTTGTCCCTAGTAAATACCACTAGTGTGATTGCAATGATGTCTATCATTAACATATTTATAAAGAGTTTGGATCAGGAAAAAAATCATATGATCATTTCAATATATTCAGAAAAACATTTGACAAAACCCATATCCATTTATAACAAATCTTTCTGAAAACTAGGAATAAATGGGAAGCTCCTCAACTTGAAAAGTAACATCTACAAAAAATCTATAGATAGCCTCATACTTGATGTTGAGACACGAGATGCTTTTCTCGTAAGATCAGGAACAAGAAATGAATGTCTCTTCTCACCACTAGTATTCTATATAATAGTATAAGTCCTAGTTAATACAATAAAAAAGAAAACTAAATAAAAGTATATAAATTGGGAAGGAAGAAATACAATTTTCTTTGTTGGAAAATTATATATTGTCTATGTAGAAAATTTCAAAGAAACAAAATCTTTCTGGAACTAATAAGCATCTATAGCAGAGTTGCAGGATACAAAACATACACAAAAGTCAGTTGCTTTCCTATATAACAGCAATAAACAATTGAATTTATAAATTAAAACACAATGCCATTTATATTAGCTTGCAAAAATAGAAACATTTACATTTAAACTTGACAAAATAGGTACAAGAGATATATGAGGGAAACTATGACACATTATGAAATAAATCAAAGATATAAACAAAGAAATATTTCAAGTTCATGAGTAAAAACGCTTTATTAAGATGCCAATTCTTCCCAATTTGATCTATAGATACAATGCATTCCCAGTCAAAATCTCAGAAAGTTACCTGGTGGATATCAATAAACATTCTAAAGTTTGTATAGAAAGGAAAAAGATCCAGAATAGTCAACATAATACTAAAGAAGTAGTCAGAGGACTAATACTACCTTACTTCAAGTCTAACTATAAAGTATAAAGCTACAGTGATCAAGGCAGTGTGGTATCAGCTAAATAGATTAATGGAACAGAATAGGGAGCCCAGAAATAGACCAACACAAGTACAGCCAACTGATCTTTGGCAAGGGAGAAAACATTTCAGTGCAGACAGGATAATCTTTTCAACAAAGAAAAATGGTTCCAGAAAAAGTGGACAATCACACGCAAAAAATAATAAGTAAGAACCTAGACAGAGACCTTACATCTTTTACAAAAAGTAACTCAAAATGGGTCGTAGACCTAAATATAAAATACAAAACCATACAACGTTTAGATAATAATATAGGAGAAAGTCTAGGAGCAAATTTTTGCGTTTGCAATGAATATTAGATACAACACTAAAAACAACACATATGAGCAAAAATTTGATAAGTTGCTCTTCATTAAAATTAAAAACTTCTGCTCTGAGAGAAACACTATTAGGAGAATGAAGAGACAAGCCAAAAATTGGAAGAATACATTTTCAAAACATACATAAACAAAGGACTTTTATCCAAAATATACAATTTTTTAAAAATTATAAAATAGGAAAAAGATATGAACAGACACCTCACTAAAGAAGATATACAGATGGCAAGTAAGCATATGAAAAGATGCCCAAAATTATATGGCATCAGGGTATTGCAATTTTAAAACAATAATAAAATACCACTACATACCTATCAGAATGGCCAAAATCCAAGACACTGATAATAAAGATTATTGATGAGGATGTGAATCAACAGGGATCCTTTCATTGCTGATGGAAATGCAAAAGGTACAGCCACTTTAGAAGACAATCTGGTAGCGTCTTACGAAGCTAATATAGTGTTATCATATGATGCAAAAATCACACTTGTATTTACCCAAATAACTTGAAAATTTATATAGACAAAAAACCTGAACATGAATGTTTATAAGAACTTTATTCATAATTGTCAAAATTGGAAACAACCAAGATGTCCTTCAATAGGTGAATGGATAAACTATGGAACATACACACAATGGAGTGTTATTCAGTGATAAAATAAATGCGTTATCAAGCTATGGGAAGACATGGGGGAACATGCATATGAAGTGAAAAAAGCCAGTCTGAAAAAGCTATATACTGTGTGACTGTATGATATTCTTGAAAAAGCAAAATTACAGAGATAGTAAAAAGATCATGATTGCCGAGTGGTCAGAGGAAGGGATGCAGGCATGAATAGATAGAGCATAGAGCTTTTTTAAGGCAGTAAAACTAGTAGGTATGATACTGTATGGGAGATACAGGACATTATGTATTTGTAGAAACCCATAGAACTCTACAACACAGAGTAAACACTAATGTAAATTATAGAATTTATTTAATAATAATGTTTTAATATTGTTAATCAGTTGTAACAAAACTATCACACTACTGCAAGAATTTAATAACAGCAGAACCTGGGGTTGTAATATGAAGACTGTGCTTTCAGCAAAATTTTTCTGTAAACCTAAAACTGCTCTAAAAATAATGTCCATTTTTGTAAAAAGGCAAGGAGAACAGTCTGACTAATACAGTGTGTAACACAAAGAATAGAGAATAGTATTAGGTCAGACTATATTAAATTGTCAATATTTAACATGGTTGACCCTTAAAATTCATAATGTCATACGATTTGTATAATTGAATTGTAGATGAGGTCAGAGAATGTGGATTCTTTAGGGGCAAGAAAAAGCATGTTACTTATTTCAGATAACATCACTCAGTTTTCACATGCACTCCTTATAAAATGGAAATCCACTAAATGTTCTCATGTCATGAACACAGTGTCCTGTCTGAAAATTATTAATGTTGGATTAAAGTTTTCTTCTCCTTTCAAGATGTATGTCTTCCAAGATGCTCCTTTCCTTTTTCTTTTCCTCTTTCTCTCTCTCTCTCTTTCTCTGTCTTTCATATTGGACTCAATTGTCTATTGATCCTGGAGGGCTCATTTGATTTTTTGCCCCACACACTTAGGAAACTAAAAGTTGATTAGAAACTCTCTGGGCATGGCTAAGGCTTCTCAGCCTGATCTTGGATGTTGTGGCTTAGCCATTTCATTAGCAAAAACCTCAATGTTAACACCTTTCAGTTTGTTTTTGCTTCTTGTTTTAATTAGGGCTGTTCACTTCCTCAGAGAAGAATTTTCCGTTCTTCTGCTGGAGGTTAGAATCCTGGAATGCCAGCCTTCCAGAGGCAAACTGGGAGAAGGCTGGTATTCTCAAGTTGTAATGAGTATTCGTTCACATACTCCCCAATCTTTGAAACGTGACTCCTCCCCTTTAAATTTTGACAATGTTAAACTTATTTGTTCACAAATAATACTTTTATTTCCTGGATGATTTTAAAATCATAATTTAAAATCATTTTTTCATTAGCTAAGGATTCTGAAACCCCATTTGATAAAACATATCAGGGTAGTAAATCCACTGCACTTAGTGTTATGAACTAATATTTACTTTTGCTCTAAAATTATTTTTTTTTATAACTAATTTCCCAAGCGTAAATTTTCATTTTCTCTCAAATGACATAGCTAACATTTTATTTTATTTTACTAATTATTATTATTATTATTGGTTTTTTTTTTTTTTTGAGAGAGAGAGTCTCGCTCTGCCGCCCAGGCTGGAGTGCAGTGGCGCGATCTGGGCTCACTGCAAGCTCCGCCTCCCGGGTTCACGCCATTCTCCTGCCTCAGCCTCCCGAGTAGCTGGGACTACAGGCGCTGGCCACCACGCCTGGCTAAATTTATTTTTTATTTTTAGTAGAAACGGGGTTTCACTGTGTTAGCCAGGATGGTCTCGATATCCCAACCTCGTGATCCACCCGCCTCGGCCTCCCAAAGTGCTGGGATTACAGGCATGAGCCACCGTGCCCGGCCCTAACATTTTAATAAGCTCTCTGATTTAAGTTCAGAACCAACAGAATAAGTAAAAGTGTATGCACTGAATCTTTTTTTTTTTTTTCTTTTTTTTGAGACAGAGTCTTACTCTGTCACCTAGACTGGAGTGCAGTAGTGCAATCTCACCTCACTGCAACCTCGACTCACTGCACCCTCTGCTTCCTGGGTTCAAGTGAGTCTCCTGTCTCAGCTTCCAGAGTAGCTGGGATTACAGGCGCATGCCACCACGCCCAGCTAATTTTTGTATTTTTAGTAGAGACAGGGTTTCACCACATTGGCCAAGCTGGTCTCAAACTCCTGACCCCAGGTGATCCACCAGCCTTGGCCTCCCAAAGTGCTGGGATTACAGGCATGAGCCACCACACCCAGCTCCATGCATTGAATCTTAAGATTCTCAGCCTTTTTATTCCACCTGACTGTGTGAAATGAGAGAGATTTGAGGACGAATTTACTTCTTAAAAAATTAGCTGGACAAAATTAGAACTAAAAAGGGAACTTTAGAATATATTATAATTTATATATAACATAAAAGGAAAAGAACCTGTATATGTTCTAAATTAATTTTTTGGAAGCACTTCCTTTACAGTGCTAGTTTAGTCTTCTGCATGCCATGGATGTTCAATAAAAGAATAAAATTAGAGAGTATATTAAAGGATAAAATTAAGTATTCTTAAACTCCCAAATTTTATGACTTAAACGCAATCTTCATAAATGTATATAACCGAGAAGTTGTTCAATCTTAATATCTAGTACTTCTGAGTTTAACTTATAACATTTATTCAAACACTAGGATAGAGTTTGAACAAATATTTATTTAAAACCCAAATGATGAAAATCTTTAGTAAATTTCTAAAAGTGAGTTTAGCTAGAAAATTAAGAAATCTGAAAATCTGCTTTTTAAAATGTACTACTTCTACCAAGTTATTGAGTAGCTTATATATAGGTGGAATTATTAATATTCATCAAATATCTTAAATATAATAAAGTTCAATTAGGGCAAGTTCACATTAAAGAAAATAAATGTATAAATACAAAAACATTAGATTCTTAAGAAAACAATTCAGAGTTTTTTGAAAATCATAATGATGCCAAGGTTTTTTTGTTTTGTTTTGTTTTGAGACAGAGTCTGGCTCTGTCACCCAGGCTGGAGTACAGTGGTGCAATCTCGGTTCACTGGACGCTCTGCCTCCCGGGTTCACACCATTCTCCTGCCTCAGCCTCCCGAATAGCTGGGACTACAGGCACCCGCCACCATGCCCAGCTAATTTTTTTGTATTTTTAGTAGAGATGGGGTTTCACCATGTTAGCCAGGATGGTCTCAATCTCCTGATCTTGTGATCCACATGCCAAAGTTTTTAATAAGATCTTAGGTCTTACTTATGTCCAATAGGTATCAGATTATGTCAAAAGTTCAGGTCACATGTTTCTCTGATCTTTCAGCAGTCAAATGAAATTAGTGGATGTACAGAAATGAATATAGTAAGAATCTTATAGAATAATGAAGAAAATAAAGATTTACTATTACAGGATAAACTGACAGCAAATGTATTCATTCACCAAATAATAATTAAAAATTATTTTCTGGTATAATAAATTTACCAATTTAAGGTCTTTCCTTCACTCTGGAAAGAGATCAGAAAGATATATACATAGCATTTTTAGAAATTAATTTAAAAATAAACTAAAACACTAATCTTTGCAACTAACCTATTTTCTGCTATAGAAATAAAATAATTTTAAACCCTATTTGTTACTTCAGTACTGAGCGCTATACTTTCTCACAAAAGAGGCTAAATAACCTTTACATACAACTGAATGTGCTGTCTGAGGTGGTTTTACTTGTCTAGTCAACTTTTTGGTCACAAAAAAGAAAATAATACAAAACTGAGAGCAAAGCACTTAAGGTTTTAAAAGAAATGATGTAAAACTTTTTGTATTTATAAAAATCTATTTATCCTTATCTTCCTTCTCATCAAGAAACTAATAAACATAGTAAATATTTTGCTGTTTATTTTTTATAATAAACACAATAAATATTTTGACTAAATATAAAGCAGCATGTGTCACATGTAGATAAAAGTGATATTTAAAACTGTCATATATACAGGAAGTATATTTAGGAGATTTACTTCTCTCTCTCTTACTCTCTCTTAACAGTTTATTTTAATTACAAGGGGAAAATGTTGCAACAATTGATCAGGGTTGTGATACTTGCAATTTTGTATACAAAAACAATTACTAATAACTTTCAAATAGGGAAGTCGATTGACATTTTATATGACTATTAAATGGTGCATTTGCTAGAAAAGTTTTTTCTCCTCTTTGGAAGAAAACAAATGTTAATGAAAATTTAATAATAACACAAGGCACAATAAAGAGAATGAATGATATCATAATTCTAATTGTAGAAATGTTCTAAATAAACTGTTCATAATAAACAATCTTTAAGAACCATATTTAGTTTTTAATCATTTAATACTATTTAAGACAAAAGTCTCTCAAAAGGAAGTCTTAACTTGAAAATTCTTCAGTTTTCATAAAAACAAATTAGAAAGATAATTAAGATTGTCTTAATTTTTTTACCTTAAAATTTTACAAGCATAGAGATCTCTAAAACAATATATATCTTCTCTCTGCATAATTTTATGTTGCATAAAATCATACTCAAAAGAAATTTTCCATTTTTCTTTTGTATTATAATTGGAAATAATTTCTCTAAACTCCTCACTAATATTTCAGAGTTCAGGGGACTGAAAACTAATTTTACACTTTAAGCATATTTAAATCAATAAAGCAGTTACTGAAGCAATATCACTTTATCTAGACCAGCACTTTCTAAATACAGCTTCCAATAATTAAAGATACAAAAGTAGCACTTTACTTTTACAAGGTGAAAACTGTCATCACCTTTTTTCTCAGTAAATTAGAGTAATTGATTTTTTTTACATTTTACTGACAACAGCTACTCAAAATGACTTATATATTTCAGACTCATTATAATTAAGTTCAAGCTATCATTTCCGAGTCAATTATCAAGAAATTAATGTTTTCCAGGACACAAAATGGACTATGTTACAAAACTGTAGGCCACTGACAACAGGAGGTAGCCAGAAGGTAGCCACTTTTAGTCCTCAGGGCAAAACCAGAAATCTATATGGGCAAATCAGTACTAATATAGTACCACCAAGAGTAGGCAATAGGTCCTATGTATATAAACTGAGGACCATTCCTGATGTATAATGATTATACAAACTGATAGGGACAATCTGCTCCAAGGTCCAATATTCTTAACCAGTACTGAGAAAAGCAATCACCTAACATCTCTCTCCATAACATATCTAGCAAACAACTCACTCGGGAGAAAGAGAGTTTAGGTGTTCAAGCTTGTTTAAGCAACCCTGGTTGAATATAGGTGCTATTCATTTAGATCTGTGGCTGTTAATTTACATGATTCCATTAATATTTCTTTCTTTCAACTCCCTCTAAAGCTAAGAAAGAAAGCTGCATTAAAAAAGGAAAGAAACAGAAAGGCAAATAGCAAAACTTGGGACTCTGAAAAACTGTGAGTAGAAGAACATATTATTTTGTTGCCATACCCACTGTTCTTCAAGAGTAGAATTGTTAACCATGCACTTAAACAGGTTGAATCAATCCTCTCAGAAATGACTAGGTCAATATCAATGACAGAATCCATGAAGATGAAACATTATTGCACCCGAGTGTCAATATCCTGTAAGAACGTAATTAGTGTGACTTTTGAAATGGCAGTTAGGAGGCAGGACTAACTTGCAGCTCCCACTTGGATGGACAGAGCAGTATATGGAAACCTACATTATGAACTTTTTCTCCAAGAACTACCACAGGAAGCTATCAGGAAAACTGAGAGAATCCACAGACCCTTTGAAGGAGGTGGATTGCCACTGCAGGCTCCATGGGACAGCTGAGGAACTGTCCCATGGGACAGTAAGTCAGTTTGCTTTCTCAGCTGGGAGTCTTATGGCCTGGGGCAAGTTTTAAGCCCTGTTCACCAGCTGCCTCAAAATAAACTGTGCTGTTGTGGGGGCATGATGAAAGTAATACCAGCCTTTCAGGGTACAGGCTGTGTGGGAGCTGGGTGAGGCCTGTGGCTGTCAGCTTTCCCCCACTTCCTTGGTGACCTGTATGATGTAGCAGAGGCAGCCATAATCCCCCTGGGAACATAACTGTATTGCACTGGGAACCACAACTCCACTTCTCACAGCTGACCGGGCAAGCCCCGCCCAAGGAGAGTCTAAGCTCAGACACACCTAACCCTGCCCCCACCTGATGATCTTTCTCTACCTGTCTTGGTAGCACAAGAAAAAAGACTTAATCCCTTGAAAGTTCTATGGCCCTACCCACCACCTAACCCTAGGGCAAGCTTGAATCCTCCCTATACAACCAAAGCTGATATGCTCTTGAAATCACCAACTCCTGGCTGGAGGCAAAACGATACAAAACCAGTCCACGTAACAAGGTTTAAGGACCCTCCCTGTGTCCACTTCACTTCCTGGCTACCTCCACCGGGAGTAGGTATTGCTATCCATGGCTGACAGACATGAAGACGAATCATATCACAAGACTCTTTGCAGACATCCCCATTACCAGCCCAGAGCCTGGTAGCTTGACTGTGTGGCTAGATCCAGAAGAGAAATAACATGCTCTCAGAAAGCCCCCTCCCTGGGGAAAGGAAAGAGCACTGCATGAAAGGAGCATCCTATGGGACAAAAAGACAATCTGAACAGCAGCCCTCAAGTCCCAGATTTTCCCTCTGATATAGTCTACCAAAATGAGAAGGAACCAGAAAAACAAATCCAGTAATATGACAAAACAAGGTTCCTTAACACTCCCAAAAGATCACACGAGCTCACCAGCAGTGGATCAAAACCAAGATGAAATTTCTGAATTGCCAGAAAAAGAATTCAGAAAGTTGACCATTAAGCTAATCAAGAAGGCATCAGAGAAAGGTGAAGCCCAGCTTAAAGAAATCAAAAACATGATACAGGATATGAAAAAAAAAAAACCTCAAGTGAAATAGATAGCATAAATAAAACCCAATCACAACTTCTGGAAATGAAGGACACACATAGAGAATTGCAAAATGCACTGGAAAGTCTCAGCAATAGAATCGAACAAGAAAAAGAAAGAAATTCAGACATTCAAAGACAAGGCTTTCAAATTAACCCAATCTGAAAACGACAAAGAAAAAATAATTTTAAAAAAATGTACAAAGCCTCCAAGAAGTCTGGGATTATGTTAAACAACCAAACCTAACGATAATTGGTATTCCCGAGGAAGAAGAGAAATCTAAAAGTTTAGAAAAGATATTTGAGGGAATAATCAAGGAAATCTTCCCCAGCCTTGCTAGAGATCTAGACACTCAACTACAAGACGTTAAAAGAACATCTAGGAAATTTATTGCAAAATGATCATTGCCTAGGCACATAGTTCATCAGGTTATCTAAAGTCACGACAAAAGTAAAAATTTAAAGAGCTGTGAGGCAAAAGCATCAGGTAACCTAAAAAAGAAAACCTGTCATATTAACAGGAGATTTCTAAGCAGAAATCCTACAAGCGAGGAAGGATTGGTGTCCTATCTGTAGCCTCCTTAAACAAAACAATTATCAGCCAAGAATTTTGTATCCAGTGAAACTAAGCTTCATAAATGAAGGAAAGATACAATATTTTTCAGACAAACAGATGCTGAGAGAATTTGCCACTACTAAGCCATCACTACAAGAACTGACACAAGGAGCTCTAAACCTTGAAACAACTTAAAATGCACCAAAATAGAATTTCCTTAAAGCATAAATCTCACATGACCAGTAAAACAATAACAATGATAAAAAAAAAAAGAAAGGTATTCAGGCAACAAATAGCATGATGAATAGAATAGTACCTCACATGTCAATACTAACATTGAATGTAAATGGCCTAAATGCTCCACTTAAAAGTTACAGAATGGCAGAATGAATAAGAATTCACCAACCAAGTATCTGCTTGTGAGTATAAGGACTCACATAAACTTAAGGTAAAAGGGTAGAAAAAGGTATCCCATGCAAATCAACACCAAAACAAGCAGGAATAGCTATTCTTATATCAGACAAAACAAACCTTAAAGAAACACAGTTAAATATAATGATAAAAGGACTACTCTAAAAGGAAAATATCACAATCCTAAATATATATGCACTAACACTGGAGCTCCCAAATTTATAAAACAATTACTACTAGACCAAGAAATGAGATAGCTGGCAATACAATAATACTGGGGGACTTCAATACTCCACTGACAGAACTAGACAGGTCATCAAGACAGATGGACTTAAACTGTACCATACATCAAATGAACTTAACAGATATTTATACAACATTCTACCCAACAATTGCAAAATATACATTCTATTCATTAGCACATGGAACATTCTCAAAGACAGACCATATGATAGAACACAAAACAAGTTTCAAAAAAATTCAAGAAAATCAAATTATAGCAAGCACTCTCTCAGACAACAGTGGAACAAAATTGGAAATACATTCCAAAAGGAACCCTCAAAACCATGCAAATACATGGAAATTAAATAACCTGCTCCTGAATGATCATTGAGTCAACAATGAAATCAAGATGGAAATTAAAAGACTCTGAACTGAATGATAATAGTGACACAACCTATCAAAACATCTGGGATACAGCAAAAGTGGTGCTGAAAAGAAAGTTCATAGCATCAAACGCCTACATCAAAAAGTCTTAAAGAGCACAAATAGACAATCTAAGGTCACACCTCAAGGAACTAGAGAAGTAAGAACAAACAAAACCCAAAGCCAGCAGAAGAAACGAAAGAACAAAATTAGAGCAGAATGGAATGAAACTGAAACAAACAAACAAACAGAAAACAAAAGATAAATCAAACAAAAGGCCAGTTCTTTGAAAAGATAAATATAATTGATAGACCATTGGTGAGATTAATCAAGAAGATAGAGGATCCAAATAAGCTCAATTAGAAATGAAATGGGAGATATTACAGCCAATACTACAGAAATACAAAAAAAATCATTCAAGGCTGCTATGAACAACTTTACATGCATAAAGAGGAGATGGATAAATTCCTGGAAATATAAGACCCTCCTAGATTAAAACAGAAAAAAAAAATAGAAATGTTGAACAGATCAGTAACAAGCAGTGAGATTAAATGGTACTTGAAAAGTTACCAACAGGCCAGGTGCAGTGGCTCACACCTGTAATCCCAGCACTTTGGGAGGCCAAGGCGGGTGGATCACGAGGTCAGGAGATCGATATCATCCTAGCTAACACGGTGAAACCCCGTCTCTATTTTAAAAAAATACAAAAAGTTAGCTGAGTGTGGTGGCGGGTGCCTGTAGTCCCAGCTACTCGGGAGGCTGAGGCAGGAGAATGGCGTGAACCCAGGAGGCAGAGCTTGCAGTGAGCCGAGATCATGCCACTGTACTCCAGCCTGGGTTACAGAGTAAGACTCTGTCACAAAAAAAAAAAAAAAAAAAAGTTAGCAACAAATAAATTCCAGAGGCAGACAGATTCACAGCTGAATTCTACGAGACATTCAAAGAAGAATTAGTACCAATCTTATTGACACTATTGCAAAAGACAGAGAAAGAGGGAATCCTTCCTAAATCATTCCATGAAGCCAATGTCACCCTAATAGAAAAACCATGAAAGGACATAACAAAAAAAGAGAACTATAGACCAATGTCCCTGATGAAAATAGATGCAAAAATCCTCAAAAAAAAAAATAGTAGCTAGCCAAACCCAAAAGCATATAAAAAAGATAATCCACCATGATCAAGTGGGTTTCATATCAGGGATGCAGGAATGGTTTAATATCTGCAAGTCAATATGTGTGATATACCACATAAACAGAATTAAAAACAAAAATCAGATGATCATCTCAATAGATACAGAAAATCATTTGACAAAATCCAGCATCCCTTTATGATTAAAACCCTCAGCAAAATCAGCATAGAAGGAACATACCTTAAGGTAATAAAAGCCATTTATGACAAACCCACAGCCAACATTATACTGAATGGGGAAAAGTTGAAAGCATTCTTCCTGAGAACTGGAACAAGACAAGGATGCACACTTTCACCACTTCTATTCAACATAGTGCTGGAAGTCCTAGTCAGAGTAATTAGATAAGAGTAGAAAATTTATTTCTTCATCCAAATTGGTAAAGAGGAAGTCAAATTGTTGCTGTTCGCTGATGATATGACAGTATACCTAGAAAACCCTAAAGATTCATCCAAAAAGCTCCTAGAACTGAAAAATGAATTAAGCAAAGTTTCAGGATACTACATCAATGTACACAAATCAGTAGTCTGCTATACACCAACACTGATCAAGCTGAGAATCAAATCAGGAACACAACCCCTTTTAAAATAGATGGAAAAAAAAAAAAAAGAAACTACTTAGGAATATATCTAACCAAACCAAGGAAGTGAAAGACTTCTGCAAGGAAAACTATGAAACACTGCTGAAAGTAATGAAAGACATCACAAATGGAAACACATTCCATGCCCATAGATACATAGAACCAACATTGTGAAAATGACCACACTGCCAAAGCAATCTACAAATTCAATGCAGTTCCCATCAAACTGCATTGTGTGTGGAGACTCCATCATTCTTTATAGAACTAGAAAAAAAATCCTAAATTTCATATGAAACCAAAAAAAGAGCCCACATAGCCAAAGCAAGACTAAGCAAAAAGAACAAATCTGGAGGCATTACATTACCCAACTTCAAACTATACTATAAGGCCATAGTCACCAAAACAGCATATTACTGGCATAAAAATAGGCACATAGACAAATGAAACATAATTGAGAACCCAGAAATAAAGCCAAATACTTACAGTCAATTGATCTTTGACAAAGCAAGCAAAAACATAAAGTGTGGAGAGGTCACCCTATTCAACAAATGGTCCTGTAATAAATTGGCAAGTCACACACAGAAGAAAACTGAATCTTCATCTCTTACCTTATAGAAAAATAAACTCAAGATGGATCAAAGTCTTGAATCTAAGACCTGAAACCATACAAGTTCCAGAAGATAGCATTGGAAAAACCCTTTTAGACACTGGCTTAGGCCAAGACTTCACGACTAAGAACAGAAAAGCAAACACAATAAAAATAAAGATAAATAGATGGGACTTAATTAAACTAAAAAGTTTCTACACAGCAAAAGAAATAATCAGCAGAGTAAACACAAAACCCACAGAATGGGAGAAAATCTTCCCAATCTATACATCTGACAATGGACTAGTATTCAGAATCTACAAGGAACTTAAAACAAGTCAGCAAGACAAAAGAAAACAATCCCATCAAAAAGTGGGGAAAGGACAAGAGTAGACAATTCTCAAGAGAAGATATACAAATACAAATAGCCAACAGATATTAAATAATGCTCAACATCACTAATTATCAGGGAAATCCAAATCAAACCCACAATGTAATACCACCTTCTCCTGCAAGAATGCCCATAATCAAAAAAATTAATTTTCTGCTCCTATAATTGAGGCATACCACCCTCAAAAAACTATTTGTAAACAAGATTGGACCTGGCCAGAAAAAATGAACATACTTGTTTGGGAAGATTGCATTGCAGAACAGGCAGAGGTGCTGTGCAAGGATTCCTGTGGAATCATTATTGATTGGTCCCCTAAGGGAATGTTTAGCTTGAATTGCACCTCTCAGTCTGCATGCCACAGCCACACTATGTTCAGCTGGTCTAAACAAAATGGTCAGATGGTAGAAATGGTGAGAAGTACAGCAAGACCTTATTATCTGGAAACATGGTGGTATAGTGGCACCTCAACCTCAAATAATATGGCCCACTCTGGGAGCTAAATATAAGATTTGTGATAACTATTAATGGCTCTTAATAAGATCAAAATTTGGGAAAGAATTAAAAAGCATCTAAAAGGACACTCTACAAACTTGTCTTTGGATGTTGCAAAATTAAAAGAACAAATATTAAAAGCATCCCAGGCACCCCTGACCTTAATGCCAGGAACTGGAGTGCTTGAAGGAGCTGCAGATGAATTAGCAGCTAGTAACCCATTACAATGGATAAAAACACTTGGAGGCTCTGTGATTTCAATGATGATTGTGTTTTTAATCTCTGTTGTTTGTCTTTGTATAGTCTGCAGATGCAAATCCTGATTCCTGCGAGAAGTAGCTCACTGTGATAAAGCCACCTTTGCTTTCATTGTCTTGCAAAAACAAAAAGGGGGAACTTGTTGGGAACAGGCCCCCAAATCTGGCTATAAACTGGCCACAAAACTGGCCATAAACAAAATCCCTGCAGCACTGTGATATGCTAGTGATGGCTATGACACCCACGCTGAAGGTTGTTAGTTTACCGAAATGAGGGCAAGTAACACCTGGCCCACCCAAGGTGGAAAACTGCTTAAGGCATTCCTAAACCACAAGCAATTGCATGAGTGATCTGTGCCTTAAGGACATGTTCCTGCTGCAGATAACTAGCCAGAACCCATCCCTTTGTTTCAGTCCATCCGTTTTTTTCTCGTGAGGAATGCTTTTAGTTAATCTATAATCTATAGAAACAATGCTTATCACTGCCTTACTGTCAATAAATATGTGGGTAAAACTCTGTTCATGGCTGTCAGCTCTGAAGGCTGTCAGCCCCCTGATTTCCCACTCCACACTCTGTATTTCTTTGTGTGTGTCTTTAATTCCTCTAGCACCACTGGGTTAGGGTCTCCATGACCGATCTGGTCTCAGCAGCATCCCTTTGCCTTCAGCAAGAACCTCAGCAGGTCGTGGTTATTTTCTTGGTGGAGTGACTCAAACCTTCATTCCTGAAGGGTCTGGGCCATTTGTATTTCTGCCTGGATTGGCAGAACTGTTGGAGTTTCCCATTAAGCTTAATCACACGGCATGGCAATACTAAGAGACGCCCTAATGGATCTCCTGTATTCCATCCATACTCTTCCTTACCACCATTGTGGAGTAGTAGACTGATTTCATCTTGATAATCTGCATCAGTAACCCCAGCGAACACTGTAACTCCATTCTTAGCCTGTTGACTTAAAGGTAGGAGGAGCACAAAGTGTCCAGGTGGCAATCTTAACTTCCAATTTAATGGATTCATTGTTGTGTCTCCTGGTGGCAGCATTCCTCCGTCTGGAACTAAGACCTCTAGGCTAGCAAAATGTAATGTCGTGAGAACAGGAAGCAACAATGTTGCTAGTGGATCACTAAGGTTGATGATGAGTGATGCCACTTCCACTTCCACCCCTTGATTCCTGGCCCTGTGAATCCTGGCTATGGGAGAAACAATGCCATATATTGGAGGCTGATTCAGAGCATTCATGGCCTTCTGGAATACTTTGCCAGAGCCCGGCAAAGTATTGCCACCTAGTCAGCGTTGTAATTGTGACTTCAAAAGGCCATTCCACTATTCTATCAATCCAGCTGCTTCAGGATGATGGGGAACATGGTAAGACTAGTGAATTCCATGAGCATGAGCCCACTGCCACACTTCTTTAGCCATAAAGTGAGTGCCTTGGTCAGAGGCAATGCTGTGTGGAATACCATGACAGTGGATAAGGCATTCTGTGAGTCCACTGATGATAGTCTTGGCAGAAGCATTGCATATAGGATAGGCAAACACATATCCAGAGTAAGTGTATATTCCAGTGAGGACAAACCTCTGCCCTTTCAGAAGAGGTCCAATACAATCAACCTGCCACCAGGTAGTTGGCTGATCACCCTGAGGAATGTGGCTATACTGAGGGCTCAGTGTCAGTCTCTGCTGCTGGCAAATTGGGCACTCGACAGTGGCCGCAGCCAGGTCTGCCTTGGTGAGTGGAAATCCATGTCGTTGAGCCCATGCATAACCTCCATCACTGCCACCATGGCCACTTTGTTCATGGGCCCATTGGGCAATAACTGAGGTGGCTGGGGAAAGAGGCTGAGTGGTATCCACAGAATGGGTCATACTATCCAATAGATTACTAAAATGCTCCTCTGTCGAGGTCACCCATTGGTGAGCACTCACATGGGATACAAATATCTTCACAATTTTTGACCACTCAGAGAGGTCCATCCACATACCTCTTCCCTAAATTTCTTTATCACCAATTTTCTTATGCTTCTTCCAAGTCCCTGACCATCCAGCCAAACCATTGGTTACAGTCCAAGAATGAGTATATAATCGCACATCTGGCCATTTCTCCTTCCATGCAAAGTGCATAACCAGGTGCACTGCTCAAAGTTCTGCCCACTAAGGAGAGTTCCCTTCACTGTTGTCCTTCAAGGATGTCCTAAAAGAGGCTGTAGTGCTGCAGCTGTCCACTTTTGGGTGGTGCCTGCTTATGATGCACAACCATCTATGAACCAGGCCCTAGTCTTCTCTTTCTCTGTCAACTAATCATAAGGAACTCCCCATGAGGCCATCAGTGCAGGCTGGAGGAGACGAGGCAGTGTGGCATCAGTGGAGACATATTGGATCCCCTGGAATCAATGTCAGCTCAGAGCGAGTGTTCAGTAGTCCCCAAAATGTCTGATAATTTCCCTTTCCCCAATGCACAGTTAACCAGAGGTCTCTATGGGGAAGGATGGAAAAAAGATTAACAGCATAAATTGTTGGTAGTGTAGTGGGGTCCTCCTTCAAGGGGACCCAGCCTCCCCATCATTCAAGGGGTTCTGGGTCTGTAAACCTGCTCAGGTCTGGAAATTGATTGAGGGGCCGTGATTCTGTTTTTATAATTCAAATTAGTCTTTTGTCCATTCAACCTAGAAGGTTTCTGCTTATATAAATTAAGTAGGAATGCAGTAGGCTTCCTGTCAATTTCACTTCTAGGAAAACCATGATTAATTAGCCAATCCCATAGCTCTACATAAGTCAGACTATTCTGACTGCTGCTTTGTCTCTGCTGTCCATCACAGTAGCTACGACCACTTTGCCTTTGACAGTTGAGTGCCACCACTTGGCCCCTGCCACCTTGGGATCCAATTACTCCCATTATATTTAAATTTTGTAGTTGAGTGACGGTGGTTCCCATTGTTAGATGTGACATACAGAGAAGAGCAATTACAGAGCTCTTCAAAGATGCAGGTGCTACCCTCACAAATCTGTTTCACAACGCATTGTTCAGGGGATGTCTTCTGGATCCTCCCAGCTGGGATGAGTAGGTCTAAAGACTAATCCATTCCACCTTCCCAATCTCTCTAAGCATTTGGATCCCTTCCTCTACATCAAACCAAGGGATACCATGCATTTCCAGCTCACTTACAGTGGGCCATCTTTTAATCCATATTTCAGCTAACCATGCAAATAAGCTATTAGAACCTTTTTTAACTCCCTGAGCTGCAACATTAAATGCAGAGTCCCCACTTAGTGGGCCCAAATAAATAAATTCAGCTTGATCCAACTCTATGTTCCTTCCAACATTATCCCACATCCTTAATATCCATTCCCATGCCTGTTCTCCAGATTTCTGTTTATATAAGTTAAAAATTCAAGCAGTTTTTTCAAGTGTAACACACCTTCTCATGGGTCAAACCCTCAACCTCACCTCTAGGGACCCACTGGTACTTTAATCTAGTTATAGGTCTAGAAGCAAATGGGGGCATTAGGGGTGGCTCCTGAAGAGAATCAACATTATCTTGCCTGGCAACTGCCTCACTGGAGGCCATCACTGTTGCCTCAGGTAGTGCAGGGTTTATCTCCTCAGACAAAGGTGGAATGGCTGATGGCAGCATGGGTCAAGAAGGAGATATTGCCACTACTGGGGATGGTGAAGCTGTTTGTTCTGGCAAAAAAGCTTCATCAGAGTTTACAAGCTCAGTGTCCTCAGCTTCATCAGGGTCCTCCCACACATCTCCATTCAAAGTTGTAGGGTCCCATTCTTTTCCAATCAATGCCCTCACATTAATAGTAGACACCTGGTGAGGCTGTGCCTGCACCTTTCGTTGCACGTCAGCCACTTGCATGATAAGAGCTTGTGTCTATTTTTCCACAATTTCAGGTCTTTCTCTACAGGAGGTAAGACTCTGACTCAGGGCAATCTTAGCAGATTTGAGGCTCAGTATCTGCTTCTGAAGCTGGGAGTTAGAATCCGTAGATTCATCATTTTCTTTCATTACTTTGTTCACTGAAGTTTGGAGCAACCAACCAGCTTCATTATGTTCCTTGGTTCTCCACACATAGTCAAAAGTATTAGGTATAGAGTGACTAGACTCCTTGCTTCTCACGAGCAGTGAATCAGGAGTGTCAAATGCATTTATTTTGCACAGCTCTCTAAACAGTTCATGCCAAAGACTATCAGTGTTCTCCATATTATTAGAAGTAGAGTCTTAGCATTTTGGGATCTAATCATATTAAGCAGCCAACTCTAGAACCCCAAAACCAGCAAAAGAACTCGATCCTTAATATTCTGTTCTTCTAGAACCACTTGTGTTACCAATATCTGTATTAATCAGGGTTCTCTAGAGGGTCAGAACTAATAGGATATATATATATATATATATATATATATATATATATATATCCTATTACATATATAAACTATATATATTATGATATATACTATATATATACACACACTATATATAGTAGTATATAGTATATATATATAGTATATACAGTATATAGTATATAGACTATATACTACATATAAGTCTATATACTATAATATACTATATATACTATTATATTTAGTATATATAGTATATATATACTATTATATTTAGTATATATAGTATATATACTATTATATTTAGTATATATAGTATATATATACTATTATATTTAGTATATATAGTATATATATACTATTATATTTAGTATATATAGTATATATATACTATAATATTTAGTATATATAGTATATATATACTATAAGTAGTATATAGTATATATACCATATATTATATATAAATATATAAATAAAAAATATATAAATAAAACATATATATAATATATAGTATATATATTTAGTATATATAGTATATTATAGTATATATATTATATTAGCATAGTATATTTGTGTGTGTGTGTGTATATATATGTGTGTGTGTGTGTGTGTGTATATATACATATATACACAGGGGGATTTATTAAGTATTAACTTACATGATCACAAGGTCCCACAACAGGCTGTCTGCAAACTGAGGAGCAAGGAGAGCCAGTCTGAGTCCCAAAACTGAAGAACTTGGGGTCTGAAGTTTGAGGGCAGAAAGCATCCAGCATGAGAGAAAGATATAGGCTGTGAGGCTAGGCTGGTCTTATCCTTTCACATTTTTCTGCCTGCTTTATATTCTAGCTGTGCTGGCAGCTGATTAGATGGTACCCACCAAGATTAAGGGTGAGTCTGCCTTTTCCAGCCCACTGACTCAAACGTTAATCTCCTTTGGCAACACCCTAACAGACACACCCAGGATCAGTATTTTGAATACTCTGTATCCTTCAGTCCAATTAAGTTGACACTCAGTATTAACCATCACACCATGAAAGAGTTTATGAACTCCATGTAAATGATCCATAACATATAATTATCCAAATGATCTTTCTGGGCTGAAAGCCATCCTTAAGATACAAAGATCTTTCTCTATTCCGATACAAGACATACTTCCATAATATGTCTGGATTCCTCTCAACACAACCCAGAGAAGATCATACCTCTGACAGATATCCCAAGGCCTAATACCATAGGCTGAAAATAGATTTTCCCAGACAGAACATAATATGTCTCCTAAAATTTAATGACCTAGGAAGTTCAAAGGAATATCAAGAGTTCTGTCAGAAGAAATGAAGGAAAAGAATTAAAGCAAGGTTGTAGTCCATGGAGAGTCAAAGACCTTTTTAGAATGGCAAATGACAGGTAGCTTTTAAACATTCACTTTGGGGTATTAAGTAATGCGCCATGACCTTTACAATTGAAGTGCAAAACCAATTTCTAAAACCAAAAGTTTAAATCACATTTTCAAATAACATAAAATACTGTCCCACAAATATTAAAACTACAGTATAAAACTGAGTTTGTAAAAGGAGAAGTTTAAGTCACATTCTAAAATATATTTCATAGCTACAATTGAAAATTTTCCACAAAGATAATATGAACATTAGAAATAAACTTAGAAACTGTCATTCAATATTAAAAAGCATATATAATTTAAATCATGCTTTATCATTCCTTATAAGCAATTTATCAAGAAAAAATATGGAAAAAATATCTTAAAATATTAAAAAATAAAACACTGGGTGTTGCTTGATTTGTATTAATATATAACACTATAATTCTACTCAGAAATCTTTGGTGTCTATAGCTCAGAGGAGAAAATTAAAACTGCATATTTTGATACTCTTTGTGATCTAATACTATCTACATATCTAATATCATTCTATTCATTTTATATTTTAGTAATACTAACAATAAGCTTGACAAGGATATTCTATTCTCCAGTGCCTCTTTGACTTTGCATATACTGTTTCCTTTGCCTAGAATAAGCCCCATTGGCTTGTCTAAGTAAAAAACTCCCATTACTCTTTTATATTTCATATAAAATACTTTCTGAAGTCTTACTCCCTTTGTCTAACTTAGAAATTCTTTTTTTTTTCTGAGATGGAGTCTCACTCTGTCACCCAGGCTGGAGTGCAGTGGCATGATCTCGGCTCACTGCAACCTCCACCTCCCAAGTTCAAGCGATCCTCATGTCTCTGCCTCCTAAGCAGCTGGGACAACAGGTGCACACCACCACACCTGGCTAATTTTTGTATCTTTAGTCGAGACAGGGTTTCACCATGTTGACCAGGCTGGTCTTGAACTCTGGACCTCAGATGAGTTGCCCACCTCGGCCTCCCAAAGTTCTAGGATTACAGGTGTGAGCCACTGTGCCAAGCCCAGAAATTCTTAAAGTGCTGGGATTATAGGTATGAGCCACTGCGCCCAGCCCAGAAATTCTTTATCATATTGGTACCTTTCACCTATTAACAAACAATAATTATTTTATTATAATTAAAATGTTTATATATAGTTTCTCCTTACTAGATTGCTATATAGTTGAGAATAGAGATTTTTCATTTTGGACTCAGAGCCTATACCATACTAGGATCATATTTATAAACTAGAAATAAATGAATATAGCCATGAAACAAAGGTAACAGTAACAATAACATATATAACATATCTAATATATAATAACTATAACATATGGTCCCACTGTATATCAAGTACTGTAATACATGCTTTTTTCAGTATAGATTTGTACTACATTTATAGCAGTTTTTATCCTTGTATCTGAGCTATCAAGTGATCAAAGTGCAATTTATACTATTTTCTCTTGATCCAATGAATCTACCTTTTCCTTATAACTGTAGCTTTGAATTTTTCTTTTTATTCCTAAGTAGTGGAACTCTTTTTCTAACATATATAATATATAAAACATAGGAAATGTAGCCCTTCTGAAAAAAGCAGATAACGGAGGACTAGACACATATACTCAGCACCCCCTTATCCTCTGCGAATAGCTTGTAGGGACCAATATAGAGACTAATGCCCTAAAAAATTTGTTTCCATCTCTACTTACTGTCAATCCATATGTTGAAATAGTAACCCCTAGTGTGATAGTATTAGAAAGTTGGCATTTGTAGGTCCTGAGGTAGAGCCCTCGTGAATGGAATTAGGCCCTTATAAAAGAGAGCTCCTTTGCCCTTCTGCCATGTGAGGACACAGCAAGAAGACAGCTGTCTGTGAATCAGGAAGAAGACCCTCACAAAACACTAAATTTTATCTAGGATTTTCCAGTGTTCAGAGCTACGAGAAATAAATTTTTGTTGTTTATAAACCCCCCAGTCTCTGTTAGTTTGTTAAAGCAGCCAAAACCAACTCAGACATAGAGAGAATGGTAGTCTGAAAACCCAACTTGGGGCAGGATGAACATTTCCAAGAAGAATAATCCACTATATTAAATGCTGCTGCTAGGTTAAGTAAAATAAGGAGATTCGACACAGGATCTACCACAGGATTGGGCAAAAGATTTATGAGAGTCATTGATGAGCCATTTCTGTGGAGTAGTTGGGGAGAAAGCCTTACAAGTGTCAAATTAAAAGAGAATAAGAAAAGAGAAAATGGAAACAATGAATGTATGCTAGTACTTTGAGTAGCTTTTTAAAGAAGAAAATATAGAAACAGGGGTTTAATTGAAGGAAAAATGAGGCTGAGAGATATATTTAGATGGGACGATAGGCAAAATGGTTGTATGTTTACCTGAATGATTTGGCAGAGAGGAAAAAATGAAGTAAAGGGAGAAATTGCTGGTACAACATCATTGAGCAGATGAAGCAAATGAGATCTAGCAGGTAATTAAAGGTATTAGGCTTAAGTAGGAGGCAAGACAGTTCAACATCAGGAGGAGAAGTGGAGTAAATATGTAGAAATGCTGTTGGGGAAAGTGATGTGCTGATAGGACCATGTGGAAATGTTAAGTAAAATGTCTGAAAGTATTAACTAAAAGAGAATGAGAGAGCTGGGCGCAGTGGCTTAACGCCTATAATCTCAGCACTTTGGGAGGCAAAAGCAGCTGGATTGCTTCCAGAAGTCCAAGACCAGCCTGGGCAACAGGGCAAAACCCCATCTCTACAAAAAATACAAAAAATTAGCCAGGTATGGTGGTGCGTGCTTGTAGTTCCAGCTACCTGGGAGGCTGAGGTGGGAGAATTACTTGAGCCTAGGAGGTCAAGGCTGCAGTGAACTGTGATTGTACCACTGCACTCCAACCTGGGCAACAGAGTGAGACACTGTCTCAAAAAAATGAAAATAATTTCAATAAATAAAAGAGGATGGAGGGTGGGGGGAAGTACTAGAGATTTTAGAACAGAGAAGGTATGAAAGAGTTACCTATGAGAGTATAAGAATAACTGCACTAGAAAGAAATATTGACTGGTGGGCATCAATAAGGGCCTTCTGAATAGTAATTGGATGAATAATAAAGATGATAGTCCAAATTATAAGTGAAAGGAAGGAAAGAAAGATTGATGTGTTAAACCTCATACCAAAGTAAAAATATAAGGTAGCATAGAATCGAAGACAAAAATAAAAACCATATCCAAATCAAAAGAAAATATAAAGGCATTAAATAAATTAACTTAGGTATGAAGAAACACTAAGCCTAAGAAAATGATTTTTAAAAGTAAAGACAATTTTTAATAGATTTTACCAAACAAGCATGCAAAACATGGTAAAATTTCTTAGATAAGTTGGTAACCATTACTATACAGCAAATGAGTGGTTATGTTGAAATTCAAATACAAGTACTTTGGTCTGACTTTCTACTCTCTTAAATGTATACTCTAAGCTAATGACATAAAGGGTATTCCAAGATTGATGTCTTTGATACACGGCAAAAACAAACATGAAAGTGCAACTCATCTAAAGCTAATGATGTGAAAGGGACAAAAACACAACTAAAGCAATGTGGGAATTTTTTTTAAAATATTACCTCTTTTCATAATCAAATGGTTTTTTTGAAAAATAAAATCTATAAAAATTCACTTGGCAAAGGAAACAACATAAATAGACCAATAATTATTTAAGAAATATGAAAAGATATTAAAGTATTACCACACTAAAAATAATTTCTAAAAAAATTACAGATATGTATTAAATGCCTTATAATATCCAAACCAATGAAGTAAAGGGAAATATGGCTGGCACCACTCTTTGAGCAGATGAAGTAAATGAGTTCTAGCATGTAATTAGAGGTATTAGGCTTAAATAGGAAGCAAGCCTTGTTTGCCAGTGATTCTAAGAATTTTTCCTTAAGAAATAATCAAAGGTAGGAACAAAGATCAGGTATAAAACTATCTTTATAGGGCTATTTATAATAATAGAAAAATTGAAAACTTTTTAAAGATCTCTTGCTATACTCCCAATAAAATATCTTTCTGCCATTTAACATTATTTTTCTGAGAATATGCAACAGAGAAAATACTTTTTTCTATTTTTGGTGAAAATATAATTAAATTACATATATGTTAATGCATTTTCTCATTTCTATAGTATAAAATTATTCTATCCCATAATTTAAAAAAAACCTACTAATTCCTTCTTTAAAATTACCCAGAATGAGGGTTTTAGACAAGTGGGTAATCTGCTAACAGAAGGATTTTCTAAATAAATTCCTTTATAATTTTTTCATTTGAGTAAAATTTTCTTTTCATAAAAATATATCTTTGTTAATTTCTGTACTACTTGAATAGATATTTAAATGAAACTAATTGCACTACAGATTGTTCTCTTGTGCCTTTTCTAAATTTTCATATTCATGGGATGTTTATCAATCTAAAATGTGATGTGAAGTCTGAATTCAAACTTCTAAGTGCACAATTTTCATCAAAAGAATTTCAAAGTAATAGAAAGTAAATGACTCAATTGAATTAATTAGTACTATCACACACATGCATCAATTTCTAGTTTATAAAATCACAGCCAAATAAGTCTTTTTTTAAAAATACAGTTGACTTTAACAAAAAGGTGTTAATCTATAGTAATAAACAATAAGAATCTCAATTTTTAAATTTAGAACTGAAAATGAGCAATAAACTAAACCTACAGTGTGATTCCAATTCTCAACATGTTCTGGATTTATACATGTTAATATTTTATCTCACTTATATTGTCCTACCCAATTCTGCTATTAAAAATTCACTCTGAAACTAATCTCTAATTGAGATTTTTCAAGCAATTATGTAACCTGCAAAAATTAAAAATTATACTCATAAAATGAATTCTGTTATTGAACTTCAATTAATTTCAGCAGAATGTTTGCTTTTTTAAGAGATATATTTAAATCTTTTCTAATATTTAAAGGATTTTATAATGTTAAATTCATTGAAGTTTCTTCTATTTAGCTTTTTAAAATATTCTCACATAGTCACTGTATAATTTAAATTTCAGAAAATCAATATATTTGAAGCAAATAAAAAATCAGTATATTTGACTCGATCATTGTATTTGAAGCCTTATCTAAACCTTAAAAAAACATTTTTTTGGTCAAGAGACTGATTCAACAAGAGAATGTGAATGAATCAATAAAATTTACTGTTATTTTAAATGAATATACACATATTCTTTTCACTGAGAACTAAGTCAATGAGGAAAAATTTATGTCTAGATAAAAATTAGTGATTTATGAAAAGAAAATCCTGATTTTCCATTTTGCTAATTTATTCAATAAACATTTATTAATATAGTATTAGGTGCCAGATTCTGTGGGTGGAACCTGAATCATATACAATTAAATAAATCATTGCCTTCATGAAGCTCATAATGTAATATTGAGAGTTCTCAGTTGAAATTATAAGTGTGGGGGGAACTTTTATAGATTAATAAACCTTCTAAAATTGTATGCACATTTTTTATGAGTATACACACATTTTCTCCCAAGCTTTTATTAGATCTTCAAAAAGGTCAATGATAGTAATCCAATAAATATCAATAACTAAAAGGAGCAAAGACAAACAGCTTAGCTAGTAATTGAAATAAGATGGGCAAAGTAAGATATATTCCAAAAGCAACTCTGACCTTCCTGCACCCATCAGAAATGGAGAGAGAACTAAATCTACCTGGGGAACTCCAGAGAGAATTTACAAAAAAATGAAAATAGCAAGCACACATTACAAATATAGGTGTACAATTTAAGAAGCCTCCAGATTTTTGCAAATATAATTGTATGGACCACCAGCATTGGACAGTTGGGGATCCTTTGTGGACATAAGACATTAAAAATGTATAACTATCTCAATGGCAGATCATACAGTTAAATAATTTTCAAGTATAACTGAATTGCAATTCTAAATCAATATCATGCATTTCTAGAATTATCTTTTTCTGTTAAAAAAAGTAAAAAGTTTACGGCAAATATGTTCTCAAGAGTCACCAACTTAAACTTCTTAAAGTCATGAGAGAGTGTCAAATTAAAATAAAAGAACAAGTTAATAATAAAGAGACCTAGTAATTTATCAACCCATCAACTTAAAAGTAACTTCTTTAAAGAAGGAAAATTATGATACAAGTATTTAGTGAAAAAGGTTTTTAATTATTCAAGGAAATAAATTGGTGTTGAGAAGACAAAAAAAAATTACAGACTCAGTTCTCAACAGAAAAGTTACCTTGAAGTTCAGTAAATATAGGATGTAATAGTTTGAAATTTCAAGAATACCTTAACAAACAACAATATAAAACCCATAAATGTTTTCTCTGACATGGGAAATAATTTTGCATAATAAATGTCTATCATAAAGTATAAATATATAATATTAAATTTATAAAATCTTAAGAAAGAAAAAGCAAGAATATCTTAAATACTAGAAAGACTAGTGGGAACATCCTTTATGAAGAATGCATCACAAAATGAAACAGGATACCATTAGATTGGCTGACATTTATTATTTGTGGATGCCATTAAAATGAGTTTTTTAAAGGAGAGAAATTCCTCAACTAAAGATGTAATATGATTTAATACCATCAAACTATGAACAACTAAAGTACCCAACTTATCAAGACCAATACCTTACTACTCAATACTTAAAGACCTTCCCTCACTATGCTCATCAATCTAAAGTAAACAAACATCATAAACTTTGCCCAGTCCTAATCAGTTCCCCACTTAAAAGACTTGCCTGAAGTCACCTAGCACAGATCCTAAAACCATATAAATACCCTCCCTTGACTTCCACCTTCGAAAATAGTACTAATACTCTCAAGAGATTCTCCCTTTCTGAAGTAAGTCTAATAAAATTAGCTTTGCTTAACCAGCAGGCATTAGTCTTTGTCTTTTGGAGGAATCAACAGCCAACAAGATAACAATTCTTCGATTACTCATTTTCATTTGTTTTATTTTCTCCTTTGATGGAATGCTGAAAAGTATTTAGATTGTGACATTTTATTTTTATTTACTTACTTTTTTTTTTTTTTGAGAAGGAGTCTCGCTCTGTCACCCAGGCTGGAGTGCAGTGGTGGAATTTTGGCTCACTGCAAACTCTGCCTCCCAGATCCAAGCGATTCTCCTGCCCCAGCCTCCCGAGTAGCTGGGACTACAGGTGCATGCCACCATGCCTGGATTATTTTTATATTTTTAGTAGAGACAGGGTTTCATCATGTTGGCCAGGCTGGTCTCAAACTCCTGACCTCAAGTATCTGCCCGCCTCAGCTTCCCAAAGTGCTGGGATTACAGGCATGAGACACTGTGCCTGGCCTTAGATTGTGACATTTTAAGTAAGGAGAAAAACATGTATTCAATATAAATAAACTTGTCATTAGCCCCAAAAAGAACATTCATTTTGGTTTGCACTCAGAATTAACTCTTAAATTAATTGTTACAAATCACTATAAAATATTTTACTTTCAATAGTTAGTAGGGTAGGAATGGGGAACCTATTTCATTCTAATTCTCTAAAGGGCAATAAAGGGCTATTGTGAACACAGTTTCTAAAATCTTTCAGGTTATCATCAGAAGGTCCATAGCTTAAAAGACACCTTTATTTATTATGAACTTAAATACAGCATCCATGTTCATTAAAAGAAAATAAAAGAGCAACACACAATTTTATTTGATCCACAGGGCTTTCTTGTGAGCTCTCTGATAAATAATTATTTCAATAAATACTAAGAGATTTCAATGTATGAATACAAACAAGTATGTAAACAAGTGAACTTTAATATTTGTAGGAATATAAATAAATTATATATATGAATACTGCAAAGCATATTTAGAGATAGAAAAGTTGTTTAAATAATTCTTAAATTCTTAAATAATTCTTTTTAAATGTCAGACCACATCTTCAAAAATCTCCTTAGTCAAAATATTTTCATTAATCAGCAATGTGAATAAAATATATGGAAAGGACTTTAATATATACATTTGTAGTACTTTCTGGAAATTAATTCTATTCTTGTGTCACTGATAAGAAGGAAATATTGACAAACCTCATATGTTGCTGGGCCTGGAGTAATCTCTTTGGACTCTTCAAAGCGCTTTGATGCTTTCACAAATAAGGGTATGGGGCAAGATTTCCTTAAAACAGGATTGTATGCTGCAGGACCTGAGAGACAACAAATGAAAAATTATGATAAAGTATATTTTAAAATTGTTGATTTTGGTCATATGAATATTAGGTTTGTGCTCTTAATGTATAAAATTAGCATGAAACAATCTTGAACCCATTGTTTTTGAATGCTTAAAATCATTTGGTTTATGTCTTTGAAATATGATAAGCATAAGATAGTGGCATCTGTTTACCTAATAATTAAATATATTACAGCAATAATTTCCAAAAAAGAGAAAACAGTACTCCCTCAATATACTTTTACATCATGAATGAAGATGCTTAATTCTTATATCCTAAATATTCATTCACATGTTCAGTGAGGAGTTAGGGCTTGAGCTGCATTTGGAAATACAAATGGGATTTAAAGAAGCAGAGAGGTGCTTTAATAGCATTCTGGGCAGTAAACATTACGGAAATCAAGACGCAAAGATGGAATGCACATGGAGCAATCAAATGTAGTAAACAGATGGTTTGCATGGAACAAGGCCTAACCCTAAATAAGGATTTTTGTACTTAAGCCAGTGGGTTCCAACTTGTATTCTTCAATGCCCCCAAATTCTTACAGAAGTGACCACAGGATAATTTGTAGGTAAAGCCCAAGTTGAAAAGGTTTGAATTATTTTTATTCACAATATCTCTAAAAACTTTTGAGAACCACTTTCATAGACAATGGGTAGCTCTTAAAAGTTTTAGATTAAATAGTCATGAAAAGTGGTAGTTTAGAAAGTAAATTCTGGCAGATTCTTGATTCTCATGAAGAGTGTACAACCAAGATCCCTTGCATGTGCAGTTCAGGTAGCGTTCGAGCTCCTATGAGAGTCTAATGTCAGGTTAATCTGACAGGAGGTGGAGCTCAGGCGGTAATACTCACTTGCCCTCTGCTCACCTCCTGCGGGGCAGTCTGATTTCTAACAGGCCATTGACAGGTATAGGTCCTTGGCCCAGGGTACGGGACCTGTGGTCTAGTGAATGGAACCTAGCTAGTACGACTTCACAGAGAGAAGATAGGGAGAGGTAATTTTTTTTCTTCATTCATATTTTAAACAATACTATTGAGTGTCTATCACATGCCAAACCTTGTGTTTCAAGAGAATGTTAGAGGTCTACTATATCAAATGTTTCAAGAGGAGAGAAGACTTAGGAAGGACACTGTAGAATATGTGGAATATAATTTCAGAAGAATGGTAGTGAATGAAATTAGATTGGTGGCATCAGAGAGGCAATGTATGGGGAGAGAAAATAAAACCTTTGGCCACAGAATATTGACAATAAATATAAACAGTGAAATAGAAGAGTAGATATAATGATATTAATAAAATACAAAACTAATTTATCTGTATTTCCCTAATAAGCATGCAATTCAATCTACCTACTTTGGCAAATACATTCTTGTTGATGCTTTAAAATCTAAAATATTTTTAAATTAATAGGTTAGTATGGAACATTTTTAATGTTTTTAGCTTCATTAATATAGGACATTTCAAAATTTAAGACAAAGAAGGACATCTAGGCTCTAGCCCAATCATTCTAATATCAGCTCAATTAAGACATAGTATCTGAAGTTCCTTGTGGGAAGCTAATGTGTTTTGATATATCAAGTGAAAAGTTGGTATTTAAAATAAGGGAGGACATCCAGGCTCTAGCCCAGTCATTTTTAATATTAGTTCAATTAAGATATAGCTATCTAAAGTTCCTTGTGGGAAGCTAATGTGTTTTGATATACCAAGTGATAAGGAAAGTGTTTTTGCAAATGCCATCTTACTATAAAACAATAGCATGCACAACTTTGGAATAATATAATTTATATTTATAGTGCAGAGGAATAATGCACATATACATACATAACATCTTTACTGACAGACATTCAAACACAAACTATGTAAGGGAAAATATATCATCGACCATAGTATTCAGAATTAAAAAAACACAAACTATTATCATAAGCTGGGTACATCATAATTCCATAGTCAGTTAATTGAAAATTGTAGTTTTAACCATAAAGATATATAAAGCTTAATGCAACAGGTAAGGCTATTATCCAAACACTATTGTAACTGTAACTTTCATTTTCAATTATGAAGAAATATAGTCTATTCTCTATCCTTACCATCAGGTTACAGCAACTGATAAATATTTACATTCACAGCTATAACTCGTTAAAAGAAAAGAAATTATTCAAATGTAATTGTAGATTTCTTTTTATTGGAATTCCTTTGAGGAACATTGAGTGAGGCAAAACTTCTCAATATGCATCTTGCTCCATTTTAGCACTTAGCCTGCTTTAAGCTACAGAATATTTTTTAAATAAAACAAAGCCTTATCATACTTAGTCTTAAAATACATTTTCAATTACATATGCTATTGCTTATATGATACAGGTCAAAGACTTACATTGCTTCATCAGCTCTCATTCATAGCTAGATTATGCAGAAACTATCTTCTTTTTAGATACCAAAATGTCACATTTTAATCACAGGTAATAAGGAAGAAAACTTCTCATTCCAAATCAAACACCTATGAAAAGTCTGCCTGAATCATGGCTAGTGTATAATGGGAAATTCAAGAGTAGGTGATTCTTATAATTGCATATTTTCCAGCCCTGTGACAACTCAGTCTCTATGAAATGTCAACCAATGCTACAGGGCAAAAATGGAACATAACAGGAACAGTGAATAATTTAAAATAAAAACCTATGTTTCTGTCCCTTCAATATGAACATCTTGGTACATTAGAGTGGCCTCAGAAAAAAACAACTTCTATAAATAAAGCTACAAAATCTCAGATTTCATAAGTTGTTTGCTTTATAATGAGCTAAAATTATAAATAATGTAATCATTCTTACTATGAATACTTTTTTTCATGTGAAGGTGACACAAATCTACTAAAAATTAAATATCCCATATATGAGCATACTAAAACCCTAGAAGAAAACCTAGGCAATACCATTCAGGACATAGGCATGGGCAAAGACTTCATGACTAAAACACCAAAAGCAATGGCAACAAAATCCAAAACTGACAAATAGGATCTAATTAAACTAAAGAGCTTCTGCACAGCAAAAGTAACTATCATCAGAGTGAACAGGCAACCTACAGAATGGGAGAAAATTTTTGCAATCTACCCATCTGACAAAGGGCTAATATCCAGAATCTACAAAGAATTCAAACAAATTTACAAGAAAAAAATAACCCTGTCAAAAGGTTGGTGAAGGATGTGAACAGACACTTCTCAAAAGAAGACATTTATGTGGCCAACAAACATGAAAAAAAGCTCATCATCACTGGTCATTAGAGAAATGTAAATCAAAACCACAATGAGGTACCATCTCCATCTCATGCCAGTTAGAATGGTGATCATTTAAAAAATCAGGAAACAACAGATGCTGGAGAGGATGTGGAGAAACAGGAATGCTTTTACGTTGTTGGTGTGAGTGTCAATTAGTTCAACCATTGTGGAAGACAGTGTGGCAATTCCTCAAGGATCTAGAACCAGAAATACCATTTGACCCAGGAATCCCATTACTGAGTATATACTCAAAGGACTATTAATCATTCTGCTATAAAGACACATGCACACGTATGTTTATTGCAGCACTGTTCACAATAGCAAAGACTTGGAGCCAACCCAAATGCCCATCAATGATAGACAAGATAAAGAAAATGTGGCACATATACACCATGGAATACTATGCAGGTATAAAAAAAGGATGAGTTCATGTCCTTTGCAGGGACATGGATGAAGCTGGAAACCATTATTCTCAGCAAACTAACACAGGAACAGAAAACCAAACACCACATGTTTTCACTCAGAAGTGGGAGATGAACAATGAGAACACATGGACACAGGGAGGGGAACATCACAAACTGGAGGCTGTGGGGGTGGGGGGTGGAAGGCTAGGGGAGGGATAATAACATTAGGAGAAATACCTAATGTAGGTGACGGGTTGATGGGTGCAGCAAACCACCATGGCACGTGGTGCCTATGGCCACGTGCCATGGTGGTGCCTATGAAACAAATCTGCACGTTCTGCACATGTATCCCAGATCTTAAAGTACAATTTTTAAAAAGGGGTTAAAAATCAGTTAGGAAATTGTTCATTGAAATTTCATGGTTTTAAAATGTCATTTAGAAAGTTTATACATTTATGGAACACATTTTCTCATACTGATTTTATTCTTCAGCTTTACAAATGAAGTAATAGCAAAGAGAAAAGACTAGTACACAAAGAAGTATCATCATCAATGCCAGAGACACATTTAGGTTTAATGCTCTTCCACTACCTCTAAGACTAGATTTGATTAAATGGCACTTCAGATGACCATAGAACTGCACAGTCTATTAAATTGAGCTATAGGTAACAAGAGAAAAAAGAGTCCCAATACTACACGAATTTTAAACAAAATGTCCATGTTTATTTTTGCCATCCCTTTAAATTATCCGTTCAAAAACCAAAAGGGTATTACATATTTTAAGAAATAAGATTTTACATGTTCAAGGATATCTTAAAGTTATTATAGAGTATCTGGAAGTTATTGTGTACAAAGCCCCTAAGAAATGAACTATTTTAATGTACTCCAAACTAAGTAGACTGAGAAATTCATCTCCTGGCATCTACCTAAAGCATGCACCTGTTAAAACATGTGTTCCTAGCACTGATTAAGCTATAGGGCTGTCACTGTTATGACATATAAATACAAAGTCATATGGATTTGGCTTGACTGAAATATCTCTTCAGACAGCAATGTCTGTTTATCTGTGTACCTCTAATACATACTTATCAAAATGTACATCCATAAGCCCTGTCAAGTGAAGTCTTTCAACTGCTGCTATAAAAAAGATATTTCCACTCTGTGATAACATAAGTACATTGTAGGTAAATTTGAATGACTTTCACCAGTCATAAATGTTGGTGTAATACAGTTTCTGTGTGAATTACAGGAACCAACTGGAAGGAAGGATAATCACCCTTCACCTAAAACCACTTTGAGTAGGCAGTACATAAATATGTAACACATGAATTATTTTTAAGAATGAACAGAATTACCAAATAATAAAATATGAAGTTGTCTTCGAGGTAAACAGAATACTTCACAATTGTCCTGAAATATTAGTGGCAAATTCTCATAATTAAATTTTGGTTTTATACTTCACAGTTCTTACATAAAGGTTTGGAGCCATACTGCCAAGAAAATTATCAAGGCAAAAAAGGAGAATAAGTCTCAACATATATTTGAAGTTCCCTTAGATCACCATTATCAGGGCTAAATTAGCACCACTCTATTTAGCAAGGCATTCCCTCTGTCAAGACTGATACTTATCTCTGGGAATATTACATGTACAAATCAGGATAATGCTAAAACATGTCACATCACAGATGAAGTCACATAAAGTCCTTTAAATAAAATACCAACTTTATTTTAAAAATAATTAAAACACTTGATTTAAATAAACTAAATTCTTCACAAACATTAAAGAAAATCACTAATTTATACCATTTAAATTGTGACTATTTTCCATTTTCTCAACTTGTTAAAAATTGTAAGGTTTCTAAATATGTTTGGATTTGAATCTGCTGCTAACATCTTTACCTGTATAGGTCTGCTAGGAAAAAGCTAGAGTCAAAGAGTTTAGAGTTTCCAGAAAGAGGAGCCTACATTATTTATTTAGTGAGAAGCCAATTAAGCAAAGATTAATATTTCATTTACAACTTAAATGAACAAATTCTCTAGCCTAAAGCAAATATATGTTATAGATGAAATGAATGATACAATACTTTTCATGCTTTGATGTCATCAAAATTTTTTTACATTCATTGGATATTAAACAAGAACTATTAGATTAACCATTGAATATTTCAGTAACCTTTGTCCTCCTTTTGAGTGAAGCAAAATCTATATATAGATTTAAATCTAAATAAGAATGCTTTTCTTCACCCTTACAGTATTCTCTGGTCACTATGATCCTGTAATCGTGTAATGTAAATATTCTTAACCTTGTTCCTATGTCCTACTAGAATAAGAGACAGCAGACTACTGTGAGATTTCAGCAGCATTCTTCCCTTTCAAAGCTTCTCATCAACTAAGGCTGAATATTCCTAATCCAAAAATCTGAAATCCAAAGTACTCCAAAATCTGAAACTTTTCAAGCATCAACATGATGCTCAAAGAAAATACTCATTGATACATTTCAGATTTTGGATTTTCAGATTAGGGATGTTGAACTGTTGAGTATAAGTAATGCAAATCTAAGATCCAAAAACTTTGAAATCTGAAACACTTCTGGTCCCAATCATTTTGGAAAAGACTACCACTGGTTAATTACAATCAAGACTACTAACAGTGGAATTTTTTACATTAATAATGTCTACTTCCAAATAATTAAGGGATTCCTCATCTGGCTTTAGTACCTACAGCTCACAGGGTTTATTCACTACCCTTCTATAGCTTTAGAGATGTTACTCCACTGGTCTCTGGCTGAACTTGTTGTAGGGCATGACATATCAGACTAAAAAACAAAAACAATCATATGCAGCATCATATATTTTATGTTGTTCATGGACCACAGACATCAGAATCATCCCAATTAATGTAAAAATGAAGATTCCTTGGATTCATCCCAAAATAATAAACCATATTCTCTGAAAGTGGGACCAAGAAAACAATTTCAACAAAACCCATTGGTTTTGACCTCTAAACTACAATTTAGTGTGTTGTTGTTCTTAAAAATATTTATACTTTAAATCAGTTTTCTCTCAAATAATCTTGGTAACCAGTGATCCAGACAAAGAATAAACCTTCCGAAATTCTGGATGAGACTATAATTTTCTCTGAAATATATCTGAATCTTATGTGCCTGCCTACAGTAGAGCCTCTATAAATGCTTATTGAGCTGAACTGAACTGAATCAAGAAAGGAAGAATCAATTTATGAGCTACCTAGAATCTACTTCTGTGACTTTAAGCATTTTAACCATTTTCTTGTCATTTTACTTTCTTTTTAGTAATTGTCCATGAAAAGAAATAGATGGATTGAAGTCGCATTTCTATTTATAATATGCAAATAGCATTTAGATGATACATCACATAAATATTTGTAAATATGTTAGAGCAATTGTTACCTGGGAGGAAAGAGATTAACATGAGACTGGCAGTATTAAGCTAGGAAAAAGACTTTCTTTTCAGTATACATTCTTCACTACAGTATGAATTCTGTTATGTGGATGTCATACTATTTTAATCTTGGACCAAATTGGCAAACTTATTTCATGATAACTGAAGAGGCAATGCTTGCAAGTATATTTTCATCTCTATGTTATTTTAGCCTATTATTTCTAGAATAAATCTTAAACCTAAATTGAAATTCAAGCTTTCTATAGCCATGTGACCTTGATTAATTCTCTAAATCATGCTCACCTTTAGTCTTCCCTTTTGTAACAGAAATAAAAAAAAACAGCTCAGAGAAGTTAAACAACTTTCATAAGTTATAAAATGAGTAAGGATCAAAGTACCTGCTTTTCATCCTTGGAATATCCCTGAGAGGGTAGAAAGGGGAAAATTATTATTTAAACTTCACAGGAAACAGAGTTAAATAGCAGAGCTGTGGCTTCACTTTATGGTTTTAACAGCTCTTTTTACTACTTCATGCTGCCTTCTTAATCTCCATTAGATGTCTCAGCACCTCCAAAACCATCAAATTTGCCAAACAAATATCATATTAATCAAATGACAATGTTATGCTTTTACCACAGCATGACAATTCTCTAAAAGGTGAACTGGGTCTAGGAGATGGAATAAATAAGCATAGTTGATAAATTTAGGGAATTTTTTTCTTGAATTAATTACTAATTAATTCACTAGCATACCAAAAATAGAGGTAATTTTTGTTTTACCCATATATTTTAAAAGTTGTAAGTATAAACACATTTAAGGAAAGCACAGATATCACAATTCTAAAAATCAAGTTGTCTTCAAATCTCCATATTACCACACTGCTAGTTGTCAAGGCTACCACACACTGCTACTTTCAAAGCCTGTTATAAACAACAATAAAACAAATTCTAGAGTTAAATGCTATTTTTCTAGAATCCAATAGCACTACATCCTATCTTTGGGTGAAGGCTGCCTCTCTGTGGTAGAATGCAATGTGATGTCTTCCCTAAGAGACAATCTTCTCCTTCATATTTTTAACTAGAAATCATCTGTATAATATTCAAAAACATACAGATTTAAATACAGTGCCTTAACCATTTCTTTCAGGATTATACTTTTGCCTTCATGTTTAGAAAAATCTTTGAACTGCAAGGAACAGCCTCACTCATTTAGGCAAGCACGTATAGCAAGAGATGAAAACAGCATTTTTTGCTAGTAACAGAAATCAAGTAAAAACGAATTACTCAAAAAGAACAGTCATGTTTGCTGTCTTTTTTGAAAGCTGAAGTCATTATTCACTTTACACTGAGTGACCTCTGCTGGTCAGAAAGACACATATTAATGGACATCATACCTACCAGAAAGCAGCTGTTATCTTAATTTCCCCAAGTAATTACTCAGATATATTGTGTGTCATAAGAGGAAGTTGGTTATTCACTTACAGTGCAACAATACAGGAACATATCCTATTTCAAATACTGAAAGTCAAGAAGCAAATATCAAATGGATATCTTTTACAAACATTGAGTTAATTGTTATTTCTTCACTAATGTCCATTGTTAGTTGAAATAAAAGTAGACTCAAAAGGTCTTCTTATTATAAGACTTATTTTGAAAGGAAGTATACTCTATAATAAAAAAATTAAGATTTTGGTATTTTTAACTATATGATGACCGAAAGCTTAGCATTTGTACACTATTAACTGAAATAAACAAAACATATTTATACAATAAACATATGACTTGTTATAGCTCAGAAGTAAAGAATTTATTTAGCTAAGTAATACAGTTACAAAAATTACATTTACCTTCTCTAAAACAGAACATGGTACACATCAGAAACTGTAAAACCTAATTAGGAGAAGGTATCCAGAGACTCAGAGTAAACATTTAAACAACCAATATCAAAATACTCTTTTTAAAACATACATCACTGCAAAAACTCTGCAGATTGTTTTTCTTTATAATTTTAATAGAGGTCACAACCTTTGACATGAAATATATCAATAAAAACACCAAAGAATGTTGCCTACAAAAATTTTTTATTAAGAAAATTATTATATATCCTGATTGCTAATTATTACAATGTCCCCCTCCCCTCCTTTTTTTTTCTTTTTAACAATGTCCAGGAAGGGAAAAAAAAAAGAAGCATATTTGGTCTTTGCTTCAGCAAATACTGAAATCTATTTATATACAAATAAGCTATCCATGATTAGTATGAGAAAAGACTTGTGTATAAATGAGACATAAATTATCACTAGAAGCCATTAATGAAATCTATTTCAAAACATAACATTTTACAAGAGCCCTCACTCATGTAATATTTGCTTAAGCCTCGAGGGGAAATGGTGAGTTCTACACTTAGATGAAATCTGATACTACATTATTTCCCATGCCAATTTGTTTTATAAAATGAATTTATCCTTTCCTTAAAAATGACTTGATAATTGTAACTCCAGTGAGTCTTTTTAGAGAACTTCATCATTAAAATTAGAGCCTTATGTGTTTGTCACATAATTGCCACACTTTTTGAGGGGTTTTATTTTGTGTCTGTTAGAATAATTGTCATTCTTTAGGGTTTAAAATGTTAACATTCATTTTTATATTCTACATATATTCATTTTTATATTCTGAATATAAAAATGAACAAATAGATGAGTCTTAAGAGGGAATGTGAGTCTTTCCGGAATAAGTTGAATTTCTATTGAAAATAATAAAATAAGCAATAATTAATAGACCTATAAAATACTTTTGTATACTTTTTTCATTTTCTTTTGAGATATCTTGTTTTGTTCTCCTTTACATCATAAATTTCTTTAGTCCATATTTGAGTCTCTGCCAATTTTTTTTTTTTTTTTTTGAGACGGAGCCTTCCTCTGTCGCCCAGGCTGGAGTGCAGTGGTGCGATCTCAGCTCACTGAAAGTTTAGCCTCCCGGGTTCACGCCATTCTCCTGCCTCAGCCTCCTGGGTAGCTGGGACTACAGGTGCCCACCACCACACCCGGCTAATTTTTTTTTTTTTTGTATTTTTAGTGGAGACGGGGTTTCACCATGTTAGCCAGGATGGTCTCCATCTCCTGACCTCTTGATCCGCCTGCCTCGGCCTCCTAAAGTGCTGGGATTATAGGCGTGAGCCACCGCGCCCAGCGGAGTCCCTGCCAATTTTAAATATCGCAGATATTTCTTCTTTCTGTCATCTACTGAGCTTTTCCTAGGATGTCAAATGTTGAAGAGAAATGCTTCGTTTTAAAACAGTTAAGCTCAGATTATTATTTTTATAGTCGTTACTTTTGGAGTTTTTAGTAAGAAGTATTTCCCCACTTTCTAGGTTGTAACAGTATTCTCTTAGACACTGAGGACTCCAAAAAGCGGGAGGGAGGGAGGAGTTAAGGGTTAAAAATCTACTTATTGGATACTGTGTTCACTATTGGGATGACGGATTCAATGGAAGACCAAACCCCACCATTATGCAATATATTCATGCAGCAAACATGCAAGTGTACCCACTGAATCTGATTTCTTTTTAATTAAAAAATCAGTATTCACTGATATTTTCTTCAAATAACTTTGTAGTTTTAACTTTCCATTTAGGTCTTTAATCCATATAGATTCCATTTTTGTGCATGGTATTTTGTAAGGATCTAATCTTATTTTCTCTGTTAAATGTATTGGTCCATTTTCACACTGCTATAAAGAACTGCCTGAGACTGGGTAATTTATAAGCAGAAAAGGTTTAATTGACTCACATTTCCACGTGGCTAGGGAGGCCTCAGGAAATGTACAGGCATGGTGGAAGGTGAAGGGGAAGCAAGCGCTTCTTCACGAGGCAGTAGGAGAGAGAGCATGAAGAGGGAAGTGCCACTTTTAAACCATCAGATCTTGTGATAACACTATCATGAGAACAGCATAAGGGAAACTGTTCCCATGATCCAATCATCTCCAACCAGGTCACTCCCTCAACACGTGGTGATTACAATTTGAGATGAGATTTGGGTGGGGACACAGAGCCAAACCATATCAGTAAGTTTGTCAGTTTTCCCAGTATGTCAACTAAATAATTTTTGTTTACCTATTGAGTTGCAGTGACATCTTTACAATAAATTGTCTTCACATATACATTAATCTGTCTCTGAATTTTCTGTTTCCTTATCCATTTGTCTTGCTTTTGTGACAAAACCGCGAAGTTTTTATTAATATAGATTTGCAGTGTGTCTTAATAAATGGTATTGGAATTTCGCCCCTTCTCGATTCCTTTTTTTAAGCTCTTCATATACCTTTATTTTTACACACATTTATATGAGATCATTAATTTCTTCAAAATATCCAACTGGAATCTTAAGTGGGGTTACATTTATAGATTAAGAAAAGTAAAACTGATATCTTGATTATATAAAGTCATCACATTCAAGTGCCTAGAATAGCTCTTCATTTATTCAGACCACTATCTATGTCTATTATTAGTTTAAAAATTCTCTTTATGAAATTGTTTTTTCTTATTTAATCCTAGGAACGTTATTTTTACAGTGAGTTGTACATTATTTCATTACTCTTTTGAAAATGATCACTGCTGGTATTGAGAACTGTTACTGGCTGTGTAAGTCATTCTCTATCCAGCAAGTGTGGTGAATTTTCTTATCAGTTCTAGTAGTTTCTGGATATTTTTTAAATTTGCTATATGATGCTATAATCTGCAATTTAAAGTAGGTTTATATCTTTTCTTCCAATACTTCCTTCTTTTTGTGTTATTAGGTATTCTATCCTTAGGTATTGATGTGAACCACATACTTTGTTAAGAAGGTGTGGTAATAGTAGGTATCCTTGTCTTCCTTTCTTTAAGAATAATGTCTTAGTATTATAGCCTTTATGAAGTTAAGAAAGTTACTTATATTCATAACTTTCTGAGATTTTTAAATCACAATAGGTATATTTAATTTAAAAATTGCTTATGCAGGTCTTTATTCAAGTACTTCTTGAAAGAGTACAGTACAGAAATATGAGAATACCCTAGAAAACACTGCTCCCAGAACTCTTCTTGACTCAAATCCTGTTGATTTATCTTTGCTTTTAGGTGACTAGGCAGTTTAGAATGCAATATATTTTTGCCTATCTCCCCCTACTATGCTTAATACTTGCTATTACAAGAAAAGAGCATGTGCAAATGAGGATGAGGTATGATAGTGGGAAGGCAGTCGGGTGTTCTACTTATTCATCCTAAAGTCCACTAATAAATTCATCTTAAATTCCAATAATACATACATCCGTTCCTCTGCTAACCTACACAGAGTTGCAAGTCAGAACTGTTGCTAAAAGGGAGACCAAGAAGAGAATAGTACCACTTTTTTTTTAGTGCACCCAAAGAGCACCCAAACAAGATAAATATTTAGTCTTTGTTTTCTTAAGTATGATAAGAAATAGCCACATGAAAGACAAAGACCAAAATAAATAGAAAAACTGACCCTGAAGGAAAAAAAAATAGTTTAGGAAAATATAGAAAATATGTAACTTTCAAAATTGAATAGTATGATAAAATACATTCACAATAATATTGCATCTATAAAACAAAGAGCATTCTGAGAACAATGTACTCCAGGAGCACATAACTGTTGGTATAGAAAATTATAAGAAAAATAGCTTACAAAAACCCTTACAGAATTTAGAGTAAAAAGGCAGAGAGAGAGAAAAAAATATGAAAGATGAAAAGATATTTTAAAAAATAAATTCTATTGGAACCAAAATCCATGTTTCCAGAAAGACAAAATTAAAATGCTGAAAACAAATTACAAAATACAGATTGCTTAAAAAAGATAGAATTCTTCAAATGTAAAAGGACACTATAAAACATAAATGACCTGAGTCCAGGCATTGAAAGATATTCAGCCATAGATATATTACTGTGAAACTGTAGAATATTAAGAATTTTTTAAAATTCTAAATGTTTCCAAAAAAAGGAAGGTCTTAAGTCCCCCACAAAGGAAAAAAAAAATCAAAATGCCTTCTGATCGTATTGGCATCAGCAAAACCAGATTCTAGAAGACAATGAAGCAAAAGAAAAAAAAGTAAGATCAAAATGAAGATATCTTGAAATATAAAGTCCTGCCACCACCTCTATAAAATGAAAGCCCAGGTTTAATACAAATCAGGCCTAGAGAAAAATCAATCCAAACAAAAACAGATCAATGGGCTCCAGAAAAGAGGTCTCCAGAGGGGTTGAAACTTTGGATAAAATGAGAATCAACTCAAGAAAAAAGTAGACAATTTGTATGATATTCTACTCATATGAGGTGGCTAAAGTAGTCAAATTCATAGAGACAGAAAATAGAATGGTAGTCGTCAGGGGCTAGAGAGGAAGTTATTGTTTAATGACAAGAGTTTCAAGTTTTGCAAAATGAAAAGAGTTCTGTGGATAGATGGTGGTGATGACAGCACACAATGTGAATGTACTTAATGCCACTGTGTACACTTTAAAATGATTAAGATGGTAAATTTTCTCTTACGTGTATTTTGCTACAATTTTTAAAAAGATAAAATTCCAGATAACTGTGTAAGAAAGTAATGATCTAGATCTGAAACTAAATTAAAAAGTGACAAAATTTAAGCAACTAATGACATGCAGAAGTGGAAATCCAAGTGATTCTTATGCCAAAATATTCTACTTTGAGAATATTAAAGATGATGGCTTTGGTGCCACAGAAAGAAAATTAATCCTTGCATTCTACTTCACTCATCATTGAGTAATTTTTAAATTTTGTTTCTGGGACTTTGAAGGAATAAGGAAAAGTTTATTGCTTTTCTCTAAGCTCTTCTATACAAGTTGGTTTGGTACTATGTGCATATATCATACACACACACATAATACAAACATACACACACACACACACACACACACACACACAGAATATACCTATGTTGGCAAGAGGCCTCCTCCAACTGATTCCTTTCATTCCATCTGCTGTGATGTTTCATTGAAAATGAAATTATTGTTAAGCATTATTCTATCTCTATAGCCTCTGTTTCTAAAACTATATGTTCTGTAGAGATAGAAACAAGGTTTTGATAAGAAGGGAATTATACTTCATTCTGAAATATCTGAGTCTTTAAGTGTATTCTGAAATTCACAAAGTCATCAGAAGGAATAGGTGAAAATTAGATACATAATTACTTATAGTTTGGCTTCTACAGTAAAACGTCATTGAAAATGTAGAATTATGTAAATAAATATATTAGGCATATAATGTGTATATGTAAATATATTTATAAATTAATAATGTGTCTATCTCATGATTCCATATTATTATATTTATCTTCCTAATATTTATTTTCCTTAATAAAACCATCTAGAAATTAAAATAAATCACCTTTTTTATGAGTATGATTATCTATACCTAATTTTCCATCATGGGTCTTGTTGTATATCAGTGAAAAGTTGATATGTTTACTATATGAATAGGATAAAACAGGTAAAGATGACAACGTTTATTTTATCAGCCATACACAAAAAACAGAAACTAGCTTTTCTAAGCACTGAAACAATATACCCCCAGGTTTTTTATGCAGAATGAAAGTTTTCACAGAATGTTAGCTGATATAACACACTATAAAGCATTCTGTGGTCAAATTTGGGGAAGGTTAGATTAAACAAGGTTCAAACAGGTTTATTACAGGTCATATCAGAGCCTGTGATATGCTAATTCACACATAAAGAAAAAATACAGCTTGTGCATTTCCAACACGTATGATCATGGATTCCTTTTTTTTTTCACAATTTTCTTATAAAACTAGTGTTTGTGTAAATTAATTTAAAAATTCTTTGATTTCCAGGATAGCCACATTAGTGTTTTCAACATACTAATTCTAAAATTATAATTTAAATTTTAGCTATGATTCTAGTTAAGAAGCACAAATGAAAGCAGAGATAGAATCATTATACTTTTTTCTACTGTTATTAAAAAATTTCCGAGTAAATTATAGTTAAATAGTTCACATCAAAAAGCCATTTATATCATCTTTGGTTTTGGATATTATGGAACTGTGCTCTCCTAGTTTGCATAATCTGTCATCTTTAGCAAATGCATATTATCTAATCAGACAATAGCTTCATCAGTTCAGCATGTAATAACTTCAGATGGCCATAAAGTATGAACCAAAGAATTCTGTTAATAGGAATGGTATTGTCTATACTTGGCCACAGCTGCAAGAAACTTATTCATTTATGTTATCTTCAACCTCTTTCTCCTCTAATCAAAAAAAAAATCTCAGCAGCATAGTGGCTGAGGTAAATCTGAAACATGTATGATAGAATTACACAATAAAAGCAAATATTGATAACCAAAGAAATGAGATAATTTTGATGTCAAGGAGTTCATTTATTTCTAAGTATTAGTAAAAAGACCTTCCATTTTACTGATGACAGTATTTACCTTTAATAGTATTTTTAAAATTTCCTATGAAGCAAAAAATATTACGTAACTCGGTAGAAATTATTTCCTTTAGATTGAAGAAATCTATATGCAGAATTATTTTCAAGTTGTTGTTTTCTTGACGATGTATTTACTTCCTCTCTTGTATGACCAGAGTAATTTATTCCTGATCATCACAAACAGAAGAAAATTTAGGATCCAACCTTGGTGAAAGCCTTATTTGGCCCAGAAAGAGAGTCACTTTCAAATCTGAGCATACCTGTTGAAGTGTCTGACCCAGAGCTGAGGAAAAAAAAAGTTTCATAAGAAGATTGCTCAGCTGGAGTCATACAACCTACCTAACCTGATCAAACCACTCAGAAGATCCTATAGAAATACTACATCCACATCAGGCTACAGAAAATATTATTTAAAGTACAAACAAGCAAAGAAAAACTAACTTATCCCTACAAATATCTCCAGAAATCTTTTTATCAAAGAAATCTGTGTGTTTGTGTGTATGTGCATGTATGTGTGTGTGTGAGAGAAAGAGAGAGAGAGAAAGAAAGATACAGAGAGACAAAGAAAGAGAGACAGAGAAAGAAGCAGAGTGGGAGAAAGAAAGAGACAGAGACAAAGACAGAGGAAAAAAATGGCTTTTCATTCCACTGATGACAAGGCCCCAAGAATTTCTCTCTCTCTCTCTCTCTCTCTCTCTCTCTCTCTCACACACATTCTCTCTCTCTCTCTCTCAGGGCTCACTGAGGAAAGAGAAAAGAGTCATAACTCTAGATCTTAAAATCCTCATCCAATTTCTAAAACTCATGCCCTCATCTAATTTCTGTTGAAAAAAAAAAGCATCTATTATCAACTTTTGGAGGAGCTTTGAGTGACACTGGTAGACTTTAGGGAAGAATATATGACTTTTGCTATCTTTCAGATTTGGAGAATAGAATGTATTTGGTTGGTGGAAAAGTAATCATGTTTTTTGCCATTCTTTAATTCCCATGAATAAAAGCAAGAGCAAAAACCACAATTACTTTTGCATCAGTCTAATAACTCATGGCACAGTTTCTTTTATTTTGGTGAAGCCACCTATATGAGTGATTTAGTCAGAACTTTGGAATCAGATTAATTTTGTCAATGGTTATCAAAATAGAAATATGTTAGAAACTGAATTTGGCATGTCTCTTTGATAATGCTGTCTCTGCAGACTCTGAATTTTGAGGGAGGAGTTCTTTCCCCTATTACACAATCAGGAATTTGAAACTGTACAAGGTGAGTAAAGGGGACTGGAACTAGCCCACAGATAAAAGATTCAAACCCAGGCTGCATCCAACATCATAAACCCTCCTAACAAGAGTAACAAGGAATTAAGGTAAAAGACCATAGGAAAAATACTAAAGGACCCAGACAAGAGCAATACAATTTGTCACAAGTGTTTAGAAGCATAGACTTCATAAAGCCAATTTATTTTAAAGTGCCTTTTTTTCCTGCTATTGTAAATGGGATTTTTTGCTTGATTTCTTTTTCAGATAGTTTGCTGTTATTGCTTAGAAAAACTACTGATTTTTGTATGTATATTTTGTATCTTGCAACTATACTGAATTCATTTATTAGTTCTCAGAGTTCCTTGGTGAAGTCTTTAGGGCTTTTCTTTTTCAACTTTTATTTTAGATTCAGGGGTACATATGCAGATGTTACATGGATATGTTGTGTGATGCTGAGGTTTGGAGTGTGACTGAACCCATAACTCAGGTAGAGTGCATAGTGAGCAGTAGGCAGTTTTTTAAACTCTTGCCTCCCTCCCTCACTGCCTCGTCTTGTATTCCCCAGTGTCTACTGACCCATCTTTATGTCCACCTGTACCCAGTGTTTAAATCTCACATATAAGTGAGAACATGAGGAATTTGGTTTTCTGTTCTGCATTACTTAGGTTAGGACAATGGCCTTCAGTTGCATCCATGTTGCTGCAAAGGACATGATTTCATTCTTTTTATGGCTGTGTAGTATGCCATGGTATATAAGTATGACATTTTCTTTATCCAATACACCACTGATGGATGCCTAGATTGATTCCATGTTTTTGCTGTTGTGAATAGCACTGTGATGAACATATGGATGCATGTGTCTTTTTGGTGGAATGATTTGTTTTCCTTTGAGTAAATACCCAGTAATGGGATTGCTGGGTTAAATGGTAGTTCAACTCTTAGTTCCTTGAGGAATCTCCAAACTGCTCTCCACAGTGGCCATATATCCTTACATATGTTTTGCAAATTGCTTACCCTGTCTCCTCTCTCAGAAATGCCAATAAGTCATTGGTTTGGTCTCTTTACAAAATCACATAGTTCTGAAAGGTTTTGTTCATTTTTTTTAAATGAACATTTTTTTCTGACTGGATTGATTCAAAGGATCAGTCTTCAAACTCTTAGATTCTTTCCTCAGCTTGTTCTAATCTGTTATTAATACTTCCAACTTCATTATGAAATCCCTGTAGTGAATTTTTCAACTCCAGAAGTTCAGTTTGCTTCTTTCTTAAAATGGCTGTGTTATCTTTCAACTCTTGGATCATTTTATTAGCTTCCTTGGATTGGATTTCAACTTTTTCCTGAATCTTGAGCTTTTGTGCCATCCAGATTTGAATTCTGTATTTGTCATTTCAGCCACTTCAATATGGTTAGGAACCATTGCTGGGAGCCAGTGTGATTATTTGGAGGCAAGGAGGCACTCTGACTTTATCAGTTGCCACAGTTCTTTCACTGATTCTTTCTCATCTGAGAGGGCTAGTGTTCCTCTATCATTTTCAAGTTGCTGTCATTGAGATGGAGCTTTTTGTTTTTATATTCTTTAATTCCCTTGAGGGTTTGACTGTGGTGTACGTTGAGTATAGTCAATTGGCTTTGTTTCTGGGTGCTTCAGAGGGCCAAACCTCTCTATAGGATCTTCACTTGTGGCTAGATTCCTGCATTGGGTTTCACAGGTGATGTATCCTCAAAGAATTTTTGTTTGGTGGTGTCATTTAGGCTACCTCCAGTATATTACACTTAAGAGTAAGGGCCAACAGACAGATTTTTAGCCACGTGCCTCTTCTGTATTTCAGTGCGTTCTCAGCATGCTCCTGGGTGAGGGTTGGGAAGCCTAGAGAGGAAGGTTGGGAAGCCTAGAGATGAAGCCTAGGAAGCTCACGCTTCCCCAACCAGGTCTCCTTCCGGTGTCTGCCCCAAAGGCTGGCCTGAACATCTAGTTTTGTCCCAAGCCTTCTGTGCCCAGATGCCTGGGCTGTTAGGTGTTCTGCTGGGTTCCCTCAGGCAGAGGCTGCAGTTGGCAAAGAGGGTTCACCTTTCATAGACTGCTCTTGAGAAGAGGGGCACGTCCAGCTCCCACACCAGTCCATGAAACCTGGGACTCACTCTTCTCAGTGTTCTGAGGATGGGGGCTCCTTCCCCACTTAAGCTGCATCTACAGATCTCAGCTAGATATTCCTGATCTGTGTGCACAAACCTGGGGGTTTGGGACCAGGCCTGTGGCTTTGTCCTTTGGCCCTTTTGTCCTCTGGTCCCTTTGTCCTTTGGCCCCCATGGGGCCAAAATGCTCCCATGCCTCAGCATAGCACTAAGGCAGGGCAGTGGAGGTTGTGCATGCTCTTACAGGAGCAGCCAGGCAGGGTCCTTGGGAGGGGCCCACAGACAGGTAAGCATGAAGATTAGATGGGCCCCAGTCCCATAGGAAAGACAGCCCTGCTCTCTCTCAGCCCTGCAGTTAGTAGGGGCCAGAGCTGCTCAGAGCAAGATGGAGAGCCTCCAGGGACAGGCACCTATGGTCGCATTTTGCCACAGCTGCCCCATTCACAAAATCTGGGCTTGGCACAGGCTGGAGCTCTCCCTCCATCTCCTCTCTGGGAAGCTCCCACTGCCCATTCAAATTTCTATGGGTTTTTTCCAGTGTTGACTTCCAGAATGTTTATAGTTTCAGGTCTTATATTTAAGTCATTGATCCATCTTCAATTGATATTTTTATAAGGTGAGAGATAGCGATCCAGTTTCATTCGTCTTCATATGGCTTGCCAGTTTTCCCAGCACACCATTTATTAAATAGGGTGTCCATTCCCCAATTTATGTTTTTGTATGCTTTATCAAAGATCAGTTGGCTATATATATTTGGCTTACATAAAGAATTCAAGAATAAGACCCCAAAAACAAATGCAAAAAAAAAAAAGATAAATAAGCAGGACCTCGTTAAAAGCTTCTGCACAGAAAAAGAAATAATTAGCAGAGTAAACAGACAACCCACAAGAAAATATTTGGAAACTATGGATGGGAGAAAATATTTGCAAGCTATGCATCTGACAAAGCAGTGATATCCAGAATCTACAAAGAATTCAAACAAATCAGCAAGAAAAAAAAATAATCACATTAAAAAGTGAGTGAAGGACATGAATAGACATTTCACCAAAGAAGATATAAAAATGGCCAACAAAAATACGAAAAAATGCTAAAATCACTAATCATCAGGGAAATGCAATTTAAAACCACAATGAGATACTACTTTACTCCTGTAAGAATGGTCATTATTAAAAAGTAACAAAAACCATAGATGTTGACCTGGATGTGAGGAAAAGGAAATGCTTATACACTGCTTCTTGGGAATGAAAATTAGTACAACCTCTAAGGAAAACAGTATTGAGATTCCTTAAAGAGTTAAAAGTAGATCTACCATTCAACCCAGCAATCCCACTACTGGGTATCTATCCAAAGGAAAAAAAATAATAATTATATTAAAAGACACTTGCACATGTATATTTATAGCCACATAATTCACAGTTGCAAAGATGTGGAACCAATGTTAAATGCGCATCAACTAATGAGCAGCTAAAGAAAATGTGGTGTATATACACCATGGAAAACTATTCAGCCATTAAAAGGAATGAAATAATGTCTTTTGCAAAAACTTGGATGGAGCTGGAGGCAATTACTCTAAGTGAAATAACACAGGAGTGGAAAATCAAAAATCATATATTCTCACTTACAAGTATGAGCTAAGCTACGAGTATGCAAAGTCATACAGAGTGATATAATGCACTTTAGAATGTAGAAGGGGGAGGGTGGGAGAGGACTAGGGATCAAAAACTACTCTACATTGTACAGTAAGGTACAATGTACATTACTCAGGTGACAGATAAAATCACAAATTCACTACTATATAATTCATTCATGTAACAAAAAATAAAAAACACTTGTACCCCAAAAGCTATTAAAACAAAAATTAATTTAACAAAATGTCTATGGAGGTCATGGAAGCTCTTGTAGCTAGGATCCCAGAGGCCCATGGTGAGAGTATGTTGTCCTGCAGTTCCTTCACTCACCCCTTCCCTAGAACTTATTCAGGGCCAGGTGCTGGTCCGGTTGCTCAGCAACTCCATGCAGGGTTCCCAGCTCCCTCCCTCCTCTACCCCAGGGTCAGCATCACTGCTCTATCCACTTTCAATATTTGCTCTCAAAGGATCTGTTTGAAGTGTGACGGTTTACTCGATATTTTGGTTTCTCTCAGTGGGAGAGGCAGTTCCTGGCTATGTCTAGTTGATCATCTTCTAGAGTTTTCTATAAACAAAATCATGCCATCTGAAAGCAGATATTTTCCCTTCTTCCCTTCTGATTTGGGTGCATTTTATTTATTTTTCTTGCCTAATTGCTCTGGGCAAAATTTCCAGCACTATATTGATTAAAAGTGCCAAAAGTGGGCATCCTTGTCTTGTTCCTGATCTTAAATGAAAAGCTTTCAGCATTTCACCATTGAGTATAATGTTACCTGTGTACTTGAGTTATATGGCCTTTACTGTATTAAGGAATATTCCTCCTATACCTAATTTGTTGAGAATTTTTAATTATAAAAGGATATTGAATTTTCTCATAGGCTTTATTTTTTATCAATTAGCTAATTATTTTTTAACTTTTATTTCAAATTCAGGAGTACAGTTGCAGGTTTGCTACATAGGTAAACTTGTGTTATGAGTGCTTGTTACACAGACTATTTTGTCACTCAGGTATTAAGCCAGGTACCCATTAGTAATTTTCCTGATTCTCTCCCTCCTCCCAACCTCCACTCTCCAATGGGCCCCAGAGTGTGGTGTTCCCCTCTATGTGTCCATGTGTTCTCATCATTTAGCTCCCACTTATTAAGTGAGAACATACTTTTTCTATTGAGATGACCATATGATTCTGTTGAGATGATCATATATTTCTGATACTTTATTCTGTTAATATGGTATATCACATTGATAAATTTGTGTTTATTGAACCATCCATGTATCCCAAGGATAAATCTAAAAGGATCAAATGTGGTGCAGGAAAAAAAAGTTAAGAAAATGGCCTTGGCAATGATTTTTTTGGATAGGACACCAAAAGAAGAGGCAGTAAAAGCAAACATAAACAAGTAGGACAACATCAAACTAAAAAGTTTCTGCACGGCTGGGTGCGGTGGCTCATGCCTGTAATCCTAGCACTTTGGGAGGCCGAGGCAGGTGGATCACAAGGTCAGGAGATCGAGACCATCCTGGCTAACATGGTGAAACCCCGTCTCTACTAAAAATACAAAAAAATTAGCTGGGCATGGTGGCAGGCGCCTGTAGTCCCAGTTACTCAGGAGGCTGAGGCAGGAGAATGGCATGAACCCAGGAGGCGGAGATTGCAGTGAGTTGGGATGGCATCACTGCACTACAGCCTGGGCAAGAGAGTGAGACATCATCTCAAAAAAAAAAAAAAAAGTTTCTGCACAACAAAGGAAACAATCAATAAAAAGAAAACGCAGAATATGGAGTGGGTGAAAATATTTCTGAACTACATATTTATATATAGTTCATATATATACTTCTATATACATATACATATATGCAGGGTTATATATATAGATATAAAAATGTGTATATATACAGATTTAATAGGTGTGTATCTATATATATATACATACACAAAGTGAAATAACACAGAAGTGGAAAACCAAAAACCATATGTTCTCACTTATAAGTGGGAGCTAAGCTATGAGTATGCAAAGTCAAATAGAGTGATACAATGTACTTTAGAGACTCAGAAGGGAGAGGTTGGGAGGGAAATAGGATCAAAAACTACGCATTAGGTACAATGTACACTATTCAGGTGACAGATGCAGTAAAATCTCAGAATTCACTGCTATATAATTCACCCCTGTAACAAAAAGGCAGAATATGGATTAGGTGAAAATATTTATATATATATATTTATATTTATATATGTATATATTTATATTTATACATTTATATGCATATATATACACACACATATCTACAGATGTGTATATTCTTACAATATATGAGGAAACGTGTATATCTTTACAATATATAAGGATACGTGTATATCATTACAATATATAAGGATACGTGTATATCCTTAAATATATGTGTGTGTGTGTGTGTGTGTGTATGTATGTTAACCTTATATATAGACACAGGGTTAATGTCCTAAATATATAAGGAACACATACAACTCAATAGCAAAAACACACATAACTCAATTTAAAAATGGGCAAAGGACCTAAGTAGATATTTCTCAAAAGAAGACATGCAAATGGCCAACGGATATATAAGAAATGCTCAACATCACAAATCATCAGGGAAATGTAAATCAAAACCACAATGAAATATCACTTCACACTTGTTAGGATGGCAAATACCAAAAAGATAAAAGGTATGTGTTAGTGAGGGTGTGCAGAAAGGAGAACCCTTATACACTGTTGGTGGAAATGTAGATTGGTACAGCCCTTATGAAAAGTAAAATGTCAATTCCTCAGAAATTAAAAATAGAACTATCATATGACCCAGCAATTCCTATTCTGAATATATACCCAAAGAAAATAAATTCAGGAAGGTGACAGCAGCCAAGATGGCCGAATAGGAACAGCTCTGGTCTACAGCTTCCAGCGTGAGCGACGCAGAGGATGGGTGACTTCTGCATTTCCATCTGAGGTACCGGGTTCATCTCAATAGGGAGTGCCAGACAGTGCACGCAGGACAGTGGGTGCAGCACACCGTGCGCGACCCGAAGCAGGGTGAGGCATTGCCTCACTCGGGAAGCGCAAGGGGTCAGGGAGTTCCCTTTCGTAAAGAAAGGGGTGACAGATGGCACCTGGAAAATCGGGTCACTCCCACCCCAATACTGCGCTTTTCCAATGGGCTTAAAAAACGGTGCATCAGGAGATTATATCCAGCACCTGGCTCAGAGGGTCCTACGCCCACGGAGTCTCGCTGATTGCTAGCACAGCAGTCTGAGATCAAACCACAAGATGGCAGCAGAGTCTGGGGGAGGGGGGCCTGCCATTGCCCAGGCTTGCTTAGGTAAACAAAGGAGCCGGGAAGTTCAAACTGGGTGGAGCCCACCACAGCTCAAGGAGGCCTGCCTGCCTCTGTAGGCTCCACCTCTGGGGGCAGGGCACAAACAAACAAAAAGACAGCAGTAACCTCTGCAGACTTAAATGTCCCTGTCTGACAGCTTTGAAGAGAGCAGTGGTTCTCCCAGCACGCAGCTGGAGATCTGAGAATGGGCAGACTGCCTCCTCAAGTGGGTCCCTGACCCCTGACCTCTGAGGAGCCTAACGGGGAGGCACCCCCCAGTAGGGGCAGATTGACACCTCACACGGCTGTGTACTCCTCTGAGACAAAACTTCCAGAGGAACGATCAGACAGCAGCATTCGCGGTTCACAAAAATACGCTGTTCTGCAGCCACCGCTGCTGGTACCCAGGCAACCAGGGTCTGGAGTGGACCTCTAGCAAACTCCAACAGACCTGCAGCTGAGGGTCCTGTCTGTTAGAAGGAAAACTAACGAACAGAAAGGACATCCACACCAAAAACCCCATCTGTATGTCACCATCATCAAAGACCAAAGGTAGATAAAACCACAAAGATGGGGAAAAACAGAGCAGAAAAACTGGAAACTCTAAAAAGCAGAGCGCCTATCCTCCTCCAAAGGAACGCAGTTCCTCACCAGCAACGGAACAAAGCTGGACAGAGAATGACTTTGACGAATTGAGAGAAGAAGGCTTCAGCCGATCAAACTACTCTGAGCTACAGGAGGAAATTCAAATCAAAGGCAAAGAAGTTAAAAACTTTGAAAAAAATTTAGATGAATGTGTAACTAGAATAACCAATACAGAGAAATGCTTAAAGGAGCTGATGGAGCTGAAAGCCAAGGCTCGAGAACTATGTGAAGAATGCAGAAGCCTCAGGAGCTGATGTGATCAACTGGAAGAAAGGGTATCAGTGATGGAAGATGAAACGAATAAAATGAATTGAGAAGGGAGGCTTAGAGAAAAAAGAATAAAAAGAAACAAACAAAGCATCCAAGAAATATGGGACTATGTGAAAAGACCATATCTACGTCTCATTGGTGTACCTGAAAGTGACGGGGAGAATGGAACCAAGCTGGAAAACACTCTTCAGGATATTACGCAGGAGAACTTCCCCAATCTAGCAAGGCAGGCTAACATTCAGATTCAGGAAATACAGAGAACGCCACAAAGATACTCCTTGAGAAATGCAACTCCAAGACACAAAATTGTCATATTCACCAAAGTTGAAATGAAGGAAAAAATGTTAAGGACAGCCAGAGAGAAAGGTCGGGTTACCCACAAAGGGAAGTCCATCAGACTAACAGCAGATCTCTTGGCAGAAACTCTACAAGCCAGAAGAGAGTGGGGGCCAATATTCAACATTCTTAAAGAAAAGAATGTTCAACCCAGAATTTCATATCCAGCCAAACTAAACTTCATAAGTGAAGGAGAAATAAAATACTTTACAGACAAGGAAATGCTGAGAGATTTTGTCACCACCAGGCCTGCCCTATAAGAGCTCCTGAAGGAAGCACTAAACATGGAAAGGAACAACAGGTACCAGCTACTGCAAAATCATGCCAAATTGTAAAGACCATCGAGGCTAGGAAGAAACTGCATCAACTAACGAGCAAAATAACCAGCTAACATTAAAATGACAGGATAAAATTCACATATAACAATATTAACATTAAATGTAAATGGACTAAATGCTCCATTAAAAGACACAGACTGGCAAATTGGATAAAGAGTCAAGACCCATCAGAGTGCTGTATTCAGGAAACCCATCTCCCGTGCAGAGACACACATAGGCTCAAAATAAAAGGATGGAGGAAGATCTACCAAGCAAATGGAAAACAAAAAAAGGCAGGGGTTGCAATCCTAGTCTCTGATAAAGCAGACTTTAAACCAACAAAGATCAAAAGAGACAAAGAAGGCCATTACATAATGGTAAAGGGATCAATTCAACAAGAAGAGCTAACTATCCTAAATATATATGTACCCAATACAGGAGCACCCAGGTTCATAAAGCAAGTCCTGAGTGACCTACAAAGAGACTTAGACTCCCACACAATAATAATAGGAGACTTTAACACCCCACTGTCAACATTAGACAGATCAACAAGACAGAACGTCAACAAGGATACCCAGGAATTGAACTCGGCTCTGCACGAAGTGGACCTAATAGACATCTACAGAACTCTCCACCCCAAATCAACAGAATATACATTTTTTTCAGCACCGCACCACACCTATTCCAAAATTGACCACATAGTTGGAAGTAAAGCTCTCCTCAGCAAATGTAAAAGAACAGAAATTGTAACAAACTGTCTCTCAGACCACAGTGCAATCAAACTAGAACTCAGGATTAAGAAACTCATTCAAAACCGCTCAACTACATGGAAACTGAACAACTGCTCCTGAATGAAGGCAGAAATAAAGATGTTCTTTGAAACCAACAAGAACAAAGACACAACATACCAGAATCTCTGGGACACATTCAAAGCAGTGTGTAGAGAGAAGTTTATAGTACTAAATGCCCACAGGAGAAAGCAGGAAAGATCCAAAATTGACACCCTAACATCACAATTAAAAGAACTAGAAAAGCAGGAGCAAACACATTCAAAAGCTAGCAGAAGGCAAGAAATAACTAAAATCAGAGCAGAACTGAAGGAAACAAAGACACAAAAAACCCTTCAAAGAATTAATGAATCCAGGAGCTGGTTTTTTGAAAAGATCAACAAAATTGATAGATTGCTAGCAAGACTAATAAAGAAGAAAAGAGAGAAGAATCAAATAGATGCAATAAAAAACGATAAAGGCGATATCACCACCGATCCCACAGAAATACAAACTACCATCAGAGAATACTACAAACACCTCTATGCAAATAAACTCCAGGACCAGATGGATTCACAGCCAAATTCTACCAGAGGTACAAGGAGGAATTGGTACCATTCCTACTGAAACTATTCCAATCAATAGAAAAAGAGGGAATCTTCCCTAACTCATTTTATGAGGCCAGCATCATCCTGATACCAAAGCCGGGCAGAGACACAACCAAAAAAGAGAATTTTAGACCAATATCTTTGATGAACATTGATGCAAAAATCCTCAATAAAATACTGGCAAACCAAATCCAGCAGCACAACAAAAAGCTTATCCACCATGATCAAGTGGGCTTCATCCCTGGGATGCAAGGCTGGTTCAATATGTGAAAATCAATAAATGTAATCCAGCATATAAACAGAACCAAAGAAAAAAACCACAGGATTATCTCAATAGATGCAGAAAAGGCCTTTGACAAAATTCAATAACCCTTCATGCTAAAAACTCTCAATAAATTAGGTATTGATGGGACATATCTCAAAATAATAACAGCTATCTATGACAACCCCACAGCCAATATCATACTGAATGGGCAAAAACTGGAAGCATTCCTTTTGAAAACTGGCACAAGACAGGGATGCCCTCTCTCACCACTCCTATTCAACATAGTGTTGGAAGTTCTGGCCAGGGCAATTAGGCGGGAGAAGGAAATAAAGGGTATTCAATTAGGAAAAGAGGAAGTCAAATTGTCCCTGTTTGCAGATGACACGATTGTATATCTAGAAAACCCCATTGTCTCTGCCCAAAATCTACTTAAGCTGATAAGCAACTTCAGCAAAGTCTCAGGGTACAAAATCAATGTACAAAAATCACAAGCATTCTTATACACCAATAACAGACAAACAGAGAGCCAAATCATGAGTGAACTCCCATTCACAATTGCTTCAAAGAGAATAAAATACCTAGGAATCCAACTTACAAGGGATGTGAAGGACCTCTTCAAGGAGAACTACAAACCACTGTTCAATGAAATAAAAGAGGATACAAACAAATGGAAGAACATTCCATGCTCATCAGTAGGAAGAATCAATATCGTGAAAATGACAATACTGCCCAAGGTAATTTATACATTCAATGCCATCCCCATCAAGCTACCAATGACTTTCTTCACAGAATTGGAAAAAAACTACTTTAAAGTTCGTATGGAACCAAAAAAGAGCCTGCATCGCCAAGTCAATCCTAAGCCAAAAGAACAAAGCTGGAGGCATCATGCTACCTGACTTCAAACTATACTACAAGACTACAGTAACCAAAACAGCATGGTACTGGTACCAAAACAGAGATATAGATCAATGGAACAGAACAGAGCCCTCAGAAAAAACACCGCATATCTACAACTATCTGATCTTTGACAAACCTGACAAAAATATGCAATAGGGAAAGGATTCCCTATTTAATAAATGCTGCTGGAAAAACTGGCTAGCCATATGTAGAAAGCTGAAACTGGATCCCTTCCTTACACCTTATACAAAAATTCATTCAAGATGGGTTAAAGACTTAAACATTAGACCTAAAACCATAAAAACCCTAGAAGAAAACCTAGGCATTATCACTCAGGATATAGGCATGGGCAAGTACTTCATGTCTAAAACACCAAAAGCAATGGCAACAAAAGCCAAAATTGACAAATGGGATCTCATTAAACTAAAGAGCTTCTGCACAGCAAAAGAAACTACCATCAGAGTGAACAGGCAGCCTACAAAATGGGAGAAAATTTTTGCAACCTACTCATCTGACAAAGGGCTAATATCCAGAATCTACAATGAACTCAAACAAATTTACAAGAAAAAAACAAACAACCCCATCAAAAAGTGGGCGAAGGACATGAACAGACACTTCTCAAAAGAAGACATTTATGCAGCCAAAAAACACATGAAAAAATGCTCACCATCACTGGCCATCAGAGAAATGCAAATCAAAACCACAATGAGATACCATCTCACACCAGTTAGAATGGCAATCATTAAAAAGTCAGGAAACAACAGGTGCTGGAGAGGATGTGGAGAAATAGGAACACTTTTACACTGTTGGTGGAACTGTAAACTAGTTCAACCATTGTGGAAGTCAGTGTGGCGATTCCTCAGGGATCTAGAACTAGAAATACCATTTGACCTGGCCATCCCATTACTGGGTATATACCCAAAGGACTATAAATCATGCTGCTATAAAGACACATGCACACGTATGTTTATTGCAGCACTATTCCCAATAGCAAAGACTTGGAACCAACCCAAATGTCCAACAATGATAGACTGGATTAAGAAAATGTGGCACATATACACCATGGAATACTATGCAGCCATAAAAAATGATGAGTTCATGTCCTTTGTAGGGACATGGATGAAATTGGAAATCATCATTCTCAGTAAACTATCGCAAGAACAAAAAACCAAACACCGCATATTCTCACTCATAGGTGGGAATTGAACAATGAGAACACATGGACACAGGAAGGAGAACATCACACTCTGGGGACTGTTGTGGGGTGGGGTGAGGGGGAGGGATAGCATTAGGAGATATACCTAATGCTAAATGACGAGTTAATGGGTGCAGCACACCAGCATGGCACATGTATACATATGTAAGTAACCTGGACGTTGTGCACATGTACCCTAAATTTAAAGTATAATAATTATAAAATAAAATAAAATAAAATAAAATAATAATAATAATAATAAAAAGAAAATAAAATAAGTACCTCTTAAAGAGATAGCTGCACTGCCATGTTCATTTTGGCATTGTTCACAATAGCCAACATATGGGAACAACCTAATTGTCCATCAATGGATGAATGAATAAACTGTGGGGGGTGTGTGTGTGTGTGTGTGTGTGTGTATAGATAGATAGATAGATAGATAGATAGATAGATAGATAGATAGATAGATAGATAGATAGATAGATGGAATACTATCAGGTCTTTAAAAAGATCTTACCTTTTGCAACAACATGGATGAAACTGAAGGACATTATTCCAAATAATATTATCTGGTCACAGAAAAGCAAATACTGCATGATTTTGCTTATGTGTGGAATATTAAAAAAAAAAAAAACAGAGTAAAACAGTTGGTTACCTGAGATATGGGTACAGATGGAGACATGTAGGCAAAAAGGTACAAAGTTTCAGTGATATAGGATGAAGACTTCTTGAGATCTCAAGTACAGCATGAGGATGATAGTTAATAATATTGCATTGTATACTATAAATTTGCTGAGGGTAGATTTTAGTGGTTCTTATAACACACAAAAATAATATGTAAAATGAGGGAGATGTTAATTGGCTTCACTGTAATAATCATTTCACTATGTATATGCATATAAAACATCATGTTGTATACCTTAAATATATATAATAGAAATATATTAAAAGTAAAAAAGCTATTATGTCATAAAAACATAAAGTGCCTTTTGTTTCAGGTATACAGTGAGACAGTAAGAAAAGCAATTCTATTTTTCTTTTATTTTGTTTCCTCTTAAGGTATGCATCACAGAGTGTCAAGAGCAAAGATCTGGAAGATTTTGGTTGTACTGTGAACAAGTCATTTTTGAGAGTGATGTTGCCCAATAGGTTAGTTTATTATTCTCCACACCTAGCACTGTGCCTTTGTTCAGAGTAGTTGCTTTTTAATATTATCAGAGTAAGCAAAGGGATGATATATTACATTAAATACACTCAGCTCCAGGTTTTAGGGAAATGTTTACATTTTGACCGTTCTTTCTCTTACATAGATTTACTGTTATTTACACAACCAAAGACATCTGAATTTTAAGTCACTTTTCTTCTGGAAGAGTATGATAAACAAAAAATGTAATCATTTTGGTCCAAATTGAATCACCTGTCAATAGTTGATCTTTCATTTTACATTCTGGAGGACTAATCTGAGGAAACAAGTTAAAGAAGATGCCATATCTCATATCATCTGTTCAATAAAGCATAGTTTATTTAGCATCTTTGTGCTAGAGGGGATACAAAGAGGAAAAATATTCAAGTTCTACCTCAAAGAAATTTCAATGGAATGGAAAGTAGAAATGAGACAAATGCACATATATGCCTGCAATGCAAGATAGAAGATTAGTACCATTAATTCCATGGGGCTCTAAATAGTGAGAAAGTTCATTTGCTTGGAAGAATGGGAAAAATCTTCCCAAAAGAGGACATTTTAGATAGGAGTAGAAAAGCTAGTAGGATTTTGCTAAATAGGTGCAAGTATTCATAGGTGAAAGAAAGAGCATAGGTGAAAGAAAGAGCATAAGTGAAGTTCTTACATAGCAAAGCATAAGGCATGTAGAGGATACAGTAGAGGATTAGAATACAGAGGGAATGAAGAATAAAAAATAATAGGACTGAAAAGGAAAGTCAGATACTATAATACATAGGTCGAAGCCTTTGCATTTATATAATAGTCAATAGTGAGCCTTGAAATGCTGGTGAGCTAGGGAATGGCATGATCAGAGCTGTGTTATAGAAGACTCTTAAATCACATCTTTCCACATATATATGAGAATAATGAAACAATGGTTTCTCAGATGACAATATTCTTTTCTTCTTCTGTAACATTATTTCCTATAAAAATAATTTCATTTATATTACTCATAATATATAATATGTAGTATTTTGAGTAATGTAGAATAAGCTGTGATGAAAATAAGCCCCTAGGTAATTATTGTGTGGTCTTATCTTGATGTCAAATGGCTTTTTAATTGTTGGGAGGAAGTAGGGAGGAGTTGAGGAATAGAAGTATCCTATTACTCATGTGTATTCAATTCCAATAAATATTTAAATAAAGGTGTTTAATTCTATTAAACATTCGGCAATATAATTTTTTAATTTTAATAATAGTTTTAATTGGTTTTCCTTACTATTAGATTCTTATTACTATACATTAGTCCCCCCATTATCTTCAGGGGATACTTCCTAAGACCCCCAGTGGATGTCTGAAACTGTGGATGCTACAGAACCCTGTACATACCATGATTTTTCCTACAAATACATAGCTGCGATAATGTTTAATTTATAAATTGGCACAGCAGGAAATTAACAACAATAACTAACAATAAAATACAACAATGATAACACTATGCTGTATAAAAGCTATGTGAATGTTGTCTGTCTCTCTCTATAAATATACTGTAATATTTTCAGATTGCTGTTGGCCACAAGTAACGGAAACCCGCAGAAAGTGAAAGAGTGGTTAAGGAAGGACTACTGTATTCAGAAAATTAAATCAAATTACAAGGCTCAAATGGAAGGCTCCAGTAAATTTCTTTCTCTTCTTTATCATCTGCTCTTCACATAAAACAACACTGCAATGCTTTAAAAAGTGTTACTCCAGTTACTAATGAGATGTTCATTTTTCTTGGTTATACTGAGTGGTACTTCCAAAAGTAGTTTCTTATAAAATTGCCTATTTGGTCAATCTAAAAATAGGCCACCAATGTTGTAAGAAGGGCTTGAAAAATTTGCCTATAATATGGTATAAATTATGAACTTGTATTGATACTTCAAAACATGAGTCTAAGCCAGAACTACTTTCAGTCAAATTTAAGTCATTATTACCTTTCTTTCAGAAACCATGGCACAAAACTAAAAAAAAAAACAAAAAAACAAAAAAAAAACAATTGCAGAAAAGTGCTCTAAATTGGTCCAATAAATCAAATTCGAATCAGTAAAAAGCAATTATGACATATTTAATTTTATTCCATTTTAAATCAATCTATAAAATTCTGTGTTAATCTCTCTACAGAAGATAGCCTTAAAAACTAAAGATACTTTTTCCTCTTCATTTCCCCCTTAGTCTATTGATTTTAGAAAATCATTTTTTATATTCATTCACATGGACTTTAAACTATGCTATAATTATGAAATATCACAGCTTCATATATTCCATTAAGATAAACATTTTTACCATGAAAGAGCTTTAGTAAAATTAATAGTCATAAATAAAATGTCTAAAAAACTGTTCTCTTAACTTATAAGAAAACATTCTGTGTTCCATTAGAGTTTAGTAAAACCTTGGGTGAATAAAACAGTGCTATGCTGATTTACATAGGACTATATTTTTCAATGAATCTAGATTAAAATTCAGTTGAGAAAACCTGAGGAAAGCTCATACCATATGTGCTTATGATTTTATCTTCATGAAACATTTCTCTGAGTCAATTAAAAAGCAGCTAGAAGACTAACAAAATAAAAGTTCTCAAATGTCATTGCATTTCAATACTTGTAGAAAAATAAAGAGTTAATCTTAACATCTGGATTTCTAGTTTTCTACATAAGATGTAGTAATGGAAGATGAGAGTTGTTTGAGCTAATTTATCTTTCAGGCTTAAGTATCTCATCTTTTTCTCTGAAGGTTTTTAGATGTTTCAATAGCTGATTTCTGTGTAACGTTATAACCTTTACATCAGGTTTATTTTTCTCTCCACAGATGGTCATTTGATAATGATAGATGAAGCATGTCTGAATAAAAAGTTATGAAACACACAGATTCATAAGAATTACAGACAGTATAATTACTTTATTGCTAAGCCTTCTATATATTCTATTACCTTGTATACACATAAAACATATAAATGTGTATCTTTAACTCACTAAATTAAAAGACACCATTAAAAAAATTAAAAACACAGCTATATATAACTTTGCTGGAATGATATTCATATTTAAGTCCATGAATTTTAAAGCTAAAAGTACTGAAAAATTATTTGTTCCCCTGTTTTATCCACTGAGACTGCCTCTGCAACATACTCACAATGTGATTATCTGACTTAACAGTTGAACGTCTCCAATAATTTCTCCAATTGACAGAAACAGAAGGGACAAAACTTTTTCATTAAAGAATAATACTGAGATGTAGCTTTAATTCAGTCATGGAGTACATACAAAAGACAAAGTCCTGGGTCACAGTTGTGTCAGGATTTAGTAGAGAGTGCATATAATCATGAGATAAGCACATATCCAAAATCTAGTCAGCTAAATCACAAAGGTATTAATAACTAGCAGTGGGATAAAAGAAAGGAGGGGTTTAAGAGGTTTAAACTAATTATACTGACAGCACTGTTGCTGTTAAATAACTTTTCTTTACCTAAATATGGCAAAGGGAACAGCAGATTCAGCTCTCTGTGCACCTCTAAAGTATCCCAGAAATAATCACAGCAATGAGAAACTCATAAGCTAAAATATCCCTCTGCATCTTCTGATTACAGTGTCTATTGCTATATACCATGTTCCAGGTATGTAGAACAGTGCCTTTCTAATAGTAGGCACTCGGTAAATATATGCTAAATGCATAAATGAATCTATTTTGAAGTCAGGAAAAGTGTGGGAAGGATAGCATGTGCAATCTGTTTTTATACAAAAAAAAAAAAATCTTTTACAGTAATATCCCCAAAAGTCTTCTCTTTAGCTTTCGTAGTTAAAGTAGAGTTATAGAACCAACCTTAGCTGTAAGAAAGGATGGAAAAGAGAGTATTTAGCTTGTCTAATCTCTATAGTGGAGACAGCAAGGGATAAGAGACATTGGAAATAAGTATCATGTCAACCAACCAACAGAAACTTCCATGCACTGCAATCTATTATTTCAGCTAAGTTTCAAAACTTCATATTAGTTATTTTTATTACACCCATTTATTGAATGCGTAACTCAAAAATTAAGATTATTAAGCAACTTCTCTCAGGTCTCACAATTATGAATAGTGGCAATGGAGCTTAATCCATGTTGTCAAACTCCTATCTACTCTCAACGACTACACTCATTTTTTAAGAGAATCAAAGAGGTCAGCACAAGACATACAATTTAATTTCTGTCCCAATTTTTTTGGTTGTGTGCCTTCCTTTACATCCTTTTACTTGAACTTTTTACAAATTTAAGGACCTTTCTTTGCCAGTTCTCTGGCCATACAAATATGTTAACATTCCTTTTCCTTTTCTTTTTTGTTGGGATCAGTTTCATATTTGTACATACTTGGGAGTATCTTTTTACTCATGAGATTTTACCTCTTTTAGGATTTCATAAAGCTCATATTTTATTAATGTGCATGATTTCTACTTTTACTTCAAGACACAGAGTGCATTTTTACATGGAAATTTACTGAAATAGGAATATAAATTTAAAAGTTAGGGCAGATACTCTTGATTTCTTGTTCAACAATCATTGCTAGTTTTTCATCTTTGCTTAGAAATTCTTGGTTTTATTCAGACGTTTGAATATCCAAGTGGATGACCTTTGATGTGTTCTGTTTAGTATTTCCCAGTGGATCATTTAGATATAGTCATTTTTAAAACCATGGCTAGTAAGACATAAGAGGAAATCTTCTAGGATGATTTGAGCAAGTCTTATCCTTCATAAAAGAGTTACACGAATTAAGTCCTCCCCATTTCTACATTTGTTCATTTTCATGTGAGAACTGAAAATGAGCTGCTTCTGTTCCTTGTTACCGTGAAGTTAAAGGCCTCAGGACATAATTCAATCCTCTGAGGTTGACAGATCAGAAAGAGGGAAAGCACCTGCCTCCTTTATTCTTACTGCAGAATCATGTGAAACTGGAAGCACAAACTTACAGTATTACTGCTATGAGTAAGATAAACTCTTCAAAAATACAAATGTTAAGATGTGTCTCATAGTTTTCACGTGAATGTTACTATTTTGTCATTATTTAAACAATTTAGTGAAAAGGAAATCTTATTAAAATGTACTTCAGATGCCAGATATTAGAACTATAAGTTAGAAAGAACAGAAAGGTTAGTGCATTGAAAGAAAATTGAATAGCTCACTGACTTATAACACTAACCCAAAGCTTTCTCACAAGACTAACTTCACTTCAGATTTGTAAAAATTTCTGATTATAAAAGTCATAGAACAAAAAGAGAAAGGGAACATATCATTTTCCTGACTAAATGTATCAAGGACCAACAAGCTTTTGCTACAAAGGGTCAGATAGTAAGGATTTTAGGTTTTGCAGACTATATGGTCTCTGTTGCAAGTATTCAACTCTGATATTGTAACACAAAAGCCACCATAGACAATTATAAATGAATGAGCATGGCTATATTTCAATAGAATTTTTATCTATAGACACTAAGATTTGAATTTCATATAATTTGACACAAAATAGTATTCTAATTTTGATTTGTTCTTTCTCAAACATCTAAAACTTCAAAACCATGTTAAGTTCCTGAGTTGTACAAAAATAGATTTGTACAAAAATGGGTTTGTTTTGCAGCCTTTAGAGTTTGCCAACTCCTGGAGAAAGAAAAATAATTCTTGTAGTCCAATTTGTTTTCACCTATTTCCCCACTACCATGAAAATAAATCAAATTTCATATACACCCTGGGCTTTGGAGAAATCTGTTTTGGGTGTCTGTTCTCTAGGGAAAGCTCTTATATAAAGCAGATGTTCCCAATCAGTTGCTAGAGGATTCATGACAAGGGACTTCAAATTAGTGTGTGCATAAAACAATGTCTATGGACAAAATAAATAAAGTGATTCATGGTTACATGGAAAAAACTCAAGAATCCTCCATTCTTCTTCCCACTACTAATTGTATCTTGCTTTACTTAAACCTAAAAATTTGGAAACTTTTAGCCAAAATAAAGCAAAAGAGGCAAGCGCCTTCACCCTTTATATCTTTGTCATACTAACACCATAGAGTATAAGTTGCCACTACTTTTTATTATTTGATATCACCATGAGAGTGGCTTCACTCACCCATTATTCACTGTTTTATTCTGTATATTTGGCTATCTAGTCATCTTAAGAAAAATATGTATGCCAAAGAAGCAATAGCAAGATAGTAAGAACTTACCAACTTAAGAAACATCTCAATCTGAATTAATGAAAATTATAAATGAAATAGAATAATTTAAGTGAATATACTTTATTATTTTATCAATGTATAAGTAGGCCAAAGTAAAAAAATATTTGAGTGATTTATTTTAGAGTAACCATAGATCTCATTTGGCCCGGAACAATGCCAAATTAGAACACTTGTCCTGTGTACAGTTATTAATAAGTGCCCCATTTCATTTTGAAAAGCACATGCACATGGATAACAAACTGTATGGTGGTTGTAATTTTAGGAAACATAAGAGACTATTTTGTAGTGTCTATCTGATCATTATATTTTCTAAAGTTTTTAGAAGAGCCTAATTCTGATGTTTGTTCTTTCTGCAGAAATGCTATTTACTTGTGAAATTTTGAATTATGGAATATGAACTCACGTTCAGTAGGATTTATTTCTGAGAATCTTGTGAGGCCTTGGTTGAGGACAGTTCCCATCCAGACAGGTTTTGCTTCTGCCAAGCATCCTAGGGATGGTACCACCATAAAACTACTTTATATGTTATTTTCTCAGGCTAAAGTCTTCCAAAACCATGAATATAATACAAATGCTATTTGCATAAGTGCAGATTTATTATTATGAGTTATCAGAAAAGAATTATATTTTAAATCCAGGCCAAAATAGAATGCTTTCTTGCAGTTTTTCTTTGCTGGTGCATGGGATTTTTTCTGCCAACCTGTGCTTTCACTGATAGAGCCCTTAGAAAATCTTTGCTTTATATATAGGCATCAGTTTCTACTCACCAGCATCTAGCTGACATGGTTATCAAAACCCAAACAGTCTACATTCCACAAGACAAAGCATTAACAACTACTTAGCCCTCAAGAGAGGACACCTCTAGAAAGTTCTTGCTTTCTAGAAAACTCATCTCTTCATTTCAAAGGATGCTTGCCATATATTATCTAGCATTTTTATAGTGTGAGGAGTTTCAAATGATCTAATATCCTGTATTTCCAGGAATCAAACGGAATAAAAATGGGAAACAAAAGCATAAAACTAGCAAGGGACAAGTTGGAGAGGTAAGAAGAAAGCCTAAATAGTGAATGTAACTGATGTTAAGGGAAGAGAGATTTCCAAGAAGGACCTGATCAACCACCTGTTGCAGCAGTAACAAGAAAGATAAAAAGTGAGAAAAAGAGCATTAGCTTCATGTAAATGACTGCTAGGAACTTAGGAAAGTAACTTCAGAACAATATTTTAGGTGGTGATCCCTGAAAAATATATAATGTATTAATTTGAAGAAATTAGCAGAAAAGAAGCAGAGAGAAAAGAAAAGAAGAGAGACTTAGGATAATCTCTTGAAGCAGGCAACACTTCATCAATGGAATTATTGTAAAAATTAAATAAAATAACTCATGCAAACCCTAAGCATGGTGCTTTGCGGACACTTAATAATCACAGTTACTTTCACCATGTCTTTCCTTCCTCCATGAGAAAAATAATACAAATGCTTTAAGATGCTACAAGGTGAGAACTTTAGAAAACTGAATTCTCACAGAAAGTGTCATGCAGAAAAGTGTTCACACAGCAGGTCTGAGTTGCTCAAACCCTGCACATTCCCAAGAAAGACCTATCTAATGTGATTGACCCCAAATAAAAACTCTGAATATCGAGGTTCAAGTAAGCTTCCTTGTTTAACAACACTTCTTCCTTGTCACACATGATTACTGGGAAATTAGTACATCTAGGAAACTCCACTAGGAGAGAGCACCTGGAACATTGTGCCTAGTTCCTCCTGGATTTTGCCCCATTTCCCTCTTCCTTTTTGCTGATTTCAGTCGATATCCTGTTGTTGTAATAAATAAATAATTTTGTAACTGAGTGTAACAGTTTTTCTGAGGCATAGGAGTCCTTCTAGTGAATCACCAGTATTGAAATTGCTCTTGGGAACCCCCAATACAACTACAAAATAGTTTTATATGTTTCCTAAAGTTATGGTGACATGCAACTCATTTTCCAAACTGCATGTACTCTTCAGAGTGAAATGAGGCACTATTAATAGTTACATGCAATATAAGGGGGAGATTAAGGTTCAAATTGAACATATTTTTACGAGGAAATTTTTATCATAAGTGAAAATAAAGACAAAAGAATTTAGTAGATAATTAGGTATCTTAAGGAGAGAGCCAAAACTTTGGAATAGACAGTGTGAAGAGTATTCACTGTGTCAAATAGACAAACATAACTGAATTGCCAAAGAGTGGTCAGAGCCCAGTTGGATTTATGAGAATCAATTTGGAATGAGTCAGATATGCTCAGTAAATGGAAATTTCTCCAGAGGTCCTCTTCAGTAAAGGAACTAAAGGAAAGGAAAGGAAAGGAAAGGAAAGCAGATTGTGAGAGGACTTTTAATTCTCACCTAATTACTAATTAGGACTTCTAATTACTGCCGATAGCCCTCAGATGTTTCTTCAGGTCTCTTTCTAGGCATACATATAACCATCTTCCCACATTGGGTCCCTACCACACCTTGACAATAATATGATAATGTTCTGGACTCCCAAGCTCTAATCTGCAATAAAAACACTACTTTTTCTAATTAAAAAATAGTGCATACTCATTATATTTAGAAAAACTAAAAACATTAAATATAATGAAGAAATCACTTCTTATACAAAACCCTTATGATTTTGCTGCATTTATTTACATCCCTTTTAAAATACAAATTTTAAATTACAAATACACTTACAGTTTTAATTTTTAATGGGACTCCTCTACAGAAATTTTAGTGTACAGTTTCCTTCAATTAATATTTACTATAAGCATATTACCAGTGAATGCTAAATATGCTTTAAAGGTATAACCTTTAAATGACTTTATAATATTCTGTCATAATGAAGCATTCAATCCCTTAATTTTACAGATGAGAAATCTGAAGCTTAAAGAGGTTAAGTGACTTCTCCAAAGTCACAGAGCTAGTTTTGTTAGATTTAGGAAGAGAAACAATTTCTCTAAAGTTCTTATTTAATATTTTATTACTTCACTTTAATCTACCCTGTATAGTGCCACTCATATAACTGTCCTAAAATATTGAACGTATCATATCACCTCTGTGCTTTAGAACACAGGCACCCAACTGCATAGAAGAAAATGTCCAAACTCTTCACCCTAGTATTCAAGGTCTTTTACAAATCAGCTTTACATCACTTTCCATGTCCTAATCCCATACCACTTTACATTAATTATTTGCTTATACTTAGCCCATACCATTACCCTGGAATATAGTATGCTAATTACAGAATCCAAGACTTACATATCTTGTTTCCCTCGCCAAGATTTAATTTCCTCTTCTCTCATATGCCCAAATACTAAAACCCTTCAGGGCTCTATTCAGATTCTACATCCTTCATAAAGCCTTTTCCAACCACCATAACTCACTCTAAACTCTTAGTTCTCTAAATTCATAAAGCCTTTTCCATATGAATAGTAGAGTGTCTTCCCATCAGATGTAAACTATCTCAATTATTCATTGCCATGTCAATCTCCTCTGCAAATGTGATGCAAAGAAAATATTCAACTATACTGACTAGACTCACTTCAAATTCATAAATAAAAACCTCAGATGGGTTCTTATTTTTCATTGTGGTAAAATATACATAGCATAATATTAATAATTTTAACCATTTGTAAATGCACAATTCAAGGGCATCAAATTCATTCAAAATGTTGTGTTATCACCATCACCACCACCACCTCCCAAAACTTTTTCATTATGCCCAATAAAAATTATACACCCATTAAATAATAACCTACCTTTTCTCCCCCCTAGACCCTGGTAACCTGCATTTTGCTTTCTGACTCTATGAATTTGCCTATTCTAGGTACCTCACACAAGTGGAACTGTAAAATACTTGTCCTTCTGTGTCTGGCTTATTTCATTAAGCATCATATTTTCAAGCTCTATCCATGTTGTAGCATATATCAAAATTTATCTCCCTTTTACAGCTGAATTGCATTTCACTGAATGTGTATAATTTATTTTGCTTATCCACTCATCTATTGATGGACGCTTAAATTGTTTTCATCTTTTGGCTATGAACATTGGTATACAAATATCTATTTGAGTTCCTGCTTTCAATTTTATTGGATATAAGCCTAGGAATGGAATTGCTGAGACATGTGGTAGTTCTATGTTTAACCATCTTATATTCCCACCAGTAATGCACGAGGGTTTCAACTTCTTTACCTCCTAGCCAGCACCTATTTTCCATTTTTTGTATTATAGCCAACCTGGTAGGTGTGAAGTGGTTCTCTCATTGTGTGTTTCCCTAAACTAATGATGGTCAGGATCTTTTCATGTGTTTGTTAACCATTTGTATATCTACTTCGAAGAAATATTTATTTATGTCTCCTGCCCATTTTCTTAAATTGGGTTGTTTTTGTTGTTGTTGTTGTTTTTGAGTTTAAAGAGTTCTTTATATCTTTTGGATATTAATTCTTTATCAGATATATGATTTGCAAATATTTTCTCCCATTGAGTAGATTGCCTTTTAATGAAGGTCATTTATCAATTTTTTCCTTGTTTGCACTTTTGATGTCATATCCATGCAATCACTGCCAACGCAATCAAGATTTCCTATAGTGTTTTCTTCTAATAATTTTATATTTTTTAACTAAGTTTAGGTCTTGAATAAACTTTATAGGAGGCCATTGGTTTGGACTGAGCTCTTGCACTAGGTTCAATAAACCAAACCAAAATGGAGTTTCTCATGCAGAAGTTCCACACCACCAAGCTAAAACTGAGTGGTTTATCTGACCTTCCAAGAAATTGAAAGAGATAACAGCCAAATCCTCAAACAGTCCCTGTTTTAGCTGGAATGCTAAGAAAGTCTACTCTACTATAATCTTTCCAAGGAAAACTCTGTAATGCCCAATCCACTTTTGTTTTTTGTTGCTGCTTTCCTCAGCCTTTTTCTGTCTATAAAGCCAAGCTCCTATGCTCAGCTCATCAGAACACTCATTCTATGTTATAGAATGAGATGTTGCTGGATTCTAGAATTGCAAATAAAAGTCTATTAAGGTATTTGAACTAAATTTGTTATAATTATGTGTTTTAGCAGTCTTGGAGTTAAATTTTGCATGAGAGTCTGAATCCCCATACTCAGGTAGCTAACTCCCACTTCTATGAACTCCAAATGTTGTTAGTCAATTATACATATCTGTCTGGTCTATGTACATGCCCACTCTCCTAAATGACTATTTCACAATTTCTCTCTTCTCACCCCATAAATCACCACTCTCAGCCAATTACAGTACTTCCTATCTTGTCAAAAAAATTGAGGCAATCTGAGGAGATTTCTACAGACCTCCACTGCCATCTTCCCAACTACCAGCATCTGCACATACTTCATATTCACAGTTAAGAATAAGGGATTATACAAGGCCTTAAATATCAGGAGGTGGAAATCATTGAGGCCATCCTAGAAACCTACGAACCACAACCATGACACAGAAATAAATTCTGACTAATTTTGCTGACCACAGTTTTCAAAACACCACTCTGGTGAATGGATGACTAAGGTTAACGAGGTCAAATAAAGCAAAAAACAAAAACAGAAAATAAACTTAAATCAAGTTTTCTGCTTATCTTCAAACTTCAACAAAATCCTTTTGTGGTAAGTTTGGAGGAGGAAAGAGCATACTTTCTCGCATTTATCGACTTCATTTCTCTAATAAATAACTAATAAACAGGCATCTTCAATTATATTTTGTCAGATACAAAGTATTTCAAAATCTAGCAGAGAATGGTTAGCCATGTCTATCAGAAATTCAAGCATGCCCACTAACAATATACTTGTAACTGCAAGCAGAGTCTAACATGTAAAACTCTGAAAAACATTCAACCTGAATTACTCATTCATAGAAAGCAACCCTGGTTCAAAGAGGGAAAACTGGGCTCTTTTGCAAGCTCTAGTATTATTTTCTATTGTAAGAATTCATCCATGTTCTGCAACTGAGTTACCTTTAATTACACTGACATATGCTTATTTTCCACAGACATCCTTCATTTTCTTATCTCTAGGACTATAAATTGCCAATTTCTTTAAGAAAAAAAGCAAAGATGTACTTCATACTGCCTTCATTTCTCTTCAACTTTATTTGATATGTTTATAAACTATCTGGCTCTCAAGAATAGACTGTCAATTGTGTGCATACCCAAATTTGACCAATACTTTCTTAAAGAAATGAGCTAAACCTTTATATTAAGTTGTATTTATTGGGCTCCCTGAATAGGCTACAGACTGATCAAAAGCTCTCTCTAAGTTTATTTTCTTAGAAAATGACCCTCTATGAAAGATGTGCAAAATTCATGTTATTTTATGGGTTCCTGTATCTATTCCATGCTCTTTGGTTTTGAATTTTAAAAAGTCCTTGGATAGAAGTCTTAGGAAAGACAGCCTGATGAAAAATTCTCTAAAGAGTTAGAATAAATATTCATGGCACTAGCATGGGTCACAGGAGTGACAAAAAGCCGTCACCATGACATAGATAAGCCCTTCAAATTCAGGTTTTATGCTTCCGATTGGACCAATCAAAATTGCCTATCTTTCTGATTGTTTCTAACTCTCCCCCTCCCTTCTTCTCTCTCTCTCACTCTCTCTCTCTCTCTCTCTGTTGTTTTCCTCTCTTTCTCTTGTTCCTCCCCCCAACTAGAATTATTCCAAATCTTTCTACTTGTTGAAGGACATCAATGAGTCATTCAATGACATCTTCTACTTTGGTACATTATGATGTTTTGTTGTTGAGAAACCATTAGATAAACAAAATTATTGAAAGAGAAAAAATGAGATTGCGTTTCTTAATAAATTATCCCAATTCCCTGTAGTTTTGTTTTGTTTTTGTTTTATTTTGTTTTGTTTTGTTTTTTGAGATGGAGTCTTGCTCTTGTTGCCCAAGCTGGAGTGCAATGGCACAATCTTGGCTCACTGAAACCTCCACCTCCTGGGTTCAAGCGATTCTCCTGCCTAAGCCACCCGAGTAGCTGGGATTACTGGTGCCCGCCACCATGCCTGGCTAATTTTTTTGTATTTTTTTAGTAGAGATGGGGTTGGACCATGTTGGCCAGGCTGGTCTCCAACTCCTGACCTCAGGTGATCCACCTGCCTCGGCCTCCCAAAGTGCTATTACAGGCGTGAGCCACCGTGCCCGGCCTCCCTGTAGTTTCAACAAATGATTTTGCCTGCTACTTCAAGGGGGAAATTAGTGTCTTTTAGCAAGAACTCCCTCAATTACTTGTCCCCTCCTATCACTCCAAGAAGCATAGGAGCATTTCTATTATTTCTATTTTCTTCCTTTTTATTTCAATGGAAAAAAAAACTGATTGCAGGCCACTGATTTTCGGTGGTAAAAAGGTAAAACATATTTAAGAATGTTTCATATACATCTGCTTAAATTTCTATGTGCTCATCACTTTGACTCCCTCTTTTGTTATCTCATTCTCTTTTGGTAGATGCACCCCTCTTTGCTATCAGCAAGTTGCAGAAAAATAATCAAGGCAGCAAGCTACAACTGTAGATTGTACCCTACACCAGTCATGTGTAAGAGCCACTGTAAGAAGGCACTCTATCATTTAAAGCCCCCTGAACTTCCCTCCAAGCAGTAAAAACACCAGATGAAAGATATGAGAAATATGAATTCATAGATATTTTCTGTATTTACACTGATGACAGCCATATTACACGTATTGCCCATGAAGTTGAAAACTTGGTATGGTCCCTCTTATTTACAATTCAAGTCCATCTCCTCATTATCTCATCCTTTTCATCTTTTCTTTATAACCAAAACCCTTTGCAAATGCCTCCCAGACCTTCCCCCCATATAAAGTTAATTAGATCACGAGCAGCTCTTCTAATTAAGCTTACTTCAACCACAAATGCATTTTCTCATTTTATTATCACTAACACCAAGATGAGATACTGTGATTAACAATTAGGTGAACGCTCTGTTCCATGAGATTGAGTCTCAAGTGCAATATGGTCTTAACTCAGGTTTCTGGTCACAAGAAAGTATAAACACTTTGCAAAGTCCTTGAAATCTTCTTTAGGTCACTCAATGCATTCCAGAATTCAATGAATTAACACTTTCTATTTTTACTCCTAATCTGAACATATATCCCTAACACAAAACAATAGATCTTCTTCTGATTAATATTAACCACCTCTGATATACAAATACACTAAAACCTCCACTAGCTCAAAAACATCAAGCTTCCAAACAAATGTATTCATGCATTATTAACGGTCAGTAAGTTCATCCTGTTTCTGTATGGTGTATGTTTTCTTTGTCATTTTCTTGTACATATTTAATAGAGTTGTAGATAGAAGACAATAGCTTGAATAAGTTGTGAGGTTAAAATGTGTGACTATATCATTGGTCCTATACTAGCCCCAATTTACCACACAAAATTAGAGAAAGACACTTAAGCTTTCTGAAACTTAGCCACCTACAATGAATGAAATTTCTGCTTTACAAAGTTGCTTGTAAATGTGGCTAAATGAGATAAATTGTAGAATACTAAACAATTTTAATTAAAATTATTATGGTTATTATTTTCCTACATAATTTGAAGGGGTTAGTCTAGGTTCTAGGGGTTTCTGAATTACTGGCCTACAGTCTTTTAATTGGAATAAAAATGGTATATTAAGAGGTAGTGACAGGTATTTCAGGAAAAACAATTTTTGTTTATTAAAGTACCTTAAGGGGTCATTTATGTAAGAATAGAAAGGCCCTAGAGGGCATTCTGCAAGGAATGTGTAAAAGAAAAGGGAAAGGGAAAGTGGGAGGAGCAAAAGGACTCTTATAAAATAACAGACATTTATAAAAATCATTCTACTATAAAGACACATGAACATGTATGTTTATTGCAGCACTATTTACAACAGCAAAGACTTGGAACCAACCCAAATGCCCATCAATGATAGGCTGGATAAGGAAAATGTGGCACATATACACCATGGAATACTAAGCAGTCATAAAAAAGAATCAGTTCATGTTCTTTGCAGGGACATGGATGAAGCTGGAAAACATTATCCTCAGCAAACTAACACAGGAACAGAAAACCAAGCACCACATGTTCTCACTCATAAGTGGGAGCTGAACAATGAAAACCAATGGACACAGGGAGGGGAATATCACACATCAGGGCCTGTCGGGGGGGTGGGGGGAGAGGGGACGGAGAGCATTAGGACAAATACCTAATCCATGCAGGGCTTAAAACCTAGATGATGGGTTGACAGGTGCAGCAAACCACCATGGCACACGTAAACCTATGTAACAAACCAGCACATTCTGCACATGTATCCCAGAACTTAAAGTAAAATTTTTAAAAAATGACAGACATTTGGTTTTATTTTGCTCTGGCATTTCAGATATGAAAAGGGTAAAGAACCCAATAATTAAAGAGACAAGGAAATTTTAGATGGAAAAACAGGAAAAAAAGAATTTAGCAAGATGGCAGGAAGCTGGGGATAATGAAGATGCCAGGGAAGCCCTGCAAAAGACAGAAAAAAATGAACATGTAATATTTATATTAAATTCTTGCTGATGAGAAAGACAAAATGCACTGAACAAATAATGAGATGTTTTATTCAAGTTATTACAGAGATGATGTCATTAGTGAGGGAAGTCTCAAAGAAAAGGAAGGGTGCCAGAAGTTTTATAGAGGCAGGCAAACAAAGTCATCCACAAGTCTTATGGGAGTCATGAGAAAGAATGGAGACTGGTGTTAGAGTATGTAAGGGCAGTGTGGTGGTACTTTGCCACTAGCCTTTATTCTGAACACAAAAATTGGGAGGACATCTTAACTTTCACTGCTTTCCCACAACGCAGGGCTCAGGAAAAAAAATATCATTGTCACTTGTCTCTGAAATAATCCCCCTTCTTTTTACCATCCACCTTTAGTAAATTCTGCTGTATAAGGTACTTTGAGAGAACTGAAGGAAAAGAGAGTTAAATTCTATGTTTTAACCAATTTAATAGAGGGAAGAAAAAATAATCCAGGTGGTGAGATATTAAGAATTGAACAGAAAGAGGAAATTAAAACAAGAGGTGGTCAGAAAGAATGTAAGCCATCAAGAACCTTTAGCAATATTGCAAGGTCAGGAAGTAAGGGGTTGGATGTTTCAATGTATGTAAAAAGAAGGTTGGAGGATTTAGCAATTCCCAGGTGGTAATATTTGGGGAATTCATATAAAACTGAAAAAATTAGGTACTCATAGGAAATATAAAAAATATTTAAGGTGGCCAGCAAAATACTTGTTTGCTGGAGTTTCAGGTGCAGTCTAAAAGTGCATCCTAAGGAAGGAGGCGGCATTCCTTTTTCTACCTATAATAAGCCAGAGAGTTTTAGAGATGCCAGTTTTGGAGACTCTAGGAATTATAGGCAACTGAACTACTGCAAGAGCTTCCTAACTATTAATCTGCTTCCACTGTTCCTCTTTCCAATCTATTCTTAAAATTAACATAAGTTTCCTCAAGTATGAATCAGATTGTGTCACTTCCTTATTTACAGCCTCTCATGGCACACCAAGATCATTCATGATTTAAGCCAATATAGTTATAGTATAATCTTCTGCCACTCTCACCACCACTTAACATATTATATTATGGGCTATCGCTCAAACGGGAAAATTCTTTCATGTTAATCTATTGATTTTCGCACATCTAAATAGAATGTACTACTCCTAAAGCTTTTTTTTTTTTTTTTTTTGCCCTATGCAATTCTTTTTTTTTTTTTTTTAATACTTTAAGTTTTAGGGTACATGTGCACATTGTGCAGGTTAATTACATATGTATACATGTGCCATGCTGGTGCGCTGCACCCACTAACTCGTCATCTAGCATTAGGTATATCTCCCAATGCTACCCCTCCCCCCTCCCCCCACCCCACCACAGTCCCCAGAGTGTGATATTCCCCTTCCTGTGTCCATATGATCTCATTGTTCAATTCCCACCTATGAGTGAGAATATGCGGTGTTTGGTTTTTTGTTCTTGCGATAGTTTACTGAGAATGATGGTTTCCAATTTATTTTATCAGCAAATTTATCACAATAGCTCCAGCTGCTGAAGTTCAGATTTCCCCACTGGACTAAAAGATCAAGGACAAGAACTGTGGTTTAGATTTTACATATCCAGCCTACCTTCCATACCCTTCCCAGAATCTAGCTCTAGGTATATGTTCAGTAAATGTTTTTAAATAAATGAACCACTGTGCTATAAGTACCTTTATTCTGGTAAGTAAATGAGCCAAGGAAAGATCATATCTGGATATATATAATTCTCATGAAAAGGTAAATTTCAGTTTATACAATATACAAGTTGAAATATGATAATCTCTCAAGGATTATACAGAGAGGCCACAAGCTTAAAACAGTAGGTTGAAATATATAGTCTTTAAAATTCCATCCAACCCTACAAGTCAATAATTCTGTGGTTAATAAGTTAGAAATGGAAACAGATGAGAATCAGAAAGGAAATATAATACTAAGCATCTAAAGAAGGTCACCTTGGAAGAGAAGATACTGTAACTCAAATCCTTACTGTCTATGTGCGTACCTCTTAGCAAGGGTCAGCATGCTAGTTTCCCATTGCTGCTGTAATAAACTACCACAAATATAGTGGCTTAAAACAAGACAAATTTGTTATCTTACAGCTTTGGAGGTCAGAAATGGAAATGGGTCTTAATGGGCTAAAATCTGGATGGCTGCAAGGCTGCATTTCTTTCAGGAGGCTCTAGGACAGCATCCATGCCATGCCTTTTCCAGCTTCTAGAAATCACCCACATTCCTGGGCTACCGGCCCCCATCAGTCTTCAAAGCCAGCAGTGGCAGGTTGAGTCTTTCTCACAATGCATCACTCTGGCTCTGACCCTGCTTCTTTCCTCTTTCACTTATAAAAACCCATGAGACTACATCAAACTCACTCCAATAGTTGAAGATAATCTCCCCATCTCATAGTCAACCAATTAGCAACCTGCAACTTTAATTATCCCTTGCCTTATATTACAGGTTGAATTGTGCCCCCCAAAAAAATACCTTGAAATTCCAACTCACAGTACTTCAGAATGTACCTTATTTGGAAATAGATTTATTGCAGATGTTATTAGTTAAGATGAGCTTACAGTGGGGTGAGACAGGCCCTTAATCCAATATGACTGGTGTTCTTACAATAAAAGAAGACACAGAGAAAGGAAGACACAAACGTACAGAGGGAAGATGGCCATGTGATGATGGAGGCAGAGATGAGATTGACGCATCTAGAAACACCAAGGATAACCAACAAACAACAGAAGCTAGAAGAAGAAAGGAAGGATTCTCTCCTATAGGTTTCGGAGTGACCAAAGCTTTGCCAATATCTTGATTGAAGACTTCTTGCCTCCTGAATTGTGAGACAATAACTTTCTGTTGATTTAAGCCACCCAGCTTATGGTACTTAGTTATGGCAGCCCTGGCAAACCAATACACCATATAACATGACATATTCACAGGTTCTGAGGATTAGAACATGGATATCTTGGGAAGCTATTCTGCCTGCCATAGTCAGTGGGAGAAGTGATAAAAATAGAGGACTTTTGCCCTCTAATTAAGAAAGAACAAGATAAATCTCTTTCTGAAGAAATGGAAATGATGATCTTTTTTCCTTTTAATTTACATACTGTCCTGAGGCTTTTATCTTCCTGGAACTTCTATTAAGTATTCCAGATCACTTAGCAACAATTTTCAACCACAGCTTTTTTTGCTGATTTACTATTATGTTAAGTGCTTACCTCATATGTGTGGATATTTTAAGTTCAGTTTAGGCAAACATGGGATTTAAATGGAAAATGCATAGCTGAAGCATAGACTAGTCACTATGGCAGAGCCTAAGTGAACTGGGAAAAAAAAATCTATGCTAGCTCAGTGTCCTTGAGTTTTCAGAAAGGAAAAGAAAAGATTCTGCTTTCTATTTTTGGAGGTTTTAAAGTCATCTCTAAATTTGTATTCAGTGAAGCTAATGTCAAACAATACTTTTAAAAGTGGCAGGAGTTCTTTCCTTTTCCTTATTTTGAAAGAAATATATATTTCCAAAGATCTTTTAACCTCACAGAAGCAAAATGACTCATTTTCCATCTTTTTGTTCTGTCAGATTTATCTTTTTCCTTTCTTAATAGAGCAGGATTAACACATTTGTCTTTTGAGATAAGGCACACTCTGTGCTGTTCCCTAGTGACCAATCTTTACGGGAACATTAGACTCAGACCTGTTCTGCCCACACAACTAGTAGCTGATAAAACAAGGGACAGGAGAATGTTCATGGGGACGGTTAAAAGAATGAGAGTTTTTGGCCTAACAGGATGCTTCCTCCCTATGAAAAGAATCCGATTTGCCTTAGAGATGTGCGCACCATTAACAAATATGCACACTTACTTCAATTATGGGACACATGTAGCTAAAAATGCCCCAGGGGAAAACATATAGGGAGAAAATCTTATTTTACAACAGCAATGGAAAAGAAAATCAAAGCTATTGCCTCTCTGCTATTTGGAAAGTATTCCACACTAACTTCAAGTATTCCAAATTAGAAGCAAAAAAAGCTTCAAAACAATAAAATAAGTCATTCAAGAATGCTTTGATTTCTTGTGAAATATTTTCATTTCCTGAGATGTTACTATCAGATTATGAAAAGATATTATTCCTAAAATTATATGGCTGAAAAAGAGGAATAATCAGTTATAGTGTTTGCATAAATGTCACTATATCTCCTTTCTCTGATATTTAAAGCTTCCTGATTAAATCTTCCCTAATGTTCTTTCAATTTGACCTTCAGAATATAAAATAATCTACGTTATATTTTGGATACAAATCTTAACATACCTCTGTTTCCCATTGTTGCCGTAACAAACTACCACAAATATAGTGGCTTAAAAGAAGACAAATTTGTTTTGTATTGTAAGTGCTGATACTCTACTATAATTCTCAGTGGGTGCTATGTTTGTGTTCAATTGACTTAGCATGGAGGATGTAGCTAACATATAATTACCTGGTGCATAATACAGGAATATTTTTTGGAATGGTCATGAGGATTAGCCATGATCAGTATGAAATAAAGCCCAGCATACAGTTGTCTATATAGCGTTAGTTACTTGTGTAGCATAAAGGTGGTAAGTAGTCAATTTAAGCATGCTGCCCTAATCTTGGCACCTTGGATTCTAAAACAGAAGAGACTAATGATTTTATATAAAAAAATAAGCTAGAAGTCTACAAAACAAGAAACAATTTAAATCTAGCAGGAAGGATTTTAAAGTTTGTGAGCATATTTAAATATCAATTCATCCAACATGTTTCTAGTATTTAGTTTACTGGATTTCAGCACAAATTTCTATGATAGGTGACATGTAACTAAGGCAAATAGAGAACCTACAAGTAGGGACCAAATATTCCAGTTTGGTCAGGATAGTCTTATTTTATGTCTATTGTCTGGGCATCATTAACAGAACACAGCTTCACAATTTATTTTGGGGTCTTGTTCCCCTAATGAAGACATTTCTGGCATTCTAGAGAGAGGCATTCCCTCCTGAGACTCCAGCCCCATGGAGGGAAACTATGACCAGCCCTACCAGCAAGGGGAATTCATTCCATGTGATATTATGCAAATGTTGCTGATTACTTATCAATAGCAACCAGTATGGATATTTCTATTGATTTTTCTTGACATTGCTGGGTTCAACATTTCTTAACTCTAAGATGATAATATCAGCCACATTTTTATTGCATAATGATTATCATCAAACATCCTTAATATGGTCTTCAAGGCCTACAAAATTCGGCCCAAGTTCATTTCTCTATCCTTATCTTGCACCACCTTCCTAACCCCTCCCTATTTTAGCCACATGTACCTTTTTTAGTTATTTGAATTCCATGCTCAGAATCACAGAACATGGTAGGCTTCTGCTTGGATCCCTCTTCAAATCCAACCTCCACAACACCACACGCGCAAACACACAGAGACACAGACAGACAGACACACACACAGGCACATGCACATGCAGAGTGAACTTACTTTTAGAGTCCTCAACTCAAATGGAACTTGCCTAGGGTGGACCACCTTAACCTCAAGACTAGAACAGATTCCATCTTATACACTCTCACAGCACACCTTGTTTTTTATTTATAGCACTTACTTCAGTTTGCAATTAGAAAATATTTGTATAATAGCTGATGTTCCCCTTTAAGCTATAAGATACATTAGGTTGGGGCTATATGAATTTCATGCACTATTGTATTTGATACACTCAGCATAGTGTCTATTACTAAGGAAATGCAGCATAAAAATTGTTTTTCTGAAGGTTAAAGGACACAAGGCTGGAAAGATGAGAATATACTAGATGAGAGAATTAGTAATCAAAATAATCTTCACAGATTAGAGAGGTAACCTACAACAAATGAAATACAGCAGAGATAAATTTTAGATCCCCCAGTTTAAACCAAAGAAACAATTATACAAGAAGAGGGTGGAGTAATTAAAAGTATATATATGTTTAAAAGTTGGTGACAGGATTTTTTTACCAAAATAGTAAGAAATATTTCTGTTTTTTTCTTTCTACCCTTTCCCTTATTCCTCCCCACAAGAGAAAAAGTATGTTATTTAATTCATATGATGGACAGAATCTAAATTCCATGGAGACTCAGCCAGCAACCAAGGACATGGCATTGGAAAAGCATCACTTTCTTTTTCTTTGCATCCTAGACATAGCTGAATCCAGAAAAAGGGGTGCTAGAACCTCCTCCATACAGAATGACTATGCAGGGCCCCATCATAGTTTTGAAGTTAGTTTTAATATCAATATTATAAGTGCTGATACTCTATTATAATTCTCAGTGGGTACTGTGTTTGTGTTCAATTGACTTAGCATGGAGGATGTAGCTAACATAAAATTACCTGATGTATAATACAGGAATATTTTTTGGAATGGTCATGAGGATTAGCCATGATCAGTAACAGATATATTCAATACAATTGCTGAAGAGATGTTAAAATCTTGGACTGAATAATGCAGAGTGTAGAACAAAAACAATAATAAGCACATTCTACTCAGAACTGCTCAGAACACTCTTGGTGTACTGTTCAATCCAGGAAACTCCACTTTAAGTGATATACTGAGAAAGATAGGGCATGTTTTGAGGCTGTTCAAAATTGCATTATTATTCCTAATTATGTGCTGTCCTCCCTCTAAGAGGCTTGTAGATGTCTTAACTTAATATGTGACAGTAAATCCCAGTGGGAGGTTTATATTTTCCCACCCCATCAATGATAGATTTGGACATGTGATTTGCTTTAGCTTAAAAAATATGTAAAAGTGATTTATGCCCTTCCTCAACAAATTTTGCACTTTTTCCTTCTGTTAGATTGGCATAACTTAGGGGGTACTCCTTCCAACTGAGTCCTAAAATGAAGATATATGGAGAAGAACTTCAACAAACCAATAGCTGATGTTTTATGTGAACGAGAATAAATATTGTTGTAACCACTAAGATTATGGGGTTTTTACTACTACAGCAATGCTTAGAGAAAACTGACTAATGCATACAAACAAACTAATTCAGAGTCAGACAACCTGAACAATTAAAGACTTTGAACTTCATATTAGGAATAGTTGAAGGAACTGGGATGTTCTATTTGTCAAATAACAGATGTGGAGACACTAATACCCTTTAAATATTTAATGAGTGGACAAATATAAGAGTAGTAGAACTGTTCTGAGTATTCTTATCATGTCAAATTAGACCCAATTACTGGAAGCTTTAGGGAAACCTATGTGAGCTCAATATTAGAGGGAACTTTCTAACTTGCAGAGGTGGTCAAAGATGAAATTGGAAGTTGTAGGATGCTTTAAAGGGTTTACTGATATTGGGAGGTACTGATAGCTCAATATATTTAGTCAGGGATGGTTTAAGAGGATTCAAATATTGGTTGGGTCAATAAACTAATATGATCTCTATTTAAAACAAAGCACAAAATTTATAACAAAGTACCAAAGACTTTCCCCATGTCCTGTAGACCAACTGTCCTTTATGTCTTGGTTTTCTTCTTTCATTCTGTTCTTGTTCAACCATTGTGAATAGTAATTGGCAAACGGAGGAAAGGATTTCTTTTTAAGTCAGAGGCTTCAAAAATTAAGTCTCAGACTGGATGTGGCAATCAAATATTGAGAAACATGTTATTCCCAAAGATTTAAACATTTAAAATAAAATAGGGTATAATAAATATAAAATTCCTTTTATCCCAAACATTATTCAAAAATAAAAATACTAACGAGTACACAAAGATTTATGAAATGATCGTCTATTGCATGTGAGCCCAACATAATTTCTACTTATCTATCTAGAGTCTATGTGTATTTGTAGGCCTTATCATAACAACTAATGGGACATTTGAGTAATATTAATTTTTCCACCCAATATAGGATTTGTAAAACTAAAGAGTTTTAATAGCAAGATAAGCCAATTTTTAATTAAAAATCAATGAATCACATCTTCAGAAGAATTTTCATGCTTGCTTTTATGAGAAAAATAACTCTTTAGTAAGTTTTATTTTGCTTTTGTTTTTGTCAAATAAATAAATTCAATGTCATTTTAAAAATTAACATACAAACTGTGGCTGCCAGCATCTGTTTCCTCTATCTCTTCTAATTAATTTTATTATATTTAATTTTTAGTTATTATAACATATGCTTAATTGTATCACCCACTGTAATTTATTTTTTCAAGCAGGTAGTGTACAACCAATAAATAAGTAAACATTTATTAAATCCCAATAATGAATTTAAAATAACTAAAAGAATCAGTATTTTAAAAATCTGAACAAGATTTTCCATATGTCTGAAATTTCAAAATATTCAACATAAGCAACACAAGCAATTTTTGATGAGTCATAAGAAAACTTTTTGGCATCAAATTTAGAAGTCACAGTTATTTTATGACTTAAAAGGCAAATGAAACTCAGTTGTTGATAATTTGAGAAAGAAGCTTTATAGTGTCTATCCCATTACCAATTATGTTTATTTTTCTCTTCTACCAAAATGTTGATTAAATGCCAAATACAATGTGTTTGTTTAATCAGCTCCTTCATTTTATATTTATAACAACCCCATGAACAAGTGCAGTCACTGAAACAGGGAAGATTTGATTTCATTTTGTCCCATCCTTGCTAATTTTTTAAAGATTTTTACCATTTATCCTCAACAAAATAGATTTCACTTGATAGGAAACAATAATACAGAGAGTCTGAATCTCTCTGACAATTAAACATGGTGGCATGTTTTAATAATAAACTGGCTTCTATTAGAGTTTAAATTTTACAATATAAATACAATTTGCTGTACTTAATTACAAAGGGAAGGGAGGAAATAAATATTACATAATTTATGTTTCTGTGCAGTTTGTTATTCATATTTGGCATTTATAAAATTGCAATTTTGGAAGCAATTTTTAATAAAAATAATGATTCGTTTTGTCTTCTAAATTAGAAGACTGCATTACTTAATGAGTATTTGAATATGTTATTTTAATCAGTTTATCCATATTATATATATAACAAGCCCACACAAAAATTAGTGTTTGATTTGGCTTTTTCCTAACAATCTGGCATTTTTGAGAAAACAAAAATTGATTGAAACTCAACAGAGGTTAAGAGTCAAGAGATGAGAAGAGAAAATCTGAAATAATGAAGATAAAACATAGAGTTGGCCAGGCACGATGGCTCACGCCTGTAATCCCAGCACTTTGGGAGGCCAAGGCGGGCAGATCACGAGGTCAGGAAATTGAGGTCATCCTGGCCAACATGGTGAAACCCTGTCTCTACTAAAAACACAAAAAAATTAGCGGGCGTGGTGGCGGGCGTCTGTAGTCCCAGTTACTTGGGAAGCTGAGGCAGGAGAATGTCGTGAACCCGGGAGGCGGATCTTGCAGTGAGCCAAGATCACGCCACTACACTCCAGCCTGGGCAACAGAGCGAGACTCCGTCTCAAAAAAAAAAACAAAACATAAGAGTTAACCTCTTGGGGGAGGAGCCAAGATGGCCGAATAGGAACAGCTCTGGTCTACAGCTCCCAGCGTGAGCGACGCAGAAGACGGGTGATTTCTGCATTTCCATCTGAGGTACCGGGTTCATCTCACTAGGGAGTGCCAGACAGTGGGCGCAGGCCAGTGGGTGCGTGCACCGTGCGCGAGCCGAAGCACGGCGAGGCATTGCCTCACCTGGGAAGCGCAAGGGGTCAGGGAGTTCCCTTTCTGAGTCAAAGAAAGGGGTGACGGACGCACCTGGAAAACTCGGGTCACTCCCACCCGAATATTGCGCGTTTCAGACCGGCTTAAAAAACGGCGCACCACGAGACTATATCCCACACCTGGCTCGGAGGGTCCTACGCCCTTGGAATCTCGCTGATTCCTAGCACAGCAGTCTGAGATCAAACTGCAAGGCGGCAGCGAGGCTGGGGGAGGGGCGCCCGCCATTGCCCAGGCTTGCTTAGGTAAACAAAGCAGCCAGGAAGCTCAAACTGGGTGGAGCCCACCACAGCTCAAGGAGGCCTGCCTGCCTCTGTAGGCTCCACCTTTGGGGGCAGGGCACAGACAAACAAAAAGACAGCAGTAACCTCTGCAGACTTAAATGTCCCTGTCTGACAGCTTTGAAGAGAGCAGTGGTTCTCCCAGCACGCAGCTGGAGATCTGAGAATGGGCAGACTGCCTCCTCAAGTGGGTCCCTAACCCCTGAACCCCGAGCAGCCTAACTGGGAGGCAACCCCCAGCAGGGGCACACTGACACCTCACAGGGCAGGGTATTCCAACAGACCTGCAGCTGAGGGTCCTGTCTGTTAGAAGGAAAACTAACAAACAGAAAGGACATCCACACCGAAAACCCATCTGTACATCACCATCATCAAAGACCAAAAGTAGATAAAACCACAAAGATGGGGAGAAAACAGAACAGAAAAACAGGAAACTCTAAAATGCAGAGCGCCTCTCCTCCTCCAAAGGAACGCAGTTCCTCACCAGCAACGGAACAAAGCTGGATGGAGAATGATTTTGACGAGCTGAGAGAAGAAGGCTTCAGACGATCAAATTACTCTGAGCTACGGGAGGACATTCAAACCAAAGGCAAAGAAGTTGAAAACTTTGAAAAAAATTTAGAAGAATGTATAACTAGAATAACCAATACAGAGAAGTGCTTAAAGGAGCTGATGGAGCTGAAAACCAAGGCTCGAGAACTACGTGAAGAATGCAGAAGCCTCAGGAGCCGATGCGATCAACTGGAAGAAAGGGTATCAGCAATGGAAGATGAAATGAATGAAACGAAGCGAGAAGGGAAGTCTAGAGAAAAAAGAATAAAAAGAAATGAGCAAAGCCTCCAAGAAATATGGGACTATGTGAAAAGACCAAATCTACGTCTGATTGGTGTACCTGAAAGTGACGCAGAGAATGAAACCAAGTTGGAAAACACTCTGCAGGATATTATCCAGGAGAACTTCCCCAATCTAGCAAGGCAGGCCAACGTTCAGATTCAGGAAATACAGAGAACGCCACAAAGATACTCCTCGAGAAGAGCAACTCCAAGACACATAATTGTCAGATTCACCAAAGTTGAAATGAAGGAAAAAATGTTAAGGGCAGCCAGAGAGAAAGGTCGGGTTACCCTCAAAGGGAAGCCCATCAGACTAACAGCGGATCTCTCGGCAGAAACCCTACAAGCCAGAAGAGAGTGGGGGCCAATATTCAACATTCTTAAAGAAAAGAATTTTCAACCCAGAATTTCATATCCAGCCAAACTAAGCTTCATAAGTGAAGGAGAAATAAAATACTTTACAGACAAGCAAATGCTGACCGATTTTGTCACCACCAGGCCAGCCCTAAAAGAGCTCCTGAAGGAAGTGCTAAATATGGAAAGGAACAACCGGTACCAGCCGCTGCAAAATCATGCCAAAATGTAAAGACCATCAAGACTAGGAAGAAACTGCATCAACTAACGAGCAAAATCACCAGCTAACATCATAATGACAGGATCAAATTCACACATAACAATATTAACTTTAAATGTAAATGGACTAAATTCTCCAATTAAAAGACACAGACTGGCAAGTTGGATAAAGAGTCAAGACCCATCAGTGTGCTGTATTCAGGAAACCCATCTCACGTGCAGAGACACACATAGGCTCAAAATAAAAGGATGGAGGAAGATCTACCAAGCAAATGGAAAACAAAAAAAGGCAGGGGTTGCAATCCTAGTCTCTGATAAAACAGACTTTAAACCAACAAAGATCAAAAGACACAAAGAAGGCCATTACATAATGGTAAAGGGATCAATTCAACAAGAGGAGCTAACTATCCTAAATATTTATGCACCCAATACAGGAGCACCCAGATTCATAAAGCAAGTCCTGAGTGACCTACAAAGAGACTTAGACTCCCACACATTAATAATGGGAGACTTTAACACCCCACTGTCAACATTAGACAGATCAACGAGACAGAAAGTCAACAAGGATACTCAGGAATTGAACTCAGCTCTGCACCAAGCGGACCTAATAGACATCTACAGAACTCTCCACCCCAAATCAACAGAATATACATTTTTTTCAGCACCACACCACACCTATTCCAAAATTGACCACATACTTGGAAGTAAAGCTCTCCTCAGCAAATGTAAAAGAACAGAAATTGTAACAAACTATCTCTCAGACCACAGTGCAATCAAACTAGAACTCAGGATTAAGAATCTCACTCAAAGCCGCTCAACTACATGGAAACTGAACAACCTGCTCCTGAATGACTGCTGGGTACATAACGAAATGAAGGCAGGAATAAAGATGTTCTTTGAAACCAACGAGAACAAAGACACAACATACCAGAATCTCTGGGACGCATTCAAAGCAGTGTGCAGAGGGAAATTTATAGCACTAAATGCCCACAAGAGAAAGCAGGAAAGATCTAAAATTGACACCCTAACATCACAATTAAAAGAACTAGAAAAGCAAGAGCAAACACATTCAAAAGTTAGCAGAAGGCAAGAACTAACTAAAATCAGAGCAGAACTGAAGGAAATAGAGACACAAAAAACCCTTCTAAAAATTAATGAATCCAGGAGCTGGTTTTTTGAAAGGATCAACAAAATTGATAGACTGCTAGCAAGACTAATAAAGAAAAAAAGAGAGAAGAATCAAATAGACGCAATAAAAAATGATAAAGGGGATATCACCACCGATCCCACAGAAATACAAACTACCATCAGAGAATACTACAAACACCTCTACGCAAATAAACTAGAAAATCTAGAAGAAATGGATACATTCCTCGACACATACACTCTCCCAAGACTAAACCAGGAAGAAGTTGAATCTCTGAATAGACAAATAACAGGAGCTGAAATTGTGGCAATAATCAATAGTTTACCAACCAAAAAGAGTCCAGGACCAGATGGATTCACAGCCGAATTCTACCAGAGGTACAAGGAGGAACTGGTACCATTCCTTCTGAAACTATTCCAATCAATAGAAAAAGAGGGAATCCTCCCTAACTCATTTTATGAGGCCAGCATCATTCTGATACCAAAGCCTGGCAGAGACACAACCAAAAAAGAGAATTTTAGACCAATATCCTTGATGAACATTGATGCAAAAATCCTCAATAAAATACTGGCAAACCGAATCCAGCAGCACATCAAAAAGCTTATCCACCATGATCAAGTGGGCTTCATCCCTGGGATGCAAGGCTGGTTCAACATACGCAAATCAATAAATGTAATCCAGCATATAAACAGAGCCAAAGACAAAAACCACATGATTATCTCAATAGATACAGAAAAAGCCTTTGACAAAATTCAACAACCCTTCATGCTAAAAACTCTCAATAAATTAGGTATTGATGGGACATATTTCAAAATAATAAGAGCTATCTATGACAAACCCACAGCCAATATCATACTGAATGGGCAAAAACTGGAAGCATTCCCCTTGAAAACTGGCACAAGACAGGGATGCCCTCTCTCACCGCTCCTATTCAACATAGTGTTGGAAGTTCTGGCCAGGGCAATCAGGCAGGAGAAGGAAATAAAGGGTATTCAATTAGGAAAAGAGGAAGTCAAATTGTCCCTGTTTGCAGACGACATGATTGTTTATCTAGAAAACCCCATCGTCTCAGCCCAAAATCTCCTTAAGCTGATAAGCAACTTCAGCAAAGTCTCAGGATGCAAAATCAATGTACAAAAATCACAAGCATTCTTATACACCAACAACAGACAAACAGAGAGCCAAATCATGAGTGAACTCCCATTCACAATTGCTTCAAAGAGAATAAAATACCTAGGAATCCAACTTACAAGGGATGTGAAGCACCTCTTCAAGGAGAACTACAAACCACTGCTCAGTGAAATAAAAGAGGACACAAACAAATGGAAGAACATTCCTTGCTCATGGGTAGGAAGAATCAATATCGTGAAAATGGCCATACTGCCCAAGGTAATTTACAGATTCAATGCCATCCCCATCAAGCTTCCAATGACTTTCTTCACAGAATTGGAAAAAACTACTTTAAAGTTCATATGGAACCAAAAGAGAGCCCACATCGCCAAGTCAATCCTAAGCCAAAAGAACAAAGCTGGAGGCATCACACTACCTGACTTCAAACTATACTACAAGGCTACAGTAACCAAAGCAGCATGGTACTGGTACCAAAACAGAAATATAGATCAATGGAACAGAACAGAGCCCTCAGAAATAACGCCGCTTACCTACAACTATCTGATCTTTGACAAACCTGAGAAAAACAAGCAATGGGGAAAGGATTCCCTATTTAATAAATGGTGCTGGGAAAACTGGCTAGCCATATGTAGAAAGCTGAAACTGGATCCCTTCCTTACACCTTATACAAAAATCAATTCAAGATGGATTAAAGATTTAAACGTTAGACCTAAAACCATAAAAACCCTAGAAGAAAACCTGGGCATTACCATTCAGGACATAGGCGTGGGCAAGGACTTCATGTCCAAAACACCAAAAGCAATGGCAACAGAAGCCAAAATTGACAAATGGGATCTATATAAACTGAAGAGCTTCTGCACAGCAAAAGAAACTACCATCAGAGTGAATAGGCAACCTACAACATGGGAGAAAATTTTTGCAACCTACTCATCTGACAAAGGGCTAATATCCAGAATCTACAGTGAACTCAAACAAATTTACAAGAAAAAAACAAACAACTCCATCAAAAAGTGGGCAAAGGACATGAACAGGCACTTCTCAAAAGAAGACATTTATGCAGCCAAAAAACACATGAAAAAATGCTCATCATCACTGGCCATCAGAGAAATGCAAATCAAAACCACTATGAGATATCATCTCACACCAGTTAGAATGGCAATCATTAAAAAGTCAGGAAACAACAGGTGCTGGAGAGGATGTGGAGAAATAGGAACACTTTTACACTGTTGGTGGGACTGTAAACTAGTTCAACCATTGTGGAAGTCAGTGTGGCGATTCCTCAGGGATCTAGAACTAGAAATACCATTTGACCCAGCCATCCCATTACTGGGTATATACCCAAATGACTATAAATCATGCTGCTATAAAGACACATGCACACGTACGTTTATTGCGGCATTATTCACAATAGCAAAGACTTGGAACCAACCCAAATGTCCAACAATGATAGACTGGATTAAGAAAATGTGGCACATATACACCATGGAATACTATGCAGCCATAGAAAATGATGAGTTCATATCCTTTGTAGGGACATGGATGAAATTGGAAACCATCATTCTCAGTAAACTATCGCAAGAACAAAAAACCAAACACCGCATATTCTCACTCATAGGTGGGAATTGAACAATGAGATCACATGGACACAGGAAGGGGAATATCATACTCTGGGGACTGTGGTGGGGAGGGGGGAGGGGGGAGGGATAGCATTGGGAGATATACCTAATGCTAGATGACGAGTTAGTGGGTGCAGCGCACCAGCATGGCACATGTATACATATGTAACTAACCTGCACAATGTGCACATGTACCCTAAAACTTAAAGTATAATAAAAAAAAAAAAAAAAAAGAGTTAACCTCTTGATACTAGGTTCATGCAAATGACTTGCCAGGCCAATGAGAATTTAAAGACACAACGCAAAGACTTAAAATGGGTGGATATTGTTAACTTAAATAAAATCCAATTTATAAATTTAGAAAAAAGAGAAAAGGAGACTTTATTTTTTATAGTGTTACAGCCTGCAAGGTGGCCATTCTGACAGGCTGAGAAGCATAGCCTCTGGCCAGAAGCCAGAAACAAATATTTTATTGGGAGACAGTGGTGGGCAAAGGGAACAGGAATTTATGCTGAGTGGGGTGGCCACATATACTTATTTAATAAGGTATAGGAGGAGTCATGAATATTTATGAAAGGAGAAACGTGCACATGTGCAATTGTGCTTCATGCTTCTCCATGTTCAAAACTGGCAGTAATAGGAAGGTGTAGTTTTTGGCCCTCTGATGTCAAAAGGTAAAGTAAAGGACATTAAACCTTTACTGCACATTCTCATAGACTGGCCAGAACCACTCCATAATTTGGTGGTCTCTCTTTTTTTTTTTTTTTTTTCCAAGAAGGAGTCTTGCTCTGCCACCCAGGCTGGAATGTAGTGGCACGATCTCGGCTCACTGCAATCTCCACCTCCAGAGTTCGGGCAATTCCCCTGCCTCAGCCTCCAGAGTAGCTAGGACTACAGGCATGCGCCACCATGCCCAGCTAATTTTTGTATTTTAAGTAGAGATGGGGTTTCACCACGTTAGCCAGGCTGGTCTCGATGGTGGTCTCTTATCAGGCAAAAAAGGAGGGGCAGTGTCAGGCAGTTGGTTGATAACAGTGGTGGCATTATTTGAAAGGGCTAGTTTCTGTTTAGCCTTTAGAGAAGAAAGCCTAACAGCAGTCAGCAAAGCTGCAGAGAGGGAATAATGAGGTGTGTCCAACCTCCTATCCTGACATGGCAGAGAACTCAGTTTCCAAGGTTACTCTGGGGTCTCTATGGCCAAGAGATGGTTTGTTCAGTCAGTTGGGGGACTTAGAGTTTTATACTTAGTTTACAGTATGCACAAGGTAGCTTGCACTCTTCCACTTTTGCCAATGACAGAACACACTCAGGTTAACCTAGTACAGAATGAGAGCCACATGGAGTACATATAAGTGTTCCAGTTGCTGCAGCAGTGGGCAGCTTCAATCAGCCAACAGCCAGCTGATTCCCAGACATGTGAGCAAGCCCAGTCAAGATCAGTTGAACTTCCTCATCAACCCCCAGCTTTTCCCAGACAAAAGGGCAATAAACACATGCCTCTAAATTCTAGGGTAGTTTGTTATGTAGTAAAAGTAAAAAAAAATAGCAGATAATTTGTGATTATCAGATATAATTTTTGGATATTCTGAAGTACAACTGGTACCCTTATTACAATAAAATAGACCTAATACTTAAGCACTAAAGAGCCTACCCTCACAAAAAAAGTTATTAAAAAAATCATCTTAGTTTCAATTATTATATATATATATAGAAAACACAAGAGTTTCTCATGCATATATGAACATGTCAAATTTATGAAAACATATATATGTCTGTATATATATGTGAATACATAGATATGTCAAATTTATGAATACGTACATATTTATATGTATAGACAGCATCTACCACATCCCATGCACCATTTTAGGATATGGAAATGAACTAACCAGACAACATCTTGCCATTATAAAGTTGAAATTCTGGGGGTGGCATACTAATAATAAATTAATTAACATAAAATATGAAATAAGAGTCCAGGCATGGTGACTCAGGCCTATAATCCCAGCACTTTGGGAGGCTGAGGCAGGCAGATCACTTTAGGTCAGGAGTTTGAGCCCAGCCTGGTCAACATGGCAAAACCCCATCTCTACTAAAAATACAAAAATTACACGGGCATAGTTGTAGGTGCCTGTAATCCCAGCTACGCAGGAGGCTGAGGCAGGAAAGTCGCTTGAACCTGGGAGGCAGAGGTTGCAGTGAGCTGAGATCACACCACTGGACTCCAGCCTAGGCGACAGAGTGATAATCTGTCTCAAAAAATAAAATAAAATACATGAAAAAAGTACCACAGATAAAATAAAGTAGGGTAAAGGGGACTGTGAGTTCTAAATGTGGAGTTATCAGGAAAGGCTTCACTGTAAGCTGAGATCTGAACAGAGACCTGAAGGAAATCAAGAACTGAGTCAGGTGGATGTTTGGAGGAAGAACATTACAGGGTGAAGCTCATTTGGCAAGCACAAAGAACTGCCATGTGCCTAGAGTGCAATGAGCAGCGGAGAGAAAAGAAGGAAATGAGTTCAGAGAGGCAGCTGCAGGCTAGGATAAGGATTTTGTTTTTTTAATCTAAACAAGATTGCATGCTATTAGAGGTTTTGAGAAAAAATTAACATGAGAATGAACTGTAGAAGCAAGGGAAGAAGCAAGTATACTGGTTAGCTTGCAGAAATCCAGCTAAGATCTTTAGACCAAATGTTAACATTAGAAGTGCTAAAAAGTTCTTGGAATCTGGATGTATTTTGAAGACAGATTCCACAGCACTTGCTGATGAACTGGGATTTGTGATTGAGAGTACCAGAGGAACTAAAACTGAAGGTTCTAAGAAACATGAAGAATGGAATTGTCACTATTGAGACATGGAAGGCAGAGATCAGGATGTAAGAGGCAGGGATGGGATGAGTCAGGCAGTTGATTTTTTAGAAGCTCTTTTTTCTTTTTGTCTGTGTTTTGATTTGTGTTTTTGAGAGACCTATTAACCACCCAAACAAAAATGTTTAATAGGCACTTAGATATACAAGTCTGAAGTTCAGGAAAGAAGTGCATGCTGTATATATACATTTGGAATGGAAAGCTAATAGTAGTAGTGCCCTAAAGTTCAGCTTAAGCTTTGGTTTTGAGGAAAATTCTATTATTCAACTTTGGAAAAGTGAATATACTGAATGCTGCCATTATTTCTTGTACTTGTGAACAAGGAATTTGCCATCAAATCCTATTGGCATAACAAGGTAATAAAATAAGGCACACTGTGTCAATATCAGGTCAATCCAGAGGGATAGGAAGCACACAGGGGTTTAAACAGAAAAAGTTTAATATGAAGAATTATTAAACTATGATAAAAGAGTAACTCTAGGATATAAGAAAACTCTGTGCCATGCTCTAGGACTAAGATAGAGTACCTAACGAAGGACAAACTTGGAAGGGGGACTCTCCTTCCTAAGGTTGGGATTCAGACCTTTGTGGAGAAAGTGAAGTTCAGTCTACTGGATGACAAAGAAGTTTGTCAGTTTGCCCAGACCAGAGCTGGTCTGTAGTTGGTGGGCAAGCAGGAAGCATCCTTTTGGAGTACAGGAAGGGCACAGAGGAGACACAGGTGGGACATAGGTGAGCATAGCTAGGCATGTGAGCATGTAGAAGGAATGGGGTTTCCGATGCAGGAGAGGGCTTGGAGCCCACATTGCCCATGAGGTGAGCCACTGCCCAGAGCAAGGTATGCAGACATGCAGAGAGAATGGGGAGCTGGGGCACAGACTAATGACAGATAGTGGGGCTAGACAAATGGGCATGCAGAGGGAAAGAAGCCATGGCATGGCAGAAGGCCCTGGAGCACAAAGTGCCTATGTCAGGAGTACCATGGGAAACAGATCTGGGATATGGATGTGCAAAGGGAGAAATAAGAGTGTCAGTGTGGAAAAGTAGGCTTGATCTTGTGGTGGTCTATATTGAAAGGGCAGCAGGAAACTAATCACCAGAACCATAAAGGGCTGTGAGATTGCTGAGGGCCTGTACATTCTGAATGGATGGCTGCAGATGCACACTAGCCATACCACTGACCCACCATGCAGCAGCCAGAAACTGAAGAGCCCCTTCCTCCTGAAATGTCCTTCAGCACCCTCTGCTGAGAAAACACAACATCATGCTCATTGTCAAGGAGAAATTCTTAAAAGGAATTTGGTCCATTTGAAGAGCATGTACTAAAAGGTACATTTTGGAGCTAAGAGGCAAAAAATTGAGAGCTGGGATATATGCCATTAAGATTTATAATTAATATCTGAATGGCTACTCTCAGGTAAGCATTCTAGAAATAACTTTTAGTAAAATTCACTATGTGTAACATATGTTGAAATCGTATCAATCAAAATTTAATTGTATGTTTATTGTTGAAAGAGTAAGAAATGATTGTACAATTTGTAATGGTTTATACAAAACAATTATTAAGAACTGTCAGTTTTTAATGTAAATAGTGAATATACTTACAGTCAATACCCCTTTTACCAGAGAGTTTGTTAGGCAGATAACTTTAGGAAGAATAAATCCTTTTTTAACAATAAAGGCTTATCAAAATTTAAACAATAAATCAAAAAACAGTATTTGTATATAAGCTTACATTGTAATTTTTGTAAAATGTTTGCTGTCTTAGCTTCAAAACATTAATCAAATAACCTCTCAGTATATATTTATTTTGTAGTCATTTAATTTTATTTAGACCATGAGTCCTACAAGAAAAAGTTCTATCTGGTAATTCTTCTCAAAATTATAACAATAAAATAAAAACAGAATTATCAACTTTGCTACCTCAAAATTTAATCAAAAAGAAAACATCCAAAAGTAAATTAATCTATTTTCAATTGTATTCTACTAAACATAACACAGGATATAAACATAAATAAAATGTTAGAGAGACAGGTGGAAATTCAGAGATAACTTGTCATTTTGGAAGCCTGTACCATTGCTGTATTTTTAGATCCAAGGGTGGAAAGGTTAAAGATAATTTATTCTCAACTGATATTTTGAAGTAGCAGGTGTAGGCAACACTTTTAAATTTTAAATTGTTGCCTACACAACAATATTCAAAAAGAGCTATGTATTTTACATTAATGAAATTGTATCATCACTCCTTTTATATTAGGTCAACAAACATTTTTATATGCCTTTTCTATTTTATGCTTTCTTAGTTTCAAGCTCACTTTTAATTTCCTTTCAGAAATAATTCTTTCCTATTTTCTTTTTTATAAAACACAGTAGTGAACTCCATGATAGAGAGAAATTGACTGTACCTTTAATCATGAATTTATTGGATTCAAAACCAAATTACATTATTGGTGCTATTTCTAATATGTACATTGAAATTACTGTATAATTTATTATTATTATTATTATTATTTTTACAGACAGGGTCTTGTTCTGTTGCCCAGATTGGAGTGCAGTGGTGGAATCATAGTTCGCTGCAGACTCAAACTCCTAAGCTCAAGCAATTCTTCTGCCTTAGCCTCTTAAGTAGCTAAGTGCATGCCCCCATGCCTGGCTAAATGTTTTTTCTTTTTAACAGCTGGAATCTCACTATATTGTCTAGACAGGTCACAGACTCATGAGCTCAAGTAATCTCCCCGCCTCAGCCTTCCAAAGTGCTGAGATTACAGGCATGAGCCACCACACCCAGCCTGCTTTTAAATAAATAGAAAATATGTTGGCAAAAATAGTCACATTTTATCCTAAAATTACTATACTGTATTTATACTTTGAAAAGTTCAACTAAAGAGCCAAAACATCAATTTTATAAACATTTATATAATATTAAGCATTGCAAGGTGATGTAGGAAATGCAAGGAAGAATAATATAGCACAATGCCCCACCCCTAAATTTCTCACAACCCATTGAGGAAAGATAGGCACAAATAAACTATTAAAAACATCAGAAAGCTTGGCATGATGATACATGCCTGTTGTCCCAGCTACTTGTGAGGCTGAGGAGGGAGGATTTATGGAGCCCAGGGGTTCAAGTCCAACCTGGGTAACATGGCAAGACTCTGCCTCTAAAATATAGGGGGTGTGTGTGTGTGTGTGTGTGTCAGAAAGACTGCAATAAATGCCACAGTGGACCTTCAGTAATTATATTCCTCCCATTTTAAGCAAACTGGTCTTTTATTTACAAAAATTTCTTTAAAGATAAGCTTTTGCTTATTAAGCACTTTTTAGCAGTCCTCAAGATTTGTATTCTATTACATATGATATAGTAATTGTAACTTATTCTTGGAGTAACTACAGTTCTCTTTATATTACTTTGTGGATTACCTACCCTTTTGAGTTTTAAGTAAATTTGGCATAAAACCATATTTCACAATGTCTGGGGTACAGGACCTTCTTACCATCTCTGGAAATTTTAGGACTTAATTCCTTATAATTCTGTTTTTATGGCCCAGTGAACCATTTTATTTTCTTCAGCCTCATCACTCCTCCTCCTCAAGTCAAAACCAACAAGTAAACAGTTTGACCACAACTCGGTTGTACCATTCTGTGGCTTGCCTAAGAAATTCACTCACACCAAGCATATCATGGTTATATTCTTGCTAAAATGGTTAGGTGAGGTTTACAGTAAGGAGTAGGATGCAAATCAGGGTGCCTGCTGTTGTCCACAACTTCACTGCTGTCTTTTGCTTTCTCTTGGTGGTACTTTGTTCACTCTAACAGTTAGGATTAGGTTTGGGTGAATATATCTGAAAACCCAGAAGAAAAGTGAATTTTAGCTCATTTTCACACACACACAAAATCAGCAGTATAGGATCATAGTGTTGGCTCCACACTAGTGAAGAACCCATCTCCTTTCCATCCTCCTTTCCCACAATACACAGTACTTATCTTCTAACCTCAAAACCACATAAGACTGTAAAAATGGCTACTGAGGTTCCAGGGAGAAGAAAAAAGAGGTGGAAGGTGCAAAGTGCATCCTCTGCCAGCTGTCTGTCTCCACTTTGAGGAGTCTTCCCGTACGACCGGCTCAGTGATGTCCAAACACAGGCAATGGTTACACCTGGCTATGATTAACCACTACGTTTGTAGTCTTTTAGCTGGATGAATAGTCTTTTGGATAGAATTAAATTCTGATTATTGGAAATTGAAATGTAGTCAGTCTATCCTATTTACCATCCTGTTATGATAAAAAGGGCTCATAAATAGAAAGGAATGTAAAGCATATGAGAGAGAAAGGGTAGATTACTGGGAATAATAAAAAGAGATGAAGGAAAGTAAATATGGCCCTTGGAGAGTAGCATTGCAATGTAAAGAGAAATTAACTGAGGGATGAAGGTGAAGAGAATAGGATAAAAACAGAGGCTACACATGCACAACATGCAGGTTTGTTACATATGTATACATGTGCCATGTTGGTGTGCTGCACCCGTTAACTTGTCATTTACATTAGGTAAATCTCCTAATGCTATCCCTAGAAATTAAAGTATAATTTAAAAATGCAAAAATAAATAAATAAATAAAAATAAAATAAAAACAGAGGCAATTATTTATTCACCTTCTATTTACCAAATACTACACTTGGTTACTGAATGTACAATGGCAAACAAGTGAGATACAATCTCTGCCTCTATGAAATTCATATTCTAGTACTTTGAGAGCAATAAAAGCACAATGTGTCTAAATTGTTAGTTGGAGGACCAGTCACAGAATAAATTGGCCTCAATATTTTAAAATATTCACAACAAAGCAAAACAAATCCTCAAACTGTCACTAAAACTTTAGCAGAGGAAGAGACTTTAAAATTGCTAGTGGAAGCAATATGGTAAAGAAATCAGTATTGATTATTATTATTTTTTTTAAAACAGAGTCTTACTCCAAGGCTACAGTTCAGTGGCACAGTCTTGGCTCATGGCAACCTCTGCCTCCCAGGTTCCAGTGATCCTCCTGCCTCAGCCTCCTGGGTACCTGGGATTACAGGTATGCACCACCATGCCTAGCTAATTTTTGTATTTTTAGTAGAGATGGGGTTTCACCATATTGACAAGACTAGTCTCGAACTCCTGACCTCACATGATCTCCCCACCTTGGCCTCCCAAAGTGCTGGGATTACATGCATGAGCCACTGCATCCAGCTAATTATTACTGTTTTAAAATATGCAAAATATTATTGATGGTTTTAATTTTTGAATGCTGTTTGTATTTCAGTAAAAATTTTAAAAAGGAATTAACTATGTTCATTTTACATGTATGTATATACACATAAATTGTACTTTTACACATATATATTTAAATGTACTATGAACATTATTATAAGTTAAACCTATAAGGCAGGCACTAATAGTATCATGAAATTTTACAGATGACAATATTGAATAACAATTTATTGGGTAATAACTTTGCCCATGGTCACACAACCAATAAGTAACAAAGCTGAGATTCAATTCTGGAAGTCTGGTTCCAAAGTTTGTACTTGTAACCAACTCATTATGCTTCCCCTCCATTGCCTATTCATTGTCTCCTTTAACTTATTTGCCACTCCCATTACTTTAATTTTATTAGAAATAAATATTCTTTAACCTCAGGAGCTATAAAGAGGCTATTCTCTAAACAAAATATTACAGCAAGATGAATGGATTAGGGAGAACAGTAAAGAGAACAAAGTTCCATTTGGTGAGATCTGTCTAGTGTTCGGAAGAAGTGGCATTTAATATGGTATTGGAATGATAGGTGAAATTTTAATAGGAAATGTGGACAGAAGGACATTGCCTATAGGAAAGACAAATATTCTTAAAAAGCACTAAAGCCATTAATATCTACTATATACTTTAATAAAATTGGATAAATCACAGAAAATCTCTGAAAAATCTCCAAAACTAGAAAATGTTCTTTATTACTATTGCCTTCTGTTTTTCAGTATAGTGGGATTTGAAGAAGCAACACTGTGAAACTAAAAGAGCACTGCAGTGCATGCCAAAAATCTACAATTTTTGGCTGGTTTCCTTCCGTTTACTAATTTTAGGAGTAATAGGAGAATAATAATGTCAATGTATGCTGCCTACCTCACAAGTTTCTTTTAAGAATTAAAAGAGATTTTAAGTACTTTGAAAACTATTAAGTACTATACAAATATATTAGGTTGTGATGATTAATCACTATTATACAGGAGCTCAGTAAATAATAGTTACAGGATGGTTAAAATGCACTTCATACTGAAAAATCCATCCAAGAAAAACTTCACAAAAATGCAATAACAGATGTTCCTATTTAGTTAAAGGAGAGAATACTGTTAGGCCTTCAGCTTATAGCTTATACTTAAATTGTAACAACAACAGCTTGTTTAGGTTTGTCAGTTTTTTCTCTGTCAATTTTTAGCCAACATTATACCATAAAATCAGCTCTTTCTTTAAATCAGACAGAAAGGTCCTATTCTGATGCGACTTTAAAAACTGATCCAAGGGGAAATTTAAGCATGCCTCCCAGGCAGCATAAAATTGAGCCAAAAATTCCAATTCCTATCAGGAATCTCTCATACAGACTCTATGCTATAAGTAAAGCAATGCAGTTTTCTGGACCACCACAAGATTTTCCCAGCCATGTTGCTATACCTGGTTCTATTAGCTCTAGGGAATGGGCAAAAGGATTGCAAAATCAGTGAAAAACTTTCAGTTTCTTACCTTCTTATTTCATATAAAAGCTACTCCTTGGTTGGTTTTACAGTCAAATGTATGAAGTATTATAAACCCCTACCGTTCTGTTGCATAAAAAATATATTCAGTTAACTTCTCTATTCTAGATTTCATTATTTTAGATTAGATACTTTGAGCCCTAATACTTGCTTTAACTAGGATAAAAATCATTGCTCTTCAGTTGTTTCATTCATAGTGGATTAACCATTCTACTTTATTTCTCATATTATATCTCTGATAAAGTATCAAACTGAGATATCAAATTACTATCTATCAGTGTTCTGCTTTTAGAATCTATCAATCAGGGGGGTGGTTCCAAGATGGCCAAATAGGAACAACTCCAGTCTACAGCTCCCAGCATGAGCGACACAAAAGACAGGTGATTTCTGCATTTCCAAATGAGGTACTGGGTTCATCTCGCTGGGGTTCATCAGACAGTGGGGACAGGACAGTGGGTGCAGGCCACCGAACAGAAGCCAAAGCAGGGCGAGGCATCGACTCATCTGGGAAGCACAAGGGGTCAGGGAATTCCCTTTCCCAGCCAAAGGAAGGGGTGACAGACAGCACCTGGAAAATCAGGTCACTCCCACCCTAATACTGTGCTTTTCCAATGGTCGTAGCAAACGGCACACCAGGAGATTATATCCCATGCCTGGCTCGGAGGGTCCCATGCCCACGGAGCCTCGCTCATTCCTGGCACAGCAGTCTGAGATCGAATGGCAAGGTGACAGCGAGGCTGGGGGAGGGGCGTCCAACATTGCTGAGGCTTGAGTAGGTAAACAGCAGCCAGGAAGCTCGAACTGGGTGGAGCCCACCTCAGCTCAAGGAGGACTGCCTGCCTCTGTAGACTCCACCTCTACGGGCAGGGCATAGCTGAACAAAAGGCAGCAGAAACCTCTGCAGACTTAACTGTCCCTGTCTGACAGCTTTGAAGAGACTAGTGGTTCTCCCAGCATGGAGTTTGAGATCACAGAATGGACAGACTGTCTCCCAAAGTGGGTCCCTGACCCCCAAGTAGCCTATCTGGGAGGCACCCCCAGTAGGGGCAGACTGACTCCTCACACAGCCGGGTACTACTCTGAGACGAAGCTTCCAGAGGAACAATCAGGCAGCAACATTTGCTATTCAGCAATATTTGCTGTTCTGCAGCCTCCACTACTGATACCCAGGCAAACAGAGCCTGGAGTGGACCTCCAGCAAACTCCAACAGACCTGCCACTGAGGGTCCTGACTGTTAGAAGGAAAACTAACAAACAGAAAGGACATCCACACCAAAACCCCATCTGTATGTCACCATCATCAAAGACCAAAGGTAGATAAAACCACAAAGATGGGGAAAAAACAGAGTAGAAAAGCCGAAAATTCTAAAAATCAGAGCACCTCCTCCCCTGCAAAGGAACACAGCTCCTCACCAGCAATGGAACAAAGCTGGATGGAGAATGGCTTTGATGAATTGAGAGAAGAAGGCTTCAGATGATCAAACTTCTCCGAGGTAAAGGAAGAAAGTCAAACCCAACACAAAGAAGCTGAAAACCTTGAAACAAGATTAGACAAATGGCTAACTAGAATAACCAGTGTAGATAAGTCCTTAAATGACCTGATGGAACTGAAAACCCTGGCATGAGAACTACATGACAAATGTACAAGCTTCAGTAACCGATTCGATCAACTGGAAGAAAGGGTATCAGTGATTGAAGATCAAATGAATGAAATGAAGCGAGAAGAGAAGTTTAGAGAAAAAAAGGGTAAAAAGAAATGAACAAAGCCTCCAAGAAATACGGGACTATGTGAAAAGACCAAATCTATATCTGACTGGTATACCTGAAAGTGACGGGGAGAATGGAACCAAGTTGGAAAACACTCTGCAGGATATTATCCAGGAGAACTTCCCCAACCTAGCAAGGCAGGCCAACATTAAACTTCAGAACATACAGAGACCACCACAAAGATACTCCTCAACAAGAGCAACTCCAAGACGCATAATTGTCAGATTCACCAAAGTTGAAATGAAAGAAAAAATGTTAAGGGCAGCCAGAGAGAAAGATCGAGTTACCCACAAATGGAGGCCCATCAGACTAACAGTGGATCACTCAGCAGAAACTCTACAAGCCAGAAGAGAGTGGGGGCCAATATACAACGTTCTTAAAGAAAAGAATTTTCAACCCAGAAATTCATATCCAGCCAAACTAAGCTTCATAAGTGAAGGAGAAATAAAATCCTTTACAGACAAGCAAATGCTGAGAGATTCTGTCACCACCAGGCCTGCCCTAAAAGAGCTCCTGAAAGAAGCACTAAACATGGAAAGGAACAACCGGTACCAGCCACTGCAAAAACATGCCAAAATGTAAAGACCATCGATGCTAGGAAGAAACTGCATCAACTAACGAGCAAAATAACCAGCTAACATCATAATGACAGGATCAAATTCACACATAACAATATTAACCTTAAATGTAAATGGGCTAAATGCTCCAATTAAAAGACACAGACTGACAAACTGGATACAGAGTCAAGACCCATCAGTGTGCTGTATTCAGGAGACCCATCTCACATGCAGAGACACACATAGGCTCGAAATAAAGGGATGGAGGAAGATCTACCAAGCAAATGGAAAACAAAAAAAGGCAGGGGTTGCAATCCTAGTTTCTGATAAAACAGACTTTAAACCAACAAAGATCAAAAGACACAAAGAAGGCCATTACATAACGGTAAAGGGATCAATTCAACAAGAAGAGCTAACTATCTTAAATCTATATGCACCCAATACAGGAGCACCCAGGTTCATAAAGCAAGTCCTTAGAGACCTACAAAGAGACTTAGACTCCCACACAATAATAATGTAAGACTTTAACACCCCACTGTCAACATTAGACAGATCAACGAGACAGAAAGTTAACAAGGATATCCAGGAATTGAACTCAGCTCTGCAACAAGTGGACCTAATAGACATCTGCAGAATGCTCCACCCCAAATCAACAGAATATACATTCTTCTCAGCACCACATCACACTTATTCCAAAATTGACCACAGAGTTGGAAGTAAAGCACTTCTCAGCAAATGTAAAAGAACAGAAATTATAACAAACTGTCTCTCAGACCACAGTGCAATCAAACTAGAACTCAGGATTAAGAATCTCACTCAAAACTGCTCAACTACATGGAAACTGAACAACCTGCTCCTGAATGACTACTGGGTATGTAAGAAAATGAAGCCAGAAATAAAGATGTTCTTTGAAACCAACGAGAACAAAGACACAACATACCAGAATCTCTGGGACACATTTAAAGCAGTGGGTAGAGGGAAATTTATAGCACTAAATGCCCACAAGAGAAAGCAGCAAAGATCTAAAATTGACACCCTAACATCACAATTAAAAGAACTAGAGAAGCAAGAACAAACACATTCAAAAGCTAGCAGAAGGCAAGAAATAACTAAGATCAGAGCAGAACTGAATGAGATAGAGACACAAAAAACCCTTCAAAAAAATCAATGAATCCAGGAGCTGGTCTTTTGAAAAGATCAAGAAAATTTATAGACTGCTAGCAAGACTAATAAAGAAGAAAAGAGAGAAGAATCAAATAGATGCAATAAAAAATGATAAAGGGAATATCACCACTGGTCCCACAGAAATACAAACTACCATCAGAGAATACTATAAACACCTCTATGCAAATAAACTAGAAAATCTAGAAGAAGCGGATAAACTCCTGGACACATACACCCTCCCAAGACTAAACCAGGAAGAAGTTGAATCCCTTAATAGACCAATAACAGGCTCTGAAATTGAGGCAATAATTAATAGCCTACCAAGCAAAAAAAAGTCCAGGACCAGATGGATTCACAGCCGAATTCTACCAAAGGTACAAGAAGGAGCTCATAACCAATCCTTCTGAAACTATTCCAATGAATAGAAAAAGAAGGAATCCTCCCTAACTCATTTTATGAGGCCATCATCATCCTGATACTAAAGCCTGGAAAAGACACACACAAAAAAGAGAATTTTAGACCAATATCCCTGATGAAAACCAATGCAAAAATCCTGAATAAAATACTGGCAAACCAAATCCATCAGCACATCAAAAAGCTTATCCACCATGGTCAAGTGGGCTTCATCCCTGGGATGCAAGTCTGGTTCAACATAGGCAAATCAATAAACGTAATCCAGCATATAAACAGAACCAAAGACAAAAACCACAGGATTATCTCAATAGATGCAGAAGAGGCCTTTGACAAAATTCAACAGCCCTTCATGCTAAAAACTCTCAAGAAATTAGGTATTGATGGGCCATATCTTAAAATAATAAGAGCTATTTATGACAAACCCACAGCCAATATCATACTGAATGGGAAAAAACTGGAAGCATTCCCTTTGAAAACTGGCACAAGACAGGTTGCCCTCTCTCACCACTCCTATTCAACATAGTGTTGGAAGTTCTGGCCAGGGCAATCAGGCAGGAGAAATCAATAATGGGTATTCAATTAGGAAAAGAGGAAGTCAAATTGTCCCTGTTTGCAGATGACAAGACTGTATATTTAGAAAACCCCATCATCTCAGCCCAAAATCTCCGTAAGCTGATACGCAAATTCAGCAAAGTCTCAGGATACAAAATCAATGTGCAAAAATCACAAGCATTCTTATACACCAATAACAGACAGAGAGCAATATCATGAGTGAACTCCCATTCACAATTGCTTCAAAGAGAATAAAATCCCTAGGAATCCAACTTACAAGGGATGTGAAGGACCTCTTCAAGGAGAACTACAAACCACTGCTCAACGAAATAAAAGAGGATACAAACAAATGGAAGAACATTCCATGCTCATGGATAGGAAGAATCAATATTGTGAAAATGGCCATACTGACCAAGGTAATTTATACATTCAATGCCATCCCCATCAAGCTACCAATGACTTTCTTCACAGAATTCAAAAAAAAACTACTTTAAAGTTCATGTGAAACGAAAAAAGTGCCTGCATTGCCAAGACCATCCTAAGCCAAAAGAAGAAAGCTAGAGGCATCATGCTACCTGACTTCAAACTTTACTACAAGCCTCCAGTAACCAAAACCACATGGTACTGGGACCAAAACACAGATATAGACCAATGGAACAGAACAGAGCCGTCAGAAATAATATCACACATCTACAACCATCTGATCTTTGACAAACCTGACACAAACAAGAAATGGGGAAAGGATTCCCTATTTAATAAATGGTGCTGGGAAAACTGGCTAGCCATATGTAGAAAGCTGAAACTGGATCCCTTCCTTACACCTTATACAAAAATTAATTCAAGATGGATTAAAGACTTCAATATTAGACCTAAAACCATAAAAACCCTACAAGAAAACCTAGGCAATACCATTCAGGACATAGGCATGGGCAAGGACTTCATGTCTAAAACACCAAAAGCAATGGCAACAAAAGACAAAATTCACAAATTCGATCTAATTAAATTAAAGAGCTTCTGCACAGTGAAAGAAACTACCATCAGAGTGAACAGGCAACCTACAGAATGGGAGAAAATTTTTGCAATCTACTCATCTGACAAAGGGCTAATATCCAGAATCTACAAAGAACTCAAACAAATTTACAAGAAAAAACAACCGCATCAAAAAGTGGGCAAAGGATATGAACAGACACTTCTCAAAAGAAGACATTTATGCAGCCAAAAGACACATGAAAAAATGCTCATCATCACTGGCCATCAGAGAAATGCAAATCAAAACCTCAATGAGATACCATCTCACACCAGTTAGAATGGCGATCATTAAAAAGTCAGGAAACAATAGGTGCTGGAGAGGATTTGGAGAAATAGGAACACTTTTACACTGTTGGTGGCACTGTAAACTAGTTCAACCATTGTGGAAGACAGTGTGGCGATTCCTCAAGGATCTAGAACTAGAAATACCATTTGACCCAGCAATCCCATTAGTGGGTATATACCCAAAGGATTATAAATCATGCTGCTATCAAGGCACATTCACATATATGTTTACTGCGGCACTATTCACAATAGCAAAGACTTGGAATCAATCCAAATGTCCATCAGTGACAGACTGGATTAAGAAAATGTGGCACATACCCCATGGAATACTATGCAGCTATAAAAAAGGATGAGTTCACATCCTTTGTAGAGACATGGATGAAGCTGGATACCATCATTCTCAGCAAACTATCACAAGGACAAAAAACCAAACACCGCATGTTCTCACTCATAGGTGGGAATTGAACAATGAGAACACTTGGACACAGGAAGCGGAACATCACACACTGCGGCCAGTCATGGGGTTGGGGGAGAGGGGAGGGAAAGCATTAGGAGACATACCTAATGTAAATGACGAGTTAATGGGTGCAGCACACCAACATGGCACATGTATACATATGTAACAAACCTGCAGGTTGTACACATGTACCCTAGAACTTAAAGTATAATAAAAAAAAGAAAAAGAAAAAGGAAATCAGAAAGTATCTGGAACCAAATAAAAATAAAAACACTCAGCCTAGGCAACAACAACAACAAAAAAGAATCTATCAATCAGCCAAAAATGAAGATTATATGCTATATCTGTGGCCTATTCCTCATTTGTAAAATTAAAATTTAATTGCATTAAATTAGGTCTAAAATAATAGAACAGCTCCATAGTTTGGAATATTTTCTAAGTGTAAAAAATTCTACTTTTTACTAAAAGACTATTTGTTACTTTTTCTAAACCAAAGTTTCTTGATTCACTTTCAAATTGCCCTAGCCAATTATTTATAATATTTCACTATTAGAGATCTGAATATGGTGTTTATCTTGCTATAGTAATGCTGTGATATTGAATATGGGAAAAAATCACTAAGGGAATTAAGACACCAAGATACAGTGCCAAAAAAACTTTCCTTCATCATTTCTGAATATTTTTTGTCCCAAATGAAACAAGTATAAATGGTAGTAGTAAAAAAGAAAAAAAAGTAGAAAAGTATAGTTCTATATTGAATCAGCAGGAATACAGCAGAAACTTGACTCTGGGATATTTTGCCCTATTATTCAATGATACATGTTGCTTAATATTACTATAGTATTACAAAGAAAAAAACACTAAAAATTAACATAGAAAATAATATTTATATAAGTTTGGTCTTATAATCAATTGGAAATGATTAAAGAGAACTATATAATGAGTTAATCTATGCATGAATTCTTGTTAGCTGTTTTAGTCTGTTCTCATACTGCTAATAAAGACATACCTGAGACTGAGAAGTCTTATGAGAATTACATCTATAATTTCTGACAAAATTTAATCTTTCTGTGTCTCTTCAAAGAACCACCAACTATAAAAGTGTTTTTAAAGAATTCTGCCTGAGATGCTTTTGAGCTTTCTAATTAAAGATAAAATGTTTTACATGTGAAAAGATAGAGGTGCTACAATTTTCTTATACTTTTCTGTACCTTGCCTAGATAACAAAAATATATATCTTTTAAAATAAAAGCAGCATAATTTTACTAGTCTTTCAAGTATGTTATAATTATACTGTCATATAATATTTTTCCAGTAAGAAATTTTTGATAATAGAAATTAAATGAAAACCAAATTTGGCATATATTTTAAAACTGTTCACCTAGAAGTATATATACCCTAGACAGTAGGTATTGTGAAATGCAATAATAATTCCAAGTCATTTTAATATATTATAAAGATGTACTAAGTCAAAACACCAGAAAGTAATTACAGTCTATTTTTATTAGAGGGTTTCCCTTTACAGTGTCGTACCACTTACTTTTACCACCATTAAAAGAATGATTTCATGTCATTGATATAAGTTTCCCCAAGCATCTTCTATTTCAAATTATACAATAATTTGTAGTAAAATATAATTGTATATACGTTTGTGTTCATACAATGAAGAAGGTGATGACTAGGAGAATGGATCTCTTTAAAAGTTTTGTTCAAATGTTATAGTGGTTATGACAGAAAGATAAATGTGAAGAAGTAAATGGAAGAAGATAAAAGTAAAACATGTATCAGGATATAAAAAATAAAACACAAGAACAAAACAAAAACAACAACAAAAATATCTTCGTTCCCACCTGGCTCCAGACCTCCGATAACTGCTTTAGGTTATAGAAATACTTTGATTAGCTGCTTAGAGTTGGAAAGAGAAAACTCAATAGGCATAATCTTTATGAAGACCATAAAAAGAAGACATGGCAAAAAAAAAAACTATGTGAGTTTAAGAGGGATGTGTGGAGCATGAGAATTAGCAGGAAGAGCAAGGAGTGAAGGTCCAAGAAAGGAGCTACTCAATTTAGTGTCGGTGAGAGTTGCTACCATAGCTGTGGCTAAAGAATCAAATAACATTTAAGAACACAGGTGTCTAATATTCAGTTTTTAGAAATCAACTCTGAGCTATGATTTACACACAATAAAACATTTGCCACTTTAATAAGTTTTGACAAGCTTATATATAACAATCAAGATACAGAATATTTCTACCACCCAAAAAAAGTTTCCTTGTGTCACTTTCTAGCCAATCACCCTTTCCCTGCCATAGACATGAGTTTGCCAATTAAAAAAAAAATCTTACCAGGATTTGGATTCAAATTGCTTTGAATTTAGAATAGAATTTTCATTTTAATAATATTATGCTTTCCAATGTATAACATGGTATATCTCTCAACTAATTTACTTTCTTAATTTTTTTCAGTGATCTTCTTTAGTTTTTATTGTTCAGATTTTGTATATTTTTCATTAAGTTCTACTCTAAAGAGTCGACATTTTTGGTGTTGTCATAAGTCACATTTTAAATTTCAGTTTTCAGTCTTTGCATTGCTAGCAAGTTCAAATGCAGTACCTCTCCCTTAGTGCAGTTTCACTTTCTGTGGTTGCAGTCACTTGCAGTCAAGTGTAGTCTGAAAATATTACATGAAAATTTTCAGAAATAAACAATGCATCCATTCTAAATCATACACTGTTCGGAGTAGGGTGAAAGAGTTTAAAGAACTCTTGCATGAAATCTCATACCATCCTGCTCCATTCCAGGGTAGGTGAATCATCTCTTTGTCCAATGCATTCATGCTATACAGGCTAATATGCCACTCACCTGTTGGTCACTTAGTAACCATCTCTTTGTCCAATGCATTCATGCTACACAGGCTAATATGCCACTCACCTGTTGGTCACTTAGTAACCATCTCAGTTATCAAATTGACTATGGCAGCATTGCTCTACTTTATTATTAGCTATTGTTGTTAATCTCTTACTGTGGAAATTTATAAATTAAACTATATATAGGTATGTATCTATAGGAAAAAACATAGTATAGTATAGGTACATTCCAGTACTGCCCATGGTTTCAGGCATCCACTGGAGGTTTTGGAACGTATCTTCCTGGATTAGAGGAGACTACTGTATTCCGATGTTTTATTTGACCTTTCATCCTGTGAACTTGTGGAATTTACTAATTAGTTCTAGCAGCTTCTTTTTAGATCTCTTGAGATTTACTACATACAAAATTGTATCATGTGCAAATAAAGACAGTTTAATCATCCTGTGAATATTTCGTGCTTTTTTTTTTCTTTTGTGCCTGGGCTAGACCCTCACATAAAATGATGGATAACAATGGTGACAGTGGGCATTCCTGCCATATTCCCAATTTATCATATTGAGGAAAACTACTTCTATTCCTAATTTGCTGAGAATTTTTAACATTAATCAGAGTTGAATTCTGTTAAATGCCTTTTTCGCCCCTAGGCTCATCGGTTTTTATTTTCTTTTACTCCATTAGTATGTTAAATTGCATTGATTTATTTTCAATTGTTAAACAACCTCACATTTCAGGGATCCATGACTTGATGTGAATATGTTTAACCTTTTTATATTTAGCTAAATTCAACTTGATATTTTGTTAAAGATTTTGTGTCTGTTCGTGAGAGATACTAATTTGTAGTTTTCTTATATTGTAATCTATCTGTATGGCTTTATTATTCAGGAAATGCTGGCCTCATTAAAAGGTTAAGTAATATTTTCTTCTTTGTCATTTATAAAAAATTAGTAGAATCTCTATTTTTTGCTTCTTAAATGTTTATGCTTGATATGTTCTTGTCAGATAACTTTTAATGAAGAATTCAATTTATTTGGTAAATATAGAACTGAACTACTCAGATTTTCTAATTTTTTTGAGATAGTTCAGTAACTTATGTATCTTGACGAATTTAGCTATTTTATATAAGCTGTCAAATTCTTTGGCAACTAGATATTGACATATAGCTATTCCTAATATTCATTCTTATCTTTTTAATTATATTTTTAATTTTTCTGGGTACATAGTAGGTGTATAGATTTACGGGGTACATAACACAGTTTGATGCAAACAGACAATGTGTAATAATCACATCAGAGTAAGTGGAATATCCATCACCTCAAGCATTTATCCTTCCTTTTTGTTACAAACAATCCAATTAGACTCTTAGTTATTTTAAAAGTGTACAATACATTATTGTTGACTGTGATCACCTCGTTGTGCTATCAAAAACTAGATCTTTTCTATCTAACTGTATTTCTGTACCCATTAACCATCCCCGCTTCCCCTATGACCCACTACCCTTCCCAGCCTCTGGTAACCATCATTCTACTCTCTATTTCTATGAATTCAATTGTTTTAATGTTTAGCTCCCACAAATAAGTGACAACATGCAGTCTGTCTTTCTTTGCCTGGCTTATTTCACTTAACATAATGATCTCTAGCTCCATTCATGTTGTTGCTAATGACAAGATCTCATTCTTTTTCATGGCTGAGTAGTACTCCATCAGGTACATGTACCACATTTTCTTTATCCATTCATCTGTTGATGGACACATAGGTTCCTTCCAAATCTTGGCTATTGTGAACAGTGCTGCCATAAACATCGCAGTACAGATATCTCTTTGATATAATGATTTCCTTTCTTTTGGGTATATATCCAGCAGTGGGATTGCTAGATCATATAGCAGTTCTATTTTCAGTTTTTTGAGGAACCTCCAAACCGTTCTCCATAGTAGCTATACTAATTTATAGTCCCACCAACAGTGTACAAGGGTTCCCTTTTCTCTATATCCTTGCTAGCATTCTTGCTTTTTTAATGTGTGCAGAACATATAAGATGCCCACTTTTTAATTCCTGATATTATATAGTTTTTGTTAATTCAATTTTAAAATATTTATTGTTATATGGAAATACAGACATGTTTTGTTCTATATATCCTTTGTATCTTTTTAGTGTGTGTCTTCTTGTTATCTTGATGAACCTAAATAAAGATTTAACAATTTTACTAACTCTTAAAAATAATTAGTCTTTCATTTTATTTTTCAGTATCACTTTTTGTTCCATTGGGTTTCAAACTTTTTTTTTCTTTTCTAATACAAATGTTAAAAACTGATGATATGCAGAATGGTGCATGGGAAAATCACTGATTTTGAAGTTAAGACAGACCCAGGTTCCAAGCTTGATATTACTAGTTTATAGCTATGTTACTATTTCTTGCTTTCTTCATCATAAAATGGTGAAAATGTTACCTTTCTCATAGGATAGTTGGGGAAATTAAGAGAAAAAAAGAGGTATACCTAGCTTCTTAGTTATTTTGATTATGGTATTCAAATAAAATGTGCCACATCAAAAACTAAAATACTCATATATCAATTTTCTTAATTTTTATACTAATAAAAATATAATGAAGGAGAAATCACAACTAATATAGCATTCACAATATGCAGGTGTTTCATCACCTAGAACATAACATTTTCTAAAGCCAAACATAAAAAAGTTAAGAGTAATTTCAGTCTATTTCAAGACTTCTCTCCTTTTGCCTCTTAGTTTCCATTAACTAGGGAAAATCAATTTACAATTGTTATAGTCTTTTCTTCAATCTACATTTTACATCATCACATCTATCAGTGATAAACTGTAAGTGCCATACACTTACTATATTCAAATTTTATTAATTCTCAAATTTTGAAAATACAAATGATTATATAAGAACTATTTATATAAAAACTAAAATTAAGTCTCAGTTTTAAGACTGACTGAATGAAAACTTTTACAAACATTTTATAAGGCTTGTTAGATGTCATAATTCTCTAACGTGTTTCTCTCCTAAACTACTAATAAAGACCATCGTGGAAAACATCAGCCAACTTACTGTACAAAGCAGGCTAGGACTGTACCCATTACACTAAGATACTGAACTTTGCAAAGACAGCAAGCAATCTTTTCTGATCTCCTCGCAAATTTTCTTTCTTTTTAGTCTTCTCTCCTTTTGCCTCTAAAAATGTAAACATTTCAGATCATTAAAGAAATAACTGATATTCCACTTAAATGATGGCACTTAATCCATGAAAGGAGGCCTTACATGAAAAGTTTAAACAACAAAAAAAATTTAAATAATTATCAGCCTTTACAGTAACTTGTGACTTTGCATTTATGCCTCTATTTGCTTAGTGTCTGTAACTCCCACTAGTTGTAAACCCATGTAGACGGGGATCTTTTCTGATTTTGCTCACGATTACATCTGGAACAACAGGGCACATCTGGAGCAAAGTGCTCAGTGCATTATTTCCCTATCATTTCTATTTACTTTGCATGATGAGATTTTTGCCTTTTCCAGAGATCCCTTATCTTTGAAAAATAAAATATTGCCAATTGTATGAGTGTTCTATTGATGCTGTAAGAAATTACCACAAATTTGCTGGCTTAAAATAACACAAATTTATTATCTCAAAGTTGTTTAAGTCAGAATCCGGTGATCTCAGCTTGTTTCTCTGCCTGTGTCTCACAAGGCCAAAATGAGAGTGTCTGCAGGTCTTTGTTCCTTTTCTGGATTCTAGAAGAGAATGCGTTTGAAGTGACATTCAAATTTTTGCCAGGATTGAGTTCCATGAAGACATAGGAGCCCTAATTTCCCTGGTAGCTGTTGGCCAGCAGTCATTCTCAGCTTCTGGAGGCTGCCCTCATTGCTTTGATCTTGACTCCCCTCCTCCCTCCTCGAGGCCATCAAGGAAAGGTCAAGCTTCTCTCGTGTTTTCAATCTTTCCTCTACTTCCCTCTTCTGTTGCATCTCTCTCACTGCTCTTCTACCTTCCTCTTCTAATTTTCAGTGTCCATGTGATTAGATTGGGCCCACCTGAATAGTCCAGGTTAATCGCCCTATTTTAAGCATAGCTGGTGAGCAACTTTTTATTACATCTATAAAACCCTTTGCCACATAACATTAACATATTCACAGGTTCCAGGGATATGAACATGGAGGTTGAGGGGGACCATTCTTTCTACAAAACCAAAAGCTTACAGCATTCAGTTTTTCAGCATTCCTAATATTCCATCAGTTACTCAAATTCTACCAAACTTTTGCATACTCTCTAAGTAATCCTGGGAGTTCAGTTTATGTCCCTACTCTGAAAAAGCAAAGCAGACTTCTGAAGGTGTGTTTTCATTATTTCTTACTGACATAGGTTCATTTCAATTTGTATTTAATAAAACCTTGTGGGTAAGGTATGAGAGCTTTTTGGAAAAGGTGCAATGAGATGGAAAACTGTCTTTTTGAACTTTTTCCCACACTAAAAAAAAATATTGTATAGTTCAAACATATAGGAATTGTTACAATCTCTGAAAGCACGTACCCTGCAATGAATTTAATTTAATCTCTACAAAACAACTTGACTGGAAAACACAGTTCAGGAGGCCATGCTGAACAATGAATTTCATTTATAGTGAAATAAAATTGCTACGAGTATGACTATAATCTCTACTTCATATACGACACTGATGTTACAATTTTTTGTAACATCATTTTTCTGCCTAGCACTAAATGAAATTTTAAAGTTGTCAAAGTCAGAAATACTTTAGAATACAAATAATCCCTGTGAAATATAGTTTATATATTAAAGCATTGAAGTCTCAAGCTGATGTTTTCCTTACAAATTTTTTACAAATATAGCAGTGTTATTTTTTTCTCATTGTATTCAATTTTGATTAACAAAGATTAGGCAAACTTCAATACCTCTACTATTATCAGGATTATTATTACATATATAGAACTGTTTTGAAGTTAATGACACAGTAATCATATAAAAACTATTTTATGATGATCTCAATATACAGGAGCCTATTTTTTCTGCAAATATACATATGATGCATCTAGAACCAAGCATAACAAATAAAAAAAAAGTACGTTGATGAAACCACCATAGCTATTCAAGCTAATGAAAATTGAGGAGAAAGAACATTTCCCAAATGATTATAGCAAAAGGAAAAAAAATTACATTGGTAGAAGAATGCTCAATACCAGCCTAAGCTGCAAGATGACAAATAAATAATATGAAAGACAAAGAGATCTTGAAAACAGGCAGAGAAAAGACAAATCACCTGTAAAGAGATGACAATTAAAGTGTAACAATGGAAGTGACAATGGAAGTCTGAAATCAGTGGAATGACTCTTTAAAGTGCTAAGAAAACTTAAATGTTAAATAGAGTGATAAAGCCAGCAAAACCATATTGCAAGTATAAGGATGAAATTAAGATTTTTTATGTTTAAAAAGCTATAGTATATACTATATAGTTCTAGCTATCTCAAATTTAAATTGTCCAAAAATAAGCTCCTGATAATCCCTCAAAAATCAGCACCTCTTAATGTTTTTCTCTATCTCAGATAATGGCAAATCTCCCCTGCTAGGGAGACACTAAAACTTTAATTAATCCTTGACTTCTCCCTTTTCTCAGTCTAATCAGAACCATTGGCATATACTCCGTGCTTTACCTTTCAAAAAATACTTAGACAGTAACGCTTCTCACCACCCTCACTGCCAGCACTCTACTTGAAGCCACCATCATCTCTCACTGTTATGACATTAGCCTATATTAATTGCTTCTACTGTTGATCACCTCAGTCTATAATCTATAGTAACCAGAGTGACTTGGCCAAAACATAAATCAGATCTTATCAATGGTCTACTCAAAACCCTCTAAAAGCCTTCCATCCCACTGTGAAGCAAGGCCTACCAAGTCATACAATATCTAGATATACATTACATGTCTAGGCACATCTAATCTCCAAATCTCCTTTCTGTTGTAACTTTACTAGCTTCCTTGCTATATTATCTTGAACTTGCCAGACCTTCTTGCAATACGTGTTCTCTTTGCAGTGCTTTTTCATTATATACCTGCATATCCCCTCAATTCTTTTGGTCTTCATTCAAAAGTCACTTTCCTGGCTGGGCACAGTGGCTCACGTCTGTAATCCCAGCACTTTGGTAGGCCCAGGCTGGCAGATTGCATGAGGTCAGGAGTTCGAGACCAGCCTGGCCAACATGGTGAGACCCCATCTCTACTAATAATACAAAAATTAGCCAGGCTTGGTGGGGAGTCACCTGTAATCGCAGCTACTTGGGAGGCTGAGGCCGGAGAATCACTGGAACCTGGGAGACAGAGGTTGCAGTAAGCCAAGATCATGCCACTGCACTCCAGCCTGGGCGACACCGTCTCAAAAAAAAAGTCACTTTCGCAGTAAGACCTTCCTTGCCTACCTTACCTAAAATTGTCATTTTATCTGTTTCGTTTTCACATTTTTCTGCTTTATTTTTTCTGCTAACAACTATGTAACATACTACATACTATGTATTTTATATTTTATTGTGTTTTTTGCCTATCTCTCAGAATTTTAGCTCCATGAAAGCAGGGATTTATACATATAAAATTAGAGTTATATATTTATATATATATACACACACACACACAGAGAAATAGCATACATATAAATTATTAAAGTTACATATGTATATATCTATGTGTATATTTACATGCACTTACATACATATAAAACTTCATGCCCAGTACACAATATGTACTGCTTTGAATGAATGAGTGAATAAGAGTGCTTATTACTAAAATCTTTTACCAAAGGGTTTCTAAAAGATATACTTCAAGAATGAAAATGACCCTAGAAAGGTCTTAATGCAAAAAGAAACAATAAATGAAGAAAATAATAAATATACATGAATCCAAACAGCAATATATTATATAAAATAATTTATAAGATCAAGTAAAAGTAAAGCTAAAGCACTGTTCAGTCAAAGAACATGGATATTGATGAAATACAAACTTCATTATGTGTGCATGTAGCAACACCAATAGTATTTACTAAAAAAGCAAAAGTAGAGTTTATATGTCCCAAATCAGTAAAGCAAACAGGTGAAATAGGGGTGGAGATGTAGAATTGTGGCAAAGACCTGAATCATTTCTATAAAAAGAAAGAGATATACACTAATAATTCATATACTTTTCCATATATATTTTAATGCAATAATTTTTTATTTTAAAAAAATGCATAGCTTGGAGGTTGTTGACTGTAACTAATAGGTAAAGCCACAAAGCTTCATAGCAATATAAAATTTGAGCTCTTCTCTGTTATTGCTTTGTAATATATTTATCATTAAAAGTTACATATAAAATAACATTCCCCAAATGCTATACTTTAAGGGATGGCTATATTGAATCTAAGTTAATATAATTTTTCTTTATGTGTAAAAAAAAGACTTTTAAAATATATTTTCAATATCTTTGCATTTCTTAGAATTTCACATTTTATTACATTTCCTCTAAATGCAAATCCCTCTCTTAGTGAAGAATAAACTGCCCACATAATCTCAAGTTCAGACAATGAAAGCTTCTAACAAAACAGAATGATGTTTTAAGTTATAGAGAACTGTAATGTATTCAGGTAACCAATGCTGACTCTACAAAGTATGCTACCAAAATCAATTTTTATCACTTGAAATCTATTGCAATTAGAGTGCAATGCCAAGTCACTGACACACTAATGGGTTTTAAAATATTTCAAAAAGAATAAGAAAATTGCAAAGTGTTTTAATTGAAATGCAGCTCCAATAAGTATAACAAATTGGATAATATGAGCCTTCTCTAAAGCTACCATATGAAACTACCATACCATACAGTGTTGAGTTTTAATAAATGTGCAGCATTGTCTAGCTGCACTTTATATAACAATTATCCTATATTTAACTATTTTAAAACCTTTATTATAGCTTCTACTATAAAAGAAGTTCTTTCTGTGTTCCAAGTGTTTGATTTTTAATTTCACTTTAGAACAATAGTGCAGTATTTCCAAAGATTGGCTCTACAAAATTAGACATGGCTTGCTTGAAAAGAATATTATATCTAACTGGAACATATTTTTGTTTAATTCAACTACAACAGTGCACTACATGGAAATGATTAAACTTAAATTAGAAACCAGGTTTTGTAATTCCTTGACTAAATTAATGGTTGCAAAAATGATAATTTCTGGCCACAAAGCTTGTAATAATACACAGAAAAAAAATACAGCCACTATAATAATGACAATCTTCAGTTTTTGTATCTCACCCTATTTCTTTAACCATGACTTTTTGTCATTTAGTTAATGACATTTCATTCCTTGATTCTCTGAATTTCTATGATTATATTTCCTAGGTTTGAAAAGAGCACTTCCTTGCTCCAAAACACATGTGTTTCTACTTTTTAAATTAATTTTTCTTTTTTTATTTATTATACTTTAAGTTCTATGGTACATGTGCACAACATGCAGGTTTGTTACATATGTATACATGTGCCATGTTGGTGTGCTGCACCCAATAACTCGTCATTTACATTAGGTATATCTCCTAATGCTATGCCTCCCACCTCCCCTCATCCTACGACAGGCCCCAGTATGTGATGTTACCCTTCCGGTGTCCAAGTGTTCTCATTGTTCAATTCCCACCTACGAATGAGAACATGCAGTGTTTGGTTTTTTTGTCCTTGTGATAGTTTGCTGAGAATGATGGTTTCCAGCTTCATCCATGTCCTTAAAAAGGACATGAACTCATCTTTTTTATGGCTGCATAGTATTCCATGGTGTATCTGTGCCACATTTTCTTAATCCAGTCTATCATTCATTGATGGACATTTGGATGGGTTCCAAGTCTTTGCTATTGTGAATAGTGCCACAATAAACATAAGTGTGCATGTGTCTTTAAAGCAGCATGATTTATAATCCTTTGGGTATATACCCAGTAATGGGATTGCTGGGTCAAATGGTATTTCTAGTTCTAGATCCCTGAGGAATCGCCACACTGTCTTCCACAATGGTTGAACTAGTTTACAGTGCCACCAACAGTGTAAAAGTGTTCCTATTTCTCCACATCCTTTCCAGCACCTGTTGTTTCCTGACTTTTTAATGACCACCATTCTAACTGGTGTGAGATGGTATCTCATTGTGGTTTTGATTTGCATTTCTCTGATGGCCAGTGATGATGAGCATTTTTTCATGTGTCTGTTGGCGGCATAAATGTCTTCCTTTGAATAGTGTCTGCTCATATCCTTCATCCACTTTTAGATGGGGTTGTTTGTTTTTTTTCTTGTAAATTTGTTTGAGTTCTTTGTAGATTCTGGATATTAGCCCTTTGTCAGATGAGTAGATTGCAAAAATTTTCTCCCATTCCGTAGGTTGCCTGTTCACTCTGATGGTAGTTTCTTTCACTGTGCAGAAGCTCTTTAGTTTAATTAGATCCCATTTGTCAATTTTGGCTTTTGTTGCCATTGCTTTTGATGTTTTAGACATGAAGTCCTTGCGCATGCCTATGACCTAAATGGTATCGCCTAGGTTTTCTTCTAGGGTTTTTATGGTTTTAGGTCTAACATTGAAGTCTTTAACCCATCTTGAATTAATTTTTGTATAAGGTGTAAGGAAGGGATCCAGTTTCAGCTTTCTACATATGGCTAGCCAGTTTTCCCAGCATCATTTATTAAATAGGGAATCCTTTCCCCATTTCTTGTTTTTGTCAGGTTTGTCAAAGATCAGATGGTTGTAGATGTGTGGTATTATTTCTGAGGGCTCTGTTCTGTTCCACTGGTCTAGCTCTCTGTTTTGGTACTAGTACCATGCTGTTTTGGTTACTGTAGCCTTGTAGTATAGTTTGAAGTCAGGTAACATGATGCCTCCAGCTTTATTCTTTTGGCTTAGGATTGTCTTGGCAATGCTGGCTTTTTCTTAGTTCCATATAAACTTTAAAGAAGTTTTTTCCAATTCTGTGAAGAAAGTCATTGGTAGCTTGATGGGGATGGCATTAAATTACTTTGGGCAGTATGGTCATTTTCATGATTCTTCCTATCCATGAGCCTGGAATGTTCTTCCATTTGTTTATGTCCTCTTTTATTTCATTGAGCAGTGGTTTTTAGTTCTCCTTGAAGAGGTCCTTCACATCCCTTGTAAGTTGGATTCCTAGGTATTTTATTCTCTTTGAAGCAATTGTGAATGGGAGTTCACTCATGATTTGGCTCTCTGTTATTGGTGTATAAGAATGCTTGTGATTTTTGCATATTGATTTTGTATCCTGAGACTTTGCTGAAGTTGCTTATCAGCTTAAGGAGATTTTTGGCTGAGACAATGGGGTTTTCTACATATACAATCACGTCATCTGCAAACAGAGACAATTTGATTTCCTCTTTTCCTAATTGAATACCCTTTATTTTCTTCTCCTGCCTGATTGCCCTGGCCAGAACTTCCAACACTATGTTGAATAGGAGTGGCGAGAGAGGGCATCCCTGTCTTGTGCCAGTTTTCAAAGGGAATGCTTCCAGTTTTTGCCCATTCAGTATGATATTGGCTGTGGGTTTGTCATAAATAGCTCTTATTATTTTGAGACACGCCCCATCAATACCTAATTTCTTGAGAGTTTTTAGCATGAAGGGCTGTTGAATTTTGTCAAAGGCCTTTTCTGCATCTATTGAGATAATCCTGTGGTTTTTGTCTTTGGTTCTGTTTATATGCTTGTACCTTTGGTAGAATTCAGCTGTGAATCCATCTGGTCCTGGACTTTTTTTGCTTGGTAGGCTATTAATTATTGCCTCAATTTCAGAGCCTGTTATTGGTCTATTAAGGGATTCAACTTCTTCCTGGTTTAGTCTTGGGAGGGTGTAAGTGTCCAGGAATTTATCCATTTCTTCTAGATTTTCTAGTTTATTTGCATAGAGGTGTTTATAGTATTCTCTGATGGTAGTTTGTATTTCTGTGAGTTTGGTCGTGATATCCCCTTTATCATTTTTTATTGCGTCTATTTGATTCTTCTCTCTTTTCTTCTTTATTAGTCTTGCTAGCAGTCTATCAATTTTGTTGATCTTTTCAAAAAACTAGCTCCTGGATTCATCGATTTTTTGAAGGGATTTTTGTGTCTCTATCTCCTTCAGTTCTGCTCTGATCTTAGTTATTTCTTGCCTTCTGCTAGCTTTTGAATGTGTTTGCTCTTGCTTCTCTAGTTCTTTTAATTGTGATGTTAGGGTGTCAATTTTAGATCTTTCCTACTTTCTCGTGTGGGCATTTAGTGCTATAAATTTCCCTCTACCCACTGCTTTAAATGTGTCCCAGAGATTCTGGTATGTTGCGTCTTTGTTCTCGTTGGTTTCAAAGAACATCTTTATTTCTGCCTTCATTTCGTTATGAACCCCGTAGTCATTCAGGAGCAGGTTGTTCAGATTCCATGCAGTTGAGTGGTTTTGAGTGAGTTTCTTAATCCTGAGTTCTAGTTTGATTGCACTGTGGTCTGAAAGACAGTTTGTTATAATGTCTGTTCTTTTACATTTGCTGAGAAGTGCTTTACTTCCAACCCTGTGGTCAATTTTGGAATAATGTGATGTGGTGCTGAGAAAAAAGTATATTCTGTTGATTTGGGGTGGAGCATTCTGCAGATGTCTATTAGGTCCACTTGTTGCAGAGCTGAGTTCAATTCCTGGATATCCTTGTTAACTTTCTGTCTCGTTGATCTGTCTAATGTTGACAGTGGGGTGTTAAAGTCTTCCATTATTATTGTGTGGGAGTCTAAGTTTCTTTGTAGGTCTCTAAGGACTTGCTTTATGAACCTGGGTGCTCCTGTATTGGGTGCATATATATTTAAGATAGTTAGCTCTACTTGTTGAATTGATCCCTTTACCATTATATAATGGTCTTCTTTGTCTCTTTTAATCTCTGTTGGTTTAAAGTCCATTTTATCAGAAACTAGGATTGCAACCCCTGCCTTTTTTTGTTTTCCATTTTCTTCACAGATCTTCCTCCATCCCTTTATTTTGAGCCTATGTGTGTCTCTGCATGTGAGATGGGTGTCCTGAATGCAGCACACTGATGGGTCTTGACTCTTTATCCAATTTGCCAGTCTGTGTCTTTTAATTGGAGCATTTAGCCCCTTTACATTTAACGTTAATATTGTTATGTGTGAATTTGATCTTGTCATTATGATGTTAGCTGGTTATTTTGCTCGTTATTGATGCAGTTTCTTCCTAGCATCGATGGTCTTTACATTTTGGCATGTTTTTGCAGTGGCTGGTACCGGTTGTTCCTTTCCATGTTTAGTGCTTCCTTCAGGAGCTCTTGTAGACAGGCCTGGTGGTGACAAAATCTCTCAGCATTTGCTTGTCTGTAAAGGATTTTATTTCTCCTTCACTTATGAAACTTAGTTTGGCTGGATATGAAATTTTGGGTTGAAAATTCTTTTCTTAAAGGATGTCGAATATTGGCCCCCACTCTCTTCTGGCTTGTAGAGTTTCTGCCGAGAGATCAGCTGTTAGTCTGATGGGCTTCCCTTTGTGGGTAACCCGACCTTTCTCTCTGGCTGCCCTTAACATTTTTTCCTTCATTTCAACTTTGGTGAAACTGACAATTATGTGTCTTGGAGTTTCTCTTCTCGAGAAATATATTTGTGGCATTCTCTGTATTTCCTGAATTTGAATGTTGGCCTGCCTTGCTAGGTTGGGGAAGTTTTCCTGGATAATATTCTGCAGAGTGTTTTCCAGCTTGGTTCCATTCTCCCCGTCACTTTCAGGTATACCAGTCAGACATAGATTTGGTCTTTTCACATAGTCCCATATTTCTTGGAGGCTTTGTTCGTTTATTTTTACACTTTTTTCTCTAAACTTCTCTTCTTGCTTCATTTCATTCATTTGATCTTCAATCACTGATACCCTTCCTTCCAGTTGATCAAATCGGCTACTGAAGTTTGTGAATTTGTCACATAGTTCTCGTGCCATGGTTTTCAGTTCCATCAGGTCATTTAAGGACTTCTCTACACTGATTATTCTAGTTAGCCATTCGTCTAATCTTTTTTCAAGGTTTTTAGCTTCTTTGTGATGGATTTGAACTTCCTCCTTTAGCTCGGAGTAGTTTGATCGTCTGAGGCCTTCTTCTCTCAACTCGTCAAAGTCATTCTCTGTCCAGCTTTGTTCCATTACTGGCAAGGAGCTGCATTCCTTTGGAGGAGGAGAGGTGCTCTGATTTTTAGAATTTTCAGTTTCTCTGCTCTGTTTTTTTCCCCAGCTTTGTGGTTTTATCTACTTTGGTCTTTGATGATGGTGGCGTACAAATGGGGTTTTGGTGTGGACATCCTTTCTGTTTGTTAGTTTTCCTTCTAACGGTCAGGGCCCTTGGCTGCAGGCCTGATAGAGTTTGCTGGAGATCCACTCCAGACCCTTTTTATCTGGGTATCAGCAGCGGAGGCTGCAGAATAGCGAATATTGCTGAACAGCAAATGTTGCTGCTTGATCGTTCCTCTGGAAGCTTTGTCTCAGAGTGGTACCTGGCCGTGTGAGGTGTCAGTCTGCCCCTAATGGGGGGTGCCTCCCAGTTAGGCTACTCAGGGGTCAGGGACCCACTTGAGGAGGCAGTCTGTCCGTTCTCCGATCTCAAACTCCATGCTGGGAGAACCACTACTCTCTTCAAAGCTGTCAGACAGGGACATTCAAGTCTGCAGAGGTTTCTGCCGCCTTTTGTTTGGCTATGCCCTGCCCCCAGAGTTGGAGTCTACAGAGGCTGGCAGGCCTCCTTGAGCTGTGGTGGACTCCACCCAGTTTGGGCTTCCTGGCCACTTTGTTTACCTACTCAAGCCTCAGCAATGGCGGGCACCCCTCCCCCAGCCTCGCTGCCACCTTGCAGTTGGATCTCAGACTGCTGTGCTAGCAATGAGCAAGGCTCCGTGGGCATGGGACCCTCCTAGCCAGGTGCAGGAGAAAATCTCCTGGTGTGCCGTTTGCTAAGACCATTGTAAAAGTGCAGTATTAGGGTCGGACTGACCCAATTTTCCAGGTGCCATCTGTCACAGCTTCCCTTGGCTAGGAAAGGGAATTCTCTGACCTCTTGTGCTTCCCAGGTGAGGCAATGCCTCGCCCTGCCTCAGCTCATGCTCAGTGGGCTGCACCCACTGTCCTGCACCCACCGTCCAGCAAGCCCCAGTGAGATGAATCCAGTACCTCAGTTGGAAATGCAGAAATCACCCGTCTTCTGCGTCGCTCATGCTGGGAGCTGTAGACTGGAGCTGTTCCTATTCAGCCATCTTGGAACCTCCCCATTTCTACACTTTTTTATCATCCACCCAGCTTAAGAAAATCTATCTCCTTCCCTTCCTACTTCCCCTTTCATCCTTTCTACATCCCTTCATCAACCCTAATACTACTATCACATCATTCTCAAAAACAAAAACCTTTCTGTTTGAAGTGGTATTTAAAGAACTTGCACAACGATTTCTTTTGCCAGTAATATAGAAGCTATGGTGAGTATGCAAACCAGGCACAAATCTAGGGCAGTATTTTGGCCAATGACATGGCTGGGTGCTGTTCAGAAATAAAATTACAGCAGAAAGTAGCTCATATTAAAACCCTTTAAAAAAGTCTCTTTTTTTCTTTCTTCTTCCCCATAATATACACTGGGGAAGGCAGTATGGGGATTGTCTCACAGTCCTTTTTTTACCTTCTTCACAGCATAGCAGCCCATGACCCACTCTCAGTTTTGCACTAGTCCCTTATTCACTTGCTTCACCTTTCCTATCCTATCCCTTTATTCTCTGCAATGCCATCAATTACAACTGAACAGATGTTTCAAACTTTAATAAAGGATTGGCATAACAGGAATTACAATGTAACGTTAACTTTACATCAAATCAGACTAAGCTTTAGTTCAGTGTTTCTCAAACTAGCATGCATTAGAATCATCAGGAGGACTTGTTACAACAGAGGTTGGTTGGACTCCACCTCTAGAGTGTCTGAATCTTTAGGTCAGGTAAGCATCTAAGAATTTGAATCTCTAATAAAGCTCCAGGTGATTTTGATGCTGTTACTCCAGGAACCACACTTTGAGAAACACTGTTTTAGTCTAATTTTGTGCCCTATCCTCAGGCCCACATCTCTCCATAAGAGCACATTCTTCTTCAAAACCACTATCCTTTAGGAGACATTTTGAATGATGTGGTTTCACCTCAGATTCATCTCTGCATATCTAAATTACTTTCAAAACATATTCTAGAGAACATTTGACAACTGTATATGGCATTCTCCCATCAGTCTCAAAGCACACACTAAGGATGTCAGAAGTACTCCATTCTGGTCTCCTTCAGTGTTTTCTCCACACTGACAAGGAGTTATAAACATTCCTCATTTTCCTTCTAGTTTTCTATCAAGTAAATATACATATATATATATGAAGTTAAATATATATATTTTTGGCAGAGTTTCACTCTGGTTGCCTGGGTTGGAGTGCAATGGTGGGATCTGGGCTCACTGCAACCTCCATCTCCCAGGTTCAAGCGATTCTCCTGCCTAAGCCTCCCAAATAGCGGGGATTACTGGCACCCACCACCACACCTGGCTAGTTTTTGTATTTTTAGTAGAGATGGGGTTTCACCATGTTGGCCAGGCTGGTCTCAAACTCCTGACCTCAGTTTATCCACGCGCCTCAGCCTCCCAAATTGCTGGGATTACAAGCGTGAGCCACCGCGCCCGGCCCTATCAAGTAAATATTAAACCACGTATACATATTGACACACACATGCACACGACCACATACACACTTTCATCACCAACATAAATTCTAGGTGACAGTAATATATTTGAAGTAAAAAAAGATCAACTCAAATATTATGAACTTCCTTTATAATTTGCAAAGCCACCTCTATTACAATGAACTTAGTTATATATAACAGTGTCACTTCCTTTCAACTAACAATCTGACTCACCTGCCCTCACCACCCCATAAAATATAATGCTCTTGTTTTTGTTTTCGGATTGTGCCAGGAATAAGAAATAAGCCTATTATTGAAAAATATACCTTCAGTTTGGCTTCCAGGCCTACTCAATACTGAGACCCAATATTTGAAATCCATTATTATTTAAAGCTCTATTAATGTAACCATGGCCACCATCCTCCAAAATATATATGGAGGGGGAAGAGGGGTTCTTTCAGTCACTTGATAAGAAGTTTGTTTCAAATTCTCTTTAAAACATGTTCACCAAAGATATTCCACTGATACAAGTTACTCCATGTATTTCAAAATGAGAAATAGATGTTAAATAGTTTTAGAAACAATGTGATTGTATCTGTAAGGAAAAATACTAGGTTCTTGACCAAAAAATTTTAAAATCCCAATAAAATATTAACTTTTTACCACATGATTCAGGTCAGTGAGGGTGGAGGTGGAGGTGGGGGAGGATCTATTCCAAGCAGGTATTTAGGACCCAGGCTGTCAATGGCTTTGCCATCTTCTACAGGAGACTTCCCAAGTTCTCCTGGGGTGAGACAGAGTCTAACCCTGTCACCCAGGTTGAAGTGTAATAGCGCAATCTCAGCTCACTGCAACCTCTGCCTCCTGGGTTCAAGCGATTCTCCTGCCTCAGCCTCCCGAGTAGCTGGGACTACAAGTGCGTGCCACCATGCCTGGCTAATTTTTGTATTTTTAGTAGAGACAGGGTTTCACCATGTTGACCAGGCTGGTCTCGAACTCCTGACCTCAAATGATCTGCCCGCCTAGGCCTCCCAAAGTGCTGCGATTACAGGCGTGAGCCACCACGCCTGGCCAGAACACTGACTTCTTGGGAATACTGACTTCTTAATCAATTCATCTCCGATGTCACGTTATTTCAATTCTGTGGGCAAGAGCAAATCACAGTACCCCACCTAAACAAGACATTTAAAAAGGCAGTCACTGGTTGGGAGGCTGCTTTCCAGAGACAACTATGCGCCACAGAGGGAGAGGTTCCTATCTGTAGCAGTTATCTCTGACACAATAACAATACTGATGCTGTTAAACATGAAAATCCAAATGTTTTTATTTCTGCCTTTATTTTCCAGTCTTTGTCATATGCATAAAACATAGTTTCCAATTAATTCTCATCATAAAATAATGTTATACCTTCTTTTAATCTAATGTAATCTGCATGCTTTTAATAATTTTATTAAGTTAGATGTTTCTGCTAGAGTAACATACACAATCGTGAGCTGCAAAACAATGTCTTGGTCAATGATGAACCACACATCCAACAGTGGCCCCATAAAATGATAATGGAGCTGAAAAATTCCTGTTGCCTAGTGACATACTGATTATCCTGACCCTGTGTAGGCCCTGGCTAACGTGTGTGTTTGTGTCTTAGTTTTTAACAACAACAACAAAAAAAAGTTGAAACTTTTTTTCTATTTTAAAGTTTAAAAATAGAAAAAGAGCTTACAGAATAAGGATATAAAGAAAATATTTTTGTACACAGTACAATGTGTTTGTACTTTAAACTAAGCGTTATTACAAAATAATCAAAAAAGTTTTTAAAAATTTGAAAATTTATGGAGTAGAAAAGTTAGAGTAGGCTAAGGTTAATTTATTATTGAAGAAAATAATTTTAATAAATATAGTGTAGCCTAAGGATACAGCATTCACTCAACATGTACTCACTCACTCATCCAAAGCTACTTCCAGTCTTAAAAGCTCCATTCACAGTAAGTGCCCTATACAGGTGTACCATTTTTTCATCTTTTATACTGTATTTTTACAGTATCTTTTCTGTGTTTAGATACACTATGGGGGTAATACTTGCCATTGTGTCACAGTTGCCTATAGTATTCAGTGCAGTGATATGCTATGCAGGTTTGTAATGTAGGAGCTATAGGCTATACCATATGGCTTAGCTGTGTAGTAAGCTATATACCATCTAGGTTTGTGTAATTACACTCTATGATGTTCATACAAGGACAATATTACCTAAAAACGTATTTCTCAGAGCATATTTCCATCACCAACCAACACATGACTATATGTGTTCCTGAAAATCTCTGTATTTTAAAAATTCTTCCAGTAAATATAACAGTGTTTGTGGGAAATATTGGGTTGAAACAGAACTCCTCAAAACCAAAAGAACTTCATAACCAGTACACTAATAAATACTCTTCTAATTTATTTATTTACCTTTTTTGAGATGGAGTCTCACTATGTTGCTCAGGCTGGAGTGCAGTGGCGCGATCTCCCCTCACTGCAACCTCCCCGTCTTCCAGGTTGAAGCAATTCTCATGCCTCAGCCTCTGAGTAGCTGGGATTACAGGCGTGCACCACCACACCCTGCTAATTTTTCTATTTCTTTTAGTGGAGATGGGGTTTCACCATGTTGGCCAGTCTAGTCTCAAACTTCTGACTCCAAGTGATCTGCCCACCTCAGCCTCCTAAAGTGCTGGGATTACAGGCGTGAGCCACCGCACCCAGCCTGTTCTAATCTATTTAAAAGATGCCTCATATGTTTGTTGGCCAATTGTATGTCTTCTTTAGAGAAGTGTCTGCTCATGTCCTTTCCCCACTTAAGAATGGGGTTATTCCTTTCTTGCTGGTTGATTTGTTAAGTTCCTTATAGATTCTGGATATTAGGTCTTTGTTGAATGAATAGTTTGTGAAACTTTTCTCCCATTCTGTAGGCTGTTTACTCTGTTAATTTTTTTTTTCACTTTACAGCAGCTTACTAATCATCAGAGAAATGCAAATCAAAACCATAATGAGATACCATCACACACCAGTTAGAATTCCTATTATTAAAAAGTAAAAAAAAAAAAAAAAATGGATGCTGGCAAAGCTGCAGAGAAAAGGGAACACTCATACATTGTTAGTAGGAATGTAAATTGTTTCAGCCACTGTGGAAAGCAGTTTGGAGATTTCTCAAAGAACTAAAATTAGCACTACCATTTGACACAGCAATACCATTACTGGGTATGTAACCAAAGGAAAATAAATTGTTCTACCGAAAAGATACATGCACTGGTATGTTCAACGCAGTGCTATTCACAATAAAAAAAACATGAAATTAACCTAGATGCCCAACAGTGGATTAGATAAAACAGTGGATTAGATAAAGAAAATGTGGTACATAAACACAATGGAATACTATGCAGCCATAAAAAAGAATGAAATCGTGTCCTTGGTAGCAACTTGAATGCAGCTGGAGGCCATTATCCTAAGTTAATTAATTCAGAAGCAGAAAACCAAATACCACATGTTCTTGCCTATAAATGGAAGCTAAACATTGGGTATACATGGACATCGAGATGGGAACAATAGACACTGGGGACTACTAGAAGGAGGGAAGGAAAGGCACAAGGATTGAAAAACAATCTCTTGGGTACCATGCTCACTACCTGGGTGACAGGATCATTCATACCCCAAACCTCAGCATCACACAATATACCCATAAAACAAATCTACACATGTACCCCCTGAATCTAAAATGAAAGTTGAAAATAAATAATAAATTAAAAAGCTCTCTTAAAAAGTCAGTCTCCACAGACATCACAACCATGCCATCCTCTGCTGGGAAATTATGCCTCCTTTCACAGGAACTAGGTCCTGAGCGCATTCACCCCTAATATAAACTAGGTTCATCAATGATAAAAATATCATTTGAGGTAGATTTTATCAATCAATGGGTAGTTGTGGAGGAGAGGCATTGTTTTGCTTTGTTTTGTTTTGTTTAATACAAAAAGAAATATCTTTGCACTTCTTTGTGCTCTTCTTAAGACCTTCATAAATTGCTAAGCCTTTATCTTTAATCATAAGAAACCTTGTTTATCACAAAGATTGCTGCCTCAAAACATAAGTGCATATGAACCAAGACAACTTCTGAGCCTTACTGACTTCTTTCTCCTTTTCTCAAATAACAGGTGAGCTAATTCACATTAAAGAAGCAAGCATGGCAGTAGAATAAACTGTTCAATTTTTATCATCAAATAATATTCCAGTTGCTTGATTTTCTGTGTTATATTACATATTCCATTATTATTAGTTAATTTATTTCCAATGTTTTTCTATAATATAAATGATATTGTACTTTATTTTCTTCCATTGATGTAATATTGGAATAATATTAAGTCAATATTAATTATATTATATTAATAATATAATTCAGATTTTCACCAATTTTACTTTCATTCTCAAAATGACTTAATTCCTTTAATACATTTATTTACTCATTTAAAAAATATGTAAATTTGTTTATGCATTTTTAATATTTACTTCTGCCTATTTTCTGTTTTTTGCCTTTAAGCTCCTGAAGAAGAAAGAATATGCTTATTTTACTTCCTTTACATACTACAACTCTATCTAAAAACAATCCTTAAATCCTTGTGGTTATACTAAGCATTATGAATAGACAACAGATTCCCAGTTGAACAGACTGCCCCAAAATGTTGATCATTTTGTGATATACTGCCTATCGTGGAAATAAAAATAAAATAATTAAAATGAAAAACTTAATGCATTATTCAAACAGCAGATTATACACAGAAGACAGAATTGCTGAACTAGAAGAGTAGTTCAATAAAATACCAAAATGAAACATGGGGGAACAAAAGGATAGAAAATGAAAAAGTTGTAAGAGGAAAAAAAAGGAAGTATTTATTTGGAATTGAAAAGTGGGCAGGAGTATGAGGCAAAAGAAGAGATATACTGACTAAGAACTTTCTAAAACTGGAAAAATAAAGAACACATCAAGACACAGACTCAAGAAGCAGTATGTAAATCAAGCAGGATCAGGATACAAAAAAAAAATAGCTAGGTACATCATAGTAAAATTTTTGAAAACCAAAGACAATGAGAAAATTTTAGAAGCATCATGAAAACAAATATATACTATCATCAAACAAGCAATATTTAAATAGACAGTATTTAGATGTTTTTGAATTCTCCACAGAAACAACGGAAGCCAAATATAATTGAATATTTTAAAGTGCTGAATAATGGCTGCCAACATATAATTCTAAATCCAAAAATGCATTTTTAAATATTTTAGACACAATAAAAAGAAAAAGATAATTCTTCACCAGCAGAACCATACTAAAAGACTAAAGAGTATACCTCAGACAGAGGGTAAATTAACACAGGTAGTATCTTAGATGAAAAGAAAACAGAGCAATGAAATAACAAATGTATAAATGGGCAAATCTATATGACAATTGACTGCCTATACAAACCAATACTAATGTTCTTGGTTTTAAGGTATAAATAAATCAAAATATATGAAAATAATAGCAGAAATTGAGGAAAACAATAAACGAAATTAAAATGTTATAGTGTTCTGGCATTACTGAGGAATAAGATAAAAGTCATCAACTAATACCTGACTTTGATAAGTGAAAGAGGTAATCGCTAACTATCCACTATGATAAAAATAAAACAGTATAATTTCCAAGCTAATATAAAAATATTTTAAAATAATTTTTCAAAATCCTAAAAATACTCAAATCATAAAGGCAATAAAAACGCAGAAATAGAAGATAGGCAGGCGAGATGAAATAGGAAACACTTCATCAGTGGAAGATTTAAACCCAACTATAACACTTAAATTATTAAATTTACTAAAAAGTTCTAATTAAAAGATAAAAATTTTTAAATTAGATATAAAAAGACAAGAACAAAAACAAAAAAAAACCCACAGAAACAACAAAAGCACAAGGATACAGAAAGGTTGAAAGTAAAAGGAAGATAAAAATGTCAAAAAAGACACTAAACCAAAGAAAGTTTATATAGCTTCATTGATACCAGAATACATACGTAAACACACATGAATACACAGACTCTCAAGCAAAAAAGCTAAAACTAAAAAGTGATACTTCAAACTTCCTTTGCCAGGAAATTAAAATAATTAATAACAGTCTCAAAATATATAAAGAAAAATGGACTGAATTACTAGGAAATAGGCAAGTGGGCAAAAAAAGTAGTAGTTTTCAAAATACTTCTCTCAGTAACAGAAAAGACAAGACAATGAATGTTTTTAAAATGCAGATTAGACAACATGATTGGAAAATAAGAAACATCTACAACTGATAATTTAAATTTAAAACTTGTTGAGTGACATATGGAAGAAGGAAATAAACAAAAATTAAATAATAAAAATGCTCTAACTAGCACTAAGATAGAAATATCTCAAGTCCTATAAACACAGAAACTAGAAATTGAAAACACATTGTAAAAAGGAAGGACTATAGGAATGGATAATGGTGACAGAGAGAGCAGTACGTTTTAACTAAAACTGAGTAAACTAGTTGTGACAGGCAGAATTCTAAAGAAACCCCCCCAAGATTCCCATCACTGATTTTTTTAATCACCACTAATCTACCTACTACTTTGAAATGATTTTTGTAGACATAATTAAACTATCAGTCCATTTGACTTTAAAATATGTAGATCAGCTGAATGAGCTGGACGCAATTAGGTGAACCCTTTAAAAGCAGAGAATTTTTCTTTGACAAGGAAGTCAGAATTTGAAGCATGAGAACAATTTGATGTGCCTTGGCTAGCTTGAGGATGGAGGTGGCCATATTTCAAGGAATGTAAACAGCATTTATGAGCTCAGAGAGACCCACTGGCTGACAATCAGAAAGAAAACATGGACTTCTGTCCTAAAGAACTTAATTCGGCCAACAATCTAGTTGAACTTGGAAGCTGACTTTTCCCTAGAACCTACAGATAAGAACCCAGTTTGATCAACATCTTGATTTCAACATTTTGAGAGACAAAGAAGGGAACCTTACAGAGCTGCCCAGACCTCTGATCTATAGAACTGTGAGCTGATAAATGGGTGTTGGTTTAAGCCACTGTATTTGTGGCAATTTGTTACACAGCAATAAAAAAAATGCACTAGTATTTAAAAAAATAAAAAAACTAATACAATAGTAATGTATGATGCTATATTTTGACCCACAGATGTCATGAATAATAATATATCTTAAGATGACTATTTGTACATATAGCATAATTAAAGATCAAACAAAACTAATTTTCAAAACTCAAAAACAGAAATAACACATAAATTAAATATCATAGTTGGTGAATTAACAAAAAATGTTCTTTTTGCTGCCCATATTTACATATGGACTAAATCCTAATACCTAAAGAAAGAAAGCAAGCCGGGCAGGGTGGCTCAGGCCTATAATCCCAACACTCTGGGAGGCCAAGGCAGGTGGATCACAAGGTCAAGAGATCGAGACCATCCTGGCCAACATGGTGAAACCCCATCTCTACTAAAAATACAAAAATTACCTGAGAGTGGTGGTGTGCGCCTGTAGTCCCAGCTACTCAGGAGGCTGAGGCAGGAGAATCGCTTGAACCCAGGGGGCAGAGGTTGCAGTGAGCCAAGATTGCACCACTGCACTTCAGCCTGGCAACAGAGTGAGACTCTGTCTCAAAAAAAAAAAAAAAAAAAGAAAGAAAGCAATGCTCACATTTTAAAAATTGGGAAAAAATTATCTGAATATGTACTTATTACTCCTCTAATATTTCCTAAAGCCTTCCCATGAGTCAGGCTCTGGGACACAAAGATGAACAGACATAGAGATCCTGCCTTCCAGGAACTCACAGTGCCTGGCACAGCACAGGTTACTCAATAAGCCTATGTTAAATTAATGAATTCTAAATAAAGTGTAATAGGAAAGCAAACATGCATCTCATAATGACAATACACTGTGATAAAGGCCATAATTTGAATATTATGCTATTTCCACATTTATATAAAATGTTACAGAAAGCTATTCTTTACAAAAATTATCACAGGATAAGCAAGCAATTTTATTGCTTTAAGAAACCAGGTACTTAAAACCATTATAAAGCATTACAAATCACCAACAAATTTTACAAACATTAGTAAATGGTGGCATAAAACACACATTTTTCCTAAGAATTTTTCATCAGGAATTATGATGGCAAGGATCAGATTATATATTTTGTTCACTTCTTAAAAGTACAGGCCTTTAGTTCCTTTTTTGTTTCGGTTCATCTGTTAAGCAGTGGGGGCCCAATTAGTGCTCCTTTGTAAAAAGACATCTTCCCAAAGAATACGAATTACTGTTCAAACAGGTTGTTGATGGGTAATAAGGGCTGTTTTTGCTGCCCCAAAAAGGCTTAACAATTTAGGCAGTTAGTTTACTTAAAAAAAAAATCCGTTGGAGACAAATACTGAAAATGCAAACTAGTTTCTAAATTATCAGTTCCCTACAAGAAAAAGCAGTCTGCCAGTGTTTAGTCTCAGAAAATGACTGGTTGGCTCTGTATCTATATCAGAACCCAATATCTACACATGTGGTGAATAAAGTAACAGCCTTTGATGAATTTCCTTTATAACATGGTTTTAGTGAAGCAAACATTTTTATTTTTTAAGGGCATTGTTCTTTCTAGTTCATTTCTTTTTATGAAATAAAATTATTTTATTTAAACATAGTTCCATTGTCACTTCTAAAAAATACAGTATTCTCATAAGTTGTAGCAGCAGTAAAAAAAAAATGTTATATAAGTGGTTGGGGCAGATTTAACTGATTTTGTTAAACCAATTTGTAGGTTACTGCTTCTAATATTACACTTCTAAAAAAGCTGAATTTATACTCACGTCCTAAAGGAGAATATGTGGTAATAAAGTATATTTGTTAAGTAACTAACTGAAATAGGCTTGGTTTTAAGAGTTCCAGTATATAATAGTCACAAATTGAAACCTAATTGACAGTATCTCTTGGAGTTCCAGTAAAATCACAAATTAGTGAATAAGCATGCCAGTGTGCAAGGGTAATGGAAGGATTGTTAGCCTATCTAAATATTCAAAATTACTTTAAAACTTCAGTATGTTTTCTGATTTTTCAGAATTCAGAAGTGTTCTGCAATGGATTCAGATGTTTCATTTGTAGTATAATGAAATGTTTACAGAAAGATAACTTTTTCATTAATATATTTTTAGAAAAAAAAGTACAGGCCTTTTTAGAGACTGACAAATGTAAATATAAGTTAGTAAATTAGAAAATTAATCAAAGATTGAAGAAATACAATACCAACAAATGTCACAGTGCTAAATAGTTAAATGCAGTGTGAAAAGATAAAAATAAATACGAATTTATCTTTCTAACCATAACATAGTGATAATTAAGAATGCAAATTTGAATCAAATTATCTTTTCTGTACTTTTTTACTTTCTTACATATTACCAGATCTTACTTACAATGGCCTAAGATTCAAAAAATTATGGATGATCTGTTAGATTATGAGTCATAATTTTCAAGTCTTTTATCTCTACTTGAATATTTTATACTAGTGTTCAGACAGATTAGGACTATTCTCTAAGCATTTCCTTCAAACTCACAGAAATGTTTTTGAAAAGTAAGTCACATTTATAACCTGTTCCACATTTACTTCTAAAATTGGATATCATAAAGTAATTTTAATTCAGTATATCTAAGAGGTTTTTCATACTTATTTTGTATAATGAATTGAAATAATTTGAACATGTTGAGTTATATGTTTTCCAAATCACTAAAATGTTAATTGATTTGATTTTGAAAGTTAAAAAAGAGTTTTAAAAGAAAAACTATAGAACAAAATATACATCTAGTCTATATTAGTTCCTCCTCCCTATCTGAACATCTGAAAATTGTAATGCCCCAGTAGCTTAGTTCTACGCCCCGTTTTCCTCCTAATCAATATTCTCCCCACAGAAGATCACCTACAATCTCATGGATAGAATAGCATCTGTATTTAATGATTCCCTACTTTTTATTTTCAGGCCAGACATTCTCCCTGAGCTTTGTATTTGTATGTCCAAATAACTACTTACAATTCAAATAGAATTTCACATGTAACAGGTCCAAAACAGAAAATCTTTCTCTTTTTACATCTCATCTTAAAACATCCTCCCCACCAGTTGTCGCTATCTTAAATGGCAATACCAGTTGCTGAAGTCAAAAATCTTGGAGTCATCTTTCCCTCATTTCCATACACATACAATCTGCTATCAAGTTCTGTTACCTCTACTTTCAAAAATATCCCAATCTTAACTCTTTCACCACTACTGCTTTTTTGCAAACTATCATCCTATCTTTTCTGCACTAGTCTCTCATCTGTCTCCCTGCTTCCACTTAAGCCTCCTACCTCTTATTATAAGAATCTTTCCTTGAATAACGCTAGGTATAACTGTGCAGGGTCAAAGTAAAAACAGTAAAAAAAATGAAATAAAATAAAATGGAAGGCTACCTATCAGGTACTATGCTCACTACCTTAGTGATAGGATCATTCGTGCAACAAGCTTCAACAATATGCAATTAACCTGTGTAACAAAGCTGCACATGTACTCCCAAATCTGATATTTTTTTAAAAAAAGAAAGTAACATTTACTGAGCACTTACTATGCCATGGGTACTATGCTAGGAGATTTAAATCCATTTTTATTGTTACCTAAAAAATAAGTATGTGAGGTCATACAGATGTTAATTAGCTTGACTCAACTATTCCATGAAGTATACGGATTTCAAATTTGTTTAGGTCAGATGCAGTGGTGCATGCCTATACTCCCAGCTACTCAGGAGTCTGAAACAGGAGAATTGCTTGAGCCCAGGAGTTCAAGTCCAGCTTGGGCAGCATAGCAAGATCCTGTCTCTTAAAAAAAAAAAAAAGCATGTTTTATAAATAAAAAATGTACACGATTTTATTTCATTTAAATTTTTAAAATATATTTAATATATTTTTAATTAAAGCATTACAACAACTTTATGAAACAAATATTAATGATTTCCTTTTATGGGTTGAGAAACTACAGCTCTGAAAATTGAGAATCCTGCTAATAAGCAAAATTCAGCTAAGGTTAGGTCATTCAAGTAATCAGAAAGTCACAATTAGAATGCATTCTGTTAGAATCCAGAGTCCATCTTTATTCCAGTATATCAAGTTGCTTTCAGTAGAATGTACTCTAAAAAGAATTGCATATACTCACACCATTAAATTATTACAATGATAATATACCTAATGAGATCATGAAAAATCAAAAACAGTAACGGGATCTGATAGTTCCTCCAAACAGACATAACATTATTGATATATTTATAACAAATGTATTTTGTTTGTATTGTTGAGATATATTTTATTAATTTCACTTTAGTGACTTACATTATTATGAAAGATGAAATGACCAAAACAATACCTTCCTTAAATGTCAAAATGTCAAATAATTGGTTATTCTGGTAGCCATTATGCTTAGGCTATTAATTTAGGACTTTCTAAGATACATTTTGTTTTGTTTTGTTTTTTGTTTTGAGACAGAGTCTCACTCTGTCACCCAGGCTGGAGTGCAGTAGTGCAATCTCGGCTCACTACAACCTCTGCTTCCCAGGTTCAAGTGATTCTCCTGCCTCAGCCATCCAAGTAGCTGAGATTAAAGGTACATGCCACCACACCTGGGTAATTTTTTAATTTTTATTATGGGCTGTGGACAATAGTAGGCTAAATGGTCAGTGTGATGGTTAATACTGAATGTCAACTTGATTGGATTGAAGGATGCAAAGTATTGATCCTGGGTGTGTCTGTGAGGGTGTTGCCAAAGGAGATTAACATTTGAGTCAGTGGGCTGGGAAAGGCAGACCCAGCCTTAATCTGGGTGGGCACTACCTAATCAGCTGCCAGCATGGACAGGATATAAAACAGGCAGAAAAACGTGAAAAGACTACACTGGCTTAGCCTCCCAGCCTACATCTTTCTCCTGTGCTGGATGCTTCCTGCCCTTGAACATTGGACTCCAAGTTCTTCAGCTTTGGGATTCGGACTGACTTCCTTGCTCTTCGGCTTGCAGAGAGCCTATTGTGGGACCTTGTGATCATGTGAGTTAATACTACTTAATAAACCCACCCCATTAGTTCTGTCCCTCTAGAGAACCCTGACTAATACAGTATTTCTTAGCATTACTGTGCCCCGTTATTAAGGTCAATGCAAAAGTACAACCAATAGGAGATATATATATATATATATATATATATATATGTATATATATATATATATATATATATCCTAATAGTTATATATATATATATCCTATTACTTCTATCCCTCTAGAGAACCCTGACTAATACAGTCAGCAACATGGAAGGAACATAATTTAAAAATTTGTGACAGGGAAAGTTGGGGAAGAAATACATGAATAGACCTCTCTGAATGTGCAAAAAAGTGAAGATATTTTTGGCCCATGTGAATGCTCACCGAAGGGTCACCTCATTAAACAAGGATTTTAGTAATTAAGTTGATAGGATGACCTGTTCTGTAGACAGCAGCCACACTTTTCTCCTAGCCACCCAATGAGCTCATGATCAAAACAGCCATGGTAGCAGGAATGAACGTTACATAGGGGCTCAGCAAAATACATTTTACTCACCAAGACCAATCTGATTATGGCCACTGCTGAATGCCCAGTCGGTGGGCAGCAGAGACTAACATTAAGTCCCTGGGACCAAAACCACAGACCAACACTGAGACCGACACCAATCCCTGAGATGATTAGCCATGTAAGTCATGACAGGTTAATTACATTGGACTGCTTCCATCATAGAAAGGGCAGTGTTTTGTTCTTAATGAAATAGTCACTGACTTTGGATACAGATTTACCTTTTCTTATGCAATGCTTCTGCCAAAACTATCACCCATGGACTTACAAAATGTCTTATCCACTGCTGTGACATTCCACACAGCATTGCTTCTGATTAAGGAACTCAATTCACAGCACTGAAGTGTGGCAATAGGCCCACTCACATGATATTCTCTGGTCTTACCATGCCTCTTACCATCCTAAAACAGTTGGTTTGACAGAATGGTGAAATGACCTTTTGAAGCCTCAGTTACAGTGCCAGTAGGTGGCAACACCTTGCAAGTCTAAGGTAAGGTACTCCACGAGGCTGTATATACTTTGAATCAGTGTCAAATATATGGTGCTGTTTCTCCCATAGCCAGGATTCACAAGTCCAGGAATCAAGGGGTAGAAATGGAAGTGGCACCACTCACTGTTACCCCTAGTGACCCCTAGCAATTTTTTTTCCGTTCCTGAGACCATATGCTCTGCTGGCTGAGAGGTCTTAGTTCTGGAAGGAGAAATGCTTCCACCAGGAGGCACAATAACAATTCCATTGAACTGGAAGGTAAAACTGCCACCCAACCACTTTGGGCTCCTCATCCCTCTGAATCAACAGGCTAAGTAGGAAGTTACTCTGCTGGCTACCAAAGGTACTACTCCACAGTGGAGGTAAGGAAGAGCATCTCTGGAGTATAAGAGATCCCTAACGGTATTTTTTGGTGTTACTGTGCCTTGTTATCAAGGTCAACGCAAAAGCACAACCACCCAATTCAAGCAGGACTACCAACATCCTGCACCTTTCAGAAACGAAGGTATGGGTCATATCACCAGGTAAAGAACCATGACTAGCTGAAGTCAGCTTTGCTAAAGGCAAAGAGAAAACATAATGGTAGCGAAAGGAAGAAATTACAAATACCAGCTATGACTATGTGACCAGTTACAGAAACATTTACTGGTGTGTGTGTGTATGTGTGTGCATGCGTGTGCACACGTTTGTATATACAGGTTGAGTATCCCTTATCCAAAAGGCTTGGGACTGAAAATGTTTTGGATTTCAGAATTTTTCAGATTTGGGAATATTTGCATTATACTTAGTGGTTTAGCATCCCTAATTAGAAAATTCAAAATCTGAAATTCTCTAATGAGCATTTCCTTTGAGCGTCATTCAGTGCTCAAAAAGTTTCAGCTTTCCGAATATTTTTCATTTTGGATTTTGGATTTTTAGATTAAGGATATTCAACCTGTATATATAAAATCTTTTGTTTTCTTTCCTCGCTTACTCTCTTGTCATGTAACATAAGATGTAATGACTTTATATTATGGTATTTAAGTATTGTTAATTTTACATAATACCATTTAAGTAACAAGATGTTGGGAAGAAGGGTAAATATCACTCAGGGACTTTACCTTCTCTTCTGGGAAAAGGTTAGTGCATTTTTGGTTGCACACAGGATAGCTGCACTATGTTAGGCAGAAGTATGATCTTGTTATCTTTCTTTGGAGATTAAGTATGGTTTAAGTAGATTCATATGAATGCCAAGCTGACAAGAGGTAGAATTGTGATAGCTAATTTCATGTGTCAACTTGACTGGTTCACAGGATTCCCAAATACCTGTTTTTTATTATTATTATTATTATACTTTAAGTTCTGGGATACATGTGCAGAATGTGCAGGTTTGTTACATAAGTATACATGTGCCATGGTGGTTTGTTGCACCCATCAACCCATCAACTACATTAGTTATTTCTCCTAATGCTATCCCTCCCCTAGCCTCCCAACCCCCAACAGGCCCCAGTGTGTGGTGCTCCCCTCCCTGTGTCCATGTGTTCTCATTGTTCAACTCCCAATTATGAGTGACAACATGCAGTGTTTGGTTTTCTGTTCCTGTGTTAGTTTGCTGAGAATGATGGTTTCCAGCTTCATCCATGTCCCTGCAAAGGACATGAACTTATCCTTTTTAATGGCTGCATAGTACTCCATGGTATATATGTGCCACATTTTCTTTATCCAATCTATCATTGATAGTCATTTGGGTTGGTTCCAAGTCTTTGCTATTGTGAACAGTGCTGCAATAAACATACATGTGCATGTGTCTTTATAGTAGAATGATTTATAATCCTTTGGGTATATACCCAATAATGGGATTGCTGGGTCAAATGGTATTTCTGGATCTATATCCTTAAGGAATCACCACACTGTCTTCCACAATGGTTGAGCAAATTTACACTCCCACCAACAGTGTAAAAGCATTCCTATTTCAGAGACCTGTTTAAAGATCATTTCTGGATGTGTCTGTGAGAGTGTTTCTGAAGAAATTAGTATTTGAATTGGTAGACTGAGTAAAGCAGATTGCCCTCCTCACCACTGATGAGCATCATGCATCCTTTCAGGGCCTAAATAGAACAAAAAGGCAGAGAAAGGGAGAATCAATCTATCTTCCTTTCCTTCCTTCCTTCCTTCCTTCCTTCCTTCCTTCCTTCCTTCCTCCCTCCTTCTCTTTCTCTCCCTTTCTTTTTCATTTCTTTTCTTTTTCTTTCACTCTCTTTCTGTCTCTCTCTCTTTCTGACCCTCTTCCTTCCTTCCTTCCCTTCCTTCCTTCCTCCTTCCTTTCTTTCTTTCTCTTTCTCTTTCACTCTTTCTTTTTCTTTTTTATTTCTCTCATATATGCACATACATAAATATAAATATACATTTATACACATGTGTGTAGAAAATATATATTATATATTTTATATATTATATATTATTATATATATATATATTTCCTATTGGTTCTGTTTTTCTGGAGAATTCTGACAAATACAGGGTGTACTTAACAAAGAACAGAAGTTAAAAGAACAGGCCCACAGCCAAACTGCCTATATTTGAATCCCAGCTACATTCCACCTTGGAAATGTGTGACTTTAGCAAGTTACGTAACTTCCCTATGATTCAGTTATCTTTTCTGTAAAGCATGGTAATTATACAGTTGTTATGAAGATTCAATTAGTGTGTATATATATGATATATACATATAATAAATATAAATTTATTTTAAAGATCCTACTGGCACTATGAACTATCTGATAAATTATTGTTTTTACTAATAATGATTACTCTTCACAATCTATTACTATAAACTACATTAGTAATAAAAATGGTATTGAATTATTTTAAATGTCATGATAAAATTGTAAGAATTAGCAAAAACATTTCTTAACTTTAGAATACTTGGTTAGACATGGTGCCATTTCCCCTTGAACTGTTCTCTATAAATCCAAATTTTCCTTATAAATAGAATAAATTATTTCATTATAGTCTATCACAGTTTTTACTGTTGCATTTTACACTGGCTGCTTCCCCATTATCTAGAGGATTATTAGACTTTAGACATGGTGAAATGTGCTTAAAGTTTCTGAAGTTCAGCTTCTCACTCTCTGCAGAAAATCTATCCCAGAGGATTCCTGAAAATTAAATTACATAGCTTATACTTGGATAATTTTAGTGATAAGAAGCCTTTTAACTCTAGAGGCAACTCTTCCATTAAAAGGCAAGCCTATTTAAAATTTTCTATATTTTCTTAAAATTTTATTTTCCTAATTTCCCCACATTTTTCTTAGGACTTAACTTGACTAGCTTCATTCAGATTTGAAGGTCAGTAGAAGAGCTGTCTTTTATATGCATCAGATCTACTCAGAATTATATATATATACTCTGTCCTCGGAGTCATCCTTCCTTTTCCGTAAAAAGTAGCCCATGTTTACAGCTAAAGAGTTTTTTTGGCCATTTCCTTCCTGTAGAAATCTGAGAGTCCAAAGGCCTCTTTTCATTTTATATACTGTTTGTATCTCTTAGGCCAAGCTGACCCTATTATTTTTAAAACTATGTGAGCTTTTATTGATTTATAAATCACTCCATTATGCAAAGCCACACCACAAGATGTTTGAGAAAAGCTCTCTTCTATGTATTATCTATATAGAGAGATATAAAACCTATTTATAGTAGTCTCTTCTTATCCACAGGGATACGTTCCAAGAACTCCAGTGTATGCCTGAAATCAAGGATAGTATCGAACCCTATAAATACTATGTTTTTTCCTATATATACATATTCATAATAAAGTTTAATTTCTAAATTAGGCATAGTAAGAATGACAATAGTAACTAATCATAAAATAGAACAATTACAACAACATATTGTTATAAAAGTTGTGTGAATATGGTCTCTCTCTCTCTCTCTCAAAATATTTTATTTTACTGTACTCGCCTATTTTCAGACTGCACTTGATGCAGGTAACTGAGGCCATGGAAAGTGAAACCATTAAAAAAAAAGAAGACTGCTGTATTTTCAATTTTTCTTGGCACTTAACTTCCCATCTCAGTAAATAAACAAAGTCCACTTTCTGCTTTGAGGCTTACCACTCTATTTTAGACTTTAATTCTATTATCCTAATTTATGTTCTAAAATACCACTTCATCAGTTTTCTCCTCCCCACTCCACCTTGCATATTCAATCTCTCCTCAAATGAAGCTTTTCCCAGTCTTCAGTTCTTTAGTAGTACTCAAAAAGTGAATTACTTTATTCTAAATCAGAAAACTAATAATCTGTATACTATACATGGAATAATTTTATCTATAATATATGCTTCTTCCCAAATATAATCATTCTCAAATTATGTGTAGAGAATTTACTCTCTGTATATATATTTATGTATCTCTTATATAAATATACATATTTATATATAATATAAATAAATATATATTATATATAAAAAGTGTCCAAAGAAACAAAAATAATTTGAGGTTGAAAATTCATAAAGTTAGTTCACGTTTAATAATAAAATTTCTATCATTTTGAATAAAGATATAGAATCCACAAATCCCCAAAACTGATCTGACCAGCTGTTGCCCACACTCAGAATTATCCTGCATTTTATCACCTCAGAAGCATTTCTGGCAGCTATAGAAAAATGACCAAAAAAGTTACACATTTTTGCAATAGGTTAACAGCACTCAGCAAGAGTGATGAACTGCATTTTGAAACACTTTCTAGTACTTCTGAAGCTAGAATGTTATAAGTCACTGAGAAAACAGAATAAATAATTTTTACACAACAGTGATTTTTACATCAAAGGTATTATTTATGTTTATTGAAAAAGTGAACAAAACTACCTTCATGAGATATGTTCAATTAACTTCTAAGATAAATTATACCTGTTTCCTAAAATAATTTCCTGTGGGAATGTGATACGGAAATCACAATGTTATTTTCATGAGTAATGATCTACTCATTACTGAGTAAAGTAAGTCTCAGTACCTGATAGGTTAAGCCTACAAATGTTGTCTTATATGCTATGCATTGCTGAGTCTATCATTCATTTAAATATTTGGTTTCTAATAAAAATTATGCTGTCAACATCAACTGTTTTTCTTCATTTATTTAAAATCTAAAAATAATTTAATATTTTAACATTTAAATATTTTGCTGTAAAATTTAAACCACTTAAACTATTTAAATTAAATTATTTAATTTTATTGTTAAAACATTTAAATTTTTAATATATTTTTGGCTTACTATAAAGCAGTATTTGTTCACATAGAGAACACAATGAAAAAATTGAAAAACCAAAACATAACTTTTTAGTAAGCCTAAGGCTGTTACTCAAATACAGGCATACCTCATTTTATTGTGTCTTGCTTTATTGTGCTTTACAGATACTGTTGGGATTGGTTTTTTGTTTTTTGTTTTTTTTTAAATTGAAGGTTTGTGGCAACCCTGCATTAGCAAGTCTATCAGCTCTCAGTGCCATTTTTCTAACAGTATGTGCTCCCTTCATGTCTCAACGTCACATTTTGGTAATTTTCTCAATATTTCAGACTTTTCCATTATTATTATTATATCTGTTATGATGAACTGTGATCAGCAATCTTTTGTTACTATTGTAATTCTTTGAGGGCAACACAAACCATGCACATATAAAATGGCAAACTTAATCTATAAATGTGGTGTGTGTTCCTATGGCTCCACTGACCAGACACTCTCCCATTTCTCTCCCTCTCCTCCAGCCTCTCTATTCCATAAGACATAACAGTGCTGAAATTAGTCTAATAACCCAACAATGACCTGTAAGTGTTCAAGTGAAAGGAAGAGTCAGGGGTCTCTCACTTTAAATTAAAAGCTATAAGTGATTAAGTTCAGTGAGGAAAGCATGTTGAAAGCAAAAACGACAGTAGCTAGACCTCTTGCACCAAACAGTTATCCAAGTGTAAATGCAATAGAAAAGTTCTTGAAGAAAATTAAAAATGCTACTGCAGTAAATACACAAATCAAAAGAAAGTTGTTAAGCCATTCTTCCATTGCTATAAAAATATACCTGAGACTGTGTAATTTATAAAGAAAAGAAGCTTAATTGCTTAACAGTTCTGCAAGCTGCAGAAGCATGGCACTGACATCTCCTTCAATTTGGGGAGGTCTCAGGTAGTTTTACTCATGGCAGAAGGTAAGCAAGAGCAGGCATATCACATGGTGGGAGCAGCACAAGGTGGCACAGAGAGGTTACCACACACTTTTAAAAACCAGATCTCATGAGAACTCATTCTCTATTGTAAGGAAAGCCCCAAGCCAGAATGGATCCTCCTTCATGACTCAAACACTTCCCACCAGGCCCCACCTCCAAAATAAGATTTGGAGGGTACATCCAAACTATGGCATTTTGCCCTCTGCCCCCCAAATCTCATGTTCTTCTCACATTGCAAATTACAATCATGCTTTCCAATAGGTTCCCAAACTCTTAACTCATTTTAGCATCACTCAAAAGTCCCAAGCCCCAAGTCCAAAGTCTCATCTGGAGATGCATTCCTTCCACCTATGGGCCTATAAAATCAAAAACAGGTAGTTACTTTAAAGGTACAATGGAGGTTCAGGAATTGAGAAAACATGCCTGTTCCAAAAGGGAGAAACTGGCCAGAAGAAAAGGGCTCCAGCCTCTACACAAGTCTGAAGCCCAGCAGGACAGTCATAAAATCTTAAGGCTCCAAAATAATCCCTTATTACCCCATATCCTAAATCCAGGGCAAACTGCAGTAAGGAGTGGGCTTTCTAGACCTTGGGCAACTCTGCCGCTGTGTCTCTGCAGGATACAGCCCCTGCAACTACTCTCACAGGTTGGAGTTCAGTGCCTGCAGCTTTTCCAGGTGCAGGGTACAAGCTGCAAGTGGATCTATCATTCTGGCATCTGGAGGACAATGGCCCCCTTCCCACATTTCCAGTAGGCAGTGCCCCAGTGGGGAATCTGTGTGGGGCCTCCAACCCCACATTTCCCCTCCACATTGCACTAGTAGAGTTTCTCTGTGAGGGCTCCACCCTTATAGCAGGCTTCTGCCTGGGCACCCAGGTTTTCTCATATATCCTCTGAAATCTAGGCACAGGCTGCCAAGCCTCCCTCACTCTTGCACTCTGTGTGCCTACAGACTTAACATCACGTGGAAGCTTCCAGACTTAACAGCTTGAACCCTCTGGAACTACAGCCTGAGCTATACCTGAGGCCCTATGAGCTGAGGCTTAGTCTGAGTGGCCTGAATGCCAGAGTAGTGTCCCAAGGCTGCACAAGGCAGCCAAGCCCCAGGCCTGGTCCCCCAAGTCATTCTAAGAAGAGCTGCCAAAAAGATCTCTGAAATGCCTTGGAGGCCTTTTTCCCATGTCTTGGCTATTAGCACTTGACTCTTTTTAGCCGTGCTAATATCTCCAGCAAGTGGTTGCTCCATAGCCCCTCTGAATTCATCTCCTAATAATGCTTTTTCTTTCTCTGCTACATGGCCAGGCTGCAAATTTTCCAAACTTTTATGCTCAGCTTCCCCTTTAAATGTAAATTCAAATTAATTTTTAGTTATTTTTTTGCTCCTGCATCTGAGCATAGGCTGTTAGAAGCAAACAGGCCATTTCTTAAATGCTTTGCTGCTTAGAAATTTTTTCTGCCAGATACCCTAAAATACAGACAAGTTATTTGCTAAGGCATAACATGAGTTACATTTGCTCCAGTTCTTAATAAGTTTCTCATTTTCATCTGAGACCTTGTCAGCCCAGAATTCACCATCCATATCACTATCAGCATTTGGTTACAACCATTTAAGCAGTCTCTAAGAAGTTCCAAACTTTTCCTCATCTTTCTGTCTTCTTCTAAGCCCTCCAAACTCTCCCAGCATCTGTCTGTTACTCAGTTCCAAAGTTCCTTCCTCATTTAAAGGTTATCTTTATAGCAATGCCCAACTTCTTAGTATCAGTTTTCTGTGTTAGGCTATTCTTGCTATAAAGAAATACTTAAGACTGGGTAATACATAAAAAGGCTTAATTGGTTCAGTGTTCTGAAGACTGTACAAGCATAGTGCTGATACCTGCTTGGCTTCTGGGGAGGTCTCAAGGAGCTTTTACTTATGGCAGAAGACAAAGCAGGAGCAAGCACATTATGTGGCGAGTACAGGAGCAAGTAGGGGGTAAGGGTGCCACACACTTTTAAATGACCAGATCTCATAAATCACTCACTATCACAAGGATGGCACCAAGCCATGACGGCTCTACCCCCATGACCCAAACTCTTCCCACCAGGCACCATCTCCAAAACTGGGTATTACATCTCTGGAGAAAGTTTGAGTGGTCTAAATTAAATAACAAACCAACCACAATATTTCCTTAAACCAAAGCATAACCCAGAGAAAGATCCTAATTATCTTTGATTCTTTGAAGGCCAAGAGAGGTGGGGAAGCTGTAGAAGAAAAGCTGAATGCTAGCAGAGGTTGGTTCACAAAGATTAAGGAAAGAAGCTGTCTTCATAACACAAAATACAAGGTGAAGCAAGTGCTGATGCAGAAACTGCAACAAGTTATTCAGAAGATCAAGCTAACATCATTTATGAAAGTGGCTACACTATGCAAAAGATTTTCAATGTAGACAAAACAGTCTTATAATAGAAAAAGATGCTATCTAGGACATTCAGAGCTAGAAAGAAGTCAACGCCTGGCTTCAAAGCTTCAAAGGATAGGCTGACTCTAGAGCTCATACAGCAGCTGGTGACTTTAGGTTGAAGCCAATGCTCATTTACCATTCTGAAAATCCTAGGATCCTTAAAAATTATGCTAAATATATTGTGCTTGTGCTGTAGATATAGAAAAACAAACCCTGGGTGAATGCACATCTGATTACAGCATGGTTTACTAAATATTTTAAGCCTGCTGTTGAGACCTAGTACTTAGAAAAAGATTCCTTTTCAAAGTATTACTACTCATTGACAGCTGTTCTGCCTATGGAGTAGCCATTCTTTATTCCTTTAGTTTCTTAATAAACTTGCTTTCATTTTACTCTGTGGATTCACCTTGAATTCTTTTTTGTGTGAGATCCAAGAACCCTCTCTTGGGGTCTGGATTTGGACCCCTTTCTGGTAATATCTTTCTGGCGAACCACAGAAGGGATGATACTGAAGAGACACCCAACCCAAAGGAAAATCATCTGTGTGAAACACCAATTGGCTAACTCCGGGTAAGTGGGATGAATTTACCCAGGTAAAAGATGGGACTGGATCCGAGGCCCAACCTAGGAAAGTTAGAGTCTCTCCTAAGACAGAGAGAGTTAAAGGCCCCTCTTACTAAAAGGCAAGGACACTTGACTGAACCTGGGTTTGAGACCCAACTTAGGGAGGTGAGAGTCCTTCCTAAGATTTAGGGGATGAGAGGCCCCATTCAGTAAAGTCCCTCTTGGCTAACAACAGGTTTGGTACTATGGGATATTAATTGCTATTCTCTTTGGATTAATCTGTCTTTCACTCTTTGCTGATGGCTATGGGTGGCAGAATTAGGCATGTACAGGATCATGGGACATGGGGAGTTTTTCTCCCTAAAAGGGGAAATTTGAGAGTTGACGGGGCTGCTGGGAAAAATCCCTGTGTGACTGACAAGCAGCTGCCTAAACTTTTCAGTGTGGCTGCAGTGAATGGGTCTTTCTCTGGCCTCCCTGAGCTTCTAGACTTCCCCATCCCATTGCAGGCAATGCTTTTCTCCCTTTCCCTTCCTTTCTCTCTCTCTCATAAACAGTTATTTTTACCATTCATTCAAAGTTGAATGAATGAACTTTGAAAATCATTCAAAATTGAATGAATGGTAAAAATCATGGTTTATCTCCTCTGTAAAGTTCTGATTAATTGGAAAAAGGATTTGTGAGGCTAGCCTTAAACTGTAGCAAATCTGTTGTATTTTGTGCTATGAATTTGTCTTTCTGTATCTTTCTGTCAGAAAGAGGGGTACCTTAGGATAGAACAGGGGCTTAGGGCCCCATAAGCCCTCTGTTCAAGACAGCCCAGCAAACTGGTCAGTTATGTCCTTGGGAGCTTGACCTTGTAACCACGTGGCACTACTTTCTCTTGGTCTCTGCCATCTGGAGGACAGAAATTTGGGGGTTCATGAAATAGTTAGCCCTAAAAATTATCTTGCTAAAAGACTTTACAAGCTCAAAATTGGCTGCTCTTGACTCCTTCTGGGAAGAGCATTGGAAACTGCCCAATGCTGTAGCTCAGCAGCTAAAGTTTTGCCATTTTACGGGGGCAGCCTAGGTTCAATTTCTGGCTTAGGGAATGAGTCCTTTCTGGGTTGATACCTGCATGACATTTACCATTTGTTAATTTTCTTCCCCTCCAAAAACCATGTTGAATTGTCCTTTCTCTGAGCATATCGGAGGTTACCTTTAGTAAGGTTCAAACGCCAGAAATATTGGCTGTTTGGCCTGGCTAAAATCAGGTAATAAGAAATTTAAAAGTTTTTTTTTTTTAAGAGTGCTATGTTTAAAAGTCAGCTTAATTGAAAGTGGATATTCAAGCTCTAACAGCCTGAGACTCTTTGGTAAAAAAAAAACAGAAGAGGCACTACAGACCCCATTTTAGGAAAAACTTCTCTTTTCCTCATGAAATCCAAGAAATTAGAAGTGGATAAGAGCCCACTCAAAATCTAAGGCTCTGTTCTGATTTGCATTGCATTATCTGACAACTTTAACTTTTGCGGGTGTCAGAAATTAGTTCACAAATTACTTCACATTATAAGAGAGCTTTGGTGTGTAATAACTAGATAGGAAATTTACTTTTGGGGATAGCTAATGGCAGTTATGGGGAAATACTAAGCTCTGCACATTTGATCAGAGAAGCATGCTCTTCGACACCTAGAAGTTATGGAAATGTCCCCACCCCACCCCTACTGAGAGATAAGACTCCTGTGGGAGATGGGTTGATTCCCTGTTTTAGGAGATCCAAGATCTGGTATAAAAATGGGACCCTTAATTTCTAGAAATCTGTTTTACCTCCCAACTGTGCCTGCTTATTAGGCCCTAGAAACTGTATGCTCTCCTGGCCCTGTTCCTCCAAGGGCTCCACTCTAAAGCCAGTAATCCAATTAAGAAACTGGTAAATGAAAAATCTTACAACTACTGAATCTTTTGTCTGGCTGGCTATTTATATATATTGTGTATGTGAAATATAAAAGAGCTTTGATTCATTGGTTTAAAATTAATAAGAGCTTAAATCAAGTATGTTATCCGAAAAATAAAAAGTGTAATGCCTTTTACTTCATGTAACTTATCTTTGGTAAATAAATAAAGTTTTAAAGATTATTGGTAAAATAAAAGTCTTCAAAATGTAGACATTTGGTCTAAATTAGGCAGGTGATGTATTCGTTTGCTAAATGCTTTAGGGTCATAAACTGATTCTTTGACTTTTCTAAATTATTCAGTTTACTTAGTTTGGAGCATCAGATTCTATAATAGATAAGGCCTGGGGTCATGTGGAGAGCCTTGCCCCCTAGCTATGCAGGGAAGAGTCAGCTTTTATCTACACTTCTGTCTGATGTCATAGGCTCCACACCTGGTACATAATTACAATCACTTATTAACCAGGTTTTTCACCAAAAGAAAAAGTTGCTAAGAGTTAACAGTGTAACATGTAGTTGAGACTACTAAGCAAACAGTTCTACATGCAAGGCCTATCAGGAAAGTAGAATGTACTTTTGGTAAAAGATTATAAGAAGACATGAGAATGTGAATTTCTTGTCTACGTTTAGAGGGTTAAAGGATTGTTTTATGTGAGATAGAAAAATATATATAAAGGTTTGAACAAGTTGTGGAAGGTTTATAAAAAATTAATTGTAAAAGAGATTCTGTGTGCAAACATATTGGCTAAAGTTAAAGGGGTATTACTCAGTTCTTCCATAAATTGAACATAGAAATAAAAGCACAACAAGTGTTACTTACAGCACTGATCTGCTCTTTAAAAAAATTGTAAAAGGTTATAAAAGGTTTATAAGAACCTTACCTTATGGTCAAACTGATTAAGATTGAATGTATTTGTCGACAAGGTTTTATTAAGAATTGAATTTGACATCAATAATGCACTAACACAAAAGTGAAATTTGTATTATTTGGTATAAAAATGATACAGGAACTATTGTCAAATATTAAATGGTGTTTGGCTTTCTTTGGGCTGTATTTGTATAAATATGTTATTGGTATGTATTCCAAAATAATGGGAAACTCCTATAATTCTGATAAGACACAGTGTATATTATCAGTAATAATTGTAATTGTTACATAAAATCATTGTATGCCACAGATGTAACCAAATTTCTTTGTCAATCATGTTTTTGACTATGGTTGCCCTAAGACATTTTGTCATTCACAGACAATTGTTGTCTTGTTTTGGTCCCCTTCAAAAGGAGGTTTTAAAATCAGCTATAGGAATTTGACAGGTGATCCTGAATGCAGGTTTCTGATAACATTGGAGATTATAACAGTAAAATAGAGGAAAAAACTTAGAGGAATCTTAGGCACAGCTGAAATGTTCCTGAACATCAAACAGGGGTTAAACTGCATGGACTAAATTAAGATAGAAGTCTAAAGTAATCTTTTTGACTCTTTGCTTAAAATGTTGCTGATCCTTTGTTTTGTTTTTCAGAGTTAAGGAAACTTTTGAGCTATAGACAGCTTTTTTTTTTTTTTTTTTTTTGAGATGGAGTCTTGCTCTGTCACCCAGGCTGGAGTGCAGTGGCATGATCTCGGCTCACTGCAAGCTCCTCATCCCGGGTTCATGCCATTCTCCTGCCTCAGCCTCCTGAGTAGCTGGGACTACAGGCGCCCACCACCATGCCCGGATTTTTTTTGTATTTTTAGTAGAGACGGGGCTTCACCGTGTTAGCCAGGATGGTCTCAATCTCCTGACCTCGTGATCCACTCACCTGGGCCTGCTAAAGTGCTGGGATTACAGGCATGAGCCACTGCACCCGGCCTAGACAGCTTTTAACAATCAAGTAAAGTATACTCCTGTGAACCAAATTTGAGGCATATTTGTTTCTCTCCACCTGATTTCTCCAAAATTGGAAAACAAGCCATGGGTATTCTTAACTTATGGCAATATAGTTATTTGCATAAGTGCAATAAGAATATTTTCTCTTTTGTAACAGGACACAATTGGAGAAACTGGTTATTTTACCAAGGTTGTGACTGGAATGGCACACTTTCCTTTACGGAATCAAACTTGACTTATAAAGCCAATAAAAGACCCTTAAGAAAAATGGCCTCATACCTTGCCCACACAATCTCTATCCAGAGTTGCTAACCTGTGGTAAGTAAAGAATGTCACTTTCTGACAGGCCCGGGAGCCCCAAGTTATCCTGGGACCTCAAGAGGAGAGGAATTTACCTAACTTATAGGTATTTAAGGGTACAAACCCGTGACCAGACTTGGCTTTAAAAAAAAGAAAAATTTTATCTGATATTCCTTTTATGGAACAAAGTTCCATCAAAGCCAATTTAAAAAGCCTCTATAAAATTATCATTCTTGGATTTGATGGCAAGATGGCCAAATAGGAACAGCCCTGGTCTGCAGCTCCCAGTGAGACCGATGCAGAAGGTGGGTGATTTCTGCATTTCCAACTGAGTACCCAGTTCATCTCATTGGGACTGGGTGGACAGTGGGTGCAGCCCACGGATTGCAAGCCAAAGCAGGCTGGGGCATCGCCTCACCCAGGAAGTGCAAGGGGTTGAGGAATTCTCTCCTGAACTCAAGGGAAGCCATGAGGGACTGTGCTGTGAGGAATGGTGCACTCTGGCCCAGACACTGCACTTTTTCTAAGACCTTCGCAACCCGCAGACCAGGAGATTCCCTCCAGTGCCTATGCCATCAGGGCCCAGGGTTTCAAGCACAAAACTGGGCAGCTGGTTGGGCAGACACCAAGCTAGCTGCGGGAGATTTTTTTTTTTTTTTCCATATCCCAATGGCAACTGGAATTCCAGCAAGACAAAACCATTCACTCCGCTGGAAAGGGGGCTGAAGCCAGGGAGCCAAGTGGTCTGCCTCAGTGGGTCTCACCTCCACAGAGCCCAGCAAGCCAAGATCCACTAGCCTGAAATTTTTGCTGCCAGCACAGCAGTCTGAGGTTGACCTGGGATGCTCGAGCTTGATCGTGGGAGGGGCATCCACCACTGCTGAGGCTTAAGTAGGCAGTTTTATCCTCACAGTGTAAACGAAGTTCGAACTGGACGGAGCCCACCACAGCTAAGCAAGGCTGCTGTGGCCAGACTGCCTCTCTAGATTCCTCCTCTCTGAACAGAAAAAAAGGCAGCTGCCCTGGTTAGGGGATTATAGATAAAACCCTCATCTCCCTGGGACAGAGCAGCTGGGAGGAAGGGGTGGCTATGGGCACAGCTTCAGCAGACTTAAACATCCCTGCCTGATGGCTCTGAGAGCAGCAGATCTCAAAGCACAGCGTTTGAGTCTCTGCTAAGGGTCAGACTGCCTCCTCAACTGGGTGCCTGACCCCTGTGTATCCTGACTGGGAGACATCTCCGAGTAGGGGTCGACAGACACCTCATACAGGAGAGCTGTGGCTGGCATCCGGTGGGTGCCCCTCTGGGACGAAGCTTCCAGAGGAAGGAACAGGCAGCAATATCTTTGCTGTTCTGCCATCTCCATTGGTGATACCCAGGCAAACAGGGTCTGGAGTAGAACTCCAGAAAACTCCAGCAGACCTGCAGCAGAGTGGCCTGTTACAAAGAAAACTAACAAACAGAAAGGGATAGCATCAACATCAACAAAAAGGACATCTACTCAGAGACACCATCCAAAAGTCACCAACATCAAAGAGCAAAGGTAGACAAATTCACAAAGATGGGGAGAAACCAGCGTAAAAAGGCTGAAAATTCCAAAAACCAGAACATCTCTTCTACTCCAAAGGATCACAACTCCTCATCAGAAAGGCAACAAAACTGGATGGAGAATGAGTTTGATGAATTGACGGAAGTACACTTCAGAAGGTGGGTAATAACAAACTCCTCTGAGCTAAAGGAGCATGTTCTAACCCAATGCGAGGAAGCTAAAAACCTTGCAAGAAGGTGAGACAAATTGCTAACTAGAATAACCAGTTTAGAAAAGAACATAAATGACCTGATGGAGCTGAAAAACACAGCACAAGAATTTCATGAAGCATATACAAGTATCAATAGCCAAATCGATCAAGTGGAAGAAAGGAATATCAGAGATTGAAGATCAACTTAATGAAATTAAGCGAGAAGAGAAAATGAGAAAAAAAAATGAAAATGAATGAATAAAGCCTCCAAGAAATATGGAACTGTGTAAAAAGAACAAATCTACGTTTGTTAGGTGTACCTGAAAGTGATGGGGAGAATAGAACCAAGTTGGAAAACACTCTTCAGGATATTATCCAGGATAACTTCCCCAACATAGCAAGACAGGCCAACACTCAAATTCAGGAAATACAGAGAACACCACAAAGATACTCCTCGAGAAGAGAAACCCCAAGACACATAATCCTCAGATTCACCAAGGTTGACATGAAGGAAAAAATGTTAAGGGCAGCCAGAGGGAAAAGTCGCATTATCCACAAAGGGAAGCCCATCAGACTAACAGCAGATCTCTCTGCAGAAACCCTACAAGCAAGAAGAGAGTGAGGACCAATATTCAACATTCTTAAATAAAAGTATTTTCAACACAGAATTTCATATCCAGCCAAACTAAGTTTCATAAGCAAAAGAGAAATAAAATCCATTAAAGACAATCAAATGCTGAGAGATTTTGTTACCACCAAGCCTGCCTTATAAGAGCTCCTGAAGGAAACACTAAACATGGAAAGGAAAAATCAGTATCAACCACTGCAAAAACAAACCAAATTGTAAAGTCCATCAACTCTATGAAGAAACTGCACCAACTAAGGGGCAAAATAAGCACCTAGCATCATAACGACAGGATCAAGTTCACACATAACAATATTAACCTTAAATTTAAACAGGCTAAATGCCCCAATTAAAAGATACAGACTGGCAAAATGGATAAAGAGTCAAGACCCATTGGTGTGTTGTATTCAGGAGACCCATCTCACGTGCAAAGACACACGTAGGCTCAAAATAAAGGGATGGAGGAAGATTTACCAAGCAAATTGAAAGCAAAAACAAGCAGAGGTTGCAATCCTAGTCTCCGATAAAACAGACTTTAAACAACAAAGGTCAAAAGAGACAAAGAGGGTATTACATAATGGTAAAGGGATCAATGCAACAAGAAGAGCTAATTATCCTAAATATATATGCACCCAATACAGGAGCACCCAGATTCCTAAAGCAAATTCTTAGAGACCTACAAAGAGACTTAGACTCCCACACAATAATAGCGGGAGACTTTAACACCCCACTGTCAATATTACACAGATCAATGACACAGAAAATTAACAAGGATATTCAGGACTTGAATTCAGCTCTGGACCAAGTGAACCTAAAAGACATTTACAGAACTGTCCACCCCAAATCAACAGAATATACATTCTTCTCAGCACCTCATCTGACTTATTCTAAAATTGACCACATAATTGGAAGTAAAACACTCTTCAGCAAATGCAAAACAATGGAAATCATAGCAAACAGTCTCTCAGACCACAGTGCAATCAAACTAGAACTCAGGATTAAAAACTAACTCAAAACCGCACAACTACATGGAAACTGAACAATCTGCTCCTGAATGAATACTGGGTAAATAACGAAATGAAGGCAGAAATAAAGATGTTCTTTGAAACCAATGAGAACAAAAACACAATGTAGCAGAATCTCTGGGACATATTTAAAGCAGTGTGTAGAGAAAAATTTATAGTACTAAATGGCCACAAGAGAAAGTAGGAAAGATCTAAAATTGACACCCTAACATAAAAATTAAAAGAACTAGAGAAGCAACAGCAAACAAATTCAAGAGCTAGCAGAAGACAAGAAATAACTAAGATCAGAGCAGAAATGAAGGAGATAGAGACACAAAAAAACCTTTCAAAAAATCAATGAATCCAGGAGCTGCTTTTTTGAAAAGATCAACAAAATAGACCACTAACCAGACTAATAAAGAAGAAAAGAGAGAAGGATCAAATACATGCAATAAAAAATGATAAAGGGGATATCACCACTGATCCCACAGAAATACAAACTACCATCAGAGAATACTATAAATGCCTCTACAGAAATAAACTAGAAAATCTAGAAGAAATGGATAAATTCCTGGCCACATACACCTTTCCAAGTCTAAACCAGGAAGAAGTTGAATCCCTGAATAGACCAATAACAAGTTCTGAAATTGAGGCAGCAATTAATAGCCTACCAACCAAAAAACATCCAGGACCAGATGGATTCACAGCCAAATTCTACCAGAGGTACAAAGAGGAGCTGGTACCATTCCTTCTGAAACTATTGCAAACAATAGAAAAGAGGGAATCCTCCCTAACTCATTTATTGAGGCCAGAATCATCCTGATACCAAAACATGGCAGAGACACAACAAAAACAGAAAATTTCAGGCCAATATCCCTGATAAACATTGATGCAAAAATCCTCAATAAAATACTGGTAAACTGAATCCAGAAGCACATCAAAAAGCTTATCCACCATGATCAAGTTGGCTTCATCCCTGGGATGCAAGGCTGGTTCAACATATGCAAATCAATAAATGTAATCCATCACATAAACAGAGCCAATGACCAAAAAAAAGCACATAATTAGCTCAATAGATGCAGAAAAGGCCTTTGACAACACCCTTCATGCTAAACACTCTCCATAAACTAGGTATTGATGGAACGCATCTCAAAATTATAAGAGCTCTTTATGACCAACCCACAGCCAGTATCATGCTGAATGGGCAAAAACTGGAAGCATTCCCTTTGAAAACTGGCATAAGGCAAGGATGCCCTCTCTTACCACTCCTATTCAACATAGTATTGGAAGTTCTGGCCAGGGCAATCAGGCAAGAGAAAGATATAAAGGGTATTCAAATAGGAAAAGAGAAAGTCAAATTGTCTCTGTTTGCAGATGGCATGATTATTTAGAAAACCCCATCGTCTCAGCCCAAAATCTCCTTAAGCTGATAAGCAACTTCAGCAAAGTCTCAGGATACAAAATCAATGTGCAAAAATCATAAGCATTCCTATACACCAATAACAGACAAACAGAGCCAAATCATGAGTGAACTCCTATTCATAATTGCCAGAAAGAGAATAAAATACCTAGGAATACAACTGACAAGAAATGTGAAGGACTTCTTCAAGGAGTACTACAAACCACTGCTCAAGGAAATAAGAGAGGACACAAATAAATGGAAATACATTCCATGCTCATGGATAGGAAGAATCAGTATCGTGAAAATGACCATACTGCCCAAAGTAATTTATAGATTCCACGCTACCCCCATTAAGCTACCATTGACTTTCTTCTCAGTATTGGAAAAAACTACTTTAAATTTCGTATGGAACCAAAAGGAGCCCGCATTGCCAAGACAATCCTAAGCAAAAAGAAAAAAAGCTGGAGGCATCAGGCTACCTGACTTCAAATTATACTACAAGGCTACAGTAACAAAAACAGCGTGGTACTGGTACCAAAACAGATGTATAGACCAATGGAACAGAACAGAGGCCTCAGAAATAACACCACACATCTACAACCATCAGATCTTTGATAAACCTGACAAAAGCAATGGGGAAAGATTCCCTATTTAATAAATGGTTTTGGGAAAACTGGCTAGCCATATGGAGAAAACTGAAACTGGATATCTTCCTTATACCTTAAACAAAAATTAACTCAAGATGAATTAAACACTTAAACATAAGACTTAAAACCATAAAAACCCCGGAAGAAAACCTAGGCAGTATCATTCAGGACATAGGCATGGGGAAAGACTTTATGATTAAAACACCAAAAGCAATGGCAACAAAAGCCAGAATTGACAAATGGGATCTAATTAAACTAAAGAGCTTCTGCACAGCAAAAGAAACTATCATCAGAGTGAACAGGCAACCTACAGAATGGGAGAATAATTTTGCAATATATCCATCTGACAAAAGGCTAATATCCAGAATCTACAAATAACTTAAACAAATTTACAAGAAAAAAAATAACCCCATCAAAAAGTGGGTGAAGGATATAAACAGACACTTCTCAAAAGAAGACATTTATGCAGCCAACAAACATATGTAAAACAAAAAAGCTCATCATCACTGGTCATTAGAGAAATGCAAATCAAAACCACAATGAGATACCATCTCACGCCAGTTAGAATGGTGATGATTAAAAAGTCAGGAAAAAAACAGATGTTGGAGAGGATGTGGAGAAATAGGAATGCTTTTACACTGTTGGGAGTGTAAATTAGTTCAACCACTGTGGAAGACAGTGTGGCGATTACTCAAGTATCTAGAACCAGAAATACCATTTGACCCAGCAATCCCATTACTGGGTATATACCCAAAGGATTATAAATCATTCTACTATAAAGACACATGCACACGTATGTGTATTGCGGCACTCTTCACAATAGCAAAGATGGAACCAGCCCAAATGCCCATCAATGACAGACTCAGTAAAGAAAATGTGGCACATATACACCATGGGATACTATGCAGCCATAAAAAAGAATGAGTTAATGTCCTTTGCAGGGACATGGATGAAGCTGGAAACCATCATTCTCAGCAAACTAACACACGAACTGAAAACCAAACACCACATGTTCTCACTCATAAGTAGGAGGTGAACAATGAGAACACATGGACACAGGCAGGAGAACATCACACACCAGGGCCTGTCATGGGGTGGGGCGCTAGGGGAGGGATAGCACTAGGAGAAATACCTAATGTAGATGAAGGGGTGATTGATGCTGCAAACCAACAGGGCACATGTATACCTATGTAACAAACCTGCACACTCTGCACATGTACCCCAGAACTTAAAGTATCATAAAAAATTATTATTATTCTTGCTGCACTTTATACAGATAATCAGGCCAAATATAATAAAGCAAATTGGTCGTACTATGATTTGTCTTTATTAAAAATGGGAGACTGGAGAGAGAAAAAAATATGTTTCAAGAAATATGGTACACATGTTATTAGATGCTAGTCTCATCAGTTGTTTTCGAGTTTTTTGTACAATTTAGACTAACCCTGCTTATTCCTGTGTTCAACCAGTGATCTCTGGCTGCTGCTCAGAAGAAACAAGAGGGATGGATCTCACCTTTTGTTGGTACTGAAGAGTTATGTATTGCCCTGACCATACCTACACTTTCTGACTGAGCTCCTCTCTACCCTGAATGCAAGAGACCCAATAGTTAGGCAGCAATATTATTGCCCCTGTTCAGCCTGAAGTTACAGAAGATGGATCTTCATTCCTCTCAAACCCTTAGGATTAAGGGTTCTCTTATAAAAGGGAGGGGGATAATGTCAGAGGCATTTGAATCAGAGTGCCTCCATCTTAAGTAGTGGTTGGGTAAAATAAGGCTGAGACATGCTGGGCTGCATTCCCAGTTAAGTTGCTCATTCTAATTCACAGGATTAGATAGGAGGTCGACACAAGATACAGGTCATAAAGACCTTGCTGATAAAACAGCATGCAGTAAAGAAGCCAGCTAAATCCCACCAAAACCAAGATGGTGACAAGAGTGACCTTTGGTCATCCTCACTGATACACTCCCACCAGTGCCACGACAGCTTACAAATGCCATGGCAATGTCATAAAGTTATCCTATATGGTCTAAAAATGGAAGGAATTCTCAGTTCTAAGAAATGCCAGAAAACGCATGAATAATCCACCCCTTGTTTAGTATATAATCAAGAAATAACTGTAAAAATGGACAACCAACAGCCCCTAGGGCTGCTCTGTCTATGGAGTAGCCATTCTTTATTCCTTTATTTTCTTAATAAACTTGCTTTCACTTACAAAATAAAAATGTTACTACTTGTTGATAAGGCACCTGTCACCCAAGAGCTCTGATGGAGATGCACAAGGAAATTAGTGTTATTTTCATGCCTGCTAATACAACACCCATTCTGAAGCCCATGGTTCAAAGACTAATTTCAACTTTCAAGTCTTAGTTTAAAAATACATTTTGTAAGGCTATGGCCACCATACAGAGTGACTCCTCTGGGATCTGGGCAAAGTAAATTTAAAACCTTCTGGAAAGGCTATACCATTATAGATATCATTAGAACATTCATGATTCATGGGAAGATGTCAAAAGATGAACACAAACAGAAGTTTGAAAAAGGTTGATTCCATTCCTCATGAATTGAGGGGTTCAAGATTTCAGAAGAGGAAATAACTGCATGTATGGTGGAAACAGCAAAATAACTAGAATTAGAAGTGGGGCCTGAAGATGTCTGAATTGCTAAAATTTCATGATTAAACTTGAAAGGATGAGGAGTTGATTCTTGTGGATGAGCAAAGAAAGTGGTTTCTTGAAATGGGATTTACTCCTGGTGAAGATGCTGTGAACACTGCTGAAATAACAACAAGGGATTTCAAATATTAGCTAAACTTAGAGGATAAAACAGTTGTAGGGTTAGGGAGGATTAATCCCATTTTTAAAGAAGTTCTATTGTGGGTCAAGTGCTATCAAGCCACATCAGATGCCACAGAGAAATCTCATGATAGGAAGGGTCAATCAATGTGGTTAATTTCATTGTTGTCTTATTTTAAGAAATTTCCAGAGCCACCCCAACCTTTAGTAACCAAAATTCTGACTACTCAGCAGCCACCAACATCAAAACAAGGCCCTCCAGGAGAAAAAGAAGACTCGCTGAAAGCTCAAATGATTGTTAGCAGTTTTTTTTAGCAATTCAGTATTTTTAATTAAGCCATTTACGTTGTTTTATTCAGACATAATGCTATCGCACACTTAATAGACTATAGTATAGTCTAAACATATTTTTTATGTACTGGGAAATCAAAAAAACTCATGTGACTCGCTTTATAGCAATCTTAGTTTTACTGCAGTGGTATGTAACCAAACCAAGCCATATTGCCAAGGTATGCCTTTATTAATTTCTCAGTGAAGCCTTCCCCATTAACATTATTTGGAATTGATTCACTATCCACTCTAAACTCTCAATCCTTTTACCTCTTGTTTGTCCCCATGGAATTTAAAAATGCTTGATTTTCCTTCTTCCTCTATTAATCTGTCAATCTACCTCTTCATTTATTAAATGTCTTATACTTGAAATGAAGCCCTATAAACAAGAATATTTACTGTATCACAGCATATATTATTCATTAATTAATAATTAATGTTAACAATATTTAATTAATAAATGATAATTAATAACAATAAATTAATATTTAGTTAATAAATTATATTATTAATTAAAATTAATATTAAGCTCTATGAAACAAGAATATTTACTGTATCACAAGTCCCTGGAAGAGTGCTTAATACATAAGATAGTCTCAATACATATTTGTTAATTGATTGAAAAGATTAATCCTATCTTGTTACCAAGATCTTCCCATGTTTAAAAAAACCATATAACATTTCTAATATTTTCATAGGACTCTAGTCAGCTGATATATCAAAATTAACTAAACTCCACTTTTCTTTCCATTTAGGACATTTTGGACTTTTTATTACTTTTTTAATGAAGTCCTTGATGTTTAAGTTTTGGTATAAATAATAGCCTTAGGATGATCTTAGAAGCAGAATTCTAGGGTCAAATGGCATGAATGCTTGAAACATTTTGCCAACCTGCCCTTAAGAAACACTGATATAAATTTATACTTTCAACACAATGTATGAGGGTCCTCAATTTTCCACACTCTCAACAATGTTTATATCTATTTTCTTTTTAAATTTGTTGAGCATACCCCTGCCCCCAACCCATGACTAAAAACAGGTCAATGTGAGAGATAAAGTGATGCTTAAATACTTTTCCACTTAACAATTTCACTTACCGGAGTTGGATCAATCACAAAATCAATTACATATCCATGAATTAAAACTTGGTGTAATAAGAAAAGACTGCTTTATACTGTGATATGCCTCATTTAATTATTTCTTCATTAGACAATTCTAACATGTTTTATTAGTCACACAACACTAAAGGGTATACAATATACTGAGTCTAGATGTACTATTTCCTTCTTTAATTTAGACTAATGAAAATGAGTTTTATCCCTCTTAAGTATATTCCAAAAAACTTTACTTATAAATAAAACCATTTTCATATTTCTAAATAAAGATGTAAAATAATCTGAAATAAATACATGGCTATAACATGAGTTATTGAATGTCTTATAAGTTCCATAAATCCCATGAGATTACAATTATTCACGTATGCATCAACTTCAGTTCTTAACACTTTTACCTACAAATGTAAGATATCCAGTAATCAATTTTAATTTTCCAATAATTCTCTATATAGATAGAAAGAAAACAATGTGCGTTTTTTAAGTTCAATGAGGCACAGCATTCTTTCTAGTAATGTCATGACCCAAGTAACAAATATGCATATCATGTTCTCCAAATTAAGTCAGACAATGTTATAGTTTTATTTATGTGTACACACATATATACATATGACAATACTAAATAATTTTATCTGATGTATAAGAAATTTTGCATCCAACCATAAAAGGTCTTTCCATTGCTATTAAAGCAAAACAAAATTACCAATTTTAAAAGAGAAATAATAGGGTAAAGAAACTTCTTTTCTTATTTTGTTACTAAGAACATTATGATATGAAAGGCCATCATTCATAAGATAAACATTCCCCACACCATATAGCAAATAGAATTATTATCACTGAATCTTTTGATTATACAATGACGTTTTAAAAATCAAATGATGTCATGTATTAGTTGTCCCTAGCAAAAGTTAGGGTGTAAATTACAAACAGAAACGGGCTATTTTCATTTTAAAGCAAAAACAATATTAATATGTATATATTAATATTAAAAAGAATAGACAATTTTTTGGTTATATTGATCAAAAAAAAGTAAAACTCTATTTAAAAATTAGGAATCTATTTAGAGACTTGATAATATCGCACTTACATCTTGTCCTTGATTAGATCAATGTAACAGAGTCTAGACAAAGGAAAGTTAATCTTCAATTACCAGAATACGGCATGATATTAATTGAATTGGCCCTGGGCATCTACTAAATCTATTTTAGAGCAATATTTTGGATGGTATACCTTAAGGTAGCAGATTAAATTTAAAAGGATAATTCCATAATTACTACAATATCTACATGTCAGAAGATACAAAATTTCATATATCATGGTATCAGATAATAGCTTCAGAGGTCCATATGGCTTTTTCTAATGTGTTGATAATAGAGGCACGTGGGGTTTCTGTTATTATCCCTTTGAAGTATGGGCCACTTTAAGATGCACGATAGCAAACTTCATGAATTACTGGTATTAACCAACATGATAAACTCTTTTCATTTCACAAGCTGTCTACTCTGCAATTGTACAGTGACTTTGACAGTCACTATGTCTTTGACTTCCAAATAATAACTGTCTTCCAAATGAATACATTTCCCTTACCTCTCAAATTATTTTAGAAGTTAGTGTTGGCTTAACATTAGGAAGAAACATGTTTCATATTATGATAAGATCTTATACTTCAAAGGAGCTTCAAAGGTTCTGAAAATGACTCTGAAATATATTTCTCATTAATCTTTTGTATTCTCATGAGGCAAGTAGGTGGCAAATATCTCAACTGTGAAAAACAGAAACTAATGAAACAGTTAGCTAATTTACTTGCCCTATGCTAAATACTGAAGCAATGAAAAGTCATAGTGTCAATCCTAGCACTTAACTGAAACTCTTATTTTGCATTCCATCGGTAAGAATTTTTATGCAGAGGAGAGTAAAGGAAGACAGACAAAAAATATCAGGAAATACGATACTCAACATAATTTACTTCATAAGACCCTGAGATTAATATTATTTCTTATTTAATTGATTGTGCTTGATGATGGTGATGGTGCTGAAACTTCAAAGAACTTATATCCCTGGGTGATCACAGTTGAGTGTAATCAGGGACACACTACAGGAGTTTGAATCCTACTTCACAGCAAAGCTAAAACCTCACAAAATCAACATGGTGTAATAACTCAAGAGAAGAAAAAGAAAATAAAAAGTGAAATTTCAACTTAAAATGGATCTATAAGCTGGCAATATGCCTGATTCTTAAAAGGCAATGAGAAACAAAGCAAACCTCTGGATCTCGGGCTGTCCAAGTATTATTTGCTGGATAAGTTATATTCTCCTGTTTTAGTTTTTCATTAAAAACTTTGGAAAAAAGAGTTTCTTCATTCTGTTTCATTTTCTTCTCCATATTCTCATAAAAATTCATTACAATGGTATGGTTGTTTAGTGGGAATACACCTGTAATTTATTGTTGAAAATGATTGTTCCTGTTCTCTATCTAGTTTTCCTGTGTAAAATAGCATAATAACTGACTTATCTTCATTTCCAGCAAGTGTTACTGCTTTAGAACAAGAATGCTGTTACTGATAGCTAAGACCATCCAAATTTTAAAAATTAAAATTATTTTTGGAATTGTAAATGCTCAAATAAATGTTTATCTTTTTAATATAGCTTCTTTCTTTATATTTGAAAAAAATAAAAATAATTCTGTACAACTGCCTTGATGTATATCTTCTATATGACTGATTTTCCAAATCAGGGTAAAGTGCCTTTCTCCTCTAACAACTTTAGCATGTTATGAGTTCTGTTTTTTTCCCTAATAGAATGCTGAATGACTTTATTAGCTTTAGTAAAACTGGTAAAATTGTATTTGGTAAAATTAAGAGACATAACCCACCCTCCCCCAAAATCTTCTTACGTTTGAAAAAAATAACTTAAATCTTTTACTGAATAAGTATTTTCCTGTTTCGTTTTTGACCTACACACTTAAGAGAGTCAGGGTAAATGCAAATGTTGTTTACAATCACAGTAAGTCCTCACATAACATCATGGATGGTTTCTCGGAAACTGCAACTTTAAGCGAAATGATGTACAACACAGCAGGTCCGCAAATAATGTTGTTTAGTTCAATGTTATTTTGTTACAGCACTGATGAGAAAAATGGTTTTGTTATACATTATTTTGCTTAACTTTTCAGTCTCCAAGAACCTATCAATGATTCTAGATATTTTAATATGGAAACCTTAGAATTTTTTTCCTCATAGCTTTATAAGGACTTCTAGACTTACCTGGCCCATCAGTCACTTTTTCTAGGCACCGAGGAGTTGCACTAAGAAAAGAGGCATGTTTTCTTTTAGCCATTAAACTACGAGGTGGCATATATTTATGCTTAACTTGGGACATCTCATATGATCTGTGAACATCATAGCTGCCTGGCGCTGGAATAACCTGAAAAAAAATTTAATAGATGAGCATAAATATATCTTATACAGAAAATATCCAAGAAGATACCAGATGGATGGTTACAGTAAGCAATGAATAGAAAAATCCTAATACTTTTATTAATTAAACATTAAAAATAGAAACTTAAAAAGGAATTCTTAAATCTAGCCAGCCTAATAAAAATGTAAATTTACTTGCCAAAATTAAAGTAAAATAAACACAAGTATGAACTTTAGGATCATATTCTTTAAAAAATAGCTTTCATGATATAGATCAAATATATTCAATTTAATCCTGAAAATCAAATTGCTTACAAGAATGAGAGCAATGATTACCTGTTTTCCTAAGCAGCAGAACTATTCCTGCTTTATTGTTGTAAGTGAACATTGTTTTACTTATTCTACAAAATGAGACTGCTTATTTCATCTTTAATAGATTACAATTAAGTTAGAAGGCTTCCTCTTTCATCATTTATGGTTCTTTATATGAACTGCAGTCATAGTAACATTTTTAATCAACATGAACCCACATGGATATTAATAAATATAATAATAATTAATTCTAAACTAAATGAAATATAAGTGCCATATATTTGTTGGACAAGTAATGCCTTAAACAATTAGCTAACTATCTCAGTGAAAACTTTTTTAAACTCATTTTCCTCAAATTATAACATATTCCTTTGAAATCTATTCACCTAGATTATGTATAAAGACAAAAACTTTTTAAGCGTTAATGATTTCCCAGTAGGCAGGAAAGTGTTATGGCTAAGCATGTGGACTCTGGCACTAGACTTCCTAGGTTCCAAATATCTGCTGCTTACTAGCTATGTGACCTTAAGCAAGCCACTTACCCTCTGTGTTCCTGAGTTTTTGCATGTGAAAAGTGAGAAAAATGATAGTACTTATTTTATAATATTATTCTGAGGATTAAATTAGTTAAAATGAGTAAAGTACTTAGCTTGGTACCTGTTTCTACAAAAGGGTTAAGTGAATCTTACTATTCTAGAAAAGCTAATTTCAATGCAAAAACAAAGCCTGACCAATCAGGGTTTGAGCTAACAGGGAAGTATTTTAAAGTTTCAAATAAGTCAAACAAATTTGGATACTGAGAAAGCATACTTTTGAAGTCCCTCTAGGAGCCATATTTTAGAAAATACATTTTTTCTTGTTCCTTACATCCATATTATCACCCTCAAGCATATGCTAACAACATTATCTTCCACTTCCAAAGAATCACAAAATATGGTAAGATCATGACTAGGGGAGGGGATTCTTACATGAAAACCCCACTTCTGGTTTGAGTCCCATGTTAAACATGAAATGTCATGATAGGTAAGTCATCTAAGAAATGCTGGACGCCATTTTCTTTTTGTCTGCATCAAGAGTATATACAGTAAAACTAGGCTGAAAATAAGCAACAGAGGCAATATTTCCATGGATTATTTGTGTATCTTTTGGGGCTGCCTCTATGGTATGTGAAAAGAAACTGGAAGAGATTATAAAAACACAAAGAGATCCTGTGCATACAATATGCCTAGTGTAAATAGGAAAGCTTTGCGAAGATCTTGATTGTGCCTACTATACACTTTAGTTTTCTTATCAGAAGACATTATTGTTCCCATTTCCTGTAACACCCTACATGGTGTCACCATCTATTTCTTCTTCCAGTGCCTAGACTGGATATAATTGATAAGTTTGGCTACTGCCACACAGAAACTATTTTTTTTAATAACTTGAAGCAAAGACAAGAAACTGCATCAGTGATCAGTGTTCTTCAACAATAGTTTGTTCACACCTGGAAAAGTTTGTCAAACTAGTTCCTTAAATTCCAGTAGATTCACTGCCTCTCTTACCAATCCAATGTATACTACCCTTGTTCATGACCACCTGTTGCTATGTATATTTATTCTTCTCCGAAACTTATTCCCTTCTTGTCTACTTTACTGATGTTCCCTCCTCTTCCTACTCATCTTAAATTCTAATTTTATCTGACCAAGAGATTAACATTTCAAGTAAATATCCTAAGCTGATGATTAATAGGACAAATCTGAAACTCTGTCTAATAACAATAATTTAAACAACACCTATATACCGTATAGTACCCTAAATGAGCTGAATACCATTGTCAGGGAAAAACAGTATTTGTAGATGAGATCATCAAATTTGTTGGCGATTCTTTATACATCATAGAAAATAAAGAAGGGACATGAAGAGTGGATATAATAGACATTTCTCATGGTTTTTTGGTGGTTTTTTTTTTCTCTTTTTGGCTTATTGCATGACTTTTTTCTCATACCAATATTTAAATCCTGTTCTTGCATTTGGGAAATTCCACATTATACAGCAGAGAATCTGGGTCCCAACACAAAAGCTAAAAATGTCTGGCTCTCATCTTCCTGGTCTCATTTTTTAGCTAGAACATGAATCCTGGTCATAGGCTTAGTGTCCTGACTTCCTCATCTGGAAAACCAAAGCCCTACCCTAAAATAACATAAAGAAGCATAGAATTCGTATGATTAATGTGCATAAAATTCTTAAAATGTTTTCTGACACATAAGGAGTAGCAGTGTTGGCTTTCATTGCTATCATCATTGCCATTGGCATTAATATCTTTATTAGGTATAGGACTTATGAACCCCTCAGTGATATCTCCCTTGCCTGAAGAGAGATGCTAATGGGATATCAAAAGGGAATTCCCTAGTATTTTAAGCTACAAACAAATCAAAAGTAGTTAAGTTGTTGAGAATCACATAAAGACAGTGTTCCAGGAAGTTTAAAAAGAATTCACTGGTTTCAACCTACTTCAAAGGAAGGTGGGTCAGCCTGTTTGTATTTTGGCAAAACCATTTCACATACTTTGTGATTTTATTCATTTCTGTCAAGTCAAAGTCTCTATAAAATTCTACTTGCTCAATACCCATGCAATAACTCACTTAAAACTCAAGCCTGACTGACCTGTAACCCCAGAGACCAAGAGATTAACATTTCTTGGTCTGATTTCATACAAAATTCAGAATTTGTATGAAAAGGATTCAGAATTTCCAACTGAATGAAATTGGAAAAACTGTGAATTTGTATGAAATCGCGAGGTTTCAGGAGGTATGAAACCTCCTGATTTCATACAAATTCAGAATTTTTCCAGAATCAAGAGGTTTCAGGAGGCATGAAACCTCCTAATTTCATACAAATTCAGAATTTTTCAATTTCATTCAAGGCTCCCTGCTATTTTGACATATGAAATTTCGTATACTCTCTGATCTCAGACATGTGAAACTGCATGTAGGTTCTGATCTTCAAAAACTTTGGTTACAAAACGGCAACAAGTAAACCCCTCAGCCACAGAAAGGAATGGAGCATTCAATCCCTAAATTGTCTCCCATGTTGTAGCATATTGCAAATAAAGATTGACCTCAAGTTTTAGTCTCAGAAAAAAATTTTCCTTTACCATGCAATGGTAAAAGATCTGGAAATATTTTTATTTCATATTCATTTTTGAATAATAGTTTTACTAAATATAGATTTTTTTGCTTGAAATTTTTTACTCTCAGCCTTTTGCATGTCTTTTCACTAATTTCTGACCTCCACTGATTCTGATGAGAAGCCTACAATTAGTGATACTGTTTCCACTATATAAGTTTCCTTTTTCTTGTTGCTTTCAAGATGTCACCTTTGTTCTCTTTCACTAGTTTGACTATAATGTATCTAAGTGTGAATTCTCCTTAAATGTATTCACCTTGGAGTTCACTGAACTTCATGGATTCATAGATATAGTGTTTTTTTATTACATTTGGAGAGTTTTCAGCAATTATATCTTCAAATATTTTTTCTGCTCCTTTCTTTCTCACCTCTCCTTCTGGGTCTTTTATTGTCCATATGCTAAAATACTTGACATTGACCCACAGGTCTCAAACTACTCGTATTGTTCAATCCTGTTCTGTGTTTCTCATATTCAATGATTTCTATTGATCTATCTTTCAGTTAATTAATTATGTCTTCTGCCCTCTCAAATCTCCTGAGTCAAGTTAGTAAAATTTTATTTATGTTTTTGTACTTTACAACTCTAGAATTATTTTTGTTCTTTTGTTTCTTTGCTTGCTTCTATTATCTATTAAGATTCTCTATTGGCTCACTGCTAGCATGTTTTTCTTTAATTATTTAATCATAAGTTCCATTAATTCTTTGAAAAAAATTAATAGCTGATATTTACATATCTAATAAGTTTTTTTGAAAAGTGGACATTTTAAGATAAGATAGCAACTCTGGATTTTTTTCTTTAATGAGATTTGTTGTCCATTTCACCTAAGTTTTCAAATTTCAAATTTGTTAATAATGCAAACTGTTTGCCTTTTGCTTTCAGAATCTGTAGAGATGTCTATTTTCATTTCTGAAATTTTTCATTTAAGCCATTTCTCATTTTTTCTTAGTAAGTAACATTATAAGGTGGTTTATTCTATTCGATCTCTTAAGATAGAATAGATCTATCTAAATAAATAGAATAGGTTTATCTTTACATTTGAATTTGTCTTTTTCTCCTTAAAGTTATTTATGTCAATATTTGCTTTGCATATATGTGGAGCTGTGCATACAAATTTAAATTATCATATTATTCTGGTTAATTAAACATTTTAAAACTATTGACCGACCATGACTATTTACTTCTAAATTGCTTTTTGTTTTAACATATTTTATCTGGAATCAAAATAGCTACACCAATGAGTAAGTCTTGATAAACTATTACTGATAAACAGTACATTTTGATAAACCTCTGCATTAAATTTCAGAAATAGTAAAATTTTAAAATTATTGTTTGAAAGATAACAGAGATTGGTAATAATAGGAGGATTTTTATGCTAAATTCCAAAAAGTAGAAGAGACCTTCCTATGTAAATTGAGATTACAAGCTGTGTTCCATTTGCATAGCCATTTACTAAGTCTGGGCAAGGACTAAAGACTGGTATTGTCACAGATTATTCTAAAAGAAAAAGAAAGAATTTGTGGGGCTTTTGAAAGTCACATAGTATAGCATGACTATGAGAGAATAAAGGCTGAGAGAAGGCAGCCTGAACTTCTGAACCTGAACCTCAGCCTAAACTCAGAGGAGCCTGAACTCATCATCACTGATTCTTTACTATGAAGTATTTATTGAATACTGAAGCAGGCAAAAGGATAGAGGTCTGGACTGGAAAGACAGAGTAAAATCTCCTGTAATCTAGTGATGCCTAGGAGACAAAGTCACACCAGAGCAATGACTGACAACAAATACAAGCTTCTTACTCAAGATAGTTGCCATATTTTGAATCTAAATGGGATACAAAGCTAAAGTAGAAAACACTGAAGGGTGGAATATACGGGAAAGAAGGGAAAGGGAACTTTAGACTCTCAATCAAAAAACCAGGAAGGCCACCGGGTGCGGTGGCTCATGCCTGTAATCCCAGCACTTTGGGAGGCCGAGGCGGTTGGATCACGAGATCAGGAGTTCGAGACCAGCCTGACCAACATGGTGAAACCCCATCTCTACTAAAAATACAAAAATTAGCCAGGCGTGGTGGCATGTGCCTGTAATCCCAGCTACTCAGGAGGCTGAGGCAGGAGAATCGCTTGAACCCAGGAGGCAGAGGTTGCAGTGAGCCGAGACGGTGCCACTGCACTCCAGACTGGCAACAGTGTGAGACTCCACCTCAAAAAAAAAAAAAAAAAAAAAAAAACAGGAAGGCAACATGGAGGGCACAGGACCACAAAGGCAGAGTGAAATCTCAGTCTTTGCTTAGGAGACAAACTCTTACTGGAGAGAAGGGCCTGCGACAATATGCAGTAGGTCTAGGTCTAATAGCAAGAGGTATATGAAAGAAATTCTTGCAATACACTAGAGTTAAAATTCTGAGCAATTAAACCAGAACTACTTCCTCTTTCAAGTTATGAAATAAATGTTCTTCCATTTCTGTGCATATATATCTTATAACTTGTTCTAGCTGTTATTTCATAGTTAAGTATATTCTAGTCTAAAATTTTATTTCAAATTCTTAAATACATAATTTTAAGTCATATAGAACTTCTTTTATAATGAAACTTGTCATTATCATTGAAGTGTCTTAAGAAGACTTCAAACTTTCAATCAAAACTTTCAAGCAAAATCTTTAACCAAATATATATGGTGAAAAAATTTATAGGCTATAAATATAGTTATGTTTGCCTAAATATTCAGAAAACTTTGTTTAAGCAATTTGCCAATCTGCTTATCCAAATTACTTAAATTTGGTTCTATAAAGAAGAAAGGCATTTCAGATGATAATCAAATTATCTTTGTTTTACATGTTGCAAATTATAATTACTAAGGTCATCCTTGCCATTTTAAGCATCTCTAATATTCATCATTGTAAACATATGCCTCGTAAAATACATGACTTAGAAAGGAATGTGTTATTTTGATAGGAAAAAGTATTTTAATATAGATATAAAATTATAGTATTAATTGTAAGTAGTACGTAAAAATGGAAAATATTGACTTTATTTCCATCTTCTCCTGGCACACTGGAAAAGACCATTTAGGCCAATGCTGTTTTATGAAAGGAATTAGAATTGACTGGAAAACATGATACTTCAAAGCTCAGTAAAATAATAACAAAAAGTGCTGATAGTCAAAATCACATAGGGAATAACACAACAGACTTAACCTAATTCCCGCAGCATAACATTATACCAGTCATATATGAATCACAAAGTTTCAATTGTGTTCTGGACATTTGCACATCATTATCCTCAGATAGCCTTAAAATAAAACTTATTATCTTCCCTTACCTGCAACTACCAAACGATGTGTTCTTTCCTCATTGACTTACAAAAATTCTTTATTTAGCCAAGCCTAAAAATACAAAGCTGGCTTTTACTTTTGTTCACCTTTCTCTCGCATATCTAAAAATGACCAAGGTTATATCTATTGTAACCTCTCTCACCTTAGACTTTTCTGTCCTTTACTACCAAAAAGATCCTGGCATGAGCTCCAAAATACTTATTACGTGGCAGTTGTACTAACTGCTTATTTTAGCTTTAGGTCTTCTAGTCCCCAACCATTTGCATGCTAGTAGCCAATAAACTGTTGTACTAAAAATGACATAAACTGCTAAAAACCCTCATTGGATCCCCAGTGCCTATGGGAAAAACTTTCAGGAAACTCTCCTTGGCATCCAAAGCCTCTTTTCAATTTGAAGGCAAATTTACAACTGTAAAAGCCAGTTCAAGTAGTATCTCTTTCATTAAGCATTCTTGAGAACCCTAGCTAGAAGTGATATCTTACTCTTCTGAATTATTTTATTATTCATTATTTGCATAAATACATAAACATAAATAGCACACTGAACAAATATACCATATATATTTGAAATTTACTAGTTTGCTTACATAAGGGCAAGAAAAAGATAAAGCTGTCTGATGAGAAGGAAGACAAAATTTCCTCAGATAAGATTCAATCTACCCTTCAAATTTATGGAGTAATTTTTCCATTATTCTCTCAAATTAGTGAAAAATGACAGTAGGAATCTAGGGGTATACAAGCTCCATAATATCATCAAGTATTTATAGGTCCCTTCATGTTTTTTGCTGCATCGTATTTAGGTTGTGACCCTCATCCTTATATTCTCTCAAGACTGTAGCTTCTGTCATAATGTTTTTATTTCAAAAATAAAGAAGAGAAAGGGTAAAAATCAAAAATTGTTTAACAACTATAAAAGCCTTTTCTGAAGTCTTTTCTGAAAGCCTAATCTAGTAACTTCTATTTTCTTTGCATTGGTTAAAACTGTGCCAAATAACTACCCTCAAGCTGCAAGGGAATCCCAAAAAAGTAGTTGCTTTACTTGGGCACATTGATATTCTAAATAAAATTGGGTTCTGTTAGCAAGAAAGAAAGAATGAATGAATACTGGGTAAGAAACTAATAATCTCAGTCATAATAGCTCTCTGTTTTTGAGGTCATTACAACTGTAAAAAATTAACTCACTTCAGAAACTATGTGTAATATTGAACTATCTTTGTCAAAAGCTTTCTGACCAGGGTTTATTCATTCACTTTAGTCTCTAACTCTTGTTAATCCTTTGGGTCTCAAATCTTCCCTGAATTCATTAGCTCTTTCAGCTCTGATATGTTCTCAGAATACACAGCTCTTAAGTTTGTAGCAGTTATTACATTTGCAATTAAACAAGTCTCTAATGACTTGTTTAATATCACCCATCACCATAGGAATGAGAGAGCTCCTTGAGTGTTCAGAAAGCCTCTATTTTGCACACCATTGTATCTCCCAGAATGGTAAATGTCTTTGCAAACAGTAAGTGATTGACACATATTTTTAATCAATGAATGAATATGTCAGTTATAAGTGCATGAATGAGTCTAACAGTATCTGTCTACCTTGAGGCTTTCTTTTTGTTTAGCCTTGTTGTTAAGTTCTTCCATGACAGTAGGGCTGACACTATGCCTTGAAAGTATTTTCAACCCATACAGTGCTTAAATTTACGTCACATGTAATCAGTTCTATATTCTTTATTTAGCAAAGCCTAAAAATACAAAGCTGGCTTTTACTTTTGTTCACCTTTCTGTGTTGTATAAATATTTTTCAAATATTGCTTTTGCTAAAGATGTTCCTGTTTCTAATAAAGGTGGATATAATTTATAATCTCAGAAACGATATAGAAGTAGAAATATGTCCATTAAAACCGTGATCAAGTACTAACTTTCACAAAATCATTACAGAGTGTCTCCAGGTAGTTAAATTTGATTAATATTTAATGTGAGATGCATTTTCTTCTCTTTGCTATCAAAAAGTAGACTTTGACTTTTAATGCTTAAGTTTTCATGACCACTTTTGACATTAGTTTCATAGAAAAAAATGTGTATCTCAGCATATTAAAGTAAAATACAAGAACAGAAATGGCCTATATAACCTTTCTCTTCCAGCAAATGCTAATGCTACTGAGGCAGAGAATAAGCAGATTATCTCCAATTATAATAGCTCTAATTGACATAATATCCATTCTTCAGAGTTCTACTTTTAGTCTAAAAGTTAATTCTTTTGCAATGTTGAATGTAAAGACAGAGAAATTCTTTAAAAAGGACATAATTGCTCCTAGTACCAGTTGAACAGATTTGGATATGGCATTAAAAATCACCTTGATAAACTTGAAGTAAATTTTGAACATGAGTTGTGAGAGATGTGTGAATTTAAATAGCAGAGTTAGGAAAATTATTCATTAACCCTAGAGAAATGTCTACAAGTAGGATTCCAATCAATTTATGTTCATACTTTTTAAAATCAAATGAATCTTAACGTCATCTACTTTGGTTCAGTATGGCAAGAACTATCCCTTGTATATAAATAGGGACCATTTTAAGGTAGTGCTACTAAAATACCACAGAACTTGAAGTCAGAATTGCTGGGTTATATTTATAGCCTTATTATTAAATTTTAAGAGGCCCTCAAGAACCTCACCTGCTCATTTACACCCCTCACCATGAAGTATGTGGAAGGACACTGTGCACAAGGCATTTCTCTGTATTCTTTATCCTGTGAGATTGTCAGTGAGATGAATTGTAGAACTATTCATATTTGGAAGCTGCCTCCAAACTAGTAAGGGTAATGGTGGGCAGGATGATCCAGCCTTGCTTTTCTAAGTTATAAATATCTCAGCATCCCATTACCTACTTCAAAAACAATTATGTAGTTATATTGAGACTGAGAATAATAATGGTGATAACAGAGAAAAATACACTATGCAAAAGGTAAAGAGAAAGGAGAAAAATCAAGATGAGTAAGACAAGGTATGGAACAACAAGAAAGCAACATTGTCTAGACAGAGACATATAGATCCCCAATAATATTTACCACACTCCCAAGGTAACTATGTTTTCCATGTTATGACACATAGATTGTAGATCTCAATAGAAAAAGGCAAATTGCACATTTGAATTGTAGGAAATCTAATTATTCTACACTAATGTTCCTATAAATTAACATATTTTCTTTTTTTTTTTTTTTTTTGAGACAGAGTCTCACTCTGTCACCCAGGCTAGTGTGCAGTGGCGCGATCTCGGCTCACTGCAAGCTCTGCCTCCCGGGTTCACGCCATTCCCCTGCCTCATCCTCCTGAGTAGCTGGGACCACAGGCGCCCGCCACCACGCCCAGCTAATTTTTTGTATTTTTTTAGTACAGACGGGGTTTCACCGTGGTCTAGATCTCCTGGCCTCGTGATCCGCCCACCTTGGCCTCCCAAAGTGCTGGGATTACAGGCGTGAGTCACCGCGCCCCGCCAAATAAATATATTTTCTAATGAATGAAATATATTTTCAATACTCCCATCTGTTGCCAGATTTATAGTGCTTATGTGACACCAAAAAATTGTGATAGTTCATGTATACGTATGTAACAAACATGCACATTCTGCACATGTATCCCAGAACTGAAAGTAAAATAAAAAAATTTTAAAAGAATACTGAAAAAACAGAATTGTGCAAGTTAGCTTACATTTCATGTCAAATTCAATAGCACATTTTTTAGTGACACTAAATGTTTCTTGATTAAATAAACAAAAAAAGAATAAAACATTCAATAAAAAGGCTCCAAGGGCACTATTACTATTTCCCAGCATCACACATTTAAAAGCTATAATTATCTAAAAACATCCAAAATACTTTTAACTTCATACGAATCAAAAAGAGATCATCTAAAAAAATTGTGAATATCCTTACTTCTTCCTTCCCTTCTCTTGAAGAATTTGGTAGGCTGTTTCCCCTGTTGTATAAACAAAATGCTATGGAAGCGATACTGTTTTTATTTTTTTATTTAGAAACTGGGTCTCATTCTCTCACCCAGGCTGGAGTGCAGTGACATGATCACAGTTCACTGCATCCTCAGACTCCTCGGCTCGAGAGCTCCTCCCGCCTCAGCCTCCTGAGTAGCTGGAACTACAAGCACAGGCCACCATGCCTAACTAATTTGGGGCTTTTTGTGGGGAGTTTTGTGTGTTTTTTGTTGTTGTTGTTGTTTGTTTGTTTTTTAAAGATAACGTCTCGTCATCTTCCCCAGGCTGGTCTTGAACTCCTGGGCTCAAGTGATCCTCCTGCCTTAGTTTGCCAAAGTGCTGGGATTATAGGCATGAGCCACTATTCTTAAATGATACTCTATTTTAGCATCCGTCTATCAGCCTAACAACAAACATTTATAGTCTTTCCTATGCACTGGAGTTAATGTCTACCAGTAGTAAAGGTTATGGCCTCTGAAGCTGTGTTGCTGGGGTCAAGCCCCGAGTCAGCTTTTTTGCTGGCTATATAACCATATAACCATGGTCAAATTATATTTCTCAATTTTCTCATCTGTAAAATGAGTCTAATAATAATAATAGTTCCTACCTTCTTGGGTTGTAAAGATTAAATGAGTTAAAATATGTATAACACAAGGCACATAGATAAGCACTACTTAAACTTTAGTTATTATTAAATAATAACAATATAATATAATGTATCATATATAATATATATAATTTATATATTATTTATAATTATTATACCTCATTTATTTAATTCTTTTTTTACACTAGCAAATATTCATTCAATAAAAAGTATTTTTAAAAACATGGGGATCGGGAATAAAACAGACATGAGAAACATAGCAAAATACAAAATGGCAGGTATCAAGGTATCAATTCTACCATATCAATAATGACATTACATGTGAATGTATGTCCATTCAATCCAAACAAAAGGCAGGTACCAATTTTATTAGATTTTTTTTTCTTTTCACCAACTTTTAAGTTAAGTGGTACATGTGCAGCATGTGCAGGTTTGTTACATAGGTAAACAAGTGCAATTTTGGTTTGCTGAACAGATCATCCCATCACCTACGTATTAAGCCCAGTATCCATTAGCTATTCTTCCTGATGCTCTCCCTCCCCCAACCTCTTGCCTCCAACAAGGCCCCAGTGTGTGTTGTTCTCCACCATGTGTCCACATGTTCTCATCGTTCAGCTCCCACTTACAAGTGAGAACATGCGATATTTAGTTTTCTGTTCCAGGGGTAGATTGCTGAATATAATGGCTTCCAACTCTATTCATGTCCCTGCAAAGGACATAATCTTATTCCTTTTTATGGCTGCATTGTACTCCATGGTGTATATGTACCACATTTTCTTTATCTAGTCTATCATTGAGGGGCATTTGGGCTGATTCCACGTCTTTGCTATTGTAAATAATGCTGCAACAAATATACGCATGCATGTATTTCCCTGCTTAATAACAGAATGATTTATATTCATTTAGGTATATTCCCAGTAATGAGATTGCTGAGTCAAATGGTATTTCTGCCTCTAAGTCTTTGAAGAATCGCCGCAGTCTTCCACAATAGTTGAACTAATTTATACTGCCCCCAACAGACGTTATCTCATTGTGGTTTTGATTTCCACTTCTCTAATGATCAGTGAGGTTCAGCTTTTTTTCTTGTGTTTGTCTTCTGCATTTATGTCTTATTTTGAGAAGTGTCCGTTCATGTCCTTCGCCTACTTTTTAATAAGGTTGTTTTTTTTTTCTTGTAAATTTAAGTTCCTGTAGACTCTGGATTAGTCCTTTGTCAGATGGATAGATTGCAAAAATTTTCTCCCATTCTGTAGGTTGCCTGTTCACTCTGATGAAAGTTTCTTTTGCTGTGCAGAAGCTCTTTAGTTCAATTCGATCTCATTTGTCAGTTTTGGCTTTTGTTGCAATTGCTTTCAGTGTTTTTATCATGAAATCTTTGTCCATGCCTGTGTCCTAAATGGTATTGCCTAAATTTTCTTCTAGGGTTTTTATAGTTTTGGGTTTTACATTTAAGTCTTTAATCCATCTTCCATTAATTTTTGAATATGATGTAAGAAAAAGGTCCTGTTTCAATTTGCTGCATATGGCTAGCCAGTTCTTTTAGCACCATTTATTAAATAGGAAATCCTTTCTCCATTGCTTGTTTTTGTCAGGTTTGTCAAATATCAGATGGCTGTAGGTGTGTGGTCTTACTTCTGAGTTCTCTATTCTGTTCTATTCATCTGTGTGTCCATTTTTTGTATCAGTACCATGATATTTTGGTTACTGTAGCCCCGGACTATAGTGTGAAGTCAGGTAGCATGATGCCTCCAGCTATGTTCTTTCTGCTTAGGATTTTCTTGGCTATTTGACCTCTTTTTTGGTTCCATATGAATTCTAAAATAGTTTTCTCTAATTCTGTGGAGAATGTCAATGGTGGTTTAATGGAAATAGCATTGAATCTATAAATTACTTTGGGCAGAATGGCTATTTTCATGATATTGATTCTTATCAATGAGCATGGAATGTTTTTCCATTTGTTTGTGTCCTCTCTTATTTGAGCAGTGATTTGTAGTTCTCCTTAAAAAGATCCTTCACTTCCCATGTTAGCCGTATTCCTAGGTATTTTATTCTCTTTGTAACAATTGTGAATAGGAGCTTACACATGATTTGGCTCTCAGCTTACCTGTTGTTGGTGTATAGGAATGCTGGCGATTTTTGCACATTGATTTTGTATCCCCAGAGTTTGCTGAAGTTGTTTATAAGCTTAAGAAGCTTTTGGTCTGAGACAGTGAGATTTTCTAGATATAGGATCATGTCATCTGCAAACATGGTAATTTGACTTCCTCTCTTCCTATCTGAATATGCTTTATTTCTTTTTCTTGCTTGATTGCCCTGGCCAGAATTTCCAATACTATGTTGAATAGAAGTGGTGAGAGAGGGCATCCTTGTCTTGATTGGTTTTCAAGGGGAATGCTTCCAGGTTTTGTTCATTCAGTACAATATTGGCTGTGGGTTTGTCATACATGGCTCTCATTATTTTGAAGTATGTTATTTCAATACCTAGTTTATGCAGTGTTTTTAACATGAAGAGAGGTTGAGTTTTATCAAAGGCCTTTTCTGCATCTATTAAGATAATCATGTGGTTTTTGTCTTTATTCTCTTTATGTGATGAATCACATTTATTGATTTGTGTATGTTGAACAAATCCTGCATCCCAGAAATGAAGCCAACTTGATAGTGGTGGATGAGATTTTGATGTGCTGCTGGATCCAGTTTGCCAGTATTTTATTAAGGATTTTTGTTATTGATGTTCACCAAAGTTACTGACTTGAAGTTTTCTTTTTCTCTTGTATCTCTGCTATGTTTTGGTATCAGGATGGTTCTGGCCTCAAAGAATGAGTTAGACAGGAGTCTCTTCTTTTCAACTTTTTGTAATGGTTTCCATAGAAATGTTACCAGCTCTTCTTTGTAGCTCTGGAAGAATTCAGCTGTGAATCCATCTGGTGTTGGGCTTTTTTTGGTTGGTAGGCTATTTATCACTGCCTCAATTTCAGAACTCACTATTGGTCTATTCAGGGATTCCATTTCTTCCTGTTTCAGTCTTGGGAGGGTGTATGTTTCCAGGAATCTAATTATTTCTTCTAGAATTTCTAGTTTATGGTCATAAAGGTGTTTATAGTATTCTCTAATGATTGTTTATATTTTGTGGGGTCAGTGGTGATATCCCCTTATTTCTGATTGTGTGTATTTGATTCTTGTCTATTTTCTTCTTTATTAGTCTAACTAGCAGTCTATTTTATTAATTTTTTCAAAACAATATCTCCTGGATTCATTCATTTTTTTCAAGAGTTATTCATGTCTCTATCTCCTTCAATTATGCTCTGATAAAAGAAAATCACCAAATAAACAAAACAAGGCACAAGAGACCAATCCTGGAAAAACAGAGATATATGACCTTTCAGACAGAAAATTCAAAATAGCTGAGTTGAGGAAACTCAAAGAAATTCAAGAGAACACAGGAAAGGAAATCAGAATTCTATCAGATAAATTTAACAAAGAGATTATAATAATTTAAAAAATCAAGTAGACTTTCTAGAATTGAAACATGCAATTGAAATGCTGAGGATTGCATCACACTCTCCTAATATCAGAATTGATCAAGCAGAAGGAAAAATTAGTGAGCTTGAAGAAAAGCTATGTGAAAATATGCAGTTGGATGATATAAAAAAATTAATAAAAAACAATAAAGCATACCTCCAAGATCTACAAAATAGTCTCAAACGGGCAAATCTAAGAGTTATTGGCCATACAGAGGAGGTAGAGTAAGAGACAAGGGTAGACAGTTTAATAAAAGTGATAATATCAGAGAACTTTCCAAATCTAGAGGAGATAACAACATTCAATTACAAGAAGGATACAGAAATCCAGGCAGATTTACTACAAACAAGACTACCTCAAGTCATTTAATAATCAAATTCCCAAATGTCAAGGATCAAGAAAGAACCCTAAAAGCAGCAAGAGAAAAAAAACAAATAACATAGAATGGAGCTCAAGTATGTCTGACAGCAGAATTTTCAGTGCAAACCTTACAGGCCATGAAAGAGTAGCATGACATATTATTATTTTATTTTATTTTATTTCAATAGTTTTGGAGAAACAGGTGGTTTTCAGTTACACAAAGAAGTTATTTAGCAGTAATTTCTGAGATTTTGGTGTACCCATCACCTGAGCAGTATACACTGTACCCAATAGTCTTTTATCCTTCTCTCCTCTCCTACCATCTCTCCGAGTCCCAAGAGTCCACTACATGATTCCTATCCCTTTGTGTCCTCATAGCTTAGCTTCCACTTATAAGTGAGAACATAGACATTTGGTTTCCATTCCTCAGTTACTTCACCTAGAATAATGATCACCAACTCCATCCAGGTTGCTGTGAATGCCATTATTTCATTTCTTTTCATTGCTGAGTAGTATTCCATGGTGTACGTACACCACATTTTGATTATCCACTCATTGGTTGATGGACATTAAAGCTGATACCATATTTTTGGAATTGTGAATTACGCTGCTATAACATGTGTGTGCAAATGTCTTTTTCACATGCTTATTTCCTCTGGGTAGATACCCAGTAGTGGGATTACTGTATAAAATGGTAGTTCTACTTTTAGTTCTCTAAGGAATCTCCATACTACTTTCCATAGTGTTTGTACTAGTTTACATTCCCAACAGCAGTGTAAAAGTGTTTCCTTTTCACCACATCCATGCTAACATCTACTTTTAAATTTTTAAATTATGGCCATTCTTGCAGGAGTAAGGTGGAATCTCATTGTAATTTTAATCTACATTTCCCTGACAATTAGCAATGTTGATCTTTTTTTTCATACGTTTGTTGGCTATTTGTAGATCTTCTTTTGAGAGTTGTCTATTCATGTCCTTTGGTCACTTTTTGATGGGATTACATGGGGTTGTTTTCTTACTGATTTGTTTGAGTTACCTGTAGATTCTTGATATTGGTCCTTTGTTGAATGCATAGTTTTCAAATATTTTCTCTTTTCTCCCACTCTGTGGGATGTACATTTACTCTGCTGATTATTTCTTCTGCTGTGTATAAATTTTTAGTTTAATTGGGTTCATCTATTTATTTTGTTTTGTTGCATTTACTTTTTCTTTCTTTCTTTTCTTTTCTTTTTTTTTTTTTTTTTTTTTTTTTTTGAGATGGAGTCTCACTCTGTCGCCCAGGCAGGGAGTGCAGTGGGGCGATCTGCCCTCACTACAACCTCTGCCTCCCAGGTTCAAGTGATTCTCCTGCCTCAGGCTCCCAAGTAGCTGGGACTACAGGCACGTGCCACCATGCCTGGCTAATTTTTGTATTTTTAGTAGAGATGGGGATTCACCATGTTGGCCAGGCTGGTCTCGAAATCCTGACCTCGTGATCCGCCAACTTGGCCTCCCAAAGTGCTGGGATTATATGTGTGATTATATGCCCGGCCTGCATTAGCTTTTGAGTCCTTGGTCATTAACTCTTGGCCTAAGCCAATGCTGAGAAGTGTTTCTTTGATGTTATCTTCTAGAATTTTTATGGTTTCAGGCCTCAGATTTAAGTATTTGCTCCATCTTGACTTTATTTTTGTATAAGGTAAGAGATGAAGATCCAGTTTCACTCTTCTACATATGACTTGCCAATTATTCTGGCATCATTTGTTGAGCAGGGTTCCTTCTTTCTCCATTCTACATTCTTGTTTGCATTGTCAAAGATCAGTTGCCTGAAAGAATTTGGCTTTATTTCTGAGTTCTCTATTCTGTTCCATTGGTCTACGTGCCAATTTGTACACCAGTAGCATGCTGTCTTGTTAACCATAGCCTTGTAGTATAATTTAAAGTTCGGTAATGTGATGCCTCCAAATTAGTTCCTTTTTCTTAGCCTTGTTTTGGCTATGCAGGCTCTTTTTTTGTTCCATATGAATTTTAGAATTGTATTTTCTAGTTCTATGAAGAATCATGATGGTACTTTTATGGGAATTGCATTAAATCTGTAGATTGCTTTGAGAAGTATGGTCATTTTCGGAATATTGATTCCACTCATCCATGAGCATGGAATATGTTTCCTTTTCTTTGTGTCATCTATGATTTTATTCAGCAGTGTTTTGTAGTTTACCTTGTAGAGGTCTTTCACCTCCTTGGTCAGGTATATTCCTAAGTTTTATTTTATTTTATTTTATTATTTTATTTTATTGCAACTGTTGTAAAAGGGATTGAGTTCTTGATTTGCTTCTCAGCTTGGTCATTGTTGATGTAGAGCCATGCTACTGATTTGTGTACACTGATTTTGTATACTGAAATGTTACTGAATTCATTTATCAGATCCACATGCTTTTTGGATGAGTCATTGGGGTTTTCTAGATACATGACCATATCATCAGCAAACAGATAGTTTAACCTCCTTTTTATCAATTTAGATGCATTTTATTAGTTTCTCTTCTCTGATTTCTCTGGCTAAAATTTCAACTACTATGTGGAATAGAAGTGGTAAAAGTGTGGGTCCTTGTCTTATTCCAGTTCTCAGGGAAAATGCTTTCAGATTTTCCCCATTCAACATGATGTTTCCTTGGGGAAACTCTCCAGGATATTGGAATGGGCAGAGATTTCTTGAGTAATACCCTACAAGCACAGACAACTAAAGGAAAAATAGACAAATAGGATCACATCAAGTTAAAAAGCTTCTCCACAGCAAAGGATACAATCAACAAAGTGAAGAGACAACCCTCAGAATGGCAGAAAATATTTACAAACTATCCATCTGTTAGGGGATTAATAACCAGATACAGGACCTCAAACAACTCTATAGGAAAGATACAATAATCTGATTTAAAAATGGGCAAAAATTTGAATAGGACATTTCTCAGAAGAAGACAAACAAATGACAAATAGACATATGAAAAAATGCTCAATATCACTGATCATCAAAGAAATGAAAATAAAAAACTATAATGAGATATCATCTCAACCCAGTTAAAATGGGTTTTATCCTAAAGATAGCCAATAACGAATGCTGGCAATGATGCAGAGAAAAGGGAGCCTTTGGCCACTGTTGGTGGGAATGTAAATTAGTACAACCACTTTGGAGAACAGCTTGGAGGTTCTTAAAAAGTACTAAAAATACAGCTACCACATGATCCAGCAATCCCACTGCTAGGTGTATACCCATGTAACCAAAAGAAAAGAAATCAGTATATCAAAGAGATATCTGCACTCCTATGTTTATGGCAGCACTAGTCACAATGGCCAAAATCTGGAAGCAACTTACGCGTCCATCAGGAGACAAATGGATAAAGAAAATGAAATGAAGGAAAAAATGTTAAGGGCAGCCAGAGAGAAAGGTCGGGTTACCCACAAAGAGAAGCCCATCAGACTAACAGCTGCTCTCTCGGCAGAAACTCTACAAGCCAGAAGAGAGTGGGGCCCAATATTCAACGTTCTTAAAGAAAAGAATTTTCAACCCAGAATTTCATATCCAGCCAAACTAAGTTTCATAAGTGAAGGAGAAATAAAATCCTTTACAGACAAGCAAATGCTGAGAGATTTTGCCACCACCAGGCCTGCCCTAAAAGAGCTCCTGAAGGAAGCACTAAACCTGGAAAGGAACAACTGGTACCAGCCACTGCAAAAACATGCCAAATTGTAAAGACCATCGATGCTAGGAAGAAACTGCATCAACTAATGAGCAAAATAACCAGCTAACATCATAATGACAGAATCAAATTCACACATAACAATATTAACCTTAAATGTAAATGGGCTAAATTACCCAATTAAAAGACACAGACTGGCAAATTGGATAAAGAGTCAAGACCCATCAGTGTGCTGTATTCAGGAAATCCACCTCACCTTTATTTTGAGCCTATGTGTGTGTGCAGAGACACACATAGGCTCAAATTAAAGGGATGGAGGAAGATCTACCAAGCAAATGAAAAACAAAAAAAGGCAGAGGTTGCAATCCTAGTCTATGATAAAACAGACTTTAAACCAACAAAGATCAAAAGAGACAAAGAAGGCCATTACATAATGGTAAACGGATCAATTCAACAAGAAGAACTAACTATCTTAAATATATATGCACCCAATACAAGAGCACCCAGATTCATAAAGCAAGTCCTTAGAGACCTGCAAAGAGACTTAGACTCCCACACAATAATAATAGGAGACTTTAACACCCCACTGTCAACATTAGACAGATCGATGAGACAGAAAGTTAATAAGGATATCCACGAATTGAATTCAGCTCTGCACCAAGCAGACCTAATAGACATCTGCAGAACGGTCCACCCCAAATCAAAAGAATATACATTCTTCTCAGCACCACACCACACCTATTCCAAAATTCACCACGGAGTTGGAAGTAAAGCACTGCTCAGCAAATGTAAAAGAACAGAAATTATAACAAACTGTCTCTCCAACCACAGTGCAATCAAACTAGAACTCAGGATTAAGAAACTCACTCAAAACCACTCAACTACATGGAAACTGAACAACCTGCTCCTGAAAGACTACCGCATACGTAACGAAATGGAGGCAGAAATAAAGACATTCTTTGAAACTAACAAGAACAAAGACACAACATACCAGAATCTCTGGGACACATTCAAAGCAGTGTGTACAGGGAAATTTATAGCACTAAATGCCCACAAGAGAAAGCAGGAAAGATCTAAAATTGACACCCTAACATCACAATTAAAAGAACTAGAGAAGCAAGAGCAAACACATTCAAAACCTAGCAGAAGGCAAGAAATAACTAAGATCAGAGCAGAACTGAAGGAGATAGAGACACAAAAACCCTTCAAAAAATCAATGAATCCAGGAGCCAGTTTTTTGAAAAGATCAATGAAATTGATAGACCGCTAGCAAGACTAATAAAGAAGAAAAGAGAGAAGAATCAAACACATGTAATAAAACATGATGAAGGGGATATCACCACCGATCCCACAGAAATACAAACTACCATCAGAGAATACTATAAACACCTCTACGCAAATAAGCTAGAAAATCTAGAAGAAATGGATAAATTCCTTGACACATACACCCTCCCAAGACTAAGCCAGGAAGAAGTTGAATCTCTGAATAGACCAATAACAGGCTCTGAAATTGATGCAATAATTAATAGCTTACCAACCAAAAAAAAGTCCAGGACCAGATGGATTCACAGCCGAATTCTACCAGAGGTAGTACAGGAGGAGCTGGTACCATTCCTTCTGAAATTATTCCAGTCAATAGAATAAGAGGGAATCCTCCCTAACTCATTTGATGAGGCCAGCATCATCCCGACACCAAAGCCTGGCAGAGACACAACAAAAAAAGAGAATTTTAGACCAATATCCCTGATAAACATTGACACAAAAATCCTCAATAAAATACTGGTAAACCAAATCCAGCAGCACATCAAAAAGCTTATCCACCATGGTCAAGTGGGCTTCATCCCTGGGATGCAACGCTGGTTCAACATACACAAATCAATAAACGTGATCCAGCATATATAAACAGAACCAAAGACAAAAAACACATGATTATCTCAATAGATGCAGAAAAGGCCTTCAACAAAATTCAGCCCTTCATGCTAAAAACTCTCAATAAATTAGGTATTGATGGGATGTATCTAAAAATAATAAGAGCTATTTATGACAAACCCACAGCCCATATTATACTCCATGGACAAAAACTGGAAGCATTCCCTTTGAAAACTGGCACAAGACAGGGATGCCCTCTCTCACCACTCCTATTCAACATAGTGTTGGAAGTTCTGGCCAGGGCAATCAGGCAGGAGAAAGAAATAAAGGGTACGCAATTAGGAAAAGAGGAAGTCAAATTGTCCCTGTTTGCAGATGACATGATTGTATATCTAGAAAACCCCATTGACTCAGCCCAAAATCTACTTAAGCTGATAAGCAACTTCAGCAAAGTCTCAGGATACAAAATCAATGTGCAAAAATCACAAGCATTCTTAGACACCAATAACAGACAGAGAGCCAAATCATGAGTGAACTCCCATTCACAATTACTTCAAAGAGAATAAAATACCTAGGAATCCAACTTACAAGGGATGTGAAGGACCTCTTCAAGGAGAACTACAAACCACTGCTCAGTGAAATAAAAGAGGACACAAACAAATGGAAGAACATTACATGCTCATGGATAGGAAGAATCAATATCGTGAAAATGGCCATACTGCCCAAGGTAATTTATAGATTCAATGCCATCCCCATCAAGCTACCAATGACTTTCTTCACAGAATTGGAAAAAAACAACTTTAAAGTTTATATAGAATCAAAAAAGAGCCCGCATTGCCAAGTCAATCCTAAGCCAAAAGAACAAAGCTGAAGGCATCACACTACCTGACTTCAAACTATACTACAAGGCTACAGTAACCAAAACAGCATGCTACTGGTACCAAAACATAGATATAGACCAATGGAACAGAACAGAGCCCTCAGAAGTAATACCACACATCTACAACTATCTGATCTTTGACAAACCTGACACAAACAAGAAATGGGGAAAGGATTCCCTATTTAACAAATGGTGCTGGGAAAACTGGCTAGCCATATGTAGAAAGCTGAAACTGGATCCCTTCCTTACACCTTATACAAAAATTCATTCAAGATGGATTAAAGACTTAAATATTATACCTAAAACCATAAAAACCCTAGAAGAAAACCTAGGCGATACCATTCAGGACATAGACATGGGCAAGGACTTCATGTCTAAAACACCAAAAGCAATGGCAACAAAAGCCAAAATTGACAAATGGGATCTCATTAAACTAAAGAGCTTCTGCACAGCAAAAGAAACTATCATCAGAGTGAACAGGCAACCTACAGAATGGGAGAAAATTTTTGCAATCTACTCATCTGACAAAGGGCTAATATCCAGAATCTACAAAGAACTCAAACAAATTTACAAGAAAAAAACAAACAACCCCATCAAAAAGTGGGTGAAGGATATGAGCAGACACTTCTCAAAAGAAGACATTTATGCAGCCAAAAGACACATGAAAAAATGCTCATCATCACTGGCCATCAGAGAAATGCAAATCAATACCACAATATCATCTCACACCAGTTAGAATGGTGAGCATTAAAAAGTCAGCAAACAACAGGTGCTGGAGAGGATGTGGAAAAATAGGAACACTTTTACACTGTTGGTGGGACTGTAAACTAGTTCAACCATTGTGGAAGACAGTGTGGCAATTCCTTAGGTATCTAGAACTAGAAATACCATTTGACCCAGCCATCCCATTACTGGGTGTATACCCAAAGGAATATAAATCATGCTGCTATAAAGACACATGCACACGTATGTTTATTGTGGCACTACTCACAATAGCAAAGACTTGGAACCAACTCAGATGTCCAACAATGATAGACTGGATTAAGAAAATGTGGGACATATACACCATGGAATACTATGCAGCCATAAAAAATGATGAGTTCATGTCCTTTGTAGGGACATGGATGAAGCTGGAAACCATCATTCTCATCAAACTATCACAAGGACAAAAAACCAAACACCACATGTTCTCACTCATAGGTGGGAATTGAACAATGAGAACACTTGGACTCAGGAAGGGGAACATGACACATCGGGGCCTGTTGTGGGGTAGGGTGAGGGGGAAGGGATAGTATTAAGAGATATACCTAATGTAAATGAGGAGTTAATGGGTGCAGCACACCAACACGGCAGATGTATACATATGTAACAAACCTGCACATTGTGCACATGTACCCTAGACCTTAAAGTATAATAAAAATATATATATATTTAAAAAAGAAAATGTGGTACATATATAGAATGGAATACTAGGTAGCCATAAAAAAGTGTGATTCTGTCATTTGAAACAACATGGATGGAACTGGAGGTCATTGTTAAATGATAGAAGCCAGGCACAGAAAGACAAATATTGCATGTTCTCCCTTATTTGTGGGAGCTAAAAATTAAAACAGTTGAACTCATGGAGATTTCGAGTAAAACAATGGTTACCAGAGCCCAAGAAGGGTAGTTCTGAGTGGAGGGAAGGGGGAATGGTTAGTGGTAAAAATATGGTTAGATAGAATGAATAAGATCTATAATAGTATTTGATAGTACAACAGGGTAACTACAGTCAACAATAATGTATTGTACATTTTAATATAACTAAAAGAGTATAATTGAATTGTCCATAACAAAAAAGGATAAACGCTTGATGTGATAAATACCTCACTTACTAGGATTTGATTGTTATGCACTATATGCCTGTATCAAAGTATCTCATATACCCCATAAATACACACACATACTACGTACCCACAAAAACTAAAAAATGTTTTAAAAGAAAATCATTTATCCTTACATGTTTCTCTTCCTCTCTAGGTTTGATATCCTTCTTAATGAAGTATATTATTTAGTAGTTCTTTCAGAAAGGGTCTATTAGGGTAAATTCTTTTTGAAAAAAAATCTGTTTTCTTGGCACTCTGAGGGTATTATCTCATTGTCTTCTGGCTTGTTTTTGGTACTGCAAATTGTGATGTTGAGCTAATTATCCCTTTTTGGTATGTGTGATACAGCATATAGATGGGATCATAAACTTTTTTTTCAACTTTCTTCTGCTCTGTCCTGCTGTATTTTGGAGACTATAAAGCTGAAAACTGTATTTCCTGGAAACTTTCACAGCTAGTGATCTAAATAAGATTTTTTGGTATTCAAATGCATTTGTGTAAGCTTGAATTTGGAACTGAGTTATGTGAAAGAGGAGGCAGGGTATCAGAATTTCTTTGCTGGGGAGAATAGATTAAAGGCAGTGTGGCCCAAACTGACAGTTGCAGCAAGGTAAAAAAAACTTGGGCATTTGGCTTCCTGATCAAGCAGCAGTAGCTAGGTCTGGGGGCCAGCAGCTATACTGGCAACCTCTCAGTTAAACAAGTAACTAATTAATTGTGCAGGAGCAGCAAGCAGTTCCCATGCTAGCCCAGATCTGAGGAGTAGCTTTGGGTGCATTCCTGAAAGTGCAGCCTAGAATCTGTTTATTGATCCATTTAGTACTGACACAAGCCTGTAATATGCTGTAATAAACTTTCTGTTTAAGCCTTTTAGATTATATTATTTTCTCCTCAACTGTTGATAATCTTTTATCTTTGGCTGCTTTTTTATAGATAATCTCCTTTTCCTTTGGTATTTTGCTGTCTCATTATGCTGCATCTAGATGTGTATTTTTTACTTATCTTTGTTGGAACTAGATTCAGCACCACTGAATCTGAGAAGTCACATTTTCATTTATATTGGAAAAATGTCAGCCATGACCTCTTCAGATATAATCTCTGCCAAATTTTCAATTAACTCCTTGTGAGATTCTTATCAGATGCATTCTGTAAATTCTCATTTTTTTCTCCTAATGTCTCCATTACATTTTCCAACTGATTATCTCTAGTATATTTTAGGAACTTACTTCAAATCTATCTTCCAGTATATTAACTTTCTCCTTGTCTTTTTGTTTTACCCATTTTAGATGTTATAAAGCTACACATAACAGAAGCCTTATTACAGTATTGACCAAACAGGAATTTATTTTTATCACACAACATGACAACGGAAAGTTGGCAGTCCAGGACTGATGGAGCAGTCCCATAGTAATATCAGTTCCCAAGCTCTTCTGTTTTCTACTCTGCCAACCTTAACATGTGGTGATTCTCATGATTGCCTTATGATAGCAAAATGGATACTTCATTTTACTCCTTCTGTTGCCTTTCAGGAAATAAGAATAAAGTAACAAAGAGGAAGGAATCATGGATAGCAATTTGACCAAAACATTATCACATGGATACACTGCTGGAAGGATGCCAAGCAATGCAGTGTCTGTTTGTTTAATAATTATATTGCCAACCCAAACAAAATTAGGGGTTTTATTTTTTAAAAGAAAGAGAAAATGGGTATTGTAAAAGCAACTTGAAGTATCTGCCACACATATTCATTGAACTTTTTTAAAAACATTATTACTATAATTTCCATATATTTTAATTCTTAAGGTCTACTTGATTTGTCTTCAATTTCCCTGTTCATTTTTCATAGTGTCTTGCTTGCCTTATATTTCAGTTCTTTTATTTATGCCTTTAGCCATTTAAAAATATTTGCATAGTTTTTATCTGATTCTTCTATCTATCTCTGCTATTTACTGTACCATCTGAATCAAATTCATGGTGGATTATTTCCTCATTGATATTGTAATTTTGATGGTGAGTTCATCTTTGGCGGAGGTTCATCTGTGGAAATCTTAGGCATCCAGGCCTGAGGTCATGTCTTTTCAGGAGACTTGCATATTTTTATCACAGGAACTTCCTTTCAGGGACAATTCTTATATTAATTTCTTAGCATACGGATTCCCAGACATTAGAGGTAGCATAAGTTAAGATCATAAGCCTGTGTGAGGCATAGGCCCACGGTTATAATTCTCAGGGAAGTTATTTTTTAATTCTTGGAGCTCAGATTGCAACCAAAGGCTCTCCTGTCAAATTTCTGTTTTGGCTAGTAAATTTTGCCGGTCTGCTTTCTCACATAGAGTGTACTCCTTTACATTTTCTGGGTTTGTGCCGTCTCATTTACAACTCCCCATCTCAGACAGCTCCAAGTCTACATCTTTTTTTCTGCACAGCTGTTAGAATGTATATCTGAGATCTGTAAATCTCCTACTCCCTCCAAACACAAAGATAAACACAGTGTCAAACCATGTGTTTACCAAACCAATTTTTAATTGCCTTTTTTGTTGCCTGATAAATATTCTCAATTTCTTTTAAAAGGTCATCCTTACATTTTTTGTTATAATTTATCAAGTATTTCAAAGCTTTTGCAGTAAGAGAAATTTCGAGTTATCTTATCTCACATTATGCCAGAACCAGAAGTCTTTTGATATAGTTTTCAATGTTAATTAGTTTTGTATCTTGAGCATGTGACTTTTCTGAAAAATATGGCTATGGTCAACAGATGTTAGGACCAGAAACAAAGAAAGTTTGAAGAGCTCATAAGTTATTTTGCTAAATTGTTTGTTGATGAGTTTAACGTCAAAAGTGTTACTAAGTCCTCAATACTCTCAGTTGATACACAAAACACCTTAATATTATTTTCAAAAATTTAATAAGTAGTAAATTAGAATAGAATAATCTATATTCAATTAGTTTATAATTTTAAAACTAAAATTAGCTCTAAAATGCCCTCTAAAATGTCATCTTTATTTATTAATGAAAAAACTAAAAGTTAAAGGCTCTGTTAACTTACCTAGGTCAGAGCCTAGGTAAGTTACAGAGTTCTACAGAGCCCAGGTAGACTAACTATTTAGCAATACAAGAAGGTAAATATTTTGGTGCATTTTTAAACAGATAAGCTTTTGACATTTTCAGCATTTAGGTATTTTGATACATTTAGATTTTTAAAAAAATATTTATTTAGATTAGGAGTTGAATGCAGTTATAGGAGATAAATGGAAAAGACAACCCTTGATTAGCAGGGTTCAGCCTTTGTTTTTCATCTAGAATGATGCATCTGTAACCTTAAACTTATATAAGTCTACTCAGCAGCCAAGCTACTATAGTCAACCAGACCCTGCCACTTTAGAAAGCAGTTCTGTCATTATCTACTACTAGTCAAACATAACCTTTAGAAGTATTGCCCTGCCCTCCAAAAAGAAGCTAATGAAGTAGTATTCAGTAATTTCCTGAGAGTATTTCAGATAATATAATTTTTAATTTCTTTTCATATCTAGTCATGGTTTGAGCCTCAAATATTTGTCTACAAGTTGTAGGTCATCTTCTCACCAATAATATGACTTGCTTACATCACTGTTTGGCAGAGTCAGGACAAGAACCCGGGTCTTCCACTTGCAATTCAGTGCTCTGTAAATTACATCTTCCTTCATTTAAAATTCTGCTCAGGTATTTCTTTCAACCAGCACACAATTATTTCTCCTTATGTGCTAATTTATATTTAACATCATCAAAATAATCTGATGTGTCCTATTCAAATATGATAACTTCTGCCCTGTCCTCTCTTAAAATCATGTCATATCCTAAGGGATTAAAATTATTTCTCCCAGAAAACACAATATGTATGTTCTTGATAATACATTCATAGCTAAAGGAATATCTAAGCCAAAAGGTATGGACAGGAAAAAGAAAGCTCCTGCCTACACATTTTCATGAAAATATGATATAACAAAATATTATGACAGAATAGAAACTACATATATTACTCACAGAAATAAATGTGAATAAACTTAACTCACTTGTTAAAATAAAATAATTTTCATATAGGTAACAAAATAGTAAAATACATACAATTATATGAACAAAACTACATATATGAAACAAAGGGATTTCAAAAGTCTGGGAAAAATAAAAGGGTAAGTAAAGATGAAGCATGTATACCAGGCAAATGTAATCAACATTATAATAAAAAGTCTGTGATCATAATATTATAAAAATTACAATTCAATCCAAAAAGTATTAATTGTAATGAAGAACATTTTCTGGGCTAAAAGGCAATCTACTATGAAGATATAAAAGTATGACTTCATGTATTAAATAATGTATCATTGACAAAAATTGCAGGAGACTTGAGAATAATAGGTAGAAGCATACTAGTAGGAGTCATTAAACTCAAATATTCAGTTCAAGACAGTTCAAATGGTCCCAAAATAAACAGAGATGTAGAAATAAACAATACACCAATAACGTAAATCTTAAGGATATATGTTGAACTTTACAGCCTGATACTCTAAAATACAACTTCTCAAACACATATAAAAAATTCACCCCCCAAAATCATACATTTTATGTCACAAAGAATGTGCCTACAGTAAGGTACATAAAATAGAAATATTAATGACACTTCCTGATCATAATGAAATAAAACAAGAAATTTTAAAATAGAAAAAAATAGCCATAAAGACCTTTCCATCCAAAATTTAAAGAACGTAATACTAAATAGCTCGAGTGAAAATGAAAATACAAATTCAAATTATAGAATTTCTGAAAACAGTAATGATAATGAAAACACTACCTTATCATAATGTATGGAATATAAAAAGTGGTGATTAAAGTCTTAAAAACTCAATTAAAGGAAATAATAAAAATAAATTAAATTCTCATATAAAAGATGTAGGAAAATAACAATCACATAAAGCAAAAGAAAGCAAAGAAAGGAAATAAAGAAAAAGGGCAGGAATTTTGAAGGTAGAGAATTTTTTAAATAATAAATCTAATTTTAAAAGATCAAAATCCTGGTTCTTTGAAAGAATTAACAAAATAATCACACCAGTAGCTAATCTAATTTTTTTTAAAAAGGGGGGGAATCATAATTTTTTAAAAGTAAGGATTGACAGTTGAAAACAGGGAAATAATTATTGAATCAGAAGAAATGAAAAAAGTCATACTAGTCTACTTTTCAGACCTTGATTTAAATAAATTTGAAAACTTAGATAACATGAATAATTTCTTTAGAAAATACAGTTTACTAACATCAGTTTTGTTAGAAACACAAGGCTAAAAAATGTCAAATTTTGTAGAAAAAGAAAAAACAGTTACAAAGAAAGCATCAGACCCAGATTTCACTGGGGAATTCTAACTACGAAGTTGTTATTACTGTTAAACTTAGTTTCAAAGCTACATAAATTGTTCTAAGGCATAGAAAATGAAGAACAAACTTCCAAATTATTTTCATAAAGGAAATATAATATTGATTCTTAAATCTTATAAATGTGATATGAAAAAGAAAATTAGAGACCAATCACACTTATGAAAATGATGCAAAAATACTAAATAAAATAATTGTGAACAGAATTCAATACAACATTAAGAAAATAATAAACCATGAACAAATGGGGCTTATTCTAAGAATGTAATGCTTATTTAAGATTATGAAATTTATCATAATACACCATGTTAATATCTCTAAAAAGAACAGTCATATGATCATCTCATAAATGTTAGAAAGACCTTTAACAAAGGTTAACACCTACTCACAATTTTAACAAAGCATTCAATCAAATGAGAATAATAAAATACTTTATTGATAAAAATATATATGCTTAGTTACAAAGTTACTGATTTCACTCAATCAGGAAATGCTAGGGGTATTTCACTAACATCAGGAAGAAAAAAGGTAAGTGTTACCTCCAATAATATTTAATATTGTACTGAAAGTATTAGCCTGTGCAGGAAAACAAAAGACATCACTAAAGGCTTAAACATTTTTAAAGAAGTAACACTGTATCTATTTGCAAATTATATAATAGCACATCTGGAAAATCCTAAAGACTCAGTGATAATAAAATAATTTAGTAAGGTAGAAGGATACAAAATTAACACACAGAAACAAATATCCTTCACATACACAAACAATTATTAATTAGAAGACACTCTAAGTAGAAAACCCCTATGTATAATAACAACAAAGAAGATGAAAAAACACGTAAGAATAAGTATTCAAAAATATCTGGAAAACACACACAAAAATTAAAATATTTCTGAAATATGCAAAATTAGATTTCAAAATATGGAAAGATATCTTTAATCTGTATAAAATGGGCATCATAAACATGACAGATCATAGGTTAATTAATAAATTTAATAAAAACAATCATTTTTATGAATCTACACATTTTGACTCACAGATTCCTGTTTTTTTCTATATTATAACTTATTACAATTATTACTTAATTTTGATGCTCAAATTACCCCAGATATAGTCAGTTGGGGGCACCTTCAAGCTAATTCTTGTGTCCTTTTGTCATATTCTAATTATTTTCTCATGTGTGCTAATTTTTAACATAGCCAGATATTCCTGTCCCTGCGATGAAAGCAGTAATTTCTCTAAGGATCTCTGGAAACTTTTAAGTTATGAATAGATTTCAGAACTCCAAGTCTAAGAACTAGGTATGTTCATTGCTACTGGGACCCTTTCAGCACACAGAGCTAGGAAAAAATAATACACATATACATATGTACACACCTATTACCTATATCTATATCCCCACGTACCCACACATACAACCAAATTATATCTCCAATTTCAATTTAATTCTAGTTTTCTTTCTTTCTCTCTCCCTCCCTTCCTTCCTTCTTTCCTTTTTTCCTTCCTCCTTTCCTTCCCTTCTTTCTCCTTTCCACATTTATAACTCCTTTCTCTAATAAGAAGAAACAGTTTCCATTATTTTCAAAATATTTACTCTTTCATTTATTCCTAGATCACAGAGAAAGTAGCTTAAAATTGCTAACCTAAACCACTGTGAAAACCAGACCTCCTAAATACAGTTCAACATTTGTTTATAGTTCTTTTTTATTTTAGTCTGAAAACACAGTGTTCAAAAGTTTTAGATTATTACTAATAACATTTTAACTGTAGAAAAATTACACTACAACAACAAAAAGCACTATTGAACATGAAAGCTTTCTCTCATATGTATCTTCTCTTTTAATAAGTAATGTTGTACAATCCTAAAAAATATCATATCATATAGAAGAAACAACATGTCAATGTGTCATGCCTTTTCTTTCATTTCAAACTACTCAAAAGTATCCTAGTACTAAGATCCTCATATCCTTAGATCCAATTGATTTTCCCAGAGACAGAAACAGAAACAAAAACAAAATCATTCTACTCCAGTGCCCTTACCATGTTTGAACTGAAGATATTTTCATCTCTTGCAAAATTAAAATTCCAATTAGTAACTTAACACATTAATTATATTAAATACATGGAGCTATTCAGTCAATAAATAGCCTTGGGCTTTAATAAATTCACAGCACCTTTTTATTTTTTATTTTTTGAAAGTTTCTATTACTGAAGCTGGCCAAGAAAATTGTATTTTTGAAAAAAAAGTCGAAGTATTTTCTTTATATTTTTTCTCTAATTATGTAATTAAAATAAAACAATGGATAAGTAGAATGGACATAATGAAAGAGAAGCTTAAAACATTAATATAGCCTCTTTTGCAGTGAAGAATTTTCCATCAGAAACAAAATAGTAAAGGCAGATATCAAAAGTAAATTTTATCAATCAAAATAAAGGGTTAATTTTAAAGCTTTGATCAACTGAAATGAAAATTAGTTATTTAAAACTCCACTGGAAACTTAGGGAATCCATTATTTCCTGGGGTTGACTATTCATGTTCATTATCATTTCAATAACTTATTTTTGCTTGTCATTGCTGTGGTTTTCTCTGTGTTTTTATAACATACATCAATTTCTCTTACCTCCCAAGTAATTTTTTTTGCAACTTTGCTCATGTATAATTGACATACAGTAAACTTCATATATTTACAGTATACAATTAAGTTTTGACATATGTCACATGCATGAAACAATCACAACAATCAAACAATAAAAATTTTCACCCCTTTTAATAAAAGTTTCCTTATGTTCCTTTGTAATCCATCCCACCTTCCATAGACATCCACGTGGAAACAGTGATCTGCTTTCTAGGGCTATATATAAGTTTGCATTTTCTAGAGTTTTATAAAAACAGATTCAAATATTTCATAGTATTTTGTTTCTGGTTTCCTTCACTCAGCATTATGATGCTGAAATTCACTCATGTTCTTGATGTTCTTGTATATATGTATATCCTATGGACTCAATGTGCCCCCCCAAAATTCGTACATTAAAGCCCTAATCCCAAATGTCACAGTATTTCGAAATGGGGCCTTTAAAAGGTAATTATGTCATGAGGGTGGAGCCCTTATGTTGTGACTAGTGATCATTTAAAAAAAAGAGACATGAGAAAAGTTATGACTCTCTCTGCCATGTGAGGATACAGCAAGAAAACTCCTTGACCTTGAGCTTCCCAGCCTCCAGCAATGTGAGAAATAAATGCCTGTCATTTAAGCTACCCAATTGAAGGTAATTTGTTATAGCAGCCTAAAATAAGACATTATATTTCATTTATTTTATTTGCTGATTAGTATTCCATCATATGGATATGCTAGTCTGTTGATCATTCACTAGTTAATGAACATTTAGATTGTTTCCAGTTTTTGGTTAATAATAATGGCTTTGGTTAATAAGACTGCCATAAACGTTCACCTAGATGTTTTGTGGATATTTGCTTTCATTTCCCTTGAATAAACATTTAGGAGTAGAATATCTGGGTCTTTGGTAGGCGAAATTTTAACTGTTGGACTTTTGAATAAAACTGCCTGTTTTTCCATAGCGGCTGTACATAATTGTCTCTTTATATACTTATGTATATTGCAACTACATACATCATTTTATATATTTTTTAAAGGCCAAAGACCTCTGAAATGCTGGGCTAAGAAAAAAAAAGATCAGAGCCTAATGACTTGTAAGGAAAAAAAACACACTGGGAATTCATCATGACATTAAATTATAGGTAGAATATACATATAAATGAAAAAGGAAATTATTTCAAATAATAATTTTAAAAAACAAGTTATTTTCCACAGAATTTTTTAAGACATTAATTCCACTTTTGGATGAAATTCTTCCAGAGGAAAAATTATAGTTATCCTTATATCCCCAGTGTTAACACAGTGATTAGAACATAGCAAGGTCATAACAGTGTTTTTTAGAATTATAAATTTAGATGAGCTAGTATAAGACACAATTGGACAAAAATTATAATTAGTATGCAAAATATTAAGAACTTATAAAACAAAATGTTTTATGCCACAGTTGGGCTCTAATATATAATTTTTCTTATTGCTATTTTCCAACATTATCTTCAGATCAAGATTGATTTCTCTTTTTTTCATTTCACAATCATAAATATACAACAAAATGTTATTAAAGTGTTTGTGATGGGACATATTAGAAAGAGAGTTACCACTGAAAAAAATATAAAACCAACAACAGGCACTTTGAGAAACAACCTTACATGCAAAATAAAGAGAAAAATTTCAGGAAAATGAAAGTAAAAAGTTGACTTCATTAAAAATTCAGCCAGTACCCAGTTCGTCTACTGTATGAACTGTGGCAAGACATCAGAATAATTATGATCCCATGAATGCAATCTAATCTCAAGCGAATGCTAAAAAGTCTGTCTTCCAATTAGGACATTAGTGGAACTTGCCTAATTAAATCAATTGAATATCAGTAGAAGAAAATCCCCTTAAGTATGCACTATGAGACTCATATGAAGAAACAGATGTAATCATGTATTTACAATTCACATTAGAAAATTGTTGGCAAATGTTTAATATACGATTTTTTATATAGCAAATCAAAGGTCTAGAAAAGGTCTTAAACCCTAGTGGAAATGCTCAAATGTGCAAATTCAGATTTTAAAAGTCTACTTTGTTAATGCTTCTTTTATAATTAAGCAATGATGTCTTAAAAGCATATTTATAGAATTGGATGTGGGACCATAAAAAGGAGTAAATTAATTTTCTAAATATAAATGCCATATTAGAAGGTAATTATAAAGTCCTCAGAGATATTTATCATTAAATTACATGCTGCTTCCTTTGTTTTCTAGAGTTTAGGGAACTGCTTTATTTTCTTTGAATATCTTTTCCATACTAATCATCACATACATAAAAAGCTAAGGATATTCTACTCTATGTAAGTTTTAAAACATTTTTTAAAAAGTTTTTTTTAATTATTTAAAAGAAGATGAAACAATAGAATGCATAAATATCATTTTTTCTTAGTATTTCTACATAAACAGTATTTCATTAAAGGTTGCATTTTATATCGATGAGAATTTTGAATATATTTATTTTCTGCAAAGAGACTCTATGTTTTCTTAGCCTGGAAATAAGCAAGAGAGAATAGAAAAAATTTGGACCATGTCATAGCAGAATTTTAAAATATAGGTAAGATCTTCCATAAAAGATATTGTGCATTTTCAATTTATTTTTATTTATTTTAGTTGACAAATAATAATTGTGTATATTTATGGGGTACAATGTGATGTTTTGATCTATGTATACATTGTAGAAACATTGATAAAACTAATTAACAAATCCCTCACCTTAACAATTTATCATGTTTTTGTGGTAATAACATTTAAAATCTATTATTTTAGCAATTTTGAAATATACATTTACAATTATGGTCACCATGCAGTTCCTCCAGTCTAACTGAAACTTTGTACCCTTTAATCAACATCTTCCCTTTTCTCAACCCTCTCCCTTTTCCCCTAGCTTCTGGTAACCACCTCTTTACTCATTTCTATGAAATTCATTACAAGGAACTCAAACAACTCAATAGCAAGAAAACAAATCACCTGGTAAAATATGGGCAAAGGACATGAACACACATTTCTCAAAAGAAGACACATAAATAATGTTATTAGTTCACTTTCACACTGCTGATAAAGACATACCTGAGACTGGGTAATTTATAAAGAAAAAGAAGTTTAATGGACTCACAGTTCCACGTGGCTGGGGATGCCTTATCATTATGGTGAAAGGCAAAGGCATGTCTTACATGGTGGCAGACAAGAGAAAATGAGAATGAAGTGAAAGGGGCTTCCCATTATAAAACCATCAGATCTCAAGAGACTTATTCACTACCATGAGAACAGTGTGGGGAAACTGCCCCCATGATTCAACTGTCTTCCATTGGGTCCCTCCCACAACATGGGGGAATTACGGGAGCTACAATTCAAGATGGGATTTGTGTGGGGACACAGCCAAACTATATCATTCCACTCCTGGCCCCTCCCAATCTCATGTCTTCACATTTCAAAACCAATCATGCCTTCCCAACGGTCCCCAAAAGTCTTAACTCATTTCAGCATTAACTCAAAAGTCCACAGTCCAAAGTCTCATCTGAGACAAGGCAATCCCTTCCACCTACGAGCCTGTAAAATTAAAAGCAAGTTAGTTACTTCCTAGATAAAATAGAGATACAGGCATTGGGTAAATACAGCCATTCCAAATGGGAAAAATTGGCCGAAACAAAGGGGCTGCAGGCCCCATGCAGTCTGAAATCCAGCAGGGCAGTTAAATATTAAAGCTCCAAAATGATCTCCTTTGACTCCATGTTTCACATCCAGGTCACACTGATGCAAGAGGTGGGTCCCCATGGTCTTGTGCAACTCCAACCCTGTGGCTTTGCAGGGTACAGCCTCCCTCCCAGGTGCTTTCACTGCTGGCATTGTCTCCAGCTTTTCCAGGTGCACAGTGCAAGCTGTAGGAGGATCTACCATTCTGAGGTTTGGAGTACAATGGATCTCTTTTCACAGCTCCACAAGACAGTGTCCCAATAGGGACTGTGTGCGGGGACTCACACCCCACATTTCCCTTCTGCACTGCCCTAGCAGAGGTTCTCCATGAGGGCCCCACCCCTGCAGCAAACTCTTGCCTGGACATTCAGGAATTTCTATACATCCTCTTAAATCTAGGCAGAGGTTCCTAAACCTCAATTCTTGACTTTTGTGCACCCATAGGCTCAACATCACATGGAAGCTGCCAAGGCTTGGAGCATGCACCCTGTGAAGACACAGCCCAAGCTGTACCTTGCTCCATTTTAGCCATGGCTACAGCAGCTGGGACACAGGGCACCAAGTCCCTAGGCACACAGAGCAGGAGGTCCCTGGGTCAGGCCCATGAAACCATTATTTCCTCCTGGCCTCTGGGTCTGTGATGGGAGGGGCTGCTCTGAAGACCTCTGACATGCCCTGAAGACATTTTCCCCATTTTCCTGCATTGTCTGGGGGATTAACATTTGGTTCCTTATTACTTATGCAAATTTCTACAGCCAACTCAAATTTCTCCTCAGAAAATGGGTTTTTCTTTTCTATTGCTTCCTCAGGCTGCAAATTTTCTAAGCTTTTATGCTCTGTTTCCCTTTTAAAACTGAATCCTTTTAAAAGTACCAAAGTCACCCCTTGAATGCTTTGCTGCTTAGAAATTTCTTCTGCCAGATACCGTAAATCATCTCCCTCAAGTTCAAAGTTCCATAAATCTCTAGGCATGGGCAAAATGCTGCCAGTCTCCTTGCTAAAACATAGCAAGAGTCACCTTTACTCCAGTTCCCAACAAGTTCCTCATCTCCATCTGAGACCTTTTCAGCCTGCATTTCATTGTGCATATCATTATCAGAATTTTGGCCAAAGCCATTCAACAAGTCTCTAGGAAGTTCCAAACTTTCCCAAATTTTCCTGTCTACTTCTGAGGCTTTCAAACTCTTCCAACCTCTGCCTGTTACCCAGTTCCAAAGTTGCTTCCACATTTTCAGGTATCTTTATAGCAGTGCCCCACTCTACTGGTAACAATTTACTGTATTAGTCCATTTTTGCTGCTGATAAAGACATACCTGAGACTGGGTAATTTATAAAGAAAAAGAGGCTTAATGGACTCATAGTTCCACATGGCTGGGGGAGGCCTCACAATCATGCTGGAAGGCAAAAGGCATGTCTTACATGGCAGCAGACAAGAGAGAATGAGAATGAAGCAAAAGTGGTTTCCCCTTATAAAGCCATCAGATCTCATGAGACTTATTCTTATACCATGAGAACAGTATGGGGGAAACTGCCCCCATGGTTCAATTGTCTCTTACCAGGTCCCCCCTGCAACACATGGGAATTATGGGAGCTACAATTCAAGATAAGATTTGGTTGTGGACACAGCCATACACATCACAGCCAATAGATACATATAAACATTCTCAACATCTCTAATCACCAGGAAAATGCATATTAAAACACAATAGGGTATCATCTCACACCTGTTAGAATGGTAATCAAATGAAAGACAAATGATATCAAGGTGAGGAAAAGGGAACCCCTGTATACTGTTGGTAGGAATATAAATTAGTACAGCCATTATGAAAAAATAATGTTGAGGTTCCTCAAAAAACTAAAAATAGAGTTACCATATTATCCAGCAATCCCATTTCTGGGTATATATCTAAAGGAACTGAAATGGTTATGTTGAAGAAATATCTGCATGCCCATGCTTTTTGCAGCATTATTCACAATAGCTAAATTATGGACCCAACCTATGTCTCCATCAGTGAACAAATGGATAAGGAAAATGGGATACATATGCAGAATACAATACCGTACAGCCTTCTAAAAGAAGGAAATTCTGTCATTCATTATAACACAGATGGAACTGGAAGATATTATGCTAAGTGAGATAAGCCAGAAACAGAAAGACAAATAATGTATGATCTCACTTACATGTGAAATATAAAAAAGATCCTTTACATTTTGTTTCAATGGGATCAGGTTCATTTGAAGCTTCTCATTTTGCATGCATAGATATTTAAATAATAATAATAATAAAGCAGAGCAAGCAAAATAGCAACTGGCAAAGACAGAGCAAGTATGCCCAAATAGAAAGTCGTACAGAATGAAAGAAGATTGTCTTCACACATCACAAAAAATGGCAAGATCTATTTCATTTAGAAGCAGCAGAGTATAGAAAATAAACCCTTGAGAAGGGTATCAGAATTCCTGATTTCTAGTTCAGAGTCCCTTACAATATAACTGGAACACTAGGGAAGTCCGCAAATTAGATAATCCTACATTAAAAATGATCTTGGTGGTTAAGAAAATATGTCTTTTAAGAATTGATCATATATGAGGTAGATAAAGACTTGACATTACTAGAAGTCATTTCTAAGAAATACAAATTACCCACTTCAGCTAAAGAACATTTTTTTTCCTGAGGATTTTTGCATTTTTGCATGCTGGTAAGAGGAGCCTCCAAGGAGAAAGGGAATATACTCAAAATGAAGAGCAGGATTGAATATATCACACACTTAGGAGTAACTGAGCTATACATCCACCAAGACTTCCAATACCAGTTCAGAAGGATGCTGGCATTTTTGTTAACATAATTTTAATATTTGAGAGCTTCAAATATTCTTTGTTATTGCTGCTATTCTCAAACTGTTCTCCTATAAAAATTACTCTTAATGAGGAAAGGATTTATTTACCAATTTTGAAGAAATAAAAAGAGCAAAACTGAGAAGATAACAGGTGATCTCAGTCACAAAGAAGGCCCAGGAAATAAAGGAAATGGGCATACATGTAAAGAAAAAAAAATGGGATCTAGTCCCCTGGATCTGGTAAAAACTAGTAAAGAGTGCAAAGTGAATAAAATAAATCTGAGAAGAAGCCACTAAGTCTTAAAAATTAAAAGACAAAACAAAAAGCTCCTTCTCTAACAGAGCTCATCTAAGCCAACCCTCTCATTTTTTACAAGAAATCCTTTTCCAATATTTTCCATAAGTCACTTAACCTTTTCACCCCTTAATTTTCTCATCTCTAAAAGGTAAAAATGTTACTTTAAAAGTTCCCTAAGGTCTATTCTATCTCTAAAATGCTGTTATTTTAGTAGTTATTCTTCCCTTAAATACTCATTAATATGATCTTGCAAAAGCATTTTCTATACTTTTGGCTAATATTCTTTAAGGAAGTAACCAAACTCATAAATGGGCAAGTAAGAAAATATCTCAGGGTTTAAAACATTCCTATAGTCATAAATAAAATGACTTAGATGATTCTTTGGGAAATGACATAAATAATATTCTGCCTCATTTACCATGATAAAATAACATTCAGAAACAAATTGTATGGTTTAAAAGACTGGCTTTATCAGAGAAGATTTAGACTAAAATATTTCCTACTTAAGTGCACTTTAAAATGCTACATCATAAAAACTCCTCAGACTTTCATACTTTTCCCATTTCTCTGGTTTCAGCCATCATTGTCCAACATAAAGATTATTGAAACAATATCCTAATAGTACTCCATCATAATCTCCAAATCTGTTCACCCTTGGTTAGTCAGACTTAATGTTTTTAATGTCAAAACTGATTTTCAGCATCTATTTAGGGTATTGAAAGCTGGAATGAGTGTCACTACCATCCTAACAACAAAATCTAATTGACTTTTCTGTTTCTCAAACCTATAAAAGAGCAATAAATTAGCCTGAAATTTAATGAAAGGCAGGTGCCCCCCTCCCCACACACACACAAAAAATACCATGTCACAAGCACCTGTTTATCTGGAGTGCAGTACAGGAGGATGATGAGAAACACCACATAAGCTGGTATGAGAAATTTTCAGTGGGTTCCTTAAGATTAAGTGTGGGCTAGCTAGTGTAAGAATATGGAATGCCGGGGACCTGAAGATACAAAGAGAATTAGCACTACACTATGGACTATATGTTCACAAGGAATATTAAGGGACAGGGTAGAAAACTAGAGAAAGCATTTCTTACTGTGTAGACCTTGGGGAGGGAAACAGCTGCCACTGTGAAACAAGCAAAAACTCCACCCAGGTCATTCTCCCATGTGATATAAAAGACTCAACCTACAGGAAGAAAGGCAGTAAACCATGTTGCCTCAAGGGCACAGGTGCAGATCCCTTATGGCTGGGGGAAGGTAACTTTTGGAGAAAGAAAACTTTCCTCTGAGGGAGGACTGGGAAATGATAGCATTTTTGCAGAAGTTCAAAACAACTGTGAAAGATCCAGCCAGATACCCAAGGTCATGGATCTGACTAAAGCTATGGCTAAGCTAGGACAATGTAGACTACCTACCCAATGCCCCTCACACCACTAGCAAGACCTAAGCAAGAAGTAATATGAGGCATAAACTGAGGGTGGAAAAGAAATACTGAAGAAAGACCTTCTGGCAATGAACAGCCACCCAAAACATAAGGTAATGATGAAAAAACACGAAACTAGCAATGCACTGAGGTAAATTCCAGCAACAAGCCAAGCCTCCAAATCAACTCAAATCCTGAACAAGACTGACACAACCCTCCATGTTAAGCCCTATCAGAAGAAAAGGTAAGGCAAAGGTATGCAAATCAAAGCATAATTATTGTGTACTTTATTCTCTACTCTGCTACACACCATGTCTAGTTTTCAACCAAAATTTACAAAACATAAATTTTGTAAAGAATCTACACATACATACCACATACACACACACACACACACACACACACACAAGTACACACAAAATTATCAAGAGAGAAAGCAAGCCAGTCATGGTGGCTCACACTGTAATCCCCACACTTTGGGAGGCTAAGGTGTGAGGATCGCTTGAGCCCAGGAGTTTGAGACTAGCATGGGCAACATAGGGAGACCTTGTCTCTACAAAAATATATATATATACACACATATATACATATATGTATATAAATATACATATACACACATACATATATGTATATATTTTTTTAATTAACTGGCCTTGTTGGTGTGCTCCTGTAGTCCCAGCTACTCGAGAAGCTGAAGTGGGAGGATTGCTTGAGCCTGAGAGATCAAGGCTGCAATGAGCAGTGATTGTGGCAGTACACTCCAGCCTAAGTGACAGAGCAAGACCTTGTCTAAAATTTTTAAGAAAAAAAAAATAGAGACAGAGAGAAAGCATTCAGATACAGTTATGACCCAGATGTTGAAACTTTCAGACAGGGAATTTAAAATAACTATAACCAATGATAAAGCCTTTAGTGGAAAAGGTGACTAACATGAATGGACAGATGAAGAATTTTAGCAGCAACATGAAATTATAAACAAAACAAGTGTTAGAAATGAAAAAAAACAGAAACAGAGATAAAGAATGCACCCTATTAATTCATCATTAGACTCGACAGAGCCAAGGAAAGAATCACTGCATTAAAGATGGATCAATAAAAATTATTCCAAGTCAATTACAAGAAGAAGAAAAAAAGTTTTAGACAGAATCCAAGAGCTGGACAATAGTCAATGTTCTAATACTCATGTAATTGAAATCCTCTTAGAAAGGGGAAGAGAGAGAAAGAAGCCTTCTCGTCATATTTCAGAAGAAATAGTTAAGAGAGAATAATCAAGAATTTTCAAAAAGTAATGATCAAAGAACCTCAGAGAACACCATGCAGGATAAATAGGAAAAGGAAGGAAGAAAGGAAGGCAGATAGGAACAGAGGATGTGGTGGCTGAGAGGCAAAGATGGGGAAGAAGTTTTTGCGGGGGTGGGGAGAAGTGCTCTGCACACTCATGGGCAACTGCAAGGAGTCCACAATACGTTCTGGAGACTGAATCAGTCCAGGCCCAATAAACTCGTTCAAAACAAACCAAACTATTATGGGAAGAGAGGGGGGAAAAGGAAGGGAGAATTGCTTTGCACATTCACAGGTAATTGCAAGGAGTACACAATAAGTTATAAGCAACTGAATCAGACTGGGTCCAATAAACTCTTCAAAACAAACAAACTATTATGAGCTGAAACGTGTCTTCCCAAAATTTTTATGATGAACTTAACCCTAACCCTCAGTACCTCAAAATGTGACTATATTTGCAGATCAGGCATTTAAAATGGTAATTAAGTTAAAATGGCGTTGTAAAGGAAGGCCCTAATCCAATATAAGTTCAAATTGAGATTCTTTTTATAAAAAGAGAAAAAGGACACAGATAACAATTTACAGAAAAACCATGTGAAGACACCAGAAAAAGATGACCATTGAAAGCCAAGAAGAGAGGTCTTAGAAGAAACCAATCATGACCACACTTCGCTCTTGCACTTCTAGCCTCCAGAATTGTGAGAAAATAAATTTATTTTGTTTATACCATCTACTCTGTGGTATTTGTTCAAGCAGCACTAGCAAACTAATACACAAACAAAGCTTCATTTTGGGACATAGCTCTACATTGGGTAAAGAAAAAAAGAAGCAAAGAAAAAGTAAGGGCCAAAAAAAGAGGGGTCTAGAAAAAAGAAGGGTTATAGAGCTAAGAAATTATAGAAAAGACAAAGGAAGAGTTTTAAACACTTCTAAAAAACAACCAGAGGAGGAACCTTAGTGTTATAAATTAGAAAAGCTCTTCTGACCTACCTTTTCCTTCTCACGGTTCAAATTTGGTATCATAATGACCAAAAAAAACCAGCCTGTTACAGAAACCTACACAAAGATATTATGAAACAAAAGAAAACAAGATGCAGAAAAGCATCCCTACAGACAAAGATAGCCTTCTAGGAAAGACATAATTATAAAAACAATTTAAAACTGTACCTCAGTATATGTCTGGGTTTGATTAAAAAAAATAGCTACTAAAGGTACTACAGAAACGTAACGCTTAACATAGAAATTAGAGCTTATATCAATGTGGGAAAGTCTAGACAGTGTACATTTAGAAGACTCCAGTCAGTGAACTGGAGAAATAGTAACTAACAACTTCAGCCTGAAACCCTGGAGTTGGTGAAGATACCAGAACTCAGAACAGTGAGAACAAGAATTTAAAAGTGAGAGACTGCTGGGTCCAGCTGCCACAACTATAAAATAGTATGTGAAAAGATCTCTAATGCCACTGCAACTGGGCATCATGACATCCCCAGAATAACAAATTCTATTTTACTTCCACTTTCTAAATATCATGTGTTACCATAGTCAAACTCTTACCTAAAGACAAAGAGAAAATAGAATTGTGAAAAATGTATTTTCCAACCTAGTAGAAAATATTGGTGATATTCAGTTGACCACATTAAATCCAGGATACCTAGTGTTTCAAAGCAAGCTAAAGATGAAGAAAATGGCATAATATATAAATGAACAATATACCATTGGCCACTGAATAACATGCGTTTGAACTGCACAGGTTCACATATACACAGACTTTTTTCAACCAAACACAAATTGAAAATACTATTCATGGATGTGAATTCCACAAATACAATGGGCCAGCATTTGTAAACATAGTTTCTGGAAGGTCAGTTGTGGGAATTGTGTATCCATGGACGTTGGTATACGCAGGAGGCCCTGGAACCAATCCCCCATGCATATTGTGGTACAACTGTAAATCAAAATTAGCAAAACTCACAAACAACTTGAGAAAACTCAAGAAAAATACAAAGATAAAAACTATTTAAGAAGAGAAGAATAAACTTAAAGAAACACAAAGATAAATAAAAGTCATAAAATGTTCTAAGATTAAAATGAGGTCAATTTTTCACAATTAAAAAGAAATGACCAAGTGTTCAAGGTGAAATGACAAAAATATGCAATAGGCAAAGATCAAAGTGTATGTATAAAATAAATAATCAAAGCAGTGGAATAGAATACATACTAATACTTATAATTCAAGAAAATCTTCTTGAGGAAAAAAATTTATAGCTACATATGTAAAGAGCATAGTACTCATCTGGGAAAATCTTCCTAGAGTGGCAAAATCGAAGTGTATTCTAGTAGAATTACTGAACTTTATAGAAAAAAAATAATTTAGGCATCGAGGCAAAAAAGACTAAATCAATTAAAACGGAAAAAATAAAACATTTATTTGACTTTTCAACAGTAATGCTTTATGCCAGTAGAAAACAGACTAACATATTTAAGATAGTCAAGAAAAGAAAACAGGAACCAAAGATTTTAAATGCAGCCAATATTATTTTAAAGTAAAAAGGCAATAAAATGTGTTGTCAACATGCAAAATCTAAGGGAACAAAATTCCTGTGAGCACTTTCAAAGAAATCTACTGAAGAACAAGCTTCCAAAAGCCAAAATGAATGGAGATATATCCACATATGACTAAATGGAAACCTGTAAATATATGTTTCTGGAAGAACTCAAACTAAAGAATAATTTTAAGGAAAAGACTATGCCTTCTTTTTTCTACTCTTCACGTCAAACTATTAAACAAGTACTATCAATCTGCTTTTTAGGTAATTACTTTCCTTCTCTTTCATATCAACTAATTTGGTTATTGATATGGTTTGGATCTGTGTCACTGCCCAAATGTCATGTCAAATTATAGTCCCCAGTATTGGAGGTAGGGTCTGGTGGAAGGTGATTGAATCATGTCAGTGGTTGCTCATGAACGCTTTAGCGCCATCCCCTCAGTGCTGTTCTGGTGATAGTGAGTTATAATGAGATACGATTGTTTAAAAGTGTGCAGCACCTTTCTGTTCTCTCCCTTGCTCCTGCTACACCACATAAGGTAAGCCAGCTGCTCCCCCTTTGCCTTCCACCAGGATCGTAAGTTTCCTGAGGCCTCCGCAGGAGCAGAAGTCACTAGGATTCCTGTACAGCCTGTGGAACTGTGAGCCAATTAAGCCTCTTTTCTTTATAAACTACTCAGTTTCAGGTATTTCTTCATAGCAATGCAAGAACAGACCAATACAGAAAATTGGAACCAGAAGTGGGGTATTAATATAAAGATACCTGAAAATGTGGAAGCAACTTTGGAACTGGGTAATGAGCAGAGGTTGGAAGAGTGTGAAGGGCTCAGAAGGAGACAGGAAGATGAGGGAAATTTTAGAAATTACTAGAGACTGGTTCAATGGTTATGACCAAAACGCTGGTAGTGAAATGAACAGTGAAGGTCAGGTTGACAAGATCTCAGATGGAGCAGAGGAACTTATTGGGAACTGGAGTAACAATCAGTTTTGTTATGCCTTAGAAAAGAACTTGGTTTCATTGTGCCTCTTCCCTAGGGATCTATAGAAGTTTGAACACAACAGTGATGATTTAGGGTATCTAACAGAAGAAATTTCTAAGCAACAAAGTATTCAAGATGTGGCCTGTCTGCTTCTAAAAACCTATACTCATATACATGAGCAAATCAATGACCTAAAGTTGGAACTTATATTTAAAGGAAAAGCAGAGCTTAAAAGTTAGAAAAATTCGTAGCCTGATCATGTGGTAAGAAAAAAAAAGTTTATTTTCTGGGGAAAAAATTAAGCAGGCTGCAGAATTTGCATAACCAAAAAGGATCCAAGTACTAATAGTAAAGACAATGAAAATAAGACTTCTAAGGAATTTCAGAGACATTTGGGGCAGCCCATCCCATCATAGGACCAGAAGCCTAGGAGAAGAGAATGGTTTTGTGAGCCAGGCCCAAGGGCCCACTGCCCTGTGCAGCCTTGGGAAACTGCTCCCTGCATCCCAGCCACTCCAGCCTCAGTCATGGCTCAAAAGTGTTCAGGTACAGCTCAGGCCACTGCTTCAGAGGATTTAAGTCATAAGCCTTAGCAGGTTCCATATGGTATTAAGCCTGTGGGTGCACAGAGTGCAAGAGTTGAGTCATGGGCACCTCCACCTAGATTTCAGAGAATATATGGAAAAGCCCTGGTGTCCAGTCAGAAGCCTGCTGCAGGGGCAGAGCCTCAAAGGGAACCCCTACTAGGGCAGTGCAGAGGGAAAAAGTGGGGTTGGAGACCCCAAACACAGGTTCCACTGGGGCACTGCTTAGGCGAGCTGTGATAAGAGGGCCACCATCCTCCAGACCCCAGAATGGTAGATCCACCGACAGCTTGTACCCTCAGCCTGGAAAAGCTATAGGTACTCAATGCCAGCCCTTGAGAGCAGCCATGCGGGCTGAGCCCTTCAGAGCCAAAGGGGTGGAGCTGCCCAAGACCTTGGGAGCAGACCCCTTGCACCAGTGTGCTCTGGAGGTGAGACATAGAGTCAAGAGAGATTATACTGGAGCTTTAAGATTCAATGACTGTCCTGCTGGGTTTCAGATTTGTACAGGGCCTGTAGCACCTTTCTTTTGGCTGATTTCTCCCTTTTAGAACAAAAGGAGATTTAGAACAAAATTGTATATTGGAAGTAACTAGTTTTTGATTTTACAGGCTCACAGGCAGAAGACACTGCCTTGTCTCATATAAGACTTTGGACTGTGTACTTTTGAGTCAATGCTGAAATGATTTAAGACTTTGGGAAACTGTTAAGAAGAGATTATTGTACTTTGCAATGTGAGAAGAACATGAGACTTGGGAGGGGACAGAGGTGGAATAAAATGCTTTGGATTTTTGTCCCTGCCCAAATATCATGTCAAATTGCAACCCCCAGTGTTGAAGGTGGGGCCTGGTAGGAGGTGACTGGATCATTGGGACACATTTCCCATTTTGGTACTATTCTGATGATAAAGTTCTCACAAGTTACAGTTATTTAAAAGTGTATGGCACCTCCCTCCACTCCTTCCTCCTTCTTCAGCCATGTAAGATGAGCCTGCTTCCCCTTCACCTTCAGCCATTATAAGTTTCCTGAGGCCTCCACAGAAGCTAGCATCATGCTTCCTGTACAGCCTGCAGAACTGTGAGCCCATTAATACTGTTTTCTTTATAAATTATCCAGTGTCAGGTATTTCTTTATAGCAATGCCAGAACAAACTAATACACATCTATTATCAAAAAGGCAAAAGACACTAAGTGTTTGCAAGCATACAGAGAAAAGGGAAACCTAGCACACTGTTGGTGGGGATGTAAATTAGTATAGCAATTATGGAAAACAGTAAAGAGGTTTCTCAAAAAATTAAACCTAACATATGACTTATCAGTCCTACTGCTGTGTATATACCCAAAGGGAAGTAAATCAGTATGTTGATGAGATAACTATATTCCCATGTTTATTGCCACATTATTCACAGTAGTCAAGAAATGGAATAAACCTAAGTATCTATCGGCAGATGAACAGATAAAGAAAGTGTGGTATATATACATAATGGAAAACTATTCAGCCATAAAAAGTAAACCCTTCTATTCACAGAAACATGGATGAATCTCAAAGACATTATGTTACACAAAATAAGCCAGGCACAGAAATACAAATACTGCATGATCTCACTAATATGTGGAATTGAAAAAATTGATTTCATAGAAATAGAGAGTAGAACTGTGATTACTAATGGCTGGTAGTAAGGGAAAAAGTTTGGGGGAAAGAGAGTTTTGGGGAGGTGCTGGTCAAATGCTGCAAAATTTCATTCAGACAGTAGGAAAAGTTCAAAAGATCTATTGTATAACATGGTGACTATAGTTAATATATTATTCTTGAAAAATCCTAAGAGAGTGACATACAATATTTTCTCAGTACGAAAATGATAATGATGTGAGGTACTACACATTAGTTAGCTACAGGATAGGAGTTTTGTTGTTTTATTCTTAAAAGTAGTTCAAGCAATGCTTGCCCTCCCTCAAAAAGAGCTGGAAGACAAAATTTTCAGAAATCTAATTAATTTGAAATACATTAGAAGATAAAAGGAAAATTAAAGACATAAGGAGCTATTAAAGGCAATCAGTTTTTCCAGATTGGTGGCATAATTCTCAAAAGAGTAATCTGTTTCTAGCTAACTTTTCTTCTAAGCTTCTCAAACCAAGAACTAGTCACAGAGTTCCTGTGAGTTACCATGATAATCCTGAATGTTTCCCACAAAATAAAGAAATGTGGCAAAAATCAGGTCTACCAGGATTACCATAACAAGATCACTAGGAGAGAGATTGATGGGTGAAGGTATCTTAAAAGGGCCTGTAAAAATGTTATCATATCTAAAAACTAAAAAACAAAATAGAGCATTACCACTCACAAGACTTGCCAACACCAAATTTAAAAAAAAATTTTTTAAATTATTTTGTAAAAGAGTGAAAAGCATGCTAGCAAAAGAACAAGTCCTTATGATTATTTTGGAGGACAGAACTTCTAAATGTTGCATAAATTTTAAAAAATTATTTAATTATTATTTAAAAATCCAAATAGAAATGATAAAATTAGCTTAAAAGGCAACCCACATTTAATACAAAGTTAATAAAACTGAAGAGAAGTTGGTGATGGGGTACAAAAATGCAGCTAGACAGAAGGAATAAAGTCTAATATTCAATACTACAGTAAGGAATTATAGTTAATAATTTATTATATATTTCAAAAAACAGCTAAAAGAAGAGTTGGATTGTTCCACAAACAAAGAAAGGTAAATGTCTGAAGTGATAGCTATCCCAGTTACCCTAATTTTATCATTATACACTATATACAGGTATCAAAATAGCACATATGCCCCCAAAATATGTACAACTACTACATATCAATTTTTGAGAGTGAAAAAACTTATGACAAGATATGAAATATACATCAGCATATGTACAAACTATATAAACAAATTAATATATAAAAACAAAATAATCAAAACTCACGTTTTTCATAGAAATAAGTCAGTACACAATACTGACTCTTGAAAAAAATTAAGAATTAGTATTATAGGCATATAATTTAGAAATATATTGGTAGGAGAACTGAAACCAAAAAGTGCTAGAAATAATTGTCTCTAAAAATTGAAAGTCAAGGGAGAACAGAACAGGGGTTGCCTGATTTTATAAAAAGCATTGTACAACTATTAGACATACTAAATTCTGTGCACGCATTACTTTGCTAGAGTAACTTTTAATAAGCAAAACCTACTTAAATGTCAAAAAAGTTATTACTTAATCTCACTTTGTGATCATTAAAAGTTTATCTGTATAAGAACATAAGTTCTTAAAAATAAGTAAATAAATAAATTGACTTTTATAAAAGAAAAATGTGAGAAACTCAATCAGCTGGAAGCTAAAAACACATGCCAAATTCTCACTGCTATAAAGGTTATGAGAGAACTTTGTGTAACAGACATTTTGAGAACAGTAATATCTCTCACTTTTCATATATTCTCCTGAGTGCATGTTTAAGAAATAAAGCTTTATTTACCAAAGCAGGTAACTAAAAAAAATGATATATCTAAATAGCAAGAACAATTGATAAATAAATAGTACGTTGTTATTTTATGAAAATTATAAACGTATTGCTTTTTGGGGTCTTTTTAAATTTGCTTAGGTATTTCTTTCAGTCCTATCTGAAAGCCAAAAATATATCTTGCTCTTATTCATTTTCCTACAAATAGAAAAAAAATCTTAAAGAAAATATAGAAAAATAATGTAAAACTTTGCATGCACTGCATTTCTAGTCTTGTTTTTTGAAGAAGAGGATGAATTTTCTGGATTGGAATTACCTAAATCTCTAAAGGAAGAATAAATTTAACTATAATACAGCAATATTTCATTTGAATGGAAAGAACAATAAATTTAATTACAAAAGCAGAAAAAATGCTTAAACTCCATGAAGTCAGAAACCATTATGTCTATCTTTTTCAGTAAATCAGCCAATCCCCCATTGCTGGCTATCTGGTATGTAGTAGAGGTTTCCTCATCCTGAACTACCTTTCTATTCCCATGGTACCCCACTCCAGTGCTCCTCACTGCCAGAAGTCATCTGCATAACTTCCACTCAGGTATCTACTTTTCTCTAAAATTTTCTCTACCAACGTACTTATCACACCCTATTATAATCTTTGTGCAATAAAATATAGAGATATAATCATGGGTTTTAGAATCAGACAAATGCAGGTTCAAGCTCTGACTTGGTCATTTACTCAGTGTAAAAATGTGGGCAAGTTACCCTTAGAACAATAAGTCCATTTTTAAGAAGATGAAAAAATGAGGCCAGATAAGTAAGGTCAGGAGTCCATACTGACTTGTCCCCTTGTGTGAAGCCCTGTGAGCTCCTTTCACATCACTTGCACTCTCATGCATCAGCACCTAATTATTTTGCAAGATAAGCAGTCCTACAGAATAACAGTCTATTGCCAGATAGTTACAAGTTCCTAATACCCTATATGGCCCAGGAAAGAGAACAAAATGCCTTATTTATGTTATCACTTCCCTAATCTCCAGTCAATCAGTACCAAAGACCGCATAAGCTATCAGTTACAAATTCCTGTCTTGGGGGAGCTAGGGACTTCTCCTAGGTCCCACATGCACAGCTAAGCTTAAGGTTTAGCTTATAGTGACCTTTTCCTCATTTAATAGTTTAAAAAACAACCTAGGTGGAAATTTCATATGCTAATGATACCTGTGATGTGTGTTAGGGCATGTAGATGCTGAGCACATGCACCAACCACAGGGCTGCCTTTGCATATTTGGTCTCACCAGTATTTTATGCATATGTATGTACAGCTCCCATAAAGAGAATCCCCCTAAGGCACTAGCGGCTGTCACCTGCTTTGCATAGCCCACTCTGCCTCTCAGAGTGTACTTTCACTCTCCAATAAACTTCTTTGCCTACTTCTACTTTGGACTCACTCTCAAATTCTTTTGTACAGCAAAATCAAGAACCAGAACCAATCCAAAAACAACAGAAAGAGATGAGTATTCAACAGAGAATTAAATTAAAAAGATAACTGGTGGAAAGATCAAATTATTCATGTCTGAAAGTCCACAACCTTACCCTTTTCCTTTGACCATAACATTCAGATACCACCTGCTTAGCTTCTTCCAGTTAGGGAGGGAAACTAACTACATTCCTCATTAGGTTCCTCATAGCAGGGGTACTGCATGGCCTATATCCTAAGTGCTATACGGAGGGTGTTGGTGAAAGAGAGAATTCTTCTGGGAGTAGGAGGATGAGTGGGATTATATAAAGAATTATAATGGACTATTCATTTGGAACCATAAAAAAAGATCCAAAAAAAGGATCAAAATGATATTTTTGGACTGAAGCACTTTGACTAAAACATGACTCACACTGAAACATTTGGTAATCAAATATAGATTTCATTAAATATAGAAATACAAAATACAGTGGCTTAAGTAAAATAGAAGTTTATTTCTCTTTCGTTTAAAATAATTCCAGGGGTAGGAAATTCAGGGCTGATATAACACTCCTAGAAGTTGTAAGGGATTTAAGCTCTTCCAACTCACTGCTTTGCAGTCCCTAGATGAGGCCCTTGTCCTCATTGTCTAAACAATGGAAAAGAAAAATCATCCCCTCAATTTTCAAGAAATTTCTCAGAGTAAAAAAACTTACTGCTGTCAGGAAAATGTAAGGAAGGAGACTATTTTACTAAAGAGAAAATCAGATTCAGAGTTAGGAAGTAAATTAAATTACCTTTCATCGGCCAAAACTTAGTCTACAACTACATGTAGTTACAAATGGTACATTATTATAACAGAAGATTCAGAGGTTCTGCCAATAAGAAGAAAGGAAAGAATGGATGTTGAGGGAGACAGGTGGCAATCTCTAGACACCTGTGTTACATTTGTCTGAGTCCCCTAAAATCTATTATTTATAAATTTGGAAAGCAAAGATAATGGACCCTAGTATCAGGAACAGAAAGGGTAAAAGTCGATGGGGTATAAAACAGAATGTAAGAGAGGAAAATTAAAATATGTTTTCTTCCTGTGCCAATAACAACAAAGTAGCTATTCAATTATATAGAGTATAAAGGTCTATGCGTTTAGAAACAAAAGTATAAGGTACTTTGCAGAAATCTAGATGTATAAAAGTTTGGCCTTATGTAACTATGAAAGATGAACCATATTCTAGATTTGTGGTAGGAATGAATCCAGTTCTAAATATGAATTCATTTTTGAAATCCATTTTTCACATGCCTTTTTTGTAATATAGGTGACTCATGAGTAACTTTAATATTTATTTATACATCACCTTATATCAAATGAAATTTAAGGTGTTAAATTCCTACATTAAAATATTACAATTTTCCTCACAACATTCATCTACGAAAAAATACAATGTAGTACAATTTCCCATTGTAACTACTCTGAATATAGGTTATTCAAACAAAAGCAACTGCTTCTGCCTCCTAGTTTCAAAAATAGAAGAAAATTTCCTTTCTAAGATAAGAAATTCCTTCTGTCTACTTTGGCTGTAACTTTGTCTTCTAGCAACTCCCATTTCTTATGATCATTTCTGACGGGTTCAACTTTTCTCTCCTCAGTTCATTTATCTCAGGATTCCCAATTAACTGCTCTACTCAATCTTAACCATGCTCTTCAGCTGTCAGCTTATTTTAATATTGAGCATATTCAAATGCTCAATATGATCTTCAGTTGTCACTGTCCCTACTAGTTTACGTGTCTAAATTGAAATCTTCCTTGATCTAAATTTATGTCAGTTCAGGAAGCTTGCACAAATTTCCAAATGCTGGTATCCTAATTCAGAGACTGGGGTCTCAACAATAGCTGTCAGCCTGAGGCTAGCGAGCAAAAGCAGCTGAGAGAAAGAGTAAGAAATGGATTTCTAAATTTGTTTTAAAAATTATTCAAGTGACAGTGCAAAGAAAAATATTTAAAAATTAGCAAGAATATTTGATCTATCACTTGCAGTCTCAATTTGATGATTTTCAACCACTCTCTAAAGTTTTTAAATAAATACGACCAAATGTTAAATAAAATCACACAGCTCAAACAGAACATAAGAATACTGTGTTTATTTCAAGAATCACAATAATTGTGGGCTCAAGGTATAACCCAGAAAGAAAATTAAATCTAGATATAGGGCCAAGCAATTGCAATAAAGTATGATAGTGATGACACAGTAATAATAATAATAATAGAAGAAATCTACCATTGTGCCAGTAAAATGTAAAAACAGGGCTTGTTGCTAAGATATTACCTTTGAACTGCCTAATCTACACCTAAAACATGACAAAGGAAACAAAAAGGCAATCTCTGTCTATAACGTAAAGAGTAAGAAATTATAAATCAACACTGATATCACATAAACTTTCAAGAGATATAGTCTAATTTATTGCAAAGTATCTCCTATGCAACTGAAAAAAGCATGGAGCATGTATGTCGATTCTGTATACACTCCATTAATTAGCCAATATAAAATAAGTCCTTTTATAAAGTCATAATTATTCCTTCTGAAATATGGCTTGACATGTACTTATCTCATAGCAATGGTTTGCATGATTCCCTTTTTTTCCCAATTTTGCTAACAAATTGAACTTAATAGCTACCAGAATTTTTAATAAATCCTAGACCTAGATTTTACACGCTGGTATAAGAATTCTGTAGTGATGCTTTCTTTCCTAAGTTCTTCTAATAAAATCCCCTTCCCTTGTCTATCAGTGAGATTTCTTCTGGTTGCATAAAACAGACAAAGAAACAAATGGACTTAAATAATACAGTAAGTTACGGGCTCATGTTACTGAAAAACCTAGAGCAATGGTTCTCAATCCTGTCTGCTGGAATCACTTGGAGAGGTTTATAAAATAATTCCCTTGCCCATATCCCAAGGCATCCTTCCCAGAAATTAGTTAAGTGGTCTTGGGTACTTTAAAATATAATTTCACAAGTTCCCAGATAACATCAAGTGTGAACACAAGGCTAAACATCCCTGCTTTAGAAGAAAGTAAAGAGGCTTCAGGTGTGACTTTAAAAGTTTTTCAATTCCATTTTTCTCTGAGTCTGTAAGCCCAATTTCCTTCCAAGTGTCATCTCCTGCAGGAAGGCTTTCTTCATGATAGTATAATGGCTGCAGCCTTAAATCCATATGTTACACAATTCAGAAAAAGATCAAGCTTTTTCTCCAAACATAGAACACGATCTGGGGTTATTCTCTGGGCCAACATAGCTCCTATTCCACCTGAACTAATCACTGTGGCAAGAGAGACAGAATTATGGTAATCATCATAACTAACCCAAATGAAGAAACATAGAATTAATATAAAATTTTGTGTCTAGAAGGAATGAAACCTATTACATACAAACGGAAGCAAACATGTCAACTACCCCTTAAGGATGCCTATATAATTTAGAACACAAATGGAAAATAAGAGAAAAACCCCAAGTAAACAGTGTCAAAAGTAAACAAGTGCAGTTGCTGCAGATGTTTAATTTGCAAAAAGCACTACATAAGTAGGTAAGGATGACAGAAAATTTAAAAAATTAAACCTGTGAGAGATATGGCTAAAAAAATCTATGTTACTAATCTATTCTTAAGTTATAATGGATGGTTGCCGAATTTAAATACACCCATCACTATCTATTTATTCCTACATAAAAGTAATGATTAATTTAATTGAGAGTTGAATTATGGGACATCTTTATGAATGCAAATTTCACATCAAATAAATATTTTTATATTTTGTAAAAATTAAATGTTAATGAAAATGGTTTATAGCATAAAATGTGTATGATATAGTCTTATTAAAGAAAAACTACAAAAAAAGATATTTTCACAGTATTACAATGAAAGAAAAATTCACTAAAACATTAACAGTTGCTACAATTAGTTGGGAAGACTATATAAACTTATCTTTTTCCTTCTGCTTTTCTTTATTTAACTTTTATTTTAAGTTCTGGGTACATGTGCAGGATTGTTATATAGGTAAAGCTGTGTCATGAGGGTTTGTTGCACAAATTATTTCATCACCCAGGTATTAAGCCTAGTACCTATTAGTTATTATTCCTGATCCTCTCCCTCCTCCCACCCTCCACCTTTCAATAAGCCCCAGTGTGTGTTGTTCACCTCTATGTGTCCATGTGTTCTCATCATTTAGCTCCCACTTACGAGTGAAAATATGCAGTATTTGATTTTCTGTTCCTGCAATAGTTTGCTAAGAATAATGGCCTCCAGCTCCATCCATGTTCCTACAAAGGACATGATCTCATTCTTTTTTATAATTGCATAGTATTCCATGGTATATGCGTACCCCATTTTTTATCCAGTCTATCACTGATGGACATTTAGGATGATTCCATGTCTTTGTTATTGTGAATAGTGCTGCAATGAACATATGCATACATGTGTCTTTATAATAGAATGATTTATATTCCTTTGGATATATACCCAGTAATGGGATCGCTGAGTTCAATGGTATTTCTGTTTTTAGGTCTTTGAAAAATCACCACCCTGTCTTCCACAATAGTTGAACTAATTTACACTCCCACTAACAGTGTGTTAGCATTCTTTTTTCTCTGCAACCTTGTCAGCATCTGTTATTTTTTGACTTTTTAATAACAGCCATTCTGACTGGTGTGATATGGTATCTCACTGTGGTTTCAAGTTACATTTCTCTAACGATCACTGATGTTGAGCTCTGTTTCATGTGATTGCTAGCTGCATGTATGTCTTCTTTTGAAAAGTGTCTGTTCACATCCTTTGTCTATTTTTTAATGGGGTTTTGTTTTTCTCCTGTAAATTTGTTTAAGTTCCTTATAGATGCTGGATATTAGACCTTTGTCAGATGCATAGTTTACAAAAATTTCCTCCCATTCTGTAGGTTGACTGTTCACTCTGTTGATAGCCTCCTTTGCCATGCAGAAGCTCTTAAGTATAATTAGATCCCTCTTGTCAATTTTTGCTTTTGTGTAATTGCTTTCAGTATCTTTGTCATGAAATCTTTGCCCACTCCTATTCCAGAATAGTATTGTCCAGGTTGTCTTCAAGGTTTTTTATAGTCTTGGGTTTTACATTTAAGTCTTTAATCCATCCGGAGTTAAATTTTGATTATGGCGTAAGGAAGAAGTCCAGATTCAATCTTCGGCATATGGCTAGCCAGTTATCTCAGCAGCATTTATTGAATAGTGAGTCCTGTCTCCATTGCTTGATTTTGTCAGCTTTGTCAAAGATCAGATGGTTGTAGGTATCCAGACTTCTTTCTGGACTCTCTAGTTGTTCCATTGGAATATGTGTCTGCTTTTGTATCCTTTGCGTTTTTCTATCTTCAAAAATTTCTTCAATGATCATGTGTTACTCTTATAAATTTTAAAAAATCTTAATTACCAATAAGTTGTCCAATTACAGAATTGTTGGAAATGAGGAAAATAAGAAACTCTTAAAAATCCTTCACTTCATTTTAATACTTGAACTTCTAGATTTTTTTTCCAGTAATTGAATATTTAATCATAAAATCTGTGTGAATGTTCTTTGTATAAATGTCAAAGGTATGTTATTTCAATGCTTAAAACAAATGAAAATATCAATATCTCGAATGTTTCTATACAAGAAAACACTTCACAGTACCCTCAGTAACCATCATCTAGCCCTTGTCTAACATAATCTCCATGAGGAGGCATTTAGTTTTACATGACACTGCCTACCATATAATTTAAAATCTTTAATTAATAGATTACAAACAACTTAAGTGCAATGAAAGAATCATATATTTAGAATCAAAATGCTGATAAATTAAAATTTTAAAATTCTGAAAGGATATGGGGAAGAGAGAAAAATGATGAGCAAAATTCATATCTTTTATAATTAAATTACACTTTACACATATAAAAATTCAATTATTATTTGTATAATGAAAATGAAAGGAAATGGGAGAATGATTTTGAAAAGGATAACTTTAAGAGGTGAACTCCTATTCAACATAGCATTGAAAGTCCTAGTCAGAGCAATCAGGCAAGAGAAAAAAATAAAGGGCATCCAAAAGGAACAGAGAGGAAGTCAAACTATCTCTGTTTGCAAATTACATGATTCTGGATCTAGAAAATCCCATAATCTCAGCCCAAAAGCTCCTTCAGCTAATAAACAACTACACCAAACTTTCAGGATATGAAATCAATATACAAAAATCACTACCTTTCCTATACACCAACAACAGGCAAACTGAGAGCCAAATCAAAAAGGTAATCTTATTTACAATTGCCACAAAAAGAATAAAATAACAAGGAATACAACTAACCAGAGAGGTGAAATATCTCTACAATGAGAGTTACAAAACAGTGCTCACAGAAATCAGAGAAGACACAAACAAATGAAAAAGCATCCCATGCTCATGGATAGGAAGAATCAATATCATTAAAATGGCCATACTACCCAAAGCAATTTACAGATTTAATGCTTTTCCTGTCAAACTACCAATGACTTTCTTCACTGAACTAGAAAAAAAATTTTCAAATTCACATGAAACTAAAAAAGAATCCAAATAGCCAAGGTAATTCTAAGCAAAAAGAACAAAGCTGGAGGCATTACACTACCCAAATTCAAATTATATTACAGGGCTACAGTAACCAAAACAGCATGGTACTAGTACAAAAACAGGCACATAAACCAACAGAACAGAATAGAGCACCCAGAAATAAGGCTGCACATCTACAACCATCTGATCTTTAACAAACCTGACAAAAACATGCAATGGGGAAAATAATCCCTATTCAATAAATGGTGCCGGGATAACTGGCAGCTATATGCAGAATATTGAAGCTGGACCCCTTCCTTATACCATATACAAAAATCAGCTTAAGATGGATTAAAGACTTAAATGTAAAAATTCAAACTATAAAAACCCTTGAAGACAACCTAGGCAATATCATTCTGGACACAGGAATGGGCAAAGATTTCATGACAAAGATACTGAAAGCAATCGCAACAAAAGCAAAGGAAACTATCAACAGAGTGAACAGACAACCTACAGAATGGAAGGAAATTTTTGCAAACTATGCATCTGACAAAGGTCTAATATCCAGTATCTATAAGGAACTTAAAAAAATTTACAACAGAAAAACAACCCCATTAAAAAGTTAGCAAAGGACATGAACAGATACTTTTCAAAAGAAGACATACATGCAGCCAACAAGCATTTGGGGAAAAAATGCTGAATATCACTAATAATTATACAAATGCAAATCAAAACCACAATGAGATAGTGTTTCACACCAGTCAGAATGGCTATTGTTAAAAAGTCAAAAAATAACAGATGCTGACAAGGTTGCAGAAAAAGAAATGCTAATATACTGTCAGTGGGAGTGTAAATTAGTTCAACCATTGTGGAAAGCAGTATGGCAATTCCTCAAAGAGCTAAAAGCAGAATTACCATTCAACCCAGCAATCCCATTACCGGGTATATTCCCAGAGGAATAGAAATCATTCTACCATAAAAACAGATGCACATGAATGAATCACTGCAGCCCTATTCACAATACCAAAGACATGGAATCAACCTCAGTGACCATTAATGACAGATTGGATAAAGAAAATGTGGTGTATATACACAATGAAATACCATGCCGCCATAAGAAAGAACGAGATCATGTCTTTTGCAGAAACATGGATAGATCTGGAGGCCATTATTCTTACCAAACTAACACAGAAACAGAAAATCAAATACCACATGTTCTCACTTTTAAGTGGGAGATAATGATGAGAACTTATGAACACAAAGAAGATAACAGCAGACACTGGCGTCTACTTGTGGGTGGAGGGTGGAAGGAAGGAAAGGAGCAGAAAGATAACTGTTGGGTATTGGGCTTAATGCCTGGGTAACAAAATAATCTTTACAACAAACCTCTGTGACACAAGTTTACCTATGTAACAAACCTTCATATGTATCCTCAAACTGAAAATAAAAGTTTTTTTAAAACATTAGAGGTGAAAATAACCTTTAAACTTTCTTATTTTGTTTTGATTTTGCAAATCAGGCAACACTCAAAGAAAAAAACAAATCCACATTGCAAGTTCAAGATCTTAATGCAATTGTCCTTGTAACATATTGAATAAACAAATAAAACCTACATAAGTATATGGAAGACTTGAAAAACAGAATTAACAAATTTAGGATGATTGACATATTTATATCATTGTGTCCCATAACTACAGAATGTACCTCAAAATGAAAATAAAGGCCATGTATGTCAAGCCCACAGCTAACATCATACTCAATGGGGAAAAGTTCAAAGCTTTTCCTTTAAGATCAGGAACAAGACAAAGATGCCCACTTTGCCACTTCAATCTAGTACTAGAAGTTCTAGCCAGAACAATTGGGCAAGAAAAAAAATAATAAAAGGCATCCAACTCAGAAAAGAAGAAGCAAAATTGTTTCTGTTTGAGGATGACATGCTCTTACATATAGAAAGCTCTAAAGACTACTAACCCCCCAAAAAAAGTTAGAACTAATAATACAGTAATGTTGCAGAATACAAAATTAACATACCAAAATCACATGCTTGCACTAACAACAAACTATTTGTTAAAGACATTAAGAAAACCATCTCATTTCTTATAGTATCAAAATTTTATTTAGGAATAAATTTAACAGAAGGTGAAAGATCTGTATGCTGAAAACTATAAAATATTGATAAAAGAAATACAAGATACGAATAAATGAAAAGATACCCTATATTCATGAATCTAAAGAATTAATACTGTCAAAACATTACTGAAAGTAATATACAGATTCAATGCAATCCCTATCAAAATTTCACGACATTTTTCACAGAAATAAAAAAAATCCTAAAATTCATATGGAGCCGCAAAGACTCCAAATAACTAAAGCACACTTGAGTAAGAAGGACAAAGTTGCAGGCATACAGATCTTTATTTCAAATATATTACAAAGCTATAATAATCAAACAGTATAGTACTGACATAGCAGATACATAGAAAAATGGAACAAAATTGAAAGGCTGGAAATAAACCCACACATATACTATCAACAAATCTTTGGCAAAATCAACAAAAATGAATGATATAAAAAGGATATTCTCTTCAATAAATAGTCTTGAGAAACCTGAGTATCCATGAGCAAAAGAATAAAATCAGATCCTTAACACCATACAAAAAGATCAATTCAAAATCAATTAAAGACTTAAATGTCAGACCTGAAACCACAGGATATCTAGAAGGAAACAGAGGGGGAAAGCTCTATGACACTGGTCTTGGAAATAATTTCATGGATCTGAGACCATAAGCACAGGCAACAAAAGCAAAATTAAACAAGTGGGACTATATAAAACTTAAAAGCTTCTGCACTGCAAAGGAGACAATCAACAAAACAAAAAGGCAACCTACAGAATAAAAGAAAATATTTGCAATCTACATACCCGATAAGGGTTAATCTTCAAAACATACAAAGAACTCATAAACTCAATAAAAAGAAACAAATAACTAACAGTTGGCAAAATACTTGAATAAGATATTTTTCTAAAGAAGACATTTGTATGGCCAATAGATATATGAACTAATGCTCAACATCACTAATCATCAGGGAAATGAAAATCAAAACCACAAGGAGATACCACTTCACATCTTTAAGAAGGATTATCAACAAAAAACTCAAAGGTAACCGGTGTAGCTGAGGTTGTGTAGAAAAGAAAGCTCTTACATATTTTGGTGGGTATGTAACTTGGTACAGTCATTATGGAAAACAGTATAGAGGCTCCTCAAAATATTAAAAATAGAACTACTGTATGATCCTGCAACTTCACTTTTGGCTGTATATCCAAAAGAAATAAAATCAGTATGTTGAAGAGCTATCAGTACTTCCATTTTCATTGCAGCATTATTCACAAGAGCCAAGATACGAAATCAACCTAAGTGGCCACTAATGGATGAACAGATAGAGAAAATGTGATATATATATTTATATGAATGAATATTATTCAGCCTTTAAAAAGAAAAAGTTTGCATGATCTCACTTATATATAGTCTTAAAAAGTCAAACTCATAGAAACAGAGTAGAAGGATGGTTACTAGGAGTCAGAATATCAGAAAAATGAGATGGTGGTCAAAGGGTTCAAACTCGAAGTTATAAAATGAATATATTCTGGACACCTACCGCACAGCATAGTGACTGTAATAATAACAGTGTATTGTATACTTGAAATTTGCCAAGAGAATAGATCTCAATTATTCTAATTACATACACACAAAAAGGAAACTATATGAGATAATGGATATGTTAATTTGATTAGTTGTGGCAATTATTCTACAATGTACGTGCATATATGTGTGTATCTCAAAACATCACATTGTACACTTTGAATATACACAATTTTTATTTGTCAATTACACTTCAGTATAGCTGGAAAAAATTAAAATTAAAAAATGGCCAAAAATCAAGTATCTAAGCATACAATTAAAAATCTAAAAAAAAACAGCAAATTAAATAAAGTAAATAAACAAAGGAGAAAAATAATAGACAGTGAGTACAATAAATATAGAATCAAAAACAAAGCCACAAAAGGCTATTTTAAAAGACCAATAAAACTCATGTAGTAAGACTGATTAACAAAAAAAGAGGGGAAGGAGCCAAGATGGCCGAATAGGAACAGCTCCCAGCGTGAGCCAGGCAGAAGACTGGTGATTTCTGCATTTCCATCTGAGGTACCGGGTTCATCTCACTAGGGAGTGCCAGACAGTGGGCGCAGGTCAGTGGGTGCGTGCACCGTGCGGGAGCCAAAGCAGGGCGAGGCATTGCCTCACTCGGGAAGCGCAAGGGGTCAGGGAGTTCCCTTTCCTAGTCAAAAAAAGGGGTGACAGACGGCACCTGGAAAATCGGGTCACTCCCACCCGAATACTGCGCTTTTCTGACGGGCTTAAAAAATGGCACACCAGGAGATTATATACTGCACATGGCTCAGAGGGTCCTACGCCCACAGAGTCTCGCTGATTGCTAGCACAGCAGTCTGAGATCAAACTGCAAGGCGGCAGCCAGGCTGGGGGAGGGGCGCCCACAATTGCCCTGGCTTACTTAGGTAAAAAAGCAGCCGGGAAGCTCAAACTGGGTGGAGCCCACCACAGCTCAAGGAGGCCTGCCTGCCTCTGTAGGCTCCACCTCTTGAGGCAGAGCACAAACAAAAAGACAGCAGTAACCTCTGCAGACTTAAATGTCCCTGTCTGACAGCTTTGAAGAGAGCAGTGGTTCTCCCAGCATGCAGCTGGAGATCTGAGAACAGGCAGACTGCCTCCTCAAGTGGGTCCCTGACCCCTGACCCCCGAGCACCCTAACTGGGAGGCATGCCCCAGCAGGGGCAGACTGACACCTCACACGGCCGGCCAGGTACTCCAACAGACCTGCAGCTGAGGGTCCTGTCTGTTAGAAGGAAAACTAACAAACAGAAAGGACATCCACACCAAAAACCCATCTGTACATCACCATCATCAAAGACCAAAAGTAGATAAAACCACAAAGATGGGGAAAAACCAGAGCAGAAAAACTGGAAACTCTAAAAAGCAGAGTGCCTCTCCTCCTCCAAAGGAATGCAGTTCCTCACCAGCAACAAAACAAAGCTGGACAGAGAATGACTTTGACAAGCTGAGAGAAGAAGGATTCAGATGATCAAATTACTCCGAGCTACAGGAGGACATTCAAACCAAAGGCAAAGAAGTTGAAAACTTTGAAAAAAATTTAGAAGAATGTACAACTAGAATAACCAATAGAGAGAAGTGCTTAAAGGAGCTGATGGAGCTGAAAACCAAGGCTTGAGAACTACATGAAGAATGCAGAAGGCTCAGGAGCCGATGCAATCAACTGGAAGAAAGGGTAACAGCAATGGAAGATGAAATGAATGAAATGAAGTGAGAAGGGAACTTTAGAGAAAAAGAATAAAAAGAAATGAACAAAGCCTCCAAGAAATATGGGACTATGTGAAAAGACCAAATCTACGTCTCATTGGTGTACCTGAAAGTGACGGGGAGAATGGAACCAAGTTGGAAAACACTCTGCAGGATATTATCCAGGAGAATTTCCCCAATCTAGCAAGGCAGGCCAACATTCAGATTCAGGAAGTACAGAGAACGCCACAAAGATACTCCTCGAGAAGAGCAACTCCAAGACACATAATTGTCAGATTCACCAAAGTTGAAATGAAGGAAAAAACGCTAAGGGCAGCCAGAGAGGAAGGTCGGGTTACCCTCAAAGGGAAGCCCATCAGACTAACAGCGGATGTCTCGGCAGAAATTCTACAAGCCAGAAGAGAGTGGGGGCCAATATTCAACATTCTTAAAGAAAAGAATTTTCAACCCAGAATTTCATATCCAGCCAAACTAAGCTTCATAAGTGAAGGAGAAATAAAATACTTTAAAGACAAGCAAATGCTGAGAGATTTTGCCACCACCAGGCCTGCCCTAAAAGAGCTCCTGAAGGAAGTGCTAAACATGGAAAGGAACAACCGGTACCAGCCGCTGCAAAATCATGCAAAAATGTAAAGACCATCGAGACTAGGAAGAAACTGCATCAACTAACAAGCAAAATAACCAGTTAACATCATAATGACAGGATCAAATTCACACATAACAATATTAACTTTAAATGTAAATGGACTAAATCCTCCATTAAAAGACACAGACTGGCAAATTCGATAAAGAGTCAAGATCCATCAGTGTGCTGTATTCAGGAAACCCATCTGACGTGCAGAGACACACATAGGCTCAAAATAAAAGGATGGAGGAAGATTTACCAAGCAAATGGAAAATAAAAAAAGGCAGGGGTTGCAATCCTAGTCTCTCATAAAACAGACTTTAAACCAACAAAGATCAAAAGAGACAAACAAGGCCATTACATAATGGTAAAGGGATCAATTCAACAAGAAGAACTAACTATCCTAAATATATATGCACCCAATACAGGAGCACCCAGATTCATAAAGCAAGTCCTGAGTGACCTACAAAGAGACTTAGACTCCCACACATTAATAATGGGAGACTTTAACACCCCACTGTCAACATTACACAGACCAACGAGACAGAAAGTCAACAAGGATACCCAGGAATTGAACTCAGCTCTGCATCAAGTGGACCTAATAGACATCTACAGAACTCTCCACCCCAAATGAACAGAATATACATTTTTTTCAGCACCACACCACACCTATTCCAAAATTGACTACATACTTGGAAGTAAAGGTCTCCTCAGCAAATGTAAAAGAACAGAAATTATAACAAACTATCTCTCAGACCACAGTGCAATCAAACTAGAACTCAGGATTAAGAATCTGACTAAAAACCGCTCAACTACAAGGAAACTGAACAACCTGCTCCTGAATGACTACTGGACACATAACGAAATGAAGGCAGAAATAAAGATGTTCTTTGAAACCAACGAGAACAAAGACACAACATACCAGAATCTCTGGGATGCATTCAAAGCAGTGTGTAGAGGGAAATTTATAGAACTAAATGCCCACAAGAGAAAGCAGGAAAGATCCAAAATTGACACCCTAACATCACAATTAAAAGAACTAGAAAAGCAAGAGCAAACACATTCAAAAGCTAGCAGAAGGCAAGAAATAACTAAGATAAGAGCAGAACTGAAGGAAATAGAGACAGAAAAAACCCTTCAAAAAATTAATGAATCCAGGAGCTGGTTTTTTGAAAGGATCAACAAAATTGATAGACCGCTAGCAAGACTAATAAAGAAAAAAAGAGAGAAGAATCAAATAGATGCAATAAAAAATGATAAAGGGGATATCACCACCGATCCCACAGAAATACAAACTACCATCAGAGAATACTACAAACACCTCTACGCAAATAAACTAGAAAATCTAGAAGAAACGGATAAATTCCTCGACACATACACCCTCCCAAGACTAAACCAGGAAGAAGTTGAATCTCTGAATAGACCAATAAAAGGATCTGAAATTGTGGCAATAATCAATAGCTTACCAACCAAAAAGAGTCCAGGACCAGATGGATTCACAGCCGAATTCTACCAGAGTTACAAGGAGGAGCTGGTAACATTCCTTCTGAAACTATTCCAATCAATAGAAAAAGAGGGAATCCTCCCTAACTCATTTTATGAGGCCAGTATCATCCTGATACCAAAGCCGGGCAGAGACACAACCAAAAAAGAGAATTTTAGACAAATATCCTTGATGAACATCGATGCAAAAATCCTCAATAAAATACTGGCAAACCGAATCCAGCAGCACATCAAAAAGCTTATCCACCATGATCAAGTGGGCTTCATCCCTGGGATGCAAGGCTGGTTCAATATATGCAAATCAATAAATGTAATCCAGCATATAAACAGAACCAAAGACAAAAACCACATGATTATCTCAATAGATGCAGAAAAGGCCTTCAACAAAATTCAACACCCCGTCATGCTAAAAATTCTCAATAAATTAGGTACTGATGGGACGTATCTCAAAATAATAAGAGCTATCTATGAGAAACCCACAGCCAATCTCATACTGAATGGGCAAAAACTGGAAGCATTCCCTTTGAAAACTGGCACAAGACAGGGATGCCCTCTCTCACCACTCCTATTCAACATAGTGTTGGAAGTTCTGGCCAGGACAATTAGGCAGGAGAAGGAAATAAAGGGTATTCAATTAGGAAAAGAGGAAGTCAAATTGTCCCTGTTTGCAGACGACATGATTGTACATCTAGGGAACCCCATCGTCTCAGCCCAAAATCTCCTTAAGCTGATAAGCAACTTCAGCAAAGTCTCAGGATACAAAATCAATGTACAAAAATCACAAGCATTCTTATACACCAACAACAGACAAACAGAGAGCCAAATCATGAGTGAACTCCCATTCACAATTGCTTCAAAGAGAATAAAATCCCTAGGAATCCAACTTACAAGGGATGTGAAGGACCTCTTCAAGGAGAACTACAAACCACTGCTCAAGGAAATAAAAGAAGATACAAACAAATGGAAGAATAATCCATGCTCATGGGTAGGAAGAATCAATATCGTGAAAATGGCCATACTGCCCAAGGTAATTTACAGATTCAATGCCATCCCCATCAAGCTACCAATGACTTTCTTCACAGAATTGGAAAAAACTACTTTAAAGTTCATATGGAATCAAAAAAGAGCCTGCATCGCCAAGTCAATCCTAAGCCAAAAGAACAAAGCTGGAGGCATCACACTACCTGACTTCAAACTTTACTACAAGGCTACAGTAACCAAAACAGCATGGTACTGGTACCAAAACAGAGAGATAGATCAATGGAACAGAACAGAGCCCTCAGAAATAACACTGCATATCTACAACTATCTGATCTTTGACAAACCTCAGAAAAACAAGCAATGGGGAAAGGATTCCCTATTTAATCAATGGTGCTGGGAAAACTGGCTAGCCATATGTAGAAAGCTGAAACTGGATCCCTTCCTTACACCTTATACAAAAATCAATTCAAGATGGATTAAATACTTAAACGTTAGACCTAAAACCATAAAAACCCTAGAAGAAAACCTAGGCCTGACCATTCAGGTCATAGGCATGGGCAAGGACTTCATGTCTAAAACACCAAAAGCAATGGCAACAAAAGACAAAATTGACAAATGGCATCTTAATAAACTAAAGAGCTTCTGCACAGCAAAAGAAACTACCATCAGAGTGAACAGGCAACCTACAGAATGGGAGAAAATTTTCGGAACCTACTCATCTGACAAAGGGCTAATATCCAGAATCTACAATGAACTTAAACAAATTTACAAGAAAAAAACAACCCCATCAAAAAGTGGGCAAAGGACATGAACACACACTTCTCAAAATAAGACATTTATGCAGCCAAAAAACACATGAAAAAATGCTCACCATCACTGGCCATCAGAGAAATGCAAATCAAAACCACAATGAGATACCATCTCACACCACTTAGAATGGCAATCATTCAAAAGTCAGGAAACAACAGGTGCTGGAGAGGATGTGGAGAAATAGGAACACTTTTACACTGTTGGTGGGACTGTAAACTAGTTCAACCATTGTGGAAGTCAGTGTGGGTGGAAGTCAGTGTGGCAATTCCTCAGGGATCTAGAACTAGAAATACCATTTGACCCAGCCATCCCATTACTGGATATATACCCAAAGGATTATAAATCATGCTGCTATAAAGACACATGCACACGTATGTTTATTGCGGCACTATTCACAATAGCAAAGACTTGGAACCAACCCAAATGTTCAATAATGATAGATTGGATTAAGAAAATGTGGCACATATACACCATGGAATACTATGCAGCCATAAAAAATGATGAGTTCATGTCCTTTGTAGGGACATGGATGAAATTGGAAATCATCATTCTCAGTAAACTATCGCAAGAACAAAAAACCAAACACCACATATTCTCACTCATAGGTGGGAATTGAACAATGAGATCACATGGACACAGGAAGGGGAACATCACACTCTGGGGACTGTTGTGGGGTTGGGGGAGGGGGGAGGGATAGCATTGGGAGATATACCTAATGCTAGATGACAAGTTAGTGGGTGCAGCGCACCAGCATGGCACATGTATACATATGTAACTAACCTGCACATTGTGCACATGTACCCTAAAACTTAAAGTATAATAATAATAATAATAATAAAAATAAGTTGTGGCAGCTGCTATAATAAACAACCCATCAAGCCCCAATAAACAATCAAAAGGCAAACAAAAAAAACAAAACAAAAACAAACAAAAAAAAGAGTGAAAAAGCATAAGCTAATCAGGAATTTTAAGAAGCAATTGTTAATTATATATCCTAGAAATATTAAAAATAATAAAAGCACATTACGAACAACTTTATGCAAATACATTTGAAAATTTAAATAAAATGAAAAGAAATTGGCAGAAGAAAAAATGAAAAATAATTTCTAAATCTACCAAATCTACCAAATTTAATCTGTTATTAAAAGCTATCTTACATAAAGAATCTACCCTCAAATGGTTACACTAGTAAATTCGACAACAATCTCACACAAATTCTTTCAGAAAATGGAAAAACAGGCAACACTTACCAACTTTATGTGGTGACCATAACCATGACATCAAACCCTAACAATGAAATTACTAAAAAGGAAATTACAGACCAATGCATCCCACAAACATAGAAACAAAAGTCCTAAATAAAATATTAATAAATAGTGCTGTGACATATTAAAAGGATACATCAAAAACACCTACGTTTTATTCAACACATGCAAAAATAAATTTGCATTTAAAAAGTAATCAATATAATTTACTAGATAAGAGAATTAAAAAATCATAAGTAACCCAATAGATGTGAAAAAATGCTTAATAAAATTTAGAATATATTCCTAATATAACACTTGATAAACTAGAAATAGAAGCAGACTTCTTTAAATGGTAAATAATATTTTTAAATTACTAAGCATATTATACAGTATAGTGAATTATTAAAACTTTCCCCCAGAAACAAGCTAAGGATACTCACTTGCACCAGTTTTATCCAGCATCCTACTGATGATGCCAATGCCACTACACTAAAACATGATAATAATAATAATATTCATAGGATTTGTAAAGTCACTTTCCATAGATTATATGACTTTGTATGTAAATATTCTGAAGTAAGTCCCTGCAGAAAAACTTGTGACTATACCCTCTCTGCTCCACAGAAATACCACAAAAGGAACTTCATCCTGCCCCTTCCCCACCAAGTTTTGTAGAGATTGTTATGCAGAGTCCTGTTGACTCCCTAGGTACTGTACTAACAAGGTGACATTCCTCCCACTCACCACTGGGTGCTGCAGAAACTCTTGGGCAGAGCCATGTCATCGAACTCATCCTGTACTAAGTAAATAACAGCAAAAGGCAGCACCTTGCCTCTTTCCAGCTAGATAATAGTTGAGAAGTGGTAGATTATGGAAAGGTCGGGGAAAATAAAGGAAATGTTCAAATCTGTGTATGAAATCCTGCATATACTCCCAAAAGACTCATAGGTGAAACTAAAATCAATATAGCAAAAGCTCTGAAAATTAAATTATCATGTGGAATACTGTCCATGTTTCAAAAAGTCCACTGGGTACCATATAAACAGAACAGAAAAGTACTGTGGCGTTTTTAAGCACCAAATTGACATCTGAACCACAGCCCACAAAAGTGGTCCAGAATATATGCTTTAAACCCAAATAATCTGACTTTCTACTAAAACAGAAGATGTAAGTAGAAACTGTAATTTCATAACACGATACTGAAAATGTATAGAACTCATTTCAAAAGTACTCATCATAACAACAAAAAGAAAAAATTTCAACTAAAATGAGAAAAGACAGTCAACAGATGACAACACCAAGATGGAACAAATGCTAGAAGTATCTGACAAGACATTTAAAGCAGGTATCATACGAAACTATCAACAAGCAATTACAAATTCTTGGAAAAAAATAAAAATTAGGGGGCAGGCCAAGATGACCAATTAGAAGCAACTGCGAACTGCGGCTCTCACAGAGAAGAACAAAAATGGAAAGTGAATTCTACACCTTCAACTGAGGTATCCAGGTTCTCGCTTGGTACTGACTACGCAATCGGCGTGACCCATGTAGAGAGAGGAAAAGCAGAGTGGGGCAATAGCTCACCTGGAAGCACAAGCCGCATGGTGCAAGGGGAGCTCCCAGCTCCAGCCAAGAAAGGGGGTGAGTGATTGTGCGACCCTGCCTGGGAAACCAGGCTTTTCCCACAGATCTTTGCAACCCACGAATAAGATCCCTTCAAGCCCAGGCCACCAGGGCCTTGGGTGAAAAGCACAGAGCTGTGCAGACTGTCAGCGGCTGATCTGGCACACACAGAGACACAGGAGTTTTTGCATACTCCGTGCCTGGGAATTCCAATGAGGCAGGACACCCGTCCATTCCTGTAGAAAAGCGGCTGAAGCCAGGGAGCCAAGCAGGGTCGTTCAGCAGGCCCCACTCCCAGAGCTCCTCACAAGTTAAGACCCACTAGCTTGGAACTCCAGACGCCCAGTGGCAATAGATTGGAGACTGCCTGCGACTACCAAGTTCCCGGGGGGCAGGGGCAGCTGCCATCTGTGCAGCTGGAGTCAGCCATCCTGGCCTGCAGCTCCTGGAAGTCTGGGTGGTCCAGATTGGGAGGAATTCCCCACAACACAGCACAGCTGCTGTGGCAAATCGTGGCCAGACTGCTTTTTTAAGTGGGACCCTAATCCATCCCTCCTCACCAGGCAAGTCCTTCCTGGAGGAATTTCAGCAATTCTAGCAAGGGTTTTACCAGACAGAACTCTGATCTCCCTGGGAGGGAGCCCCTGGTGGGGAGAAGCGACAAAGGTCTTCGCGGTTCAGCAGACATAGCATTTCCTGCCTGCCGGCTGTGGAGAGTCTGGGTGGTCTGCAGGAGAAGGGTTCTCCAGCACAGCGGAGTCACCCCACCAAGAGGCAGCCAGACTGCTTCTTTAAGCAGGTCCCTAATCCCGTTCTTCCCGACTGGGTGACCTCCAACAAGAGTCTCCAGACACCTCCTACAGGAATATTTGAGCTGGCATCAGGTTCGTACCCTTCTGGGACAAAGCTCCCTGAGGAAGGAGCAGGCTGCCATCTTTATTGTGTTGTAATCTCCACTGGTGATACCGTCAGGTGTGGGAGGGACCCAGGCGATTAGGGTCCGGAGTGGACCCCCCAAAACACGCGGCAGCCCTGCAGAAGAGGGGCCTGTTAGAAGAAAAACAGAAAGAAAAAAAAACACCCTACAAAAAAAACATTCAAAGATCAGCAACCTCAAAAATCGAAGGTAGATAAGCCCACAAAGATGAGGGGAAAAAATCAACACAAAAACACTGAAAACTCAAAAAACTACAGCGCCTCTTCTTCAAATGATCACAATGCCTCTCCAGCAAGGGCACAGAACTGGGCTGAGGCTGAGACCGCTGAATTGAAAGAAGTAGACTTCAGAAGGTGGATAATAATTAACTTGGCTGAGCTAAAAGAACATGTTGTAACCCAACGCAAAGAAGCTAACAATCAAGATAAAACAATACAGGAGCTGACAGCCACAATAGCCAGTTTAGAGAGAAACATAACCAACCTGATGGAGCTGAAATACAACACAAAAACTTAACGATGCACTCACAAGTATCAATACCAGAATAGACCAAGTGGAGGAAAGAATCTCAGAGCTTGAAGACGACCTTTCTGAAATGAGACAGGCAAACAAGAATAGAGAGAAAAGAGTGAGAAGGAATGAACAAAAAAGAATGAAAAGGAATGAACAAAGCCTCCAAGAAATTTGGGATAATTTAAAAAGACCAAATGTATGAATGATTGAGGTGCCTGAAAGAGACAGAAAGAACAGAATCAAGTTGGAAAGCATACTGCAGGATATCATCTAGGAGATGCCATGCATTGGCATTTTGTAAAGCTCTCTAGGTGATTCTAAGAAGCTTTTTAAGAGTTGAGAAACGCTGGCCTAAATAAGTGACAAATAATTTTGACCTACCATAAAATGGAGACATCTAATTGTACTAATGACCCAATAATACAATTCTAAAGAGGAAAGAGATACCTTTATGATAAAGCTTAGAAGGACCTGATAGCTTCTAACAAAAAGTTCTTTTAGCAGAACAAATTTACACTGATGTCTATCTTCCAAGAATGCTAACAACATAATAGGTATTTTATAATTGTGCTAAAATTCAGCTTTATTCTGAAAATAGTTTGTATAATATAAGCTTCAAGGAAAATTCAGAGAGTTGTGACAGAGACAGAAACAGGCAATGAAGGAGAATAAATAAGCTGTCCTGGGAAGTTAACAAATGATTCTATTTTTCTTCATCTTTATCAATCACTTTATTAACTTTAAGAACAAGCTCAAATTTTACTTCCCTCAAAACCGGTATCTGCCTAATCCATCACTTGAGCTGTATTTTCCAATACTTACATGCTGTTTGTTTGGAATTAGAGCAAATAAAGAAGTTACAAAAACTGATTGGTTTTGGATGCATTAAAATTAGAAATACCAATTAGAAATCCAAGTTGAGACATCAGAGAGACAAGTATGAATATGTCTGAAGTCAAGAAAGACGATAGGCTATAGACATAAATAATTTATTGGGTTCCTAACCTATAGAACAGCTCCTACTCCTTGCGCATATAATAATGATAGTATAGCTTTAAATTATCAATTAAGATTACAGTGCACAGTGATAGGTAATTCCAAGTTTGGCAATATTCCCAAGGGTCATTAGTAGTGGAACACACACCTCCACATTATGGAATAAAGAGTAAAAATCCTCATTCCTTATAAGGGCTTCATCATGTTGATAAATAAAACAAATATCAGAATCAATAGGTTTCAAATTTTAAAACTTTCTAGTGCATACATAAACCCCAAAATGTTCTACATAATCTGATGCTAAATTTGAAATTTAACTGTGAATATATTAAATTTAATAAGCAAATTTAAATGAGCAAGTTGAAGAAAAATTTTAACATTTACAATAATATAATTTTTAGATACTTCCTGATTTTGAGTGTTTATTTCAATCAGAAATAACATAAAATTATAATTGCAAACCCTGAGAATATTCAAGCTCAAATCAAAGCTGTACATTCAGAATAAGGTACTAAAAGTAAAATTTCTACGATACGTAACAGCTATGAAACATAGACCTACACATGCAATACAATCAAACCTTTGAAATGATTTATCTGAACTGGATACACACAGTGCTTGACACCAACAAGCACGAAAATCTCCCTCTATAGAGCTGTTTTCAGAGTACTCTTTGTCTGATAGTAAATTATTACCCCAAGTTAAACTGATTGCTCATCATATATTCCAAGAAATTTCTTTTAAGGTAAACACAACTAATCTGAGGATTCTCTGAAGCCCAATTGAAAACATTGTAATAGTGGTCCACCATCACTGTAAAAAAAAGAATCAGCATACTGAACTAAACGTAAGAAAACAGGCATCAAATAGCTCACCAGGAAAATAAAATACTAGGCCATGAAAATATTTTTTTTAACTTTTTTATTGTTGTAAGACACATAAAATGTATCATTTTTATAATTTTTAAGTGTACAGTTAAGCAGTACTAAGTACCTTACCATTGTTGCACAACCATAACCACCAAACACCTCCAAAACTTTCCATCTTCCCAAACAGAAACATTGTACCATTAAACAATAACTCTCCGTTCTCTCCTCCCTACTTGCAACCACCATTCTACAAGTTGCACACTGAGTATCCTTTATCCAAAATTCTTGAGACCAGAAGTGTTTTGGACTTCAGATTTTTTTGGAGTTTGGAATACTCGCATTATGCCAATTGAGCATCCCAAATCCAAAAATCCAAAATCTGAAATGCTCCAATGAGCATTTTCTTTGAGCATCATGTCGGCATTCAAAAAGTTTCAGATTTTGGAGCATTTCCCATTTCAGATTTGGGATGTCAACGTGTACTTTCTGTTTCTATGAATTTCACTACTCTAGGTACTTCATATAAGTGGAATCATATAGTATTTGTCCTTTTCTGTCTGGCTTATTTCACATATAATGTCCTCAAGGTTCATCATATTATAGCACGTCAGAATTTCATTCCTTTTTAAGGCTGAATAATATTCCATTATGTGTATACCACAATTTGTTTATCCATTCATCTAGTGATAGATATTTGGGTGTTTCCAGGACAACATATTCTTAATTTAATCCCACAGTTTAAGACTTACAGGTAATTTAAATTAAATTCAACTTACTGAGTAGTTACTAAGGGTAACTCACTATGGGAAGTACTGTGGGAAGTACAAGGGTAAATCAGACATGGTGCCTGCTCTTAAGGAATTTATGATACACTGGGAAAAGAGAAGAAAAGGAAGTAGAAGTAACCAGCATTTACTAATTGCTTGCTATGTGCCAAGTGTTTTACCCAATCACTGCATATATAGCTCCCAATGACTCTGTGAGGTAGATACTGTAACATGCATTTTATATAGGGAGAAAAATGAAGGCACTGAGACCTTAAGTAACCACCTCCAAAGCTGGGATTTAAACACACATCTTGGATTCAGAGGCCTGTGTTCATTCCACTATACATGTTGTTCCCTATGATTCAAGGCAGAATGTGACAAATCCTGGGGAAGCTCCAGGACGGTAGAAGAGGAAGAGAAGAGACTGCCCCTTGCCTGAGGGTAAAGGCACATGACAAAGGTAGGTCTTAGAGGTCAGGAAGGCTTATGTTTGACAGAGATAGAGGGTGGAAAAAAATTGCACAAGCAGAGCAAAATGAGGGAGGCAGGAAAGTTCAGTACATACTTAGGGCCCAGTGGAATTGTGGACCATAAGGCTGGAAAGTGATGCAGGGAAAAATCATGGTCATAATGAAATGCTAGCTCAAGGAGTCTGAACTCCACCATCAGGCAATGGTGAGCCACTGTAGGTTTTCGAGATGGGACATAGTCAGAGCTATGCTTCGGGAAGATCACCATGGCAATAATGCATTGCAAGGATGGAGGGGGTGAGAGTAATTTAAAGGTAGGAAAAGCAGTTAGAAGGTCACTGGTGATAGCAGATGGGGCATAATTAGTCAGAATGGAAAAGAGGATATGGACGTGAGAGATATCTTAGAGGTGTGAATGACAGAACTCGGCAATCATTGCATTTCATAATGCATCAAGTAGGCTGACAATATATCCTGATTTGCCTGGGATATGTTTTCCTAGTGTAATTACAAATGGCACCCTTTTACTCTCCAAAAGGTCCACGTTTGGACAATAAGCTATATTATCATATTAATTAGGAGCAATGAGTAAAAGGAATCAAAGGTGACTCCAAGATTTTAAACCTGGATTAGTAAGGAAAGTGGTAACGCCTTTGGAAACACAGAAGGGAAATCAGGTTTTGGGGAAATATGTTGAGTTTTGATCTGGACATGTTAACTTTGCTGCTGAGGTGAGGATTTATTTAACAGCAAGAAGCACCTTGCCCATGGATTTCCCCTGTATCACATGAAGGAAGGCATCACTGACCTCCTCCAGCTTGAAAACCATTCCAACATATGGTTGGATGCGCCCTTGTTGGCAGTACTGAAGCACTGAAGACAGGCTCCTGGAGAAGACGGGAAAGTTCATTTCTTTGTATTGACCATAGTACAGGCCCATCGCAGAGACCTTCTTCAGGAGCAGAAGGTTGGCTGGCACCAAAACAATGCTCCCTCCAGCAAATCCCACCACTGCAATCCTGCCCTCCCATGCCAGGCTGTGGAGAGCCTCCAGGAAGACGTCTCCTCCCACCACGTTGATGGCCACATTCATCCCACCCTCGCCCACCAGCTTCCTCACTGCATCCTTCAGGCTGCTCTGACTATAGTTCACGCTGAACTGTGTGCCCCTCTGCATCACCAGGTTGCACTTCTCTCCACTTCCAGCAGCAGCTATTACCTTGGCCTGAAAAGCATTTGTTGCCACATCTATCACTGCAAGGCCTGTGGCTCCAGCTGCTGCCGTCACTAAAACAATTTCTCCAGGTTGGGTATGGGCCGATGCTCAAGAGCAAAAATAGCAGTGCCATAAGATAAATGGAGGACAGCAGCTTCTTGTAGGGAGAACTTTTCTGGAATCTGCCACAGGTTCTTCTGATCAGTGACACATTCTTCAGCCATACATTTAAAGTTTCTTATGCCAATAACTCTATCTCCCTCTTTAACTGTGCTGACATCTGTGTCTGTCTCCAATCCTGTCCCAGAAAACTCCATTCCAGGTATGAAGGGAAGATGGGGCCTTTCCTAATATTCACCACGGCAGACCAAAATATCAGCAAAGTTAACTCCACAGAAATGGACATCAACTGTGACCTCGTGAGGCCTGACGGGGCAGGGGGCCACCTCTTCAACGGTCAGGAGCTTCTTCAGCTCTGTGCAAATCACAGCACGGTAGTGCCGGCCGCAGTCCTGCCTCTCTCTCCTGCAGAGCAACAACTGAGGGAGGCACTGCCTGCAGAGCACTACCGCCATAGCCAGGCCGAGCGAGGGGCAAGCAAAAGATTTTTAAAATATGAGAACAAATTGAGAAGGTCTCAATACGGGTTCAACACCAGCAAACAATAAATGACTTTCATATTTTTTCATTTTTATGTAAGAACATAATTTACCCCTGGCTAAAAAAAAATTCAAAACATAATGGTTAAAACTTGAAATAATATAGTAGCAATTTCAAATAGATACAATAAACTTAAGCTTTTAAAAATATATTCAGGTAAAAATATATCTTAAAAGCTACCTTGATATAGAGGATAGAAATAACCTCAAAGAGCTGTTAATCTCATAAACTCTGGGGACAAAAGCACACTAAAATAGGTGCAGAATACAATGTCAAAGAAAACCCACTCTCTGGACACTTTTTTTTAGACAAGATAAAGGATTTCTCTTAGACTACATCCTCTAAATTTCATCTTTTTAGGCTTATTAAATATTTCATAACTATATCCATTCCACTGTTGAGGTAGGACACTACTCATAGGAAAAAAAAGAGTGGCTGTTGACTTGCATTCTTCCTTAAATATAAAAGTATGTACTGAGAACCTACTGTGTACCTAGCATGATATCAAAACTACAATGGAGAACTCTGCATTTAACAAATAAACAATCTTTCTAAAATTAAGGCATGCGTATATAAGGAAGATTAAAAAAAAACTAAATCTCATGGCAAATGTTCCTCAGTAAATTTGTGAAAATTCTTGAGTAATTATATTCATAAAAGACTTATTAGACTGAGAGAGAAAAATTACTAAACTCCTATATTATACCTATCTTTTCCATCAAAAGGTAACTTTCCTGGTGAAAATAAAAAACTAGTTCATAAAAATAGACTTCAAAATAGATGAAAACAATTGTCAGAGATAACCAAGATGTTCCAGATAAATTCAGGATTCTGAATTGATATTGTAACAATACAGAGAAAGCCAGCATAGGAAATTGTGTATACTGTTAAGAATTTTTTATGCATTAAGGAGAATGCTCTATATATCACAAAGTGATGATGGGTCATTACTTTCACACACACATACACACACACAAACACACACACACATTGGTCACATGCTGATCCATAGGTCCATGCTGTGTATGTGTAATAAAAAACTAGTTTTTTAATTTTCACCAGGAAATAAATATATGTGTATGTGTATATATATACACATATATATACACACACACACACACACCATGGAATACTACTAAGCCATAAAAAAGGAATGAAATAATGGCATTCACAGCAGCCTGGATGGAGTTAGAGACCATTATTCAAAATAAAGTAACTCAGGAATGGAAAACCAAACATCCTATGTTCTCACTTATAAGTAGGAGTTAAGCTATGAGAACACAAAGGCATACGAATGATATAATGAACTCTGGAAACTCGGGGGAAGGGTGGGAGAAAGGTGAGGGAAAAAAGACTACACACTGGGTGCAGTGTACACTGCTCGGGTGATGGGTACACCAAAATCTCAGAAATCACCATTAAATAGCTTATTTATGTAACCAAACACCACCTGTTCCCCAAAAACTATTGAAATAATTTTTAAAAATTAAAAGCAAGGTTTAATAGATTGAAATAATTGAGTATGCTCTACTTCAATCATGGAAGTTTGCTTGAAATCAATAACAAATAATGAAAAATAAAACTACATAGGGATTAAACACACTTCTAAATATGTCAAAATAGAAAAACAAATATGAATTAAAAAACATCTTACACTAAATGAAAATAACCAACATAACAGAATTTGTAGAATTCAGCTAATGTAGCACATTAAGGAAATTTCTGCTTCAAATATATACATAATCAAAAAGAAAGGAAGCTGAAAATTATCAATTTAGGGTTCATTTTAAGAAACTAGAAAAAAAACAAATGAAAATCACAAGAAATGCAAAAGAAAAAATATGAAGAAATAGAAATTAAATATATAATAGAGAATATCAACAGTCAAAAGTTTTTCTTTAAAAAGAGTATAAATATTGATAAACTCCTAGTAAGACTTATTACAGAAAAATTAAAGAAAAAAAAGAAAATACGAATCACCAACATCAAAGGGAAAAGAGGGAACTTAACTATAGTTTTCATAAATACAAAAAAAAGAAGAGAATGTTATGATTAACTTTAAGCAAATATATTTGACAATTTGAAAAATGGATATATTTCTCAAAAATTGAATGAATAAAAGTAGACAAAAGAAGAAATAGTTCAATATTTATTAAAGGAACTGAATATTTTTTTCAAAAACCTTCTCACAGAGAAAAATCTAAGGTCCAGAAACTTTAACAGTGAATTCTTATAAATATTTAAGAAAGAATAACTCAATCTTGGAAAAAAACTAGTAAAAACTCTTCCAGTGAATTCAGGGGGATACTCTTTTTTAAGAACCCAGAATAACCTTGACCCCCAAACCTATAAAAAGTCATTATAAGAAAGGACATTTGCATTCCCTGTCTATAACTTTTTTTTACTTTTGCCAACACTGCCCTCCTTGAATTTATTGAATAGCCTATGTACTGCCATGTTAGGCAGTACATTATTTCCCATCAAGGAACAATTTCAGAGGAAAAGAAATGTAACAATGGACTCATGTCCATAGAATTTACTAGGTCTAACACATCTTCATCAGCTAAAAGTAGCTGGCCTAAAAGAACGGAAAGGACTTCCAAAAACTCGATTATGGTGCCAATTGACAGACAAAACACTGAGAGGACAGGATTCTGGCTTACAGAATTTAAAACAGGCTTTGTATCAGACATCAATCTAGTGCTGTCTTTCCCCATATCCAGAACTCAGAAGTCCAGCAACCAAGGAGTAGAAGTTCAAATAGCTCTTCTCACTATTTCGCCTTATCACACACTCACAAAATTTTTGCCTCTTGTCTCTACAACTTTGAGCTGTACTTGTTTAGAAGTCTTGGTTCTCAAGGAAGGAATGTTTCCACACTCCGATTCTACAAAACTAAAAGTTGAGACTGCCAACTAGTATTTTATGCTACTCATGCCACTGGACCAAAGTAAAAGTTACTCTACTGACTGGGGTGACTTATCACAATTAACAAGTGGAAATTGGGTTGATGTTACATAGTGAGGGCAGGTGTCAGTGGATTCTCTGAGGTTCCTGTTAATAATTTTATCTCCTTATTAAGAGTTAATGAAAATGTAAATCAACCAAAAAAAAAGCAGTGCCACAGAAGATTTATATCCTTCAAAAATGAAGGGTGTAGATTATTCCAACAAATAAAGAACCCTGAACAGCTGACAACCTGGCTGAGAGTAAAGGAAACATAGACAGGACCATAGACATGAGAAGTAAGAAATATCACCTATGGTCTTTGACCAGTTAACACATAAGGACTGTGGCAACTATGCATATTAACTTTTTTACCTAGTGTGTGTGTTAACTTTTTTCATCTTTCCTCTTATCCCTCCTTTTTTTATTTTCTAAAAGTCTTACAAGAAATTAACAACGAAGAGTGATACCTGCAAGATGGGAGAATAGGACTTTCCAACACTCATCTCATTACAGAAACATCAACTTGAACAACTGTCCACAAGCAAAATGTTGTGGATAACCTTAACAAGAGCTAAAGAATTCAGGCGAGACATTACAGCACCTGGGTGTAACACAGAAATAAGAAAAGATGCATTGAGGTTAGAAAGTACGGGTTTACATTATTTGTGTCACTCCCATCCCCAAGCCCAGGCAGCATACTGTGGGCAGAGATAGTCTCCTCATGGGGGGAAGGAGAGTGAAGTGATCACCTAACTTTGCCATGCACCCCAGACCAAGCAGGCACTAATGGCCTCAGGCTCCAGGCCCACTCCACTACCAATCCTGCTCCGGCAGCCCCAGGATCCAGCTCAATTCCTGCAGACTCATAGTCCAGACCTACCCCAGTTTCCAAAGTGGCCTGACAAGTCAAAATAATTGTCTTAAGAAAATTCAGTGATCTACAAGAGAACACAGACAACTAAGCAAATATCAGTAAAACAATATGGAAACAAAATTAGAAGTTCGATAAAGAGATAGAAGCCATGGAAAAGAACCCAAAAAGAAATTCTGGAACTAAACACAATGACAAAACTGAAAAATTCCACAGAGAGCTCCAATAGTACACTAAATCAAGCAGAAGAAAGAATTAGTGAGCATGAAGACAAGTTATTTGAAATTACCCAGAGGAACAAAAAGAAAGCAAAAAACCTACAAGACATATATGGGACATCATCAACTGAATCAATATATGCATTATGCACTTCCCAGAAGGAGCAGAGAAAAAAAAGGATAGAAAAGTTACTGAAAAATATGACAGAAAACTTCCCAAATCTGGAGTAGAAAATGAACATCCAGATCGACAAGGCTAAGTGTTCATCAACAGATAAATGGATAAAGAAAAGTGGCACATATATACAATGTAATATTATTCAACCTTTAAAAAGAAGGAAATCCTGTCATTTGCAACAATATGAATGAACCTAGAGGACATTATGATAAGGGAAATTAGCAGATACAGAAAGACAAATTCTGCATGATTTCACTTATATGTTGAATGTAAGGAAATTGAACTCTTAAAAGCAGAGAGTAGAATGGTGGTTTCCAGGAGCTGGAGGGCAGGTGAAGAAATGGAGAGATTTAGGCCAATGGTTACAAAGTTTCTGATAGGAAGAGTAAGTTCTGATGAATAAGCTGCATGATGACTGAAGTTAATAATAATAGGTCATATACTTAAAAATTGTTAAGATCTTAAATGTTCTAACCACAAAAATGTATTTGTGGTGATGAATATGTTAATTAGTTTTATTACATCATTTCACAGGGAATACATACATCAAAACATCACATTGTATGTCATATATATATATATGTAATTTTTATTTCCTAATTATTCCTTAAAAAAGCTGGAGAAAAAAAGGAAAAAATAATGTAACAGTTAACAACAACCATAAATTTAAAATGTATAATTCAGCATTTAAGTAACAGAATATTTAGATGGCCTGACTAAATTTGGCCAGAGATGAAAAAAATGACTGTTAAAAACTTGTGTCTCCTCATTTTGAAGAAACTGAGAATGCCTTTGTTGTACAAAAAATGGTTGTATCTTATTACTAAGAAAAACAGTTGTTTGTAGTGCTGTGTGGAAGTTCAAATATGTATAAAAATGCACAGGTATGCTGAATAGCCAAAGGGGTGAAATGTATGAAATTTTAAACTACTGTCTCTCAGCTCCAAACCTAGGAATCTGCAAACCATATTTATGCTTTGCCAGATGGCTCTCTGTTAGGTCCTGCAAACAGGAGATGCTAGACAGCATATGCAAGGTTAGGGGAAGAAGGGATTTCCCCTTTTCAATAGGCTTCTACATTCCGGAAGCAGCAGTTCCTTCCCATAATTGCAATTTTCCAAATCCACTTGCAATTTTTCCAACATGCTTCTGCTTTTTTCCCGGTGTCATTATGTACCCTATGAAACTTTATAACATGAGTATTTCTTTCTCTCATTATTTTCCTTCTTTATACTCCTCCTTGCATCTCTGGCCTTTTCCTTTCCCCTCTTTTCTCTACAAATGTCATTTTATTTTTCTACCAAAGTCATTTCAACTATATTAAACTGTTAGTTTTCCACACTGGTTTCCTATGTACTTGTGTTGATAATAATAATATTGAGAGGTGACAGCATGCTGGCAGCCCTCGCAGCCCTCGCTCACTCTTGGCACCTCCTCGGCCTGGGCGCCCACTCTGGCCGCGCTTGAGGAGCCCTTCAGCCTGCCGCTGCACTGTGGGAGCCCCTTTCTGGGATGGCCCAGGCCGGAGCCAGCTCCCTCAGCCTGCTGGGGGGTGTGGAGGGAGAGGCATAGGTGGGAACAGGGGCTGTGTGCAGCGCTCCCCCTCCCATCCCCCCGCCATGGGCTCCTGCGTGGCCCACCTCCCCAACAAGCGCCAACCCCTGCTCCAGGGCGCCCCGTCCCATCGACTGCCCAAGGGCTGAGGAGTGCAGGCGCACAGCGCAGGACTGGCAGGCAGCTCCACCTGCGGCCCCAGTGCTGGATCCACTGGATGAAGCCAGGTGGGCTCCTGAGTCTAGTGGGGACTTGGAGAATCTTTATGTCTAGCTAAGGGATTGTGAATGCACCAATTGGCACTCTGTATCTAGTTCAAGGTTTGTAAATGCATCAATCAGCACTCTGTGTCTAGCTCAAGGTTTGTAAATGCACCAATCAGTGCTCTGTGTCTAGCTAATCTGTTGGGGACTTGGAGAATCTTTTTATCTAGCTAAGGGATTGTGAATGCACCATTCGGCACTCTGTATCTAGCTCAAGGTTTGTAAATGCACCAAACAGCACTCTGTGTCTAGCTCAGGGTTTGTAAACCAATCAACACTCTGTATCTAGCTAATCTAGTGGAGAACTTTTGTGTCTAGCTCAGGGATTGTAAATGCACCAATCAGCACCCTGTCAAAATGGACCAATCAGCTCTCTGTAAAACAGACCAATCGGCTCTCTGTAAAATGGGCCAATCAGCAGGATGTGGGTGGGGCCAGATAAGAGAATAAAAGCAGGCTGCCTGAGCCAGCGGTGGCAACCCACTTGGGTCCCCTTCCACAGTGTGGAAGCTTTGTTCTTTCACTCTTTGCAATAAATCTTGCTACTGCTCACTCTTTGGGTCCACACTGCGTTTATGAGCTGTAACACTCACCGCGAAGGTCTGCAGCTTCACTCCTGAGGTCAGCGAGACCACGAACCCACCAGAAGGAGGAAACTCTGAACACATCCGAACATCAGAAGGAACAAACTCCGGACACACCGCCTTTAAGAACTGTAACACTCACCGCGAGGGTCTGCGGCTTCATTCTTGAAGTCAGACCAAGAACCCACCAATTCCAGACACAATAGGATGTTACTTAATAAAAACATTTTAAACATATGTGATGGAAAATGCCTTTTCCTCTACACATGCTGTAGTAATACAATAGGACTTTTGTCTGCCCCTAAAAACTCCCAATGGGAAGGTCATTAGTACATACTTTTGTATATAAGTAGGAGCAGATGCTCAAAATTTTAATATTCTGAATTGGTCAAAGTATAACTATGTTAAGCATATCAGTGACTCATATTTCTACATGTAAATCCAGCATTAAAGATGACAGCCTTCTTCATTAGTGGAGGTAATTTTGAAAAGGGATATGAGTTCTTAAATGTTTAAATATACTAATACAAGGTTTACTCTCCATGAATATGTTCATCTTAAGATGATTAGACATTTGAAGTCAATTTTTAAATGTCATGTTTTATTCATCATAAATTTGATATAAAGAGGTTTTAATGATAATAATACCATATTATAACATATGTAGAGGTACTAGATAAGTCATGTTTGCATCAGGGACCTTAAATTATGGAGTTAAAAGTCCTGGCTAATCATCTCTGTATCATTTTTAATATATTGTCCCTCTTTTCACTCCCACATTTTCTACCAAACAATGACTTGTTGATACAAAATGTTGGATGGATGCCATAGATGCAGCAGCAGAATTTATTTCTCAAAGATTATGTAGAATATGAATCGTTTGTTGTTGTTCATTCTAAATGAATATGGCACCTTCAAAATTAGAACAGATTGCATTCTCAAAACACATGAGAAAATGTTTTTATCAACCAAAGAGTAAAGATAAAATTATTTTTTTGCAAATCTATTACTTCTGAGATTTATGTACTGCAAATAAAAATAACCAGAACTAAAAGTTCTAACCTAGAAGTTCTGAACTGCATTCTCTTCACAATCTATATAACCAGACAGGCAATAGCACTCAATCAGGAATTAAGTTGTTAGAATCTGGTTTACCACAGTGCATCATGTTCAGCAGTTTCCTTCACTGTTCCTTCTCGGCCTTGATGAAGATGGCAACTATCAGCACTTATTCCTGCTGTTTGCTTATCAAACCCATTTTCTGAACTAATGAAGTTAGACAATTAAATAAAAAATTTATAAAAAGTTTAAAATGTAATGGAAGTACAGGAAGTATATAAGTGCACTATGACCAATTCACTCTTCAGTGTGTCAGAAATCATTTATCTAAAATCCTTTACTTGTACTGATGGGCCTGCAGTAAGAAAATTTATTATAATGTGCTCTCTCCCATCAGTGGTTAGTTGTATAATAAGATAACAACAGACCAACCAACAAAGCAAACCCTAAAAACTGTCCAAGAATCTAAGAATTTTCCATATTCAGTGAGAAAGTATAACAAAAGAAAGAAGTGAGAGTAACAAAATACAGTTTTTAGTCAGAATAACTTTGATTCTTATTCAGCTGAAATTCATTTCTAATGTGTTTTTACTATCTTCAGGATCCCAAGGATCTGTGTCCCAGGCCCAGGGGATCTTTATTTTGAGCTCCTGAGACACTTTTACCAGCTGACCTGTGACACCTCTTCAGAAGTCTGAATTCTGAATCCCAGCTCCATAAGATCTCTGCAAGCTTTCAAATTTTAGTAATTCTAACCTATACCTTTTATTCCTCAAGGCTTAATGATGGTGGCATTTCCTGTATCACTACCTCCATGATACCTTAGTGTTCCTTCACCTTTTCAGCTTTCCAATATCCATAATTCCTTATACAATTTTATCTCAAAACTACTAGTATGGTTCTGTCTTCTGACTAGATCCTGACTGATCATAGGCCCTCTCTACCTAAATGTATCTTTATGCATTTTGATCTGCAGTAGCCACCTACTGCATGAGACAAGGAGGGTGTTACTCTAACACCTTTCCAGACTTTGAGATAGAAAATGAAGTTCATACTTCATCATCCCTGGGATTTCTAGACCCAAGTCTGTGATTATCCTACCACTACTTCCCAAACTCCAGTCTTACCAGGGTTCACCCACAGTGTGAGAGAGCATAAAACAGACCTCAAATTCAGATCTCAGTTCCGTTGCTTTTCTACTCTTTTTGATCCTTCCATGTCCTTCCCATCCAGGAAGGGCTCTCTCTTTCATTTTACCAGGAGACTTCCCCTATCTTGTACTTTTCCTATTCTCTTTCTCATAGAAATGCTCTTATATCTCTGCCATCACCATTAGAAGAACATGCTCCACCTATCCTGCTGGTCCCAAGAGCCATTATAAAGTCATGGCTCCCCACAACTATTGTCTCTGAAATGAGCTTTAAGAAATGTTTCCGAAGTAAAACATTTATTCTTTCCATGCCTTTGCACTTCTGACATAGAAATCCTAATCCTCTGCAAGACAAAGGAGCTTCTGGTTTAAAAAGATGAGTTTCACTTTCAAGAAGTGTGAAAAACAAAAAGACATCGCTAAATTTTAACATGTTCTTCATTAACATTATATTAATAGAATGATGAAAAGAGACATGTTCTTCATTAATATTATATTAATAGAAGGATGAAAAGAGACCACAGGCATGAGATTAACTTAGCTTTGAAACATAACTCTACCATTTTTACAATTTTTATAGCTAACTTACTTATAGCCTACTATAGGCAACACAGTGAAATAAATGTTGTAATAACACACTTAATTCTTACCATGGCCCTATCAGGTACGTCTTGTTATCCTTACTTAATAGTTAAGGAAACTGAAATTTACAGAAGTTGCCTAAATTCATGCAACTAGGCAGTGGAGCTGAGATTTTAAAAGTATTTTTCTAATTCCAAAGCTTTTGCTGTTAAACTTTAACCTAGTTTGAGATGATACACAAAATATTTAACAACTCAAATTAACAAATTAATATATAAATCAAAATTTATTTTTAAATTACTTTTCATTCTCAACTCTATGTACTATAACTGATAAGTGAAACAAATGTAGCACAAATTGTTCACTAAATAATTCTAACAAATTTCAAGTCATTTGTTAACTTTTAGAAAATGTTGGTATAATTTTTGTGATATATTTTATTATGAGTTGTCACTAGCCAATGATTGCCCTTTCTGAGCCATAAATTGACCTAAGAAAGTATATCAAACTCTTCTACTGCCTTTCCCACTAACCTGATAGTCAACTTTTAGTTTCTCAATAACTAAAGTTTTAACTTCAACAGTATTGTTTATGATGCTGAATCCTCTCTTAGTTTATGCTAAACAATAGTGATTACATTTTTTTTAAAAAGTTATATACCTTATAATAACATCTGAGATCTTTATGCTTATATAGATTTTTTAAAAATCACAAAAAAAGTTTATAATACTATCATATTCATTTTAGTCAACCCTAATTTTTCAAGCCAGAGGAAAATGCCATGAAATCACCCTAAAGAGAGTGACTTCTATTGGACTGCCTCAGTTTGAATTCTGGCTCTGCAACTTAAACTTTAAACTCTGTGCCTCCATTTCTTCATTTTTAAAGATTACCATAACTATAGTACTCAATGAGTTAATATGCATTTGGAATGGTGCCTGGCATGGAATAAGTACTATATAAGCATTAGCTCTTATTTTCATTAATAAAATTAATGTCACCAATGACTGTGATACACAGTGTTTTGTGGTTTTTAATAATTTAATTCATTAAATGAAAGTGAAATATAACATATTCTCAGGGTGATTCCCCTAACACATACTCAAAACCAAAACATTCAACACGGGCAATCTTCCTTTCAATCCTCTGGTAAGTAGAAAGGGTAAATTTATTTGCATTTCACTTTTAACCTGCATAGGTTGACCACTAGAGTTTTAGTGTATTAATGAATTTTCTTTGAGACTACCCACTACAAGAGTCTTAAACTTGGTTTCCATCTGAGAGGCCCTCCTTGGCCATAAAAATTAAAACCTAAACTCATCTGGTAGGGCAAATGCCCTTACGGTGAAAGTTAGCTTTAGAACTTTACTTGCCACTCTGGGTTCCTCCTTAATTTAGCCTGTGTATTGTGTACTCCTTACTTTCTAACTCTTGGAAAAATTCATTAATATGTTTTGTTTCTTTTGTGTAGAAATTTTGTTATTTTCAGAGAGTGGGTCAATACAGATACCAGTACATCATAGTGCCATTCCAAATGCATATTAAATCATTTGAGTACTACTTCTACTTTTATTTTAAAATACCTTCACTTCATAAACAAAAATATAATCGAATACAAGAGTCTAAAATAAACAGTAAAAATGTCCTCCTTTGACTTCTCCCTGGGTCCATTCTAAGAAATAATTCCTTTACGTAATTAGGTCTTTAAGGGATTTTTGTTGTGGGGTTGTTTTTGTTTTTATTTTGTTTGGGTTAGTTTTGTTGCATGTACCATTACAAGTTTAATATAAGGCCTAATACTGATTTGTGAATTTTTAACATCTGTTAACTCTGCATTATGAAATGAGAAATATGGAACATATACTATCTCCTAATCTTTTTATTATTTTATATTAAGGTTTCTAAAGTTTATATTCTGTCTTATAATTAAGTCTTCTTTTATTTGTGTAGTTGATTTAAAATAAACCAATTTTATTTTTTTTAACTGTTATTTTAGGTTTGGGGGTCCATGTGAAGGTTTGTTACATAGGTAAACTCGTACCACAGAGATCTGCTGTACAGATATTTCACAACCCAGGTATTAAGCCCAGTACCCACTGTTTATCTTTTCTACTCCTATCCCTTCTCCCACCCTCCACCCTCAAGTAGACCCAGTGTGTACTGTTTCCTCCTTTGTGTTTATAAGTAATTATCATTTAGCTCCCACTTGTGAGAACATGTAGTAGTTGGTTTTCTGTTCCTGCATTAGTTTACTAAGGATAATAGCATCCAGCTCCATCCATGTTCGCACAAAGACAGGATCTCATTTTTTATGGGTGCATAGTATTCTATGGTGTATATGTACTACATTTTCTTTCTCCAGTCTGTCTTTGATGAGCATTTGGGTTGATTCCATGTCTTTGCTATTGTCAATAGTACTGCAATAAACATTTGCATGCATGTGTCTTTATGGTAGAATAATTTATATTCCTTTGGGAATATACCCAGTAATAAGATTGCTGGGTTGAATGGGATTTCTGTTTTTAGATCTTTGGGGAATTGCCACACTGTCTTCTACAATGGGTGAACTAGTTTACACTCCCACCAACACTCTACAAGCATTCTTTTTTCTCTGCAACCTCACTAGAATCTTTTATTTTTTGACTTCTTAATAATAGCCTTTCTCACTGGTGTCAGATGGTATCTCAGTATAGTTTTGATTTGAATTTCTCTAATTATCAGTGATGTTGAACTTTTTCTCAGTTGATTGTTGGCCACATGTATGTCTTCCTTTGATAAGTGTCTGTTCATGTCCTTTGCCCACTTTTTAATGGGGTTTTGTTTTACTCTTGTAAATTTGTTTAAGCTCCTTATAGATGCTGCATATTAGACCTTTGTCAGACGGGTAGATGCAAAAATTCCCTCCCATTCTGTAGGCTGTCTGCTCACTCTGTTGATAGTTTCCTTTACTGTGGAGCTCTTAAGTTTAATCAAATCCCATTTTTCAGTTTTTTTTTTTTTTTTTTTTTTTTGAGACGGAGTTTTACCCTATCACCAGGCTGGAGTGCAGTGGCATGATCTCAGCTCACTGCAACCTCTGCCTCCCAGGTTCAAGCAATTCTCCTGCCTCAGCCTCCCGACACCTGGGACTACAGGCAAGCACCACCACGCCCAGCTAATTTTTGTATTTTTAGTAGAGACGAAGTTTCACCATGTTGGCCAGGATGGTCTCAATCTCTTGACCTCGTAATCTACCCAACTCAGCCTCCTAAAGTGCTGGGATTACAGGTATGAGCCACCATGCCCAACCCAATTTTTACTTTTGTTGCAATTACTTTTGGTGTCTTTGTCATGAAATCTTTACCCGTTCTTATGTCCAAGATAGTATTGGCTAGGTTGTTCTCAAGGGTTTTTAGAATTTTGGGTTGCACATGTAAGTCTTTAATCATCTTGAGTTGTTTTCTGTATATGGTATAAAAAAGGGGTCCAGCTTCATTCTTCTGCATATGGTTAACCAGTTATGCTAGTGTCATTTATTGGATTGGGAATATTTTCCCCATTGCTTGTTCTTGTCAGATTTGTTGAAGATCAGATGGTTGTAGATGTACAGCCTCATGTCTGGTCTCTCTCTTTTGTTCCATTGGTCTATGTGCCTGTTTTTGTACCAGTGCCATGCTGTTTTGGTTACTGCAACCTGGTAGTATAATTTGAAATCAGGTAACATGATGCCTCCACCTTTGTTCTTTTTGCTTAGGATTGCCTTGACTATTAAGGCTCTTTTTTGGTTCCATATGACTTTTTAAAGGTTTTTTTCTAGTTCAGGGAAGAATGTCACTGGTAGTTTCATAGAAATAGCATTGAATCCACAAATTGCTTTGGGCAGTATGGCCATTTTAACAATATTGATTCTTCCTATCCATGAGCATGGTATGTTTTTCTATTTGTGTCTTCTGTCTTCTCTCATTTCTTTGAGCAGTGTTTTGTAATTCTCATTTTAGAGACCTTTCACCTCCATGATTAGCTGTATTTCTAGGTATTTTATTCTTTTTGTGGCCTTTGTGAATGAGTTCATTTGTGATTTGGCTCTCAGCTTGACTACTGTTGGTGTATGAAAATATTAATGACATTTGTAGATTGATGTTATATCCTTAAATTTATCTGAAGTTTTCTATTAGCTGAAGGAGCTTTTGGGCCAATACTATGGGATTTTCTAAATATAGGATCATGTCATCTGCAAACAGATATAGTTTGGCTTTCTCTCTTCCTATTTGGATGCCTTTTATTTTTTTCTCCTGCCTGATGGCTCTGGCTAGGACTTCGAATACTATGTTAAATAAAAGTGGTGAGAGAAAGCTTCCTTGTCTTGTGACAGTTTTCAAAAGGAATACTTCCAGCTTTGGTGCATTCAGTATAAGGTAGGCTGTGGATTTGTCCTAAATGGCTGTTATTATTTTGGGAAATATTCATTCAATACCTAGTTTATTGAGAGTTTTTAACATGCAGGCATGTTGAATTTTATCAGAAGCCTTTCTGAAGCTATTGAGATAATCATGTGGTTTTTGTCTCTAGTTCGGCTTATGTGATAAATCACATTATCAATTTGCATATGTTGAAACAACCTTGAATCCTGGAAATAAATCCTACTTCATCAGGGTGGATTACCTTTTAGATATGCTGCTGGATTCAGTTTGCAAGTATTTTGTTGAGGATTTTTGCATCAACATTCAATAAAGATGTTGGCTTGAAGTTTTTTTGTTTTTGGTTTTTGATTTTTTGTTGTTGTTGTTGTTGTTTGTTTTTTGTTTTTTTATTTTTGTGTGTGTGTGTGTGTGTTTCTGCCAAGTTTTGGCATCAAGATAATCCTGGTCTCATAGACTGAGTTGGGAAGTAGTCCCTTCTCCTCAAATTTTTTTAATAGTTTCTGTAGAAACTGTAACCAGCTCTTCTTTGTACATCTGGTAGAATTCAGCTATGAATCCATCAGGTCTTGGTCCTTTTTTTTAGTTGGTAGGCTATTTATTACTGATTCAATTTCAGAACTCGTTATTGGTCTGTGCAGGGAATCAATTTCTTCCTGGCTCAAGTCTTGGGAGGATGTATTTGCCCAGGAATTTACCCATCTCTTCTCGGTTTTGTACTTTGTGTGTAGAGATGTTTGCAGTAGTTTCTGATGGCTGATTTTATTTCTGTGGGATCTGTAGTAACATTCCCTTTGTCATTTCTAACTGTGTTAGTTTGAATATTCTCTCTTTGCTTCGTAAGTCTAGCTAGTGGCCTATGTATTTTATTAATTTTTTCAAAAACCAACTCCTGGATTCTTTGATCTTTTGAATGTTTGTTCGTGTCTTGATTTCCTGCAGTTTAGCTCTGATTTTTGCTATTTTTCATCTTCTACTAGTTTTGGGGTTGATTTATCCTTGCTTCTCTAATTTTTCCAGTTGTGAAGTTAGGTTGTTAATTTGAGATTTTTCCAAATTTTTTTTTGAATTTTATTTTAAGTTCTGGGATACATTTGCAGAACATGCTAGTTTGTCACATAGATAAAAGTGTGCCATGTTGGCTTGCTGCACCTATCTACCCATCACCTAGGTATTAAGCCTCACATGCATTAGCTATTTTTCCTGATGCTCTCCTTCCCCCTGGGCCCCAAACAGGCCCCAGTGTGTGTTGTTCCCCTCCCTGTGTCCATGTGTTCTCATTTTTCAGCTCCCACTTATGAGTGAGAACATGCAGTGTTTGGTTTTCTGTTCCTGTGTTAGTTTGCTGAGAATGATGGCTTCCAGCTCCATCCATGTCCCCGCAAAGGACATAATCTCATTCCTTTTTATGACTGCATAGTATTCCATAGTGTATAAATAATACACTTTCTTTATCCAGTCTATCATTGATGGGCATTTGGGTTGATTCCATGTCTTTGCTATTGTGAATAGTGCTGCAATAAAGATATGTGTGGATGTATCTTTATAATAGAATTATTTATATTCCTTTGGATATATATCCCAGTAATGGGATTGCTGGATCAATTGGTATTTCTGGTTCTAGATCATTAAGAAATCGCCACACTGTCTTCCACAATGGTTGAACTAATTTACATTCCCACCAACAGCATAAAAGTGTTCCTATTTCTCCACAGTCTTGCCAGCATCTGTTGTTTCTTGACTTTTTAATAATCACTATTCTGACTGGCATAAGATGGTATCTTATTGTGGTTTTGATTTGCATTTTTCTAATGATCAGTGATGTTGAGCTTTTTTTCATTTGTTTATTGGCCACATAAATGTCTTCTTTTGAGAATTCTTGGTTCATGTTCTTTGCCCACTTTTTGATGGGGTTGTTTTTTCTTGTAAATTTGTTTAAGTTCCTTATAAATTCTGGATATTAGACCTTTGTCAGGCGGATAGATCAAAACAATTTTCTCCCATTCTCTAGGATGCCTGTTCACTCTGATGAAAATTTCTTTTGGTGTGCAGGAGCTCTTTAGTTTAATTAGATCCCATTTGTCAATTTTTTCTTTTGTTGAAATTGCTTTTGGTGATTTCATCATAAAATCTTTGCCCAAGCCTATGTCCAGAATGTTATTGCCTAGATTTTCCCCCAGGGTTTTTATGGTTTTGGGTTTTACATTTAAGTCTTTAATCCATCTTGAGTTAATTTTTGTATAAGGTGTAAGGAAGGGATCCAGTTTCAATTTTCTGTATATGGCTGGCCAGTTTTCCCAGCACCATTTATAAATAGGGAATTCTTTCCCCCTTGCCTGTTTTTGTCAGGTTTGTCAAAGATCAGATGGTTGTAGATATGTGGTCTTATTTCTGAGATCTCTATTCTGTTCCGTTGATCTATGTGTCTCCTTTAGTCCCAGTACTATGCTGTTTTGGTTACTGTAGCCTTGTAGTGTGGTTTGAAGGCAGGCAGTGTGATGCCTCCAGCTTTGCTCTTCTTGCTTAGAATTGTCTTGGCTGTACGGGCTCTTTTTTTTGTTCAATATGAAGTTTAAAGTAGTTTTTTCTAATTCTGTGAAGAATGTCAATGGTAGTTTGATGGGAATAGCATTGAATCTATAAATTACTTTGGGCAGTATGGCTGTTTTCATGACATTGATTCTTCCCAACCATGAGGATGGAATGTATTTCTGTTTGTTTGTGTCCTCTCTTATTTTCTTGAGCAGTGGTTTGTAGTTCTCCTAAAAGAGGTCCTTCACATTCCCTGTTAGCTGTATTCCCAGGTATTTTATTCTTTTTGTAGCAAGTGTGAATGAGAATTACTCATGATTTGGCTCTGTGCTTGTCTATTGTTGGTGTATAGGAATACTTGTGATTTTTGCACATTGATTTTGTATCCTGAGACTTTGCTGAAGTTCCTTTCAGCTTAAGGAGATTCGGGCTGAGACAATGTGGTTTTCTAGATATAGGATCATATTGTCTGCAAACAGAGACAATCTGACTTCCTCTCTTCCTAGTTGAATACCATTTATTTCCTTCTCTTACCTGATTGCCTTGGCCAGAACTTCAAATACTATGTTGAACAGGAGTGGTGAGAGAGGGCATCCTCATCTTATGCCAGTTTTCAAGGAGAATGCTTCCAGCTTTTGCCCATTAAGTATGATATTAGCTGCAGGTATGCCATAAATGGCTCTTATTATTTTGAGATATGTTCCATCAATACCTAGTTTATTAAGGGTTTTTAACATGAGGGATGTTGAATTTTATCGAAGACCTTTTCTGTGTTTATTGAAATAATAATACAGTTTTTTCATTAGTTCTGATTATGTGATGAATTACACTTAATGTTTTGCGTATGTTGAACCAGCCCTGAATCCCAGGGATGAAGCCGACATGATCGTGGTGGATAAGCTTTTTGATGTGCTGGTTTTGGTTTGCCAATATTTTATTGAGGATTTTTGCATCTATGTTCATCAGGGATATTGGCCTGAAGTTTTCTTTTTTTGTTTTGTCTCTGACAGGTTTTGGTATCAGGATGATGCTGGCCTCATAAAATTAGTTAAGGAGAAGCCCCACCTTTTAAGTTGTTTGGAATCGTTTTAGAAGAAATAGTACCAGCTCCTCTTTGTACCTCTAGTAGAATTTGTCTGTGAATTCATCTGATACTGGGCTTTTTTTGGTTGATAGGCTATTTATTACTGCCTCAATATCAGAATTTGTTATTGGTCTATTCAAGGATTCGACTTCTTCCTACTGTAGTATGGTGTGGTGTATGTGTCCAGGAATTCATCCATTTCTTCTAGATTTTCTAGTTTATTTGCATAGAGGTGTTTATAGTATTCTCTAATCGTTGTTATATTTCTGTGGGTTCAATGGTGATATCCTTTTTATCACTTTTTATTGTGTCCACTTGATTCTTCTCTTTTTTCCTCTTTATTATGCTAGCTACATTAACTTTGCCCAGAAGTTAATGCAGTTTCTTCATAGTTTCAATAATGTTTTCAAAAACCCAGCTCCTGGATTCATTGATTTTGGAAGAATTTTTCGCATCTCCATCTCCTTCAGTTCCACTCTGATCTTAGTTATTTCTTGTCTTCTGCTAGCTTTTGGATTTGTTTGCTCTTGCTTCTCTAGTTGCTTTATTTGTAATGTTAGGGTGTTGATTTGAGATCTTTCTAGCTTTCTGATGTGGGCACTTAGTGCTAGAAGTTTCCCTTTTAACACTGCTTTAGCTGCTTTCCAGAGCTTCTTGTACACTGTCTCTTTGTTTTCATTGGTTTCAAAGAACTTCTTGATTTCTGCCTTAATTTCATTATTTACCCAGGAATCATACAGGAGCAGGATGTTCAATTTCCATGTAGTCGTGCGGTTTTTAATGAGTTTCCTAATCCTGAGTTCTAATTTGATTGCTCTGTGGTCTGAGAGACTGTTTTGTATGATTTCTGTTTTTTGCATTTGCTGAGGAGTGTTTTACTTCCAATTATGTGATCGATTTTAGAGTAAATTCTGTGTGGCACTGAGAAGAATGTCTATTCTGTTGTTTTGGGGTGGAGAGTTCTGTAGATACGTATCAGTTACACTAGATCCAGAGCTGAGCATAAGTCCTGACTATCCTTGTTAATTTTCTGTCTTGATGATCTGTCTAATGTTTACAGTGAGGTGTTAAAATCTCCCACTATTATTGTATGGGACTCTAAGTCTCTTCGTAGGTCTCTAAGAACTTGCTTTATGAATCTGGGTGCTCCTGTATTGGGTGCATATATATTTAGGATAGTTAATTCTTCTTATAAAATTCATCCCTTTACCGTTATGTAATGCCCCTCTTTGTCTTTTTACCTTTTTTGGCTTTAAAGTTTGTTTCATCAGAGACTAGGATTGCAACCCCTGCTTTTTTCTGTTTACCATTTGCTTGGTAAATTTTCCTCCATCCCTTTATTTTTAGCCTAAGTGTGTCTTTCTGCATGAGATGTGTCTCTTGAATACAGCACACTGATGATTGGGGACACTATCCAATTTGCGGGTCTGTGCTTTTTAACTGGGGCATTTAGCCCATTTACATTTGAGGTTAACATTGTTATGTTATTAAATTCGATCCTGTCATCATGATGCTAGCTGGTTATTTGGCCCACAAATTAATGCGGTTTCTTCATCGTTTCATTGGTCTTTGTGCTTTAATGTGTTTTTACAGTGGCTGGTACCAGTTTTACCTCTCCCTATTCAGTGCTTCCTTCAGGAGATCTTGCAAGGCAGGCCTGGTGGTGATGAATTCCCTCAGCATTTGCTTGTCTGAAAGTGATTTTATTTCTCCTTCACTTATAAAGCTTAGTTTGGCCAGATATGAAATTCTGGGCTGAAAATTCTTTTCTTTAAGAATGTTGAACATTGGCCCCCACTCTCTTCTGGCTTGCAGTGTTTCTGCTGAGAGCTTCACTGTTAGTCTAATGGGTTTCCCTTTGTAGGTGACCTGGCCTTTCTATCTGGCTGCCCTTAACATTTTGTTTTTCATTTCAACCTTAGAGAATCTGATGATTATGTGTCTTGGGGGTTGATCTTCTCATGGAGTACGTTATTGGGGTTCTCTGGATTCCTGAATTTAAAAGTTGGCCTGTCTTGCTAAGTTGGGGAATTTCTCCTGGATGATATCCTGAAAGTGTGTTTTTCAACTTGGTTCATTCTCCCTTTCTCTTTCAAGTACTCTAATCAGTCATAGGTTCAGTCTTTTTTCATAGTCCCAAGGTTCTTGGGGGTTTTGTTTGTTCCTTTTAATTCTTTTTTCTCTAAACTTGTCTGCCTGCCTTATTTCAGCAAGACAGTCTTCAAGTTCTGATATTCTTTCTTCCGCTTGATCGATTCAGCTATTGATACTTGTGTTTGCATTATAAAGTTCTTGTGGTGTGTTTCTCAGCTCCATCAGGCCATTTATGTTCCTCTCTAAACTGGTTATTCTAGCTAGAAGCTCCTGTTACCTTTTATCATGGTTCTCAGCTTCTTTGCATTGGGTTAAAACATGCTCCTTTACTTCAGCAAAGTATGTTATTATCCACCTTTCTAAAGGCTACTTCTGTAATTCATCTATCTCATCCTCTGTCCAGTTCTGTGCCCTTGCTGAAGAGGTGTTGTGATCATTTCGAGGAGAAGCAGCACTCTGTCCTTTTGAATTTTTGCGGTTTTTTGTTAATTCTTTCTCATCTTCGTGAGTTTGTCTAGTGTCAATCTTTCAGGCTGCTGACCTTTGGATGAGGTTTTTGTAGGAACTTTTGTGTTGATGCTGTTATTGTTGCTTTCTGTTTGTTTGTTTGTTTTCCTTTGAATAGTCAGGTCACTCTTCTGTAGGGCTGCTGTGGTTTGCTGAGGGTTCACTTAAGGCTCTATTCATCTGGGTCCCTCCTGCACAGGGAGATGTCACCTGAGGAGGCTGGAGAACAGCAAAGATGGGTGCCTGCTCTTTCCTCTGGGATCTCTGACCTCGAGGGGCACCAACCTAATGTCAGTAGGAACACTCCTGTATAGGGTGTCTGCTGACCCCTGTTGGGGGCTCTCGCCCAACTGGGGTGGGTGCAGGAACCAAGACCCATTTAACGAAGCACTTTGGCTGTCGCTTGGTTGAGGGGGTGTACTGCACTTGGGGCAAACCCACTCATCTGGGCTCCTAGATTCCTCAGAGCTAGCAGGAAGGAAGACGTAGTATGCAGGTCCACAGAGACCATGGCCACCCCTTCCCCTAGGGGTTCAGACTGAAGGAAATCAGAGTTCTGTCCCTAAGCCCCCGGCTGGAGTTGCTGGAGTTCCTGCAGGGAGGCCCCACCCAGAGAGCAGGGATGGGTCAGGATCTGGCCTACGAAGGCAGCCTGGCCATGATCTGCCACAGCTGGTATGCTGCGCTGTGGGGAATATCTCCTGGAACCAAGTAGTCCAGTCTCCCTGGCACCAGCAGGAAAAAAACAGCTGCCTGGAGCTATAGCGATGGCTGCTGCCCAGCACCCCCAAGAGTCCAGTGTCTTAAGCTGCCAGCAGCCACAGTGATGGCTGTCATCCCTCCCCTGGGAAGCTGAGCTGTCTTAGGCAGCCGGCAGCTGCAGTGATAATGGCTATCCCTCCCTCGGGGAGCTCAGTTGTCTTAGGCAGTCAGCAGCCGCAGTGATGGCTACTGCCTTTCCCCCAGGGAGCTCAGAAGGCTTAGACAGCAGGCAGCCATAGTGACGATGGCCACCCACCCCCGCAGGAACTCTTAGCCAGATTCCAGCCAATTGACTGTTGAGAATCTGAACAGCTCTGTGGTTGTGACCTAAGGCCCTGGTGGTGTGGGCTCACAAGTGGGAACTTCTGATCTGTGGGTTGCACAGATCTGTGGAAAAAGCAGAGCTTCCCAGGCTGGATGGCACGCTCACTCACTGCCTCCCTTGGCTGGTGCTGGAGGTGCCCCTTACCCCATGTGGCTCTCAGGTAGGCCGACACACCACCCTGCTTTTTGTTGCTCTCCATTGGTCATGCGAACCACCTGGTCAGTCCTGATGAGAGAACCTGGATACCTTGGTTGCCAGTATAGGATTCACATGCTGTTTTGGTTCTTCTCAGTGGGAGCCTCTGACCACCACTGCTTCTAGTAGGCCATCTTGGGTCTGCCCCTCCTTTTCAACTTTTTGATGTGGAAATTCAGTACTACGAATTTTCCTCTTAACACTGCCTTAGCTGTATCTCAGAGTTCTGGTATGTGTTATCTTTGTTCTCATTATGTTCAAATAACTTCTTGATTTCTGCCTTAATTTCATTATTTATCCAAAAGTCATTCAGAAGCATGTTGTTTAATTTCCATATAATTGCATGATTTTGAGTGATTTTTTTTATAGTCTTGACATCTATTTTTATCACACTGTGGTCCAAGGATGTGTTTGGTATGATTTCAGTTCTCTTACATTTGTTGAAGATTGTTTTATGTCCAATGATGTGGTCAATTTCAGAGTATGTGCCATGTGGCAATAAGAGGAGTATATATTCTCTTCTTTGGGGGTGGAGAGTTCTGAAAAGGTCTATCAGATCCATTTGGTCCAATGTTGCATTTAACTCCTGAATATCTTTGTTAATTTTCTGACTCAATGATCTGCCTAATACTGTCAGTGGGGTGTTGAAGTCTTATTGTGTGGGAGTCTGTGTCTCTTTGTAGGTCTCTAAGAATGTGCTTTATAAATCTGAGTTCTCTTTGTTGGGTGCATACATATTTAGAATAGCTAGGTCTTCTTGTTGAATTGAAACCTTTACCATTATGTAATGCCCTTCTTTGTCATTTCTGATCTTTGTTGGTTTGAAATCTGTTTTGTCTGAAATTAAGATTGCAACCCCTGCTTTTTTTCTGTTTTCCATTTGCTTGGTAGATTTTCCTCCATCCCTTTATTTTGAGCCTATGAGAGTCATTACATGTGAGATGGGTCACTTGAAAACAGCATACAATTGGGTCTTGCTTTTTTATCCAGCTTGTCTTTCGGTGCCTTTTAACTGGGACATTTAGCCCATTTACATTCAAAGTTAGTATTGATATGAATGGATTTGATCCTGGCATTGTGCTGTTAGCTGGTTATTATGTTGGCTTGTTCATGTGGTTATTTTACAGTCACACTGGTCCTGTGTGTTTAAATGTGTTTCATATTAGCTGGTAGTGGTGTTTCCTTTCTATACATGGAGCTTCTTTCAAGATCTCTTGTAAGGCAGGTCTGGTGGTAATGAACTCCCTCAACATCTACCTATCTGAAAAGGACCTTATTTCTCCTTCACTTAGGAATCTTAACTTAGCTGGATATAAAATTCTTGGTTGAAGATTTTTTTTTTTAAGAAAGTTGAATATAGGCCCCCAGTCTCTTGGTTTATAGGGTTTCAGGTGAGAGGTCAGCTGTTAGCCTCATGGAGATCCCTTTGTAGGTAACCTGCTCTTTCTCTTTAGGTGACTTTAACATTCTTTCTTTCATTACAACCTTGGAAAATCTGAGGATTCTGTGTCTCAGGGATGATCTTCTTGTGTAGCATCTTGCAGAAGTTACCTGTATTTCCTGAATTTGACTGTTGGCCTCTCTAGCAAAATTGGGAAAGTAGTCATGGATGATATCCTTAAATATGTTTTCCAAGTTGTTTGCTTTTTTCCCTTCCCTTTCAGGGATGCCAGTGATTCACAGACTTGGCCTCTTAAAATAATCCCACACTTCTTGGAGGTTTTGTTCATTCCTTTTTGTTCTTTTTTCTCTGGTTTTGTCTGACTGTCTTATTTCAGAGAACCAGTCTTCAAATTCTAAGATTCTTTACACAGCTTGGTTTATTCTGCTATTAATACTTGCAATTCCATTGTGAAATTCTTGTATTGTGTTATTCAGCTCTGTTAGACCTGTTAGGTTCTTTTTTATACCAGCTATTTCATCCTTCAGCTCCTGTATCACTTTATTGTGATTTTAAAATAAACCAACTTTAAAGCAGGATTTATATTATCATTATTATTCCCTACAGAGCCAAGTAGTGTGGCCATACACAAGTAACAAATTTTATGTCATCAAACTCCTGCCTCTTGAAGAATATGTCATACATGAGCTAAAATGACTTCTTCATTAATTAGTTTTCACTTTACTCTGTCTAGGAAATGCTCGGTTCATATTCATCTTTGTCTTTATGTCACCCTTCTTTTGTTTCCTTTTTTTATTTCACTGGAGCAACTCCACATATGAAGACATAGAGTTACTAAACTTTCTGAACTATTGCATGTCAGAAAATTATTTTCTTGATTCATTTAATTGAAACGTTAGGTAGAGGGAGAACTCTATATCCAAAATCATTTCCCCTGAGAAATTTAAGAAAATATTACTTCATCATCTCCTAGCCTTGATATGCGGCTAATGTTGCTAAGCTAGTACCTGACATAAGTTATATTTCTCATCCCTTTGTGGGTTACCCAGTGACTTTACTCTGTGGAAGCTTCAAGGATATTTGCTTTAGTTAGGATCTTCTGAAAATGAAAAAAAAAGTGAAAAGGACATAGGTATTTTTATATTTATCCTCCTTGGCATTCTGTTAAGCTCCTCAAATCAGTAACTTATGTTTTTATTCAGCTTGAAACAACGTTCTGTTTTCTATATCAAATAATTATTGTCTCAACATTCTGCTTCTAGAATGCTCAGTAAACAGATGTTTGGTTTATGTTCATCCTCCATTTGTCACATTTTCTATTTATAATCATCTAATGCTTATGTCATGGTTTTTTTAAAAGAATAAAAAATATTTCCCTGGGATGTTGTAAAAGAAATAAGTCTTTCATATGAAACCAGAAGTCTGGAAGGGAGCTATATTTTTTATGCAAAGATACAACTTGGAAAATTAAGCTATCAAATCATCCTTTAAGACTGCAGCATATCCATAAGTAAAATACCTGGGAGGTAAATTTTATTTTTATTTAAAGTAAATAATAAAATTAATTCCATTACTTTATACATTTGAGATATTATTTCAATTTTATTTTGAGATCAATAATTTGGATTTTTCATTACATACACATTATACACCTGCCTGTTTGAAGTGTATTGTCATTTGCAAAAGAGATTTAAAAACCAAGCTTTCTATGTGACTAAACTATTCTGCTTCTTGGGTAACCAGAGTCCCACTGAATAATTTTAATTGCAAATGTTTCATGTCAGAAAAGAGAACACTAAAAAGAAGTTTTCAGATCTAAAGAGGGACAAAGTTAAAAGAAAAATATGTAAATTAAGTCAAAAATATTGGTGAAGCAACTTGTCTTCCTTTAGAGCAGATGTGCACCATCTTTTTTTACTACAAACATAAAGTTTAACATATATATGTATAGATACGTTATATATATAACATATGTGTATATATATATATACAGTATGTGTATATATATATATATAATGTATCTATACATATATATACACATACTGCCTTCCTATGGATGCTTCCTATGGATGCTTTCAGAAATTTCCATTGTTTTTTCCTACTACCTGTGATATTATGATAGAAATAACTTTGAATCCATTCAATGACTCCTAAGCATAAAAGCATTATATTAGTAATAAATTAGTCATGGCATACTTCACAATGGATCCTGAGGTGTGTACAACAATGACTCACTTGAAAAATACAGTTGAACTCTAAAATTCCTCAAGATGAAGAAATAATCCATTAAAACAGCACTATGAGTTAAAAATTACTCAGAATCTACTACATGTAAAGAATATTGCTAGATGATTTTAAACTGTCTTTTGAATTTATAATTCAAATTTATAATTTGAATTAGCATCAGGTTCTAAATTATAATTATAGAACCTGATGCTAATTTTGACTACATCTCAGATTCCAATAATGCCTCAGAAAAAAAAATAATAAGTCCACTCCTGAATAGCTTTCACCAAATTAATCTAATTCCTATGATTTCCAAGACATTCAGAGTTATATTAACTAGCATTCCATTTGTCATTCCCTTAAATTAGTTCATCATGATCTTGTACCAGTTATTTTACAATCAAAAATATTACAAATCAACTATTGGCATTATCTCACGTAGCAGAATTTTATTTCAGCAAGTTATACTCTGTTTTCATTGATTAGCTACATTTTAAACCTTGTTTAATAATCCTGTTTTGAAATTTGTTATTAACAATATCTTCTCAAGATAGTCCAATTTCTACAAAAATGTATTTTAATAACACCTTGTTCACAAAAGGCTACACTGTAACATTTGTCTTTCTCTGTTTGGAGTGCTATAACAAAATACCATAAACTGGGTAGCTTGTAAATGAAATTTATTTCTCACAGGTCTGCAGGCTGGAAAGTCCAACACCAAGGCACAAGCAGACTCAGTATCTGGAGAGGCCCCGCTTCCTCATAGACAGTACCTTCTCTAAGTCCTCATGGTAAAAGGGGCAAACGAGCCTGCCTGGGCCTATTTTATAAGAGTGCTGATCCCATTTATGAGGTCTCCACCCTCATGACATAATCACCTCCCAGAAAGTGTCACCTCCTAATACCATCACCTTGGGAGTTAGGATTTCAACATATGAATTTTAAGAGGATACAAACATTTAGACTCTAGCAACATTATCACTGGGTCCAACTTTTTAACTCTAAATTTTACTTTGATATATTTGTAAATTCAATCTGAATTACTCAACTACTAATTTTTTAATTTAATCTGCTTTACTCTTTTCAATTTACTCACTACTAGGTATTTATTTTTAAAAATGGAAATTCAGAAAAATTTATAGCCATACCACTTAACATACAGGTCAACAGGAGTAAAAATAAATCACTCAGGAGTCTTAGATTTCAAGACGAATTCACATTGAAAAGAGAAAACATTTGCACTATGAATAAAATGAGTTGAACCTAGTAAATCTTTTGCTCCATATACAACACAGCAAGTTCAGCTTTCATATATGTCCTAAGAATGAATGTTCTCTGACCCTACAAGGGATGTTGCATGTAATAATCTCTCATATAGCAATTCTGGACTTTGGCATAGCTTGAAGAATTTTGTTGAACTTTAAAAATATAAAAGTATCGGTCTAGCCAAGGAGGTTACAGCACGCTACCAGTTACCTCACTCAGGTCCTAATATAATGTTTATGTTATGCAGCCTCCTCCATGATTTCTAGATAATGAAAATATTTGATTGTAGGAGTATTCTTACCATATCTGGTACTTTCATAGTTCTTTTGGCGCTTGACAAGAAAGCAGCATATTTGTTAGTCAAGTTAGGTAATTCATCAGAAATTCCACCACCCTGTGAATGCCAAAATTCCTGTTGAAAGAAGGGGTTAAAAAGAGTACATCATTTATTTTTACCAATACAAGAGGCACTATAAATAATAAGTTTGTAATGAAGTTCATCAATATTATCTGGCATTAAATAAAGACACATATTCATAAACAAATAAAATTTTCAAAATATGACACAGAAAGAAAAAGCTGTAAGTCAATGAAATATTAAAATGGAAAAAGAATTGATTATATGAACCTCTAGGTAAGTATAATGGATCTGCACACATTACTTAAACATATTAGCTATGTTCTATTTCATAACCAGCAAGTTCTGTCTCAATAGTATATTAGTATAAGATATTTAGCCAATTATATAGTATTATTTAACAATTTATTATTAATAAAAAGATATTTACATTTAACCATTTAATTATGTGGGAATTCTGGGTTAATATATTTTCTAAGCAAAATGATCCACTCACTCTCTTAAATATCATAATTCTTTATATGCATTGAAGATTTAAATTAATAGCCTAGAGGAATCTAGTAATGTAATATTTCAATGAGCAATTAATCTTTGTGATACTTTCTATTTTGTCATACAATTTATTTGTATTAATTTAATTAAATAGAATAAACAGCAGCAACATCCTTTGTATATGCAAAAGGGGTAAGAATCTATTTTCCCATTTTTTTACACATTTTACTGTTTTTGTTTGAGAATTTGATATTCACAGTTAATATTTCAGACTTTGACACATAGTAGCTAATAGACATATTTCTTTCTTGGCCCGTTTTTTGATAACATTAATTTACTAAAACATCCATTACCCACTTAATGTATCTGTGACATGATCTGCCTCTACCCAAAATGCTGAAGATGGCACTTCTCCACTTTTTTCCACATGATATTATTCCAACCTATCCACTCCAGATAATATAGGTAGCTTCTATCACTTTCAAAAATAGAACAATCACAGTCACATCTTTTAAAAATGTGAAAGCCTTTGAATATAGAACATCTAAGCCAGCATTATTATTTTTGTATAGTTTTTAAATTGTTTGAAGCTGAAAAATAACTAATTTTTATAATAATTTTTATTTCGATAGCTTTTGGGGTACAAGTGGTTTTTCCTTACATGGATGTATAGTACAGTGGTGAATTCTTAGATTTTAGTGCACCCATCACACAAGTAGTGTACATTGTACCCAATAAGTAGTTTTTTATCCCCCATTCTCCTCCCACCCTCTCCTTTCTGAGTCTCCAAAGTCCATTATATCACTCTGTGTGTCTTTGCGTACCTATGGCTTAGCTCTCACTTATCAGTGAAACCATACAGTATTTGGTTTTTCATTCCTGAGTTAGTTCACTTAGAATAATGGCCTCCAGCTCCATCCAAGTTGCTGCAGAAGATATTATGTTATTCTTTTTTATGGCTGAGTAGTATTCCATGGTGTATATATACCACATTTTCTCTATCCATTCATTGGTCAATGGGCACTAAGATTGGTTCCATATCTTTGCAATTGTGAATTTGGCTACAATAAACATACACATGCAGGTGTCTTTTTAATGTATTGACTTATTTTCCATTGGGTAAATACCCAGTAGTGGGATTACTAGATCAAATCATAGATCTATTTTTAGTTATCTAAGAAATCTCCATACTGTTTTCCATAGAGATTGTACTAACTTACACTCCTACCATTAATGTATAAGCATTCTCTTTTCAAGATCCCAACATCTATTGTTTTTTTGGGGTTGTTTTTTGGTTTTTGTTCGTTACTTTTTAACACTGGCCATTCTTGGATGGGTACAGTGGCTCACACCTGTAATCCCACCACTTTGGGAGGCCAAATTAGGCAAATCACTTGAGCCCAAGAGTTCATGATCAGCCTGAGCAACATGGTGAAACCCTATCTCTACAAAAAACACAAAAATTAGCTGAGTGTGGTGGCATATACCTGTGGTCCCTGCTATTGGATAGGCTGAGGTAGGAGGATCCCTTGAGCCTCGGAGATCAAGGCTGCAGTGAGCCATAATCACACTACTGCACTCCAGCCTGGGTGAGGCAGTGAGACCTTGTCTCAAAAAAATAATAATAGAAATAAAGGCCATTCTTGCAGGAGTAAGGTGGTATCTCATTGTGGTTTTAATTTGCATTTCCCTGATGACTAGTGATGTTGAATATTTTTTCATATATTTGCTGGCCATTTGTATATCTTCTTTTAATAAATATCTATTCATGTCAGTTGCCCACTTTTTCATGAAATTGTTTTATTTTCTTGCTGGTTTGTTTGAGTTCCTTGTAGATTCTGCATATTAGTCCTTTGCCCAATGCATAGTTTGCAATATTTTCTCCCATTCTGTGGGTTGTCTGTTTACTCTGGTGGTTATTTCTTTTGCTATACAGAAGCTCTGTAGTTTAATTAGGTCTAATTTGTTTATTTTTGTTTTAGTTCCATTTGCTTTGGGAGACTTAGTCATGAATTCTTTGCCTAAGCCAATGTCCAGAAGAGTTTTTCTTACGTTATCTTCTAGAATTTTTATGGTTTCAGGTATTAGATTTGTCTTTAATCCATCTTGAGTTGCTTTTTATATAAAATGAGATGTAGGGATCCAGTTTCACTCTTCTAAATGTAGCTATTCAGTTTTCCCAGGACCATTTATTGAATAGGGTGTCCATTCCCCAATTTATGCTGTTCTATGCTTTGTCAAAGATCAGTTGGTTGTAAATATTTGGCTTTATTTCTGCATTCTCTATTCTGATCCATTGATCTATATGTCTACTTTTATATAAGTACTGTGTATTTTGATAACTACAGCCTTGTAGTACAATTTGAAGTCCAGTAATGTGCTGCCTCCAGATTTGTTCTTTTAGCTTTGTATTGCTTTGGCTAAGCAGGCTCTTTTTTGATTCCATATGAATTGTAGGATTGTTTCTTTTAATTCTGTGAAAAATGATGTTGGTATTTTGATAGGAATTGCATTGAATCTGTCGATTGCATTGGGCAGTATGGTCATTTTCACAATATTGATTCTCGCAATCCGTGAGAATGGGATGTGTTTCCATTTGTTTGTGTCATCTATGATTTCTTTCGGCAGTGTTTTGTAGTTCCCCTTGTAGAGATCTTTCACCTTGGTTAGTATATTCCAGGATATTTTATCTTTTTTGCAGCTAAAGGTGATTGAGTTTATTTCATTCTCAGTTTGGTCACTGTTGGTGTATATCAGTGTTACTGATTTGCATACATTGATTTTGTAACCTGAGACATTACTGAATTTGATTATCAAATCTAATCTTATCTCTAGGCTTATCCAGTCAACACTTTTGAGAAATCTCTAGGGTTTTCTATGATATATAATCATATCATTGGTGAACAGCAATAGTTTTACTTCCTTTTTTGCAATCTAAGTGCACTGTATTTCCTTCTGTTGCCTGACTGGTCTGGCTAGGACTTCTGGTATTTTGCTGAATGGAAAGTGGTGAAAGTGGGGATCTTCGTCTTGTTCCAGTTCTCAGTGGGAATGATTTCAACTTTTCCTCATTCAATATAATGTTGGCTGTGGGTTTGTCATAGATGGTGTCTATTAATTTGAACTAAGTCCCTTTTATACCTAGTTTGTTGAGGGTTTTTAATCATAAAAAGATGCTAGATTTTATCAAATGCTTTTCTGCAGCTATTGAGATAACCATATGGTTTTTGTTTTTAATTCTGTTTATGTGATGAATCATATTTACTGACATGCTTATGTTAAACCATCCCTGCATCCCTTGAATGAAGCCCATTTGTTCATGATGTATTATCTTTCTGATGTGCTGATAGATTCAGCTATCTAGTATTTTGTTGAGAATTTTTGCATCTACATTCATCAGGGATATTGGTCTGTAGTTTTCTTTTTTTGTTATGTTCTTTCCTGGTTCTGGTATCAGGGTAACACTGGCTTAACAGAATGAGTTAGGGAGGATTCCCTCTTTCTCAATCTTTTGTAATAGTTTCACCAGTAGGATTGGTACCAATTCTTTGAATGCCTGGTAGAATTCAGCTGTGAACCCATCTGATCCTGGGCTTTTTTTCTTTGTTGTCAATTTTTAATTACTGATTTAATATTGCTGCTTGTTATTGGTCTGGTCTGGGTTGCTATTTCTTCCTGATTTAATCTGAAAAAGTTGTAGGTTTCCAGGAATTTATCCATTTCCTCTAGATTTCCTAGGTTGTGTGCATAGTTTGTGTTTCTAGTTTGTGTTCATGGCTATCTCAAATGATCTTTTGTGTTTCTGTGGTGTAGGTTGTAATGTCTCCAATTTTATTTCTAATTGACCTTATTTGAATCTCCTCTCTTCTTTTCTTGGTTAATCTAGCTAAAGTTATATCAATTTTATTTGCCTTTTCAAGGAACCAACTTTTTGTTTCATTGATATTTTGTATTGATTTTTTGTTCAAATGCATGTAGTTCTACTCTAATCTTTGTTACTTCTTTTCTTCTAGATTTGGGCTTAGTTTGTTCTTGTTTCTATAATTCTTTGAGGTGTTACATTAGGTTGTCAGTTTGTGGTCTTTCAGGCTCTGATGTAGGCATTTAGTGCTACAAACATTCCTCTTAGCACTGCATTTGCTGTATCCCAGAAGTTCTGATGACTCATGTCACTATTATTCATTTCAAAGAACTGTTTAATTTCCAACTTGATTTCATTTTTAACACAAAAATCATTCAGGAACAGATTGTTTAATTTCTATGTATAGGTATAGTTTTGAGGGTTTCTTCTGGAGTTGATTTCTAGTTGTATTCTGCTGTGATCTGAGAAGATACTTTCTATAATTTTTATTTTTTCACATTTATTGAGACTTGTTTTGTGGTGTGTCATATAGGTCTATCATGGAAAATGTTCCATGTGCTGATGAGAAGAATATATATTCTGAAATTCTTAGGTAGAATGTTCTGTAAGTATCTGTTAAGTCCATGTGTTCTAGAGAGTTTAAGACCATTGTTTCTTTGTTGACTTTCTGTCTCAGTCATCTGTCTACTGCTGTCAATGGGGTGTTGAAGTCCCCCACTATAATTGTGTTGCTTTCTATCTCCTCTCTTAAGTCAAGTAGTAATTGTTTTAAAAATCTGAGAGCTCCAGGGATAAGTGCTTATACATTTAAAATTATAATATCTTCTCGTTGAATTGATCCTTTTATCATCATATAATGATCTTCTTTGTCATTTTTTACTGCTGTTGCTTTAAAGTTTGTTGTTGTTTTATCTAATATAAGAATAGCTACTCCTGGTCACTTTGGGTTTCCATTTGCATGGATTAACTTTTACCACTCTTTTACCTTGAGTTTATATAAATCCCTCAATGTTAGGTGAGTCTCTTGAAGACCGAAGATATCTAGTTTGTGATTTTTTTATCTAATCTGCCAATCTGTATATTTTAAGTGGACCATTACGCCATTTACGTTCAACATAATGTCAAGATACTGTTCCAATCAACATGTGAATTGTTACCTACATTTTTTTCTTCATTGTATTATTGCTTTATAGGCCGTGTGAGTTTTATGCTTGCAAGAGGTTCTATTCTGGTGCATAATGGGCTTTTGTTTCAAGATTTAGAACTCCTTTTAGCATTTCTTGTAGGGCTGGTCTGGTAGTAAAAAGTTTTCTCAGCACTTATTTGTCTGAAAATGACGTAGTTTTGCTGGATACAAAATTTTTGGCCGATGGTTATCCTATTTAAGGAGGCTAAAGATAGGACCCCAGTCCCTTCTGGTTTGTAAGGGTTCTGCTGAGAAGTCTGCTGTTAGTCTGAAAGGTTTTTCCTTACAGGTTACCTGTTGCTTTTGCCTCATGGCTCTTAGAATTATTTCATTCACATTGACTTTAGATAGCTAGATGACTATATGCCTTTGTGTTTTGTTTTTTGTTTTTTGTTTTGTTTTCTGTTTTTGCAATGAATCTCACGAGTTCTTTGAGTTTCTTGTATTTGGATATCTAAATCACTAGCAAGGCCAGGGAAGTTTTCCTCAATTTCCTCAAAATATTATTCTACTTATTTTAATCTATTGTTAAAACCTCCACTGCATTTTGTAATTCCCTAAATGTGTCTTTCATTTCCAGAAGTTCTGATTTTTTTCTCTTTAAAATATGTATCTCTTCATTCATATGCGGATTTTTTCAAAATTTCTTTATGTTGGTTTTCACCTTTTTCTGGTATCTCCTTGAATACCTTAGTAATTAATCTTTTGAATTCATTTTCTGGTATTTCCAAAATTTCATCTTGGTTTGGATCTATTGCTAGAGAGCTAGTGAAACTGCCATTGCAAAATTATAACTGAGAAAATTATTTCAGTGAAAGACCAACTTCATCTTTCTTCTGACCTCCATGCTGTCCATGTTCATTCCTGGGCATAAGCTGAACTAACTTTGGGAAAACTTAGTTTATAGTTTAACTTTGAAACAAAGACAATAACAGCCCTTTTCCAAAACAAACCCCCTTCCTGTTTGGAGACTAGATTGCCTTTGTAGGACTAACAAATTAGCCACAAGATTAGAAATTATGGTTTAGGAGTCATGCAGCTGGACTCCTCTCATGCTACCTCTACACAATTCTGACCCTCCCCAAATTGCTCCTGGGGACAATATCACTATTGTAAAACCTAAGGTCAGTGTTTGAGATATTTTCAGACCCTGCACTTGATGAATCAGCTGGCACCATCCATATCAACTAACTGGTTTATCTGGTCTTGTGGCCCCCACCCAGGGACTGACTCAGCACTAGAAGACAGCTTTGACTCCCTATGATTTCATCTCTGACCCAACCAATCAACACTCCTGACTCACTGTCTCCTACCCACCAAATTGTCCTTAAAATCCCCAATTTCCAAGTTTTGGGGGAGACTCATTTGAGTAATAATAAAACTCTGGTCTCTCATACAGACAGCTATGCATTAATAACATTTTCTCTATTGCAGTTCCCCTGTCTTGATAAATTGGCTCTCTCCAGGCAGCAGGCAAGGAGAACCCATTGGGTGGTTACACTAGTGTGACCTTTGGGTGTATTGCAGAACCTTGTTTTGTCATATTATCAGAATTATTTTTCTGGTTCCTTCTCATTTGGGTATACTATTTCTTCTAATTATTCTTGAAATTATGTTTTATTTGATTGCGTTTTTTTTTATTTCTTTTTCCCCCCTTATGGCTGTGACTTTAAAGCTTATAGTTTAATGTAGCCTAATTCAGTTATTGGTGCATTCAGGAGTGAAGACCCTGTGTGAGAGCTTTAGTTATAGAGACTCTTTGCATGATAACCTTCTCAGATGCTTCTCGGCAGCAACATGCTCAGTGTGTGAGCAAGTTCACTGTATCCTACGGAGTTGGAATAGCAGAGGTCTCTTGAAGCCTACTTCATTCCCCCATGATGTGTGCTTTTAATTAATTTATTTATTCCCCAGTATTTTATTTACTGGGTTGAACAACTCAGGCTTCAGGCTAGTAGGATAGGTGTCCCGGGGAAGAAACTGGTTGTGATTAAAGCAGGTGGGTAAATGCAATATGTAATGGTAGGCAGAGGTCCCAGCCTTGACAGAGCTGGCTGGAGGTTGGGAGAAGCTCTCAGAGAAGTACACTGAGGTCTTATCAGGGGAAAGGGTGGGAGCTACCTCCGCCCCTGTGTCAGGGCAGCAGGAAAGCAATCCACATTCCAGACACACTCATGACCCAGTGTTCCAGTATTCCTGCTATTCCATCAGAGAGGCACCCATTTTCACCTTCAGGAATGTTGATGCTCCAAGTATAGAGGAGTTGTGACTCTACCTCTCAACCACACCTGAACCTGAAAGGTGCATCCTCCAGGATGCAGTCACCCTGAAATGTTTGAAAAAGGTTGTCTTTAGGTGCACCCATGCTGAACACCTGTAAGAGAAGACCCAGTTGTGTCTTGCAGTGGTGGATGGGAGGAAAAAGAATTCCCCTTCTCCAAGACCCTTCATGAGCACCAGAGCTGCCTGACTGTTGGGGTACAGCTGCAGACTTTCCCTGCTGAACCCAGTACTGCAACTGTGCCTCTGAAGAAAGAAACTTCCCAACAGCAAAAAGATCTGGGACTCGAGGCCTGCCAGCTGGATTCTTTTGTCCCATGGAGTGTCCCCTTAATGTGGCATACTTTCCTTTCCCCTAGGACCAGGAGTCCCTGAGAGCCAGGCCACTATGAATGCTGCTGTTCCTCTGGGTCTAGTAACCCAGTGGAGTTGCCACACTCCAGGTTGGTGCTGGGAAAGTCTGCAAGGGATCCACTGATGTAACAGTTCCTCAAGTCTCCCAGCATCAGGTACCAGCACCATCTCTGATGGGGATGGCAGGGGAGGGTCATAGACTCTATGAGATTCCTTCGTTATAAATAGCCTTAGTGTGTTGGTTTTCTCAAATGCTGGTGGTAGTAGTAATGAACTGGTCACATGGACAGACTCAGGACCTCTGGTTAGCCAGGTTGGTAGCCAGAATGATACAGACAATAGTGATAGCAGAGGTCATGCACAAGTTTTCTCCTTTCTGGGCACATTGTTGTTCTACTTGGAGATACTGTAATGCATTGTGTCAGTCGGCCTCCAGCCAGGAGGTGGTGCTTGCAAAAGAGTCCCAGTTGTGGTAGTAGTGGTGGGATTTGTACTTGCCTTATGTTACCCAGGGGAGATACTGTGGTTTCTCAGGTGACGGGCAGAGCTATAGAGCTCCCAAACATTTCTGTCCTTTGTGTTAAGCTATTAGGGCAAGCGGAGGGGCAAAGCCAGGTGGGGGCTCCATCAGGTAGCTCCACGCTCTGACTCTACCCATGCAGGGCAGCAGTGGCCCCAGTGAGCATCAGAGGAATTCGTTGGCCACTAGAGTAATGTTCTATGGAGGAGCATATCTGCCTCTGATGTACAAATGAGTTTGTACAGGGAGTCAGGAGTAGCAGGTGGCAGTAAACCCCGTCCAGCTCCCATGCACTTGGCAAAGCAAAACTCACACCTGCTAGCAGCAGCTGTCTAAGTTCTAGGCACTTAATGCTCAGAACTCAAAATGCCCCAGGCCATAAGCCTTCCTCACAGAGACTGCAACCACAGCTTTCAGGCCATGCTTCTCCCAGTCTGCCTGTAAAGGTAGGGTGTGCAGCTCCTGCACTTGTGGCTGCAGCACACTTCCCACCTGCTCCCTGCCTGAGTTAGCTAGCAGATTTTTGTGAGATCCCCCATGACACAGAATCAGGAATGGCTTCCCTCGGTTCACACTGGAGACCAAAAATGCCTGCAAGGCTCTTCCCACACTGCTCCTGCCTTCATATTCCCCATTGCTCCTTAAATCAGTTCTAGCACTGGGTAGAGTTAAGGTGTTCCCCCATGGGCAGATTGCCAGGTTCCCCAGCTGGGGTGTGTATCCTGGAGGCATTCTCTCTGCCTTTCACACTCTGAGGACGAAGTTTTTCACATGGCTCACAATGTGGGCTGCCAGCCTGCCACTTCTTTCAAAGGGTCTGTGATTTATTTCAGTTTTCCTGTTAAGTTCCTGCATTGCTTCTCAGAAAAAAAGTTCACAGTGAGAATTGCTATACACTATTTTGTCTTTCCAAATAGAATAGGCATTGTAACACTTGCCTCCAATCTGCCATCTTGGAAAAAAGAAACTACAATAATTTTATTACTGTCATATATATGGTACTAGAAATTATTACATTAAAAAGTTCCAAAACATTTTGCAGTTTTTAGTGCTTAGGAGGTAAAAGTTACCAACTTTGAATGAAATTACCAAGAAATTAATTACTCATTGGATGGCTTTGGCTCTAGAGGAAATGAGTAGTTTACAAAAGACCACATTTCTACATGAATAATTAAAAAGAAATTCAGGCAAAATGTAACAAGATCCTATTTTTAAAGACCTCATTGAGTTGTAGAAGTACCATAGACCAGAAGCCTACGATTCTGATGAGGGTAGACCTCTGAGAGGTGAGCTACTGGTGTGCAGGTGCACTCTCCCTCAGGGCATTTTCTGATAAAGGCAACAGAGTAAAAATTTGAGATTAGCCTGGCAGAGAAATGCTGCTAAGCAACTGTGTCTTCTTGGGCCAGAATGACAAAATTGCACATTTGAGGAGCCTCAAAGCACATGGCCTATTTCTTGATCAAGGTATTTGTAAGGAGTAAAGGCAGTGTGAAGCTAAAAATCTAAGCCAAAAAACTGAAATACAGAGGCATCAAAGAGTAAAGTTAAGAACCTGATAGAAGGACCCTCAAAAACATCAGGCTCATGTTTGATATCCCCATAGTACTACACTTAAGAAAATGAAACAACCAAGAGGTAAATTAAGTAATAGCAAAAATGTAATCAGCACAGTTCATAATTGGGTTAATGTAATTTTATCTCCACCTGTATCTACCTTGCAGAGGAAAGTGTGAAATTTCACTAGTAGAAAATAACATCATTTAGAATCTTTACAATGTTTTATATGCACTATCTGGCAAGCTATTAAAAATTATAGGGCATGCCAAAAAACAGAAGGCATGATCAAAAATCAAGAGGAAAAAAACATAAAATAACAGACTAATGGATGATCCAGATATTAGAGTTAGCAGACAAGAACTTTTTTAAAACTATGATTAATGTGTTCAATAAAACAGATGAAAAATAGAAAAGAAATAGTTGAAATCATAAATAATTTGTCCTGAGAAATGAATTCTTTAAGAACGAATTAAACAGGCATTCTAGAACTAAAAAACACAATATCTGAAATTAAGAACTCAATAGATTGATTTAATGGTAGTTGAAATAGTTGAAAAAAAGTAGTGAATTAAATTATAACTCAGTAGAAAATATCTAAACTGTAGCATGAAAGCAAAAAAAGTTGTAATACAGAAGAATTTTTTTTTTTTTTTTTTTGAGACAGCATCTCACTCTGTCGCCCAGGCTGGAGTGCAGTGGCGCGATCTCGGCTCACGGCTTGCTCTGCCTTCTGGGTTCACGCCATTCTCCTGCCTCAGCCTCCTGAGCAGCAGGAACTACAGGTGCCTGCCACCACGCCCGGCTAATTTTCTTGTATTTTTAGTAGAGACGGGGTTTCACCGTGTTAGCCAGAATGGTCTCGATCTCCTGACCTCGTGATCCACCCACCTCGGCCTCCCAAAGGGCTGGGACTACAGGCGTGAGCCACCACACCCGGCCTAATACAGAAGAATTCTAAGAGTGTTCGAGGCATGGTGAATAGTTCTAACACATATATTTATGAGAGTCTCAGAAAGATAGCAAGAAAAAATATGACAAAATACATAAAAGATAATAGCCAAGAATTATTTAAAACCGATAAAGGACATAAACCCACAGATTCAAAGGTTCCGCAAACCTCAGGCTAATGTATTAAAAAGGAAACAACACTTCAGACACATCAGAGGTTAAAAACCAAAGACAATATCTCTGGAAGGAGAAACAATAAGTTGGACAGCTTACTTCTCAATGGAAAAGATGGAAAGTCTAAAAAAACAAAATATTATTAAAGTGCTGAAAATAATCACCAGCCTAAAAATCTATAATCAAAAATAAATCATTCAAAAATAACAAAATACATTTCAGACAAACAAAAATAGTAATAATTCAGCAGCAGACCTGGACCAGAAGAAATGCTAAAGGAAGTTTTTCAGACAGAAGAAAAACGATTCCATTTTTCATAAAAATGCAAATGCAAAAAGGAATGAAGCACAATAGAAAAATAAATAAAAAAGTAATCCACACAACAAAATAATAATATTCAAAAAACTTAAAATATGTAGATTTAAAATGTTTGACAATAATTAAACAAAATACAAGATAACAAAATGGAGTTAAAATGTTCTGAGTCAGTCTTATTGAGAAAGTGATAAAGGTCATCCTTCTTATTGGATTGCAATACATGAATGCTTATTGTAATTTTCATGGCAAAAACTCAAAGAATAGTAAAAAAACTAAAAAAGTAATATTGATGAAATGAAATAAAATATTTGATTAATATTTTATTTGATTATAATATTTGATTAATCCACACAGAAAGAGATAAGAAAAAGTGGATAATGGGAATCATGGCAGACAGGAGGCAGAACTAGATGGCATCCCACTTGGAAGGACAGAGCAGTGTGTGGAGTCTCAGACCATGAACTTTTGCTCCAGACCTACCACAGAAATAAATCAAGAAAGCTGAGAGAACACACAGAACTACTGAAAAAAGCAGATTGCTCCTGCAGGAGCCAAGAGACACCCCAAATATTGTGCTGGTATCCATGGCTGAGAGATCCACATATGGTTCGCATCACAGAACTCTGTGCAGACAACCCCCAGTAGCAGCCCAGAGCCTAATAGACCTGCTGGGTGGCTGGATCCAGAAGAGACATAACAATTACTACAGCTTGGCTCACAGAAAGCCACACCCCTAGGAAAAGGGGGAGAATAATACAGCAAGGGGACACCCCATGGGACAAATTAATCTTGTTTCCCTTGAAAACAGCCTTGAGTCCTACACCCTTCCTCTGACAAAGCCTACCCAAATGAGAAGGAACCAAAATCCTAACTCTGGTAATAAGACAAAATAAGGTTCATTAACATCCTCAAAAAATCACAATAGCTCACCAGCAATGGATCCAAACCAAGAAGAAATCCCTGATTTGCCTGAAAAAGAATTCAGAGGAAAGTTATTAAGCTAATCAAAAAGACGTCAGAGAAAGTCAGAGCCCAATTTAAGGAAATAAATATATATATATATATAAAAAATATATATATGTTAAATATATATATGAAATATATATGTGAAATATATGTTAAATATATATATGAAATATATATGTGAAATATACATATGTGAAATATACATATGTGAAATATACATGTGAAATATACATGTGAAATATATATGTGAAATATATATGAAATATATATGTGAAATATATATGAAATATATATATGAAATGAAGGAAGAAATATTCAATGAAATAAACAGTATAAATAAAAAACAATCAAAACTTCAGTAAACAATGGACACACTAATAGAAATACAAAATGCTCTGGAAAGTCTCAGCAATAGAATGTAACAAGCAGAAGAAGGAACTTGAAGCTTGAAGACAATGTTTTTTAATTCACCCAATCAAAGACAAAGAAAAAAAATAAGAAAATATGAACAAAGCTTCCAAGAAGTCTAGGATTATGTTAAATGACCAAACCTAAGAATAATTGAGAAAGAAGAGAAATCTAGAAGTTTGGAAAACATACTCGGGGAAGTAAGTGAGGAAAACGTTCCCAGCCTTGCTAGAGACCTAGACATCCAAATACAAGAAGCTCAAAAAACACCTGGGAAATTCATCACAAAAGATCACTGCCTAGGGACAATGTTATCAGGTTATCTAAAGTTAAGAGGAAAAAAACAATCTTAAGAGCTGTGAGGCAGAAGCACCAGGTAACCTATAAAGGAAAACCTATCAGATTAAGAGCAGATTTCTCAGCAGAAACCCTACAAGCTAGAAGAGATTGGGGCCCTATCTTCAGCCTCCTTAAACAAAACAACTATAAGCCAAAACTTTTGTATCCAGTGAAACTGAGCTTCAGAAATGAAGGAAACATACAACCTTTTCAGACAAACAAATGCTGAGAGAACTTGCCACTACCAGGCCAGTACTACAAGAACTGCTAAAAGGAGCCCTAAATTTTAAAACAAATCCCAGAAGCACATCAAAACAGAACCTCTTCAAACCATAAATCTCACAGGACCTACAAAACAAAAATACAATTAAAAACAAAAAACAATGGCCCAGTGCAGTAGCTCACACTGGTAATCCCAGTACTTTGGGAGGCAGAGGGGGACAGATCACTTGAGGTCAGGAGTTTGAGCCTAGCCTGGCCAACATGGTAAAACCCTGTCTCTACTAAAAATACAAAAATTAGCCGGGTGTGATGGTGAGTGCCTCTAATCCCAGCTACTTGAAAGGCTGAGGCACAAGAATTGCTTGAACCTGGGAGGCGGACATTGCAGTGAGCCAAGATTGAGCCACTGCACTCCAGCCTGAGTGAGAGAGTGAGGATGTGTCTCAAAAAAAAAGAAAAGTAAAGAAGAAAACCAAGGTATACAGGCAACAAATAGCATGATAAATGGAATAGTACCTCATATCTCAATACTAACGTTGAATGTACATTGCCTAAATGCTCCATTTAAAAAATACAGAATTGCAGAAGGAATAAGAATTTACCAACTAGCAGTCTCTGCTCCCTTCAGGAGACTCACCTGACACATAAGAACTCATATAAACTTAAGGTAAAGGGGTGGAAAAACACACTCCATGCAAATGAACACCAAAAGCCAGGAGAAGTAGCTCTTCTTACATCAGACAAAACAAACTTTAAAGCAACAGCAGTTTAAAAAAGACAAAGAAGGCCTTGTCCAACAGGAAAATATCACAATCCTAAATATATATGCATCTAATACTGGAGCTCACAAATTTATAAAACAATTACTACTAGACGTAAGAAATGAGATAGACAGCAACACAATAACAGTGGGGGACTTCAGTACTTCACGGACAGCACTAGACAGGTCATCAAGACAGAAAGTCAACAAAGAAACAATGGATTTAAACTATGCCCTAGGACAAATGGACTTAACAGATCTTTACGGAACATTTTACCCAACAATTGCAGACTATACATTCTATTCATCAGCACATGCAACGTTCTCCAAGATAGACCATATGATAGGCCATGAAACAAGCCTCAATAAATTTAAGAAAACTGAAATTATTACAAGCACTCTTTCAGACCACAGTAGAATAAAACAGGAAATCAACTCTAAAAGGAACCTTCAAAATCATGCAAATAGAGGGAAATTAAATAACATGCTCCTGAATGATCACTGGGTCAACAATGAAATCAAGATGGAAATCAAAAGATTACTCAAACAGAACAATAGTAACACAACCTAACAAAACCTTTGGGATACAGCAAAGGTAGTGCTAAGAGGAAAGTTCATAGCCCTAAATGCCTACACCAAAAAGTCTAAAAGAGCACAAACAGACAATCTAAGGTCACACCTCAAAGAACTAGAGAAACAAGAAAAAAACAAACTTAACCCCAGTAAAAGAAAGGAAATAACCAAGATCAGAGTAGAATAAATGAAATTGAAACTATACAAAAGATAAATGAAACAAAAAGCAAAAAGATAAATAAAATTGATAGGCCATTAGCAAGATTAACCAAGAAAAGAAGAGAGAAAATCCAAATAAGCTCAATTAGAAACAAAATGGGAGATATTACAACTGACACCAAAGAAATATAAAAGATCATTCAAGGCTATTATGAACATCTTTATACATAAAAACTAGAAAACCTAGAGGAGATGGATAAATTCCTGGAAAGATACAACCAACCTAGCTTAAATCAGGAAGAAGCAGATACCCTGAACAAACCAATAGTGATATTGAAATGGTAATAAAAACTTACCAAGAAAAAAAAAAGTCCAGGACCAGAAGGATTCAAAGCTACCAGACATTCAAAGAAGAATTGGTACCAATCCTTTTGACACTATTCCAAATGATAGAGAAAGAGGGAAACCTCTCTAAATCATTCTATAAAGCCAGTATCACCCTAATACCAAAACATGGAAAGGACATAACAAAAAAAGAAAACTACAAACGGATATCCCTGATGAACATAGATGTAAAAATCCTTAACAAAATACTAGCTCACTGAATCCAAAGACACATCAAAAAGATAATCTACCATGATCAAGTAGGTTTCACACCAGGGATGCAGGGAAGGTTTAATATATGCAAGTCAATAATTGTGATACATCACATAAACAGAATTAAAAAGAAAAATCACATGATCATCTCAATAGATGCAGAAAAAGCATTTGACAAAATCCAGCATCACTTTATGATTAAAATTCTCATCAAAATCAGCATAGAAGGGACATATCTCAATGTAATAAAAGCCATCTATGACAAACCACAACCAACATAATACTGAATGGGGAAAAGTTGAAAGCATTCCCCCTCTGAGAACTGGAACAAGACAAAGATGCCTACTCTCACCACTTCTATTCAACATAGTACTGGAAGTACTAGCCAGAGCAATCAGACAACAGAAAGAAATAAAGGGCATGCAAATTGGTAAAGAGAAAATAAAACTGTCACTGTTTGCTGATGATATGATTGTATATCTAGAAAACCCTAAAGACTCCTCCAAAAAGCTCCTAGAACTGATAAAAGAATTCAGCAAAGTTTCCAGATACAAAATTAATGTACGCAAATCAGTAGCTCTTCTATATACCAACAGTGACAAGCTAAGAATCAAATCAAGAACTCAAACTTTTTACAATCGCTTCAAGAAAAATAAAATACTTAGGAATATACCTAACCAAGGAGGTGAAAGACCTCTACAAGGAAAACTACAAAACACTGCTGAAAGAAATCATAGACCACAAAAAACAAATAGAAACACATCCCATACTCATGGATGGGTAGAATCAATATTGTGAAAATGACCATATTGCCAAAAGCAATCTACAAATTCAATGCAATTCCCATCAAAATACCATCATCACCCTCACAGAACTAGAAAAAAAAATCCTAAAATTGATATAGAATCAAAGAAAAGCCCACATAGCCAAGGCAAGACCAAGCAAAAAGAACAAATGTGGAGGCATCACATTACCTGAATTCAAACTACACTACAAGGCCATAGTCACTAAAACAGCATGGTACTGGTATAAACATAGGTGCATAGATCAATGGAACAGAATAGAGAACTCGGAAATAAACCTAAATACTTACAGTCAACTGATCTTCAACAAAGCAAACAAAAACATAAAATGGGGAAAAAAAAAAACACCCTATTCAACAAACGTGCTGGGAAAATTGGCGAGCCAAATGTAGGAGAATGAAACTCAATCCTCATTTCTCACCTTATACAGAAATCAACTCAAGATGGGTCAAGAACTTAAATCTAAGATCTGAAACTATAAAAATTCTAGAAGATACAACCAGCAAAAACCTTCTAGACATTGGCTTAGACAAGGATTTCATGACCAAGGAGAACCCAAAAACAAGTGCAAATGCAATAAAAGCAAAGATAAATAGCTGGGACTTAATTAAACTGAAGAGCTTTTGTATGGCAAAAGGAACAGTCAGCAGAGTAAACAGACAACCCATAGAGTGGGAGAAAATCATCATAATCTATACATCTGACAAAGGACTAATATCCAGAATCTACAACAAACTCAACCAAATTAGCAAGAAAACAAACAATCCCATCCAAAAGTGGGCTAAGGACATGAATAGACAATTCTCAAATGAAGATATACAAATAGCCAACAAACATATGAAAATGATGCTCAGCATCATTAATGATCAGGTAAATGCAAATCAAAACTACAATGTGATACCACCTTACTCCTGCAAGAATGGCCATAATCAAAAAATCAAAAAATAATAGATGTTGGTGTGGATGCAGTGAACAGGGAACACTTTTATACTGATGGTCAGAACGTAAACTAGTACAACCACTATGGAAAACATTATCGAGATTTCATTAAAAACTTAAAGTAGAACTACCATTTGATCCAGCAATCCCACTACTGGTTATCTACCCATAGGAAAAGCAGTCATTATACGAAAAAGATACTTGCATACGCATATTTATAGCAGCATAATTCACAATTGTAAAAATGTGGAACCAACCCAAATGCCCATCAATCAATGAGTGGATAAAGAAACTGTGATACATGTCTACAATGAAATACTACTCAGCAATAAAAAGGAATGAATTAATGGCATTCACAGAAACCTGGTTGAGACTGGAGACTATTATTCTTAGCGAAGTAACTCAGGAATGGAAAACCAAACATCTTATGTTCTCATTCATATGTGGGACCTAAGCTATGAGGAAGCAAAGGCATAAGAATGACACAATGAACTTTGAAGACTCAGGGGGGAATGGGTGGAAGGGAAAGAGGAATAAAGGACTACAAATTGGGTGCAGTGTATATTGCTGGGATGATGGATGCACCAAATCTCACAAATCGCCACTAAAGAATTTATTCATGTGACCAAACACTACCTGGTCCCCAATAGCCTATGGAAATTTAAAAAAAAATTAAGTGGCAAAACAAATGGACCAATACAATACATAAAATAGTCTAATACATATACACACAAACATGTTGATAATCAAATTAAACATAAGTCAATCGATACTACGATTAAACACAAGGTTTACCAGACTGAATTTTTAAAAATCAGACATGTTTAGGGTTTATATTTCACTCTTGATTTTAGATTTTGTCAAATATTCTATAAACTGAGTCTTAGTTATACCTGTAGGTAGTTTTAAATTGTCAACAAGAATAGCAAATTTACTGAGTCCTTACTGCGTGCCAGAAGATATTCAAAGTGTTTTTTGATTCACTTAGTATTGCAACAATACTTTTAGGTATGTACTACTATGATCTTCATTTTACTAAGTACAAAGAGTTTAAATAACTTGCACGAGATCAGTGGCAGAGCAAAAAAGTATATTCAAACACTCTAAGTCCAGAGATCATGCTAATAATCACTGTGCTAGGCTTCTCAATATCTACAGTAAAGAATAAATACTATAATTCTGGCTGGGTGTGGTGGCTCACGCCTGTAATCCCAGCACTTTGGGAAGCTGAGGCAGGTGGATCATGAGGTCAGGAGTTCGAGATCAGCCTGACCAACATGGTGAAACCCCATCTCTACTAAAAATACAAAAATTAGCCAGGCATGGTGGTGCACACCTGTAATCCCAGCTACTCAGGAGGCTGAGGAAGGAGAATTGCTTGAACCCAGGAGGCAGGGATTGCAGTGAGCAGAGATCGCACCATTGTACTCCAGCCTGGGCGACAGAGCAACACTCCATCTCAATAAAAAACAAACGAACAAACAAACAAAAAAAAACTAATTATTTTTATCTAAACGTCAGGTTACTAAGAATAATGAACTGTTAGTACATTTTAAACAAAATATAGCAGAAATGTTCCAAAAATTATTAACATTCATGATGGATTTAAAATATACTTATATCAGCACTTAAAATAGTTAAGATAATAAATTTAATATTATTTTTTTACCACAATTAAAAATATATACTGGGCGTGGTGGCTCACCCCTGTAACCCCAATGCTTTGGGAGGCAGAGGCAGGGGGACTTGTGCCAGGAGTTCAAGATCATCCTGGGCAACAAAGTGAGACCTTGTCTCTATGAAAAATTTTTTTAAAATAGCCAGGTGTAACGGCCCATGCCTGTGATCCCAGCTACACAGAAGACTGAAGCAGGAGGATCACTTCAACCCAGGAGGGCAAGGGTGCAGTGAGCCATACCTGCACCATTGCACTCCAGCCTGGGCAAAAGAGTGAGACCCTATTTCAAATACATATATATATATATTTTTTAATATATTTATATATATTTATATTTATATATATTTATTTATTTATTATATATATTTATTTATTTATTATATATATTTATTTATTTATTATATATATTTATTTATTTATTATATAATTATATATATTTATTTATTAAATATATTTATTTATTTATATATTATATATATTTATATATAATATATATTATATATTATATATATAAATACATATATATGTATTTGAAATATATATACACACATATATATGTATTTGAAATATATATACACACATATATATTTATTTATACTTATATCGGACTAAATGAACAATAGAAATTAAAGACAAATATCAAAGGTTGATAACAGATAGAAACTCAAACTGAAAGTCTAGAAATCTAGCAATCTAAAAAAATTAATTTAGAGTACATGTAGGTATGTTAAACTTGTTCTTATATTTAATGTTCTTAAATTTAATGAAAAATAAATTAAATTGACAGAAACTAGAGAGCTATTTTGAGGAGGCTATCAGATGCACTACTGGGACCTGTGGGAGCAAAATATAATAAAAGAAAAATGTCTGTAAGTTAATGATATGTGAATAGGAAGGACTATGATGGGTCTGAAATTTTGCCCTACTTCAAGTTACAAAGGTGACCTGCCACAGTTTCACAGAAAAATGCAAAACTCCTGAGTCAGAGACAAAGGACTTTATTCCTCATGGCATAACAAACAGCATGAGAACAGCACACTTGCATCAGTCCTCCTTGCCCTAAAGTCTTACTGGGGACAAGGCAGATGGGGCAAAATAAATACTAGCAAACAAAATGGGAGAAAAACTGTGAGTTCTGGGAACGTGGATCTTTTATAATGAGCAGTAAGCACACCCTTTGCTGAGGAGGGAGACATTGTATCTTTGAAGGCAATCATCCTTAAAAAGGATGTACAATCATCCTTAAAAAGGAGGTGCAAGCAAAGGTGTGTAGAAACACAAAACACACAGAGAATTGTCTCTTAATGATAAAAAAAGAATAAAAATAGATGTTTGCACAGAATATAAACTTATTTGAGCACACTTACATAGAAAACCCTCAGAAAAATAAGTTTTAATAAACATTAAAAGCCTGAAAAAACTAATATCTAAATTATAAGAATTAATCCCACAAATATAAATTTTATGTATAATAAAATAAATAATTCATGTATCAGCAATTAAGGGCAACAGATTTCAAAGTAGTTATATAACAATTCTTACCTTTAAATTGTTACACATATTTTTTCTGGTTTGCTTTTCATTGTTCCTTCTGTTGTTGTTCTCTTAAAATCACACTGTACATCTTAAAACTGTACTACACAAAATTCAGTTATTACTTGTACTGAATTGAAATATGAATCTCTACAGTTTTCACCTATTGGTCTTGACAGAATCCCATATGTAGTGCCATTCCAAGATGGCCGAATAGGAACAGCTCTGGTCTGCAGCTCCCAGTGTGATTGAGGCAGAAGGCAGGTGACTTCTGCATTTCCAACTGAGGTACCTGGTTCATCTCACTGGGACTTGTTGGACAGTGGGTGCAGCCCACAGAGGGCAAGCCGAAGCAGGACAGGGCATCACCTCACCCAGGAAGTGCAAGAGGTTGAGGGATTTCCCTTTCCTAGCCAAGGGAAGCCGTGACAGACTGTACCTGGAAAATTGTTTCACTCCAGCCCAAATACTGTACTTTTCCCATAGTCTTAGCAACCGACAGACCAGGAGATTATCTCCCGTGCCTGGCTCGGTGGGTCCCATGCCCACAGAGCCTTGCTCACTGCTAGTGCAGAAATCTGAGATCTACCTGCCAGGCTGCAGCCAGCCAGGGGGAGGGGTGTCTGCCATTGCTGAGGCTTGAGTAGGTAAACAAAGCGGCCACGTAGCTCAAACTGGGCAGAGCCCACTGCAGCTCAGCAAGGCCTACTGCCTCTATAGACTCCACCTTGGTGGGCAGGGCATAGTGAAACAAAAGGCAGCAGACAGCTTCTGCAGACTTAAATGTCCCTGTCTGACAACTCTGAAGACAGCAGTGGTTCTCCCAGCATGGCATTTGAACTCTGAGAACAGACAGACTGCCTCCACAAATGGGGCCCTGACCCCCATGTAGACGAACTAGGAGAAACTTCCCAGAAGGGGCTAACAGACACCTCATACAGGCTGGTGCCCCTCTGGGACGAAGCTTCCAGAAAAAGGATAAGGCAGCAATATTTGCTATTCTGCAGTATTTGCTGTTCTGCAGTCTCCGCTGGTGATACCCCGGCAAACGGGGTCTGGAGTAGACCTCCAGCAAACTCCAACAGACCTGCAGCTGAGGGACCTGATTGTTAAAAGGAAAACTAACAAACAAAAAGGAATAGCATCAACATCAACAAAGAGGACATCTATGCCAAAACCCTATCTGTAGGTCACCAACATCAAAGACCAAAGGTAGATAAAACCACAAAGATGGGGAGAAACCAGAGCAGAAAAGCTGAAAATTCTAAAAACCAGAGTGCCTCTTCTCCTCCAAAGGATTGCAGATCCTCAACAGCAACAAAACAAAGCTGGGTGGAGAATGACTTTCACCAGTTGACAGAAGTAGGCTTCAGAAGATCAGTAATAAGAATCAGTAATAAGCTTCTCTGAGCTAAAGGAGCATGTTTGAGCCCATCACAAGCAAGCTAGCTAAAAACCTTGAAAAAAAGTTAGACGAATGGCTAACTAGAATAAACAGTGTAGAGAAGACCTTACGTGACCTGACAGAGCTGAAAACCATGGCACAAAAACTTCATGATGCATGCACAAGCTTCAATAGCTGATTCAATCAAAAGGGTATCAGTGATTGAAGAACAAATTAATGAAATAAAGTGAGAAGACAAGTTTAGAGAAAAAAGAGTAAAAAGAAACAAACAAAACCTCTCAGAAATATGGGACTATGTGAAAAGAATAAATCTACTTTTGATTGCTGTACCAGAAAGTGATGAGGAGAATGGAACCAAGCTGGAAAACACTCTTCAGGATATTATCCAGGAGAACTTCCTGAACTTAGCAAGGCAGGCCAACATTCAAATTCAGGAAATACAGAGAACACAAAAAAGATATTTCTTGAGAATAGCAACCCCAAGACACATAATTGTCAGATTCACCAAGGTTGAAATGAAGAAAAAATGTTAAGGGCAGCCAGAGAGAAAGGTCGGGTTACCCACAAAGGGAAGCCCATCAGACTAACAGCGGATCTGTCAGCAGAAACCCTACAAGCCAGAAGAGACTGGGGGACAATATTCAATATTCTGAAAAAGAATTTTTAACCCACAATTTCATATCCAGCCAAACTAAGCTTCATAAGTGAAAAAGAAATAAAATTCTTAACAGACACGCAAAGGCTGAGAGATTACAAGAGCCTTATAAGAGCTCCTGAAGGAAGCACTAACCATGGAAACAAATAACCACTACCAGACACTGCAATAACGTGCCAAATTGTAAAGACCATCAATGCTAGGAAGAAACAGCATCAACTAATGGGCAAAATAACCAGCTAACATCATAATGACAGGATCAAATTCACACATAACAATAGTAACCTTAAATGTAAACAGGCTGAATGCCCCAATTAAAAGACACAGATGGGCAAATTGGATAAAGGGTCAAGACTACCCGTGTGCTGTATTCAGGAGATCCATCTCACATGCAGAGACACACATAGGCTCAAAATAAAGGGATGGAGGAAGATTTAGAAGCAAATGGAAAGCAAAAAAAAAAAAAAAAAAAAAAAAAAAAAGCAGTGATTGCAATCCTAGCCTGTGATAAAACAGACTTTAAATGAACAAAGATCAAAAGAGACAAGGCCATTACATAATGGTAAAGGGATCAATTCAACAAAAAGAGCTAACTACCCTAAATATATATGCACCCAATACAGGGGCACCCAGATCCATAAAGCAAGTCCTTAGACACCTACATTAGACTCCCACACAATAATAATGGGAGACTTGAACACCCCACTGTCAATAGTAGACAGATCAATGAGACAGAAGGTTAACAAGGATATCCAGGACTTGAACTCAGCTCTGCACCAAGCAGACCTAATAGACATCTACAGAACTCTCCACCCCAAATCAACAGAATATACATTCTTCTCAGCACCACACTGCACCTATTCCAAAATTGACCACATAGTTGGAAGTAAAACACTCCTCAGCAAATGCAAAAGAAGAGAAATCACAAAAAAACTGTCTCTCAGATCACAGTGCAATCAAATTAGAACTGAGGATTAAGAAACTCACTCAAAACCGCACAACTACATGGAAACTGAACAACCTGCTCCTGAATGACTACTGGGTACATAACAAAATGAAGGCAGAAATAAAGATGTTCTTTGAAACCAATGATAAAAAAGACACAACATACCAGAATCTCTGGGACACATTTAAAGCAGGGTGTAGAGGGAAATTTATAGCACTAAATGCCCACAAGAGAAAGCAGAAAAGATCTAAAATCAACACCCTAACATCACAATTAGAAGAACTAGAGAAGCAAGAGCAAACACATTCAAAAGCTAGCAGAAGGCAAGAAATAACTAAGATCAGAGCAGAACTGAAGGAGAGAGAGAAACAAAAAAACATTCAAAAAATCAATGAATCCAGGAGCTGGTTTTTTGAAAAGATCAACAAAATTGATACACCACTAGCAAGATTAATAAAGAAGAAAAGAGAGAAGACTCAAATAGACGCAATAAAAAATGACAAAAGGGATATCACCACCAACCCCACAGAAATACAAACTACCATCAGAGAATACTATAAACACCTCTACACGAATTTTGAATCACTGAATCAACCAATAACAGGTTCTGAAATTGAGGCAATAATTAATGGCCTACCAACCAAAAAATTTCCAGGACAAGATGGATTCACAGCCAAATTCTACCAGAGGTAAAAAGAGGAGATGGTACCATTCCTTCTGAAACTTCCAATCAATAGAAAAAGAGGGACTCCTTCCTAACTCATTTTATGAGGCCAGTATCATCCTGATACCAAAGCCTGGCAGAGACACAACAAAAAAAGAGAATTTTAGACCAATATCCCTGATGAACATCAATGTAAAAATCCTCAGTAAAATACTGGCAAACCAAATCCAGCCGCACATCAAAAAGCTTATCCACCAAGATCAAGTTGGCTTCATCCCTGAGATGCAAGGCTGGTTCAACGTATGCAAATCAGTAAACATAATCCATCACATAAACAGAACCAATGACAAAAACCACATGATTATCTCAACAGATGAAGAAAAGGCCTTCGACAAAATTCAACAGCCTTCATGTGTAGGGAGACCCCCTGAAACTATTGCTATGGAATAAAAGATGAAATGCAACTGATTATTGTAAATACAAAATTGCATGCAGGATTGTGTAAAGACAATGCCAGGCTGGGCTGCCAGAATGAGCCAACAGCGCGTGATGTGCTTCCCCCTGCAGAGAGCCTATGAACGGATGTGCAGTCAGGGAGGTTTCACATCACCAAGATTCCTATCCCAAAAAAGCAGAGGTTCATAGCTCTGGGAATGGAATGCAACCCTTGTGGAGAGCCTATAAACAGACGCATGAAGGGCGCCTGTTCATATGGATAAGATAGGGCTATAAACGCCCTCATCTGCCACGGCTCTTCTAGGTCTTTTTAGGGTTAAGACATACTCCCTTCTGAGAATTTCTGGTCTAACCACTTGTCTAGTTTCAGGTCCTGTATCTACGGATTGTTTGTAACCAGCTTTTGCTGCAACTGTTACTGCTGATTGATATCGTGCTAATCATAGGTTATGGAAAGACTGTGTTTCTGTTTTAAGGCTGTTAGGAATTGCTGATGCACACATTATGTTGTAAATTCTTATTTCTGTATGCTGTACTTCTGCACAGATGTTATATTAAAGAATTACTTCATCCCCATGTGAACATCTCACCTCATAATCAAACGACCCTAAATCTCTCACTAACCTACCCCTGCCCTCACTAAACTTAATAACAAATGCTGGCATATCCAGTGCATTGGCAGCATCACAGGACCAAAAGGCAGTGACCCCCCTGGACCAAGCTTTCACTATTTTGTGTGTTTCTTTTATTTCTTGACCTGCCAATCCACCTGGGAACAAAGAGACAGCCCCGTTGCATTGCGGGCTGCTGGCCAGATCCCGCAATATTCACGTTAAAAACTCTCAATAAACTAGGTATTGATGGCACGTATCTCAAAATAATAAAAGCTATCTATGACAAACCCACAGCCAGTATCATACTGAATGGGAAAAAACTGGAAGCATTCCCTTTGAAAATTGGCACAAGACAGGGATGCCCTCTCTCACCATTCCTATTCAACATAGTGTTGGAAGTTCTGGCCAGGGCAATCAGGCAAGAGAAATCAATAAAGGGTATTCAATTAGGAAAGGAGGAAGTCAAATTGTCCCTGTTTGCAGATGACATGATTGTATATTTAGAAAACTCCATCGTCTCAGCCAAAATCTTAAGCTGATAAGCAACTTCAGCAAAGTCTCAGGATACAAAATCAATGTGCAAAAATCACAAGCATTCTTAGACACCAATAACAGACAAACAGAGAGCCAATCATGAGTGAACTCTCATTCACAATTGCTTCAAAGAGAATAAAATACCTAGGAATCCAACTTACAGGGATGTGAAGGACCTCTTCAAGGAGAACTACAAACCACTGCTCAATGAAATAAAAGAGAACACAAACAAATGGAAGAATATTCCATGCTCATGGGTAGGAAGAATCAATATTGTGAAAATGGCCATACTGACCAAGGTAATTTATAGATTCAATGCCATCCCCATCAAGCTAATAATGACATTCTTCACAGAATTGGAAGAAAACTACTTTAAAGCTCATATGGAACCAAAAAAGAGCCTGCATTGCCAAGACAATCCTAAGCAAAAAGAATAAAGCTGGAGGCATCATGCTACCTGACTTCAAACTATACTACAAGGCTACAGTAACCAAAACAGCGTGGTACTGGTACCAAAACAGAAATACAGACCAATGGAACAGAACAGAGCCCTCAGAAATAACACCACACATCTACAACCATCTGATCTTTGACAAACCTGACAAAAACAAGAAATGGGGAAAGGATTCCCTATTTAATAAATGATGTTGGGAAAACTGGCTAGCCATATGTAGAAAGCTGAAACTGGATCCCTTCCTTACACCTTATACAAAAATTAATTCAAGATGGATTAAAAGCTTAAATGTTAGACCTAAAACCATAAAAACCCTAGAAGAAAACCTAGGCATTACCATTCAGGACATAGGCATGGGCAAGGACTTCATGTCTAAAACACCAAAAGCAATGGCAACAAAAGTCAAAATTGACAAATGGGATCTAATTAAACTAAAGAGCTTCTGCATGGCAAAAGAAACTATCATCAGAGTGAACAGGCAACCTACAGAATGGGAGAAAATTTTTGCAATCTACCCATCTGACAAAGGGCTAATATCCAGAATCTATAAAGAACCTAAACGAATTTACAAGAAAAAAACAACCCCAGCAAAAAGTGGGCAAAGGATATGAACAGACACTTCTCAAAAGAAGACAGTAATGCAGCCAACAGACACAAAAATTGCTCATGATCACTGGTCATCAGAGAAATGCAAATCAAAACACAATGAGATACCATCTCACACCAGTTAGAATGGCGATCATTAAAAAGTCAGAAAACAGCAGATGCTGGAGAGGATGTGGAGAAATAGGAATGCTTTTACACTGTTGGTGGGAGTGTAAATTAGTTAATCATTGTGGAAGACAGTGTGGCGATTCCTCAAGGATCTAGAACTAGAAATACCATTTGACCCAGCAATCCCATTATTGGGTATATACCCAAGGGATTATAAATCATGCTACTATAAAGACACATGCACACATATGTTTATTGCAGCACTATTCACAATAGCAAAGACTTGGAACCAATCCAAATGTCCATCAATGATAGACTGGATTAAGGGCACATATACACCATGAAATACTATGCAGCCATAAAAAAGGATGAGTTCATGTCCTTTATAGGGATATGAAGCTGAAAACCATCATTCTCAGCAAACTAACACAAGGACAGAAGACCAAACACCGCACGTTCTCACTCATAGGTGGGAATTAAACAATGAGAACACTTGGACACAGGGCAGGGAACATCACACACTGTAGCCTGTCATGGGGTGGCGGGCTGGAGGAGGGATAACATTAGGAGAAATACCTAATGTAACTGATGAGTTGATGGGTGCAGGAAACCAACATGGAACATGTATACCTATGTAACAAACCTGCACGTTCTGCACATGTACCCCAGAACTTAAAGTATAATGAAAAAAAAATAAACAAAATAAAATAAAATCATAATTTAAAAAAATAGAATCCCGTATGTCACACAGAACTTTCTCCATATTAGAAAGCTTTCCATTTCAAAACCAATTGTCTGGTTTATTCTCCCTAAGTCTTTACTTCTCTATATTAAGCATCTTCATTTTTTTCAAATGTTCTTTGTGCTACATGGTTTAAACTTATGTGCCTTCACCATTCTGATCACCTTCCCATGAACAAATCCCCAGAGCATATTTTTTCAAACGCTATATTTTTCATCTCTAGAAATTCAATTTGTGTTTTTTATTTCTGCCATTTCTCTATTATGTAATATGTTCAATATTTCTCCTACTTTCCTTAACATATGGAACATGGTTATAATAAATATTTTACATCCTTTTCTATTAATTATAACATGTAATTTCAAGAGAACCCTAAGAGCTTGATATTCAACATAAAGAATATTATTTTGGTATGAATGTATTACCTGATAATCAGCAGGTCCAGGGGTAGCACAAGCTTCTTTCTGAACCCAGAAGAAAGTCCGAGGAACAGAAGAACCAAATGCACTTTTCTTCTGTTTCTTTGAGCAGATATTTCTAACACTGGCAATTATAGTATTGTTCAAGACATTATAAAATCCAGGACCTAAAATTATTAAAAGTATCATATATAAGAATAAGCATGCTTTTATATGCACCTTTTGAACTGAGTAATTTTTAATTAAGGGTTTTTTTCTAAATAAAAAACCCTCACATATTTCTGGCATAAATGTAAAATGGCATAGTCGCATTTTAAAATTTGGTCAAATTTTTATACAGTTAACATATACTTGCTGATATGGTTTTGCTGTGTCCCCACCCAAATCTCAGCTTGAATTGTAATTCCCACAATTCCATGGGAGGAACTGTCATGGGAGGAACCCAGTGGGAGGTAATTGAATCATGGGGGTGGATCTTTCCCATGCTGTTCTTTTGATAGTGAATAAGTATCATGAGATCTGATGGTTTTAAAAATAGGAGTTTCCCTGTACAACCTCTCTTCTCTTGTCTGCTGCCATGTGAGACATGCCTTTCACCTTCTGCCATGATTGTGAGGCCTTCCCAACCATGCGGAACCATAAGTCCATTAAACCTCTCTTTTGCAAATTGCCCACTCTTGGGTATGTCTTTTTTAGCAGAATGAAAACAGACTAATACAGTAAATTGGTACCAGTAAAGTTGGGCACTGCTGTAGATAACTGAAAATGTTGAAGCAACTTTGGAACTGGGTAACAGGCATGGGTTGGAACAGTTTAGAGGGCTCAGAAGAAGACAGAAAAATGTGGGAAAGTTTGGAACTTCTTAGAGACTTGTTGAATGGCTTTGACCAAAATGCTGATAGTGATATGCACAATAAAGTCCAGGCTGAGGTGGCCTCAGATGGAGATGAGGAACTTGTTGGGAACTGGAGCAAAGGTGACTTTTGTTATGTTTTGGCAAACAGACCGGTGGCATTTTGCCCCTGTCTTAGAGATTTTTGGAACTTTGAACTGGAGAGACATGATTTAGGGTAACTGGCAGAAGAAATTTCTAAGCAGCAAAGCATTCAAGAGGTGACTTGGGTGCTGTTAAAGGCATTCAGTTTTATAAGGAAAGCAGAGCATAAAAGTTCGCAAAATTTGACAATGATAGAAAAACAAAAACCCATTTTCTGAGGAGAAATTCAAGCTGGCTGCAGAAATTTGCATAAGTAATGAGGAGTTGAATGTTAATCCCCAAGACAATGGGAAAAATGTCTCCAGGTATGTCAGAGGTCTTCATGGCAGCCCCTCCCATCACAGGCCTGGAGGCCTAGGAGGAAAAAGTGATTTTGTGGGCCAGGCCCAGGCTCCTGGTGCTATGTGCATCCTAAGGACTTGGTGCCTTGCATCCCAGCCACTCCAGCCATTGCTGAAAGGAGCCAATGTAGAGCTCAGGCCGTGGCTTCAGAGGGTGCAAGCCCCAAGCCTTGGCAGCTACATATGGAAATTCCTGGATGTTCAGGCAGAAGTTTGCTGCAGGGGTGGGGCCTTTATGGAGAACCTCTGCTAAGGGGTTGCAGAAGGAAAATGTGCAGTTAGAGCCACCACACAGAGTCCCTTTTGGGGCACCACTTAGTGGAGCTATGAGAAGAGGGCCACCATATTCCAAACCCCAGAATTGCAGATCCACTGACAGCTTGCACCATGTGCCTGGAAAAGCTACAGACAAAACACCAGCCCATGAAAGCATCCGGGAGGGAGGCTGTATCCTGCAAAGCCTCAGGGATGGAGATGCCCAAGACTGTGGGAACCTACCTCTTGCATCAGCATGACCTGGATGTGAGACACGGAGTCAAAGGAGATTATTTTGGAGCTTTAAGATTTGACTGCCCCGCTGGATTTCAGACTTGCATGGGGCCTGTAGCCCCTTTGTTTCAGTCAATTTCTCCCACTTGGAATGGGCGTGTTTACCCAAGGCCTGTACCCCCTTTGTATCTAGGAAGTAACTAACTTGCTTTTGATTTTACTGGCTCATAGGTGGAAAGGACTTGCCTTGTCTTAAATGATACTTTGGACTGTGGACTTCTGAATTAATGCTGAATGAGTTAAGACTTTTGGGGACTGTTGGGAAGGCATGATTTGTTTAGAAATGTGAGGATGTGAGATTTGGGAGGGGCCCAGGGTAGAATGATATGGTTTGGCTCTGTCCCCACCCAAATTTCATCTTGAACTGTAGCTCCCACAATTCTTATGTGTCTTGGGAGGAACCTGGTGGGAGGTAATTGAATCATGGGGGTGGGTCTTTCCCGTGTTGTTCTCATGATAGTGAGTAAGTCTCACAAGATCAGATGGTTTTAAAAACTGGAGTTTCCCTGCACAAGCTCCCTTCTCTTGTCTGCTGCCATGTGAGATGTGCCTTTTATCTTCCACCATGATTGTGAGGCATCCCCAGCCACGTGGAACTGTAAGTCCATTAAACCTCTTTCTTTTGTAAATTGCCCAGTCTCGGGTACATCTTTATCAGCAGCATGAACATGGGCTAATACACTTGCCATATGACCAGAAATTCTATTTCTAGGTATTTTCCCAAAAGAAATGAAAAGAACTCAAGTGTCCATCAGCTGATGAATAAGTAAACAAAATGTGCTACACCCAAACCATGGCATACTACTCAGCAATAAAAAAGAAAGACAAACGCAACAATATAAATGTTTCTCTAGAATATCATAAGTAAAAAAAGGCAGACTCAAAAGCTTGAATAATGTATAATTCCATTTATATATAAATTTAGAAAAGATAAAATCATAGCAGCAGAAACAGTTCCTAGGGCCAGAAGTGGGAATAGAGATTAACTGAAAAGGAACATGAAGAAACTTTTTAGGAATGATTAAAGTGCTCCAAAACATTACTGTAATTGTGATTGCCTGACTACATACATCTACCAAAACTCATCAGATTGTACATTTAAATGAATAATATTTATTATGTATAAGGTATACCTCAATAGAGCAGAAATAAATAAACAAATCTCAACACTAAAAAGTTTTCAAATAATACAGCAGCAATAAAATACATTTCACAAAAAAATTAATATATCCTATCATTTGACCTCCTTGTCACAAAAGTTATTTTAATTTTTGTCTTTTATTTTTCTGTGCATATTCATAACCTGGAATATTTTCCACAATGGTAGTTCTGAGTGAATTTAGGTTCATATATTTTTCATTTAAAATAATACAACTTTCTATGCTGTTGAAAAGTTTTTATCAAGACAGTCAAATACTTAAACATTTGAGTATGTTGTTTAAAAAATCAATTCTAGTGAGCAGCAATATCCATCAGACTCAATATGATATACTTAAAGAACACTTAACTTGGTTGTACTCATGTTATCTGCATTCTACTAAATTAGTCCTGCCACTAAATAGATATGAAACTTCACTTAAATCTCATTTGTTTTTCTGGGCTTCAAGTTCCTCATCTAAAAATAATAGGAATCGATTAGATCAGTGTTTGTCCAAGAACAATCTACAAGATAAGGGGTTTACAACTAAATGTAAATTGACTATTTCACTAAGCATTTTGTAACTAGTCCTTCTGAATGAAGAGAGGGTTGTGTTGATTTATGTTCTGGTAGAATCTCTTTTCTCATCATAGGCAAGAAACAGTTGACAAAAGAGTGTCACTGGGTAGTACTAGGTTAGATGTTACTTTGGCTCACTCCAGATCTAAAAGTGATTAAATCTTTCTGCATAGAAATATACTTCATACTTCTGACACATATAAGATTTCTCTCTAAGTGTAAACAAACTCTTCCCAATTTTTCAAATATTCCAGTTCTAGTCTATTCCCTAAAAATATCCATGAAAATTCTGTTGTGCCAACTCTCAGAAAACCTAAGTGCTAATATATATTATTCCTGCTGCTGTTCAACATTCTTCCAGTGGTAATGTTTAGGAAAAAGATAAACACAAAGTATAATGAAAACTATTTGAGCCACCACTTAAGATATATAAATAACAAGTAACTATGTCAAATCTATCTCCCTTCTGGCTCAAGAGCATAACATAGCACTTTGCAGGTGAGCTTAAGTACTTAATATAGCATCCTCAGGGCTAGGGACCTCAGACATACACATCTCAGGTACTACCTTAATCTGACTTGCAAAGCCATTCTGATCATATGGTTCACTCACATTAGAACTTTCTTATATTTATCTTAGAGTCATTAAGTATAGAAATGCCCAGGAACCCCAGATCAGATCTGCTATGGGAGAGTTAAAAGGTTTAGGGGTGCCTTATAATAGTAACTTGCAGACATTTTGGAGCTCCACATTAGGTGGTCAAATCTGCTCTGTGACTGCTTTACAAGTCCAATTCTTTACTCTAATCTAATAATTACATGAAAAGAAATCAAATTTCCATGACGGCCATTCTTACTAATCCTTAAAATATGTAAGATTCTAGATTACATTTTAGAGGTCATTCTTAATTTAACTTGCCCTTTATAAATAAACTAACTTTGAAGGATGTATAATATTTTATTTGTAATATACTAGACCATCAAACTGACAGTAAGACCCAATCTTAGAGTAACTGGGCCACTCAATAAGTTAATACTTAGAAATAATTTGGATTTCAGATTCATGATATATAAATAAGCAACTCAAAATCAAAGCTGTTGGAACTTTAAATTATTTTGAGCCTTAAAGGATTGTGCTTATGCAACCTGAATCACATGACAGGCAGCTGTAACTTTTGTTCCTCTGATTATAGATTGACCTTTTCTTTATCCACATTGTTTTCTAAAATACTGTAAAAGACTAAAAAGTGCCAGAGAAGACCCCTTGCCTCTCCACTATGGATCTTCATTATAGCTTAACTTCCCTTTTACTTCTCTGACACAAAGATCTCATGACTATCACATTGTCTAAGATGGAATATTAAATGCACTCTTTTAAATTGGAAAAGGAAAACAGCTATAGCTAAACTGCTATAACTAATCAAATTGCTATAACTCATAAACCAGCTTTTTAAAAAAATGTTATAATCCTATTAAATTTCTTTATTTTCTGACTATAAGAGCAAGACCTTTTCACCTTTGGAGCACTGACCCCATTCCTTTGGAGTCTGTGTTATTTGAATAGCTATTCTAGCCTTTGCACCTGAATAAACTCTCTTAAACTGGATTCTGACCCTTTTGATTATTTCAAGTTTACAATGAAAAATACTACTGTGCTAGCCTCAAATGGCATTCTTAAAGTAGTCATACTTCAATATAGGGGCTCAGGGCTCCAAGACCAACTGTTTCAAGAGGCCCAGATCGATCTGGAAAGAAAATGGTTTTATCTGAGAAGTGCTAGAATATCACTTCCACTCCATGCATTGGTCAATAAAGCACCACGGCTAGTCAAGACTGAAGGGGAGAAGAGTGAGACTCAATCTCTCCATGGAATGAGTAGCAAACAATTATACAAAGTGTATTACTATAACCAAACTCTAAAATCTGTGGCAGCGACTTTGGAATCAGGCAATCGGTCAGAAACTAGAGCAACCTGATGAGTTAGAATAAAGGCCTTGAGGAGACTGCTGGTGATGACTTGAAAGACAGTGGGGAAAACGTTATTAGAGCATGGAGAAATGATAACTGGTATTATGCAATGGCAGAAATTTTAGCAACACTAATACTTGAGGTAATGAAGAAAATACCTAATGAACTGCTGGATTCTAACTAAGGAAATTTCCAGGCTGAATTTCAAAGTGCCAATAGTTCCTTTCATCCATGTGTGAGAAGGTATAGATAGATAGAAGGAAAAGAGTGTATAAAGTGTTCAGTTTTCTGGAACTACCATTTGACCCAGCAATTCCATTACTGGGTATATACCCAAAGGAATATAAACTGTTCTGTTACAAAGACACAAGCATGTGTATGTTCATTGAGACACTATTCACAACAGCAAAGACATGGAATCAGCCTAAATGCCTATCAATAGTAGATTGGATAAAGAAAATATGATACATATACACCATGAAATACTATGCAGCAATAAAAAAGAATGAGATCAAGTCCTTTGCAGAAACATGAGTGGAGCTACAGGCCATTATCCTTAGCAAACTAACACAGAAACATAAAACCAAATACCACATGTTTGCACTTATAAGTGGGAGCAAAATAATGAGAACAAATGGACACATAGAGAGGAACCACAGACAATGGGGCCTACCAGTGGTGGAGGGTGGGAGGAGGGAGAGAGTCAGGAAAAATAACTAATGGGTACTAGGATTAATATCTGGTGATGAAATAGTCTGTACAAGAAACCCCCACAACACAAATTTACCTATATGACAATCCCACACATGTGCCCCTGAACTTAAAATAAAAGTTAAAAATAAATAAAAAGTAATACAGTGTTAACTTTTCAAGGAGAATGTATAGGAAATAAAAAGGAACTAGAATTTCCTAGATTTGAAAATAAACTGTTTTTCATCCCCAGTCTATCCAGATAACAAAAATCTCTCAAAGTAAGAAGTGGCTTAAAGGAAAAGATGTAAAGCAGGATTTGGCTGTAAGACCTTTAGAAATATTTATGGTAATCCCTCATAGAACCTCTCAAAAAAGGGCCTTAAGAATCTTACGGTCTTTATCCTGGGCCCTTTTCACTTAGACAATGGTGCCCTAACAACTTAAGGGTGTTAAAAACATAGTAGCCTCAAAGGTGATACAAAATAGACAAAGGTGACACAAAACATGTAACAGCCTCACAGGTGATTTAAAAAAGTTTTTCTAAGAAAATGTAACTGTGGCTTTTGTCTAGTGGATTTGATTATAAATTAAAACAATAAGAAACTCAAAGGTTTTATAAGAATCGTATCATCTTGGGATAAAAGGGACAATGAGAGTAAAAAGGAAAAGAAGCTGATAGAAGCAGGCTGAGAAAGCTACAGCAGCAAACACAGCCTATTTCATAGAGAAAAAGGATGACTGAGAGCAGAACCAAGAGCCTAAAAGGCAGAACAAACAACCACAGAAAATCATTCCCCCCAGAGAGCCTTACTGGATCCTCATCAAGGAAATGCTAACATGTGCCCAGCTGATTTTCAGAATTGCTATGGTACTGTGACTGTTGTGGGCCTCCAGTTTTCCCTCTTCCTGAACAGGAGTGTCTGATCTGATTATCCTATATCTCTCCCACCACTGTATGGTGGATGAAACAACCCTCTCTTTGGTTCACAGCTCTGCTTATAGAGAAGGAGCTGTATCTTAAGAACCACACACAAGAATCCTCATCTGCACTTATACCTGACTTAGATGACAAGACCCCGGGCTGGGAGTTGTGGCTTATGCTTGTAATCCCAATACTTTGACAGCCGAGGTGGAAAGATCATTTAAGGTTAGGAGTTAAAGACCAGCCTGGGCAACGAAATGAGGCCTCATTTCCACAATTTTTTTTTTTTTTTTGAGACGGAGTCTTGCTCTGTTTCCAGGCTGGAGTGCAGTGGCACGATCTCGGCTCACTGCAACCTCCGCCTCCCAGGTTCAAGCAATTCCCCTGCCTCAGCCTCCCCAATAGCTGGGACTACAGATGCGCGCCACCACACCCGACTAATTTTTTGTATTTTAGTATAGATGGAGTTTCACCATGTTGGCCAGGATGGTCTCGATCCCCTGACCTCATGATCCACCCGCCTCAGCCTCCCCAAGTTATGGGATTAAAGGTGTGAGCCACCGTGCCAGGCCAAAATTTTTTTTAAATAGCCAGGCATTGTAGCACACACCTGTAGTCCCAGCTACTCAGAAGGCTGAAGCAGGAGGATCCTTTGAGCCAGGAGTTGGAGGCTGCAGTGAACTATGATCATGCCACTGAACTCCAGCCTGGATGACAGAGAGAGAGAGATCATGCCTCAAAAATTTTTTTTTAAAATGATCCTGGACTTTGAAATTATGACATAATTACATGAAACTTTTGGGTCCTTGAGAAGGAGTAGGTGCATGTAGGAACAATGTAAATATTTTTGTAGCCAGGGAATTGATCATACAGTAGATTAAAGTTGGCCATCAATTCTTCGCTACTCTTCTCACTCAGAGATAAAGTTTCATGTCCTTCCAATCAATATGTGCTACCCTGAGTGACTTAATTAACTAATAGAATGCAGAAGACATGATATCCTGGGAGTTCTGTGGCTGGGTCATAAAAAATCTTGCAGCATCTGGTCAGGTCTCATGGAACCCTGGGCCACCATGTTAAATGTTAGGCTGCCCTCAGGCAGCCATGCTGGAGCTAAGTACCTCCTTTGAATAACAGACCCATCTGAGCCTTGCCTTCTAGCCATCCCACAAAATAATGAGATATAATAGAAAAGCCTGTTGTTTTAAGCGACTAAGATTGTTGAACAGCAATAGATGCCCAGAACTGTATGTCAGCAATTTTATAATTTATTTTGGTTCTATATTCTTAGCTCTGAACACTAAAATATCCACTGAGAATACCAGAATACATGATTGAAAACCTCTGAAATAAAAAAGTTTAACAAAACTGAACATCATAAATTATATTACTAATGGTGACCACATAGTTGATATATTATGTTGTTCATCTGCCAAGAAAAAAATCAGAAAATTTGCCAAATAAAGAAAAACAACAGAAAATTATAATTAGGATGTGCAGAATGTTAAACTGAAATCTTACTAAAACTGTATATTATTTTGATTTATCTGTGTTTAATGTATAGTGAATGCTTTAAAAAATGTTGACTTAAAATGACACCAACCATAGGACAAAAAAGAAAACATACTCTCTGGTGTATCCATCTTGTTAAGAACATTAAGTTTCTTTATAAAGCCGAAGAGTAGACATATATAGATAAATTGCTAACCTGGCATTTCCTCTGTCCTGATGTCCTGTGTGAATCGAACAGCACTTTGACCAAATGGAATATTTTTCAGTCCTGATGTTTTCTTCAAAGACTTGAGAGCAGTTCGAGGTTCATTATATGTGCCAGGAGCCGGGGTGATTGATTTCATAGGTAAAAATCTCTAGTGAAGAACAGGAAAATATGCCAATAAGAAAGTATAGTACATTTTGATACTTCATGAGTTAAAAGCTGCCTTTTGAGTAATATAACATCTGGAGTTAATTTATTTCTTAATGGAGTGAAGAAAATGTAGATGAACTAAGATCTTGTACCCATCAAAACATAAAATATATAGCTTTTAGTAAAATCACCTGTATACTAATATAGTAATGTATTATGTGCCTTACTAAGGCAGACAGACTTTTAGAAGAAAATAATCTCAACATGAGACTCTAGATGATAGTGTAGGGATAATGATCATACTTAAAATATTCTGCCAGTTAATATAAATAAAAAACTGTATGATCTAACACTTTATTTTCTGTGATCAAATTACATTTATTGAAAAAGTTCCTCAACATGTATATTCAATTAACTCAACAGTATCATTAGATATCTCAAAAAAATCTTAGATTCAGTGGTTTATCAATTCAGTTTAACTTTTAAACTTATTAACATTATATATAAAACGTTTTATATATATATAAAACGTTTTATATATATATATATATAAAAAACTATAAACTCATGAGATATAGCACTGTATAATCATTTTTTTTTTTTTTTTTGAGATGGAGTCTCCCTCTGTTGCCCAGGCTGGAGTGCAGTGGTGCGATCTCGGCTCACTGCAAGCTCCACCTCCCGGGTTCACACCATTTTCCCGCCTCAGTCTCCCAGGCAGCTGGGACCACAGGCACCCGCCACCATGCCCAGCTATTTTTTTGTATTTTTAGTAGAAACGGGGTTTCACCGTGTTAGCCAGGATGGTCTCAATTTCCTGACCTTGTGATCTGCCCGTCTCAGCCTCCCAAAGTGCTGGGATTACAGATGTGAGCTAGCATTGTATAATCTTTTTAACTTTTCATTTGAAAAGAATTTCAAATTTACAGAGAAGATGCATGAATAAAAATAATACAGAAAATATGTGTATAACCTTTACCCAGATTCCTCTATTATCATGTTACCTCATTTGCCTTTTTTTCTTTGCCAACTCTATCTCTGTTTTGTCTGTCTTTCTCTTCCTCTCTCTGTCTCTCTTACTCTACACACACACACACACACACAGATTTTGAAAGTTACATATTTCATGGCTCTTCACCCACAAATACTTCAGTATGTATTTACAAAAAAAAATGCAGATATTTTCTTACATATCCACAGTACAGTTATCAACTTCAGTAAATGTATCAATGATCTAATGCTTTCATGTAATCTAGGATTCGTATTCCAAATTCGTCGGCTGATCTAATAAGGCCTCTATTGCATTTTTCCCCTTCAGTACATAATCTAGTTTAGAGTCACATATTGCTTTAGTCATCGTGTCTCTTTTATGTCCTTTAATGTAGGAACATTTCTACAGCCTTCCTTTGTGTTTTGTGATTTTAACATTTTGGGAGAATCACCCTTTTGTATAATAGAACCTTACTTACTTGAGGTTTACCTGATATTTCCTCATAATTATATCCAGGTTATACATTTCTGGACATACTACTAGGTGGGTGATGTGTGGCTTTCCCAGGATATCATATCTGGAGATATGATGTCTGCTGGTCTTCACTGGTAATTTTAATTTTGATCAAATTCAACACTGCCTCTATATTTATAATAAGTACTTAGCATTCCACCGTAAGCAAGTGTTCTCCCTTCTCCTTCAATTATTTATTTCATTAGCTATCTACTTACCTATCTATAGTCGACCCTTGAACAACAGGGGTTTGAACAATGTGGTTCCACTTATACACAAATTTTCTTCAGTCTCTGCCACCCTTGAGATAGAAAGACCAACCCTTCCTCTTCTTCCTCCTCCTAGTCTATTGAATGGAATGACAAGAGCTTTATAGTAATTTACTTCCATTTAATAAATAGTAAATATATTTCTCTTCCTTGTGATTTTTTAATAACATTTCCTTTTTTCTAGCTTACTTTATTGTAAGTATACAGTACATAACACATATAACATACAAAATATGTGTTACTTGACTATGTTATTGGTAAGGCTTCCAGTTAACAATAGCCAATTTGTAGCTAAGTTTGGGAGGAGTCAAAAGCCACATGCAGATTTTCAAATGCTTGGAGGGTTGGCATCCCTAATCTCTACATTGTTCAGAGGTCAACTGTACTTAGTTATCTATTTATTATCCACATTGACTCATGAATGCCAATGTTAACAATTTATAATTCATTACTGAGCAGGTGGGGGGCCCTTCATATTGTTTCCTATGTCCCTGTGATATGCTCTCATCATTATCTCGTTTAGAACTTACTTTCTGAAATAAAATGTTACACTGTCCTCTTCCACCTACCCTGGAATCAGTTATTTCTCTGAGGAATCCTTTTTCTTTCAGTAGGAATAGAATTAGAGACCAAGATCTGGGCACTTGATGTGTCCCTTGCTACTGGGGTATCTTTGCTTCTTAGTTCATTTAGCAGACAGAGCTAGGACATACACACATTCACAGAGAATGAGAGGGAGAAACACACACATACATATATACACTCATACATAGACATGTGAACATATATACATTTACATATGCACATATATATGCATATATTCATACATATAAATATATATTAAAAATCATGAGTTCACATAAAAGCCTTCAATTCAAATCCGTCCCACAAGGTCCTCTTTCACCTCCTCCAATCCATATTTGTATGCACCTTCCTTAACAATGAAAACCATACCTCAGATTATCAACTTTTTTGCTCAAACTTGTGATATATCTAAGATAGTTTTATAATTGCTTTACCCATACCATCCCAATAAACCAACCTACTAAAAATAATTAAGAATTTGTTTCCAATTCTTTTTTTTTTCTTTTTTTCTGAGACAGAGTCTTATTCCATCACACAGGCGCAATCTCGACTCACTGGAACCTCCACTTCTTGGGTTCAGAGGATTCTCGTGCCTCAGCCTTCTGAGTAGCTGGAATTACAAGCACATGCCACAATGCCCAGCTAATCTTTGTATTTTTAGTAGAGACTGGATTTTGCCATGTTGGCCAGGCTCGTCTCAAACTGCTGACCTCAAGTAACCCACCCGCCTCAGCCTCCCAAAGTCTTGGGATTACAGGCATGAGCCACCGCACCCGCCCTGTTTCCAATTCTAACATTCACTACCCACTCACCCTCCAATTCCAGCCCCCATCGAAGACTGATATAGTCAAATACTATGGTTACCTGGATTATTACTTCTTTTTTTCCCTTCAGTGTAGTTAAGGGCATTCATTTGAAATAAAACTGCTCATTTGTTTCCATTTGTTTTCAGTTTAGTTTTTAACTTTTCCCATTCTTACTGATTTATTTTTATTTTTTAATATATGAAACATTGAAATCTTTCCAAAAGATAAATACGTATTTTTTGAAGTGTAGTCAAAGAAGTGTTACGCCCCCTGTTGGGGATGCTGCGCCACTTGGGACAGAAAAGTCTCAATTTGCAACATTTGCTGATTTCCATGGTGTAAATACACCCACAACAGTGGCTAATTTCACACTACCAACATAATGTCAGCCAGCTTGCAAAACTCCTGGAAACTTAACAATTGGGTCTTGCAAGCCAGTACAAATAAACAGCAGCATACCAGTGCTTGCACTTTACCTCCTCACCATCCCTTGTAGATAACTAACATCATTGTTTTCTGGTTTATCTTCATCGTGTTTATATAGCCAAGTAGTTACGTGTATGTTTTCCTATTTTCCTATCTTTTTTAGACAAAAATATAGTACAACATATATGTTCTTTTGAGTTGTGTAAAGTAGGTAAATATTAACACTACTAAAATAATAATTTATTATTGGAAGTACTAAAAGGACTCTGAAATTTATTATCCTAAATACTATCTTATTATTTTAGATGCTAAGTATAATGTTTATAAAATGACAGTTTTCAACCATGGCTGCTTATTAGAATTACTTGAGGAATTAAAATATATATATTGCTGTTTAGGCCCTATTCTGAACCAACGGAATCAATTTCTGGAAGGAAGAGCAAAGGGCATGTTGGCACTTGGGTATCAGAATGTATTTAAATTCCTCAGATGTTTTTAATATGCATCCAGCGGTAAGAGCCATTGCCATAAAGGAAATATTATGTATTTAAAATTAATAATTGAAGACATAAGGCAATTCAATGCATTTAGATAAAATGCCCGACAACTCCTAAATCAATGACTAAAATAAGCATCTCAGAAATGTATCTGTCTTTATTCCTACAAACCAGAAATTCTGTGTTCTAAGTCTACTTTGTTAATTGTGTTATTTCTTTTTCTATCATAATCACTTATATGTATCTATTCATATTCAAATAAACATTAACATTACCCCTAGCAGGTTATCCTGTTTAAACTCTTCCATATCTTTTACTGCAGAACCATTATTCTTTTCCCCATTATCCCCTTAAACCAAATTGATATCATATTCTTTTCTATTTCTAAAAATATATTTTAAAATATGATTGGTGTCAAGTGATGTAAGGTTAGGGCTACATATCAGATTAACAGAAATAGTATGAAACCTGAGATTTTATTTGTAAAAATCGTATTTTTAAAAAATCAAGGGTACACATACACACACATGCATGCACAGGCACATGTGCAAGCGCACGTGAGCGCACACAAACACACACACACACACACACATACACAGAAAATATCCTGTCTTCCCCACATCCATCTCTTGTAGTACCTTAAGCATCATTAAGTTGCTTGATGCAGAAATCTAGTATTCATTCTTGATTCCTCCCAGTCCCTTATAACATCATCTAGCCCATTAAAAATCATGTTAATTTTATCTCCAAATATACTTGCAATCTATCTACTTGTCTCCAAGGAGGTGTCTCTTAAGTACAATAAAATCAAAGTAGTCGTCTATAGTCACCTGAAGGTTAATAATCTTCCCAAGTTAAATAAGATAATCAGAGCCATACATAACACAGGTGGATAAATATCACAATCACTTTGGTCTGGAGGCTGCCACATAATAAAGGTTTGCTAGTATTATAATTGTCTTGCCTTACAAATATGTTAGATACCTTCAGTTCCTCTTAGTATATTCCTGGGAGTATGTGAAATGGTTATTGCAAAATATATTCTATGACTGTTGTATCACTAGTGAAGGTCCCAGTGGCAGCTGTAGAAATGACCTATGGCCAGGCTCCACAGAATGCCTGCAGAACCTTTTCAGAAAGAGATGCAAGCCTATATAGCTTACATGTTAACACTCCACACATTCATTGGCAAAGTATATTTTAAAACAGACTAAAGAAGACATTTCTTATAAACTGAACTGAACATTCATATATGCAAATTTGCTTAATAGAAAATGTTTAATAGATGGTTCTATTCAAATATTCATCTGTGTATTTCTAATTTTATTTCACTTCATTTTACCCATATGTTTTGGCAATATATTTTTCCTAGACCATGTCTATTTCCAATTTGCTTAAATATCACTTTTCTTCTTATAACCTTTAAACATCATTGAATGTGTTGCTGGCCTCACACTATGCCTATTAGACTCTATATATGAAAATGGCTGTAGACCATTACCTGGGATTGAGAAAGAAAAGCAGGAGATGCATCATTTGCATTTGGTGTCATACTGTCTATCTTCTGAAATTGACTTTTAATGTCATATTTTCCAGGCCCTGGTACTCCCTAAATCACAAAAAGAAATACATGTTCTCATTAAGAAAGGATCTATAGCACCTAAGGGAAGAGTTGGCTAAATATCTGAACCACAGCCACAGAGTTTTTAAGTGAATTCCTATATAATATTACCAAAGCACTTCATTAAAAGGCAAGCTGGAACAAACTTAAGAGCAGCAAAAAAAATTTCCTTAGCAAAGCGGCCCTTGAACCTGAAAACACACTACCTGAAACTTTGCTGCCCTCTACTGATAAAGCTCAGAAAAAATTATCCAGCTCTTCACATGATTAAATACTAAAATGAAGAAAGAAAAATGAAAAATGACTTCTCTAGTTCTTCCATTTAAAAGTATACAGCTAGCTTGTCTAAAAAATTTTGTACCGTCTTTTTAAATGTATGTAAATCAATGTGTTTTTTCCAACAAATAGGCTTTAGGAAATAGTTTACATATGTTAATTGTAAGAAATTAAGCTTTTAACTAGATACTTTATAACAGATAAGAATTAATTCAGTAAGTTCTGAGGTTGAGTTTTTTATTTTCTTAGTCATATAAATAAATATTAAGAAGTACTATTTTTTCATCATCAAATATTTTAATTACGTTGTAAAGTACCTTTTATACTAAAAAATAAAGTTAGATTCAAATCTTCTGCTTCATACATACCTAAACTATTTTTCTTTGTCTGAAAGAATTACTCCTTGATTTACTAATTGAATAATTGGCTTATAAATTAGATGTATAATGAAGTTCTATCATTATATCCTGTCATTTCTATCTTTATAATATTTCCAAATCCAACCACTTCTCTCCACCTCCACAACTACTACTCTGATCAAAGCCACTACCATCTCTTACCTGAATTATTATAAAAGTCCCCTAACTGTCCCCTGCTCCCATCCTTGTCCATCTTCAGTCTACTGACATAGCAGCCAGTGAAGCAGCTGTTCCACAATCCGAGTCAGATTGTATCACTCCGCTTCTCAAACCCACCCAGTGGTTGCCAATCTCAGAACACAAGTCAAATCCTTAATATGGTCTGAATGTCACACACACACACACACACACACACACACACACACACATTACCTCTCTAACCTCATCTCCTACTACCGTCTCCCCTCATTCACTTTGCTACATATCTTCCTCAAACAGATCAGGCATATATCTGCTTCAGGACCTTGGCATTTGGCAGTCTGTCTGCTTCAAATGTTCTCTTCAGATTACGCCTTCATTATAATCAGGTCACTACACAATGTCACCTTCTCAATGAGTCATTTCCAGGCCACCTAATCTAAAATTTCATTACCACCTCCAAACAATTTATGTCCCCTTCTCTGCTTTTTTTAACCTTATTATTTATTACTATCCAAAATAAAATTTTCTGCTATATTCTAAGCTCCAGAAAGACCAAGTCATTTTCTTTTTCTGTTTGGCTCACTACTATATCTCTAGAGTATAGAAGAGTACCTGAAACACAGTAGGGTTCAGTTAATATTTGCAAGAAGAATGGATGGGTACATGAATTGAATCCTACATTTTCACTGACTACATTATGAATTTGATGATGGGTTCCTATTGAAAATAATGTGGCTCCAAATAAGTGCATTAGCCATTTCTAATTCTTATATTTTGTTTTTTGATATGGGGTCTCACTCTGTTACCCAGGCTGGAGTGCAGTGGTCCAATCTCATCTCACTGCAACCTCCGCCTCCCGTGCTCAAGCAGTCCTCCACCCCAGCCTCCTGAGTAGCTGGAACCACAGGCATGCGCCACCAGGCCCGGCTAACTTTTGTTTTTTTGGTAGAGATGGGTTTTTGCCATGTTGATCTTGGGTTCCCCAGACTGGTCTTGAACCGAGCTCAAGCAATCTGCCCGCCTTGGCCTCCCAAAGTTCTGGGATTACAGGCGTGAGCCACTGCGCCTGGCCAGCCATTTCTAATTATGATAAAATATGTAAATCCTATGTATTTTTTTAAACTGATAATAATTTGAAAAAAAAAATTAGGAGAAACTAAAAATTTATGAGAAACTAATACAGAAGTATCTTTTATTTTAAATAGGTTAGATTCTAAAAAGTTATCCAAAAGTGCATGACACCTTGGCTTAAATGAGCAGATTCTTGCCATTATTTGCTGGCTGGTAGAAAAGAGGCACTTCAGCAATGATATGTAAGATTTTTTTTATCTATCAACTTGTAGTAAGTTAAGTTCAGAAGAAAAGAAACTTCTACACAATTCTGTGGCTATATAAACCTGCAAAATATGCAATAAATATAGAAATATGGGGAGCATAAATTCAAATACATAGCGTTAGCCTATTTTCTGAAGCTATACAGATATGCCGTATTCTTCTTCTCCCTATACAGTACTCCTTCCTTATCCAGAAGGGATAGGTTCCAAGTCTCCCAGTGAATGCCTGAAACTGAGGATAGTATGAAACCCTATATACACTATGTTTTTTTCTATACATATATATCTATGATAAAGTTTAACATATTTTAGACACAGAAAGATTAATAACAATAATTAATAATAAAATAGAACAATTATAATAAATGTTGTTCACAATTTCACAGAAGATTCATACTTACTGCAGATCTTAGCAACCTCAACATGTAATTTTTTTCTTTCCTTATTGTCAATAACTTTCACCTTTCCAAAGGAAGCACTTTACAACTTCTCTTTGGCATATCCAACTTGCTAGCATCACTATTCTTGCACTTTGGAGCCATTATTAGTTAAAATAAGGGTTCTTTGAACACAAGCACTGGGATACCCCAACAGTCAATCTGATAACCAAAACAGCTACTAAGTGACTAATGGGCTTCACCTACCAGGTGGGACAAAGCAAGAAGTTGAGAGATTTCATCACACTACACAGAATGGCATGCAATTTTAAACCAAATTGTTTACTTCTGGAATTTTCCATTTAATATTTTCAGACTGTGGTTCATCACAAGTAACTAAAACCACAGGAGGTGAAGGTGCAGATAAAGGGACAGTGCTATATAGGCCAACATGGTCAAAACAATCAGCTACTAACAAACCAGAATTACTTTTCTACTATTTTCAACAGTTGTGTAAGTGGTCACTACTAGGGGTCATAGGGAAAAGATTACATGTGAATTATAAATGAATATACTTCAACTTAAGAAGAATTTTTTGCATAAAGGGACAAATGAAATCTTGAATCCTTCAAGAAATACTTCCTTTTTCTTTTCTTCTGCTTTTTTGTAAAGATCCTAATGTTATTGAACTTTCCTTCACTAAAATAACATAGAACAATCAAATGAGGTCCTTGCTTCTAAAAAGCTAGGTTTCGGATTTAATAAGCCACTTAGAAATAAGCTCCAAAATAAGTCTGTGACAACTGACCACTAAAGGGCAGGCTTCCACTTATGACATTATAAAGAAGGAAAAAACACTTTGAGGAGACCAACCCTCAAAGTTGAAAATGCTGTGATGTTCATCCTGTTTTCCAAATTGTGACCAAAAGACAACCTGCATTAATATCAACCTATTAAATACATAGCCCCCCAGTTCTCATCTTAGACCTAATGAATCAGAATCTTGTTGAGTATGGGAATCTACTTTTTAATAAGCCCCACAGATGATTCTCAAGCACAGTAAAGAACCACAGACTGGCACAAAATGCATCACTACCATAGCATCTTTTAGTAATCACATCTATTCTAAGGAAAAAGACCCAGACCTTGAAAGTATACTGCCGTGGAAACAAAGCTTAGAATTTATTGAAACAGGTTATTTATGGCATCTTTTCATCTGTAACCTAACAAAAAATGATTTTCTTTCTTTAAAAACTGAAGTATAATCTTCCATTTGATCACATTATGTGCAGGGATTGGAAAACTGGGGAAAAAACATACAGTTTAAACTTCATTCCTATACCATCATCAGTAATGATTATTACTATCATTTTTTTCTTCCAATAGGTTTTTGGGAAACAGATGTTATTTGGTTACATGAGTAAATTCTTTAGTGGTGATTTCTGAGATTTTGGAGCACCCATCACCCAGGCAGTGTACACTCTACCCAAAGTGTATTCTTTTATCCCTCACCTCCATCCCACCCTTTCTCTCGAGTCCCCAAAGCCCATTGTATCATTCTTATGCCTTTGAGTCCTCATAGCTTAGCTCCCACTTATGAGTGAGACTGGGTTTCCATTCCTGGGTTACTTCACTTAGATTAATGGTCTCCAATTCCACCCAGGTTGCTGTGAATGCCATTATTTCGTTCCTTTTTATGGCTGAGTAGTATTCCATGGTGTATATATACACACATATATATACATACACACACACACACATATATATACACACATATACATATATATGTGTGTATATATATGTGTGTGTGTGTATATATGTATATGTGTGTGTGTGTGTATATATATACACCATGGAATACTACTCAGTGCGTGTGTGTGTGTGTGTGTGTGTGTGTGTGTATATATGTACATATATATATGTGTGTGTGTGTATATATATATATATGTATATATACCACATTTTCTTTATCCACTCATTGATGGGCATTTGGGCTCCTTCCATACTTTTGCAATTGCAAATTGTGCTGCTATAAACATGTGTGTGCAAGTATCTTTTTCGTACAGTGACTGATTTTCCTCTGGGTAGATACCCAGTAGTGGGATTGCTGGATCAAATGGTAGATCTACTTTTAGTTTTTTAAGGAATTTCCACACTGTTTTCCATAGTGGTTTTAATAGTTTACATTCCCACCAAACAGTGGAAAACTGTTCCCTTTTCACCACATCCATGCCAACATCTAATTTAAAAAATTTTTTTTATTATGGCCATTCTTGCAGGAGAAAGGTGGTGTCACATTGTGATTTTTATTTGCATTTCCCCAACAATTATTGATGTTCAGCATTTTTTCATATGTTTGTTGGCCCTTTGTATATCTTCTTTTGAGAATTGTCTATTCATGTCCTTTGCCCACTTTTTATGAAATTGTTTGTTTTCTTTCTTGCTGATTAGAGTTTCTTATAAATTCTGAATATTAGTCCTTTCTCAGATGTATAGATTGTGAAGATTTTCTCCCACTCTATGGGTTGTCTGTTTACCCTGCTGATTATTACTTTTGCTGTGCAGAAGCTTTTTAGTTTAATTAAATCCCATCCATTTATCTTTGTTTCTGTTGCGTTTGCTATTGGGTTCTTGGTCATGAAGTCTTTGCCTAGGCTAACGTCTAGAAGGGTTTTTCCAATGTTATCTTCTAGAATTTTTAGGGTTTCAAGAATTAGATTTAAGTCTTTGATGAATCTTGAGCTGATTTTTGTATACAGTGAGAGATGAGGATCCAGTTTCATTCATTCACATGTGGCTGGCCAATTAACCCAGCACCATTTGTTGAATAGGGTGTCCTTTCACCACTTTATGTTTTTGTTTGCTTTGTCAAAGATCAGTTGACTGTAAGTTTTTGGGTTTATTTCTAGCTTCTCTATTCTGTTCCATTGGTCTGTGTGCCTATTTCTGTATCAGTACCATGCTGTTTTGGTGACTATAGCCTTGTAGTATAGTTTCAAGTCGAGTAATGTAATGCCTTCAGATTTGTTCTTTTTGCTTAGTCTTTCTTTGGCTATGTGGGTCTTTTTTGGTTCTGTATGAATTTTAGGATTGTTTTTCCTAGTTCTGTGAAGAATTATGGTGGTATTAATGAGAATTGCATTGAATCTGTAGATTGCTTTGGCAATATGGTCATTTTTACAAGATTGATTCTACCCATCCAAGAGCATGGGATGTGTTTCCATTTATTTGTGCCATCTATGATTTCTTTCAGCAGTGTAGTTTTCCTTTGAGAGGTCTTTCACCTCCTTAGTTAAGTATATACCTAAGTATTTTTTTAAGCTATTGTAAAAGGGTTGAGTCTTGATTTGATTCTCAGCTTAATCACTGTTGGTATAAGCAGACCTACTGATTTGTGTACAGTAATTTTGTACCCTGAAACTTTGCTGAATTCATTTACCAATTCTAGGAGCTTTTTGGATGAATCTTTCAGGTCTTCAGGTATATGATAATGTCATCAGCAAATAGCAATAGTTTGACAACTTCCTCTTTACCAATTTGGATACCCTTTATTTCTTTCTCTTGTCTGATTGCTCTGGCTAGGATTTCCAGTACTATGTTGAGTAGAAGTGATGAAAGTGGGCATCCTGGTCTTGCTCCAGTTCTCAGGAAGAATGTTTTCAACTTTTTTCTGTTTACTATAATGTTGCCTGTGGGTTTATCATAGATGACTTTTATTACCTTAAGGTGTGTCCCTTCTATGCCGATTTTGCTGAGGGTTTAATCCTAAAGGAATGCTGGATTTTGTCAAATGCTTTTTCTGTGTCTATTGAAATGATCAAGTGATTTTTAATTCTATTTATGTAGTATATCACATTTATTGACTTGCAGATGTCAAACCATCCCTGCATCCCTGGTATGAAACCCACTTGATCATAGTGGATTATCTTTTCTATATGCTGTTGGATTCTGTTAGCTGGTATTTTGTTGAGGATTTTTGCATCTGTGTTCATCAGGGATATTGGTCTTTAGTTTTCTTTTCTTTTCTTTTTTTTATTTTTTGTTATGTCCTTTCCTGGTTTTAGCATTAGGGTGATACTGGCTTCATAGAATAATTGTTGGAGGATTCCCTCTCTATCTTGTGGGATAGTATCAATAGGATTGGTACCAATTCTTCTTTGAACGTCTGACAGAACTCAGCTGTGAATCTATCTGGTCTTGGACTTTTTATTGTTGGTAGCTTTTTAATTACCATTTCAATCTTGCTGCTTGTTATTGGTCTGTTCAGAGTTTCTCTTTCTTCCTGGTTTAATCTAAAAGGGTCACCTATTTCCAGGAATTTATCCATCTCCTCTAGGTCTTCTAGTTTATGTGCGTAAAGGTGTTCAAAATAGCCTTGAATGATCTTTTGTATTTCTGTGGTATCAGTTTTAATAGTTCCTGTTTCATTTCTAATTAAGCTTATTTGGATCTTCTCTCTTCATTTCTTCATTAATCTCACTAATGATCTATTAATTTTATTTATCTTTTCAAATAACCAGTTTTTTGTTTCATTTATCTTTTGTATTGTTTTGTTGTTGTTGTTGTTTCAATTCATTTAGTTCTTCCCTGATTTTTGTTACTTCTTTTCTTCTACTTCTATATTACACAGGTTTGAGAGGTTGTATCATTCTTACCATTCAGTTCAAAGAATTTTTTAATTTCCAACTTTATTTCATTGTTAACCCAACGTTCACTCAGGAGCAGGTTATTTAATTTCCATGTATTTGCATGGTTTTGAGGGATCCCTTTGTAACTGATTTCCAATTTTATTCCACTGTGGTCTGAGAGAATACTTGCAATATTTTCATTTTGTTTTAATTTGTTGAGACTTGTTTTGTGGCCTATCATATGGCCTACCTTGGAGAATGTTTCATGCGTTGATGAATAGAACGTATATTCTGCAGTTGTTGGGTAGAATGCTCCGTAAATATCTGTTAAGTCCATTCGTTGTAGGGTATAGTTTAAGTCTATTGCCTCCCCTATCCCCTAGGGATGTGGCTTCCTGAGACCTGAGCTGCAGTGATTATTGTTTCTCTTCCAGATCTAGCCACCCGGCAGAGATACTGAACTCCAGGCTGGTACAGGGGAGTATCTGCAAAGCGATGTGACCCATCTTCAGGTCTCTCAGCCATGAATACCAGCACCTACTCTGGTGGAGGTAGCAGGGGAGTGAAGTGGACTCTGTAAGGGTCCTTGATTGTATTTTTGTTAAGTGTACTGGTTTTGTGTTGGTTGGCCCCAAGCTATGAGGTGGCACTTTCAAGAGCACATCAGCTGCAGTTGCATAGGGAGGATCAGGCAGTGGATGCAGCCATAGAGCTCCCAAGAGATTATGTCCTTTGTCTTCAGCTATAAGGGCAGGTAGAGAAAGATCATCAGGTTGGGGCAGAGTTAGGTGTGTCTGAGCTCAGCCTCTCCTTGGGTAGGACTTGCTGTGGCTGCTGTGAGATAATAGGGATGTGGTTCCCAGGCCAATGGAGTTATGTTCCCAGAGGGATTATGGTTGTCTTTGCTGCATCACACAGGTCACCAGGAAAGTGGCAGAGAGCCGGCATCCACAGGTCTCACCCTACTCCCCCATGCTGCCTGCACCCCGAAAGGCCAGTCTCACTCCCACCATTGCCCCCTCACCCCCCCACCCCCTGCAATAGCACTGAGTTTATTTCCAGGAAGCCAGTGAACAGGGATGAGAACTTGCCCAAGGCTACAAGCCTCCCAGCTGAGAAAGCAAGCTGACTCACAGTTCCTTGGCTGTCCCACAAAGCCTGCAGTGGCAATCACCTCCTTCAATGTGTCTGTGAATTCTCATGGCTTTCACGGTATGTTTCTGTGATAGTTCTTGGAGGAAAAGTATACAATGTGGGTCTCCCCACACGGCTCTGTCTGTCCAAGTGGAAGCTGCAAGTTAGTCCTGCCTCCTATCCACCATTTTCCTTTTGGGTTGTCTTTTTTAAGTCAGGTTACATTTTAAAAAGATAAATTGATAGGAAACTAAGATGGCTGACTAGACACAGCCAAGAGGAACATCTGCCACTGAGAAACCAGGACATTGGGAAGAGACTAGCACACCCTGAGTAGATGTTCAAAGGGAAGGCACTAAAAATGAACAGATAGAGAATACAGATGTTGAGCTAAAGTGGGAGGAAGCTGGGAACCCTGCATGGGGTTACCACACACCAGGACTCATTTCTGGTCCCCAGTGACTCCTAGGAAACAGAAATGAGGCCAGTCAACTGAACCCACCAGATATGGTTTTGCTGTGTCCCCACCCAAATCTCATGTTGAACTGTAAACCCCACATGTTGAAGGAAGCCATGGTGGGAGGTAACTGGATAATGGAGGCAGATTTCTTTCTCTACAATGAGAACTACAAAACCCTGCTGAAACAAATCAGAGATGACACAAACAGACAAAAAAAAATTCCATGCTCTGAGATAGTAAGAATCAATATTGTTAAAATACCCATACTGCCCAAAGCAATTTATAGATTCAGTACTATTCCTATTAAACTACCAATGACATTCTTCATAGAATTAGAAAAAAGAAAGCTATTTTAAAATTTATATTGAACCAAAAAAGAGACTGAATTGTCAGAGTAATTCTAAGCAAAAAGAACAAAGCTGGAGACATCACACTACCTGACTTCAAACTATACTACAAGGCTACAGTAACCAAAACAGCATGGTACTGGTACAGAAGCAGACACATAGACCAATAGAGCAGAATAGAGAGCCCAGAAAGAATGCTACACACCTACTACCATCTGAACCATCTGATCTTCAACAAAGTCAACACAAACAAGCAATGGTGAAAGAACTCCTTGTTTAATAGATGATTATAGGATAACTAGCCACACGCAGAGGATTGAAACTGGATCCCTTCCTTAAACTGGATCCCTTTCTTGCACCAAATCAACTCAAGATGGATTAAAGACTTAACTGTGAAATCTAAAACTATAAAATTCCTGAAAGATAACTCAGGAAATACCCTTTTGGACATAGGACTTGGCAAAGATTTCATGACAAAGACACCAAAACCAATTGCAACAAAAACAAAGATTAATAAATAGGACCTAATTAAACTAAAGAGCTCTGTGCAGCAAAAGAAACTATTAACAGAGTAAACAGACAACCTATTGAATGAGAGAAAAATTTGGAAACTATGTATCTGACAAAGATCTAATATCCACAATCTATAAGGAACCTACCTAAACAAATTAACAAGCAAAGAACAAACAACCCCTTTTGCCTACTTTAAAAAGTAGGCAAAAGACATGAACAGACATTTTTCAAAAGAAAACATACAATGCAGCCAACAAGCATGTGAAAAAAATGCTCAACATCACTAATCATTAGAGAAATGCAAATAAAAATGACAATCAGGTACCATTTCACTCTGGTCAGGATGGCTATTACTAAAAAGTCAAAAAATAACAGATGCAGGCAAGGTGGCAGAGAAAAAGGAATGCTTATACACTGCTGGTGGGAATGTAAATTAGTTCAGCCATTGCTGGAAAGCAGTTTGGCAATTTCTCAAAGAACTTAAAACAAAATTATCATTTGACCAAGCAATCCCATTACTGGGTATCTATTCAAAGGAATATAAATCATTCTACCATGAAGACACATGCATGCATATGATCATTGCAGCACTATACACAATAGCAAAGGCATGGAATCAATCTGAATGCCCATCAGTAGTGGACTGGATGTATTAGTCCATTCTCACATTGCTATAATGAAATTCTTGAGTAATTTATAAGAAAAGAGATTTAATTGGCTCACAGTTCTGCAGGCTATACAGGAAGCATAGCACCAGCATCTGCTTTTAAGGAGGACTCTGGAAGCCTACAATTATGGCAGAAGGCAAAGGGGGAGTAGGCACTTTACATGGCAAAAGAAAGGGGCAAAAGAGCAATGGAGAAGGTGTTACTTTTAAATGGCCAGATCTCACGAGAACTCACCCACTATCGTGAGGACAGTACCAAGGGGGTGGTGCTAAACTATTCACGAGAAATCCTTCCTTATGATTCAATCACCTCCCACCAAGTCCCACTTTCCAACATTGGAAATTACATTTCAATATGCGATTTGGGTGATAATGCATATCGAAACTATGTCACTGGACAAAGAAAATGTGGTACATATACACCATGGAATACTATGCAGCCATACAATACAAGAATAAGATCATGTCCTCTGCAGCAATATAGATGGAGCTGGAGGTCATTATCCTAAATGAACTAACACAGGAACAGAAAACCAAATACTACATGTTCTCACTTGTAAGTGAGAGGTAAACATTGAATACATATGGACACAAAAAAGGGAACAAAAGACACTGGGGTCTACTTGCATCAGATCCCTGTGAAACGCAATTTACCTATATAACAAACCTGCCCAGGTACCCCTGAACCTAAAATGAAAAATTTTTTAAAAAGATAAATCCGACTGCCTATGAAGAAGATATTAAAGAACGGAGTGCGAAAAGAAGCGGAGACACCAGTAAAAAGGCTATTTCAAAAATGCGGTCAAGAGACAATATCTTCTTTGACTAGAAAATAGTTCGGTGATGATAAAATAATAATTAGAATAATAATGAGTCATGATAGATGGTCTACAAAGGTTGTCACCAAAAATGCCTCTTATCCCTGTAATCCCATGCTTCCAATTAGAAGATGGAATCCATTTCCCTCGCCTTGAATCTGACTGGCACAGTGAAAATTATGTAGCACCAATTCTGAGCCTAGGCCTTAACATGCATATGTTCCACATTTGCACTCTCAGAGCCCAGAGCATCCTTACAAGTAGTCTAACTACCTAGACAAAAAATGAGGCCCAGCCAACTCCCAGTTGTTACAGCCAACCCCTCTGAGGTGTCATACATGTAAATATCTTGGATATTCCAGCCCCAGCACCAAATGAATGCAGCCAAATGAGTCACCCCAGCTGATACGACATGGACTAGAAATACTACATGCATCAGAAAAACTACCTAAGCCCAGTGAACCCAGAGAAGCATTCTACTGAGAAGGTTAACTCCAGTAAGTTTGGAATCAGCATGAGCCATTTTCCTAAAGTACCTAAAAGGCACTGATCCCTGGTCAAAATATGAAACTACTAATTAATATTATTGTTTTGTAAGTATGGGTCCTATGAGTTTTGGAGTGGTTTGCATCAGCTTGTGAGCACTGCTAATCAATAACAGTGACAGTGATTATTTGTACCTGGTCTCAGTGAGACCCATGGAGGGCTCTACTGTTGGTGCTAGTTAGGTAATAATATACCTAAATGTCCAGCAAAGTGTAAAAAACCCTGGCAAGACTCCATTTTGTGCTCCCTGATTCTGTGGTGTTCCATGCACATGTCAGTGGTTCCTGATCCAAGACAGAAAGCATGTCCTGTTATGGCCTTAGAGAGGGGAGAAAAAGTTCACGCTGGCCTCTCTGAAACCCTACGGTCTTTGACTATAAAGAATATTCTTAACTTTAGTGCTCTTTCTATTTGTATTTTTTTCTGTAATAAACTATAGATTTAAGCATTGTCATTTTGCTTTAGTAATCGAACCCTGTCTGACATTATTGGGGCAATCATGGAAAATAACAATTTGTTTTAAGGCACTACATTTTGGAGTGACTGGCTATGCAGAAACAAATAACTGAAACAATATTTACCAAGAACATAGTATTTGCCAGGCACATTTCAATTCACAGATTTTTAAAAACTGTGCCACAAAGAAATTATTTCAAAAACAACATAGCTTGCAAGTGGTTGGGACAGATAGTATTGGTTTCTAGTACAATCCTAGTTACCAACTTCCCTTTTCCTAGCCATCTTTCACATAGAGGTGACTATGACACACTCCTGGCTAATGAATGTAAGCAATTATCAGATAGAGAAAAGAGAAACCAGGGCAAGGCCAGGCACGGTGGCTCATGCCTGTAATCCCAGCAGTTTGGGAGGCCGAGGTGGGCAGATCATTTGAGGTCAGGAACTGGAGACCAGCCTAGCCAACATGGCAAAACCCCATCTCTACTAAAAATACAAAAATTAGCCGTGGTGGCATGGGCTTGTAATTCCAGTTACTCGGGCGGCTGAGGCATGAGAATCGCTTGAACCCAGGAGGCAGAGGTGGTAGTGAGCTGAGATCATGCCACTACTCTCCAGCCTAAGTGACGGAGTGAGACTCTGTCTCAAAAAACAAAAAAGAAACCAGGGCAAGGTTGGGAGAAAAACTAATTTAATTTTGAAATGTTAGTTTTGTAGTTCCTGTAAACCAAGGGGCAGGTGTCATATAGACAATAATTCATGGAGGTCTGGAGCTCAGTGGAGAGGTCAGGGATGTAAATACACATTGGAAGTGATCTGTATATTTGGAAGTGATTACTGTATATACATGGCATCTGAGGCCATGAAATTAAATGTGGTGTCCAGAGATATTTCTGTGGAGGAAAAAGTGAAAACGGCTAATAATATGTAATATTTATGTGGTTCTCAGTATTATATCCATTTTAATACTATATTGTTAATATCACTAATCTCTTTATAATGGCCCATATGAACCTGTGGATCATTCTAATCTTTAGACTCATTCTAATATAATCTTGATATCATTTACTATATTTTCCAGCTAACATCTAGATTGAATATTTTCATCAGACTGATAACTATTCCATTTTCCAGAGCTAATGAAAATATATCAATTTTAATTCCTAAAAACAAGATAATATTCAGCATCCTCTTTCTGTTATGTCATCTTATAATAAGGAAAAACAAACTTATAAGCAACTTAAAATGAAAGTTTGAAACTTACAATATTTTCAGGCTACTTCTATCAACCTAACTTTTGCTATATGATTATACTTGACACTATCTTCTTAACAAAAGAAAATAGTTCTTTTATTTTAAATGGACTATATTTTAAAAGTATGTGCTAAATACAGTTAACTCTTTAAGTGATCTAATCCTCATGATTGATTGAATACAGAAATATATAAATTTGACTTGAAACTGTAGAAAAGAACATATATCTATTACAATTGTTTGCATAATTGCAACATAAATTTTGGTTAATTTAGAAAGTATAATGCATTCTTTGTTTCTGTTCTCAGTAAACAAACATGCTCTATGTGGTTCCTTTTAAACTGATTAAATTTAAACAAAATCACATAAACATGCTAAGGAAAACTCTAAGTAAAAATAAATAATTTGAAAATTAACTTTGTATTAATCATACCATTGCAAGTGTCACTGGGTCTCAGATGCAGCACTTAGGGTATATGCCATTCAAATGAGAAAAATTTAATTGGTGACAGGGCACGTTTTGCAGGATAAATCATATACTAGTTAGCTGACTATATGTTCAGTAACAGAAATGGAAACCAAAAGTAGCTTTTCCATATAAATTTAGGCAAGTAAATCAAGAAAGGCAGAATTTAAGTGTAAGCTGCTAGGTTTTACTGTATATTAGTATTGCTTTGGAGTTGATGGTTGTCTTATGCAGTTTTAACCAAACATGAAATTGAGTAAAACTGATGAAAAGCCACTTTGATTCCATATTACATCTGCTGAGTAACAATTCGTGTCACCACTGGTATTAGTAATTCAGCTGAGTCAAAAATTTAATATCGTAAATCTGAAGCTACACTCCCAAGTTCTGAAGTAAAGTAAATATGAGTAAATGTGGCCATCCTGAAAATCTCACCACAATAATCAAGAATTACATAAGGCTTTTGTACTCAAAATTTTTTCACCAAGAGGAAATCTATACAAATAGCTTGTATAGGTTTCCTGTAATTACTATACCCTATGTGGTACATTATCTAGTAGCAGTCAAGATTTATAATGTCTATTTTGGTAAATTGGTGCTATGTAAATGTTCGGAGTTCATTAACATTTATTACTATGCAATGCAACGTGAACTTCCACAGAGTTACTTAATGTCAGTATAGTCTTCCTGCTCTTTACAAGTCCAAATTCCTCTTTTTAAAAGGAAAAGAAACATTATCACTTAATGAATAATACACAGACAATTAAACACATCCAAATGAAATAATGTTAAGGGTTATAAATCTCAAATGAAGCTAAAGTACCCATATAAGATTAATTATTATTACACTTGCAAAGATAGAGAATTCAAATGCCTGCTAGGGCAAGGCAGGCAAATAAGTGCTAAATGGAAAACGGCCTACAGGAAATCACTCATGCTTATCCTCAGGAGCAGCATTTAATCAGCCCCAACTGGCTATTATTAGATTCTTTTGTTCACTTTTAAGTCAAACTGGAAGTCTGGATTTGTATGTGAAATTTCACAAGTTACAAACGTTGGCAACTAACTCAATTTTTAGCAACTATGAAATAACTATAAAAATACACCTTGTGGATTAAATTCAGCCCATAAGCCACCAGATTCCCCACTTAGCTCTTTAATATCTTAGAGTATAAATATATTTAAAAATATTCTTCTACGTGGATGACATAAGGGCTGACAAAAAAATATATATTACTCCATATACATAACTCCAGATCTAGTGAAATCAAAGTCTAAAAGAGGTTTGATCAATGAGTTGGCATTTTCTAAGCCTAGTTATAGTATTATCATGATGAAATTATAATGTCCATGTTTATAAGTAGTAGCAGGGTTTCATGATCTTTACACACACTGATAGCTCTGAAACTAGGATTGCATTGGTCTGAAGAAATCTCTGAAGTGCTGTATAGGAAAAGGGCCCAACTACTCATATTTATTTAAGTAAATTATTATGTGGTAATAAGACTACTGAGTGACATCAAATAATACCTGATAGCGTAAAAAGACTGATTTTGTCTTTGCAATTCTCATTGTTATAAAACATAATACCTAACTTCCTATTATATTCACAAGTTAGTGAACATAACAAATTAGAATTTCCCATATCTTCTGCTCAAAGAAGTATACGGAGGATGGGCAATGGCAATCAGAAAAAGGAGTAGGAAAGTAGCTCAGCTGGCCAGATGTATAGACCCCTCAAGCAGATGAATAAGGTCATCTTATTCATCTTATTAAAATGAAGATGAGGTCATCAAGTAATAAAAGTACCAGAATAAGAACTTTCTCTGACTCTGTGTGGTGGAATGTCAATATGGATTTCATATGGATGTAGGGTCAAGAAAATGATGGAGAAATTCTCATTCCCTAAATTGAGACTACTTGTAAGTACCTAAGAACATTAAGGCAAACAACAAGGCAATTAACACTGAAGATGAAGGAAATTCTTTGCTTATGTCTTTAATAACAGCATTTTTAAAAGTTTTTTAAAGTGCACACTCATTAATGGGTAATTAGTGCACACGAAGATCATCAATTTAAGTACTTTTTAAAAAATGTTTCTTAATTTTGATAATAAAAACCAGCCATACATTTTTAAATTAGCATAAAAATAAGTTTTATTTCAATGAGAAGGATAATATTGTTTGCAGTCTTTCACGAAGGCAGCTATATGCAACTCAATGGTGGGCAGCTTAATTTATAATTTAGGTTATATTTGCAGTTCATTTCTCTTGCTAGCTTCTACTTAATTAGAAAATTTTGAATTCACAATCATTGATCATTATAAATAGTGCCAACAGTTTAATGGCTGTCTGATAAGTCTGGATATTCATATTAAACATAAATGGCCCAGAAATTATGGAGTGCTGGCTCAAAGACTACTATCAGCACTCTAACAGATGAAAAGTTGTAATATTTTACAGGCAGAAGCTGGAAGGTTGGGTGTTTCAACTTGGAAGATAACACTGACTACATTTCTAATCCACTCTTAAGTGGTTTTCAGTCCTGGAAATTAGTTGCTCATGCTCTGTTGGAACATTTGGAATTGGCTTACAAATTAGCTAAATAATACATCATCAGTTTTTTTTTTTTCTCCAAAGACGAAAAAAACACATTGAGCTGGGAAAAAGTCCAAATTCCAGACTCAAGCTATTTGTATTAGAGTTTGATTGTTTTAAAAAATCCTGAGAAACTATTCTCAACATTAAAAAGCACGATATTTTGGCTTGGAGGTAATGAGTTCAGGCCACTCAGGATAATAATATATGCCACTTAAAAAGACTACATGAAATCATAATCTTCTTACTGGCATTAGATTTATATTTCATTTCAAAAGCTCATATGATCGTGTGTTTTCTGGACAACATGCTTACTTCAATGTGGTCAAATGGTTGTATCAATTATTCATTTATTCATTATCCATACTTTAAAACCCCAACATACTGAATGCAATCTGAATGTATTCATACTTTTCACTTTTTGTTTCAAATTCAATTTTTAAAATCAGAAGGCATATAGGTTTGGAGTTTTTATTATTTTTTCTATCTTTATTGAAGTATAATAGACAAATTTAAAATTCTATACATTTAAGATGTACAATGTGATGTTTTGATGTATGAAAACATTGTGAAATGATTATAATAATCAAGCTAATTAACATGTACATCACCTCACATAACTACGTGTGTGTGTGTATGTGTGTGTGTGGTGAGAACAATTAAGAGCTACTCTTTTAGCAACTTTCAAGTGTAAACTGAATAGAGTTACTATACTATAACATTAGATCTTCAGAACTTATTCATCTTGCATACCTGTAATGTTGTATCCTTTGACCCATATTCTCCACCTCCCAGCCCCTAACAACCACTATTCTACTCTCTGCTTCTTGAACTTTTTAATATTTCACGTAAGTGAGATCATGCATCTTTCTGTGTCTGTCTTATTTCACTTAGCATAATGTCCTCCATGTTCATCCATCTTATCACAAATAATAGGACTTCCTTCTTTTTTAAGTCTGAATAATATTCCTCTGTGTGTGTATGTGTGTCACACTTTCTTTATCCAGTCATCCATTGATGAACATTAGGTTGATTCCATATCTTGACTATTGTGAATCATATTGCAATGAACATGGGAGTACAGATATGTCTTCAACATACTGATTTCATCTCCTTTGTCTATATACTCAGAAGTGGGATTTCCAGATCATATGGTAGTTCGATTTTTATATTTTAAAAAACTTCCATACTGTTTCCCATAACGGCTGTACCAATTTATGTTCCTAACAACAACATATAAGCATTCTCTTTTTTCAACATCCTTCCCAACACCTGCTGTCATTTGACTTTTTGATAATAGCTTTTCTAAGAGGTGGGAGCTGATATCTCATTTTGCTTTTGATTTCCATGTCACTGATGATTACTGATGTTAAGCATTTTTTCATATAACTGTTGGCCATTTGTATTTCTTCTTTTGAGAAAAGTCTATTCAGGTTATTTGCCCATTTTAAAAATCAGGTTATTTGTTTTGTTGCCATCAATTTGAGTTCTTTCTATATTTTGGATATTAAGCCCTTATCAGATGTATGGTTTAAAAATATTTTTCCTATTTTGTAGGTTGTCCCTTCACTCTGTTGACTATTTTCTTTGCTGTTAAAAAAAAAAAAAAAAGCTTTTTAGTTTACTGCAATCCCATTTGCTTATTTTTGGTTTTGTTTGCTCGTGTTTAGGGGATAATAGCTAAAAAAAAAATTATTGCCCAGACCAAGGTCAATAACCTGAAGAACTTTCAGTCTGACGTTCAAGGGCAGGAAGCGTCCAGCACATGAGAAAGAAGAAGGCCAGAAGATTCAGCAAGTAAAATTTTTCCAACTTCTTCTGCCTTCTTTATTCTAGCCACACTGGCAGCTGATTAGATGATGCCCACCCAGATTAGGGGTGGGTCTGCCTCTCCTAGTCCAGTGACTCAAATGTTAATCTCCTTTGGCAACACCCTCACAGACACACATAGGAACAATACTTTGCATCCTTCAATCCAATCAAGTTGACACTTAGTATTAATCATCACATGCTCTAAAGAACAAACAGCTCTGAATAGGACTTCCAACACTACATTAAATAGAAGTCATGATAATGAATATCCTTGTCTAGTTCTGGATCTTGAAAAAACGTTTTCAGCTTTTCACTATTGACTATAATGTTAGCTGTGAGTTTGTCATATATAGCCTTTCTTATGTTGAAGTACATTCCTTCTATACTTAATTTGCTGAGACTTTTGCTGAATTTTGTCAAACACTTTTTATGCATCTATTGAGATACTGTGGTTTTTTTCCTTTATTCTTGTAATGTGATATATCCCATTTATTTATTTGAATATGTTGAACCATCCTTGCATCCAAAATAAATCCCACTTGTTCATTGTGAATAATTCATTTGGTGTGTTATTTAATTTGACTTGATAGTATATTGTTGAGAAGTTTTATATCTCTGTTCATCAGAAATGTTAGCCTGTAATATTCTTTTTTATAGTGTCCTTGTCTGGCTTTGCTATCAGGATAATTCTGGGCTAACAAAATGAGTTGAAAATGGTTCCCTCCTTTTCCATTTTTTGAAAGAGTTTAAGAAGGATTGGTGTTAACTCTTTAAATGTTTACTATCATTCACCAATTAAACCATCAGGTCCTGCGCTTTTCTTTGTTAAGAGGTTTTTAATCAATTATTCAATTTCCTTACTCAATATTGTTTTTCTTCCAAGATGGCAGATTAGAAGGTTCTCCAGCATGCTTCACCCACCTGGTAGTGTAGTGATTCACACTGTGAAACTTTATGCATGAAGGATCATGGGAATTCAACCAAAAAGTAAAGGACACTTCACATCACGGGGAAGAGAAGTTGGTCAGACAGCCCGCATGACAGGATATGGCTGAGAACTGTGAGTAAAGTTCCAAAGAGGAAAGAGGAAGAGAGTGTCCCTCTGTGATTCACCCTTCCACTGGGGAACAGTGCAACCCAGGCCACGGGAAAGCACATTGTCTCTCCCAATACCTAAAGCTAACATGAGGAGAGGCTGTGAGAAGTAAAGGCTGTGAGAGACTGTGAGAAGTGAAGGCACTAGGAGGTTCCCTATGCATGTTCTCAGATCTGGAAACTGATAGGAGGAAATCATTCTCAATCCAGCCTCATATCAAGCTGGGAAGAATTTAGCAACCTAGCATCAGCAACTGCCACTGGCATTAGAGTCTCAGGCTGGAGATTGGAGTGCTGGGTCTGGAGCAGGGGAGAGGACTCCACACTCAGAACTGAGAGATGAGTATGGATTCCAGCTGTGACAGTGTAATTGGACTCTACCACTTCACAGGACAAGAACAGGAAGAGATTTGCTGACAAGCTCTGATTTTACCTAGGTAGCAAGATTTGAGGCCAAGGATAGCTTTGTGATCTAAAGCCAGACTGTGTATGACTCTACTGAGCTTCCCAACTCACTCCCTTGGTCAGGACTGGGAACTGAGCCCAATCAGTTCCGAAGTGTGAGAAAAAGGTGGGTCCCACACCTGTTCACATGGACCATGCATTTGGGCCATCCTTCCCTTCCTGTGCAAAGAAATTGGTGCAGAAGCAGTTTCTCCAGTCCTCACCTAGGCTTATCTCCAGGCATCTGGCAACTGCCCCCCAGATCCCTGTCAGAGCCAGTTCCCTCAGCTGCCACTGGGGAACTCGAGGATGGATTTGCCTGGTCCAGCTCTGTACAGCTTCACCCCCTGCTCCAAGGCTGAATGTAAAACCCAAACACTGAGTGTTCCACAGCCAAGCCTATGCCTGGGACACCAGAGCGCTTTTTCTGATAAACAAAGATCAAACATAAAACCTATTGCACCACTGCAGCCAGATCTTACCTGCAAGTGTGACCTACTGTCCTGGAGGTCAGTCTACACAATCCAGTGACCTCTGCCACTCCAGCTTCTCAGGAAGCTGTGAGCCTGCTCACCCGCCTGGTACACCACCACTACAACCAATATTTGAGAAAGCCATCACACTAAGTCTACCTATAATCAAAAAATTCATAGATTCTTCACTACCAAACATACCCAGAAGCAAAGCCAAACACCCCTACTCAGCATACATTATAATCACACCCTAAAGGAAACAAAGTCCTGTCACAATGGAAATGAATTCAAAAATAAGAAGTGACTGTTTCTCTAGAGGAGAAGTATAAGCATAAAAATACTGGAATATGAAAAAGCAGAGTGTTATGACACACCCCAAAGGATTACACTAACTCTCTAGCAATGGATCCTAACTGAAATAAAATTTGTGAAATGCAAGATAAAGAATTCAAAGTATTGATGTTAATGAAACTCAATGAGATCCAAGAGTAATCTTAAAATCAATACAAAGAAATCAGAAGATCAATTCAGAATATGAATGAGAAATTTACCAAACAGATAGATATCCTTTAAGGAAAAAAAATAAAACTTCTGGAAATAAAAAATGCATTAAAAAATTATAAAATATAGTTGAAAACTTCCATAATAGGCTAAATCAAGCAGAAGCGAATTTCAGAACTTGAAGACAGGTCTTTTGAATTAATCCAGACAGACAAAAATAAAAACAATAAACAAAGCCTTTGAGAAGTATAGGACTAAATAAAGTGTCTAAACTTAAGAATCCTTGGTATTCCCAAGGGAGAAATAAAGCAAACTGTTTGGAAAATCTATTTAAAGAAATAATTGATGAAACTTCCCTAGACTTCCAAGATATGTAAACATCCAGATAGAAGAGGCCCAAAGAACACCAGTAATTAAATTACAAGATGAACTTCATCATGCCATACAGTTATCAGGCTGTCACTGTGGAGAAAAAATCCCTAAAATCAGCAAGAGAAAAGCATCTAGTCACATATGAAGGAAAGCCCATCAAACTAACAGCAGACTTCTCAGCAGAAACCTTACAAGCTAGAAGAGATTGGGAACTTATTTTCAGAATTCTGAAATTAAAAAAAAGCTATCAACCATAAATTTATAGCCTGTCAGAATAACCTTCACAAATGAAGTAGAAAAAAGTCCTTCCCAGAGAAGCAATTGTTGAGGGAACTGGTCCCCACTAGATTGGTCCTACAAGAAATGCTCAAAGGAGTTCTAAACATGAAAACAAAAAGTCAATACTCACCATCATAAAAACAAACAGAAGTATAAAAACTCACAGGTTTTATAAAACACTAGACAAAGGAGAAAGATAAAGAAATCAAATTATAACATGACAGAACTCCTCCAAACCACAAAGATAAACAAGAAAAAAAAGACTCCACAAAACAACTAGGTAACAACATTATGACAGGAATAAAGCCTCACATATCAATTTTAACCTTGAATATAAATGTACCAAATTCTCCACTTAAATTGGTGGACTGAATTAAAAAAGCATGAACCAACTGTGTGCTGCTTACTCATTATTGGTCTGTTCAATTACCTATTTCTTCATTATTCAGTCTTGGTAAGTTGTATATTCCAGGAAGCTATCAATCTGTTCTAGGTTATCCAATTTGTTGGTATACAACTGTTCACAATAGTGTCTTGTGATCCTTTGAATTTCTATGGTATCAGTTATAGTGTCTCCTCTTTCATTTGTAATTTTATTTGAGTACATTCTGTTTCTCAGTGTAGCCCAGGTTTGTCAATTTTGTTTATCTTTTTTTAAAAACCCAACTCTTATTTTCATTTATCCTTTCTATTAATTTTCTAGTCTCTATTTCAGTGTCCTGTTCTGATCTTTACTTTCCCTTTCTTTGTTAACTTTGGGCTTGTTTATTTCAGATCATTCTTTTTTGATGTAGGCATTTATTGCTATAAACTTTCCTCTTAGAATTGCATTCACTGCATCTTATAAATTTTGATATGTTAGTTTTTTTCATTTTTTTATCTCAAGATATCTTTTGATTTCCCTTTTAATTTCTTCTTTGGCCTGTTAGTTGTTCAGAAGTGTGTCATTCAATTTTCATATATCTGTGAATTTTCCAGTTTTCCTCCAGTCATTGATGTCTACTTTCATATCATTATGATTCAAAAAGATACTTAATATAGTTTCACTCTTTAATTTTTTAAGTCTTGTTTTGTAGTCCAACATATGATCAATTCTGGAAAATTATCCATGTGTGCTTGTGACAAATATGTAGTCTGTTGCTGTTGAACGGAATGTTCTGTATATGTCTGTTAGGTCCATTTGGCCTAAAGTACAGTTCAAATCCAATGTTTCCTTACTGAATTTGTGACTGAATGATATATCCATTGTTGAAAGTGTGGTATTGAAGTCCCTTACTATTACTGTATTGCTGCCTATTTCTCCCTTGATATCTGTTAATATCAAATTATGTGCTCCAATGTTGAGTGCAGATAATTTTACTATTATCACATCCTTTTGATGAGTTGGCCCCTTTATCATTCATAGTTCAATCTCAGGGTTGTATGTGTGCAGGAATTTATCCATTTCTTCTAGGTTTTTCAGTTTGTTGGCATATAGTTATTCATAATAACCTCTAATGATTCTTCGGATTTCTGTGGTCTCAGTTGTTATGTCTTTTTCATTTCTGATTATATTTATTTGAGTCTCCTATCATTTTTTCTTAGTCTGGCTAAATGTGTGTTGATTTTATCTTTTCAAAAATCCAACTTTTCATTTCATTTCATTGATCTTCTGCATTTTCTTAGTCATGATTTCATTTATTTCTCCTCTGATCTCCATAATTTCTTTCCTACTAACTTTTGGTTTTTTTCTTAATTTTCTAGATCCCAGAGCTTCATTTTTAAGTTATTTAAGTCGTTCTACTATTTTGATGTAGGTATTTATTGATATAAAATTCTCTCTTGACACTGCTTTCACTGTATCCCATAGATTTTAGTATGCTGTATTTCCATTTTCATTTGTTTCAAGAAACGTTTTAATTGCCTTCTTAATTTCTTCATTGACCTAGCCCTTTTATCATTATATAATGACCTTCTTTGTCTCTTGTGACAGTTTTTTACTTAATGTCTGTTTTGCCTGATATAAAGAGAGCACTCTTGCTCTACTTTGTTTAGTATTTGCATGGATTATACTTTCCAACCCTTCCCATTCAATGTATGTGTGTCCTTAAACCTAAAGTGTGCCTCTAGTAGGCAGCATATACTTGGATCTTGGTTTGTGGTTTTTTGTTTCAATCATTCAGACACTATATGTGTTTTGGTTGAAGAATTTAATACTCTTACATTTAAAGTAATCATTGATAGGTAAGAATATACTATTGCTATTTTGCTGATTTTTTTCTGGTTGTTTTGTAGAATCCATTGTTTCTTTCTCTCTTGCTTTCTTTTTGATTTGATGATTTTTTGTAGTGCTATGCTTCGAATCCTTTTGCTTTATATTGTGTACATCTGTTTACCTTTGTAGTTATCATGAGGCTTACATAAAATGTCTGAAGTTATAACAGTTTATTTTAAGCTAATAAGAACATAACCTCAACTGCATATAAAAATTCAATATTTTAAGTTATCCTACCCCCACATTTTATATTATTGATGTTATATAACTTTGTAATTTTTTTATTTGACTTTAAATTCTGGAATACATGTGCAGAACGTGCAGGTTTGATACATGCCTTAGTGGTTTGCTGCACTGATCAACCCATCATCTAGTTTTAAAGCCCCACATGCATTAATTATTTGTCCTGATTCTCTCCCTCCCCCGTGCTCTATCCCCAGACAGGCCCCAGTGTGTGTTTTTCCCCTCCCTATGTCCATGAGTTCTCATTGTTCAACTCCTGTTTATGAGTGAGAACATGAGGTGTTTTGTTTTCTGTTCCTGTGTTAGTTTAATGAAGATGATGGCTACCAGCTTCATCCAAGACCCGGCAAAGGTCATGTTCTCATTCCTTTTCAAGGCTGCATAGTATTCCATGGTGTATATGTGCCACATTTTCTTTATCCAGTCTATAATTGATTGGCATTTGGGTTGGTTCCGTGTCTTTGCTATTGTAAATACTGCTGCAGTAAATATATGTGTGCATATGTCTTTATAATAGGATGATTTATATGCCTTTCAATATATAATCAGTAATGGGATTGTTGGGTCAAATAGTATTTCTGGTTCTAGATCCTTGAGGAATTGCCACACTGTCTCCCACAATGGTTAAACTAATTTACTTTCCCACCAACAGTGTAAAAGCATTCCTACTTTTCCACAGCCTCACCACCATCTGTTGTTTCTTGACTTTTTAATAATCACCATTCTGACTGGCATAAGATGGTATCTCATTGTAGTTTTGATTTTCATTTCTCTAATGATCAGTGATGTTGAGCTTTTTTCATATGTTTGTTAGCTGCATAAATGTCTTCTTTTGAGAAGTGTCTGTTCATATCCTTTGCCCACTTTTTGATGGGATTGTTTGTTTTTCTTGTAAATTTGTTTAAGTTCCTTGTAGATTCTGGATATTAGACCTTTGTCAGATGGGTAGATTACAACATTTTTCTCCCATTCTGTAGGTCACCTGTTCACTCTGATGATAGTTTATTTTGCTGTGCAGAAGCTCTTTAGTTTAATTAGATCCCATTTGTCTGGTTTTTGTTTCAATTGCTTTTGGCATTTTTGTCATGAAATCTTTGTCCATGCCAAGGTCCTGAATGATATTGTCTAGGTTTTCTTCTATGGCTTTTATGGTTTGAAGTTTTACATTTAAGTGTCTAATCCATCTTGAGTTAATTTTTGTATAATGCATAAGTAAGGGGTCCAGTTTCAGTTTTCTGCATATGGCTAGCCAGTTTTCCCAGCATCACTTATTAAATAGGGAATCCTTTCCCCATTGCTTGTTTTTGTCAGGTTTGTCAAAGATGAGATGGTTGTAGATGTGTGGTGTAATTTCTGAGGTCTCTGTTCTGTTCCATTAGTCTATATGTCTGTTTTGGTACCAGTACCATGCTGTTTTGGTTTCTGTATTCTTGCAGTATAGTGTGAAGTCAAGTAGCATGATGCCTCAGCTTTGTTCTTTTTGCTTAGGATTGTCTTGGCTATACCAGCTCTTTTTTAGATCTGCATGGAGTTTAAAGTAGTTTTTTCTAAACCTGTGAAGAATGTCAATGGTAGCTTGATGGGGATAGCACTGAATCTATAAATTACTTTGGGCAGTATGGCCATTTTCATGATATTGATTCTTCCTATCCATGAGGATGGGATGTTTTTCCATTTGTTTGTGTCTTCTCTTATTTCCTTGAGTGATGGTTTGTAGTTCTCATTGAAGAGGTCCCTCACATCCCTTGTTAACTGTATTCCTAGGTATTTTATTCTCTTTGTAGCAATTGTGAATGGGAGTTCACTCATGATTTGGCTCTCTGCCTATCTATTGTTGGTGTATAGAAATGCTTGTGATTTTTGCACACTGATTTTGTATCCTGAGACTTTGCTGAGGTTGCTTATCAGCTTAAGGAGTTTTGGGGTTGAGACGATAGGGTTTTCTAAATATACAAGCATGTCATCTTCAAAAAGAGACAATTTGACTTTCTCTCTTCCTATCTGAATACCCTTTAATTCTTTCTCTTGCCTGATGGCCCTGGCCAGAACTTCCAATACCACATTGAATAGGAGTGATGTGAGAGGGCATTTTTGTCTCATGCTGGTTTTTAAAGGGAATGCTTCCAACTTTTGCCCATTCAGTATGATATTGGCTGTTGGTTTGTTATAAATGGCTCTTATCATTTTGAGATATGTTCCATCAATACCTAGTTTATTGAGAGTTTTTAACATGAAGGGATATTGGATTTTATTGAATGTCTTTTCTGCATCTATTGAGATAATCGTGTGGTTTTTGTCATTGCTTCTGTTTATGTGATGGATTACATTTCTTCATTTGCATATCTTAAAGCAGCCTTGCATCCCAGGGATGGAACCTACTTGTGGTGGATAAGCTTTTTGATGTGCTGCTGGATTCAGTTTGCCAGCATTTTATTGAGGGTTTTCGCATGAATGTTCATCAAGGACATTGGCCTGAAGTTTTCTTTTTTGTTGTGTCTTCACCAGGTTTTGGTATTAGGGTGATGCTGGCCTCATAAAACAAGTTAGGGAGGAGTCCCTCCTTTTCAACTGTTTGGAATAGTTTCAGAAGGAATAGTACCAGCTCCTCTTTGTACCTCTGGTAGAATTCGGCTGTGAATCCATCTGGTCCTGGGCTTTTTTTTTTTTTTTTTTTTTTTTGGTTAGTAGGCTATTAATTACCGCCTCAATTTCAGAACTTGTTATTGGTCTATTCAGGGATATGATTTCTTCATTGTTTAGTCTTGGGAGGGTACATGTGTCCAGGAATTTATCCATTTTTTCTAGATTTTCTAGTTTATTTGCACAGAGGTATTTATAGTATTCTCTGATGATTGTTTGTATTTCTGTGGGGTCAGTGGTGATATCCCCTTTATTATTTTTATTGTGTCTATTTCATTCTTCTCTCTTTTCTTCTTTATTAGTGTAGCTAGTGGTCTATCTATTTTGTTAATTTTTTCAAAACAAACAGCTCCTGGATTCATTGATTTTTTTGCAGAGTTTTTCATGTCTCTATCTCTTTCAGTTCTGCTCTGATCTTAGTTATGTCTTGTCTTCTGCTAGCTTTTGGATTTGTTTGCTCTTGCTTCTCTAGTTGCTTTAATTGTGATGTGAGGGTGTCGATTTGAGATCTTTCTATCTTTCCCTTGTGGGTATTTAGTGCTATAAATTTCCCTCTTAATACTGCTTTAGTTGTGTCCCAGAGATTCTGGTACATTATCTCTTTGTTCTCATTAGTTTCAAAGAACTTCTTGATTTCTGCCTTAACTTCATTATTTACCCATGAGTCATTCAGGAGCAGGTTGTTCAATTTCCATGTAGTTGTGTGGTTCTGAGTAAGTTTCTTAATCCTGAGTTCTAATTTGACTACACTGTGGTCCGAGAGACTATTATTATCAGTCCTGAGTCAGTGGCTCTCAGGTGGGCTGTGGCAACACACTGCTCTTCCTTCCTCTTCATGGGTCATGCCAGCTGCCTAGTCAGTCCTGATGACAGAACCTGGATACCTCGGTTGCCAGTACAAAATTCACCTGCTGTTTTGGTTTTTTTGGATGGGAGCCTCCCATCACCGCTGCTGCTTCTAGTCAGCCATCTTGGCCCTGTGCACATAACTGTTGATATTATATATCATTAACAAATTGTTGTAGCTATTGTTAAATACTTTTAACCTCTTTATTATTAGAGTTACAAGTGATGTATGCACTATCATTATAATATTCAAATATTCTAACTTTGACTATATTCCTTATAGTCAATGTTATACTTTCATGTGTTGTCATATTTTTACTTATTGCTTTCATTTCTCTTTGATGAAATCCCTCTAGTGTTTCTTTTAAGTCAGGTATAGTGGTGATGAACTCCCATAATTTTTGCTCACCTGGGAAATTATTTACCTTTCCTTTATTTCTGAAGGAAGCTTTGGAAGGTATAATATTCTTGGTTGACATTTTTTTTCTTTCAGCATTTAAAATATATCATCCCACTGTCTCCTGGCCTGCAAACTTTCTGATGAAAAATCCACTGACCATGTTATGATTGTTCCCTAGTACGCAATCAGTTGTTTTTATCTTACTACTTTCAAATTCTCTTTGTTGTTTACGTTTAGGAATTTGATTATACAAGACTTAAAGGTAAGACCTAAAAGCATAAAAACCCAAGAAGAAAACCTAAGCAATACCATTCAGGACATAGGCATTGGCAAAGACTTCATGATTAAAACACCAAAAGTAATGGCAACAAAACCCAAAATAGACAAATGGGATCTAATTAAACTAAAGAGCTTCTGCACAGAAAAAGAAATTATCATCAGAGTGAACAGGCAGCCTACGGAATGGGAGAAAATTTTTGCAATATATCCATCTGAAAAAGGGCTAATATCCAGAATCTACAAAGAACTTAAACAAATTTACAAGAAAAAAACAAACAACTGCATCAAAAAGTGGGCAAATGATATGAACAGACACTTCTCAAAAGAAGACATTTATGCAGCCAACAAACATAGGAAAAAAAGTTCATTATCAGTGGTCATTACAGAAATGCAAATCAAAACCACAATGAGATACCATCTCATGCCAGTTAGAATGGCAATCATTAAAGAGTCAGGAAACAACAGATGCTGGAGAGGATGTGGAGAAATAGGAACATTTTACACTGCTGGTGGGAGTGTAAATTAGTTCAACCATTGTGGAAGACAGTGTGGCAATTCCTCAAAGATCTAGAACCAGAAATACTATATGACTCAGCAATTCCATTACTGGGTATATACTCAAAGGATTATAAATCATTCTACTATAAAGACACATGCACACATATGTTTATTGCAGCATTGTTCACAATAGCAAAGACTTGGAACCAACCCAAATGCCCATCAATGACAAACTGGATAAAGAAAATGTGGCACATACACACCATGGAATACTACGCAGCCATAAAAAAGGATGAGTTCATGTCCTTTGCAGGGACATGGATGAAGCTGGAAACCATTATTCTCAGCAAACTAACACAAGGACAGAAAACCAAACACCGCATGTTTTCACTCAGAAGTGGGAGATGAACAATGAGAACACATGGACACAGGGAGGGGAACATCACACTCCAGGGCCTGTGTGGGGGTGGAAGGCTAGGGGAGGGATAGCTTTAGGAGAAATACCTAATGTAGATGACGGGTTGATGGGTGCAGCAAACCACCTTGGCTCATGTATACCTCTGTAACAAACCTGCACGCTCTGCACATGTATCCCAGAACTTAAAGTACAATTAAAAACAGAAAGAATTTGATTATAATGTTTTTGGTGACTATCCATTTGTGTTTAATCTATTTTAGGCTATTTGAGCTTCATGGATCTGGAGGTTTGTGTTCCTTTCCAAATTCAGGAATTCTTCTGTAGTTATGTTTTTAAGTAGTTTTCTGTCCCATTCTTTTTCTATGCTCCTCTGGAACTTCATTATTCATATATTGTTCTGTTTGATTGTATCCCACAGGCTTTCTTTACTCTTTTTCATTTTTTCTTTTTGTTTCTCTAACTGGGTAATTTCAAATAACCTGTCTTTGAGTTCACTGATTTTTGTCTCCTGCTAGATCAAGTCTGCCATTAAGAGTTCTCTGTGGAATTTTTTAGTTCAGTCATTGTGTCCTTCAGCTCCACAATTTCTGTTTGGTTTTATTTTATACATTCTATCTTCTTGTTGAACTTCTCATTTTCTTCATGTATTGTTTTCCTGATTTTGTTTACTTGCCCATCTCTGTTCTCTTGTAGCTCACTAAGCTTCTTTAAGACAATGGTTCTTTGTCAGGCTATTCATAGATCTCCATTTCATTAGGGTTAGTTCTTGATGCTTTATTTTATTCTTTTAGTGGTGTGACTTTTTCCTGATTTTTCATAATTGCTGTCTTTCATTGGTGTCTGTGCATTTGAAGGAACAGGCTCTTATTCTACTCTTTACATACAAGCTTCAGCAGGGAACATCCATCATTACTCAGCCCACCAAGATATTCAGTTGGTAGGCAAACTGGTGAGGTCCACAGGTCAGGTAGGCTTACTGCTGAATCCTTGGTCAGGTTGGCCAGGTTCCTGAGTCAGTGGGCAGGTGGGCCTGTTGCCTGTGTCCACAGGTGCTGGCCTGAAGCCTGAGTCTGCAGGGGCTGGCCTAGCACTTTGTTGGACCTGGAGCCTGAATCTGCAAGGGCCAGACTGGTACCTCAGTCTACTGAGGATGGCTTGGTGTTGGGACAGGCCTGGAGCGTGGATCTGCAAGTACCGGCTTTTTGCCTGGGTCTTCAGTGGCCATACTAGAGTCTGTAGCCATCCCTGCTACAGACAGTGCTACAGACAAAAGTTACTTGCCTGTAAGGGCAGTACTGGAGCCTGTACCCACTGGTGTTGGCCTGAAGCCTGGATCTGCCAGGGTGACCTGGTGCTATGACAAGCTTGAAGTGTAGGTTTGTTGGGTACATCCTGGCACTGGGGTTCACTGGGTTGGGCCTGGTGACATGACTCTGAGGCAAAGTGAGGTCCTTACTTCATCTTCCTTTCCCAACACATTTCTCTGCACTATCCTGCTCAGGTTGGGGTGAGGGGTTATGCCAGTAAGGTGAAACTGTCCTTCCTACCCTCTTTAATGCATCTTTTCTTATTTATGTGCTCCATGTAGATACTGTAATCTCTTATCTGGAAACCTTAGCACTTGTGAACATATTTTTATGCACAGATGGTTGTTTCAACTGATGTTTCTGTGAAGGTGATATGGTTTGGCTCTGTCCCTACCCAAATCTCATCTCAAATTGTAATTCTCACATGTTGAGGGAGGACCTAGTGGGAGGAGACTGGATCATGGCGGTGGTTTCCCCCATGCTATTCTCATGATAGTCAGGGAGTTCTCATGAGATCTGATGGTTTTAAAAGTGGCAGTTTAGCCTGCATTCATTCATTCTCTCTCTCTCTCTCCTGCTACCTTGTGAAGAAAATACTTGCTTCTCCTCCACCTTCTGCCATGATTGTAAGTTTCCTGAGGCCTCCCTAGCCATGTGGGACTGTGAGTCAGTTAAACTTCTTTCCTTTTTCTTTTTTATTTTATTTTATTATTATTATACTTTAAGTTTTAGGGTACATGTGCACAATGTGCAGGTTTGTTACATATGTATACATGTGCCATGTTGGTGTACTCACCCATTAACTCGTCATTTAGCATTAGGTATATTTCCTAATGCTATCCCTCCCCCCATCCCCAACCCACAACAGTCCCCAGAGCGTGATGTTCCCCTTCCTGTGTCCATGTGTTCTCATTATTCAATTCCCACCTATGAGTGAGAACATGCGGTGTTTGGTTTTTGGTCCTTGTGATAGTTTGCTGAGAATGATGATTTCCAGGTTCATCCATGTCCCTACAAAGGACATGAACTCATCATTTTTTATGGCTGCATAGCATTCCATGGTGTATATGTGCCATATTTTCTTAATCCAGTCTATCGTTGTTGGACATTTGGGTTGGTTCCAAGTCTTTGGGATTGTGAGTAGTGCCGCAATAAACATACGTGTGCATGTGTCTTTATAGCAGCACGATTTATAATCCTTTGGGTATATACCCAGTAATGGGACAGCTGGGTCAAATGGTATTTCTAGATCTAGATCCCTGAGGAATCGCCACACTGATTTCCACAATGGTTGAACTAGTTTATAGTCCCACCAACAGTGTAAAAGTGTTCCTATTTCTCCACATCCTCTCCAGCACCTGTTGTTTCCTGACTTTTTAATGATTGCCATTCTAACTGGTGTGAGATGGTATCTCATTGTGGTTTTGATTTGCACTTCTCTGATGGCCAGTGATGATGAGCATTTTTTCATGTGTTTTTTGGCTGCATAAATGTCTTCTTTTGAGAAGTGTCTTTTCATATCCTTTGCCCACTTTTTGATGGGGTTGTTTGTTTTTTCTTGTAAATTTGTTTGAGTTCATCGTAGATTCTGGATATTAGCCCTTTGTCAGATGAGTAGGTTGCGAAAATTTTCTCCCAATTTCTAGGTTGCCTGTTCACTCTGATGGTAGTTTCTTTTGCTGTGCAGAAGCTCTTTAGTTCAATGAGATCCCATTTGTCAATTTTGGCTTTTGTTGCCATTGCTTTTGGTGTTTTAGACATGAAGTCCTTGCCCATGCCTATGTCCTGAATGGTATTGCCTAGGTTTTCTTCTAGAGTTTTTATGATTTTAGGTCTAACATTTAAGTCTTTAATCCATCTTGAATGAATTTTTGTATAAGGTGTAAGGAAGGGATCCAGTTTCAGCTTTCTACATATGGCTAGCCAGGTTCCAGCACCATTTATTAAATAGGGAATCCCTTTCCCATTGCTTGTTTTTGTCAGGTTTGTCAAAGATCAGGTAGTTGTAGATACACAGCATTATTTCTGAGGGCTCTGTTCTGTTCCATTGATCTATATCTCTGTTTTGGTACCAGTACCATGCTGTTTTGGTTACTGTAGCCTTGTAGTATAGTTTGAAGACAGGTAGCATGATGCCTCCGGCTTTATTCTTTTGGCTTAGGATTGACTTGGCGATGCGGGCTCTTTTTTGGTTCCATATGAACTTTAAAGTAGTTTTTTCCAATTCTGTGAAGAAAGTCATTGGTAGCTTGATGGGGATGGCATTGAATCTATAAATTACCTTGGGCAGTATGGCCATTTTCACAATATTGATTCTTCCAACCAACGAGCATGGAATATTCTTCCATTTGTTTGTATCCTCTTTTATTTCATTGAGCGGTGGTTTGTAGTCCTCCTTGAAGAGGTCCTTCACGTCCCTTGTAAGGTGGATTCCTAGGTATTTTATTCTCTTTGAAGCAATTGTGAATGGGAGTTCACTCATGATTGGGCTCTCTGTTTGCCTGTTATTGGTGTATAAGAATGCTTGTGATTTTTGTACATTGATTTTGTATCCTGAGACTTTGCTGAAGTTGCTTATCAGCTTAAGGAGATTTTGGGCTGAGACAATGGGGTTTTCTAGATATACAATCATATCGTCTGCAAACAGGGACAATTTGACTTCCTCTTTTCCTAATTGAATACCCTTTATTTCCTTCTCCTGCCTAATTGCCCTGGCCAGAACTTCCAACACTATGTTGAATAGGAGTGGTGAGAGAGGGCATCCCTGTCTTGTGCCAGTTTTCAAAGGGAATGCTTCCAGTTTTTGTCCATTCAGTATGATATTGGCTGTGGGTTTGTCATATATAGCTCTTATTATTTTGAGATATGTCCCATCAATACCTAATTTATTGAGAGTTTTTAGCACGAAGAGTTGTTGAATTTTGTCAAAGGCCTTTTCTGCATCTATTGAGATAATTATGTGGTTTTTGTCTTTGGTTCTGTTTATATGCTGGATTACATTTATTGATTTGCGTATATTGAACCAGCCTTGCATCCCAGGGATGAAGCCCACTTGATCATGGTGGATAAGCTTTTTGATGTGCTGCTGGATTCAGTTTGCCAGTATTTTATTGAGGATTTTTGCATCAATGTTCATCAAGGATATTGGTCTAAAATTCTCTTTTTTGGTTGTATCTCTGCCTGGCTTTGGTATCAGGATGATACTGGCCTCATAAAATGAGTTAGGGAGGATTCCCTCTTTTTCTATTGATTGGAATAGTTTCAGAAGGAATGGTACCAGCTCCTCCTTGTACCTCTGGTAGATTTCGCCTGTGAATCCATCTGGTGCTGGAATCTTTTTGGTTGGTAAGCTATTGATTATTGCCACAATTTCAGATCCTGTTATTGGTCTATTCAGAGATTCAACTTCTTCCTGGTTTAGTCTTGGGAGAGGGTATGTGTCAAGGAATTTATCCATTTCTTCAAGATTTTCTAGTTTATTTGCGTAGAGGTGTTTGTAGTATTCTCTGATGGTAGTTTGTATTTCTGTGGGATTGGTGGTGATATCCCCTTTATCATTTTTTATTGCATCTATTTGATTCTTCTCTATTTTCTTCTTTATTAGTCTTGCTAGTGGTCTATCAGTTTTGTTGATCTTTTCAAAAAACCAGCTCCTGGATTCATTAATTCTTTGAAGGGTTTTTTGTGTCTTTGTTTCCTTCAGTTCTGCACTGATTTTAGTTATTTCTTGCCTTCTGCTAGCTTTTGAATGTGTTTGCTCTTGCTTCTCTAGTTCTTTTAATTATGATGTTAGGGTGTCAATTTTAGATCTTTGCTGCTTTCTCTTGTGGGCATTTAGTGCTATAAATTTCCCTCTACACACTGCTTTGAATGGGTCCCAGAGATTCTGGTATGTTGTGTCTTTGTTCTCGTTGATTTGAAAGAACATCTTTATTTCTGCCTTCATTTTGTTATGTACCCAGTAGTCATTCAGGAGGAGGTTGTTCAGTTTCCATGTAGTTGAGCAGTTTTGAGTGAGTTTCTTAATCCTGAGTTCTAGTTTGATTGCACTGTGGTCTGAGAGATAGTTTGTTATAATTTCTTTTCTTTTACATTTGTTGAGGACTGCTTTACTTCCAACTATGTGGTCAATTTTGGGATAGGTGTGGTGTGATGCTGAAAAAAATGTATATTCTGTTGATTTGGGGTGGAGAGTTCTGTAGATGTCTATTAGGTCTGCTTGGTGCAGAGCTGAGTTCAATTCCTGGGTATCCTTGTTAACTTTCTGTCTCATTGATCGGTCTAATGTTGACAGTGGGGTCTTAAAGTCTCCCATTATTATTGTGTGGGAGTCTAAGTCTCTTTGTAGGTCTCTAAGGACTTGCTTTATGAATCTGGGTGCTCCTGTATTGGGTGCATATATATTTAGGATAGTTCGCTCTTCTCGTTGAATTGATCCCTTTACCATTATATAATGGCCTTCTTTGTCTCTTTCGATCTTTGTTGGTTTAAAGTCTGTTTTATCAGAGACTAGGATTGCAACCCCTGCCTTTTTTTGTTTTCCATTTGCTTGGTAGATCTTCCACCATCCCTTTATTTTGAGCCTATGTGTGTCTCTGCACGTGAGATGGGTTTCCTGAATACAACACACTGATGGGTCTTGACTCTTCATCCAATTTTCCAGTCTGTGTCTTTTAATTGGAGCATTTAGCCCATTTACATTTAAAGTTATTAGTGTTATGTGTGAATTTGATCCTGTCATGATGATGTTAGCTGGTTATTTTGCTCGTTAGTTGATGCAGTTTCTTCCTAGCCTTGATGGTCTTTACAATTTGGCATGTTTTTGCAGTGGCTGGTACTGGTTGTTCCTTTCCATGTTTAGTGCTTCCTTCAGGAGCTCTTGTAGGACAGGCCTGGTGGTGACAAAATCTCTCAGCATTTGCTTGTCTGTAAAGTATTTTATTTCTCCTTCACTTATGAAGCTTAGTTTGGCTGGATATGAAATTCTGGGTTGAAAATTCTTTTCTTTAAGAATGTTGAATATCGGCCCCCACTCTCTTCTGGCTTGTGGAGTTTCTGCCAAGAGATCCGCTGTTAGTCTGATGGGCTTCCATTTGTGGGTAATGTGATCTTTCTCTCTGGCTGCCCCTAACATTTTTTCCTTCATTTCAACTTTGGTGAATCTGACAATTATGTGTCTTGGAGTTGCTCTTCTCGAGGAGTATCTTTGTGGCGTTCTCTGTATTTCCTGAATCTGAATGTTGGCCTGCCTTGCTAGATTGGGGAAGTTCTCCTGGATAATATCCTGCAGAGTGTTTTCCAACTTGGTTCCATTCTCCCCATCACTTTCAGGTACACCAATCAGACGTAGATTTGGTCTTTTCACATAGTCCCATATTTGTTGGAGACTTTGTCCGTTTCTTTTTATTCTTTTTTCTCTAAACTTCCCTTCTTGCTTCATTTCATTCATTTCATCTTCCATCACTGATACCCTTTCTTCCAGTTGATCACATCGGCTCCTGAGGCTTCTGCATTCTTCACGTAGTTCTCGAGCGTTGGCTTTCAGCTCCATTAGCTCCTTTAAGCACTTCTCTGCATTGGTTATTCTAGTTATACATTCATCTAATTTTTTTTCAAAGTTTTTAACTTCTTTGCCATTGGTTTGAATTTCCTCCTGTAGCTTGGAGTAGTTTGATCTTCTGAAGCCTTCTTCTCTCAATTCATCAAAGTCACTCTCCATCCAGCTTTGTTCTGTTACTAGTGAGGAACTGCGTTCCTTTGGAGGAGGAGAGGAGCTCTGCTTTTTTGAGTTTCCAGTTTTTCTGCTCTGTTTTTTCGCCATCTTTGTGGTTTCATCTACTTTTGGTCTTTGATGATGGTGAAGTACAGATGTGTTTTTGGTGTGGATGTCCTTTCTGTTTGTTAGTTTTCCTTCTAACAGACAGGACCCTCAGCTGCAGGTCTGTTGGAGTTTGCTGGAGGTCCACTCCAGACCCTGTTTGCCTGGGTATCAGCAGCAGTGGCTGCAGAACAGCGATGGCTGTAGAACAGCGGATTTTCGTGAACCGCAAATGTTGCTGCCTGATCAGTCCTCTGGAAGTTTTGTCTCAGAGGAGTACTTGGCCATGTGAGGTGTCAATCTGCCCCTACTGCGGATGCCTCCCAGTTAGGCTGCTCAGGGGTCAGGGCACCACTTGAGGAGACAGTCTGCCCGTTCTCAGATCTCCAGCTGCATGCTGGGGGAACCACTATTCTCTTTAAAGCTGTCAGACAGGGACATTTAAGTCTGCAGAGGTTACTGCTGTCTTTTTGTTTGTCTGTGCCCTGCCCCCAGAGGTGGAGCCTACAGAGGCAGGCAGGCCTCCTTGAGCTGTGGTGGGCTCCACCCAGTTCGAGCTTTCTGGCTGCTTTGTTTACCTAAGCAAGCCTGGGCAATGGCGGGCACCCCTCCCCCAGCCTCGCTGCCACCTTGCAGTTTGATCTCAGACTGCTGTGCTAGCAATCAGTGAGACTCCATGGTCGTAGGACCCTCTGAGCCATGTGCGGGATATAATCTCCTGGTGTGCCATTTTTTAAGCCCGTTGGAAAAGCACAGTATTAGGGTGGGAGTGACCAGATTTTCCAGGTGCCGTCTGTCACCCCTTTCTTTGACTAGCAAAGGGAATCCCTGACCCCTTGTGCTTCCCAAGTGAGGCAATGCCTCGCCCTGCTTTGGCCTGCGCACAGTGCACTGCACCCACTGTCCTGCACCCACTGTCTGGCACTCCCTAGTGAGATGAACCTGGTACCTCAGATGGAAATGCAGAAATCACCCGTCTTCTGTGTCACTCACGCTGGGAGCTGTAGACCGGAGCTGTTCCTATTCGGCCATCTTGGCTCCTTACCAACTTCTTTCCTTTATAAATTACCTAGTTTCATGTAGTATCTTTATAGCACTGTGAAAACAGACTAATACAGAGGGGTGTGCATTGGAAACTCCTATTCTCCCATCATGCTGTCATCATTCCTCTTGTCTAGTAGTTTCACTGCTGATTATCAAATGTTTTCCATGAACAAATCAGAGTGTGGATAGCTACCCAACTGGAATACCTATTATTTACATAACACCCTTCCATAACATTAATAGGTCACTGCTGATCTCAGTGAAAGTTTTCAAATCCATATGTCCTATAAAATTAAATCAACGAAACACCACTTCTCCCATTGCTTGTGTTTTCAATGATAAATATAACCAAATGTTGCCAAAGTCATCTCCACATATATATGTAGCACACATAAGCAAGGGTTAATTTATACTCTGAATTAGTATTTTAATACAAGAATAAACCAAAGTATCTACACATTTTTGTACAGATATTTGACATATTTGTAAATGTTATTGTAAACATATGCCACTGATATTGTATAACATTTGATAGCATCATTTCATGACAGAATTTTACTTTCAATGTGCTTTCTCTCAATATAATTACTTTCACTGGCTTTTCAGTTTGTTTTACAAGACTATCCAGAAGAAATGCATTTGGCCACAAATATCAACAAACCCAATATTGTTTTTAAAAATAAAGTTTTATCTGTATTATAAAGCAAGAAGTCCAGAAATACGCTATGTAAATATTAATTCAAGACTCAACAATGTCAAAACTCAGGTCTTTAGGATTCTCTTGAACATCTTTTGTTTTTGCTATATCATGGTCATAAAATGACTATTGCAAATGTAATTACCCCCATCTGTATTCCAAAAGGTATAAGAATAAAAATGGGGAGGATAGCAAAAAAGGCTCTCCTTATTATCAAGGATTACTTTAGTTTACTCTTTAAGAGTATTCACTTGCAGTTCAAGTGAATTTAAGGATTAATTAATACAGCTGGCAAGTAATTTATACAACAACTACTGGAAATGTATATCTCCTCGTAAGGAAAGTGTCAAACCTTTTTTACTTGTATAAAGAATAGCTTTGCTTTGTTAGGTGGAAACAGAGTTGTTTCATTGTTGTGTAAAAGGAAACAGAAGCTGACTAATAAAAGGAGTGTATTGGCTGTGGCCCTTTCCACCCCCTAGTGCTGCTGGGCCTGCAGGTCTTTGTTCCACAGTTTGTTAAAGTTGTTAAGAATAAGGCCTGCTTTAAGAGATACCAAGTGAAATTTAGAAGATGAGGAAAGGGTAAAACTGAATACCATCCTTGGAAACACTTAGTGATACAGGATAAAAATAAATATAAAACACCCAAATACAGGATGATAGTTCATGTAACAAACAGAGATATCATTTGTCAGATTGCTTATGCCCGTATAGACAGGGATATAATAGTCTGTGCAGCATATGCACACGAACTGCCAAAATATGGTATGAACGCTGGCCTGACAAATTATGTTGCAGCGTATTGTACTGGCCTCCTGCTGGCCTGCAGGCTACTCAATAGGTTGGGCATGGACAAGATCTATGAAGGCCAAGTGGAGGCAACTGGCGATGAATACAATATGGAAAGCATTGATGGTCTGCCGGGTGCCTTTACCTGCTATTTGGATGCAGGCCTTGCCAGAACTACCACTGGCAATAAAGTTTTTGGCACCCTGAAGGGAGCTGTGGATGGAGGCTTGTCTATCCCTCACAGTACCAAATGATTCCCTGGTTATGATTCTGAAAGCAAGGAATTTAATGTAGAACTACACGTGAAGCACATTGTGGGCCAGAATGTTGCAGAATGTTGCAGATTACATGTAAGATGAAGATAATTACAAGAAACAGTTCTCTCAATACATAAAGAACAGAGTAACTCCAGACATGATGGAGACGTACAGGAAAGCTCATGCTGCTATACGAGAGAATCCAGTCTATGAAAAGAAGCCCAAGAAAGAAGTTAAAAAGAGGTGGAATCGTCCCAAAATGTCCCTTGCTCAGAAGAAAGATCGGGTAGCTCAAAAGAAGGCAAGCCCCCTCAAGAGCTCAGGAGCAGGCTGCTGAGAGCTAAACCAAACAATTTTCTATGAAGATTTTCAGATAAAGACAATAAAAGTATGGACAGAAAAAAAAATGGAGTGTACCGTGTTAGTTACCGATTTATTCCTCTCCCTCGACATTTATCCTCCTTGGCCTAGGTTTTACTGGATCTGGACCCTGTACAAATTTCTTTTGCCAGCTTGTCTAATCTTAGTTGGCAAGAGAGGGCACCAGATGGACATTGTATGTCATGGTAAAGGAAGGGGTTTCACTTCCTAATTCTAGTGTATTTTCTTCCTTCTGTGGTGTGCCTGCTAGTGACATGCTGGAGGCCCATTGAGTTTCTCAGGAACCCTCAAGGACAGCTTCCTGTAGACAAGCCCCAATCTGCCATTACTTCAGTTGATAACTACATACAGATAAACTCCGGTCCACTGACTCCAGTGAACTTCTTTGCCACCCAGTGAACCATAGCTATGCCCTCTCCAGTGAGATCTCAGTCTTAGGAGCGGGAGGTGATTCTTCCAAGTTCTTAGTGTATTTCTTGCCCTTCTCTCTCTCTCTTTCTCATTCTCTTTACCCAATCCCACTAAAGACAGTACATTTGTAGAGGCTTCCTACATAAGCTGTTTTAGTATAGAGTCTAGTTTTCCATTATAAGTAGTTGACCATTTTTAACTAATTTTTAAATATTAAATTATCAACATTCACATTATTGGTGTGCTTTCTATCTCTTGCCTGAATCTTATCAGATATACAAGGAACATTCACCAGGTTGTGCCCTCTGGACCACATGAGTCTGTCAAACTTATCAGGCAGATTCTCAGACTGGTAAGATGCAGACGGCTCTTCCTTTGAAAATGGCCAGTGTTCCCAGGGGAAAGGCAATTCCAAAGACAAGAGGTATTTGTTTCTATTGCTCTTCTAATAAATACCACAAATTTAGTAGCTTAAAATAACATACATTTATTAACTTAATCACATTGGAAAGTCTCTTTTACCATGTCAAATAACATATGCACAAGTTCCAGGGATTAGGACATGAACATCGTTAGGGGGATGTAATTCTACCACAGTAAGCAGTCTAGCCCACAAAGATTCATTCATCTCACATTCAATGCATTCATCCCATCCTAATATTCCCAAGAGTCTTAACTCATTACAACAGCAGCTCAAAGTCTGAAATCTAATCTATATCTCATCAGCTCAAAGAACCCAAATTCACATCATCTGAAAAATAAAAATCAGATATGGATGAAATTCTGGATATGATCCATCTAGGGCAAAATTCATCTCCATCTGTAGACTTGCAAAACTAGAAAACAAGTTAACAGCTGTCAAAATACAAGATGGAATAAGTGTAGCACACCAGACAAACATTTCCATTCAAAAAAGAAAAATGGGAAGAAAAAAGAAATCAGCCATCTCAAGCAAACTCAAAACCCTGTAAGGAAAACTCCACTGAGTTTCAAGGCCTAGGAATAACCTGTGTGGTTCACAGCTTCACCCTCAGAGAATAGGATGGCTCTGACTTTGGACTCAATCTTCCTTTTTCATGAAGAGTAGCATTGATTTCAGCATAAGTAGTTTTATCAGCCTGCTTCCTGCCTTTAGAATTCCAGAGTCTCAATAGTCTTCCTTCATGTATCCTTCTTTCTGTCCCTTTCAGTCTAAGCTGGCAGTGCTGCTATTGATATAAAATCTCATGAACATTTTGAGTCTCCTACATCTGTCATGGGAATTCACTCCACACAACAGCTCTTCTACAGGTCTTTCCTAGATAATGCAGGTCTATTTTTGGCCTCTTCAGAGATGGCTGAAGGGATCCATGAGTCATACACCTGATTTCTTCAAAGAGCTTCTGTGTGACTGAATACTCTGGCTCTAGATCCTTCCAAGGCACTAGCAAAAGATAATTCAACCACAACCTCAGTTTTCTCCCCAGAACTCGCTTTCCTGAAAGTGAATCTTCGAATTTGAGTGTCTTTTTCAAATTGGATAGGTTGGAAATTTCCCACATCATCAAGTCCTGGTTTCTTTTGGCTTAACAGTTCTTCCTTCAATTTGTGCTTTTCCTGTCACATTTTACGATAAGCAGAAAGAAGAAACCTCAGCACACCTTCAACACTTGGCAATCTCCTTATCCAAATCCAAGGACATTCCTTACAAAGTCTAGTTTCCACATAATCATGTAGGACACAATTTAGCTACACTTTCTACCACTCTATAACAAGAATCCCCTTTCCCATAGTTTCAAATAATGTCTTCCTCATTTTCTTCTGATCCTTCACTAGCAGTAAGTACCTTTAACGTCCATATTTCTACCAACAGTCTGTTTAGGATAATTTTCTTTTTAGAGATATGAATAAATTAGTTTTATTTTCTTATAGTAGATGTTTTGAACCTCATTTAATAGTTCCTTGTTTCGTTGTGGAGAACAGAGCTACAGAATTTTATTTCACCTACTTCCACTCAGTTATCTCTCTTCCTCTTTGGAGTTTAGTTTGTCCTTTTTATTTTCTATTTCCTAAGTGTGAGAGCTGAGTACATTGATTTTACATCTTTCTTCTTTTCTAATATAAGCATTAATTCTATATATTATCCACTAAATACAAGATTTTATCCTACAAATGTCGATATGCTATGTTTTCATTTTCACATAACTTGAAATATTTTCTGATTTTCCTCATAATTTCCTCTTTCACCTATGGTTTATTTGGAAGTATGTTGCTCAATTTCCAAATTATAATTTTCCAGACATTTTTCTGTGATTTATTTTTTGTAAACACTGTTGTGATCAGAGAGCATATTTGCTATTATTTCAATACTTTAAATATATTAAAACTTGTTTTATTAATAAAAATGTTCTATCTTGGTAAATGTTCTATGTGCATGTAGAAATATGTGTATTATGCATATTTAAACATATTGGGTGGCATGTTCTATAAGTGCTTATTAGGTCACACTTGGCTAATAGTCCTGTTCAATCTTCTATAACCTCACTGAGGTCTCACTCTATCAATTATTGAGACCAGAGTAGTGAAATAGCTAGCCATAATTGTTAATTCTTTATTTCTCCATTCTATTCTGTCAGTTGTTCCCTCAAGCATTCTGAATCTCTACACATGCATATACCTTTAGGATTACCGTGTCTTCTCGATGATCTCTTTCTTTTTCATTATGAAATATCCCTCTTTATCTCTAGTAATACTCTTTATTCTTATATGTATTTTATCTGATACTAATATAGACACTACAGCATTTTTATTGATGCTTGCACAATATATCACTTTTCATGCTTTTACTTTTAGCCCATGGGTATCTACATATTCAAAGTATATTAATTAGAAATAGCACAGTTGTATCATGCTTTTATATTTTATATTAGTTATCTGCAGAAGAGGACATAGAAGTATTACAAAATCCTAGGGTTGCGTGCTCTTATTCTCATATTGGTACTTTCCAGAGGCTTTCTAAAGCACCCCAGTTTGCAACGAACACTTCAAGTATTATTTGATGTGCTGAATCATAAGGCCTGAATGAAAAAGTAGCTTGCAATGCAGCCTGAACCTACTATAGAGCTTTGTCTTCTTCTGGTTCCCACTCAAAACTGCACACTTATCAGTATCTCAGTAGAAAGGCCAAAGTAATACACCCAAATGCAATATATATTATCTCTAAAACCCAGAAAGACCTACCAAGAGTTGTAACTCTTTTTCATGGTAGATGGTGGAAGGAATGGCAACTTGTCTTTCACCTTGGAGGGGATATTTTGACATTATCCAGGCCACTGGACCCCAGAAACTTCACTGCAGTAAGAGGCCCCTGAAATTTCATGGGGTTAATCTTCCATTATCCGGTTTGCAAGATTCTTCCTACTTACAGCTATTCAAATCTAATCGGCATAATGCCATCAATATACCAGACTATGTTGTTTTGCGCCAGTAAAAATGCTGTATCTGAGATAGCAGCTGCAGTCTCTATCACCACCATCTGATTAAGTCTATAATGATCCACAGTCACCTCCCAAAATTAATCTGACTTCTGCACAGCTCACATAGGCAAATTACATAGAGATGTGATAACTATCTCTACTCCCGAGTCTTCCAAGTCTCTGGTGGTGGCAATAATCTATGCAATTCCCCAGAAATTCAGTATTGTATCTGGCTTTATACATTATCAAGGGAGAAATTTCCACAATGTTGTTAAAATGGCCATACTGCCCAAATAAATTTATAGACTCAATGCTATTTCTATTAAAGTACCATTGACATTCTTCAGAGAACTAGGGAAAACTAAAATTCAGATGGAACCAGAAAAGAGCCTGAAAAGCCAAGGCAATCTTAAGCAAAAAGAAAAAAGCTAGAGGCAGTATGCTACCCAACTTCAAATTAGAGTCCAGGCCTACAGTAACCAAAACAGCATGATACTGGTACAAAAAAATAGTCACATAGACCAACCGATCAGAATAGAATACCCAGAAATAAGACCACACACCTACAACTATCTGATCTTCAACAATCTTGACAAAAACAAGCAATGGGGAAAGGATTTTCTATTCATTAAATGGTGCTGAGATAACTGGCTAGTCATATGCAGAAGACTGAAACTGGGCCCCTTCTTTACACGATGTACAAAAATTAACTCAAGATAGATTAAAGACTTAAAATTTAAAATTCATATGGAACCAAAAAAGAGCCTGCATAGCCAAAAAGCAAGACTAAGCAAAAAGAACAAACGTGGAGGCATCACACTACCTGATTTCAAACTATACTTTAAGGCCAGAGTCACCAAAACAGCATGGTACTGGTATAAAAACAGGCACATAGACCAATGGAACAGAATAGAGAACCCAGAAATAAACCCAAATACTTAAAGCCAACTGATATTCAACAAACAAAAACATAAAGTGGTGAAAGGACACCCTTTTCAACAAATGGTGCTAGGATAATTGCCTAGCCATATGTAGAGAATGAAATTGGATCCAATCTCTAACTTTATACAAAAATCAACTCAAGATTGATTAAGGACTTAAATTTAAGACCTGAAACTAAAAATTCTAGAAGATAACATTGGAGGAACCCTTCTAGATATTGGCTTAGGCAAGGATTTTATAACCAAGAACCCAAAAGCAAATGCAATTTTAAAAAAAGTAAATGGGCCAGGCACGGTGGCTCACACCTGTAATCCCAGCACTTTGGGAGGCTGAGATGGGCGGATCACAAGGTCAAGAGATGGAGACCATCCTGGCCAACATGGTGAAACCCCGTCTCTACTAAAAATACAAAAAATTAGCTGGGCGTGGTGGCCTGTAGTCCCAGCCTATAGTCCCAGCTACTCAGGAGGCTGAGGCAGGAGAATCACTTGAAACCGGAAGGCGGAGGTTGCAGTGAGCCGAGATCATGCCACCGCACTCCAGCCTGGGCAAAAAGAACAAAACTCTGTCTCAAAAAAAATAAAAAATAAAAAAAAGTAAATAACTGGGACTTGAACTAAAGAGCTTTTGTGTGGCAAAAGGAACAGTAAGCAGAGTAAACAGACAACCCAGAGAGTGGGAGAAAATCTTCATACTCTATAAAATTGACAGAGGACTAATATCCAGAATCTACAAAGAAAACAAACAAGTCAGTAAGCAAAAAACAAACAATCCCATCAAAAAGTGGGCTAAGGACATGAATAGAAAATTATCAAAAGAAGATATACAAATGGCCAACAAACATGAAAAAATGCTCAGCATCACTAGTGATCAGAGAAATGCAAATCAAAACCACAATGTGGTACCACTTTACTCCTGCAATAATGGCCATAATCAAAAAATCAAAAAATAATAGATGTTAGCATGGATGTGGTGAACAGGGAATACTTCTACACTGCTGGTGGGAATGTAAACTGGTACAACCACTATGAAACACAGTGTGGAGATTCCTTAAAGAACTAAAAGTAGATCCACCATTTGATCCAGCAATCCCATTATTGGTATCTACCCAGAGGAAAAGAAGTCACTATACAAAAAAGATACTTGCACATGCATGTTTATAGCAGTACAATTCACAACTGCCAAACCATGGAACCAACCCAAATGCCTATGAATCAACGAGTGGAAAAAGAAACTCTGGTGTATATAAACTTACTCATGTAACCAAACACCACCTGTAACCCAATAACTTATGAAAAAATAAAAAATTTTAAAAATCACGAGATACCATCTAACACAAGTCATAATGGAAGAGACAGAGACTCCCACACAATAATAGTGGGAGACTTTAACACCTGACTGTCAACATTAGACAGATCAATGAGACAGAAAATTAACAATGATATCCAGGACTTAAACTCACTTCTGGACCAAGCAGACCTAATGGACATCTACAGAACTCTCCACCCCAAATCAACAGAATATACATTTTTCTCAGCACCACATCGTACTTCTTCTAAAATTGACCACATAATTGGAAGTAAAACACTCCTCAGCAAATGCAAAAGAACGGAAATCATAACAAACTGTCTCTCAGATCACGGTGCAATCAAATTAGAACCCAGGATTAAGAAACTCACTCAAACCCACACAACTACATGGAAACTGAACAACCTGCTCCTGAATGACTACTGGGTAAATAACAAAATGAAGGCAGAATAAAGATGTTATTTGAAACCAATGAGAACAAAGACACATGTCCCAGATCTCTGGGACACATTTAAAGCAGTGTGTAGAGGGAAATTTATAGCACTAAAATGCTCACAAGAGAAAGCAGAAACGAACTAAAATCAACACCCTAACATCACAATTAAAAGAACTAGAGAAACAAGAGCAAACAAATTCAAAAGCTAGCAGAAGACAAGAAATAATTAAGATTAGAGCAGAACTGAAGAAGATAGAAACACACACACACAAAAAAAAACCCTTCAAAAAAATCAATGAATCCAGGAGCTACTTTTTGGAAAGATCAACAAAATAGATAGACTGCTAGCCAGATTAATAAAAAAGAAAAGAGAGAAAAATCAAATAGATGCAATAAAAAATAATAAAGGGGATATCACCACCGATCCCACAGAAATACAAACTAACATCAGATAATAGTATAAACAACTCTACGCAAATAAACTAGAAAATCTAGAAGAAATGGATAAATTTCCGGATGCATACATCCCCCAAGACCAAACCAGGAAGAAGTTGAATCCCTAAGTAGACCAATAACAAGTTCTGAAATTGAGGCAGTAATTAATAGCCTACCAACCAAAAAAAGTCCAGGACCAGATGGATTCACAGCCGAATTCTACCAAAGGTACAAAGTAGAGCTGGTACCATTCCTTCTAAAACTACTCCAAATGATAGAAAAAGAGGGAATCCTTCCTAACTCATTTTATGAGGCCAGCATAATCCTCATACCAAAACCTGGCAGAGACAACAAAAAAAGAAAATTTTAGGCCAATATCCCTGATGAACATCGATGCGAAAATCCTCAATAAAATACTGGCAAACCGAATCCAGTAGCACATCAAAAAGCTTATCCACCACAATCAAGTCAGCTTCATCCCTGGGATGCAAAGCTGATTCAACATAGGCAAATCAATAAATGTAACCCATCACATAAACAGAACCAACGACAAAAACCACATGATTATCTCAATAGATGCAGAAAAGGCCTTTGACAAAATTCAACACCCCTTAATGCTAAAAACTCTCAGTAAAGTAGGTATCGATGGAATGCATCTCAAAATAATAAGAGCTATTTATGACAAACCCATAGCCAATATCAAACAGAATGGGCAAAAGCTGGAAGCATTCCCATTGAAAACCTGCATAAGATAAAAATGCCCTCTCACACCACTCCTATTCAACATAGTATTGAAAGTTCTGGCCAGGGCAATTTGGCAAGAGAAAAAAATAAACAGTATTCAATTAGGAAAAGAGGAACTCAAATTGTCTCTGTTTGCAGATGACATGATTGTATATTTAGACAACCCCATCGTCTCAGCCCAAAATCTCCTCAAGCTGATAAGCAACTTCAGCAAAGTCTCAGGATACAAAATCAAGGTGCAAAAATCACAAGCATTCCTATACATCAATAACAGACAGAGAGCCAAATCAGGAGTGAACTCCCATTCACAATTGCTACTAAGAGAATAAAATACCTAGGAATACAACTTACAAGATATGTGAAGGACCTCTTCAAGGAGAACTACAAACCATCACTCAAGGAAATAAGAGAGGACACAAACAAATGGAAGAACATTCCATGCTCATGGATAGGAAGAATCAATATTGTGAAAACAGCCATCTTGCCCAAAGTAATTCATAGATTCAATGCTATCCCCATCAAGCTACCATTGACATTCTTCACAGAATTGGAAAAAACTACTTTAAATTTCATATGAAACCAAAAAAGAGCCCTCATAGACAAGACAATCCTAAGCAAACAGAACAAAGCTGGAGGCATCACGCTACCTGACTTTAAACTATACTACAAGCCTATAGTAACCAAAACAGCATATTACCGTACCAAAACAGATATATAGACCAATGGAACAGAACAGATGCCTCAGAAATAACACCACACATCTACAACCATCTGATCTTTCACAAACCTGACAAAAACAAGAAATGGGGAAAGGATTTCCTATTTAATAAATAATGTTGAGAAAACTGGCTAGCCATGTGCAGAAAGCTGAAACTGGATCCCTTCCTTACACCTTATACAAAAATTAACTCAAGATGGATTAAAGACTTAAATGTAAGATCTAAAACCATAAAAACTCTAGAAGAAAACCTAGGCAATACCATTCAGGACATAGGCATGGGCAAAGACTTCATGATTAAAACACCAAAAGTAATGGCAACAAAATCCAAAATAGACAAATGGGATCTAATTAAACTAAAGAGCTTCTGCACAGAAAAAGAAACGATCATCAGAGTGAACAGGCAACCTACAGAATGGGAGAAAAATTCTGCAATCTCTCCATCTGACAAAGGGCTAATATCCAGAATCTACAAAGAACTTAAACAAATTTACAAGAAAAAAACAAACAACCCCATCAAAAAGTGGGCAAAGGATATGAACAGATACTTCTCAAAAGAAGACATTTATGCAGCCAACAAACATAGGAAAAAAAAGCTCATTATCACTAGTCATTACAGAAATGCAAATCAAAACCACAATGAGATACCATCTCATGCCAGTTAGAAAGGCGATCATTAAAAGTCAGGAAACAGATGCTGGAGAGGATGTGGAGAAATAGGAACGCTCTTCCACTGTTGGTGGGAATGTAAATGAGTTCAACCATTGTGGAAGACAGTATGGTGATTCCTCAAGGATCTAGAACTAGAAATACCATTTGACCCAGCAATCCAGTTACTGGGTATATACCCAAAGGATTATAAATCATTCTACTATAAAGACACATGCACACATATGTTTATTGCGGCATTGTTCACAATAACAAAGACTTGGAACCAACCCAAATGCCCATCAATGACAAACTGGATAAAGAAAATGTGGCACATATACACCATGGAATACTATGCAGCCATAAAAAAGGATGAGTTTATGTCCTTTGCAGGGACATGGATGAAGCTGGAAGCCATCATTCTCAGCAAACTAACACAAGAACAGAAAACCAAACACTGCATGTTTTCACTCAGAAGTGGGAGATGAACAATGAGAACACATGGACACAGGGAGGGGAACATCACACATCAGGGCCTGTCGAGGGGTGGGGGCTAGGGGAGGGATAGCATTAGGAGAAATACCTAATGTAGATGATGGGTTTATGGGTGCAGCAAACCACCATGGCAGATGTATACCTCTGTAACAAACCTACATGTTCTGCACATATACCCCAGAACTTAAAGTAAAATAAAAATAAATAAATTTTTAAAAACATAATACTCAAAAAAAGAGAAAAAAAGTCAAAAAAAAACAGATGCTGGTGAAGTTTTCGAGATAAAGGAACACTTATACACTGTTGGTGCGACTGTAAATTAGTTCAGCCATTGTGGAAGGAAGTATGGTGATTCCTCAAAGACTTCAAGACAGAATATCTTTCAACCCAGCAATCCCATTACTGGGTATATACCCAAAGGAATATAAATTATTCTATTATAAAGATACATGCATGCATATGTTCACTGTAACACTATTCACAATAGCAAGGATGTGGAATCAACCTAAATGACCATCAAAGATAGACTAGATAAAGAAAATGTGGTACATGTATACCATGAAATACTATGCAGCAATAAAAAAGAACAAGATCTTGTCCTTTGCAGGGACATGGATGGAGCAGGAGGTCATTATTCTCAGCAAACTAACAGAAGAACACAAAACCAAATACCACGTATTCTGTCTTATAGGTGGGAGCTAAATGATGAGAACACATGGACACCGAGGGGAACAACACATACTGAGGTCTTTCAGAGGGTGGAGGGTGGGAAGAGGGAGAGGATGAGAAAAAAATATCTAACGGGTACCAGGCTTAATACCTAGGTGACAAAATAGTTTGTACAACAAACCCCCTTGACACAAGTTTACCTATGTAACAAACCTGCACTTGTATCACTGAACTTAAAATAAAAGTTAAAAAAGAAGACACCCAATTAAAAGACACAGACTGGCAAGTTGGATAAAGAGTCAAGACCCATCAGTGTGCTGTATTCAGGAAACCCATCTCACGTGCAGAGACACACATAGGCTCAAAATAAAAGAATGGAGGAAGATCTACCAAGCAAATGGAAAACAAAAAAAGGCAGGGGTTGCAATCCTAGTCTCTGATAAAACAGACTTTAAACCAACAAAGATCAAAAGAGACAAAGAAGGCCATTACATAATGGTAAAGGGATCAATTCAACAAGAGGAGCTAACTATCCTAAATATATATGCACCCAATACAGGAGCATCCAGGTTCATAAAGCAAGTCCTGAGTGACCTACAAAGAGACTTAGACTCCCACACATTAATAATGGGAGACTTTAACACCCCACTGTCAACATTAGACAGAACAACGAGACAGAAAGTCAACAAGGATACTCAGGAATTGAACTCAGCTCTGCACCAAGCAGACCTAATAGACATCTACAGAACTCTCCACCCCAAATCAACAGAATATACATTTTTTTCAGCACCACACCACACCTATTCCAAAATTGACCACATACTTGGAAGTAAAGCTCTCCTCAGCAAATGTAAAAGAACAGAAATTATAACAAACTATCTCTCAGACCACAGTGCAATCAAACTAGAATTCAGGATTAAGAATCTCACTCAAAGCCGCTCAACTACATGGAAACTGAACAACCTGCTCCTGAATGACTACTGGGTACATAAGAAAATGAAGGCAGAAATAAAGATGTTCTTTGAAACCAACGAGAACAAAGACACAACATACCAGAATCTCTGGGACCCATTCAAAGCAGTGTGTAGAGGGAAATTTATAGCACTAAATGCCGACAAGAGAAAGCAGGAAAGATCCAAAATTGACACCCTAACATCATAATGAAAAGAACTAGAAAAGCAAGAGCAAACACATTCAAAAGCTAGCAGAAGGCAAGAAATAACTAAAATCAGAGCAGAACTGAAGGAAATAGAGACACAAAAAAACCCTTCAAAAAATCAATGAATACAGGAGCTGGTTTTTTGAAAGGATCAACAAAATTGATAGACCACTAGCAAGACTAATAAAGAAAAAAAGAGAGAAGAATCAAATAGACACAATAAAAAATGATAAAGGGGATATCACCACCGATCCCACAGAAATACAAACTACCATCAGAGAATACTACCAACACCTCTACACAAATAAACTAGAAAATCTAGAAGAAATGGATACATTCCTCGACACATACACTCTCCCAAGACTAAACCAGGAAGAAGTTGAATCTCTGAATAGACCAATAACAGGAGCTGAAATTGTGGCAATAATCAATAGTTTACCAACCAAAAAGAGTCCAGGACCAGATGGATTCACAGCCGAATTCTACCAGAGGTACAAGGAGGAACTGGTACCATTCCTTCTGAAACTATTCCAATCAATAGAAAAAGAGGGAATCCTCCCTAACTCATTTTATGAGGCCAGCATCATTCTGATACCAAAGCCGGGCAGAGACACAACCAAAAAAGAGAATTTTAGACCAATATCCTTGATGAACATTGATGCAAAAATCCTCAATAAAATACTGGCAAACTGAATCCAGCAGCACATCAAAAAGCTTATCCAGCATGATCAAGTGGGCTTCATCCCTGGGATGCAAGGCTGGTTCAATATACGCAAATCAATAAATGTAATCCAGCATATAAACAGAGCCAAAGACAAAAACCACATGATTATCTCAATAGATGCAGAAAAAGCCTTTGACAAAATTCAACAACCCTTCATGCTAAAAACTCTCAATAAATTAGGTATTCATGGGACGTATTTCAAAATAATAAGAGCTATCTATGACAAACCCACAGCCAATATCATACTGAATGGGCAAAAACTGGAAGCATTCCCTTTGAAAACTGGCACAAGACACGGATGCCCTCTCTCACCGCTCCTATTCAACATAGTGTTGGAAGTTCTGGCCAGGGCAATCAGGCAGGAGAAGGAAATAAAGGGTATTCAATTAGGAAAAGAGGAAGTCAAATTGTCCCTGTTTGCAGACGACATGATTGTTTATCTAGAAAACCCCATCATCTCAGCCCAAAATCTCCTTAAGCTGATAAGCAACTTCAGCAAAGTCTCAGGATACAAAATCAATGTACAAAAATCACAAGCATTCCTATACACCAACAACAGACAGAGAGCCAAATCATGAGTGAACTCCCATTCACAATTGCTTCAAAGAGAATAAAATACCTAGGAATCCAACTTACAAGGGATGTGAAGGACCTCTTCAAGGAGAACTACAAACCACTGCTCAAGGAAATAAAAGAGGATACAAACAAATGGAAGAATAATCCATGCTCATGGGTAGGAAGAATCAATATCGTGAAAATGGCCATACTGCCCAAGGTAATTTACAGATTCAATGCCATCCCCATCAAGCTACCAATGACTTTCTTCACAGAATTGGAAAAAACTACTTTAAAGTTCATATGGAATCAAAAAAGAGCCTGCATCGCCAAGTCAATCCTAAGCCAAAAGAACAAAGCTGGAGGCATCACACTACCTGTCTTCAAACTATACTACAAGGCTACAGTAACCAAAACAGCATGGTACTGGTACCAAAACAGAGATATAGATCAATGGAACAGAACAGAGCCCTCAGAAATAACGCCACTTACCTACAACTATCTGATCTTTGACAAACCTGAGAAAAACAAGCAATGGGGAAAGGATTCCCTACTTAATAAATGGTGCTGGGAAAACTGGCTAGCCATATGTAGAAAGCTGAAACTGGATCCCTTCCTTACACCTTATACAAAAATCAATTCAAGATGGATTAAAGACTTAAACATTAGACCTAAAACCATAAAAACCCTAGAAGAAAACCTAGGCATTACCATTCAGGATACAGGCGTGGGCAAGGACTTCATGTCCAAAACACCAAAAGCAATGGCAACAAAAGACAAAATTGACAAATGGGATCTAATTAAACTAAAAAGCTTCTGCCCAGCAAAAGAAACTACCATCAGAGTGAACAGGCAACCTACAAAATGGGAGAAAATTTTCGCAACCTACTCATCTGACAAAGGGCTAATATCCAGAATCTACAATGAACTCAAACAAATTTACAAGAAAAAAACAAACAACCCCATCAAAAAGTGGGCAAAGGACATGAACAGACACTTCTCAAAAGAAGACATTTATGCAGCCAAAAAACACATGAAAAAATGCTCACCATCACTGGCCATCAGAGAAATGCAAATCAAAACCACAATGAGATACCATCTCACACCAGTTAGAATGGCAATCATTAAAAAGTCAGGAAACAACAGGTGCTGGAGAGGATGTGGAGAAATAGGAACACTTTTACACTGTTGGTGGGACTGTAAACTAGTTCAACCATTATGGAAGTCAGTGTGGCGATTCCTCAGGGATCTAGAACTAGAAATACCATTTGACCCAGCCATCCCATTACTGGGTATATACCCAAAGGACTATAAATCATGCTGCTATAAAGACACATGCACACGTATGTTTATTGCGGCATTATTCACAATAGCAAAGACTTGGAACCAACCCAAATGTCCAACAATGATAGACTGGATTAAGAAAATGTGGCACATATACACCATGGAATACTATGCAGCCATAAAAAATGATGAGTTCATGTCCTTTGTAGGGACATGGATGAAACTGGAAACCATCATTCTCAGTAAACTATCGCAAGAACAAAAAACCAAACACCGCATATTCTCACTCATAGGTGGGAATTGAACAATGAGATCACATGGACACAGGAAGAGGAATATCACACTCTGGGGACTGTGGTGGGGAGGGGGGAGAGGGGAGGGATAGCATTGGGAGATATACCTAATGCTAGATGACGAGTTAGTGGGTGCAGCGCACCAGCATGGCACATGTATACATATGTAACTAACCTGCACAATGTGCACATGTACCCTAAAACTTAAAGTATAATAAAAAAAAAAAGGAGACACAAAGATTAAAGGTATAAAAAATTATTTTAAGAATAAAAAATCAACACAACTAAAAATATAGTTTTCTTAGTCATAAAAATTGTATGCTTTAAGCCACAAAATTTTTCATGTTAGCGAAAATTGACCACTTTATGCAAACTAGAATTAGCAAAATTAACTTTAAAAAATAGTAAACCTGAATAAATCAATGTCAATTAAATAATCTGAAGTAATAGACAAATATCTCTCCCAAGAAGAAACACCCAGGCCCAGGTAGTTTTATAAACAATTTCTAATAATTCTTCAAGGAAGAAAATTTCCCTATTTGTGCTAACTTTTCCAATGAGTGAAAAAAAGAGGGAACACTTATAAAATCTTCATACCAAAACCAAAAATGGAGAACCCAAGAAAAGCATGTAGCAATCCCACTTATGAACACAGATGCAAACGTACCAGTAAATTTAAAAACTACTAATATATAACAAATGCAAGATGCTTTAATATCAAGAAAAATGTATTCACATACTTTATGACCCAAACAAATTAAGGGAGACAAATCTTATAAACATCTTAATGTATATAAAAAATTAATAAATTTCAACACACACTAATGAGTATTTTTTAAGCCAGCAAAATTAAGGCTAGAAGATAATAAAAGATATGTCCCAAAAACCCACAGCATCATACCTATAAGTAAAATTTAATAAGCATTTCTATTTATCAGGAAGACAAAGATGTCTATCACTGATACGCAACATAGTATGTCTTAGTGGATGTAATGAAAGGAAAAAAAGAAAGGGAAAGAGGAAAGGAGTAAGGGAGTGAGGAAGCAAAGAGGAAGACAATTCAAGGAAAACACAAAAGAATTAGAAAAGAATATTCAAAGTCATTATTTTAAGGAACTCTTCCTATAGAAAAACCATAAGCAAGTTAAAGAGTTGCTGGATCAAAGAACAAAATACATAAATCAACATTGTTCCTACATACCAACAATAATTCATAAGAAAATACAGATTTAAAAAGATGTAATTTGCAACAGCAAATAAAAGCCTACATGGTGTCTAGAAATAAATTTAACAAATATGTACAAGACCTTTGAGGAAAAATTTGTAAATATCATGAAAGAAGATAAATATAGATCTAAACAGAGAGATATAGCATGGTTTAGATGTGACGATTGTATAATAAATATGATCCAAATGAAGCTTTTGTTTTTTGCTTTTGCTTTTTATTTTTTTAATTTTTCTTTTAAGACAGGGTCTTGCTATAGTGCCCAGGCTAGCCTTGAACTCCTGGGCTAAAGCTATCTCCCCACCTCAACCTCCCAAGTACCTAGGACTACAGGCACATGTTACTGCACCTGGCTTGTTTTGGTTTTTTGACTGAGACAAACAGATTCTAAAATTAATAATGGAAGATCATATGTCTATGAAAAACCAAGAAATATATCATATGGAAGAATTAAAGGTGAGGGCAGTATAGGGGATCTTAGTCCATTTGATACAAGATTTGTTAAACTGTAAAGTTAAAAATAGTGTGGTATTGGTTTGAGATTAGAAACAGATCAGTAGAACCAAATAGAAATCTCAGAAGTGGAAACAAATTTTTTTTATTTTATTTCATTTACTAGTACAATGTATATTATAGAAGCACCATTACAAATCAGTGGAGAAAAGAGTATGTAACGTAGGCATATTTTGGTAACTGCTTTTAAACACAAATAAGAGAATCTCACATCCCATGCACACACAAAAAAGTGTTCCACATAAATGTCAAATCTCAGCAAGAAGATCAAAAGAAAATATAAAATAGCCTTATTTCAACAGGGTAGGAAAAATATTTCTCAAAAAAGATACCAAAAAATAAAACCTGTGAATAAAAAAATTAATAAATTTGATCATTTTTTTAAAAATTCTGTAGAGAAAGTCCATGAACAAAGTAAAACAAATAGCCAAGGATTAGAAAATATTAAACACATCTAAAAGACATTAGGACTGGTATCCAGAATACATAACAACCGCCTAAAAATCAACAGGCAGAGAATACGAACAGGAATTCATAGAAGAGGAAATAGAAACAGCAAATAAACATAGGAAACAATGTCAACTTACAAAAAAGAGAAATAGAACCTAAGAGATACACATACCCATCACTCTGAAGTCAGAAAATACTAAGTGTTGATGAGGATTGCTGAGACAAGAACTCTGCCCAATGTTAAAATAATAAATAAGTATAACCACATTAGGAAAGAAATTGGTAATAGCTAATAAAGTTGAAAATGCACATACCTTACAAACCAGCAATAGCTGACTGGTTATATACCCTTGTGTATCAAAGACACAGGCAAAGATGGTTAGTGCAACATTATTTGTAATAGCAAAAAATTAGAATCAAACTAAATGTATATTAGTATGTATATATATAAATGAACTGTACTAGTCATACAATAGAATTCTACACTGGAGGAAAACTAATTAAAACAATCCTACCTGTATGAATGTGAATAAATCCCCCGTGGGAGAAAAAAACGTTTTAAAAATATTTAAAATATGACCATTTATTTAACTTTCCAAATAGATCATTTGTGAATAAATATCTATCCAGTAAAAATGTACAAGGTGTACTGGAAGATATATCCTAATTTTTTTTATTTGTATAATTTTAAGGGGTACAAGAGCAGTTTTGTTACATGGATATATTGCACAGTGGTGAAGACGGGGTTTTTAGTGTAACCATCACCCAAATGTACATTGTACCCATTAGTAATTTCTCATTCCTTACCCCTCTCCCACCCTCCCACTTTTGGGAGTGTCCAATGTCTGTGTACATATACATATTTCTTTTGTGTATATATATATACAAGAAATACATATATATATACCATATTTCTTTTGTGTATATATGTATACACAAAAGTGGAGGGTGGAAGAGGGATGAGGGATGGGTGCAATGCACATTATTTGGGTGACTGTTACACTAAAAGCCCAATATTTACCATTGTGCAGTATATTCATGTAACAAAATTGCCATTGCACCCCTTAAAATTACATATGTGAGATATATATATATATATCTCACATTTTCTTTATCCAGTCATCCATTGATGGACACATAGGTTGATTCCATGACTTCACTATTGTGAAGAGTGCTGTGATAAATATATGTCAGGAATCTTTTTTATATATGATTTATTTTCCTTTGGGTAGATATCTAGTAGTGGGATTGCTGGATGAAATGCTAATTCTAATTTTATTTCTTTAAGAAGATTCCATATTGTTTTCCATAAAGGCTGTACTAATTTACATTTCTACCAATAGTGTATAACTGTTCCCTTGTTTCTGCATCCTTGCCAACATCTGTTATTCTTTGACTTTTTAATAATAGCCATTCTGACTGGTGTAAGATAATATCTCATTGTAGTTTTGATTTGCATTTCTCTGATGATTAGTGACATTGAACATTTTTTCATATCTTTGTTGGCCACTTGTATATCTTCTTTTGAAAAATGTCTCTTTATGCCCTTTGCCCACTCTTTATTGGGGCTTTTAGGGCTTGTCGTTCTTGTTTGAGTTACTTGTAGATTATGGATATTAGTCCCTTGTCAGATGCATAGTCCGAAAATATCTTCCCTCATTCTGCAAGTTGTCTGTTCACTCTGTTGATTATTTATTTTGCTATGCAGAAGCTTTTTAGTTTAATTAAGTCCCATTTGCCTATTTTGTTTTGGTTGCTTGTGTTTTTAAGGTCTTAGTCATAAATTCTTTGCCTGGGCCAATGTCCGGAAAAATTTTTCCTAGGTTTTCTTCTAGGATTTTTATAGCTTCAGGTCTTATATTTAAGTCTTGAATTCATCTTGGGTTGATTTTTTTATATGGTGAGAGATATGGGTCCAATTTCACTCTTTTAGTATGGCTAGCCAATTTTCCCGGCACCATTTATTGACTAAGGACCTTTTCCCTATATATGTTTTTGTTGACTTTATTAAAGATAAGTTGGCTGTAGGTATGTGGGTTTATTTCTGGGTTCTCTATTCTGTTCCATTGATCTATGTGTCTATTTTTATACCAGTACCATGCTATTTTGGTTACTTAGCCTTGTATTAAGACTATAATTCAAAGTCAGACAATGTGATGTCTCCTGCTTTGTTCCTTTTGCTTAGGATTGCCTTGGATAGTCGAGCTCTTTTTTGTTTCCATATGAGTTTTTAGAATTATTTTTTCTACTTCTGTGAAAAACGACATTGGTATTTTGACAGGAATTGCAATGAATCTGTAGACTGCTTTAAGAATCAACATTGAATCAAAAGAATCAGTATTTCAACAATATTGATTCTTCCCATTTCACGAGCATGGGATACTTACTCATTTGTCTGTGTCATCTACGATTTCTTTCATCAGTGTTTCACCATTTTCCTTATTTTTCACTTCCTTGGTTAAATATATTCCTAGGTATTTTATTATTTTTGTAGCTATTGTAAATGGGATTGATTTCTTGATTTGGTTCTCAGCTTATTTTTGGTATATAGAAATGCTACTGATTTTTGTACACTGATTTCATATCTTGAAACTTTACTGAATTCATTTATCAAATGTTAAGAGTCTTTTGGAGAAGGCTCTAGGGTTTTCTATGCACAATTTCATATCAGCAACCAGAGATAATTTGAAATCCTCTTTTCCAATTCAGATGTATTCTTTCTGTCTCTTGCCTGATTGCTCTGGCTAGAACTTTCCATACTATGTTGAATAGGAGTGGTAAAATTGAACATTCTGTCTTGTTCCACTTCTTGTGGGAGAAGGGGATATTTTAACTTTTCTCCATTCTGTATGATGTTGGCTGTGGGTTTGTTGCCTATGGCTTTTATCATTTTGAGGTATGTGTTCCTTCTATGCCTAGTTTTTGAGGGTTCTTATCATGAAGTGATGCTAAATTTTATCAAATGCTGCTTCTGCATCTATTGAGATGATCATATAGTTTTTTGTTTTTAATTTTGTTTATGCAATGAATCACATTTATTGATTTGTATATGTTGAACCCTCCTTGCATTTCTGGAATAAAACCCACTTGGTCGTGGTGTATTACATTTTTGAGGTGCTCATGGATTCAGTTTGCTAGTATTTTGTGGGAGATTTTTGCATCTGTGTTCATCAGAGATATTGTTCTGTAGTTTTCTTTTTGTGTTATATCCTTGTCTGGCTTTGCTATCAGGGTGACATTGACTTTGTAAAATGAGTTAGGGAGGATTTCCTCCTCTTCAACACATGGGAATAATTTCCGCAGAATTGGTACAAGTTCTTCTTTGTATGTTTGGTAGAATTTGGCTATGAATCCATCTGGTCCTAGGCTTTCTTTTCTTAGGAGATTTTTTATTACTGATTCAATCTCACTACTTGTTATTGCTCTGTTTAGAATTTCTGTTTCTTCGTGGTTCAATCTGGAAATAATATGTTTCCAGGAATTTATCCATTTCCTCTAGGTTTTCTAAGTGTGTGGGCATATCGTCATTCATAGCAGTCTCTGATAATCTTTTGTATTTTTATGAGATCATTCATAAGTGTGTCTTTTTTCATTTCTGATTCTTTATTTGGATTTTCTCTGTTTTTTTTTTTTTTGGTAAGTCTAGTGAGTGGTTTATCAATGTTCTTTGTCTTTTCAAAAACACAACTTTTCATTTCATTGATTTTTTTGTACTTTTTTTACTTCAATTTTATATAGTTCTACTCTGATCTTTGTTCTTCTTTCCTTTTGCTAGCTTTGGGTTTGGTTTGCTTTGGCTTCTCTAGACTCATAAGGTGTAACAGTAGGTTACTAATTTGTGGTGTTTCTTTTTATGTTTGCATTTAACACTATAAACTTCCCTCTTAACACTGTTTTTGCTGTGTCCCAGATGTTCTGGTATGTTGTGTCCCCATTTTTATTCATTTCAAAAAAAATCAATTTTTATCTTAATTTTGCATTCTTCAGGAGCCTGTTGTTTAATCTCCATGTATTTGTAAAGTTTCAAGAGCACCTATTGTTATTGACTTCTCTTTTAATTCAATACGGGTTAAGAAAATATGTATTATAATTTTGATTTTCAAAAATTTATTGAAACTTCTTCTCTGACCTGACATAAAATCTATCTTGGAAGTGTTCCATGTGCTGATGAGAAAAAATGTATATATTCTGCAGTTATTGAGTAGAATATTCTCTTAGGTCCATTTGGTCTAAAGTCCAATTTAAGTCCAGTGTTTCTTTGTTGATTTTCTGTGTCAATGATCTGTCTAGTGTTGTCAGTGGGGTGTTGAAGTCCCCCACTATTATCAAATTGTAAGAAGGGTATTGAAGTGTCCTACTATTATTATATTGCTATCAATTTATCATTTCAGATCTGTCAATATTTGCTATATATATTTAAGGACTCAAATGTTGGGTGCATATATTACAATGGTTATATCTTCCTACTGAATTGACCCTTTCATCATTGTGAAGTAGCCTTTTAGTCTCTAAAGATAGTTTTTTTACTAAAGCGTACTCTTCTAACATAACTACAGCCATTCCTCTTTTATTTCATTTACAATTTGCATGGAATTTCCTTTTCCATCTTTTCACTTTTAGCATATGTGTATCCTTGAATCTAAAGTGAGTTTCTTAAAACAGCACGCAGTTGGATGTTGTTTTTAATCTAGTCATCACTCCGTTATCTTTTTAATTGTAGAGCTTATTTCATATACATCTTTAATAATTATTAATAAAGATTTACTATTGCTATTTTCTTAGCTATTTATTAACTATTTGTCTTGTAGTTCTTTTGTCCCTCTTTTTCTCTTGCTGTCTTTTGTGTTTTTTTGTATTGACAGTTTTGATTACTTTCTCTTTATCTGTTGTGTAACTTTTATAAGTATTTTCCTTGTGGTTACCAAGGGGCTTACATAAAATATTTTATAATAGTCTATTTTAGGCTGATAACAATGTAACTTCCCTTGCATCCAAGTACTCTCCAATTTACCTCTCCTCTCGCATATTATATGCTATTGATGTAAAATTTACATGTATTTATATTACATATGCATTAACATACTTTAGTTATCATTGTCTTTAATATTTTCATCTTTTTTCTTTAATAAAAATTACTTAAAACAATTAGGATTATTTGTCTAAATTCTTTTATGAATTTATTTTATTTTTATTTTTTACTTTTAGGTTTGGGAGTACATGTGCAGGTGTGTGATATAGGTAAACTCATGTCATGGGAGTATGTTGTACAGATTATTTTTTGTCACCCAGGCACTAAGTCTAGTACCCAGTGATTATTTTTTCTGTTCCTCTCCCTCCTCCCCACCTCCACCCTCAAGTAGGCCCCAGTGTCTGTTGTTCCCTTCTTTGTGTTCATGAGTTCTCATCACTTAGCTCCCACTTATATGTGAGGACATATGGTTTTCTGTTCCTGCATTAGTTTGCTAAGGATAATGACCTCCAGCTACAATTTACCTCTCCTCCCCTCACAATATATGCTATTGATGTCAAATTTTACATATATTTGTTATGTATACATTAGCATAATTTAGTTACCATTGTCTTTAATACTTTTTAACTTTTATAGTAGAATTAAAAGTGATTTACTCATCACTATTATAGTAATATACTACTTTCTTTTGACCTATGTATTTACCTTTACCAACAAGTTTCATACTTTCCTACACTCTTGTGTTTCTGTTTAGCATCCTTTCATCTCAACTTTTAAAATTCTCTTTAGCAATTTGGTCACGACAGTGACAGAAATTGCTGGATAAGCGAAGTGCCACTGGGTTCTTTGCCCTCCCTTCACACCTTGGGATAAATCTGTATCAAGATGGTTCTTTTCTAGATTTCCTCTACCTTCCTGCACTTACCTTTCTGCTCTGAGAAGCACAGCTACCTGCCTTCACTGAAATATACCTCGGGCTGAGAGATTTGGGTTGGGAGAGCAGGTCAGTTCATCTTCTGCAGGAAGGTGCAGCTTTTCCATATCAGCTCAACCATGCCGCCAGTCCATTCTTAAGGAACTGCTGACCAGGACTGATGATGATGCATTTTAGCTTTGAGTTTTTGGGGGTTATTCTACCAACAAACAGTCTATTGGGAAGAAAACAGTCCCAGGAATTAACAGATCAGAATGTTCACACTGGTTAATCTTTTTCTAACAATGAGCATGAAGGTAGCAGAAGCTGGTATGTTTCCAGATGGTTCTTCTAATCAAACTAATTTTTCACTGTTGACAAGTGAGGCAAGGGTTGCACTGAACAGAAGGCTGAGGCTTGGCCATCTAGCATTCCACACAAAATTGTTTCCCATAAGCATTCCTTTTATTCTCTATTCTATCCTAGGTCTGCCTCACCATGAGACAGGAAAGCCTCCGGTACTAGCTGCTGTAGCAGTGCCCTTCATTCAGGGCAGCTAAAGGAGTCTTGGACCCTTTCTTTCTCTGGGATCCCTGCCCAGCACCTTCCTACAGAGATGACTTTAAAAGGAAAAAAAAAAAGGAAAAACAACACCCCATTCCAAGGAGTCTGGCATTCCTGAATCCTCCTTCCCTGCTAGGTGCCTGTCACCTGTCTTCACTGCCTCCTTTTCCCTGTCATGCTCATCAGCTTATGGCTTCTGTCCAAGCACCTGAACAGAGGACTAGAACCTCCACTGCAGGCTGGTTTTAGGTCTTGATTTATGTCAGAATCTTGCATAGCACTGCTAATGTAAATTTCAGTTTTTTCCCTCTAAGACAAACACCAAAATATCCAACGTTTTTTGGTGGGAAGAGAGATTGTCCTGTGATTTCTATCCATTTCCTGAGGCCTGTGGAAATAAACTTCATGTACTTAAAGTTATACAGAAAATAGAATAAACTTAACACCAAACTTGAAAAAACAATTCCCTTTGGCATTTCTTTTTTTTTTCTTTTCTTTTTTTTTTTTTAATTATACTTTAAGTTTTAGGGTACATGTGCACATTGTGCAGGTTAGTTACATATGTATACATGTGCCATGCTGGTGCACTGCACCCACTAACTCATCATCTAGCATTAGATATACCTACCAATGCTATCCCTCCCCTGTCCCCGCACCCCACAACAGTCCCCAGAGTGTGATATTCCCCTTCCTGTGTCCGTGTGATCTAAATGATGAGTTCATGTCCTTTGTAGGGACATGGATGAAACTGGAAAACATCATTCTCAGTAAACTGTGGCAAGAACAAAAAACCAAACACCGCATATTCTCACTCATAGGTGGGAATTGAACAATGAGATCCCTTTGGCATTTCTTGTAAAACAAGTCTAGTGGTGATAAACTCCCTTGGCTTTTATTTGCCTGAAAAAGTCCTTATCTCCCCTTCATTTTAGTAGGATAGGTTTGCTCATATAGTATTTGGGGGTGACCATTTTTTTCTTTTAGCACTTTGATTATATTACCCTACTCCCTTCTGACCTGCAAGATTTTGCTTAAAAATATTTATTTATTTATTTATTTAATTTAATAAATCTGCTGATTGTCTTATGGTGCTCCCATGTACACAAGTTGCTTTTCTCTAGCTGCTTTCAAAATTCTCTAGCATTTGACCACTTGTATATGTTGTGCCTCTTTGCATTCATTTTATTTGGTGTCCTTTGGGCTTCCTGGAGCTGGATTACTATTTTCTTCCCAAGGTTTGGAAATTTTTCAGCCATTATTTCTTTGAATAAGCTTTCTATCCCTTCCTCTTTCTCTTCTCTCCTTCTTTAATTCAAATAATGTATACATTGTTCTGCTGAGTGGTATCCATAAGTCCCTTAAGTGATCTTCATAGTTTTTTCATTGTTCTGCTGAGTGGTATCCATAAGTCCCTTAAGCGATCTTCATAGTTTTTTCATTCTTTTTTTTTTTTTTTTGGCTCCTTTGATTAGAAAATTTCCAATGACCTGTCTTCAAATTCACTGATCATTTCTTCTGTTCTCTCTAGTCTGCTATTGAACATCTCCACTGAATTTTTCAGATCAGTTGCTGGATTCTTCAGCTCTATCACTTCTGTCTGACTTTTTTCTATCTCTGTTGAAATTCTCACATTGTTCATACAATGCTCTCCTGAACTCAGTAAGGATCCTTATGGCCATTATTTTGGATTCTTTGTTAGATAAATTATTTATCTAAATTTCATGAGGGCCAGTTTCTGGAGCTTTGTTATTTCATTTGGAACATATTTCCCTATTTCTTCATCTTCCTTGACTCTCTTTATTGCTTTTGGCATATTAGACTATAACTCTCCCAGTCTCGTCAGACTGGCCATGTGTAGGAGATGAACCTAACCAATCAGCCTGGCCAGAGATTCTGGGTGCCTCTGAAACCACTGAGCTTGTCCAAAATCTCATCTTTGCTCTTACCATCCCCCAGGAGATTAGGGTGTGCCAAGCCCATTCAGTGCCCCTAGAAAGTCAGTATGGAATTAAGTCCTTCAAGATGCGGCCAAAAAAGTTGAGGAGTTAGACATGTGTTCCAGTTCCTTTTCTCCTCAGGGAGAAACTGGTAGCTAATTTTATCTCACTCACTCTGCTCTAAGATGGAGAGAGGATCAGTGGCAAACATCTCCACTCTCATTCAGACCACACACTCTTTCAACCCACTGCTTTGCTTTTTGTCACCCCTGGCTTCCATCTGCTCTCAGAAACAGGTGGAATAGCTGGAGTCTTGGTTCTATCTCTTGAGTGAACCACAAGGAGGAGCTACAGAAATTTCCCACACACTCATTTAGTCTCCCAGAGAAATACAAATAGCCTGTTTCATCAGCTGCCAGATGTGAGCTAATTAAAGGCCTGACCCACAGGCAGCAGCTGGTAATGCTAGGACATTAGGTGTGTAGTCAAACCCCTTCCAGGGAGAAATTGGGAGCTAGCTGTTGTAGCCTTCTTGCTCTGCACTGAGCCAGAAGGAGTAGCCACTAGAAATGTTCACACATCCATTTAAACCCACCTCTTCGTTCTATGTGGTCTCAGGGAACTCCCAAATGCCAAGAACCATTCAGCCCCAGAGCTAGGTGATTCAAGTAGCCAGCCCCTCAAGTAGGAGCTTTAAAAGCTGCATGCTTATGTGTGGATAAACTGACAAGGAGAAGCTGGAGACCTGATTTTATCACTGAAGCAGGACAGGGATAAAAAGCATGAGGAACGCCCATACACTCATTTAAACTTCCCTAGAGGTCTACCTGTTTCATCAGCTCCCAGATGCAGGCAAGTTAGAACCTGACCCACAGGCAGCAGCTTGGAAAGTGTGCAGGCAAATCCCTTCCAGGGAGAAACGGGGATCTAGGAGTTTCTGCCTATTCACTCTGCATTAAATTCATGGGATAGCTGCTGGAAGTGCTCATGCGCCTGTTTAAATCCACATCTTTATTCTCTGTGGTCCTAGAAGACTCACAAGTGTAGAGGCCTATCAGTTCCCACAGCTAGATGATTTAGAAGCCAATCCCTCATGTAGGAGCTATAAAAGTTGGAGCACTCAATATGTGAACAAACTCCTTTGAAAGACAAGCTGAAGACCTGGTTTTATTGCTAGAACCAGCCACAAGGAAAAGGTAGGTCTTGTATTTTTAAAAATAACCAAAGGAAACTTCTGTATTTAAATACAACAATTTTTATATTATTCTTCATATTTTTCTGCATTGCAAACTTTTCAAGAATTTATTCTGAGATTTTAAAATGTTAATAAAGTATGGATTAAACACGAGCTAAAAAAAAGTGGATACGTGATACATAAATGTAGATGACATTTTTCCTGATAAAAAGAAAACTCTCACAGAGATTATAGAGCCCGGAGACAGTATTTCTCAACTAAACGTAGTATTAAGGTCACCAGAAGAACTCTAAAACTATACAAGTGACTACCAACCCTACTGACTCAGATGCTAGGGACAAAAGTATGGTTTTTTTAAGTGTAATTCTAGTGCACATAAATATCCTGGGGAATGTACAGACCAAGGGGGCAGAAGGCATAACTTTCCAGGTTGGAAAGGATGAAGCAATGTATTATAATCTGCCCCAGATTCTCTTGGCTTTCTCTTTTAATCTACAAGATAAAATAAGATAAAATAGGAAAAAGAATTTACAGAGGAACTCCAGGTTTTCAAGAATAATAAGACACTATCCTGGATTAGAGTTCATATAATTAGAGAAAGTAGCAAAGCAACTAATCCTATCTGAAGAACCAAGTTTATCTTAAATTAGAAAGCGCAGTTAATGTTATATGTAGGCTTTTTGATGTAGAAAACAAAAGAAAGTACACATAAAAAATTTTGAGAGATCTTGGTGGGTTCCCTGCTGCAGTGCTCATCCTGTGCTCTCTTGTTCCCTGGGCTGTCTCCTCCGCTTGCTTTCTGGCTCTACCATGCCCTGCTCTGAAGAGACACCTGCCATTTCCCTCAAGAAGCAGGCCAGCCTGCGGAGGAGAGTGGCATGCAGCCCCACTTTGCCTGGCTCCCTGAGCACACCCAGACTCAATTCAGGGATCCATAGGGACCACAGACTATGACCTATACAGTGCCTATTATTATACAATACTACCTATGGACAAAGTTCTTGTGAAAACAGACATCCAGATACGTCTTGCATCTGGATGTTATGGAATAGTTGCTCTATGGTCTGGCTTGGCTGCAAAACACTTTATAGATGTAGGAGCTGGTGTCATATAAAGACTACAGAGGAAATTTTGGTGATATAATGTTTAATTTTGGCAAAGAAAAGTTTGAAGTCAAAACAATGATTGGATTGCACAGCTCATTTATGAATGAATTTTTTATACATAAAGAGATATTCAAGACTTGGATGATACTGAAGGGGGTTCAGGAGATTTTGGTTTCACTGGAAAAAATCAAAATTTATGCCAAGAATAGTAAATGAAAAAATTATACCTTTTTCTTTTTTTTTTTTTTTTTTTTTTTTTTTTTTTGAGACGGAGTCTTGCTCTTTCGCCCAGGCTGGAGTGCAGTGGCCCGATCTCAGCTCACTGCAAGCTCCGCCTCCTGGGTTCACGCCATTCTCCTGCCTCAGCCTCCCGAGTAGCTGGGACTACAGGCGCCCGCCACCACGCCCGGCTAATTTTTTCTATTTTTAATAGAGACGGGGTTTCACCGTGTTAGCTAGGATGGTCTCGATCTCCTGACCTCGTGATCCGCCCGCCTCGGCCTCCCAAAGTGCTGGGATTACAGGCGTGAGCCACCGCGCCCGGCCATACCTTTTTCTTAAAAGTAAAGAGTTTTTGCTTAAAAAGAAAAACAAAAAAACTTAATTCCTTTTTCCTTTAAAGCAGAATTTGTCAAAATTATAATTAGTTAAATAATGCTAAATAAGAATTAAATTTGTGGGGTAGAAGGGTCTCTAATGAACACTCGACTTGAAGTTTTAGAATAAAATGTAGCTGGATCAGAATATCAAGCCCGTTGTTTACTACCCGTAAAACTTTGGTTGAATTACTTAACCTGCATGAGCTTGAGCTTCCTCAGCTTCAGAATAAAAGTAAACACTAAGGATAACACTAAACATTTTATTATACCAGAAAGCAAGGAAGGAATCAAAGATTGCTTGGTTTATGTAAAAAGAACCCAGGAGCTAAATCCAAAGGCTCCCAACTATCAAAAATAGAACATATTGAGCAGCAGTAAGAATACTTATTGAAACACATATATTTAACTCTATGAATCCATAATGATAGTTTTTAAAAAATAAATGATCACATTGGAGGATGCTAAGCAACAATTTATCTTTTGAAAAGCAATAAATTTTAAAAATCAAGCATGTATCTTGCCTTTTCTATATGTACTATACCACAGTTACAACAGTAAACAGTTTTATTTCAACTAATAAGACTAAAATTTATAGGCTATGGCCATTCTTCAACTCCTAATAAATAATTAGGTCTAGATTTTGATCATCAATGGCCACCAATATTACAAAGAGAGAGAAAACAAACATTTATGTCCCTCCTGATTTTTTTAGTACACAATACCATCTACAAAGCAGTCTTGCTGAAAGGATTGAGCATTAATCTGATTATGCCTCTAGTCTACAAATTTATAGAAAATACAAAAGACAAAGAAACATACTAAAAGACACCATTGGGAAATACTCAGAAAAGCCAGACTAGGAAATTCAAGAGAATAATAAACTTATTTTGATAAATATAATATAATGAAGAGATAGAGAGGAAGCATATGTATTTTTACAAATTAAGAACTATATCAACCAATTACAATGTGTGGATCTTATTTGGATTCTGATTAAAACAAAATTTATTAAAAATATGAGGCAATTGGGAAAATTTGAACACAAAGAAGCTAGTTGAGGATATTAAACTATTTTCATTTTGTAAGTATGATATTAGCATTGTGATTATGTTTGAGGTATACATATTAAAATGTTTACAGATTAAAATATATATCTGGTATTTACATCAAAATAATTGAAGAAGGAAAGTAGAAATAAAACGTGGTTGACCATGAATTGAAAATTATTAAAGCTGAGTGATGGGCACATGAGGATTCATGATAATAGTCTCTCCACTTTTGTGTTTGTTTTGCATTATTCACATTAAGTTTTTTATTTTTTTAAAAAAAGAGGGTTCTGCCCCTCTCTCTTCCTGAATCCTTGCTTATACTGGCCAGGCTGCTTTTCAGTGAGAAGGCATCTGACAGAGAGCTCATTACAGCCTCTGACCATACTCAGAGGAGTTGAGGAACATTGAATCCAAGGGAGAGCCTGAATTCCTACAAAAGCTCATCTCTAAGGTTTCCACCTTGAGCTAGATCTGCTAAAAGACAATCATCAAAAAAGTGAGGCTAATAAAAGAGAAAAATCATACCAATGTTTTTAACGAAAAGGAGGCCGGGCGCAGTGGCTCATGCCTGTAATCCCAGCACTTTGGGAGGTTGAGGCGGGTGGATCACGAGGTCAGGAGATCAAGACCATCCTGGCTAACATGGTGAAACCCCGTCCCTACTAAAAATACAAAAAATTAGCCGGGCGTGGTGTCGGACGCCTGTAGTCCCAGCTACTCGGGAGGCTGAGGCAGGAGAATGGCATGAACCTGGGAGGCGGAGCTTGCAGTGAGCTGAGATCGCGCCACTGCACTCCAGCCTGGGTGACACAGAGAGACTCCGTCTCAAAAAAAAGAAAAAAAAAAAAGGAGAAAAAGTGATGTCAGGAAGATGGCAGAATAGGAATTCTCTGTCTTCACTCCCCATCAACAGAAATCCAAACAATTGCTGAATCCTGTTCACATCTTTGCCTAACTAATGAGAGATCCCACCTTAGGTAGCTAGCTAGAAATGCCAAAGGAAGTTAGTTCCCTAATCTGCCAAAGTTAAAATTAATTCTATCAAAGTTAAAGATGATTCTAACAAAACTGAAGTACCTACCTGATCATCTATACTGATGCTACCTTATCAATATTTGCAAAATTTTTTTCTAGCACAGAAGAAAAACTATCACTAAATGAAGGTTTTTATGGTTTGAATATGTCCTTCCAATTTTTTCTGCTGAAAATTTAATCCCCACATTCATATGTTGATGGCATTGGGAAATGGGGCTTTAGGGAGGTAATTAGGATTAGATAAAGTCATCAAGGTGGGAACCCCATGATAGGACTAGTGGCTTTATAGGAAGGAAGACAGACCTGAGCTGACATGCTCCCTTGCTCTCATCACATGATACTTTCCACCATATTATGATATAACACAAACACCTTGCCAGATGCTTGTGCTATGCTCTTCGACTTCCCAGTCTCCAGAATCATGAGCCAAATAAACTTATTTTCTTTATAAGTTACCTAGTTTGTAATAATCAGTTATAGCAATGGGAAACAAACCTAAGACAAAGATTTTGGAGGTTCTGCATATTGTCAAGCAGAAGAAGAGAGGACATATTGCTTGAGAGCATCATAGAGGAACAAAAGCTCTGGCCAATATATATAAATAGGAAACACGCTGGGCGCAGTGGCTCAAGCCTCACTTTGGGAGACAGGTGGATTCCCTGAGGTCAGAATTTCCAGACCAGCCTGACCAACATGGTGAAACGCTGTTGCTACTAAAAATACAAAATCAGCCAGGTGTGGTGGTGCATGCCTGTAATCCCAACTACTCAAGAGGCTGAGGCAGGAGAATCATTTGAACATGGGAGGCGGAGGTTGAAGTGAGCTGAGATTGCATCATTGCACTCCAGCCTGGGCCACGAGAGCAAAACTCTGTCTCAAAAAAAAAAAAAAGGAAACAAATTCACATTCAACTATAAAACCTATTATCTCCCAAAAATTTCTCAAGTGGGGAAAAAGGATATGATAGAGGTTGAAACCCTCTATCCCCAGAAGCCCTTCTTTTTGGCAATCCATGTAATTTATTGCTTAAGGCATTTATTGGAGAGAAGTTTCTTATGGCTCTTATTTGTTTATCTCTTGAGATGAGGAATATACTTGAACTTATCAAGTCAAAGCTAATATTCACTAACTTTAGTCTTGTATTACAATAAAAATAGCTCATTAGTTTTTTTCATTTTAAAAATATTATCTATTAATTGAGTTCTCACACCTGCCTCCTGCTCCACCCCAAGTGGTAACTAGCCACTGTTAATATTTTGGTCAACATCCTTTCAGATCTCTGTCTAAGGATATACACATAGGTATGATAGAGTTTTAAATTAAATATGTTTTTATGTTTTGTTGGTGACTTTTTTAAAGTTCAATAATACATTCTTCACATTTAGCACTCCATTTTAATAAATATACATCAATATAAATGTGAAAATATGAAAGGCTAAAAATATATACCTTAGGCAGTAATTAGGATAATTAACAGAAGCAAATGTTTGGTGACTAGAAAGCATTAAATAAAATCACATATTTAAAATGCTTAACACAGTGGCTATCACTTACTTAGTAGGCATTGAACCAATGACCCATTCTGGAGAAGAATCTGTATAGTATGTCTATATACTCATAAATAAGTACCACCTATTAAAAGATAGCTAGTAACAACCACCCGATGCTAAATTTGACTGGCTTTCAAAGAGATAGTAAATTCGGTGACTGAATCCTGTCCTTTCCCTCCCTAACCTCACTGAGAAAGGGAAAATACAGTCTTATTCTCAGAAAGAAAGCACGTCAAGATATACCTTACCTCTCAAGTTTTGGGGAATATAAAAGGACTGATGAAACATTAGACAACAGTAGTTCTCAATGGCTAGCTAGTTGGTTAGTTTTCCTGACAGTTTGTTAGGCCAGACAGAAGGCCTGAGGCCCATTTATACCATACCTTTCCAATTTCTTACAACAAAATGATCAAAAAGAATTTGAAAAAATAATTAAAGTGGTATAAAAATATAGGTATATCATAATTAATAGGACTTAGTCTCCATTAACCCCCAAAATAACATCAAAATAGTCTCCCAAAAATATAATTGATTTTTATGAGAACTTAATGTAAACATGCAACAAGAGATCCACTCTCAACCCTTCATGTAAACACATCTGTTGCTAATCATACGTTCAGAATCCCTTGCTTAGAGTATAGGCATAGTCATTCCATATCCTTTAATATTCTGGATTCTATAGACACTTCCAGCAGAGACAAACTCTATTAGAGCCATTAACTATAGCTATATAAAACCTTTAAGAATCAATCTCTAAATACTTATAAAAGCAAATAATAAAAAAAAAATCTAAATTGGAGTAAAAGTAAACACAGTTTCTCTGACTTTAGGCTTTTATTTAGTGCCTGTCTTCAAATGTACTTCCTCCTTCCATTTTCTTCTGTACATCAGTTTAGATGACCAATAATTTTATCTTTGTCCTTCACAAGAATTGCATTAATTGCCTTGAGACATAATCGTGGAAACATTAACTGGTTTCTTTTGGCAACATTTTATGGTAAATGTTCATTCACTGAAAGCTAAAGATATATAAATCCTGTGTATATATCTCATTTCACAAAATAAACAAAGATAGTTATATATGATTTTTTTCAGAGGCTTTAATCCGCAAATTCATTTGTTGGATGATATGCTTCTAATAAATAAACTACTAAAGACTTTTAAATTAGTCCTGAATTTTGTAGCAGTTCCATTTTGAGCTTTAATTATAATTCAAACCAAATTTATTATCTACTTATCTGGTTTATCCTGAAGCCTCTAACTTCTGGCTAAATCTTTCTCTGGTCTCTTTAAGACATATTCCTTACAAATACAATAAATTTTTATGATACAGGGGAAAATATCATAGTTCCAGAACATAAATTTTTAAAGAGAAAAACAGCTTAGGTCATGCTCCAATTTTTATTTTTCACCATCACTTTATGATCACTATGTTTTTATAACTTTCATGCAAAACAGCTGGGATTTAGCAATAATCAAATCACAATGCATAACCCCATGCAGCAGGGTACAAAAAGCACAGGTGTTACTCCATATAATGTTTAATTTTGCAATTTACATTTTTTACAATTTACTCCAAAGAATCAAAATACAAATGAGGACAGTTGTTCTTCAAAAGGAACACCCCTAAATTATTATGAATGTGAGGAAAAATAACCTTTGCATCGGATTATAATTGTGAGCAAAAATAACTAATATAACAAGCTTGTTTTGTTACAGACTATTAAATGTGACCACTCAAGATACTTAGAGCTCAAAATTCTTTGGTAAATCATCTTTATTTTATCTGCTAATGTTTTAACTCAAAAATTGTTATTAAAAATTTTAATCTTAATAAATTCTACATTTACTGTAAAATAAAATTCTTATAACTGAGATCCATCTTGCATCCATCCAGAAAGTTTGTTATTGAAAATATTAACAAATCACTAGCTCTGAAAATAATTAAAATAATGAGGCTTGTGTATATTCTATTCAGTGATTTGATGCAATTTTCCTTTGGTGGAGTTTCTTTCACAATATTTCAATAAGTTATAAGTTCAGCCATAAAATGACTGAAACATGCTAAATATTTAATAAAATTTTTTATTATAATTTTGAGCAAAATGTCTTATAGTCAAAAACCTCTGAAGTCTACAGCTAGGACAAAACTAATGTCCTACATTAAGTGTATAGCACTTAACCCTTTACTCTCCAGAAAAATGTATAGCTGTTAGCCCTTCACTCTCCAGAAATAGAGTCTACAGCTAGGGCACTCCTACTGGAATGTTCCTAGAAGCTACGCTGAGGTAGGGAAAGCTGAGACTAGGCTGGATCACAAAAAGTCTGGGAGAGGACTAGATCATGAAGACCTGAAACAGCCAATGGGAGAATCCTAGATTATAGCAGAGAAACCAAAAGAGAACTGCCAATATAATTTTGGGGCATAGTGCAACAAGAAAATGTGGAATTCCTTGTTCAAAACTCACTAAGAATTTCAAGACAGCAGTGGAGGAGATTTAAATTAAGTGTTTGCATGGGGAAGGCAAGATGGCCAACTAGATGCAGACAAGTGAAACAGCTCCCATGGAGGGACTGAGATGACTGGCATGTTTTTAACAGATCTTCAGAGGGAAGGTGCTGAAAGTGTATGGAGGAAAGACCCAGAAGCTGGGCTGAACGGGGAGAAAGCTAGGAACTCCACATGGGCTACTGAGCACCAGACTCATTTTTGAACCGCAACAGCACTGAGGAAATGGGTGAGCTGAACTGGCAAGGAGCAACCCACTCTCACCATGGGCCTTTGAAACCATGGCAGGAAGGGACCCTTGAACTACTATGGACACTTGAGGTGGCAGAGAGAGCTGCTTAGAGAAGTGGTGGGGCAGCAAGCCAGCTGAAGTAGAGCCCAGAGGGTTTGATGCCAGAGCATCTGTAGTAGAACACAGCCAGGGACAGCCATCCCTCTAGGCTTGATTTGCTCCCATAAGAGACTTTAGCCCTAGGAGAACTGTCAGACTTGATCTGTTCAGGGCAGTCTTGGAAATCAGACGGGCCTGGTCTGACCTGAGCAACCCTTGGTCTGCTGGCCTCTCTCAGGGCCCAGCCTGGCCATGCCTGTTAACAGGGCAGTTTTGAATGCTCTGGGAGCCCACACCATAGCTTCTGCACAGGTGGACCGTGCCCGAACACTGGATAGCTCCAGAGAGGCAGCCCTTACAGCCATACACCAGCCCACATACTCCCTCCCCATACGGCAGCTTTCCCCCAGAGCCCATGGCAACTCCCCACGTCACTTCGCTGGTATGTGTCTGCACAGGCAGGTTTTGTTTTACTTGCAATACCAGCACATGTGAGTGAAGTCGGCTTTGCCCTCCCCCAAATAAACAGCTATTGCAGAGGAAGCCTTGGCAGGCACAGAGCCAACAAGCCCCACCACCACCAGCACCACACCCTAGTGCTAACACTGCACAGAGAACTCCCACACCTTGAGTGATCACTCCTGCTTGTGGGGACAGAGAAGGCACCCAGAGCTCTCCAGCCAGTACCCATCCCCAAGCCAACACCACCTCCAGTGCAACAGCACACAGTCTCCAGCAGAGGCCCCCTGCTTCCCCGCCAGCTGCCAGGCCTCAACCACTGTGGTGAATGCCCACGAGGAAGAAGGAACTCCTGCATCAGCTAGCACTTTGCTGCACCTTGGTGCTCCCAGCGCAGTGAACTCTAAGCCTCACAAAGCCAGAGAACAAAGTCGGGGACCAATACAAGTTCCCCAGAGTTACAGCACACCGTCCAGAGGTTGGGAGCTGTGCGCTGGCCCCCTAATATCTCCCATAAATGAAGCCATATCTACCTTATACCATCAAACCCTCCAGGTCATCAAAAAGGAAAAAAAAACAAAAAAACACATCCAAAGGTCAGCAACTGATATAGTTTGGCTCTGTGTGCCCACCCAAGTCTCATCTTGAATTATGATCTTCAGTGTTGGAGGAGGGGCCTGGTAGGAGGTGGTTGGATCATGGCGGCAGACCTCCCCCTTGCTGTTCTCATGATAGTGTGTAGGTTCTCATAAGATTTGGTTGTTTAAAAGTGTGTAGCACTTGCCTCTTTACTCTCTCTCTCTCCCGCCTCTCTACCATGTGAAGAAGGTGCTTGCTTCCCCTTCACACTTCTATCATGATTGTAAGTTTCCGGAGGCCCCCCCAACCATGTGTCCTGGATAGCCTGTGGAACTTTGAGTCAGTTAAACCTCTTTTCTTCATAAATTAACCAGTCTCAGGTAGTTCTTTATAGCAGTGTGCAGAATGGACTAACACAGTAGGCAACCTCAAAGATTGAAGGTAGGTAAGCCCACAAAGATGAGAAAGAATCAGCTCAAGAATGCTGAAAATTCTAAAAGCCAGAGTGCCTTCTTTTCTCCAAATAACCAGATCACCTCTCCAGCAAGGATTCAGAACGAAGCTGAGGCTAAGATGGCTGAAATGACAGAACTAGAATTCAGAATATGGATAGGAATGAAGTTAACTGAGCAACAGGAATACGTTGAAACCAAATGCAAGGAAGCTAAAAACCATAATAAAACAATGCAGGAGCTGACAGACAAAATAGCCAGTATAGAGAAGAACATAGCCAACATGATAGAGCTGAAAAACACACTACAAAAATGTCATAATGCAATCACAAGTATTAATAGGAAAATAGACCAAGTGAAGGAAAGAATCTCAGGGCTTGAAGACTTGCTTTCTAAATAAGCCAGGCAGACAAGAATAGAGAAAAAAAGAATGAAAAGGAATGAACAAAACCTCTGGGAAATATGGGATATTGTAAAGAAATGAAATATATGACAGATTGGTGTCCCCAAAAGAGAAAAGAAGAATGGAACCAACTTGGAAAACATAGGACATCATCCATGAAAACTTCCCCAACCTAGCTAGAGAGGCCAATATTCAAATTTAGGAAATGCAGAGAACCCCAGTAAGATATTCATAAGAAGATCCTCAAGACACATAATCATCAGATTTTCCAAGGTGGAAATAAAAGAAAGAATGTTAAAGGCAGCTTGAGAGAAAAGTCAGGTCATCTACAAAGGGAAGTCCATCAGACTAACAGCAGACCTCTCAGGTGAAACTCTAAAATCCATAAGAAATCAGGGGCCAGTATTCAACATTGTTAAAGAAAAGTAATTCTAACCCAGATTTTCATATCTAGCCAAACAAAGTTTCAAAGTGAAGAAGAAATAATATTCTTTTCAGACAAGCAAATGCTGAGGGAATTTGTTACCACCAGACCTGCCTTACAAGAGTACCCAAAGGAGCTCCTCTGGTATTAAATATGGAAAGGAAAGACCATTACCAGCCACTACAAAAACATGCTGAAGTACACAGACCAGTGACACTCTGAAGTAACCACATATACAAGTCTTCAAAATAATCGGCTAACATCATGATGGCAGGATCAAATCTGCACACATAAACTAACCTTGAATATAAACAGGCTAAATTGCCCAATTTAAAGGCACAGAGTGGCAAGCTAAATAAAAAAGCAAGATCCATTGGTATGCTGTCTTCAAGAGACTCATCTCACACACAGAGACACACATAGGCTCAAAATACAGGGATGGAGGAAAATCTACCAAACAAATGGAAAACAGAAGAAAGCAGGGGTTGCAATCCTAATTTCAGACAAAACAGACTTCAAACCAATAAATATCAAAAAATACAAAGAAGGACATTACATAATGGTAAAGGGTTCAATTCAGCAAGAAGACCTAACTATCCTATATATACAGGTACCCAATGCAAGAGCACCCAGATTCATAAAGCAAGTTCTTAGACACCTACAAAGAGACAGAGACATTCTCAAATAAAAATAGTGGGAGACTTCCTACACTCCATTGACAGTATTAGACAGTTCATTGAGACAGAACATTAACAAAGACATTCAGGACCTGAACTCAACATTGGACCAAATGGATCTAGTACATGTCTACAGAACTCTCCACCCAAAAACAACAGAATATACATTCTTCTAATCACTCCATGGCACATACTCTAAAATTGACCATATCATTGGACATAAAACTTATAATCCTCAGCAAGTTCAGAAAAACCAAAATCATACCAATAGCACTAAATGCCCACATCAGAAAGTTTATTAAGATCTCAAATTAACAACCTAAAGAATCGCATCTGAAAGAATTAGAAAAAGCAAGACCAAATCAACCACAAAGCTAGCAGAAGACAAAAAAACAAAATCGGAGCTGAACTGCAGGAAATCAAGACATGAAAACCCATTCAAAAGATCAGTAAAACCAGGGCTTGTTTTTTTTTTGAAAAAATTAGTAAGATAGATAGGCCGCTAGCTAGACTAATAAAGAAAAAATAGAGAGGATCCAAATAAACATAATTAAAAATGATGAAGACAATGTTGCCACTGATGCCACAGAATTAAAAATAAACATCAGAAACTATTATGTACACCTTTGTGCACACAAACTAGAAAACCTAGAAGAGACGGATAAATTTCTGGACATACACACCCTCCCAAGACTGGAGAGAGGGTGAAATTCTCTAAGAAGAAATTGGAGTTTTCTTCTCCAAGAAGAAAATTCCTCCAAGAAGAAACTGATTTCCTGAACAGACTGAAAATGAGCTCCAAAACTGAATCAGTAATAAATAGCCTACCAATAAAAAAAAGCCTAGTACCTGATGGATTCACAGCCAAATTCTACCAAATTTACGAAGAAGAGTTGGTACGATTCCTATAGAAACTATTCCAAAATATTGAGGAAAGTCTCCTCCCCCAAATCATTCTATGAGGCCAATTTGGTTTCTCATACCAAAACCTGGAAGAGACACAACAATGAAAGAAAATTTCAGGCCAATATCCTTGATGAATATCAATGCAAAAAAAAAAAATCCTCAACAAAATACTGGCAAATGGGATCCAGAAGCACATCAAAGGGCAAATCTACCATGCATCCCCAGGATGCAAGGTTGATTCAACATACACAAATCAATAAATATGATTCATCACATAAACAGGATGAAAGACAAAAACCATATGATTATCTCAATAGATACAGAAAAGGCTTTTGATAAAATTCCATACCCCTTTGTGTTAAAAACTCTCAATAAACTAGATATTGAAGAAACATCCCTAAAATAATAAGAGCCATCTATGACAAACTCACAGCCAATATTATACTGAATAGGCAAATGCTGGAAGCATTCTCCTTGAAAACCAGCACAAGACAAAGATGACCTCTCCTCACCACTCCTACTCAACATATTACTGGAAGTCCTAGCCAGAGCAATCAGGCAAAAGAAAGAAATAGAGGGCATCCTCTCTTCAAATAGGAAGACAGGAAGTCAAACTATGTTTGTTTGCAGATGACATAATTCTATATCTATAAAACCCCAGTCTCAGCCCAAAACTGCCTTTAGCTGGTAAACAACTTCAGCAAACTTTAAGGATACAAAATCAATGTGCAAAAATCACTAGCATTCCTATACACAACAACAGCCAAACCAACAGCCAAATCAGAAAGTCAATCCCATTCAGAACTGCCACAAAAAGAATAAAATACCTAGGAATACAGCTAACCAGGAAGGTGAAAGATCTCTACAATGAGAGCTACAAACACTGCTCAAGGAAATCAGAGAAAACACAAACAAACAAATGGAAAAACATCCCATGCTCACAGATATGGAGAATCAATATTGTTAAAATGGCCATACTGCCCAAAGCAATTTACAGATTCAACACTATTCCTATCAAACTACCGAAGACATTATTCACAGAACTAGAGAAAACTATTTTTAAATGGTATGGAGTCAAACAAGAGCCTGAATAGCCAAAGCAATCCTAAGCAAAAAGAACAAAGCTGGAGGCATCACACTACCCAAATTCAAACTATACTACAGGGCTACAGTAACCAAAACAGCATGGTACTGGTACAAAAACAGGCACATAGACCAATGGAACAGAATAGAGAGGCCAGAAATCAGACTGCACCACCTACAACCACCTGATCTTCTGCAAAGCTGACAAAAACAAGCAATGGGGAAAAGACTCCCCTTTTCAATTAATGGTACTGAGATAACTGGCTAGCCTTATACAGAAGACTGCAACTGGACCCCTTCCTTTTGCCATATACAAAAACTAACTCAAGATGGATTAAAAACTTAAATGTAAAATCCAAAACTATAAAAACCCTGGAAGACAACCTAGACAATACCATCCAGTACATAGGAATGGGCAAAGATTTCATGACGAAGATGCCAAAAGCAATTGCAATAAAAGCAAAAATTGACAAGTGGGATCTAATTAAACTTAAGAGCTTCTGCACAACAAAAGAAACTATGAAAAGGGTAAACAGACAACCTACAGATGGGAGAAAATATTTACATACTATACATCTGACAAAGGTCTAATATCTAGCATCTATAAGGATGCTGTATTAGTTTGTTCTCACACTGCTATAAAGAACTACCTGAGACTGGGTAATTTATGAAGAAAAGAGGTTTAATTGACTCACAGTTTCACAGGCTGTACAGGAAGCATAGCCAGAAGACCTCAGAAAACTTGCAATCATGGTGAAAGACAAAAAGGAAGAATGCACCTTCTTCACACTGCAGAGCAGGAGGAAGAGAGAGAGTGAAGGGGAAAGTGCCACACACTTTTAAACCACCAGATCTCATGAGAACTAACATGAAAACAGCGAGGGGGAAATCTGCCCCCATGATCCAATCACCTTCCACCAGATCTCTCCCCTAACATTGGGAATTACAGTTTAGCATTATATTTGGGTGGGTACTCAGAGCCAAACCATATCATAACTTAAACAAATTTACAAGAAAAAAAAAGCATTAAAAAGTGAGCAAAGTACATGAACAGACAAGTCTCAAAAGAAGACATACATGCAACCAACAATCAAATGAAAAAAGCTCAGTATCACTGATCATTAGAGAAATGCAAATCAAAACCACAATGAGATTCCAATCTCACACCTGTCAGAATGGCTAGTATTAAAAAGTCAAAAAATAACAGATGTTGGTGAGGTTGTGGAAAAAAGGGAACACTTATACACTGTTGGTGGGAATATAAATTAGTTCAAACATTGTGGAAAGCAGTATGGTGATTGCTCAAAGAGCTAAAAGCAGAACAGCCATTTGACCCAGCAATCCCATTGCTAAGTATATACCCGAGGAATATAAATGATTCGACCATAAAGACACATGTACATGAATGTTCACTGCAGCACCATTCACAATAGCAAAGACATGGAATTAACCTAAATGCCCATCAATGACAGATTGGATAAAGAAAATGTGGTACATATACACCATGGAATACTATGCAGCCATAACAAAGGACAAGATCATGTCTTTTGTGGGAACATGGATGGAGTTGGAGGCTATTATCCTCAGCAAACTAATGCAGGAACAGAAAACCAAATACCATGTGTTCTCACGTATAAGTGGGAGCAAAATAAGAATTTATGAACACAAAGAAGCAAACAACAGACACTGCTGTTTGTCTAGTTGTAGGTGGAGGGTGGGAGGAGGGAAAGGAGCAGAAAAGACAACTATTGGGTACTGGGCTTAATTCCTAGGTGATGAAATAATCTATGCAACAAACCCCCATGACATGTTTACTGATGTAACAAACTTTCGCATGTACCCCAGAACCTAAAATAAAAGTTGTATAAAAAAACAAAAAAACTTGTATTTGGAATAAAGATATAATAGTCAAGAATCCTTCACAGGGGAAAACATAACTTCAAAATAGGTAACACAAAAACTGTTGGAAATACAAAAGAAAATTCACATATACAAGATTATTTGGGAGATATCCACAACTTTTTCAACCTTTCACAGATACAATTTAGAAATTTTATAATATAAAAAATAAGATTAAATTATTAGATTGGTGCAAAAGCAATTGCAGTTTTTGCCGTTACTTTGAATTAAAAGAAGATGATGGTAACTATATAATTAAAAGTAATGGCAAAAACTGCAATTACTTTTGTACTAATCTAATAATATACCACTTCAAGCATCCATTGGATATTAATTAAATTAAGTATATTTCAAGCCACAAAGAAGAATTCATTAAACTGCCTAAAGCAGTAATTATATAGTTATCATCTTCTTTTTTTAATTTTATAAAAATTTGTTGTAAAGACTAGGTCTTACCATGTTGCCCAGGCTGGTCTCAAACTCCTGAGCTCAAGTGATCCTCCCACCTCAGCCTCCCAAAGTGCTAGGATTACAGGCATGAGCCAGCACACCAGGCTTCATCTTCTAACACAGTAAAACCAGAAATAACAAAGTTTCTTTTTAATAACAAAAAATACAACCTCTTTGAAAATGAAAAAGTCTTATATATATCTATTGTTTAAAAAAAATCAATCTAGGCTGGGCACGGTGGCTCACGCCTGTAATCCCAGCACTTTGGGAGACCTAGGTGGGCAGATCACAAGATCAAGAGATCAAGACCATCCTGGCCACCACAGTGAAACCCCGTCTCTACTAAAAATACAAAAATTAGCTGGGCGTGGTGGCACACACCTGTAGTCCCAGCTCCTCGGGAGTCTGAGGCAGGAAAATTGCTGGAACACGGGAGGCGGAGATTGCAGTGAGCTGAGATCACACCGCTGCATTCCAGCCTGGTGACAGAGCAAGACACCGTCCCAAAAAAAAAAGTCAATCTAAAGTAAAACATTTAAATAACACTGAAAATAAAATCACAACCTATCAAATTTTATACAATGTAGCCAAAACTATTCCAAGACATTAAATCATAGAATTGTACTTTTATGGAAATAATGAAAAAGCATTCAAGTTAAGATGTTTAAAGCAAGAAAAAGAAAATGATAAGAATAAATCTCTAAAATTAAGCAATTGGTAAGTAAATTCACCACTTTGTTCTTTGAGGGAAAAATTATAGACAAGTCTATATCAAAATAAAATAATAATAACAAAAATAACAATAAAAAAATGACAAGAAGCCCAGGAACAGTGGTTCACACCTGTAATCCCAGCACCTTGGGAGGCCGAGGTGGGAGGATCTCTTGAGTCCAGGAGTTTGAGACCAGCCTGGGCAACACAGTGAGACTACGTTTCTACAAAAATATATATATATTTTTAATTAGCTGGGTGTGGTGGTGTGCACATGGGTAACAGAGTGAGACCCTGCCTCAAAAAAAAGACAAGTAGAAGAAAACAGAAACCACGAATAAACACAATTCTAGGAATGAGAAAGGTGATATAATAAAAGATATGGAAGTTTTTAAACATCTAATTCTATATAAAGCTATGCTAATAAAAATGAATATATTAAATTGAATATTCTAGGAACAACTTTCTAAAATTGCTTCAAAATTAACTAGGAAAATCTGATTAAACAAAAAATAGATGTAAAAGTTAAATTATAAAAGTCAACAAATAATTCAAAAATGATTTCAGTAAGAAAGTTTGCCACGAAGCTCTCTGAAATGTTCATGAAGTTACCTAATTTATTTTATGAAATAAACAACTTTGATACCATAGTTTGACATTCTTGTTATCGCTACTACAGACTAATATCACAGGTGCAAAAATCCAAATAAAACACAGGCTTCAGCTGCATAACATCATTAATTCTTTCCTAAAAAGTAAATGTTCTGTGCTAAAAACAGTTATAATCTATCATACATCAACCTGAAACCTACATTTTTGTGTAGTAACTAAGACCCTATATATAACAAACTATATTTAAGATGTAAAATGTTAAAACAGATTCCTTATATTCAAACAATTTCCTTTTCCTGCACATCATTTTGTTTAAAACTTCATATTGGGTTTAGAGGATATACATTATATGGCTTTCAGGTATCCATAAACATGAGGCATTCTCTACTGGGAAAACAATAACCTGGCAGACCTTCTTCAAGAAAGTTGCATACTTGCAAAATAAATTCAGCGGTATATTGTCTACCATCATTCAGTAATTCAAGAGTGGCTTAACGTTAGAAAATTTCTCAATGTATCTGTCTTGTCAGTAGGTTTAGTGAGATTCATGATTCAACACATGATGACCTTATTAGATAACAAAAAAACACAAAACATACATTCCAAATTAAAAAATTTTATAAAATCAGTACTAAAAGTTTATTTATTTATTTATTTTAGATACAGGGTCTCACTCTGTCACCCAGACTGGAGTGCAGTGGTGCAAACATAGCTCACTGCAGCCTGAAACTCCTGGGCTCAAGCCTTCCTTCCACCTCAGCCTCCCCAGTAGCTGGAACTACAAGTGCATGCCACTAAGACCAGCTAATTTGAAAAGGTATTTTTTAAAGGAAGGATATTCATCTGAAACAAGAAGCAAACCTTATGCTTAATGGGAAAAACTAAAGGCATTCCCATAAAAAAGAGAATAAATACCAGATAACACCATTATTATTTAATATTATCTATGCTATAATTTCTATTCAAGGCAACAAAATAGGAAACCAAACATAATACTGACAAGGGTGGAAGGCAAATTACCATTTTAATGACAGGATTATCTAGAAAAGCTAAGATAATAATTTAAATATTTCTTAAAATTAAGAAAAAAGTTTGTAAGGGGTCCAGTAACTGGATAATTATATAAAATAAAATCTTTTTTCTATACCACTTATAGCCACTTAGAAGTTATAACGACAATAAAAAATAGATTTCTTCCACAATAGCCCTGCCCAATATTCACTGCATGAACAATTCAAATAGCCCAGAAACTGATCCTAATGTATATGAGAGTTTAATACATGTGAATGAACATCACAAACAAATAAGATATTAACTTATTCAAAATTGACTTCTGTTTGAATTAGCCAGGAGCCAGACTCACTCTTTTCAACTATACTTGAACAATAGAGACTGTGAGGCTATCACTGCAACAACCACCTTGCCACCATAAGGAAAAATCCAATCTATGAATAAAACAAGTACAGAAGAGGTTCCCAGAAGTGAAAGAGAAAAACCCAGATCCTGATGACTTCTTCGGGTCCTGAAACAGGGCCTGAGCTAAATTTATCCAAAAATTTACCAATAAATTTCCTTTATATTTAAGACGGACTAAGCTCATTTCACTGTCACCTGATACACCTACCAAGTATATATCTTGATACACCTACCTAGAGAAGTATATTCTAGGAAGAACTTTCGAAAATTGCTTCAAAATTAAGTAGGAAAAGACATATTTTAATAAAGTAAATACATATTTTAATAATTTAACATCATTAAATTTAATAATTTAATGATATACCTATCAAGTAGGTATATCAAATAGGTATATTATATATACCTATCAAGGCTGAGAGAAGTTTGTTTCATATATCAAAAATATATTGTTTATAATATATTTAAACATATAACCTATCTAAGTACGTAAAGTACTTTAGTGGCTAAAAATTTTACAAAATTACATATTTAGCAAATGTCATCCAACCTGACTCTCATAAAAGGAAAATTCAGTATGGGATATAGTATGTATTAATGCATAAGCTATTTGTCAAAACATAAAGAGAAAAGTCACACTTTAATATTTATTCTATTTGGAAAAGAGCTTGGCTGGATATTGTGGCTCACAACTGTAATCCCAGCACTTTGGGAGGCTGAGGCGGGTGGATCACCCAAGGTCAGGAGTTTGATACCAGCCTGGCCAACATGGTGAAACTCCATCTCTAATACAAATACAAAAATTAGCCGGGTATGGTGGTGCATGCCTGTAATCCAAGCTACTCGGGAGGCTGAGGCAGGAGAATCGCTTGAACCTGGAAGGCAGAGGTTGCAGTGAGCTGAGATCGTGCCACTGCACTCCAGCCTGGGCAACAGAGAGAGACTCCATCTTTAAAAAAAATAAAATAAAAAAAGAGCTTATGTCACATTCCCTTACCCATATCTAACAAGAAAATATATCTTAATCTGTAGGAACACTGAAAAAAGATGGCAAAAATGACAGTAAATATATACTTCTTTCTACTAGAGCAACTACTGTTGTTCGTGAGTCAAAAAGATGTAATATCCATAAATCACTTTCACTATTAAGGGTATTGCATGTATTCAAATTGCCTAATTCATTTTCTCTACCTGTAACTGTTCAAGTGACTGCTTTATTTATTTACAAGCTTATTATTTCTGACAATCAATATCAGTTATGGTTCTTTTTATTAAATGTATAATATGTATTCAGAAACATAGAGAAATCCAATTCTCTTTTTAAGAGGTTGGCATTTATGGATGTCAAAAGACTCAACATTCAAACTTGGCCTCATCAATTAAAACAACACATTGAGAAAATGTTTCTAACATTTAAACATGGCCTCATCAACTAAAACAACACATTCAGAAAATGTTTCCTTCTCACCCCTCTCCTTTTTAGGAATCTAAACAATTAGTGTAGTTCTCTAAGAGTCAATCATTCTCTTTATATGAAAACACTTACACAATGGAAAATTAAAAGTGTATGTGGTTATTAGAGAGAGGTAGGCTTTTTATGGAAAGCAATGCTGGAACTGTACCTTAGAAGAGTGATTGATAAAGCTCTGAAACTCCTCAATGTAAACACTAAAAAAAATTATTTGAGCTTGAAGTAAACTTACAGCAGAAATATGGATATAGCTCCTATATATTCAATTTTAAAGAAAATGCCAATCCAATGAGCCAACCAGGGTTATTTAGCTATTAAAGATAAGTATTTAAATGATTTAACCTTTTGAATAGTATTGCTGATTATTATACAGCCAGAAGCCAGAGAGCCTGTGCTTCTGATACTAAAATAAGTTAATGTCTTAACAGGCTTTCAGATAATATCAAGATTTATTTGCTTCATAAAGTTTTTGGAGCAGGAAAGGAATGCAATATCAATATGAAAAATATGTTTAATGTCTTACTTTATATCTTGAAAGAACTCTCACCCAGATAATGTATTGTTTGTACTAAATTATTAGGCATAAAGTTAAAAGAGATGAAGGATAGGGCTAATATGTTTTTTAAAGGTTTCAACAATAAGCACTGAAACAAAAGCAGTTTCCTGATAAACATGTATCTTTAAACTTAGTTTTGGTGGTTGAAGTCTTGCTCATATCATGCTTTATTGGTTATTGTAAAAAAGAACCCTCTCATTCTTAAGTCTCTGTAGTAAGATATTTTTCTATCATTATCCCAAATCCCATCTGTCACTTATCATTGAGTTAGAAGAAAACAAAAGCAGGGTTGTTTTTTTTACTTCTCTGATAAATTTTCCTGATTGTGTATCCTAGATGACCCAGGCATCCAAACCTAATCTTTATTTCACAAAAAGTTGTTGGTTTTTCAAAGTAATTCATAATCTTTTGTATACCTCCTTTTTGTATGAACATCAAGTAACATCCAGGCTGTGCTCCCTTGGCTATCCTATCCCCCTTGCCACCACAGGGCCTTTGATGTTCCCTCTACCTGGAACACACTTTCCTTACCTCTTCCTCTATTTCAAGTTCTCCTTGAGATCTCAGTTCAAACATCACTACTAAAGAAGAGCTTTCTTTTCCTTTTCTTTGACTAGGTCAAATTTCTTTATTTAAACTCTAAAAACCCTAGAGTATCCCTTCTTAGCATTTGTTTCTGTGATGCTATTCTGCTAGATTGACAATAAACCTCTAAGGACAGAGACTACATGTACATTTGTTCACCATTGTATCTCCAGAGGTTAACAGAGTACCTAGGATTTGTTAGAAGCTTATTAAATATCTGTTGAATAAATTATTGAATGAAACGCAAGTATTTAAAAATGACCACTAATCTGAATTGCTCCTGAGTTTCATGATAATATTAAAATGAACCAAAATCAGGAGAAGAAAATTATCCATTTCTTCCCTTAGACATGTTTAGGGGCTCTCTGGGTCCAGACTCAAACAATGTGTTCCAGAAGTTGTGTGTAGGCATGTAAGTACAATCATGAATCACTTAACGATGGGAATACTTACTGAGAAATGTGTCGTGAGGTGATTTCATCATTGTGCAAACATCATAGAGTGTACTTACACAAACCAAGATGGTATAACCTACTACACACCTAGGCTATACAGTATAGCCTATTGCTCCTAGGCTATAATCCCAAACAGCAGGTTACTGTACTTAATACTGTGGGCAATTGTAACACAATAGTATTTGTGTATCTGAACATATCTAAACATAGAAAAAGTACAGTAAAAATACAGTATTATAATCTTATGGGACCATCATCATATGTGCAGTCCATTGTTGACCAAAATATCATTATGCAGCACAAGACTGTAGGGTGACAACCACTTTATGCCACTGAATTTCAGAATTTAAGTAACCAAACATTTTTACATTTTTAAAAATGTATTAAAATGTATAAATAAAGATATGAGTATGTTTGTGCAATTTAGTATAATGGATCATCTATATAAATATATTGATCATAAGTTGTAAAACACTTGCACTGTACTATCTAATTTATTATTCTTCATAGGAGAATTTGGTGTTCCACATACATATATTCTATACATAATTGAAAAGAATCATTTAAATAATTGTTTTTATTTAAGTTTTTTTAGACATCGAGTAGTAATTATCTTAGAAATGACTGATATGCAAACTTTTACGCCACAATAAATAACTGTAGGAAACTATATTTTAATTTTTGTATATATTATTTATAAAGTTTTGCCTTTTCCCCATCTGTCATCATGATTTGTTGCAATTATTGTGCCCTTAATCAGCAATTTTAATTGTCTGTGTGCTGGGATATCAGAAAGTTTGTTGACAGATGCCTAAAGAGCAGTAAGTCCTAACGGCCCCTCTTAAGCTAAAAAGAGCATGAAAAATAGAGGCAAAAACATGTGCTGCTTACAGAACAGAGTTTGAGTTCTAACTGTTGAGAGACAATTCTCCATGAATCTCTCACATTTCCATACACATCTAGACATTAACAGTCAACATGCTCCAGGATTTTCTTTTCAAGATTTGTATAAGCAGATGGCCCTAGAAAGATGAAGACAGTAACTTATGGCACATATTTATTCATGTTCTCAGATAGTAAATATAGAGACACCACCTCCACCAAAAGCATTTAAGGGTAATGAAAGTAAAAATACCTACCTCCACTTCCAAGGGTAGAAGTGCTACATTCCAGGTTAATAAAGATAGTATGTCATTCCCTGGAAGTAAGGATGGGCAGGTTTGCCAGCAGCTCTCATATAAAACGAGAGTCAGAGGTACAAAAAAGAGCTAGTACCATTTCTACTGAAACTATTCCAAAAATTGAAAAGGAGGGACTCCTACCTGACTCATTTTATAAGGCTACCATCATCCTGAAACGAAAACCTGGCAGAGATATAACACAATATTCTTGATGAACATCAATGCAAAAATTCCTCGAAAAAATACTACCAAATCAAATCCAGCAGCACATCAAAAAGCTTATCGACCACAATCAAGTTGGCTTCATCCTCAGGTTGCAAGGTTAGTGCAACATACACAAATCAATAAATGTGATTTATCACACAAACAGAATTAAAGGCAAAAACCACATGATTATCTCAACAGACGCAGAAAGGGCCTTCAATAAAATTCAACATCCTTCATGTTAAAGCCTCTCAATAAACTACATACTGAAGGAACATACCTCAAAATAATAAGAGAAATATATGACAAACCCATAGCAAATATCATACTGAAAGGGCAAAAGCTGGAGGCATTCCCCTTGAAAACTGGCACAAGACAATGATGCCCTCTCTCACCACTCCTATTCAGCATAGTATTAGAAGTTCTGGCCAGGGCAATATGGCAAGAGAAAGAAATAAAGGGTATTCAAATACAGAGAGAGGATGTCAAATTATCTTTGCAAATGACATAATCCTATATCTAGAAAAACCCATCATCTCAGCCCAAAACCTTCTTAAGTTGATAAGCAACTTCAACAAAGTCTCAGGATACAAAATCAATGTGCAAAATTCACTAGCATTCCTAGAAACCAACAACAGGCAAGCAGAGAGCCAAATCATGATTGAACTCCCAATCACAATTGCTACAAAAAAGAATAAAATACCTAGGAATACAGCTAAGAGAAGTAAAGGACCTCTTCAAGGAGAACTACAAACCACTGCTTAAGGAAATCAGATATGACACAAACAAATGGAAAAAATTCCATGCTCATGGATAGGAAGAATCAATATCATGAAAACATCCATACTGCCCAAAGTAATTTACAGATTCAATGCTATTCCCATTAAACTACCATTTACATGTTTAGGGGCTCTCTGGGTCCAAACTCAAACAATGAACTCTAGAAGTTCTTCTAATTCTTCAGAGAATTAGAAGAAACTATTTCAAAATTCATATGGAACCAAAAAAAAGCCCAAATAGCCAAAGAAATTCTAAGTAAAAAGAACAAAGCTGGAGGCATCATGCTACCCGACTTCAAACTATACTACAAGACTACAATAACCAAAACAGCATGGTACTGGTACAAAAACAGACTCATAGACAAATGAAACGTAACAGAGAAGTCAGAAATAAGACTGCATACCTACAACTAACTGATCTTCAGCAAAACTGACAAAAACAAGCAATGACGGAAATGATTCCCTATTTAATAAATGGTGCTGGGAGAACTGGCTAGCCATATGCAGAAAATTGAAACTGGGCCCCTTCCTTACACCTTATACAAAAATTAACTCAAGATGGATTAAAGATTTACATGAAAACCCAAAACTATAAAAATCCTAGAAGAAAATCTAGGCAATACCATTCAGGACATAGGCACAGGCAAAGATTTCATGATGAAAATGCCAAAAGCAATTGAGACAAAATCAAAAATTGACAAGTGGGATCTAATTAAACTACAGAGCTTCTGCACAGCAAAGGAAACTATCATCAGAGTGAATAGACAACCTACAGAATGGGAGAAAAATTTTGCAATTTATCGATCTGACAAAGGTCTGATATTCAGTGACTACAAGAAACTTAAATTTACAGGAACAAAACAACCCCATTAAAAAGTGGGCAAAGGACCTAAACAGACACTTCTCAAAGGAAGACATTCACGTAGTCAACAAACATATGAAAAAAAGCTCAACATCACTAATCATTAGAGAAATGCAAATCAAAACCACAGTGAGATACTATCTCATGCCAGTCAGAATGGCAATCATTAAAAAGTCAAAAAAACAACAGATGCTGGCAAGGTTGTGGAGAGAAAAGAATACTTATACACTGTTGGTGGGAGTGTAAACTAGTTCAACCATTGTAGAAAACAGAGTGGCAATTCCTCAAAGATCTAGAGGCAGAAATACCATTTGACCCAGCAATCCCATTACTGGATACATACCCAAAGGAATGTAAATCATTCTATTACAAAGACACATGCACGTGTATGTTCACTGCAGCACTATTCACAATAGCAAAGATATGGAATCAATCCAAATGCCCATCAATGATAGACTGGATAAAGAAAACGTTGTTACATATATACCACAGAATACTACACAGCCATAAAAAGGAACGAGATTATGTCCTTTGCGGGACATGAATGGAGCTGGAAGCCATTATTCTCAGCAAACTAACACAAGAACAGAATACCAAACATCGTATGTTCTCACTTTCAAGTGGGAGCTAAACGATGAGAACAAATGGACACATGGCAGGGAACAACACACACTGGGGCCTGTGGGGTGGAGAGAGGGACAGCATCAGGAATAACAGCTAATGGATGCTGGGCTTAATACCAAGGCGATGGGTTGGTCTGTGCAGCAAACCACTTGTTTACCTATGTAACAAACCTGCACATCCTGCACATGTACCCCAGAACTTACAATAAAAGTTGAAGGGAAAATAATAAAATGAAATAAAATAAAATAAAACAAAACAAGAGTCCACTAATTTCAGTAATTCTCTCCTATAATGCATCCCCAACTGTGTGTGCAGACAACATTTGACCCTATTCACATTGTCCCATTAGGCTAGGAGATCAGGAAACCAGAGCCAAGATGTTACTATTGCTGTATTAAACTGTCTAAATCCATTTGGGCTTATTATCTCCTTATCAGCCAAATCTGTGGAAGAGTAGCAAGCCAACCTAGCAGCTCTAAACACACTACTACTTTGAACCTGCTTCATTGCTTGACCTTAGTTCCACACTTATTAGTCGTGCGAGGTTGAGCAAGCTATTTAATCTCTTTATCTCAAGTAATCTCATTTGTAACGTGTACAATAATACCTCAAAAGACTGCTGTGAAGAATGAATGCTATATATAAGACTCAGGTGGTTAAAATGCCTGAAAAACATGGTGGTTATCACAGGTATTATAATTTATTTATTCATTCATTCATTCATGCTGCTTAAGGAGTTTTTTTATACTTATTTGCAGATGTCTTGCTATGTTTCACATAGTTAATACTGCTAGATAAAAGAGGTATTAGAATTTTTTCCACTTGTCCTGTCTTGTACATTAATATAAAACACATATTTAAAAATTATTTCTCCTACTCCTTTGTAATCCAGTCATAGTGTCTAATACACAGATTCTAACTCAGCTGAGTTAGAACATAGTATATATACATGACAGGCACTATGCTAGAATTTTCATATTGTGTATTATCAATGTATGTCTAATACTCAAAATATCACAGCAGTGTTCATAACATTGATAATTCAATAAATAATTTTGATGATAGAAAAAAATAATAAAATTGGCCAGGTGTGGTGGCTCATGCCTGTAATCCCAGCACTTTGGGAAGCCGAGGCAGGTGGATCACCTGAGGTCAGGAGTTCAAGACCAGCCTAGCCAACATGATGAAACCTCATCTCTACTAAAAATACAAAAAATTAGTTGGGCGTGGTGGCAGGCACCTGTAGTCCCAGCTACTCAGGAGGCTGAGACAGGAGAATTGCTTGAATCTGGGAGGCGGAGGCTGCAGTGAGCCAAGATCGTGCCATTGCACTCCAGCCTGGGCAACAAGAGCAAAACTCCATCTCAAAAAATATATATAGTAATAATAATAATAAAATTAAGGATAAAATACAACACAAATTTGGCACTGCATATTTTAAAGCATTATTGCCTTGTTATAGGCACATTGCAAGTATATTTTAAGTAAAATTTGGAAGGAGACAATATATATCACTGCTTATAAGAGAAAAAATCAACTTCTAAAATAGGAGTAAAGGAGAATAATATCAGAATCACTGGCAAATCTCTTTCAAACTATAGAAATCCTCTCCCCTCAGATCTTTGCTCCCCTAGATAATTTTTGTTTTTATTTAGAGGTGCTGAGGATCTGTGTGTATATATTTGGTATGTTCTTTTCTTTCAGTTCCCGCTGAAAACAACTGACACAAAAATAACTTTCCTACTGAAATTACTTTGCCTGTTATAGTTCTTTAGATTACTTTATTAAAATGTAATTCATGATAAAGAAACATCCTTACTTCACCTTCATTTCTGAATGATATCTCTGGGTATAAAATGATAAGCTGGTTTCATCACTTTAATAATATTCCATTGTCTTCTGGTCTCCCATCATTTCAGTTGAATAGTCATCTAGAGGTTATATTTGCTCCTTTGAAGACAGCTGTCTCTTTTCTCCAATCATTTTTAAGAATTCCTTTTTGTATTTGGTTTTTAGCAATTTTAATATGTTGTGCCTTCATGGGGTTTATTTTGTATTTATCCTGCTTAAAGTCTGTAGAACTTCTTGAATCTAAAGGTTGATGTCTTTCATCCCTTTTGGGGTATGACCATCCCGTATCTTCACATCATACTTCTGTCCCATTCTCTCCCTTCTCTCCTTCTGAGACTCTAATTACACATATGTTCCAATGTCTCTTGCAGTCATTTCTATACCTTCTATTCTTTTACTCAGTTTTTCAGTCTAAATATTTTCCACTGAACTTGTCTCCAAGCTTACTAATTCTCTCTTTTGCACTAGGATTAGTGAAATGACAAAGAGGTCTCCAGTTCTGATCTTTTGTTAAAACCACCAATGGCATTCTTCGTTTTATGTATTATAATTACTAAAATCTGTTTGATGTTTTTATAAACTCAGTTATCTGTTAAATTCTTCATCTCTTTCCTAATTCTTCAGCAGCTTAATCACAATTATCTTAAAGTTTGAGAAGTTAAATATCTTGATCAACTAGGGGTTCTGGTGTCTTCCTGGATTATAATTAAGTGCTGTATATTATATACAGAAAAAAATATAAACTCTGAATTATGTTATCTACCTCCAGAGAGGATTTAATGTCTGTCTTGAGGTTAAATAGGGGCAGAACATCTTAGGTCCATCACGGATTGAGAAATTTTTACACTGAGTTTAAATCTTTGTGATTGCTGATGTATTTCCCATTTGTTCTTATTCCTGAAAATCTGAAGTGTTTACCAGCGTCCCTCTTTCTAGGTAGTGCCTCATCCCGTTTTCTGTCTTCCCAGCAGCACCATGAGACCACCAAATCTAGCCTACATTTTTAGCTCCCACTTTCTTTCTACTTGGATTTGTAACTTCCTGCCTGCCTAGCTTAGAAATAAACAAATGTCCCAAGGGGAAAAGCAGCACAGCATGTGAGGATTGCTTTTCTGTGCTTCCCTTTACTTAATACTCTTGGTTCCTGAATCATTGACTAAATTTCAAGTTTTGCTTTCCTAACCCTGTGAAACTGCTGAAAGATTTTACTAGCCTTTTATGCTTAGTATCTTAACCATTTGTCCAATGCCACTTACAAATAAAAAGATGCCTTGATAGAAAAAGTTTCAGAGAATGTCAGGTTAACATCAATGCATGTCCCCTCCTCTCTAGAATCTTTATCCCTTAAGTCTTATCTCCTTTATTTGCTTCTGCTGCATTCAGCTATTTTGCAGTCATATAATTTATCCAGCTTCTATAGTTGTTCTCAGTGGGATATTTGGTCTGATACAAGCTACTCCAACATCACCAAAAACAAAAACCTTCACCATTCTTTTTAAGATACTTAAGTATGTGACTGAATAGTATTAAATGAGAAGGAAAAAAATAGTTACATAATAATAAAATGCAGCTTCAAAAATAGGAATATATTCTGGAGATTAAGAAAAGTACTCTATCCTGCATAATATCACATAAAGTTATATTTTTTAGGGAGTTTAACTATGAAGTCTGAAACCCTTGAGGGCACCTTTAAAATCTTCGAGAAGAAAAGACCATACAATTTTTAAAAGAGTTAAAGAAGCAAATGAGGCTGGACACGGTGGCTCACGCCTGTAATCCCAGCACTTTGGGAGGCCCAGGCGGGCAGATCACGAGGTCAGGAGATTGAGACCATCCTGGCTAACATGGTGAAACTCCATCTCTACTAAAAATACAAAAAATTAGCCAGGCGTGGTGGCAGGCGCCTGTAGTCCCAGCTACTCAGGAGGCTGAGGCAGGAGAATGGCATGAACCTGGGAGGCGGAGCTCGCAATGAGCCAAGATCATGCCACTGCACTCCAGCCTGGGCAACAGAGCGAGACTCTGTCTCAAAAAAAAAAAAAAAAGAAGCAAATGAGTAGTGAACCATCCACGTAATCCAATATGAAAAACTGAAAGAACTTAAAATCCAGATTAATCTGTAAAAGAAAAGTCTTTCAAAATTTTATTAAAATTGATGTAACTTTAATCTCATAAACAGCTTGCTACTTTCTGACTCATATTTTTAATCACAATTGAAAATATCAACATGTTTGTTTCCACATAAACATTTGATGTAAATTAAGTAAGAAGATAATCCTTAAACTGATAATTTTTAAAATTTGTAGAGATTTTAGAAGAATTAAAATAAATGTTGAGATTGGTCATGTGTGATTTTTGACATTAAAAGCAGTTATAGATATTTCAAAGTTTATGTCCTTCCCTAAGACTGCCATTTCAAACTAGTCAATCCTCATGTTCCCTGCTGACAGTATAATGTTGGAAGACATTTGATGTAAGAGTCACAAATGCCAGCAATATCTCTAAAGGTCACTATAATTTTAACAGGTATAGTTAGAAAAGCTATTCTTGTTCCAAATTACAACTTCACTATATGTTTAAAGAAAGGATACAATCTTACATTTTTAACTAAAAAACAGTTCAATTAAAACCTACATATACATTAAAACTACAACTTTATAACAAATATAGTAACAGAATTGTTGCTACTATTACTAATATGTATTAACTACTTTCTGGTCTAGACATTAAATCAACAAACAAAATGATACTATTTCTAACTTCAAACACCCTACAATCATGGTTCTCAAGTATCTTCAGTGACCCCTCGAGATTCCTGATGTCCTTTCAGATAATCCTCAAGATCAAAATTATTTTCATATTAATACTAAGATTTTGTTTGCCTAGTTGACTTTTGTTCTCTCATAAACACTTGTGTATTTTTGTATTTTAAATGTTTCTCATTTTCCATTTCTAATACAATAAGAAACACTAGATGTAATCCACATAAAGTTCTTTTGAGTCCTCAATAGTTTTGTTGTTGTTGTTGTTGTTGTTGATGGAGACAGAGTCCCCCTCTGTCGCCCAAGCTGGAGTGCAGTGGCACGATCTCAGCTCACTGCAACCTCTGCCTCCCAGTTCAAGCAATTTTCCTGCCTCAGCCTCCTGAGTAGCTGGGACTACAGGCGCGTACCACCACGCCCACCTAATTTTTTATATTTAACACGGGGTTTCACCGTGTTAGCCAGGATGGTCTGGATCTCCTGACCTGGTGATCTGCCTGCCTTGGCCTCCCAAAGTGCTGGGATTACAGGCGTGAGCCACCATGCCCAGCCCTCCATATTTTTAAGAGTATAAAAAGATCCTGAAGCCAAAAAGTTTGAGAATTAGTGCCCCACAACCTAAAAGATAAATTTAGACAGAAAAATGATAAACAAAGAAATGTTACTACATATGTAGAATTATTTTTAAAACTATCACACAAGATAAAAATGCTAAAAATGTATTACATGTTGCGTTGATAAATCCTAAGTGTCCAATTATACCAGTCAAATATCATAGAAGTTAAAAAGCAAAGTTCACCAATGCTAAAATTCCTACCCCCACAGCGCTAAAGATTTTCATATTCTTGATGTGATCTCCTATTACACTTAGCTATTTCAGAGAGAATCACTATGGTAGAAAAAATATATTGTGCAAGTGCCCTCCAACATATTCTTAATTCCTTCATTCTCTTTGTTCCTGGATAAATTGAATGTCAATACAAGGACAGTTTCCCCAAAATAAAATAAATGTTATCTCAGACACAGAATTTGAATGTCGTTTCAAATATGATCCTTAAAAAATGTTTGTTTCTCTCCAACTGTAAAGCAAGTTGATTACCACAAAATGAGAGAGAGAGAAAAAAAAGAGCAAAAGAGAGCGCTCATGAAGAAAACATACATTTTTGAGCAAAAAGTAGGGAACTGTGTTTCTACTAAACACTCATTAAACTCCTTAGGCAAATATCTTCACCTATGGATACTGTTAAAGGAAATCTGGTCCTTTGTTATCATTATAATTTGGGAATTTTCATAATATATTTTTCTTGGAAACTTATATGAAAAAACATAAATTCCACCACTAGTTAGCAGATAACATTTAAGGAAAAAATAAATTCCTTGAATAGCTAAGTATTCCAATTCCCCAGGACCCTAGTCTTCAGGTTTCTAAATAAAACATACTATATTTAAAACAATATTCTACAGTATTATGTAAAGAGTAACTATCTCATAGAATAGTTTTCATGATTTCAGTGTTTAAAGTATATACAAGTGGCTGGCACTTGTGGTGACCCTGAACGTTAATGAACAAAGCCTTGCAATAGATTTAAAAAAAAAAAAAAAAAAAGGAAAAGCAGGTGTGCAAAGAGTGCAAAGATAAATGTGCACAGTTGATATCTTCCCATCATTTACACCCAGGATGTTACAACAAATGTAATTAATCTGCTCTTACAAAAGTGCTTGCCACCACAGAAAGAAATAGACAATCTTTCAAAAGATATAATTCAATGCTAAAATTGCATATTTTAAGACTAAGAGAATGATTTCCCTTTCATATTAACCAATTAGACTGATTATATATACATAGGTCTTTAAGATTTTAAATATCTTAAATTTGGAATTTAATATCATATGTTAAAAGGTATTGTAAGTCTATTAGATAATGGAAGGAAATCTTGAAATATACTGTATTTATGATGTAGAAGCATGAATAATAACCATATTATTGCATACTATGTTTCTACTAAAGCCTTTCAATATACTACTAAATTCAGATTATCTGAATGAAAATTTATGATTGGCCTATGCCTAATTTACAAGTTAATTATATCCTAGCTTTTTTGGATGCTCAAAATAGTTATATTATATATATACATTTAAATAATTTCTCCCTCTGCCAAAATAATACTTTTGCATAAACTGTTTACAAATATTAATCAACATGGGCAGCCTGTTGATTAAAATAAACAATATATCACCATTATAAAAAATATTGTTCTCACACCATAGTAGGCAAATGTGGATATGTATCCTGTATAGGATGACTTTGCATGTCCTCCAGGTAGGCCCAAATGGCAGTGTTGGCAATAATGATCCATCTGTTCACTACTGGCAATGATAAAACTTCTAATGAAGACAGATGTGGGTCACCCAGTATAAGCTGGCTGCAGGGTGTTAATGAATCCTCCTAATGGTCACTACCTGCCACTTTTGACTGACTGATAACCTAAACGGTTTAATTTGAAAAGCAAAGATGAGTATTTCAGGTACTCATTTGTCCTACCAAGACATTCTTTTCACTTTCACTTACATACTCACTCTTTACTACTTCTCTTTATTAATTCTTAAACAATATTACTATTGTTTATTAGATTGTCTTTAAAAATAACCTTGCTAGCATTTTCGAGAAATTAATTCCTCCAAAACTTCTCCACTGACCCACAAGATATCAACTTCATAATGTGATATAGCAATATTCCATATGAGAAACAAAAAAGGTAATATTTTCTATGTCATAAAACTCTTTAAGTACATTTACATGTAATTTTATAATCAATATCAATCTCTCTAAAATGTTGCTTTTAAAATATTTTTAAATGTCAATATAAAATGATTTTACTCAAGATTCCAAAAAGAATATTCACTTACAGATACTAATTTATGAAAAATTTATATATCTATTAAAAATTTATAGAGATGGTCATTTTACTTTCTGAAAGATGCTGTGGGTAATACTTAAGAATCATAACTTATGCAGTTGTTTTTCAGAATAAAGTATGTATTACATTATACCTAAGCTCTTAAAGAAAATCTAATGTTAAAATAGGTCCTTAGAAAAATTAGTATGTATAAAAAGTAAATATATAAAATCCAAAAGTAAAAACACAACATAAAAAGCACATTTCACATATAAAGAAAATTATGTAAAACTTGTTTAATGTAAAATAATTTTCAATTAAGTTTAAAGTTCTTATAGTTTATAAACTATATTGTTATAAATTTTACTTTATTTAACTTTTTTTTTAGAGACAGGGTCTCGCTACATTGCCCAGGCTGTACTCAAACTCCTGAGGCTCAAGCAATATACCTGCCTCAGTTGCCCAAGTAGCTAGGACTACAGGCATGCCTCACCACATCTGGCCAGTTTCACTTTCTATGTAAAGACTTAAGATAACCTATTGTTGCTTCAGTCACAAATGGACCACTTATTCTTATAGCAAATCAGTTTACTGAAGTAGGTACCCATGACTAAACTTCATTACCTGCCAATAATTAACAGTCACAATTCATGTGAACATATGCACCAAATATACATACATACACACATATATACTACATGTATGTGTAGCAGGCTATCAACAAGGGAGGCCCATCCGAAATGATAAATGGAGTTGGAAACATTGAAAAAATAAGTTGATGTCTTTGTACTTTTCAAAAAAAAGAAAAAGGTGAAGTGCCAAGTTCAGTGGTGTGATATAGTCTAGCCTTTAAGCCATAATGCCCATCTTCAAAACATGCATCCAGCAGTGCTTTAAAATGGGACTCAACATGTTTACACGATTCATGATCTCCATTCTGACTCCTTGCCTAAGCCACTTCTTATTATGTTTACCAACCAATTATTGATTTTCCTGGATACTAAACTATTTCCTCACTTTCCTACTAATAATCTAACCTTATTCCTCAGACTCAATAATCAGCTTCTACCTTTGAGCTTTCCCCTCCATCCTTATCTACATTTTAGATGCTGCCTTGGCCACTTTTATGTCCTTGTCCTGCCTCTCAAAGCTGCTGCCCTCTACCATGTCCCCTCAGCTCTGAGAGCAGGGAAAAATTAATGATTGTAAAACTTCCAGATAAGAGAATCAACTGAAATGAAAGGTATTCTGTGAGGGTCAAGTCTCCTGGAGGCTAACCAAGGGTGTTGACACAGAATTAAGTGTTCTAGATTAAAAGCAAATACTTCAACTTTTTTAAGGAACTACGATATTGATTTATCTGTGAGGTCAGTTTGGAGTATCAGTGTGTGCTGAGCCCTCCTCCTGATAGTAATCCCTGGCTGACAACTCCTTCAAAGTCAGAAGATACGGTGTATTTTTTCCTAATACAAGGTAGTCATTGTCCATTGAGTTTCCATTTCTAGATGCATGAGTCAAGGGAAAATGAGAGATAAAAGCTAATGGGGTTCTCTAGTGAAAAAATTATCAATTTTTCTTCAAAACAAATTTTAAAAAAAACTGATGGGAGACCATTATTTGGAGAATCCCAGAATAAGCAATGGAAATAACCATGAGAATTTCTGGATAGCTTTGATTCAGCTTTACAAGAACTATTATTCTGACATGGCATCAGATTTTATTGAAAGTTAAAGACGTGGCTAAACACTTAATTTTGCTTAGAGGCATGACTTGTGTTCATGGGTCATGGCTCCCCATATCTTTGCCAGCAGGGCAAGATTCTCTGTCTTAAAAGTCAGTATTTTCAATCCTTGAAAACATTTCAATCTTGAGGATGGCTAGAACGCTGCAAACTCTTCTAATGCATAACACTAAGATAAAGGAGACTGAGTAGGGATTAAAGCTTGAGCTTTATAAACTTAGCAAACGAAGCAAAAAGAAGTTATTAATTAGTTCAGCCCAAGACTGATAAACAGGGCCATGACAAATAGTTTAGTTCAATAGAGGCTATGATAAAAGTTTAAGTGCAGTAAATACTAAAAGCCCTTACCAAGAAATACAATAATTAAGTATTAAGAACTGAGAAGCATTGTCTCATAGGAGGAAGCAAGTTTATGAGAAAGCTATGAAGACAGTCAGACGTCCTTACCAATATACTTCCAACCCACCAATGTGGTCACTTGAACCCAATGCAAACCCCCTGCAACTATGTTCTACTCTAGTGCCTCAGGGAATTTCTCTAGGCCTTTATTTTGAAGCCACTTCCTACATTAAGAGACACTCACCTTATGACAGCGCTCAAGCCAGGATACATCTCGGTTTAGTCCTACCCCACTTTATAACCCCTACACAGAAGGAGCACCTCAAGACCTTGTTTATTTTAAAGGAAATATGAGAAAACAACTGCCACAGACAGGAGACCCAGAGCTACAGCATTTCTTATCTGGACTATTAAAGAAAAGTGTACCTGGTCGCTTTTCTTCCCATCTTTCCCATGTGCAGGTCCACTTTTTTTTTTTTTTTTTTTTTTTTTTGAGACGGAGTCTCACTCTGTCGCCCAGCCTGGAGTACGGTGGCTCAATCTCGGCTCACTGCAAGCTCTGCCTCCCGGGTTCACGCCATTCTCCTGCCTCAGCTCCCCAAGTAGCTGGGACTACAGGCGCCCGCCACTACATCCGGATAATTTTTTTGTATTTTTAGTAGAGACGGGGTTTCGCCACGTTGGCCTGGATGGTCTCCATCTCTTGACCTCGTGATCCGCCCACCTCGGCCTCCCAAAGTGCTGGGATTACATGTGTGAGCCACCACGCCCGGCTGGTCCACTCTTAATACGTCAAACATTTCCTAAATAACAAATCTAATCATGCCACTCTCTTGATAAACTCTTCATTGACTCCCTTTTGCCAATACAGTAAAGCACAAAGCCCTTACATTGGCACACAAAGCCCTTCTACCACAATCCAAATAGTACTCTAAATAAATCTACTCCATCTGTATTGCCACTATTGCCATAATCTTCTACTCTGGATCTCTCCATTCTAGTGCCCTTATAGTATAAATATCATGTTTCTCTTCTACATAAAACCCTTTATTGTCCTAAGAATTAGATCAAAATTTCTTATCAAGACCTACAAAGCCCTATTTTGGCCTCTGTCTACCTCCCAATATCATCCTGTACCATTCTTCTCCTTCACTTCTTCTTCTCTTTCACCCCACTTCCACTAGCCTTCTCTCAAGACCTTAATCAGTCCCATCTCAGAAAACTAACACATGTAATAATGGCTCTTAAACACTAAAATCCTGAAAAATAAATGGTAAATCTTCTGTGAATTTAAATTCTGATGGAAAGATAACTTTGGAATTCACTACTAAATAAGAATTTAGGTATATCAGAATTAATTTTTTCCAAATAATTAGAATGTCACATTGATATAAATTTTCCTTTAGTGTAAATAAGCCAAGCAAATCTTTGGTGGAGCTTAACCCTTTCATACACAGAAATTCTTGGAAAATATGAAAACACTATTATAATGGGGAAAATACCCAAGATTGACAAGCAGAAAAAGACTGTATAAAAATACTGCCAAGAGGGGAGGAGCCAAGATGGCCGAATAGGAACAGCTCCGGTCTACAGCTCCCAGCCTGAGCGACGCAGAAGATGGGTGATTTCTGCATTTCCATCTGAGCTTTGAAGAGAGCAGTGGTTCTCCCAGTACGCAGCTGGAGACCTAAGAAGGGGCAGACTGCCTCCTCAAGTGGGTCCCTGACCCCTGACCCCCGAGCAGCCTAACTGGGAGGCACCCTCCAGCAGGGGCACACTGACACCTCACACTGCAGGGTACTCCAACAGACCTGCAGCTGAGGGTCCTGTCTGTTAGAAGGATAAACAAACAGCAAGGACATCCACACCAAAAACCCATCTGTACATCACCATCATCAAAGACCAAAAGTAGATAAAACCACGAAGATGGGGAAAAAACAGAACAGAAAAACTGGAAACTCTAAAAATCAGAGCGCCTCGCCTCCTCCAAAGGAACGCAGCTCCTCACCAGCAACGGAACAAAGCTGGATGGAGAATGACTTTGACGAGCTGAGAGAAGAAGGCTTCAGACGATCAAATTACTCTGAGCTACAGGAGGACATTCAAACCAAAGGCAAAGAAGTTGAAAACTTTGAAAAAAATTTAGAAGAATGTATAACTAGAATAACCAATACAGAGAAGTGCTTAAAGGAGCTGATGGAGCTGAAAACCAAGGCTCGAGAACTATGTGAAGAATTCAGAAGCCTCAGGAGCCGATGCGATCAACTGGAAGAAAGGGTATCAGCAATGGAAGATGAAATGAATGAAAAGAAGTGAGAAGGGAAGTTTAGAGAAAAAAGAATAAAAAGAAACGAGCAAAGCCTCCAAGAAATATGGGACTATGTGAAAAGACCAAATCTACGTCTGATTGGTGTACCTGAAAGTGATGGGGAGAATGGAACCAAGTTGGAAAACACTCTGCAGGATGTTATCCAGGAGAACTTCCCCAATCTAGCAAGGCAGGCCAACGTTCAGATTCAGGAAATACAGAGAACGCCACAAAGATACTCCTCGAGAAGAGCAACTCCAAGACACATAATTGTCAGATTCACCAAAGTTGAAATGAAGGAAAAAATGTTAAGGGCAGCCAGAGAGAAAGGTCGGGTTACCCTCAAAGGGAAGCCCATCAGACTAACAGTGGATGTCTCGGCAGAAACTCTACAAGCCAGAAGAGAGTGGGGGCCAATATTCAACATTCTTAAAGAAAAGAATTTTCAACCCAGAATTTCATATCAAGCCAAACTAAGCTTCATAAGTGAAGGAGAAATAAAATACTTTACAGACAAGCAAATGCTGAGAGATTTTGCCTGCCCTAAAAGAGCTCCTGAAGGAAGCACTAAACATGGAAAGGAACAACAGGTACCAGCCACTGCAAAATCATGCCAAAATGTAACGACCATCGAGAGTAGGAAGAAACTGCATCAACTAACGAGCAAAATAACCAGCTAACATCATAATGACAGGATCAAATTCACACATAACACTATTAACTTTAAATGTAAATGGACTAAATGCTCCAATTAAAAGACACAGACTGGCAAATTGGATAAAGAGTCAAGACCCATCAGTGTGCTGTATTCAGGAAACCCATCTCACATGCAGAGACACAAATAGGCTCAAAATAAAAGGATGGAGGAAGATCTACCAAGCAAATGGAAAACAAAAAAAAGGCAGGGGTTGCAATCCTAGTCTCTGATAAAACAGACTTTAAACCAACAAAGATCAAAAGAGACAAAGAAGGCCATTACATAATGATAAAGGGATCAATTCAACAAGAAAAGCTATATCCTAAATATATATGCACCCAATACAGGAGCACCCAGATTCATAAAGCAAGTCCTGAGTGACCTACAAAGAGACTTAGACTCCCACACATTAATAATGGGAGACTTTAACACCCTACTGTCAATATTAGACAGATCAACGAGACAGAAAGTCAACCAGGATACCCAGGAATTGAACTCATCTCTGCACCAAGCAGACCTAATAGGCATCTACAGAACTCTCCACCCAAAATCAACAGAATATACATTTTTTTCACCACCACACCACACCTATTCCAAAAATGACCACATACGTGGAAGTAAAGCTCTCCTCAGCAAATGTAACAGAACAGAAATTATAACAAACTATCTCTCAGACCACAGTGCAATCAAACTAGAACTCAGGATTAAGAATCTCACTCAAAACCGCTCAACTACATGGAAACTGAACAACCTGCTCCTGAATGACTACTGGGTACATAACGAAATGAAGGCAGAAATAAAGATGTTCTTTGAAACCAACGAGAACAAAGACACAACATACCAGAATCTCTGGGACGCATTCAAAGCAGTGTGTAGAGGGAAATTTATAGCACTAAATGCCCACAAGAGAAAGCAGGAAAGATCCAAAATTGACACCCTAACATCACTATTAAAAGAACTAGAAAAGCAAGAGCAAACACATTCAAAAGCTAGCAGAAGGCAAGAAATAACTAAAATCAGAGCAGAACTGAAGGAAATAGAGACAGAAAAAACCCTTCAAAAAATTAATGAATCCAGGAGCTGGTATTTTCAAAAGATCAACAAAATTGATAGACCGCTAGCAAGACTAATAAAGAAGAAAAGAGAGAAGAATCAAACAGACTCAGTAAAAAATGATAAAGGGGATATCACCACTGATCCCAGAGAAATACAAACTACCATCAGAGAATACTACAAACACCTCTATGCAAATAAACTAGAAAAGCTAGAAGAAATGGATAAATTCCTTGACACATACACTCTCCCAAGACTAAACCAGGAAGAAGTTGACTCTCTGAATAGACCAATAACAGGAGCTGAAATTGTGGCAATAATCAATAGCTTAACAACCAAAAACAGTCCAGGACCAGATGGATTCACAGCTGAATTCTACCAGAGGTACAAGGACGAACTAATACCATTCCTTCTGAAACTATTCCAATCAATAGAAAAAGAGGGAATCCTCCCTAACTCATTTTATGAGGCCAGCATCATTCTGATACCAAAGCTGGGCAGAGACACAACCAAAAAAGAGAATTTTAGACCAATATCCTTGATGAACATCGATGCAAAAATCCTCAATAAAATACTGGCAAACTGAATCCAGCAGCACATCCAAAAGCTTATCCACCATGATCAAGTGGGCTTCATCCCTGGGATGCAAGGCTGGTTCAATATACGCAAATCAATAAATGTAATCCAGCATATAAACAGAGCCAAAGACAAAAACCACATGATTATCTCAATAGATGCAGAAAAGGCCTTTGACAAAATTCAACAACCCTTCATGCTAAAAACTCTCAATAAATTAGGTATTGATGGGACGTATTTCAAAATAATAAGAGCTATCTATGACAAACCCACAGCCAATATCATACTGAATGGGCAAAAACTGGAAGCATTCCCTTTGAAAACTGGCACAAGACAGGGATGCCCTCTCTCACCACTCCTATTCAACATAGTGTTGGAAGTTCTGGCCAGGGCAGTTAGGCAGGAGAAGGAAATAAAGGGTATTCAATTAGGAAAAGAGGAAGTCAAATTGTCCCTGTTTGCAGACGACATGATTGTATATCTAGAAAACCCCATTGTCTCAGCCCACAATCTCCTTAAGCTGATAAGCAACTTCAGCAAAGTCTCAGGATACAAAATCAATGTGCAAAAATCACAAGCATTCCTATACACCAACAACAGACAAACAGAGCCAAATCATGAGTGAACTCCCATTCACAATTGCTTCAAAGAGAATAAAATACCTAGGAATTCAACTTACAAGGGATGTGAAGGACCTCTTCAAGGAGAACTACAAACCGCTGCTCAAGGAAATAAAAGAGGATACAAACAAATGGAAGAACATTCCATGCTCATGGGTAGGAAGAATCAATATCATGAAAATGGCCATGCTGCACAAGGTAATTTACAGATTCAATGCCATCCCCATCAAGCTACCAATGCCTTTCTTCACAGAATTGGAAAAAACTACTTTAAAGTTCATGTGGAACCAAAAAAGAGCCCGCATTGCCAAGTCAATCCTAAGACAAAAGAACAAAGCTGGAGGCATCATACTACCTGACTTCAAACTATACTACAAGGCTACAGTAACCAAAACAGCATGGTACTGGTACCAAAACAGAGATATAGATCAATGGAACAGAACAGAGCCCTCAGAAATAACGCCGCATATCTACAACTATCTGATCTTTGACAAACCTGACAAAAACAAGCAATGGGGAAAGGATTCCCTATTTAATCAATGGTGCTGGGAAAACTGGCTAGCCATATGTAGAAAGCTGAAACTGGATCCCTTCCTTACACCTTATACAAAAATCAATTCAAGATGGATTAAAGACTTAAACGTTAGACCTAAAACCATAAAAACCCTAGAAGAAAACCTAGGCATTACCATTCAGGACACAGGCATGGGCAAGGACTTCATGTCTAAAACACCAAAAGCAATGGCAACAAAAGACAAAATTGACAAATGGGATCTAATTAAACTAAAGAGCTTCTGCACAGCAAAAGAAACTACCATCAGAGTGAACAGGCAACCTACAAAATGGGAGAAAATTTTCGCAACCTACTCATCTGACAAAGGGCTAATATCCAGAATCTACAAAGAACTCAAACAAATTTACAAGAAAAAAACAAACAACCCCATCAAAAAGTGGGCGAAGGACATGAACAGACACTTCTCAAAAGAAGACATTTATGCAGCCAAAAAACACATGAAAAAATGCTCACCATCACTGGCCATCAGAGAAATGCAAATCAAAACCACAATGAGATACAATCTCACACCACTTAGAATGGCAATCATTCAAAAGTCAGGAAACAACAGGTGCTGGAGAGGATGTGGAGAAATAGGAACACTTTTACACTGTTGGTGGGACTGTAAACTAGTTCAACCATTGTGGAAGTCGGTGTGGCAATTCCTCAGGGATCTAGAACTAGAAATACCATTTGACCCAGCCATCCCATTACTGGGTATATACCCAAAGGACTATAAATCATGCTGCTATAAAGACACATGCACACGTATGTTTATTGCGGCATTATTCACAATAGCAAAGACTTGGAACCAACCCAAATGTCCAACAATGATAGACTGGATTAAGAAAATGTGGCACATATACACCATGGAATACTATGCAGCCATAAAAAATGATGAATTCATGTCCTTTGTAGGGACATGGATGAAATTGGAAATCATCATTCTCAGTAAACTATCACAAGAACAAAAAACCAAACACCGCATATTCTCACTCATAGGTGGGAATTGAACAATGAGATCACATGGACACAGGAAGGGGAATATCACACTCTGGGGACTGTTGTCGGGTGCGGGGAGAGGGGAGGGATAGCATTGGGAGATATACCTAATGCTAGATGACGAGTTAGTGGGTGCAGCACACCAGCATGGCCCATGTATACGTATGTAACTAACCTGCACAATGTGCACATGTACCCTAAAACTTGAAGTATAATAATAAAAAAATAAATAAATAAATAAATAAAAATACTGCCAAAAAGCAAGTGTTTATAGGTTATCCAACCCAAATTTCCATCATGTTTATCAATTCATTCTTCAAATATACAATTCTATTAATATTGGAGTATTCTAGGAAGAGGGGATACCACAGTGAACAAAATATGAAAAACAAAAATCTATGCCTTCTCACCACTTATATTCTATACATATCATACAATTTACATACAGCACAAATGTAATTTGCAAACAATATGAGTTCTGACAGATCCATAATTTCTATTACCATCACCGTAATGAAGATATAGAATGTTAATATCACCTCAAAAGTTTCCGTGTGCCAGTTCTCAGACAATTCTTCCACAGCTAATCTATTTTCCTTTTTGTTTTTAACACAGTCTTACTCTGTTGCCCAGACTGGCATACAGTGGCATGAGCACAGGTCACTGCAGCCTCCAACTCTTGGGTGGCTCGAGCAATCCTCCTATCTCAGTCTCCCAAGCAGCTGAGACTACAGGCATGAGCCACCCCACCCAGCTGTTTTGTTGTTGTTGTTTGTTTGTTTGTTTGCAGAGGCCAGGTCTTGAACTCCTGGGCTCAAGCAATCCTCCTGCCTCAGCCTCCCAAAGTGCTGAATTACAGGCATGAACTATCTGCCTGCCCTGTTTTCTGTTATTATAGATTTGTCTTTTTTAGAATTTTATACGAATGAAATCATACAGTATTTTTAATGTCTGATTTCTTTTGCTCAAGAGTATATTTTTGAGATTTGCCATGTGGTTTTATGAATGAGTCATTCTATAGGTAGTTCTTTATAGTGCTAAATAGTATTACATTGTATGAATATCCCACAATTTATGTTTATCCATTCCCCTACTGATTAACATTTGGGTTGTTTTCAGTTTGGGGAAATAGTCATAATAACAAATAAAGCTGCCATGAAAATATTTGTATAAGTATTCGGTGAACATATATTTTCATTTCTGTTATATGAATAGGAGTGAAATTGTGGTACCACACAGTATGTATATTTTAACTTTATAAGAAACTGTCCACATTTTTCCAGAGTGAGTTTATTATTTTACATTCCCATGAGGGATGTATGAAGAGTTCTAGTTGCTACATATTGCTATGAGTATTTGATATTTCCAGTCTGTTTTACTTTAGCCATTTAAATGGGGGTGCCTTGGTATGTCACTGTCATTTTTGTTTGCATGTTCCTAATGACAAATGGTTTAGAGCAACTTTCGTTGTGCTTATTTGCCATTCTTATGTCTTCTTTTATAAAGTGCCAGTTCAAATATTTTGCCCATTTTTAATGAGTTCTTAGTCTTCGTATTGAGTTATAAGAATTCTTTATTATTCTAGATACAATTATTTTGTCAGATAGATATGTTGCAATATTGTCTCCCAGTCTTGGCTAGACTTTTCATTATCTTAATAATGACTCAATGAGCATAAGTATTTAATTTTGATGAAGTCCACTTTATCAACTTTTTCCTTTTATGGTTCATACTTTTTGTACCCTATCTAAATAACATTTTCTTACCCCAAAATTGTACAGATTTTCTCCAATATTTTTCCTTTCAAAAGTTTCATAGATCTATGACCCATTTTGAATTAATTTTTTTGTATGGGATGAATTATGTTTTAAGGTTTGGTTTGGTTTTGTTTTCTTTGGATATCCAGTTGTTCTGGCACTATTTGTGCAAAGACTTTCCATCCTCTTTGAATTATTTTGGTACCTTTGTCAAAAATCAGTTAACCTGTATGTGTGCATCTATTTCTGTACTCTCTAATTTTTACTGTCTATATGTTTATCCTAATACTAATAACACACTATCTTGATTACCTGATTGATTATAAATCTTGAAATCAAGTAGTATAAATCTGCCACTTTCCATCTAAACATTATAATCAGTTTATTTCTGCAAAAACTTCTGCTAGGAATTTGATTGGGTTGATACTATTACATTGAATCCGTAGATTAATTTGGAAATAACTGACATCTTTATAGTATTGCATCTTTCAATCCATAAACATATGGCATATATCTCAACTTTTTTAGATCTTTTCAGAATCCTCTCAGCAATGTTTTATACTTTTTGTGCAGAGGCATTGTTCATAATTTGATAAATGTATTCCTAAGTATTTTGTTTTGAGGTGCTACTTTAAATGGTATTTTTATTTTATTTTTCCATTACTAGAATATTGAAATCCATTTATTTTTCTATGTTAATCTCGTATTGTGTGACCTTCCTATACTCACTTATTAGTTCTGGTAGCTTTTTTCTAAGCAATCATAATATGTTATTTCATTAAATTAAAAAAGGAATCCAAGGAAATGAGTCTATAATATGGGTTCTTCAAGAGTATTAAAATTATCACATCCATTCATATTGATCAAGCCTAATCAGTAGTTATCACAGTCCTCATGTTCCTTTTATAAATATTTTGTTCCAGTATAAAGATGAAACAGTTTTGTGTTAAGGTAGGCAACGGCTCAGATGAACACATAAAAAAATTTAAAACAATTTAAATGTATCACCTTGACTCAGTTAAATGAATGCATATCAGTGGAGTACAATCCAAAAGAAAAGTATTATATGTACCATTAATTTAAACTTGCTATATTTGCAGAATTGTAGAAAATATAAATTATTGAATAAAGTAGTAAGCTTTATCACTATAATATATACTAAAGTATGAACATTTGCACTGGTTGAAATTAATTCTCACAAGCTATAAGATAATCCTCATTTCACAGAAGAGCCTTATAAAAGTTAAGTAATTTGCCCAAGGGCCCACAGCTAGGTAAAATTAGAGCAGAACTCAAACCAAAATCTGACTTCCATAAAGTCCGTGCTATAGTTTTCCAGTGCTGATGACTTTAAATAAAAAAGAGGAAGAGAAATATTTTTTAAAAATACACAATAGTAAGAAAGCACTCTGCTTCATATATATAAATGTACATATAATAAGATTTAGCAAATTTTAAACACCTACAACTCCACCAAAACAAATTCATTTCATTTTTAAAAGAAAATCATTAAATATAGGTCTCCATCACTATCTAAATTCTCACTACCTGAATCCAAATATTTAAATAATGATTTGCCAAACATCCAAAACTTAATAGACAAATAGAAACCTGTTATAATGAATCCACAGATGCATGCCAGAAAAAAAAAAAAAAAAGGTGCCCTGCACAAATCTAAGCAGTTTGCAGTCTTAACCATTGTCCTGATGATATTGCCACTGGTTTTGTTTAAAGTATAGTGCATTATTGCAACCATCTTATCATATTTCTTCCTCCTCCCATTCTTTCCCTGCTCCTCAGGCTTAGCACTTTATTGGTCTGCCAAATGACTAAGGATACAACCAACCCAAACAATCCAGATACTTTCACTATCTATAACATACTATTTTGTTTACTTACATTATAGAATTTTTTTGCAAATTACAAAATAATATCTGATATAGAATAGTATCATTGTCAACAGCACACAAACATACTAATGAGCTCAATAAACATTTTTGAAAAATTAAATAACATGTCTTAAATAACTTTCAGAAATCCTTGGGTGATTGTTATACAGACATATAAGAGCGTTTTATTTAAGAAATCAACCCAGAATCTTGCATGGGCTGGATATATTATTATCGTCTCATTTAAGATAATAGAATACAGGTTCCCGCTACCCAAAAATATGCTATCCAACATGTTTTCAAGAATGCATTAAATTTGAACAACAAGAGAGTTCTGTAAAATGAACAACTATTAGAATAACCTAAAAACTTCACGTTTTCCTGCTTAAGAATGACTAAAATAATTTATATAGAATCTGTACATCCCCAGCTTCTATTAGAAGCCCTCCATTATTTATTGAATCAGGGTTCTCAGTACTCACCAAGACAGTCTCACTAGCCAACCATATTAGTCTGCCAGCTACACGTTATGTTTTCTACTTCTACTCAAAATGCCCTCATCCACTGTCTCCATCAATCCAAGATTTCCTTTAAAATTCAGATCAATATAATTGTATCCCTTAATTCAGTAATTTTTTTTTTTTTTTTTTTTTTTTTTTTTTTTTTTTTTTTTTTGAGACGGAGTCTGGCTCTGTCGCTCAGGTTGGAGTGCAGTGGCGCAATCTCGGCTCGCTGCAAGCTCCGCCTCCCGGGTTCACGCCATTCTCCTGCCTCTGCCTCCCGAGTAGCTGGGACTACAGGTGCCCGCCACTATGCCCGGCTAATTTTTTGTATTTTTAGTAGAGACGGGGTTTCACCGTGTTAGCCAGGATGGTCTCAATCTCCTGACCTTGTGATCCGCCCGCCTCGGCCTCCCAAAGTGCTGGGATTACAGGCGTGAGCCACCATGCCCGGCCTTCAATAATTCTTTTAATCCATCTTGTGTTTGGGATTTAAAATTAATAAGCCCTAATCCCTGACTCCAAGAATGGAATGATCTGGTGGCAGAAACAGACATGGGAATAGACCATAATAATATAACATCATAAATGCCATGACTGGAATATATGTAGAATACCAGCAGTTGAATCTCAAAGAATGAGCAGGAATCAGCCACCTGACAAGAAAGGGAGCATTCAAGGTCAAAGACTGGCTTATGCAGAGGGAGAGGGATGGGATGAGGGAAATAATGCTAAGTTCAGGAAACTGAAGGTAGTTCAATGTGACTAAAGTATAGGATGCATACAGAAAAACTGAAACAAGAAGTTGGGGAGGTAATTAGGATCCGATTACAATAGTTTAGTATTTCATGATAAGAAGTATTCTCTGACTAAAGCCTCTCTCACTCAATATAGCCCTATATTTCATATATATGCTCTTTTTAAACCTTAGAGATTTATGTCATTCATTCACCAAATGTTTAAAGGAGACACTATGTATTTTTTCTAATTGTTTCCTGTATGTGATGTATGTCTCCAACTAGGTGACAAATAAAAACAAAGTTTCTTTTTAGCTTCTAAAACCCTAATGAAACTAGTGTAATGCTGAACAAAATACTCACTTCAATAAATGCTTCTTGAATTTAAATAATAATAATTCAATTATTATTAAGTTATTTAAAATCATAAACCTAGATTTTATTTTGGCAGTATTCCTAAATTAGCAAACGGTAAATAATATACGTAGAAAATTATACTGGTAAGGACTATAAAATCTCTCCTTTAGGGGAAAAAAAAAAAAAAAAAAACTCTAGCCATTCAAGAGCTTATTCTCTGCCTTCCATCTCAGGCAAGCTCCCTGAAAGAGTGAGCTGTTTATATTCATAGAATTCTTTTCTCTACCATCCATCCATTCTTCCATCCAACCATTTTTCTCTTCCATCCATCCATTTTTCAATCCACTGCTATCTGCTGTCTTCAACTTAGTCCAGTGCTTTGCTAAAGTAACCAATAATATCGAACTTCTGCAAAGTTCATTGGATGCCTTTGGATCCCACTTTTATTAACTAACCCAAGGTATTAATACATAAAACAGGTAGTAACAACTCTCTTGAAATTCAGTCCCCCTCTGGCTCCTGTGAGATCACTCCTTCTTCATTCTAATCCTGCCATTTTTTTTTAATTTCAATAGTTTTTGGAGTACAGATGATTTTGTGTACACGAATAAGTTCTTTAGTGGTGATTTCTGAGATTTTGGTGCACCCATCACCCAGGCATTGTATACTGTACCCAGTAGGTAGTCTTTATCCATGACCCCCCTCCCAACCTTACCCTCTGAGTCCCCAAAGTCCATTATATTATTCTTATACCTTTGCATCCTCGTAGCTTAGCTCCCACTTATAAGTGAGAACATACAATATTCGATTTTCCATTCCTGTGTTACTTCACATGGAATAATGGCCTCCAGCTCTAACCAGGTTGCTGTAAAAGACATTATTTGTTCCTTTTTGTTGCTATGTAGTATTCCATGGTGTATATATATCAGATTTTCTTTGTCCTCTCGTTGGTCGATGGGCACTTAGGTTGGTTCCATATCTTTGCAATTGCGAACTGTGCTACTAAAAACATGCATGTGCATGTGTTTTTTTTCATGTAATGACTTCTTTTCCTTTGGGTAGATACCCAGTAGTGGGATTGCTGGATTGAATGGTAGTTCTACTTTTAGCTTTTTAAGGAATATCCACACTGTTTCCACAATGGTTGTACTAATTTACATTCCCACCAGCAGTGAAAAAGTATTCCCTTTTCACTAGATCCATGCCAACATCTTTTTTTTTTTTTTTTTACTTTCTAATTATGGTCATTCTTGCTAGAGTAAGGTGGTATCTCATTGTGATTTTAATTCGTATTTCCCTGATAATTAGTGATGTACATTTTTTCACATTTGTTGGTTATTTGTCTATCTTCTTTTGATAAATTTCTACTTATGTCCTTTGCCCCCCTTTTGATGGGAGTATTTATTTTTTTCTTGTTTATTTGTTTGACTTCCTTGTAAATTCTGAATACTAGTCCTTTGTCAGATGCATAGTTTGTGAATATTTTCTCCCACCCTGTGGGTTTTCTCTTTACTCTGCTGATTATTTCTTTTGCTGTGCTGAAACTTTTTAGTTTAATTGGGTCCCATTTATTTATCTTTGTTTTTGTTGCATTTGCTTTTGGGGTCTTAGTTATGAATTATTTGCCTAAGCCAATGTCTAAAGCAGTTTTTCTGATGTTATTTCCTAGAATTTTTATGGTTTCAGGTCTTAAATTTAAGTCGTTGATTCATCTTGAGTTGATTTTTGTATAAGGTGAGAGATGGAGATCCAATTTCATTCTTCTACATGTGGCTTGCCAGTTTTCCCAGCACCATTTATAGAATAGAATGTCCTTTACCAATTTATGTTTTTGTATGCTTTGTCAAAGATTAGTTAGTTGGCTGTAAGTATGTGGCTTTATTTCTGGGTTTTCTATTCTGTTTCATTGGTCTACATGCCTATTTTTATACCGGTACCATGTTTTATTTTTGGTACATATAGGCTTGTAGTATAATTTGAAGTCTGGTAATGCGATACTTCCAGATTTGTTCTTTTTGCTTAGTATTGCTTTGGCTATGCAGGCTCTTTTTGTGTTCCATATGGATTTCAGAATTGTTTACCTTAATTCTGTGAAGAATGATGATGGTATTTTGATGGGAATTGCATTGAATCTGTAGATTGCTTTGGGCAACATGGTTATTTTCACAATATTGATTCTCCCCAACCATCAGCATGGGATATGTTTCCTTTTGTTTGTGTCATCTATTAATCGTGACACTTTCAATCCTTCTTCTTTATTTCTTTCTTAGGTCCCCCTTCCTCCACTTAGCACTAAATATCCCAGATTAAGTCCCTAATCCCTATAGATTGTGTAATTTAACGCAAAGGCTGGTTCCTAAATCTCTAGTTGAGATCCTCCTCAATTTTCTGACTGCCTTCAAGACACTTATGCCTATATAATAGATGCTAAAAATAATCTGATTCTCCAATACTACACACAGCTACACACACACACAAATACATACACACACACACAAAATGTCACATGCTTCTTATATCCTCTCTGTCCAAATCTCCATATCATCATTTACCTAGTATTCTAAGCAAAAAATCTAAAAGTCATCATCAATACTCCTTTCTCACTCATCCTCCCACATCAAATTAATCACTAGATAAAATCAATGCTAACACCTAAGTATTTGTACTTTCCCCTCATTATCAGTCTCATTTAACTATTTTAATACAGGCATTCACTATGTGAACCACTATGCATTACCTCATGATTTCCCTCTCTCTCTCTACTCTCAGATCCCATCCATTTGCCTAACAATTACCTGTTCTAACTTTCTGAGATTACAAATCTGTTCATGAATCAACTGCTTAAAATGTTTACTGGCCCAAAATCTCCTATAGATAAAAATACAAGTTGCTTTCTCACACCTTCATGGCTTTACAAATCTTCATTGCCTGGAATGTTGTACTCCGTCTGACAAATAGCTACTTGTCCTTCAAAATATAACTCTAACACACTTTAGAATCCTTTCTTGATTTCTATCATTCCCCAAGCAAAATCAACGCATTTCTCCTTTTAAGCCTCATTGACTTTATTTGGATCTCATTGTATAATTGTTTAGATATTTGTATCTTCCATTGAGGAATGTGAACGCCTTGATTCAAGAAGCTTTGCCCTATTCATCATCTTTCTATCCACAGCATATAATAGGTGTTTAATTAATTGTTCATTGAGTAATAATAATAACTATCATTTACTGAATATTAACAAATGTCAGACACTGTGTTAAGCATTGTGTGTATATACACATATATTCAGATATCGTTGGATTCTCACAATAACCTTTTTGTAGAGTATTATTATTCATATTTTAGAGACTTAAAAGGAAGAATATTGAGGCTTTGAAGAGCAAGCCTCCATCTTTGTGATGGAGCAAGAAATTGAATGCAGTGTGATTCCAAAGTCTGAATTATTTACCACTAAACCATAAATATATACAAAAGGTTTTATTTATTTTATACACATCTTAAAATTTTACCATGAATGAGTATGACTTTGGTATATAAAACTCACTCAGTGCAGTACAAACTATTTTACAATAAGACTTGAAGAGATAAGGTGCTCTCCCAAAAGATACTGAATTATTGTTAAAGCAATAACTAAATGTTTTCAATCTCTTCCTCACTCCTTCTCTCACATATAATTTTGTCCATTTATCTTTTAATAATTCAACCCTTCCATCTTTATTGACACTTTTTTCACTTCTTTAAAATCCATAATTTAAAAATTGAAAAACTTTCCTTAGAAAATGGGAAAAGTGAGCAATCAGAATTTGAGATACAGTAACTGTAACATGAACAACTAATTTAGGTTTGGGGGGAAAAGCGTGTTTAATTATGTGCAAGTCTTCTTAAGTCTCTGTTCACCCTCAAAACCAAGGCCACTACCACATATTACTAACAGTAATAAATTGCCAAGTGCCTGTTATAAAGCCAAGTAACCACATAATTTAATAAATATTAAAGACTAACAATGATAAGGAAGAAAGTAAAAATGTTTACATCGAAATTAATGGAACAATCCACCCATTAAAGAAAAAAACACAGAAAGTTTTAAATTATTTCTGCCTTTCATGTCCTTATTATTAACCTGTTTAGCATAATTTTACTTATTTGAAACTAAAACTTTCTATTTAAGATCTATATTAGTAAATTATTTTATGTAACCTAAAATTTTATACTAATCAAGAGAATAACCTAGTCTATAAATAACATCTTTTAATATAACTTTTAAAAGTCTAATAATTTTGATAAATTTATATAGATGAATAGAAATAACTTAGTTTGCAGCTAGAATCTAAATAATATTTTTAAATAGTTCCAAGGTATTTTCATTTGGCAGAACTGCCAAAAGAACTAAAATTTCCAGTTTAGGATTTGCTCAAATGAACTTCAAGGCAAATTTTCGTATCTTGCCACATAATTTTTAGGCATTTGTTTTAATGAATTTGAGAAATGAACGAATAAATAAGGTGTTATGTCAATAAAGAGCCAAAGTATTGGCGCCACCTAGTGAAACTGTACTCAGTTATTTGAACTAATACAAAGCTAATACAGCAACTTCATATATTTTGTATTACCAAATTAAAGAACTTCAATAGAAACAATTACCAAATGTTTTTGCATAGTAAAGATTTATCTTAAAGACTTTGTTAATATTAAGAAAGATACTAAAAAATTTTTCATTGCCAAAGGCAAGACATTCCTTAGTGAACTATTCAGGTTGCATAAAAGTTAATATTTGTGTTTTTTAACAGGAATTCTCAGTAAATTATAATGTCATAAATATTCAAAAGATATATTAAAACAACACTACATGTACAAATTAAGTAAATTCAAGGACAGTTATGATTTAAAAAACACACATTGATTAAAATATTATATTCATATTATTACACATTTTGTTGCAATATCAGAAAATGCTTAAATCCAAAGATACTATAGGAGGGGGAGAAAGATGATGGAATAGAAGCCTACACCATTCATCTCTCCTGCTGGAACACAAAATTTTAACAACTATCTACATGAAGAAAACCACCGTCACAAATACCAAAACCCAGGTGGCAATCACAGTACCTGGTTTTGACTTCATAACGCTAAAAGAGGCATTGAGGAAGGCAGGGGATATAGTCTTGAATCATTGATGTCACTCCTTCCCCATCCCCCAACTGTAGCCATGCAGCACAGAGACAGAATCAGTACATTTTGGAGAGGCAAAGCACAGCAATTGGGGGACTTTACATTGAACTTGGTGCTGCCCTGTCAGAGTGGAAAATAAAGCCATGCTGAGCTCAGCCAGCACCTATGCATAGAAGGAGCATTTGGACTAGCCCTAGCCAGAGGGGAATCACCCATCCCAGTGGTTGGAACTAGAGTTTCTCAGGAAGTCTTGTTACACGGAGTGAAGTGCTCTGGGGTCCTAGGTAAACTTGAAAGACAGTCTAGGACAGAAGGACTGCAATTTCTAGGCAATTCATAGTAGTAGACTGGGTTTAGAGCCAGGAAGCTAGGATAGCACAGGACCTAGGGAGATACCAGCTGGTGCAGCTAAAGGAGAGCTTGTGCCATGCCTCCCACAATCCCAGGCAGTGCAGCTTATAGCAATGAAAGTGACTCCTTCCTTCTGCTTAAAGAGAGTGAAGAGTAAAGAGGACTTTGGATAGAGTATTGAGCAGAGTTGTGAAGCCTCCATTCCAGGCCCTAGCTCCTGAATGATATTTCTAGACACACCCTGGGCCAAAAGGAAACCTGCTGCCTTGAAGCAAAGGCATGATTCATTACCTGCTGACTAAAGAGCCCTTGGGCCCTGAATAATCAGCAGTGATAACTAGGGAGTTTGCCTTGTGCCTTGGGTTCTGAAATGTGCTGGCTTCAGTGATAACCCAGCACATTCCCAGCTGTGGTGGCTACAGTGAAAGACTCATTCTGTTTTTAAAAAGCAGAGTAAAGGGGACTTTGTCTCGCACCAACTCGACCAGTGGAGTAGAGCAACAAGCAGGCTTTTGGGGTCCCCGAGTCCAGGCCTAGGCTCTTGGACAGCATTTCTGGACCTGCCCTGGGTCAGAGGGGAGCCCACTGACCTGAAGGGTGTGTCCCAGGCCAGGCAGCATTCATCACAAACTGACAGAAGAGCCCTTGGGCTTTAAGTGAACATTGGCAGTGGCCTAGCACAACCCCTCCACCTCAACCCCCCATGGACCAGTGGTGGTAGTGGACACAGGGAGAGGCTCCTCTGCCTGTGGAAAGGGGAGTGAAGGTCAAGAAGGACTTCATATTATAGTTTGAGTGCTAGCTTAGCCACAGTATAATAGAACATCAGGTAAATTCCCAAACACTAAATTACAGTGTTATACTTAACAAAGTATATAGTTGTTTATGCTTGTTAAAATAAGCTTATACTTGACTAAGTATAAAGACCAAATGATGAACCAATCAAAAATAACAACTACAAGACCTAGGTAGTACAATAGGACATAAGGAAAAACAACAAAAAGTTAAAAAAACAGAGAATTAAGTTAAAGTGTAGTGTTTTTATTAGTTTCTTTCTGCATGTTATTTGCTTATATAATTAGAATTACAACAGTTTAAAATAATGGGTTACAAGATAGTATTTGGAAGCCTCATGGTAGCCTCAAATCAAAAAACATACAACATATAAGCAAAATATTAAAGCATTCCACCGAAGAAAATCACTTCCACGAAAAGGAAGACAGGAAGGCATGAAAAAAGGAACAGAAGACCACAAAACAACCAGAAAACAAATAACAAAATTGCAGACGTCAGTCCTTACTTATCAATAATAACATTGAATGTAAATGGACTAAACTCTCCAATTAAAAGACATAGAGCAGCTGAACAGATGTTTTTAAAGACCCAGTGTTATGCTGCCGACAAGAAACACACTTCTATAAAGATGCACAGAGACTGAAAGTAAAAGGATGGAAAAAGACACACCATGCCAATGGAAACCAAAAAAGAGCAAGAGTAGCTATACTTACATCAGTCAACATGGATTCCAAAACAAAAACTGTAAGAAGAGACAAAGAAGGTCATTATATAATGACAAAGTGGTCAATTTAGCAAGAAGATAAAATGATTATAAATACATATGTACCCAACATGGGAGAACACAGATATATAAAGCAAATATTATAAGAGCTAAAGAAAAGATATACACCAATACAACAACAGCTGGAGACTTCAACACCCCACTTTCAGCACCAGACAGATCTCCCAAAGAGAAAATCAACAAAGAAACATCAAACTTAATCTGCACTATAGAACAAGTGGACCTAGAGATATTTACAGAACATTTCACTCAATGCAGAATACACACTCTTCTCCTCAGCATATAGATCATTCTCAAGAATAGACTATATGTTAGTCCACAAAAAGTCTTTGAAAATTCAAAAAAATGAAATCATATCAAGTATTTTCTCTGACAACAATGGAATAAAACTGGAAATAAATAACAAGAGAAATTTTTGAAACTATACAAACACATGGAAATTAAGCAATATGCTCCTTAATGATCAGTGAGTCAATGAAGAAATTAAGAAGAAAGTTTAAAAATATCTTGAAATGGGCTGAGCATGGTGGCTCACACCTGTAATCCCAGCACTTTGGGAGGCCAAGGCAGGAGGATTGCTAAGGCAGGAGGATTGCTTGAACCCAGAAGTTTAAGACCAGCCTGGGCAACATGGGGAGACTTCGTCTCTACAAAAGCACAAAAACAATTAGCCAGGCATGGCAGCATATACCTGTAGTCCCAGCTACTCAGGAAGCTGAGGTAGGAGGATCACCTGAGCCCAGGAAGTCAAGGCTGCAGTGAGCCATGATTATGCCACTACATTCCAGCCTGGGTAACAGGAGTGAAACCCTGTCTCAAAAAAAGAAAAAAAAAATCTTGAAACAAATGATAATGGAAATATACCAAAACCTATGAGATACAGCAAAAGCATTAAGAAGAGGAAAGTTTATAGCAATAAGCCCCTACACCAAAAAGTAGAAAAATTTCAGATAAAGAACCTAATGATGCATCTTCAAGAACTAAAATGGCAAGAGCAAACCAAACCCAAAATTAGTAAAAGAAAAGAAATAATAAAGATCAGAGTAGAAATAAATGAATTTGAAATGAAGAAAACTATACAAAAGATTAATGAAACAAAAAATGATTTTTTGAAAAGATAAACAAATTGACAAACCTTTAGCCAGACTAACTATGAAAAAGAGAAGATCCAAATAAATAAAATCAGAGGTAAAAAAGAAAATTCAAAGATCATTCAAAGGAATGAATTTGCAGAAATTCAAAGGATCATTAGTGGCTACTATGAGCAACTATATGCCACTAAATTGGAAAATCCGGAAGAAATGAATAAATTCCTAGACACATACAACCTACCAAGGTTAACCCACAAAGAAATCCAAAACCTGAACAGAACAAGTAATAAGATCAAAGCCATAATAAAAAGTATCTCAGTAAAGAAAAGCCTGGGACGTGATGGCTTCACTGCTGAATTTTACCAAACATTAAAAGAAGAACTAATATCAATCCTACTCGAACTATTCCAAAAAATAGAAAAGAAGAGATTACTTCCAAACTCATTCTATGAGGCCAGTATTACCCCAATACCAAAATCAGACAAGGACATATCAAAAACACAAAACTATGCCTGATGGTCAATATCCCTGACGAACTTAGATGCAAAAATCCTCAACAAATACTAGCAAACCATATTCAGCAATATACTTAAAAGATCACTCATCATAACCAAGTGGGATTTATCCTAGGGATGCAAGAACAGTTCAACATATGCAAATCAATGCATGTGATACCTCATAGCAACAGAATGAAAGACAAAAACTATATGGTCATTTCAATTGATGCTGGAAAAACATTTGATAAAGTTCAACATACTTGCCTGATAAAAACCCTCAAAAAACCAGGTATAGAAGGAACATACCTCAACATAGTAAAAGCCATATATGACAGACCCTCAGTCAATATCATACTGAATGGGAAAAACTGGGAGCCTTTCCTCTAAGACATGGAACATGACAAGGATGTCCACTTTCACCACTGTTACTCAACATAGTACTAGAAGTCCTAGCTAGAGAAATCAGACAAGAGAAAGAAATAAAAGGCATCCGAATTGGAAAGGAAGAAGTCAAATTATCCTTGTTTGCCGATATGATCTTATATTCCGGAAAACCTAAAGACTCCACAAAAAAAATTATTTGAACTGATAAATTCAGTAAAGTTGCAGGGTAAAAATCAACATATAAAAATCAGTAGCGTTTCTATATGCCAACAGTGAACAATCTGAAGAAGAAATCAAAAAAAGTAATCCCATTTACAATAGCCACAAATAAAATTGAATACCTACGAATTAACTTAACCAAAGAAGTGAAAGACCTCTGCAATGAAAGCTATAAAACACTGATGAAAGAAATTGAAGCAGACACCAAAAGATAGAAAGATATTCCTTGTTCATCGATTGGAAGAATCAATACTGTTAAAATGCCCATGATACCCAAAGCAATCTACAGAGCCAGCGCAATCCCTATCAAGATACCAATGACATTTTTCACAGAAACAAAAAGAAAAAAACATCCTAAAATGTATGTGGAATCACAAAAGACCCAAATAACTAAAGCTATCCTAAGCAAAAAGAGCAAAACTGGAGGAATCACATTACCTAACCTCAATATTACAGAGCTACAGTAACCAAAACACCATGGTACTGGCATAAAAACAGACATGTAGACTAACGAAACAGAATAGAGAACCCGGAAAAAAAACCCACACACCTATAGTGAACTCATTTTTGACTAAGGTGCTAAGAACATACATTGGGGAAAAAACAGTCTCTTCAATAAGTGGTGCTAGGAAAACTGGATATCCATATCCAGAAGGATGAAACTAGACCTCTCTCTCTTGCCTTACACAAAAATCAAATCAAAATGGATTGAAGACTTAAATCTATGACTCCAAAGTATGAAATTACTAAAAGAAAACATTGGAGAAACTCTCCAGGACATTGGACTGGGCAAAGATTTCCTGAATGATACCCCACAAGCACAGGTAACCAAAGCAAAAATGGACAAATGGTATCACATCAAGTTAAAAAGATTTCTGCACAGCAAAGGAAACAATCAACAAAGTGAAGAGACAGCTCACAGAATGAGAGAAAATATTTGCAAACTACCCATCTGACAAGGGATTCATAACGAGAACATATAAGGAGCTCAAACAACCCTATAGGGAAAAATCTAATAATCCAATTTAAAAATGGGCAAAAGATTTCAATAGATAGCTCCCAAAAGAAGAAATACAAATGGCAACAAGCCTATGAAAAGGTGATGAACATAATTGATCATCAGAGAAATCCAAATCAAAACTACAGTGAGATATGATCTCACCCTAATTAAAATGCCTTTTCTAAAAGTCAAATGCTGGTGGAAATGTGGAGGAAAGGAAACCCTTGTACACTGATGGTGGGAATGTAAATTAGTGTAACCACTATGAAGAACAGTTTAGAGGTTCCTCAAAAAAAAAACTAAAAATAGAGCTGCCATATGAACCAGCAACCCCACTGCTAGGCATACAGCCAAAATAAATGAAATCAATATATCAAAGAGATATATGCACTCCCATGTTTACAGCAGCACTCTTGACAGTAGCTAAGATTTGGGAGCAGTTTAAGTGTCCATCAATAGATGAATGGATAAAGAAAATGTGGTACATATTCACAACAGAGAATTATTTAGCCATACAAAAGAATGAGATTCTGTCATTTGCAACAACATGGATGGAACTGGAGGTCATTATGTTAACTGAAATAAGCCAGGCACAGAAAGACAAACATCACATGTTCTCACTTATTTGTGAGATCTAAAAATCAAAGCAACTGAACTCACATAGATAGATCGCAGAAGGATGATTACCAGATGCTGGGATGGCCAGGGGATGAGGCTCACAAGGAGGTGGGGATGGTTACTGGGTATGAAAAATAAATAGAAAGAATGAATAAGGCCTACTATTTGATAGCACAATAGGGTGATTAGAGTCAATAATAACTTAATTGTACATTTCAAAATAACTTAGAGAATATAATTTGATTGTGTAACTCAAAGGATATGCACTTAAGGGGATGGATAACCCATTCTCTTTGATGTGCTTATTTCACATTGCATGCCTGTATCAAAACATCTCATGTACTCCATAAAAATATATATACCTGCTATGTACCTGCAAAGTTTAAAAATCAAAATAAATTCTAAAAAATTTTTTTAATGTTTTTAAATACCTAGTATTTAATAGCACAACAGGGGGACTATAGTCAATAACAACTGACCTGTACATTTTAAAATAACTACAAGAGTATAATTGGATTGTTTATAACACAAAGGATAAATGCTTAAGGAGACGGATACCCAATTTTCCATGATATGATTATTACACATTGCATACCTATATCAAAATAGCTCATGTACCTATAAATATATATACCAATGTACCCACAAAAATTTTAAATTAAAAACATAAGCAAAAAAATGATGACACTATAGCACTTACTCTTTAAACTATTTTACTACTTTAAAACTATACTGCTTAGGCAATAGGATAAATACAAAGAAAGAAAAAAAACCCAAGAATTATTTCTCTACATTCAAAATTTTAAATAAAACTGCCCATTTTTCAGATCTGTAATTAATTCATTCAGAAAGCATTACTAAACATAGGTACCTCACTTCACTATATGTTTTAAAAAGAGAATGTAAGATATTTGTCCTCTAAGAACTATGGTTTAATTGAGGATGTTAGATAAATATATCAAAAAATATTCCATATACAAGAAATAATATTATTCAAATTAATCATAAGTTCAGACAAAAACACCATTAAGCATTAAGGGTCAAAACAACCTGGAAATCTGAAATCTTGAGAAACAAGAGAAAGAGGAATGGGTTCAATATAAGCAAAGAGCATTCCAAGACAATTTCAAGGACTTACTACCTATAACTCATTTTTATGTACCATCTATTGTAAGGGTGCATCTGCCGAACTTAAAGAGCCAAGAAATGGAGTGAAGCTATTAAGCCTATCACACACCAAATTTACCAACCTTCTCAAGTCATATCTTCTTTTTCTTTCTTTTTTTTTTTTGTTTTGTTTTGTTTTGTTTTTGAGACAGAGTCTTGCTCTGTCACCCAGGCTGGAGTGCAGTGGTGCAATCTCGGCTCACTGCAACCTCTGCCTCCCAGGTTCAAGTGATTCTCGTGCCTCAGCCTCCTGAGTATCTGGGATTACAGGCACGTGCCACCATGCTGAACTAATTTTTGTATTTTTAGTAGAGATGAGGTTTCACCATATTGGCCAGGCTGGTTTCAAACTCCTGACCTCAAGCAATCTGCCCACCTTGGCCTCCCAAAGTGCTGGGATTACAGTCGTGAGCCACTCACTGCACCCCGCCTCCTTCAGCTGCTCTTAATGTGCAGGAGAGGTACTCCAAAGTGTTATTTTCCTTGGACCTTTAAAACTGGTTATTTCTTCTTGCCTCTTTTACCACCCCTGGGACCCCACATTAAGACATTTCTCCAGTTGGCCTACCAGATTTTTTCTTTGTTCATAGCAGCTATTGAAAATTCTGCAGCACTTTGCCACTGAAATCTCTTCCCATATTCTCATTTCTGTTCAGCTGCATTTAGGCAGCTAAGACTATGAAAGATATACAGAATAAGAGACAATTTCCAGAAATCATAAAAAGTTAGGGATCAAGTATGAAAGCAAAAGAAGAAAGCAACATGGGAGAGACATTTTTCCCATGCATTTTCTCTCCTTGCCTAGAGAAAGATCCCATGAGTAAGGGAGTTGGAAGAAAAGCAAAAGATTTAAACATAATAATTTGAGAATGGGCCCTAAGTTTTCTACTTGCCCATCCCAAGGCTAAGTGCTAAGTTGAGAGGTGTGAAGGAGTGATCTATCCAAAATAGGCTTGTGATTCCCAGAAAGAAAAAGAGCTTGAGCCTCATTTTCTAGGTAGCAGCCAGAAAACTGGCCAGTCATGAGAATCACCCAACCTTAAATATAGCCCAGTACAATGCAAGAGCAGCAGCGTAGCAATTCCTGCGAGAGCTTTGTAAACAGAACTAAAAAAAATTTTTACAGTTCCCTTATCACCTGATTACAAATTTAATCTCCAATTCAGCTACCTATAGACAGAAAACACTCAAGATTTGTGACCACTAGAAACAATTTCTTCTCCATGACATTGAACTCTAACATTTACCCTCAGTGACCACAATTCTCAATTCTTCCCTGTTCTTAGAAGCCATGAATCCCCTTATGATTTCATTATCTCCCCCCCCACCACCTTAGCCTTGATTCCAAGATTAACCATACTGGCCTTGGAAACTCTGATTCTCTGAAACCCTTGCCACTTAACAATCTTTATAGCTCCAACCTCTGGCAATGCTTAGCCCTACAATACAGGTTTCTACTCTTGCCCTCATATTGTCAATAATGAGCTTGTGCTAACCACTATAAAATGGGACCTTTTTCTTCCACCTGCAACTATTTTATTTATCTTAACTATTTGTCACATTCCTTATGATTCATTATGATATGTATTCCATTCTTCTCAATTACTGAATACCTACCTCCCTCACCTCTGAAGAGGACTTCATTGAATACATCACCAGAACAACATAGGTTATCCAAATAAAATTACTGGATCTCCTATATGCCTCTATATTTGTCTTTCAGGGATCTGCAAACTATGGCCTATAACCCACATCCAGCTACTGTCTGCTTTTGTAAATGAAAGTTTTACTGGAATATTATTCATCCATATATTGTCCATGGCTCCTTTTGTGCTACAACAGCAGTTGAGTAGCTGTGGAAGAGATTATATGACCCACGAATTCTAAATATTTAATATCTGCCCCTTTACAGAAAAAGCTTTCTAATCCCTGATCTCTTTCATCATCCATTCTTTCTTCCTTTTCATAAAAAAAGAGGTATTTCTGTTCCTCTTTAATATAAACTAGCTGTTTATGCCTTGGGTCCCTTTGATCATCTGCTTCTGAACATTACTCTATTAATTATCAGTTCTATGCATTTCTGTAGCTCCTCTATTCCCACTGGATCCTTCAACTATTCTAAGAATATGCTGCCCCCAAAATTAAAATGTCTCTCATTCTGTTATCTTTTCAATCGACCATCTGATTTTTCTTCTTCCCTTTACCATCAAAGTTCTAGTGGTAGAAGGTGGTAGAGGCATTGAATATTATATATAATATTGTCATTATATATAACATATATTAATATAATATATAACAATACAACATAATGTATATTAATATGGAATATATCATGTAATATATTAACATGTAATATAATATATAACAAATAATTATAATCATAGATATTATATATTCAATGTTTCTATTGCCTGGTCCCATTTCCCTTATTCCATGGAATCTAACTTTTATCTGCTACAAAAACTGTTCTCTCAATACTCACAATAATTAAAATACATACTCTCTCAATACCTTTCATTAACTAAATATAAAGCCTTGTTCTTGTCCTGCATTCCTCTCCATGAGCTCTTCTTTTACAGTTATTGCAATTTCATTATCTTTTTAATTAACATGTTCATTATAAAACAATAGAAAATTCAACTAAGCAGAAAAGATAAAAGTCACCCATAATTTCACCACTTTGAGTTAAACAGTATAAATATTTTACTATGACTAAATGTACATACACTTATTAATAGTAATAAAAATCATATTATGCATTTGCTTTTTTATTTACTAACCTATCATGACCATCTTTCTATAAAAATATTTCAGGGCTGGGCGTGGTGACTCACACCTGTAATCCTAGCACTTTGGGAGGCTGAAGTGGGTGGATCACCTGAGGTCAGGAGTTCGAGACCAGCCTGACCAACACAGAGAAACCCTGTCTCTACTAAAAATACAAAATTAGCCAGGCATGGTGGTGCATGCCTGTAATCCCAGCTACTTGGGAGGCTGAGGCAGCAGAATCACTTGAACCCAGGAGGCGGAGGTTGCAGTGAGCCGAGATCGTACCATTGCACTCCAGCCTGGGCAAGAAAAGCAAAACTCCATCTCAAAAAAATAAAATAAAATAAAATAAATAAAAATAAAAATATTTCTATAATCTTTCCTTTTTGAATCTCTATCCTTGGTATCTAAATTCCCTAATTCACTTCCTACTTCACTAATTATCTCTCCTCTAGCTCTTCTATCATGCCTCACTCTCAAAATCTGTGTTCCTCCAGGATCTGTTCTTAATTTTCTTCTCATCTTTGTATTCTCTTCTACAGCAACCTCATTACTTCAATTATCACCTTCATGAGTATGACTGCCAAATCAGTATCTCTACCCATAATTTCTATTACAAATTCTATTTTCAAATTTCTACTGTCCATTGGTAATTTTTCTCCAAATTCAATTGTCTGAAGCTGAACTCATTATCTGCTCATCATAATGAGTAGCTTCTGTGATGACCACCTCTGCTAGTGACACAGTCATCCAAATTCACTTTTAAATCATCCCTGCCTTTTCCTACTCGCTTGCCTATACACACACATGCAAACATGCACAATCAGTGTCAGCATTTAGTTGTGTATATAACAAAACAATGGAAAATTTAATGGTTCCATGTCAAAATAATCAGGAGAAACTACCATTTAGCATTTTATAAGCCAAAAAATTTGGAATTTAGGGAATGAATAAGGTTCCATCTTCCCTCATTGCCTGAAAATTTAAATTAAAATTTTTTACACCTTAGGAACAAATATTTGCTATGACAATAAAGCACTGAGAAAATGCTACATACAATAAAGCCCCTATATTTTAACCAGTTCATTCAGTTTAATTCCTTATTCTTTTTACTATGTATAAGGTAAAGAAATAAAAAGTGATTCTTCTGATTTTTATTTCTCTAGTTTTAAGATACTGTGATAGAAAAAGTGATTGTACAAATCTTCAATTTTAAGCAAAGCGTTTATTTTATATTATACTAAATATGCAAAAATAACAATACTTTCACATTTCTGCTTTAATTATAAATTCTCTTTGATACTTCAAAATTCTTATTTTATCAGACTTGTTTTCACAGAGTTGATTTTCAAAAGAAAGAGTCACATTACATTTAATAATAAACAAGCCTCTGGGTAAGCTCACATTTTTTAAATTATGTATTTCAGAGCATATATGTAATTAGAGGTAAATTACCCTTATGTAAGGTCAAATTTAAACTGTACATTAGATCTCACTAGAAAGGAACACACTAAGAAGCAATCAAATCTTCAGCTTTTTAGAACATTCACATGTTTCCCCATCTACTCCCCAACACCCCAAGATATCTAGTATTACCATTGTTGTGGACAAACTGCAACCTAACTTAATAGGCAGACAAGATTGAAAACCTAACTTAGTAGTATGTACCTGTAACAATAGCTGCGTCTTGGCCAATCCCAGCAGCCATACTTCAACCACTCATACGCTGCTGAGTGTTCAAACTGTGTTCAAATAAGGCAAATGCCAAGCTATAACCAATCCAGTTGTTTCTGTATCTCACTTTCAATTCCTGTGTGTCATTTCCCTGTTTTTGTCTATAAATTTATTCTGACCAAAAGGCATCCCTGGAGTCTCTCTAAATTTACTGTGATTCTGGGGGCTGCCCAATTCACAAATCATTTATTGCTCAATCACACTCCTTTAAATTTGGTTAAAGTTTTTCTTTTAACAGATGGTGTCAGAAGCGGGGTCCAACGTAGAGCTTCTAATGACCCCAGGAATGCTGAGTGAACAAGCAAGGTAGCTGCAAGGACCCTGCAAGGACCCACTTGTGTCCTTGATTCCTCAGAGCGGCTGAGGGTTGTGGTAAGTTCTCTCTCCCAAGTTCAGAGCTCCAAGGATTTGTGTTTTGAGCTCTCTGAGTTTCTTTGAGCAAATTTCTCTCCCAAACTGGGTTTGGATGTTTTAACAGAAATGGGACTGGGTCCAGGATGGGATTTGATCCCCTAATTAACAGGCTTGGATCCAGTTAGAGGCCTCTTACATCTGACTGGGTCAGAAAAAAAACAGCAGTAAATGGTAATAATGTAGGGATTGTAAAATTTGGCTTTTGAAAATTCACAGGGATTTTTGTGTTCTACCCTTTGTTTCATTTTTCTTGCATTTAAATCATTTAAAAAACCAACTTAGGAGTCATGAGTTCTTTGCAAGAAGGTTTTCAAGCAGAGACAGCAACCACTTGACAGAAATAATAAATACTTCCTTCTACAATATTCATTGAATGACGATTAGCTATCAGGCACATTAGATCAAAGAGCACAGTAACCTTGTGATAACAGGATTCAATGATCTTAAAATTGGGAAAATATATGCATTAGCCACTTTTCAACTTACCTTTTTTTTCTCCTGCAATACTATTATTTCATATAGTCGTGGGATAAATGAACAATAATTTTGTTGTTGATCTCTCTTGACGTTAACATTTTCATAATATGATGTCTTTTTCCTTCAGAAAATTCAAATAGAAATTAAGAGTTCTCAATTTTAAACCTATAAATATTTATGTAAGCAAAGAAATTCTTTCTACAGCAACATGTCCTGCAATTAAACTATGGAATAATAAGATTATCTAGGTATATTAGACCAATATATTCAAAATTTTGTAAAATGTATTAGTTTTCTTGGTTAGTTATGATTTTTTTCCAATTCAGAGCATTATTATAAACCTATCTGAATAATTATTACAAAAAGAAAATAAGATCTGGTATTTATTGAACAAAAAGCTAACCCTAAAAAAAGTTTCCTGTGTAGTCTATGTACCATTAAAAGTCCAAAATTCCAAATCAACTATTATCAAAATAAGAGGAAAATAGCCCTATGCTATTTATATCATAAAATAATCAGAAAAGGGCATAAAGATCTATGAAAACAAAAAGGAAGCTTCTTTTCATTGAAATTCAGACAACCTCAAGAAAGAATCAGAAACTAAATAAGCAGTGAGCAAGAGCCCCAGCTTTGGAGTTAGACAGCCTAATAAGATCCCAGCATTGCTACCTACTGCTACCTATTGGTTATATAACCTTATGCAAACTAACTTCTCTAAGCTTCAGATTCATCGCCCAATGAATCTGGTGATTGGAAACTGGTAATTGGAAATAGTAATAACCAATTCTCAAGGTTGCAATGATTAAAGTAGACAATATATGTAAGGTGGTTAATGCCATACATGGCTCATAATAAGCACACAGTAACTGTTAGCTATTATTATTGCAAGAATCACATTTAAACAGGCTATACAGACCACACTACTATTTTTTCTATTTTGTAAAGATAATTTCAAAAAAAATCTGATACCCAACATTTCCAACAAACTATACCAAACATATGCAGATTAAAAAATATATAATACAAAGTTATGTAATTGCTATTACTTTCTTTGTTCAGCAGTGCTATGATTTAATATGCACTTACCATCCCCGCTCACTGCTAAAGGCTCACCTCCTCACTGATTGTTATTTGCTAAAAACTCAACAAATAAACCACTTTCAAACCTCAGAAAGGTTTATGGATAAGAAATTTATATGTGGAATATCAGAAATGTCACATATCATTTAGGTCTGTATCTTTACCAAAAAGAGACCTATACACTTATCTTTCATTTAGAGTAACCAAATATCTCCACTTTTATACTGAATCAAGCCTCCAAGAATAATTCTGACTCACTAAATAAAACAAAAAGTCTAAGAAAGAAAAAAACAAGTAGAAAATATCAACTGCCAGAAGGAACTGAGACAACTACAAGTCAAAGATACAGTGAAAGCAGCTAACTCAAAGAGCAAACAAATTACAAAAATGGTGAAGTAACTGAAGCAGTCAGGAATGCAATCCATATTCATACATTTCTTCAGGTAAAAGTTAAAACACAAATGGAAGAAGAGGAAAAACAGGAGAAATAACAAAGATCAAATAAAGCAACAGCACAACAAATGGGGGAGGAATGAGAGTGGGACAAGGTTGAGGAAGTAAAACAGACTGGTAGGAAAAACCACCAAGCAGAATCAGTTAACACTGCTTACAGTCCCGGGTATGCCTGGGGTACTCAGGCAGAAGTATAGTGAAATGGAATGAAAACAATCATCACAGAATGATATACATTTTAAAAGATGAATTTTGATTTATGCTATTTAAACCTCAATAAAACTGAGAAGAGGGGAAAGAGAGACGGTGAGAGAGAGAGAGAGAGCATGAGCACAAATCAGCCAATATGGCAGAAGAAAAGGATAGGATTAAAATACTGAAGAACAAAAGCATATGTCAAGAAGACTATGATATGTGTTAGAGTATTCTACAGACCTTGTCTTGCTTGGAACAATAATAATAATATTAAGTAAAGACTTAATTAAGCTAAATATGCATGTTAAGGTTCTAGCATAACTACTAAAAGAATAAAAATACAAAGGTATATATTCCATATTAAGAGAGTGAAAAAGTGAACAGCATAATGGATTAGAGTATAAATTCCCAAAAACAAAGGCCATGTTTTATTCTTGTTATTCTCAGTTACTAAGTTCAGAACTGGCACATAGCAAGAATTCAAACAATGTTTACTCAATGAATGAACAGTAGCAGGGGAGTCCAAGCAAGATCCTAAAATATATCCACTGCTAGTAAACAGAAATATCTGATCTGTCTAGCAAATTAATTGAGTATGTAATCACTCTGGGGCTTCTTGGGAGAAAATTTATGCTATGAAAGAAAAAGAATCAGGCAGATAAGCTGGACCCTTAAAAAATTAATTATAAGAAAGGGTAGTAGATTCTGAGGACAACGTGGTATTTGTTACTCAGTTTTGCCTTCCATGAACTCATGTCTAAAACCTCACTGTGGGAGTAGGAGAAAATAGAGTTATTTTGCCAGAAATGTATTTCTTCATAAATATTCTCGGACTTACACTGACTGAGAATGCCTTCTAAATCCATCATGTAGTCAGAGGACTGAAGATGAGAGCCAGGGATAAAATGGAGAATTCTGGGTCACCTTCTTTTACATTTTCTCTGATCTTTTATCTACTTTATAATTAAGGACAGTATATTTTAGTACATGGCTACATGTGCTGTATAATCAAACAGGCTTCAATTTAACTTTAGCTCTGCCATTTAATAGCTGCATGATCTTGAACATGTTATTTATCCCCTCTAACCCTTGCATTTTTTACTGATAAAATAGATGTAACAATATTAACTATGCAAAGCTTGCTGTGAAGATTAAATGAGTTAATGCATATATAGTAGATAGCACAAGATTTGGCTTATAAAAAAACAATTAACTTGGGGGGATGGGGGGCTAGGGGAGAGATAGCATTAGGAGAAATACCTAATATAGATGATGGGTTGATGGGTGCAGCAAAACACTATGGCACATGTATACCCATGTAACAAGCCTGCATGTTCTGCACATGTATCCCAAAACTTAAAGTATAATTTAAAAAGTCAATAACTTTCATATACATTACACCAAAATGTAATACTTCTTGGAGTTTTTCATACTAATTTTTCCTTTCTTTACAGCATAGCCTAGTCTGAATTATTAAAATACTTTTCTAGTCAAGAGCTACATTAAAGGTATACTATATTTTTTTACTTACTGGACTATATCATACTGTCCTGGACCAGGACCTGACTTTTTAGGTAACTCTTGTCTTCCTGAAGAGTTGCCAAAATGTATACCTTTGTATTTCAAAGTTGCATTGGAAACATCCTAAAAAATAAAAAGTTTTAAAAAGTGAGGATGAAACATAGTTTAAATAAGTCATGAAACAATGTTTGGCTTTACCTAAGTCTAAATCTAAAGCAAGGATAGCCTCAGTAAGGGGGTTCCACTGGTAAATGCTAAAGTGCTCTTGGATAGATCCCAGGCTAAGTTGTCACTGTTGGTTCCCATTCCACTCCTGAGTCAGCTAGGGTTCCCAGAGAAGTACCTCTAACATTAGCATATTCTCAACCAATATGAACAGCTTTGCTCTTGGCAGTACACCCAGTAATCTAAAACCTTAAGAAAAATGAAAATTAGCTCCTCATCATTTAAAAAAGAGAGAGGGGATAACATTATTTGGGAAATAGAAATACCTATTAAAAATTACCTTAACTAAACAGATTGAAAAAATGCAAACATCACCAATGGTCATTACATAACTTCATATTAATGTAACCTTTAAACAGAGTTAGAAATACTTAACAATAAATTAAACACTACCCTAGTTCATTTTATTGCTAATGCTTAAAGACAGGATCAGTCTTTTAATGACAGAGAAATTATTTGTGACATGAGAAATAATCATCTTTCCTTTATACCCACTACAATAAATGTTAAAATTAAGCATGAACCATAAAAAGTTTAAGCACACTGTTTCACCAGAAACTAAAACAATAAAGCATAACACAACAGTAGCTTCTTTTTTACAGGAATCCTCTTGACCTAAAACATTCTTAGTTGAGAAATCATTTAAGAATATTTCAAAACATATTTTTAAGCTAATGGTATTTACTACAATTTCCATAACATATAGTTTAACAATGTGTCAAGTTGTTACAGCAGGTAGACAGCCTGACATGAGCAGGGTAAGAGAGAGCCCCCCCAACCAAGAATGTCAGGCGACCATCAGGTGATGGTCAGGCAGTTGTTAACAGTCTAAAATAATAATTCATTGCAGCTGGCACCAGGGAAAGGCAGTCTCCCAAGAGAAAAATCCTGAAGCTGGTGATCAGCAGCTTCCAGATAACATCTCAGGAGTTGCGTGAATGGGCTCACACATGCACACTAAAAGGCAAAATGGCCATGTTTAACCAGCATATGACCCTCTAGGCGCATTCAACTGGAAAGGTAAGAATGCCTCAAGTGAGCATGTGTACAACTCCAGTAAACACACTGCACACGTGGCCCCTCTCAAGTGCTAGAAAGCCACTGAGCATGTGAACAGCCCACCCCAAGGAAAGACTCAGGGGACAAGTAATACAAGACCCTGGAAGCATGCCAACATACAAAACCCAAAGTTAAAAGGTCAATCCATGCACTTGATCTCTCAAATCACCTGCTGGGCCCTCTTCCAAGTGTTCTTTACTTCCTTTTTAATAAATTTTTACTCCCACTCTAAAACTTGCCTCGGTCTCTCACTCTGCCTTATGCCCCTCGATTGAATTCTCTCTTATGAGGAGGCAAGAATTGAGCTGGCTGCATACCCATAAGGATTTGTAATCGCTAAGTTGTTCTAGGTGGCTATTACTATTCTACAGCAGTGGAACCAACCTCTCTCAGTTACCATTATAAGCAATAATAATGCAGTAAGTAGCAACATTAGTGACAAAAGCATAATTTCAGTACAAAATGGTGAATCAAATCCATACCTGCCCCACCCGACTCCAAAATTTCAAAAGAAGTATATCAAATAGACACAAGTAAGTGCTAGAAACTTCACATGCCAGAAACTTAAAGGACTTTCTGGAAGATATAGCACAGCAAAGACTAGAACCAGAAAAGGACCTCATTACATATGAAAAGAGTCTCAGCTGAACCCTCTTAACATCCCCAGAACCAGAAAAGGACCTCATTACATTTGAAAAGAGTCTCAGCTGAACCCTCTTAACATCCCCAGAACCAGAAAAGGACCTCATTACGTACGAAAAGACTCTCAGCTGAACCCTCTTAACATCCCCAGAACCAGAAAAGGACCTCATTACATTTGAAAAGAGTCTCAGCTGAACCCTCTTAACATCCCCAGAACCAGAAAAGGACCTCATTACATTTGAAAAGAGTCTCAGCTGAACCCTCTTAACATCCCCAAAAAAACAGAAACTGGAGATAAACTCTTAGGTAGCGAGTAGGGGGCAATTCTCAAAACTACCAGCACCTTTGGAGATGTGCACCAGTGCCATTACATTAAGTGATGAGGAGAATGCTAACCTCCACTTTATTATTGGCAGATGTAGTTGAAACTAAATTGAAAGCACTTTCCCCTGCCCCTAGTGACTTTCTAGTTAGAGAGGCACCACTCCAGAAAGCTTTGAGGTGCCACAACAAAATCCAAAAAGAAGCTGGCGCACACTAAAATTCCTTGAACTTACCACTAACACCTAGCCCCCACACATTATAATATATAAGCACAATAGAATTAACTTTCCCTTCTACATCTGCCTGGCCTGAAAAAATTAAATGCGGATTGTGATGGTCAACTTTAGATGTCAATTTGACTGAGTTAAGGAATACTCACATAGCTGATAAAGTGTTATTTCTGGGTATGTATTTGAGGCTGTTTCCAGAATAGATAGGCATTTGAATCAGTGAACCATCCTCACCCAATGTCGTGGGCACCATTCAATCAGCTGAGGGCCCAGATAGAACAAAAAGACAGAAGAAAGGTAAATTTGTTCTCTTTTCTGGATCTGAGATGCCCATCTTCTCCTACCTTCAGACATCAGAACTCCAGGTTTTCTAGCCTTTGGATTCTTGGACTTTCCCCAGCAGCCCCTCAGGTTCTCAGGCTTTTATCCTTGGACTAAGAGTTATACCATCAGCTCCCGTGGTTCTCAGGCCTTCAGACTTGAACTCAGCTACTCCACCAGCTCCCTTATTTCTCCAGCTTGCAGACAGCATATCATGGGACTTCTCAGCCTCCATAATCACATGAGCCAATTCCCAGAATAAACCCCATCTCACATATATAGTTATGTACCACATAATGATGTTTCAATGATGGACTGCATATATGACAATGGACCAGATATACAATGGTGAGCCCGTAAGATTATAACACCATATATTTATTGTTCCCTTTCAATGTTGAGATGTATTTAGATACACAAATACCATTGTGTATCTGTATCTTTGTAATCTGTACCAGACAGTACAATAACATGCTATTCAGGCTTGAACCACAGAAACAATGGGCTATACCATATAGCTTAGGTGTGTCATAGACTATACCATCTAGATTTGTGTAAATATACTCTATGATGTTCACACAATGACAAAATCACCTAACAATGCATTTCTTAGGACGTATCCCTATCATTGATTGACACATGACTGTGTAAGCATTGGTTCTGTTTCTCTGCAGAATCCTAATACAAAGACTAACACAACCTCTGACAGAACTTTAATGTTTGCATGAAGTAAAATGAGACCTGTGTTGATTCTTTTTTCATAGATGCAAACGTGTACAGAAAATTATAGTTTTTCTAAAGAGTTATCCTGCTTTGATTTTAGTAAATCCCCTTGATTGTTTCTTTCTTTAGTGGTAGAGAATATTGGAGCTGAGAAGAGAGAAACAAGAAGTCATCTGCTATGTCCAAGTAGAATTCAGACATGTTTTGGAATACCTGGTGAACAAAGCAAAACAACCAAAAGGCAAATGTAAAAACTAATCCTATGAGAAGAAGGGGAAAATCATGATGCCCCACACCTAGTAAGAAAATCTTAGTGTCAAAAGAGTGGCAATGCTAAATACTGGGGATTTTCTGTCAACTGGGTTTGCGTTCTAACACAGACAATCCTCAATGACTTTATGCCTCATATCCTTTTGAGTGTGAAGAAACTATGAAAAAAAAAAAAACTAAAACAACTGTTTCATTAAAATATTGGCTAAAAGAAAAAAAAAAACCTGCACTACTTTTGAACCTTTCTAATAGAGTATAACACGAAGAAAGACATCATCATCCTCCCCCTACTTTATCCCAGCTAATCCGGCAGCTTTAGCTGTGAAAGAGAACATTGGTGGAAACGCCCAGCAGAGAGCACCATATGGCAAGAGACTGAAGTGCCTGGTGGAACAGCAGCTGTACTCAATGGAAAGAGACTTATTCGGGAGCATAGCTGAGACAGCCCCCAGGGATGTCTAGAAATACATGGGTAGAGGAACTTTGCAAAAGGCTATATGTCCTCTACATTGATAGTTACAGACAAAAAAAAATGGTATTTAAGTTATTAACATTATTGCAACTCTCTTTAGTAACTCCAATCCAATGAAGCCTGGGAAAATGTGTTATATAAATAAAAAGGATTAATCCTTATTTCCTCTAGGAATACTTCCAGCACTGTACGTGGTCTCAGTGGGCTTGAATTATTGATCTGCAAATCCCTTCTGTTGCAACACAAAGAGCAGAAAGGCATTTGCCCTTCTTCACTATGGACATTCAGCTTTAACACTGAGTGATGAGTGACAGTCTTATAAAGCACTATCTCAAAGTAATATATTATTATTCTTAATAGCATTATTATTATTATTACAAGTAGGGATTCTAGTTTGATACACAATTCCAAAGCCCAGCCCCTTGTCATGTCCTTGAAGGAACAAAGCTATGAATAAAAACTGAAAGAGCTATCCCACATATCTCTGTAACACATAGGGTATATATACACTACTTTGGAATTCCTAAGTATAAAACAAAAGGAAATAAGGGAGTCAGACCATCCAAAGGCATTGGGTTTGGTGGGTGTAGGGGGGCAGAGACAAATGCTATAAAACTTAGCAGAATGACTTACAAAAGTGGCAGAGTCTGACATGTCCAGCACAGCAGTACATGCCAGTAAAAGAGCACGGAGAAACCCTAGCATCCACTAGAGTAGCTGAAAACACTCCTCTTCTTATAGGGTCAGTGGCAATTCCAAAGACTGCTGTGCCAAACAGAACTTCAGGAAGAGAGAGAACCTAGCCAAACAACACTTTCTCTTGCTAAAGTAAGTGCTCCAGATCACCTTTCAAATGCAATTACCTAATACAACCATGGATTTTAAAGTACATAGGCAGTTTTGATGGCAGAAAGAATGAAATTTCCCATTTATGTTAGGGTTTATTTTTAACTCAGAAATAAAGCAGAACATCATAATTGTGCATATTTTTTTCTACTATATTATGACCATAACAGACAGTGAAGTACAAAATGTGAAACTACATTCTAATATAATATAGTCATGCTGGATATTTTAGACATTGTATATATTTCATACAAGAACATATCTAATATGTTGATTTACTATAGCCTATACATTCGTCAAAAAATCAGTATTTTAAAATACAGCATTTTGATGTCATCTTTTACATCACATTTTTATAGCCTAAAATCATGTTAAGGTTTTGTATTAACTCTTTTAATGCAAGGATTCAAGACCTTGAGCAGGATTCTATTGAAGAAGCTTTCTTTAAGTGAATTTACATTATTGAGATTTTATGATTCAATTGTTTCACAATGCTAATGGTAATCCAGTAGGAGGAAAGATTATGTATGTGTACATGCGCACACACACACACAATTTAAGACCCCACAATAATATCCATTTTTTTTGTGTGTGTGTGTGTCTACAATAATATCCATTTCATTTAAACCACGTGAATTGACAAGTACTTAACTCATTAACCTCTGCGGTACTCAGGTAGATGTTGAATCAGAAATTTAAAAGGCTTTTAAAAATACAGACAGAAAACAAAGGATAAATTGATGCACTCTTATCTCTAAATTACAGTTTCTTTTATGTCAAGAAGTGTTGGCAATACCAACTTCAAGGTCACTGTCAATTTTGAAAATCATTAGCAAATAAAATATGACTTAATTGAAGCAAACTCAGCATGGAACTGCATTATTTTAAGTAAATGCTATATTATAATTTGAAGAAGAATTACTAACTGCCACTCTCACTGACAATTAAATAAATGAAGATGGGGCTATGCAACTTTCCCCCATGTCTTTCCATAATTAAATATGGAAATAGAATTTGTGAAGAATTAAAAGGCCCAAAGTGCAATAACTCAAACACTAATGAACTGTTTTCCAGTGTGGCAGCACACAGGTAGTTCCCAGCATGTTATCATTAGCAAATATGTCAGTATCATCATTCCAATCACAAACTTTGCTTGTGAAATACACCTCTGAAAAATAGATTTCTAATAGTTACCTGGGCTCTTCTAAAAGAAGAAAGAAGCTAAATTTTATCATTCAAAATGTTATATAAAATAACTTTTTTGTAGAATTTCTCTTCACAAATTAAATTTAGCTAAAGTTTAACATTTGTCACTTAGAGTCTTATACAACTCTTAATTCTGTATTTAAGCTTTATTAGACAGCTTCAGCAGATGTGATTCACCAGTTAAGAAAGAATCACAATAATTACACATCTATTGGATTATTTTCTTAATTTTCTATCAATATGCACCTCTGGAAACTAAACCCACATATAGTATTAAATATTATTTCAAAAAGCAAGCAAAGAGTTACCCAGAATTATCGAAAATTTGGATAAGATTTGAATTAACATTATTACAGTATCAATTTGGCAGTAGTTTGTGAAGAACCTGTGTTTTTCTGCAGGAGAAACAGAAGAAAATAAAGCCTTCAGCTACTGAGCTTTGCCACGCTATCTCTAGTTCTCTCAAATACAAGATGAGGATTTCAAAAAATATCACAATTCCGTTTGTATTAAACTTTGCTGAATCTTCTTGAATATTATGAACTATGTCTTTAACTGATATAGAAAACTATGTTTTTATATAACATGTTTTTAAATTACATCTAGATTTTTATTCCAATAAATAAATAATAAGTTATATTGATTCAATACTTATTAAATTAGGCCATCAAATAAATTAGGTCATCAAATAAATGTCTTCTTCTTCTTCCTTATTTCTATAAATAATAATTTAGCCAGGAAGTGATCAAGTTTTATATGTCTAAGTAATGCTTATTCATGTGGGGAAAGGATTTTATACATGCAGGGAAGCTTGGAGGCATCATTGTGGCCTTCTAATAGATGACACATTATTCTGAAACAAAAAAAAATAGCTTAAAGCAAGAATTACATTTTCAGATGTAAGTTATGAGTGATTAGGGAATTATTAAGCTAAAGCCAAGAATCTATGACTAATTGTGAAGAATACTTATTCCAATATGTTAGACCATAGTTATTTTTCTCAGGATATTTTAGGTAAGGAAACTGAGCACAAAGATTAAGTAACTTGGCCAAGGACAAATAACAATTAAGTGGTAGAGTCAGGACACATAACCAGGAAGTCTGGCTCCATTACACTTCTTTGCATAACTTGTCCGTCACCTTGGGGAGAATATCCTAATATCAAATCATAAGACCATTTCACTGGAGTTTTTACAGAATTGAACCTATTGTTCACATAAGCATATCTTACTCAAATATTTAAGATACTTAAATATCTTAATGAAGATTAATTGTCACATCGTTATTAATAGGATGATGGGACAGTCAAGGCCTGGAAGACCAGGTATGTCATAGAGAGAGAGAATGAAATATTCTTGAGACAAAAACTCCCATGGCCAGAAAGAAATGGGAATTCTTATGGTTAGAACAGGAAACATGTAACTTATATTATCCTTACTTTCCATGTTACCAGAATTAATCTGGTTCTTCAAAAGTTTTATAGCATGAAATAATCCATTAGTCTTAAAATATCTGCCTACTACTGTATTTAAACACAAAATGTATTATTTCTAGTTAGTTCCATAATCAATAGGAATTCTTCTAAAAACTTAAAAATCAAAAATTAAATAATACTGGCTTATATATTTACCTTTATCATTGTTCTTTAATTCTTTGTGTGAATTTGAGTTATTGTCTGATAACATTTCATTTCAGCCTGAAGACTCCATTTGGTATTTCTTTTAGGGGGTGTGCAAGCAACAAATTCTGTCAGCTTCCATTTATCTGAAAATGTCTTAATTTCTCCTTTATTTTCAAGGAATAGCTTTGTTGATTCTAGAATTCTTGATTGGCAGTCTGTTTTTTCAACACTTTGAATAAGTCATCCCCCTCCCTCTGACCTCATGATTTCTATTAACCTTTTGGAGGATTCCTTCTATATGATATGTCACTTTTTTCTTGCTGCCCTCAAGATTTTCTTTTTGTCTTTGGCTTTCAACAGTTTGACTGTGATGTGTCTAGGTGTGCATCTCTTTGCATTAATCTTACTTAGAGTTTGTTGAGCTTCTTCTTTCTGTAATGTTTTTTCATCAAATTTGGGATGTTTTCAGCCATGATTTCTTCAAATATTCTCTTTTCTCCTTTCTCTTTCTCCTCCGCTTCTGGGATTCCCATTATGTGTATGTTGGTATACTCGACAGTGTCCCCTAGATCTCTGAGGCTCTGAATACTTTTCTTCATCCTATTTTCTTTCTGTTCATCAGACTGCATAATATCAATTGACATGTCTTCAAGTTAACTGATTCTTTCTTCAGCCAATTCAAATTTTCTTTTGGGCTCCTCTAGAAAGTTTTTCATTTCCATTATTGTAATTTTCAAATCCAGATTTCTACTCGGTTTGTTTTTATAATTTCTATCTCTTTATTGATGCTCTCTATTGGGTAAGGCACTATTCTTATACTTCCATTTAGTTCTTCAGACATAGTTTGCTTTATTTCTTTGAACATATTTAAAATAGCTAATTTAAAAATTTTATCTAAGAAGTCTAATGCCTTGGCTTCCTCAAGAACAATTTCTTTTTCTGTATATGGGCCATTTTTTTATTATTTGCATGTCTCAAAATTCTTTGCTGAAACCAGATATTTTGTATGATATAATGTGACAACTATGAAGATCAGAATTCCTACCCTGAGGGTTTGTTCAGTGATTTTCCAAGACTAATTCTCTAAACTCTGTATTCTTTGTACACTGAAATCTCAGCCTAATTAGCTGAGTGGTCAGGTAATGTCTGGACAAAAATTTTCTTAAGTGCCTTGAACCAATAAATCTCCAACCTTTGCCAAGGCCCTCTGTACATGTGTTGAGGCATAATTTTAATGCTCAAGTGGTCAATTTACAAATCTGTGTTTAGCCATCACTTCCTGCTTGTGTAGAGCCTCAAGGTCACCCAAAGGTAAGAGCTTGTAGAATCTCAACTCTTTTTTTTGCAGTGATAGTTTACCAATTCTAAAACTACTTTCAATGTACTATGGGATTAAGCAAATAGGTACATAATTCTGGATAATGGGAGCTAGGTTTCTTACTGTGGAAGCAGCGAGTCAAATATGGAAAGAGAAAGTCTAGAATAAACCTGTAGTGTTAGACTGAAATTGGAGGTATATGTATAAACTCACAGGTTTTAACAGACAAATAAGAAGTATAGATTTCTTACTCTGTCCATTGAGATGACCTAGAAGCCATAACACCCAGTAACAATGCATGTACCTAGTATACAGATCTTACTTTGAAATACATTCTGCTGCTATGGAAGTAGGGCTCCTTAAAGAAGTGGCTGATTGCAAGGCTCAGGCAAGCAAATGAATAAAATGAACCTGGAATATCTTTTTATGCCAGAAAGTAAGGAAATTTTCAAAGAATGATATGAACATGTCAAAAGGACACAAGAAGTGGCTTACAAGGCTCCCAAGGGTCAAATCTGGAATCACTAATGCCTCAAAATAAACAATAAAGAAATAAATTATAGCACTTTGAGTAAAATAGGAATTCATAAATCCATACTGATATAAATATATAAATGGGGAAAAAATAAAGCTCTTCTTTATAGTAAAATGCCAACAAATAAAGGTTAAAAAATAGAGTTAGAAAATCACCATTTGATAAGCATCATGGTAAAACTGGTTCAGGAATCATCAATAGATGTTAAAACTATTAAGTGAGAGTTTGATGAGAAATAGGTAAGAGTTTGATGAGGAATGAAATATCTATTTAGTCTTAAAGTAATCCTCAAAAAATATTTACTTTACATGAGTTAAAACTAGAAGTCACCATCTCAAGTTAACATAATCATTTATGAGATAAATACCTTGTTACTCTTAACATGATATATTAAGAACCTATCACTTCTATAGTACTCCTGCCAAAATATTAAACAAACCTTCAGATATTCATAATATATACAAATCCATAACTGAAGCATATTCTACAAAATAAATAACCTGTACTCTTCAAAAAAAAAGTAAAGATTAAAGAAGACAAATACTGAAGAACTGTTCCAAATTAAGAGATTCTAAAGAGACATGCAACTAAATGCAACATGTAATATCAGACTGAACTCTGAATCAAAAATCTTCCTTTCTATAAAAGATACAATTGAGGTAATTAGCAATATTTTTCATAATAATGAATGAAATGCCCTGATTTTGATAACTGCATTATGGTTATAAAAAAGAATGCCTTTTTTTTTTTAAGTTCCAGGGTATATCAGCAGAATGTGCAGGTTTGTTACATAGGTAAACATGTGCCATGGTGGTTTGCTGCATATTAAGCCCCACATGCATTAGCTATTTTTTTCTGATGCTCTCCATCCCCCAAACCTACCCCCAACGGGCCCCAGTGTGTGTTGTTCCCCTCCTTGTGCCCATGTGCTCTCATCATTTAGCTCCCACTTATAAGAACATGTTGTGTTTGGACTTCTGTTCCTGTGTTATTTGCTGAGGATAATGGCTTCCAGCTCCATCCATGTCCCTGCAAAGGACATGACATTGTTCCTTTTTATGGTCAATCCTTTTTATGGCTGTATAGTATTCCATGGCGTATATGTGTCACATTTTCTTTATCCAGTCTATCATTGATGGCAGTTGGGTTGATTCCATGGCTTTACTATTGTGAATAGTGCTGGAATGAACATATTCATGCATTTTTTTGGTTTTTGTTTTTGTTTTTGTTTGAAATGGAGTCTTGCTCTGTCACCCAGGCTGGAGTACAGTGGCTCAATCTTAGCTCACTGCAACCTCTACCTCCCAGGTTCAAGCGATTCTTCTGCCTCAGCCTCCCGAGTAACTGGGACTACAGGTGCATGGTACCACACCTGGCTAATGTTTGTATTTTTAGTAGAGACGGGGTTTCACCATATTGATCAGGCTGGTCTTGAACTCCTGACCTCATGATCCACCTGCCTCGGCCTTCCAAAGTGCCGGGATTACAGGCATGAGCCACCACGCCCGGCCACATGTATCTTTATAATAGAGTGATTTATATTCCTCTGGGTATATACCCAGTAATAAGATTGCTGGGTCAAGTGGTATTTCTGCTTCTAGATCTCTGAGGAATCACCACACTGTCTTCCACAATGATTGACCTAATTTACATTTCCACCAACAGTGTAAAGGCATTCCTATGTCTCTGCAACCTTGCCAGCATCTGTTGTTTCTTGACTTTTTAATAATCGCCATTCTGACTGGTGTGAGATGGTATCTCATTGTGGTTTTGGTTTGCATTCCTCTAATGATCAGTGATGAGCTTTTTTGTATATGCTTGTTGGCTACACAAATATCTTCTTTTGAGGAGTGTCTGTTCATGTCCTTTGTCCCTTTTTTACTGGGGTTGTTTTTTATTGTAAATTTGGTTAAGTTCCCTATAGACTTTGGATATTAGACCTTTGTCAAATGGATAGATTGCAAAAATTTTCTCCCATTCTGTAGGTTGTCTGTTTGTGCTGATGATAAGTTTCTTTTGCTGTGCAGCAGCTCTTTAATTAGATCCCAGTTGTCAATTTTTGCTTCTGTGTCAATTGCTTTTAGCATTTCTGTCATGAAATTTTTGCCTGTGCCTATGTTCTCAATGGTATTGCTCAGATTTTCTTCTAGGATTTTTATAGTTTTGGATTTTACATTTCTTTAATCCATATCTTGAGCTAATTTTTGTATAAGGCATAAAGAAGGGGTCCAGTTTCAGTTCTCTGCATATAGCTAGCCAGTTCTCCCAGCACAATTTATTAAATAGGGAATCCTTTCCCCATTGCTTGTTTTTGTCAGGTTTGTTGAAGATCAGATATGCAATGTTATTTCTGAGTTCTATATTCTGTTCCATTGGTCTACATTTCTGTTTTTCTACCAGGACCAAGCTGTTTTGGTTAATGTAGCCTTGTAATATAGGTTGAAGTCAGCTAGTATGATGCCTCTAGTTTTGTTCTTTTTGCTTAGGATTGTCTTGGCTATACAGACTCTTTTGGTTCCATATGAATTTTAAAATAGCTTTTACTAATTCTGTGAAGAATGTCAATGGTAGTTTAAAGAAAATAGCATTGAATCTATAAATTACTTTAGGCAATATGGCCTTTTTCATGATATGGATTCTTCCTATCCATGAACATGCAATGTTTTTTCATTTGTTTGTGTCCGTTCTGGCTTCCTTGAGCAGTGGTTTGTAGTTCTACTTGAAGAGGTCCTTCAATTCCCTTGTTAGCTGTATTCCTAGGTGTTTTATTATTTTGGTAGCAATTGTGAAAAGGAGTTCATTTATGATTTAGCTCTCTGCCTGTCTCTTGTTGGTGTATAGGAATGCCTGTGATTTTTGTGCGTGTGTGTGTGTGACAGAGTCTCACTCTGTCACTAGGCTGGAGTGCAGTGGCATGATCTCGGCTCACTGCAACTTCCACCTCCAGGGTTCAAGTAATTCTGCTGCCTCAGCCTCCCAAGTAGCTGGGACTACAGGTGTGCATCACCATGCCAAGCTAATTTTTGTATTTTTAGTAGAGACGGAGTTTCACCATGTTGGCCAGGATGGTCTCAATCTCTTGACCTCGTGATCCACCCACATCAGCCTCCCAAAGTGCTGGGACTACAAGCATGAGCCACCACACTCGACCAAATGCCTGTGATTTTTGCACATTGATTTTGCATCCTGAGATTTTGCTAAAGTTGCTTATCAGCTTAAGAGGCTTTTGGGCTGAGACAATTGGGGTTTTCTAGATGTAGAATCATGTCACCTGCAAACAAAGATAATTTGACTTCCTCTCTTCTTATTTGAATAAACTTTATGTCTCTCTCTTGCCTGATTTCCCTGGCCGAAACTTCCAATACTATGTTGAATAGGAGTGGTGAGAGAAGGCATCATTGTCTTGTGCCAGTTTTCAAAAGGAATGCTCCCAGGTTTTGCCCATTTAGTATATCGGCTGTGGGTTTGTCATATATGGCTCTTATTATTTTGAGGTATGTTCCTTCAATATGTAGTTTATTGAGAGTTTTTAACATGAAAGGATGTTGAATTTTATCAAAGGCCTTTTCTGTGTCTATCAAGATAATCATGTGATTTTTGTATTTAGTTCTGTTTACATGATGAATTACATTTATTAATTTGCATATGTTGAACCAACCTTGCAACTTGATCATGGTGGATAAGCTTTATGATGGGCTGCTGGATTTGGCTTGCCAGTATTTTTTGAGGATTTTTTGCATCAATGCTCATCAGGGATATTGGCCTACAGTTTTCTTTTTTTGTTATCTCTCTGCCAGGTTTTGGTATCAGGATGATGCTGGCCTCAGAAAATGAGTTAAGGAGGAGTCCCTCCTTTTCATTTTTTTGGAATAGTTTCAGAAGAAGTAGTATCAGCTCCTCTTTGTACCTCTAGTAGAATTTAGCTGTAAATCTGTCTGGTCCTGGGCTTTTTTCGGTTAGTAGGCCTCGATTTCAGAACTCATTATTACTGCTTCGATTTCAGAACTCGTTATTGGTCTATTCAGCAATTCAACTTCTTCCTGGTTCAGTCTTGGGAGGGTGTATGCATCCAGGAATTTATCCATTTCTTCTAGATTTTTGTAGTTCATTTGCACAGAGGTGTTTATAGTATCCTCTGATGGTTGTTTGTATTTCTGTGGGGTCAGTGATGAGATCTCCTTTATCATTTCTGATTGTGTCTATTTGATTCTTCTCTCTTTTCTTCTTTTTCTAGTTATCAGTCTATCTATTTTATTAATTTCAAAAAATAGCTTCTGGGTTCATTGATTTTTTGAAGGGTTTTTCATGTCTCTATCTCCTTCAGTACCATTCTGATAATATTTCTTGTCTTCTGCTAGCTTTAGGGTTTGTTTGCTCTCGATTCTCTAGTTCTTTTAGTTGTAATGTTAGAGTGCAGATTTGAGCTCTTTCTAGCTTTTTAATGTGGGCATTTATTTCTATAAATTCGCTCTTAACACTGCTTTAGCTGCATCTCAGAGATTCTGGTACATTGTCTCTTTGTTCTCTTTAGTTTCAAAGAACTTCTTGATTTATGCCTTAATTTCATTATTTACCCAGGAGTCATTCAGAAGCAGGTTGTTCAATTTCCATATAGTCGTGTGGTTTTGAGTGACTTTTTAAATCTTTAGTTCTATTTTGATTACGCTGTTGTCTGAGAGACTGTTCATTATGATTTCAGTTCTTTTCATTTGCTCAGGAGTGTTTTGCTTCCAATTATGTGATCAATTTTAGATGTAGTGCCGAGAAGAACGTATATTCTGTTGTTTGGGGGTAGAGAGTTCTGTAGATATCTATCAGGTCCAGGTGATTTAGAGCTCACTTCAGGTCCTGAATACCTTTGTTAATGTTCTGTCTTGATGATCTAATATTGCTAGTGAGATGTCAAAGTCTCCCACTATTATTGTGTGGGAATCTAAGTCTCTTTGTAGGTCTCTAAGAACTTGCTTTATGAATCTGGGTTCTCCTGTATTGGGCCCATATATTTTTAGAATACTTAGCTCTTCTTGTTGACTTGAATCCTTTGCCATTATATAATGCCCTTATCTTTTTTGATCTTTGTTGGTTTAAAGTCTGTTTTGTCAGAAACTAGGATTACAACCCCTGCTTTTTTCTGTTTTCCATTAGCTTGGTAAATGTTCCTCCATCCCTTTATTTTGAGCCTGTGTGTGTCTTTGCCTGAGATAGGTCTCTTGAATACAGCACACCGATGGATCTTGACTGTTTATGTGGCCTGCTATTCTGTGTCTTTTATTGGGGCATTTAGTCCATTTACATTTAAGGTTAATATTGTTATGTATAAATTTGATCCTGTCATCATGATGCTAGCCAGTCATTTTGCAGACTCCTTTATGTAGTTGCTTCACAGTGTCATTGGCCTGTGAACTTCAGTGTGTTTGTGTAGTGGCTGGTAATGGTTTTTTCTTTCCATATTTAGTGCTTCCTTCAGGAGCTCTGATAAGGCAGGCCTGGTGGTGACAAATTCCCTCAACATTTGATTGTCTGTAAAGGATTTTATTTCTCCTTCACTTATGAAGCTTAGCTTGGCCAAATATGAAATTCTGGGTTGGAAATTCTTTTCTTTCAGAATGTTGAATATTGGCCCCCAATCTCTTCTAGCTTGTAGGGTTTCTGCTGAGAGGTCCACTCTCTCTCTGATGGGCTTCCCTTTGTAGGTGACTTGGCCTTTCTCTCTGACTGCCCCTTAACATGTTTTCTTTCATTTTGACCTTGGATAATCTGATGATTATGTGTCTTTGGGTTGATCTCATGTAGTATCTTACTGGGGTTCTCTGGATTTCCTGAATTTGAATGTTAGCCTGCCTTGCTAGTTTGGGGAAGTTCTCTAGGATGATATCCTGAGGTATGTTTTCCAACTTGGTTCCATTCTCCCCATCTCTTTCACATATGCCAGTCAGTCATAGCTTCAGTCTTTTTACATAATCCCACATTTTTCAGAGGTTTTGTTCATTCCTTTCCATTTCTTTTTCTCTAATCATGTCTGCCTGTCTTATTGCAACAAGATACTCTTCAACTCTGAGATTCTTTTCTCCACTTGGTTTGTTTGGCTATTGACACTTGTGATCGCACTGTGAAGTTTTCATGTTGTGTTTTTCAGCTCCATCAAGGTGTTTATGTTTCTCTTTAAACTTGTTATTCTGGTTAGCAGCTCCTATAGTTTTATCACGGTTCTTAGTTTCTTTGCATTGGGTAGAACATGCTCCTTTCACTCAGTGAAGTTCATTATTGCCCACCTTCTGAAGCCTACTTCTATCAATTCATCCATCTCAGTCTCAGCCCAGTTCTGTGCCCTTGCTGAAGAGGTATTGCAATCATTTGGAGGAGAAAAGGCATGGTGGCTTTTTGAGTTTTCAGCATTTTTGCATTGATTCTTTCTCATCTTTGTGGGCTTATCTTCTTTTGATCTTTGAGACTGCTGGACCTTTGGATGGGGTTTTTTGTGGGGTCTTTTTGTTGATGTTGTTGTTGTTGCTGTTTGTTTGTCTCTTAACATCAGGGCCCTCCTCTGTAGGGCTGCTGCAGTTTTCTGGGGGTCCACACCCTATTCGCCTAGGTCCCTCCCCCACCTGGAGGCATCACCAGTGGGGGCGCAAAACGGCAAAGATGACAGCATGCTCTTTCCTCTAGAAGCTCTGTCCCAGAGGGGCACTGACCTGATGCCAGCTGGAACACTCCTGTATGAGGTGTCTGGCAACCCCTATTGGAAGGTCTCACCCAGACAGGAGGAACAAGATCAGGGACCTGCTTAAAGAAGCAGTCTGGCCACTCCTTGGCAGAGCAGGTGTGCTGAACTGGGATGAATCCCCCTTGTCTAGACTGTCCAGACTCTCCAGGGCCAGCTGGCAGGAAAGACTAAATACAGTGTACTGCAGAGATTGTGGCTGCCCCTCCCGCCAGGGGCTCTGTCCCAGGGAGATCAGAGTCCTGTCCATAAACCCCTGGCTGGAGTTGCTGAAATTCCCATGGGGAGGCCCTGACCAGTGATGAGGGATGGATCAGGGTCCCACTTGAAGCAGTCTGGCTACAGTCTGCCACACCCACTGTGCCGTGGTGTGGGGAATTCTTCCCAGTACAGACCAGTCTCTCTGGCACTGGCAGAAGAAAACAGCCAACTGTAGCTGCAGAGATGGCAGCCACCCCTCCCCTGGGGAACTCAGTCATCTTAGGCAGTCTCCAGCCTGCTGCTGCTAGGCAGCAGAGACTCCAAGCCAGTGGGTCTTAGCTAGTGAGGTTCCATGGGAGTGGGGCCCACTGAATGATGCTGCTTGGCTCCCTGGCTTCAGCCCCGTTCCTACAGGAGTGGATGATCTCCTGCCTCACCAGTATTCCCTGGGCCAGAGTATGAAAAACAACTCCTGCATCTCAGTGCCTGCCCAAGTGGCCACATGCCTGAGTGGCTGCCAACCTGAGTGGCCCCCGTCAGCCTGCACAGCTCTGTGCTTGGGGATCCAAGGCCCTGGTGGTGTGGGCTCACGAGGGGATCTCCTGGTCCATGAGTTGCAAAGATCCATGAGAAAAGTGTAGTTTCCTGGACAGGGTAACACAATCACTCACTGCCTCCTTTGGCTAGGGAAGGGAGCTCCCCTTGCCCCATGCAGCTCCCAGGTGGGCCATCATCACCCCACTCTGCTTTTCCTCACTCTCTGTGGGTTGCACCAACCGCCTAGTCAGTCCCAATGAGAGAACCTGGATACCTTAGTTGAAGGTGAATTCACTTGCCATTTTCATTCTTCTCAGTGAGAGCCACAGACCATTCTAATTGGCCATCTTCAGCTAGTGTTTAATGTCTTGTTATTAGAACACTTACACTGAACTACTTAGGGGTAAAGAGGCGTCATGTCCAAAATGTACTTCCAGATGATTTAATAAAAATAATAATATAAATATAAGGGGAGAAAAAATGATACAACAAATGTGATAAAATGTTAACACCTGCAGGATCTGAGTGAAGGATAGGATTATTATTATTGTAAGTTTTTCTATAAGTCTGAAACTATTTCAAAATATTAAATTATTTTTTAAAAAGAAACATCTAACTGGGAACAATGAATGAATTAGATCTAATATGCTCATACGGTTAAATCTGGAAAATATAACAGTAAGCAAAAAACCAAGCAACATATACACCAGATAATATTTATTTAAATTTTTAAAATCATAAAACAATATATATTATTATTCATATATGAATATGTAATGAAGGTTTAATGTTTATTGTGGCAAAGGGAGAGGAATGAAGACAGGAGAATGGGGCAAACATCGTAATAACATATTTCTTTTAAAATAAAGCTCATTCCAATGTGACGAAATTTTAACCTGTGTTTTATCTGTGTGATGGGTACATAGGTATCCATTACTATTTTCACAGTATCTATGTGTTTGAAATATGTTACAATTAAAATGTTTTAAGAAAAAAGATTTTAATGGTTCAAAGGATCTAAAACCCCAAAAACTTCCCAGTGTAGCTACTGCCACAAACCAAATGGTTTTTGAAGGTGCTTATGTCTAAGCCCAAAGATGGAGTCACATACCAACAAATAACTATAGAATACTGGGAATAAAGATCAAGATAAATACTGAGAATGCCTTTTCTTTGCCCAAGGTGTCTCTTCAGCCTTTCCTTAAGAGTTTAGTTTTAGAATTTTCCTCACTAGAATTACTTCTTCTACATCTCATTAAAGCACAAAAATACCATAGGTTCGAAGTACTATGTATTTCTGTCTTATAATTGAGTAAAATCAGACATACCATCTATCTTCATTGTCTGTATTCATGGATAACACATACATTTCAACTGTCTCAGTGAAATCTTGACAACTCTGGTCAGGTTTGAAATTTAAACTCTGGATGAAATGAATTAGCTATATTGTAACTGATATTTCAGTCAGAGAGAAGCTCCTTTTTTTTAATAATCATTTCTGGAATAAATGATGTTTACATTCTCAGATTCAAATTCTTTTAAAAATAAAATGTTTTTCCTTTTCAAATTAAGAAAAATAATATCTATGTATTATTTATGATTATACACTGTGGCAGAGACTCCTAATAATTTACACCCATTCCTTCTTCTTCTGAGATACACAGACTATATTTCCCATTCTCCCTGGCAGTTAAGTATGGCCATGTGACTGGCTATAGCTCCAAGCCTGGCCTACAAAAACTTCCAAGCATAATTCCCCATCCTCTTCTGCCAGCTTGATACACTTGACAACAAGGCCCTAGAGGATGACAGAAGCACAACTGGAATAATCCTGTGTCCCTGAATCTCAGCATGAAGGAAAGTCACTTAACGAGAATGTCCATGTGAATGAGGAAAAATAATTCTACTGTATTAAACCACTAAAATTTGGGGGTCTATTTGTTACCACAATTAGTGTTCCATTAACTAAAACAGGTAATCATTTTTTTCTTGGAGAAATAAGCCAGGAAAAAAAGAAACCCATATGTAAATCATAAACAATTTTCCAATTGTCAATATGAAATACATTATACTTACAAATTGAGGTTTGTAGTATGCTGGACCAAGTGTACTGTCACAAGCAGGTGGAAAACATTTTATAATACTGCCATCATCATTAATATGATAACCATATGACTTTCCACAAGAAGGAATTGAAGGAACATCAACACTTCTGGTAAGTGTAGGTGATCTTGAAATTTTCTGCAAGGAAAACATTTTATATTATTTATTCCAAGGCAAGAGGAAGGGGAATGAAGAACCAAATATTAAAAGTTACTAAAAGGCAACTATTAAATATTGATTTAATGAGTTTCATGATATAAAACAAAAATGTTTGTTTTGTTATTGTTTTTTTTGAGATAGGGTCTCACTCTGTCACCCAGGCTGGAGTGCAGTGGTACAATCTTGGCTCACTGCAACCTCTGTCTCCTGGGTTCAAGTGATTCTCCCCTCGACCTCAGCCTCCCAAGTAGCTGGGACTACAGGCATGCACCACTATGCTTGGCTAATGTTTGTATTTTTAGTAGAGACAGGGTTTTACCATGTTGGCCAGGTTGGTCTCGAACTCCTGACCTCAAATGATCTGCCAGCCTCGGCCTCCCAAAGTGCTGGGATTACAGGCATGAGCCACTGTGCCTGGCCAAAAATGTTTTGTAAAAGTAATTTAAAGGAGTGAATTCAAGTCTGTTGCTTCACCTTTAAACCGAGAATGTATTTCTATTAAATTTAGAATAGAATAGAATAGATAACTATTAAAGTCATCATAAGAAGCAAGGATTCTTTCTCGTTTGGGTCAGTTATTTATCTTGCTTAGTAAAGCCATCATTACTAATTCTAAAAACAGGCAATCCTATTCACATCAACAATCATGCTATTATACTATCTGCTATGCAAAAACAAACTTTGTATTTTTCAGTAATACTTTCTGGCTTCATTCCTTCCCAGCTCCTGACTTTTTGTTTCCACATTTCCTGAGTCTTGTATAAATGTCCTAAGTATGCAAGCTATATAGCAGGAAAATATCTATGATGTAATGCTAAATGGAAATAGCAAAATATAAAAGTGAACTATGAATATAGCTAAGTTATGTGAAATTATATATAAATGTATAAAGTCACATACATATATAATTTAATACCAAAAGAAGCTATACAAAAGTTAACAGAAAATTAATGTTAGAGTCAGAAGTTTTAGGGTGATTATCCTTTTATCGAAATTTGGTTTAATGGAAAATATTTTATAATTTAAATAAAAACATGAAGGTGTAATATATATTACAAATATTAATATAAAATATATCAAATAAAAGTACTGGCATTTAAAGCATTTAGTTACTGGGACACTGAAATTATTAAGAATATATTGATTCCTGAAGTTTCTGCATGAATAAATTAATGCTATAGTTGCATGTTCACATGCCCATGTAGAATTATGTTATAGACGTACTATCACTGGCAGAATTTTCTTTTTCTTTTTTTCTGAGACAGAGTTTTTGCTCTTGTTGCCCAGGCTGGAGTGCAGTGGCATGATCTCCGCTCACTGCAACCTCTGCCTCCTGGGTTCAGCGATTCTCCTGCCTCAGTCTCCCAAGTAGCTGGGATTACAGGCACATGCCACCACACCTGGCTAATTTTTTTGTATTTTTAGTAGAGATGGGGTTTCACCATGTTGGCCAAGCTGGTCTTGAACTCCTGACGTCAGGTGATCCGCCCACCTCAGCCTCCCAAACTGCTGGGATAACAGGCACGAGCCACCGTGCCCAGTCGTTTTTCTTTTTTAATATAATTTTTGGAGGGCGGGGGACAAAGTCTCACTGTGTTGCCCAGGCTGGAGTACAGTGGCATGATCTTGGCTCACTGCAACCTCTGCCTCCCGGATTCAAGTGATTCTCGTGCCTCAGCCTCCCAAGTAGCTGGGATTACAGGCATGTGCCACCATGCCTAGCTAATTTTTGTATTTTTTTAGTAGAGACGGGGTTTCACCATGTTGGCCTGGCTAGTCTCAAACTCTTGGCCACAAGTGATCTGCCCCCACTTCCCTGGCCTCCCAAAGTGCTAGGATTACAGGCATAAGCCACCACACCCAGCCAGAATTTTATTTTTTATCAAATTAAAGACAACCATTAAGTAGTTTCAGTAATACCTATGGGATTAATTACCAAATTAAAATAAGAAACCATTGAACGGCTTTCCCTCCTTTCCATATATTTAAAAAGAATTTGTGTGATGTCAAAACTTTCCAAAATAGGCCAGGCGCAGTGGCTCACACCTGTAATCCCAGCAGTTTGGGAGGCCGAGGCGGGTGGATCACAAGGTCAGGAGATCGAGACCATCCTGGCTAACACGGTGAAACCCCGTCTCTACTAAAAATACAAAAAGTTAGCCGGGCATGGTGGCGGGTGCCTGTAGTCCCAGCTACTCAGGAAGCTGAGGCAGGAGAATGGCGTGAACCCGGGAGGTGGAGCTTGCAGTGAGCCGAGATCGCGCCACTGCACTCCAGCCTGGGAGACAGAGCGAGACTCCGTCTCAAAAAAAAAACAAAACAAAAAAAACAAAAAACAAAAAAAACGACTTTCCAAAATATAGCCCCTACCTCCAGTCTCTATTCCTACAACTCTCCCTTCGCTCCTGTACTCCATTCTAAAGAACTTTGTTCTTTCCTGGAATATATCACACTATCAAACACTTCAGTGTCTTTATTCATGTGGTTTTTTCTGCACATAAAGTGGGAAAAAATATTTTTTCCCATTCTTTTTAACTACTATTTTTTCCCATTCTTTTTAACTACTCGGTGAATCCTTCTTCAAGATCAGGTCCAATTTGTTTCCCCCATTCCCTCCAAAGACTCTCTACTTTGAGCTACTAGTGAACACTGTATTATGGCTCTAAGATAGCATTTCATTAACAGTATTATACTGAATTTCATTCGTTATTTTCCTGTTAAAATTATACATCTCAGGAAGCAATGATTTTTTCTATGTATTACCAACATCTAGCATTATGTATGGCCACACAGTCACTCAAAATATATTTGATAAACTCCCTAAGTAAATGAACATTTACTTTGTCCCCACACACGAAATATCTGCAATTTAAATATACTTACAAAATTTAACCTCATTGTCATTGCCCTGATATTATTCAACAAAGTACTTAGCCTTAAAATATATCTTCCTAAGCAAAAAGCTGATTAAAATGTAATATGAGCTACATGAAAAAGTTATGACAAGAGAAGGAACCACTCTAAACAAACAGTGACCAAATCTGCTCAATAATAGCATTTATTTCAAAGAGGTAGCCTTTGATGTAAAAATTATTAATTATATAGCACCCAATGTACCTTTCTAAACATACCACATACTAGTATTCTGCACAAATTCTTCATTTCAGTTAAAATAACCTTCTCACTACCTTCCATAAAAATCCCACTTCTCTATTTTCACTCATGTAATACTCCAGTTTGGGATCCAGATTCCAACTCTATTCTTCAATGCCATGTCAAAACCCACCTCCTCTATAAATCTTCCATAAATTATGCCTTCACATAATATAGTAGTCCACCTTTAAATTCCTATGGCATTTCATTACATGATCATTCATTTAGCAACTGTCACATTTTGTCTTGAATTAGCAGCTACCTATTTGTCTGCCTCCCATATAAATTTTAAGCTTTTTTATTTCAGGAATCATATTTTTAACTTATATTATTTATATTTTTTCCTTCCTTGCCACCAGGAAGGAAATATATTATTAACAGTACTAACACAGAGTTTCCTCTATACATAGGTAAACCACTCAGGTAGTTTGTAAAATTTCCCTTACTTTTTATTCACCACAGATATTGAAAGTGACTATAGATTTGTTAGGAGCAAAAAATGAAGTTAGATATGAATACAGTTAAAAACTAAAGTTTATTTACTTATAAAATAACTAAAATGTAAACACTAATAAATTAATTTTTATAGGAAGGCTTTTTAAATGTACTTCATATCACATAAAATATTAAACCTTTACTATTTTAACTAAAAAATGTCATTAACAAGTATAATTTAAAATATAAACGTACTGACTGAAGATGCTCTCTGGTCTCTAATACTTTTCTGTTCATGATATCTTGTGTTCTAGGATAAAACTGATCATAGCTTGCTGGTCCTGGATTATCTGAAATAAACTTCTTAAAACGTTTCTCCCGGTTTTGTAGACTATGGCCTCCTTTTATGTTACACTAAAATGGAGGGAAAAAAACCTTCTGATATATAAAAGAAGCACTTTACAATTAATTTCTACTTGATAAATATTAATCATTATCAGAAAATATTTTTAAAATGCAAGCTAAGAAAGTTTACTATTGACTGAGGATATAGTTCTAGTAAAAGGGGATAGTAAGAGAAGATAGCAATTATAGTTGTCAGTTTTAACTTGAAACTCAAAACTAAAATTTGCTGTACTTGGAGCACTTTGAGAGAGTGCAAGAAAACTGTTTTTAAAACAGAAATCAGAGATGGGAATTCCTAAAGCTGTAGAGCAAGAATAAAGGCCCTTAGAAAAATTTTTACCCCTGAAATGAACTAAAAAAAAAAAAAAAAAAAAAGTTGGCATTCATATTGCAGGGAAAAAGCAAACCTTCCAAGGTTGTTTAGTGTTAATTATTTTCATGAATAACATTTTGGTCATTTCCAGAAAAAATTATAAAGACTTATTAGCAACAGCTTGGTTTTATGTTCAGATTAATTTTAAACATTGTTTATTACAGAGCAAACATTTGAGTGGAATCTTCCAGGGCTCTCCATGCTACCTATTTGGATTCTCCAGAATCTGAAAATTATCAATTGACTAATATCCAATTAATTTGGGTGAAATTACATCATAAAGATTCCTGTAAACAATTACAGTGCAATCATTTCAAAAAGATGATTTATGATAACAGTGGCTGGCATTTGATTGATCAGCTAAGATTTTAAGTCATTGATCTACAAATAGCCCTTTTCACATGTCCAGTTGTTCACAGTCACCGTTCACAGAGCCTATCTCTAGCGGGTACCTTATTCAACTTCACTCAGCTTTTAAGAAATATACCAAGGAGGCCTTCTTTTAAAAACTGAGTCAAATTTTATTTTTAAATAGGCAATTCACTACTTGATTACTATTTTAAAAAGATCAGAATTTCTATGTTTAAAGAATAGATGTATAAAAATAACTTTAATGATTTATTTTACAAAAACACTAACAAGTTGAACAAAAAGTAAAATCCTGTGAAAAGAGAACTTTCCAAATTTTGATAATTTAAAAGCCATTACCATAGGCTCTATGATCATACAAATCAAACTGCAACCTGCATCTATATCGATCACTTCAACAAGGACTTTATCTGAGCCTCCAACAGGTGAGTTAAAGGTCTGCTGGGATCAGCTAGGAGCCAATACATATAAATGCAAAATTTATGTGAAAATGGCAAAAGGTGATACTCATGACTATGAAGATATCAGAGTTATATCTACTATTTCTAAACATGAATGAACCATTGAAGATAATCTGGTCACAGATTCTTGAGACTGTGCAGAAACAGGAGACAGATGAGACAATGGCAATGGCTATAGCTTTAAAGCATGGCACAAAAACCAATTCTTTCACTCTAATGCCATTCCTCTTCTACGCATTTTTACTATCTGCACAACTTCCATGGGCCATAATTCATTCAAGAGTCCTATTCTCTCATTCTCAAGGACCATATAGCATGTAACAATGTTTTGTGTCTTATAGAATATGTAGAATAATGAAAAACATCCAACCCAATCATGCAACCAACATTGAATAAATTTATTTTCTATTATTCAAATTATAAAATATAAATTGAAAGTGAAAGGAGACAATATGAGCAGAAAATAAAATACAACAAATGACATTTGGTCTATTCAGGGAAGAAAACATGATTTTATTAAGTCAATTATAGTAACTATAAAGTTACCTGTGCTTCTGAAACATTATAGTGTCCTGGACCTGGAACAGCTTTCTCAATGCTAGAGGCAATGGTAAAAGTACTTTCTCTGGCAGTCAAAGAAAGAAATGGTGCATTACTACCTATAAAAATAAAATCATATGACCAGCAGATAAGATAAGAGTCCAAGGATTTCAGAGAAAAACACTCAAAATATATATAATCATGAGTATCCTCAATTGTTAAGACTTTATTTTCAGAACTAATGTCTAGTCAGAGAAGTTATTACATTTTTTAAAATCTGATATAAGATCAGAATTTTTATTAATATATTAAATATAAGAACCTAAAGAACTTGACTTATTGAACAACAACAAAAAAAAAACTAAAGAAAATAAAGCACTCTTATCTTCTAATCACTTTTGGTGGGGATGAAAATGGCAATTATATTTAGCTGATAAAACATTTTCATCCTCAGAAGACCATTGTTTTATATTTTTAAATAGCATATATTATTTGCAGAAAACATCATATATAAACTTGTAAAGACACCCTAGATGGAAATAATTTAAAGTGGGTTTACAGCAGATAATTGGTCATGTCTCCTTGCCTAGGCACATAGTTTGTATCAGTAAATATTTCTTGTTTGGCTGACCCTAAACAAAGGTTTACAAATACAAGACACAAATTTCTTTGGAACAAGTAATCATAAGATTATACAAACTTGAACACTCTACTGAAAAACTGATACTAAAAAATTCAAGATCTGTATTGGAAAAATTATTAGTGTTTAAGCAATGTGGATATCAAAGAAGAGATGGGATAGAGCAGCAGCTATATTCAAACAGGTAATAAAGGAATGCAAGTGAAGACTCAAAACTTTTACACTAAATCTTGTATACTAAAGGAAAATGTGTGCTACTGTAAGAATGTATGGTGATAATCAATATAGTAAAAAATCTTGCTAATCTGGACTAATAATAAAAGATACTCTATTTAAAATAAAATAATGTGTTTCTTTTGAGGCCCACATGTATTAAAATGCAACCAATGTCAAGAATTATTTATTTGTGTTAGGTATTGCAACATAAAAGAGGTGAGCAAAATATAGATCTTACCTCTAAAAAAGTAATATCTTGAAGCATTGAGAAAAGTATTGAAATAATTTTAAAAAAGGAAAAACATCTCTAATGCCATAATGGAAGACACATGCAAATTCAGAAAGAAGAGAAGTTCTCATCCACATTGAGATGATCAGGAAAAACTTCATGGATGATGTTAAAATTCAAGGTGTTAATTTAGTGACTGATGGTTTTAGCTGGTTATCCCAAATCAGAGAAGAAGGGAAGAGGAGAGGGAAAGGTAAAAGGAAGGGAAAGGGAGGAAAGAAGGCAGACTGACCTTCAAATAAGTTACAAAGACCACAAGACCAGAAATCCTTAAAAGTAAGCCAAGGTTCATTTTGAAAAGGCAACAGTTGTCTGGTAGAGCTGAGAAATTCAGGACACCAATGAAACATTCTACTTACTCAGGGTAAATAGCCAGAGAACAAGAACCAGATTTCATTCCAAATACATATATAAATACACACACATACACACTCAAACTACATATAAAATGAATCATACAAATTACCAGAGAGTGTACTTTCAAGACTCAGGAAAATATGACCCATAAAGAGGAGAAAAGTCAATGAAAAGAAACAGATTGAGAAATGAAAAGGCGGAATTAGCAGACAAGAATACTATATATAATCTATTATAAATATCCTTTACATATTCAACAAGGTAGAGAAAAGATGAACATGATGAGAAGATAAAGGGAAGACATAAAAAAGACCCAAATCAAACTTACAAAATGAAAAATACACTGGATGGAATTAATAACAAATGTTTGTGGATTAATAAAATACATTTTTTCTCAATTCTTAATCCCTTTAAAAAATAAGGTGCTCCTTGACTTGTGATGGAGTTACTTCCCAATAAAATCATTGTAATTTGAAAATATCGTAAATTGAAACTGCATGTAATATACGTAACCTATAATAGCATAGATTAGTTTAGCTTAACATGCTCAGAACACTTACATTAGCCTAACGTTGGGGAAAATTACCTAACATAAAGACTATTTTATAATAAAATGTTGAATATCTTATGTAATTTATTGAATACTGTACTGAAAGTGAAAAATAGAATGGTTGTGTGGGTACTGGAAGTTTGGTTTCTACTGAATGCATATTACTTTCACACCATTGTGCAAAATTTTAAAAAAATGTAAGTTGAATCATCATAAGTAAAGGACTGTCTGCAATTGCTTAAAGCAAAAAATAGTCTCAATTTATTGAGGCATTATAGCAGATGTAGAAGTAAAATGTACAACCACAATAGGACAAAGGGTGAGCTGGGAGAAATGGAAGCATACTTTGTGAGGCTTATTTACTATATATGAAGTGGTACAATGTTATTTGAAGGTAGACTGCAATAAATTAGAAATACATATTGTACACCCTAGGCAACCACTTAAAAATAAAACAAGAGAGGTATAGCAAATAAGCCAATAGTGGACATAAAAAAAGAATTATTTTTTAAAAACCTTTATTCCTGCAACAAAAGTAGGGAAAAAGGAAAAAGAACAGATGAGATAAATGGAAAGCAAATAGCAAAAGAGCATATTAAAACCCGAAGATACTGATAGTGAAATTAACTATAAAAGTTCTAAACACCTCAGTTAAAAGGCGGAGATTGTCAGATTGAATAAAAAAGTAAGACCAAACTTTATGCTGTCTATAAGAAACTCTCTTAAGACATAAAAACAGAAATTAAAAGGATGGAAAAAGTTATAACATGCATCCATGAATCCAAAAAGCTGGAGTGCCTATATTAAAATCAGACAAAGCTGGCTTTAGAACAAGGAATAACAGGGATAAAAGATATACTTCATAATGACAAAGGGGTCATTTCATCAACGGTATTTAACAATTCATAAAGAAAAGCAAGGAAGTTATTACCATAATAATCAGGATAGTGTTTAACTGTAGGGCAGAAAGAAAACATTGAAATAAAAAAGGCCAAAAAGAAAATTTTGGCAAAGTTCTATTTCTGTTTTCTTTTGCTTTTTGTTTTTGTTTTCCTCTTCCCACTGATGGCAGATCTATTTTTTAACTGAATATCTTCTTTTTAAGGTCTACATTTATATTTTATGTGATTTTCTATGTAAGTATTCTATCTCACAATAAAAGGGTTTTAAGTTTAGGTTCATATGAACACTAAGGTAATCTGAGATAAATATGAAAACTAAGAAAGTGAAACCCAGGCTACTTCTGAGGTAGTTGGCATCAGAACACAGCAGGGCCCCTAAATGAATCTAACTTAAACAAATGTAAAATTAGTTGCAGAGTACTGAAATTCATATAAAAGTTAAAAAAATACACTAGCCATGTACTCAACATATTATTAATATTATTAATGGTAGAGTACACATATATATGAAATAATTGGGCAATAAAGAGAATCAAGAAAGCTGGTACTCATAAAATCTTCATTGAAGTTTTCCAAAATTAATTATATAGAATCTTTTGTCAATAAAAGTATACGAGAAATATTGAGCACAAGTAAAACTACAAAAAATTTAAATGTTTATAATGATACACTCCATGAGAGAAGGAACTTACCTGTTTATTTATTCATAGCTGTGTGCCTAATGTTTACAGTGAGGGTGACCAATTAACAAATGATATTCTAAACTAGTCATCCATTCTGTAATAGTGAATGTTTTATTATGTATGGGAGACATGCATGTATGATAGGCAGTGAGGGTACAATAATGAATAAGATAAAACTCTGCCCTCAAGTAGTGGGTAAGCCTGACAAATAGACAATTATGCTACAAAAATCACTGCCAATAATTAAAATATAAAATTTAGAAGAGTGTTCTGGGGAATTAGAGATGGTAGAGTTTGATATGGGACATATGGATATATTGACAAGTGAAGTGCTAACTACAAATTATAAATCAAACTGACAGAAAGAAGAAATTAAGTGTATAGAAGAGGAGATTTGAGAAGAAAGAAATGAGTTCAGTTCGGGATATATTGAGTTTGAGGCACCAACAGAGGAAGATAAATCAAACTGGTATGAAGCAATAAAAGTCAGTCTACGCTGAGAAAGAAGGTGGGCAGTATGTGATTAAAGGACCAATTCTATAGTCACAACTACAGCCACAAAACAAAGAAAACGGCATTTTTCACATATAAGCAGTAATTAGATCTTTGAAATATGTACTCATCTTCAGGACAACAACATATACAGCAATCACATACATATTATTATCTAAACTTTAAAAAAGATAGATTGCATTCCCTGATGCAGCTATATTCTGATAGGCAAATAAGAAAAAATTATCATTGTTGGCATAAGCACATAGGCACAGGTATGAGACCATAGCCAGCTTATCCTTCTGTGGCAGATAAAGCTAACCACTCCCCCACCAAAAAAGAAATCTGGGAAAGAATATTTTTAGGAGATGATGTCACCCAGCTTAGCTAACTAATAGAGAACCAATAGATATAACTGATATACAGCTGATATTTATTACATAAATAAGCCAAAAAGCAATGAAATACTCCTTGGCACGATAATGCCAGGAGTAGTCACATTAGTAAAAGGAGTATGTTTTTATCACATTATACTAGGCTGGTTGTCTCTGGGGAATATTTACTTTAATAAGAGATGTTTACTTCTCAGGTAATCTTAAGAAATTCAGGCATAGCTCTCACTAATCTCGAATTTGAGTATCCACTCTCTCCTACCTCATGAAAGCAGAAAGAAAAGCAGCTTAGTCCTGTCCCTTCAGGTAGAAATTCCTGGGTAGAAGAGATTCTCCCTGATCAAATGGCCTACAGCCAAGGAAATCGAGTTTCAATTAAGGTAAAAAGAATTTCCTGGGGAAAATGTAGAGACAATACCCTGAAGGACTGGCCTGGCCAAGCAGGCTACAGTGAGGGGACAGTGGGAGAACAGCAGTTAGGAGAGAACGGTTGGAAATAAAGAGTATCTGTATCTAAGGCTCTAAGGTCTTTTCCTCTTGTGAAATTCAAAATAACAAGTAAGTTATATAAAGTCCCTACATCTGTTCTTCTCACGTCATACTCCATAAAATGAACCTGACCCTTAGCTGAAATAATTGTACACTTCTGCATAGTCCAACGTGTTACTGGTCCTAAAGGTAGGTGAGGTAGTTTGTACCTAGGAAAGAGATGGTAGCTACTTTTAAATTATCTTTCAGAGAATCCAGCAGAGAAATCACTAAAGAGATACCTGTTCCTTCTATTGATTATCAGCATATTCTCTCTTAGTATTGCTAAAACAAAATGTATAGGATGCAGCTGCTCAAATTTCCCCAGCATGGAATTTCCTACTTTATCTCATAGATCAACAAGACACTATCCTATAAAACAGTAAAAGGGTTTTACCACACGCTCCTTACTTCTCTCTAAGCAAAGTTACAAGTTACAAGAGTTTTAAATTATGCTATATGTGGCTCATTATATTTTAATTTTATTTCAAGATTACTGTTTGTTTTTGAACTTATGTGTTATGGTATTCAGCTAAAAACTAGGAATAATGGAGTAAAGATCGTGGTTATTGCCCTCAAGCAGCTCACATTTTAGTGGGTCTGCCAGATAAGTTAACATTAATTACAATATAGAATCAAAGTGCTATAAAGGTCATTAAGGAGTCAGAGAAGAAAAACCTGAGAAAGAGTAGTCAGTGAACAACTTCACTTTAGCTGAATCTCAAAGAATAAATACAAATTAGCCAAGTGAAGAAAGAAAACAGTGTACTGGACAAATGTATCAGCAGATACAGAGGCACAGAGGTAAGTGAGCATGAACTTAGGAAAACTGTAAAGTTGAAATTGCTGAAATGTAGGTCAGGTGGAGGTGGAGGTGTGGGAGATGAGGTCAGGGCCCAGAACATGAAGAACATTATAAACAACATTAAGGAGTTTAGACGTTAACCTTGATATTACAAAGGATTTTTTTTCACAAATAATGTAATATATCTTAGAAAGATCACTCTTGCCACAAGATAGAAGATGGATTGAAGACTGAAATAAGGAAAAACAAGTAATATTTTATATGTTTAATTCAAAATAGAAATAATGAGAGCTTGAACTAAGTCAAGGACAGCTAAATGGAAAAGAGGAACTAATCAAACAGGCACTGAGAAGATAGAATCATTAGGTGTTAATGATGAACAGGAGTAGTCAAGGAGAAAAGAGTCTAGAATAATTCCAAAACTTAAAAAGTTTATTATAGAATAATAGGGAATTTTTAAAAAGGGACCAGTATTGCTGGAAAAAAATTTTAAAAGGGACCAGTATTGCTGGAAAAAATTATGAGCTCAGACACTTAAAACTTCAGATACCGGAGACCATCTAGGTAGAGATGTTCAAAAAAGTAACTGGTTATGACTCAAGGACATCAACAGCAACAAAAAAAGAATTAAAAAGAAGAGAAAAACAAACAAAAGTGATTGGCAGTGTTGAAAGCCGAAAGATTAGGAGAAAGCTCACCTTAGAGACATAAATCACCTGTATCTCTTAAGATTTCCTTCTGGGAGTCATCAGAATCAGAATATGGATAGCAAAAGAGAAAGTACACATGAGAAAAGTAACAAGCAAAGGATTGGAAGTACAGTATATAAACATTTAAAGATGTGTCAAATGAGGACTAAGCTCTGATTTTTTTTTTATTTTGCCCAAATTCCTATCTAAGGGATCTAGGGAGTCACGCCCTACAAACTATACATTCTTATCAGATGGATTTTATTTAATCCTATATATAGTGGCTTACTTTCCAATCTGACTCTGGCATAACATTATGAGACAAGGAAAAAAAATCAAAATGTTTTACCTAAAAATATATTTCCTTGCTATACCTTGAAATTGCCCTGCAAAGTGTCTTGTGGGAAAAATCAACACTCTATAGAGAATACCCTTTCCCCTTCGTTTTCCTTCCTTTCCAGATCCAGGAGATAATCAACTAAGAGCCAGGCACTCTTTTAGGTCTGATAAGAAGCATTTTACAACCTGCTCCCTCTCTCTGAAGTCTGCTATCTGAGAGTTTCCTCTGCACAACAAAACTTGGTCTCCACAATCCTGTATCTTAACCTGAACATTTCTTTTGATGCCAGTCTTCAGATAGACTCAACCAATTGTCAACCAGAAAATGTTTAAATTTACCTATAGCCTGGAAGCCCCCACTTTGAGTTGTCCCGCCTTTCTGAACAAAGCCAATGTATTTATTAAGTGTACTTGATTAATAACTCATGCCTCCCTGAAATACATAAAGCCAAGCTGTACCCCAACCACCTTGGGCACATGTTCTCAGGACCTCCTGAGGGCTGTGTCACAGGCCATGGTCACTCATATTTGGCTCGGAATAAATCTCTTAAAATATTTTACAGAGTTTGACTCTTTTCATCAACAAGAAACATAAAAACATTTAAAGAAGGCCATGAAGGACTGCTTGGAGAGGGGGAGAAGATGATGCCCTGATTCGGCATTTAACAAATGTTTATTAGGTCCCAATCATGTTCCAGACACTCTTCCAAGACAGTAGTTGGGAAAAAAAAAAACAGGAGAAAATGATGTTACATTTTGGAAAGAAGTGTTTCCAAGAATAAAGTGGTCAGTTATGTCAAAATTAAGGATTGCAAAGTGTCATAGGGGGTCATTGTTAGCCATTGTTAGGGGAATTAATGCTTATAATGCCCAACTCCATTAAAATAAAGATAGAATAAGCTGCAAGAATAGTGACACCAGATGCTGTGAAGCAGTACAATTCAACATGTGAAACACTGACAGAAGTCAAATTTGTACTCCACCCCAAGAAACCTAAACCTTTCCTTATCTGATCAGTTATGTAACAGAATAATGGATCCTGGCATTTGCTTGAAAATACATAGTGTAGGTATGGGGAAAATGTAGGTTAAGAAAAACTATCATTTGGACGGTATTAAGCTCCAGAAAATCATCAGAATAGAAAAAGTAGAAAGCAAACTTGATGTATTTATTTTTGACTAAGTCACTAACTGCAAACAAACGAGGAGAGCAAATATTATTTAAATTATCCATCCCCACTCCACTGGTCAAAAATATAATTTTTCTTTACAGAATGTGGAGAAAAGGGGCTCCCCTGAAGTGTGTTAAAAGAGATGAGGACGGTCAGAAAAATCTGTCTGAAAAAAAAAACGGAACTATCTTTAAATAATACTGCAAAATAGAAATATAAGCTACATCTTAGTAAATAAATGTCTCTGGTTAATGGGAGGAAAGATGTGAGGCAGGCAGGATTACAAAGCAATGAGACAGCGGGAGGTAAAGGCACAGGATTTGGAGACTAATATATTATGTCAACACAGCCAGGAAATCAAAATCCTAGACCTAAACTGCACAATCAAAAGTAGGATGTAGACAACTATTGTGGAATCAAAAGTCCTAGCCATATGCTCACCAGCCTTTTGAAATGGGACAAGTGATACTATCAGTCTCATCTGTAAAATAAAAGTATAGTGTTTTCCCTGCCTACTTCATGTTTTGTTATGTTTACAAAATGGTACTATTCCGCTCTATGTTTAACTCACAAGCACGCAGAAGCGGAGCAGGCTGAAGATAGGATGCCTGTCACAGGAGCTCTGCCTCTTCCTACATCTTACCTGTCGCCTGCTGCTTCAGGAAAGGTACCTGGTAGGATCCAGGACCCACATGGGCCTCAGTGCTGCCACCTTCAGCCAATTTGAGCAGGCGGGGAGCCCGATCATACATAGTGCTCGGGGTGGTGGGGGCGCTGGGGAAGGGCAGGTGCCGAAAACGATAAAAACAAGGCGGCTAGAGGTGTGGAGAAAAAGGAAGCCGACACCAGTCTGAGGAGGCCGGGACAGAACTTCCGTAAACAGGGAAATTAGGGGTGGGGTTGTCTCCCCGCCCGCTCATTGATACCAGATTTCCTCAAATCGATTTCTAGCTCTGTGGTAAAGTAGAGGGGTGAGCGACTAGAGATTAGACGTCCCACACAATCATCAGTTTGCCAGGTGCACGCCACCAAAATTGGGCATTAGGGATTAGACGCTCGCCCCGGTGCTTCCGGCCCTGACTCCGCCCACTTCTCTCCGCCCGGAAGCCTGGGGAGGAGGCGGGCCCAGTCTCTGGGGAGGAGGCGGGCCCAGTCTCTAGGGAGCGAAGTGGAGGTGCCTTCCTGGGCCGAGCCCTCGGAGCATGCGCACCGAGCCGCCACCCTTTCCCGGCTCTTTTTACCCGGAACCCGGCGCGCCTTGAAGAAGGCAGGCCTAAACCTCGTAGCTCTTGGGGTCCCGGTAACTACTTAGGTCCCGAACTTTTTTAAGTGTGCAGAAGAACCTTAGAAAACGCGTTAGGAAGGGTGAGGACTAACTTGACCTTGATCTGCTTCCCGACTCAACAGAACCTAGTAAAGAAAAATGCAGTAGCATGAAGCAGAGAGCTTGGGGTTCCGCAAGCTCTCCCCCGCTTCTACTGCAGCCCCACTCGTACTCACAGAGAAAAGGCACCTCTGATCTTAACCTGTAGATAGTCCAAACTGCTAAGACAAACCCAGGGCTCAGGGCAGTGACAAGAAATGGAGAACCCAGAAAAAAAAAATCACAAAGAAGATAAGGGTAAAAAAGAAAAAAAAAAAAAAAAGAAATGAGGACACCAGGCAAGGAGGCAAAAAGCTCACCAACTGAAGCCGTGGAAGTGACTGAAAGCTGCCTCTTTTGTCGGATGCCAGGTAACCACAATACTGATTCATCAATATTTATAAAGCAAAGCGAAGGCACTGAAAAAGCCCAGTCCACCCCACCAAACCAATGGGTCTGAACCTTGGGCAAAAGAAACCTAGCTTGTCCTTGGGGCTTAAGGAATCTATGTCAGAATCCACCTCTGCTTCTCGCAGGCTGTTTTTTCTAGCAAGAATTCTGTCCAGATTCTAAATATCCTCAGAGGCTTAGACAAATCCTACCTTGATCATACCTCACCTCCAAATGGTCTACAGTACGTTAATTTGTTCCTACTACAAGTTTTTATAGTTTTCATACTCTGTAATACACGATTTGCCACTCAATCCTGTGCAACATTTACTGTGGCTTCATTGTGCCATATATGTCGGAACCCTCTCCTTGCGAGGCTATATGCTTCTCAAGGATGTATCTGTAATACCTTTTTTTCTGTTCAATAGCTAGCTAAATTATTTATGCACTTAAAAAACACGAATTGGCATATACTGTAGGTTCCATCCCTGCTAAGTTATGAGGATACAAAGGCATAAGAAAGTCCCTGCCCTCAGGTGTTCTCTCTCTAATGGGGAAAGAGACGTATAATCCAATGGCTGGCCATTGATGGCCAGCTGATCAATGGCCAGATCCTACCTAAATATTACACACTGAAGTGCAACCTATATACTCTTCATAATTTGGTAATAATTGGTCTCTCAAAATTCTGCATTCTTAACAAAAAAATCTTTCTTTTAAAAGTTTCTATGAGGCCAGGTGCAGTGGTTCACACCTGTAATCCTTAATCCTAGCACTTTGGGAGGCCCAGGCAGGAGGATTGCTTGAGGCCAGAAGTTCAAGACCAGCCTGGGCAACATAGGGAGATTCCACCTGCACACACACAAAAATTTTTTTTTAATTAAAAATTAGCCAAGTAGGAATTTGAGATTACAGCAAGCTATGATGGTACCACCGTACTCCAGCCTGGAAGACAAAGCAAGACCCTGTCTTAAAAGAAAATTGTTTATGAGAACACTTGGACACAGGAGGGGGAACATCACACACTGGGACCTGTCGTGGGGTGGGGGAAGGGGGGAGGGATAGCATTAGGAGATATACCTAAAGTAAATGACGAGTTAATGGGTGCAGCACACCAACATGGCACATGTATACATATGTAACAAACCTGCACGTTGTGCACATGTACCCTAGAACTAAAAGTATAACTTAAAAAAAAAAGAAAATTGTTTGAATTTCCTTTTCAAACTATTCAAATAGTATGAAAATTTCTATTTCCTTGATGACTGTGGCTACTCTCTATATTTCCCAGCTATTATTTCCTCCTTATGGTTCAGTAATGAGAATGGTACACAGTATTTCAAGATTGGAAAATATTTTTTAATGAGAAAAATAAATCTTTTTCATTATCTCTCATTGTAAATATTTCTTCAATAGTCTGGAATTAGTATACTAAAAAAATAAATATGTTAACACAGAATTATAATTACATATAAATATGAAATAATTTGGTTCAGCATTTCTCAATTCCTCCAAAAGTTTTAATGCTAATTAACCACACTATATAACCATTTTACTGTATTAGTAATTCCATAGATGGAATTTTTGTTTGAGCTAAGATTTATTGGAGTTCAAAATTTAGGTTCTTTCCATTTCTCCCTGCTGGCGTATACCAGAATAAACTTCAAAATGAAGCTTGAACAAGAATAAGGTCCAAGAAATTAAACTGATTCAATACTGAATATGTTGGCTGCAATGAAGAAGAGAAAAAGCATATTGGGTAAAAACTAAAGAAATCCAAATAAAGTATGGAGTTTAGTTAATAACAATGTATTAATATTGCTTCATTGTTTCTTCCTATTTGCTAATTCCATCTACACATACACAAAAAAAAATTTTTTTTGAAGACAGGGTCTTGCTTTGTCTTTCAGGCTGGAATACCATGGTACCATTATAGTTCACTGTAATCTCAAACTCCTGCCTGCTATAGGAGCAAATAGCAGAAACTCTCTATGGGTTCTAGAATGGGTTTCTCTCTGTACTTTATAATTTTTCTAAAAATCTAAAACTTTTCTGAAATAAAATTTTACCTAAAAAACAGGCATGAATACCAGATGAAAATTACAACTAAGTCTTACATAACTTAAAAAAGAGATAATTCCAATGTTATTTAAAATATTCCATATTATAAAGAATTCCTTCCATTTTATTCATGAATGTATATAACTTTAATACTAAAACATGTTCAAGAATCCACCAAAAAAGAATAATACAATCAATCTCTACCATAAATATGTATCTAATAAATAAAATGAAACAATAGCAAACAGAATCTAGCAATGCTTTTGTATGATAATATATTAAGACCAAATAAGTAAATTCTCTAATTGCCTGGATAATTCAGTTTTAGAAAACCACTACATAATCTTCTACATTAAGAAATTATCAAAGAAAATAATATATGTTCATATCAATAGATGAAGAAAGGACAGTTGAGTGATCCTCCTACCTAGGCCTCCCAAAGTGAAAAAAAAAAAGAAAAAGCATTTGATAAAATTAAAGAGCAATTTGTAATGATAATTCTACATTTAATGGAATTTGAGGAATACTATTTTAATCTAATAAAAAAACCTTAAAAATTAAAATCAATAAAGTATTATCCCAACCAGCAAATACTAAAACTAATTCAATTAAAATAAAAAATAAATAGAAATGCCTCTATCATTATTATTATTATCTAATAATGGTGTATCATGCTTGCTTCAACAGTACATATACTAAAATACTGGTGTGTCCATTGAATACAACAAAATTAAGTAAAATAACTGATATTAGTTGGAAAGAAAGATATAAAAATATCTCTTTTTGCCTATGATGTAATTGGATGCCAAAACAGTACAGGAAAATGTAATAAATTACCCTAGGATTATAAAAGAATTAAGTGCAGTGACCATATTAAATATATAAAAAACAGTAGTTTTTATCTATCCTAACAATTACCTAAAAAGGAAATTGGAAAAAAATCTCATTTTCAATAAAGACAAAAATAATGACGGAATTATGCAAAGGAAAGGCATAGAAACTAAACAAAGAAGATAGGAACAAATGGAAAGATATCAAAGTTAAATAGGAAAACAATATTAAAATATCAATTCTCCCAAAATTAATATATAATTCCGATTAGAATCCCTCTGATTTTTTGATATAATAATGTGGGGGAATAGAGATTATGAAAAAAAGAATAGTGAAGAATAACTCTGATTTCCATGAATCAGAAGATACAGTGGCTATAAAGCCATTATAATCAAATCAATGTGGCATTGGCATAGAAAAAGACAAATAGATCAGGAGAACTAAAGAAAGAATCCAGAAATGTTTTCTAGTGTATGTATGTTAATTTGCTCGTGTGTGAGTCTGTGTGGTGTGTGTTTATCTTCCAATAAAACTTTATGGGCACTGAAATTTGAATTTCATATGATTTCACATGTCATGAAATATTATTCTTTAAAAAAATCTTTTCAACCACTGAAGAATGTAAAAAGCATTTTTGTAATGGTATGAGAATAAGGAAAACAATAAAAAATGCAGTACTTTCTTTTTAAAAATATGAATGGAATGGTAAGGCATTTTACTTTTCTTTCTAAGAACGTCGAATGAATAATAAATAAAAAGTCTTTTTAAAGTATGGTGTGTGCTTTTAGAAACTGAAAATGGATGAATTTGGCACTTCTCGTTCTTTTAATTCAGTATGTTAAAAATGGAAACTCTATATTGAGGTTCAAATCTCATGTAGCTCAACTTATAAATTGTTGACAACAAAGTTTAAGAATATATTTACATGGCATTTGTAAAAAGCTACTGTCTTGCATAATGGTCCCAAAGGAGTTTATTATAGTTTTAGGAGATTCTGAATTGTTGGGATTCTGTCTCAGCATGGTACAGTGTTTCACTAAATATAGGTAGCTATATTTTTCTATTAAATATACAAACCATATTAAATTGATTTGTAGTTCTCATTGATTTAGAGGCTAAGGATAGCCTGACTTCAGGCTAAGTACTTTAAAAATAATTACCTTGAAAAATATTCAGCCTTAAAAAGGAAGGAAATCCTGTCACATGATACAGCATGCATAAACCTTGAGAACACTACACTAAGTGAAATAAGATAGTCACGAAAAGACAAATACTGTGTAATTCCACTTATATGAAGTATCTAAAGTAGTCAAGTTCATAGAAACATAAAGTAGAATTGTGGTTGCCAGGGGACAGGGTGTGTGGGGGAGGAAATGAGGAGCTGTTTGAGGAGTATAGAGTTTCAGTTTTATGAGATGAAAAAATTCTGGAGATCCATTGCACAACAACGTAAATGTGCATAACCTTAGTCACCTGCACATTTTAAAATGGTAAATTTTATGTTATGTGTTTTTTGTCACAATTAAAAATTTTAAAAAATTACCTTAAGTTACATGAGTGCTTGTAAAATCTCTGATGTTTGATAAAGCATACTTTATTTTCACAGTTGTAATATAAAGGATTTGTTGACAACATGTTTTTTCCAGGGTAATGGAAAATTCTATTGAAGCCCAGTAAATAACAAGTATTTATTAATTGCCTACTATGAACAAGACATTGAGAGTTATGCATAACATTTCTATAGAAATGTAGATATGTATATATAGTTGTTGACACAAGTCCCAAAAACATAAATTAAATGACAATTCAAGAGACAAAAACTGTCAAGAACATAATAGAAGTCACAGCACAGTATATGATTAATAGTTAAGTGAAGGTTACTAGATAAATCTTTAGCCTAATTTAACAGGTGTAATAACTAATATAAGTGATGTGCATATGTCCTACGTATATGGGTAGGTAGCTGCAGAAATTTTTCCTAACATATTTGTAGTTGAAAAGAATTGATACTCATTACACATCATTAGGTTTCTGCACAACTCTTCTATATATGGTACTCAAATTTACCCTTATTTGCTCCCACCCCCACCTTTTTTTTTTAAAACATATAAAGGTTAGGTCTCAAAAGTAATCAGGTAATTTCAAATTCACGCAAACTCAAACCTTGGAATATGTAAGTACAAAGCATTCTACCAATTAGTGTCAGCTACCAATATACTAAAATAAAATGTTTTTTCTCTACCTTCTCTCTCACATTCCCCCTATTTATCATAATGCAACCTTTAACTTCTCTTTTCCTGCTCTTATCAAAACACACACACAACCCTGATTCTCCTAGTTCTCATAGTTGGGTCTGGGGTAACAATACAGCAGACAGGGGAAAGGCAAGGAAGGGAAGAAAAGGCTTCAGCCATCAAGGGATCTTTCGTCCCTTCCGGTGGATCTTTCCTCCCTTCCAATAAGAATCTCATAATCTAGTAGTCTTCAGCCTCCTTACAACTCTTCTCAGTCCCCTCCTCACTAGTACACTCCGCAGAGAATGTTATGCTAGATGAAGCAAACAAATCTTAGGAAATGCTTGGAATGACCACACTAATTCCTAGGGATTAGCTAGAATATTTTCCTGTGCCTGAAATACACTCTTCCAGTAACATGTGTCCTAATTTTGTTTTTATTTTTGTAATCATATTTCTTATCTGTAATATTAGAGGATAGACAAATAGATGTCTAGACTTATTTTAATTTTCAAACTTTGAGATTCTAGAACTGAAAAATAAATCTTAAAAAAAAACAAGGTTTTTTATTTTTAGTAAAGGGCACTAGATGGCACAATTCCACCAATTTATGCTAATAAAGTCACTCATCTTTTTATTCACATATAAAATAATTTAACTTTATAGTTACACTTAAATAATTTGACAGAAAACCTATATAACAAAGGTAAAAGTTCTTGAAAATATAATATTTCTAATATACCACATTTTATATCCTTATTCATTAACAGAATAACCAGAATCCCAACCCTGCATGAATAATTTAAGTTACCCAAAGTAAATAGGTATCTCTCTATAATAAAATGCAGCAAAAACTTACAGATATTGAACATTAATTTGTATCAAATGTACATTTTATAGTATTACTGATAATATAATAAAACTCTATCCAACAATAAAGTGAACTGGTGGTTCCATTGACTACAAATGCTTAAAATAAGGTACTAGAAAGACTAAACGCTCACAAGTCTGATTTATTTTTACTAACTGCTTGCCTTAGACCTTAGTTTCCTCAAGCCTAAAAATGAAAAAGTTGATCTAGAAACAATCAGAAATGATTAAGGTCTACTTGATTTAGCATTCAGTCGACCTCTTATTCCTTTAAAGTACCATATTTACCACAAAAGTCCCAGATCTGTCCAGTGTTTTTACTATCACTTCATTTCCTGAGATTATTTATAGTTCAGAAAACTTATCAGTCCTTAAGCTACATTTTCACATTTAAGACACAGCACATCAGCCAAACAAACAGAATGTACACTGCACTTGGACCATCTTCCAACTGTGGCTTAGGCTCTTGGAGTAGTCCTGCCTTGCCATTAGATGGCAAACACTCCTGCTAGGTGGTGCAATCAACAGCGGTAGAAAGAGGTTCTAAGAGAGAAATGCCCCTACTTAGATATTCTTGCCTGATGAAAAACTCTTCTCTTAGGAGGAGAGTCATCATCTTGGGCAAAAGTAACAGCTTCTAGAAGTTCACATGTAAAGAGGAAGTAGAGAAAATGACAGCTACCTTGCTAAATACACTGTCGCAAGTTATTCTACATATTAATGGAGGGACATGGTATACAGCTAGATTTCTTTTACATTGCAACAAACTAGAAAGAGCAGGGTGGTGGATGTGGAGGGGAGGCGGAATGAAAAGAAGTTACAATTCCTACAGAGGAACTCTTAAAGAAGTACCGGAGACTGTTGAAGGTTGTGTCTGTAAACGGTTTCTCAATGGTAATACTAAGTGGGCAGCGGTTTCTTACAGGAAGTTGTTGCCAGGTACCTAAGGCAGCTTATCTATGACAGCTGGACTAATATTCTCTGTATATCTGCCATAATCCTATTAAATGGTTTACAGAAAGACTTGTAAGAAACCCAAATTATAGCCATAATGCTGCTGTTATCTATAAGCTCAACAAGTTAATCAGCAATCTCTCCCTCTTTTTTTTTTTTTGAGACGGAGTCTTGCTTTGTCGCCCAGGCTGGAGTGCAGTGGCATGATCTCTGCTCACTGCAACCTCCACCTCCCTGGTTCAAGCGATTCTCCTGCCTCAGCCTCCCGAGTAACTGGGACTATAGGCACCCGCCACCATGCCCGCCTAATTTTTTGTATTTTTAGTAGAGACGGGGTTTCACCGTTTTAGCCAGGATGGTCTCAATCTCCTGACCTCATGATCCGCCTGCCTCGGCCTCCCAAAGTGCTGAGATTACAGGCATGAGCCACCGTGCACGGCCAGCTCTCTCTTTTTAAGATAATTTACCATGATAGGATGGGGAGAATTTTTTGTTTTTGAATACTAAACCTGTACTTACACAGCCTCTTTTTTGTCTCTCCTAAAATAATTTTTAACCAGTATTCTAACCACCATGTATTAAGCATCATGAAAAATAATGAGGAAAAGAGTACTATCCAGATGATAGTATTCTTTGTAAAAATAAAATATCAATATATGGTATAGAGAATATATGAACCCATTCAACACTTTAAAGAGAAGCATTATAATGTGGTTACATAATGGACATTGTGGTTTATTCCCCAACATTTCCATTCCATCCCAGAAGACTATGTGAGTAAATTATGGTAATTCATTCCCTTTGTCATTGATTAGTTCAGAAAAGGACATAGGACCCAACTGTGGCTGTGGTAGGCATCACTCTAAAATGGCTCCCCAGAGATTTCCCATTCAAATTCCTAAAAGCTACAGATATAATGAGATGGCACTCTCGTGATTAAGTTATAAGGCACAGCTTACCTAGAAATAGGGAGATTATCCAGGTGGGCCACATCTAATTACATAAGCACTAAAAGCAGAGAGGTTCTTCAGCTGATGGCAGAATGGAAAGTCAGAGAGAGTTGAAGCATGAGAAGGATTCAAGGGAACCACCTGATGAGGGATGCAAAGAGCCACAAGGGGCTGAGAGGAATCCCCAACTGATAGCCCACAAGGAAACAAGGACAAAATCCTACAACCACAGAGAACAGGATTTTGTCAATGAACTTAGTGAGCTTGGAAGTAGATTCTTCCTCAAATCCTCCCAGCCCAGCCTAGCCTCCACTTTGGACTGGGCATTGTAAGGCACTAAATAGAGAACCCAATTGTGCCCCCCAGGACTCTGACCTACAGAACTGTGAGATAATAAATAAGTGTGGTTTGGTGCTACAAAATGTGTGGTAATTTGTTATGACAGCAGTAGAAAGCTAACACAGTAGCCAAAGAGCTGTAAAATAGAGCCTTCTAGGAGTTCTAGGGAAATTTTACTTATTTCTAAGTAAGTATTTCTAAGTATTTATTTTACTTATTTCTAAGAAAGAGCCACAGAACAAAATGTTGTCTCTTCTTTCTCTAGATATTGCATTGTCTAGACCTAATGGCTAGAGCTGACTTGTCGATGTAGAGGATTATGTTGACAGAATTTCTGAAAACTAGATCACCCTACAATCACAGAATAAACTTTATGTGGCAATAATGTATAGGACGTAGGCAGAATAGAAATTGGGCAACTTTAGATCCTCATGCCATTGAAGAGGTTAACCTTGGAGCTACTAATATGTGAGATAATAAATTTCTTTATTGTCTACATGAGTTTGAGTCAGGGTTTCTATTACTTACAGACAAAATATTTTAACTGATGGGCTTGTTGACATAAAACTAGTCAAATTATATCTAGAAACACAGTTTTAGGTGAAAGAACACTGGGCATAGAAACGAGACACAAGATAACACCATGGTCTGGTGGTGTGGTCGCTTATTACCTGTATAACCGTGGGCAGGTTACCTAGTCTCACTGATCCTGTATTTCCTCAGGTAAAAAGCAGAAGTACCAATACCCAATTCACTGGGTTATTGTGAGAATTATCTATGATACAAAATATGAAGTTATGTAGCATAGCATCTGGAATACCATAATTATTCAATAAGGGGTCTTTGTCCTAAAATAATATGTAAAGCAAAAGAGAAAAATTTGTTCAGGAAGAAAAAAGTTAATCAAGAAAAATGACAAGTTTTTTTAAAAGGTTTTTTTCTTAAAGGTATGGTAAAGGATAAATGCATAGAATGTTAAATATGAGAGCCAAGTAATCTAATTTTATTGTTTTATTGTCTGGTATGATTTATTATTGAAGTATACAAAACTTTCAGAAAGAGACAATTTTAAAAGATTATATGTTTGCTATGTTACAAACCAAATACTAATGTTAAAGGAAAGATAAAAGATTGTCTTAAAGTCATAAATACAGTTTGCAACCAAAGCAATTAATGTAACCAACTTACATTGACTATTTTGTTCCATCATGTCATCTGATTGATTTAAATTTTAAAGTACTCACTAGTTGTTATGAGATTAAAAGAGATATCTCAAATTAAAAATAACCAGTTATGAAGCACCTGTATGCTTTAAGAACTGAGTCACCAGATGTCTATACTAGTTTGCTAGGGTTGCTGTAACAAAGTAACCACAACCTGGGCAGCTTAAGCAACAGAATTTATTGTTTCACAGTTCTGAAGGATAGAAGTCCAAAATTAAGATGTCAGCAGGACTGGTTCCTTCTGAGGGCTGTGAGGGAATAAGTTCCAGGCCTCTGTCCTTGACTGGCAGATGATCCTCTTTTCCCTATGGTTCTTCACATCATCTTCCCTCTATGCACACCTGTGTCTAAATTTCCTCTTCTTATAAGTACCCCAATCATATTGGATTAGGGACCACTCTGAATGCCTTATTTTAACTTCAGTACCTCTGTAAAACCCCTCTCTAAGTAAGGTCACATTGTGAGGTACTGGGAGTTAGGACTTCAACATATAAATTTGGGAGGACACAATTCAACACATAAACACTATCTGAAACACATTCTCTGCCCTCAAGGAGCTTTCAGCCTAATGTGTGATATATATATTTATTCTCTATCTTCTATTTATTCAACTTTGAATTTAAAGAAAAGACACTAAGTTGCTTTTGTAATGATGATAATATGAAGTATTCACATTGCATGAATTGTAGTTTCAGTTGTGTTTCATATAATACCAGGTTGGTACTTTCTAAAAATAATTATCTTAAATATATGTCTGAATATTTGCTTGAATTCAATTATTATTCCCTTTATATTGGGGAATTGATTTAAATCTGATATATCCAGCTGTAGTTATATATTTATTTAATTTCTCACACATGTATCTAATTTTCTTCCCTTTTAAATCTGCATATCTAATTAAATTGAACAAATTCAATAAAGATTATAAGGAAGATATCTCTGTAATGACATGAAAAAATTCTACCTAATACCAATTTATATGGTTACAAAATTTAAAGTTTGGTCAACAAAGGTGAATTTTTATTTTCATAGTGTGAAATGCCAAAATATTGCCAATACTCAGGAATTTGTATCTAGTTAGTTAAATAAGTATAAATACAGGAAAGGTCAGGGTTGAGATATAGACTTGTAAGTCAGCTCACAAAATATATTAAAAACCATGTTAGCAGGAGCTGAGTGCAGTGGCTCATGCCTGTAAGCCCAGCACTTTGGGAGGCCGAGACAGGAGGATCATTTGAGCTCAGGAGTTCAAGACCAGCCTGGGCAATATAGCAAGATCCTGTCTCTACAAAAAATAAAAAACGTTAGCCAGCCATGGTGGCACATGGCTGTAGTCACTGCTACTCAGGATGCTGAGGTGGGAGGGTCACTTGAGTCCAGGAGTTCGATACTGCAGTGAGCTGTGGCTGCCCTCCTGCACTCCAGGGTGGGCCACAGAGCGAGACTCTGTCTCAAAAAAATAAAAATAAAAACCATGTTTGGAGACAGATTTGAGTAATAATAAAACTCCAGTCTCCCACACAGCCAGCTCTGTGTGAATTACTCTTTCTTTATTGCATTTCCCCTATCTTGATAAATCAGCTGTCTAGGCAGCAGGCAAGGTGAACCCATTGGGTAGTTGCAAATTTGGTGACTTGTCTAGGATTGCCCTTGTGGCTACCTGCCCATGGTTCAGTAGCCTCCCTCCAGTGATGGATCCAGAGGCCAGCTCAAGTGATTGAGACATGTATTTAAGATCATTATTTTTAGAAAGTACCAACTTAGACACACCTGAAACTGCCAGACACTTCTGACACTACCTGAAACTACAGACACACCTGAAACTACAATTAGTGCAATGTATTACAATTACTACAATCAGTGCAATGTATTACACTACACTACAATTACACTAAAACTACAATTAGTGCAATGTATTACAATTACTACAATTAGTGCAATGTAGTTTCAGACACACCTGAAACTACAATTAGTGCAATGAGAAAACTTCATATTATCATCATTACGAAAGCAACTGAGTGTTTTTTCTTTAAATTCAAAGTTGAATGAATAGAAGATAGAGAATAAATGTATATATCACACATTAGGCTGAAAGCTCCTTGAGGAGCTTTCCAGAGAATGTTTCAGATAGTGTTATGTGTTGAATTGTGTCCTCCCAAATTTGTATGTTGAAGTCCTAACTCCCAGTACCTCACAATGTGACCTTAATTAGAGAGGGGTTTTACAGAGGTACTGAAGTTAAAATAAGGCATTCAGAGTGGTCCCTAATCCAATATGACTGGGGTATTCATAAAAAGAGGAAATTTAGACACGGGTGTACATAGAGGGAAGATGATGTGAAGAGCCACAGGGAAAAGAGGATCATCTGCCAGTCAAGGACAGAGGCCTGGAACTTATTCCCTCACAGCCCTCAGAAGGAACCAACCCTGCTGACACCTTGATTTTAAACTTCTATCCTTCAGAACTGTGAAACAATAAATTCTGTTGCTTAAGCTGCCCAGGTTGTGGTTACTTTGTTACAGCAACCCTAGCAAACTAATACAGATAGCTGGCAACTCAGTTCTTGAAGCATGCAGGTGCTTCATAACTGGTTATTTTTAAGATGTGATATCTCTTTAGTCTCAGAACAACTAGTGCATTCCTTAAGTGGCCTAGCTCTCTTGGACTAAGGTTGACTCTGGTAATGTCTCTTCTGGCAGGGTGCTGCTGACCCAGTGTGCATGGGCTTCATTGATATAGAGAAATAGTCCTGGGAGACATCCCATAATTGTACCCCATGGTGGGGTGTCTGTCTGTAGCCCCACAATGGAGTATGTGTAACTATAGTCCTATCACAGGGTACGTGTCTATAGCCCTGTCACGGAGTGTTTATAGCTGTAGCCACATTATGGGGTGTCTGGTTTGGTGAGTATTTTAGGTGCTGCCAATGCCTCCTTCCTCCTCCCAATTGATTTGGCTCCCTCAGAGATCTTGGTTTTTCTGTAGCCCCATGGTGAGATGTCTGTCTGTGGCCCCATTCAGGGGTGTCTGTCTCACTTTGGCCCCTTCGGGTGTCTCAGTTTTTCTGCTCCCCCATGGTAGAGTGTCTGTCTCGGTTTGGCTCCTTCAGGAGTCTTGGTTGGCTCTCTCTAATTAGTAGTAAGAGTCTTGGGAAAGCTCTCAGTCAGGAAGATTTCAGGGAGATTTCTCAAATGGAGAATAGGAGTATAGTTTGGAAGGGACACTCTTGGAATTCTTGGATAAGGATCTTGATTTGGAAGTCCTTCTCTCTATTTTGTCTTTGTGTGTGTTTGCATATGTGGAGGGGATTTCAAAAGAAATTACTGACAGAACTCCACCAGGCCTAACTCAGAGAACCCTCCTTACTTGTCTAGTCACATTTGGTGAGCCCTGAAGAAAGTTCAACAGGCCTGAGTTGGGGCAAGTATCTGCTCTTCATCTTGCCCAGAGGCCACCTATTGAATTACCAGTCAGAGATCATCCCTCCCCACCTGGAGTGGATCAAAGACAACAGGGACCAACAGGAGAAAGTATGAGCCTTGCCAAGTCCATATTGGGTGCTGAACAAGGTGACTAGTGTCCATTTTGTTATGTGCATTTTGCTTTGACTGGGATGGAAAATGCTAATTCAATGCCCCATGCAGCCCATTGGGCAGCATCTTGCAAAATTGAGAATCTTTTGCCTATGGTTTCATAAAACAGAAAAGGGTAATTTCATTTTGTAAGGTGGCTTGAGCACAGCAAGCAGGGCCATCAAAAGCTTGCTCCATTCTTCTGGAAACTGCAGAGAAAGGAAACCCAGAAACCTGGTGTGCCAGCAAAAAGGGTAAGAAATTCTTACCAGCCAAGTTTCTAGTCTCTCTCTCTTTCTCTCTCTCTCTCTCTCTCTCGTGTGTGTCTGTGTGTGTGTGTGTGTGTGTGTAATGATAAACATCATTATTTGTCTCCTCTGCAAGGGTTTGATTAATAGAAATAAAAGGATTTGTGAGACTAGTCTTAGGCTGTAGCAAATCTGGTTTACTTTGTGCTAAGAATGTGTCTGTAATGGAGACAGGGATATCACAGGATAGAACATGTGCTTAGGACCTCTATAAGCCTGCTTTCCATCCAGCCCAGAAAGGTGATCAGTTACAATTTTTTCTCCAGGTCCCTGAAACTAATACCGAATGAAATTTCTCTGTCTAGTTTTGTGTTTTTAAGAGCTTAACATTGTGACCATATGAGGATACTTTCTCTTGGTTTCTGCCATCCAGAGGACAAGAATTTGGGGGTTCACGTCATAGCCCTAAAAATTGTCTTGAGCAGTTAAGAGACTTTGCAAGATTGAAATTGGCCGCTCTAGACTTTTTCTGGGAAGAGCAATAGAAACTGCTCCATGCTGTGTAGCTCAGTAGCTAAGCCTTTGTCTTTTGACAATGGTGGCCTGGGTTCAATTCTTGGCTACTGGAATGAATCCTTTCTGGTTTGTTATTTGTGTAACTTTGCCATTTGTTGAGGGTTTTTCCCCCTTGGATAGCTTCTGATTTTCTGTCTTGGATTTTCCTTTCTCTAAACAACCCTTGGGGAGATTCTAAATCTTGTAGAAAAAAAGAAACTGCTTACCATCTCTCTGAGACACTTTATGTGTGCATGGTTAAGTTATAACCTTAGTTAAAACTTATTAATTTCATGTGGGAAGTTACCTGTGGTAGAATTCAAAAGCCAGAAATATTGGCTGCCCTGGTTAGAGTCTGGTAATAAGAGATTTAAAATAAATTTTTTTTTAGAAACAGAGCTCTATAGTAAATATCAGCTTAATTAAAAACAAATATCCAAGCTATATCTATTTAAGAGGACTTTATCTTTCTTTTCTTCTTGAATCATGTTTTTCTGAAAAAAAGTTTTTTCTACTCAGAAGACTAAATTGTTCTTCTCCATTTTGTCTTCTTGCCACTCTTGATACCCACATCAGAGAAACTAAGATAAATTCTAACAGCCTGGGACTCCTGGGGAAAAGCAGAGGAGGCACCACAGACCCCATTCTGGGAAAAACCTCTGTTTTCCACACAGAAGCCCAGAAATTGAACAAGAATAGATCCCTCTCAAAATCTAAGGCTCTGTTCTGTTTTGCATTGTGTTAACTGATGCTTTTGACTTTTGTGGGTATCAGAAATTACTTCACATTATAAGGGAAACTTGGTGTGTACTAACTAGGCAGGAAATATACTTTTGGGGATGGCTAATGGCATTTATGGGGGGATACTCAGCTCTTTGATGTTTCCATTAGAGAAGCATGCTCTTAGCCACCTACAATATATGGAAACATCCCCAATCCCCACTGAAAGAGACTCCAATGGAGGATGAGCTGATTACAAAATGGACTGTTTAGCTTTGGGTTGCCTTGCAATGCAATGCATGGTAGAAGCACTGCACTATTTTCTCCCATACTATTTCCCTCCTTTTGGGGTATCCAGGATCCAGTATAAAATGGCACCCTTAATTTTGGGGATCTGTCTTTGCCTTCCAGCTGTGCCTGCTTATTGGGCCCTAGAAACTACATACTTTCCTGACCCTGTTCCTCCAAGGGCTCCACCCTGAAGCCAGTAATCCAATTAAGGTACTACTAAATGGGCTAGGTGTGGTGACTTATGACTGTAATCCCAGCACTTTCGGAGGCTGAGGTGGGTGGATCACCTGAGGTCAGGAGCTCAAGACCCCCCAGCCTGACCAACATGGAGAAACCCCGTCTCTACTAAAAATACAAAATTAGCCAGATGTGGTGGTGCATGCCTGTAATCCCTGCTACTCGGGAGGCTGAGGCAGGAGAATCGCTTGAACCCAGGAGGCGGAGGTTGCGGTGAGGCAATATTGCGCCATTGCACTCCAGCCTGGGCAACAAGAGCAAAACTCAGTCTCAAAAAAAAAAAAAAGAAAGAAACAGAAACTGGTAAATGAAAAATCTTACAAGTGCTGAATCTTCTCTCTTTCTGTCTATGTATTAATATGTGTTATGTGTGTGGTGTTTATATAAAAAGAGCTCTGATTAATTGGCTTAGAAAAATAAGCACTTAAGTCAAATATTTTGTCAGAAAAATGGAAACTTTAATGCCTTTTTGTTCATGTGACTTTAGTAATCTTTTGGAAATAAAGACAGTTTTAAAGATTATTGACAAAATGAAAATGTCTTCCAAATGTAGACATTTGGTCTAAATTAAGGTCAGATATCAGATTTGCTAAATGCTTTAAGGTCATAAACTGCTTCTTTGACTTTTGAAAATTGTTCCATTTACCTCCTTTAGAGCATTAGATTCTAGATGAGGCCTGAGGACATGTGGAGTTAGCCATGCCCCCTGGCTATGCTGGAAAGAGACAAACCTTATCTTCATTTCTGTCTGACATCCTAGGCTCCACACCTAGTACATAATTAAAGTAGCTTACTTATCAGGTTTTCCCCAAAAATAAAAGTTGTTAAAAGTTAACATTGTAACATGCAATTGAGACTGCTAAAGAGACAGTTTTACATACAAGGTGCATAAGGAAAGTAGAATGTGTTTTTGGTAAAAGCGTGTAAGAAGGCATGGGAATGTGGCTTTTGTTAAAATGTAATTTTGTCTAGTTCGGAGGGTTTTAAAGATTGTCTTAACCTAAAAGAGTAATGGGACAAAACTGAAAGTTTAAGCAAGGTGAAAAGGGTTTGTGAAGGATTGGTCTTGGAAAGAAAGTTTGGTGGATATGAGCAATTTGGCTAAGATTTTAAGGGGATTATTTAATTTTTTTCCATAGGTTGAACATTAAAGTACAAGCACATTAATGCAGGGCCAGAACCTGGGCCCATGTGTCTGAATAACAGGGTTTTCTTAGAAAATTGTTCTACTGTTTAACAGAAAAATTGTAAAGGGTTCCAAAAACTTTACGAAAATCTTACCTTACGGTCAAACTAAGTTTAGTTTTGTTTTGTTTTGTTTTGTTTTGTTTTGTTTTTGAGACAGAGTCTCACTCTGTCACCAGGCTGGAGTGCAGTGGCGTGATCTCAGCTCACTACTGCCTCTGCCTCCTGGGTTCAAGCAATTTTCCTGCCTCAGCCTCCTGAGTAACTGGGATTACAGCCATGCACCACCATGCCCGGCTAATTTTGTATCTTTAGTAGAGACGGGGTTTCTCCATGTTGGTCAGGCTGGTCTGGAACTTCCGACCTCAGGTGATCCACCCACCTTGGCTTCCCAAAGTGCTGGGATTACAGGCATGAGCCACTGTGCCCAGCAGTCAAACTAATTAAAACTGGATAGGGTTACAAAATTTTATTTAGAAACTCGTTTTAGCATTAAAGATGCACTAAAGCAAACAAAAAATCTGGTTTTTTCTTTCAAAAAAGATTTTTATGTAATATTAAAAGAAAATGAAAGGTTTTTGTTTGCCCCTTTGGGTAAATGGCAGAGGAAAAAAGGGGAGGAGAGAGAAGAGACACATTCAGTTGGCCTCATTCTGTCTTCATTGGGTCTTGTTTGGAAAACTAAGTCTCTTCTATCAGAGTAAAGGTTTTTGCCTTTTAAAAAAATTTTTTTGAGTTACCACTTTGGATAAATGAATAACCTGTTATTCTATTTTGTGATATTCAGTGTTTTAAACCTTTGATAGTTGACAGATTTTCTAAAATCAAATTATATAGTGTGTCATTTTCTGACCTAATTAATCCTTTAGACATTAGGTCCCCAGAAGTTCAAAAATGATATGTTTGGCTTATTTGGTATAAAAATTATACAGGAAGCATTGTCAAATATGAAATGGTGCTTGGCTTTCTTTGGGCTGTATTTGTATAAATATGTTATTAGAACGTGTTCCAAAATTATGGGAAACTTCAATAATTTTGATATGATTTAGTGTACATTATTAACAGCTATAGTTATGTGAATTTGTTGTATGTCACAAAAGTAACCAAAATTCCTAGTCAATTGTAGCTTTAATAGTGGCTGTCCTAAAACTTTTGTCATCCACAGACATTTTGTCTTGCTTTGGTCCTTTTCAAAAAGTGGTTTATAATCAGATATAGGACTCTAAGTGCAGATCTCTGATACCTTTAAAAATTGTGCTATTGGAATAGAGGAAATAAATGGAATTTCTAGGACTCTCATGGAGAGCTGATGTGTTAAACATTGCTAATCCTCTTGTTTTCAGACTCAAGAGAACTTATTTCTTTTGACCTATTTGCAACTTTTAACAAGTGAGTAAAGTGTACTCCTGGGAACAAAATTTGGAGCATATTGCTTTCTCTCTATCTGATTTCTTCAGGATTTAGAAACTTTCTGCGAGTATTCTCAACTTATGGCAGTATGATTATTTGCATAAGTGCAATAAGAATCTGTCTTCTTTACTAACAGGACACAATTGGAGAAACTGGTTATTTTAGCAAGGCTTTCACTAAAATGTCATTCATTCTTTAAGGAATCAAAGTGGACTTATAGAGCCAATAAAAGCCCCTCAGGAAAACTGGCCTCATGCCTTGTCTACACAGTCCCTGTACAGGGTTCCTGACCTGTGATAAGTGAGGAATGTCACTTTCTGATAGGCCCAGAAGTCCCAGGTTATCTTGGGACCTTAAAGTGAGGAGTTCACAGGCATTTGCAGGCATAGATAAATCTGTAGCTGGGCTTCAAGGCTTTTAGAAAGTACTTTTTTTTTTTTTTTGGTCAGGCATGGTGGCTCATGCATGTAATCCCAGCACTTTGAGAGGCCAAGGTGGGTGAACACCTGAGGTCAGGAGTTCGAGACCAGCCTGACCAATATGGTGAAACCCCGTCTCTACTAAAAAAAAATACAAAAATTAGCCAGGCTTGGTGGCACGCACCTGTAATCCCAGCTACTCAGGAGGCTGAGACATGAGAATCACTTGAAACTGGGAGGCAGAGGTTACAGTGAGCCGAGATCATGCCACTGCACTCCAGCCTGGGTGACAAAGCGAGACTCCATCTCAAAAAAAAAAAGTACAACCTCAGATTCCTTATAGAACAAAGTTGCAGCAAAGCCAATATTAAAAAGAGCCTAGGTGAAAAATAATTATTCTTGCTGCACTTTATATGAATAATCAGGCCAAGTATAAGACTGAAGTTTAGTTTGCAAATGAATCAATCCTATCATGACTTGCTTTTAATAAAAATGGGGACTGGAGAGAGAAAAATTGTGCTTAAAAAAACTATAATATACATTCTTAGCTGTTCTTGGGTTGTTTTTTGTTTGTTTGTTTGTTTGTTTTTTCCCTGCAGTTTGGAATAAATCCTAAATTCTTTGTGGACTACAAGTCCCCAAACTAATGTTTTCAAATCTTTACTTTAAAACTGGGAATTGCACTCTTTACCCTCATACCCATTGTTTATCTTATAGTATGCTTTTCCTTTAAATGTGGTGCTAAAACTATAGGTGACAATACTAACGTTTTTGCCATGCAAGCCTTGGAACCACAGCCAGGCCTAAGTGAGTATGCTCAGACAGTGGCAAAGACATTCCACTCCTCTTACCTTGGGGTCAACGCCTACCACCACTATGCCCCTGATCAGCAGGAAGAAGTTAGGGTGGTCTCTGCCTGTTTTTCATCTTCTTTAGCCAACACCTTGAGATTAAAGTGTTATAAAACCCACAGGGAGGGATTGAAACGGCCATTGCAAAATTATAACTTAGCGAATGAGATCTAACCTAACCAACTCCATCTTGCTTCTAATCTCCAAGCTGTCCTTGTTCATTCCTGGGCATAGGCGGAACTAACTTTGGGAGGAACTTAGTTTATAGTTTAAAACAAAGATGGTAACAGCCCTTTCCCAAAACAAACCCCCTTCTTGCCTGGGGATTAGACTACCTTTGTAGAACTAACAAATTTAGCCACAAGATTAGAAGTTATTGTTTAGGAGTCACACAACTGGAGGATACAAGACTCTGACCCTCCCTAAACTGCTCCTAAGATCAGTGCTTGAGGTATTTTGCAGACCCTGCACTTGATGGATCAGCTGGCACCACCCAGATTGATAAACTGGCTCATGTGATCTTGTGGCCCCCAACCAGCAACTGACTCCGTGCAAGAGGACAGCTTCGACTTCCTGTTATTTCATTTCTGACCTGACCAATCAGCACTCCCGGTTTACTAGCTTCCTGTCACACACCAAGTTGTCCTTAAAAACTCCTGTCCTCGAACGCTCAGGGAGACGGATTTGAGTGATAATAAAACTCAAATCCATAATAATACGGTCTCCCCCCAAAAAAGTAAATAAATAAATAAAAACCATGTTAGTGGTCATCCAACATGAGGAGACAAAGAGAGAAAAGCAGTGCCTGAAGACAGAAACAAATCGTGATTAATGATTTGGCAGCAAAAGAGGAGGAGCCTATCAAGGAAAATAATAAAATTGTCCAGGGCTTATAGGCATATGTGGTTAGAATTAGAATAAATAATGTCAGGGAAGCCAAGAGCAGAAAGGATAGAGTTCTGAAAAGTGCTTGTTCAACAATCAGAAATAAAGAGAGATTTGGTAAGATAAAGATTGACAAGACTCCAATGAATTTGGCAATTTTAATACATTATTTCAGTAAAGATCATTTCAGTCTTTAGGTGGGGAAAAGGCAAAAGGCAATGGCAGTGGGTTGAGCAGTAGGAGGGACACTTCATTTTCTGAGACAGGAGAAAAGAAAGTAAAGATGAGTGCAGATGTTTATCACAATGGAAATATGCAAATGCAGGCACATGGAAATAATACAACAGCAGGATACCTAAGCTCAAGTGAAATAATTACAAGGAAGAACAATGCTTAAGAGATTTCCCAAACATCATCTTACACAATTGGACTAGCCATTGATGTCTAGGAAATGTCTAGTATACCAACCTCAAATGCAGCTATAAGTAAAACATTAATTTACTTTCTACTGTCATTAGTACAAAGTGCTGCAGTGATGATCTCACAAGAATTTGAATATTGGGTAAATAAGATTGTCCTTAAAGAGGTAAACTATGTGTTTACATATAGTCAATTTATAGGTCAAGTCACTCGAAAGACAGACTTCTTGCCAAGACAAGTAAGCAACAGTTGACTATTCCTTATTAACTATATTAATATAGCTGATGAATGAATGTATCCAGAAAAAGGAAAGGGAGATATTGATTGGCTACAGAAGTAGACTAAAAGAGGAATCACCCAGGTAAGCCCATCTAAGCACTGGGTGTGTACATTTGTCTTGCTGGCAAGGCTATTCCTGTTGAGAGAACTATGTAAGTCAGGTTTCTCCAGAAACAAAAGCAATAGGGGTGTGTGTGTGTGTGTGTGTGTGTGTGTGTGTGTCTGTGTCTGTGTCGAGAAAGAGAAAGATTTATTGTGAGGCATTGGCCTACACAGTTGTGGGGGTTATAACCTCCAAAATCTTCAGGGTAGGCAAGCAGGCTAGAGACTCAGGGAAGACTGGCAAGGAAGAATTGGAGTCCAAAGGCAGTCTGCTGCCAGAATTCTCTCTTCTATGAGGTACCTCTGTCTTTTTCTCTTAAAGCCTGCAACTGATTGGAGTAGACTACCACCGATGTCCCCTTAAAGCCCAAGGGTTAGCTTCGGTTAACTTATGATGAATGCTACCTGGCCTGAGACTCACCCTCCAGGTCAGTGGGCTCCCCTCTGGCCCAGGGAAGGTCCAGAAATGCTGTCCAGCAGCCTAGGCCTAGATGCGGGAACCCCAAAAGCCTGCTTTTTACTCTACTCCTTTGTGGTTGAGCTGGTATCTAGGGTGCAAGACAAAGTCCACTTTACTTTTCCTTCTGCTTTTCTCAAACAGAATGAGTCTTTCACTGCAGCCACCACAGCTGGGAATGTGCTGGGTCACCACTAAAGTCAGCATGTCTCACAGCCCAACGCACATGGCATACTCCCTAGTTATCACCGCTGGTTATTCAGGGTGCAAGGGCTCTTTAGTCAGCGGGAGATGAATCCCACCAGGACTGGGTCTTTCTTTTCAAGGCCTAAGGTTCCCTTCTGGCCCAGGGTCTCATCTAGCAACGTCATCCAGGAGCTAGGGCTTAGAAAGGGGGCCTCACAACTCTGCTCAGTGCCCTATTTTGCTATGACTGAGCTGATGTCCAACATGCAAGACAAAGTCCTCTTTACTTTTCTTTCTCCTCTCCTCAAGCAGAAGAAAGGACTTACTTTATTTGCTGAGAACTGTGCTACCTGGGGTTGGGGGAGGAGAGATGCAAGCACTCCGCTAGTCACCCTGGCTGGTGTCCCAGTAGGTTGTATGCCCTCCAGGTCTGCCAGCTCCAAGCCCAGCTCAGCACTATGATCTGCTTAGGAACTGCAGTCCCAATGACCCAGACTGCCCTTCACGTTTATTTAGAGTCCCAGAGCACTTTTGCCAACAGTGGCAGGGCTTGCTGGAACTCAGGTTCTGACTGCTGGGATGGGCAATTCCCCTCTGGCTAGGGCTGGTCTAAATGTCCCCTCTGTAGGTAGGCTTCAGCTGAGTTCAGCCCAGTTTTGCCTTCCACTGTAACAGGGCAACACTGAATTCAATGTGCTCTCCCTCCCTCAAGAGCACAGATTCTCTCTCCTTGCCATGAAGCTACTGCCAGGGGACTGGGGAGGGGTGATATCAGTGATTCGAGACGGTTTTTCCTACCCCCTTCAGTGCCTCTTTCAGCGATATGAAGTTAAAACTAGGTATTGATTGGTTACTCACCTGATTTTTGTTTTTTATGAAAGTGTTTTTTTGTGTCAATAGTTGTCAAAGTTGGTGTTCCTGTTGGGAAAATGATCCGTAGAGGATTCTATTCAGCCATTTTGCTTCATCCCTCCCTCTAGATTTGTTTGAGCTTTCCTCATGGTTTCAATAAGGTTATGTATTTTTGGCAGAAATACTATATAAGTGTCATGTTGTTCTTAGCAGTATTTCTCATCAGGAGGCACTTGATGACTATTTGTCACTGTGATATTATAAAGTACATGCTTTATTTGATCTCCAACCCATACAACTAAAATCCTTAGAATCCCCAAAGTCTTTTTGTATGCTAATGATTGACTGATGGTTGGCAGCTTCTAGGTAGCTTCAGGATGGGGGCTAGTCACTGCAAAAACTAAGGCAGGATTAGGAGGTTGAGACTTTCACCTCTGAGGAGGGTAGAGGAAAGTTAAGTTGATCATTAATGGCTAATGATTTAACCAATAGTGCCTATGTTATGAAGCTTCCATAAAAACCCAAAAGGACGGGGTTCAGAGAGCTTTCAGGTAGCCAAAACCATAGAGGCTCCTGGAGGATGGCTCACCTGGGGAGGGCATCCACATCCCCTTCCCATGCCTCAGCATATGCATCTCTTCATCTATACCCTTTGTAATATCTTTTATAGTGTACTGGTAAATGTAAATGTTTCCCTGCGTTATGTGAGCTGCTCTAGCAAATTAACCAAATCTGAGGAGGCGGTCATGAGACCCCAATTTATAACCAATTGTCAGAAGCACAGGTAAAACAACCTAGGACTTGAGACTGACATCTGAAGTGGGGAGTGGGAGGCAGTCTTGGAGACTGAGCCCTCAATCGTGGGATCTCCAGGAAGATACTCTCAGAAATGAATTGAATTGAATTAGAGGATATCCAGGTGGTGTCCGGTACAGAACTGCTTGGTGTGGCGGGGAGAGGGGGAACCCATACATCTGGTCACAGAAATATTCTGTGTTGTTGCAGTGTGAAAGCAGAGGAAAACCGTTTGAGTTTTCTCCACTCAGTCCCATTATTGGTGATGTTAACTTTGATCACTCAATTAAGGTGCTGTCTGCCAGGTTGCTCCCCTATAAAGTTACTAGTTTTCCTTTTATAATTAATTGGTAATTTGTGACTGGATAAGTTGAGACCATGTAAGTTTCCTGTTGTGTATGGGATAGTTTAGCATCCAATTGATTACCTGAATCAATTGTCACCTAATAATAGACTTTTTACTTTCCATTGCAGAGAAATAATTAAAAGAGGCAATAGTCAGAGACTCCTTGAATTCATGGTATATCATCTGTCTCTGGTAGACAGCTGAGCTGAGAACTCTAGGAACCATTCCCTGCAGACCAAAAATGAGAATTATGCTGGAGATTTTAAAGGAAGCAAACATTTCAAATTTGGAAGAACCTGCTGCTACTATGGGCTATTTGGCCATTAGTGAGAAGAGGTTCACACACTAGTTTAAATCAGTTGTTCAAATAGCTGAACTCTACCTGAAAAAAAAACTCACATATGCCTCTGGCTAAAGAATATTCCTGAGGCAAATCAAAGAGAACAGAAGACATACTAAGATCAAGTGTTAGCTTAAGATGCTCTGACCCTTAACATCTACCAAAAAAGAAAAACAAGGTGACCACAGGTCTAGGGCCAGTATGATTCTGACCTAGATTGAGAAGCGGCCCATCTGTGGTTTGTGCTCAGAGAGAAAAAGGGGATGTCTGCAAGGGACTAAGGATTCTATTGGTTCTAGCAGGAGTGGGACCCAAAATTCATCTCAGGCTGCGAGAATCTACTTTTGCAAATAGTGTTGGATGTTCTTCACCTTTTCCCTCCATGAGATGGGCAGCAAATTGCCTACTTACAGGGCTCCTTCAAGTCATACCCACTGTGTTAGGCACAGCATGGTGCTGGAAAACAAAAAACAGATAACACAAATAAGAAGACTGTAAGAAATTTTAGGGATAATTAGTACTTGTCGTTTTCAAGAATTTTTGTAATTTCTTAAATTCCCCTTTGCTTATTATAAGGTTTAAATTGTTTTGGTTTTGGTCTGCAGTTAATTAAGCATTCCTATGAGTTGGAGGCAGTACTGAACAAAAAGGTAAAGATATTTCAGGTATAGATTATAGACTTTAATGAAAGGGCAGCCTCACATGTGCTCAGGAAAGCTGAAGTAAGCATGGATTTGTTTATTTATTTATTTCTTTATATCTTTAACAGGGTTTTGTTCTGTGGCCCAAGCTGGAGTGCAGTGTTCTGATCATGGCTCACTGCAGCCTCAACTTCCTGGGCTCAAGTGATCCTCCCACCTCACCACCCAAGTAGCTGGGACTACAGGCATGTGTGCCACCAGGCCCAGGTAATTTTTTTATTTTTTGTAAAGATGGGGTCTCACTATGTTGCCCAAGCTGGTCTTGAACTCCTCAAGCAATCCACCTTAGCCTCTCAAAGTGCTGGGATTACAGGCATGAGTCACTGTGCCTGGCCCAAGTATGGATTTTTTTGCATTGATCTTTTGGAGCACACCTGTAAAATCAATTCAAAATTCAGTGTAAATGATTATCATATTTTAAAACAACTTGTGGAATAAGAGAGAATTACATCCACTGTGTGCTTAATGTATAATTTGGCCCTATCTAATCCTTAGAAGAATCATGTAATTTTTTATTTATGGAAGAGAAAACTAAAGTTCAAAAAAATGCTATGAACATGCGATGTGTAAGTTACAGGGCTACTGTAAAAGCCCAGATCTGATTTCAGAATCCTTTTCACAGTGCTATAGTGCTTACATGTTACTTTCATACTAAGAAGTATTTGAGAGTAACAAAAGAAAAGAAAATGAGAAAAAGATGATTTGTAAGGTAATTAAAAGATGCTAGTTGTACATCATTCGAATTTGAGTTTGGGTTATAAAAATCTTTGGTCCATGGAAAAAATTGTAAGTCCTTTGTTGCTATTATCTTTGCTTACTGTACAATAAATAAACACCAGGAAGAAAAATATTTCCATAGAGTTTGCTTATGAATTGCTCTTCTAGTCTTATTTTAAAAATTATTTTTCTGAGCCTTTGAACTGATTGAATTCTGGAGGAATTTATTCTATTCCTTAGAATTAAATCTTCAGATTCTTACAACACAAGTCCTTTGGTCTATGCTGAGTCAGTAAATTCTGTCTCCCAGGCAACTTTGTGTAAATCAAAGCTGAAGGTCAGACCAAAATTAATGCATTACATTAAAGTAAAATAGGATTGCTTTGTATTTCAATTTGTTCTATTTGGTTTTCAGTGTTTAAACGCCCCTATTGCCATTGTTGGTTATTCTCAATAGTTTGAATCTGTTGTTATTCAAAATCTAAAGAATTTTATGAAAGAAAAATTAAATTTTAAAAAGTTAAATAGTAGTTAAGCAAAATAATCAATCAAGTAATAAACCTGCATCTTCATAAGTAATGAGTGATTAAAATCTAAATAATGAGAAAATATTGCTCACTTATCAAGTGAGTAGATTTAGAAAATAGTATCCAGGACTGGTCATCAGGTGCAGAGAAATATTTCCTGTTTTGGCTCCACATTCCTATAATCCTACACACCCCTAGTTCAGGCCCTCATTATCCCCTGCCTGGACAATCTCAGCAACACACTTCTAACTTGTCTGCCTGATTACAGTATTGTATTTTTTAAATCCCATCTTCACACTGCAGCCTGAGATATACAGTATACCTGAAATATAATTCTAGCCATTTTACTGCTTCTGTTTCTCAGTCTCTCAGTTTCCAGGGTGGAATAGTTAATAATGTATCTGTAAAGAAATAGCTAAATGCATGGTTGCAGTTCAATTTTGCCATGGTTAGTACAGACAATACAAATCTCACTAAGTCCAAGATTTGTTGCTCTGACAGCCACAGGAAGCCAAATTAGAATTACAATGTTGCTTAATAAGCATGGAATTAGAATAGGAACATTAGTTATAGAATTCAAATGGCTAATGGAATCAGGTTAAAGAAGCTCGGCGCTCTCACCTCACCAGGACACTTTCATCAGCCTGATCATTCTCTGCCCTGACAATGCTTGAGTGGGTATTAGCCACTTTTCATTTTGGGTTTCCATTTTCTCTACTCCAGATAGAATTTACCTTTTTGTTTATACAGTCTCTCCAAATAAGGCATAATACCACTGCTTAGGGTTTTACTTATTAAATGTTAATCATATTCTAGACCTGCCTCTTGAGACTGCGGCCAGGTTATTTTGATTGGAGTTTTGGAGTATTCTCAAATTCTTTAGCTCTGCAATTCTACAAAGTCTCCAAGTCGATTCCTACAAGGTCACAAATTTATGCAAATAGTGCTTTGCATAGAGTAGGTACTCAACTATTGCTTAGGTATGGGGATAACCTAACTGGGGATAACTATTGCTTAGGTCTAGGGATGACTTAGACAGACACTGTTCCTGGTTTTTTGTTTTTAAGCCACTAAGAGTAGCTTTCTCAGAAGGCAATCTTATTTTTCTTACTGATAATTTCTTGATGTGCCTCTCACTGTTGACACTATTACCAAAAATAGACCATTTGGGAGGCTAGCTAAAAATTTTAAGTAGTCATTTTTTATTATAATAACTTCTCAATTTTATTTGGCTTTTAAAAAAATGTAGCAGTGAGGATGACCCTAAGTAGATAATTTTAGTTAACTTGTAGAATAATAACCCTTAATTTAAGTCAAAATGTTTGCGTTAGGGGTGTAGAGTTTGAAAGTTTTCATTAAATTGTATGCTACATTCATACACTCATTGCATTCTTCCACTGCCTGATAGTGTTCTGAGCCCTGTGTTCTAAGCAGCAATTGTTAAGAAATCCTTGTACTGGGCCAGGCGCGGTGGCTCACGCCTGTAATCCCAGGCCGTGGGAGGCTGAGGCAGGTGGATCATGAGGTCAGGAGATCGAGACCATCCTAGCCAACATGGTGAAACCCTGTCTCTACTAAAAATACAAAAATTAGCTGGGTGGGGTGGTGTGCACCTGTAGTCCCAGCTACTAAGGAGGCTGAGGCAGGAGAATCCTTGAACCCAGGAGGCAGAGGTTGCAGTGAGCTGAGATCATGCCACTGTACTCCAGCCTGGGTGACAGAGCAAGACTCCAACTCAAAAAAAAAAAAAAAGAAAGAAATCCTTGTACCATTTTGTATTTGAGGAAATGGCTAACTACAAAATACAACCTTGGTCTCACATGTTTGAAGCTGTCTCCATCCTTCCTCATAACTCCCATATGGCTCCTTTGTTTATCTGCATCTATAAAACCCCAAGCCTCTCCCTGTTCTTTGAGATGCTTTAATGTTTTTCATTAATGAGTGTTTTCCCTATTGCAATTGCCCAAATAAAATCATCCCCTTAATTGTCCAGCATTCCTTGTCACAAACCAAATCATAATGCTCAATGCCACTTTAACACAAAGTTGATGGGTTAAGTGAGTTAATACATGAGCGTATAGCACTTCGAATGGTGTCAGACACCTATTATATGTTCAACAATGTATTATCCATAATACCTAAATTATCTATAGGTACATAGGTATATATTATACATATATTAATTATTTATGTATAATTATAATAATTATTTTTAATTGTTATTAACTCCTAATCAGGAAAGACAGTTCAGAGAAATCTACTCATCCGTATATTTTATTTCCAGTGTTGCAATCTGAACTAAATTGACCACAGGAGGAGCAAGAAAAGGTCAAGTGAGTAACTGGGAGAACAAGGGTAGGAAAAGGAAAAATATATGGTTGGTTTTCTCCTATATTCCCAATGCTACTTCCAGATAATAGAGCCAGCACCCTCCCTTCCAATCTCATCATTTGAAATGTATATCTTTGGCCGGGTGCAGTGGCTCAAGCCTGTAATCCCAGCACTTTGGGAGGCCGAGGCAGGTGGATCACGAGGTCAGGAGATCGAGACCATCCTGGCTAACACGGCGAAACCCTGTCTCTACTAAAAATACAAAAAAATTAGCTGGGCGAGATGGCGGGCGCCTGTAGTCCCAGCTACTCAGGAGGCTGAGGCAGGAGAATGGCGTGAACCCGGGAGGCGGAGCTTGCAGTGAGCCAAGATCTCGCCACTGCACTCCAGCCTGGGCGACAGAGTGACACTCCGTCTCAAAAAAAAAAAAAAAAGAAAAAGGAAAAAGAAAAAAAGAAATATATATCTTCAGTCCAAATCTCTTCTCCCACTTCAAAGCATTATAGTTCTCCTCTAGCAAAATCTTCTTCCTTCTCCTTTGATACCTTCATCCTTCAACAGCATATTCTTTCTGTACACCAGTATCTTCTACATACTGAGGGCATTTCACAGCTCCAGTTTCTTTAGTTCATATTTCTTTCCTTCCTTGACTCTGTAGACCTTCATCCCCATTCCACTAGCCAAGCTCCTGCAGAGCCTTTACTTTGTTTTTCTCTTCACAATAACTGACCCCTGAATTCTTTAAATCAGAAATCCTTTAAGAAATTATCCTTTAAGATAATTTATTTTGTACATGCCACATTTCCTGCTTTTACCTCACAAAGATTAACTAGGTAGTCACCTTCATCATGACTTTAAGTTACCGAACCATTCCCTCTTTCTCAGGCTAACCTTTACCTCCTTGCCTCCCAACACCCTCTTCAAATTCCAGTGTATTTGTGATGTGTTCAGCTTCAGAGAAGAGAAACCATAACGAAAAGAGGCTTAAACCAGGCTAGTCTGATGGTAGTGGGTTATCAGAATTTATTAACACTGTTGTCACTAAAGTTGGTATATAACCCCCATTGCTAAATTGGACTGGATTTTAAGAAGAAAAAATAAATAAGTAAAAATTTTTAAAAAGTGGCTCAAATCAAAATTCTCTGAGAATAGGAAATGGTTAAAAGTAAGCTGAGATATTTATCATTTAGTCTTGGGTAGTCGCTTGAGGCACAGATTGTCTCCAGTGCTAAGCAGCTTTGTCTAGCTACCCACATGTAGCATATGAGTATGTGTGGTGAGACACGGAAAAGGGTCGGAAGCACTGGCCTAAAGAAATAGGAGTTTACTGGCTCATTTTGTTCCCAGACCAAACCGAGGGTCGGGCTACTTATTCTCATGGCCCAATAACAAGATGCAGATGAACTGGGAGAGAAGAGAGTTTATATCTGTAACCGGTTACAGGGAGAAGGCCTGGAAATTGTCACCGACCAAATCAAAATTACAAAATTTTCCAGAGCTTATATATATTCATCTAAAGACAAAAGTGATTAACTTCTTATAATCTATAACTAAGATGTGAATCCTGAAGACCTTCCTCTGGAGCCTCAGTAAATTTACTTAATCTAAATGGGTCTAGATCCTGGGGTGATTATCCTTATTTTGTCTACTGCTAAGCCATGGAGGTTTGGGGAGTTCCTTTAGTCCCCAGTAAACTTGTTTGTGGAAGTCTGGGGAGTTTCTTCAGACCCCCAATAAAACTTGTTTAATCCTAAATGGGTCCCATTAAGAAATTCCTTCATTACCTTACCATGCTTTAAGGCCCAGAAAAGGCCTAGGCAAAACTCTTAGTGGGCTTTTGTTACATTCCAGCCTTTGTATAAGGGCACTGGCTCTATCAGCTTTTAATATTTAACTTAACCACTCAGTTAGTACTGAAACAGTTGTTATGAAGGCCTGTGTTAGTGAGACCTGGCCTGCCACAAGGTGACACAAATCCCAGGGTAAAAGTTCTGGGCTGATACTTACAATGCCATTGGGCACCCATGCACTCTCTACCTTTTTGGTCTGCCATCCTTACTATACTGTCATTTTTCTTTTACTCTTTGCCTCATGGTACCAAATGACATCAGTGCCTCTAGGCCTCAAAACCACAAACCAGGCAAAAAGAAGAGAGGGAAAGTAATGGCACCAAATCACATTTGCTTATAATCCATTGGCTAGAAACATATCACATGGCCACCATAGTTTCAAGAAAGGCTGAGCAATTGAGTCTTTAGGTTTTACAGACACCCTAATAAAGTAAAGAAAAAGGCAGGTGGGAAATGGAGGGAGTGGAGTGGGCATTATGGGAGCTGTGATGGTTAATACTGTCAACTTGATTGGATTGTAAGATGCAAAGTATTGACCCTGGGTGTGTCTGTGAGGGTGTTGCCAAAGGAGATTAACATTTGAGTCAGTGGGCTGGGAAAGGCAGACCCACCCTTAATCTGGGTGGGCACAATCTAATCAGCTGCCAGCATGGCCAGATTAAAAGCAGGCAGAAGAATGTGGAAAGGCTAGAATGGCTTAGCCTCCCAGCCTACATCTTTCTCCTGTGCTGGATGCTTCCTGCCCTTGAATATCAGACTCCAAGTTCTTCAGCTTTGGGACTCAGACTGGCTGCCTTGCTCCTCAGCTTGCAGATGGCCTATCGTGGGACCTTGTGATCATGTGAGTTAATGCTACTTAATAAATTTCCCTTTATATATATATCTATCCTATTAGTTCTGTCCCTCTAGAGAACCCTAACACAGGAACCAACATATAGAATCTGACACACCACAACTCCAAAATGGCAATATTTAATACAGCCATCCCTAGCAGAAGTTCTACACCCTAGATTCTCCTAACCATGCAATGTACCTATGGCATCACACCCAACTCTGAATCTACCTCAGTGTGTGCTCCCAGCCTCTTACTAAAGAATGAGATGATAATGAGGAAAGACTGAGGTCAATTCCATTATTAATTCTCACACTCTAATTGAAATCCAGTGTATTTTAAGCTTCCCTTCCAGTGACATCCTAAAATAAACCTAATTGTAGTTATTATGCATCTTTCTTTTAAATGCCCATTGCTTTTCATCATAGGAAATAAAAACCTAATATTAAAGCTGTGTTGTGTCATATGTCATGCCAGAATCTCCTCTATGCTCTTAATGTCAATAGCAAAAGCAGAAAGAGCAGTAGGGCCATTTCAGGAACCCAGGCAAGTGGCAAAAACATAAAGACTGAGGAGAGGGCTATTGTGAGAACTCAAGTTGAAAGGGGCTGATCAGGATTGCAGCTATTATTTGGCAATGATATGAAGAGGTGAGACAAGGAATTAGGAGGCCTTGAAGTCCAACCAAGGAGAACTAATGAACTACATTATGCCCTAACTTGGTCTCATTTAAAGGCTTCTGGATCTGTCCCCAAAAGTGTGCCACAATTATTCTTAAAGTCACAGCACTCTGAATCCACCACATGACAGATTAATTCAACTCTTACCTCCACTGCATTTGCTCTTAAATTTCTCTTTCTTACCTTGGCATTTCATGATATTTCAGTATTACATTTCTAACTATTCACAGAATAACCCCACTCAGATGTTCATCATCTTCCCAGGAACATTACAGTGATATCTGGAGGAAAATGGGAAAGAAAGTCACCTACACTACCATCCCTATGGGCTCAGTTCCCATTTGTAGAGCATAAGCTATGAAGAACTCCTTGCACAAACTCCTAAGGGGAAGAAAGGGGCATGATGGTACCTTGAGCTCGAGCTTGAACTGAGTCTTGACACTTTGCTTTAGAAGAGTAAGAGCTGAAAGAACTGCCATTTCAAAACCGCCAACAGTTTTTTGTTTCACAAAAACATGGAAATAGATCAGAGACAACTGGCTACTTTGTTCTGATTAAACCTCTTGAATGTTATGTAAATGTACAGCAAAGGCAGAATTAGAAGAAGACAGGATTTTGTTTAGTTATGCAAAAGCTTTTTTACTTGGTAGACAAGAATTGCATTTCCACAGATTTAGTTCCCTTGAGGGAATGTCTCTCCTGATATTAAGACTCCTCTAAACCTGAAAATGGTTGCCTTTCTTGGGAGATGTGAGTTGAGGACATTGCTGGTATCAGATAAGGACCTGGGGACCAGAGGTTGAAGGAACTGCTTATGTAAGACACATTCTGTGCCCTGGGCATGAACAGTGCTGCTTTGAGCTCCAGATGGTGAAGTGTGATACTGAGTTGAAGAGGCAGCCTCCTCTGTCCAGAATCCTTAATACACTAACACTAAGGAGTGTCAGGTTTTAGAACCTCAGACCTGGAAATGGTATTCAATGCATTCTCTCCCCCTCTCTCTCTCTACCCCCCTTTCTCTCTCTCATTGTCTCTCTTTCTCTCTCACTCTCTCCCATTGTCTCTCTCTCCCCCCCCCGCAATTGTCTCTCTCTCTCTCTTTCTCCCATTATCTCTCTCTCTCTTTCCTTTGATCTATGCCCTCTCTGGTGTTTTATTATCTCCTACTGCAAATAGGCATTCTCCACAAGATCAAGAAAAAAAACTATTGGCATCTATTTTCATAAATTTCTAACTCTGGTATTCAAAAGTTAGTTCCATTTACAACATTCCTGGTAAAATACTGACTTGGGTCACATGACCTACCTCACCATAGGGAGAGGTATTCTCACTGACCTGGTCTGAGCCATACACCCAAGGAGATAACCTTTGCCACTAGAAGAAGTGATGGGAGTTGACCAGTAACCTGACTAACGTACTTGACAACTAAAAACAAAAGCTAGCACTTGCAGTATGTGAAAAGCTGAAAAAATATTTTATCCCAAGTCTGGGCATATATCCATAGCTTCAGAGCCCCATCTGTGCTCCCTTGTACTCTCAGACAGGCCCTTAAGGAAAGAAAGAACAGGCATGTTGTCCACTAGCACCAAGAAGGACACACAAATATTCGTGAATGAAGACATGAATAAAAGTACCAAATGCATTGTTCCCTAACCCTGGACCTTCCCCTTAACCACTTTGTTCACTCTGCTCTTATTCTTCATGTGATGAGGTCACTTAGGGCAGAGGAGACAGGTAGGAGCAGTGTGGTCTTGCTTGTCCTGAGTTGTGGCTCAAAAATAAGAGAAAAGGTTTGAGAGACATAATTCATCTTCAACGATATAAACTTGAACAATTTAATCCTTATAAGTCTGTAAAGTAGAAATCCAAGATTTTGGATTTTTAAATGCGTTAGTTGGTATGAGTGTGATCAAATTTAAACTGCCTATAGAGTCAGATAAACTTAATATTTATCATTGATATTCAAAAATATCAGGAAAACTAACTTTTTAAAAGAGAGAAAAACAGTTTGATTTTATAACAATAATATAATTGCAGTCATTAAAAAATGTCTTACTACAGATTCCTAATTATCATTCAGGACAATAAAAATTATGCATTATGATTAAGTACGTGTCAAATTTACTTTTGCAAATTCTATGTGCTTCTGATGCTTAGTTCTGAAATCTCGTCAAGATTTAAATCTGCCCACAGTTGTAAAATGAAACAAAACAAAACAAAAACCCAAAACTGGAGAAAGCCTAGGTTAGTATGTCATGAGTACCTCATTGTTGTCTAATGTTACATGTCTTTGTTTTACTTTCCCAACTAGATTGCAAACTTCTTAAGATGTTTTACATTTGTGATGAAATAATTCTAGGTTGAGAATGGATACCAAGACTATTTAGAATTCCTGATACAGACGAGAAAAAACATCCTTCAAACCAGTGCTTCTTAAGCCTATCAGACCTAACACGCTGTGTTTAGAACAAATGCTTCGAAGTAACCATTTTATTATCCTGAAATGCAACTCATTGTTGGCATGACGAAGAAGCATACAATTTCACTATAAAAAGACAATTTAGTACCCTGTCTATAATACAAAAAAAGGAATTAAGTTTAAAATAAAATAATACATTTTATTGTTGTAAATTTATAAGCACAGCTAAACAAGAAGACCTATAAAGTAGGTCGATTCTTGCACCTATTACCATGAAAAGTTTGCAATTAAAAGACATAAGAAAATATTCAGCTGAAATGTGGATACTTTTCTTTATATTTGTTTGACATTTGAAATCACCATGAGAGAGGCAATAAATGCTAACTGATCAGAGTAAGTTATACCAGCAATTCAAATACCAGGGGTAGAGTTGGATGTCAGTGACAGGATTTTCCAAAATGGTGAACAACTCTTGAAAAGATTTACAAGAAAAAACTACAATTTTCCCTAGATTTGCCCCATAGTTGCATTCCTAAAAAATTTCAAGCATATAAAAATCTTCTGAACATACTTTCGTTCATAGGTAGAATGGTATTGGATTCTAGGCTCAGAAAATTATGAACAGGCTTTCCAAGTCATAAATATGCAGTGAGACATCTAAAAGTGGTGCAAGACCCAGAGCAGTTTTGTGTTTAATGAGACTGTTTCTCATAGTACAGGGTATTTAAGATGCATAGCTCCCAATCACTAAATGCCAGTAGTGCCACCCAATCATTGTGACGAAAAAACATCTCTCACAAATTCTAAATACTTTCTAGGATAGTACCTTTTGAGAATTACTTCATTAAAGTTTGCAATAAGTTTCTACCTACTAAGAGATGGAAAGTAAAAGCCCTCAGCCTGAGAAATTAGGAGTTCTGTTTGTAATGTAAATGGCTATATCTTTTGACAAATCTATGCCTGCAGCAGATTGTTTCCAATGAGATAAACTTGCACCAAATATATTATTGCTAGTTCTGTGTGTGTGTGTTTGTGTGTGTGTGTTTGTGTGTGTGTGTGTTTGTGGGAGAGAGAGAGAGAGCTTATGTTGCTCAAATGAAAAGAAGTCAGGAAGACAAAGCAAGATCTGGAAATTTGTGCAGACTGCTTCCCATTTCAACAAGACTGTAAAGCAGCTAGATTGGGTTTGACCCACACTGATGTAATGTAGTAATGTGGTCTCACACAAGTTATTTTTCAAGACTAAATAACCCACATTTGGAAATTGTACTGCCTGCTCCACCACAGAGTACTCATTTTGGGAAAGCCAAAGAATAAGACCACATATCAGAGGGTAGGGTTTACTGCACCATGTTCCCATTGTTAATTTTCCTGGGAACAGGCCATCATGACAAAGGAAAAGACTGAAACAGTAGTTCTTAGAAGAGGTGAAAGGAAAAGGTTTTTCTTTTATGGCAGTCAGAAATTAGGGGACTTGGCTTTGGAAAGGGGCAGCAGGTTTCTGTTGAGAAGTAAACTGTTTCTGCAGAATTAGAGCAGGCTAATTAGATGTGGGACAGAAAACAAACATCTGCCACAATAATTAAGCCAGGATATCAGAAAAAGGAGCTCAGTAGGATATACTTAGGAAAGGGCTTCAGCCTACTTACTTTGAGACCTGCCAGTTGTCCAGTGTTAAGTTATCTGTGTTGTTATCAGAATCAAACATTAAAAACATACAGCCTATTCTTATCCATTGTTTTGGAGAACTGAGAAAGGGTCAGCATGTTGGAGAATTGAGGAGACTCAACAGATCAGATGAGAAGGCTAATACTCTCATCATGGGCAGAGGGTTTAAAAGCTGGGACCAATAATTCAAACTTTCATATAGTACTTTCCACTTCACAACTGTTGGAGCAGCAAAGTTTTGGGAGAACTGCTCCATGACAAAGCACCTTCATTAACTCCTTTCACTTGGAATTCCTAAAGAGCATACCTGTTACCTTCTCAGCTACCCAGAAGCACAGAAAATCATTTAAATTCATCCTAATACCAATAGAAATAGAAATAGAGAATAGTTTTTCCTTTACTGTGGTTTGGATGTTTGTTCTGTTCAAAATTCATGTTGAAATTTAATTGCCATTGTAACAGTATTAAGAGGTGGGACTTTTGAGATGTGATTAGGCCATGAGGGCTCTGCCTACACGAGCCAGCTTAATGCCATTATAATAAGGCAAATTTGAACCTCTTTTGCTTCTTTGTCCTTTTGTCTCCCTCCATCTGATGATGCAGCAAAGTCCTTGCCATATGCCAGATCCTTGATCTTAGACTTCCCAGCCTCCAGAGCTGTGAGAAAATAAATTTATGTTCGTTATAATTTACCCAGTTTCAGGTACTCTTTTATAGCAGGACAAAATTAACTATGGCATCCTTCCTCAACACAAAGTTAAGAATCAGAAGATTCTTAACTTCCCTTTGTCTTGCATCTTTATATTTAGGTCTTGAATAAATAGCAGTAGATGAAAGGAGGAATAAAAACACTTTTTTTTTTTTTTGAGAAAAAATCTTGCTCTGTCACCCAGGCTGGAGTGCAGTGGTGCAATCTCGACTCACTGCAACCTCCGCCTTCTGGGTTCAAGCGATTCTCCTGCCTCAGCCTCCCTAGTAGCTGGCACATGCCACCACGCCCTGCTAATTTTTTTTGTATTTTTAGTAGAGACAGGGTTTTGCCATGTTGGCGAGGCTGTTCTCTAACTCCTGACCTCAGGTGATCCGCCCGCCTCGGCCTCCCAAAGTGCAGGGATTACAGGCATGAGCCACTATGTCTAGCCTAAAAAGCACTTTTTAAAGAACTTAATGGCTTCTAACTTTCTTCCTGAGCCCTAAATATCCTTGAAGAAAAATAATAAGCTAAATAATAGGATTAAAAACATTAATTGGAGTTTTAAATGAAGCTTAAAACAGGAAAAGTATATATCTTTGCTAAAGAAAAAATTTAGTTAATAGGTACAAAGAAGAGGTTTCAAATAGAAATTTAAAATGAAAATTAAAACAACAAAAATATAATTTTTCACCTATTAGATAGATCATTTAAAAGGTTGATAATGCCAACATTGCTGGTAGTAGATTAGCATTGTATATCAGATTTTAAATGAGTGGCAATTTTAGCATCGAGAATGTAGCCTAAGGAAATAATTGGAGAATCCCCAAGACCACCTTCAGGTTCAGTAATTCACTGAGAGGACTCACAGGGCTCAGCATATGTTCATACTCATAATTTATTATAGTGAAAAAATACTAAGCACAATCAGCAAAAGGAAAATGTGCATGTGGCAATGTCCAGGGAAAACCAGGCACAAGCTTTCAAAAGTCCTCGCCCAGAGGAGTCACACAGGATATGCTTAATTTCCCCGGCAACAAGTTACAATAACTTATGTGAAACACCAACCACAGAAGCTCTTGAGATACTCAATGCCCACGGTTTTTACTGGGGGTGGATCACATAGGCAACCTTTGCTTGGCATGTACCAAAATTCCAGACACACAAGGAAAATAGGTGTTCAGTAAAAACCATATTGTTTATACAAAAAGGTTAGGCATAGTGAGCTACTATTATCAGTTAATAATAGGAACCCTTGCAAAATCTGTTACCAGACATCAACCAAAAGTCAAATTTATAAACAGGCCTTTCTAAGGACAGGAATTCAGTCCTGTTATATTAACTATTTTCAGGAAGGCACATATCAAAAATAAATGTTGAAAAATGTTAATCAGAGCACTTTTAATACTAGTTTTTCTAAAAACTGGGGAAAAACTATATTTCCATTAATAGGTGCTTATTAAATAACACATTATGTCTCCATAAAATAAAAAAAAATAGCTCTCTCAAATGAATACAAACATGTATTCATGGCCGGGCATGGTGGCTCACACCTGTAATCCCAGCACTTTGACAGGCCAAGGCAGGTGGATCACCTGAGGTCAGGAGTTCGAGACCAACTTGACCAACGTGGAGAAACCTCGTCTCTACTAAAAAAATACAAAATTAGCCAGGTGTGGCGGCAGGTGCCTGTAATCCCAGCTACTTGGGAGGCTGAGGCAGAGAATTGCTTGAACCCGGGTGGCAGAGGTTGCAGTGAGCTGAGATCACACCATTGCACACATGCCTGGGTAACAAGAGTAAAACTCCATCTCAAAAAAAAATTATATATATTCATTAACATATAATATTCAACTTTCTACTTCTCATCTTCATTTATATATTGAATTAGCCATATATTTATTATATCTAAAACCCATAATTTTCCTCCTTAAGCCACCAGCTTCACCCATACTCTGCTCCATCTCAGTTTTAGTCAGTCCATTGTTTTTGTTGCTCAGACTAAAAACAGTAGACAGGTTCCTAATTCCTCTATATTTTTCATATATCACATGCAATTTATCAGCAAATCCTAGTGGATATACCTTCAAAATGTATCCAGAATCTTACCACTTCTCCTCATCTCCTTTCCTACCACTATGGTCCAAGACACTGTCATGTACTAGGATGTTATTGCAATGGTGTCCAAGGCTCCCTCTGGTTCTATCTTTAGTCCTTGTGGCATAAACTTATAGGCCTCCAACCAATTTGTTTCTCTTTTTTTCTTTTTTAATTTTTTTCTTTTTTTTTTTTTTTTTGAGGCAGAATCTCACTCTGTCACCCAGGGTGGAGTGCGGTGGTGCAATCTCGCCTCACTACAACCTCCTCCTCCCAAGTTTAAGCTATTCTCTTACCTCAGCCTCCCGCGTAGCTGGGACTACAGGCACGTGCCACCATGCCCAGCTAATTTTGTGTATTTTTAGTAGAGGCAGGGTTTCACCATGTTAGCCAAGATGATCTCGATCTCCTGTCCTTGTGATCTGCCCGCCTCGGCCTCCCAAAGTGCTGGGATTACAGGTGTGAGCTACCACACCCGGCCCTTTTTTTTTTTTTTTTCTTAAAAAAAACTTAGGCTGTACGCATGGTCATCACCTCTTCCCCCATTAGGGACTGTATTTTCAGTCTCACTTGAAGCAAGTTGTGGCTATATGATTAAGAAGGATGGGATGTGAGCAGAGGTGAAGTGTGCAACTTTTGGTTCATCTCTAACGTAAAAAACAAGCCATTTGTCCTAGAAATTCTCTCTTCCTCTTTTCTGCAAGATGTCATGATCCTGTGAACACAAGCAAGATAAAAACATGATTGAAAGGATAGGGAACAACAAAACAGATGTAATCTGGTCCCTGACTGACCACATGGAACAGAACCACACTACCAACATCCCAAGAAGTAAACCTTATTCAAGCTTCTGTAATTTGGCAGGTCTCTTTGTTTCAGCATAACTACTGCCATGACCCCAATACACTCCCCTGTATTTATTCTCAAAACAGTAGTTTATATGATTCTAGTTGAATCATGTTAGTTGAATCATGTTATTTCTCTATGCAAAATTCTTGAATGACCGTTCAGCTTATTCAGAATAAAAGCCAAGGTCTTAACTAGGTCCCAGGCAATCTTGTCCTCCCAGGTCTGTTTGGCCAGTTTCTGTTCATATTCTCCCATTCCGCTGTAGCCATAGGGGTCTGTTTGGCACTCTTTGAAGGTGCCAGGCACTCTCCCATCCCATCACAGCTCCTTTGCAGTTGCCGTTCTCTCTGCCGGAAACTCTCTTTGTCTAGAAATCCACAAAGATAACTCCCTTACCAACTCTGAGTTTTTCCTCAAACATTATTTTCTCAGTGGACCTTCCCTGACCAACCAACACTTGCACACTCCGTGTCTTTCCTGTCTTCCTGTTCTCTGTAGCCCCTATTGCTTTCTAATATATACTATAACTTACTTATGATATAATTTATTTATGTAATATTACTTTCCCTTCAAAAGTAAGCTGTATGAAGGCAAAATAATTGATTATGTTTACTGATAAATTCCAAGCACATGAAATAGTTCCTGACACATGGAAGATGAATAATAAATGTTTTTTGAATAAACATGTCAATAGGAATGCTTTTGTCTACAAATAAAAAAAATTAACAGAAGCTTAAAGCATATAAATACACTTATTGTTTTTTGTTTTTGTTTTTGTTTTTGTTTGAGACAGAGTTTCGCTCTTGTTGCCCAGACTGGAGTGCAATGGCTTGATCTTGGCTCACCACAACCTCTGACTCCCGGGTTCAAGCGGTTCTCCTGCCTCAGCCTCCCGAGTAACTGGGATTACAGGCATGGGCCACCATGCTGGGCTAATTTTGTATTTTTAGTAGAGACGGGGTTTCTTCATGTTGGTCAGGGTGGTCTTGAACTCCCAACCTCAGGTGATCTGCCCACCTTGGCCTCCCAAAGTTCTGGGATTATAGGCATGAGCCACTGCGCCTGCCCCACTTATTGTTTATGTTACAGGAAAACCTGGTTAGTGTCACAGATTGTCTACATTAGGTCATCACTACAGTGCCAATAATATTTCTCTTTATTTTCGCAAGATGGCTGCTGTAGCTGCAAACAGTACGTCTTCATACAATACAACCTCAAGAAATTGAAGGAGGGGAAAAAAGTGCTCTTACATGTCTTTTTTCAGGATGGTAAATCTTTCCCAGATGTCTTCCAGTAGACTTCCTCTTAGGTATCATTGACCAGAGTGGCATTACACTGTCATTTCTAGACAAATTACTGGCAAGAGAGAATGGATAGCTATAATTATTATATACACCAATCAAGATTTATCCCAGGGGCTGAACAAAATGCTATCTAAACAAAATTAGAATTCTGTTAACATAAATGTAGGAGACATGGTTGTTGGGTTGGCAGCCAAGAGTCTGCCTGAATGACATACAAATGAATATTGTTTATTGCAAAATCATAATTATATAATAAGGTTACCTTTTATAATAGGAATTATTTGAAGGTTATCTTTTAATGTTTAATGTAATTAAATAGGAAAAAGCACTCCGGAATGATAGTGTATCAGTTAAGATTGCTTTTAATCGCATGTAACAGAAACCAGGTTAAAATTTAAATGCTTAATCAGAAAGGTTTTTTTCCTTATAACAAGAATTTCCACAGTAGGCAGTTCAGGACTGATCAAAGGGCTTCATGATGCCATGAGGGACTCAGGCTTCATTATGCCAGACTGCATGCAATTTTTGTCTTTTGGGCCAAAAAAAAATGACTGCACTCCTAGCATATTTGCACACTATGTAGACAAGAGGTGGTTGCTAGGCAAGTCAGCCGCCTTCCCAGTAGTGCGTACTCAGTGATTCCTGCTTGCATCTCCTTGGCCAGAACTGGTTCTCGGGGCCATTGCTTGTCTGGGGAGGTAAGTATTTTAGCTAGATCCAAACAAAAATTTGGATCTCTTATTAAGAAATAAGAAGAGAATGGATATTTGATAGGCGAGTAGTGTCTACAATTTATGTTTACCAAATATATTAACTGTGACTACCATTGAGTGGTGAAATTACAAGTGATTCTTGTATCTTATTGCATTGCCTGAGTTGTTTTCAAAATATATGTTCTTTTTTAAAAAAAATTTGGAAATAAGCATAATAAAGCTATTTTGATTTGGCAGGGGAAAGTAGAAAGTTTAGAGATTTTTTCCTATAGACTGCACCAAAATATTCCTGACCTTAAAATGTCTGCTCCAAATGATCATGTCAAAATATTCTTACCAAATATATAACTTTGGACATATACTCTCAGAGCCTCAGTTAACTTGTCAATAAAATAAGGACATTATAACTACTCCCAAAGTTATTGTAAAGTTTAAATGAGATAATGTATATAAAATATTTAGCACAAATGCTCACTATATGGTAGCTTTTATTAATAGTACTTAAGATCGAGTGTAGTGGCTCACACCTGTACTACCCACACTTTAAGAAGCCGAGGTGGCAGGATCACTTGAGCTCAGGAGTTTTCGACCAGCCGAGGCAGCATATTGGGACTTCATCTCCACTGAAAATAAAAAAAAAATTAGCCAGGTGTAGTGGCACATACCTGTAGTCCTAGCTACTCAGGAGGCTGAGGTGGGAGAATCACTTAAGCCCAGGAGGTCAAGATGGCAGGTATTTATGTATAAATACCTAAATACATAAATAAATAGTACTTAGATACATGGTAGTTGTAAAATAGTCTTTAAATTAACTATATGTTTTATTGACTTTACTTAGCTATATCTGTTATATTAGCTCATCTTTGAGTATTTACTATGTAACAGAAACTGCTAAATATCTTACTTATATTGTCAATTAAACCTCAAAATAATCTATGAAATAGATCAATTATTATCTGTATTACACAGATGGAAAAAAAACTATGACTTAGGGAGGTTAAGCAAATTGTTCAAGATTATATAAGGCAAAATGTGGCAAAGCTTAAATTTAGAGCTAGGCAGTTTGACACAAATTTTTCATCCTTAACCAATCTCCTACAACATGAATCTGAAAGTCCTCTATTTTAAAATCATGAAAAATCATTAGCCTGCTTATAAATCAATTCATCTAAGAAATTACTTTGGCTATTTTAATTTGCAAGTCTAGCAGAAAGAACTGTAGAATCAGCCAAAACACATCCAGAAATTCAAACCTTGTCATTGCAGCTTTTATTAATGATGGCACCCCGGTTAATAGTTCTGCTTTAAACAATTTTTATAAATTCTCAAATAGTATGGATTCATACATTTTATAAAAATACATACAAATGCAAAATTTTCAAGTTAATTCATTTACAATTTGGCTAAATTACAATTTGGCTAAATCAGTCTAGAAAACTAACACTGCTATGAAAAAAGTCAAGTAATCCATAACAAAAGAGCAATATAAATAGATACTCTTTCTCAGTTATTGTACTGGCATAACTAGTTGTATTAACTGCTCTCATGACTTCATTCATAAGTATAAAATTAATAAAATGAGAGAAGAATAAAAAATAATGAGGTTTCAGTTTTAAAAATACTAACTGAAATCATTAGACAAATGATTTATAAGTTATCTTAGCTGAATCTAAAAGAAATATATTTCTCAGCAAAATACAATTCAGACAATTTTATAGTAAGTATCTCTCTAAGGTTACTGCAATTTACCATCACAAATAAATTGAGTTCTGTAAAAGTTAATGACTGTCTGATACTTCCTGCTGTCTAGAAGAAAACCAGAATACAGGAGCAAATATATTACAAAAAATGATTTTTAAAAAATGCTTATGAGGTAAAGCGGTATACAGAAGAGTGAAAGATTATATGCAGGAGTCAATCAGAAAAGCTTTACATAGGATATAGCATAATACATCTCTGAAAGATAAATAGAACTTTTTCAGATAATTTCCACAAAGAAAAGCAGTCCAGGCAGAGGGAGCAATATAAGCAAAAGCATAGAGAATATAAAATAATGTGGTGATTTTGAGGAATTGCATGTTCTTCAACACTCCTAAACATAAATTTTGAGGAAAAAATGACATGAGCTGTTAGAGATGAAGCAGGTGATTCACAGAGGATCTTTTTGGCCATATTGTAGTTTGAGCCTTATCCAAGGTCATTGGGAGAGACACTGAAAAATATATATCAGTGAAGTCATGTGGTCATATGGCATTTAAGTAATCATTTTTATCATACTGATGGAAGACCCTTGCATCATTATGATTTTTTTTTTTTTGCTTCTAGTAGTACATTTAGCATTAAAATATTTTTGATATAGTATAGCTTTACCAGTTTTGTTTTGGTTAGAATCCGCATGTTCTAGAATTTTTAACCATTTTACCTTCATCTTTGCAGCAAATAGTTAGAAACCTTTTCCTCAATCTAATAATATATGTTTTTTTCAGATGGAGTCTCGCTCTGTCGCACAGGCTGGAGTGCAGTGGGGCGATCTCGGCTCACTGCAACCTCTGCCTCCGGGTTCAAGTGATTCTCCTGCCCCAGCCTCCTGAGTAGCTAGGATTACAGGCACGCACCACCATCCCTGGTTAATTTTTTTATTTTTAGTAGAGACAGAGTTTCACATGTTGGCCAGGCCGGTCTCAAACTCCTGACCTCAGGTGATCCGCCCACCTTGGCCTCCTAAAGTGCTGAGATTACAGGCATAAGCCATTGCACCCGGCCTCAATCTAAAAATTTTAGTCTGTAATTGGAATATTTATCCATTAATATTTAATGTAATTTTACCAGTATTATTATGATTTATTTTTTATTTGTCCCACCTGTTCTATATTTATTTTTTCTTTCCATTCTTTTACTCTTTGGAATTAATGAAGTGATTGTTGCTATTTATTTCCCCCTTCCCACTATTTGCTTATTGGTTATATGCTTTTTCTTATTTCATGGGTTATGTTAAAGCAGGGTTTATCAACCATGTTACAAGTGACATTTTGGACTGAATAATTCTTTCTTGGGTTTGGGGAGGGCCATTCTGTGTATATTGTAAGATTTTTAGCAGCATTCATGGATTCTACACATTAGATACCACTAGCACCACTCTCCCTCCCCTAATTATAATAATAAAAAATGTCATTAGACATGAATGAATGTCCCCTGGGGGACAAAATGTCCTCTCTTGAGACCCACTGCTCTAGATCTGGGATGTTCAATATGTTAGCCAGTAGTCACATGTGAGACCTTGACATGTGGTTAGTATAAATTGAGATATGTTATAAAAGGTAAAAAGCTCTAGATTTTGAAAACTTAATATGATTGAAAAAAAACAGAACTTTAGAACACCTCACTTTAACTCTGTTAACTATTCCTTTCCTCTTTTTGTGCTATTGTTGTCAAGGCATTTTTGGTTTGGTTTGGTTTAGTTTTCAGAGACAAAGTCTTACCCTGTTACTCACGCTGGAGTGCAGTGGTGTGATCATAGCTCACTGCAACCTCAAACTCCTGGGCTCAAGCAATCCACTTAAGCCTCCTGAGTAGCTAAAACTACAGACATGCTGCCATGTCTGGCTAATTTTTTCTTTCTTTCTGTTTTTTTTGTTGTTTTTTTTTTTTTTTTTGTGGAAATGGGTGTCTTGCTTTGCTGCCCAGGCTGGTCTCCAGCTCCTGGCCGCAAGAGATCCTCTCACCTAGGTTTCCCAGTTGGATTAGGATTACAGGCATGAACCACCATACCTGACCTCAAGTATTCTAATTCTATAATTATACATGCCATTTGACATTAATAATATTGTTCTATATCGCTAATATTCACCTACATTTGACCTTTTACGTTGCTGTCTTTACTGCTTCCTGAATTTTCATGCTTCTATATGGAATCATTTTCTTTCTGATTGAAGAATTCCCTTTATTATTTTTTACTGCATACCTACTATTGATTAATTCTCTCAATTTTTGTTTTTCTTAAAGTCTTTCATTACAGCTAAGTGAATTTTTACATATGAACATATTCACATAACCACAACCCAGATCATGGAATAGTTTCAGCACTATCAAAGGCTCCCTCACGCCTCTTCTAATGAATACTTCCCCAAAAGGAATACTATCCTGACTTCTATAAACATTAATTAGCTTTGCCTTCTTTTGGCATTCATATAAACAGGCTTATACAGTAGCCTTTTGTGCCTAGTTTCTTTTGTACAACACTATGTCTATGAAATTTGTCCATTTTTGTAGTACCCTTTTGTGCCTAGTTTCTTCTGTACAACACTATGTCTATGAAATTTGTCCATTTTTGTAGCAGGTAGCAGTAGTTTTCTGAATAATATTACATTGTATCAATACACCACAGTTGGTTTTTCCAGTATCACATTGCTGTATCATTGTTCCCAGATGTATGTGATTATAAATAAAGCTGCTATGAACTTTCTTGTACATGTATTTGGTGAACACAAGCACTCAATATACTACGAATAAAATTGCCGGGTCTCATGGTAAACTCCTTAGTAGATACTGCCGAACAATTTCCAAAGTTGTTGTACCAATTTACATTCCCATCAGCAATGGATGAGAGTTCCAGTTTCTCCACATCATCACTTAACAGTTTGGGATAGTAAGGTTTTTTATTCTTAGCTTTTCTGGTGTATAACAGTCTTTTGGAGGATATGTATTGTGAACATATTCTTCTGATTTTTGGCTTTTTTTTTCTCCTTGATGTCTTACACTGAACATAAGTACTTCATTTTTAAAAAGTCTAATTTTAAAATTCCTAAATGTAATTTTAAAAAACAGACTTTCTAATTTTTCAAAGTCTGTTTGTTCTGGTTATTATGTTTTGTTTAAGAAATAATGGCTTATCCCAAGATCATTAAGACAGTTTCTTATAACTTAATCTAGAAATCTTATTTAACTTTCACATTTAGGTCTATGATTCATCTTCTTTTAATTTTGAAGGACATTTTCGCTAGTTTGGAATTCTAAGGCATTTGCTTTCATTTGTTTACAGAAGCTATTCTAGTGTTTGTCATTTCCATTATTTCTGTTGAGAAGTCATATTGTTGCTTCCTTAAAAAGACTTTTTCTATCTTTTGGGTGCTTCTAAGATTTTTCTCTGTGTTTGGTTTTCAGCAGTTTGACTGTAATGCTCCTATATATGGTTTTCTTTTAATTTATCCTGAATGGAGTTCATAACCCTTCTAGATTCTGTGACCTGATATCTTCCATAACTTTTAGAATATTTGGGTCAACATCTCTCCAAATATTGCTTCTGCTTATTCTCTTTCCTTTTCTTCTGGGACTCAAATTACATGTACCTCAGAATGTGTCACCATGTCCCACAATTTTCTTATGCTGTTTTCCGCATGTCTAACCTCTTTTTCTCACCATAATTCAATCTGGATATTCTTTTCTGTCCTTTCTTCCAGTTTATTTATTCTCTTTTAAACCATGTTTAATCTGCTATTAAGCCCGTTTACCAAATTCTTGTTTGAGTTACTATAATTTTTGCTTCTACAATTTCCACAAAATTTTTAATAGACTCCAGTTTTCTATTGAAATTCCTTATCTTTTCATATTTTTTTCTTGAACATATTAATTGATAGTTATTTTAAAGATCATAGGGCCAGGTGCGTTTGCTCACATATGTAATCCCAAGACTTTGAGAGGCCAAGGTGAGAGGATCCCTTGAGGCCAGAAGTGTGAGACCAGCCTAGGTAACAGAGTGGGACCCTGTCTCTATAAAAAAAATTTAAAAATTAGCTGGGAGTGGTGGTGAGTGTCTGTAATCTCAGCTACTCTGAAAGCTAAGACAGTAGGATTACCTGAGCCCAGGAGGTAGAGGTTGCAGTGAGTCATGATCACACCACTGCACTCCAGCCTGTGTGACAGATCAAGACCTTGTCTCAAAAATAAAAAATAAAAATAAAAGAAGCCCATGTGCAATAAACACAATATGTGGATCTCTATGTGTTTGTTTGCCTGTTTCTTTTGTTGTTTGTTTGTTTTGATACAGAATCTCACTCTGTTGCTCAGGCTGGAGCTCAGTGGCACAATCTCAGTTCACTGCAACCTCTGCCTCCTGGGTTCAAGCGATTCTTCTGCCTCAGCCTCCTGAGTAGCTGGGATTACAGGTGCACACCACCATGCCCGGCCAATTTTGTATTTTTAGTAGAGGCGGGGTTTCACCATGTTGGTCAGGCTGGTCTCGAACTCCTCACCTTGTGATCTGCCCGCCTTGGCCTCCCCAAGTGTTGGGATTACAGGCATGAACCACTGCGCCCGGCCGCCTGTTTCTTTTTATATATTTATTTATTTGAGACCACAGGCATGTGCCACCATACTCAGCTAATTTATTTTTTTCAGAGGTGGGGTCTTCCTATGTTGCCCATGCTGGTCTTGAACTCCTGGCTTCAAATGATCCTCCTGCCTCTGCTCCCCAAAGTGCTGGGGTTACAGGTATGAGGCATCGTAACTGGCCGGTTTTTGTTTTTTTCTTGTGATGTCATTTATTCTGTGTCCTGGTATGCCTACAATTTTCTACTAAATATTGGACATTGTGTATGAAAAGTTATAGTAATAACTTGAAGCTTTCAATGATGTTTTCTTTCTCTGGAGATTACTTTTTATTTTTCTGGTAGGCAGTCGAACAGAGCTAGATCACCTGAATATATTCTGTGATTGTACTGATTCAAAGCTAAGTTTCTTTTTTAAAAATTAAACTTAATTTAATTTAATTTTTTTGTAGAGATATGGTCTTGATATGTTGCCCAGGCTGGTCTCAAGCTCCTGGCCTCAGGCAATCCTCCCGCCTCTACATCCCAAAGTGCTGGGATTACAGGCATGAGCCACCATGCCCAGCCTAACAGCTGAGTTTTAGTCTTTGCAATGGCTCTGTATTTTCAGTTTACACCACTCCTAGGATTAACCTTCCATAGGTTTCACTAAAAAATCTGGAGTGTTTACAAGAGTCATTTGCCTTGGATGGATGCTGAACTCCAAATTTTGTCTCCCCAGTATCATAAGACTGATAAAAATTCTGCTTAATGAATCTCTTGGTCAATGCTTTCTGTTTGATTTCTTTTTTTTCTTTCTTTCTTTTTGAGACAGAGTTTCACTCTTGTTGCCCAGGCTGCAGTGCAATGACGTGATCTCGGCTCACTGCAACCTCCACCTCCAGGGTTCAAGTGATTCTCCTGCCTCAGCTTCCTGAGTAGCTGGGATTACAGGCATGTGCCACCATGCCCAGCTAATTTTGTATTTTTAGTAGAGACGGGGTTTCTCCATGTTGGTCAGGCTGGTCTTGACTCCTGACCTCAGGTGATCCGCCTGCCTCAGCCTCCCAAAGTGCTAGGATTACATGCGTAAGCCACTGTGCCTGGCTTTCTGTTTAATTTCTAATCCCCTCATTCTATACCACCCACAATCAGCAAATTCCTTGAGGGGATAAATAACAAAGACTGTTAGGATCATCTCAATTTCTGTGTCTTCTTTCCAAGATCTTGGTTGATGGGTTCCTAGTTCCCAGTTGCCTAGTTCTCTGATATTTTCAAACCAAATTTTTTTATTTCATTCAGTTTCTTTTAAAGCTGTTGTTGACATTGGGGGTAGGTCTGATAAAAGTTAGTCTATTTGCTTAAAAGAGAATTACCAAGAGGATATCAAGATACCTAGTGTTAGAAACAAATGCTTGTTCCTTGGTGCCAAAAAGAAGAACTAGCGCTCAAAGAATTTTCTCAGCAAGGCAATTTTACTTTCTGCAGAAAGGGTGCTTTTTGGAAGCCTGATTATCACGAGAGCACCCTGAACAAAGAAAAGCAGAGGTTTTTATTCCTGACGCGTTGGGTCCTTACTGCTGTGTCCTATCTCCATTGGCTGGAGCTGGACTGCGCAATCTAGACTGATCCTGATTAGCTAAAAACTTAAAACTTTCCTAAATAGGCAAATGTGCGACAGAGAACAAGGAAAGGAAGGGGGTTGTTTATGGGAGACTAGGAGAATAATAACATTTCCAAATAAGGAAGGGGCGTAGGCTGTAAGCCAGGAAATGCCTGGGCATGTTCAGATATGTCTGAGCAGGTTATAGGCCAGAGTAAATAACTTGGTTAAAGTACAAGGACATAGAATGTACTTATTCCCTTACTATATGTAACAGCTACACAGGGCTTAGCAAAGAGTTATTAGCAAAAAGCAAGGAAGCTTGAAGGAAGTTAGTTTTTAAAAGAAACTATTATTTCTAACACATTATTTATTCTTTAACGAAAAAGGAAACTTTGAAGAGGAACTTTTTACTTTTCACAACAGTGGCAGAGCCTTCTGGGTATAATTGTTCCCAATTGTGCAGTTTATGCAAATAGAGATGACAAAAAATATTTTATTGACCACTTTAGGACAAATTGCTAAAGAGACCACAAAAAACATTGCAGCACAACAAAAGTCTCTAAATTCCTTAGCTTTAATGTTTTAGCAAAACGTATATGTTTTATATAGCTAATTGCTACAAATCTAACTAAAACCAAGATTACAGTAGCTCAATGCATAGAGTTTATAGATAAGTCAACTTTGTAATCCTGCTTTTGGGTTTAGTTTTTGACTCCTGTGTTGCTTAAAAGGTTTTAAGGGTTCATGAGTGCCTGTCCACCTCCATTCCCTTCTAGCCTAGAATGTCTAATTTGCTGTAAATCTTTTAGCTCTAAGTCCCTTGAACTTCCAGGCCACTGAGGGACGGACTGGAACCAGGATAGGTAGCCACACCACCCTGGCAACAATACGGGAAAAAATAAATTTTAGCTGTAGATGCTGCCTCTAGCAAATCTCAGACAAAGGGGGAAAATGAGAAATAAAAATAAAATTCTAATCCCCCAACAGACTGAACAGACGATCTCTTGGCCAAGAAGACACCAGAGTAACCTTGAAAACTGAGTTCTCAGCCATGATAGTATTGGAGGTCAGACACACCTCCTTATACCTTGTCTCCCTCATTAACCACCATTAGCCTTTTCTTCCCTAAGGGGTAAACAAAAACCAGCCCTTTCAAAAGGCTGCACCGCTGATCTCAAACAACCTCCTGAGATTGCCCTTCTTTTTTGCTTAAGAGACCACAGACTAAGAAGTGGTTCTGGCCAGTCTTTGAAGAATGTGAGAATGTGTAGTAAGGGATTTTATGTCCTCTGCCTCACTTTTTGACATCACAGGGCGGAAAACTCCACCCTTGAGTTATGCTAACATCGCCATCTTTTAAACATGTTACCCATGAAGATGAATGAAGCTCAACTGCGCATGTGCGTTTCTCCTTTTATAACTATTCATGAGTCCAATAACTTATTGAATATGTATATTCAGCCACCTAGTTCGGCATGAATTCCCGTTCCATTCAGCCACCTAGTTCGGCATGAATTCCCGTTCCCTTTTCCCCTCCCTCCAAGTGTTGGTTTTTGCCTGGAGGCTGTGCATGTTTCCCAGCCTATTAGAATGGCCACCCTGCCAGCTACAATCTTTTATGAGAAATAAAGCTCTCCTTTCAAAATTAAAAACAACAACAAACACAAGATGATTCTGCCTGGTCAGAAGTAAAAAATCTTCCAGACCTATCTCTGTGCAGGATGTCTGTGAAGAAGAGGAAACCAGAAAAGAAGAGCTACTATAGAGATAATGAAAATATGAACTACTAAACTTTCTTCCATTCAGATTTAAAAAAATAGAAAAATAAGAGACACATTTGGAAGGTAGAATTATTAGAATTTAGTGATTGGATATGTAAGAAAGATGTGAAAGAGAGGAGAGAAATCAAAGATGCTTAGATAATAGATAGTGGCCGCACTAGCTGAACAAGGCATGCAGAAAATAAAAAGGGATTAAGAGGGTCACAAGGCCAGGTGCAGTGGCTCACACCTGTAATCCTAGAACTTTGAGAGGCCAAGGTGAGAGGACCACTGGGGCCCGGAGTTCGAGACCAGCCTGGACAACATGGTGAAACCCCGTCTCTATAAAAAATACAAAAAAATAGTTAGGGGTGGTGGCACACGCCTGTAATCCCAGCTATTTGGGAGGCTGAGGTGGGAGTATCGCCTGAGCCTGGGAGGTTGAGGCTGCAGTGAGCCGAGACTGGGCTACTGCACTCCAACCTGGGCAACAGAGTAAGACCCTGTCTCAAAAAAAAAAAAAAAAAAAAAGGGGTTCACAATCAAAAAGGATGTGGTCAAGGGGGAAGGGATAATGAATTCTGGTTTAATCATGCTTAAGGTGTCTGTGGATCTTTAAGCAGAGATGATCATTAAGCAACTGGATTCGGGGGAGAGATTTGGGCTACTGAAACAGAGTTGTAAGTTATCTGAATATAAGTGGTGGTTAAAATTATAAAGTCAGATGCAATCATGCAGGTAGCATTCTGTAAGTAGAATATGAGAACAAGCCTTGGACACTCCTCTGAGAAACTCAAATATTTAAGAGAAAGGAGGTATATAAATATCAGTTTAGAATCAATCTCAATTAATTATATAGAAAAATGGTAAGTAGTCCAATTTTTAAAAATTATTCCATGAAAAATAATTACTTGGGCATATTAGGTCCTTTATGATGTTTAACAAATTCGTATTTTTATAGGTCCATAAGACAGTCATTAGTCATGTATTTCCACAAAGATGTATATATCTGGAACATACAGCAGAAACACCAGAAGGATATAAATGAAACAAAGGTAATATACGTAATTCAGGCTGGAGTTGGTCTGGTATTACTGATTTAGGGAGTAGGCTCCGAAGTACCAGCTGTAGAATCCTACTGCCCACATTTGTAACCTACCTTTTCTACTTCCTAGTTGTGTGATACTAGGGAAGATGCTTAATCTCTCAAAGCTCCAATTTTATTATTTATACAATAAAAATAAAAACAATACCTATTCCATTGGGTTGCTATGACAATGAAATGAAATAATGTGTGTAAAGTTCTTGGCATAGTGTCTGGCATATAATAAACTATCAATAAATATGAAAAGTTATATAGCTTCAGACCAGCTAAATTACACTAAAGTAAAATTAATATGAACATTTAAATCACTATTGAATTCAAGTTTTAAACACCTTTTACCTATGTTTAAATGGCAGAGTAAATCTAGTTGTAATATTTTTCATTCTTTTGATTACCAAAACTGATTCAACCTGGAATGTTTTCTTTCTCTATATGTTGCCCCCCAAAATAAAAATAAATGCAAACTTCCCACATAGAAATAAACCGTCTTTTTGTCAAAGTAAATATGTACCTGTGTTCCTTTGCTTGAATTGCTTTTGCACATATAACTAAAGTAATAAATGCCTTCCAAACTAGATAAAAGTTGTATTATCTAAAGTGACTTATTAATGTAAAACTGTATCCTGTATTTACCATGTGTTGGGCTGCAATCAATCATGCTACCTAAAGATCTACATAACTCTCCTTTTTAAATTCCACATCAGTCAAATATTTCTGGGAAATGAATTCTCCTAAACCAAGAACAAAATTTGTATTTGGCCAAGATACCAACTTCACTCTTGAAGTCAGTGATTCTTAATGATTCACAAGGTAAGTGCTTGCTCTTTTATCCAAAGACAATAAGCAAGTTCAATTCAGTACTAACTGAAACATTGACTTTACTTTCTCTTGCCTTTAGAAATCTTTTTAGCATTTTTCATTTCTAATACTGTCTCCATCTGAATGTTCTTAGTTTGAATGTACTAATGCATTCAGAAAACATTCTTTTTTCAATTAATCCATTTTACTTGTGTGCAAGGGAGAGAAGAAAATTGTTTGCTTTATACTCTCATTTTCCTCATATATATATATTTTTTTTCACTGTCTCTTATGGTGATGATCCTTATATTTTACAAATTGGAAACTTTGAAAATGAAATAGTTACCTTGTGCTGTCAAGACTCTTTTTGTTCTAGGTAGTGGAAATATAATACAAATTACTTGTCCCTTAAAAGAAATGTATAGGCCAACTAACTGCAATATGCAGAGACGGTGCTAGCTCAGACACAACTAAATCAAGGGTTTCAAACTACAGTATCATCACCATCATTATTATCATATTTATTGTTCTCTCTGTGCCTCTTTCTCTTACTGTTCTGGGAAGAAGAGGTATTGGTTTTCTTGTTGCTGCTATAATAAATGACCACAACCTTAGTGACTTAAAACAGCAAAAATTTATTCTCTTAAAGTTCCAGAAGTCAGAAGTCCAAAATGAACTTTACAGGGCTAAAACTTGAGATGTGGGCAGGGCTGGTTTCTTCTGGAGGTTCTAGGGGAGAATCTATTTCTTGACTTCTCCATGGTCTAGAGGCTGCCAGCATTTCTTGGTTTGTGGCAGCATCATTCCTGTCTCTGCTTCCATGGTCATGTTGCCTTCAACTAACTCTGATCTCCTATTTCTCTTTTGTCAGGACTCCTATGATTATATCAAGCACACCCCAAATGAAATATCCAGATACTTCAAGACAATCTGTTCATCTCCAGATTCTCAATTTAATCATATCTAAAAAATCTGTTTTATGGTGTAAGGTCACATATTCACAGGTTCTAGGGATTCAGATATCAACATATTTGCGGAGGTGATTATTCAGCCAAACACAGAGGGTCTCTTAGAACACTAACTTTAGCAAAAGTACCTGGAAGAATTCTTATTGGCCCAGCTTGGGTAATCTGCCCATCCCCAAGACAATCACTATGGCCAAGGGGGTGATGTTGATGGTCAGACAGCCTAATTTGCATGACCACTCCTGAAGGATGTAATGAGAATGCTGTGACAACGGTCCCACTGGGTCTATATGTATTTGGAGAGGGATGGCTTTCCAAAGGAAGAGTTGCTATTACCAGAAGAATAAAGAAGGGATTATGAGCAGACTCCCCTCTCCCCTCACCAAAAAAAAAAAAAAAAAGCCCACACAAAAAGCAGAGGCACACTACGAATTCCCATTTGAACAACACTGTCAATACTCTTTGGTAATAATAACAGAACTGTTCTTATTTGAAAATTCCGTGTATGAGGATGTACACCTGTCTATATGTTTTTGGTTTGGACCAAAAAAGCAATGAATAAGAATGCGAGATTTAAGGTCAGACAGACCTGGATTTATAGCCTGACTCTACCATTTCTAGCTGTGTAACATTTTAGACATGTTATTGAAATTTCCTGATTTTCAGATTCCTCACAGGTAAAATAAAGTTGCTTACTATATTGGACACGGATATTTGTCATGTTTTCTGACTACCCAGCATATTTTGAAAACAATTTTACCATACTGGAAAATCCTCAGTCTTTAGAGTCCCGCTTCCACAAAGTAGAATGCAGAAAACTGAATTCTCAGCCTCTCTTACTGCTGGGCCTAGGAATATGACAGTGACTTTGACTTCTCCTATGAGATTCACACATGTAAGGATTTGACAGGTAAGTAACGGAGTTTATGTGGACTGTTTTAAAATCTTGCATACAAGAAGAAGGCTCCAGTCAGAATCCATTTTTCTGGTACGGTGGACAACAATGCTGCCGTCTTGTGGTGGTAGCAACAACACTGTATGCAGTTTAGTTTCTCAGTGATTTCAAGGTCAAGTTCCAGGCACAGATGTGGCCCAGGCAGGGAGTTGAGAGTTGGCAACAACTTCCCTAGTGCTCTGTGGGACAGCAAGAGAAGCAGCAGTTTCCTCTCCGCGCCAACTTTGCCATGTGATTTTCAGAATTGTTCCTAGGAGCTTAACTTCAAGTCTAGCTCTCCAGGCCTCCAAATGCTTCTGTGAGCTAACCAATAGTCTTTTTTTCAAAACTCCCTTTTCTGCTTCATCAGCTAAAGAGAGTTAGCTTCAGTTAAGTAATATTAAGAGTGATGAGGCTGGGCGTGGTGGCTCACAGCTGTAATCCCAGCACTTTGGGAGGCCGAGGTGGGTGGATCACGAGGTCAGGAGATCGAGACCATCCTGGCTAACACGGTGAAACCCCATCTCTACTAAAAATAGAAAAAATTAGCCAGGCGTGGTGGCAGGCGCCTGTAGTCCCAGCTACTTGGGAGGCTGAGGCAGGAGAATGACGTGAACCCAGAAGGCGGAGCTTGCAGTGAGCCGAGGTGACGCCACTGCACTCCAGCCTGGGCGACAGAGCCAGACTCCATCTCAAAAAAAAAAAAAAAAAAAAAAAAAAAAAAAAAGTGATGACTATATATTTATCTCAGAGACTGATGTTGCAATTAAACAGAATAAGATATTGTTATGCAAAAAAGGACCAATGGCCAGTCAGTACACATACCAGATCTGCTACAGCAAAATTTACTGGGGAAAATTCATGAAGACAGGAGCAGTAACAAGCATGCAGTCCCCTGTTGCATTGTAAAGTGGAACACAGAGTGCTAGCATGGTCTAATGTCACATTCTGGGTTAGGGCCCCTAATCCCCGGTGTGCGGACTTTTGCCTGATTGGAAGCATTGGCTCCTACTCTCAGGCAATCAGGGACCAGGATACTATAACAAGATGACATTGCAAAACTTTGGCTCCAGCCCTAGTCTGTGAACTCAGCTTTCATATTTGCAGCAAACATGAGCCCTTCCCCTGGCATAATCAGGAGCCTAAGGGGAGGTCTTATGGTTGACCAGGATTCACTGCCTCGATGTTTGGCTGTGGCCAGTTTTCATACAGCTTTGTAGAAGGCCAATTCCTTTTCTTTTTTTGGAGGCCACAGGGGAATCATATTTGGGCAAGTTAATTCTTACCTCCTGGACTGGGTTGAATAGTGTTCCCCCAAAATTCACGTCTACCTGGAGTTTCAGAATGTGTCCTTATTTGAAAATAGGGTCAGGCCAGGCACGGTGGCTCATGCCTGTAATCCCAGCACTTTGGGAGGTCAAGGCAGGTGGATCATGAGGTCAGGAGTTCGAGACCAGCCTGGCCAATGTGGTGAAACCCCGTCTCTACTAAAACTACAAGAAAATTAGCTGGGCGTGGTGGCACGCACCTGTAGTCCCAGCTGCTTGGGAGGCTGAGGCAGGAGAATTGCTTGAACCTGGGAGGCAGAGGGTGCAGTAAGCTGAGATCGTGCCACTGCACTCCAGCCTGGGTGACAGAGTGAGACTCTGTCTCAAAAAAAAAAAAAAGAAAAAGAAAATAGGGTCTGTGCAGATGTAATCAACTTATGAATAGGTCACCTGTAGGAGACAGTTTCAACATGCTGACAGCTTACCACCTCAAATGTTGTGTGTCTCTTCTCTGCCTTAGGGTTTTTTCTGGGACTGACTGTGGGAGTCTGCTCCACACAAGTCACTCAAAGCAACAACAATCAATACGAGTTTGAAGTAGATGGATAAATGCCCCAGGCTTTCTAACCTCCCACAGGATAGTTTTAAAGCATTTGAGAGACTCTCTCTCTCTCTCTCTCTCTTTATATATATATATAGACAATGGCCAGACCATATATGAAAATAGAACTCTGACCTACAATCTGTAGCAAGCACCCTAGGAAATCATACCATATCTACAGAAAGCTAGGATATTATCTGTAAGTCAGATTTGTAGGAAGTCAGACCACTATCTCCAGAAATCAGTCCAGTAAGTCAAGCAATAATCCCTATAACAATTGGCCCAAAATGGCCAGGACTCGATTAATAACTGACAGCTTCCCTAATTTTTGTCCCTGCTTCCAAATTAGGACCAGCCAGAGAAAGCCAAATATGCACCCCAATCAATCACACAGAAAGCCCCAAATCTGTTTAGCCTACCTATAGCTTTCTTAAGCCAACAGCTTCAAATCAGGGCATACCTGAAACCTTCTCTTTTTTCCACTATAAAGCTTTCCACTCCTATGCCTGCCTCTACCAAACACAAGTGATGAGTCTCTACCAAAACACAAGTGATGATGCCTGACTCTCTTGCTATATCAAGGTCTGAATATATGCTTTGTCTGTTCTCATTTGGTCTTCATTTATTTCCATATATGGCGTACACACTTTCTCTGGGGATCCCAACAAAATTAAGCCCCAGTTGCCCACTACTGTACTTTGCTCATTCATGCACCTTTTATTGGCTTTCCCTGCTTCTCTATCTCAGTTTGGTTTCCTCAATTTCCCTGCCATGAGGAATTATCTCCTGAATATACCATCTGCACCTAAGCTCTTGTTTCAGGGTCTGTTTTTGAGGAAATACAATGAAAATAGACCATATTAATGGAAGCACAATTTTAAGAATATTATATATTAACCTTGAATATTTCCCATAAAAAGAGGCATTTAAAACTAAAATTCCAAAGTGACTGCATCAACCATTGTTTTCTTCTAGTCAAAATATTAAAATACTGAATATTACTTTTTAAATGTTGGGATTATTCCAATGGCTTTCTATGCCATTAATGTATTTGGCATATGTTTTTTATTTTCTAAAAAATGTTGGCAAAATTCCCTAAAGGGAATAGTCATTTAAATTTTTTTTTAATTTTTGTTTATCCCACATGTTAAATATGAGTTCTAAATTTCTTTTCAAAGAATCAATATATCAGTATGTTCAGTTCTTTGCCTTCTACTTTTAAACTTAACTTCCACATAAAGCAACCTTTTTTGATTACCTGCTCCACCCTGACTCATTTCAATCACCTGCCCCACCTTGACTCATTCCGATTACCTGCTACCTGCTCTGCCCTAACTCATTCTCTACTCTGCATAACCATTTTTCCCGCCAAACAATGCACCCCATCACTCTCTTTAAATTAGCCAGTTGGAATTAGTTTAGCCTGTGCGGCCTAACCCGAGCCAATAGGGGAATGACACAGCAGCAGGGGCCACGTGCGTCAGGCATAAGGACTCCTTCCCTCCCTTGTCCAAGTGTGCGCTCACCATTGCTCCATCTGTAAGGGTGCACCCTTCTATAGAAGGACCTTGCCTTGCTGAGAATTAAAAGAAAATTTTATATTCAAGTGCTATTTCTTTTGCGGCACCGAAACTTTATTTATAACACACAGGTAAAGGTTTAATGTGTGACTGTACTAAAAATAGGACTGAAATTTGAGAATGCATTTAAAGGAGAAACAATAATATTCAATAATATTCTACTGGTTAGAATATAGCTTATAAGAAAAGCTAATTACATTTACAGAGTAGTTGAAAATCTTGGACTTAGAATATGTGAATGATATTCATTTGAATAAATTAAGAGAATTGAAGCATCTTTCTTGCAAAGTGATCCAGTTACATTTAGTGAGGGAATATTCATGTTTAGGCTCAGTGTCTCTGGAAACCTAAAAAAACTAGAGCACATTTGCCCTGCAGGCTCTAACTTGGAAATTCAATTACGATTTATTGATAAAAAGACTGCACCAGTGAAAATATATTATCCTAATTTAGGAATCAATAAGCATTTCTGTGATTTTTATGCACTACAAATTATATACTGTAATTTATGCCTATCTGATGTCCAAGTATGTTGGTAAATGAGATGCCTAAAACAACATGTGGAGTTAGAATATAAATATGTTAATGCTAAAAAAAGGTGGCATTTGTATTCTAACCATAACAGAGCTTATGTGGACTGTTTTAAAAACTTGTGCACTAGGCCCATTACAGTTTCATAGTGTCCCTTCTGTCTGTTATCTTTTACACCTGGCTGATCCTCCCACACACCATAAAGACAAAGTGAAAGCACCAAGAGAAGTTTTAGGCAATTACCTCCACACATTTCCATTTCTCTCTCTCGAAACTCTCATCTCCGTCTGGCCTGCTCTGATTTTTGATGGCCTGCATGTGTAATAGAGTTCCAAGTGAGGCTGAATTTAGAATGCTGAGTGACAAACTGGCAGCATGTACTGCTTTACGTACCTGTAGCCTGTCCTCTTGGAGATTTTCTCTCTTTTGCTCTTAGTTGTGTAATGTTAGGCACCTGTTCTCTTGGGGGGAAGTCTCATAACCTGATGTTTGTCAAGATTTCTTGGTATGCAGAGCTTGCCTCTAGGGTAGGGTGTGGAAAATTTGCATACTAATGAAGGAGCCACTTGGGGAAAAAAATGAGTCAAGATCTGAACAACTAACTTCCCTTTTGAGGTTTAACGTCGTTAGAAAATTTCTGACAGATTGAGGTGGTTCTGCTCAAGATTTTTAATTGGGAAATGGCATCAAAGGTTTTGAAATAGAAGTCTCCCTCAGTGCTTTGGGCTTAAGACCCATCCAACTCATGAACCTAGCCATCCAGAATAAGCAGTTTTGGTTAAAGCACATGTGAGAAGTGGGAAGTTCCTAAGCTACTTCAATTCCTAAGAAACTAGCACATGGTCAGTTTTGGAGATCCAAGGCTAAACGTGTGTCTGTATAAACTTGAAACCAAGCTATAGTATAACTGTACAGTGCTGAAGAGATCTGAACAAAGAAAGGATATCATTGCAGCAGTAATAAATAGGCGTTCCTTAGACTACAAAACAAGTGCTTGGTAGAAAAACCAAGTACAATAACAGAAAACCTCTGATGCTAAAGGCTTTCATATAATTTTCAGTTCTTTTTCTTCACTTCTTTTTATGAATAGTTTTTTGTGGGGAGGCCACAGTAGGCAGACATTGACGTTTCTGCAAATACAAGAATGAGATTGCTAATAGATATAGACCAAACTGGTAAATAAAAGTTGTGGTTTCCAGCTCTGCTCAGTTTTAGAGTTTCAGCAGACTCCCTGTATTCTTGTGTCTCTGAGTATAAGCTGCATATATTGCAAAACTTAGATAAGAGTTCTGTTGATTCCATGCTAGCATAAAAATTGAGCAGAAAAATAGAGTTAATTTATTTTTTAAAAATCCACATAACTCGAAGTATTAGAAAACAAAATAAATTAAAACATAGAAATCAGTATGTAGATTTACAATGTAGCCTGGTTTGGCCAGGTGCAGTGGCTCACACCTGTAATCCCAGCACTTTGGGAAGCCAAGGCGGGTGGATCACCTGAGGTCAGGAGTTCGAGACCAGCCTGACCAACACGGAGAAACTGCATCTCTACTAAAAATATAAAATTAGCCGGGCATGGTGGCGCATTCCTGTAATCCCAGCTACTCAGGAGGCAGAGACCGGAGAATCGCTTGAAACTGGGAGGTGGAGGTTGCGTTGATCCAAGATCACGCCATCGCACTCCAGCCTGGGCAACAAGAGCGAAACTGCGTCTCAAAAAAAAACCCAAAACACAACAATGTAGCCTGTTTTACAAGTCTGAAAGTATTTCGGTGGCCAGTAGGAAGTTGGCTAACTGGGAAAGATGCTGAGATACAAGATTGGCTGAATGGTAAGATAAGGCATTCTTAGTTTTGGAATGGGGAACTGGGAAGTAAGATGAGATCTAGACCAAAAAAAAAAAAAAAATCAAATATAGCCAGAAACGTAAACCGATGTCTTAACTCTGTGCTTTTAAATCAGTTTCACACTTCTATTCCATATGTGCCTGGTACCCAGTTTAAAAAAAAGAAAAAAAAAAAAACCCTCTGGACAAAAATGTGTTGGAAAATAAAATGAAAGAAAGCATCCCATTTACAAAATCAGATTTCATAATTAAAATACTTAGGAGTAAAAATTGAGAATCTACTTGGAGAAAAAATTAGGGAATTTTTAAAACTTTAAATAAATGGAGATATGCTTTGATCTGGTATAGAAAGACCAATCTTATAAACATGAAAATTCTCCCAAAGTTTAATAAGTTGATTCAGTGTAATCCCTAACAAAATTCCAAAGAGTTGTCTTCTCTTATTTTTTGATTTGCAAAAATAATACTAGAGCTCACCTATAAAAATAAATGTGTGAATAAAGACAGAAAATTTCTTAAAAAGAAAATTAATATGGGGAAAATATTTCTATCAGGTATTAATATGTGTAAAGCTTTAATATTAATGAATGTTATTAATAGCCAAAGAACAGACATATTTGTGAAACTAAAGCATTCAGAAGTAAGCCCAAAAACAAATAGGAATTCAGTGCATTAATAAATATATCTCCTTAAATTACTGAGAGAAAATCAGTTGTTCAACAGACCAATATTGAAAAACTGGGCATGAATCCCAGATATGTAAATATGGATTGTAAAAATGAAATAATAAGAGAACTTAAAGAAAAAACAGAGAATTTTTTTTTTACAACCTTAGACTAGGAGGCTTTTAACAGGAAGACTGAAAATCCGAAGTCACTAAGGAATAGTTTACATTTGACTGCATGAAAACTAAGATCTCCTGTAAGACTAAGTGCCTGTAAGAAAAAGAGAATCTTACTACAAAGACAAAATACAACAAACCACCTGAAGAAAACATTATCTGCAACATATGACAATAAAATCTTAATTTCTTTAATATACAAATAAGACTTGCTAATCAATAAGAAAAAAGGCAATCAAATAGACAAAATAAATGGCATGGTCTATAGACCTGTAGATCAATTTAAAATACTTACTTCACTAAGAAATGATGCAGGCACAGGAAAAGTCTCCTTCATGAGTCTTAATTCTAGTAGGGAGGCTAACAGTTAGCTGGTGAATACTTGTATAGCCATACTAGTTGCTTATGACTTGTGCTTACTCTTATTGGTCAATGCCCACGCCCCTTTTAGTTGTTAAATATTTTAGGTATCGTCACTGCCGGCAGAGTGTAGGCAGACAATAAACCAATAAGAATGTATAGCAGAGTTTCTCAACCTCTGCAGTGTTGACATTTAAGAATGGATAATTCTTTGTGTGAGAGGCTGTCCTGTGCATTGTAGGATGTTTAACAGCATCCCTGGTCTCTACACACTAGATGCCCATGGTAGCAATCACCCTCACCACTTGTGAAAACCAAACATATTTTTAGATATTGCCAAATACCTCTCTCCCTGTTGACAACCACTGATATATGGATAACATTTCAGGTAGAGTGTTATGAAGAAGAATAAAGGTGGGTGAGAAGAGACAGAATGAGGGAGGCATAGGCAACTTTCAGTGGGATGGCAAGGTAAGAACTCTCTGAAAAGTTGGCACCGAGCAGTGAGCTGAAGTGAGTGAGCCACGCTGCTACAGAGGGAAAAGAATTCCAGGCAGAGGGAACATCAAAAGCAAAGAACCTGAGACATGAACATGTCTGACATGCTTGATGAATAGTAAGAAAACCAGTAAAGTTGGAGCAGAGGGAAAAGGAGTGGGATTGAAAGATAAGGTCAGAGAGGACGTCAGGAGCCAGTCTTTTAGGGTCTTGTAGAACACAGTAAGAACTATGAACATTACTTTCAATAAAATGGAAAACCATAGGAGGGTTTTGAGAGAAGATGGATGTGGTCTATCTTATTCCTCTATTTTAAAAAAGGAATAAAAATAGCTGAGAATCTTATTAAAAAATAATCAACCAGTTGCAATTAATTTGAAAGACTTTTAAAAATTGATATACCACCTTTCTCACTTAGGACATTAGCAAAGAATTCGAAGTTGAAATACCCAGTCATGGGGAAACTTTCGGGAAATAGGCACATTCCTCTGCATTAATGGATGTAAATTGGTACAATTTCTTTGAAGGACAAGTTGTCAATCTCTCTCTCTCTCTATCTATCTATCTATCTATCTATCTATCTATCTATCTATCTATCTATCTATCATCTATCTAGTTTTTTTGTTGTTATTGATGAGGTCTCACTCCGTCACCAATGCTGGAGTGCAGTAGTGTGATCACGGCTCACTGCAGCCTCAACTTCTCCGGGTTCAGGTTGTTCTCCTACCTCAGCCTCCCAAGTAGCTGGAACTATAGTCATGTGCCACCATGCCTGGCTAATTTTTGTATTTTTTGTAGAGAGAGGGTTTCACTATGTTGCCCAGGCTAGTCTCAAATTCCTGGCCTCAAACCATCCCCCCGACCTTGGCCACCAAAAGTGCTGGCATTAATGGCATCAGCCACCCCAGGCCCAGACAATTTTTTTTCTCTGAAGCAGGATCTCACTCCAGCTCAGGCTGGAATGCAGTGGTGTGATCATGGCTCACTGCAGCTGCAACCTCCTGGGCTCAAGCAATCCTTCCACCTTAGCCTCCTGAGTAGCTGGGACTATAGGCATGCAACACCATACCTGGCTAATTTTTTATTTTCTGTAGAGACAGGGTCTCACTATGTTGCCTAGGCTGGTCTTGAACTCCTGGGTTTAAGAAATCCTCCCACCTTGGCCTCCCAAGTGTTGAGATTACAGGCATGAGCCACCACAGCAGGCCTGTTAGAATTTAAAATTTTAAGTGTTAAAATGGACACAGTAGGCCAGCAGGGCGCAGAGGTTCATGCCCAATCCCAGCACTTTGGGAGGCCAAGGTAGGAGGATAATTTGAGCCCAGGAGGTGGAGGTTGCAGTGAGCCAAGATCCAGCCACTGCATTCCAGCCCAGGTGACAGAGCAGGACCCTGTCTTAAAAAAAAAAAAAATTGATACAGTAATTACATTTAAAAGGAACTTATACAGATACACTCACACAAATGTGCAAAATATATATATAATTATTTATTGCAACATTGAAAGCAAAAATTGCAATTAGCTCAGTGTTCACTAATATTGAACTGGTTGTAGAAATTACAGCAAATCTATATAATAGAAATGGTTCAGTAATCAAGAACTTTAAATCTATATAGGCTGATATGGAATTCTCCAAAAAAAATATTGTTAAAGAAAATAAAGCTTGGTACAAAAGCAGCTTATAGCATGATTCCATTGTTATTTAAAAGAATTTAAAAGGCACATGGATGTTTGCTTTAAGGATATTCAACGTCTTTATATCTGGTTTCAATTAACTGGTTTGTTCCCTATAATTTTCATTGACCATAATAAAAAATGATTAGTAATGAATGCTCCATTTTGTTTGGATTTTGATTCTCAGGACTATGCTTATTTTGTAGATTTTTATTGGGGAACTTTTCGTTGGTTTTTTTTTTGTTTTGTTCTGTTTTTTGTTTTGTTTGTTTGTTGAGGTATTACCTGACTTACATTTACACTTTAATATAACTTCATCATAAATATAATAATTTTTAAAGTAAAAAGTCCATATTTCCATGTGGATAGAAAATTCCTGGGAGGATATGTAAGAAACTAGTAACAATGATTTGCAGAGTGGATGTAGAAGTGAGACGGGGGTGGGGGACTTCACATTTTATTTCATAGCTCTATGTACTTGTTTAATTTTTATCATGTGCATATTTTCTATAAAATTAATAATTTAAATTAAAACAAGAGAATCTTCCTGAATACCAGTGCCATCTTATAAGTGATCCCTACACTAGTGGCCCTGAACTTTTGTCCCCAGGCCTGTCTCCTATTCCTGGCCTAGGATTATCTCTTGAAAAGGATAACAAATTTGGTTTTCTTGGTTTTTATTTTCAGTTCTCTGAGACTCCACTTGCTTTCACTCTGGCTCCTGTTCCTCCTACTTCAGGTAACCATTGCATAATCTAACCTGTAGTCCATCTGTCTGCTTAACTAGCACCCAAACCTGGCCTTCCATAAAAGGGAGTAAGAAAAAACTTTCATAAAACTGCCCAATACAGGCAACACTATCATGCAGAAAATGCTACTGTAATATTTTATGGAAATAGACTTCATTAAGATGCTCAATAACTGCATTACGTCCAATTTAGAATTGGTGGTAGTTGTCACGTTTTTGTTTTTGTTTTTGTGTTTGTTTTTGTTTTTGAGACAGGGTCTCTTTCTCTCACCCAGGCTGGAGTATAGTAGTATAAACATACCTAATTGTAGCCTTGACGTCCTGGGCTCAAGTGATCCTCCTGCCTCAGCCTCCTGTGTAGCTGGGATTACAGGTGCATGCAACCATGTCTGGCTAATTTTTTAAATTTTTTTGTAGAGACAGGGTCTCACTTTGTTGCCCAGGCCGGTCTTGAACTCCTGAGCTCAAGAGATCCTCCCACCTCAGCCCTAAAGTGCTAGGATTACAAGTGTTAGCCACTGTGCCAGGCCATGTTTTTGTTGTGGAATGGTAATATTATTATGGATTTTATATGCTTTAAGGCTGTGTGAGCAGATGCACGCTTAGTTCAGATTTACGCCATATAACATGCATTATTGCAAAATAGTAGCTGAAGTTGGTAATTTTTTTCTTACTGGTCTTCAATGGACCCATTTTTGGTGCAACCCTGGTCAGAGAATATATGGGAATGTTGTTTCGCATAGACTTGGGGTCATATGTAGTTTGCAAGGGAGAGTTTCTTATCTGTCTCTTACCCACCCCTCATTCCCATGGTTGGTTTTCTCTCACCATTTTTATACACTACTTTCCTGATCATTACTTCCACCTCCTAAGTCTAGCGTGAGTACTTTTCATCTCTGCTACTGTGATAGGTTACCCTGAGTTGTTAACATGTAGCCAATAATAAATGATGACATTCCCGACATTTTCACAAGGAATAAAACAATGTATATAGGTGTACATGTCAATTTTTGATGTCCAAACTCATTTCATGCTTTTTCTAACCTTTATTTTTTGCCATTATTTCTAACATCTATTTCTGGGCAAAGTTTTCTAGATGAAAACTTCCTGATTTGTTGACATTTTCTGGTTGAATAACTGCCAGATTCTCATTTGGCCTTTATACTTCATTCAGCTCCAAGTGGATAAACACTAACAAGGAAAGAAAACAGATATTCAGAACCAGCCTAACTAACATACGGGTTTTTTTTTTCCTACTCTGCCAATGTCACTAGTATTATTGCAGCTTCAATTAATAAATGTGGATTGTTGCAGCCAAAACACAATTATTATTTTTCCAGCAATTGTATTAAAACAGTATTAAAATGATTATTCAGGCACCCGACTCTTTAAGGACAGATGGGATTCTATATAACTGTCTGAAAAGCTAATTTGGCAAAATGATATTTGTTATTTTAATTACAGAATTGGAGAGGTATTACCATGGAAAACAAATTCTCCATTTGGCTGAGTCCAGAGCTTTCAAGAAGGAAAAGATTGCTATGGTGATCATTATTGTGGTTTGCTGGCTATCCTCAGATAATAGCATTCCAGATGAGCAAGGCACCTAGTGATCAGCAATTTTTGCCTTCGGTTTTTGAACATTTGGGCAGACCTTAGCAATGCCTTCTCTACTCCATGATCTGCTCTTTCATTATTTCCTTCTATTGCAGAATCCTGTTTTGCCTGAGTATGCCCAGGTTCTTCATAGAATTCTCCTACCTTTTATACTTTTTAAATGTTAAAAATTAAAAATGTTAAAAAATAATAAATAAAATAAAATATGTTAATGGACCTGAACAGATAGGTGACTAATACATGTTGTATTCCTCCAGCAAATATCTTAACTTCAGATAATGTGTTAGCTCCCTATTTTGTCAATTTTGTAAGTGTGAAGTTTCATTTATTAAGTAATGAATGAAATCCACTATGAGTAACATTTCATACATAATAAACCTCACTATTAATATAGAAAGTATGGATTATTAGCAACAGAATATTAATTAATACTCAATTAGCCTGGAGTCTCTCTGAGCCTACTCTGGCTCAGGATGCTGCCTGATAAAAAAAAAAAAAAAAAGAAAAAAAAACTTCAGCTAGAAGGACTGCAAATATTTTTTCATGTGAAGACCTGTTTTCATCTGAGATGTAAAAGGAAAAGACTGAAATTTTACTGGTTAGTATAATGATTATTGGAAAGTGACAATAATGCTTTCAAAATTATGATTAGATGAGAAATCAAAATGTTTTTAATGTTTTTAAAATAAGGGTTTTTTTTTTTAGACGGGCTGTCACTCTGTTGCCCAAGCTGAAGTGCAGTGGCATGATCATGGCTCACTGCAACCTCAACTTTCCGGGCTCAGGTGATCATCCCACCTCAGCCTCCCTAGTAGCTGGGGCTACAGGTGTGTGCCATCACACCGGGCTAATTTTTGTGGGTTTTTTTGTTTTGTTTTGTTTTTGAGATGGAGTCTCTCACTGTCACTTGGGCTGGAGTGCAATGGTGCGATCTCGGCTCACTACAACCTCTGCCTCCTGGGTTCAAGCAATTCTCCTTGCCTCAGCCTCCCAAGTAGCTGGGTTTACAGGCGTCCATCACCACGCCCAGCTAATTTTTTTGTATTTTTAGTAGAGACGGGGTTTCACTATGTTGGCCAGGCTGGTCTCGAACTCCTGACCTTGTGATCTGCCTGCCTCAGCCTCCCAAAGTGCTGGGATTACAGGTGTGAGCCACCGCACCCAGCCAATTTTTGTATTTTTTTAGGTGGGGTTTTACCATGTTGGTTAGCCTGGTCTTGAACTCCTGGATTGAAGCAATCCTCCCACCTCACCCTCCCAAAGTGCAAGGATTACAGGTATGAGCCATCACACCTGGCCTAAAAATAAGTTCTTAAAATTAAGCTACAATATGCAATTTGGATGGGAAGTTTCTTGAAATCTAATTTTTTTTTTTTTTTTTGAGATGGAGTCTGGCTCTGTCGCCCAGGCTAGAGTGCAGTGGTGCAATCTCGGCTCACTGCAAGCTCCACCTCCCAGGTTCACGCCATTCTCTGCCTCAGCCTCCTGAGTAGCTGGGACTAGGCGCCTGCCACCACACCCAGCTGATTTTTTGTATTTTTAGTAGAGACGGGGTTTCTCCGTGTTAGCCAGGACGGTCTTGATCTCCTGACCTCGTGATACACCCGCCTCGGCCTCCCAAAGTGCTGGGATTACAGGCATGAGCCACCGCACCCAGCCTTGAAATCTAATTTTAATTAATGTTTTGTCATCACTATATTTTGTGATCAAATGAAATAATTGATGTGGCCAGGCACAGTTACACACACGTGTAATCCCAGCTACAGTGAGGCTGAGTGAGCTATGATTGTGCCACTGAACTCCAGCCTGGGCAACAGAGCCAGACCTTGTCTCTAAAAATAATAATAATAATAATCGATTACTACTAATAAATATGTAACTGTCAGTTTTTTGCTTCTTTAATAACTATATCATATTATCAGCTCTCACAAAGAACAATTACTTTCATTACATTGTTTTCTTTTCAAATGTCTTTATAAAACGGGTTCTCTAAAGCTATAAATGAATAAATAATTTTAAGCCAGGTCTTCTTTCTTAACTCAGGTATGTTCTTTTTAGAACTTCCTTTGAAGGGATGACAGGCCAAAAGATGGAAATGGGAAGCAATAGAGGGAAATCAAAATTTCACTGCTGCTATTTAACCTTATTGTGAAGTCAATTCACCAACTTCAAAAGAACAGTGATAGGAACTGGCAAAAAAAAAAGAGATCAGACAGAATAAGTAAACAGGTTTGAATGAAAGACTGAGAAACTTGGATTTAATTCTACAAGTAAAAGGAAGTCAGTGAGAGTTTCTGACCAGAGAACTGACACAATAAAAAAATTATTTTTGCAAAGATTAATCTGCAACTCTGTCATGAATAAACAGGAGTCAAGAGATGGAAACAAAATTAATATAGGAATCTGATTATAGTTATTCTAGCCAGAGGTCCTGAACACCTGGAGTAAAGTGGTTATTATGCAGAAGGCAGATAGTATTTAAGGAATGTTATAAAGAAGGAATGGGCAAAGCTTTTGGACTGATTGATATGGGTAACAAATGATAGGGACAGACAAAAAGGACTCCCTGATTCTGGGCTTATTAGGGTAGCAAAGTCAACAAATATTTTTTATGTAAGGACATCTTTTTAAGAAATTCATAGCCACCTACAAGATCATAGTCGTAATTTAAAAATCCAATGATGGAGAAAAATATTTAACAAATAATTGCTATTAACTCAATAATGCTTTTAGTTGAATATATATTTATAAATAACATCCGCTATATGTCTGTTCACACTGTGCACTGTTTGACTCTTCTGCATATTGACACTGATATAAATGTCAATTATAGCACAACCTAGAGTTGTGCAGTGTACAACCTACCCTACTGCACACAGTAGTCATGGACTGTAGCATCTATATATCTCTGAAAACAGTTGAGCAAAACTTATGGAAACCCCACTTATTCAGTCCTCAGATATTATCTAGTTCAAGATGACTTCAGGGATGTTTTCTAAAGACTCTATAATTCACAAGGGACAGTCATCTATATATCAGATAACAATAAGAGGAGGAAAAACAAGAGGACTATATTGCTGTGAACAGTGATGGGAAAGTTCACAGAAAGAAGAGTTCTTCTTCCCTACAAAATCCCTGAGCCTCTCTGCTTTCTAAGATAAAGTAGGGGCTAAGAATGATCTACTCTACTATATTAGTTTCCTAGGGTTGCTGTAACATTACCACAAACCTGGTGGCTTAAAACAACATAAATTTATTTTCTTACAGTTTTGGAGGCTAGAATTCCAAAACCAAGGTGTCAACAGGCCATGTCTCTTCTGGAGGTTCTAGGGAAGAACCCTTGCTTGCCTCTCCCAGCTTCTGGTGACTTTCAGCAATCCATGGCATTCTTTGGCTTGTAGCTGCATCACTCCAATCTCTGCCTTCCTCTTTACATAGGTTTCTTCTCTGTGTCTTTATGCATCTTCACCTTTTCTTATAAAATCACCTATCATTGGATTTAGGACCCATCCTAATCCAGTATGATCTGGTCTTGGGATCCTTCACTAATTACATCTGTAAAGACCCTTTCAAATAAAGTTACATTTTGAGGTTCTGGGTGAACACAAATGTGGGGGGAACATTATCCAATCTACTACATATATCTATGTGAAAAACCTAAATATTTTGCAGGCCATGCTCTCAAGTCTTTTAAAGAAAATGCTACCTCTTACAGTTGCTGAGTTTTACAAAGGTAAAGATGCAATATGTTCAGATTCTAAAGCTCAAATAAAAAAATAACAGCCTCAAGACCACAATGGGTGTGGGTTACAGCAAAAATGCTTTGGTTGAACAAAGCAGCACAGGACATCAAAGAAAAGTCAATGTCTCCAAGCTCCTGCTTTAACCTCTTGAGAACATAGCCTTCCCTTGAGTAATGACTTTCACATTCATTGTTTTGACATACTTTTTCCTACTTGTGATAAAGTCCTGCTTTTATTTCATTATGAAAGAAGAAAATGAAGGAAAGAAGATAGGATACAATTCCATGGGCATGTTATCTGACTCCTTTCATAAAACAAAAACCTTTTATTTTGTTGTTAATTGATGTTTAAATTGTACAGTTAGTTATTATCTTGATTTTTCCTTTCTTAATCTAGTTTTGTATATTCATTCATTGAAGCATAATTGGAATATTTTATCTAAAACATTATGATTGTTTATTAATATAGAATAGAATAGGTGAGACTTAAAATATTAGTTTATAATTCTTTTTGAAGTTTGTATAGAATGGTGAATTTTTAAAAATTCATCACGATGTTTTTTCCTAACATGAATTATTTATCGTTTGCATAAAAAAGAGGTAATTTTATAAAACTATCTTTCTTATTATTCTTTGTTGCTTTCACATTTTCACATAGCAAATTAAAGGAAAAATTACATTATTGCAGGAATTCAGTAACCTTTTCCTAAATAAGTTTAAATTTGTTCTGCTACCTATATTAAATAATAACAGAGGAGATATGTTTCACCAGAATACTAGGGGCTGTTGGCAAAGAGATGGGTGAAACTGTGCCCCTGCTATTAAAGGACTGAACAAACTAGTGGTAAAGAAATAATTATAGGCTGGGTACAGTGGCTCACGCCTGTAATCTCAGCACTTCGGGAGGCCAAGGAGGGAGGATTACTTGAGGCCAGGTATTTGAGACCAGCCTGGGCAACATAGCAACACCTGTCTCTACAAAAAATTTTTAGGAAAATTAGCCAAGGCCAGGTGCAGTGGCTCATGCCTGTAATCCCAGCACTTTGGGAGGCCAAGGCGGGTGTATCACCTGAGGTCGGGAGTTTGAGACCAGCCTGACCAACATGGAGAAACCCCATTTCTACTAAAAATACAAAATTAGCCGGGCGTGGTGGCACATGCCTGTAATCCCAGCTACTTAGGAGGATGAGGCAGGCAAATCGCTTGAACCTGGGAGGCAGAGGTTGCTGTGAGCCGAGATCTTGCCATTGCACTCCAACCTGGGCAACAAGAGCGAAACTCGGTCTCAAAAAAAAAACCAAAAACAACAACAACAACAACAAATTAGCCAGGCATGGTGGCACATGCCTGTAATCCCAGCTACCCAGGAGGCTGAGGCAGGAGAATCGCTTGAACCTGGGAGGTGGAGGTTGCAGTGAGCCAAGATCACGCCATTGCACTCTAGCCTGGGAGACAAGAGTGAAACTCAGTCTAAAAAAAAAGAAAAAGAAAAATTAGCCAAGTGGAATGGCACATGCCTGTAGTCCTAGCCACTTGGGAGGCTGAAGCAAGAGAATCCCTTAAGCTCAGGAGTTTGAGGCTGCAGTGAGTTATGATTGTGCCACTGTACTCTGGCCTGGCCAACAGAGTGAAACCCTGTCTCTAAAAAAAAAGAGAAAAAATTACAATATATCAGTAATGTGATACAGTGGTGATATTTATATATTGCTATGACATTATAGAATACAAGTTGGTTGGAGAAAGCTTCACTGGAAGGTGACATTTGAGCTAAATTTGAAAGGATAAGACTTCGCCAAGAGGAGAGTAAGTTGAATAAGGATATTCTAGGCAAAATAAACAGCTGTGCTAATTCATGGAGTAGGTAGTGTTCAGAAAATGGTAAGAAACTTATGTGTCTAGAGAATAGGGTTTGGGCCAGGCATGGTGGCTCATGCCTGTAATTCTAGCACTTTGGGAGGCTGGGGTGGGCGGATCACTTGAGGCTGAAGTTCAAGATCAGCCTGGCCAACATGGTGAAACCTCATCTCTACTAAAAATTTAAAAATTAGCCTGGTTTGGTGGTGCACACCTATAGTTGCAGCTACTCGGGAGGCTGAGACACAAGAATCACTTGAACCCAGGAGGCAGAGGTTGCAGTGAGCCGAGATCACGCCAATGCACTCCGGGCTGGGTAATAGAGGGAAACTCAGTCACAAAAGAAAAAAAAAAAAAGAAGAGAGTTTGTGAGCAGATGGAACATACTAGGAAATGAGAATAAGATAATAAAGCAGATCGGGATGAAGTTATGATGTACTTTATCCATGTAGGAGAGAGAATATTTTACAAATATTAAATTAATGCATTGTAATGTCTCTGTAAAAGCATGCTCCTTTGTATTCTTCTCATTTCAAAGTCAACTCATGAGCTTTATCGTACCAATGAAGAGGAAATACTGTAAAGTGGCTTTTGATTTGATTTGAGTCTCAAAGCAGACTTTTTTTGACCTTCACGAGAGGATAGTAATTGTGAGAGCAAGGTTTTGTAAGGTTTTGTAAGAGACAGAAAAGGATTTAATAAATTTCTTGGTTTCTCCCCTTAATATTTCAAAAGCCAGTCTGTATAGTTTGTATGAGGGAGATCTGATCCAGACAGAAAGGTTAAGTTGGGAGAGCTGCCCTTTTGCATCTTCGTGGATTACAGCAGAAAGTAAAGAAACAGGCAGAGTGAGGAAGGCAGGCATCGGTAATGTCTCCCTCTCCTTCCAGTTCATGCTTTCAGGCCACAGAGGGATTGGAGGTAAAGGGTGGGGCATAAGAGGGAAGAGCACTTAGAAAAAGTAAAACAAGGCTGGGTGCGGTGGCTCTTGCCTGTAATCCCAGCACTTTGCCAAGGCGGGCAGATCACCTGAGGTCAGGAGTTCAAGAACAGCCTGGCCAACATGGCAAAACCCCTTCTCTACTAAAAATACAAAAATTAGCTGAGCATGGTGGCCCATGTCTGTAATCTCAGCTACTCTGGAGGTTGAGGCAGGGAATCGCTTGAGCCCAGAAGGCAGAGGTTGCAGTGAGCCACGATGGCGACACTGCACTCCAGCCTGGGTGACAGAGCAAGACTCCGTCTCACATAAAAAAAAAAGAGGGGACTGGAGACTGTGGGTTTGCGTTGTCGTGGGCAATGGGGTACAGTGACCTTTAATGCCATGGAAGGCTTGGTAGAAAATGAATTTGAGACAGAGAGGAATCAAGAGTTTTGCCTTGGCTGTGTTAAGTTTGAGATGCTAATTAATCCAGGAGGAGATATCAAGTTAGGAGAAAGATATACAAGTCTAGAGAAGAAGAATTTAGAATTGGAGATGGGAGATCAGTCTACAGGTCATCTGCAGCATATAAATGGCATTTAAAGCCAAGCATTACCTAGGATGAGGTCAATTACACAGGGAGTGAGGAACTTCTTTCCTCACTACCAAAGGCTGTGTGAAGTGCACAACCTTCTCCTCCCACCTTAGAGACTCTTGGAGAGGAACAGTGGAGAAAGAAGAAATCTGAGAGACTAAGCATGCTACCTTAAGTGACTATGCATTAATCCAAAGGGATATTTAAAATTGTTTTACTAGATTATGTCCACAGATTTAGAATAAAATTTTTTACCCACCACACAGTAAGTGAAGGCTTATGGGAAATATAGGATCAGCCCTAGAGAAAATAAAGAAATTCCATTCTCTTTGCTCCCCTGAATATAATGTGAATAAATCTAAGATCTTTTATCACATATAATTTTAAATGCAACAATTCTTACTATTAACAAATATCTGCTCCTATTACTCCCCTGAAATGAAATTCATGGATAATAAAACGAACCTATGCATAGTTTCAAAAATAATCAATATAACATTTAACATCATATCTGTATAAGAGAAAAGAGAGGAAAGTAATTTGTAATAAAATAGTATTTATTTCAGTATGTCAATGCTCAGGCACAGCTATGCTAGAAAACATGAAGCAGTCAGATGCTTGCATCTATTTATAGTTACATACCATAAATGTGACAGCCACAATGCAGGTACATTTTTGGCAACTCAAATATCCCAAGCAGCATCTACCACCAGTGGCAAGATTCTCCAAAATGGTGAACAAATTTTGTAAAACTCTGAACAAAGAAAAGTAAATGCTTCCCTCAATTTACACAATACTTCCATTTCTAGAAAATTCTTGTTTATATGCTGAAGCAGATTTTCACCTATATTAATTGCTAGGGGGACACTTGAAAGTTGTGCAGGATGTGGACAATATTTTGTTGAGAAAGACTGTTCACACACTGCAGGATCTAAATTTCCCAGCCCCTGCCCAATAAAAGCCAGTAGTACTTCTAATCTCTGAGACAACCAAGAATGTCCCTACACATTAGCAAATATCCCTAGGGAACAGTATCATTCCCATTGAGGACTACTCTTTAAGTGATGTAAGACTATGTTTTAGTTAATACAGAATCAATGAAAATATGATAAGCAGAAATGTGTCCACACACAAATGTTTTGGAAGATATTACCAATGGCATCATATAGATTGAAATGCGTGGAAATTAATGGCCAACAGTTCCATTCAGTGGCTGTTGCAGTGCTTCAGATAATAGATGATAAAAGCTAGATTAAGATCATGGTATCATAAAGGGAGAGAAGAATACAAATCTAAAGACAGTCTAAAGCAAAATGTAAAATATTTAAAGGTCAATTAGACATAGATTCAGGAAGACTTCGAATGTAGTATGGCTCTGAGCTTTCTAACTTAGAAGACCAAAAAATTATAATGCTATTAATAGTGTTAATAAATACAGGAAAAAACCAGATTTGAAGGACATGGGGGTAGAAGACAAGTTAAATTCAATTTCATGCACGTATAGCTTGAAGGAACTGCAGGGTGATTTTGCTTCCACCTAATTTACTATCATTAATTCATTCAACAAGTATGCATTATCGACTGTCTGCCTGGTATTGGGTCTGTGGCAGTAAGACAGTCATGTTCCCTGTCCTCAAGGAACATAGCATTTAATGAGAAAGACTTACCAATAATTATATATATAATTCTCTAGTTATAATTGTTGTTAGTGAAGTTGTGATAAGTGCAATAGTTGACATCCAGAGAAAGGCTGATCTATGTTTGGGCAGTAAAGAGATGATCCTTGAGTGGAAGGCACCAGCAAATTTTATGCTCCCCAGTTTCTCAATCATATTTCTTCATGTCCCTCTGCATTGGTAGGATACGACACTGGTTGAAAAAAGTATTGAAATGACCTATTGTCCAATTTCCTCACCCATTGTCTTGTGATCTTTGAGCAAGGCTTGAAAACTTTATGATCCATCATGGCTTTCATGGGAGAACAGAGCTGTTACATCTTCCATAGATAAAAAATGCCCACAGCTGAACTCATTGGGGAAAAAAAAAAAACAAATCTTTTTCCCTGTTTAAATTCAGACTCTTTATTACCAAACACTCCTAACTCTTAGCAGGGCCATAAGAGTAACTGTTCTTTTAAAAGTCTTATGTACTGCCGGGCTTGGTGGTTCATGCCTATAATGCCAACACTTTGGGAGGCCAAGGCAGAGGGATCACTTGAGGCCAGTAGTTTGAGACCAGCCTAGGCGACATAGTAAGACCCTGTCTCTACAAAAAATAGAAAAAATTTGCTGGGTGTGGTGGTGCATGCCTGTGGTCCCAGCTACTCAGGAGACTGAGATGGAAGGATCACCTGAGCCCAGAAGGTGGAGGCTGCGGTGTGCTGTGATTGCACCACTGCACTCCAGCCTAGGTGACAGAGCAAGACCTCATTTCAAAAAAAAAAAAAAAAAAAAAACCTCTCATGTTGGTTCTTTCAAAAATTGTATGAGACCAACAATCTTTCTAAGGCTTGGAAAGCAAACACCCAATCTAACAAAATTGCAGATCAGTTCCAGCAAAATTAGCAGGTCCTCAGCCCAAATCCTGAGGGCCCACACCAGTACACAGGAAGGCTGAGATTACCCAATGCTCCTCATACCCCAACGGAGACTATATCCCAAGGGAATCTTTCCCTCCTCAGTCGTACCTCGTGAAGAAAAGCTGGTGGAGCAATTTTTTGAACAAGATAAAGTCTTAAAAAATATCAGAACAAAAGGGAGGGCATTACTAAAGTGAACTTTGGTGAGTTATAAAAATCTATGGATAAATTAAGTTTCTTCTTCCTATAACATGGCCAAATGATGTTCACAACATGCATCTTCAAATCACTCAATATTGGCCAGGAGTCATAGCATCAACTCAGGACAAATGGGAAATATTTTCCATGTTTTGCAATTTTCACTGGAAAACCGTATTTCATATATACTTTTAATAAATAAATCACTACTCTTTTCTAACTCACAGTTTGAAAAACCAAAATTTGTGTGAACTTCTGCATTTTGCCCCTAGACGCAAATCCTAGTTAACACACACACTCATACACTCTACTTTTATTTAATAGAAAAATCTAAAATATTATAATCCGGCTGGGCGTGGTGGCTCACGCCTGTAATCCCAGCAGTTTGGGAGGCCGAGGCGGGTGGATCACCTGAGGTCAGGAGTTCGAGACCAGCCTGACCAACATGGTGAAACCCTTTCTCTACTAAAAATACAAAAATTAGCCGGGTGTGATGGTGCACGCCTGTAATCCCAGCTACTCAGGAGGTTGTGGCAGGAGAATCACTTGAACCTGGAAGGCGGAGTTGCAGTGAGCAAAGATCTCACCAGTGCACGCCAGCCTGGGTGACAGAGCAAGACTTCCTCTCAAAAAAAAGAGGCCGGGTGTGGTGGCTCACACCTGTAATCCCAGCACTATGGGAGGCTGAGGCGGGTGGATCACCCGAGGTCAGGAGTTCGAGACCAGCCTGGCTAACATGGTAAAACCCCGTTTCTACTAAAAATACAATAATAATAATAATAATAATTAGCCGGGCATGGTGGCATGTGCCTGTAGTCGAGGCTGAGGCAGGAGAATCGCTTGAACCCGAGAGGCAGAGGTTGCAGTGAGCCGAGATCACGCGACTGCACTCCAGCCTGGGTGACAGAACAAGACTCCGTCTCAAAAAAAAAAAAAAATTATAATCCAGGCTATAGTGGAAATAAAAATTTAACATCTATCTTCACTTAAAAAATATCTCAGGACCAAAAGACCACGAATTCATAAAGCTCTCAATCATCCTGCAAACACATGGTAGTTCTGTTAAGAAAACCTAGGTGATTAGAAATTTTTGGAAACTTAATTAAAGAGGGGTGCTCCTAAAGATGAAGACAGTTTTGCATCTGTGACATGCTGTTTTCCTATCATCCTTGATAATTTGAAAACTACAGACACATGCATCTCTTTGTAGCGTAGACAGGGTCTATGGAACATCTACAGAAGGGTAATTAATTTGTGTGAATGTCTAATTCGGAAGTTGTGGGAAATTATGTATTAAAATATTCTGAGTATTTTTATGAAGTTGTATAATATATACGATTAAATAGATAGTTTAAGTCACCAATTATTCTCTTTAAGTGACAGTTCTAATGCAGATAGAATTCATTGCATTTCTGATGATAGGTGTGTTTTTAAAAAATTGTTTATGTTAATTAAAAATGATAATTGTGGAAAATATTGAGCCACCTTGATAAATGGGGCCAGAAAAGAAATGATGATGAATAGATTCAAATCCTAGGGCATAAATTCAAATCAAATGTATTTCGATAATGAGGTCTCACTTAGCTATAATCTATTTGGGAGCCTCTATTCAAATTCCCAGATATGGGAACTTGGAAAACACAAGCTGATGTAATATTCTGAAAAATCCTCCAGGGAAAAGAACATCTACATAACAAGTGTATCAAATGAATTTTGTTCAAGAATTTAAACCAAAATGTTAAAGCTAAAAGAGCAATACTGGATTATGAAAGTAAAATTATTTTGCATTATCATTTTAAATCATTCTCTCTGTTTGGGAACTGTAGTAGTTCCTTTCAAAAATATATTCCTTATCTGAAATGAAACTTTTGTCTGCCTTGGGTAAAAACAGTATCATTTTCATGACAGCATTTAGCTTAATAAGAGTAATAAAACAAAAGACTCCCATAAATGCATAGTAGTATATAAATAGCTCCTACTTTGGCCACACCCACCTAAAAATAAGGAAAGATTAATGTTTATAATAAATTCCACTGGATTTGAGAATATTTTTGAATTTGAATATGAAAGTTCCTATGAGAAACATTTGCATTTTGCCATTGCAATAAAATAAAGCAAATTGTAATTAAGATAGAATTTAATTAAAACACTTTACTAAATTGTAATTCTTGAATGCCTACCAAACCATTGTGATAATATTCTCAATGACTAGTTAAGATAGAAAAAAGCTTTTTAATTTTAAGTAGTTTTCTAAAAGTATAAGGAATCCTCACACTAATCTTAGTTTACAGTTTAAAATGTTAATATATGGTAATTAGGCTACCTTCTAAATTACTATTAGAAAGTAATCATTGTGATATTTTTTCTTTTCTTTTTTTTTTTTTTTTTTGAGACGGAGTCTTGCTCTGTCACCCAGGCTGGATTGCAATGGCGCAATCTCGGCTCATTGCAAGCTCTGCCTCCCGGGTTCATGCCACTCTCTTGCCTCAGCCTCCCGAGTAGCTGGGACTACAGGCACCCGCCACCACGCCCGGCTAATTTTTTTTTTGTATTTTTAGTAGAGATGGGATTTCACCATGGGCTCGATCTCCTGAACTCGTGATCCACCTGCCTTGGCCTCCTGAAGTGCTGGGATTACAGGTGTGAGCCACTGCACCCGGCCTTTGTTTCTGTATTTTAATGTATTCAATAAAAATTTAGTTATATGAATTTAGCAAGATGCAAATACTTGTGATTATTTATGGAGTCAAAATTGTTATACATTATTCAGTAGGTATATACTATCTTCTTATGTTGGTACAAATAGGAATCTCATAGAATACTTATAAAATTTAGAATCCTTGATAGACCAGGAAGGACAATTATAAGTTACCTACTCTGAAATCTACACTAAAAATTTGTTTCTGAATTATAAAATCAAACATGCTCAAAGCAAAAGTTTAAAAAACTGTATGTTTGATATTCATTTATACTTCTGCAACTGTCCTCATTCACTTCTATTCTTCTACTGGTTTTGGTGCCTTTTTACTATTGATTTTAAGAGCTCTTTGTTTATTATGGATACTGGTCCTTTGTTTAGCAGATGTTTGGCAATTTTTTTTCTAGTTTGTGGTTTACTGATTATTGTTTACTATGTTTGAGATTATTTTTCATACAAATCTTTATGTAGTAACTTTAGAATTATTCATTTAGTAGCTTCTAATTTTCATGATATTCTTTTAAAAGTCTACCTTATTCAGCCACATTTTCTTCTTATACATTTATAATTTTGTTTAATAAAACTTAAGATTTTGATCCAGCTATTTGGATTATGTTGTTAAGAATAAGGTAGATAGCCCTAATTTTCCAAGTGTCTAGCCACTTATTTCAATATCATTTATAATCACTTTTTTCCTCTCACTTGAAGTGATAATATCTTCTGCAGTAGACAGAAGATATACATCACAGATGCCCACATCCTAATCTCCAAAAACTGTAAATATGTTAGGTCACGTCGCAAAGGAAAATTAAGGTTGCTAATCAGATGAACCTGTGATGTGGCACGTACCCTGGATTATCCAAGTGGGCCCAATGTAATCACAAGAGTGCTTGAAAGTGGAAGAGGGAGGCAAATGGGTCAGAGCCAGAGAAAGAGTTGAAGATGCTATGGTGCTGGCTTTGAATATGGGGGCAAGGGTCGTGAGAGAAGCAAAGAAGGCAGTCTCTAGAAGCTGGAAAAGGCAAGGAAACAGATTCTCCCCAGAGCCTCCTGAAGTCATGCAGTACTGCCAACACCTTGATTTCAATCCAAAGAGACCCACTTTGGACTTCTAATTTCCAGAACTGTAAGATAATAAATTTGTATTGTTTTAAGCCAGTAAGTCTGTGGCAGTTTGTTATGGCAATATATGGCAGATGCACCTGTCAACAATAGCTTAACTTAAGCTTACCCTGAGAATGACCTTACAATCTAAGAAGAGGGTGTGTTCCAAGTTTCAAGCTAAGGAATCCAGGAGTGGCCAACCTGAAAATTTATTCCTTATTCTATGAAGAACATCTGAACCCCCAGTCCATTCCATGGAGCACAGGCCATACTGAGGATCAAGGCCCTTTGTTTTGGGTTAAAGGAAGGTTTCCTGGTGGAGGTTGCTAGGGGGAGGGTGCTAAGCGAAAGTGCAATATGAACTGCATGCTTTTTACAATTGGTTGCAATTCTCCCATCCAGCCCACCACCACTGCACTTCCCTGTATGTAAGTCCTCTCAGTAAGCCCTATGTCTCATTTGCTGGTTCCAGCTCTCCTCTTTGGCCTCTCGAACACGATGCCATCCATATTGAAGTCAATAGGCATCTGGCAGAAGAGGCAGCAATAGAAAACAAAGATGGCTTCTTTTACAAACAAGGAAATAGATAAAGTGACATTAATTTTCTAATTGATAGTAAACTTGGTTAATATAGAGGGCTGCTTACTTTTACGTATGTACTTACAGTTAAAGCACTTACTTTTATAATTAATAGAGGAATAAGGAGAAAGCTAAAACTTTTTTAAAAAGGACAAATATTTGAAGTGAACTACAAATAAAACCATTAAAAGATAGAAGGCAACTACCATGCCATTCAACAGTACTATGGAAAGTTATGGCAGATAACTCTAAGGACTGGACAATCATATTGTTTTTTAACTTTAGAATATAATTTACTTTATTTTTTGGGACAGGGCCTCACTCTGTCAGCCAGGCTGGAGTGCAGTGGTGCAGTCATGGCTTATTACAGCCTTGACCTCCAGGACTCGAGTAATTCTACTACCTCAGCTTCTTAAGTAGCTGGAACTACAGGCACACATCACCACACCCAGCTAACTTTTTAATTTTTAGTAGAGACAAGGTCTTGCTATGTTGCCCAGGCTGATGTCAAACTTCTGAGCTCAAGTGATCCTCCCGCCCCGGCCTCCCAAAGTGCTGGGATTATAGGTGTGAGCCACTGCATCCCGACGTAGAGTATAATTTGTATGGATGTACTTGACATTTTTAGAATTTCCAGAGCCACACAATAATGGCCACAATTAGGATGCCATAAAATGAACTTTTGCTTATAAGAAATAATGAAGCTTTCTAGATTATGGAACCTTACATTTCTACCCAATTTATGATTTCCTTTCCACACAAAAGTTGGACAGAAGAACTTCTTATACAAGTGAAAAGTGTAGTTTATGCAGAGAATCTTTCTAAGTGTGCTTCCTTTCTCATCTCATCCTTCTGGTGCAGAGAAAGCGTGAAGTTTTAGGCTTTAAAAGAGTGTTGAGAGATTTATAGTTAAGATGACACTAAATATAGGTGTTCATTGCAACATACGGCACCAAAAATGTATATGTAATAGATAAAAACATTAAGAAAGAAAACCAAAAAGACCTAGTCAGACCCAAACACAAGATAAATATCCATGGATAAGAAGCAGAAGAGAAATGCCACAACCTCTGCTAGATTCTGAACCCAAGAATAGGCACTGGTGGCTGGAATTTGGTTTTTGAAGGCTAACAGGGCCAGAAAATATACCATGCAAGATAGAAGACTGAAACTACATCCATTGCTGAAACTACATCCATTGCCCAAAGCTAAATCCTGAGGTGGAACTCACCTCCTAAAAGGGAATAACAAAGCATTGTTGTATCTGCTGCTTTGTTCATACTTCATTTGAAGCTTTCGGCTCAGGCAGGGAGAAAAATAGGCACAGTTCCTTGAATATGAGGCAAAGCAAGCCACCAGCTGGCTCGATAAACAAATCTGCAATATTACCAAGTCAATATTTGTGTACCAAAGACTCCAAACTCATATGATATCTGATTTTGGCCTGGGAGCCAGGGGATCTGAGCAGAGGCAACCATACAACCACCAGACAAGCGGATGTGAACACAGAGGTTGAGAGAGTAAGAGAGAAATGTAAAGTGAAACTTCAAAATACATATTTGTGTGTGTGTGTGTGTGTGTGTGTGTAGCCAACAGCAACACCCAATAAAATAAAAAATCAGATGAACTGATCTCAGATGAAATTAGAGAACAGTCTAAAAAAGATATTAAAATAAATTCTTAGTTAATTGATATGAAGGTAAAGTTTCAAAAATGAAAAATTTTAAACAAAAGGAGAAAAAATAAAGGATACAAAAATAAAAGAAGAAATAGATATATGTGACAATTATAGAACTTATAAAAATTAAAAATAGAGGCCAGGCACAGTGACTCACACCTATAATCCCAGCACTTTGGTAGGCCGGGGCAGGTGGATCACTTAAGGCTAGGAATTCCAGAATAGCCTGGCCAACATTGCGAAACCCTGTCTCTACAAAAAATACAAAAATTAACCAGGCATGGTGATGCATGCCTGTAATACCAGCTACTTGGGAGGCTGAAGCAGAAGAATCACTTGAGCCTGGGAAGCAGAGGTTGCAGTGAGCCAAGATTGCCCCACTGCACTCCAGCCTGGGCGACAGAGTGAGACTCTGCCTCAAAAATAAATAAATAAATAAATACAATAAAATACAACTGCACACTACTAGCATACCTAACTAGAACCCTCCTACATCATTGATAGCAATGTAAAATTGGACAACCACTTTGGAGAACATCTTTGCAATTTCTTATACAGTAAAACAAGCATTTCTTGTATGATTCAGCAATCACATTCCAAAATACTGGCTCCAGAGAAATAAAAACATGTTTACACAAACTCCTGTAGGAGAATGTTTGTAGCGAGTCTATTTATAATAGCCTCCAAACTGGATAAAACTCAAATGTCCATCAACTGGTGAATAATGAATGGGTAAACAAATTGTGGTACATTCATACAATGAAATACAACTCAGCAGTAGGATGGCACAAAGTACCAATACATGTAAGAATATGGATAAACCTCCAAAGCATCATGCTAAGAGACAGAAGTCAAACGCTGAGTTCTGTATGATTCCATTTATATAACATTCTGAAAAAGGTAAATCCACAGAGATGGTAATCAGAGCATTGTAACAGATCGGAGGCAGAAGAGGGATTAAATAACAGGGAGCATAAAATAATTTTTTGGGTCAATGGAAATGTTCTATATTATCACATTATCAAGCTGTACACATTAAACAGTAAATTTCATTCTATATAAACTATACCTCAGTAAGCTTAAATTTTAAAAACAAGAATAAAGAGAAAATATTAAAAGCTACCAGAGAGAAAAGGAACACATTTTGTCCTCCTGCGGGCCTCTCCTCTGCGATAATAGGTGCCAAAAAGCAATGAAGTAATACCTGTATAGCAATGAGGAAATATAATTATGAACCTAAAATTTAATATCCAGTTAAACTATTATTTGGGTTAAAATACATTTTCAAATATACAAAGACTGAGATTTTTATCCATGGATTCTCACTAAAAGAACTAACAAAGAATGTCCTTCAGCAACAAATAAAACCAGCAGGGATGCAAGATATATTTTTTAAATGATACGCTCAAAAATTAATAAAAATAAAGTTAATTAATATTAGTATTGACTGTAAAAAAAAAACACTACTTTTGAAACCCCATCTCTACCAAAAATTACAAAAAATTAGCCGGGCATGGTGGTGGACACCTATGATCCCAGCTACTCGAGAGACTGAGGCAGAAGAATCACTTGAACCCGGAGGCAGAGGTTGCAGTGAGCCAAGATCGCACCATGGCACTACAGCCTGGGCAACAAGAGGAAAAATCACTCTCAAAATAAAATAAAATAAAATAACAATCATAACAGGATGGGAGAGTGTAGTCAGTAAATAACTCAAGCATGCTAAGAATGTTTTCATGTTTGGAGAAGTATAGAAACGGCAAATAACTTAAAACGTATAAAAAATTATAGTTAAATATTATGTGAATAAGGATTACCACTAACATACATATGTGTATGGTATGTAATACATATATAAAATTAGTATAATTTGTATGTAATACATATATATAAAATCACTAATACATGACTCAGCAGAGGAAAAGTATGAAAATGGAAAACTTTTGGTCCAAGAGAAGACAGAAAAAATTTTTTAAAGCAACAACAAAGAAGTAGGGAGAAAACATAAAATAAGATAGTAAAAATCAGTACAAATATACCAGAAATAATAATAAATAAGATTATTAGATTGGATTAAACAACAAAGCCTTACTCTAGGCTGCTAATAATACACTAAACTAAAATAAAGACCATACACACAGTTAACAAGAAAAGATAAAGATACCCTATGCAAATACTAACCAGAGGAAGGTTATTTTAGCAATATAATAAATAAAAAATAAATAAAGGGCTATACAAAATAGAACATTAATAGAAAAAAATGATATAACAAAATAGTAACACAAAACAGCCACCTGGATGTTAAAATAATCACGTTACAATAACAAAACAGCCATGAAACATGTAAAATAGAATTGCAAAAATTAACAAAATCTATAGTCATTATGGAAGATTGCAATGCCTCTTTATCAGAAACTACTACAACAAACAGCCAAAAAATTTAGAATATAGAAGATTTGAACAATAAAGCTAACAACATGATGTAATGTATAGAGTCCTGCTCCCTATGGGTTTACATATTCTTTTCTTGCATGCTTAGAACATTTACAAAAATTGAGCATCTATTAGGTGACAAAATAATAATGTATATTAAATTATAAATCAACAATAATGGCAAAAATAGATATACATTTGTAAACTAAAGGATGCACTCCTAAGTTCTTCATAAGTTAAATGGAAATGGAAATGATGAAATATTTATAATTAAATGAAAATAAATTTAATATACTAAAAAAAAAAACCCTGTGACATACAACCAAAACAATAATTGTACAGTAATTGTACAGTTTTAAATGCATTTATTTAAAAATAGGTAAACCTGATTTTAAATGCCTTAAGTTGACTCAGGAAGCTAGGGAAAGAACAGTGTTGTAAACTTTTTAAAAAGCAAAACTAGGCCGGGCACAGTGGCTCACGCCTGTAATCCCAGCACTTTGGGAGGCCAAGGCAGGCAGATCACCTGAGGTCGGGAGTTCAAGATCAGCCTGACCAACATGGAGAAACCCCATCTCTAGTAAAAATACAAAATTAGACGGTGTAGTGGCGTAATGTAATTACACGCCTGTAATTCCAGCTACTTGGGAGGCTGAGGCAGGAGAATCACTTGAACCCTGGAGGCAGAGGTTGCGGTGAGCCAAGATTACGCCATTGCACTCCAGCCTGGGCAACAAGAGCAAAACTCGGTCTCAAAAAAATAAATGAAAAGGAAAAGTAATAAAATAATGACAGCAGGAATTAATAAAAGAAAAAAATTTTAAAGCAACATATAAAAATCAATAGCATTCCATATAGCTGTAAAAAATTTGAAAATGTAGTCACAAAAGCCTAAAGACATATATTGGGCCTAAGAATACATATTAGCCTAAGAACATATAAGAATAAATTTATCAGTATATATAGAGAATAATTTTGGAGGAAATTGCAGAAGATTATTAAAAAACTATTAAAGAATTTCACTATCTTATTGTTCAGGGAACAACAACACAAAACAACCAACAAAGAGGACAAAGAAGACCTGATTCAATGGAGAAATATGCCATGCACATATTAGAGAAATTTAATGTTGTTAAGATGTCAACCTTGCCCAATTAATCTATAAATTTGATGTAATTCTAATGAAAGTATCCAAATGGATTTTTCATGGACCCTGAGAGCTGATCTAAAATTTCACACAGAGAGCAAAGGATCATAATTAAGCAAGATAATTTTCAGGAAGGACAAATTGGGAAAACTTACATTCCCAGATAGCATAACTTTTTTTCTTTTTTTTGAGACGGAGTCCTGCTCTGTCGCCCAGGCTGGAGTGCAGCGGCGCGATCTCAGTTCACTGCAAGCTCCGCCTCCCGGGTTCACGCCATTCTTCTGCCTCAGCCTCCCGAGTAGCTGGGACTACAGGCGCCCGCCACCACGCCCGGCTAACTTTTTGTATTTTTAGTAGAGATAGGGTTTCTCTGTGTTAGCCAGGATGGTCTGGATCTCCTGACCTCGTGATCCACCCGCCTCGGGCCTCCCAAAGTGCTGGGATTACAGGCATGAGCCACCGCGCCCGGCATAACTTCTTTTAAGAATATGAATGCTAAATAGCATGCCATACACACAGTGATAGATCATGAAATAGCATAAAGATCACAGAAGCAGTTTCATGCCTAAATGGAAACTTAATTATGACAGAAATGGCATTGCAAACTAGTGAGGGAGTTATGGGCCCGTCAGTGAGTTTGTTGGTACAATTGCTATCCATATGGAAAATTAAAATTATCACACAACATACAGAAAAATCTGTTCTAAGTTGAAGAAGGAATACTATGAAAAGCAAAACTTAGAATAAAACAGAGAGAGGATAGGGAAAGAGATTATCAAAAGCCAAATTACAGACCATGAAGGAAATGTTTGATACATAGATGTAAAACATATATATGTGTATGTAAATACTCATATATGTCTTAACAAACAACTTAGCAGAAAAAAGTTGTAGGTAATTCAAATGAAAAAAATCTTAGAAGGAATAAGACATAAGAATTAAAACAACACAATAAGAATAAAACCAATAAAATAAGAAAGCTAAAAACCAATAACAGCCAGTATGTAAGCCAAGGGGAAGAATATGAGTGAGTGAGCACAGTGTACAACACTGTATTCTCCCATAGTTTGTAAGTGCAGTGGCATCAGTGTAATTTGCATTCAGCTGCTATTACTTGATGACACAAAACATTAAAAGATTGGAGAAAATGTGACTCGATCTTACTGACATCATTTCTTTATATACCAATTTATAAATCTAATTCACATCACAGAAACTTGATTGGTAGCAGAACAGGCTAAATCTAAAGTTGAAGATGCATAAACCTATCAATTACACTTTTATTTATATCCTGTAGAGAAAATCTCAGATATGCGCACAGGGAGACATGTACAAGGATGTCCGTTGCAGCATTCTTCATAATAGTAAAAAATGAGACAGGTACAAGGATGTCCATTGTGGCATTTTTCGTAATAGTAAAAAATGTGAAAAAAGTGTCAATATAATTCATCAGAGGAATGTAAAAGTCAAGCGTATATTCAAATAACAGAATACCACATCAATTAAATTGAATAAACTAGAACCACATAAACTAACATAGGTAACTTTTAAAAATCTAATGTTGAGTGAAAAGAAGTTGCAGAATGATACTACAGAGACCATTTATGTAAAGTTTTAAAATATGCAAAATACTTACATAAAATTGTTTATGGACGCATATATATAATAAAAACGCATATAATTATATAACGATGGATATATAAATTTTACATAAACTAAGTTTCTTTAATTAAACCAAAGGTTATTTGTCTTTTCAGGGCAGATAGAGGCACTTTGCTCCATGAGGTTACCCAAGGACGTTGACTGGCAGGGTGGCTCTGCCTTCACATGTGGCTTCCAAGGCTGTTTGAGTTACCACTTTCCAGCCGGTGAGAAAAAGGAAGCATCTTTAAAGAGGTTATCTAAAGTTGCATCATCACTTCCACTTATGTGCAATTGTCCCTAATTTAGTCATGTCTTGTTGCAAGGGAGGCTGGGAAATGCAGTTTATTCATGTGGCCACATTCCCAAGGAGTAAATAATGTACAGAAGGAGTAAATAAGGCGCTGAGCCCACCAGATGTCTCAGCCACAATAGTAAAAATACAAAAGCAGACACGGGAATGAGAGTTCTTGTCTCTAGGAAAGAAGAGAAGGGAAAGAAATGAGGGAGCCTACATAGAAAGCTTTAAATGTGATGTTTAAAAAAATAATGAATATCAAGTTCAACAGAGCTTAAAGGGAAAAATAAATAAGTTTTTAAAAAATGAATACAAATCTGACAAAATGTTAGAATTTCTTAAATCTGAGTGATGGAGATAAAGGTATTCATTATCCTATTTTTCACAGGTTTGAAATATTTTATAAATAAACAAATAGCCTTTAAGTACCTTTGGTAAGTGAATAATGATATGCAAAAGAACAAATAAGTAGATAGTAGTTGTAGTTGCCATATAATACAGTTTTCATCTACATTAAGTGTTTATCGAATATATTGTAATAATTAAATCAACAAAATCAGTATTACAGTCTTTCTAAATAACCAACTGTGCATACTAAAAACATTTTACATATTTTCACTTTTTTGAGACAGGATTTCACTCTGTCACCCAGGCTGTGAGTGCAGTGGTGCAATCTTGGTTCACTGCAGCCTCAACCTCCTGGGCTTAGTTCACCTCAGCCTCCCAAGTAGCTTGGACAACAGGCACGCGCCACCACACTTGGCTAATTTTTGGTATATTTTGTAGAGACAGGGTTTGGTTTAACCATGTTGCCCAGGCTAGTCTGGAACCCCTGTGTTCAAGTTATCTGCCTGCCTCTGAAATCCCAGAGTGCTGGGATTACAGGCATGGGCCACCACACTCAGCCCCCCATTTTAAGTATTTTTAAAATGCTGAAGTTCACCTGAGGTCCTTAAAGCACAACTACAGCCTAGCCTTCTTAGTGAATCTGAGAAGGCTGAACTGCCCTAAGCACATCCACCCAGTCTGTTTCTTGGCTTCATCTCTTTTTGGTGAGCGACAGCTGTTTTAAGGGGCTATATGCAAGGAGGTTTGGAGGTAGACAACTAAGAGGATCTAAGAAAAGAAACGTATCCAGTCCATATCACTTAATTAGAGGGGACAAATCAATTACTCAAATCAAACACATATATAGTTTTCTCTAACGAGGTCTAATTCATAAATTTTAATTAAAAAGAAAGATTTGTATAGTCCTATCATCAGAACTGAGTTTTTTCATAAGAAATCAAGAAGCTGGCAAATACATATGTTTAATTTACTATATTGTAATCAGTGAAAATGTATGCTTTTAAACCAGCTACAAATTTTAATCATGAAAGTACTTATTTAGATTTGGAAGGATTACAAAATGCAGGGGAGGTAAGACTGTTTAATAAACTAACAGAAACTGTGTTAAGCCCTATTACACAAACAATTGCCTCATCTTTTGAATTGTACATGATAAAGCATATTAATTTCTGTGTAAACAAACACATTACTTGATATGGTGTGATTGTGTGTTTTTAAATAAATGATAAATAAGTAGACTATATATTTATCACTACATGCTTCCACAGATCTTATGGATTTTACGTTTCTTCATATTATATGGGGATATATATCTCCATCTCAATGACAAATTCCACACAAATAAATCATTAAGATTCTGAACTAAATACTTTTTTTTTAAGGATAGAAGTTCTTAATTCGCCTATAATTCTTACTTTTTGTACCAACCAATTAATGTGATGGCTTAAATGTAATGGGTAAGTTAATGCATATATTATATTAAATACTTTATTAACTATGTAGCCCTGGATTGCTTAGAACGATGCTGCTCACAGTGAGTTTTGTGTACTGGTGCTAATCTACAAGCTGTTAGTCGTTGCGGTGTAGTAAGCTCAAAAATCCAGAATATAGTTTTGGCAACTTTTATAGCAATTTAACAACAATTTTATGTCTATTAAATCTAAAAACATTATTTCTTATTTAATTTTTCAAGTAATTCATTTCTAATATGTTGGTATTGGTCCACAACTAATTGGAAATTCAAAAATTTGGTTGTCCCCACAGATAGTTTGAGAAATACCAGCCCCCCCAAAAAAAAAAATCTAGTAGCTTTGACCTAAGAGCCTTAAAGCTCCCAGACAGATTGATTTAATAATTATAATAGTCATTGTAAACAATATTAATAATACCTTATATTTATTTAAAATTTAATGGCTCACCAAGCATCTAAGTCTGGTAGGATAGGGCTCATTATCTCCACGTTATAGATAAGGAAACTTAAACTGAGGTAAGTGACCTGGCCAAGGTCACCTAGTTACTAGATGAGAGAGCTGTAAACGGAACATGAATCTTACAACGCTAAGCCAATATTCTTTCTGGTACATCATGCACAAGAGTAAAATAATGCTGGTTTGATAGAAAGTTGAAACCATGATTGTATCACTCAACTTTGAAACGAAGTTATTCATGTTTTTAAATTCAGTTGTTCTTGGGGATACAGAGAAACAAAAGAACCTATTCAGATCTGAACTGGTCTTTTAGACTGCAGCCTTTAATGTCAAGGAATATTACATTTTTACTTCCATTGTGCACACAAGCTCAAGGGTAATAAAGTGTTAATATTTTGTTGATGTATCAAGTTTGAAATGTGAAGGAGTGAAATAGAAGGCATACATTTAAAAAACTTACTTTTTTCATTGCTATGCAGTAGATGTACATATTTCCAATAATAAAGTTATTAGAGGTACATGTGATAATTGAATACACTTATATAATTTCCAATGATCAAATCAGTGTGATTGGAATATCTATCACCTTAAATATTATGCCAGAAACATTCAAATTATTCTCTTCTAGCTATCCTGCCATATACAACAGATTATTACAAATAGATTATTGTATAGTCACCCTACTGATCTATCTAACACAAGGTCTTATTTCTTCTATCAAAACCAACTTTAGAAGGCATGTTCTAGTCAGTGCTGTCTAATCATGCTACATATGGCTATTTAAATTTAAATTAGTTAAAATTTTAAGTTAAAAATTTGGTTTTTTTAGTTGCACGGGCCACAATCCAACTGCTTAATACCCACACATGGTTGGTGGTTACCATATTGAACATCATAGCTATGGAACATTTCCATCACTATAGAAAATTCTACTGGACAGTGCTGTTACAGTTTTTTCAGAGAGACACTTATCTTTGATGAATTTAAAGTAGAAAGATACAGAAATTAAAATCAGGAGTCTTCTACAATAAGAAAAATCTAGTTTTATATATATACAACAATTATTTCCAAAGCCAAACTGTTTCATACACTATAGGCAGTCAATTAAGATAGTGAGGGGAATTTTATCCTAAATTTATTAGATATAGATTAACATAAAAAACATAAAACTTGCATTGAAAGAAGTCTAATTTTGAGATAGAAATTTATCATGAAAGTAAATAGTCAGTATGCCTCACCACTATAATTTAAAAAAAGAAAAGAAAAATATGTAAGAGGCAATTAAGGGGAAATAAAAGAAACATTCGATGTCTCTCAGAATTTATAGCAATGCCAGCATAGCAAATCAGAAAATTACGCTCAATAACACAATTAGGACACATTGGAATTATGGTGGAGTAACCTTATTATTTGGTAATGGAAATTAAAAATGCAGAGTAGAAAATCTAAAACAATAAGACAAAATGAATTTTTTATAGCAAGCAAATCAACCATGATTTAGAGTCCAGGAAATGGAATGTGTTTTTAGATCCATCTCTGAAGACAGACATATGGCCAGCATCCTGAAGGCCGCTTCCTAGCCAGCTGCCATGCTCAAATCCTGAGGTGCATTTCAGGCAAAGGCACTCTTTATTGTGTATGATCTCGTCTCTCACTCTGATGGAGTATGCTGGACTCACGTGAAAGCCTCAAAAACTCCTTTTACTGCTTTACCTTAAGGCTCACATCAAAGGTGGGCCAACACTCTGTTCCACATTGCCTTTCAAGGTCAGGGAGGTCTGAAAATGCATTCAGTCTCCATTTTATTATTCCAGTGACATGACAGGAAGAAAGCAAAGCACAAAGGAAGGGCCAAGAGGGAAGACAATGCAGAAGAGAGCTGCAGGAACAAGTGTCACAGTCCAAGGGCATTTAGAGTAACTTGACACCTGGCAAGTTATGTCCTTGACCCATATGTAAGCTCCTCCTCTTTTAGGGCAGATGGAGCGAGAAGGAGAAAATTATTTTTTTAATGTCTCAAAAAAACAAAATATATTTACTTCCAAAATATCTCCTCTGAAATCAACTGAGATAACCATAGTTTACCCATCTTTTTTGAAGGCTCTGTGAACAATGTATCTGATTCTTGCTAATGGGAAGGAATTGGTTGGAAATCTAAAAGTAGCTGTCAGTGCTGGAAGAAGTGATCACAGTGCTCACAAAGTGATGACAAGAAGCAAAGAGGTGCTGAAGGAGAACAGGCTCTGAAGACAGGTGGACCTGTGTTCAGATTTAGCCTGGACCTCTTACTGGCTCCATAGGAGGAGTTGATAACATTCGATCAGCTACATTACCTGCAATTATCTAGGGATAAAGGTATCTATCTTGCAGAAGGAGGTAAACAATGTGGCTAAATAAAAATAACTTTTAGAAAATCTAAAGTTGCCACAGTTGGAATCTAAAGTTGCCACAGTTGGAATCCAATGGAAAGGCAATAAAAAGAAACAAAGAAAATAACATTTGTATATACTCATTAGCAAATTACTCCAAGAATGAGAAGGATAATTTAAAAAATCAAGTTAGCTACAGACTAATATCTAATGGCAATTGAGGCTAACTGCCGCAATGTGGAAGTGAGATCTGATCACTGTAGATTAGCATTAGCAGGGGCCTCTATGCAAAGGCTTTCAGAGATCAAAGTGGAAAACATAAATGCGTGAAGCAGCAGAGAGTGGTGCAGCCTGTAGAGAATTGAAGAGGCTACACCAGTCAAAAGGTATTCAGATTTTAAAATGTTTTAAAACCACATGTGCTGCACAAAACAAATCTGCAGGCAGAATTTGACTTGAGGGATGCCAGTTTGGAACCTCATACACAAAGCAAAGACAAACTCCTATCTATGGATAAGTTATATACAATACAAAACAAAAAAAATCCTGTCAATCCAATATAATTCACTTTGCACCATAAGGGGATGAGGATCTGGGAAAACAAATGCTATCTACCTTTCTAAAAAATTGGTATTCACTGACTATTGTATTGAATGAATATTGTGGTCACTATTCATCCCACATCCTATCCTTTCATTAACCTCAGAAAAGGGTGAAGGAAGAAGGCATTAAAATCACTCAGTAGAGGAAGGTATGGAGAGAGGAGTATGGCGTCATCATAAAATATCCCAAACCAGGAACAACGGTAAAGGTGAGCCTGAGGAATAGGAAAACATCCTGAAAAGCTGGGGGAGAACACCTTGCCTAGAAGAGCAAAGAACAGATATTTTCCTTTCTTCTCCCTTTATCTCTTTGGGTAAAAAGACTGGATTAAAACTTTTATAGGAGCATTAAAGAAAGCTGAGAGAGTCATGGATTTTTGGTCTGTCGGCTTTTGTGGCTTTAAATCTTTTAGCCTGTGAGCTTTCAGGATTTTGCCTTTTGGGGCTAAGAAAGTTTGTGGGTCTTTTGGACCTTTGGAATTCTGGGGCTATGTTTTCTCTCTTGGACTGAGGAATGCTATTGTTTTACAGATACAGAGATGGAAAAAGTACAGAACGAATTGTTTGAGATTGACTCTCAGCCTCAGACTGAAGTAAGAGAAGTGAAGGATACCTGTATATGTCTTTCTGAATTCTTGTAGCAGACACTTGTCATTTCTTTTGACTGCCCAGCATTGGAGTCCTTCTCTGGATTTGGGGAATTCTCTACCTTATAAATCTTGATGGGAGACAAAGACTCCCTGCCCCACACAGAAGCTAGATACTCTCTTTCCTACTTTCCTTTGCAGGTAGAATAAAATGTACCCAGGCTCCACTTTGACTCAGGAGTTAGTGGCGCAAGGAAGCAGGCACTGTGCGGAATCCAATCCAGAAGCTGCAGTGGTAGCAGTTCTATAGTAGCCATAGTTAGTGTTTCTTATATGTTGGCAGCTATTTGAGATGCAGCATCTGGGCAGTGGTGCCTTTATGGGACTAGCTTGGCTTCAGACTTCAGAGTTGGTTTCCTGTGTAACCTCCAAGCTTGGTTTGACTTCCATTCTAGAGATTCTGGGGGGTAACCAATATCCTTTACGAAATCCTTTTCTACTTATTCTTAGCAGAGCTTGTTTCTGTTGCTTACAACTAAGAATTCTTATTGATACAGCTCTGAGATCCAATCCACCAGGAAAGTAAAGAAAGAGTTCAACAAACAAGCTCTATTGAAAAACAGACTGCTCTCATGCTGTGTTGGGAATCTGAGCATAGTAGTATAGGTGAGGGTATGAAGAATTTAAGAGTTATGTCCACTTACACTGATATTCTACTAAAACTCTCTCTGAGGTCACCTATGACTTTCTTATTGCTAAATCTAATGGCCTCTGTTAACTTCCCATGTTTAAATCTTCTGCCATATTTGATGCTGTTGAACATTCCTTCCTCCTGGAATCTTTATTATCTATTGACAGGGAACATCTTGAGGGCACAAATTTGGCAGGACTGTCTTTGTACTCCCAGCACATTGCATTTTGCCTGACACATCACACTCAAGATTTCAATGAATAAATGAATGAATACATATTGTATTTTTAACTATGACGAAAAGAGAAAGACTAATTGAATAAAGCACACAGGAAATATTGGCAAAGGGTGAAAAAGTGACAGTCACCTATTTTGAGCATTTTGAGCCCATTTTAATGCAGTGATCAGCAATAGATATTATATAAGCAATGTATTGATTAATAATACAAACAAATAAGACAAGTAATTGTGACATAACTAATATTTATCAATGGGATTGGTCTATTTGTTAACATACATTGATTTATCAATTAAATTGAAGACTAAAAAGATAATGAAGGAGTCACAAAAACTGCATGTAATTGTCAGGATCCCAAGAAACATCAAAGACCGGTGAATAGTTAGTTAATCAAACAGGTTTTTACCTCAACAAAGTCAAAATGATCTTGTCCATGTAACAAGATCATCACACTTTCTGGATCTTCAGAGATCACCAGATTGATGTTTACCATACTGAGATCAAAATCTGAAGATAAAAGTGATTTTTAGCTGGGCAAAACTGAACCTCCTCTGTAGAAGACTGAGAGTTAAATAGGAAAAATCAAGATCAACATGTCCCAACCTAACCAGATATCAATCTCTCTGCTGTTACTGATCAATAACCGGGATCACCAAATTGTCATCAGTGGGACAAATTCAGCCCATCATGTGTTTTGGTAAACAAAAGTTGACTAGAATACAGCCATACCCACTTGTTTATATATTGTCTAAGGCTGCGTTTGTTCTTCAGTGACACAGTTGAGTAGCTGGGGGACAGAGTGTATCCCCAAAAGAGCCTGAAATATGTACTACCTGCTCCATTATAGAAAAAGTTCACTGACCTTTAATAAAAAAGATATGGAGAAAGAAGAGAAGTCTAATTTAGATTTCTGGACCTACACAAAAGTGCCCTGAAAATGATAATTCTTTTGCTCCATCCAGCTCACTCTCAGAGCTGAAACTTTTCCTCTATCCTCCCTCTTCCTCACTTCACTACAATCAAGGCTTACAACTGTGAATAGTTTATTTATTTTTTTCTATACTTTGGAATATTTACATCAAAAGTAAACAGTTTATGGTAATTAAAATTTGTGATTAAAAATCTAACCACTTCTAAATTATCCCAGTTCTTTTCCTTGAGTTCTCACATTGTTCTTTCTTTTTTCAAAAGTAATAATTTCCTTTTCATTGACAATCCTTCTCCTGATCACTCCTTGTCAACCTGTTTCTCTGCTCTTATTTTCCCACAGATTTCTTTTCTTTTCCTTTCTTTTTTAGACAGAGTCTCCTCTGTCGGCCAGGCTGGAGTGCAGTGGTGCGATCTCAGCTCACTGCAACCTCCTCCGCCTCCTGGGTTCAAGCGATTCTCCTGCCTCAGCCTCCCGAGTAGCTGGGACTACAGGCGCCCGCCACCATACCCGGCTAATTTTTTGTATTTTTAGTAGAGACGGGGTTTCACCTTGTTAGCCAGACTGGTCTCAGACTCCTGACCTTGTGATCCGCCTGCCTCGGCCTCCCAAAGTGCTGGGATTGTGAGCCATTGCGCCCAGCCTTTCCCACAGATTTCTTAAATGCAATACGTGTTCTAAGCACTATTTTCTTCCAGCTCCATACCTGCTCATGCAACATTTATCTTTTTCCACAGCTTTCACCATCATTCTGTACAGCTAATTTCCGTTCACTTTAACCTTTACTTTAAACCCCACACCCGCATTTCCAAATGCTGTAAATCTTCATGTGGGTATGTTGTGTTCCTACTCACATTTGTCTGGTTTGACATCTAAATCATTATCTCTGCCCACAGAAACAAATCATAAAACATACACAAAAATAGCACAGCTGCCGGGCGCGGTGGCACACGCCTGTAATCCCAGCACTTTGAGAGGCCAAGTTGGGCAAATCACAAGGTCAGGAGATCGAGACCATCCTGGCTAACACGGTGAAACCCCTTCTCTACTAAAAATACAAATTTAGCCGGGCGTGGTGGCACGCACCTATAGTCCCAGCTACGCGGGAGGCTGAGGCAGGAGAATCGCTTGAACCTGGGAGGTGGAGGTTGCAGTAAGCTGAGATCCTGCCACTGCACTCCAGCCTGGGCGACAGAGGGAGACTCTGTCTCAAAAAAAAAAGCACAGCTGTTCATTGTCTACGTTCTCTAACTTGGTTAATTGCATCGCTCTCCTACCAGTTGCCAAAACTAGAAACAAGAGAACCTCTCACCATCTACATGTAACCAAACGTAAAATTCTAAAGATTCTTGAGTTTAAAATGTATCTGGAAATTTTCTCCTCCATGTCGTTTCCAATACTTTATTTTATACTGTCATCATTGAATACCTTCAAAATAGCTGCAACCGTATTCCTGTTTTGGTTGGGCTATTTCTCTAATTTATCTTTCATATTGTTCCCAGAATTATCTTCCTATTAACACAAATCAGATCATGAAACATCTCTGTTAAAAAATCTTCAAGATTCTCCTTGACCTACAAAGTCAAAATGCTTGGAGTGGCATTCAAGAGTGATCATGCTCTAAGCTACCTTTTCAGGTTTATTACCAACTAATCTCCAACATAAAGTTTGAACTCCGACAGCACTGGATTATTTTTCATTTTCTGAGCATATCTGTAATATGTTCATATATTTCTATTATATTATGTTCTGAAGAGTTGAGTCATACTCCCCACCCGCACCCCTGTGCTAACCATCCTACAATGCACTTGAGGAAAAATAGGTGGTCATAGTTTGGCTGGCAATTAGATTTTGCTTGCTAAGACATATATGCAAGGTGGCTAGATTTTGAGAAGGGGGAAAGGGAAAGGAGGACCTCAGTAAGGTGGTTAGAAAGGCTGCTGAGGAGGTTCTGAGCCAGAACCAAAAGAAATAAGGCAATTATATGAGAAAAACTTCCCAGAAACAGCAGTTTAATGCTGTTTGCTATATCATTCCTTCCTCTGTTTTCCCATTAAACTTGTAGTGAGTCTATATTTCTAAGCAGTATCTCACAGTTGGGTTTATTTAAGAGCTAAAAACCTAGTGGCCTGGCCTGAAGGTATACGTGAAGTGATTCCTTTTAACTATGTTTGCCTCAATGTTTACACTGAAACTTTCCTTAAAGGCATGAATCATATTTATAATAACTGATCTTTGTTTATGCAATTGATTTGAATTCTATCCAGCTCTATCCTGTTTTTCTCTTGTACATAGTTCCCCCTTATCCACAGTTGCACTTTCCGCGGCTTCAGTTACCTGTGGTCAACTGTGGTCTGAAAATATGAAATGGACAATTCCAGAAACAAACAATTCATTAGTTTTAAATTGCCATCATTTTGAGTAGCAGGATGAACTCTCTCATTTTCCTGCTCCAACCTATCTGGGATGTGAATCATGCCTTTGTCCAGTGCACCCACACTGTAGATGTTACCCACCTGCCCCTTAGTCAGCTTGTCTCTGTTATCAGATCAACTGTTTTGGTATCGGTATGGAAATGCTTGTGTTTAAGTAAGCCTTATTTTATTTAATAATGACCCCAAAGTAGAAGAGTAATGCTGCTGGCATTTCAGATATGCCAAAGAGAAGCCAAATATAGGCCAAGGAGAAGTTGTTAAGCTCCTACTGTGCCTAATTTATAAATTAAATTTTATCATAGGCATGTATTTACAGGAAAAAACGTAGTGCAGTATATATAGAGTTCAGTACTATTTGAGGTTTCAGGCATTCACTGGAGGGGCTTGGAATGTATCCTCTTTGGATAATGGGGGGACTACTGCAATTGCTATTTTAGTACTATTTCTGTGGTCTTTTTCTCCCAACCCCTTATAATATAAGAAGCTGGATAAATGAGGTGGCTCCATTCCACAATGGTATCTCCTATATAATCCTATCAATGTCACCAGCATGGCACATGCTCAGAAGTGCTCCTTGAGCCTATTCATTCATTCTCTGAATCAGAAGTCTAAAGCTATGAAGATATTTTAGAAAACAGTATATCATTAGACATCTCTCCCACTACCAAACAAATGTTGTTGAATATGGTCCATTCTTACATTAAGTAACATTAGATTTGAGATACTTTTTAATGAGGCTTATAATATTCTTTAATTCTTTAATAATTCTTTAATCTTTAAAGCTGTCTCTTCCACTGCAGTCAGTCAGAGCATGCAATTGATGTTTAAAAGAAAATCATGCCAGGCACTGTTCTAACAGTGACAGTTAACAAGAAAGACAAAATCCTTGTTTTCATTGTTGTCTCACTCTAGCACAGAGAAAAAACAAACAAGCAAACAAAATAACAAAATACCAGTAAAGAATAAGGCTATAATACAATAAAATAGGATGATGTGATAGAATGACGATTTTAGATTTGTTTGTTTGTATACATTATAAAAATGAGGCAACTGAATTCTTCCAAGATACCTGATCTGTGATGGGAATGACAAGAAGGAGGCAGTTATAGAAATATCTGAGGAAAGAGCATTCCTTACTGAGAGAATATCTAAGGTAGGAATGTGCTTGGCATGTTCGGGAAACAAAGTGTAAGGGGAAAAGATTTAAAATGATGACAAAAATACAAGCATAGGATAGATCACTTGAGGTCTTACTAGTAGGGTAAAAAATTTGGGTTTTCTTTTAAGTGAGTGTATTAGTCTGTTCTTGTGTTGCTACAAAGGAATACCTGAGACTGGATAATTTATAAAGAAAAGAGGTTTAATTGGCTCACAATTCTGCAGGCTGTACAAGAACAGCTCCTGTATCTGCTCAGTTTCTAGGGAAGCCTCGGCAAGTTTTTAGTTATGGCTGAAGGTGAAGTGGGAGTAAGCTCATCACATAGCCAGAGCAGGAACAAGAGAGAAAGAGAGTGGGAAGTGTTGCACACTTTTAAACAACCAGATCTAGTGTGAACTCACTCATCACCAAGAGGACAGTGCTAAGCCATTCATGAGTGATATTCTCCAATGATCTAAACGTCTCCCACCTCCAATGCTAGGGATTACATTTCAACATGAGATTTGTCAAGGACACAAATCCAAACCACATCAGTGAAGTAGGAGGTTTTCGGAAGGTTTTAAGCTTGGGAGTGATGGACCTGATTTATATTTTATAATGATGGTTCTGACTGTTCTATGGAGATTAGATTGTAAGTGGGCAAGATAAAAGGAACGAAGACTAACTGGGAGGCTCTTCAAAAAGTTTAGACATGAGAAGATGGTGGCTTGGACCAAGGTGGTATAACAGTAGAATTGGATAGATGCAAAATATGTTTTGAAAGAAGGAGAAATTCAACGGATCGAATGAGAGGGCAACATAGAAAGAAAAAGGAAAATCAACAGTGACTTCTAAGGCCAGGTGCGGTGGCTCATGCCTGTAATCCCAGCACTTTAGGAGGTCAAGGCAGGCAGATCACTTGAGGTCAGAAATTCAAGACCAGCCTGGCCAACATGGTGAACCCCGTCTCTGCTAAAAATACAAAAATTAGGTGGGTGTGGTGGCACACGCCTGTAATCCCAGCTACTCAGGAGGCTGAGACAGGAGAATCACTTGAACATAGTAGGCAGAGGTTGCAGTGAGACAAGATGGTGCCACTGCACTCCAGCGTGGGCAGCAAAAGCAAAACTTTGTCTAAAAAGAAAAAAATACCTGACAATGGCTTCTAGGTTTTTGGTTTAAATAAAATGAGATGGTAAGGAATGGGAAAGGAGCAGACTGAGGGTGAGAGGATAATCAAAATTTCTATTTTGATCACATAAAAATTGAATTGTTTATGATATGCAAGAGGAAGTATCATTATAGGTAACTGGATATACACATCTGGAGCTCAGTGTCAAGATCAGAGATGACATATAGTCTTGGGAGTAAATGGAGACATTCAGGTAAAGTGTGTAGAAGAGAGAAGAGAAGAGAAAAAAAGGGAAGGGAGGCCACCAGTATTTAGAGGACAGCAGAGGAGAAGGAGCCTCTGAATTATGAGAAAAAAACAGAGCGTGAACTCTTCTCCACTAAGCTGCAGACTCCTACATCCAATGCCCATTTTATAATTGCTCCCAAACAACCAAAAAGATCTTCTTTTCCTATGTTACTGCATGTAGAAATTCTAGGATTTGCCTGTAAGACGCTGGTCCAATGTGCTTATTTGTTTTAAGAAGACAACCGTTTCCAAGAACTTTCTTCTTTTGAGTGATACTTCTAGTGCTGCAAGCCACCCACCAGTCATTTCTGAACTCGGCATACTGTTATCTGACTTCAGCAACTGGATGTCATGCTTTTCCCCTGATGGCACAAGTCCTGTTGTGCTTTTTTGTTTGGGGGGATGTCTGTGTTTTATTTTGAGCATTTTATGCCTGATTAAATTCCATCTCAGTAACTGAAGAACTTCTTAAAAGAAGCATTTTTGGTGGAAAACCTGGGTGCTTAGCTTATTGTTCACTACTAGTGTAAAATTTGGTGAATCCTTGAACCACATTTGTCTCACTTCTAAAATGTGTGTTTTGAATGTCATTCTGTATATAAAAAACGAAACAAAGACAAAAAACAAAATGTATGCCAGAAGTTCTGGGACAAACATTAAGTAAATGAGTGAACAAATAAATAAATGTATGTAATATACACCCGAAGACTAGGAGTTAGAGCAGATCTCTTTATCATCTAGAGGTCTTGTCAAATACTAAGAGCTTTAATTCTCGCTGATTTGGTGGTTAAAAATTTTGTGTGAGAAAAATAAACCACCAGTATCAATTTCTTCATTCTTCTCTCTCCTGTCCAGTTCCTTTCCTTCAATGTAAAAGTCATTGGCTGGGCACGGTGGCTCACGCCTGTAATCCCAGCACTTTGGGAGGCCAAGGCAGGTGAATCACGAGGCCAAGAGATCAAGACCATCTTGGCCAACATGGTGAAACCCCATCTCTACTAAAAATACAAAAATTAGCTGGGCATGGTGATGCGCACCAGTACTCCCAACTACTCAGGAGGCTGAGGCAGGAGAATCGCTTGAACCTGGAGGCGGAGGTTGCAGTGAGCCGAGATCGTGCCACTGCACTCCATCCTGGCGACAGAGTGAGACTCTGTCTCAAAAAAAAAAAAAAAAAAGTCATTGTTTAAACGATTGTCTGTATGTAGTTGGTACTTAATAAATGTACTGCAGTAAGATGTTTTGGCATGAATTCTCTATCATACCAGGTGTCTTGAGAACCTGGAACCTTTAGTCACCCAAGTCACTGTTTTACTGAGCTGTTTTACTGTTTTAAATAGGACCATGTTGCTAGAGCAAAATATCCACTCTCCTCATCCTCAAAGAATGTAGTTTCTAACATGGGGTGTGCAAAACAAAACAATGGGAAGCAAGGAGAAAATGTATACTTTATAAGTATAAACTTTATTTTCTATAAATTTCACATAAAGTACAGACTTTGTACTTTATTTTGTATCTAGAAAATATGGAAGGATTTATGTTTTTCTAATACATAATGACTAACACTGTTGTTCTCACATGTTCCAGAAGTCAAATATAGTACAGAAGGTAGCCCCAGTAGGGCTTGGCAGCAAGACCATCATAAATTCATTCCTCTTCTATGTACTACACTGTGCCACAGTTTATGTTTATACTGTACCACAATTTATGTGCCACATAGAACATTGTCAATGTGGTTATTTTCTATAAAGTAAGATCTTTGAAATAATAATACAGTCATTGTGATACTTTGTAATAAGACAAGGGCTGATCATGAACATTTTTTTTACCACATAGTAACCAGTTCACCAGTTACCTTGCAGAAAGGACTATCCAACTAAAAGCTGAGTAGCAACACCTATCTTTTAAACATTTTAACAAGCGTTCCTAGTATGCTGACCTTTTCTGTGAATACAAGTGACTGTCAGATTTTTTAAAAATAATATTCTTAATCAGTTCTTTCAAGGTAAAGGTGACATTTTTAATAATGAAGGAGAAAATGGCTGCTGTTCAAAAGACATTTGTGCTATGGAGAGAGAATTTTTAAAATAGAAACTTGAAAATGTTCCAACATTATCTAATTTTATTGCTGAAAACAATTTAAATGTAGAAACTCTTAATATCTGCACATTAAAAAACTTGGAAATAATAGAGTTTTAAGAACTGTTTGTAAAAGATCTTCCAAATGAGTAGTTTCAATATGTTTTGAACCCATTTCTTACAAATACAAAAATGCAATAACTTCTGATTAGTTTGCAAGAAAAAGTGACTGATATTGGGGATGATATATATTTGCTAGCTGAATTTCAATAAAACTCTTTGCATAATTGGGGATGGGACTGAAAAAATGAATATCATGATTTAGCAAGCACAACTAATGGTGCACTTCTTCCATCTGGCTGTACTTATTTTTGTGAGATAGCTCTTTCAGCTAAAATAGCTATTAAAACCAACATGGGAATACACTGAACTTAGAACCAGACTTCTGAGCCACAGTATCACAAGGTATAAAATCAAGATTTTTTTAATTGATGACGCATTTTTAGTCAAATTGTTCTCACCAGAAAAGGCAAAAATGTTATTAAACTATTGATAAGCAATATAAAATAATTTGAAAAATATTATTTAATATTTATCTCACCATTCTTAATTTTTGTTTTTGGTTCTTTTACAAAGTATATATTACAGTAAAATATTTGTTTGCTTGTTTCTTTGAGACAGAGTCTTGCTCTGTTGCCCAAGCTGTAGTGCAGTTGCACTATCGCAGCTCACTGCAACCTCTGCCTCCTGGGTTCAAGTGATTCTCGTGCCTCAGCCTCCCGAGTGGCTGGGATTACAGGCATGCACCACCATGCCCCAGCTAACTTTTGTGTTTTTAATACAGGCGGGGTTTCACCACGTTGGCCAGGCTGGCCTTGAACTCCTGGCCTCAAGTGATCCACCCACCTTGGCCTCCCAAAGTGCTGAGATTACAGGCATGAGCCACCAAGCCTGGCCAAAATATTATTAAATATATATAATTAATAATTATGTAATTATAATATTTGAGGAGTGTTCACAAATTTTAGTAAGTGGTGCATGATCATAAAGAAATTTGGAAATCACTGCTTTAGTAGAACCACTCCCATCATGCCTCAAATTTCTGTTTACTTCTGTTATGTTGGAAGGTGGAAGTCCCTCTGTCATCTACCACAATTTGCTCTTTCATTCCCATACTGCTTTGGAATCTTCTAAACTGAACCATCAATTCTACCTCAGCCTTTCCAATCTACCCTCAAAAAATTCTGGATCTAGGATCAATAAACTTCCTGTTGTAGCTAATATCCAGAGATGTTTCCCATTGGATCACATCTCCTGGTACTGATATCATTGTGAGTCCCTTCTCTTGAATCTGGATTGGCCTTGTGCTTCAATTTAATCAAAAGAAAAAGGCAGAAGTGATACTGTGCCAATTCTGGGTCTAAGTCTCAAGGAGGCCTAGCAGCTTCTACCTTTGCACTTTTGCAAGCCCTGAGCTGCCATGTAAAAAGTCCAGCTATACTGCTGGAAGGTTCATGTGAAGAAAGAGAGACCTTGAGATGAGAGAGAGAGAGCGAGAGAGAGAGAACTAGCCATCCTACCTGAGCCCAGCTATCCCACCATCTCCACTAATGCAGGTACCAGTTATGTGAATGAGCCATTTTGGCTGTTTCAGCCCTATCAAAGCCTCCAGTGATTTCAGCTCCATTTAACATCATGTGAATCAGAAGAATCACCCAGCTGGGCCCAGTCAACCTACAGTATCTTGAGGGATAATAAAATTTTTATTTTAAAACACTGAGTTTTCACATGGTCTATTGGGCAGCAATACATAACAAAACCCTCTCTTACATACTCAATCCTCTGGGAATTTTCCCTTCAAATTTTTGACTTTAAGTAACTTTCCATTTGAGGACAAAATTTTACCCAGTAGTCCTCTCAAGTGACATCTGCTTTTTCCCTCACACCCCACCTACTACAGGCCCAATACATCACACCCATGTGATGACTCAGCTAGTAACCTTTCTCTCAGTTTCTAGACTTCTTAATTTTTTCCCTACTCCTCCTTAACCACCTGTTCCCATGGTCACACCCTAAAACTTACAAACTGAAACACCTTTGAAATATAAATTTTAAACATTTTATCCTTTCAGTTCACATGTGCTATTACTTGCACTGCAACCATTACTTGGCCACATCAAGACCTCAAATAAACAATGAAATATTGTTGAGGAAAATAACACGACCAGGCTGACATACTAAACTCTTCATCAATGATTCCAAACCTTAAATGGCCATTCAACACTGCCCAGCAAATACTACTTTATTTCTGCCTTAGGTTTGCAATCATAATTTTGGACACAACGACTTCATGCTCTCTTCTCTCCTCAAATCTTCTATCTCCCATGCCCCTTCTCTTACCTTCCATTAATGACCCCTTCTCTTGCTTCATAAATATAATCGAAGTTATTCAGTGGAGACTTTCCATCTTCTTGACATCAAATCTACCAACCCCCCTGTATATGCATGGTCTTCATTTCTGTTACAAAGGTTCACGTTGGGTGTCCTTCTCTCAGGATCCTCACCCACTCTTGCCTCTCCAAAAGTTTTGTACCTCTAGTTATTCTGTCTACCCTGTGTCACCAACAGATCATTTCCTTCAGTGTAAAACAACAACAAAAAATATTTTAAAATCTCATATTTCCCCTACTATGCCATTTCTCTGCTCACCTCCACAGCATAACTTCTTTTAAAAAGTGTGTGTACACACACAATCATTTACTAGTTCTTCAAACTCTAAATCTAACTTCCCTTCCCAGTATTCACAGAAATTATTCTTGCTGACTCACCAACAATTTTCATGTTGGCAAATCCAGAGTATAATTCTGTTGCCATCTTATTTCTCTCCCAGTTTTCCTTATTTCAGTACATGACGTGGTCATTCATCCAATCACTTAAACCAGGACTTTAATATTTAACCTAAACTCCTCCTTTACATTCTCTTCTAAATCCAATTCATCAGCAAGCCCCAGCTTTTCTACCTGTAGAAAAGCTTGTTTTTCTCCTTCTCCACCACAACTGCCCTGGTGCAGCCTCTGCATGTCTCACCCTGATCTCTCCAACAGCCTCCTGGAAGCTCACCTTATTTCCACTTATCTCCATAGCTGCCAGAGTGATCTTTCCAAATTGTCGGTCGGTCTATGTAGCTTTATGGGTAAAACGCTTTCAATGCTTTCTTTTAGTATTTAAAATGAAATTCTGAATCCAAATCATGGCCTAAAAGACCCATCTGATAGGAGTGTAAGGATAATATTTACCCCCACTCCACACATTTCATAGAGAGGAGAGAACTTTCTATCAACAGGAAGCAGATCATGGAAACATTCCTGGTCCCTCTCATTAACTGCCTCATCTACTCTCATCCCTTAGTACTCCTTTCTCTCCCTGAGGGGAAGAGAGAATCCTCTCATTGGTGAGAGGGGAAGAGAAATTGAGCATGTGTGTCTTATTGGGTTCTTTCCTTGAAAATGGCTTAATTCTCTGCCAGTGACTTACTAGCCTGCCCCTGGAAGGAAAGCCTGCAGTTCCGCTCTGCCTGGGACAATAGAGAGGTAAATGTATTCAGGGTGATGACAGTGGGAGGAGTATTTGGAAGCCCATTTGGCTGCAATTCTCCAATCAGCAGACTCAGTAATAAAGCTGCCATTTTGATCTTCATCTAGTAACTCTTGAGTCTCATCTCCCATCTTGGTTCCAAATTCTGGAGTAACACAGAGGACTTTTATTTACTGGCACCCACTAAAGTGCCAACTTTCACATAATTTGACTTTTCTCTGCCACTGCAACTTCATTTTTTGCCATTCTCCCCTGTTTACTAGGCTTCAATTACTCCGGCCTTCTTTGATTTCCTAAAACATAGCCACAATTTTCTTGTTGTGCTTTGTGCTTGCAGCTCCCTCTACCTAAAATGTTTCTCCTCTGGCTTTTTCATGATTGGCTGTTTCTTATCTTTGGGTCTTACATTAATTATCATGCTCAAAGGGTGGCCTTCGCACACAAAATGTTACATAAAGGTGTTTCTCCACTGCCATTTTTGTCAATCACGGCTCCTTATCTGCTTTCCTCACAGTATTTATCATATCTTTATTTGTAGTTTGTTTGTTTATTTGCTTATTGATTGTCCTCCTCACTCAAATGTACTCAATGAGGGAACAGGTCTTTCTTGTTCACTATTGTATCTTCAGGACTTAAATCACAGTAGGTAGTAATAAGTAGTTGTTGAATAAATGAATGATTACATGGAACTAGCAATTTAGAATTAATACCTGGTTTTCTGACTTGATAATTACAAAGTATTTATTTCAATTCATTTCCATGTGAATTTTTCATGTTTCAGTAATTGTTTTGTTCCCACATAAGCAGAAATTGTTTCTCTTTTTGCCATAAAAACCAAGTTCCAAAAGTGCAAATGCCGTAGAGAGATGTTACTTCAAGAATGCAGGGGTCAAGTTAATGATGTTTATTGAAAATTACATCATGGAACCAGCCAGGCGTGGTGGCTCACACCTGTAATCCCAGCACTTTGAGAGGACAAGGCGGGTGGATCACGAGGTCAGGAGATGGAGACCATCCTGGCTAACACAGAGAAACCCCTTCTCTACTAAAAATACAAAAAATTAGCCAGGTGTGGTGGTGGGCGCCTGTAGTCCCAGCTACTCGGGAGGCTGAGGCAGCAGAATGGTATGAACCCGGGAGGCAGAGCTTGCAGTGAGCCGAGATAGCACCATTGCACTCTAGCCTGGGCGACAGAGCGAGACTCCACCTCAAAAAAAAAAAAAAAAAAAAATTACATCATGGAACTTTGATTAAGTTTCAGGAGGGAAAAAAGGACATAAAAAGGAAATTTATGGTACATCTGAAAAGACAAAAATGTATGTCAATGAAATGATTAAATCATACATATAAAATAAAAAGTAAGAAAAGTCTATTTTCCAGCATGATTAGAGAAAGTTAATACATTTATTAAATAAATTTACATATACATATCACATATGTATCATCTATACATATAGGTTCTTACTAATTTTAAAAAATTGGAACAAAATAAACTTGATAGTAATTACTGAGATAAGCAAAAGAATGCCCTGCCCCACTCTCCTAAGATGTCCACATGCATGTCCTAATCCCTAGACCCTGTGAATATGGCACCTTATGTGGCAAAAGGGGTTTTGGAGATGTGATTAAATTAAGAAGCATGGGATTATCCTGGATTATCCAGGCAGACTGGATATAATCACAAGGGTTTTCATAAGGGAAAGAAAGAGGCAGGAGGATGAAAGATGTGATTACAGCAGCAAAGGTTGAGTGATGTGACTGCTGGCTGGCAGGGGCCACAAACCAAGGAATGAGGGCAGCATCCAGAAGCTTGAAAGGGCAAGGAAACAGACTGTCCCCTAAAGCCTCCAGAAAGAAATACAGCCCTGCCCACACCTTGATTTTAGCCCAGTGAGATCCATTTTGGACTTCTGACCTCCAGAATTGTAAGACAATAAATTTGTGTGGTTTGAAGCCACTAAATCTGGGGTAATTGATATGGCAGCCATAAGAAACTAACACAACTATATTAAGCAAACTTTATTCAGCCTTTAATATTTTAGAATCTTGCAGCCCCTCAAGATCGGCATGTGAGAATCAATTATTAGTGAACTGTAGATAAGTAGACATGCTGGTTAATGAGGCTTTCCTATTCAGAAGGCTGAATAAGCCAGCTTTTATTATAGAACTTTTGTAAATACCAAGAATTGCTTAATCAGGACTGGTTGAGATTAAATTAGAAAATGTCTCCTAAAGGAAATGAGTCTTCAGGTGAACTTTCAAGGAGATAAAAGAGGATCCTTGAAAAGGAGATGGCAGAGACTTCAAGAGGATCTAGAAAAACCCTAAGAGAAGGGAGGATGAGTAATTACTGGCAACTCGAGCTACATAGAAGTATATGAAGGAAGCAAGATAATCTCATCAGAAACATCGTTTTGAATTACAGCTGACCCTTGAACAATTCAGGAGTTAGGAGCACTGTCCCCCAAATCCCCATCAAAAGTCTCTATATAACTTTAATTTGACTGCCTTAAAACCTAGCTACTAATAGCTTACTTGTTGACATTACTGATAACATAAGCAGTCAATTATCTCAGGTATATGTGGACCCATCCAGGTATATGTGGACCCATGACATTCAACCTTGTGTTGTTCAAGGGTCAATTGTACTTTATTTTTGCCTAAAAGACCACTCCTAAAACACATATACCTATTTCACAAGACTTTGGAAGAGATGGTTATAAGCCTATTGGCATAGATTACTTGACTAGCTTCCTATCACTCTGGAAAGGAAAGCACTTCTAGATAGAAACTGAACCAGACAGGTAACCATGCCAGTGTGGAGAAGTAGGTAAGTTATAGACTTCTCTTTCTCATGGAATGTCACAGTGGAGGTGAGCTTAGGGTTAAGGAACAAATTCACCCAAGGCAGGGTGATGAAATGGAAAGACCATGGACTTTGAAATCAAACAGACCTTGTTCAAATTCCAATTCTACATTGTATTGGTCATGTGACATTAGACAAACGAATTAAAATATTTTGATTCTCCATGTCCTTATCTGTAACATAACTAACTTATGTGGTTAGTATTATATGAAAGTTTCTGACACAAATAATTCCAAAAGCATCAAGGACAAATTTTAGTTACTTCCCAGTTTTCCCTCAGGCTAGTCCCAGAGAGAAAGAATGGAATGCTTTAAGACGTGGAGGATGTCTTCAGTGAGTCTGTGAGCATGTGTACATGTAGGTAGGTAGGGTGGAGGGTGGAGAGTGGAGATCATTTTAGGTGGTAGAACTAAATCCCTCTACTAGAACCAAACTCTATGAGAAATATATTTCTTACATTTGAAAGACAATTCATGGCTTCTCCCCTTGACATGCAGATACTATAATTCACAATTTTTACAAACAGGAAATATGGGAGACAGAGACAAAGTCAACTGCTCAGAGAGACAAAATTAACTATCAGAGGTAGTTAGTGGTGGAATGAGACTCAGCATTCTCATTTCTTGGACTCCCTTTCTATGGTAATATTGTCAGCTATCAGGTTTCTTGATGTTCTCAAGCCACCTCTTATTTTACTTTGGCACAACTTTCTCATTATTATGAAAAGTAGAAGACACAATGATGTGAGAAAACTCAGTCAGGCTTCTTTAAAATGAGAGTTCATTCTTCTCTGAGTGGATCTCACTCTTAAGAACCATTTAAAAACTGAGGTGGGCAGAATGGCAAAGCCAATTGAAATTATTATAAAATAGGCTAAATATTATTTCAAGAATAACTGAACCTATGTCTTAAAAGTATCTTTGTTAAACATCCATTCATAAAATGATATGATATTAATGCAGAGATTCTTCTTATATCTGTAAATTTAAGAGAAGTAGGAACAAATATTAATAAATCATATTTTAAAGGCATGAACATTTTTATTGAAATAAAGGTATTTTATAACATTGTATTATTTTTTAATGTGTGGAGGTCACACAAAATATAAGGCATTTTCCCTCAACACATTTATCTGCATTTTTTTTTTGCTGTGAGGATCTGAGCCAAAGAGGCTTAGATTTTACTTCTGCTTTTTTCACTTATTAGTTATAGATCCTAAGTTAAATTATTTAACCTCTGAGCATTTTTCATTATTTGTAAAGCTGACATAATAATACCTCATACATAGCACTATTATATTATTTAATAGTAATATATGAGAATTTCTGACACATAAATAATTCCACACAACCTCTAATCAATCATCAAGCCAATACCACTTCATTGATATTTCTCAAGATTGTCCATTATTGTCTAACCCCACTGCTTTTATTTTAGTTCAGCTCATACCTGGAATATTATGAGAGTCTCTTAATAGTCTCTCAGTCTCTGGTCTACACTCCATTCTTAGCCATTTTCTACTTTGCGACTACTAAAATATAAATTTAACAATGTCGCTTTTAAACTTAAGATCCTCTAATGGCTCCCTGATTCCCTTAGGATGCTGTCCAATATCCTAAGTCAGATGTCAAGGCCCTACAAGATTTGATCCCTCTAACTTCTCCATTCTTGTCGCATGACCTTCTCTCTTTCCCTACATCTTTGCATGCTTCATGCTAGCCAGAAAACACTGCTTGCAGGTTTCTTAAAGATTCAAACTCTTGCTTCCAGGTCTGTGTACATTTAGCCCTCTGCATAGTTGACTCTATTCATTCTTCAGGTCTCTGCTCAGATAGCATCTTCTCCAGGAGGCTTTCTATGAAAGAGTTAAATGTTATAGCCATATTCTTCCACACTACCCCATTGTGGTAGTTGTAGCACTATATTTTAACTATTTACCTGTCTGTCTCTATCACTATACTCTTTCAGGACCAAAAATTCACCCTGTGTACTTAATTCCCAGACAGAATGATGCATCTCTCAATATTACTTAAATTACAATAATTACGGCTGGGCACGGTGGCTCACACCTGTAATCCCAACACTTTGGGAGGCTGAGGCAGGCGGATCACAAGGTCAGTAGTTCGAGACCAGCCTGGCCAATATGGTGAAACTCCATCTCTACTAAAAATACAAAAATTAGCTGGGTGTGGTGGCGGGCGCCTGTAGCCCCAGCTACTCAGGAGGCTGAGGCAGAAGAATTGGTTGAACCCAGGAGGTGGAGGTTGCGGTGAGCCAAGATTGCCATTGCACTCCAGCCTGGGCAACAGAATGAAACTCCGTCTCAAAAAAAAAAAAAAAAAGAAAAAAGAAAAAAAGAAAAAGAAAAAGAAAAAATTACAATAATTACTAAAATTATAATATTAAATAACAATAAAAATTACTTTCTTTGATGCACTATTTCTCCTCCTTCTATACTGTTTTCGCCATGCAATTCCGTTTCTCAAGAAACTTTCAATGGTTTATTTCCTAACTTAACAAGTTTAAATTCCTCTGGCTGGCTTTTTCAGCCCCTCACAATCTGTTCTTCATACTAAATTTTTAATCTTATTTCCCAAGATGCCACAATAAGTACCCCTGCATCGTTTTTTTGTGTTTTTTTTTGTTTGTTTGTTTGTTTGTTTGTTTGTTTTTTTGAGACAGAGTCTCTCTCCCTCACCCAGGCTGGAGTGCAGTGGTGTGATCTTGGCTCACTGCAACCTCCACCTCCTGGGTTAAAGTGATTCTCCTGCCTCAGTCTCCCAAGTAGCTGGGACCACAGGCACGCACCACCACGCCCAGCTAATTTTTGTATTTTTAGTAGAGATGAGGTTTCACTATGTTGGCCAGGCTGGTCTTGAACTCCTGACTTCAAGTGATCCGCCTGCCTCGGCCTCCCAAAGTGCTGGGATTACAGGTGTGAGCAACCGCACCCGGCCAATATGTACCCCTTTTTAATGGTCTTATGAATATGGCATATAGGTGTCTTACCACATGCTGTTTCCCCGTCTTGGAGTAAATTCTTTTTTTCTCATCCTTTCTCGGAAAAATTCTATCCATTCTTCAGGTATGTTCTCCTTATACAGCTATCTTTGACTAGTAGGAAGAGACTTTTAAGAGAGATTGTTCTTACTCTCTTGTTTTGCATGATATGTACTCATAGCTATTTCTTTTTTTTTTTTTTTTTTTTTTTTGAGACGCTCTGTCGCCCAGGCTGGAATGCACTGCCACGATCTCAGCTCACTGCAAGCTCTGCCTCCCGGGTTCACGCCATTCTCCTGCCTCAGCCTCCCGAGTAGCTGGGACTACAGGCGCCCGCCACCATGCCTGGCTTATTTTTGTATTTTTAGTAGAGACGGGGTTTCACCATGTTAGCCAGGATGGTCTCGATCTCCTAACCTCGTAATCCACCTGCTTCAGCCTCCCAAAGTGCTGGGATTACAGGCATGAGCCACCGCGCCTGGCCCTTATAGCTGTTCTTTTATAGCATCTAGCACAGTGCTGAGCTCAGAAGAAATGTTCAATAACTACATGACTGATTTTAAAGTGGTATATCCCATCTAAAAACTGTATGTAATCTAGGTCTGTTGTTGCCTGAAACATGTAGACATTAGTTTGAGGTGACAGCCTATGAAAACAATTTAGATTTTACAACATTTAGAAAATGGCTAAAATATTAAATAAATGGAGAGCAGGGGAGAAAGAGGTTACATTGAGGTTAAGACATTTCAGTTGTTCAACCTGGACTAACTTGATCTCACCAATGAAGTCTCTGAAAAATAAACAGTTTAGGCAGAAGGCTGTTCACTGCCAAATCATTTTCTATCACCGCAAAGTTCAATTAACTACTCCAGTGAAATTCCCTTAAATGATATTCAGAACATTATGGTGAACAGGAGGCAATCAGTTCCCTATTACACTTTTAAAGAACATTCTCTCCTCTCTTTCCACTTCTTGTTGTGTTGCCCCTCCCAATAGATTTCCTCTAAAGAATTTAAATCACCTTCTAACCTCTTTAAGCTTACATGCATCAATGAGGTAAGTTATAAGTCTTGCCAAAATGTACTGCTTCTGATCTTTTCTAAAAGACATTTTCCTTGATACTCCCCCATAACAGCTATTTAGTAATCATAAACCAATTTTCAACAGAAACTGTTATTCAAATAAATCTGTGATACTTTATAAATATGACATTTCCTAGATTGAAGTTGAAAACCTTTGCACTGGGCCAGAACTTCCTTTGTTTTGTAGCAGGCCTGATAAAATCCTGACCATTGCCTAACATACAGTATGGGTATTAGTAGATCGATTTTGGAAGAGATAAGGTGTTGCTATCTTGTACTGGCTGCTCTCAGAATCCTGACCTCAAGTGATCCTCCCTCCTCGGCCTCCCTAAGTGCTGGAATTATAGGTATGAGCCACCATACCTAGCAAATTTTTATTAAGCACTTGCCATGTGCTAGCACTATTTAGGCACGGGGGTTATAATGGTAAATACAGCAGACAAAAATTATTTCCCTAGGAGAACTTACATTTAAATGTGGGAGACAGTCCAAAAGCAAAATATATATTATCTTATTGATAACTGCTAAGGAAAAAAAATAAAGTATAGAAGTGGGGATATGAAATGGGAAGCAGTGTTGAAATTTTAGAAAAGATAACTAGGGAAGACATCATGCAGGTAACTTTTGAATAAAGACATAAAGGAAGAAAGTAAAGATATGAGACAGAAACATTATATTCTTATAATAGAACAAGAAAGGAGAGAGGAAGGGAGGTGGCATTGTGTGTGCAAGGAGTAGGCAATATACCAGTCTGGAAGTAATTCACTTCTGCATATAACAATCAGTATTGGTTCTCACTATGGTTACAACACCGGTGCATTAGGACTCAGTATATGCACTAAGCCTGAACAATCCTTTGGTTTTAATTGGCAGGAAGGCTAAGGAGATGGCTTCTAGATTGAAGTAGAACAAAAAAGGCACTTTAACTAGTGTCAGATGGGAGATGAGAAAGCCACTTCAGCTGCTTTTGCTAATTTCAACGCTTACATCCAAATAAATGATAGAAGATACTCTATGAAATTATTGTAATATGTAATTAGATAAGGAAGTAGGAAAAATAAAGCAAGTTAACTTGAGAATCTGAAAGAGATTAATGAGTGTTAAGGAGAGATGAACAAAAAATGATGAGCAGCAATGCAAAGGCCCAGGCTGGTCTTCTGGAAGAGTAATAAAATGAATGTGTAACATGGCAGATGTGGGGGCAGTGAGGGGCCCTGAGGGTGGGGTCTGCATTGGTGTATTATGGGTTGAATTGTGTACCCCTCCCTGATTCTTTTTTTTTATTTTTATTTTTTTTGAGATAGGGTCTTGCTCTGTGGCCCAGGCTGGAGTGCAGTGGTGCGATCTCAGCTCACTGCAACCTCCGCCTCCCGGGTTCAAGCGATTCTCCTGCCTCAGCCTCCCAAGTAGCTGGGATTACAGACACGTGCCACCATGCCCAGCTAATTTATTTAATTTATTTTTTAGTAGAAATGGGTTTTTGCCATGTTGGCCAGGCTGATCTCCAGCTCCTGACTTAAGTGATCTGCCCTCCTGAGCCTCCCAAAGTGTTAGGATTACAGGCGTGAGCCACTGTGCCTGGCCCTGGCTAATTTTTTGTATTTTTAGTTAGAGATGGGGTTTCGTCATGTTGGCCAGGCTGGCCCGATTCATATGTAGAAGTCCTAAGCCTTAGTACCTTAGAATGTGACCTGATTTGGAAATAGGGTCATTGCAGATATAATTAATGTCCATGAGGTCATACTGGAGGATGGTTCGCCCCTAATCCGTTATGACTGCTGTTCTTATTAAAAAGGGAAATTTGAACACACAAGCACACTGGGAGAACAGCCATGTTCAAATTGGAGTTACGCTACCATATGCCAAGAAACTATCAGAAGCTAGGAGAGGCATGGACGAGATCCTTCCCCAGTGCCCTCAGAGGGAGTACAGCCCTGCCTACACCTTGATTTCAAACTTCTGGCCTCCAGAATTGTGAGATAATAATTTGTTGTTTTAAATACCCAATTTGTGGTATGTTACGGCAGCCCTAGGGAACTAATGTAGTGCGATTATTTTAAGAGGCAAACAAGAAGAACATCCTAAGAGTGAGGTGCCTGATAGTCTCGTGCATCAGAAAAGTCCCATAGATTTGACTTCAGCAGTTAAATTGTGTTTTCCTGTTTTACCAAACCTTTTTAATTATCGTTTCTTGCTGTAGAAAAATCACATAAAATCTGCTCTTTGCTTAACAAATTACAGGGTCGCTTCTGATTTGTGTGCTCGAAATACTAGTCACCAAGCAGAAACTGATGACTGTGAGAACAGGCGACTATTTAAAAAACAAACAAAAAAAGCCCTTTCTCAACATTGGATTGACCGAGTGAAAGTTGACAGGGGAAAGACACCTCGATTCAGCTATCTTTCTCCAACAGGTTGTACTGCTGACTGCACCGTCTCCCCTGAAGGACTGCGGTCGCTGTAGCCTTGGAGAGCGACCAGATTCCTCACCCCACTCAGGAGGAGCCAGGGCAAGATTAGGGTGCAGAGAAATCGGTTTCCTCCAGCCTCCTACCCCAGGGCAGAGGACCGAAGCCAGCCCCGGCCTCACGTGCATGCCCAGTCGGGAGGACGCCCTCAGTGGGAGAGCCCTGCTCAGGTTCTCCCCGAGGCCGAGGTGGTGGTGGTGGGAGCGGGCGGCGGCCCCGGGATCACAGGACCTCCGCCAGGTTAGCTTTGGCAGTGCCGCAGCCAACCCAGCAGGACGCTTATTTTCAAGCCTGGGGAACGTAGTTCCTCCCGCTTTCACAGAGAGCAGGATGGAGCCCGACGGCACCCCGGTTAAAGGGCCTTTCCAGCGCCCTCCGGGGAACGGAAGGCCGCGCTCCTCCGGGAGGGAGAACGACACACTCTTCGAGGAAATCCTGGGGCGGGCGCTCTCCTCGCTGCCGGGACCTTTGTTTCTAAGCTGGCCACAGCTAGAGCAGACTTAAGTGTCCCAATGACACGCCTGCTATCGAGCGCCCTCCCGGCGGCCCCTCCTCAGCCAGCTGCCAGCGGGCGTCCGCAGGTGTCCCCAAGAGGCGCAGGCCTAGTCGCCTACACGTCCTTTCCAACTTCGTGTCGGGGCGTCAGCTTTGGCTTCCCACCACCCCTCCCGGCTCTGCGGCGGCCCAGCCTCTTCTCCGGTTAATTCCGGCCTGTGCGGCCCGGTCGTCCCGTAAAGAAGGCAGGCCCGGGTTCCGGGTGAGGGGTTGGTGGGTCAGGGTGGGAAAGCAAGGCAGCGGTGAGTCCTCTGCTAGCAGATCGGGCTCAATATCCCCATTCCCTGCTTTCTCCGGGCCCGCCCTCCGCCTCTCAGACGGCCGCCATGAAGATCCTCCGCCGCGGCTGCAGCGGGTCTGCAAACACACGCCCACCCGCACGCTTAGCCTCGCTCGCCACAGAGGGAGGGGTGGAAAAGGCACTGAGCATGCTCGGTGGGGAGGGCGGGGCGCTCGTGGGCCGCGAGTCGGGGCCGGAGCTCTTCAGGCCGGCTCCCGTGCCTCCGCCGCCCGCCCGCTCGGAGCCGCGCCCGCCGCAGGCTGCGCCCGCCAGCCCCGCCCCGCCCCGCCCCGCCCCGCCCCCCGCCGCTCGTCCCCGCCGCGGCCGCGCCGCCTGCAGCAGCACCAGCTGCTCCTCCCCGGCGGCCGCCCCCCGCGGGTCCCTCCCTGGCTGCGGGAGAGACGGAGGTAGAGGGAGGACACAGAGCCGCGCCGCCCGCACCGGAGACCTTCGCCTCGCCCCGCCGGTTCCTCACCCTCGGGGAGCAACATGGGTAAGTCATCCTTCCTCCGCCGTCATCGCCTGACATTTTTTTCTTTCTCGGCGTGCTGCAGGGTGGGAAGCATTTCTCGCGCAAAGTTGCCGGATTTCTCCAGTCCCCGGGTGTGAGACGGTGGCTGTTCCTCCGGGGAGAGTCGGCGCACGCGGAACGCACGCCGGGTGCCGGGGCTGGGAGGGTCCCGAGCGCGGGCTGGGGTGGGGTCGGCCGCGGGCCGGACCGCCGCCCGGCTCCCCGGCACCTCGCAGCCTCGCCTCCCCTCCTCCATTCTTCCTGCCGGTGCCCGGGCACCACGGAGCCTGCCTCGCGGGCTCGCATCTGCAGCTCCATCCCCGTTTCTCCAGAGGCCGCCCGCTTCCTTTTCCCCCGCGTCTACTGAGCTCGAGGCTCGGGTCCGACCACGACCACTTCGTGTAACTTCCTTCTCTGTCAGTGCGACCTTTCCCCGTCGTGGAGACTCCTTATCCTGGGCGGGGAAGTGGAAGCAAGTAGTTTGTGAGGGAGATCTTACAACCTGCACGGAAATTATTTTCCAAGGGGGAGAGCGGACAGCCTCATAGGTTGAAAGGATGACTTGTCAGAGGCCACGAGGAACGTGAGGCAGGATAGAGCCGCTAGCTGTTGAATTAGTGCTGGGTGACTACAGTGTGCAATATTCCTGTGCCCAGCCTATTTTCTGGATTCCTTCGTCCGTCTTCTGTAGCAGGAAACTGCGCCCTGTAACGTTGTTACCGAACTTACATGGTAGTTATTCTTTCCCAGCTTCCCCCTGTCTAATCTGCATAATCTGATTTTAGTTCCTTTGTATTTATAGTTAATCTGAAGAGATTGGTTTGGATGAGAGATTTAAGAGCAAATATGTTTTATAAAACGATATATACATTTGACCTAATTTTTTTACATCATCTATTGCTTAACTGTTACATTCAGTAATCACAGAAATGTCTGATGAATGCTGTCATGTAATTAAGAGCTCAAAGTTTCTTTTAATAGTAGCGACTTGTACTAAGTTCCCCAGTTTGCTTCCACTCCTGTCTGTCATAATTTCCTCTTTTTAAAATTTGCTCCCTTGGCATCTGTCAGCTGGGACTTTTCCCACCCCTTCTGTGCGAGTTATTTAAAGCTTGAGATGAATGTGGTCCTTTCATCTGTTAATACAGTGCTCAACACGTTCAGAGTTAGGTGGTGCAACTCAGAATCTTCAAGAAGTATCTAAACCTGGGAATGGTGTCCATAGAGTTTTCTGGAACAGCAAATGCTTCAGGCTTTGATCCCGACCTTTGGCCATATATCTGGAAGAGGCCAGGGTTGACGGAGGAGGTGGTATGAATCAAAAAAGGTCTAGGGCTCTGAATTTTATTTTCAGTTAAGTTGTTTTTTCTTTTTAACTTGAGTACTCGTTATGCTGAACAAATTTCTGTAAAAATTGGGTGGCCCATTTATGCGTGTCTCCCTTTCTCTTAAAGTAGATTTTTAAATAGGTATTATATCAGATTATTGGACAAGCTGTATATTTCCGTCGAACATACACACGTTTATGTGTGTTCCCTTTGAACATACACAGATAAAATATACTTTGAAATAAAATTCCTTTGAACATACATACACAGATAAATGTGTGTATGTTCAAAGGAAATATACAGTATGTCCAATAACCCTATCTGATATTGGACTGTAAGTTCAAGTTTGGCTTGCAAAATATATTTTCCCATGTTTCCAGGTGAGCCTTAAACAATCCATTTAACATTTTAGCTTACATGTTAAATCTGTACTTTTTCAGTGGAAAAAATCCAATTCCGTTACAACACTGGTGAATAAAAATACCTAAAAGAAACGAAATTATCTACTTAAAAATAATCTTCAAAATCTTGAATGCTATTGCTTGATTTTTAAAAAGGACCAAATAGAAACCTATCTCTCATTTTGAAGCCATCTCTGCTACTCTTTGGTTAATCTGTCTCTTCATAAGCACTGTTTGTACCTTGTTAGAAGCTTTTTAGCACTTACATAATCTACCATATAATAGAGTTGTTTATGTGTGTGCTGTGCATTTAATCATGAGTCCCAGAAGATGAAGTGTCTTATTATTTTTTGTGTTCCCCACAGTGCTTTTCAAATAGAAATTCAGTAGATCTTTGGCAAATTGTTGAACTTAAAGCCACCTATTATTTTCAACTTTTGAACCTGAAGATATAGTCTTCATCTGAACAAACATTTGGATTGGTACATATTATCTAGTTGGGGGATAAGCAGAAACAGAAAGGTATAATTGTACCATGCCTCCCAGTACACTGTAGGTAGGTTTTGAGTCAACCTCAGGCAATCTATTTCCTTCTAAACTCTTTTCAATGGTAAGGCAGTTTCATGTATGATCAGTAGGTACATATGATAATTTAAAATTGAAACCTTGGGTAACAGTTTTATATCTGAGCCAAGGAAGTTAGTATAACAATTCGTGTACACATAAGAAGGTAGAAGGTATACTGGTTAATGATGAGGGGAGGGAGAAGTGCTTTTTAATTTGTCTCAAGAAATAAATAAGGTTGATTTTTAAAGATAGTCTCAGCCGGGCGCGCACTTTGGGAGGCCGAGGCGGGCGGATCACCTGAGATCAGGAGTTGGAGACCAGCCTGACTAACATGGTAAAACCCTGTCTCTACTAAAAATACAAAAAAACAATTAGCCGGGCGTGGTGGTGGGCGCCTGTAATCCCAGCTGTTTGGGAGGCTGAGGCAGGAGAATCACTTGAACCTGGGAGGCGGAGGTTGCAGTGAGCCGAGATCATGCCATTGCACTCCAGCCTGGGCAACAAGAGCGAAACTCTGTCTCAAAAAAAAAAAAAAAAAAAAAAAAATATTCTCATGGCAATAATTTCCTACACAAGAGAGTGAAAGAAAATTCCTATATAACTTTATGGCCATAGCTACTATTTTATGTATATGTCATATTTCAGATTCAACATACATTTAGTGTTTGTTGGATATCAACAGTGTGCAGTGTACTGTATTACAGCGTACTGGGAGGACAAAGATAAAAAGATATTCATGTTTCACGTTTATAATCTTAGCAGGAACAGTATGACACATACACAAATTATAATCGAAGTAAAAGTATAATTTATATAAAAGACCTTTACATATATTATAGATTCAGAGAATGGAGAGAACGTTTTAGAGAAATGGTGTTATTTGAACCAAAGGTGGGTTAAACTTCTTAAAGGTAGAAATGAGACTGTTAATCAGAATGGAGTTGGTCTGGGGTTGGAAGAGAAATGACATAAATGAAGATAGAGAGATAGGAAACATTTTATGAATTTCCAGGATATGATTAAACAGCATTGTTTGGCTAGAGCAAAAGGTAAGGAAATAGTGGGTAACAGACATGAAAAAGTAGTACAGTAATAGCTAATGACCAGATAATGTAGGATCTAAAATGCCAAGCTGAAGAATTTTAACCTGACTTACCTATTGAGAGACCACTAAACATTTTTATGTAGTTAAGTGATGGATCACATCTGTGGTATAGGAAAATTTGTCAGTTGAGTGCAGGATCGATTAGATGAGAAACTACAGAACACTTCAGAAGATTGTTGGAGTTTGGACGAAAATGTTTAATGGCTTGAACCATGTTATGGCAATGGGAATAGAATATTGCAAATAAAGAATAGGATTTACTTGGCAACCCTTTGTGTGTGGAATTGAGAGACACAGGTTTTAGCCTGGGTGATAATGAGGATACGAGAATCTCCTGATACATATTCAGTTAACAGGAAGAGGAAACTTAGATACTGAATTTTGGACCTATTGCATTAGACTTTTTGGTCTGTCCTTTAGTCTCTGCTCCTTGATAACAAGGACGTTGTCATATTAGGATTTGAATACATTTCTAACACTAGTGTCTGGCACATAGTAGCTACATAGAAAAATTGTGTTGACTGACTGAAACTAGATAAAAAATAGTTAACAAACATTTATTTTAACTTTTGAGAGTACAGTTTGAATTAGAGATCTGGAAGTTATCCACAAATATCCTGAGGTGATATTTGAAGTTAGATCAGAGGACAAGAGTCAACAAAGAAAAAGAGGAAAATTGTTCATGGTAAGAATCTTGAGGAATGGGGTTCCTTAGTTTTCTGTAGTTAGGGAAAAAGGAATGGTATGATTTCACACTGAAAAACACAGAAGTCAGAGTGAAAGACTAGAATTGGTATATGGTTGGTTTTAAGAAAGAGTGAATAGTCAATAAGGTCTGTTTTTTCAGAACAGTCAGGAGGGTGATAAGGACTGAGAACAGGCTCTAAGTGCTTTGGTTAGGATATTACCCAGTGTATTTTTCTAAAAAGCCACTTTAAGAGGTTTAGTAGATATGGAGGTCAGTTGTAAAGGCTAAGTGAATAATAAGTGGAAACAGTTCACTAGGTATAGTCATGCTGTATTTCTCACCTTGTTTAAAGATCTGCGAGAAAACGTAGATTTTTAAAAATATTTTTAACTCACTCTGCATGACAGATATTACATTTTAGAAAATATTTTAAAATTTTAAATATATTTTAATTTACAAATTAAAAAAATTATTTTAATGTTACATTTTACATGGAAGGACATGTGCTGTTTTCATGTCTAAGAATAATTTTTAATTTCACCATAGTGCCTCACATTTCTCTGACATTTCATTTTTAATGTCTTTGTGACTTAGTATAGTACAATTTTTATTTTTATAATGTCTGTCATGCAGAGTGAGTCTAGAATGATTTTATAATTTTGCATGGCATTTTGCCTAAACAATACTCTTTACTGATGAATGGTTTTATCACTTTTACTCTTAGACTTTGTGAATTTGAGACTTCTTTAGATTATAGGTATGCTTCTAATTATATTTTTAATTCCTGGAGTTGTAGTTTTCTCTGTAGATAGGTATCAAACTTATAGTCATTTTATTTTGCCTGTATTTCCAAGTCCAGGAATGGTTTTCATAGCTAAATAATAACTACTAATTTTGCCTGATCTTTGCAAGTCTAGGCAGGGTGATAAAATATTTTTGAAAGCTGGTAATTACTAAAATTTATGATTTCAAAAAAGCATAGGTGCTAGATTGGTAAATTTAAAAATTTTTCTTATGTTGGCATTATATCTGTTTTGTATATATCTTTTTTCATATGGGAGAAGGGTTGAATTCACTATCCTTGGTAGTCATATTCTGAAGTCTGTACTACTACTATTTGAAAAATTATAATAGCCTTAACTCTTTTTAAGAACCAAAATGATTTTGCTTTCATAGTGGAATCTTGGAATTTCTAGGTGACTTTGGGGAAATAGTGTGGATGCTCTCCAGAAATTCCTGATTGAACCTGAGATTGAACATAGCAATTCTGGAGTTATTGGTGGCACTAACAACAGCCATCAGAATTACCTAAATTTTAATATCCAGTCATGAACATCAGGAGGAATGAAGGAGGAAGATTCAGTCCTTTGGGAACCTGATGTAATTTTAGATAGCCAAATGTTTGGATAACTGATAAGGAAAAAGTTTAATTTAAAATACATGTTGATGTTGAGTTCAGTTTACCAGTATTTTGTTGAGGATTTTTCTATTTATGTTTATTAAGGATATTAGCTTGTAGTTTCTTTTCTTGTAGTATCATTGTCTGGCTTTGGTATCAGGGTAATGCTGGCCTCATTAAATGAGTTTGGAAGTATTTCCCTTCATTGTTTGGAAAGAGTTTGAGGAGGCTTGGTATTAGTTCCTTTTTTAAAATAATTTCAACTTTTAGTTTAGGTTCAGAGGGTACATGTGCAGGTTTTTTACATGGGCATGTTATGTGACACTTTGGAGTATGAATAATCCCATCACCCAGGGGTTTGGAGTATGAATAATCCCATCACCCAGGTAGTGTGCATGGTACCCAGTGGGTAGTTTTTCAGCCCTTGCCTCCCTCCATTTGTCCCCCTCTAGTAGTCCCCAGTATCTGTTGTTCCCATCTTTATGTCCATGTGTACACCCAGTGCTTAGCTTCCGCTTATAAATGAGAACATGTGGTATTTGGATTTCTTGTTTCTATGTTAATTTGCTTAGGATAGTGGCCTCCAGCTCCATCCATGTTGCTGCAAAGGACATGATTTCATTCTTTTTTGTGGGTGCGTAGTATTCCATGGTATATATGTGTCACATTTTCTTTATCCAATCCACTATTGATAGGCACCTGGGTTGATTTCATGTCTTTGTTATTGTGAATAGTGCTGCGATGAAGATCCAAGAGCATGTGCCTTTTTGGTAGCATGATTTATTTTTCTCTGGAAATATACCCAGTAATGGGATGGCTGGGTCAAATGGTAGTTCTGTTTTAAGTTCGTCGAGAAGTCTCCAAATTGCGTTCCACAGTGTCTGAACTAATTTATATTTCCACTAACAGTGTAAAAACATTCTCTTTTCTCCACAGCCTTACAGCATCTGTTTTTTGTTTGTTTGTTTGTTTTTACTTTTTAATAATAGCCATTCTGACTGGTGTGAAATGGTGTCTCATTGTGGTTTGATTTGCAGTCTCATCACATTAAGAGGATCATACATCATGATCAAGTGGGATTTATCCGTGGGATGCAAGAATGGTTGAACATACACAAATCAATAAATGTGATACACCACATTAACAGAATGAAGAACAAAAATCATATGATCATCTCAGTTGATGCAGAAAAAGCATTTGACAAAATTCAACATACTTTCATTTTTAAAACTCTCAACAGATTTGGTGTAGAATGAATATGCCTAAACATAGTAAAGGTCCTATATGGCAAGCCCATAGCTAACATCATACTTAATGGTGAAAATCTGAAAGGTTTATCTCAGATTGAGAAAAAAAACAGGGATGCCCACTCTTGTCACTGCTATTTAAGATAGTACTAGAAGTCCTAGCAGAGCAAATAGACAAGAAAAAGAAATAAAAAAGCATTCAAATTGGAGAGTAAAATGATCTGTTTAAAGATAGCATGGTCTTATACATAGAAAGCCTTAAAGACTCCTTGAAAAAAAAGACAAAAACTATTAGACCTAATAAATGAATTCAGTAAAGTTTCAGGATACAAAATCAGCATAGAAAAATCAGAAGCATTTCTATACACTAACAGCAAACTTTCTGAGGATGTAATCAAGAAAACCATCCTATTTACAGTAGCTGCAAAAATATAAAATATTTAGGAATAAATTTAACCAAGAAGGTGAAAGATCTCTATGCTGAAAACTGTAAGACATTGATGAAAGAATTTGAAAAATTAACAGATGTCCCATATTCATAAATTGGAAGAATTAATATTGTTACAATGTTCATAGTACTGAAAGTGATCTACAGATTCAATGTAATCCCTATCAAAATTCCAGTGAAACTTTTCACAGAAATAGCAAAACAATTCTAAAATTTGTATGGAACCACAAAAGATCTGAATAGCCAGAATAATCTTGAGCAAGAAGAACAAGGCCAGGGGCATCACACTACATGCTTCAAGTCATGTTACAAAGCTGTAGTGATCAAAACAGTATGGTACTGGCATAAAAGCAGACACATAGATCAATGGAACAGAATAGAGAGGCCAGAAATAAACCCAAGAATTTACAGTCAATTGATCTTCAAAAAAAAAAAAAAAAAAAAGCCAAGGAAACACAATGGGGACAGGACAATCTCTTCAATAAACACTGTTGTTAAAACTAGATATCCACATACTGGAGAATGACATTGGATCCTTATTCATCCCATATACAAAAATCAGCTCAAAATGGGTCAGAGATTTAAACAAAAGATTTGAATTTGAAAAGCATAAGATGCGCGCAAGAAAATACTGGAGAGAAGCTCTATAAGATTGGTGTTGGCAATGATTTTTTGTTTATGGCACCAAAAGCACAGGCAACGAAAGCAAAAATAAACAAATGGGACTTCATCAAATTAATAAGTTTCTCTATAGCAAAGGAAACAACAAAATGAAAAGGCAGCTTACATAATGAGGGGAAATATTTGCAAGCCATATATCCGATTAGGGGTTAACATGTAAAAATAATCAGGAACTCATACAACTCAGTAGCTAAAATAAAATAAAAGTACAGGTTGAGGATCCCTAATCCAAAATCTGAAATGCTTCAAAATCTGAAACTTTTTGAATGCTGACATGACATTCAAAGGAAATGCACATTGCAGCATTTGGAGTTTTGGTTTCAGATTTTTGGATTAGGGATGTTAAACCAGTTAGTATCATGCATGTATTCCAAAATCTGAATAATTTCAAAATCTGAAACACTTCTGGTCTAAAGCATTTTGCATAAGGGATACTCAATCTGTATTTACCTAGATGTAAATAATAAATGAATATATTAGAATAGGTTATTGTCTCAGTCCATTTTGTGCTGCTATGACAGAATACTGCAGACTGGGTAATATATAAAGAACAGAAATTTATTCTATCAGAGTTCTGGAGTCTGGTAACTACAAGATCAAGTGCCTGCAGGTTTGGTCTTTGGTTTCAAGATGAGGCCTAGTTGCTGTGTCCTCCAAAGAGGAGAAACCTTGTGCCCTCACACAACAGAAAAGCAAAAGAGAAAATCCACTCTGGTAAGCTCTTTTTATAATACCATTAATCTATTTATGAGGGCAGAGCCATCATGACCTAAACACCTCCCATTAAGCCCCACCTTCCAGTACTGTTGTGTTGGGGATTAAGTTTCAACATGAGTTTTGGAGGGGACAAAAACATTCAAACCATATAGTTATAAAGACTATTTCAGTTATAAAAGCCTGTGATTCCTTGAAACTGAAGTTTGAAATATACTCCATATCATTGATATCTTAAATATAATCTCTATATAACTTGTTTTTCTTTAGTGTTCAAATGGTAATGTATACTTGAGGTAGCAACTTAAGGGTTTGAACCAACTTTAGCTTTGTCTGAATAAATGACCTAAAAAACCATTTCTCATGCTGGCTAAGATATGGATGCTGGATTCAAATTGCAGGTGAAATAATTCTCTCAGTGCTTCTATTTATATAGCTTTTGTAACTGGAAGCATTTCAGGAGTTAAAACCAAGGACTAGGTTAGTGATAAATGGAAGTGGTTAAATTGAGCTCTTAGCTACAATTGGCTGTACAGTTGACCGTTGAATAACATGGATTTGAACAGCGCAGTTCCACTTCCATGTGGATTTTTTTTTCAATAAAAGCTATACCAAGTGAGTCGCCTCTCCTGCCTCCCCTTTTACCTCCTCCACCTCTGCTGCACCTGAGACAGCTAGATGAACCCCTCCTCTTCTCAGCCTACTCAAGAGTGACTATAATAAGGATGAAGACCTTTATGATGACCCACTTCCCATGTAATGAACAGTAAATACATTTTCTCTTCCTTCCATTTTCTTTTCTCTAGCTTACCTTATTGTAACAATATGGTATTTGATGCATATGGTATATGATGCATATAACATACGTAATATGTGTTAATTGACTGTTTATGTTATTGGTAAGGCTTCTGGTCAGCATTAGGCTATTAGTTAAGGTTTTAGGGAGTTAAAAGTTATGTGTGGATTTTTGACTGAGTGAGAGGGGGATTGGTACCCCTAGTGCCTGCATTGTTCAAGGGTCAACAGTACTTGTAAATGCCAAAGTCCTTTTTGTTCACAAAATGATTTTAGGTACTTATTGGTACTGAAATATATTTATTAATATCTGGGCTACATCTTTGTATTTAGCAGATTAGTAGACATCTCTACATGCATAGTTAATTAAAACTCATTGAGTTCAAAATAAAACTCATTTTATAATTTTTAATAATGATAATTAGAGGGGTGCTGGTAAATGTTTAACTAAACGCCTTTCTCCAAAATAGCCCTGATTTGTGATGGCTGTCAATTTCCTGTGGTGTAAATACTACCCCCATGGCTCATTTCAAGCTACTAAAATAGTGTCACTGAATGCAGAGTTGAGAAGAGATAAGAGGTAGTACATCATTATATACCATATCCACCATACAGACATAATCTCATTAGCACATATAATAGTAAAATGTAAAGTAAGTAGTGATGGTTTTGAGTGTTAATTCTTCTGTTTTAGTATAACTCATTTATGTTTATATAATTTCAATAATGGCTGTTTTAATAACTGCCTCATAAAAATCCTGAAAATTTAATAATTATATCTCATGGGGTAGTATAGGGGGCTGTATACCATTGAGTTCATAATTACCATTTATTAAGAATTATTGATGTCAGTTATGCTACACTTTACATATTTTTAAAACTGAATTTTAATCCTTTCAACAATTCTATGAAGTAGGTGACACTGTCTCCATTTTACTAAATCAAAGAATTAAATAATTTATCCAAGGGGACAACTAACACTCCAACGTCCTGATTTAGAGCAATGGTTTTCAAACTTCAGCTTGCATAGAATCACTTGAAGAGCTTGTTTTTAAAAAATACTGGGCCCACCTTCAGAAGTTCTGGTTCAATAGATGTGGGGTGGGCTGAGAATTTGCATTGTCAAGACCTTCCCAGGTGATGCCACACTGGGAACAGCACCACCATCAAGCATAGGCTGACAAGCTTTTTCCATAAAGGATCAGATGATAAATATTTTAGGCTTTGTAGGCCATGAGGCGGAATCAAAGATACTACATATTGGGTTAGTGTGTAAGTAATTGTGGTTTCAGACTGTGCATTTTAAATAATTATTACTAGGCGCAAACACATCTTTATTAATCAAAATAAGAACATTAAAATCAACACATTTTTGCCAATGGGAAGTAAGTTTATTCCTGTAGCATTAAAATCCATGCTTCGGGATTTAACAAACACTTGGAAAGCATTTTCTGCATCCTGCTGGTTGTGGAAGCATTTTCCCTCCTAAAAGTTGTCGAGATGCTTGAAGAAGTGGTAGTCAGTTGGTGAGAGGTCAAGTGAATATGGCAGATGAGGCAAAACTTCATAGCTCGGTTCGTTCAACTTTTGAAGCGTTGGTTGTGTGATCTGTGGTCGGACGTTGTCATGGAGAAGAATTGGGCCCTTTCTGTTGACCAGTGCCAGCTGCAGACAGTACAGTTTTCAGTGCATCTCATCAATTTGCTGAGCATACTTCTCAGATGTAATGGTTTCACCGGGATTCAGAAAGCTGTAGTGGATCAGCAGCAGACCACCAGACAGTGACCATGACCTTTTTTTGGTGCAAGTTTGGCTTTGGGAAGTGCTTTGGAGCTTCTTGGTCCAACCACTGAACTGGTCATCTCCAGTTGTATAAAATCCACTTTTCAGTTGCCATATAAAATCCACTTTTTGTTGCACGTCACAATCTGATCGAGAAATGGTTCATTGTTGTTGCGTAGGATGAGAGAAGACAACGCTTTAAAACAACGCTTTAAAACAAACAGCTCATAAGGCACCCACCTATCGAGCTTTTTCACCTTTCCAATTTGCTGCAAATGCTGAACTACCATAGAATGGTCGACATTGAGTTCTTCGGCAACTTCTCGTGTAGTTGTAAGAGGATCAGCTTCGATGATTGCTCTCAATTGGTCATTGTCGACTTCTCATCTTCCACTACACTCCTCATCTAGGCTCTCGTCTCCTTTGCAAAACTTCTTGAGCCACCACTGCACTGTATGTTCATTAGCAGTTCCTGGGCCAAGTGCACTGTTGATGTTGCTAGTTGTCTCCGCTGCTTTACGACCCATTTTGAACTCAGAAATAAGAAAATCGCTCGTAAAGAGAACTGTGCATTAAAATGATGTATAACATAACCACATTTATTTAAGAATGTATTCGAGCATCTAACAGCAAATTTCAACAATGCAAAAACTGCAGTTATGTTGCACCAGCCTAATAGAAAAGGGAAAAATATATATGAGAGAACATAAATGTCCATCATTTTTTTTTACTACATTTGAAATATGATAACATTAATTGAACACAATTTATTGTGATTAAAAAATGAAAAGACTGGAGTTCTTTTTTTTAATTTATATTTTTTATTTTAAAGTTCTTTTGGGATAACATTTCACTTATTAAGATTCAAAGTTATCCTCTTATCAGAATTTATTGTAGATGTTCATCTGTTAATGCAGACCTGTAATGCAGTTTTACAAATTTCATCTTTGAGGCATTTTTTTCCCCACACAAATAAGTACTGCCAATTGTATATGATCTTAATGAGCATATTCATTGTATGGAAGGCACTAATAGAATTCTCTCAGTACAGCTGTAATTGTTGGCAAAAAACATTGTTTTGTTTTGTTCCCAAGACTTTTCTTGATATTTGCTATTTAGTATGCAATTACATTGCAGATTAACCACTTCCAATTTAAGGTTAGGTGGGAGCTCCTCAATTGCAAGGTTAAATGGATTTTGAAATATAGAAATTTCCTTTGCACTTGGAGTGAGGTCTGAAAAGCACTGCAGGAACTATAGTTTGAACTTGTAAAATATATCTATTGCAAATTTGTGTATAGAGGGAGATCTTTTTATTTTAACATTTGACAACACAGGAAGTATATAAAGCCATTATTACTTGTAATTGGAACAGTGTTGTCAAAATGACTTTATTGCAGTATTTTCTCATGTAAGCACTGCTTTGCCTTGACTTTTAAGTCAGATTCATTAGGAAACTATCAAATTTGCAGCAAATTTTAATTTCCAAAGCCATAGTAGTGGTTAAAGGCATTTCTTTTTGTTCAGAAAATTTCGTTTGTGACCTTGAGCTCAAAAAAATCATAATAAAACTCTGTAACCACTAAACCATTAGACTTCTGTGTCATAAGGCAAGTCCGGATTTTGTTTCCATTTCTGATCAAAATTTACAGAACTTATGATGGTTAAATCTGTGAGAATAAATGAAGTTCACTGGTGACATTACTGATTCAGTGATACATGATAAATTAATGTTTTCCCTACTGGTTCAATGATACATGATAAATTGTTTTCCCTATTGATGAATAATAGAGTGAAGTACCATAGCTTTAAATAGCTATGCTTTCACAAACTTTGTAAATTTGTTCAACTAAACCTTTTTCTGGTCTTCATTTATTTTTGTCACCATCAGTTGCAACACATCTTAACGGATTCCACTTCAGGTTATACTGAATTGGTGCTTTCTCAACTTGGGAAATATTCTTGTTTATTATTATTTTATGGAGACTCTTTATAGAGTCTAACTCTTCCGTGATTTCAAGCTTGGAATTGACTTCTTGAGAAAAAACTAAGCAGTATCATTAATATCTGCCAGCTCATCAAGAGCCAAAGAAAACCTCTACAAGTCTTTTGCCTTGTTTTTTAGTTGAATGTTGGTATTGCTCCCAGTGTCCTCATCTCCAGTAGTTATTCTCACTGAAAGGTTATTCTTAAACAAGTTTATTTTCTCTGGAAACATTGGTGGCTACAGCCAAATAGAATTTAATTAACTCCCCATGGGTAACTGGATTTCCTTGCTTGGATAATAAATGAGATACCTGGAAGCTTAATTTGTTTGCAGCTGTGTGTGTGTGTGTGTGTGTGTGTGTGTGTGTGTGTGTGTGTGTGTCTGTGTGTCTGTGTGTCTGTGTGGAAATTCTGCGGTGATGAGATACTTTGTTTTATATTTTCCTGATTTCTCTGATGATAACTTCCTTTGTCTTGCGAATGTGATGAGTGCTTAGTCTGGTAGTATCGATGTATATTATATAGTACAATGGTTTGCCATCTAACTCGATAACAAAACAATTCACATACTACTTTAAATGCCTTAAAAGTGTGACATGCTTCTCTTACTTTGACAGGAAGATCAAATGTGGTATAACAGTATACTATGGTTTTTGAAGCACTTGACAAGTCATAACTGTCACTGCAATTTGTAGTGCATCCAGCAACTGTAAAGTGAATCATTCTGTTACAACCCCTCAACTCTGCTATCATAATGCAAACACAGCTATAGGCAATGCACAAAGGAATGAGTTGTGTGCCAATAAAATTTTATGGACACTGAAATTTAAATTTTATATAATTTGCATTTCATGAAATATGTTTTTCCCTTAATTTTATTCAACCATTTATAGAAGTAAAAGCCATTATTTTTGCATTACTTTTACTTTCACCATTACATAAAAGTATGTATGGGCTGTGGACTGTACAAAAATTTTACGTGGGCAATGGGCTGTAGTTTGCCAGTTCTTGCTATAGAGTAGTGCTGCACTACTTCACCTTTCCACAAGACTTTTTCTCTCTATGAATTCCCTATCTAAGTGAATGATACCACCATTCATCCGTGCAACTGTTCCTAAAATCTGGAGTCATTCTTTTAATATCATTGGGTTCCCTAAGTTTTAGCAACTCTACTACTTTGAATTAATCCTCCCGCCTCTTTACTGTAAACATGTAAGTTTAGGCCCTTATTACCTCTTCTTGAGACTACACTACCCTTTTAACAGATGTTCTCTCCCCTGGCATCCCTCTTCTTGACCAGTTTTTACATGCTGCTAGAGTACTGTCTGAGTTCATTTGGGCTGCTGTAACAGAATGCTATATATTGGGTGGCATATAAACAACAGATTTTTTTTTCCCACAGTTCTGGTGACTGGGAAGTTCAAGATCAAGGTGCTGGCAGATTCAGTGTCTGGTCAAGGCCTGCCTCCTGGTTTATAGGTCATCTTTTCTATGTAACCTCACACGGTAGAAGGAGTGAGGAAGCTCTCTGGAGGTTGAGTTTATAAGGGCACTAATTCCATTCACAAGGGCTCCACTCTAATGACCTAATCACCTCTCAAAGGCCCTACCGCCTAATATCATCCACATTGAGAGTAGGATTTCAACATACGAATTTTTAGGGGACACAAACATTCCATCTATAACAAGTACTCTTTCTAAAATGTAAATCTGATTGTTTTACTCCTTAGAGATATTTTGTAATGGTTTTCCATTACCTAGAGCAGGGTTCCCAAACTCAAATGTAACTGATTAAAGGTAATTAAATGGTGATTTTTTTTTGACATACCCTTTTTTTTTGCATATTGAGTAAAAGAGAATATTTTTTATTTCCATGAAGATGGCTTTCTCTTATTTTTCTTAAAGTATGTCTTTCTTTTTGTCTTTCATTTTGTTACTTTGAATAAAAAAGAACAGCTTAGAAATACATTTCTCTACTATAACAAAGACAGCAGCAAAAGCATGATGAATGGCATCTAACACTGGACATCATTCTAAGGATACAGAAGGAAATGCTGGGACTATGGCAACTAGAGCATTTGCCCAACCTGGAAAGGGATTCCCTGTGCAACCTCAATGAGTTTTGCCCTAAGAATGTGGGCCCAAGGAAGTCACATTTCTGACTTTTCAAAAGAAGTCAGAAACCAGATTTTTAAGTCTGAAATCTGCAGATGGCTGGTTTTGGAAATGGAAAAATATTGTGAGATCTGGAACCTCAAATGATGATATTATGGTTCTCTCTCTACTTGGCTAGATTAGGGAACTGAGGATCAGTAAGACCTGTCAAGAGACAGGTCTGAGTTCATGCCTTTAGTTAGGGGCAGTGTCAGGCCTAGAATGTTGATCTCTCAACTCCTTTACTAGTGTTCTTTTTATTATACCAGACTAGCTCCAATTTGTTACTGAAAAAAAGCAAGCGCACACATACATACACACACACAAACATGAACAAGCTAATACTAAGGATTCATCCAAGTAAGTGAGTTAATGGAAAACTGTTGACCCTTTCGGACATTTCCACTAACAGAATCCAGACACTAATCACCTCATTCCTGTAGTACTGAGATACTAGACTTTCTGCTCCCCAGTCCTTTCTATATACTATGACCAGATAAACATTTTTAAAAAGACACTACATCAATTGTATTACTTTCTTATACAAGAATCTAATATTGCTTCAATTGCCTATCATATCAAGTCTAAACCATGCTGAGCTTTCAAGATCCACGGAAATTTGCTACCTCTTATTTCTCATTACTCTCTGAAACACATCTTCCTTTCACTGTCCCCTATATTCTTCGTCATAACACCAGTACATCTTTGATTCTGTTATTATATTATTTCTTCTAGAATAGCCTGTTTTCTTCTGTCTTCTTAGTCATTTTTCGTAGTCTAACTCATTAAGACGGCTTCTGAGTTCTACTGACCTCTCATTTCTGTGGTACCTACTACTACTTAGATTTCAAATCTCATTCAGTGATGTAGTTCTATTCACTCAGTGTTTCATATTTCTTTTTGGCATTTGGTAAATACTTGTTTGTAGATGTTACAAAGTCACTACAGATTTAGGTCATGCTACTACTCTTAACGACAGTATCCTATAGTGATAATAGGAATTTTTGTAATAGTGTTTGTCAGGCAGCAGCCTGTGGGCCAAATATACCATGTAGATGGATTTTGTTAAGGAAATTTTAGAAATTGGAATTAACTGTTAACACTTAAGAAATTTCTGATGAAAATACGCTTTCTAGCCAAGTGGTGGCTTACGCCTGTAATCTCAGCACTTTGGGAGGCCAAGGCGGATGTGTCACTTGAGGCCAGGAGTTCAAGACCAGAGTGGCCAACACGGCTACTAAAAGTACAAAAATTAGCCTTTAGTCCAACCAAGTTACTCAGGAGACTGAGGCATGAGAACCACGTGAACCCGGGAGGTGGAGATTGTAGTGAGCCAAGATAGAGCCACCGCATTCCAACCTGGGCGACAGAGCAAGGCTCCATCTCAAAAAAATAAAAAATGTACAGTACCCTAGGCTGCATTCCCATTAAACAGTCATCTGTAGTTGTCTTTTAGGCAGGGTATGAGGTCCCCCTAGTTTTCATTACTTCTCGTTATCTTATATCCTTCAAATTTCACTCATTAAAACTCCTGTTTATCTGGTTCCTGGAGGTATCTGAATTGCTAAAGATTTAATTATGTTCAAAATTATTGTAAAGTTGAATTTATATTACTTTTTGAAAATATTTTAAAATTAAGAAGTTAATTGTGAAAATTTAATCATAAAAGTAGTCAAGAGCACAGTTAACTACTTATGATCTATATAGTCACTAATCATGGTTAAACTGAATTTTTAATTAATCAGAATGATATAAGAAATCATAGAGATATGGAATAGATTCTCTGCTCTCCCATGAACTGTGTATAGCTTTCAGCAAGTTGCTTAAGCTCTTTTATATCCTCATTTTATATATACCCTTAAGATATTATCATTGTCATTGATTAAGAACCACAGAATAGATTCCAAATGAAGGAAATGGGGGGCCTATTTTATAAGGAAATAATACAAATTTTAATATGGAAACTTTCAAGCTCAGTTACCTCATAAGGACTTCACTAGCCTAAACCAAGATCTGTTGGATTTTTTCTTTCCTTATTTTTGGCCTTGCAGCATTAAATAAATTTTCTAGGAAAAATGATGGCATTCCATTTTAAAAAGTCATCATAGTATAATAATAGGGCCACTAGGCCGGGCACGGTGGCTCACGCCTGTAATCCCAGCACTTTGGGAGGCCAAGGCAGGTGGATCACGAGGTCAGGAGATCGAGATCATCCTGGCTGACATAGTGAAACCCCGTCTCTACTAAAAATACAAAAAAAATTAGCTGGGCATGGTGGTGGGCACCTGTAGTCCCAGCTACTTGGGAGGCTGAGGCAGGAGAATGGCATGTACCCAGGAGGCGGAGCTTGCAGTGAGCCGAGATCGCACCACTGCACTCCAGCCTGGGCGACAGAGCAAGACTCTGTCTCAAAAACAAACAAACAAACAATAATAATAGGGCCACTATATTTTTTCTAAGGAACATTATTATGTCTTAGTGTTTTATAATATATGAGTTCTATAACATTATTTAAAATAACTATATGCAAAAGAATTACATAAATGATATATAATTTTAAAATTTTAAAATAATTACATTTAAAAAATTTTTAAATGATATAAAAAAGAAGTATATAGTTTCTGAAAACTAGTAAATGATTGTTGGAAATTTTTTTTCATACGGAAAAAAACAGGAATTGAACTTTTTTTTTGTGACCCAGAATAATTTTTTTTGAGATGTAAATTATTTATATATACTTACATGTATACATATATTGCATAATTTATATTTTTGACATTATAAAATATTTTCTGAACTTTAAGTTCTGTACTTTGAGTCCTGGGGTACATGTGCACAACGTGCAGGTTTGTTACATAAGTATATATGTGCCATGTTGGTTTGCTGCACCCATCAACTCATCATTTACATTAGGTATTTCTCCTAATGCTATCCCTTCCCCTGTCCCCACCCCATGACAGACCCCCGTGTGTGATGTTCCCTGCCCTGTGTCCAAGTGTTCTCATTGTTCAGTTCCCACCTATGAGTGAGAACTTGCGGTGTTTGGTTTTCTGTCCTTGTGATAGTTTGCTCAGAATGATGGTTTCCAGCTTCATCCATATCCCTGCAAAGCGCATGAACTCATCCTTTTTTATGGCTGCATAGTATTCCATGGTGTATATGTGCCACATTTTCTTAATCTAGTCTATCATTGGTGGACATTTGGGTTGGTTCCCAGTCTTTGCTATTGTGAATAGTGCCGCAATAAACATACATGTGCATGTGTCTTTATAGTAGCATAATTTATAGTCCTTTGGGTATATACCCAGTAATGGGATTGCTGGGTCAAATGATATTTCTAGTTTTAGATCCTTGAGGAATCGCCACACTGTTTTCCACAATGGTTGAACTAGTTTACAGTCCCACCAACAGTGTAAAAGCGTTCTTATTTCTCCACATCCTCTTCAGCATCTGTTATTTCCTGACTTTTTAATGATCGCCATTCTAACTGGTGTGAGATGGTATCTCATTGTGGTTTTGATTTGCATTTCTCTGATGACTAGGATGATGAGCATTTTTTATGTGTCTGTTGGCTGCATAAATGTCTTCTTTTGAGAAGTGTCTGTTCATATCCTTTGCCCACTTTTTGATGGGGTTGTTTGTTTTTTTCTTGTAAATTTGTTTGAGTTCATTGTAGATTCTGGATATTAGCCCTTTGTCAGATGGGTAGATTGCAAAAATTTTCTCCCATTCTATAGGTTGCCTGTTCACTCTGATGGTAGTTTCTTTTGCTGTGCTGAAGCTCTTTAGTTTAATTAGATCCCATTTGTCAATTTTGGCTTTTGTTGCCATTGCTTTTGGTGTTTTAGTCATGAAGTCCTTGCCCATGTCTATGTCCTGAATGGTATTGTCTAGGTTTTCTTCTAGAGTTTTTATGGTTTTAGGTCTAACATTTAAGTGTTTAATCCATTTTGAATTAATTTTTGTATAAGGTGTAAGGAAGGGATCCAGTTTCAGCTTTCTACATATGGCTAGCCAGTTTTCCCAGCACCATTTATTAAATAGGGAATCCTTTCCCCATTGCTTGTTTTTCTCAGGTTTGTCAAAGATCAGATGGTTGTAGATGTGTGGTGTTATTTCTGAGGGCTCTGTTCTGTTCCATTGGTCTATATCTCTGTTTTGGTACCAGTACCATGCTGTTTTGGTTACTGTAGGCTTGTAGTATAGTTTGAAGTCAGGTAGCATGATGCCTCCAGCTTTGTTCTTTTTGCATAGGATTGTCTTGGCAATGTGGGCTCTTTTTTGGTTTCATATGACCTTTAAAGTAGTTTTTTCCAATTCTGTGAAGAAAGTCATTGGTAGCTTGATGGGGATGGCATTGAATCTATAAATTACCTTGGGCAGTATGGCCATTTTCATGATATTGATTTGTCCTATCCATGAGCATAGAATGTTCTTCCATTTGTTTGTGTCCTCTTTTATTTTGTTGAGCAGCGGTTTGTAGTTCTCCTTGAAGAGGTGGTTCACATCCCTTGTAAGTTGGATTCCTAGGTATTTTATTCTCTTTGAAGCAATTGTGAATGGGAGTTCACTCATGATTTGGCTGTTTGTCTGTTATTGGTGTATAGGAATGCTTGTGATTTTTGCACATTGATTTTGTATCCTGAGACTTTGCTGAAGTTGCTTACCAGCTTAAGGAGATTTTGGGCTGAGACGATGGGGTTTTCTAAATATACAATCATGTCATCTGCAAACAGGGACAATTTGACTTCCTCTTTTCCTAATTGAATACCCTTTATTTCTTTCTCTTGCCTGACTGCCCTGGCGAGAACTTCCAACACTATGCTGAGTGGGAGTGGTGAGAGAGGGCATCCCCTGTCTTGTGCCATTTTTGAAAGGGAATGCTTCAAGTTTTTGCCCATTCAGTATGATATTGGCTGTGGGTTTGTCATAAATAGCTCTTATTATTTTGAGATACTTTCCATCAATACCTAGTTTATTGAGAGTTTTTAGCATGAAGGGCTGTTGAATTTTGTCAAAGGCCTTTTCTGCATCTATTGAATTAATCATGTGGTTTTTGTCATTGGTTCTGTTTATGTGATGGATTACATTTATTGATTTGCATATGTTGAACCAGCCTTGCATCCCAGGGATGAAGCCGACTTGATCATGGTAGGTAAGCTTTTTGATGTGCTACTGGATTCGGTTTGCGAGTATTTTATTGAAGATGTTTGCATTGATGTTCATCAGGGATATTAGTCTAAAATTCTCTTTTTTTTGTTGTGTCTCTGCCAGGCTTTGGTATCAGGATGATGCTGGCCTCATAAAATGAGTTAGGGAGGATTCCCTCTTTTTCTATTGATTGGAATAGTTTCAGAAGGAATGGTACCAGCTCCTCTTTGTACCTCTGGTAGAATTCGGCTGTGAATCCGTCTGTCCCTGGACTTTTTTTGGTTGGTAGGCTATTAATTATTGCCTCAATTTCAGAGCCTGTTATTGGTCTATTCAGAGATTCTGCTTCTTCCTGGTTTAGTCTTGGGAGGATGTATGTGTCCAGGAATTTATCCATTTCTTCTAGATTTTCTAGTTTATTTGCGTAGAGGTGTTTATAGTATTCTCTGATGGTAGTTTATATTTCTGTGGGATTGGTGGTGATATCCCCTTTATCATTTTTTAATGTGTCTATTTGATTCTTCTCTCTTTTCTTCTTTATTAGTCTTGCTAGCAGTCTATCAATTTTGTTGATCTTTTCAAAAAACCAGCTCCTGGATTCATTGATTTTTTTTTTTTTGAAGGGTTTTTTGTGTCTCTATCTCCTTCAGTTCTTCTCTGATCTTAGTTATTTCTTGCCTTCTGCTAGCTTTTGAACTTGTTTGCTCTTGCTTCTCTAGTTCTTTTAATTGTGATGTTAGAATGTCTATTTTAGATCTTTCCTGCTTTCCCTTGTGGGCATTTAGTGCTATACATTTCCCTCTACACACTGCTTTAAATGTGTCCCAGAGATTCTGGTATGTTGTGTATTTGTTCTCATTGGTTTCAAAGAACATCTTTATTTCTGCCTTCATTTTGTTATTTACCTAGTAGTCATTCAGGAGCGGGTTGTTCAGTTTCCATGTAGTTGTGTGGTTTTGAGTGAGTTTCTTAATCCTGAGTTCTAATTTGATTGCACTGTGGTCTGAGAGACAGTTTGTTGTGATTTTTGTTCTAGGAATTGAACGTTAAAAAAAAATTGCCTTCAAAACTGTGAGAAACACATACCATCAAAGATTTTTTTGACAAGAAATTCATCAGATTTTAAAAACAATTTTTTAACTTTTCTGAAAATTATTCCCATTTGAAGATTCTTCAAGTAACTTCATGAAAGATGAAACTGATCATTACAAAATGCAAAACTTACATTGATGTAGTTGTGTTTCAGAGAAATAAAAATGTTGATTTGTTTTTAATATTATAAGCTACATTTGGTCTCCAAAATACAGTTAGAGCAAAGAAAAAATAGTATGAGCTGATGATTTTCCTTTAGTTGCAGAAATGCATTTCTGCGGATGGTGATGTGGTGGTAAGCTCTAATAAAAACTGTCCAGTGTGTCATATTTCTGGCTTTTATATGTTGCGTACAAAGCACCATCAGTCAAATCAGCAACACAAGACTACCATATTAGGCATTATAAACAGTGACAAAGTAAGTAGTGCAAGTAGTCATATTTCTAGTTTTGAAATGCTTAAACTCTAGTAGATAAAGAATAATAGAAAATGAGCGATAAAAAAGGACATAATTTAGATTGTCAAGAGAAAACACAGACCCCTAAGAATTTAATTAAGAGGACAGATTATATTTACTTTTTCAGCCCCTAATACAGCTTCTTGGACATATATAAGTGTTCATTACTTAAAATGATCTGGAACTTTTTCTAGAATTTATTATTTATTCAGTTAAACACTTATCGAAAGCTAAAGTGTGTATTCAGCATTGTACTACCCTTGAGATACTGGGGCAGACTGCTTCCTGGTACATTTCATTGTGATTTTTTTTTTTTTTAGTCACTAATTCAGATACATAGACAGTTGTTACCTAGTACAACTAGATAACGTGTTTGGATTATAAATTCATTTTGGAAGAGCTTCCATCTATATAAAGGAAGGTACAGACAGTCCTTTGCACAGTTCTGATTAGCACAATATCTGTGTAACTTTCATGTAACTGAGCAAAGTTCAGCTACCTATACAGAAGGAAGAGCCTGTACTTGCAGACACACGTATATCTGGATTTACCCAACTTTGGCACTTATTCTGGGCAAGTTATTCAGCTTCTGAATTAGCTTTCTCATCTATTACAGTCAGATAATAATATCTATTTCACAAGGGAGTTGGAAATAGTACATAAAGTGATATCCATATAATTTTTAAAAATAATGTTATCTGTAGGGTTTTTTCCCCTTTTATTTTAGATTCAGGGGGCACGTTATGCAGTTTGTTACCTGGATAAATTGCATGATGCTGAGGTTTAGGGTACAAATGATCCCATCACCCAAGTACTGAACATATTAAATAGTACACAGTAGTTTTTCAACCCCAAGTAATTTTAAATTTCCATTTCCAAAGCTTAAAATATAATCGTTTTTAGAAAACTTTATCTTGTATTCAGAGCTAAAACCAATCAAAGACTATAATGCTGTTTATTGTACTATTTTAACCAAACCATGTGGTGAATATTAAGTTATGGTAGCTGATTATATTTTTAGAAGATAATCACAACAATGTCTCTTGCCCCACATATTTTTTTAAAACTTCCTACCACTCATTAAGAGTTGGGGTCTAATTCTCCTGTTGAATCTGAGCACACTTATGTAACCATTAGAATGCAGCAGAAGGGATGCCATGTGACTTTCCTAGCTTAGGTCATAAAAGGCAATGCTGCTTCCGCTCTGATTGTTGGAATACCAGCCTGCTTGGAGCCCTGAGAAATCCGAGTACCTGGAGGTTGCTATGTCAGGAAGCTAAGCCTTGTAGAAAGGTCCCAAGTCTCAGGTATCAGATTTCAGGTCAGAAATCCTAGTCTTTGAGTCCTTTCATGCCAGTCACCAGCCATGTGAGTGAATGAACTGTTAGATGATTTAGATCATGCCAGCTTCAGCCACTGAGTCACTCCCAGTCACCCCTAGCCTTTGAGACTCTGCATCAAGGCTGTAGATTTTGTGAAGTAGAGACCAGCCATCTTGAATGTGCCCTTTGTGATTCCCGATTCATAGAATCTATGAGCGTAATAAAATGGCTTTTGTTTTATGCCAGTAAATTTGGGGTGGTTTGTTATATAAGAACAGTAACTGTTTTTATATAAAACACTGAAAAGATACATTTCCTCAGTGAGCAATAGATTGCTATTGAAATTCATCAAAGTAGGAACTACCTGCTGAATAAATGTTAACTGAGTTTTTCTTTCATTTCAAATGAAGATAGCCTAAAAAGACGTTTGCCTAGAGAAATTTGGTTTCTTAATTGTTCTTTATTCTGACATTAATTGTCTTGAAGAGATATTAATTGACTGTTCTAGCAGCCAGGAAAGAAATGTATATGCTTAGAGTGCTGTGGGTTTCAACATAGCTTTATGGTAAATTTTACCAGTTTGGCTAATGAAAAATGTCAATTAGTACTTTTAAATTATTAAGAATAGTTTCCACAAAAGTTTAGTATTTTTATTAACACAGGAGCCTAATAAAACTTTGTAGGAACAAAGGAATATCTGTACTGATCTCTCCAACTGAAAATTGTTATCCCTGATACTAATTTTAATGTTAATGTAAAATATTAGCATCATCACTAGTATATTTGGCAGTTGTTTGAGTAATATCTTTCCTGTCACTTCTTAGAAGACAGTGGATTTTCTAGGTTGATCACCATTGAATAAAATTATAACTGTCATAAAATTATCAAGGGATTTCTGTTATGTAGTACATATTATGATTTCCTAAAATAATATAATAATTATAATAATGGGCACGTTTTATTAATATATTAATATTTATAATAAATAATTATAAATAAATTATAAATAATTTAAATAATAAATAATAAATTTAAATTATAAATAATAAATAATTGTAAATAAACATTATAAATATTATAAATTATTTATAATATTTATAAATATAATTATTTATATTTATTTATAAATATATTAATATATATTTATATATTAATATTTATTATAATAATGGGCACATTTTATTAAGATTATTGCCATGGCTGGGCACGGTGGGCTCATGCCTGTAATCCTAGCATGTTGCAAAGCTGAGGCAGGAGGATGGCTTGAGCTCAGGAGGTCGTGACCAGCCTGGGCAACATAGAAAGACTCTGTCCAGAAAAATAAAATTAGCTGGGCGTTGTAGTCAGCACCTGTGGCCCCATATATTCAGCTTGCTGAGGTGGGAGGATTGCTTAAGCCCAGGAAGTTAAGGTTGCAGTGAGCCATTATTGTGCCACTGCACTCCAGCCTGGGTTACAGAGTGAGACCCTGTCTCAAAAAAAAAAAAAAAAGAAATTATTGCCGTGAGTGCCAGGAGCCAAAGTATTGTAGGCCTGTCGCATCCAGACACAATGTATGTGATTAGGCTCTCTCTGTGTAGAGCCTAATCACATATACACAGACATAATTCTTGAACTTTATGAGAATAGGTCTTTAGGCATTGTGTGAAATAAAATTTTACAAATTGTATTTTGCTCTTATTTATTATAGTTTAATATTGTAGTTGTGAAGATCATCTGTCAGATTCTTCACCCTCTAATCAAACATGACAAGTAAGACTAGAGTGTTTCTATTTCAGACTAAAATAGATTTTTAATTCCATTTAAGAATGAATGAGGCCAGGCGCGGTGGCTTACGCCTATAATCCTAGCACTTTGGGAGGCCTAGGTGGGCAGATCACCTGAGGTCAGGAGTTCAAGACCAGCCTGGTCAACATGGTGAAACCCCGTGTCTACTAAAAATACAAAAAATTAGCTGGGCGTGGTGGCGGGTGCCTGTAATCCCAGCTACTCGGGAAGCTGAGGCAGGAGAATCCCTTGAAACCAGGAGGTGGAGGTTGCAGTGAGCCAAGATCACGTCATTGCACTTCAGCCTGGGCAACGAGAGTGAAACTCTGTCTTAAAAAAAAAAAAAAAAAAAGAATGAATGAAAAATTACTGCTTAGAAAATTTTTATCACATTTCTAAAATAGAGAAGATGACTTAGAGTGAAATAAAGTCATTGTTTTTAGTATAGCCCATTTTAATAAAAATATTTCTTAATCAAGACAGTTTGTGTCATAATTTCTAAAAAAACATGCCAGTGCAAGTAACTCAAAAGTAATGTAGGTTTTCAGGATTTACTAAATTTTCACTATAGTGAGTAGTGTGAGCATCCTAGCATAATTTCCTGTCCTAGAGGAATTTTCAATCTAATAGTAGAATTATACAAGTAGGGTTTTATGTACCTAGAACTATAAAACTAACAAAATGAAAAATACAGATAAAATAGAACTGTATAAAATTCTACAAAAATAATCTCATAAATAGATTACAAACTTATCGATGAAGTTTAGTTTTGGGATTTAACCACTTGGTATAGAGTTCAAACTGCTTGACTCACACATAGGACAGGTTGATTACATTCATATAAGCCCTTATATTTTATGAAATCTTGTAATGAATTATAATTAACCTGGAATGAAAGAGGTGTATCTAGTGGATAGATGTGTGTGTAGCTGGTGAATAGGCACAGAGTTACAATGTCATTGCAACCTGGAGAGTCATACTGGGAGCAAAGACCATGTATATGAATAGGTATGACTACATGTTAAAGTAATAAATTCATGGATTAAGGTAGAAGTTAGGTGTGTAACATTTATGAAATATAGTTTGGAGTTTTCATTAAATAGAATAATTTTTAGCTCTTTTGTTTCTCTTCAAATATTAGAAATATTTCTAATTATCCAAGTACTGCATGAATTGCCTTTGAAATATTGCACACATGCACCTGAACAGTTACTTTTTTGCTCAGATATTTTTTTTTCAGATCATGTGTACATAATGTATGTTCACAAAACATATTTAGTATTTAGGTACATTCCGGTTAGATCTTGCATCTGTGGAACTTCATCGTGGAAACTAATTTATCAAAGTAGCACATTCACATTAGTTTCATATTCTTTTTAATTTTCAATTTTATTGGGACCAAGTAATAATTATGAAGGTAGTGATAAATGATTAAACTTTAAATACTTTTTCTAAGCTCTCAGTTTTCTTATTTTTTTTTCTTTTTTTACTATACTTTAAGTTTTAGGGTACATGTGCGCAACGTGCAGGTTTGTTACATATGTATACATGTGCCATGTTGGTGTGCTGTACCCATTAACTCGTCATTTAACAATAGGTATATCTCCTAATGCTATCCCTCCCCGCTACCCCCACCCCACAACAGGCCCCAGTGTGTGATGTTCCCCTTCCTGTGTCCATGTGTTCTCATTGTTCAATTCCCACCTATGAGTGAGAACATGCGGTGTTTGGTTTTTTGTCCTTGCCATAGTTTGCTGAGAATGATGGTTTCCAGCTTCATCCATGTTCCTACAAAGGACATGAACTCATCGTTTTTTATGGCTGCATGGTATTCCATGGTGTATATGTGCCACATTTTCTTAATCCAGTCTATTGTTAGACATTTGGGTTGGTTCCAAGTCTTTGCTATTGTGAATAGTGCCGCAATAAACATACGTGTGCATGTGTCTTTATAGCAGCATGATTTATAATCCTTTGGGTATATACCCAGTAATGGGATTGCTGGGTCAAATGGTATTTCTAGTTCTAGATCCCTGAGGAATCACCACACTGTCTTCCACAATGGTTGAACTAGTTTACAGTCCCACCAACAGTGTAAAAGTGTTCCTATTTCTTCACATCCTCTCGAGCACCTGTTGTTTCCTGACTTTTTAATGATCGCCATTCTAACTGGTGTGAGATGGTATCTCATTGTGGTTTTGATTTGCGTTTCTCTTAAGGCCTAGTGATGATGAGCATTTTTTCATGTGTCTGTTGGCTGCATAAATGTCTTCTTTTGAGAAGTGTCTGTTTATATCTTAACAGCAAGCATCTGTAGCCGCAGCAGCAATGAAGAGAAGCATGATTTTTTTTTTTTCATATCGTTAGAAGTCAGTGAAATGGGGAGTAACTGGAGAATTTGATTATAATACAGTAGTCCCCCTTTATCCACGGGGATATGTTCCAAGATCAAGAGGCATGATTTTTGTGCTTAAAGTTTTTTAGCTTGCTAAGAAGTAAGATAATTTGAATGGTGACTGAATATGTGATAATTATACAAGGTAGCCCTTTTTTTACTGTAGATATGTCACCTACCCATGAAAATGGGACAACTTATTTAATTCTCAGCAATCACAAAATTCTAAAATCTTTTGGAATAAATTTAACATTAAAGAATCTATATGAAAATAGAAACTTTCATGTTTATCAAGGTATAAACAAAATATGGGAGCCTAGAAAAGGAAGGTTCCTCTGACTGCAGGAATACAGAAAGCTTCATGCAAGACTTGGCATATTAGTTGACTTCGCCAAGTAAGTAGCCATGCTAGATGTGGAAAATGCACAGAAAGGAATTTTAGAAAAGAATTTAATTCTCACAATTGTGAAAATGAAAGTGTGCTTGGGAAAAAGCCAATAATGTGGTGGGACTGACACACATGATGTTGTGTGAGAAAGTAATGGGAGATGGCATAATGTGAGTTGTAAAAGTTTCTGATTGGTTTAGGACCAGCTCTGGTAAACAAAAAAAAAAGAAAAGTAGGAAACTGAAAATACAATATAGTAAAACTGAAAATATTATAATTTTTAAACACAGTCCTTTCCACTTGACATGCTAACAGAAACTACTATTTCTACTTCATTAGAGAAGCTTTTAAAAATAGCTTCATTCTGTCAGATACTAAACCCTTTAGATAAGTAAAACATAATATTCAAGAGAGATTGCTATTATTTCCAGCTGCTAAGCCAGGTGCCCCAAATTGACTTAATGCCATTCATTTTGAGATAAACTTGAAATTCTTCCATTCATGCATTGGCTGTATTCTAGGTACTTGAAATTAGCACAGAAATATTTTTTTTTTTAGATTTGATGTGGATAGTGATGCTTTTAAAGTAAAGCTTTGTTACTAGTTATGTGAAAATTATAGATACAGAAAAAAATTGAGTGACATTTGAAGTGAGGTAAAAATGTCTTGAACTTTTACAAGCTCAGTTAGCAGTTCTTGTGTACTTGTCTCCTGTCGGTTTTATCAGCAGCAATGGTATAATTGTCCAAAGATAACAAACACATATCTATCTATATACCCATGTATCTACTTACTGGCATATAGTAAAGTGATAGAATTGATTAACATTTAAAAGTATGATGTTTTAGATCCAATAACCTTGAAAATAAAGCTACCATTTCTGAATAATATTGTGAGGAAGATAAACTGAAAAATGCCACCACAAATAACATAAAGAATTTCATGACTTCCTAGTTTAACATGACACTGTCTTGAGATTTGTTCTTTGGGACAGTCCTTTCTTCACAGTCAAGTATATTCTTTGTTGTTGGTGATGATCTTAAGTACTTTTATGGTCAAATTATTTAAATATTAAAACAGCATCACTTTCCTCATTAGTTTTTCTTAGATTGATGTTAAGAAAGGAACTGATAGCTAAAAATTTAGGTCTTATGAAAACTCTTCCATTGCAGCAAGTACTTACAGACCAGTAAATAATTTGTTTCTGGTTTATAGAAGAGAGGTTGGAGCATAAAGAGCCTCTGGTGCCTAAGATAAAAGAAAAAAAAGGCTTGGCAAAGTTTGAAGGTTTTAGTGGGAAAGTATAGCTGTTTGTCTTTAACAGAGACTTTTGAGAAATGCGAGGAATGATAGTTAGCTGTTCACGGTTACCAGAAGTTGCATCAGGTTTTATCCAAATGTATCAAGGCCTAAAATGTGGTAATTCTTTATATTGATAGGGAGATAAAGCAAGTGGTCTGTCCAGCTGAATAAAAGAAGGGAGGACAGAAGGAAAGAGCATACCATCCTAATATTCTGAAGGTCATGCATATATTATTCAGGAAGAGAAGAGGCTCTGTGCACAACTGGGGTCACACTAATATTAAAGGGGCAGATAGAGAAGGAAGATCTATTGAAGAAGACCAAAAACAAGTGTTTAGACTGATGTTTCTAAGTTAAGAGGTGTTTCAGAAATGGAAAAACTGTCTATTGCTACAGAGATATCAAATAAGAGGATTGAGAAAAATTCATTGGCTTTGTCAAGATATCATTTAAAACCTTTGACAGAGTAATTTTGATAGGCTTTTAGAGGACTTGGTTAGATCAGGTTTTAAGGAGCGATTGAGTGGGTAAGAAGTGGGAGACTCAGAATTTTAATGACCAAGTCAACTTTGCTTTAACCCTTTGAAGATGTCACATATTTCACAAGACGAACTAGACCATATGTTGATATATAGGAAAGAAGTTGTTTTAAGAAAAAATTTTATTTTATTTGTTAATACTTCTCCATTTCTATCTCTACTTACTGCCTCATTACCAGCCAGAGGCTGACAAGTTTTCATTAGAACAATTTCAGTGCTTTTAAGGAAATATAAAATACAGCTCTCTGGAATTACACAAAAAGTAATTTGGATGCTAAGGATTTACTACTGAAATTTACTGTCATGGTTTGAAGGAGTACAAAAATAATATCCTCTGTTTCTTACCCAAGTTTAGAACCACTGGAGATATAACCATATGAGTCGTCTGCTAGAATTTAAAATATCTGCTTTAAAATTGATAAAGTCTAGAGTTAAGGCCTCTATTTGTAGAGTCACAATGGGATTACTAGTAATTTACTGCTGAATTATACATATTTACTCATTTTGTCACTGGTACACCTGGACAGCCACAGGTGTAGAACAGAAAATTCTTGTTCTTTCTAAAAGAACAGGAATGCAGAAGGGGTTGAGCCATACATGTCCAGTAGTCCCCAGCCTTAATCAGATAAATCAGATAAATCTTTCCTCTTCTGGAGAATGGAAGCTTTCATATTGTTTCGGCTTAGCAGGGCAACTAACCTTTAAGGAACTGCCAGGTGTCCAGTTTTAGCATATCAATGAATATCCGCAATTATCTGAAAAGGCTGTTAAAATACTCACGTGTTTTCCAACTACGTATATATTGAGACTAAATTTTCTTCATCTATTCAAACCAAAACAGCATATTAACCAAGATTGAATACAGAAGAAGATACGAGAGTCCAGTCATCTTCTGTTGAACCACATTATGGAGATTTTTTTTTTCCTTTTTTTCTTTAAGAGATAGGGTCTTGCTCTGCCACCCAGGTTAGAGTGCAGTGGAGCAATCCTAGCTCCCTGTAGACTCAAACTCCTTAGGCTTAAGTGATCCTCCCACTGCAGCCTCCTGAGTAGCTGGGAATACAGGCACGTGCCACCATATGCAGTTAATTTTTTTATTTTTATTTTTCTTAGAGAAGAGGACTCACTTTGTTGCCCGGGCCGGTATCAAACTCCTAGCCTCAAGTGATCCTTCCACCTTGGCCTCCCAAAGTGATGGGATTACAGGCATGAGCCACCGGGCCTGGATGAAATTTCTAAAAATGTAAAACAATGCCTTATGTAAGTGATAGGTTGATGGGTGCAGCAAACCACCATGGCACATGTTTATGTAACAAAACTGCATGTTCTGCAGATGTAAGCCAGAACTTAAAGTATAATAAAAGAAAAAAAAAAACAATGCTATTCTTCTTGCTAAATTTTTTTGTTAGGAAATAATTTTTTTCATTAAAATGCTAATTATGTTAATGTGCAGTAGGTTTATAATTGTTACATTTAAGTAAATTACTAAATAATTTTAAAAAGTCTCAGTTTTGATTTTGTAATATGTTAAATGTCTATAGCAATAATATAAACAAAAGCTCTTTGGGATTCTCAATAACTTTTAATAGTGTAAAGAGGTTTTGAGAATCTGTGATCTAGAGGAATTCACATATAATTTAGGAAGAAAGCATAGCTTTGTAATCCAAAATATGCATGTTAGGGCTTAAAGCAGTACTTTGATGTGAAGTATTTTTGAAATGACAGTGTAAGTTTTGTAGTTATCACACTTTGTATTATTTGGAATCATATTATTTTGAAATTTTTCTAAACCTTCATTTTTTATGTCTTTAATGTACAACAGAGGAAGTGAACAATGAAATAAAATGTTTGTAAAACTATATAATTTTTTATGAACATTTAATTTTTCTAAGCCATAGATGCTTTCCTGAACAAGCTCAATAAGTTATAAGAATATGGAAAAAAGATGTTCTTTGATAATATTTGGAATATTCCTGGTATCTTACACATAGCAGAATGAATATTTCATATCTGAGTTAAGTGAACAAAGTGCATTTAAAATTTTTTTAATAGTACAGTCTAATGCCATTTTGGAATGTACGTGGAGGTTAATTTGCTATTATAGGAAGCTCTCCAGTTTAGTGGTAACTGTTTATCCTTTTGTCATGTAACATATGGTGGTCATAAGGTTGAGTTTCTGATTTTTTTTTTTTCTTTAAGCAGATAATCTCAGTGATACCTTGAAGAAGCTGAAGATAACAGCTGTTGACAAGACTGAGGATAGTTTAGAAGGATGCTTGGATTGTCTGCTTCAAGCCCTGGCTCAAAATAGTAAGTTTCATTATGTTTACTCAAATTCCAAAGAAGAAAATCAAATCAGTAGTCATTCAGAAACTGGTATGTAGTTAAGCACATATAACTTTGTATTCATATAACTTGAATTCTTTTGAATCATATCCCTGAATACTGAGATTGTTTTACATGTTCTACCCTCCTACTTACCCTCCACGCCCCCGCAAGATCCTCAAAGCCAAGCTGATAGGCAAAGAAAGGAGGAATTGATGGGTGGTGATGACATTAATACCAGTCCCAGAGAGAGGCCATTGTTTCATTTCTAACAGTCAAGCATCGTAGTTGTTTTTCTTAGCACCTACATCTGTGCTTTAAAAATAGATTGTTTTATATGTGGGGAGAGTGGGGAGGGAGAGAGAGGAGAAACAGAGGGGGAGCTTAAAACACTTAACTTTTTTTGGAATCTTATCATATTTTAAAATAATTGTACGTTAAAATAATATGTATGCATAGATAAATTTGGAAGGAACCATTAGAAGTCATCAAAAATCTTTTGAAATTGGGGTAGGATTTTATCTTTGATGTGATAAATAATGCTAGAGATAGAAACTGCACAGTTCTTCATTGACCATTGTGTTGCGTTTTATTTATCCTATTTCTAGTCACTAATTTCTGTATTATCACCATTAATAGATCAGTATAGAGTGATTTTCATTTGTTATCTTAATTCTGCTTGGTTGTGCTGTGGTTTTTTCTGTACTTGTTTTTAATTATGCTCTTGTCCTATCCTGAAACTAATTATGTAGCTGACAAAGAATGGAGGGGAACGTATATATTGTTAAGGTTTTAATTGTAAGGTTTCAACACTTATTGATATATGTTTTTTTTATTTTTTAGTAAATCTTTATTAGAAAAATCTAAAATAATTGATTGCAGTAGTTTTCATCAAAAAAGCACATTTTAGAGCTAGCTTTTAAAATTATTTTTCAGTAATTATTTTGAGATTACATCTGTCATGCTGTTTAATCATAGAGATAACAGGAAGAGATTTGAAACAAGGAGTTCAATAAGAGCATCCAGATAAGGCTCAAAATGGTAAAGAAAAAGGACAGGAAAGGAGAACGTCTAAGCCTGCTATCCATTTTAGTGGACACATGTGGCTATTTAAATTTAATACAAGTAAATAAGATGTAAAAGGAAGTTCCTTAGTCTCACTTCTCAGTAGCTATATTTGGCAGATGACCACTCTCTTGGGGATCACAGATATAAAATATTCCCATGATCACAGAAAATTCTTATGGATAGCACTGGTCTAGAGACTAGAAAGAACCACACGATGACCTGATTTTTTTTTACATGTGCCTGTATAGGCAGCTTTACACAGTAACATAATTAACCTAAGTAAATTGAGTATCTCAAGTATATTTTTTTGAACAGTTGTTTTATTATAACCTTCGTCTGTTTTCAACAACACTTTTTTTCTCTGTTAGACAGTAAACTTTTAAATAGACCATTTGCTTTAGATACTGAAGGACATGAAGGGTCATATTCTTGGTCATCTGTAGAGGTTGCCCATTTGTCTCCTAGAAAGACTGGAAGACAAAGAGATGAAGTTGAAGGGAAATCAAGAAAAAAGGGAGTAAAAAGTGTATAGCTTTTAAAAGAACAGATTTAAGAAACACTGAGAAGTTCATAATTATTAGATTAAATTAGCTCACATTAGAATAAGCCCATTGCGGACTTATTCACTGTACCTTTTGTTGAAAATGGTCTTGTGAAATTGTGTATCACAAAATGTTAAGGCCACGTAACCACAAGGTATTAAAACAATAAACTCTCACCAATTTAACTAATGATGCCCCAGGAAGGGAACAAAAGGAATGTCTTGTTAACAATCTGAAACAAAATTTATAAATGCCCTCATGCCTAAGACTACTGACAAAGAAGAATTGGAAAAAGGAGTTCATGCAGATGTTCAGTCTTTGACACCTGTCATTGGATCACTTACTGTATGTTTAGCACTGGGCTGGGGATTATAGCCACTATCTAATCTTTCCTATAGTCCCATGAGGTAGGTATTATTATCACCATTTAAAGGATGAGGTAACAGATTAACAAGCTTATTTGCCTTGCTCTGGAAGAAGCCAGAGTTTGGATTTGAACTCTTGATTTGCAAAATAAAAAATTGTAATCTGAATAAAGTGAAGCTTTTTGCTGAGTTCATGTAATGTGAAATCGTTCCAAGAAGCTAGGTTTTAACATTGTGTTTTAAATTTTTGTTTTTTCTATAATAAAAATAGTTCTAAATTTTTATTAACGTGGATAAGCCTGTTTTTCTTGAACTATAAAGTGATATATGTATTTTATAGGCATTTATTGATACACTTTATAAAGTTAGCATATGCCTTTTTAACAAGATAAAGTAAAATATATTAGTGAGATGTTAATTTTCTACAGTTCTTCCTTGAATAAGGTGATTGAGCCATTGCTACTTCTGTCCTCCTAAATGTAAAATTATAAAACATTTAACTTAGAAGAATCTGTACTTGCTTTTTAAACAACAACAACGACAACAACAACAAAAACACAGAGAGCTTCTCGCTTCATAATTCTTCCTTAGTGTCAGGTGTTTTATCTAAAAATAACACTGTACCATAATCGCACCTGATGAGGAAAGAAAGATTTCTCCATTCTGTACAAATATAAGATGGTAATGTATGTAATGGAAATATAAACAAAATTTTATTTTACAGTCTATTACCCTGTTACTGGAAAGGTTATCTCTGAAAGGAACAAAATAATGCTTTTGAAATTTTTACACTGTGTGATTTAGTGCATTTGAATTGCATATTACAAATGACTGTAACCTGAAATTAGAATTTTTACTTTGATGTATGGCTTTAGAGTGGTTTTCTTTTTTTACCATTGGCAGTATTTCTCTCTGTAACGTTTATACTGTATGTGTCTATCTTAAGAGACAAGAAGATTTGAATACTTACTAGATTTTATGAAAACATTTTGTTTAAGCAAGCATTTTGTGTAAGTCTATGATCTAAATTAATATAAAGTCATTCATTCACTCATATAAATACATCAGATCTCAGTTTTAAAATGTTTTTAGTAAATGTGTGAAGGCTACCAGCCAAGAAATCAGCTTCTGTTTATTTTGGTCTCTTTTGATTCAGATTATAGTTAGAAGATTCTCAGTAAATGCTTATTTGATTGTAGTATGGTTGGTTACTCTATTTTATGCTTATTTGGAAATGTAAAACAATAGGCCACCTATTTTCATCCCCAAACATTAAGACAGGAATTGTCTTTGGAGAATGTGGCATCTAAATCACCTTGCAAGAGAAACTATTAGTTTAAATTAAAGTCCCAAAGGCAAGAAAAATTAACATTCTATTTGTAATAAAAATTCTATCCATTTAATTCCATTTTGAGGATGAAGACCATTTTGTGTTGCCGGGGGGACCATAAAGTGATGCCATACAGCTTTAAACTCTCTCCCTGAAGAAGTAAGCTGTCTTCCCCTGCCTCGTTCTCTTTTTTTTTTTTTTTTTGTATTTAACTTAGTTTCTTGCTTGATGGCAATTCCCATTTCATACGAGAGTCACGTAATTGTTTATTTTTTATAGAACAACTCTGTGAGATACTGTGTGTTTACTTGTCTTTAAAGAAAAAAAGCATTTAATGTCTAGTTCCACATCTCTAATCTTCTATGATAATATTCACTCACATGTTGAATTCTTGGTTTATTTTCTAGCCCTAAGGTAATTTGCTAGCCCTTGTTCTTTATTTCATTTGTTGTATTGATTTTTGGCTCCCTTCTAGGCTACAATCCTAAGCATACGTAATTATAGGCAAACTTCATTTTATTGTGCTTTACTTTATTGAGCTTCACAAATACTGTTTTTTTAACAAATTGAAGGTTTATGGCAACCCTAAGTTGAGCAAGTCTTTCAGTGCCATTTTTCCAACAGCTTGTGCTTACTTTGTGTATCTGTGTCACATTATGGTAATTCTTGCAACATTTCAGACATTATTATTATATCTACTTTGGTAATCTGTGTCAGTGATCTTTGATGTTACTATCATGATTGTTTTGGGGTGCCGTGAACCATGCCCATGTATGATGGTAAACTTAATTGATAAATATTGTGTCTGTCTGACTGCCCCACCAACTAGCTATGCCGTACCCCCTACTCCCCATCTCTATTCCTCTCCTCAGGCCTCCCTATTGCATGAGACACAATGTTTAATTTAGACCAATTAATAATCCTACAGTGGCCTGTAAGTGTTCCAGTGAAAGGAAGAGTCACATCTCTCTCACTTTATATCACAAGCTAGAAATGATTAAGCTTATTGAGGAAAGCATGTCGAAAGCAGAGGCAGGTTGAAAGCAAAGATAGGCCAAAAGCTAGGCTTCTTGAGCCAGTTAGCCAAGTTGTGAATGCAAAGGAAAAGTTCTTGAAGGAAATTAAAAGTTCTACTCCACTGAAAACATGAATGATAAGAAGTCTAAACAGCCTTATTGCTGATAGGAAGAAACTTTGAGCGCTCTGGTTAGAGGATCATACTAGCCACAACATTCCCATGTCCTAATCCAGAGCAGGGCTCTGATTATCTTCAGTTCTGAGAAGGCCGAGAGGTGAGGAGACTGCATTAAGAAAAGTTGGACACTAGCAGAGGTTGGTTCATGAGGTTTAAGGAAAGAAGTCGTCTTCACAACACTGAAAGTGAAAGATGAAGCAGCAGCTGCTGATGGAGAAGCTGAAGCAAGTTACCCACAAGGTCTAGCTAAAATCATTGATGAAGGAGGCTGTGCTAAACAACAGATTTTCAGTATAGATGAAACAGCTTGATATTGGAAGAGATGCCACCTAGGACTTTTATAACTAGGGTGGAGAGGTCAATGCCTGGCTTCAAAGGACAGGCTGACTCTCTTGTTAGGGGCTAATGCAGCTGGTGACTTTAAGTTGAAGCCAGCGTTCATTTACCATTCTGAAAATCCTGGGGCCCTTCAGAATGATGCTAAATTTCTCTGCCTGTTCTCTGAAAATGGAAAACAAAGCCTGGATGACAGCACATCTGTTTACAGCATGGTTTACTGAATGTTTTAAGCCCACTGTTGAGACATACTGCTCAGAAAAAAAAGATCCCTTTCAAAATATTACTGCTCATTGACAATGCACCTGGTCACCCAAGAGCTCTGACAGAGACGTACATGGAGATAAATGTTATTTTTGTGCCTGTTAACACAACATCCATGGATGAAGGAATAATTTCGAAGCCTTATTATACATTTCATAAGGCTATAGCTGCCATAGATAATGATTTCTTTGGTGGATTTGGGCAAACTAAATTGAAAACCTGGAAAGGATTTACCATTCTAGATGCCATTAAGAATATTCGTGATTCATGGGAGAAGGTCAAAATATCAACTTTTTTTTTAAAATTATACTTTAAGTTCTAGGGTACATGTGCACAACATGCAGGTTTGTTACATAGGTATACATGTGCCATGTTGGTTTGCTGCACCCATTAACTCGTCATTTACATTAGGTATTTCTCCTAATGCTATCCTTCCCCCAGCCCCCTACCCTACGACAGGCCCTGGTGTGTGATGTTCCCCCCGCTGTGTCCAAGTGTTCTCATTGTTCAATTCCCACCTATGAGTGAGAACATGCAGTGTTTGGTTTTCTGTCCTTGTGATAGTTTGCTCAGAATGATGGTTTCTAGCTTCATCTATATCCCTGCAAAGGAGATGAACTCATCCTTTTTTATGTCTGCATAGTATTCTATGGTGTATATGTGCCACATTTTCTTTATCTAGTCTATCATTGATGGACATTCAGATTGGTTCCAAGTCTTTGCTATTGTGAACAGTGCTGCAGTAAACATACGTGTGCATGTGTCTTTATAGTAGCATGAAAATATCAACATTAACAGGAGTTTGGAACAAGTTAATTCCCTCTATTATGGATGACTTTGAGTAGTTCAAAACCAGTGGATGAAGTAACTGTAGATGTGGTAGAAATAGCAGGAAAACTAGAATTAGAAGTGGCACTTCAAGATGTGACCGAATTGCTATAATCTCACGATAAAACTTGGGCAGATGAGGAGTCACTTCTTATAGATGAGAAAAGAAAGTGGTTTGTTTTTTTTTTTATTTGCTTTGGGTTTTTTTTTGAGACAGAGTCTCACTCTATCGCCCAGGCTGGAATGCAGTGGCACATTCTCAGCTCAGTGCAACCTCCACCTCCCGGGTTCAAACGATTCTTCTGCTTCAGCCTCCCGAGCAGCTGGGACTACAGGCACGCGCCACCATGCCTGGCTAATTTTTGTGTTTTTAGTACCATATTGGCCAGATTGGTCTCGAACTCCTGACCTTGTGATCCACCTGCCCCTGCCTCCCAAAGTGCTAAGATTACAGACATGAGCCACTGCGCCTGGCCTCGAAAGTGGTTTTTTGAGATGGAATCTACTCCTGGTGAAGATGCTGTGAACATTGAAATGACACAAATAATTTAGAATATTACATAAACGTAGTTGATAAAACATTGACAGGGTTTGAAAGAATTGACTCCAGGTTTTAAAGAAGTTCTATAGGTGAAATGCTATCGAACAGCATTGCATGCTACGGATATCTTTTGTGAAAGGAAGAGTCAATCAGGATGATAAACTTTGTCTTATTTTAAGAAGTTGACATAGCCACCCTAACCTTCAGCAACCAGCACCCTGATGAGGTGGTGATTAGTCAGCAACATTCAGCATTGAGGAAAGATCATCCAGCAGCAAAAAGATATGACTTACTGAAGGCTCAGATGATCGCTAGCATGTTTTAGCAATAAAATATTTTTAAAGCAAGCTGTGTTCATTGTTTCTTTAGACATAATGCTCTTGCACACTCAGTAGACTACAGTATAGTGTAGACAGAACTTTTTTTTTTTTTTTGAGGCGGGGTCTTGCTCTGTCACGCAGGCTGGAGTGCAGTGGCACGATCTTGGCTCACTGCAACCTCCTCCTCCCATGTTCAAATGATTCTCCTGCCTCAGCCTCCTGAGTAGCTGGGATTACAGATGCCCACCACCACACCCAGCTAATTTTTTGTATTTTTAGTAGAGATGGGGTTTCCCCATGTTGGCCAGGCTGGTCTTAAACTCCTGACCTCAGGTGATCCACCTTCCTTGGCCTCCCAAAGTGCTAGGATTACAAGCATGAGCCACCGTGCCCAGCCTGTAGACATAACATTTGTATCTATTGGGAAACCAAAAAACAAAAAAAAAACACAAAAAAAACTGGTGTGATTTGCTTTATAGTCACTTTATTGAAGTGATTTGGAACCAAACACAATATCTCTGAGGTATGCCTTTATGTACAGGTGTTAATCTAGATTACTCCATGAGTCTTGTCTAGCAGTAAAAACTTTTGTTGTCATTTGCTTTAGTCAGCTTTATGCATTTACTATTTTTGAACAGACTTACTTTCAGGTAGCAAAGTTACTTCCTAAGTAAGAGAGTTCTTATTGTCAACTGTTTTTTTTTTTTTTCCTGTATTTGCAATCTCTGAACATACTCCTGCTGTTTTAGTAGAGATGAAAAATTATTATTTTATTCTTTCATAGTAGTATCTTGAAGAGATTTTTACCTTTTTATCTAGTGTTATCAAATGTTCCACAGAAGTGATGTATTTCTTTTGCAAACTGAATTCATTATTATTATTATTTTTTACCTTCTTTACTTTTTTTCATATTGTATGCCTCTTTTAGTGATTGTGTTCATTGTCCATGAGGGCTTAGCACTGGTGCTCCTTATGAAGTAGTGAAGATTCAGTTTTTACCAAATAAAGACAGCATTTGGAGAATATAGGAGATTCTCAACTAAAGTGTCAACTAAAAAGACATTGACAATTCCTGATGGGTTGAGACTCCTGGATTGCCATAGGATGGTGGTGGCCTCCTAAATCTGTATCTTTCCATGCATTCTCTAAAAGTCCACACAGATCCACAAAGAGATAAAACCAACTAACAATATTCTTTGTCTCCAGCATAACTAGGAGACAGACTTCAAATTATTACAGAGATAAATAAATATCCAAATCTAGCCTACTCAGCTTCAGAGACCACTGCAGGGAGAGTTAAGACTCCAGAGACCACATGGACAAGAGGAGAGGGAAATGGAGAACCAGGAGCCCAAGGGTAATAGCACACAATGAAAATTACCTTTAGAAAGAAAAAAATTCCTACCCTAGTAGGAAAATAGTGCGATCTGGTCTTAGATTAGATTCTAACATTGTCTACTTAAAAGTACATGGGACTCCAGGTGACAGGTCAGGAAAGCACCACTTTGGGGATGGAGTTGTTCACCTTTATATACTTGGTGATGAAAAGAAAGAAGAAAGAGGGAGAAATGAAGTGTTCTGTAGAAATAAGGAAACCACAAAATCAGAAGACATACTAATTACCCCACTTTGGTCTCAGTTCAGAAGAGGGAACATTTGAACTAAAAATCCTGGATATTTATCCCAAATTGTTGCCCTTACTGCATTCAATTTTTATTACTAGTCAAGGAAAATAAAAAATTATACACTGAATAGGAAATTTCAGATAAGATACATACATAGGTGCTACAAAAAAGAAAGCAGAAAATAAGAATAAAAACATTTTAGCTATTAAAAATTTTCCGTCTAAGCCATCTGTGTTGCAGTTATCATTAACAGAACACCATGACCTATATTAAATATTCTTAAATAAGCCTTTGCAGATATGAAGAGAAGAAACCTTCAAGTTTCTTGAAATTAGAGTTGACCAGAAGAAATTGAAGAAAATGACAAAATTGTTTTAAAAATTAAGACTAAATTTCAAGGTGCCCAAGGAAGAATAGAGGTGATTGAAAATTTAATAAGGGGCATTGAGGAAAGAGATGCAAACAGGCAACTGAGAAGACAAAGGATCAGAGAAAAGATTATAATACAGAAGATAGTCAAAAAGATCCAACATACATGCAATTGGAATTCAGAAGAAGGAAAACAAAATGGTGAAACAGAGATAGTATTTAAAAGTACAAAGTTTCTAAAAGTAAAGGAAGACCAGAATCTGTTTTTTGAAAGGGCCCACCATATACTTGTGAAAATTGACCTGAAACAGTCAACTGAAAGACATAGTGTAGGAAAACTTTTAGACTTTAAAGATAAAAACAAATACAGAGGAAAAAATCCTCAAGGCCTCCATGCAAAAATATTATTTACAAAGGAAAGAAAGGCCAGGCATGGTGACCCACACCTGTAATCCCAGCACTTTGGGAGGCCAAGGTGGGCGGATCACTTGAGGTCAGGAGTTCGAGACCAGCCTGGCCAATATGGCAAAACCTCATCTCTACTAAAAATACAAAAATTAGCCGAGTCTGGTCATGCATGCCTGTAATCCTAGCTACCTGGGAGGCTGAGGCATGAGAATTGCTTGAGCCCGGGAGACGGAGGTTGCAGTGAGGAGAGATTGCGTGACTGCACTGTAGCCTGGGCGGTAGAGCAAGACTCGGTCTCAAATAAAAAAAAAAAAAAGAGGAAAGAAAGTCAGATTAGCATCAGACGTCCACATAGCAATACAGAATTCAATAGTGGTGCAGTATTTTCAGGTAACTGAAGGAATAAGAATTTTATATTGAACCAAGCTGCCCAGTAAAAATCAAAGCTGTAGAAGAATCCTGTTAAAGGTAGAAGAATCAAGGGAATACTGTACTCTTTGCCTTCCAGAAGAATCTTCTTAAACTTGCGCTGTTTAATACAGTAGTCACTCTTCAACATGGCTGTTGAGCATTTGAAATGAAGCTAGTCTAAATTGAGATGTGTTGTACATCTAAAAAACATACAAAATTTCAAAGACTTAGTACAAATTAAAAAATGTAAAATAGTCATTAATAGTTTTAGAAATATTGATTACATATTAAATCTTATTTTAAAAATTTTGTGAAATATTTACAAATGCTTTGTTTCTGCTGAAGCTTTATAGGCCAGCATTTCTTGGATTGTGGGTAGTAGCTGATCAAAGTGCTTATAAGACTTGGGCCAGTCAGTGTGATATGATGGAAAATGCAGGTTAGAAGAAAATAATAAGTAAATTAATATAATATAATATAATATAATATAATATAATTGGGGTATTCAGTATAGGAAGAGAACTTTTTAAAAAAATTATTTTAAGTTCTGGAATACATGTGCAGGGCATGCAGGTTTGTTGCATAGGTAAATGTGTGCCATGGTAGTTTGCTGCACCTATCAACCCTTCACCTAGGTATTAAGCCCCACATGCATTAGCTGTTTATCCTGATGCTCTCCCTCCCCATAACCCCGTCTACAGACCCCATTGTGTGGTGTTCCCCTCCCTGTGTCCATGTGTTTTCTTTGTTCAGCTCCCACTTGTAAGTAAGAACATGCAGTGTTTGGGCTGCTGTTCCTGTGATAGTTTGTTGAGGATAATGGCTTCCAGCTCCATCCATGTCCCTACAAAGGACATGATCTAATTCCTTTTTATGGCTGCATAGTATTCCATGGTGTATATCTACCACATTTCCAGTCTATCATTGATGGGCATTTGGGTTGGTTCCATGTCTTTGCTATTGTGAACAGTGCTGCAGTGAATGTACACGTGCATGTATCTTTATAATAGAATGACTTATATTCCTTTGGGTATATACCCAGTAATGGGATTGCTGGGTCAAATGGTATTTCTGGTTCCAGATCTTTGAGGAATCAGCACCCTGTCTTCCACAATGGTTGAACTAATTCACATTCCCACCAACAGTGTAAAAGTGTTTCTATTTCTCCACAGCCTTGCCAGCATCTGTTGTTCCTTGACTTTTTAGTAATCACCATTCTGACTGGCGTGAGATGGTATCTCATTGTGGTTTTGATTTGCATTTCTCTAATGATCAGTGATGTTGAGCTTTTTTTTCCTGTTTGTTGGCTGCATAAGTGTCTTCTTTTGAGAAGTATATGTTCACGTCCTTTGCCCACTTTTAAATGGGGTTTTTTTTTCTTGTAAATTCATTTGTAGTTCCTTGTAAATTCTGGATATTAGACCTTTGTCAGATGGATAGATTTTGAAAATGTTTTCCCATTCTGTAGGTGGTCAGTTCACTCCGATGGTAGTTTCTTTTGCTGTGCAAAAGCTCTTTAGTTTAATTAGATCCCATTTGTCAATTTTTGCTTTTGTTGCAATTGCTTTTGATGTTTTTGTTATGAAATCTTTCCCCTTGTCTATGTTCTGAATGATGTTGCCTAGATTTTCTTCTAGGGTTTCATAGTTTGGGGTTTTACATTTTTAAGTCTTTATTCCATCTTGAGTTAATTTTTGTATAGGGTGTAAGGAAGGGGTCCAGGTTCAATTTTTTGCATATAGCTAGCCAGTTTTCCCAGCACGATTTATTAAATAGGGAATCCTTGTCGAAGAGCAGATGGTTCTAGATGTGTGGTATTATTTCTGAGATCTCTGGTCTGTCTTATTGGTCTGTGTGTCTGTTTTTGTACCAGTACCATGCTGTTTTGGTTACTGTAGCCTTGTAGTATAGTTTGAATTTGGGTAGCATGACGCCTCTAGCTTTGTTCTTTTTGCTTTGTTCTTTTTGCTTAGGATTGTCTTGGCTATACAGGCTCTTTTTTGATTCCATATGAATTTTAAAATAGTTTTTTTCTAATTCTGTGAAGAATGTAGTTTAATGGGAATAGCACTGAATTTATAAATTACTTTGGGCAGTATGGCCATTTTCATGATAATTGATTCTTCCTATCCATGAGCATGCAATGTTTTTCCATTTGTTTATGTCCTCTCTGATTTCCTTGAGCAGTCATTTGTAGTTTGGTAGAGAACATTTTTAAAGGAACCTTAGGTTCATTATTCTAGGGTTACATTCTAAGGAGAAGGCTGTATATAGGGTCTAAAATATGTCCTATGTGCTTAATCTAAAAGCAGAGATTAAAAGGAGAGAACAGTGTGTATCCAAATATATTCTTACCTAGGAGTTTATAGAAAAGGGAGCATGGAAAGGCTTGAATCTGGGAGAGTGAGAAAGACCATCTTAAAATCAATCTCTCACAAGCCATGAGATTAGTAACAGAAACAAGATGTATAACAGTGATACTGGGTGCTGTTTGCCTTCCGATATGCTCTGAAGCACTGTACTTTATAAAAGGCAAAAAAGGACTCTCATGTTGTGCAGTTGCCAGAAGGATATAAATCTCCATTGGTATTTGTAGTTGGTGATTGAAGCCTTGGCAGGAGATCTGGGTTTGCTAACATTAGCTAATGAATGTTACCATTTTTGCTTCTTAAGTTTGCTACATTTGAAAAACTTTTTATGTTCCTAACACAGAGAAAATGTGTAAGAGAGAAATGTGATTTGAAATGATGCTGTATGCCAAATACATACTGAAGAAGATTTGCCAGTCTCAGTATTTATAGTACCAGTACTGATTTACTATAACTAAGGACTACACTTTAAATTATACTTGGGGAAGAAGAGATGAATTTGTTCTGCTGTGTCTTTCTAACATTATTTTTCATCAGGGTTCCATGTCACTGCACCTATAGCCAGCTGTGGGAGTAGTCTGTGGACATATACTTGATTGAAGTTAACTGTCTTCTCTAATCGTATAAGCAGTAACCCAATGTGTCCGTCCATTCGTGCTGTTATAACAGAATACCACACACCGGCTATATTACAAATAGTAGAGATTTATATTTCTCCTTGTTATGGAGGCTGAGAAGTCCAAGATCAAGGTGCTGGTAGGTTCAGAGTCTGGTGACATGCCATACCTCATTGATGGTACCTTGTTGATGGCACCTTGTTACTGCATTCCCACATGACAGAAGGTGGAAGGGAAGGAGAGCGAGGGAGCGAGGCAGCTCTCTGAAGCCTCTTTTATAATGGCATTAATCCATTATAAAGTCCTCACCTCATACTACTGTCATATTGGGGATTAAGTTTTAATACATGACTTTTGGGTGGGACACAACATTTAAACCACAGCACCCACTATGTCCTGAATGTGTTCAAGAATATAAGACATGTAAATTGGCATTTTAATTGATACAATGAATTGGAAATGAATTAATATTAGTATCTGAATAAGAATTATGTATTCTCAACAGAAAGCTAGTTTGATACAAAGAAAATAGCTTTAAGTAATAAATAGATTAGATAAATGTGTTTTCATTATCTTTACTGTGATTGTAGATGTTTGAATTTGAAATTAAAGGCAAGGGTAGTATCATGCTACTTTTTACTTCAGTAGTGCTTGAAAGTCCAAGTGGGTTCTATTCGCTCTAGAAAGCTTTCTTACATTGTCTAAATGCTTTCATTTTTACCTCTTTTCAGATTTTCTGAATACCCACTTGGCATTGTAAAACAGAGAAGATTAAGGTTTCATCATTAGGTTTCATCATTAGGTATACATTGGAATCTATAATGAGACATTTTTTGGAAATAATAAAATTTAGTGAATCATTTTTTCTGAATGGAAGCTTCTTTGTAAAATATATGTCTTCTTATTATAATTAATTTATTTGTACTATATTTAAAAATTTATTTTAACATATGGTACATGTGAGGACTTAATTATATATATATTTTTTAGATAATCAATTTTCCTAATACAATGTGTTGTTTAATCTGTTCCTTATACATATTTCTATCATGGAATAACCATTTAGTTTAATATAATTGCATCAGTGTCTGAGTTTTTTTCTGTCCCATTAATCTGTTTGTCTAATATTGTGCTGTTACCTTACCATGCTATTTTAATTATGGTAGCTTTATGGAGGAAGTTTCCTATTATAAATTTATTTTTGAAAAATTGTTATTGTTTTCATGGGTTTGTTATATCAGAAATTTTGTAAATACTTTGTCATATTTCTGAAAAATCCTATTGGAATTGTAATAAGTCATAAATTAATTTGGGGAGAATTGAAAACTTCTCAATATTTTGTCTGCCAACCTAAGGGCATAGATTGTATCTCTCTTATTCTAATCTTCTTTTTATGTCTCAGTAAGATTAGGTAGTTTGGTTCATATGCTTTCCATACACTACTTTTTAAAAATATTCCTTTGTATTTTGCATTTTTGTTGTTGCGTATGGATTTTTTCTGTATAACTTCTAAGTGATTATTATTAGAGATTATTGTGAAAGATGTCTTGATTTTTATATTTTTGTATGTATTCAGCCACCTTCTGTTCTTCATTAAAATGAATTTTTAGCTAATTCTCTTAGGTTTTGCAATCAGAACATCTACAAAGTGATACTTTTGTTTCCTCTTGCCCTTATAACTAAAGCCGACTTAACTGTATTGGGTTAAGCTTCCAGTGAAATAGTAAATAACAGTGATATGGTTAGCACCATATTTTAGTTTCCGATACTGATGGTATGGCCCTTCTGATGTTTCACCATTAAATATAACATCTCTTGACTTTTATGTAAAAGTTCTTTTTCATTTTAAGAAAATAATAAGGCCGGGCACAGTGGCTCATGCCTGTAATCCCTGCATTTTGGGAGGCTCACGCAGGAGGATTGCTTGAAGTGAGGAGTTTGAGACTAGCCTGGGCAGTAAACCAAGACAGCATCTCTATCAAAGAATATATATATGTGTGTGTGTGTGTGTGTATGTGTATGTGTGTGTGTATATGTGTGCATGTATATAGGTATATACATATGTGTATATACATGTATATATATACACACACCCACACACATATACACACACACTATATATATACACACACACACATATATATATACACACACACATATATATACACACACACACATATATATATATATATATACACACACACACATATATATATATATATATGCCAGGCATGGTGGTGTGTGGCTCTATTCCCAGCTATGTGGAAGGCTGATGCTCAAGCATAGAAGTTTGAGGCTGCAGTGAGCCATGATTGTGCCACTGCACTCTAGCCTATGTGACAGAGCAAGACCCTGTCTCAGAGAGAAAGGAAAATAAAGAACAATTTCTTTAAAAACAAAAAGATTTTAAACCACAAATTTTTTGCCGAATTAATAAGTGTCGAAAGTAGTAAGTCTCTACCATTTTATTGCTATAAAGCTTGTTTATAATAAAATTATTTGTTGAGAGCATCAATAATAAGGGAACTTTTTCATAAGAAGGAAAATACAACAAAGTTTTATTATCTTTGAATCAAGGTCATGTAGTATACTAGTGAAGTTCAGTATAATTTATATCCTTCTTTGTGTATTCAGAGACAAATATTTATCTAATGAGAATTAGTATGTAAAGAATGATTGGAATTAATGACATGAATGTGTATATCTTAGAAAAAATGACTGTTAAAACATCTGACAAACATAGGAGATTTCTTAATCTAGTAATGTATAGTTTCAAAAGTTTTCAAAGCTACATTCAGTAAAGCATTGCTTTTACCACCAGAAAATTGTTTACACTTACAAGGTCATATTATGTCAGCCTTTAAAGTATATCTATATGCCTTTAAATTAATAAGTATTCATTTATTTGTTAGTTTATATTATTCAGCCCTGAAAATGTGAACTTAATTGCTTATGATTTCAGTTACTTTAAAAAATGTAGTTTTACACAGATTCACATATTGAGTGCGTGATGCCAAATGAATTTTGGTGTTTCAAGATTTAATAATATATGAATAGAAATTTTTAATAAATTAGAACAAAATTTTTAAAATACTTGGCCTTAAAGACTGTTTTTGTGGCCCTAAAGGAAAAGAGAAACACATTTAACCGGAAAAAGAGGTAATTGAAGTAAATTCTTCTCCTTTGGGAAGAATTTTGTATGAATCTTATTAATTCACACAAATCTGTCATTTATCCATTATGTTAAATTGGAAGAGATATTACACCATGGGAATTTGTTTTATACCAAATTTATAAATCTGTTATTTCATTTTTTATTTTTACTCATTTATGTACTGTAATTTTCACTTTTTGAATTATGAATGTATGTGAATATGCATGACCAAATGTAAAATTGTTGAAATAGGAAGAATAATGGAAATATTAAATACAAAATAGAGAGTAAAAGATTAGCTCTTGGCTCTAAGTAGTCAAGGTAAGGGAAGGATAGCCAAGAAATGGAAATGATCCCAAATTTAAAAAGAATTTGTAGAAGCACATTAAAAATATATAGATTCTAGTTGAAGAAATATAGTTGTCAGAAATATATCTTCTTAATTGAATATAAAATACTATGTTGTTTTCTATTTGCTATACAAGAATATCTTGAAAATGCCATATTCTTAATTTTGTGTGGTTCATGGTCATTTTATTCTCTCTTAAATCTCTAATAATTGAAGAAATGTGAATATTTCATGTTTTTAGTAAGGTAGAGTTCAGGTGTAATTTTCTAGGGTAATATATGTATATACATATATATATAATGGGTTATATAATTAAGAGTCTTTGAGTTAACTTTTTAAAAAAGAAGTTCACTTACTAAATGTAGGTCGACTCATTAGAATATTTGGTGAGTATTCAAACAGAATTGAGCTCATACTGTTGTGCTATGTCATACTGCTGTTAAATACTTAGTTTAACGTATAACATAAATGTTAAATACTTCATTTAATCATAGACTGGGAGCATTTTATACAGTTATATCATGCTTTGATGAGGTAAGATTTAGACTATACACCCCTCCATCTTCAGGTCTCATTCATTCATTTATTCCACACTTAGTATTTATTTAGTATGTGCCAAACATTGTGCTATCTCACAATAATGACAGAAGCTTATTTCTTTTGTGGGGTAGAGACTGATAGATAAATGTTAAATTATAATTTATCATAATAAGTGCTATCATAGGGGAATGTTCAGTGTCTACACTAGATCTTAGCCAGACGGCTGAGAAGCAATGAGGTATGTTCAGTACCTAGTGGGACTACATATTTACTGACCTTAAAGTAAAAATTGCAATGTCAAATCAAAAGGGAATAATCATAAAATAATGAAGGGCAAAAGGAAATGATCTGATTCCAGTACTTAATTCAGCTTATTAAAAGTTCAAATCTTTGATTTTTGATTGAATTCTTTCTTTAAAAAATTGTTTTAGAAGACACCAGAAGTACTGCATGTAAAGCAGAATGAACTAATTTATATTGTATTATACTCTGAATTACTCTGATAATATGCATGCTGATGTTCTTGGATCATGTACCAGTCTTTGAATAACAAGTTCTAGATGTATGCCATCCAGTCTAGTAGCCACCAAGCCACATATGGTTATTGAGCACTTGAACGGCAAAGTTGAAATTGAGATAAACTATAATCTCAAAGACTTATTGCTAAAAAAAAATAAAATGATTTAATTTTTATATTGATCAAAACTTAATTTTATCTGTTTCTTTTTACCTTTTTAAATATTGCTGCTAGAAAATATAAAGTTATATGTGCGGCTCACATTATATTTCCCTTGGACAGCCATGGCTCACACAAATGCTTCTCAAATTTTAGGCTGCATAAAATTATTTGGAAAGATTGTTAAATCGTAAATACTTAGGCCCTATCCCCAGAGACTCTGATTCAGTAGTTTTGGGGTGGGGCTCAGGAATTTGCATTTCTAATAATTTTCTAGAGGATGCCAATATGCTAATTTATGGATGGCACTTTAAACCATAAGGTTTTAATGTAGACAGTATCTTTTCAGTGGGTTGAAAAGAATGCTGCCTGGGATGAATCAAAAGCAATACCAGTTTTCACACAATTTGTTATCGGGTCTAATCTGTAAATAAGATACTGTCATACTGTCTAGAGGAATATAAATGTAAGCATTTTGCTAGGCCTCTGAAGAAAAAATGTGGCATTTTGTCAAAGACTCTAAGTATTTTTTAAAATAAGTATGTGTTTGTTGTTATTTCTTGTAAAGAGAAAAGAAAATAACTCTGTAAAATGGGAAAGTAAGACCTAGTTTGTCATTTCCAAGACAATAGAATTTACTTACATTCTAAACAAAGGAGGGGGAGAACACTGTAGGAAAAATCTTACATACCTATGAAGGTCCCATCGTGTGTGACATTGGAGAGAGATCTTTTACTTAAAGTATTTGCTTTTTCTTATTTTCTTGTCACAGATACATATGATAAGAAATATATATGTATATTTATGTGTGTGTGCACGTGTATGTGTGTGTTTTGAGACAGGGTTTTGCTTTGTCACCCAGGCTGGAGTGCAGTAGTGGGATCCATGCTCACTGCAGCGTTGAACCCCCGCACTCAAGCAGTCCTCCCACCTCAGCTTCCTGAATAGCTAGGATTGCAGGCATACTTCACCATGTCCAACTAATTTATTTTTACTTTTTGTATACATGGGGTCTCACTATGTTGTCCAGGCTGGTCTCAAACTTCTGGCCTCAAGCAGTCCTTCTGCTTCAGCCTCCCAAACCGTAGGGTTAGCAGGCATGAGCCACTGCAGTTAGCTTCATTTTTATGTTCTTAAAAACAATTAGGCAGGGGACAATGAAATTGGAATAAGGAGTAAGATAAGGCAGCAAGAAATCAGAGTGACAGGAGGAAGAAGATAGAGGATGGTAAATAATGGAAAGCAGTGAGGAGATAGATGATTTTACTAAAGTTGGGGAACAAGGCTTATGGTTTCTTCTACTATGATACTTGTAGACCTGTTTAGCTCACTATTCTCAGGGCCAGGGGAAGCATTTTAATAATAGTATCATCTAATTTTGCAATTCATGAACACCTTAGTAACCCAGTCTCCAGCTAATAATTCTGTTTCATCCTTACCAAATAGCCCTTATGAAGAGGGAATCTTTCATCATTCTTTATGAGGGGATCTGTTTCATTTTTTCATAGCCCTAAGACTGGAAGACACTTTTTAATGTTGATCCCTAATCATCTTTCCATCAGCTGCTGCTCATTGGTCCTATTTCTAGCTCCTGGATAAACAAACAATGTGCTTTCTCCCTAACAAATCCTCTGTATTTGGTGATAACTGTCATATTGCTTATTTCCTGAGTTGGCCCTCATATGATGACAAGGAGACAGTAGATGGTAGGGCAGAGGTTGATACTATTTTTTTCTAATATTTGTGTGGTACGTTTGTGTTCTTACTTGGAAATATTTGTTGGGAGGGCTAAGATGATCCTCTTTTCCAGGAGCAGTGGTATATTAGGGTTCTTCAGAGATATAGAACCAATGGAATGTGTGTGTGCATGTGCGTATGTGTATGTTTGGGTAGCTATACATAGACGTATAGATATATACGTAGAGAGAGAGAAATAGATATGGGCGGGGGGAGAGAGATTTATTTAAGGGCTGGGCACGGTGGCTCACGCCTGTAATCCCAGCACTTTGGGAGGCCGAGGCGGGTGGATCACAAGGTCAGGAGATCGAGACCATCCTGGCTAACATAGGGAAACCCGTCTCTAGTAAAAATACAAAAAATTAGCCGGGAGAGGCGGCAGGCGCCTGTAGTCCCAGCTACTCTGGAGACTGAGGCAGGAGAATGGTGTGAACTTGGGAGGTGGAACTTGCAGTGAGCCGAGATCACAGCACTGCACTCCAGCCTGGGTGACAGAGCAAGACTCTGTCTCAAAAAAAAAAAAAAAAAAGAAATTGGCTTATGCAATTATGGGGGCTGCAAGTCCAAATCTGCAATGTGGATTGTCAGGTTGGAGACCTAGGGAAGAGCTGATACTGCAGTTCAAGTCTGAAGACTGTCTGTTAGCAGAATTTCTTCTTATTTGGGCAAGGTGTGTTGTTTATTCTGTTCAGTTCTTCAACTGATAGGGCAACGCCTGCCCCAATGTCCCACATAAAGAGCAAATCTGCTTTACTGAAAACCTACTGATTTAAATGTTCATCTTATCCAAAAACACCTTCACAGACAGAGACATCCAAAATAATGTTTGGCCAAATGCCTGGGCACTGTAGCCCAGCTAATTGATAGAAAATTAACCATCAGAAGTGGAATATACATTTCTAGGTATCAGGATGGATTGTATTGTACAATAGTTATATGTTGGGATAACTGCTAGTGAGGAATACCTTAGCATTAGAACTTTACACACAAGAAGCTACAGTTGGGCCTGGTGTGGTAGCTCACAGCTGTAATCCCAGCACTTTGGGAGGCTGAGGCCAGGAGGATCATTTGAGTCCAGGAGTTCAAGATCAGCCTGGGCAACATAGTGAGACCTCATCGCCACAAAAAAATTTAAAACATTGGCCAGGCATGGTGGCAGGTGCCTGTGGTCCCATCTACTTGGGAGGCTGAGGTGAGAGGATCACTTGGGCCCAGGAGGTCGAGGGTGTAGTAAGCCATGATCATGCCACTGCACTCCAGCCTGAGCAACAGAGCAAGACCGTGTCTCAAGAAAAAGTAAGAATCACGATCATGTCCTACTTTTTAATATTCATTGAAATAAACCTCACAAGGAGGCTCCAAAAGGCAGAGAAATTGGGTCGTTGTTTTGTTTCTTAAGAGACATAAGGATTCATAGTCTAGATTTTAGCACACAATGTTCTGTGAGGTGAGTCCATTTTAGATGCTTGTAATTTTCTTTTCCATGGTTAAGTGTTATACACCTTTTCATTGTACTAAAGGGGCAAGCAGAATGTTTTTATTTGGCTCGTAATAACTTAGTTATGGATTGATCATATTTTCATTCTGATGTGTGCATGTGGGAGGGATAATATAAAGGCAAGGTAATTTTCTGCAGTGATTTCTGAAAGCTTAAAGAACATTTTTGCATACATTTGCTTATGAAAAAACTATAATCCAAGACCTGATTAGCTTAATGCAAAGTGAAAAGTTTAGTCTCTGCATGAGCTAGTGACTGGTAATTATATGAAAAACTTCGTTCTTAACTTCAAAAGAAATCAAGTTTCCTTGGTGAGAGAATCTTATCAAGATTCTTGATGAGAGAATCTTAAAATATAAGACAATCTCTTTGTAAACTCAATCCTCTTTTCTCTTAGGAGTAATTATAACTACTGCAACATCAATACATGTAACTTGCTTCATCTTTAGTATTCCCATAGCAGTTTATACATCCCTCCAGTTGAACTTATGTCAGTGTGTATTCATTGTTTGTATAAGCCTCTTTCATTTATTCTGTTATAACTCTGTAAGAGGAGGGATGCAGTTCTATTCAACTAGCATTAATTGTGTACCACTATGCATTAGTTGGTAATCTTGCCCTGGAGAGTTTAGTGGTCTACATAGATAAGTAATATATAAGTTTTAATACAGTATAATATATTATATAATGGAGCTGATTACAAAGTGTTGTAGAAACAGAGATACGGATTCAACTCACATTTTTAAGTCTTTCAAAGTGTCACAGAGGGGATGACATTTTATCTGGGTCCTGATGAGTAAATAGACATTTTATAGGTATACTGTTGTTTTTTCCTTCTATCTAGCTTTTCTTCAAATCTTGGATAATACCAGTCATCTACTTTTTACAGCTTCTCAATACTGGTAGCCTTCAGCTGTTGGTCAGAAAATTACTCAGTGGTAGAGAATGTTGCTTTTAGAAATGTAGTGTCTGTAGTTTCAGCTGGTAGTGCTTTTACATATTCCTTCCTTGTAGAATGTATTTTTCTTTTTGGCTTAGAATATGCTTTATTGTCCTTAATAACTCCACTCAAATGTTATCTTATTTGCAAACTTCATGATATTTATACATCTTTGATTGTTTCTCATTATAGCTTTTACATAACCTCCATAGTGGTATCAATCACATTGAATTGTGATAATTTATTAACCTCTCTCTGTCTCTTACTGGATAGTTAGCTCTCTGAGGATATGATTTGTGTCCTCTTTATTTTATATTCCCAAGATAGTAGCGACTCAGTAAAAATACACTTTCCTCGGATGATCTCATCCACTCCATGTCTTTGACTACCAAATATGCTCTAACAACTTGGAAACAATTACAGTGCTGTGTGTGAGTATTGAAGTAGGGGTAAGTTTGATAAGCAGAACCAAGGAATGCTGAATTTTGAAAACACAATGTATTTTAACCAGCTAAAATGTGGGGGCCTGAGGATTATGGGAAGAACATCCTAAGCAAAGGGAGAGTATATACAAAGTCATAGTGGTGAGTAAAGAATCCAGTCCATTAAGAAACTGAAAAGCTTGGTATGGCTAGCAAAAAGGGTACATGCAAGGAAGGGTCAAGAGGTGAAAAGTGGAAAGGGCATAAGGGGTCATATTATGAAAGGACTTTTATATCATGCTAAACATGATTTTTACTTGAAAAGCAAGTAAAAATCAGATTGGTGTTTTAAAAAGATCCGTGTGGAGACAGTGTGAAAGGAAAAAAATGTTGGCACACCTATTTACCAAGAAAGGTGGTGTGTTGACGGTGCTGGAGAATATGTCATATAGAGAGAGTAATAAATGTTTACAGTATAGGAATATGGCATACATAGGGAATAATAAATCTTTAGAGTTCCAGGGCTTAGGAAATGTGAAAGGGAAATGACTAAGGGTGAAAGGATAACTGAACAATGTTGAAGGGTCCAGTTAAGATTATAAATTATGAATTTGTAGTGATACCAGCTAACATACTTAATAACATAATTTACTGTTTTAAAATCAGGGAACAGGCAAAGTATATGGCTAGATTCATCCAGTGCTAGGATTTAATAGCAAGGTGAAATAAATAGATAGGGTTTAGGGTACTGCAGTAATACTAGAGTTGTTGAAATCATTGGTCTTTTTTTCTTCCAGTGTAGGTAAGCATGACATGAATTATGGAAAGAGGGCTGATAGGGAAAGAAGGAGGAGTTGAAAGAATAGAGGTTTCAATGAGGTTTAAAAAATGTTTAATAAGTATATAAAAGACATGGTAGAAGAGAAGACTGATCAGAAAGTGATTTCCAAATATAAGCTTTCAATCATAGGGTAGTTCTACCTATGATGATAGGCCTTGGGTGTCATATTGTGGTGGATTGTTAAAGAGCAGTGGAAATTATTAAAGTCAGGGAGTGTGAGGCCAAGTTATTAACCACTGTATGTAGATTCAGAGTTGTTCAGGATGATGGCAGGAGTTGAAGGGGAGAGACAAACTGGGAGTAAGCTCCAGTGTACTGGAGGGTTGTTGTGGTACTAATGATGAGAATGGGGAAAATACAATGTTACCAGATGGCAGAGGCTGAAAAGAGAGAAGCTGTTTTTGAATGAAGGCAGAAGACAAAATGTCTCAGATATTTTTGAGCTAAGAAAATACAACTTCAGCTCCAAGCCTGGGTCTTGAGGTAGAAAATGAAGAAAAGAGAGTTGAGAAGTTCTGCATGAGAGTACTTCAAGGGAAGTCTCCTGAGAATAATCTAGCTAAAAGTGAAAGATAGGAGCTAGAGTTTTGTGAGTGTCTGGATTTAAGAGATTCAAAGGGTACAGTAAAAAGTGTTCAAAACTAGGTCTGAGGGGGAAATTCCAGTGTAAGGATGCCGCTATGGGATGGGAAAGTCTTTAATTGGCTGTCGTGCAGTTAATCTTTTCCCAGTTGCTTTGCTCTGTCCGTATGGTTTGGGAGATTGTGATCCATTTTGTCATTATAATCTTTTCTTTTCCTCTCTGCTTGAGAGGGTGAATTCTGGTTTGACTAATATTATTTCCCTCTTTGTTCCCCTGAATTAGGTACTGTTAAGGGGTCTCCATCACACTTTTTTACTCGTATCATTTAAATAAGGCCAGCTTGTGATACCATGCATTCCCTCTTATCTTAGAACATCTTGCCTTGGCCTTTCCCCATGCCAGATTGTAGGATTTTTATAATTTCAGCATTTGTCTTAGGTATTAGGGAGATCTAAGCAATTACTCTAGTGCCATGATATTTAGTAAATCCAGAATCAATCTGAAAACCTTTCAGCACTCATGTTAGGCTGCTATGTATTACTGTATCCCCACAGTCTACAAAGAACATTATATGTTTTTAGAACACAAACATCTCCAAATTCGGGGCTAAGGTCATATTGCCAGTCTGGCTTCTACTGTCATGGGGTAATCACATGTTAAGGTGATAGGGTTGGAGGAGGAGGAAGTATGGGAGTGTAGTGAAGCACGGGAACTAAATGCAGTTTTTGAAGATGAGACTGAACTGATAGATAATTGTGAAATATTGCATGTGGGAAGAGTTTTTGACATCTGCAAGATTCTGCAAGCCACACTAAGTGTCTTTATTCCCTAAGCTATCATGGAACCTTAAGTGGCCACAGGAGTCGTGCCTTAGTGTGGGGTATGGAGAGGGAGATAGTTTTTTGGTGAGCATCCTCGTGGTGTTAACAGATGCGATGCTCTATGCTGTTACCTCAGCCCTGATATTTGACTATATATATATATATATATATAATTTTTTTTTAATTTTTTTGAGACAGAATCTTGCTCTGTCGCCCAGGCCAGAGTGCAGTGGTGCGATCTTGGCTTACTGCAACCCTCTGCCTCCTGGGTTCAACTGATTCTCGTGCCTCAGCTTCCTCAGTAGCTGGAATTACAAGTGCACACCACCACGCCCGGCTAATTTTTGTATTTTTAGTAGAGACGGGGTTTCACCATGTTGGTCAGGCTGATCTCGAACTCCTGATCTCAAGTGATTTGCCCGCCTTGGCCTCCTAAAGTGTTAGGATTACAGGCGTGAGCCACCACGCCCAGCGATATCTGACTATATTCTTGAACACTGAATCTAGCCACTCTGGATAAATATCTTGCTTAGTCTAGCTTAGTCTCTTAATACCTTTCATTTTAACATGGGACCTACAAAAGGATAGAGTACAGAGATCCTCAGGGGATGCATTCCTAGACCCACAGTAGATGCCTGAAACTGTGGGTGGTTCTGAACCCTCTGTATACAATGTTTTTTCCAGTACATACATACTTGTGATAAAGTTTAATTATTAAATTAGGCACAGTTAAAAGAGTAACAACAATAACTAATGATAAAATATTATTAGAACAATATACTGTAATAAAAGTTACGTGAATGTGTGCTCGCTCTCCTCCCCATCTCAAAATACTTTATTGTACTGTACTTAACCTTCTTGTGATGTGAGATGATAAAATACCTTCTTGATGAGATGAAGTGAGATGAATAATGTAGGCATTGTGAGGTAGCAGTAGGCTGCTATTGACCTTCTGGGGATATGTCAGGACAAAGATCATTTGCTTCAGGTGATCTGAGACTGTTGAGCCATGATGATGTTGATGGTTGGAGTTCAGGAGCAGATAATGTTGATGTCTGTGTCAACAACTAATGGGCAGGTAGCATATACAGCGTGAATAAAGGACAAAGGGATGAGTCACATTCTGAATCAGATGGAAGTGTGAGATTTCATTATGCAACTCAGAACGGCATGCAATTTAAAACTTACGAATTGTTTATTTCCAGAACTTTCCATTTAATATTCTCAGACCACAGTTGACTGTGAAAATTTCCAAAACCATGGAAATGAAATTATGGAAAGTAAAACTGCAGATAAGGGGCAACTGCTGTAGTTCTCTGGGGGGGAAATGAGGTTCTGGAACCATGGCTGATCATCATGAAGGTTAGACTGATAGAAACCTAGAATGGATTAGGTGCCTCTGTACATTAAGTATGTTGTGGAATTTTTGTCAAAATATTAAAACTGCTTCTATACATATCTGTCTCCTTTACTAAACTATAAACTCTTTCAGAGCAGAGTCTGTGTCTTGTTAGCCATTTGCTTAGCATGTTCTAGGCACTTACCTAAGTATTTAATGATGAGTCATTGCATGAATCTAGTAACTTTCTTTTGAGTGGCTAACCTCTCAAAATTAATAGTGTAACTTAAATGTATGTGTAATGGTGATAATATCATACTCCCTTATTAGCATATATTTCTTTGAAAAAGCAAGGAATTTTCTCAAGATATATGGTATAGGTTTCCTCATACTTTTTGTGATGTAATATGTATTGGTTTACTGATATTTTTTCAGTCTCATGTGTATTTTAAGAGCCATCATAGTTGACTGTTGGAAAATTGGGTTTTGTGGCTGGGCATGGTGGCTCATGCCTGTAATCCCAGCACTTTGGGAGGCCGAGGTGAGCAGATCACTTGAGGTCAGGAGTTCAAGACCAGCCTGGCCAACGTGGTGAAACCCTGTCTCTACTAAAAGTACAAAAATCAGCCCAACATGGTGGTGCACACCTGTAATCCCAGCTACTCGGGAGGTTGAGGCACAGGAATCGCTTGAACTCGGTAGGCGAAGGTTTCAGTGAGCCAAAATCATGCCACTGCACTCCAGCCTGGGCAACAGAGTGAGAATGTCTCAAAAAAAAAAAAAAAAAAAAGAGAGAGAGAAATTGGGGTTTGAACTACACAGGTCCACTTATAAGCAGATTCTTTTCAATAAAAGTTACACCAAGTGTGCCTGCCTCTCCTTCCGTCTTCTCCACCTCTTCCATCCCTGCTACCTCTGAGGCGGCAAGACCAAATCCTCCTCTTCATCTTCCTTCACAGCCTACTCAGTGCAAAGACCGTGAGGATGAAGACTTTTATGATGATCCACTTCCACTTAATGAATAGTAAAATATTTTGTCTTCTGTATGATTTTCTTAATAACGTTTGTTTTTCTCTAGCTTACTTTACTGCAAGAATATAGTATGTAATACATATAACATACTGAATATGTGTTAATTGTTATGGGTAAGGCTTCTAGTCAACAATAGGCTTAAGTTTTGGGGGAGTTAAAAGATACTTGCGGGTTTTCGACTTACTTTATTTACTCTTTTATCAGCAATAATTAAATCCAACACATATACTTACTCATTTTTATTGGTTGATTTGGTGGCCTAAAGTATGTTTCTCTTTTTAGATTAGTGTTGATAGGTTTTGTGTTTTTTGTAGCCAGAGTATCTGGAGAAGAGCTGTTTGAAAATGTCCCCGTTACGTGATTCTCTTTTCAGAATGATTCAGTGCAGTTGTAGTGCTAGATATATTATATGGAATTATCAGCAGTTTACCATTTGGTTCTTTATTAGTACTTCTGATGTCTTAAACAAAAATGAATAATTGTTTATCTTTTCTCAAAGTGTCTCATCTGTTCAGTAACAATCACAGTTTTCTCCGACAGTCTTGCATATTACTTTTTTTTAAAGTGCTTTGGTTTGATATTTCTTTCATTCATTTCTCAGAATAGAACTTAATTCTTCCCTCTTCCAAACATACACTTTTTAAATATTGAATTTCCTCAAAATATTTCATAGTTAACGCAGCCAGTATCTTAGCCATCTTCCCAATAAATCAAAAACCTCTACCAAAAGTTACATAAAATTATTCATTGTCATTTCAGCATTAGGCCATCTTTTAACCTTTGGGTAATTAATATCAAATTTCTACTTGGTCAGTAATATCTCCCTTTTTTCTTCCCCATTCTCAACCCCTTTCTTGAACCTCATTCGATAACTGCTGAATTTCTTTTCTTTCTAGGATTATACTTGAAAGGAAATTGTGATTTATTCCCATTAAACTTTAAAAACTTTTTGGCTTTACTTAAGCCAACATGATTCTATTTGGATTTGCTTTCTTTTTCACTACAGATCTTAATCACTTCTGTTTCTTTTATGCCCTGTGTTTCTACATTTATTTATTTTTTCTTTATTAATGCTTAAATTCTTTCCCTCCTCAGCTCCAGCACCCATTTCCCTTCCTTTTCTTGCTTCACAACCCTTCTCCTTTGGGGAAGTTATAAGATTAGAGTGAGATGACCCTCAGCTCCACTCACTAGGTTACAGGATTCATTACTAATCCTACAGATTAGTTTTAGTCATGTGAGCCATGGTGATTTTGGTCTCTTTTTCTTTTTTGGAGGGTAGGTGGAAGAAAAGACTTTTGTGTTGCTCTGAATTGTGTGGTGTGTGCCTGTAAGAGCTAGAATTAGTATAGTCGTTTTTCTACTCTGATACAAGCTAGTCTGATGACAGTGCCACACACAGACGAGGAGAAAGTTGAGGAGATCTCAGAGAAATGAAGCAGGAGCCTTGATTAACCTGTTTATGAAGCTCATTCTACTTCTAGACTTTACAATGATGTGATCTCTGAGCTGATAAATTCTTCTACTGGAGTACAGTACAGTAGTTTCTGTTACTTCCAGTATATCCTAACTGGTATATACAAATTGTAACATTTTTAAAAAAATCTAAAGTACAGTAAGCATATTGTTGGTCAGCCTAAATAACAGAGAGAGGCTCTCTTAACAGAAATGATATTTAGGAATAGGGCATTGCCATGGGAATACATGTGCCATGATAAACTATGTATGTTTCAAGAAGTACAGGAAAACAAAGGTTTTTAATAGAAAAAAATGAGAAGGATTACATGATTGTTTTGAGATAATTATCCTTGGCTACAAGGATCACACTGGTCTGAGGTTGGACAGACAGTTGCTGGGCAGATGTCTTTCCAGAAGTATTTTTTGTGTAAGGTTGTGACAGCCTTTGTGTAAGGTTGTGGTTTTTGAAGAATGTTTTGTGGTAGTTTTTGTCAGGCATTTATTCATGAGAACCCTATTTTCATGGCCTTTCCTGACTCTGTTTGTTAGGATTTTTTTGTTTTTGTTTTTAACACGAGTGACTCTTGATTTCAACAGCTTTAATTTTCTCCCTTTTGATCAAGATCTTTCTCTGAAGGCATTGATGATCAGTCTTCCTGTAATTAGGTTTTGATTGTCCCTTGGTGCTGGGATGGACTGGTTTGGTCCCACATTGGAGAGGGTGATTGGTGACCAGGAATCAGTGTTAAAATTCTTCTAGCCACATTTGAGCAACAAGGGAGATTGAAGGTGAGTGGTTCTTGGTCTAAGCCTATCTGGAGACCATCATTAAGTTTAATTTTCTCTGTTTTGTAGGTGCTTGCTGTCATCTCAAAGTGCTGAGCTAGTTTTATTTTGTTAGGAGTTGTACTTCTGCAAAAATTTAACAAGTAACAGATACAAAGTTTAAGAAAGGAAAATACAAAGTAAAATTCATAATAATATGGCAATCCCAGTTTGCATAATGGTTTTGAGCCATGAAACCTAGCGTAAAGACAACTAATTAAATAATTCCAGTGGCCATAGAGAATTTGGTGAGACCTATTGTAACCATGTGGCCTGTTTTCTTATTTTATGTATATGGGGTCTCAACTTTCCCATAGGAATTTATCCAGTTACAGCATGTGGTATTAGCAATAGCACAGGCATTTTCTTATTTAACCAGTTGATACAAAAAGATCTCTTAGGTTGCATTCTTTCAAACTACCAGCAGAAGCCACTGATTGTTAAATTTCAGTTATGGCATTCTCCTATCAAGTGAAAAAAGTAGCACTGAGGTGCGTAAGAGTCTTACTATTATATAAAAGTCTTGTTCCAACACCTTGGGAAAAACCGTCTACCATGTAAAAATGTCAGCTCCTTGTCTTGGTTTGCAGTTTGAATGTCTCTAGTTAGGGCATCGGGTGGTTTGGTGAACTTTCCGTGTGACTCGTACATCAGGCCCAGGACTTGTTCCTTCAGATCCATCTAGTTTCAGTTTATAAAGCTTTAGGAAAATTTAGGATTCGTTCTAGTCTACAGGTAGATAAGAACTATTTTAAAACAATGCACAGAGCTACAATCTAATAATAAGGATGTGTTTTATAGTTTTTTTTAATAAACATAACTTTCTCTGTATAGTCATCGTGATTTATTTATTTAATTTTTTGAGACAGAGTCTCTCTCTGTTGCCCAGGCTGGAGTGCAGTGGTGCGATCTGAGCTCACTGCAACCTCCACGTCCCGGGTTCAAGTGATTCTCCAAGTCATCCTGATTTTTATCAAAGATAATCAGAGTAAGACAAACTTGTTTGTAAAATAAGTTTTATCAATAATTGCCTGTAAGAAGTGATTTGATCACACGGTATTCCCAGATTTAAAAACTCTTAAGGCTGCAAAGCCAAACCAAGGCAGATTTTAGATTTTACCTACACTCTTAAGGTTCCTGAGCTTGTGGGAAGTGACACTTTTTATTCACTCACTGTGAGGCTGGGAACCCTTGAAACCAAGCATCGTATGCACGTTCTCAAATATGATATTTCAGTTAAAGCCTTGGTAACACAACCAGTGTATTTTATTGTATCTTGATAGAAAAACAATAGATTTTTATTGAACCTTTCAGTTAACCATATTGCCATAAGAATACTCACAAATAATTTTTGAATTTGGGGGGCAGTCAAATAAGGAGAAAATGCAACTATTTCTACCTTTGTTCATAAAAGTATACTTTATTAAATTGCCTAAAGAGAAAGTTTCCTTAAATCTGGAAAACAGAACATTTAAGTAAAGAACTAATAGTGTTTCATATAAAAGTCATGGAAACATTATCTTTATCATTTATTTAATCTCATCTGTTTTATTTTTGCTTCATCTTAACAGTCTTTTGAACCCATCAGTTTATTAGTGTTCTAGAAAAAAAAGATTTAGTCCATTAATCTTAAAGTTATTAGAAATCTGCATTTAAAAGGACCCATTAGGGCAAGTCGTGGTGGCTCATGCCTGTAATCCCAACACTTTGGGAGGCCAAGGCAGGCAGATCACAAGGTCAGAAGTTCGAGACCAGCCTGGCCAACATAGTGAAACCTCATCTCTGCTGAAAATACAGAAAATTAGTTGGGCATGGTGGCAGACACCTGTAATCCCAGCTACTCGGGAGGCTGAGGCAGGAAAATCAATTGAACCCAGGAGGAAGAGGTTGCAGTGAGCCAAGATCATGCCATTGCATTCCAGCCTGGGTGACAGTGTGAGACTCCATCTCAAAAAAAAAAACAAACAAAAAAAAACAAAGTGCCCATTAGGCCTTTTCTGTTAATCTGATTGTAAATACTTTTTTTTTTTATTCCAGTATTTATTGTGCACAAGTGACCAGATACATATATATTTCCTTATGTTCTCCTCTTTTTTTTTTTTAATTTTTTTAGTATTTATTGATCATTCTTGGGTGTTTCTCGGAGAGGGGGATTTGGCAGGGTCATAGGACAATAGTGGAGAGAAGGTCAGCAGATAAACATGTGAACAAAGGTCTCTGGTTTTCCTAGGCAGCACATCTTGCACTGCCCTTAATCCATTTAACCCTGAGTTGACACAGCACATGTTTCAGAAAGCACAGGGTTGGGGGTAAGGTTATAGATTAACAGCATCCCAAGGCAGAAGAATTTTTCTTAGTACAGAACAAAATGGAGTCTCCTATGTCTACTTCTTTCTACACAGACACAGTAACAATCTGATCTCTCTTTCTTTTCCCCACATTTCCCCCTTTTCTATTCGACAAAACCGCCATTGTCATCATGACCCGTTCTCAATGAGCTGTTGGGTACACCTCCCAGATGGGGTGGCGGCCGGGCAGAGGGGCTCCTCACTTCTCAGATGGGGCGGCCGGGCAGAGGTGCTCCTCAGTTCCCAGATGGGGTCACAGCCGGGCAGAGGCGCTCCTCACTTCCCAGACGGGGTGGCGGCTGGGCAGAGGTGCTCCTCACCTCCCAGACGGGGTGGCGGCCGGGTAAAGGCGCTCCTCACCTCCCAGACGGGGCGGCCGGGCAGAGGCGCTCCTCACATCCCAGACGGGGCGGCCGGGCAGAGGCGCTCCCCACATCCCAGACGATGGGCGGCCGGGCAGAGATGCTCCTCACTTCCTAGAGGGGATGACGGCCGGGAAGAGGCGCTCCTCACTTCCCAGACTGGGCGGCCGGGCAGAGGGGCTCCTCACATCCCAGACGATGGGCGGCCAGGCAGAGATGCTCCTCACTTCCTAGATGGGCTGGCGGCTGGGCAGAGGCTGCAATCTCAGCACTTTGGGAAGCCAAGGCAGGCGGCTGGGAGGTGGAGGTTGTAGTGAGCCGAGATCACGCCACTGCACTCCAGCCTGGGCAACATTGAGCACTGAGTGAGCGAGACTCTGTCTGCAATCCCAGCACCTCGGGAGGCCGAGGCGGGCAGATCACTCGAGGTCAGGAGCTGGAGACCAGCCCCGCCAACAGGGCAAAACCCCGTCTCCACCAAAAAATACAAAAACCAGTCAGGCGTGGCGGCGCGCGCCTGCAATCCCAGGCACTTGGCAGGCTGAGGCAGGAGAATCAGGCAGGGAGGTTGCAGTGAGCCGAGATCGCGGCAGTACAGTCCAGCCTCACCAACAGAGGGAGACCATGGAAAGCGGGAGACGGAGATGAGGGAGAGGGGGAGACCGTGGAAAGCGGGAGACGGAGACCATGGAGAGGGAGAGGGAGAGAGAGAGGGAGAGGGAGAGGGAGAAGGTAAATACTTTTATAGAAAAATTCAAAACAGTAACTGTGGATGTCAGAGACTTAAGAGTGGCTATGGTTAAAAATCCAATGGAAGTTTATTATCAACAATTGACAAGAAAATTTAGTTATATTTGTGGCATATGACATATTATCTAGAATTCTGACTGATTACATTAGATTTCTGCATTTTATATAATTTTGGAACATTCATTATCTGTAACATACACATACATGTAACTGAAAGATCTAGTATCACCTACCATTTGACAATGTTTCTTATTCAATTTATCCAATAACCCTAATCACTTAATATCTCTACAAGATGAGAGATACATTCTTTGATGCTCTCTAGGAGCCCAGTGGGGAAATCCCAAAGTTAATTCTAGGTCAAAAAATCTTAATTTAGAATTTTGAGCTTGGGAAAGCCTGCCAAAGATGTCAAAAGGTTCAAAACACTTGAACAAAATAGTAGCACAGGTCACTGTGAAATCAGTATTTTTTATTATTATTATTTTATTTTAACCAGAGTAATAATCAAAAGACTTCAAAAGCAATACAGAAAGTTACATGGATTTTAAAAATCTTAACCCTTACAAAGCTCAGTTTCCCCAACCAATCAAAAATCTAATAAAGACCACATGAAGTTATCTTGATAAAATGCAAAGTCTTTGTTTCTTTGGCCAGTTACCAAAAAGATAAAGAGAATTTTTCTGTAGTGTAATTGCTTCTTCTTACGGTAAACCCATTTAGATAGCCTGGAAGTTGAACCTGATGAAAAAGGTACTTCAGGTTAATCAGACAAAGGAGAAGTGTGTCTAAGGTTATGACTCTACACCTTATTATAGAGGAATGTAAACAATAAAATTAGTACTTTGAGCAGGGGAACACATGGATCTTAGCAGTAGCTTGAGAAATTTCCTGGTTACATGGAATAATTGAGATACATCAGGAAAAGACAAGAGTGCAGAATCAAGTTTTACTAGGAAACATTGCTTTTCTAGTCCTTCAAGACAGAACATTTCAGTTTCAGGTCACAAAAACAGAGTTAGAACTGGAGAAAAAAGGAACTGATGAAAAAGTTAAAAAGAGAGTGTCCCAGTTATTGTCCCAGCTAAACAAAAAGCTGTATTTTTCAAGAGGAGAAAGGTGGAGAGCAGAAGGCAATGATGCATGACCTGCAAATCATGTGCAGTGAGACACAGCAGAATTTAAACTTCTGAGCTATGAATATGAGAAGCTTTAAGAGGAAAACTATACCTCAAGAAATGAAATTACCATTCTAAATGAAAAAGACAGCATTTCCAACTTGAAACTAGGGAAATTAGATGGAATCTGTTAGAAGATGGCTAAGAGATTTTAGAATTAAAAATCAAAATCTCAGTACTTCCAAGAAAACCTCGTTCTAACACTGGGGACCAAATTTTTAGTTTTGTATCAGTGTATTTTTAGTATCAAAGCTCAATCTTTAGAAAGACTTGTAAATAATTCCCTTCTAATTATAGCCAACTTGATCACACACCATTTCTTTCCTAAATTCATCTTTCTCAAACCTTTCATGAGCTGCATAGACCTTTGACAACATGCTTAGACTTTTTGTTTTGTCCTATATGTCCTCTTTCTTAAATAACACACCATCTTACTTTAGGATGAAAATTTACCACAAGATTCTTTCTCATACAAAATTATTCTCTTTTTCTTTTTAACCTTTCTTATCAAAAATATAATTTCATACCTGTAATTTTTTTAATATCTCTCTTTCCTACTTATTTTACTTATTGGTTCCTTTTCTTATTTCCTTCTTAAATCATATTTTGAAACAACCTTTAACCTCTGAATTAGACAAAATGATTATCTCAATAGCGAATACATTTTTATGCTTTCATCAAAAACACATTTTTGTGTACTTTGTTTACAAAATTATATATATTAGAATTTTAATTCTTAGTAACATTAATTTTTAGTGAAAACATAGGAAGCAAGAAATTTTGAACTGTTTGTTGTATATCAGTACTTTTATAGATGAGAATCATTTTGTAATTTCAGAAAATGTTTCCCCATAATTTTTATGTTAAAAATAGACCCAAACATATTTAGGCTTTTTATAAAATTTAAGAAGCTAAGAGCAAACTTACAATTATGTTCAGCAATTTATGTTTTAATGTTTTTTAAGAATCTTAATTGGAAAGACCCAGACATTTAATGAATATCTATTACTTAATTTAACATAACAGTGGGAATTTAGATTGCCTGAAAAGTTCATGGGTAAACATTTATCCTGCCTACATTTACCTGGTTTATCTTTAACAATTATACCTAGATTACTTATGAAAGTTGAGATACTGGGTAAAACTAGTCATCATTTCAAGTTATTTTTCTTTTAACCATTTATATAGACTGTGAATATCAGGCATTCACCTAAGTAAGAAACTTAAATATATTGGTATTTTGCCAATAACTCAGAACACACAGCTGTTTTTATTAAACTAAACAGTGTTACATTAGTCTTACCAAAGAATTATACCAACAAAGATTATTCTGTTTTAGGTTGGGTTTATAGTGTTATGGCCTTAAAACATCTAGCAGAGACAAATATAATCCTGTCTGACCAGTAAACTTAGGCAAAAATGTATGCTGATAATTTTGAATACATTTTTATTAAGTTTTAAAACCAGCTTATTTATCAAAGTTTTTTTAAGTCACGTGAACTAAAAGACATTTGGCTTAATTACTATATATTTCATGTAAGCGCTCATTTATTTAAGCCAATCTGAATAGAATTCCTTAAGGGATTTCTGGCCAAGTACATCAGATTTTACTATGTAGACATAACATACAACATAAAATATGTGCATGTGCATAAACACACCTAAGCATATATACATACACACAAAAATTTTGGGGTAAAACTGTTTCTATAGCAGTTTAAAAAAACAAAAAAAACCTCTTTTACCCTTCCCCCACCTTTGACTCAGTTTCACATGAGTTTAGGGTTAAATATTCAGTGTTTACATTTTTAGCTAGGACTGGCTGAATTGTATGAGAAAAACAAAATTTCTAAGTGGCATTGAATTTTCGGTAACAAGTCTGTCTTTTGTTTGCCAGTCTGATTTGCTTGACTAGTCAGCGTAGCAGGGAAATCGTTTAGTGTGTTTTTGGTTTTTTGTTTTTCACCCCCGCATGGCAGAAAAAGGAATTTTTATGCTAGACAGAGATACTTTATATTGTTTCTTTGAGCTCAAGACTTTCAAGTGTTTGATCTGAGATCCTAACTTTTGTGAGCACTATATAGTTCTTTTTCTTTTAGACTATGAATCCTTCAGTTAACTGTTTCTTTACCCTAAGCAATTGTTAGTCAGGCAAACCTAAATTTACATTTCCAAAAGATACTTAAGTTGTTAGTTGTCATTGAGCTGTTATACTTTGTAAAGCTATTAATTTGAAAGTCCTTTAAGACTTTTTTTTTTTAAATCTTGGCTGGAATTCCATAAGCAGTGAGTTTTATATCAACACCAGTAGGAAAATCAGCAGAATCAAAGTAGGCAAAAAAAAAAAAAAAAAAAAGAGATGGGGAAGGTAGAAGGCTTTACATGTCAGCTTCATATTTGCAGGTTTTTTGTTTTTTTAAAAAGAGAGTTTGAATAATGACCGTTTGAGCTCTGGATTTTCCTCGATATACTTGGTCCATCAGTTAAAAAATGAGAATAGGCCATAAGATGTAGCCTGCTGAAGTCCCCTAGAACCTGACATGCCTTAATGTTTGAGAATTCCATTCCTTTTCTTATTAATCTCTCAAAAGTACGGAAAATCCCATAAATTCTGTCAGGGTATGTCAGGACTGTTGTTTTAGGTGCTGGTGACTGTCCTACTGGCTTTTAATTAATCATTCTGTGTCCATCAGGCTACAAGGATCAATAATAAGAGTGAGGCCAGTCTCAAGTTGGTCATGCAGTTGCTGGGCAGATGTCCTCACTGAGGTTGTAAGTTTGTGATGGTCTTTGTGGTTTTTGCAGTCTTCTGCAGTTTTTGTTATCAGGGATTTATGCATGAGAACACTCTCTTCATGACCTTTTCTGGCTCTATTAGGGTTGTTTGTTTGTTTGTTTTTAAACACAGGTGACTCCATTTTGATTTGGACAACTTTCAAATTGTATAGAATGTGGAAAATATGAAAAAGTTTTTTTTTTATTTTACAAGTTTGAATTATTTCACATAAATGTAGCTTCTTTTTAAAAAAACTTATCTTTGAGTGTTTATCATATTAAATATTCTTTTAAAATGATATTATTAATGACTGTATAATGTTCTTTTAGAATGCTAGACCGTAGTGATAGTTGTCTTTTAAGATGATACTGTGAGCCACTTCACTCTTTCCTTTGGCCAAGATTAATGTTGATTTTAAGTGACTTCTTACCTTTTTTTTTTTTTTTTTAACTTTTCTGTGTACCTTTCTGTTGTTTTGTTTTCCTGGGAAAGTGGAGTAAATTTTATATCATACTTGTATAAAGTAGTATTTCCTTAAATAGATTCCTTGGATTACTCATTTTCTTAGATGCCCTATTAAGAAGTGACTTACTTGATAAACAGTATATACTCCTGTTGGCTCACAGTAAACATTAGCAAATTGACGACTTCAAAAAATCTTGCAGATGCCAAATCTCTTTATCTTTATTTACTTCATATTTTCCCCCAGGGTATCTGACAATAGAATGGAGATAGATCTTTGGCTGAAAATATTTTTTCACTATGTTTTATTGTATCCTCATTCTCTTAGTCTGCAGTAAGAAATCTGTATTTCTTATAGGTAAATATTCATATCTTCAGTAATTCAACTTCTTGGTGAACAATCTAGTTATATACTCTGCTTATACCACAGTCATTAACACATTTCCTCATGGTGTTTACATTCTCAATAAATATATCTTATTTTTTAACCATGTAACTCTTAAATTTTTTAGCAACTGCTTTATGACCTACTTAGTGGTAATTTTAAAGAAAATAGTCAAACTAGCAGATCTCCCTGCTTATTCTAGTGATGATTTCCACACACATAACTTCTCCCACTCCCACATCCTACATGATCCCTGGAATTGAAATGAGTACAAGACTATCAAAATCATTTACTGTAATTTTATAAAATGAGTCTCACAACTTAGTTTTTTAGTGAGATCTGTTTCTGATGGTGAATCACGGTATAAATGGGTTTTTGTTCTGCTATCTTTCTTTTCATGACTTCATGTATCCTTTTTTTAAACTCTTGCATTTCATGTTCCTTTTGTTTATTTAAGATCCTCAATCAGTTTTCTTCACTGGGGGAAGAAAGTGAAAGAATTCACTTTCTTGTCGTCAGTGAAAGAATTGCCGTTTTTTTTTATTCCCATCCCTGCCACCCCCACTGCAAACACTTTCATTTTCTTTTAGAAACATTAATTTCTCATTTGTCTGGCCCTTACTTTAAGCTACTTATATTCAGCATATTTCTCTTCTGTGTTTTCATTCTGGGTTTTTTTTTGTTTTGTTTTGTTTTGTTTTTGTTTTTTCTTGAGGCAGAGTCTCGCTTTGTTGCCCAGGCTAGAGTGCAGTGGCATGATCTCAGCTCACTGCAAACTCTGCCTCCCAGGTTCAAGCAATTCTTATGCCTCAGCCTCCCGAGTAGCTGGGATTACAGGCATCCACCACCATGCCCAGCTAATTTTTGTATTTTTAGTAGAGATGAGGTTTCACCACGTTGGCCAGGCTTGCCTCGAACTCCTGGTCTCAACTGATCCGCCCACCTTGGCCTCCCAAGTGCTGAGATTACAGGTGTGAGCCACTGCACCTGTCCTTCAGTCTGTTTCAGCCTGCTTCATTCTTTGTATATGCAGTTGCTTTTCTCTCATTTAATCACTGCCTCAGTTTAGCTATCCCAAAATACTATACATCTCTTTCTCACTCAGTTGTCTTACTTTAGTTCTTACTCTTGTAAAATGTGTTAAATAACAATATTTTTCACATAATGATTTGGCAAATCAGGTCAAAATATAGTCATCAACATATAACTTCCCAGTTGTAGTAGGAAGAGCTTTGGAGAAGAAATCACAAAAGCTGGTTTCTTATTCCTTTTCCAATGTAATCTTATTATATGGCCTTATTTGTAATATGAAGAACATGACCTATCATCCCTATCTCAGATGACTTTTTAAATGAAGAGATTAATGTGTTTGAAAAAGCTTTGAAATTTTTACAAATGTTCTTAATAAAAAATTAAGACACAGTGTTTATGGAAGTCAGATAACATTAAAAAGATTGAATAGCTTTCAGTCAGGTACCTTTTAATGAGGACAGTGTGAGTCTAATGAGTAGGAATTAGCTAAAATGGTAGGGTGAGGGGGGTGGCATTTCAGAGAGGGAACATCATGTGCAGAAAGGAGTTATGAAATAAGATGATTAATATGGATTACTATAAGTAATTTAGTATGGCTAGAGTATAGGATGTCCATGGAGGAGTATCAAGAGATAGGATTAGGAAATATGGATGTGCTTGAATGTTTAATGAAAAGATGTGGAGGATTGCTTAAAAATTTAAAGGAATGACATAAACTTTGCATTTTCAGAAGTTTATTCTTATACTATTGTAGATGAAAGATGCGGACGGGGCAGGGGAGGCAAACCGGAGTTAGGGAGACTTGAGGAGGCTATTGCATTTAACAAGGGTCTGAACTGAGAACTTGAAGTAATATGAATGTAGAAAGGAAAAAGATAGATGCAAAAGACAATAGTGAAATGGAATCTATGGGACCTATGTTCTGATTAAATGTGGGGGTAGGAAGCTATTTACTAAAAGAGAAAATTTTACAATTATTCTAGGGCTTCTGGCTTAAATGGGTTTCCTACCATTCACTGAGTTAGAGACCAAAATGAATTTAAAGGAAAGAGGGTAAATTTGATTTTGATTTTGTTAAATTTGAGGTATTTAGCATATACCCAAGTGCAAATGCTTTGTTTTCTGTTGCATAAAAGGAGAGAGGATTGGGGACTTGTCTCTTTGGTAAATGAAGCCTTGGGTTTAGATCAGATCACCCAAAGCAGCATAGGGCTAAGTCTCTTTGTTACACCCTATTTTTAAAATCTACCCCTTGAGAAATATACAATTCTCCAGAAACCTTGATATCCATGGCCCCCCTTTGATTCATATTTGTGGTCCTTGTAGTTAATCCCAAGTCTGAGCCTTCAGTGAAAACCTGTCTTCTCACAATCTGCCGTAAGGATCCCTAGGCCACTATTTTACCACTTTTTTATTGTTCTCATAACTCTAAGTAAAACTTAAAATGTTTTTTATTACTCTAAAGCTATATTACCAATCTAATCCAAATACACTTTTAACCTAATAGAGTCTTAGTAATAGTAGTCATTATTTTTATTTTTCTAATTTGGAGTTTACTATAAATTGGTCAATTGCTTTTCATTAGTTTATCCTCATGAAACCTATATGATAATATAACATCATAAATACAGTTTATTGTAGTAGCATACCTGGAAATTCCCTCTTGGTATTTAACTGTAAAGGCAATTATTTTAATATGTTTACTTGGCAGCTTTGTTTGGAACTTGAGCCTTTCTCAAGCTATAACCTTAAATTATGAGTTCCCTCCCGTTCTCCTTACTCCCTCCTTTGTAATACTTTGTATTGACCTTGAGGATTTGTGTGAGTTGTGCTTTAAACTCTGCTCATATGACATTATAGCCTGGCTTCCTGATTTACTCTTCTTCCAAGTTTCTCTGGCCTGATTGCCCAATTTTCCTTTTCTTTCCTATATCTGGCAGTGTCATAACTAAGCTGCCTCCTTGCTACCAGGAGGTCAGGTGGAGTGAGGACACAGGGCTTCAGGGACAGAATGAGTGCTGGAAGAACTTCAAGGGCTATTGTGATGGATATGACTCCTGCCTCAGCTCACACAGATACTATTTTAAAGTAGCAATTGTCCGTCTTAACTGGGTCCTCAAAATTCAAAACCTGCCAGTTGCCTATAATTTGTAGGCATTCTCAAACATTTTTATCACTGCACCTAGATGTGAAGGAGGAGAAAGATGTTGAATTGATTCCTGCAAACATTAAAAAGGAGTGTAGTTAAAATGTCAATAGTAGTCTGGCTACAGATAGTGAAGAGTCTACCTTTTTTTTTTAAACAAGACTTCTGATCACAGTGCATTGTTTTTTATTTTTTTTTTAACAAGTAGCCATTCATTTGGACATGGAATCATCAACCCCTGACTACTCCTTAGTGCCATTTTAAAATTGTTTCAAGGGTTTTCACAGATATCTGAGAACATCCTCAGTTCACAGATCAATATACATTTTGAGATACAGTGTAATGCCAGTGCAAAAAGTATATATGAAATGAAGTTAAAACTTTGTAGTTTATACAAGCTGGAATAGCTATTATTAAAAAGTAAAAAAATAACAGGTGGTGGTGAGGTTGCAGAGAAAAGGGAATGCTTATACAATGCTGGTGGGAATGTAAATAGTTCAGCCATTGTGGAAATTAGCTTGGCCATTTTACAAAGAACTTAAAATAGAACTACCATTCTACCCAACAGTTGTATTATTGGGCATGTACCCAAAGGAATAGAAATCATTCTACAAGTTGGAATAGCTGTTGTTAAAAAGTCAAAAAATAACAGATGGTGGTGAGGTTGCAGAGAAAGGGGAATGCTTACACACTGCTGGTGGGAATGTAAATAGTTCAACCATTGTGGAAATTAGCTTGGCCATTTTACAAAGAACTTAAAACAGAACTACCATTCTACCCAACAATTGTATTATTGGTCATGTACCCAAAGGAATAGAAATCATTCTACGATAAAGACACACACATCGCAGCACTATTCACAGTAACAAAGACATGGAATCAACTTAAGCCCATCGATGGTATACTGGATAAAGAAAATGTGGTATATATACACCATGGAATACTACATAGTCATAAAAATGAGTGAGATTATGTCCTTTGCAGCAACATGGATGAAGCTGTAGGTCATTATCCTAAGCAAACTAACACAGAAACAAAAATCAAAGACCACACATTCTCACTTAAGTGGGAGCTGCCAGGCATGGTGGCTCACACCTGTAATCCCAGCACTTGGGGAAGCACTTAAGGTAGATCACTTGAGGCAGATCACTTGAGGCCAGTAGTTCAAGACCAGCCTGGCCAACATAGCAAAACCCCATCTCTACTAAAAAATACAAAAATTAGCTGGGCATTGGGGTGCACACCTGTAATCTCAGCTGCTTGGGAGGCTGAGGCATGAGAATCACTTGAACCCAAGAGGCAGAGTTTGCAGTGAGCTGAGATCACACCACTTCACTCCAGCCTAGTTGAAAGAGCAAGACTCCATCTCAAAAAAGAAAAAATATATATTCACATATATGTATATATGTGAATATATATATAAAAAGTGGGAGCTAAACATTGAGTACATATGGATACAATGAAGGGAACAGCAGACACTGGGACCTACTTGAGGAGGGAGGGTGGGAGGAAGATGAGTATTGAAAAACTACCTATCGGGTACTATGCTTATTACCTAAGTGACTAAATAATCTTTACACCAAACCCCCATGACATGCAATTTACCTATATAAGAAACCTACCCATGTACCCTAAACCTAAAATAAAAGTTTAAAAAATAAAAAAATACACTTTATAGTTATTTATTGGACAGTGGTGTTTGAGTGATAAAGTACAAATTTGTTCTTTACTTTTTTATGTCACAGAAAAATGGTAGTTCCCAGACGTTTACATTCTAAACCTATATAGAAATCTACATGCTAGCAGCTAAAAATAATTCCTGTTAGATTTTTCTAAATCATAAATCAGATTTATGTGAAAAACCAGGTTATGTTTTTCCCTTTTATTTCCTTGACAATAGCAGTGAAAATACTATTTTCAAATTCTGGATTCCTGTTTAGTACAGCTATTCTCCCAGTTCACTGGATTTAATCTGTGGAAAGTGTCATTGGAGTGCAAGAGTTAGCATTGTTTTGTTTTGTTTTCCCCTTGCCCCTGACATTCCACTATGATATTAAGCCACTCTTTTAGTTACAGTTAAATGAGACATGCATGGGTGATTTGCAGTTAACTGCTCGCCTCCACACATAACAAATGCTTCGGCTTCATATCTAATCATGATTCATGCCTTATGCCAGGCTCTTGCTGTCATCCCAGTACCAGCAGATGGTGGGGCTAGACCCCTGGGGCAGTATGACCCAGTGTTCTAAGGTTATATTTCTTCTGGTAGCAATGGTCAGAAAAGGAAAGATTTTAACATGGCAAATTAAGTTTAGTTCTTTATGGCTTTTTGCTTAAAAAAAAAAAAGATCTTAGGTGTCACATTTTCAAGTAGTTCCTTAAAAACTTACTTTTTAGTCCAGTAAAATAAACTGGAGTGTTATCATTCCTTAACTCCAAATCCTGGTAGTCAGGGGGTACAAGGAACAGTGGTTTTTCACTTTCCTCAAACCCATGATTGGAAATACATTTTACATACAGTACATATATACTTACAGGCACATATGCATATGCATATACATAATTCAAACCAAAATTTCAATCATAATGTTTGACCTTACCATGTGCAATATTTTTCTCTTCTTTTTTGTTGTAGATGTTGTTAATTCTTTTATTTTAACCAGTTTCTAGTCTTCATTCCCCAAGTAGATTTTAGCACTCATAATGGATTGGGACCCACAGTTTGAAAAACTGTATTAAACAATCAGCACTTATTATAAAGAAATATGTTACGTACTTTTTTGTGGACTTTCTCAAATTATAAAAAATGATTTTCCTCCTCTTTACTGATCACATCAGCTGCCATTTAGTTAACAAGAAATTTTTAGGGTTCTCTATTATTTGTATGTATATCCAAGAATCTAAAGGACATAGAGGAGCTACATATAGAAACAAATTTCAATTGAATGTTTTAATGAGCTTTATAACCTCTAGCTTTAAACACATGCCATTTCTCTTCATTGTTCACAAATAATTTTATTTCTTTGAGCTTTTATTTTTAACTTATATTTTAATAGGTCATTCTTTCAGTAACATACATGAAGTAGCTTGTTTTTATAGGCCCATTATTTGTATTTTAACAAAGAAGGAAAGGAAAGAAGTGGGGGCCTCTTGAATTTCTGTATCACCAAATAGAGTTCAGAATACTATGGGTTTTTGCAGTATACTATTTCTCTTCTTCATTAATGGTGATGTGAATGAGTTGCATGAAAAACATAGGAGTCATAGGAACCATGTAATCCCTTGACTATCACTTTTCATTCCGTATAAAATGATAGGAGGTGAGTTTTTTGCCTATCTAATTGCCATTTTTTAAAGTTGCTATGGCATTATAGGGAACCATAGAGTTTATATAAAGTGATAGCTCTTAGAATTCAGAAGAGATGTAGAAAAAAAGCATTTATATTCTGAATAGACAGGGTTAGAACTGACATTGAGAGTAAGTTTGGTATGCAAATGATGTATTCAGAAAGAACTTCTTTATAGTCTGACTGTAAATAAACAAAATATTATATTATCAAGTGTTTTGTGCCGATTAAAACTCAAAATAAAAGCAGCTTGTGGAGCAGAAGGTAATTTTGTATAAAGACATATATTTGAATGTATACCAAAACTAATTTCTATTATGGGTGGGAAAAATTCTTGAAGAATTTATTGTAGATAATGGTTGTCAGTGTTAGCATTAAAGATTTTCATTGAAGCTCTTTGTATGTATCTCTTTTAGATACGGAAACAAGTGAAAAAATCCAAGCAAGTGGAATACTTCAGCTGTTTGCAAGTCTGTTGACTCCACAGTCTTCCTGCAAAGCCAAAGTAGCTAACATCATAGCAGAAGTAGCCAAAAATGGTGAGGTTTACCTCAAGAACTTTTCTGCTGGGAACGTCTTCAGTTTTACATCTTACTTGTCAGTATGCTTTATTAATTTATGTTTTAATTTTGTAGATTAGACATTTTTTATTTCTATTTATCTTTTGTTTGACTCTTCATGTAATTGTTTTAAATGGCTATAGTTACAGTCATTCATACCTGTCCCATCTGATAACCCATTCCTTCTCAGTAGAATTATGGGAAAGCTCTGCTGCCCTCAGCTATACCTGTGTTATTTATTACTTTGGGTATAAGATTCTTGAACTTGCCACTGAGTCATTCATCTTTATTGCCATAAGAGATAATATATTTTTAAATATTTATGTTTGTTTGTGTTATACCCACATAAACTCACTGTTCTTTTTTAGTTTTGCCTATTGTTCCGACATTGGCACTTCAACAGTATAGTTGGAATATCGTTCTATTTTCTACACTCACCTTTGTGGAAAACATATATTTCTTAAGTTTCCATGTAAGAATACTCTGGAAAAACAATAATGACAACAAAGTTTAGATTGTGTACTATTTATACACTGAGAGATTCTTTGGATGAATTATATCATAGCATAAATATTTGCATGTGGTTTTAATTCAGTCCGTTTGAGAAAAACACTGAATTCCTAAAGCAATGTTTAAGCATATGAGAAGGCCATACTATATATAATACCTTTAGTTTGCCTCAGTTTGTCAGTTTTACATTATTTTTTAGCCTTTTATTGTAGTATATTTCATATATTATTCTTTAAAGTGAAGGAATTTGCGTAATCATCATGGCAGGTGGCTTTGTAAAGTACCAGTATATGTTGGTTTGGGCTGGTAAAACAATGTATTTTTAGGTGTGTTGCCAGAAAGAAAATTGTTTGAAACTGTGTCATTTGTGTAGAGGTTCTCAAAATGCATTTCAAGTTCCAGTTAGATTCTATATTGGTATATCATTTTTTGGTGGTTGTTAGAAAATTGGCCACTTATCACTCTTATATGTCACATCTAAGAAGCAGATCTAGTTTGAAAATGAATTCTTTCCAGACATTGCTTGTTAACCTGGACCAACCCCTATCTGAATTTTCTTAGATACCAAGCATCTTGGTTTTTAAGAACAAGTCTTTTATTTTTAACTTTGTTAGAGTCATAGTATAGATTTCCAGAAATCAAGGTAGAGACTCCACAATTTTTATCTTAAAATCCTTTTTCTTAAGCATTCTTATAGTATAAAATCTGAAATTTTGGATAACAGATTTTTGTGAAACGGATTGCCATTCCTATATTCTCTTACTTAATAATATTCCTCATAATGCTCTGTCACAATTTCATGACAACTCTGCTTTGAAGAGTTTCTTACAGTAATACTCTAGTAGATGACAGCTATGTTCTAAAGACATAATAGAATTTTTAATGTTTATACTTTTAATCAGAGGCTGATAAAGGGCATATCACTAACCTCCACTGGTTAAAATAAATAGGATACATTGGTATGGTGTTTATTACTCCATGACCACATTACTTTTTTAAGTGATTGGCTGAGAAAGTGGACCAGAGTCTTGTTGAGTGTTTTTGTTTGTGTGTTTGTTTTTGAGACAGGGTCTTACTGTGTCACCCAGGCTGAAGTGTAGTGGCAGGATCACGGTTCACTGCAGCCTTGACCTCCCAGGGTCAAGCAATCCTCCTATCTCAGCCTCCTGAGTAGCTGGACCATAGGCATGTGCCACCATGCCTGGCTAATTTTTAAATTATTATTATTTTTTGTAAAGACAGGGTCTCCCTATGTTGCCCAGGCTTGTCTCGAACTCCTGGATTCAAGGGATCCTCCCGCCTCGGCCTCACAAAGGGCTGGGATTATAGGCGTGAGCCACTGATTCTGGCCTTTGAGTGTTCTTTTCAAAAGAAATACGTAACTTCAGAAATGCAACCTGACACAACATAGTACACTGATTGGGCATGTATTTCTTTTTAGAAATTGACGATGAAAAAGATTGTATGAACCAGAGAATATGAGGTTGGAAGTTAATTTGTTCATCTTTACTCTGCTGTGCACAGAGGAGAAATATTAGCATATACTTCTTCCATTCAAATAAACCCCAAATAGGTTTTTGTACTTACAAAAAGAATCTTTAAAAATTAACACACCTTTGTGCTGACATTCAAAATTTAGAGGATTTGTAAGAAGTTCCGTGGGCGAGTTTAATGTGGGAGGGTAGCTTTGACCATAAATTATAGTAAAAGATTTTTTAGACCTTTTAAATGTATTATTCCCTTATATAATAGACTTAAGACTGATATGAGGCAAAGGACAAATAAGCAAGATATGACATATCTGTGAATATTTCAGAATTGGGCTCTCAAAGTATTTAATAATAATAGTAATACTTCTTAATGCCAGCTATGATTTTGTGCTCACATAATTTAAGTGTTGTGTACATTATTTCAATCCCATATGAGATAGAGTTATTTTATACAGATAAGAAAACATAGAGGCTAAATATCTTACCTGTCATCACACTTAAGTGATAATAGTTGGATTTTATGCACTAGTTTGTTTCTCTCCTTTCATTTCTTTTCAGTAAATGAGAATTTATGATGGCAGTGGAATGTGTAGAGGTGGTCTGAGTACAGGGGTAGCAGCATGTAACCTGAAAGATTGGGCTGGTAACTGATGTGAAAATGTATAAAAACCAGCAAAAGTTGAACTGCTTTATGTCTGTTCCTCTAAAGTAGTTCCCTGCCTTTGACCTGTAGCAGCAACAGACTCACCCGGGAACTTGTTAGATGCAAATTCTTGGATCCACTCACCCAGACTTACTGAATCAGGGACTCAAGAGTGGGCCCAACCATCTGTTTTAACAAGTCCTCTAGGTAATGCTGATGAGTATAAAGCTTGAGAACCACGTTTCAGTATAAAGCAGTACAGAATCAGTACTTTTGATTAACATTGTGCTTTTTTGTTCTTCTGTGTACTTTATCATATTGCAAAGTGTTTATCAAAACTTCCGCCTGAGTGCTCTTAACAACAAAAGAGTGAAAATTTACACCCAAGAGGACCTGGTGAGAGCATTAACCAGAAATACAGAAGTCTCCTGTTCTGTTTTATTTATTTTAATTTTGCCCTCTATTCCATAACAGGTACATGTAGTACATGTTTATTTTAGTATAAAATGCATGTGTGCCCTAGAAAAATCATTGAATAAAGTTGAGACTCCAGAAAAATGCACTATATTGTCAGGTAGCTTAAAGTATACCTCGAGACCTCAGTGTTGGAAGCTTAACCTCCGTCATTTTGTAAGAATGATTATCAGTACTTTCTTTTTTTTTTTTTTTTTTTTGAGAGGGAGTCGCCCAGGCTGGAGTGCAATGGTGCGATCTCAGCTCACTGCAAGCTCCACCTCCCGGGTTCAAGCAATTCTCCTGCCTCAGCCCCCTGAGTAGGTGGAATTACAGGCACGTGCCACCACACCCGGCTAATTTTTTGTATCTTTAGTAGAGACAGGGTTTCACCATGTTAGCCAGGCTGGTCTACTCCTGACCTCGTGATCTGCCCACCTTGGTCTCCCAAAGTGCTGGGATTACAGGCATGAGCCACTGCGCCCGGCCAATACTTTCTTTAAAAACAAGGGCAGTACAAAGAGTGAGTGAAAAATATAAATGTCAGTTTGACAACCCACATATAAAAGTCACTCATTCTTTTATATTCATGCCTCATAGTTTTCCTTGTTTTTCAAAAGAAAATATAAAAAGCTAAGAGTTAATACAGGGAAGTTATTAGAGAAAATTCAAACATGAATATGTTATGATTTAGTCTAATAAACACTGAGGTGGACTCTACTACTCAGTGTTTTTATTTGGCTTGAAAATTTTGGTTTAAAAGAGTTTTAATAAAATAGTTTCTTCAGGTAGGTAAAAGTGGAGAAAGTAGACGTTAGGTTTTTTAATATTCGAGGATATGTGAGGGGGATATAAATCTCGGTGTATATAAAAAGAAAATAATTTTCATCACAGCCTGTACTTTATGATGCTGCTGAAAGAATATGTAATTCAAGTAGGTTTGAGAAAGTAAAAGCAAGAAAGTAAAGCGTTAACACTCTAAATTTACAAAAGAATAAAAAATAATCGAAAATTATTTAATGAATGTATTACTACAGTCAAAGGGAAAAACATTAGTCTTAGGTGGCAATCAACTTTTTATTTTTATTGATATTGAAATAGAGCAGTACCTATTCCTTAAACCTCTGTATTGAATTTCTACATTAACCTATACGTGTTTTGCAAAGAAAAAAAAGTGAATTCTATGTTGTGTAGGCAAATACACATATACAGAAACACTTAATGGCTCCTGCTTTCTACAGCATAATGGCATCCACTAACGTTGATTTCTATTCACTGTCATTCTGCATGTATCTTGGTTTCAGCCTCTTTCCCTTGCAGTACTGCCCCTTTCCCCGAACCAAAATTTTCAGTTCTCCGAGTTCAAATTGCCTAGAGAGAGAATCTGATTTTTTGCCTGTTTCTTTTTAAGTTCATCGCCATTGTTCTTTTTAGGAAATCTTTCAAAGTAGACCATCTTTTAGGCTATTGAGTCAGAATCCAGCCAGCTGTGAAAGATAGCAGGTGTGAATGTAGAGGTATAGGTAGTAGGAACCCCTTTGAAGAAGGATGACTGTCAGCCATTCTGAAGCCTCTCCAACATAATATGTATAACATTTTAAACATATTCTTTTTTATTATTATTATTATTTAAGTTCTAGGGCACATGTGCACACCGTGCAGGTTTGTTACATATGTACACATGTGCCATGTTGGTGTGCTGCACCCATTAACTCGTCATTTACATTAGGTATATCTCCTAATGCTATCCCTCCCCCGTACCCCCACCCCACAACAGGCCCCGGTGTGTGATGTTCCCCTTCCTATGTCCTAGTGTTCTCATTATTCAATTCCCACCTGTGAGTGAGAACATGCAGTGTTTGGTTTTTTGTCCCTGTGTTAGTTTGCTGAGAATGATGGTTTCCACCTTCATCCATGTCCCTACAAAGGACATGAACTCATTCGTTTTTTTATGGCTGCATAATATTCCATGGTGTATATGTGCCACATTTTCTTAATCCAGTCTATCATTGATGGGCATTTGGGTTGGTTCCAAGTTTTTGCTATTATGAATAGTGCCCCAGTAAGCATACGTGTGCATGTGTCTTTATAGCAGCATGATTTATAATCCTTTGGGTATATACCCAGTAATGGGATTGCTGGGTCAAATGGTATTTCTAGTTCTAGATCCTTGAGGAATCGCCACACTGTCTTCCACAATGGTTGAACCAGTTTACAGTCCCACCAACAGTGTAAAAGTGTTCCTATTTCTCCACAGCCAATCCAGCACCTGTTGTTTCCTGACTTTTTAATGATCACCGTTCTAACTGGTGTGAGATTGTATCTCATTGTGGTTTTGATTTGCATTTATCTGATGGCCAGTGATGATGAGCATTTTTTCATGTGTCTGTTGGCTGCATAAATGTTTTCTTTTGAGAAGTGTCTGTTCATATCCTTCGCCCAGTTTTTGATGGGGTTGTTTGTTTTTTTCTTGTAAATTTGTTTGAGTTCTTTGTGGATTCTGGATATTAGCCGTTTGTCAGATGAGTAGATTGCAGAAATTTTCCCCCATTCTGTACGTTGCCTGTTCACTCTGATGGTAGTTTCTTTTGCTGTGCTGAAGCTCTTTAGTTTAATTAGATCCCATTTGTCAATTTTGGTTTTTGTTACCATTGCTTTTGGTGTTTTAGACATGAAGTCCTTGCCCATGCCTATGTCCTGAATGGTATTGCCTAGGTTTTCTTGTAGGGTTTTTATGGTTTTAGGTCTAACATTGAAGTCTTTAATCCATCTTGAATTATTTTTGTATAAGGTGTAAGGAAGGGATCCAGTTTCAGCTTTCTACATATGGCTAACCAGTTTTCCCAGCACCATTTGTTAAATAGGGAATCCTTTCCCCATTTCTTGTTTTTGTCAGGTTTGTCAAAGATCAGATGGTTGTAAATGTGTGGTATTATTTCTGAGGCCTCTGTTCTGTTCCATTGGTCTAGCTCTCTGTTTTGGTACCAGTACCATGCTGTTTTGGTTACTGTAGCCTTGTAGTATAGTTTGAAGTCAGGTAGTGTGATGCCTCCAGCTTTGTTCTTTTGGCTTAGGATTGACTTGGCAATGTGGGCTCTTTTTTGGTTCCATATGAACTTTAAGGTAGTTTTTTCCAATTCTGTGAAGAAAGTCATTGGTAGCTTGATGGGGATGGCATTGAATCTATAAATTACTTTGGGCAGTATGGCCATTTTCACGATACTGATTCGTCCTATCCATGAGCATAGAATGTTCTTCCATTTGTTTGTGTCCTCTTTTATTTCCTTGAGCAGTGGTTTGTAGTTCTCCTTGAAGAGGTCATTCACATCCCTTGTAAGTTGGATTCCTAGGTATTTTATTCTCTTTGAAGCAGTTGTGAATGGGAGTTCACTCATGATTTGGCTCTCTGTTTGTCTGTTATTGGTGTATAAGAATGCTTATGATTTTTGCACATTTTAAACAGATTCTTAAACATCCCTGTTTTTTTTTTTAAATATATCTGCCTGAAGCATGATAACTTTATGTCTTTAAAATTAGCTAGTGAGGACTACCACTCTTTGTTTAAAAAAGTAAATTAGCTGAAAAGCAAAAGAGTTTTAGAAGAAATTCTTTTTTACTTTATCCAGAGACTGACAGTGACTGAAAGCTGAGGAATATATTAGCTTTGTTTTATCTTTATATGTTTTTGACTAAAAAATGGTTCCAAAGAGTTTTGATTCCACAATTTTTCTATAATTATTTACCCTCTATTATTCCAAGAATACTTGAAGCTATTGATTGTAGAGTCCAAATTTTGAAAGATTGGTATCATATAGGCAAAACATAAAAGAAACACAGTAATTCTTCAGTGTTGCCATTGCCTGAATAGCAATAACAAAACAAGCAAAATAATAAGATAAACAAGTTTTATTTATGAATGAGTACAAATCAGACCGTTCCTAAATTTATTGTTTTAGTAGTCAATGAAATCATCTTACTGTTGGGAACCAGGCATAGTTCAGTGAAAAGGATAATGAACATCTGTGTTTAATATGAGTTAGTAGCATGTTAATTTAAGATTTGAAATCTAGTCCAGGCCTGGTGGTTCTCACCTATAATCCTAGCATTTTGGGAGGCCACAATGGGAGGATCACTTGAGCCTAGAAGTTCAACACCAGCCAGGGCAGCATAGTGAAACTCTGTCTATAAAAAAATAAAAAATTGGCCAGGCGTGGTGGCTCACGGCTGTAATCTCAGCACTTTGGGAGGCCAAGGCAGGTGGATCACGAGGTCAGGAGTTCAAGACCAGCCTGGCCAACATAGTGAATCCCCGTCTCTACTAAAAATACAAAAATTAGCTGGCTGTGGTGGCACTTGCCTGTAGTCCCAGCTACTCGGGAGGCTGAGGCAGAAGAATCATTTGAACCCAGGGGGCAGAGGTTGCAGTGAGCCGAGACTGCGCCATTGCCCTCCAGCCTGGGTGACAAAGCAAGGCTCCGTCTCAAAAATAAATACATAAATAAAATTATCTAGGCCTGGTGGTACACACCTGTAGCTCCAGCTATTCAGGAGGCTGAGGTCAGGGAGGATCCCTTAAGCTCAGGAGTTCGAGGCTACAGTGAGCCATTATCATGCCATTACATTCCAGTCTGGGTGATAGGGTGACACCTTGTCTCAAGAAGAAAAAGATTTGAAATCTATGAAGGGTCTAAAGTAACCATTAACTAAAGAGGTAGATAAGCAGATTGATGTGTCATCTCCTATAGATGGTCATTGAATTCATGAACATGTACAGCATAATTCATTTTCTTAACATGAGTAGTAGGATACTTAGTACTACTGAGTTTGATAACGTCAATGATAAGCTCAAAGGTTAGTTGTTGAGATAGGAAATAATCTGAGTCTTAGAAGTTTACATTACAGGGGATTTTTAGTGGTAGAGTAATAAGTAAGAAAGAGATGATAGGAATTAATTCATTTATTTCGGGACAGAGGAATACCTCTGTGATTTACAGCTATCTTAGGAGGAAAAGAAGTTGTCTCAGAGGTGACAGCTGACAGAATAACCTATATGGTATGCTCTAAGAATTTGAAAATGAAGGGAAAGAGAGGGAGGATTGCTTATGAGGGTACCTGTGGAACAAACCAAGGGGTAGACCATCTTGATAGAGTGAAAAGATAGTGATTTTTTTAGTAGGACAGGTTATAGATGGATAAATTAGTTCTTTGTTAACTAACTTTATTGACCAGAACATCCTTATGGTGAGTTGTGATGTCCAAAAAGGTAATTCAGCTATTGGTTATTGGAGAAATTTCATCAGTTACATACTTCCTTATGTTTTGTAGTGGTCCATCATGAGACACTGAAAAAAAAAAAAAAAGTTTATGTCCAATCATGACTGTGGTGGTATCATGGTGAGTTAATACATAAAGAATGGCATACCATAAAAATAAGGAAAAAATGGGTTTGAAATTTAAGAAATCTTAACATTTGACTCTTTAGACCTGTAAATGTATGGGTATAGCAGCAGATATGAGTGAGCCATAAAATGGATTTTAATAAAGGACAGGAGTGAAGATAAGAAGAGGATGATTCCACCACATCTTACCAATCAAAAAGGACATATTATTTTTTAATTGTTCACTGAAACCTTTATACATATGTATATATTTATATTTATATATATATTTATATTTATAGGCTTTTTTAGAAAACATAGTGAAAAATTAGACAATATGATGGCTTAGTTTATAACTGTAGTACTTTAATTATCAGGGTTATAGAAATACATTGCCATTGTTTCCATCATCACACATATTGCTTCCAAAGCATATCGTTATTATGAGAAGATAGTGATAAATTCGTTGTGATGTAAGTTAATTAAAATCCCTTTGGTTTATGGTAGAGACTGTCAGCAAACAAAAATATGACCCCACTCAGTTTTGTGTATTTTATGAAGCTTTTAGTAGGGCTGTAACAGGGTACTTTTGTACAGAAATGTACTCTTCAAATATTCAGCCACCTTTTCAAGGTGGCTTTTAAATACCACATATTAAAAGTAGGTATTTATTTTATTAGGGGAGATGATTTATGTAAATTGTGAATCGTTAGATTTTTAATTAAATATGTCTCTTATTTTCAGAGTTTATGCGAATTCCATGTGTGGATGCTGGATTGATTTCACCACTGGTGCAGCTGCTAAATAGCAAAGACCAGGAAGTGCTGCTTCAAACGGGCAGGGCTCTAGGAAACATATGTTACGATAGCCGTAAGTGTTGACATCTCAATAATACACATACATTTTTAAGAATTATGATATTCAGACTAATCTGCTTTTGTGTTAGCAGTGACTTTTCTAGGCTAAAACACTAACATGGGCCGGCATGATTCAGCACTGCTTATTTAGCAGAATTTATGGAGATTCAGGTCGTTGTATTCTTATCAAAGAAATCATAGGAAATGAAATGTTTTCCTCTGTTATCACAAATGATATTTTCAGAGGAAATTAAGTCAGTTTCTAAGAAATTGGGGCTGTAAGTTTAGAAAAAATACATATGTGCATCTTCTCAATTAGGTTTCATTGAAATATTATCTCTGAATGGGAATGCTTATGGACACAGTTTTTTAAAGTTTCTGCGTCTGTCCAAATACATTTTTAATTATTTGCAGTTCGGTAAAACCAATCATAAAAACCATTCTCTTCTCAAAAGCTAGATTGGCCCATTACATTTGCATTGACTCCATTCCTATTTGTCATTATATCATTGTCATCCTCACCACATTCTATAATATACTGTTCTACTAGGCAAAAAGAAAGCAAGAACTGGGGTATGGGTATATTGTAACAGCGTTAACAATTTCTACTTCCCCTTTCTACATATAAACAAAATACAGAAAAGAATTTTAAGTATATTTAGCTTAACTAGGCTTATTCTGATTTTCCTTAGAGTTTTATTTGCTGAGCCAAAACATGTATTTTATCATTCACCTGTAATGCCTCCTAGGAATTTAGTTTTATTTCTATAACTAGGATAACTTTTAATGCTTATTTTCCCCATTGAGTGTTTAACTCGGATGAGTTATATTTTGTTATAACACAAAAGATATGGCCCTTTTATAATAGGCAGTCCTTCAAAAAGTGATTTATGCATATAAGCCAGAAAGAAAGGACATAAATATATTCATTTATGATAAAGAAGTAGGAAAAAAGATTGAAACTATAGTTATAACTCATATATAGCAGTAGTGGTAAAGCTAGCCTCATTTATTCTCCTTTTCTTACTTTTTCTGAAATAGGAGCTACAATAGCCATAAGTATTGAAATGTCAGTAATGAATCTGAGGACATAGATGTCTTAATATGAATTTTAACTTCAGTTTTCAGTCCCCAATATAGCCTGTAAATCTGCTTATCTGCTCCTTCAATCCAGTTCTTTTTATCATAGGGTATTAGCTTTATTTACAAAATTCTGTTGCTTTATGTTTATAATTTTGTGTTTTCATATTTAGGATTTTTATTAAGCACCATAGTTTATAATATCAACTTTCAAGACTGAATCATTTATTATATATTTATATGATTAATTTTAGCAACATATATTAGACCTCAGCTGAGTAATAGTCAAAAGATTAGTGGCATGTACTTGGAGAGTACTGATTATTACTGTTTTTATTCTTACTTTTCTGTGTTTGTTACTGGAATTTAAGGGTACCAAAAGTATTCTTTAAACCTTGTTCATTTTAGTTGTTCTTGAATTATACATTGTTTGAACATAGAGAATATTACCTGTTTTGAGAACTTTTGTCCTGGAGTTTTTCCTATTAATAAAATAGAAATACACACAGTGATATTTTGTCTCATATTGCCTTGGTTTTTATGGGCATAGAGTAATTTTATTTCCTGTGTATTCTAAAGAACCTTGAAGTTAGGGTAATAAATGTCTAGTTAACAAGATTATTCTTTTGATGAAACTGAAGTCCATTATTATAGTATTTATCATATCTATTTACTTTATCTTATGGGATATACAATATAAAGTTCTATGGATATCCTTTAAGTTATGAAGTTAATTTTTTTCATTTTATTATGAATATTTATAACCAACTTATCCTCATTTAGTTCAATGGAAGTCATAGCTAAATGATTAAGCATAGTAAATACAGCCCATATTTTTATACTTTTAAACTTTAGTTCAGGAAAATGAAGTTTGAAGTCTTAAAAGTGAATAAATGTAAGAAGTGATTCATTACTTACTATAAATCATGTGATGAAAATGTATTTATTGTGCCATGCTTTCATATGCATATAATTTCCATAGACTGCATGCTTTCTTACCCTTTTATTCAAAATTAAATTCTATGAATTTCTTTGTGATTTTTCTAGAATGATTGCAGGACAATTACAGTGTTTATACTTGAATTACAAGAATAATATAAAAGCCTTGTAAATGTGATGTTGTGTGGTTGATTTGGGAATTTACTTGAAATGCATTTCTCATTTTATTTTGTGACAACTGGAAATTTTTCCTTTTTAAACAAGTTTTTAGTGGCTTCTATTTTAATTCATCAATCTTCTTCACTCTAGGGAATGTAATGCTTCATTTTTAAAAGGAGTATAGAAAACTACATGATAGCCTTGTGATCAATACAAAGAATCTTTTTCTTTCAAATAAAGTATGTTCTAAAGAGTTCATATATTTGTGTTTTATCTAACTTACCTATGGGGCTAATCAGTTGATTTCCACTTTATTAATGTACTCCAAATGAATAATTTTTTAACATAGGTTTATTCAGGATGATAGTAGGCTTACAGTAGATAGTAAAGTTGATGTAAATAGAAAGTAGTATAAAGACTTCACTATTGGATCACTTCTCGGCCTGTTGGCTAAGATCAAGTGTAGAATTCACTATTGGAGATAAAAATATGAGAAATTCATACATGTTCTATAGATTTTTACTTTGACACATGAAAAGTAAAGCATTTGCTAGTGTATTTCAGTTAGCATAGTGTATTTGAAAGGAGGTGAGCTCCAACTGTAGAAAGAATTACCATAAAATCCGTGGAAATCTTTGGAGAAAAACTAGGTCAGAGTTCAGTTTTACCAGCCTTGACAGTGCCCATTTTAGGAACTTTTCCTAATGGAAGAAAACGGCCTTATATAATCCTAACATGAGGTAACAGACTGGCACACTGCTAAATGGGACGGAGTAAAGCTTTGTTGCTGATGAACTTTTTGAATCCCAGTCTCCTTCTTGCATATAGAGATGAAAGAATCACTCACTGACTGGGAACGTTTTTCATTTAAAATGCTTGGTCTCTTTTCTTCCAGAGAGCTGCAAGGCACTTCATTTATGGATTTCTCTTTCGAAGTATCTGAACAGACTTCTGATATAAGCAATATTTTAAAATGCTTCTGCCCTTTTACTTTGCCAAAATAACTCTTTTTATGAGAAATTTGACATCTTTCAGATCAGAGAAGAAAGGAAAGTTGTATTTCAATTTGGAAAGAAATAATCAAAATATGTGCGATTGATGGGATACACCAGGGAATGTGGTTTTAAAGCGCAGTAGTATTATATTTCAGAAATGCATGCCTTTGGCCTATTTACACTTCCTTTTCAAAGGTTTTGTAAAAAAGAGGATTATGTTCTTATATAGCTGTCTTTGTGGCATTCCTCATTTTATTGATTTGTTTATATAACTGTACACATTTTAAATTGCTGATATACTTAAATGGCCTTATAGTTTTAAAAAGCTTTATGTTAAATTCCCATCCTGTATTTATAATTCCTGGGGATAAATTGGTGATTTGAGACTAGTGTTCTGTTTTGTGGATATTACTGCCTGAGGTCAGAAAATAATTGTTACTTGATCTACTGGTTAAAAGATATTAGTAGAGGCTAGAAGAAAATGATTACGTGAAATTAAATATTTGTGCCTTTTTATACACCGAGGAAGAATAATGTACAAATCAAATAAAAATGTTTTAAAATTAAACAAATATACCTCTTTATAGAAATAAAATGAATGCTTATTATATAACTGGTACTATTATTGGAAAGATATGTACACTTAAGCTTATATGATACGCTATCATACATAAGATAAAAAGTTGTATTCTTCCTTGCTGATGAGTAAATATTAAAATGAGGTAGTAATCAGTCTTGCCAAAGCCAGTGTTTATGAAGTGAAACATTGTTTATTCATTGACATCAAGTATAAATGGGAAGGATGCTGAAACATATGCATGTATCCGTTTGTATATTGGCGATTCTTGTGCTACACTATTTTAATATAAAGTATTTTAATATAAAAATTCTTTATATAAAAATAGTGTAGAAGGAATCATAGTTCTTACTGCAAATACTGAAAAATAGTTACCAATAATTGTACAATATTTTATCATGTAAGTTGGTCAGAAAAGTATATATTAATATGATACAGACATACTTTGAAATTGCCAAAGTAATCAAAGTATATTTGCAACAGTTATATTCAAAAGGGAACTATTTATATCCAGCATTTAAAATAAATGTTTATTTCAGTGATACCAATTAGGTTATTTGATGAGTTATATTAGATATGTTATTAAAGTCTCATGCAAGTCTTTGTATTTACCCTATTTTCTGTGTTATTCAGTTTTAGAATAAAATAGAATTATCAGTCAATAAGTAGCGTAAAAATAAGATTCTTCAGTTTTCATCAATCTGTTGTGTTTTATGAGTTTATTATTAAAGTACATCATGTGTATAAGAATAAACAACAATATGTTACTGCTACTTTTAGAGATAGTAGTTATGACTATTATCACATGAAAGCATTCCACTATAAAGACATTCTAAATATAGATTGAAGTAGATGTTGTTTTGTAACACTATCATAAGCTCTAAACACAAGCATATGCCATTAAAGAGCTTTTTAAATGGTAGAGAGAATAAAATGAACAAAGGAACACAACTTGAGGACAATTACAGAGCACACACTAAATATGTTTTTTTATCAGAATGAAAATTAATAAGAATATTAACTGTAGCTGTTTTTTAAGAAATTAACCAAATAGTGCATTGCTTAGAAAAGAATTTGTTTACAAATTAATAGAATTATAAATGTATAAAATTTTAATATAACCCCTAGAAAGTGGATATTGCAAATGAATGTGATTTCCAGCTCTACCATTCGCTAAGTTGTCATTTAATTTTTCTGATTTTAGTTTCCTCCTTGGTAAAGTAAGCTTGTGTGGATTAAGTATATTTATATAAAAAGTGTGTGTGACTCAATGTAATACATACAGTAACATACAAAAGGTATTTCCATAAAGATATAAAAGCCACAAGCCATATAAAGAGAGGCAAAGATAAATCTGGTGGGAAGCAGGGATAATATGCTTAACTGTGTATAAGCACTGATTTCACTTGAGCTTCTTGGCAGCCTATGTGAAAAAACAACTTGATATGCCTTGTAATTTTTATTTTATGATAAAAAGGAATATTTTAGTTCTTTAATCAAACAACTTTTGAGACAAAATAGTAGGAGGGACTTATCAGGATGTCATTAATTCCCTAGATGATTCTGTGCACATACCTAGTTACAATATGTAAGGATATTTACTGGCATTATAGTGTACCTAGTGACGGTTCTACAAAAGTTGCCCAGATGTTTTCCATGTGATTGTTTCTTGTACTAATCTTCAACAGAATCCGGGAAATAATACTGAGGACTTTACAGAAGGTAGTTTTATTTGGGTAGTATATCCCGAGTGTGTTGTTTTTTGGTGGTTAAACTTGCTTAAAGGATTCAGTTTAAAAATTTGAAAAAGTTTTGACTTGAATATATTTCCTAGTTTAGTTTAAAACCAGAATACAATTCTGGTTTCCATTCATTGTACTTTATCCTTTTCTCTATGTTGTGTGATATATCCAAGTTCTATTTCTTGAGACCAAAAACCATGTTTATCTCTGATTTTTGAGCCCATTATCAGTTTGATGGAAACCTGACTAGCATGAAAGTGAGTATTTTAAAATACCACTTTAGTTGTGGTACACAAATCTGTACATATGTTAGAATTGCTTAGAACCATACATGCCCATACACATACACTAATGCATGTAAAAACTGATGAAATATGAATAAGGTCTGACATTGTACCAATGTCAGTGTCCTGGTTATGCTATTGTGTAGTAGAGTTATGCAATGTTACCATTGGAGGAAGCTGGATAAAGGGTACACGAGACCTTTCTGTGCTTTTTTTTTAAAAAATAACTTCTTGTGAGCCTCTAATTACTTCTAAATAAAAAGTTTTAAAACCTCACCTATCCAGAAAGCATATATATTCTCTTCCCTATGGGAAATGACCTTGTTGTTTCAGCAGTACCTGAGGTGGGAGGTGGGGGCAGCAGGCATACACATAAAATTTTACAGCATAGCTCACAGCAGTAATTTTAATGACTTTGTGCAATTAATGTGAAAGACAAAATTGCCTGTAATTTTTTCTCCCTCCAAATTGGACTTTTATGGAAAAAAATCAACAAAAACCTAACAGCCCTAAAATAAGATTTACGGAGTGGGAATTCGTATTTGTTGGGTTAGGACCTAGGGACAAAAGCAGAGTAAATTTCGTAGAAAGGGAATAACTGATAGGGAAATATTATAGACCAAAAAAAGTGAAATTATGAACTCAAGTAAACAGGTTGATATTAAAATGAGAAAGGACATTTCTGCCATAGAGAATAAAAGACAGAAGATAAATGAAAGTATAAAATAACCTTTAAGTAGTAAAGAGGGCACTCAAAAGTGTATTTCTGGGTATAGTTCTGTCTTCCCAGTAAGGTAGATGTCAGGCTCATCTGTTAATAAAAGTCAACAGCAAAATGATGGTAGGAAGTTTGTGGTTTTGGAGGAAAGTTCAGAATTGGGGCTGTAGGACATGTAAATCATGAAGATACAATTTTTTAAAATAGCCAAATAGTAATATAGGTATGCTATGGTAGAGATCTTGATTGTGCATCCATTAATGTATAGTGTGCTTAAAATGTCTGTAGGCTAAGGAATTATTTTGACTTTGATATGTGGACAGGAAGGAGCCTCTGAAAGTAACTTGAAGAAATTGATATTTTCAGTTTTGTAGCATCATATAGTCTAATTGGAATGGACAGAGATGTGAGGCAGAGATATCAGGAAGCCATTACAGGAGGCCGGGTGTGGTGTGGTAAATAGTGACTGTGGCAGAGAGAACGAAATTATATTGTGAAGTGAGAGACAGTACTCAGATAGTTTATTATCAGTTTGGCTGGTTTTTGCGTAGCACTGCACCAGGTTTATTTAAGCAATGTAAAGTACTCTATCTCTTCAGATAGTTTACACTTTGAGAAACTATGATCTTTCCATTTTTGTACTTGGTATTAAATTTAAATCCCTCTTTTATTAAATGGTGTTTGGAAATCCAAGATTCTATAAAGTTTACCTTAAAATTGTAGGACAAAGAACACATATTACTGCTTTTTTCCCCATGCTTGATTACTTTCCAAATACTATGTTATAAAAAGCTAATGTCTTAGGGAAGACATGAAATAGTAATTTCGAGTAATTGTTCTTAATTTTATAGATATGAAAGTAGAGGCAACCTGTGAGAGAGTATTGCACGTGGCAAAAATATTAGATGATTTTTCTTGGGTTCAATAAGAAGTCATATATGGTTGCCTTCCCCCCAAACCCCACCCCCATTCTCTGAGTCAGAAGTCTGAATGGCTTTAGAATTTTCCTTTCCTCATTAAGAGGACTTAGGTAGGGTGGGAAAAGTCTAATTATAGAGGCCTAGTTGGGGGTTTAAAAACATTTTTTGTCTAAATCTGTTTTTTCCCCTTACCTTTACCACTCTCATTTCACCTGTTAAAGTCAAAGTTTAGATATGTGAAACATAAGATTTCCAGTCTGCTTATTGAAACCCTATCAACACATATTATCCTCTGCTCTTTTTAATAGGGTTTTGTTTACATTTTTAAAATTTTCTTATTTGTAACCAAGTTGAAGTACTGAGAACTTTCTCAGCTTTTAATCAGCCTTTTCCTTGCTACAAGTAGGGTGCATTTTCCTTGGTGGTGAGGAAATATGAAAAATAAATGCTACATAAAAGTGAATAATTCAGGGCCAGGCATAGTGGCTCACGCTTGTAATCCCATCATTTTGGGAGGGCGAGGCAGGTGGATCACTTGAGGTCAGGAGTTCAAGAGCAGTCTGGTCAACATGGTGAAACCCCATCTCTACTTTTTAAAAAGAAAAGAAAACAAAACAAAACAAAACTAGCCAGGCATGGTGGCATATACCTGTAATTCCAGCTTTGGGAGGCTGGGGCATGAGAATTGCTTGAACCCAGGAGGCAGTGATTTAAGATCACAGCACTGTACTCCAGCCTAGATGACGGAGTGAGACTCTGTCTCAAAAAAAAAAAAAAAAAAAAAAAGAGTGAATAATTTACATTTTTCCTGCTGAGTAAAATGTTTTTACCCTTTGAGAAACTATGCTGTCATCAGTTCAGATTAAATTCTAAATAACTATATATACATTTGCTCTCACACACACACACATATATATATATACACACATATATATATATAGTCTAGCATAATTTAAGTATGAAATAGTTTGGTACAAAAACACCTTTTATATTTAAAATATTTATAAAACCTTTTGATCTTGAACAATTGGAGTAATAAATTGGAACAATAAATTACATACATTATTATCTAAATGCTATGTAAAAGTCACTTTAAGTAACTTTTATGGAAATAATTGAGTTAAATGACTATGATTTGTGTATAAACTAAAGATATTCAGTCTTTTGCTAATAAAATGATACAGAAATATAAAAATATAGGGAGTAAAGAAAGCTTTAGTAATTTCTTTAGGAAATGTATTGCCATTTATGGAGCCTTTATTAGATAAAGGGTTTTTGAAAAAGTAGAATTATTGAACAATTTTAACTAATGTGAGAAATCTGTTGGACTACAGAAATTAATACTAGTATCAGCAGGCACACCAAAAACTGTGTCCATCAAATGCTGGGCCATAACCTTATTTTATGCTGTGTCCTTGGTACTAGTGCTTTGGGAAATGAAAGATTTAATTCATTTACTTTTCCTGATCTGGCATTACAAGTGTAAATGTACATACACCTTGAAATTTTCCCACCTAAATGCAGATTTTTAAACCTGAATATAATGTCACAAAATTGCAAATTGCATGCTTCTCTTTTGATATGTGTGCACTTAACAGTCATGGTGGCTTTTTCTTCATGACTCATTTTTGTGATTTTACTTATGTAATATGTTATAGCTTTTGCTTTTATATCTAGTCTTTCAGGGATTTTGCCTGAATCTGGAAGGTGAATAAATTGCGTTTTGAGTTTTAGAAACGATATTCATGAGCTTTTTTATTTGAATGCTGAAAACATTCGATTATGTCTAAGGTACATAATAGAAATTCACTGTTGGCAAAATTATAGGGGGAAATGTAAGCATTAGAATTTAATTTTCTTTCCTAGTAGACTTCATAAATACATTTTAACTTTATCTTGAAAAACAATGTAGGGTCTGCATGTGGTGGCTCACAGCTGTGATCCTAACATTTTCAGAGGCTAAGGTGAGAGGATCACTTGAGCCCAGGAGTGCAAGATTAGCCTGGGCGTCATAGCAAGATCGCATCTCTACAAAAAATAAATTTAGCTGTGCATGATGGAGCACTTCTGTAGTCCTGCTACTCAGGAGGCTGAGGTAGGATGACACAAGCCTGGGAGTTCAAGGCTGCAGGGAGACATGATTGTGCTACCACACTCCAGCCTGGGTGACAGAGCAAGACCTTGTCTGAAAACAGACAACAACTAACACAATGTAGGTATGTCTATTACCATTTCCCTGCTCCAGGAAATTAAAATAGAACTTGGCAAAATTAAAAGCAGTATATTTAATAGAAATGGAAAAAAAAAGCCTTCATAATCATGCAGATCAGAATGGCCAGTATTTCAGACTTAGAAAAATATGTTGCTGCTCATGATTTACATCCCTGACTTCTAATCTCTTTGAGTGTGAAAACTTCCTTTTTAACACCACAAATTATTGTTCTCTCCCTTTGAGGATATAGGTCACATATTTTTATAGTAATGATTGTACTTACAAAATGTATGTACTGAGAAGATATGAAATAATGAGTAAATGCCAGGAAATTCTCACTCTATGTCTTTGTATTCTTTGGTGTATACATACTACAATTAAATCCACACATATTGATTGAACCAACTATGTTTAGGGGGCACTGCCTGTGATGGGGATTATAGGGGAAAGAATGAGCAAGAAGTCTCTATCCTTGTGAGGCTTTCACAGGAGGAGGTAGATAATAAACAAGTAAATACTACAGAAAAGATATTTATAGATTGTGATGACTGACATCAAGGGAATAAAGAAGATGATGTATAATAATGGAGTGTATTTGAGGGTGAAGAAAGTTCTCTCTGTGGATGTTATTTAAGCTGAGGTCTGGAAAATGAGAATGAGCCAGCTAAGAGAAGAGGAAGAATATTCCTTATAGAAGTAGAGTAATTGAGCTAAGTGTGGTGGCTAACATCTGTAATCCCAGAACTTTGGGATGCCAAGGCTCAAGGGCTGCTTGAGGCCAGGAGTTTGAGACCAGCCTGGGCAACACAGCAAGACTCTGTCTCTACCAAATAAAAAATGAGCCATTATGGTGGCACGTGTCTGTAATCCCAGCTACTCTGGAGGCTGAGGTGGGAGGATCACTTGAGCCCAGGAGTTCTAGGCTGCAGTGAGCCATCACACCACTGCACTCCAGCCTAGATAACAGTGAGACCCTGTCTCAAAAAAAAAAAAAAAAAAAAGTGTAGTAATTGTAAAGCCCTGAGAGGGCAAGGGATTTGGTAGAAATTCAGAAAGGAAACCAGGGTATGCAAGATACTGTGAACAGGGAGTATTGTGTGATAAAGTTCAAGAAACAAACAAAAGTGTTGATGATAGCCTCATGAATCATCTTAAAGTAGTGAGAAGTTGTTGAAGGCAAGAAGTGACATGATCTGATTTGGATTCTAAAAACATCACTCTTGGAGCTGCATGGAAAAGGAGTTGAGAAGCATGGAAATTAAGAGTTAAGAAGGGAAGCATTGAGACTAATTGAAAGACTTTTATGATTGTCCAGTCACAACATAATGGTAACTTGGATTAATTTATGGTAGTGTGGAAGGAGGAGGAACTTAGAAAGTATTTGGAGTGATGGATTGGATTGGGAAAGTGAGAAAGGGAGAAATCAAGAGTGATTTCTAGGACTTGAGTACCTGGACAGAAGATGGGGCAATTTGCCAATGTAGGAAAGAACAGAGGTTGTTTTTTGTTTCTGGGATTTTCTGTCATTGCTGCTTGTTTTTATTTTGTTTTGCTGCGGGCATTATTAAGTCTGAGATTCTTCATAGAGACACAAGAAGAAATGGCACATAGGCGATTTCTATATCTTTATATTCTTTTACATTTGGGGAATAAATATTCAAAAAGTTAAAATAATCTCCTGCATTTAGCAAAATGTTGTTAACTGTTTCTTAGATGGAATATGTAGATTCAGGGAACCAAGAGAAATTAGAAAGCTTAAGTGAATAAAACTACCTTGAAATCATAGTTTTTTACGTAAGAGAGAATTTAAAAGTCATCTCAGCCACCCCTGCCAAATTTTACAGATAAAAAAACTGAGACCTGAAAATTCAAGTGACTTATCAGAATCAACAGCTAAATTGGTGATAGTGTTGATCTGAAAACCAGATCTCAGGTTCATTGTTTCCGTAAATATATCTGAGGAAGTTATCACTGTCAAATACATAAATGCACTGTCATTAAATACATTTATGCTTCAGTGTGAATAATTCTGAGCACGCAGGTTTTGGAATATGTTTTAAGGATTTTACTAAAAGCTGTTCTTAAGCCAACATTTTGTTTAATTTGTTTAAAGAACACAAAAATAAAATTTACCTAATTGAAAGAACATAGAGTAGAACCAAGTGATGGAGGAAAAACTTTTTACATTTTTCCAAGTATAAAAGCTTTATTTAAAAAAAAAAAAGTATGATGTGAGGGCTGGGTGCGGTGGCTCACACCTATAATCCCAGCATTTTGGGGAGGCTAAGGCTGGAGGATCACTGGAGGCCAAGAGTTCAAGACCCACCAGAGCAACATAGGGAGATCCCATCTCTACAAAAAAGTAAAAGAATTAGCCTGGCGTGGTGGCACACACCTGTAGTCCCAGCTACTCCAGAGGCTGAGACTTGAGCCCAGAAAGTCAAGGCTGCAGTGAACTCTGATCAGGCCACTGCATTCCAGCCTGGGTGACAGAGCAAGAAGACCCTGTCTCAAAAAAAGAAAAAAAAAGTATGTATGTGAATAAACATACTTTATTATATTTGATTTATTCTTGACATTTTCTCTGTAGAGAAGTGTGTGAAATACTGACTTCCCTTTTAAACTCATTGGGAATAAAGGATGTTCAGATTTGATTGGATTCTTAGTAATACCTAAGGAAACCCAATTAAAAATTTGAGAGTTTTACTCTTCCCAGTAAACCAGCTAGACAAATACAGGTATGTTCTTCAAGTTTGCAGACAAGTATCTATTGCTTTGTATTGTTTTCTTTACACACAAGGTGTATAAAGAAAAGTTAAAATTGGGCCAGGCACCATGGCTCACACCTGTAATCCCAGCACTTTGGGAGGCTGAGGTGAGCAGATCCTTTGAGCTCAGGAGTTTGAAACCAGCCTGGGCAACATGGCGGGACCCCCTATCCCCTCTCTACAAAAAAGTACAATAATTGGCCTGTTGTGGTGGCATGCACCTATAGACCCTGCTACTTGGGAGGCTGATGTGGGAGGATCGCTTGAGCCTGGGAGATCGAGGCTGCAGTGAGTGGAGATTGTGCCACTGCATTCCAGCCTGGGCAACAGAGCAAGACCCTGTCTCAAAAAAATAAAATAATACTGTCCTTCTAATTGTTCTGAATAAATTCACTTTTTCCTGCAATAGTGATATAAGGAATTTATACACATCTAACTTTTTTTAAATGTTACTTTTTATCACTTTTGTTTGATTTTTACTGATTGTTAATATACCCTTTTAAATATCTCTATTGGCACAGCAAAGTAAGCTTTTCAGTTTAGTAGCTCTCTAACAAAATATTTTCTAATTCTGTGCTTTAAGTGAAATAAAATGGGGATGAAAGTGGCAAAACCATATTATCATGTCCATGAGCAGCCAAAAAGAAGTCTTTAGTGACCAGAGAAACCGTAACGTAAACAGTAAGAAGCAAGTAATAGGACAGAAACAAACAGATTCTTTACTCAGAATGTTTGTCATTTGAAGTAAATACAAGTGGTGGTTCTCTTTCTCTCACTCTCTTTTCAACATAATATGGGTCAGTTAATAAGTATTTAATATATATGTGATATGGTTTGGCTACATCCTCACCCAAATCTCATCTTGAATTCCCATGTATTGTGGGAGGGACCCAGTGGGAGGTAATTGAATCATGGGGGCAGGTCTTTCCCATGCTATTCTCGTGATAGTAAGTCTCATGAGATCTGACGGTTATTATAAGGGGGAGTTTTCGTGCACAAGCTCTCTTTGCCTGCTGCCATCCATGTAAGACATGACTTGCTTCTCCTTGCCTTTGAAGCCATGATTGTGAGGCTTTCCCAACCACGTGGAACTGTAAGTCCAATTACACCTCTTTCTTTTGTAAATTGCTCAGTCTTGGGTATGTCTTTATCAGCAGCATGAAAACAAACTAATACAGTAAATTGGTACCAGGAGTGGGGCACTGCTGAAAAGATACCCAAAAATGTGGAAGCGACTTTGGAACTGGGTAGCAGGCAGAGATTGGAGCAGTTTGGAGGGCTCAGAAGAAGACAGGAAAATGTAGGCAAGTTTAGACCCCTACAGGCTTGAATGGCTTTGCCCAAAATGCGATAGTGATATGGACAATAAAGTGCAGGCTGAGGTGGTCTCAGATAGAAATGAAAAACTTGTTGGAAACTGGAGCAAAGGTGATTCTTGTTATGTTTTAGCAAAGAGACTGGCAGCATTTTGCCCCTGCCCTAGAGATTTGTGGAACTTTGGACTTGAGAGAGATGATTTAAGGTATCTGGCAGAAGAAATTTCTAAGCAGCAAAGCATTCAAGAGGTGACTTGGGTGCTGTTAAAAGCATTCAGTTTTAAAAGGAAAACAGAGCATAAAAGTTTGGAAATGTGCAGCCTGACTATGTGACAGAAAAGAAAATTCTATTTTTCTGAGGACAATTTCAAGCCAGCTGCAGAAATCTGCGTAAGTAAGGAGGAACCGAATGTTAATCCCCAAGACAGTGGGGAAAACGTCTCCAGAGCATGTCAGAGGTCTTCACAGCAGCCCCTCCCATCACAGGCCTGGAGGCCTAGGAAGAAAAGATGGTTTTGTGGGCCGGGCCTAGGGCCTGCCTACTCTGTGCAGCCTAGGGACTTAGTACTCTGCCTTCCAGCCACTCCAGCTATGGTGAGCAGGGGCCAAGGTACAGCTCAGGCTGTGGCTTCAGAGGGTGGAAGCCCCAAGCCTTGGCAGCTTCTATGTGGTGTTGATCCTGCGAGTGCACAGAAGTCAAGAATTGAGTTTGGGAACCTCCACCTACATTGCAGGAAATGTATGGAAACACCTGGTTGGCCAGGCAGAGGTTTGCTTCAGGGGTGGGACCCTCATGGAGAACCTCTGCTAAGGCAGTGCAGAAGGGAAATGTGGGGTTGGACCCCCACACAGAGTCCCTACTGGGGCATCACGTATTGGAGCTGTGAGAAGAGGGCCACCATCCTCCAGACCCCAGGACGGTAGATCCATCAACAGCTTGCACCATGCACCTGGAAAAGCTGCAGACACTCAACGCCAGCCCATGAAAGTAACCAGGATGGGGGCTATACCCTGCAAACAAGAGGGCAGAGCTGCCCAAGACCATGGGAACCTACCTCTTGCATCAGCGTGACTTGGATGTGAGACATGGAGTCAAAAGAGATCATTTTGAAGCTTTAAGATTTGACTGCCCTGCTGGATTTCAGACTTGCATGCAGCCTGTAGCTCCTTTGTTTTGGCCAGTGCCTCCCATTTGGAATGGTTGTGTTTATCCAATGCCTATAGCCCCATTGTATCTAGGAAGTAACTAACTTGCTTTTGATTTTACAGGTTCATAGGCAGAAGGGATTTGCTTTGTCTCACATGAGACTTTGGACTGTGGACTTTTGAGTTAATGCTGAAATAAGAATTTGGGGGAATGTTGGGAAGGCATGATTGGTTTTGAAATGTGAGGACGTGAGATTTGGGAGGGGCCGGGGGTGGAATGATATGATTTGGCTGTGTCCCCACCCAAATCTCATTTTTAATTCCCATGTATTGTGGGAGGGACCCAGTGGGAGATAATTGAATCATGGGGGCAGATCTTTCCTGTGCTGTTCTCATGATAGTAAGTCTCATGAGATCTGATAGTTACTGTAAGGGGGAGTTTTCCTGCACAAGCTCTGTTTGCCTGCTGCCATCCATGTAAGATGTGACTTGCTCCTCCTTGCCTTCTGCCATGATTGTGAGGCTTCCCCTGCCATGCGGAACTATAAGACCAATTAAACCTCTTCCTTTTGTAAATTGCCTAGTCTTGTGTATGTCTTTATCAGCAGCGTGAAAACAAACTAATACTGTATGTATTACCTCATCTTGGTTAACTGAGATCCATATTATGCACTGCTTTATAATAAAAAGAGAAAGGAATGGAGATATGCCAGATTATTTGTTTTGAGTTGGTATATATTTCAGGAAGTCATAAATAAATGAGAATGATAAGCAGTTTTCTTAAAGGTGACTTTATGTTAAAATTGATTGACTAACAACCAAGCCTCCAGGTAAAATATTTTAATTTTTTATGAGTGAGATCAATTGCATTATTTTTACATGAAGATCTATATTTAACAATCCTTATTTCCTTTAGCCTTGAACTTTTTTCATCATTTTATGATTTGTATGATTATGTTATTATTAAATTAATTAGAAAAGTTATACATTTAAAATTTGTTTCATAGAATAGGGCTTATTCTTTTCTGTAGCTCTGTTGATTTTGGAGAAGGAGAAGCCCTGTATGTACCTATATAAATCAGCTAAAGTTCCACTTCAGTTTGATATGCATGTACTGAAGTCCTCTTATACACTCAGGAATACACTCATTCTTTTAAGAATTTTTCATTTTTACAGTTTATTAGTCTGTTTCACATGCTAATCAAGACATACCCAAGTCTGGGTAATTTATAAAGAAAAAGAAGTTTAATGGACTCACAGTTTCACATGACTGGGAAGGTCTCACAATCATGGTGAAAGGTGAAGGAGGAGTAAAGGCTTACATGGTGGCAGGCAAGAGAGCTTGTGCAGGGGAACTGCCCTTTATAAAACCATCTGATCTCATGAGACTCATTCACTGTCACAAGAACAGCATAGGAAAAACAATTCCCCATGATTCAGTTACCTCCAACTGAGTCCCTCCCATGACACGTGGGGATTGTGGGAGCTATAATTCAAGATGAGATTTGGGTGGGGACACAGCCAGACCATATCATACAGTATATGAAAACTTCTTAAATATAATGTTTCAGTGGCTCATCATTGTTTTAATGCTTAATAACCATATACTCACAAATACACACCTATGATATGATCTAGCTGTTTTATTCCTAGATACTTGCCCAAAGACTTATGCGTGAATGTTCAATGCAGCATTATTCACAGTAGCCTAAAACTAGAAACAACCCAATGTCAATCAGTATATTTGAGTGGATAAAAGATATAGTGGTATATCCAAACAATGGAATACTATTTAGCAATGAAAAAATACTTATATACATGATGACATGGATGAATCTCAAAATCATTAGAGTGAAAATAGACACATAAAAGAATACTTACTGCATGAAGCCATTTCTATAAAATGCAAAGTAATCTATACTGACAGAAAACAGTGGTTACCTGGGACCAGAGGTGGAGGGAAAGATGGCTTACGAAAGGACTTGAGGATTCTTTTGGTTGTGATGAAAATGCTCAGTATGTTGATTGTGGTGATGGTTGCTAAGGTATGTAGAGCTGTCAGCACTCATCAGTTAAACACACTTTAAATCTGTGTAGTTTATTTTACCTACATTTTTCCTTAATAGAGCTAATAAGGAAAGAAATCCAATTAGAATCTAAACAAAAAGGTACACAATTTTTGTTTCTTTTTATATACATGTTAAATTGCAGTAAGGGCTTGAAAGACATTCTGGAAAACATGGCTATGAATCTCTTTCTGACTCCTCCAGGTAAAAGTAATTTCCTTATTTGTGCCTCCATTTTACTCTAAACACTTAATTTTGTTTGCTGCTTAAATTATATGTTTTCCCTCACACTTCCCTCTTTTTCCCCTCACCCAAGTAAAACTGTGAATTATCTGTCTTTATATTCTCAGGACCTAGTTCAATGTATGAAACATAGTGAGCATTCAGAAAATTGATAAAGGAGGGAGAGAATGCTAATTTAGTTGCAGATTTTGAGATATATTGATGAAACTGACTGTGTAATACATTTCATTAATCAGTATTTAAAATAAGGAAATTTTACTCCTATTAAATAGGATTTAACTTAGATTATAAGTGAACTAGAGAAAACATGTTAATGTTACCATGTAAATCTACCTATTGTGGATTCATTATTTATAGATATTAGGTGAATGTATTCATGTTTATTATGAACATTTTATTCCTTTTTATTCCTGTGCAGTTTTATATAAACCTCCTTTCTCCTTTTTTCTCCAGTCATTCCTCCAAAAGAGGTATATTCTCTTCTCTATGCTTCTGTAACACACCATAAAAAAATTGCATTAAAGCTTTTTTTTTTTTTTAACGGAGTCTCGCTCTGTCACCCTGGCTGGAGTGCAGTGGCGCGATCTCTGCTCCCAGCTCATTGCAACTTCCACCTCCTGGGTTCAAGCAATTCTCCTGCCTCAGCCTCCCGAGTAGCTGGGACTACAGGCGCGTGCCAACACACCTGGCTAATTTTTGTATTTTTAGTAGAGATGGGGTTTTGCCATGTTGGCCAGGCTGGTCTCGAACTCCTGACCTCAGGTAATCCACCTGCCCCAGCCTCCCAAAGTGCTGGGATTGCAGGTGTGAGCCATCGCGCCCGGCTGTATTGAGGCTTTTATTCTGTTTACTACTCTGTCTTCCTCATTGGAATAGAAACTCTTTGAAAGCAAAGTCTTGTGTTGCTGTTTGTGTCTACTGTACCTGACACAAAGCCTAAGTTAAAACTTAATAAGCATCTGTTCTGTGATTGTGAATGTGTGGATTTATCCCTAGTTTTATCAGTTTTTGTTTTATATATTCTGAAGCTCTGTTTGTAGGCATTTATACATCATTTAGGATTGTTATATCTTTTTTTTTTTTTTTTTTTTTGAGACGGAGTCTCTCTGTCACACAGGCTGGAGTGCAGTAGCAGGATCTCGGCTTACTGCAGGCTTCACCTCCCGGGTTCAAGTGATTCTCCTGCCTCAGCCTCCTGAGTAGCTAGGATTACAGGCGTGTACCACCATCCCCAGCTAATTTTTTTTTGTATTTTTAGTAGAGGCAGGATTTCACCATGTCGGGCCAGGCTGGTCTTGAACTCCTGACTTCAAATGATCCACCTCAGCCTCCCCAAATCCTGGGATTCCAGGTGTAGGATTGTTGTATCTTCTTGTTGAATTAACCCTTTTGTTGTTATGTAATGTCCCCCTTTATCCCTGATAATACTGCTTATTTTTTATTTTTTATTTTTTTAGATGGAGTCTTGCTCTGTTGCCCAGGCTGGAGTGCAGTGGTGCGATCTTGGCTCACTGCAACCTCTACCTCCCAGGTTTAAGTGATTCTCATGCCTCAGCCTCCCGAGTAGCTGGGATTATAGACACACGCCACCATGCCTGGCTAATTTTTGTATTTTTAGTAGAGATGAGATTTCACTGTGTTGGCCAGGCTGGTCTCAAACTCCCGCCTTGGCTTCCCAAAGTGCTGGGATTACAGGTACGAGCCTCCACCCCTAGCCAATACCGCTTGTTCTGATGTCTACTATGTCTGACAGTGTAGACACACCAGTTTTCCTTTGATCAGTGTTTGCATGGTATATCTTTTACCAACCTTTTAATATTATTTAATATTCTTAAAGTGGGTTAATTATAGACAGCATGGTTGGGTCTTGCTTTTTTACCCAATCTGACCATCTCTCCCTTTTAAGTGACATTTAGATTATATGTATTTAATATGATCTTTCTGTGGTTGGCTTCAAATCTACCATCTTCCTAGTTGTTTCTTTTTTTCTCCCACAAAGGCGGGTTTATTTCCGAACCTAGTTGTTTTCTAATTGTCTGAACTGTTCTTTGTTCCTCTTTCCCTCTTTGTCCGCCTTTTTTTGGATTCTTCACATTTAGCTCCATTACTGGCTTCTTGTGTTTTTTTATTGTTTGTTTTTGAGGTGGAGTCTTGCTCTGCCACCCAGGTTAGCGTGCTGTGGCGCGATCTCGGCTCACTGCAACCTCCGCCTCCTAGGTTCAAGCAATTCTTCTGCCTCAGCATCATGAATAGCTGGGACTATAGGTGCACGCCACCATGCCCAGCTAATTTTTGTATGTTTTTTAAATAGAGATGGGGTTTCACCATGTTGGCCAGGCTGACCTGGAACTCCTGACCTGAAGTGATCTGCCTGCCTTGGCCTGCCAAAGTGCTGAGATTACAGACATGAGCCCTCGTGCCCAGCCCATTATTGGCTTCTGATGCCACTTTGTAAGTTTTTAGTGGTTGCCCTGTGGCTTGCAATATTTATTCTTAGCTTATCACAGTTTATCTTCAAATATTTTGTCACATTAATTTAATCAATCACCTTACTGTACAGTTCCACTTCCTCCCTTAAATCTTTTATGCTTTTGTTTTCTATTTCATGTTTACATATGTTAGAAATCCCAAATATATTGATGTTATTTTTACTTAAAAATTTGAGACACCGTCTTGCTGTGTTGCCCAGGCTGGTGTGTAGTAGTGCAATCATGGCTCACTGTAACCTTGAACTCCTAGGCTCAAGTGATTCTCTTACCGCAGCCTCCTGAGTAGCTAGGACTACAAGTGCATGCCACAATGCCTGGCTAATTTCTTTTTTTCCTTTTGAATAGAGACAGGTTCTCACTGTGTTGCCCAGGCTGATCTCAACCTCCTGGCCGCAAGAGATCTTCCTGCCTTGGCCTCCCAAAGTGCTGAGATTATAGGCGTGAGCCACTGTACCTGGCCTGTTTTTACTTTAGACAGTCAATTATCTTTTAAAAATAGGAGAAAAACTGTCTTAACATACTTTCATCATTTTCAGTGCACTACATTCTTTGGGTAGATCCAAATTTTTGTCTAGTATACCTCTAACTGAAAAACTTTTACTAACATTTTTTGCATAACAGGTTTATTGCAATGAATTATCTCTTTTATTTGCTTGAAACAATTTTACTTAACCTTACTTACTGGAAGATATTTTCACTGGGTGTAGAATTCTAGGTTGGACTTTAAAGATGTTATTTCATTGTCTTCTAGCTTGCATAGTTTTTGATGAGAAGTCTGCTTTATTTCTTATTTTTTCTGTTTTTTTCCCCCTTCCGGCTGCCTTTAAGAGATTCTCTCTCTTTCCCTCTCTCTCCCTCCCTCCCTCTTGTTTGTTTTTCAACAGCTTGGCTATGATAGGTCTAGGTATGTTTAATTGTTTTCCTTTGCTTGGGGTTCTCTAAGCTTTAAGAGATTTGTAGCATGATGGCTTTCATTTTTGGAAAATTTTTCAGTCATTAACTCTTAAAATATTTTTCTACCCTGTTCTCTAGCACTTCATTCTCTGAGATTCCAGGTACAGTAGTGCCCCCTTATCCACAAGGGATACATTCTGAGACCCTCAGTGGACACTTGAAACCAAAGGTAGTACCAAACCTGTATATATCATGTCTTTTTAAATATATTTTCACACCTGTAATAAAGTTAAACCATGAATTAGGCATGGTAAGAGATTAATACAATAACTAATAGAACAGTTATAGCCATATGTCAGCATCACTGCTCTTACACTTTGAGGCCATTAAGTAAAATAAGCATTACTTGAACACAAGCACTGCGATACCATGACAGCTGATCTGACAGTTACTTAAGTGACTAATGGGCAGGTAGTGTATCTAGCATGAATACACCGGGCAAAGGGGGAGTTCATGATTTGAATGGGATGGTGTAAAATTTTATGTTACTCAGAACAGCATGCAATTTAAAACTTTATTTTTTTTTATTTCTGGAATTTTTTTTATTATTTTCATGCTACCATTGACCATGGGTAACAAACTGCAGAAAGTAAAACCATGGATGAAGGGGGACTGCTGACTACTGTACACTTAGGTTAGACCATTTGCTATTTTCTTTCCTTCAGCTCTTGGGTGCTCTGGGTTATCCCACTCCCACTTGTTTAGTTTGTTCATGTTTTAGTTTGTGTAATTTCTGTTGATCTATTGATCTATGAGTTTGCTGAGTCTTTTCTTGGTTTGTTGAGTCTGCTATTCAGCCTGTTGAAATAATTCTTTGTGTTGCTCCTTTCTAGCATTTCCATTTAACTCTTTCTTACAGTCTCCATTTTCTCCAAAATTTCACATCTATTCATGGATATTATTCAGTTTTTCCACTAGATCCTGTAACATAGTCATTATCGTTACTTTAAAGTCCCTGTATGATAGTTTTAACATCTGGATCACCTGTGAGTTTTGTTGGTTTCATCTTTTGACAGTGAGTTATTTTTTTCTTAAAATGCATCTCAACTTTTTATTGCAGCTGGATATTATTGTAGGAAAACAGATTAACAGTATTTAATCTCTGGAATTGAGCGCACTTCCTTTTAATTTAGGGTGTTCGCATAGGGTAGAGGTCAAGCCAGTCTAGTCAGGAGTCGAACTAGGTTCATGTTTTGTTGTTGCTCACCTTACTTGAGTGCAGTATGTTCTTCAAATTCCTTTAGTAGTCGGCTGTTCTTACTTTATGCTTAGAGTATGGGTGCTGGAGGACTTTCCTTAGTGTTCTTGCTTTGCCTTCAGGCTTGGACCCGTTCCCGCACAGCTGTGGGCTTTTTCTGTGCTCTTGCTCCTCTCCCAGTGGTAAATTGTTGTTAACAAGGAACATTCCTATTACAGTTAGCCTGTAGAGCAAAATCCCATTTCTAAACAATACTCACACACACAAAAAAGAAACTTAAATATTTCACAGTGTTGTATTATATTCTATTATATGGAGTGGTGTGTTAGTTTCCTAGGGCTGCTGTAACAAAGTACCACAAACTAGGTGGCTTAAAATAAGAGAAGTTTATTGTTTCACAGTTCCAGAGATTTTAAGTCTGAAATCAAGGTGCTCACCAGGGCATGCCTCTCTCTGAAACCTATAGGGGAGGAGGACATTTTTGCCTCTTTGTAGCTTCTGGTGGTCCCAGGTGTTCTTTGGCTTATGGTAGCATAATTCTAATCCCTGCCTCTGTCTTCACATGGCATTCTCCTCTGTGCATCCCCCTCCTCTTATAAGGATACAAGTCATATTGGATTAAAAATCTGCCCTACTCCAGTAGGACCTCACCTTAACTAATTATATCTACAATGACCCTGTGTCCAAATAAGGTCACATTCTGAAGTGCTGGGGATTAGAACTTAAACATAGATTGAAGGAGGGCACACAACTTAACCCATGATAAGTAGAAATGACATTTATGTCTCAAAAACATTACTCTCATATCAGTAACATTATCTCCTATAGAAAAAGATACTAAACCACAGAATATTAGAAGCCAGGCTAAGAATACACTAACATATTAGAAAGATTTTTGATACTTGCTTCCTTTTCAATTCAGATAAATTTAAAGATGCAAGTGACAGTTTTTAAAAATCACATTTTAATATGAAATTTACAAACTCCAACGTATGTGTGTGTGTCACTCTCACAATCATCCATCCTCAAGGTGAATAGTAATTTATCAATATCTGTCAAAAGGCCCCATTCATTAAAAAATTCTTGAGTACCTACTATATACTAGGCATTTGCCATACACAAGGAGGAAACGTAGTAAAATCCAAAGTTAGGATGCACTGTACGACATGTCACAATAGTTAGATTCAGTGGCTGTATTTTAGGTCTTTTCCTCACCCTTAGTGTATAACTTGTACCTGATAATAGTGTTTAACTTGGTAACATTTTTTTTTTCTCATTTGTGAGACATGATAACCATGACACAAATTTTATTGCTGCTTGCTTTTGATTACAGAAGGGTAATGGAAGTGCAGTAACTCTTTAGATTTAAAGCCCTGCTCTTAGCTAATGTGAAGAATGATCATACTTGTGCCGGAAACTGCTTTGTGTGAAAGATCATCATTAAAGGATTTAATAGGACTTTAAAGAGTGGGCTGCACTTTTTCCAGTGGTTGGATGCTTCATAATTAAATGAGGAAAATTGAGATGTAAATTATATTTTTAGAAGTGACAGCTCAGGATGCTTCATAGGTTAGCTGTTACTTATGAAAAGAGTGAAAGATGAGCTTACACTTAGGGATACACAAGTTTAGGATAGGGAACCTTTTGAGAATTATTTTTAAGTGAACAATAATACTCATTATGATAATGTAACATGAAGGTATAGAGTTAACTATGGAAAACCAATTTATATGGACTTGTGCAATGATAGCTGTTGTATTTAAAATGATTTGTTTTCTAAATACTACTGGAAAAATAAGTCAGTTGTAAGATACTTCTAAAGATGACTTATGTCACTGGTTTTGCTAAAGGAACACATTATTATCATTTATTCCTTTGAATCCTTAAATTCTATTAAATATTTTTTTAAAAATGCTTTTAGTGTGTTTCTCAGGCTGATTTGTCCAAAGAAAGAAAAAAGCTGTATAATCAATCATTCCTATAGTGGTGGTTAATATTTTTTGAACCCAGATCACTATTATTGTAACACATGCTTTGCTTTTCTTCTCATATTTGGTAATAACGTAATTTCTAGTATACAGATTGTGTTTATGCCTTGCAAACAATTCTCAATAACACATGAGCAAAAAGCTGTGTTATAGACAATTCAGAGGAGGGGGGTGGAAGGAGAGGAGGAGAAGAAAAGCACTGTGGCTCTGAAACACAAATAGGTAATTTGCTTTGAATTGTATTGTGTTTTTATTGCATCAAATTTGTTGAATAAGTTTGTATTTTAATTTATTGAATTATGGAATTTTTGAACATTTACTAGCTTAGTGTGGATAGGAAGCCAGCTTTCATTCACAGTTCATTGCAAATAGGTGCCACATAGTTTCTAAGCCCTAGTTTCCTAGTATATGAAATTCCTAATATATGAATACAAGGCTTAGTTTAGCTATTCTCTAAGATGTCTTCTTCTAAGTAAGTCCTAAGCATACATGATTTATATTTCAAAAGCCCAGTTTACTCAGGAATTAGAATCAAATACTATTCGAGCTTTGCAATTTAGGGATGGGATGTACTATACCTTCATATTATTGAAGGTCTGAACATTTAGATTTGTAATCCTAATGTTCAGTTTTCTGAGACATCATCCACATAGAAATTGCCCAGTAATTTAGATAATTTACATCTATGTTATGGAAAACAAAAATTTGGAAATTAGATTTCTAAATGAGATTTGACCAATTGTTCTTGGCTGGTTCATCTAGCTAGTTACTCTGGCAGTATAAGAATTTTCTGTGATCTGATGAGCTGATTAGCATACAGTCCTGTTTTCCATCTTTATAACAATACAGTAAAACTAAGTGGATAAAACTGTTTTGTTTCATTTTAGTGTGGATTTCCTCAAAAATTTTCAAAATTATGAACATAGTATTTCTGAGGTCTTACTATATAATTGTGTGTGTGTGTGTATACCATAAGAAATTACATATTTTAAGTTGTATCATCTAATATGATTCAGCAACAGTAATAAAGATGTGACCTTAGTTTCAGTTCTTATATTTGGAAAATGAAAATCTTTCAAATTGTAACTAACTTCATAGCTGTAATTCCTTTGTGAGTCATTTCTTTTGCTGATCTTTGTGCTATATTTCTGTAGCTGAATAGTACAGTGTGGTAGCTACTAGCCAAATTTAGCTACTGAGCAATTTAAATGTGGCTAGTCTGAGTTGAGATGTAACTGTAAGGGTAGAAAACACTTGGATTTTGAAGATATATTGTGAAGATGATAATACAAAATATTTTGTTAATTTATTGATTTGTATATCAGAGTGATATATTGAATTGAATAAAATATTACTAAAATTAATTTTCACCTGTTATTTTTTAATGTGTCTATTAGTAAATTTAAATTACACATGTGGTTCACATTTATGGCTCACACATTTCTCTTGGACCTCTTCTAGAGGGTGGTTATATTTTATCTAAGGTGTCAGATTTAGAATGACACATACTCTTCTTTTAATTTATTTTCATTCTTATGTTCAAAAGTTAGAAAGTAGTCTAAAGCTGTTTGTATGTTCTGACAGTTAAGTAACATCTGTTTTATGCAATGTAGATGGACACATAATGGAAGTTATGTTTGACCATCACTTGACCACTTTTTGTAATGTTGAATTATATTGGTGTGCCCTAGAAGAGAGGGAATAAGGAAAAAAGAAACAAATCAAGAATGAAAAAAGGGAACATGCTTCTGGACTATAGGAAATGCCATTAACAAAGACCATAGTACCAATATTCAGGAATTACCTATTGTGATTTAGAGCTACACCATATGGTTTTCTTTAATAATAGCTATTATCAAAGACATAATAACGTTCCCATATGGTTTTCTTCGATAATAGCTGATTTTGAAAACCAATGACAAAAAGTTATATTTAGTGATTTTTTTAACCTGAGGGACAAAAACTTATACCAATAGAATATCACTTAGTTTCTGTTTTTTTCTCTTACACAGCATTGTCATTTGTGAAAGAGGGAGTGAAAGTTTTCATATTGTAAACTTCTAGGACACAGGGAAGTTCTGTAAGCTCCTATATGATGCCAATGAGAATAGTCTTGGTTTGCTTAAAAAGTGATTGTCTCTTTTCCCCATCCCACCCCCATTTCCATGTTTATTTCTTTTGTTTTTTTCTGAAAAGACATATTTAATGTCCTGCCTAGGTTTATTTTCTATTTATTCACAAAATAAAGAATAACACTGTTATGTTTTGTATTTGAAATTGTAAGGTACATTTCTTTTTTCTTTTATTTTTAATTTAACTCTTTGTTTTACAGATGAGGGCAGAAGTGCAGTTGACCAAGCAGGTGGTGCACAGATTGTAATTGACCATTTAAGGTCACTGTGCAGTATAACAGATCCCGCCAATGAGAAGCTCTTGACTGTCTTTTGTGGCATGCTGATGAACTATAGCAATGAGAATGGTAAACAAAACTGAAAACTTGCTTTATCTCTGGGGGAAAAATTAAAAATTATCTTTACTATAGTGCAAAACAAAAATATTTGAAAAATGATGAACAAAGAATTCGTAAGTGGCATATAAAATTAATAATTAGCCAACATTAAATTTCAATGTTTCAAAAATGTAAAATGGTTAATTTACTAAATGGGACTAATTTTTGAAGGGCTGCCAGTTTTGATCAGTATCAAAAACAAAAACTCCGCAGCCCTATAGTATGATTTAAGCATTCTTACTATGAACATTTTAAAAATAAACAATATTAAAATAGTTTTATCTTCATTATGTATATACCAGGAGTAGCTTTAAAATATGAACACTGTTTGCAGAAGTAAAATTATTTTATCTAGATACTAGGTTTACTTTGAATAATTTTTTAAAACTCTAATAAAATCTGGCTTTAGAAACAAGTTCAGAGCAACTGTAGAGATCTCATTTTAGAAATTTAATTATTGTAAACAGCAGTTTCTTTTCTCTGTAAAACATTTTTAGACCCTAGAAACAAGTGATGTATGAATAATTTTCAGATAGCCTATATGGTTAATTAAATGCATATAAATCTGTGATATTAAGGCTTCACAATACGTTTGTGTCACAAAATATCCATTTGTTTCTTTATCATCTTATGTGAATCACTGTGTGGATCAGACATTCAAATTTTGGTATGTTCCTGGTATGTAACACAAATAAGGTCTTTCTGTGGTTTGTTTCATAATGGCATTTTAAGTTGTGATATTTTGGCAGAGACATTTTATTTGCATATTAGACATGCAGTATTATTCTTTACTTTCATGTGTTGTAGAAACACGTGGCCCTTTTGGCATACTTTTTATTTTTTTTCACATTTGATAGTTGTGGGTCCAAAGAAATATTCTCAATAATTCAAAAAAAAAAGAAGATAAACCTTGGCAATAAATGGCTACTGATATTTGGCCCTTGTTGTTAGTGACAACAGTGAATGGTGGGGACTGTGGTAAATTGAAGAGCCTTTGTCCTATTGAAAGGGGAAAACCACTACTCTTCTCTAGCCAGTTGTTTCTGTATGATGGTTTGGCCAAATACTGCCCAATCTTTATATTTTGGGGATGGGAGGTGGGGGAGAAAGCTGAAATGTCTAGTTTGTTATGTGACATCTGAGTTTTAAATGTTGGATTACATATTTTTAATACTATAGAAGCTAAACAGAAAGTATCTTCAGGCCTCATCCTGTCCAAGGGCTACCAGTTTTAAGCCTTTGAATTAGGATAATAGAGTTTTTATTGATCAAATGGCTTACATATTAAACTTGAGCTAATAATAAATGGTAGTCTTCATAGGATAAGTTACATCTGTTTTTCCTTCCTTCTGGTGGAATCAATTTTGAAGAACAAATGCCCTAAATATAAATATGAGAAACAGAAAGGACAGAGCCTGAGAAATCCACAAAATAAATACATATTTCCTAAATAATTGAAATTTAACCACAATACATAGATATCTGAATTGCATTAAGAAATCATTGGTCAGATTTTCATATTGTTTTCTTTGCTTTTAACTGCATTTGGGCTTGGACATTTGAGAAAGTAGGAAGAACACTAAATGGGAAAAGGTTTTAGAAATATAAATGAAAGAAATTTTAAGAAGTTATTCCAGTTTTGGAAGTAGTAGAATTAGTCTTGTTATGCATCTAAACTAGCTGTTAGTTCTTTGAGGAAGCTGTTAAAAAAAAATCTGTATAGAAGTATTAATATATCAGATGGCAGGTCTTCAAAAGCATCACTATTTCCAATCCAAAGCAGTGATTGAGTCCCATAATATTATAGGGTATCCCAGTGTGTAGAGAAGTGTTCTGAGAAAGAAGATTATAATTAACAGCATGTGGAGTGTACAGTCTAACTGTATAATATATATATTTTTTGAAGAGTAGGCTTTTTTCTAGAGCTCAGGCATTCCCAAGAAATAACTTAGAGACTTTAGAAAGCTATATTAACTTTTCTCTGAATATTATTAGACAAATGGTCTTTTTCTTCCTTTATTTCAAAAGCTGCAGTTTGCAGCTTTTAAAACTTATCGAATAAAAAAGACATAATCTTGAGTATTTTTAAGAAACAAATGCGAAACTTGTAACTATCATCATCTTTCCTCTACTTCCTTTTTACATTTTGTCTGTCATGAGTGTCTTAATTTGTGAAGTGATTCTTTTTCTTCTAATGTTCACTGAAATTATGTCCTTTTATGTATGTTTGGCATAATTATTAAAGCGTCTTTATTGTTTTGTCCATTATTTGCTTTCTCTTTTCCTTAAAATTTATGTTTGAAGACTTAAATATTACATCATCTTTACTGACTCAGATTGTTTGGTATTGATCATGTGTACCTAGATAAGTCCCTGAAACAAAAAATAACAGCTTTTTGAAACTCAGGAGGCACTTTCTATTAGCACTAATAAGTGAAGTTTCTTTTTATATGTATTTACTATGTAGAACATCAGTATACAAGACTCTGCTAATTTATAAGTAAAATATTGAGTGACAAATAGCTTTTTCCTGCTGTAGTAGTAAAGTTAACTGCCTTGGACCCAATAACTTAAGCCTTATCTGTAGTTAGGAAGTTATTGTTCTTTAGCTGTATGTATAAAATGTTTAAAGTGTGCTTATAAAAAAAAAGTACTGAGAGTGGTCACAAAAATCCACCAACATAGTTTCCCTGAAGAGAATATTTTCAAATTATTTATTAGTCTCAAAATTGAAACTTAGAATGTCTTGATTCAGAAGCTTCCTGTTCATACAGTAAAACTCAGAGCATATCCACTTTTTAAACCCATTAAATAAGGAATAAAACAAGTTTCCTAAACACATGCAAGTCATATATGTTATGAAAATATTCAGTAAAGTCATTTTTGTACCATTTGCTAAAGCTGTATATAATTCATAATTTATCAGTTTCAAAAGTTTTAAACTAGCTCAAGACTCTATACCTCTAAGCTATGAGCTGGATATATACTTTTGTTTCCCTATTGGTGAAGCAGTTAATACTCAGGTAAGTGTAGAATAATCTGAATAGCAAAAGTTATAATTGCTTAGCCAAAGAAGTTGTATCAATAATGCATAAATAAAATAATATTTAAATAACACAAAACTTTAGTAAAAATCATTTTAAATTTATCCATTTTGGAAAAAATATACATGTTTTTCACATGGCGAAAAAGCACTCTTTGATTCTGTGGCTCATGAAAATAGCCTGAATATTTGACAATTATGGCTGTAGAAAAGCTTGTTGACACTTTGACATTCAGTTTGAGGGAATGTGTTGAACTTGCTGTTTTTTTTTTCTTCATTTTGTTACAACTTTAGTTATTCTATAATCCAAGGAACTCAAACCTTTAATTGTAGGTATTTTAATCTCATTAGTTTGTTAAGTTATCTGTTTCCTAGCTTTGGTTACCCAATGCCAAAACATTGCAGTGATGACTGAAAATTTTGTTCAGTCATCCAGCTGTTTTCAAATATAACACTGTTTTAGCACATAGGAGTTTGGAAAATTTTCATTGATTGACTTTTTCTGGATACTTATTATTGTCTAAAATTTTCATTAGCAAATTCAATACTTGGAAGAGACACATGTTATTGGAATGCATTTGCTTCATTAAATAAGTTAGAACCATTACAAACTCTTTCCCACTATGTTAGTTGATGTTCCTTATCTACGTATGATACATGGTGGCAGCAGTAAGGGGCATTGAAAACACACTGGTAGTAACAAGTACCAGATCTGTAATTAAAAATTTCCCATAGGTGGTCCACAAGCTTGTTGAGTCTGCATTTGTACACTTGAATTAATTGCACGTTTGAATAGAAACAAACCAGTGATCTAAAGCAAAGCACTAAAGACCAGAACACCACCTTGTTGACAAATCTATTGGTAGTCACCATTGTTGTAAGTAGATGTAATTAATCAATAAATATCTCATGGAAGGTGTAATTGAGGGTTTAACTTTTTCTCTTAGTATTGTTGTGCTAGAGACACAAATAGAGGGAAAATTCTATTATAACTCTTAAAGAAAGTGGTAAATGATAAGCATTAAACACTAAAGTTACTATTTTACGTAAGCTATGCCATAAGAGAGAAAAGTAGAGGCAATTGAAAGATGCCATCAGGAAAGGAAAAAGTATCTTCTAAAATTATTAACATATGCAGTCTAGGCTTCTTCATCTGACCTATATTTTATATATACATGTATGATATGTGTATATATGATTTCTACAAATACAGCCGATTTTTCTAATATTTTAATTACTCCTTATTATTGAAAAACTAATTTCTCTTTTTTTGTAGTTCCTGAAATCTCTCTGAGATACCTACATGATAATTCTTATATTTATTTGTCGCATGGGCTGATGATAATTAAGCTATGGTTGAAGGGAGGCCATGTATGTAATTTGGGAAGTGTAACACCTGTGGCATATTATTGAAGCATGACAACTGAGTTTAAATATTAAGCTCATTGTTTAAATTCACTTGTTTAAAAAAGGCCTATACTACTTCTCCCCATATTAAAGATTATTTAATGTGTAATTAATCTTAGCTGCTACTTTCAGTCAATAGCAACAATTTCTTAGTTCGTAATTAAAAACTAAAAAGCATGTTGGCCTGAGCTGCATGTTTATCCTTATGTTTCAGTATTACAATACTTTATTACGGGTGAAAAAGAGCATTTCCTAGATGTTAGATGTTTAGAAAAATGATTTGCTTCACATGAGTGAAGAACTATTTTTAAACTTTACTTACTGTGGTTACAAGCTAATTAATAATTTATATATTTCCTAAATAGTAAATTATTTTTACCTTACTCTAAGGAAAAAGAACAAAACAAAATGTAAAAGGTAAAATTGTATCTTTGCAATTTATTATCTTTTTTAAAGTTTTTCTTCTTTCTCAGAGATCCTTGTTCTGATACTGTCTTTTTTAATGAAACTAATTTTCCATCATACTACCTTACATGTATTTTATTTTTCCCTCTATTTATGAAGACATGGGAGATGTACATGTAAGTTCACATCTTTTGAAGCCCAGTTTGTCACTTTTTACTCCAGTGAGTTAAATGAAGTGTGTTGAAGACTTATTGGGCAGCTGAAAAGTACTTAGGCTTTTTTATTCTTTCTTTATTATACTAACTGTTGTTCTTTATTTACTGTTGTTCTCTTTTTTAAAAATTCCTGAATTTTTGCTGTTTGTCCAACAGCTTTCTAGTCAGTTTGCTGAAGAAGGTTGCTTTCATAAAGTTCTACCACAAGTGTTATTTTAAACAAATTGTTTCACTAAAGAATAGAGCAGTTAGTTAGTCTGGTGCCTCTTGCTAATTCAACCTATTAAATTTGACCAATTAGACCAGGTTAGCTTTTAGTGATAATCTTCCTAGACTATTTCTATGATAATGCTGTTACTTAACGAACAGGCTGAGAGCTTGATTTTCAGTAGAGGTGTATCAAATACACATTTTGGTCTAATTCCACATGGTCAAGTATTGGCATTTATATTCAGCTTTGGCCATTAGAGAATGAACTTCTGAATGTAAGAAGCTGAAATTTTATCTTAGAAAAATAAAATTATTATAGTCTTTTTGTCAGTAATTTTAGCAGTCTAATACTTAAAATTTGGCATTATATTATTACAGGAATAATAGTTTCTCAGCATTGTTAGCTTCTAGATTGCTACTGCGATTATGATAATGCATTTAATATCATAATACCACATAGATGCCCACTTAGCTGAGGGCAGTGAAAGGGCAAAATATGTTTGGAGTTGCTCATTCTCTAGTATGGTTTTCTCATTTTTATTTGCTTTATGTCTGGATTGAAGATTAATCATAGCCGTTATCAAATATTATTTTCAAGATTTTTCTCATTGTGAAAATTTGAATTGGAAAAATTGGTTTTCTGATTTTGATTTCATCCTTACAAGATGTGTATCACCATTAATTATTGGTGCATTTTAATATAATAATATGCATTTACATTTCAACTGATAGAATTTCAACATATAAAGCATATAGGCAAATTTTCTCTTTACATGAAATGCTTACCTATATTTAAAAATAAATATTCAGATAGTAACAAGTCTGAAAGACCAGGTCTTTACTGTAAGTGTTCCTATACTAGTTGAAATATGATGATATGAGGCACATAATCATTGATCATGCACAAATTTTTAGGTTCCAGAAATGATGTTGAAGTAAGCATTGAGCTGTTTGGCCTTTGAAAAGCTGAGGCTAAAATCAGAGGTAAATAATAGGTTTTAGCCAGATATCTGTATTTGCATGTCTAATTTAGGCCATTTACAAAGTCCATTCAGAGAGGCACTGAAACCAGAAAAGCATCATGTGTAAATTAACTTTTATAAAGATTATTAATCCTGTTTTTTTAACTATAAGTAAAATCCAGTTAACACTGTACTGCCTATATTGTTTTATTTACTAAAAAATTTTTAAGTCCTACTTGAAAAACTAGAAAGTGAAATGCTTTTGAATATGCAGATGTATCTTGTTAACAGAATTTTTGCCTTGCAAATAACTTCTGTGCAATTTTAAACTGTAAAAACTAAATTACAATAATGCCCCATGGTAACTAGAAAAGTTTTTTTTAAGCTAATATATTCTTTTGTAAAAGAAGGGATTTCTATGTTTTTAAGCCTATGTTTGTAAGATACACATGTTGGGATATAAATTAATTTGGCATTAGCTTAACTTGCTGTACAAAAATTCAGGCTTAAATTTATACTTACTGTAGATGTGGTCTTTATCTCAGCAGTGCTGTATGAAAGCAGAGACTGAATTGGTTTCTCTTAATAAATGCTGCTTAAGCAACAGCTGGCAGTAGTCCTCTTTAAAAAAAAAAGACCACATTTAACTTAAAAGACCAGTTTTTTTCTGAGATGAAAGCGTAGAGTTTTCTTTAATCAGAATAAACATATCTATAGAATTTTTTTGTAGCAGTATTCATTGTAACAAAAGTTGATCTGTAACAAATAATTAACCTGTAGTAAATATGGGGAAAAATTATCTACTAGATTAAGGCATAATCACTCTAGTTGTCATTATATTGAGAACAGTAAATGAATAAGTTTCTTAAGAATAATAAAATATTTTTACTATCTGTTGATTTTTGCTTTGGCATTTTTTTGTTGTTGCTTCTGTTTTACATCAATTTCACACATATAATTTTGCCATTTATATTTAAAACTTTTACAAAAGGGAAATTTTGCCATGTAGAGACAATTTTTATTTTCAGAACCCAGAAAGAACCTTAGAATTATCTTTTCTAGTTTTTTATTTGTTAGCGATTAGGAAGAAATGTATAAATGTATTGTTTTAAACCTCCAATATTGTCAATATTAATGAATGTTGGCTTTTTTTTTTTTTTTTGAATTTCTGTGTATCATTGAAATGTATAATGGGGCTTAAAGCGACAATCTGGGTGCAAAACACATGCATGTTTGATATAAAGAAGGCTTTAAAATAATTGAATTTTAAACACATGTAAGTAATCTAGTTTTTATATCCTCAACACTAGGCTTAGAATAAAGTTCTCCACTTTATAAACATTTGAGTATATAAAGTTTTTAACCACTAATCATCCTCTTGGTAGCCATATTTAAGTCAGTTTACTTTGCAGTGTTATAATAGAGCTAAAACTTGCTTGAACTTGAAGCTCTACTTCAGTTGTATCGTTTCTAATTTTTAATTTTCATATCCTTTTTTGGAAATACAGATATGTCATTAAATCAAAGGTAGTTTTCTTCAGTCTTTATTATGCCCAAATGATTTTTAGCCAATTTGTATTAGAACTTTTCATCAAGAGTTTTATTTGCTTCTTTCACTGTTTCAACTATGCTCAACTCATTTGACTGTAGATGGGATTTTTAATGCAAGCCTGTAAATGGCAATATCATATCATTATACTGTGAATAATATATCTACGTACTAATGTACAGACTGTATTTTGAATTGTGTCTTGTCTTGTTTTTACAAGTTCATTCTTAAGTTCTATTTACCAAAAAGCTTAATAATCTTATAACATTGTCTATAAAGCCTTAGGAATAAGGTAAACCTGTTATAATCTTCTTAACAAACTTATTTTTAGTAACTTCAGTTGAATCACTGGAATTCTCAGCATACTTTTCTGGACCTATAATCTAGTTATACCAATGTTTTAAACATTAAACTTAAAACTCAGGGGGGAAAAGGTTCCTCAACTTGAGATCTTCTCTCCAGATCTCCATTCTTTGGAGTTTCCATGAGTGTGACCTGAAGAACTTGGAACCATTGAAATTCAAATGTAGGTAGGTAAGTGTTCACACCAGCGCATGCGTTGATTGCCTTATATCTCTTTGTATATGCATCTGTATTGCACCCCCTCAGTGCCTTTCTTCCTCTTCCTCCCCATAGATCATGTAGGGCCTGTGTCATTTTGATATTATGTAATTTCGTAAATCTGTATTTGGTCAGTGTTTGTCTGTGATGTGTGTCAGGAGCAGTTAAAACAGAGTCTTCGGACATTTATCACATTGTGCTGTCTAAAGACTGTCTTTCACACATAAGTGTTTGCTATGTATGGGCCTGGGTTACATTTTTGTGAATTGCTGTGTTTGTTGAGCTCTGATAACATTCTCCTGGAGTTGCTGATATTCACTGAGGGAGGCAGAAGTAGTAGTCTTGCAGTTGCTTCACTTGATCTGCCTAATGTATCTAGAGAACAAGAACTATTTCTAGTTCTCAGAATTTCTTCCTGTTTGTCTTTCACTTAAAAGTCATACTCCTGATAACATTCGTGATACCATGGATGTCAGCTATTATCCTTTGAAAAACATTTGCAAGTTTTCTTTGGGCAATAAACAAAAAAGATGATCAAATGAATCATTTGTTTATGTCAATAAGAATATCAACTTATCCTACACAAACAGGACCCCTACTTAATCTTTTCAAAAAACAGCACCGCCACCTACTGAATTGTAACATCTACATAGTAACTGAAATAGGTAGACTCAATCTGGAATGATCTCTTAGGCTTAAGTAGAGTTTCTTCTCAAATAAGCATGATGAGATATTAGGAGCTTTATTAGTGTTATTTCTCTGAAAATATCAGAGTGCCAAAATCTAGGATTCCTACCAAGCTTTTATCTTATTTTTTTCCTGTTATCACTTCTGCTGAGCACATCATTGAACTTCAGAATATTTACCATGTTTCCCACTCACCTCCCAATCTCTTATAAAAATTAGATAGCCCTGGTGGGCGCTGTAGCTCACACCTGTAATCCCAGCACTTTGGGAGGCCGAGGCGGATGGATCGCCTGAGGTCAGGAGTTCGAGACCAACCTGTCCAACATGGTGAAACCCTGTCTCTACTAAAAATACAAAAATTAGCTAGGTGTGGTGGCAGGGGCCTATAATCCCAGCTACTCGGGAGGCTGAGGCAAGAGAAGTGCTTGACCCTGGGAGGCGGAGGTTGCAGTGAACTGAGATCACACCACCGCACTCCAGCCTGAGCAACAGAGTGAGACTTCGTCTCAAAAAAAATTTTTTTTTAAATTAGGTAGTCCTTTGACACTGGTTCTTAAATTTTGGTCTTATGATTTTAGATGTCTAAAAATTATAGAAGACGTAGAAGCCTTTTTTTATGTATTTGGGTTATGTCTGTCAATATTTACTGAATTAGAAATTTAAATGAAGAAAATATTTAAAATTATTTAGTGTTTCATTTTAAAATAAGAAACCTATTATATGTTAACAGAAATAACATTTTTATGAAAAATATTTTCCCAAAAAAATTGCTGCAAAGAATAGCAGTTTGTTTTACTATTTGTGATGGTGAAGAAAACAATGGCTACTAATACAATTTGGTGCCATTGCTGGTGTTCATGCTAAAATGCCAGCAGTTTTACCTACCATTGCTTTCGTACCATTGGTACAAATGTCAACACAGTGGCAAGAGCAAATAAAATCTTGGGATTTTTATGAAAATAGCTTTGACTTTGTGATCCTCTGAAAGGGTTCCAGGGACACTTTTTGAGAACCATATTCTAGGAGGCCTCTTTCTTTGTCCATGAAGTGGAAATTTATATCAACCTGTTTCTGTAAAAGTGTGGTTTTTTTTTTCTCTCTCTCCTCCTCTGGACCTTCATTATACAAGTAGAATGGCAGGCCTGCCAGTCAGTGTGAACAAATTTTAGAATTATTTGAGTATGATTATTGTTTTAGTTAGCATCATAGAAGTAGATAGATATAAAAGAGAGCACCCAGTTGGTCCACAATGAGTTCATCCAACTGGATGGCTTTATATTTTTCTCTTTTGTGTGGTATGTGTGTTGTATGTGAGTATATAATGAATTTGGCTCCTGGGTAGTTAGACACATTTTCACGAAGCAACATGATTTTCATGAATTATGGCAGTACCTACAATGTGCCATTTGGCTATGCTAACTTTTTCTCCCAATCTGCCATAATTTCAAATATTACTGCTTCAATTTGTATGCCAAAGATTGTATTAAGCGCTATAACATTTCTTTACTTTTCACCCCTCTTTTACCTGGAACCAAAATTTGTAACATTGTAAAAGCAGTCCAGAAAAGTGATAGATATGCCAAGTTAGCAGAACATGAAGAGCATTATCTTCTAAGTGGTATTCTTCTGTTATCTTCTCCATAAAATGTGTTATTCCTCTGATGTCCCTGGACTGTTGGATTTTTTATAGTTTGTACCAACAGAACTGAGGGGGTGTGTGATGCTTACATATATGCAGACATATAGTGGAGTTTGACTCACATTCAATGCATGCGCTAGTGCTCACGCTTACATACCTGAAATTTAATGATTCATCAGCTCTGCAGTATTTGACAAAGTAGTGAAAATGAATACATATATAAATAAAAATACTGCTAAAGAACAAGGATCTTCAGAGGTGACCCTCTAGTAAAGAGCCCTATCTACTGGTAAGTAACCTAAATAATTTCTAACTTGGAAAGCTCCTTGGTGCATGATTATTACAAATACTATAACCATAATGCAACTATTCTACCAATATAATATAGATATAACACTATTGTGTAAGTAAGTATTTTACCTTTAAGTGTTGTGAATTATTGCTAAATTTCATATTCAGAAAAAAATTTAACATCAAAAGTATAAATACAGATTACTTAGTTGAGTATATTTTAATTCTTATCTCCTTTTAGATTTCATAACTTCATTACAAAATTTGAAATTGTTTTATTAGAGTATTTGAACTCTAAGCATAAACTTCCATTTTTCCATGTTTATTTTTTATTCTTATTTTGGTAATAGGCCCCTTTCTATTATAGATGGGCTCCCACAACCAAACCAGATAATTATCTGTAATTAGCCAGTCATCAGTTTTCAGGGACACTAAGCCTCTGTTGACTATCTCCTCATACTTCACTCTAAAAGCAGGAAGAATTAACAACAAAGACCACCAGGCAATAATGAACTGGCATGTGAGATAGCTCAACTCTGTATGTTCTTTTCTGAAAATCACCCACCTGCTTATCTATAGATTAAGAACTATAAAGAGTAATAAAAAAAATTAGCAGGCCAACCCTGCCAAGGGATTGGAACTATGAGGAACGTGTTTTTGTAAGAAAGAGTTTTGTCTTTAGATTGCAAAGAGAAATAACTTAAAAGAATTTGGGGCAAATTATTAGCTTGAAAATGGCATGTCATTTTAAAGAGAAAAAAATTTGTTTAGTCTTTAGATTGCAAAGAGAAATAACTTAAAAGAATTTGGGGAAAATTATTAGCTTGAAAATGGCATATCATTTTAATGAGAAAAAAATTTTTGAAGAGCATTTCTGTATCATTGGATGAACCAGTTATGGACAGTTATAGTGTTTTGCATAAACACAGGATTTTTTGTATGTCTTTCTTAGCTTATTCTAAGAGGTGGTACTTTTGGTGTTCATTTTTGGTTCATTTATCTTCAACTTTGCTACAGGTATTCTATTATTATTGTCCATGAAGAACCCTTGTGGAAATCCAAGGCATGTTTAGCACTTCAAAATCAATTAGTTTCTTAGAAAATGAAGGCAAGCAATGATGACAAGGCCATGTTAACCTCATTCTCTTCACCTCTCTAAGCCAGACTTTCCTCTCTCTTACTGAGATGATCTGTCACTATAATTAAATAAAACTTTAAAAAGAAAAATATTTTAGGTAACTTTTTTTTCTGGTACATCTCTTCCTAGCAGTCATCAAGAACACTCTGGTTGCAAATATTCAGAACCAATCATTTTTGTGTATTTATTAAATATTTTTAATTTTGTATTATGAAAAGTGTTTTTAAAGGATTCTAAGATTTTTTTCTTTCTTGGTCTTCATTAAACTTGCTACTTTTCTCATGCTTTTCATATTCTGTGATTTCCTGTAATGCAAATGTTACTCTAAATTTTTCACTCAAAAACTAATGGTAATGTTTGTTTATACTTACTAAAAGCCTGCTTTTTAATGGTGTAAGACCCCATTTAAAAAACTAATGATTTGATATAGTCTTCAAACTATTTTTATTTCTAAATGCCTTTTGGTTATTCAAAGGATTCAAAACTAAACTCTTCTGAACTAATGTTTAAAATGTTCAACACAATCATATGAATGGACTTCATTTTCTATTACTGTAATTTAAATAACTTTGAGTTTCCAATAGGGAAAATAAGAGGTGTTTTCTTCTTATAATGTTCATTTGACATGTCAACACTTTCTTTTCTGTTGTTGTTGTTTTTTGTTTTTACAGATTCGCTTCAAGCTCAGCTTATCAATATGGGTGTTATTCCTACCTTAGTGAAATTACTGGGCATCCACTGCCAAAATGCAGCTCTTACAGAAATGTGTCTTGTTGCATTTGGTAATTTAGCAGAACTTGGTAAGTCTTAGTCATGAACCACAAATGTAATTAACTTATTAATGTGCTTACAATAAATTTTTCTGAGATATTAAGAAGCTAGAAATCCATTTAGATTGTATTAGTTTATTTTTTGAAGCATTTGAGATATTTCCATCAATATTTTAAAAAGTAAATCCAATTAGATCTTACGATTGCATTGTTTATAATGAGAGCGTTTTATTTCCCTAATAATTAATTTTACATATTAATGTTTAAAGCTCACATTGTACATTATGTAACAGAGTTGAATATTTACAGTTGTCTCCACTTGACTTTAATCTTTTTACATGAGGGATGGCAATTGTATGTCGACGGGTAAAAATAAGATTGAAATGTATTGCATAGTGGCTTGTGCCTGTAGTTCCAGCACTTCGGAAGGCCGAGGTGGGTGGATTGCTTGAGCTCAGGAATTCGAGACCAGTCTGGGCCCATCTTTACAAAAAAATACAAAAATTAGCTGGGTGTGGTGGCTGGTGCCAGTAGTCCTAGCTACTCAGGAGACCGAGGCAGGAGGATCACTTGAGCCCAGGAGGCAGAGGTTGCAGTGATCCGAGATCATGCCACTGCACTCCAGCCTGGGTGGCAGAGCCAGACCCTGTCTCAAGAAAAAAAAAAGAAATTTATTACATTTCATATAAATTGCATTTTTCTCAGGTAAAGAGGAATCTGTTAGACTAAGGTTCTTCATCCTCTTTTCATGAAATCTCAAAACATGGCAGAGGACTTTTTTCTATGAATATATGTGTTATAGTATTAGAAAACAAAATCTGTGGAATCCTTGAAATTCAGAAGGCAAACAAAACCAGACCAATGCTGGAAACACATCCTAGTCATAACACAGAGGAGGAGGATGGCCTCAGCACCTCCACCTCTTCATTTTTCTCTTTGTTATGGATTACCCTTTCTCCTTCCCCACGCCCCCACCTTCTTATCTTCCTTCACAACCCACAATCATGTTAATAATAAATTATTATGGGCATAGTGAAATGAAATGGTGTTTTGTCATAGCTAAATACCGTAGTTACAACAAACAAATATATCAATTCTGTTACGTACCACATTCTATAAATAAAAGCACGAAGTCACTAATCTTGGTTTTTCTAACTAACTGAAAGCTCATCTTGATTTTAACATTTTACTTTTATTTTGTCTTCCAAGCAAAGGGAATAGAAATTATTAAAGTTATTTAGTAAAAGTCATTCTTACTCAATGGGTCATATCCCAGTATTTGTGAATGTTTCTCATCTTCTCTCTTCATCTGCTTTTTCTTTTTTATACTAGCCTAATTAACACATTTTTTCTGTCATTCAAGTGAGACCAAGAATAAAAGTACATTCATTTAGTATTTGACAAAGTTATTCTTTTCCGTGATTAAAATGGAATGTAGGAGTTTGTGTTCAGTATGGTTGGCAGAAATAAAACAGAAATTGTGTTATAATCCGATACTGAAAGTGTAACAGAAACATGATTGGTTCAAATCTTTCTTCACTTGCCTTCGGTTTTATGAAAATCAAAGAGTGCAGGTACTTTGCTGTTACATTTTAATGTTCAGCAGTTTCTAGAACAGCACTGTCCAATACAGTAGCTACCAGCCATGTGGCTTAATGGGCATTGAAATATGAAGTCTCAATTGAGATGTGTTCAGTATAAAATACACAATCGATTTCAAACACTATATATGAAAAATATAAAATCTCATCAATATTTCATATGTTGATTGCATGTTGACATGATAATTTGAATATATTGGGTGGAATAAAATATTAAAATGTTTACTTTTTAACTTTTTTAGCACATCTTACTAGAAAATCTAAAATTATATATATGGTTCCATTTTTGGCTCTCATTATATTTCTGTTGGACAGTGGTGCTCTAGAAAATGAAGTGCAACAGAATCATCCTTCACCCTGTTAAGGCCCTCCCTTTTGAAGTTTTAGGAGAGTACATAGAAGAAAGCAAAGATTAATGAAATTTATCTCATCTAACTTTAAGGAAAAGTCAGTACAAAGTAAGGAAATTACAATAATCCTTGGATAGGCTGTGCTGAATAAGAACTTATATAATTGTAGTTGTTTGCTGAGGAGTATTTCATCCCTTTATGGTTTTGTGTCTAAATCTTGTAAATGCTTCAACATTAGGAACTGTGCAGAACTCCTGCTTGACCTCGTGAGAGGAGAGTTGTTTGTTACCCCAAGAAATAGTCATCATCCACTTCTCAAATGAGAGTCAAGGAAAAGTATTAGTCATTATTACCACCTCTTATGAAAAGAGCATAACAAGAACTGTGGTAATGGAAGAGGGTGGGCTTTGAGTTCAGTCACAGGAGTTACAGGAGTCTTTTTTTTTAAACTTTAAGAAACTTATTCCATGTAGTATGTCCATATAAGGAGTCTTATATTTGACAGTAAAAGAAGATCCTGGATCTGTATCAAACCTTACTCACCTTTACAGCACCCGTATGAAGTAAACTGGGCCTAATCCTTACAGTTAACCCAACCCTGTGATTTATTTAGTAATACTAATTTAGGATCATACATACAGTCAAGAGCTTCTGTGAGAGGAAGATTCATTTATCTAAGTTACGAACACATGAATATTGAAGTATTTTAGAGTTCTAAGACAAATAACTTACATATTTGAACCCAAATACTTCAATATGTAAATATTGGTATAACTCTTGCTGTGTGTTTAAGACATTATAATAATATAAATATATTAACATTTCTCCAAAAGTGCCTTGCATAAACCCAGATTCCAAATTGTTCATGTTAGGGCAATAGTTTTCAAACTTTTTGACTATGGCCCATAATAAGAAATACATCTTCTTATCACCACTTATTGTATTACACACCTGAAACTAAACAATACTTATTATCCTTAACATATTCAGTGTACTCTGATCCTAAACTGATCACATGACTTAGTGGATCTCTGTCTGGCTTTTGAAAAATACAGCATTATAGGATTTCTATTATTCATAAATCGTTTGGAAAGCAGTCTTTTGTATTAGAGAAAAATAATTCTTGATGTACAGTCTTTTTAAAAGAGAACTTGAATTCTCACACAAAGCATCTTTAAGTGATGATAGTTCAAATAGTTTAATTTCTGATTTTAGTATCTATAGTTATTTTTACTCTGTATATAATAGGCATAGCTTGTCTCACAAGTTTAATTAAAACATTTGGTTTATTCAACTTTTAAAAGTCATTAGGCAATTAAAAATTTTAATGGATATGTCAGAAATTCTCAGTGATTATGTTTGCTTTGCTGAGTATTTATAAAAGTTTTTCTTACATAATAAATATATACTTGCTAACTGATGTTTTAAAGTTTCCATAATGTATACCATGCCAGCCTGTGCTTTCTCACTAAGCAGTGTTTTTACTGAGCCCTGTGAACTCCAGAGATACCTGCAAAAGTATTGTTGGAAGAGTCAAAGGCAGGGAATGGTTTAATATTTAATCCAGTCATTTTATCATTTGGGAAAAAAGTGAAAGGTTTTTCAAAAGCTAAAACCCCAGAAATAAGCAGAAGTATTTGCCCTATAGCTCTGTCGGTCAACTCTGTTAACCAACCCTTTTTAAACATAGATACTCTTTAGGATAGCCAAAGTTATCAACCATCCACCTCTTACACTTTCCAGTCTGTGCGTCTTTTGAGTATCTCAATGGATAGTGCTTGCCACATATTATTAAATGAATAATAATATGAATGACCCAATCAATACTGTAATATCAGTGACATTTGGGAAATGGGAGTGTATGAATCCATTTGCACTACCATAAAGGAATGCCCAAGACTGGGTAATTTATAAAGAAAAGAGGTTTAATTGGCTCATGGTTCTGCAGGGTGTACAGGAAGTGTGGTGCCTGCATCTGCTTCTGGTGAGGGACTCAGGAAGCTTACAATCATGGCAGAAGGTGAAGAGGGAGCAGGCGTGTCACATGGTGAGACAGGGAGCGAGAGAGAGAGACAAAGGGGAGGTCACAGACTCTTAAACAACCAGATCTCATATGAACTAACTCACTTATCACCAAGGGGATGGTACTAACCATTCATGAGGGACCTGCCCCCATTATCTAATTACCTCCTACCTGGCCTCACCTCCAATATTGGAAATTACATTTCAACATGAGATTTGGAAGGGACAAACAGCCAAACCACATCAGGGAGTTTTCATTGGACAAATAAGGAAAAATAATATGAGGACAAAAGCAGAGCACTGTATACTGAGGGAGCCCTGGCCTGGTAGGAGAGAAAAGAGGTAAGTAAAGAGTTGCAAAGACAACCTTGTCTACCTTGCTGATTTCTCTGGTATACAGGGAAAATAAGCGATTGAAAACAGTTTGATACAAGTTGCTGTGCTAAGATAGCAGATTTGTTTGAGAGGCTGCGTAGACCACCTCTATTCAGCCTAGTCTCCCCCAGTCTATGTTAAAAGATAAATATGCAGCTAATTTAGTTCAGCCCAGGTTCATACTATAATTTCAGTGGTTACTGCCCTACTCCATTTGGAGGAAGAAAGGATAAGAGAAAAATATGTGTATCTAAGACTTCTCGAGTTTATATAATGAGTCTGTTATGCCCATGTAATAGCTAGGTTGTATACATCAACACGGGAGTGGAACATGTATGCACCAGAATAATGTTTCTCCTTTCAGAGTGAGCTTTCTTGCCTGTTAACAAGTAATGTATTTTTATTGACTCGTGTAAATATCAAGTGTTTAAAATTCATGTCACATACTTCTGAATGACATATTACTAAATGCTACAGTTACTTTTTGTCAAAATGTTTTTAATAAAAGTGTTAAATAACAAATTTGTGTATTTTTGCTGACTAGTGATGAGATGTAATAGCTTAAAGATGAAATGGAAATAATTTAACAAGCGCAATCTATTTCAGAATTGGGACAGAAAGGAAAATACAGCTCTGCTTTAATAAGTTTCATAAATTTTACAGGATTAAAGATGTTTTCATTTTTTCCCTAATAATGAAAAAAAGATTGTTTTCCTCCTGATTGTTATTTAGGCACAATAATATTAAAGAGAAATTGGCCTTTAACCCAACACTCTTTAATATAACCATGGAATTTTTTTTTGTTCTCTTCGAGTCCCAATGAATGTGTTTACATAATTTTTCATACTTAAAATCATAGCATGAATATGGTTTTAAAGTATGCATTCTTATTTAACATGGCATAAACAGAATGAGACTTTGCCTCTTTTAAAATTTTAGTTGGAAACTAACTAAAACCCTTCAGTAAAGAGATTTCTTCTTAAAGGCTTAAGACCTCAAGAATTGGGAGCCCAAGGCAGGAAGATTGATTGCAGCAGGAATTTCAAGACCAGCCTGCGTAACATAGTGAGACCTCCCCCCGACCCACTCTCTAAAAACAAAAAGCAAACAAATAAGAACAATCTCAAGGGAAGGGAATAAAAAAGAAAAGCAGGAGAGAGGATTGTACGAGAATATTTTGGGACCTGGGAAGAAAGGCAATAACTTACATAGCAAACCTTTGACATCTGAATCCTGGATAAGAAACCAAGAACTAACCAGTTTGCATTTCACAGTCTTCAAAAGGCTTGGGATTTGATGGCATCAAGATTTCTAGACCCTCTTTCCCATTTCACACCTTGTGATGACTACCCGTTGCCTATCCAAGGAGAATGCTATGCTTCTTGTCAGGATGGACGAAAAAGAGGGTTTCTTGATGGAGGATATCACACTAAATTGAAGTAAAAGGTACCACAGTACCAATCCATAAACAGATTAAGTGAAATCTGAATGCCGAGAACCACAGTTTTATTGCCCCATTTGTCTCCCAGAACGTAGACTTCAAGTTATTTATATTGAGGGTTCTCTACAAAAGGCCAGCAGATTACCCTATAGGGAATCTTGCAGTCAACAAGACTACTCGTACTCATAGCTCCTAATCCGTTTATTATTATTATTATTTTTAGTTCCTAACTTCATCAATGGCAGACAGCTCAAGAGGTGAGGGCAATCTCTAACATGGAAGATAAATAGAGAAAAGCAACAGTACACTTTTCTTAAGGAGAACAGAAAAGAGCTTGAGCATTAAGAATAATTGCTAAGATGAAAGACAAAAATTGGAGAAATAGTTGTACGAGTAAAGGAAAAAAAAAGGAGATAGAAAATAAAAGAGAAAATATAAGAAGATCAGACCAAGAGTATTAGAAAAGTTAACAGAGAGGAGGAAATTGCCAAATAAGTATCACAGAACTGAAATACAAAATTTCCTGCATTGCAAATATCTGTCAAATAAATGTCCTAAGGAATGAAAATACACCCAGACCATAGCGCATCAATGTGAAATTTTACAATGCTGAGGACAAAGAACATCTTACAAGCTTCTAGAGAGGATGGGGGAAGTAAAGTTGAATACAAAAGATCATGAGTCCGTGGACATATGTCTCAAAACAACTTTGGCAGCCAGAAGAAAATGCAATGTTGCCTTCAAAATTTTTAGGGAAGCCAGATCAATTAGGCAAGGAAGAAATAAAGGGTGTCAAAGTTGGAAAGGAAGAAGTCAAATTGTGCCTGCAAACATGATCTTATATCAAGAAAAACCTACAGACTCCACCAAAAACCTCTTAGAACCAAAAAATGAATTCAGTAATGTTGCAGGATACAAAATCAACATGCAAAAATCAGTAGCATTTCTACACACTAACAGTAAACTAGCTGAAAAAGAGATCAAGAAGGCAATCCTATTTACAATAGCTATAAAACATATAGGAATAAACTTAACCAAGGAGGTGAAAGACCTACAAGGAAAACTACAAAACACTGATGAGGGAAACTGAAGAGAATACCAGCAACTAGAAGGACATCCCATGCTTATGGATTGGAAGAGTTAATATTGTTAAAATGGTCATACTATTCAAAGCAATCTGCAGATTCAATGCAATCCCTGTCAAAATACCAATGACTTTTTTTTTTTGTGGAGATAGAAAAAAGTAGCTTAAAGTTTTCATGGAACCACGTGTAAAACCCAAACTATAAAACTAGTAGGCAAAAACAAAAGAGAAATGCTTCAGGACATTGGTCCAAGAAATGTTTATGAATAAGACGTCAGAGCACAGGCAACGAAAGCAAAAATAAACAGGATCATATCAAATGAAAAAGCTTTTGCAAAGCACAGAAAACAACAGTGAAAAGAGAGGCTACAGAATGGGAGAAAATATTTGCAAATTATTCATCCAACTGGGGATTTATTCCAGAATATCCAAGGAACTCAAACATCTCAACAGCAGGGTCTCACTCTGTCACACAGGCTAGAGTGCAGTGGCCACCTTAGCCTCCCAAGTAGCTGGGACTACAGGCGTGCACCATCATGCCCCATTTGTTTTTGTATTTTTTGTAGAGACAGGGTTTTACCATGCTTCCCAGGCTGGTCTTGAACTCCTGGGCTCAAGCAGTCCACCTGCCTTAGCTTCCCAAAATGCTGGGACTATAGGCGTGAACCACTGTGTCTGCCCCAGTCCCATTTTTAAAATGGGCAAATTATCTGAACAGATACATCTCAAAAGAAGATACAAAAATGGCTAACCAATGTATGATAAAATGTTCAGTATCACTAATCTTCAGGGAAATGCAAATCGAAACCACAATGACATATTATCTCACCCCAGTTAGGATGGCTATTATTAAAAAGACAAAAGTTAAAAAATCATGGTGAGGATATGGAGAAAAAAGAACTCACACTGGGAGTGTCAACTGGCACAGCCACTAGGGAGGTTCCTCAAAAACCATAAATAGGCCAGATGTGGTGGCTCACACCTGTAATCCCAACACTTTGGGAGGCTGAAGCAGGAGGATCACTTGATGCCAGGAGTTTGAGACCAGCCTGGGTGACATAGGGAAACCATCTCTGCAAAAAATTTAAAAATTAGCCCGGCATGGTGGCACAGGTGTATAGTCCCAGCTACTTGGGAAGCTGGGGTGGGAGGATCGCTTCAGCACAGGATGTTGAGTCAGGTTGCAGTGAGCCATGATCACACCACTGCACTCCAGCTTGGGTGACAGAGCAAGACTCCATCTCAGTTTAAAAAACACACAAATAGAACTACTATATGATCCAGCTGTCTCCTTACTGGGTATTTATCAAAAGGAAAGGAAGTCAGTATTGAAGAAACATTACACACCCATGTTTACTGCAGCACTGTTCACAATAGATATGGGATCAACCTAGATCCCTAAATACATGAAGAGGTAAAATGTGATGTGTATATATATATATATATACACACACACACACACACACACACACACACACACAATGGAATACTATTCAGCCACCAAAAAGAATGAAATCCTGTTTTCTTGCAACAACATGGATGGAACTGGAAGACATTATGTTAAGTGAAATAAACCAGGAATAGAAAGTTAAACACTGTATGTTCTCACACATGTGGAAGCTTAAAGTTGATTTTATAGAAGTAAAAAAAAAACAAAAACAGGATACTAGAGGTTGGGAAAGGTAGCAGGAAGAGGGATAATAGGGAAAGATTAGATACAGAAGATACAAAATTACAGCTAGATAGGAGGAGTAAGCTTTAGTGTTCTGTACCACTGTAGGATAACTATCGCTAACAATAATATATTACATAGTTTCAGATAGGTAGGGGGAGGATATTGAATGTTTCCAACACAAAGTACTTGAGATGATGAATAAGCTAATTACCCTGATCTGCTTACTATTCATTATATGTAACATCACAGTGTACCCCATATACAATTATTATTTGTCAAATAATTAAACTTTTTTATTTTTTGAGGGAAAATGACTTGCAACATAGAATCCTATACTCTGTCATACTATCAGTTAAGTGTGAGATTATAATAAGGATATTGTCACACATGAACATCTCAGAAAATTTCCTAAATACTTTATCTCTGGAAGCCACTGGAAGTTGGGTTCCACCAAAACAAGGGATTTAAATGAAGAAAAACTACATAGGAGCTGAAAACGAAATCCAACAAGAATCCCAAGTATTACAGTGATGTTATCGTCCCATGTGGCATGCTTTCAAGGAGCAACCAATCCAGTTTGGGTTAGGTCAAAAAACTGGTGGGATGGTGCTTAGGAGAGTTCTTACAGGAAATGAAATTGATTAATATCTAAAGTGAATGCATTAAGATTAGACAACTGCTGGAGTGTTTGGAGTTGCATTAATAACAAGCACATAGCTAAGCAAATGAGGAAAACATTATTCCAGGAAAAATGAATTAGTGTATTACTGAAAGACAACTAGTGATATAAACAAAATTACATATAATTAGAAAGATGGAGAGTATGGTGAACACAGGAAAGAAAGAAAACTAGTGTTTCATCTTTCATAGTAGAAATTTGATCAGAAATGCCAATTAAATAAACTAGCAGTACAAATATGTAGTTTAGATAATACGTAAGTAAACAGTATGAAGTAGCTAAAAGAGCTTTATGTATTTGTGAGGAAGAAGAAATGGAGGAGAGGAAACTGGAGTCTGCTGATAATAATAGTATTAGGCTAACTCTTTACATTCATAGCGTTTTAATAAAAATAAAACCTTAGTAAATGAGGCTTCTTGCCAAAGGCCTGTTGAGGATCTATGGCACTTAATTGATAGATATGATGTCCAAATTATACTTCATGCTGTCTTTTCACTCTGTTCACCTGCAGGTTAAGTACAGATTTTGTTCTATAATTCCTATATTAATAATGGTGCATAATTTCCTTGTACTGGCAAACAGATCCTGAGTTACATAGCAACAATGATTTGGTTTCCTTTTATTAAGTGTTTGGAGGAAAAGAATGTGGATTGGAAGGAATAGAGTACCAACACTATTATTTTAAAGAAGAGTAAGAACATGTAACTAGATGAATGATGATGTCTATATACTTTACCTATGATTTTATGTTTTTGAAATCCATCTCACGTGGACAATTCTCTGAAGCAGAGGGATAACCAAAAAAGTTCCAGGGATAAATCATCTCTACTTATTTTTTATTTATTTTTTTTCTTTTTGGGACAGAGTCTCACTGTGTCACCCAGACTGGAGTGCAGTGGCATGATCTCTGCTCACTGCACCTCTGCCTCTCAGGTTTAAGTGATTGTTGTGCCTCAGCCTCCTGAGTAGCTGGGACTATAGGTGCATGCCATCACGCCCGGCTAATTTTTGTATTTTTAGTAGAGACAGAGTTTTGCCATGTTGGCCAGGCTGGTCTCAAACTCCTGGGCTCAAGGGATCTGCCCACCCCAGACTCCAGAAGTGTTGGGATTGCAGGGATGAGCCACCATGCCCGGCCTCATCTCTAAATGAAACCTCCTCTTTGGTTGGAGTGTGCTGACATTTGCTGAATGTGGTCTCAGAGGGTTTCAGTATCTTATTGGAAAAGACACCCTACCCTTACTTTTTTTCCCCCTTGGCATGTGAAGTAAGAGCTAAAGCCGTAGTTTTTTGTTACATTAAAGAATCATACTTAAAGTCTTGGAGTGGATTTTTATCATTTTGGAATAGATCCGTTGACAGTGTGCACCAAAGCAGTGTAATGAAATGTTGATCAAAACTGTATTTAACCATATTAATGTGTGTCTCTCCTGTTAAATTTGCAATATTTCTTACTTGATAGTAACGCAAGAGATTTACCAGAGACTAGCGAGCAGAATGTAACCCTGATAATTCATTTACATGTTCATTTACTCATAAATAACTTCATTTTGGACACCTGCTTTATACCAGGGACTATGCTGTGCACTATGTTTCTGGTGGTTGAAGCAGTATGTACTGCCCTTGCCCTCAAGGAGCTTATAGTTTAGTGTGTAAGATGGACATTTATTTTAAAATAGTTTGCAAATAAACTAACATAATTACAAGTTATGATAATTGCTAGTATGAGAAAGTAATAGAGTAAGGTAAGGGATTAAATTAGAAGCATCAACTCTAGGTGGGAAAGAGCATTTTCAGACAATCAGTATTTTCAAAATGTCTACCTCCTACATACACATTATACAGTAGCTTTCTCACGACACTGCTGGAGGATGCTGCCATCAAAACAAAACAGATGAAAGAGAAAAGGCATAGATAACAGGGTATCTAGTACAGGAAGGAGAGATAATGATAAAGATAACCCAGGAGGCCAGCTGTGCTACCAGAGAGACCAGTGTATATTAGATTAGGTCAGAATTCACTGAAAGAAACTTGTAGAAAAATTAATAGGATACTTAATGCAACCAAAGACATTGAGAGGAGAATTGGAGAGAAATGGAATGGATTTGGGTTGGATTTTGGAGGTAGATTGACAGACCTTGGTGATTTATTAGATGTGGAAGTTGAGTGATAATAAATGAGCAATGACTCCTAGATTTCTGCCTGTGCAGATAGACAGAGTGTTCATATACTGAGTTGAGGAACCCTGGAGGAGGAAGATTTCACAGTATGTCAAAAGCCCCTTTTTGGTATTGAGTTTAGAATGCTAGAGAGATACTCAAGTAGAGGTGTCAAATGGGCAGTTAAATAGCCTGATGTCCAGAAGAGGGTTATGAATATTTATGTTGTATAAATATCAACACAGAGATGCTGTTTGGTGCTATGGAAGAGCATTGGATAGCCTCAGGTGAGAATAAGGACTGAGAAGGTAAAGCAAAGGATGAATCCTAAGGAACTAGAATTTATACAGGTCTTGTGGAAAAGGAGGAACAATTATAGGAGATTGCTAAGTGTAGAGGCAGGTAGGCCAAAACTAGTAGATTTAGTAATGCATGTGAGTTGAGAGAGTAGAGGCAGTGTATGTAAACAATGTTATCAGAAACTTATTTGTAAAAGCAAAAATGAGATTGAATGGTAGTTGATAGAGGTGAACTAGGGGGAGGATGTTTGTTTTTAATATTGTTTTATGTGAGAAATACCAAAGTATATATAAATGCTGATCAATGGTGAGGCTGTAGGAGAGGTTGGAGATGCTGAGAGGCAGGAATGAATGAAACCCCAATTACTCATGCAGAATTAGTCTTCAATAGTAGATATGTCAGGACCAGTGTAGAAAACATTCCACTTTAATGATACTAAAGATAAGTCACCTTTAATTCATCCATATAGAATATGTTATGAGAAATTTTTCTTTGACTAAAATCCTTAAAACTATGAATTTATGACTTAGTAATTTTATTGTTGCTGTGGTTACTAGAGAACCTTTTTTTATAGCTCAAATATAATTGGGTCAGAACATTTTCTCTAAAGCCTTAGATATTTTTCCTTTTCAGGGACATTAAAAATGGATTTGATTGTTCCCATATTTAAAGAGTATTTGTATTTATCAGTAATGGTACAAAATAACTAAGTATTGAAAGTATTAGAAAACAGTTTCTGGACTTTATTTGGTTTAAGTTTTTCTTTTTTATTTTACAGAGTCAAGTAAAGAACAGTTTGCCAGTACAAACATTGCTGAAGAGCTAGTAAAACTCTTCAAGAAACAAATAGAACATGATAAGAGAGAAATGATTTTTGAAGTTCTTGCTCCATTGGCAGAAAATGGTGAGAAACTTAAATGCACCTTTGGATTTTTGATCATGTATGCTTTAAGCTTTTTTCCTAATATTATTTAATTGCCAGCCATTTGACTCAAAACCATTCTTTATTAGTGATATGTTTTATTTTGCATATCTCTAACTTTAGCTATGTTATCTACTCCATAGCTATATCTACATTGGCCAAAGCAACTTTCCAGGTTCCTTTGATTTTAAAATCTTAGAAAAGATACTTCTGTAGCTAACACATTCTTGTGCCATTCTGGAAAAGGCAGCTGAGAGGCTGAGCTCTGCTTCTATACACTTGTAAGGCAAAGGGGATAAAAGTTGGAGTCTCAGGCCTGCCAACAGTGAAGATACTGGTTAATCACTCCCTTCTTTGGGCATAAAAATCTTAAGAGATGCATCATAGAAATAAGAATGAATCAGAAGAAACAAACTATTCCATATTAGTAATTTTTCAAATATAATGTCTAACACGTACTCAAAGAGGATCAGATATTAATACATAAGACAAAACACACTGTAAGCAAGAGTAGGCAGCAAATCTTCAGATACTGGAATTATTAGACACTCATTCAAAACAGGTGTGCTTATTGTGTTCAAAGAGGTAAAAGCAAGCTTAAATAATTCAGAAGGAAACTAAAAACTATTTTTAAAAAGTGGCATAGCAGATTTAAGAATGAAATAAATGGAAATTTCTGAATTGAAAAATACAACCAAAATTAAGAATTCAGTGGGTGGTTTAATAGCAGATTTAATAGATACTGTTGAATTAAAGAACCAGTGAACTGGAAAACGGGTTGGAAAGAAATCCAATATGAACTAAAAGGAAAGAAGAACCCATTTACATAAAAGAGAATAAGAGGTCAGAGGAAAAAATGAGACATTCTCATATGCAGTTTTTGGAGTCCCAAAAGGAGAGTAGAGAAGGTGGGGAGGGGAGTGTGCAGAGGCAATATTTGAAGAAATTTTGGCAGAGAATTTATCAGAAATTATGAAAAATGCAAAGATCCAGGAAGCCCTTTGAACCCAAAATATGATAAACAAAAGTCCACATCTAGTTGCCTCATACTGAAAATGTAGAAAACCAATGACCAAAATCATTATCTTCAAAGTAACAACAGTTTGGCTGACAGCTACCTTCTCAGCAGCAACAATGAAAGCCAGATGTTATAAATGTGGTTTGTCAGAAGGAAAATGATATAGATGCAGGGGAGAATAAAGACCAAAAAAACCGGTAGATATGTAGGTAAATCTTATAAACATTGAATATATTATTTTAAAAAAACTTATTGTGAAGTTTACAATGTACATTTATATGATTTAAAATATACCACAAACTGAGCATATAAATAAGAAGAAAGGTAAAAGGAGTTAGAGTCCTAAGACACTTGTGTTGTCTGGAAGACTCTGGTTATTTAGTCACTTTTAACTTTTAAGGTGACTACTAAAGTAATTTTTAAAAATGATGTATAGCTGCAGAACAAATGGAAGGGACTTATGGAAAGGTTTTTTAATACCCTAGTAATGCAAAACAAGAAAAAAGAGGAAAGAAAAAGGAACACGAATCATAGAGGACAAATGAAGCATAAATACAGTTTTAAGACACAGTATTTCAGTAATTACGTTAAATGTGGCCTAAATGCTCTAATTAAAAGACCATTTGTCACTTGTGTTTTAAAATAAATAACTATACTACTTAAGCAATACTTATTAAATATGAGATTTAAAAGATTGAGAATAATAGGGTAGAAAAAATATACCAGTGAAACCTAAGGAAGGCTGGGGTAGTTATGTTAATATCAAGTAAAATAGATTTTAAGATGAAAAGACTTGCTAGAGATAAAGAGGGTGACTTTAGTAATAAAAGGTCCAATTTACCTAGAAAAACAATAACCGTTATACATTATCCCAAAACATACGGAGCAAAAACATTCAGAACTATGAAGAGAAACAGACAAATCCACAAATATTGTGAGAAATTTTAATACCTCTTTCAATAATTTAAGATAGAAGAATAAGGTTATAGAAAATTTGAAAATGATTAAGACAATTGATTTAATGGACCTATTTTAGAACACTTCAACTACAGAGCTCTTTCAAGTACATATGAAACATTTAAGAACATGTATACTTGTCATGAAAGAAAGAAATTTCAAAAGATTGCTATCATACAAAGTATTTCTTTGACCTAAGTGAGTTGTCTAGTAACCAATTATAAAAAGAAAACCAGGAAATCACTGTATGTTTACATGGTAAGAAATATACTTCCAATACCTCAGAGGTCAAAAAAGAATTGTAATGGAAATTAGAAATTTTTCTAGTAGTGAAAATGAAAATGCTATATCTCAGATCTTACGTGTTACAAGTAAAGCCCTATTCAGAGGGAAATTTTTTGCTCTAAATGCTTATATTAGAAAAGGAAAAGAACTAAAATCAATGAGCCCAGTATTCATCTCAGGAATTTAGGGGAAAGAAAATATAAACCCAAAAAACCACAAGGTAATTTTTCAACCCTCACCTTCCAATTTGTGTGAATATGCTCATAGTAGTCTCTGATAATCTTTTGTATTTCTGTGGTAGCAGCTATAATGTCACCTTTATTGTTTCTGATTGTACTTATTTGAATCTTCTCTCTTTTTTTTGTTAATCTAGCTAGTAGTCTATTAATTTTATTAATCTGCACTTGTACTCCCTAAATCTACAAAAAAAATTTTTTAAGTAGTTAACTGGAATAAAATACAACAATGTTAACAAAATCCATGAGTAATATATATTCTTTTAAAAAGCAGAAGAAAAGATAGGGTATCAACCTAAGTGTCCATCAGTGGATGAGTGGATAAAGAAAATGGGGTGTGTATACACACACACACACATAACATGGAATACTACTCAGCTATAAAAAAGAATGAAATAATGTCTTTTGCAGCAACTTAAATGGAACTAGAGGGCATTAATTCTAAGTGAAGTAACCAAATGCCACCTATTCTCACAAGTGGGAGCTACGCTCTGTGTACACAAAGGCATAGAGAGTGGATAGAATGGACTTTGGAGACAGAGGGAGGGAGTGAGATGAGGGAGTGAGGGGTAAAAAACTACTTATTAGGTACAGTGTACACTATTCAGATGACAGATGCCCTAAAATCCTAGACTTTGCCACTATACAATTCATCCATGTAACCAAAAACCACTTGTACCACTAAAGCTACTGAAATTTTAAAAAAATAATAATAAGCAGAAGGAAGGAAATGTAAAGAGCTGAAATAAAATGGAAAACATACAGTGCAACACAAACATATAATTACTACAGTTGAGTCTGAAAAGACAGTGGAATTGGTAAACCTGTAGTGAGATTAATAATGAAAAGAGAGAGAAAGCATAATTAACCAAATTAAGAATGCAAGAGGAGGAGACCTTACCGCAGGTCTTACAGCTATTAAGAGGATATTATGAACAATTTGATGCATATATATATATATATATATATATATATATATATATTTTCCCCCCCACAAGATGGAGTCTCACTCTGTCACCCAGGCTGGAGTGCAGTGGCACCATCTCGGCTCACTGCAGCCTCCACCTGGGATGCAGCCTCCACCTCCAAGGTTCAAGCAATTCTCCTGCCTCGGCTTCTCAAGTAGGTGGGATTACAGGCGCCTTCCACCACGCCTGGCTAATTTTTTTATTTTTATTTTTAGTAGACACGGGGTTTCACCATGTTGCCCAGGCTGATCTCAAACTCCTGACCTCAGGTGATCCACCTGCCTTGGCCTCCCAAAATACTGGGATTACAGGCATGAGCCACCGTGCCTGGCCTGATGCCAATATATTTTAAAGTATGACTGATACAAGAATAGAAAAGCTGAGTAATCTTACCTTAAAAATTCTTCCAGACAATAGGAAAAGGAAATATACTTACCAATTTATTTTAATGAGTCTAATGAAACCTTTACACCAAATCCCAACAAAGACAATACATGAATGAAAATTAAAGGCTAGTCTCACCATGAACATAGATCCAAAATTCCTCCTAAAATTTTAGCAAATTTACTCTAGTAATATATTAAAAAATTAATCACACCAAATTGCATTTATTCTGAAAGTGTAACACAATTTAATATTTGCAATGCAACCAGTATAATTCATCACCTTAAAATATTTAAGGGGAGAAACCATGATCTTCTCAGATTTTAAAAAAAGCTTTTCATAAAATTAAGTGTTCATTCATTATTTTTAAAAACTTAGGAAAACAGGATAGGAAGGTCTTCAATCTGAAAAAGATATCTATGAGAAGGCTGAAGAAAACATCACACTCAATGGTGAAATAAAAAAGCATTTGCTTTGAGATTGGGACAAGAAGGATCATCCCCGCTTCCATTTAATATTGTATTGTAAGAAGTATCCAGTGCATTAAAGAGAATAAAAGAAAAAAAATTAAGATAAAGCAATAAAACTCTCATTCATTTATGATGTGATTATGCATATTTAATTCAAAAGAATCTATAGATCAGTTTTATAGATCTTTTTTTAAATCAGAATTTTGTTAGGTTACTGCCAAAAAAGCAAACAAGAATTTCTATATACCAAAAAAGAAAAAACAGAAAATAAAATGTGAAAAATATGTTGGATAGCCCTTTTAGCTGGAACTGCCACCTTCCAGTAATTTAACAAAATAATGAACACAAAGGGAAAGAGAAGCATCTGATATGTATTCTCTAGGCCTTTTAGAAAATACGGAGTTGTTCCTTTAGCCACATACATTCAAATCTACAGGAAAGGTGATATTGTAGACATCAGAGGAATGCATCGTGTTCAAAAAGGGAATGCCCCACAAATTTTACCATGGAAAACCAAGAGTCTACGGTGTTACCCGGCATGGTATTGGTGTTGTTGTAAACAAACAAGTTAAGGGCAAGATTGCTACCAAAATAATTAATGTGTATAATGAGCATATTAAGCACTCAAGAGCCAAGATACCTCCCCGAAACACATGAAGGAAAGATAGGAAAAGAAAAAGAAGGAAGCCAAAGAGAAATGTACCTGAGTTCAACTGAAGCAACAGCCTGTTCCACCTAGAGAAGCGCACTTTGTGAGAACAAACGGAAGGGGCCTGAGCTGCTGGAACCTCTTCCCTATGAATTCATGGCATAATAGGTGTTTTCAAGATAAAAGGCTTCTAGACTATTAAAAAGTATATAAAAAATTAATTCCAGATAGATTGACCTAAATGTGAAAGTTAAAACTTCAGAGGGTTTATCTTAAAATGTAAGCTAGGAGAATATCATCATGGCCTTGAAATACTTTTCTTAGATCACAAAAAGCTGTAATCATAAAGGAAAAAATTGAGACATTGGTTACTTTAAAAGTAAAAACTTCTGGCTAGCCTGGTGGCTCATGACTGCAATCCTAATGGCTTTGGGAGGGCAAGACGAGGATCACTTGAGACCAGGAGTTCGAGACCAGCCTGAGCAACATAGTGAGGCCTCATCTCTACCAAAAACAAATAAATAAAAGTTAAAACTCTTTTTTTAAAGACACCATTAAGAGTGAAAAGCAAAACTGGATGAGAGAATATAATTATAACATATAACTGACAGAGGGCTTGTGTATACAGTGTATAAAAACTCTTAAAAATCATTAAAAATGTGAAAAACATTTGAATAAGCACTTGACAAAAGATTTAATTTATATTAAGTCCAACAGACTTAATATAGATATGAAAATGTTCACTCTTAGGTAACACAAAATAAAACCACAATAAAATACCACTATACACCCACTGGAAAGTCTCATAAACCAACTGTTGATGAGGGTGTGGAACAGTGGGAGTGTAAATTGGTACAATTGGGAAGTACTATCTATTGAAGTTGAAGCAATAGATCCAACAATTCTGCTCTTAGAAATATACCCAGAAGCTTGGGCACATGTACACCAGGAGCTGTTACAGGAATGTTCAAAGCAGCATTATTTATAATGAAAAATTGGAAACAACCAAAATCCATTAACAGTAGAATGAGTAAATCATAGGATATTAATATAATGGAAAAATATAGAGTTATGAAAAGGAATGAAGACAGCTGTAACCATTACTGTGGATAAATCTCATAATGTTGAAAGGAAAAAGCCAACACTGAAAAATACTATTGTATGATTCAATTTATATAAAGTTAAAAACAAAAAGTAAAACTAAACTGTAGTTTTTAGGAATGATTATTTACTTGGTAAAACGATGAAAGTATAGAAGTGATTACCATAATAATCAGGATGATTTGAGACAAATGAAGGAAGGGGTTTGTTATCAGAAACAGAAATGCAGAGATAGGCTTCCTGAGTTGTTGGCAATGAATTTCTTGATCTAGGTGATAGATACATGGTTATTTGCTTTCTAATAATATATTAAACTTAACCTGGATATTTTATGCACTTCTCTGCATTTGTGGTTTTCTTTCACTCTTTAAAAAAAGTTTTAAAATACCTATATATGATGCATACATGATACATACAAGTGTACATTCATACATATGTGTGTAAACAGTGGTGATAAAGATACATGTCCTTGGACAGAATGGTTTTGGTAAATGTGCTGGGCTGTCTGCTTTGACAGAATGTCTTGCTAATCCTAATTAAGGTAGTTTAAGCCTCCTATATATTTGTTTTCAGGTATTTGATTTCAGTCAAATTGTGAGAAGAGATTATCGGTAAACTTTAATAACATTGAGACATTTAGGCTGGGCGTGATGGCTTATGCCTGTAATTCCAGCACTTTCAGAGGCCAAGGCAGAAGGATTGCTTGAGCCAGGAGTTCAAGACCAACCTGGGCAACACAGCAAGACCCTGTCTCAAAAAAAAAATTAATTAAAAATTTAAAACTACAATATTGACACATTTAAAATTTCTTAAATGTCTTAGGTCCTATTTTTTAGGGAGAAATTTGTTTTTTATCTCATTGGTGTTTTGGCAAAGTAAAAATTTTACTGTGACCTTCAGTCAATTTTATGCCATCAAATAACCTATAACTTTCCTTGCAGTATTTCAAAATAACAATGTGTTTATATTTATTACTGTTTTCCCCTCTGCCTTCACATCTGTTTTATAATTGCACAATGGATAGAATGATACCATTGAAGGCTTGTTTTAGGACTAATTCTTTGCATGTATCATCCTTGATTTTCCCAGTACACGAAGGAGAGTGATTTCAGCATTAGAAGTTGAGATTTGTATAGTTCAAGGATTTTAGTATTTTTAAGGCTTTTTCATCATAGTTTTTAATTCTAGTCACCACACATCTCTAGCCCTAGCATTCTGTAACCAAGGAAACGCCCTACTTTTAGCATGGCACAGTACAAGTATACCTTTTAAAGAAATATTCCAGGTTGAATACTCTGTGTATTCTGAGATAATATTCAAAAGAAGATCAGTGATCCTAGTGATTCAAAAAAGCCAAATTTTAACACATTAAAATTGCCTGAAAGTCTTAAGTATTTATTTTTAAAAGTCTTTATTTTTCCTAAATGATAAGCTGAAGCTGCCATTGCCATATATGGATGCATATACAGCTTAGGGAAACCAATGACTAAAATAAAATTCACTGAAAAAATAAAATTTAAATTTAAAAATTTCTGGCCAGGTACAGTGGCTCATGCCTGTAATCCTAGCACTTTGGGAGGCCAAGGCAGGAAGATTGCCTGAGGCCAGGAGTTCAAGACCAGCCTAGGCAACATAGTGAGACCCTGTCTCTACAAAAAAAGTTTAAAAATTAGCCAGGCATGGTGGCATGCACTTTTAGTCCCAGCTACTCAGGAGGCTGAGATAGGAGGATTGCTTGAGCGCAGGAGTTCAAGGATGCAGTGAGCTATGATCATACCACTGTGCTCCAGCCTGGGCAATGGAGCGAGACACTGTCTCTTAAACAAAAAATCTGTGTTGCAAATGTATTTTTCAGGTCAGTTGACTAGCATTTATCTTAAGGAGTATCAACTACACTCAAAGTATTTAGATAGGCCAGTTTAGGTTAAGATACAAAGATGAGTAAGGTGTATCTATTGGGGGAACCAGCCCCCAATATTTCAACGTATGTTCTATTTTCCCTAAGTGTCAGCCCATCTGAGAAATAGAGAAAGAGTAGAAAAAGAGGAATTCTACAGCTGGGCCTCCGGGGGTGACATCACATATCGGTAGGTCCGTGATGTCCCCTGAGCCACAAAACCAGGAAGTTTTTATTAGGGATTTCAAAAGGGGAGGGAGTGTACAGGGAGTAGGTCACAAAGATCACATGCTTTACAGGGCAATAAAGATCACAAGGCAAGGGCAAAGCAAAGATCACAAGGCAAAGGGCAAAATTAGAATTACTGATGAGGGTCTATGTTTGGCTGTGCACGTATTGTCTTGATAAACACCTTAAACAACAGAAAACAGCGTTTGAGAGCAGAGAACCGGTCTGACCTCAAACTTACCAGGGCGGGATCTTTTCCGCACCCTAATAAGCCTGAGGGTACTGCAGGAGACCAGGGCGTATTTCAGTCCTTATCTGAACCGCATAAGACAGATACTCCCAGAGCAGCCATTTATAGACCTCCCCCCATGAATGCAATTCCTTCCCCAGGGTATTATTAATATTCCTTGCTGAGAAAAGAATTCAGTGATATCTCTCCTACTTGCACATCCGTTAATAGGCTCTCTGCAAGAAGAAGAATATGGCTCTATTCTGCCTGACCCTGCAGGCAGTCAGACCTTTGGTTGTCTTCTCTTGTTCTGTAAAATCACTGTTATTCTGTTTGTTTTCAAGGTGCACTGATTTCATATTGTTCAAACACCCATGTTTTACAATCAGATTTCATATTGTTCAAGCACACATGTTCTACAATCAGTTTGTACAATAGTGATCCTGAGGTGATGTACATTCTCAGCTTACAAAGATAACAGGATTATGAGATTAAAGTAAAGACAGGCATAAGAAATTATGAGTATTATTTGGGAACTGATAAATGTCCATGAAATCTTCACAATTTATGTTTTTCTGCCACGGCTCCAGCCAGTCCCTCCATTTGGGGTCCCTGACTTCCCACAACATATATCTGCTCAGGAGATAGATGGAGACAGATATGGAGGCAAATATAAGCTCTTCAGTGAAATAAGTGTTATAGTGAAAGAATACTTAAAGATATTAGAAGTATAATAAAAAGTGTTGATGTGGGGGTGGAGTTTCCTATGAAGATCAGTTTTAAAAATGTAATTGGGATGTAAATTCTGTCTCTAAAATACCTTATGTTATGTTTAGCCATCAGAAAGGTTCAAGGTTGTTTTTTTCTTTTAACTTTTATTATGAACATTTTGAAATGTATTCAGAAATAGCATTTAGTAAACCACCATGTACCCATCACTCAAGAAAGCTTTAAATCAATGAAAACCTGAAGCCCTTTTTAAAAACACGACTTTATTTATTTATTTAATTTATTTTTATAGACAGGGTCTCACTCTGTTGCCCAGACTGGAGTGCAGTGGCACAGTCATAGCTTACTGTAACCTTGTACTCCTGGCCTCAAGCAATCTTCCTGCCTTGGCCTCCCAAAGCACTGAGATTACAAGTGTAAGCCACCATGCCCAGCCCTATTTTATAGTATTTTATAGCTTGCCCTTTAAACATGAGCATGATATCTAAAGTAATAGTGGAGTGATACTAGTTGCTTTCAGAGCTGAGTATCAATTTGTTTAGATGCTGCAAGACATCCTGAAAAATTTGGCAATTTCAAATGGAAATATGAAATAAAGTTTTTTTGTATATTTAAATGAACTGTCAAGATAGTTTACTTTGAAGATTTGAGTTTCAAAAATGTATTATCTAAATCATGCATTTTCTTAGTTGTTTTTTTGTTTTTGTTTTTGTTTTTGAGACGGAGTCTCGCTCTATTGCCCAGGCTGGAGTGCAGTGGTGCGATCTTGGCTCACTGCAAGTTCCGCCTCCCGGGTTCACACCATTCTCCTGCCTCAGCCTTCTGAGTAGCTGGGACTACAGGCGCCTGCCACTGCACCTGGCTAATTTTTTTTTGTATTTTTTAGTAGAGATGGGGTTTCATGGTGTTAGCCAGAATGGTCTCGATCTCCTGACTTTGTGATCCGCCCGTCTCGGCCTCCCAAAGTGCTGGGATTACAGGCGTGAGCCACCGCGCCCGGCCCTCTTAGTTTCTTATAATTCTTTATAATGGACTGCTTATACCAGAGCTCCTATTTTATCTCAAAGTTTGATTATTTTGTTCACATTGTTCTTTAGATGCTATTAAACTACAGCTGGTTGAAGCAGGCCTAGTAGAGTGTCTACTAGAGATTGTTCAGCAAAAAGTGGATAGTGACAAAGAAGATGATATTACGGAGCTCAAAACTGGTTCAGATCTCATGGTTTTATTACTTCTTGGAGGTGAGTTGTAATTTATGCCAGCCAAAGAATGTGGTTGTCAGATTTTTTTAAAATTTATTGTCTCTTCTGTAAATACTACCCTAGGCATTTTCTCGTATTCCTATCTCACCTGCTATTGAGGTGATGATTTTGACATCTTAAACATGCCATTGATAGAACCAGACATAATGAACCTGAAAAAGAAGTGTCTTCACTATCTTCCAATATTTGAAGAGCTGTCACATAGAAGAGATAGCTTTGGCACCAAGGGACTAAAGAAAAGCTAGATGGCTCCCTGGGACTTGGACTAGAAAAAATGCTAGACTCTATGTCTAGTATCTATTAAAAGTTTATTATAAAAAGAATCATTACTTTTCCCATTATGAATGTAACAGTTTGTGAGGTATGAGTTTCCAGTTGGATATTCACCTAAGAATATGAATTTGTTACTCCTAGTTATTTTTCTCTTGCATAACTATTCGTTTCATTTACCTCCAGATGAATCCATGCAGAAGTTATTTGAAGGAGGAAAAGGTAGTGTATTTCAAAGGGTACTCTCTTGGATTCCATCAAATAACCACCAGCTACAGCTTGCTGGAGCATTGGCAATTGCAAATTTTGCCAGAAATGGTAAGCATATTAATTCCTCCTTTGTTAGTCAAATACTCTATATTTGTTTATTTTTGCTTTGCCACCACATATACTAAAACTGGAACAGTTTAGAAGTTGTGTAATATGTGTATATGCTGCTAACTTAATTTTTCAGAAATCTGAAATACTTAGTGACATTCCTAACAAATTACATATTTTATGCAATTCAACTAAATTCTAATAGTTTAAAGATCATGAAGTGCTTCTTTTGAATACTTGGCACTTCAGAGCTTAGTAAGTTTGAATCCCATTCTAGTATACGTCTGCTTTCTTTTGCCTAGTGATTTTATTTTGGATCTAATTATCTGAGTATTCATTCTAGGATTATTGTGCCTCAACTTATATACTTTTATGCCCATAAAACTTAAGTATGAATAATCCCCTGGCTTCGTGTAGAATGTTTAATTTAGTTTAATAATGTTTCAGGGGGCGCCAGACTTCTATGTTTATGAAATCTGGCACTACTAAAACACTCAAATACAGTCTAGAAACTCATTCTTACGTTCCTCATGAAATATACTATGTCTAGGAAATACGGTTTATTTTTCTTTTTAGTTTAATCATCTTCCAGTACAAACTGTTGGTATATATTATATCATAATGGCTTACTTGCTCCATTTTTACTCCTTCTTTTTGGGAGTGACTTCCTAATTATGGAGGTAAGAGTGGCATAATATGGATAATTATTGAAACTAGGTATGGGGTAAATAGTGGTTCATTATAATATTCTCTCTGCTTTGTAAGTGTTTGAAAAATAATTTAGGTATCAGCCATGATAGCAAAAGGTAGAGTACTATCACTGTAACATCGGGAGAACACAAGCATACATCACAATAAATGAAAAATATTGGACATTCTAACCATGTGTTTCTACTTCTGATATATTATCTGGCTCTAAACTAAAGATTTTTCTGGTAATTTTCTGATTTTAAAACTTTTATCTAGTTTAAGAATTTTTTTAATACTTCTCACTCAGTAAACAGAAAAACCTATAAATCTGATGGGAGAAAGATTTGGAATTCGTTTTATTGTATAGCTCCATTTTCCCTAATGTAGATAATAGCCAGACATCAGTATTATAAAGTATTTATAGATATTTTAAAGAGGAAGAAAAAGATGTGTGTTTTTTTTTCAGATGGAAATTGTATTCATATGGTAGACAACGGGATTGTAGAAAAACTTATGGATTTACTGGACAGACATGTAGAAGATGGAAATGTAACAGTACAGCATGCAGCACTAAGTGCCCTCAGAAACCTGGCCATTCCAGGTAAGACTTAAGAATAGAAGGCAGCTGTGTACAAAATAAAATCCATCATTTGGGGAAGCTATTTACTATATGTGATTTGTGAACCTGCTCTGATGAAGAAAATTTAAAAAAAAATTGTCTTCACATTGTTCACATTTTTTCATGCTAATAAATGGAGATCATATGTTAAATAAGTTTTGTGAGACTGTACAAGAATAATCTTTGCCTTCATTCAGATATCCTGTTACCTTTTGTGAACTCTTAGATTTTCATCATGTTTTATAGTTAAGCTTTTTTAAGTTTGAGATAGGGGTCTCACTCTGTCAGCCAGGCTAGAGTGCCGTGACGCAATCCTCGCTCACCACAGCCTCTACCTTCTGAGCTCAAGTTATCCTCCCACCTCAGCCTCCTGAGGAACAGGGACTACAGGCATGTGCCACCATGCCCAGCTGATTTTTTTTTTGTAGAAACAGGATCTCACTATGTTGCCTAGGCTGGTCTTGAACTCCTGGGCTCAAGCAGTCCACCCACCTTTGCCTCCTAAAGTGCTGGGATTACAGGTGAGAGCTACTGCACCAGGCCTTAAGCATCTTTAGTTGAGGTAGAATAATGACATCAATTAACAGAGTCCACTCAAGAATGACTTTCAGTTGTTGTTTTTCTATAAGCAGATGTACAGTTTTTTTAAAATAGCCTTAATGTGCCTTTGGAAGTCATGAAATCACAGTATTATGGAAAATACAACAAAAGATAGTTAAAACTATTCTTTTATTCTACTTTCTAAAAATAAATTTCTGATTAGATGAAATAGTACAATTACATGATGATCCAATCCATTTGAATTCATTTGGTTTACATAGGATAGTAACATTTATTAATGTCTATAACATTTATATTAACACAGTTGGATCAAAAACGGAATTGTGCTTTTTGTTGTAAGAGGGTAACATTTTCAGATTTCCTTTACAAACTACGTAAGTAAGTGTTTTGGATTGGGTCTAAAAAGCCATGATACTGTCATAAAAATTATTATATTGTCTGTTATCCGCTTATACACAAATAGGATACAGACACACACATAAACAACTGAATTCCATTCTTAAAATTGACAAAAAAGTGACAAGATTGTTTCTAAATGGAAAAATAAAACATGGATCTTAAAGATACTTAATAAACCTGTATTGAATTGAATGTTTATCAACAGGAATGCTAATACCATTTTAACCATAGTCTCTCTTTTTCTCCAGTTATAAATAAAGCAAAGATGTTATCAGCTGGGGTCACAGAGGCAGTTTTGAAATTTCTTAAATCTGAAATGCCTCCTGTTCAGTTCAAACTTCTGGGAACATTAAGAATGTTAATAGATGCACAAGGTAAAAGAAATGTTTTCCCTAACTTGCATTTTTCATGATAGTCTTAATGTGCCTCTAGTTGAAAAAGGACTTGTTTTTAGCTTTTAGGATTATGTAATCATAAAAAATAGCAAATAAAAGATTTAAAAGTTGGTTTTGGAACTTCATTTGTTAATTTTTGTGCTTGTTATAATTATTTATTTATACATATTATTTATTTATTTATTTATTTTTGAGACAGAGTCTTGTTCTGTCACCCAGGCTGGAGTGCAGTGGTGCAACCTCAGCTCACCGCAACTTCCGCCTCCTGGGTTCAAGCAATTTTCCTGCCTCAGCCTCCTGAGTAGCTAGGATTACAGGCGTGCTCCACAACTCCTGGCTAATTGTTTTGGAATTTCACTAGACATGGGGCTTGTTGCTCAGGCTGCTCTTGAACTCCTGGCCTCAAGCGATCCACCCACTTCAGCCTCCCAAAGTGCTGGGATTACAGGTGTGAGCCACCATGTCCAGCCTATAATTGACTTTAAATAGAAATTATACCATATCTCTCCTTATTAGTACTTATAGTCCTGGTTTTAGGTTGCTTTATTAATCAGTTTCGGGAGGGGGTGTTGTGTTTTGGCATTCTATACCCATTTTACCTTGGCTTTGAAATCAAATTTCATTATTGTGACAGTCAAAAATTTTTTAAATTTGTCTTCCAGACAGGGAGAGCATTTTTCTGTTTGCAGAAACAGCAGTCAGAACCACTCCTAGGAATGAGTTATGTTTATTTACTTATTTCTAAATTCTAAACCCTTTTCTATATTGATTGCATAGAGTCCTTCTAAGAACCCTGCATTATAGTCTGCCAGAGCACTAACAGACTAGCAGGCTTAACCAAAAGAGTATGAAGTCATTAGTTTTTGTATTTTCTATAAAATTTCACAGTGTTATAGAAGAAGGCAAATAGCCCATCACATAAGGAATATTTGCAGTTCTAGCTTTAATGAAATTGTTGTGCTGTGTTTTTTTAGACGTCCTTCACACTCTCAAATCTGTACGAATTATTTCAACTGATTGTCTGTTAGTGATTCATTCCTTGGTTTGCCTTCTTTCCTATAGCAGAAGCTGCTGAACAATTGGGAAAGAATGTTAAGTTAGTGGAGCGTTTGGTGGAATGGTGTGAAGCCAAAGATCATGCTGGTGTGATGGGGGAGTCAAACAGACTGCTGTCTGCCCTTATACGACACAGTAAATCAAAAGTAAGTTCCAGAGGAAACTGTTCACTAGAAAACTTCAGAGTGTCTTTTTCAGAAACCCAGCATTGTAGGTCCTAACAACTGGGATAATATTTACCTGAAAGTATTGTGAAGATTCAGTGAGATCATGTATATAATGTGCTTAGCTGGTACATGGGACATAGGAAACACTCGGTAAATGGGGGTTGCTGTTGCTGCTGCTATTGTTGTTATTACTTTTACCACCACCGTTATCAGCATCAGTGTCAAACATTTCTTTGTGCCAGGCATTGACCATGCAGGCTACTGATATTTAGAAATTAAATGGTATCTAGATAGTATATGATGTCCAGAGCTCACAGAGTTAGAAAAAAATCCATTCTTGTGGCTGTGCCGCTGTCTGGCACATGGTAGATAACCGATAAATGAACAAATGAGCTATTTTAAAGATCACAATAGTGAGTACCCTGGCCAGCAGTTCAGCAGCTGATTTAGTATCTAGATTATATGATTTTTAAATTTTTTAAATACTGTTTTCTTGCCGGGAGTGGTGGCTGACACCTGTAATCCCAGCACTTTCGGAGACTGAGGCGGGCAGATCATGAGGTCAGGAGATCAAGACCATCCTGGATAACATAGTGAAACCCCGGGTCTACTAAAAATACAAAAAAAAATTAGCTGGGCATGGTGGCAGGCACCTGTAGTCCCAGCTACTCGGGAGGCTGAGGCAGGAGAATGGCGTGAACCCGGGAGGCAGAGCTTGCAGTGAGCCGAGATTGCACCACTGCACTCCAGCCTGGGTGACAGAGCAAGACTCCATCTTAAAAAAAATAAATAAAATAAAATACTGTTTTCTTTTTATTTTTTGAGACTGAGTCTTGCTCTCTCGCTCAGGCTGGAGTACAGTGGCGCAATCTCAGCTCACTGCAACCTCCACCTCCTGGGTTCAAGCAATTCTCCTGCCTCAGCCTCCAGAGTAGCTGGGATTACAGGCAGGCGCCACCACACTCGGCTAATTTTTGTATTTTTAGTAGATATGGGGTTTCACCATGTTGGCTAGGCTGGCCTCGAACTCCTGACCTCATGATCCTCCCACCTCGGCCTCCCAAAGTGCTGGGATTACAGGCATGAGCCACCATGCCCAGCCTTTAATACTGTTTTCTAAGGTGACCCTTTCAGTCATTTCTCTTGTACAACTTCAGTAGTGATTATATATGAGGAGAAAGTTTAGAACTCAAATCCACCAGCTGTTTTCATTTATTTTTAGAACAGATAAGAAGAAGATGCCAAGAGAAAAAGCGTAAAACTAAAGCTGTTCTTGTATAAATCTCTTTCATATAAATAATTGGCTTCACCATAATAGCTGTCCCAGCTGGTTAGCCTCAGGAGTGTTCTTCTCCATCAGATGCTAAATCTTGAGAACTTTCCCTGGGGAAAAGCAGCTGTTAACTAGGACCTTCCTATTACCTGTCACACCCAGACCACCCTAAAAGCTCATACATTTTTCCTGACACAGGACCAAGCAGTATGTTGGCAAGGTGGAAGTTATCAGGAGAGAATAGCAAAATGGCTTCCTTGGTACCCCTTTCACCCCTTCTCCATCATAACTGCTCTCTTACGCCCATTTGTTCATTTAACAGTTAATATTTGAGTTCTTGCAGTGTAAATACTAAAAAACAGTGTTTCTATAAAGGAATTAACTATCTGTTGAGGGGACAGAAATAAAAACAGCTAGCTTAAGTACAGCTTTAAAGCTACATATGCTATTCGGGTGTAACAGAGGAAAGAAAGACTAACACACTGTCTGGGTAATCTGGGATGGTGCCATAGAAGGAGTGCTATTTTAGGGGTTAACTAGGAATCTCAGGAGGAAAGGGAAAGAGAATGAAGGAAAGGGCCTTTTCAGGCAAAGACAGCAGGATGTACAAAAGCACAGAGATGTAAAACAGCATAATTTTTTAAAGAAACTGCAAATAAAGCAGTATTGCTAGAACATAGAGTGTAGAAAGAGACAGTGGCCAGAGAGGTTGAAAACTGGGAATTAAGTGAATTATATACCAAGTTAAGATATATGGACTTGATTCTGTAGAGAATTCGGGAGCACTTAAAGGGTTTTAAGCAGCAAGTTGCCATTATTTGAGGGTTTTTTTGTTTTATTTTTTGTTTTTTTGTTTTTTCGGGGTTTTTTGAGACAGAGTTTCGCTCTTGTTGCCCGGGCTGGAATGCAATGGTGCGATCTCCACTCACTGTAACCTCCGCCTCCCGGGATCAAGTGATTCTCCTGCCTCAGCCTCCTGAGTAGCTAGGATCACAGGCATACACCACCATGCCCGGTTAATTTTGTATTTTTAGTAGAGACGGGGTTTCTCCATTTTGGTCAGGCTGGTCTCAAACTCCCCACCTCAGGTGATCCACCCACCTCGGCCTCCCAAAGTGCTGGGATTACAGGCGTGAGCCACCACACCCAGCCATTTAGTTTTCATTTAGAAAGATGTCTCTAGGGTTTAATGGGGGTAGAAAGGACAGTTACTGCAAAAATATATATGAGAGTTGATAAAGGACTGAATTAAGGTTTTGAGTTGAGCAATTTGAAATTGCTGATATTCAGCCATTTTTGAAACAAACAAATTTCATATGGGTTATTCAACTAGAAGCAGCAAGGATGGAAAAGAAGAGACAGACTTGAGAAAGATATGGGTGGTAGAATTGACAGATTCAACAGTAGAATTAAAGGAGGAGGTAGTTTTAGAGCTAATTCCAAGTTTGGGGTTTACCACCAGATTGGGTTATCATGCCATTCAACAAAATAAAACACGATAGGAAGAGGTGCAGCTAACACTCCCTAAACTTGCCCACTCGCCCATGCTCTTTGGAGTCATTACCCTTAATCTTTTTGCTGTACTCCAAGAGAATCTCCACCATTGGTTTGCAGGGGTATACAATCATTTGGATTTCCCTGGGCCATATTGGAAAACGAATTGTCTTGGGCCACACATAAAATGCACTAACACTAACAATAGCTGATGAGCTTAAAAAAACAAAAATCACAAAAAAAAAAAAAACTCAAACACCTGTGGCATTTGAAGAAGAAGAGAAATCTAAAAGTTTAGAAAACCAGCTGGGTGCGGTGGCTCACGCCTGTAATCCCAGTACTTTGGGAGGCCAAAGTAGGTGGATCATTGTGGTCAGGAGTTCCAGACCAGCCTGGCCAACATGGTGAAACCCCATCTCTACTAAAAATGCAAAAATTAGCCAGGCATGGTGGCGTGTGCCTGTAATCCCAGCTACTGGGGAGGCTGAGGCAGGAGAATTGCTTGAACCCAGGAAGCGGAGGTTGCAGTGAGCCAAGATCGTGCCACTGCACTCCAGCCTGGGTGACAGAGCAAGACTCCCAAGACTCTGTCTCCAAAAAAAAAAAAACAAAGAAAACTTTTGGAAAACATATTTGGGAGAATAATCAAGGAAGACTTCTCCAGTCTTGCTAGAGACCTAGACATCCAAATACAAGAAGCTCAAAGAATACCTGGGAAATTCATTGCAAAAAGATCATTGCCTAGGCATATTGTCATCAGGTTATCTAAAGTTAAGACAAAGGAAAGAATCTTCAGAGCTGTGAGGCAAAAGCACGAGGTAACCTATAAAGGAAAACCTATCAACTTAACAGCGGATTTCTCAGCAGAACCCCTACATGCTAGAAAGGATTGGGGCCCTATCTTCAGTCTCCTTAAAGAAAGCAATTATCAGCCAAGAATTCTGTATCCAGTGAAACTAAGCTTCATAAATGAAGGAAAGATACAGTGTGTTTCAAACAAAGAAATACTGAGAGAATTCACCACTACCAAGCCAGCACTACAAGAGCTGCCAAAAGGAGCCCTAAATCTTAAATCCTGGAAACACATCAAAACAGAACCTCTTTAAAGAATAAATCTCACAAGACCTACAAAACAAAAATACAATTAAAAAAAAAGTGGGGGGTATACAGGCAACAGATAGCATGATGAATGGAATAGTACCTCACATCTCAATACTAAGATTGAATGTAAATGGCCTGAATGTTCCACTAAAAGATACAGAATTGCAGAATAGATAAGAATTCATTAACTATCTGCTGCCTTTAAGAGACTTACCCAACACATAAGGACTCACTTAAGGTAGAGGGGTGGAAAAAGACATTCCATGCAAATGGATACCAAAAGTCAGCAGGAATAGCTATTCTTGTATCAGGCAAAACAAACTTTAAAGAAACAGCAGTTCAAAAAGACAGAGGGACATTATATAATGACAAAAGGCCTTGTCCAACAGGAAAATATCACAATCCTGAATATATATGCACCAAACACTAGAGCTTCCAAATTTATAAAACAATTGCCAATAGACCTAAGAAACGAGATAGACAGTAACACAATAGTGGGAGACTTCAGTACTCCACTGACAGCATTAAAGAGGTTATCAAGACAGAAAGTCAACAAAGAAACAATGGATTTAAACTATACCCTAGAACAAATGGACTTAACAGATATTTACAGAACATTCTACCCAAAACTGCAAAATATACATTCTATTCATTAGCAAATGGAACTTTTCTCCAAGATAGACCATATAATAGGCCACAAAACAAGCCTCAATAAATTTTAAGAAAATTGAAATTATGGCAAGTACTCTCTCAAACCACAGTGGAATAAAACTGGAAATCAACTCCAAAAGGAACCTTCAAAGCCATGCAAATACATGGAAATTAAATAACCTGCTCCTGAATGATCACTGGGTCAACAACGAAATCAAGATGGGAATTTAAAAATTATTTGAACTGAACAATAAATGATACAACCTATCAATACCTCTGGGATACAACAAAGGCGTTGCTAAGAGGAAAGTTTATAGCCTGAAATAGGCATTTCAAAAAGTCTGAAAGAGCACAAAGAGACAATCTAAGGTCACATTTCAAGGAACTAGAGAAACAAGAACAAACCAAACCCATACCCAGCAGAAGAAAGGAAATAACCAAGATCAGAGCAGAACTAAATGAAATTGAAACAAAAAAGACAATACAAAAGATAAATGAAACAAAAAGCTGATTATTTGAGAAGATGAATAAGATTGATAGACCATAACCAAGAAAAGAAGAGAGAAAATTCAAATAAGCTCACTTAGAAAAGAAATGGGAAATACTACAACTGACACCACAGAAATACAAAAGGTCATTCACAGCTACTATGAACACGTTTACATGCAAAAACTAGAAAACCTAGAGGAGATGGATAAATTCCTGGAAAAATACAACCTTGCTAGCTTAAACCAGGAAGAATTATTTAGATACCCTGAACAGACCAATAACAAGCAACAAGATTGAAATGGTAATTTAAAAATTACCAACAAAAAAAAGTCCAGGACCAGACAGATTCACAGCTGAATTCCACCAGACATTCAAAGAATAATTGGTACCAATCCTATTGACACTATTCCAAAAGATAGAGAAAGAGGGAATCCTCCCCAAATCATTCTGTGAAGCCAATATCACCCTAATACCACAACCAGGAAAGGACATAACAAAAAAAGAAAACTACAGACCAAAATCCCTGATGAACATAGATACAAAAATCCTTAACAAAATACTAGCTAACCAAATCCAACAACATATCAAGAAGATAACTCACCATGATCAAGTGGGTTTCATACCAGGGATGCAGGGATGGTTTAACATACCCAAGTCAATAAATGTGACACACCACATAAACAGAATTAAAACAAAAATCACATGATCATCTCAATAGATGCAGAAAAAGCATTCCACAAAGTCCAGCATCTCTTTATAATTAAAACTCAGCAAAATTAACATACCAGCGACATACCTCAATATAATAAAAGCCGTCTATGACAAACTCATATCCAACATAATACTGAATGGGAAGAAGTTGAAAGCATTCCCTCTGAGAACTGGAACAAGATAAGGATGCCCACTCTCACCACTTCTGTTCAACAGGACTGGAAGTCCTAGCCAGAGCAATCAGACAGGAGAAAGAAATAAAGGTCATCCACATCAGTAAAGAGGAAGTTAAACTGTTGCTATTTGCTGATGATATGACTGTATACCTAGAAAACCCTAAAGACTCCTCCAAAAAGCTCCTAGAACTGATAAAAGAATTCAGCAAAGTTTCCAGATACAAAATTAATGTACACAAATTAGCTCTCCTATCACCAAGAGCAACTAAGCTGAGAATCCAATCAAGAACTCAACCCTTTTACAATAGCTGCATAAAATAAAATAAAATAAAATACTTAGGAGTATTCCTAACCATGGAGATGTAGTTTAACAAGGAAAACTACAAAACACTGCTAAAGAAAATCATAGATGACACAAATGAAAACACATCCAATGCTCACCGATGGGTAGAATCAATATTGTGAAAATGACCATACTGCCAAAAGCAATCTGCAAATTCAATGTAGTTCCCATTAAAATACCACCATCATTCTTCACAGAACTAGAAAAAACAATTCTAAAATTCATATGGAACCAAGAAAGAGCCTGCATAGCCAAGGCAAGACTAAACAAAACAAATCTGGAGGCATCACATTACCTGATTTCAAACTATACTATAAGGCCACAGTCATCAAAACAACATGGTAGTGGTACAAAAATAGGCACATAGACCAATTGAACAGAATAGAGAACCGAGTAATAAACCCAAATACTTACAGCCAACTGATCTTTGACAAAGCAAACAAAAACAAAATGGGGAAAGGGCACCGTATTCAACAAATGGTGCTGCGATTATTGGCATGGAAGAATAAAACCGTTGCCTCATTTCCGACTTAATACAAAAAAAAAAAATCAACTTGAGATGGATCAAGGACTTAAATCTAAGACCTGAAACTAAAAATTCTAGAAGATAATATCAGAAAAAGCTCCTTCTAGATGTTTGCTTAGGCAAGGATTTCATGATCAAGAACCCAAAGCAAATGCAATAAAAACAAAGGTCAATAGCTGGGACTTAATTAAACTAAAGAGCTTTTGCATGGCAAAAGGAACAGTCGGCAGAGTAAACAGACAACCCACAGAGTGGAAGAAAATCTTCACAATCTATACATCTGACAGAGGACTAATATCCAGAATCTACAATAAACTCAAACAAATTAGCAAGAAAAAAACTAATAATCCCATCAGAAAGTAGGCTAAGCACATGAATAGACAGTTCTCAAATGAAGATATACAAATGGCCAACTTATGAAAAAATGCTCAGCATCACTAATGATCAGGGAAATGCACATCAAAACCACAATGCCATAACACCTTACCCCTGCAAGAATGTCCATAATCAAATCAAAAAATAATAGATGTTGGCATGGATGCAGTGAATAGGGAACACTTCTACACTGCTGGTGGGAATGTAAACTAATACAACCACTATGGAAAACAGTGTGGAGATTCCTTGAAGAACTAAAAGTAGACTTACCATTTGATCCAGCAATCCCACTACTGGGTATCTGCCCAGTAGAAAAGAAGTCATTATACAAAAAATATACTTGCACACATGTTTATAGCAGCACAATTCACAATTGCAAAAATGTGGAACCAACCCAATGCCCATCAGTCAACGAGTGAATAAAGAAACTATGGGGCCAGGCATGGTGGCTCACACCTGTAATCCCAACACTATGGGAGGACGAGGCGGGCAGATCACGAAGTCAGGAGATCAAGACCATCCTGGCTAACATGGTGAAACCTCGTCTCTACTAAAAATACAAAAAATTAGCCAGGTATGGTGGCGGGCGCCTGTAGTCCCAGCTACGCTGGAGGCTTAGGCAGGAGGATGGCGTGAACCTGGGAGGTGGAGCTTGCATTGAGCCGAGATGGCACCACTGCACTCCAGCCTGGGTAACAGTGCGAGACTGTGTCTCAAAAACAAAACAAAAAAGAAACTATGATGTGTGTATATATATATATGATGGAATGCTACTCAGCCATAAAAAGGAATGAATTAATGGCATTCGCAGCAACCTGGATGAGATTGGAGACTATTATTCTAACTCAGGGGTGGAAACCCAAACATCATATGTCTTACTTATAAGTAGGAGCTAAGCTATCAGGATGCAAAGACATAAGAATGACACAACGGACTTTGGGGACTTAGGGGTAAAGGGTGGGAAGGGGGTGAGGGATAAAAGACTACAAATATGGTGCAGTGTATACTGCTCGGGTGATGGGTCCACCAAAATCTCACAAATCACCACTAAAGAACTTACTTATGTAACCAAACACCACCTGTTCCCCAATAACCTATGGAAATAATTTTTTTTAAATCACAAAAGAATTTCATAATGTTTTAAGAAAGCTACGAATTTGTGTTGGGCCACATTCAAAATCATCTTGGGCTGCAGGTTGGACATGCTTGGTTTAGAGTTTTGGCAAACCATAATTGTATTAACTAATTTACAGACATGATCCTGGCATCTGAATTTGGAACTCTCAGATAAATTCCTGTTACATGTAGTAGTAAGGCTCGTGGAAACCTTGATTAATCTAGTATCTTCAGTATCAACTAACAGAATTACATAACCAAACCATTCATGGACACAAAAATATGTCCACAGGAAGATACATCCCAGCTTCTTAGAAACATCTGAATTTAGGAGCCAGAACTACTTAAATGCTATAATATTTAATAAATTTAAAGATTTTGAGGCTTTTCTTTTTGAATTTTTTTCATAGATCCCCCTTTCCCTCATCTAACCTCCCACTTCTCGCCCATCCCTGAAAAGAAGAGTTCAAATACCCATCACCACGCAGGTTCTTTGAATGATGAGAACTGTGGCATGGTACCCTTTTAGGAAAAGGTGGATGGGGGTGTGTGTAGCAGAAAACAACTTGAAATTATATAGGATTGTAACTTTATAGTTACATATTACAACTTTAGGATTACAATTCAATACCTTTACATATCTTTCCTACAATTGAGAGTATACTGCTGCTAAGCAGCCAAGGAGCCCTGATTCTCACACTTTAATGAGCAGAACTATAAAGTGTGTTAATTGCATGAGTTCTATGTCAGAGCTGTTATTTTCTAACTTAACCAGTGTTACAGTAGACATGACTGCTTTTGAGCAGCAGTTCAAGTTTGTTTCATCAAATTATAATCCCAAGAAATCTTCTACAAAGAAAGAGTTGCATAGGTAGATTAGTTATGGAAATAGTAATTATTTTTTTCTTTGCCTTTGAGATTCACAGCACACATTAATACTAAAGAAACCTCTTTAATTTTATTTTGAATCCACTGATTCCCAAACTGTTTGACCATGGATCCTTTCTGCAGGTGGCATCTGTTATTACACTGGACGTACTTTGGAAAAATGCTGTTCTAGAATAAGTTTTTAAAATAATTAAACACCAGGTTCAAATGTATTACATTCCTGTAGATCCTTAGCCAGCTGTGTGAATCACAGCTCTCTCCTTATGTTGTTCTTAAACTTTGAAGATCATACCCCACCCTGAATTCCGTCTTGGAGTTCAACCCTTCAAAAGTTTGCACTGACTCACAAGGTTTCATGCTGCTTAGTCATCTCAGCACTTTGCAGTGTATTCCTGTGCTGATGCTCTTAGGTAAAGTCACACCTTTCTTTGAAAGAGCGCCCTAGTCTAGGACTGCTGACCAACTAGTGGATCTTCCAATTATAGACATCAAAAATGTAAAGAGAAATATAGGTTGCCTTTATACCAGGAATATAAAAACTCCCTGCTATCAAAGCCAGCACTTTTCTTTAACCTTTAAGAGTAGAGAATTCTTTATCAGTTACCAGGCTAAAAACTTGTTTAAACAAATGTATTTAGTCATTTGCTCATTCATCCAACAAACATTTATTTAAATCCCGTACTGAAAAGGCTTTGATGATACAATCTTGAAAAAGAAAATTTTTGTTAAGTGGCTCACCAACTCAATGGCTATACCAACCGGCAATCTTATAAAATTACCTCAAATCAAAGTCTATCTGAAAATATTCCGTTGTGATCAACATGATACAGTTTTCAACAGTCTTAACCTGGGTTGATTTCACTAATCAAGGGCAAATTGACTAAATGCTAAATAGATGAAATTGTTAGCATGGATAATTTGCCTTGGTTTTATATATACCAAAATTTAGCTTTCTATAAGAATAGAACTATGAAATAAAACATGTTTCAGACTGCATAAAGCATCTCCAGAATTTTTAAGAACAAAGACCCACTAATCAGCCAAACTGCCTAGGTTTTAGCCTTGGTTTTACCACTTATTTATTGTCTGAACTTGGGCAAATGACTTAATCTGAGCTTCATTTCCTCATCTATGTGAACAGGAGATGATATCTAGCTAATGAGATTTTCTGCAGGATAGAAATTTGCTAATATCTATAAGCTACTCAGTACAATGTCCAGCTTGTAGTTATTGCTCCATAAAGGGTTGCCGTCAATATTATTCTGTCACATGTGACGAATACAATGTTTTATCTATTTTTTAATCCCATATTCTATAAGGCAAAATGATTTCATAGAATAGCTATTCAATGAACATTTGTTGAAGTAGTTGGTGAGAGGGCAGAAATTTTTTTTTTTTAATCATACTTTTAAGTTCTAGGGTACATGTGCACAACGTGCAGATTTGTTACATAGGTATACATGTGCCGTGTTGGTGTGCTGCACCCATTAACTCGTCATTTACATTAGGTATTTCTCCTAATGCTATCCCTCCCCGCTCCCCCCACCCCACGACAGGCCCCAGTGTGTGATGTTCCCCGGAGGGCAGAAATTTTAAAAAGGACTCAGGTATCTGTTCCGGAAAAGTGAGATGAAAGTATACCTGGCCAAAGAGAGGACACTGTTCATTTCTGATGTACACATTTCCTTAGTTCATTCCCTACTCTTCCTTCTACTACACTGGTCTTTTAAGTGTGATTAGAAACATAGAGGACAAAATGACAGTTCAAGCATCTTCCCTAAATGATTGCATATGTATCTGTTCATCTCTTATGGTCTTCTTTACTCAAGCTCTTTTGTGATTTTTATAAAATTTTTTACTAAGAATTCTGTATCTGTTTCAAATAAACTGTTGCTGAGTAAACAGTAAATTGGGGAGGTTAGAAAAAGCTTTCTAAAACAGATTGATGGGGAAAAATGTATTAGATGCCAGAACACAGCTACCATAAAAACTTAGTTCTTGGACTCTATTTAGCATGTTTGATCACTAAACAAGTTTGGGCTCAAAGCAAAGATACTTTCTAAAAATAGTTTTCTCAAAAAATTTTTATGAAATGGAAGCATAAAGCAAACCCTTTAAAAATATTTTAGCAAATTTGGAAAATATTTCCAACTACAATTAATTTTGAAGCTGACTCAGGCTTTTTAAAATGTCCAGACCTTCAAATTATTAAAAATAGTGAAAATAGAGAAAATTATTTTTAAAATATTTTATTATTGAGACCTCCTACTAAATCAGATTTAGTTCAAGAGTTCTAAGACAACGGAGCCCTTGGTGGAATGAAGACCAAAATGGGTACTAGAAATAAAGGTGAACATTTTTTTTTTCATCTAACTTTTGCCAGATGGTCTTACGTGTTTTCTGTGTAATAACTTTGTAATAACAAAAACCTATGAGATATATACTTACATCATTCCAGTGACATGGAGATAGTACTGAGGTAAGAGAGGTTCAGTAATTTGCTCAGTCAGTGGGATTTATTGAATCCAGAGCTTGATGTCTCCTCTGCCATGGAGAGAAGACAGAGCTCTAAGCACCATGAGAAATGAGGGCAGATGGAGAATTTTAAGTTCTGCTCAGTCTTTTTGCATGTAATTCAGTTTTCATATTTGTAAGATTAAATCAAGGGGTAAAAAGTACTTAAAATTTTTTTATAAAAGCTTTACCTGGAACATCTGCAGAACAACTACCTGGCACTATCATGAAAATTTAAAAGCAACTTTTTTTTTTTAAGAGGCAGGTTCTCACTCTGTCACCCAGGCTGGAGTGCAGTGGTGTGATCATAGTTCACTGCAGCCTTGAGCTCCCTGGCTCAAGCAGTCTCCCACCTCAGCACCCTGAGTAGCTGGGACTGCAGATGTGTGCCACCATGACTGGCTAATTTTTTTATTTTTCATAGAGATGGGGTCTTGCTATGTTGCCAGGCTGGTCTCAAGTGATCCTCCTGTTTTGGCCTGTCAAAGCACTGGGATTACGTCCTGAGCCACCGTGCCCAGCTGAGAACTTTTTTAAATTCCAAGTTTTATTCTTGTTTGTCAATCCTAAGGTAGGTCAACATTTAAGGCAGTGGCATTTTTACTTCTTTGGCTTTGGTAGCTTCTAAGCCTTCTGTTTTTTAATATGAACTGCAGTGGTCTTTTCTACTTAGGCAATTTAAGTTGTCATCTTTTGATGAATGTATTTAAAGCTAAAAGCTTTTTCCTTTTCTTCTGTGGAGAAAAAAACTATGATTAAATCAAATGATTCATACAGGACACTGTCGCAAAACCACTCAACAATGAGTTGACTGATTTTAATGCATGTTCCTTATGTTTAAAATTAAAGTTTATAATTCTCTGATATTATTTATTGTAGGATGTAATTAAAACCATTGTGCAGAGTGGTGGCATCAAGCATCTAGTTACCATGGCAACTAGTGAACATGTAATAATGCAGAATGAAGCCCTTGTTGCTTTGGCATTAATAGCAGCTTTAGAATTGGGTAAGTACCCCAGTGACAAACTTATTTTCTTCTATTTTTGTCTTGGATGAAAGGAAGTATAGAAGTGGAGTTGAAGTCAGACAGAACCTTGACTGGAAGCATTTTGCTAGTGTCTGTACCGTTCTCTGAATCTATGGAAAATCATTCTATATATATTGTTACAGCTGTCCCCTTTGGCTGTGTTTTTGGTAACATTTTTAGGGCAATGCATTAAGGTAAGTTTAACTTTTAAATAACGTCTCAAGTTACAGCCACTTAGAGAATAGAGAAAACATTTTCAGCAGGCTTCACAGAGAAACCAAACAATATTTAGAATATGACAGCATATGAAGAGTCTGCTACTCTCCCAGTGACCCATACTTTCTCTTCCATCTCTGCTGGTTCTCTCTACTACTGATTCTTTCTTGCTGTTCTCCTTCTCCATCACCGTGACTTCTATTGCCTTACTCTAATGTCTTGTCTTCTGTGTTACCCTTCTGTGTATTTTGCATTCAGAACTCCCCCAAAGCAGAGACTAAATAATTTCATTAGTTTCAGTTTAACATAGCTTTTTTTTTTTTTTGAAACAGTCTTGCTTTGTCACCCAGGAGGCTGGAGTGCAGTGGCGCAATCTCAGCTCACTGCAACGTCCGCGTCCTGGGTTCAAGCAATTCTCGTGCCTCAGCCTCCTGAGTAGCTGGGATTACTGGTGCATGCCACTGTGCCTGACTAATTTTTGTATGTTTTGTAGAGACAGGGTTTCACCATGTTGGTCAGGCTGGTCTTGAACTCCTGACCTCAGGTGATCCACCCACCTCAGCCCTCCCAAAGTGCTGGGATTACAGGTGTGATCCACCATGCCCGGCCCTAATATAGCATTTCTGATGGGCAGAATTCATCACGAGAAGCTAATCCATAGGCATCTAGTTTATGAATAGCATAAGCTGGATGGCTTAGGAGCCAACCCAAGACAGTCAGCCAGGGATGGTGTAATAGAGTCACGTGGCCTGTGGTTAAGGCCTAAGGCTGCTTTACACAAAAGAGGACTTTACACTTAGTAGGGATGTCCTATCCAATTCAAAGCCATTTGGGTAAATACTGTTAACTGATAGCCTCTTAATTCCCACTGACAACTTATATCCATAATTCTCACACTGGGGCGAATGGACCCTCCAACCCCAATTCCAGGAAGAGGAAACACTCATGTGAGTATTTTTTTATGTGCATAGTTTGTAATGATCAAGTCAAGGTGTATAGGATATCTGTCTCCTTGAATGGTCTATTGTTGACTGGAAGCCTTACCAATAACAGTCAGTGAACATATATTTTGTATATGAATTATATACTATATTCTTATAATAAAGCCAGAGAAAAGAAAATGTTAAGAAAATTGTAGGGAAGAGAAAATATATTTACTATTTATTAAGTAGAAGTGGATTATCAAGAAGGTCTTGAATCCTTGTCTTCACACTGAGTAGGCTGAGGAAGGCGAAGAACAGAAGGGGCTTAGGCTTGCTCTCTCAGGGATGGCAGAAGAGAAGAAAATCCAGATATAAGTGGACCCACACAGTTCAAACTTATATTGTTCAAGGGTCAACTGTATATTCTTTGGTGAAATGCTGATTTTTGTCTTTTAACCATTTTTTTTTTGACTGTTGAGTTTTGAGAGTTCTTTATATATTCTAAAAATTTTATAGTTCTATATTTTACATTTAAGTCTGTAATCCATTTTGAGTTAATATCGGTATAAGGTACGAGGTTTAGGTTAGGGTTCATTTTCTTTGTCCCATGGATGTCTAATTGTACTAGCACCTTTTGTTGAAAAGCTGTCTTTCCTCCACTGAACTGATTTTGTACCATTGTCAAAAGTCAGTTGAGCATATATGTGTGAGTCTATTTCTGGGTCTTCCATTCAGTGCCTTTGACATAAGTGCCTATGTTGCCACCAGTAATATGCTATCTTGATTACTGTAGCTATAGAGTAAGCCTTAATACTGGATGGAGGAATTCCTCACACTTTATTCTTCTTTATCAAGATGGTTTTAGCTATTTTAGGGCCTGTGGCTTTCCATATAAGTTTTAGTATAAGCTTGTCTATTTTCTACAGAAAATCTTGCTAGGATTTTGATTGAAATTCCATTGAGTCCTTATCTTTTATTTGTGGAGGAAATTATGTGATTTATAGGATTTGCTCCAAAATAATTTGAGATGGATGAGAGCAGGTGAATGAGAGAGATTGGCCATAATTCTTTAAGGTGATAAGTGCATAAGGTATATTATTATACCATCTTTTCTGATTTTGCATATGTTTAACATTTTCCATAATAAAAAGTTTAATTGTCTCATATTAAAAGAAATGTGTTAGTATTAAATAGTAAGCTTAAACACCTGAAGTGTCTACTAAAATCTAATTCTATTTACTCTTTTCACGTGGTCTGAATTTAATATTATTTTTCTAGGTCATTATTATTTATCAGTTCCATTTAGAAGGTTTCGTATGGTCAATTTCTTCAAAATGAAGCAGTGTTTATCCTGAGGATACTGGGTTCGTACACAGTAGATATACTTTGTTTTATTTTGTAGGCACTGCTGAGAAAGATCTAGAAAGTGCTAAACTTGTACAGATTTTACATAGACTGCTAGCAGATGAGAGAAGTGCTCCTGAAATCAAATATAATTCCATGGTCCTGATATGTGCTCTTATGGGATCTGGTAAGTATTCTTCTATCATTTGATGTCCATAAACATATGGTTCACATTAAATATTAAATGTAGAGTAATAGTAAATGATGGCTTTGGGTTTTAAAGCCATTAGAAATTAGTTTATGGAGGTTATAACTTTTTTCCCCTGTTACTGTAAACACTCATTTCTTCATGGTGATAACATTGAAAATCTTCTCTTCTAGCTGTCTTGAAATATACACTACATTGGTATTTTCTAGCCATCCAACTGTATAATAGATAGAATTACTTTTCACTGAAGACATTCCCAAAAGATTCTCACTACAATAGAAAGTATCATATAGCAAATCTAGACAACATTCAGTATTGCAAAATCAGTAAGTCTCATGAACCCTAAAATGTTATTTTATAGCAGGCACAGGTTCTGATTTTGTATGCCATAATATTAACTAAGGAATTTGTTTAGGAGGCCAGGCACGGTGGCTCATGCCTGTACTCCCAGCACTTTGGGAGGCTGAGGTGGTGGATCAGTTGAGGCCAGGAGTTCAAGACCAGCCTGGCGAACATGGTGAAACCCTATCTCTACTAAAAACACAAAAATTAGCCGGGAGTGATGGCACACGCCTGTAGTCCCAGCTACTCAGAAGGCTGAGGCAAGACAATCGCTTGAACCTGGAAGGCAGAGGTTGTAGCTGAGAGATTGTGCCACTGTACTTCCAGACTAGGCAACAAAACAAGACTCTGTCTCAAAAAAAAAAAAAAAAAAATTTTTTTTCAACAAATCATTGGTATATCTTCTATGGACATTGGCATATCTTGGTATATGTTCTATGGACACCTGAAAAGAGTGTGTATTATGCAGTTATTGGGTACTGTTGTATAAATGTGAATTTGATTCTGTTGGTACTAGTGTCAAGTTTCCTTTATTCTTGCTGGTTTTGCAGTTAATTGTTCTGTCAATTGTCGAGAGGAAGGGTGTTGAAGTCTCCCACCATAACTGTAGATTTACCTATTTCTCCTTTCAGTTCTGTCAGTTTTTGCTTAACATAATTTTCAGCTCTGTTGTTAAGTACCTACACCTTTAGGATTGCTGTGCTTTCTTGAGGGATTGACCCTTTTATCATTATATAATGTACCTCTCTCTGGTATTTTTCTTTGCTCTCGTCAACTTTATCTGACTTTAACATAGCTACTTCTGCTTGTTTTTTTATTATTACTATTTTATTTTCTTTCATGTGCCACTACAAGAAGCCATCCTACTTTCTTTTGAATAACATTCACATGATCTTTTCTCACTCTTTTAGTTTCAATCTGCTGTATTTGAAGTGAGTTTCCTGTATACAGCGCAAAGTTGTCATTTTCTAATCTATCTACCAGTCCCTTTTGTGTATTTAGACCATTTACATTTAATGGATGACTGATATGGCTTAAGTCTGCAATCTTATTTCTGTTTTCTCTTTGTCACACTTCTTCTTTATTTCTGACTTCCTATGGGTTAAACATTTTTTAATCATTTACATTTATTCATATATATATATATATATATATATATATATATAATTTTTTTTTTTGAGACAGAGTCTTGCTCTGTCACCCAGGCTGGAGTGCAGTGGCGTGATTTTGGCACACTGCAACTTCTTCCTCCGGGGTTCAAGTGATTCTCATGCCTCAGCCTCCCGAGTAGCTGGGATTACAGATGCCTGCCACATCACACCTGGCTAATTTTTGTATTTTTAGTACAGGCGGGGTTTCACTATGTTGCCCAGGCTGGTATTGAACTCCTGACCACCCGTCAGGGTGATCCACCCGCCTTGGCCTCCCAAAGTGCTGGGATTGCAGGTGTGAGCCACCACGCCCAGCCTCTCACGTATATCATTCTTAAATATTTCTTCTACATATATTTAGAATCACATTAGACAGTGTTACAACTTTTCTTTCAACCACCAAACATATTTCAGAAAACTCTTTGAAAGAGAAGGGAAGTCTATCATATTTACGCACATTTTTAGATTTCTTATTTTTGTTATAATCATTCCCTTTCTGTTGAGAGAACTTCCTTTAGCCATACTGCTAGCAACAGATTTTTAGCCAAAAAAAAATTTTTTTCATTCAAAATGAAAGGGAAATGACATTGTCAAATGACAGAAAATGGGTATAGGATTCTGGGTTCACAGTTCTTTTCTTTCTTTACTTGAAAACTATTGTGCCACTTTTTTCTAGCCTCCCTGGTTTCTGATGAGAAATCCATTGTGTTCTTATGTGTTTTATTCCCCTGTAAGGTGTCATTTTTGTCTCTCAAGACTTCTTTGCGTTTAGTATTCAGAAGTTTAACTATGATGTGTCTTGGCATGGATTTCTTTGGGTTTATCCTGTTTGAGTTTGCTCAGCTTCTTGAATTGATAGGTTTATGTCTTTTGCTAAATTTGAGAAGTTTTGACTGTTACTTCTTCAGGTACTTTTCAGCCCCATTCTATCCACTCTTTCCAGACCTTTGATGACACTAATGTGAGATCTGTAATTATAGTCTTGTAGGTCCCTGAGGTTTTGTTCTTTTTTACCCACAGATTATTTTCTTTCTGTTGTACAGACTGAGTAATTTCTATTGTTTTATCTTGGAAGTTCTCTGATTATTTCCCTTGTCCCCTCTATTCTGATGTTGAACCTGTTTTTATTTCAGTTATATATTTTAGTTAAAAATTTCCATTTGCTTCTTCTTTATATCTTTTATTTCCTTGCAGAGACTTTGAGTCTCTTCTATTTGTTTAGGCATTTTTAGAATTGTGGTAAAACATACAAAACATAAAATTTACTGTTTTAACCATTTTTAAGTATACAGTTTAATGGCATTAAGCACATTCACATTGCTGTGCAATCATCACCAGCATCCATCTCCAGAACCACCTTCATTTTCCCAAACTGAAACTCTGTACTCATTAACCAATAACTCCCCATTTACCCCTCCCCACAGCCTCTGGCAATCACCATTTATTTTGTGTCTCCATCATCTGACAACTCTAGGCACCACATATATGTGGAATAAGAAACTCCTGTCCTTTTTTGTCTAGCTTATTTTACTTAGGTCTTTAAGGCTTATCTGCATTGTAGGCGTGTCAGAATTTCATTTCCTTTTAAAGCTGAATAATTTTCCATCATATGTATATATCACATTTTGTTTATCCATTCATCAATCCGTGGACATTTGGGCCATTTCCACCTTTTGGCTTTTGTGAATAATGCTGCTGTGAACATTGGTATGCAAATATCTCTGAGCCTCTGCTTTTAATTATTTTTGATATATACTCAGAAGTGGAATTACTAGATCATATGGTCATTCAATGTTTAATTTTTTTATTAAATACTGTTTTTACTAATTAAATACTGTCATACTCTTTTTCACAGTGGCTGGACCATTGTACATTTCTACCAGCAGTACACATGGATTATCATTTCTCAACATCCTCACCAATATTTGCTGTGTTTTAGTAATGGCCAAACTAATGAGCGTGAGGTGGCATCTTACTGTGGTTTTTATTTGCGTTTCCCTAATGATTACTGATGGGAATCTTTTTATGTGTTTGTGGGCCATTCTTCTTTGGAGAAATGTCTATTCAAGTCTTTGCCCATTTTTAGAATTGAAGGGTTTTGTTGTTGTTGTTGTTGTTGTTGTTGAATTGTAAGATTTTTGTTTTTTTTGAGACGGAGTTTCGCGCTTGTTGCCCAGGCTGCAGTGCAATGGTGCGATCTCGGCTCACCGTAACCTCCATCTCCCAGGTTCAAGCGATTCTCCTGCCTCAGCCTCCTGAGTAGCTGGGATTACAGGCATGCACCACCACGCCCAGCTAATTTTGTATTTTTAGTAGAGATGGGGTTTCTCCATGTTGGTCAGGCTGGTCTCAAACTCCCAACCTCAGGTGATCCACCCACCTTGGCCTCCCAAAGTGCTGGGATAACAGGCGTGAGCCACCACGCCTGGCCCAAGTTGTAGGATTTTGTACCAGTACCCCACTATCTTGATTATTGTAGCTTTGTAGTGAGTTTTGATATCAGTTAGTATGAGAACTCCAGCTTTGTTCATTTTCAAGATTGTTTTGGAGATTTAGGGTCCCTTGAGATTCCATATGAATTTTAGGATGGATTTTTCTATTACTACTAAAAACACTGGTTCATTGGTTTATGTCAGTCATATCAAAATAAACACATCAGTTTCAGTAGTACTGATTACATTAAGCTTATTAGACTTCACTCATCCCATATAACAGTTCTCAGAGTCCTAACAGGAATCCTATATTTTCTTGTAATTGAAGTTAAATAGAGAAAGCAAGTCAGAAAGAAGAGGACAAAAAATCTAAAAGGGAGTCCAGTGTCACAGAAATTTGTTGAAGGATATGAAGTATAAACTTTTCTTTTGCCACAAAATTAATTTGAAACATATCCTAAGCTTTTTGGTAAGTCATTGGACTTCGTATTTGAACTGGTGATAGGGTTGTATGTAACCAAACCTTGAGATCGTACAGTGAGCTGTGTTTAATTATAACTCATTATTGTAATTAATCTTACACTGTAGAACTTGACGTCTCGTTTTTCTTTTTAAAAATTGGGCAAGTAGCTGTGCAGCAAGTAGCTGTGCAGTGGCTCATGACTGTCATCCCAGCTACTTGGGAGACTGAGCAGGATGAATCCCTTGGGGCTAGGAGTTTGAGGCTGCAGTAAGCTGTGACCATGCCACTGTACTCAAACCTGGGCAGCAGAGCAAGTCCCCATCTTTAAAATTTTTTCCTTTAATTTAAAAAAAAGTAAAGTTTTTATGATTTTTTTAAATTATAATACATTTCTAAGAAAGACATTGCTAGGCTACTGCTATGTCTTTTTCCAGAATTGTTTCTAGTTTTATAGCTTAGTCTTGTCAAAATAAACATTTTGGTATATGTTTTGGATAGACTGTATAATAATATTAGAACAACCTAACAGAATCATATCTGTATTTTTTTGTCTTCCAGAATGTCTACACAAGGAAGTACAGGATTTGGCTTTTCTAGATGTCGTATCCAAACTTCGCAGTCATGAGAACAAAAGTGTTGCCCAGCAGGCCTCTCTCACAGAGCAGAGACTTACTGTGGAAAGCTGAGAACTGCCCAATACATGGCATCATCCCATCTCTAATTTCCCCTCTGTCCTCCATCCAGCGGCTTCTTCCGCTTCATTCTCTACCATACCACTTGTGCATGCATGTGATGTTCTAATACCAATTGAAGAACCGCTGTAGGTACCTCCCTAATAAGATTTCTAAACCTATAGTTAGTGTGATCATGACTTTGTCAAAGGCAAGTCTCCACCCATAACCGTTCTCTTGTATTCCTGTTGCTTGAGCTACATTAAGTAGAATGTGCATGTTGTAGTCCTATGATGACGTAAACTTGGTACTACATAATGACTTGCTCCACACATGCAGTAAACTACATAATGATGTACTGGTAAACTAGAAACAAAGAATGCAGCAGGATCTGTCTAGCTTATTAAAGATGAAACTGAATTGGAAAAATAGCTCCATTTTTTGGTGCTTGGGAAGCACAGTGACCAAAAAAGTTGTATGGCTGCTTATTCATTAGTCTTTCCTACTAATGTCAAACCCATGGTACCTAGAGTTAAATAAAATTCCAATGCTCTTACTCTTTAACCTCTGGTTTCTCCTTTTTCCTTTTTAGACTATTGAAACTGCCACAAACTTGGCAAGACTTTCTGAGGTTTCTGATTCCATATTTAATTGACTATTATCAATAGCCTGATATTGAAAAACATTTGTAGTTTTCAGTGTGAAACTAAGGGGTTGAAGAATCACTATTACAATCCCTATTACAGAGCATTTCGGGTTTTGCCTGTATTTTAGATTCTGATACATATGCTGTTTCACTCAGGAACTACTTCTACCAGTTAATCAGCATTATCCAGCACTTGTCTTTAAAATTCATTTGGCGCTTGTTTGTTTTCAACTGAGGAAATTGAGTATAGTTCATTGAAGAATGGAATTTTTTTCTTTTCTTTTTTTTTTTTTTTTTTTGCTGTTTTTCATCATTCAGCTAGAAAGTGAGAAGTTTTATCTTCCATAGTCCTTTTAAATCTTATGTTAGAACTAGCAGGACATAGGTGGAAAGATGAAGAAATAAGCTTGTCTAGACTAAAGAAAGGAAAGCAGGTTATAAAAGCCATAGTAGCCAGTCCAGTTCATTCTGCAGATGGCCCCATACCAATCGCTGTTAGAGTTTGCCACCTCCACTTTCCCACTGAGAACTGCAGGAATTTTAAAGGATATGAGAAAGTCAAGACTCAAGAGATGAGAAGACCCCCTTGGCGAAATATAGTGTACTCTTCACTGCCACTGCCACCACCAAATGGGTTTTTAGAGCTTTGAAACACAATCTTTGTAAATTAATCAAAACCTCCCTGTGACCCACCTGCCTTCTCCCCATACCCAAATTTGACCACTACTGGCCTAAAAGGCAAGATGGGCTTCGATATAGAAGGACTGCAAGACAGTAGAAAGGGCTGCCACGGAGGTGACAGTAGCTCCTTCCTCTCCAACATGTGATGCTACACATCTCTGTGGGTAATCTAAGTTGGACTTTTGACTCTAAAACAGCTATAATCCAAGAAAGTTAAATTCTAATGGAGGTAAAGAATCTTGACTGATTGTTCCCTTTGATGTCCAAATAAGGGACTATTGTGAGTATGTATGCTACACTTACTGTAAGAATGATACTGTTTGTTGTCTTTCTCCTGGGCTGGATAGTGGACTATATTTTATTACAGGCTTTGAAAGACATCTGTAATGTTGCATATCTGTTCATATTAATAACTTAATAAATAGTATATGAAGCTATAATGGCATCATTTGGTTTGTTTGTATATTTTGTCTATATTTCCAGCTCCTAGAATAGGGCTTGCTATTGATGTTCAACAAATATTTGTTGACTGAATGAATGAATCCTGCATCCATGAAGTTTCCAGACTGCCTGAACTAATTCCCGAAAGATTGACTGACTGACTGATAGAAAGTTTGAGATTTGATAGTTTGTCTGACTTTAGGAAAAAATTTTAACAAAAGCATCCTAAAATCGTAAATGTGAGAGAAGTTACCATCTAGGCCAGCTGCCAGCCATCAATTTGCTAATATGCTAGGAACTCCTATCTCCAGCAAAATAAAGTGCAATTCAAAGTACTCATCATTGTATGGAAAGACCAGAAGGCTGTGCCCTTATCACAGGGGCTACCAAATTAGATGGTACACTGATGTGCCATTGCAGTGGATGGGAGAGTCTATAGACTGTACTCTCCTTTATCTCCTGCTACTAAATCTTAGTCCTAGAGGCCACTATTAAGTTAGTTTGCTACCCACTAAGAGTACATTCTAAGGGAGACAACAGGAGGGAAGAACAGCACAACAAAGCTTTAACTGTCAATCTTGAGCCAGTACTAGAACATAGATGAAAAGGGCAGGAATACAAGCAAAGAAGATGCCTGAGTGCAATGCACTAGAATATACCCCTTTCCCCCCAACCCCATTAGCAACTTGGAGTCATGCCAGCCCACCCACCTAGACCGTAACCTCACTGTGCTCAAAGCAAACACTAGCCCATAACCCAGTGTTTTCCATGATAAAAACATGTTTTGAGCATACTGTCTGATAAGAATGGAGACATAGAAGAAAACTTTTTCATCTAAAATGATTTCTTGAATGGAATAGAATGCAGTTCTCATATGCAAGCATTAGTCTGAAGTGTTCTGAAAAATGCTACATGTGAAGAATTCAAAAAGAAATGCTCTTTGTTATAATTAGGAGGCTTATTATCTAATTCTCTTGAACATACTGGGTGAGGATATCTAGACATTAAGACATTTAGGTGAGCATTACCCTTTGTATCCAGCTGTTACTGGAATCAGTAAGCTTAAAAGCCACTTAACATTAGGACACTGTAACATTTGTATTACACAAGTGTCTATTAAAAAGTATGTAATAATATTTGGGATGAATCTTTATAGCTGTAGCCAGGAAAACTGAGGTCTTTTTTCACAGGTGTGATCTCTAACTTTGCCTACATACATATAAATAATATGCCATGTAACTTCACTCTGTCGTCCAGGCTGGAGTGCAGTGGCACAATCTTGCTCACTGCAACCTCCGCTTTCCAGGTTCAAATGATTCTCCTGTCCCAGCCTCCCAAGTAGCTGGGATTACAGGCATGCGCTCTGACGCCTGTTTAATTTTTGTATTTTTAGTGGAGACAGGGTTTTACCATGTTGACCAGGCTGGTCTTGAACTCCTGACCTCAAGTGATCCACCCGCCTCAGCCTCCCAAAGTGTTGGGATTACAGGCGTACGTTTTATAGGTGTGTCTGACTCAAGTTATGTACTTTAAAAGGGTGATATAGTGCGAAGAGTGTGGTCTTTGGATACTGTCTAATCTATAGTCATATCCTGGGTCTATTACATACTAGCTGTGTGACCATAGCCAAGTTACTTAAACTCTTTGGGCCTGATTTCTCAATATGACAAGTTTAATAATCCCTACTTCCCTTAGGATTTTCATGACAATTGAAACTTTTAGACGTTCAAGACAAGGTGAGATGGAATTGTGATATCTTAGGGCCTAACCCATATACTCCTCTCTCACTGCTGCAGGATTCCCAACTAAAAGGATTCAAAAAGCAACCCCCAAACAGCAGACAGTATGCCTATTAATAGTTTGTAATGTAGAAACAAAATGGCTCACACCTGTAATCCCAACATTTTGGGAGGCTGAGGCATGTAGGTCACTTGAGGTCAGGAGTTCAAGACCAGCTTGGTCAACATGGTAAAACCCTGTCTCCACTAAAAATACAAAAATTAACCAGGCATCAGGGTGCACACCTGTAATCCCAGCTACTTGGGAGGCTGGGACAGGAGAATCCCTTGAACCTGGAAAGCAGAGGTTGCAGTGAGCCGAGATCGTGCCACTGCACTCCAACCTGGATGACAGAGTGAGAGTCTGTCCCAAAATAAAAATAAAATTTTTAATGAAATTGAGCTTTTTAGCTGTAGCCACGGAGATTCTCCCTAACACTTTGAAAATGGACAATACACATCTGTCTCCTATTTATAACCCTAGACAGGAACTTAATATGATGACAATTCATTTTTATATATTGGAACCAAATTATCAAACAAAACTTAAGCCAGGTAGGTACTGCTGCCTGCGGTTCTTCTGACCTTTGCTCTCTTGGTCTGGTGGTTTTCTCTGGTCCACCAGCAGGAGGACCAGAGAAGGTCAGCACCTCTGACCTTGACTTCCCTTCAGGGAGGTTCTGCTCAGCATCTTGGTGCTTAGTTCCTTGATGTCTAGCATAGGCATGTCAGACAGATACCTAAAACACTTAGAACTTAGGAAGGAAGGGATGATTGATTACAATTCTAAGATGATATGAGGAAATATTAACCAGAGGAGCTTTGACTTCAGACCCATCTTTGGAGGAACCCAAAATAGTTCCTAATTTTGGCTAAAGCCAACTATCAGTAGGTAGACAGTTCCGTTGCCCCACCCTGCCTTTTCTCAAGTTTCCAGAATGCAACCCACTCTCTACCATGCCTCTCCTACCATGACTTCCTTTTTTGTGTAGGTAAGAAAAGTAGAAGAGGTGTTAATGAATCATATTCTGCTCTTTTCACCCACACAGCCTCATCCCCTAGTACCCAGCAGAAGTTAGAGGAAGTAACACAGCAGAGTGTCCATGTAGATTCATCATATCCCAAAGTAATAACTATTAATTCCTTTGCTTCCCACTCGCCTATTTCTTGTCCTCTTGTTACCCTATCACGATTGTGAAACACAGTGACTTCCCCTAAGCCACAACAAGTGAGAACAAGATGTTCACTGACCTAAGAAAACCATCTGACAAAAATTCATTTCCTGTTAATGAGAGAACGGCCTCGCATTTGTGTTATAATATGATCTGACAGTTAGTTCATAGAAAGCATGCTTTGTTATACCTGTGCCTAATGTCTGATGCAAAGCTTCAGAATGACCTTCTGGCATGCTTGCCCACAGCAGTTGCCCAGAGTGTATTTACATGGTTGAAGCATTGTGCCATGTGTAGCTATATCCCTTTTTCCCCCCACTTAAGAATTTCTCACGTTACTAACAACTCAAGTTTTTATAAACCTCTTTTTTAATGGCTGCATATTTTTTGTTCTTTGTTGTGTTCTTTGTGGTTTTGAGATGAGGTCTTGCACAGGCTGGAGTGCAGTGGCGCGATCTTGGCTCACCACAGCTGCAACCTGCTGGGCTCAACTGATACACCTCAGCTTCCCTAGTAGCTGGGACCACAGGCATCACTACTATGCCCGGCTACTTTTTTTTTTTTTTTTAATGTTGCAGAGATGAAGTCTTGCTTTGTTGCAGGCTAGCCTTGAATTTCCAGACTCAAGCGATCCTCCCAAAGTGCTGGAATTATAGGCATGAGCCACCATACCCCCATGTTCTTTAATTATATGGCTGTACCAGAATCTTACTTAACCTTTTCCTGCATCTAGACATTCAAGATATATTCTGAGTTTTAAAAAACAAACCCCAAATGCTAGGTTGTGTGTGTTTTCAGATGCTAGGGTAGTTCCTCAATTAAAAACTATCTGACTTGCCAGTCCCTCTATTTTCTGCCCCTAATTCTTAAATCGAAGCCCCAATCCTTTCTTCCTCAGGGATCCTGATCAAATTTCTCAGTGAGGCAGAGCTGCCCTGCCCAGCCTCTGTGCAACCCTTCCTGATGCACCCTTACTTTTCATCACCTCTTGAACACTCTGCTCCAACCAAGCCCTCCCCACTCTCCCGAGGGAACCCACAACAGCACCTCCTCCTGGGCATCCAAGCGTTACATCACTTACACCCACCCAACATCTACCACCACCCCGTTACCAAATGTATCAGAGTGGGTTCAGAGTGTATCAGAAGAGGTATAGAGCATACCTACAAGTACCTATGGAACTGATGTTTAGCTGATTGGAGTCTAATCACCTCTTAGCACTGCCATCAACTGCTAGCAACATATTTGTGCCTCTAAACAAACCTGTGAACCACCACTCTGATTTCTTCCAAGCTGATCAACACTCTCCAGGCACCACTCACATGGAGAGGGGAGGGAAGGAGTGGAGGGCCTCTTCTTCCACAAGAGTCATCATTAAACACTTTTCATGCTCTTCATGATTCTATCATCTGGCCAATCTGTTTCTTCCTCTATAGACTAGGGATGGCAAACAAACTAGGGGCCCTCACACATGTTGTTTGGGCCACATGGTTGTTGTTTTTTGTTTTGTTTTGTTTTGAGATGGAGTCTTGTTCTGTCGCCCAGGCTGGAGTGCAGTGGTGCCATCTCAGCTCGCTGCAAGCTCCGCTTCCCGGGTTCACGCCATTCTCCTGCCTCAGCCTCCTGAGTAGCTGGGACTACAGGCGCCCGCCACCACGCCCAGCTAATTTTTTGTATTTTTGGTAGAGACATGGTTTTACCGTGTTAGCCAGGATGGTCTCAATCTCCTGACCTTGTGATCCGCCTGCCTCAGCCTCCCAAAGTGCTGGGATTACAGGCGTGAGTCACCGCGTCCGGTCTGGTATTTTTTTAAAAAAAAAAGGAAGAAGAAAAGGAGAAAAAATGAATAGCTTTAAACATTTAAAATGTAAGTGATTTTGCATAAAAATCCATTTCTCTGGCTTTTCTTTTAAAATGAGGAGATCTGGAAACCAGAGACTCTACATTTCAGGAGAAGAGCATGTGGGTGGGGCCCCCTTTGGACAAGATATGTCTCTCTACTGGATTAGATCCCCACCTGGCCATTCGCCTAAACTGCATAGCCCCTGGAAGCCTATGCATCTGTGACCCTGTGGATGGAGGCTGTCTGCTTCCAGAGCAGGAGAAAGGGAAATGGATTTTTAGGGACAGAGAACAGCACTATGGGAAAGGCCATGTTTAAGGAAGATCCAAATATTTGACCCAAGGTCATTTATATGACCTGTGCAAACTTGCACTGCCGTTAGTCCCCCAGAGAAGACTTGCCATCCTGAGAGTCAGTGACAGCTGCAGTCTGACAAGTGGCAGGAACATGAAAACAGCTGCAAGCCATGCCCAAGCCTGCACTCACCACATCCTGCTGATAGGAGGGAGCTGGTGCTGGCCCTCCTGTTCCCTCTCCTCTCACAGGGCTGGCAGCAGCTTGTGGGATTGCAGGGATTTAGAAAGTCCCTTAGCTGGATCAGGAATATAGCCCTTCTCCTCAGGCCAAAGACATCTTCATCATCTTCTTTATCCCATGAGTCAGGGGATCTTATGTAATATGGAAGCCTGCTCACCCAGGCTTATTGCACTCTGCTCTTGGAGGCCTCCCTTTGGAGAATTCCTAACACAGACTCTACCTGCCAACCTCCCAGGCTAACCTGATCAACCACAATTTCCTCTTTATAGCCAAACCCACAGAAATGAGCCTCCTCATTTTAAAGGGCTCATATAATTAAAAGTTCTGCTCCATTCCAGCCAAGATTCCAGTGAAAAGAAACATTCTGCTCCTAAATATTTCAATGACAGCATGTACGGAAGAACAGCATGTTCCCTATATACCCCAGAGTGAGTAAGCCCCAGTGGGCTCAAAGAAAGACCAGATAATTCTCCTTGCCTTAAGCTAACAAGGGTTACATAGACCGGGAGCTAGAGCATGGCAATGGCAGAGGAATAGTTGCCAAACCTTGCGTTCGCTCTGGATGGCCAACCCATAGCCAAAAACATGCCAGAACTCTTACATCCCTACCATATTTGAAAAAAGAATATAGTATCAATAAGTGTTAAAAAATGTCTTTGTGGCAAATATGAATTATTTCTTCAATATCCAGCTCTCCTTATTAACAGAACCCCGATTTTGTTCAGAGACTAGTACGCCAAGCTTCAAATAGTCCCATTTTCCAGCTTTCCAAGCTAGTGCTACAGTTCCATAGAAATCCCCAGATATGGCATCCTTTAGTAAATAGAAAGGAAAAGACCTGCTGGGCAAATGCTGTTTTGTCCCTTCACCTTTTCCTTTTTTCCCCCTCCTTCTTGCCTCAAATACGCAGCCCTTCAGCAACCATTAGGTAGAAACCTGAGGATGAAGGCCTGTACCTTAAGGACTGTGGAACAGAGAGGTACAAACAGCCTGGGTCCACAGGAGCATCAATAAGCTGGAGTAGCGGCCCTATGCTGAGAACCCTCATGCTGATGGCAGGAGACACACACCTGACATTGAAATCCCTCAGGCAGGGTTTTCCATTATTTCAAATGGAATGAAATCTTGATTCATGAAGCTAGTCGTTAATGTATCAAAATCTCCCCTAGGACAATTTGTTCTGCTTAAAGGCCGTGGCCACAGAACTCATGACAACATAATCCAAAGGATTTAAACAACTGGGGCTACCAGTTTTAACCCTCAAAGTTCAAAAATACACCAAAAAGCCTGACTCTCTAACTCAACAGCCTTCCTCACTACCCAAAGATTTACTAAACACTTACTATGTCAGGCACTGTGTTGGAAGAAGATAAACATGAACCTGATTATTGAGCAAACAAGTAAGGCTTTAACCAAGGCATGAACAGAGTTATGGGGTTCTGTAGAGGTGACTCTGGGTGCTCTGGGCATCTTGGGGCAGAGGGTACATAGGAAGGAAGGGTGGGAGCAAAAGAAAAGGCTGGGAAAATAGAGCAGAAGAGATGGCAGGAGCAGGGAGTAGACATTAGCTATTTTAACTTTGTATTATATAATGGAAAAACCAAGGTTTCTACATAAAAGATGGGTATATTTGCTTTATGTTTTGTTCTAGAATCAGAATTATTGCTAATGGGGGTGGGGCAGGCTAGAGAAAGGAAATTAATAGGTAATTGTGATGAATTCCTGATGTTGAGAGACAATTCTCGATGGGTGTCTTGTATTTCTATACCTCTGTGAAAGACAGCTTCAGCTTTTTCTTTTTAACTACCTTTTCAAGAATGTTTATATACCAAATAGCCTTGTAAGATAGAGACAGTGTCTCCCTGGGACAGGCAGATTTATTTTTACTGTACAGAAGTCAAGATAAGGTCTCCCTCGGGGGCTAAGTTTGGTCAGGATCACTTGCAGGCCCCTTTATGAGACTGGGGTTTCCTAAACTCAGTTCCTTCGCTGGTAGTTCCTTCGCTGGGGCATAAACCCGCTGTGTGTGAAGTATCCATCTGGGCCACTGTTCCCTGTCGGACTTGGGAAGCAAGAGAAACTACCGCAAACATGAGATTCATTTTACCAGGGGTGAATGCATAATAAAGTCCTTTCAGTCTGACCCAGGAGTCTCAGGCCTTCTCTCAGCATCTATGTACCTGTGGCAGGCTAACTTGTTAGCTTGCAAGGAGGGTAAAATCTCAAACACTTCACAATTGTTGATGCCTAAACTAGGATTTTTAGAGAGGAAGGGTCTGGGATACTTTTACGGAGCTAGAGATTGGAAAAGAAGATCATTCTGAAGTATCTGAGTTGGGTGACTGGGCAGAAGATGGTGGTGATGTTAACTAAAAGGAGGAACACAGAAAGGAAAGTGGGTTCCTGTAAAATGAGCTGGCTTTGACACATTTGGAGATGCCTAGAGGATCTTGAGGAGGAGATAGGCAAGTGGACACGTTCTTATTCCAGCTGAGCCATGAGTACAGGGGATGCTCTATAAACAAACTGAGCCCCGCAGGCCTCAGTGCTCCCTTTGGCACTTCCTAAACTCACACATCATTGTGTTGCCTCAGGGTCCCCAGGAAACACCAACAATAGATCCATTTTTTAAAAAAGTTTGCTTAGTCAGACATGGTGGTGTGTGCCTGTAGTCACAGCTATATGAAAGGTTGAGGTGGGAGGATTGTTTGAGCCTGAAAGGCAGAGGTTGCAGTGAGCCGTGGTCATGCCACTGTACTCCAGACTGAGTGACAGAGCAAGACCCTGTCTAAAAAAAAAAAAAAAGTGTGCTTTTCCCAACACTTAGGGAATCAAATCCCTGGAGCTGGGGCCTGGGTATCTGAATTTTTTTAAAGCTCCAAAGGTGATTCTGATCTGCAGCCAGAGTAGAAAAACGCCAGCTAGAACCAAGGGCAATGAAATGATACTTTGCTTAAAGTCCTCAGAGTGTGGCCTGGCCAACAAGAGTCCTCACCTTGTTTGGTCAAGTAGGTAGCCATTTCCTGAACTGATACCCCAGGATTTTTGTTCAACGTCCATCCTTTTTGAGGCCACTGAGTTCTGACTCAGAGACTAATCATCACTTGCCAAGTAAAGCACCATACTTAAAGAGATCAGATATCCTGAGCCACCCAGCTCCCAGATGTTGCTGTAAAGGAGACATTATATCCCAGAATGGTTCAGAGATTTTTCTGCTCCCCTAAACTTTCTGGAATCCTGCCTGACACATTCTCTGGATTAATCATCAGGATACCCTCATGCCCAGCATATGGGGCATAGCCCCGGACACAACCATCCCCTACCCCCGTCATCCTTATGAAAAGCATGTTCTCTCAGACATCCAAAGTCTTTTGCTGATAGTCTGAGACTTTGAGCTCTTAGAGAAGGCAGAGGGGATGGTTGTGTGTTTGGTTAGCTCATAGCCTTTCTCCTTAGCTTTCCAAGTGCCCATGTGTACCTCATAGCCCTTCCATGTGCTGGCATGACTTCCTCTTATCTTGAAAAGGCTTTTCTCTCCATATGATCATGTCATCAGCAAACAGCAACAGTGTGGCTTCCTCTTTACCAATTTGGATGCCCTTTATTTCTTTCTCTTGCCTAATTGCTCTGGCTAGGATTTCTAGCACTATGTTGAATAGAAGTACTGGAAGTAGGCATCCTTGTCTTGTCCCAGTTCTCAGGGGGAATGCTTTCAACTTCTTCCCATTCAGTATAATGTTGACTGTGGGTTTGTCATGGATGGCTTTTATTACCTTAAGGTATTTCCCTTCTATGCCAATTTTGCTGAGGGTTTTAGTCATAAAGGATTCTGGATTTTGTCAAATGCTTTTTCTGCATCTATTGAGATGATCATGTGATTTTTGTTTTTAATTCTGTTTATGTGGTGTATCACACTTTTTGACTTGCATATGTTAAGTATGCAGGGATGCAGAATACATCCCTGGTATGAAAACCACTTGATCATGTTGGATTATCTTTCTGATATGCTGTTGAATTTGGTTAGCTAGTATTTTCTTGAGGATTTTTACATCTACGTTTATCAGGGATATTGGTCTGTAGTTTCCTTTTTTGTTATGTCCTTTCCTGGTTTTGGTATTGGGGTGATACTGGCTTCATAGAATGACCTAGGGAGGATTCCCTCTTTCTCTGTGTTTTGGAATAGTGTCAATAGTATTGGTACAAAATCTTTGAATGTCTAATAGAATTCAGCTATGAACCTGTATGGTCCTGGACTTTTTTTTTCTTGGTAACTTTTTATTACCATTTATCACTGCTTGCTATTGGTCTGTTCAGAGTTTTTATTTCTTCCTGGTTTAATCTAGGTGAGTTGTATATTTCCAGGAATTTACCCATCTCCTTTAGGTTTTCTAGTTTATGTGCATAAAGGTGTTCTTAGTAGTCTTGAATTATCTTTTGTGTTTCTGTGGTATGGATTATAACATCTCCTGTTTCATTTCTAATTGAGCTTATTTGGATCTTCTCTCTTCATGGTTAATTTCACTAATGGGCTATCAACTTTATTCATCTTTTCAAAGAATCAGCTTTTTGTTTCATTTACCTTTTGTATTTTTTTGTTTGTTTCAATTTCATTTAGTTCTGCTCTTTGTTATTTCCTTTCTTCTGCTGAGTTGGGGTTTGGTTTGTTCTTGTTTCTCTAGCTCCTTGACATGTGACCTTAGATTTTCTATTTGTGCTCTTTCAGATTTTTTGACTTAGGCATTTAATGCTATGAACTTTCCTCTTATCACCCACCACCTTTGCTGTATCCCAGAGATTTTGATAGGTTGTGTCACTATTATCATTGAGTTCAAAGAATTTTTTTTTTTTTTTTTTTTTGAGACAGAGTCTCGCTCTGTCGCCCAGGCTGGAGTGCAGTGGCATGAACTTGGCTCACTGCAAGCTCTGCCTCCCAGGTTCACACCATTCTCCTGCCTCAGCCTCCCGAGTAGCTGGGACTACAGGCACCCACCACCACACCCAGCTAATATTTTGTATTTTTGGTACAGACGGGGTTTCACCATGTTAGCCAGGATGGTCTTGATCTCCTGACCTCATGATCCACCCGCCTAAGCCTCCCAACGTGCTGGGATTACAGGCGTGAGCCACCGCCCCCAGCCGAGTTCAAAGAATTTTTAAATTTCTATCTTGATTTCATTGTTGACCCAATGGTCATTCAGGAGCAGGTTATTTAATTCCCATGTATTTGCATGGTTTTGAGGGTTCCTTTTGGAGTTGATTTCCAATTTTATTCTACTGTGGTCTGAGAGAGTACTTGTTATAATTCTGATTTTCTTAAATTTGTTGAGACTTGTTTAGTGGCCTGTCATATGGTCTATCTTAGAGAATGTTCCATGTGCTGATGAATAGAATGTGTATTCTGCAGCTGTTGGGTAGAATGTTCTGTAAATATCTGTTAAGTTCGTTTCTTCTAGGGTGTAGTTTAAGTCCATTGTTTCTTTGTTGACTTTCTGCCTTGATGACCTGTCCAGTGCTGTCAGTGGGGTATTGAAACTCCCCAATATTATTGTGCTGCTGTCTATCTCATTTCTTAGGTCTAATAGGAATTGTTTTCTAAATCTGGGAGCTCCAGTTTTAGGTGAATATATATCTAGGATTGTGATATTTTCCTGTGGGACTAGTCCTTTTATCATTATATAATGTCCCTCTTTGTCTTTTTTTAACTGCTGTTGCTTTAAAGTTTGTTTCGTGTGATATAAGGATAGGTATTCCTTCTCATTTTTGGTGTCTACTTGCATGGGACATCTTTTTCTGCCACTTTACCTTAAGTTTATTTGAGTCCTTATGTATCAAAGACTTCAAGAACCCAAAAGCAAATGCAACAAAAACAGAGACAAATAGATGGGACTTCATTAAACTAAAAAGCTTCTGCACAGTAAAAGAAATAATTTGTAAACAGATGACGTACAGAGTGGAAGAAAATCTTTATAATTTATACTTCTGACAAAGGACTAATATCCAGAATCTACAGGGAACTCAAACAAATCAGCCAAGAAAAAAAACCGATAAAAAGTGAGCTAAGGACATGAGTAGACAATTCTCAAAAGATGATATATAAATAGCCAACAAGCATATGAAAAAATGCTCATCACCTATGATCAGGGAAATGCAAATCAAAACCACAATGCGATACCATGTTAGTCCTGCAAGAATGGCCATAATCAAAAAATAATAGATGTCAGCATGGATATGGTGAAAAGGGAACACTTTTACACTGTTGATGGGAATGTAAACTAGTGCCACTATGGAAAACAGTATGGAGATTCCTTAAAGAACTAAAAGTAGATCTACCTTTTGATCTAGCCATCCCATTCCTGGGTATCTACCCAGAAGAAAAGAAGTCATTATATGAAAAAGATACTTGCATATGCATGTTTATAGCAGCACAATTCACAGTTGCAAAAATATGGAACCAGCTCAAATGTGCATCAATTAGTAGATAATGTGGTGTATACACACACACACACATATACACATGTATGTATACATACACACCATGAAGTACTACTCAGCCATAAAAAGGAATGAAATGATGGCATTTGCAGCAAACTGGATAAAATTGGAGACCATTATTCTAAGTGAAGTAACTCAGGAATGGAAAACCAAACATTGTATATTCTCATTCATAAGTGGAAGCTGAGCTATGAGGATGCAAAAGCATAAAAATAATACAATGGACTTTGGGGACTCGGAGGGAAAAGGTGGGACAGGGTGAGAGATAAGACTACACATTGGGTACAGTGTACACTGCTCAGGTGATGGGTGCACCAAAATCTCAGAAATCACCACTAAATAACTTATTCATGTAACCAAACACCACCTCTTCCTTAAAAACCTACTGAAATTTTTAAAAATGAACAAAAGGTTGTTCTCTGAAAAAACCAAATACCACATGTTCTTACTTATAAGTGGGAGGTAAATGATGAGAACTCATGAATACAGAATGGAACAATAGACATTGGGGTCTACTTGAGAGTAGAGGGTGGGAGGAGGGAAAGAAGCAGAAAAATAACTATGTGTACTATGTTTAACACCTGGGTGACAAAATAATCTATACAACAAACCCCCATGACACAAGTTTACCTGTATAAGAAACCTTCACACGTACCCCAAAACCTAAAATAAAAGTTTTAAAAAGAAAAGTTTGTTCTCCCTTTCCCTTGCAAGGCCCCTGATGGGTAGCCATGTAGTTCAGCACACATATTCTTACTACCATTCGAACCTAAACTAATGAGATTCATAAGAATCTCTATTGGCAATATCATAAGAGTTTTCTCAGCTTAACCTTGAATCCCCTTCTAGTAACATAGCTATTCCGAAATATGGTCATTTAAGGAATCCTTCAAGCCTGGGAGAAACTCAGAATTTATTAGCAAAATAGTTTATTCAAAGGTTGAATCTCTACACACATTTGTTTTTTCTATTTGATGCTTAAACATAATTAGGGAGTGGAGGAATGTGGAGATGCCCTAGGAGGGTGTATTAGTCTGTCTTCACACTGCTTTAAATAACTACCTGAGACTGGGTAATTTAAGAAGAAATGAGGTTTAACTGACTTGCAGTTCTACAGGCTGCACAGGAAGAATGACTGGGAGGCCTCGGGAAACTTACAATCATGACAGAAGGTGAAGGGGATGTGAGCACCTTCTTCACATGGTGGCAGGAGAGAGAAAGAGAGGTAAGGGGCAAGTGCCACACACTTTTAAACCATCATGAGAACTATCACGGGAACAGCAAGGGGGAAATCTGCCCCCATGATCCAATCAGCCCCTGCCAGGTCCCTCCTCCAATTCGACATGAGGTTTGGGTGGGGACACAAATCCAAACCAGATCAGAGGGTTAAACATTTGCTGTACTCAGGATGTAGGCCTGAGCTCATCCAGTGTTGACTGACAGATGCCAGGCTCAGTTCAGCTTTAAAAAATACATCTTGGCGGCCAGGCACAGTGGCTCACCCCTGTAATCCCAGCACTTTGGGAGGCCGAGGTGATCAGGAGTTTGAGACCAGCCTGGCCAACATGGTGAAACCCCTTCTCTACTAAAAATACAAAAGTTAGCTGGGTGTGGTGGCACACGCTTGTAATCCCAGCTACTCAGGAGGCTGAGGCATGAGAATTGCTTGAACCTGGGAGGCAGAGGTTGCAGTGGGCTGAAATCATGCCACTGCACTCCAGCCTGGGTGACAGGGCAAGATTCCATCTCAAAAAAACAAACAAACAAAACAACAACAACAACAACAACAACAAAAACACACACACATGCACACACATCTAAAACATCTTACAGGCAGGTAGAAATAGTTACTTTTTTTTTTTTTTTTTTCGAGCCAGAGTCTCACTCTGTCAACAGGCTGGAGTGCAGTGGTGCAATCTTGGCTCACTACAACCTCCGCCTCCCGGGCTCAAGCAATTCTCCTGCCTCAGCCCCCCGAGTAGCTGGGACTACAGGCATGTGCCACCATGCCCAGCTAATTTTTGTATGTTTTACAGAGATAGGGTTTCACCATGTTGGCCAGGATGGTCTCGATCTCCTGACCTCGTGATCCGCCTGCCTCAGCCTCCCAAACTGCTGGGATTGCAGGCGTGAGCCACCATGTTTGGCCAGAAATAGTTATATTTTACAAAATAGAAGTCCGTCTTTTAGGTGAGCATATGTTCGCTCTCTAAAACAAAGTTATTCTCAATATCTTGTAACATGCTCAAAGAAACAGCCTAGCTGTCTTAGTTCAGGCTGCTATAACAAATTACCGTAGATGAGGTGGGTTAAAGAAACATTTTTCATGGTTCTGGAGGCTGGGAAGTCCAAGATTAGGGAGCCAGCATTGTTGGGTTTTTCATGAGGCCCCTCTTCCTGGTTATGACCTCAATGGCCTCCTTGGTGGGTACATCAAGAGGAGAGAGAGAGGAGAGAGAGGAGAGAGAGGAGAGAGAGAGAGGAGAGAGAGGAGAGAGAGAGAGGAGAGAGAGGAGAGAGAGAGAGGAGAGAGAGGAGAGAGAGAGAGAGAGCTCCCATCATGAGGGCTCTACCCTCATTACTTCCTCTAATCCTAATTACATCCCAAAGGTTCCACCTCCAAATACCATCACATTAGGGACTGGGGCTTCAACACATGATTTTAGGGAGGACACAAACATTCAGTCCATAGTGCTACCAAACATCTGGGTGCTAGAGACCTAGAGGTTAACAATACAGGCCAATTCCATGGAGCTTGCATTTTAACAGAAAAGATGCCATTCAAGTTAGTTTAGGTGTGATGAGTTCTTCTAAAGAGAAAGTTGCAGGAACACATCTTAGTGGGGTGGAGAGGGGCCAAGTTCTGAGAGGACCTCCCTCAAAGTCATTTCAGGTGAGATCTGAGGAATAAATGAGATTTAGAGAAAAGCATTTCAACCCTTTTAATCTTAGCAACACCCCTATGATATAGATATTACTATCTCTAGCTTATAACACACTACATCTTATAAGGGAGGGCATCAAGGATGGGAAAGATAAGTTGTCTAAGGCCATGAAGTAAGCAATGGATAAGCTCTAAGTGTCACTCAGGTCTAACTGGCACACAGACTAGTCTGAGACTTTCTTAGGACCAGAACTGTTTTGGATTGTTTTGAATTTTGGAATACAGCTGACCCTTGAGCAACATGGGTTTGAAGTGAATGAGTCCATGTGTACATGGATTTCCTTTCTTCTCCGCCATCCCTGAAACAGCAAGATCACTTCTTCCTCTTTCTCCCCCTCCTCAGTCTTCATCCTCCTCATTTTCATGTAGAAGAAGCTGAGGAAGGGGAGAAAGAGGAAGAAGTGATCTTGCTGTTTCAGGGATGGCAGAGAAGAAAGAAAATCCATGTACACATGGACTCATTCACTTCAAACCCATGTTGCTCAAGGGTCAGCTGTATTCCAAAATTCAAAACAATCCAAAACAGTTCTGGTCCTAAGAAAGTCTCAGACTAGTCTGTGTGCCAGTTAGACCTGAGTGACACTTAGAGCTTGGCCGCTGCTTACTGCATGGCCTTAGACAAGTTACTTTATCTTTCCCATCCTTGGTGCCCTCCCTTGTAAGATGTAGTATGTTATAAATATATAAATATATATATCACATGAAATGTGTGTTAATTGACTGTTATAGGTAAGGCTTCTGGTCAACAGTAATTAAGTTTTGGGGAAGTCTAAAGTTATACAGGCATTTTGACTAAAAAGGAGGTTGGCATCTTTACCTTCTGCATTATGGAAGGATCAAAAACATTTGCATTATTCTTGCCATTTCGTTAAGCATTCATAATCTGAAAATCCAAAATCTGACATCTCTAATGAGCATTTCCTTTGAGCATCATTATCAGCACTCAAAAAGGTTTGGATTTTGGAGCATTTGGGGTTTTGGATTAGGGATACTCACCTCATATACCACAAATGGGTTTCCTTTTTTCTTAAAGCTACCAAAGGAGCTTTTTCCCTGTGTAAAGTCTGTGCAATATTTTTCAGGCTTAGTGAGTGAACAACCTCCTAGAGCCTTCATAGATACCAAGTAAGGCATACATTCAAATGTACAGTCCGTTGACTTTAATTCCTTTCATGACAGAGTCAATAATGGAATCAACACCTGTCAAAGCATCCTCTGCACTGCAGATAAATGAGTGGTCTCTGTCTCTTCTTATTTAATACCTCCCTTTCCCACCCTAGAACTTAGTAGAACGTTTGCTATACATGAGGCTCAAGAGACCCCTGTGTTGAGAGTCAGTGCTAGCAATTGTTCAAAAAAGCAGAATAAAATATCAGTAGAAATTAAATTAGAACCTGCAGCCAGAGTCTTGAGATGATCTTTCCTAAAAAGCCATGACATACCCTTTAGAGTCATTTTCTTTTTTTTTTGAGATGGAGTCTTGCTCTGTTGCCCAGGCTGGAGTGCAATGGCGTGATCTCAGCTCACTGCAGCCTCTGCCTCCCAGGTTCAAGTGATTCTCCTGCCTCAGCCTCCTGAGTAGCTGGGACTACAGGTACACGCCACCATGCCTGGCTAATTTTTTGTATCTTTAGTACAGACGGGGATTCACCATATTGGCCAGGCTGGTCTTGAACTCCTGACCTCATGATCCACCTGCCTTGGCCTCCCAAAGTGCTGGGATTGCAGGCCTGAGCCACCGCGCCCAGCTGAGAGTCATTTTCTTATTTCATTCCCTCTAATCAAGTTATTTTGGGGGAGGTTTGGGGTACAGGTACTTCCTTGCTCTAAATGTCTCAGTGGCGATTAAATACCTCCATCACTATACTTTTGGCTTCTTTAACTGGCATTTTAATATCTTATTAAGTTAACAGAAATGGTAATCTGGAACAGATAAAAGACATTAATGACATTTTTTCCTCTTTTAATCTAGGCGCAAATCTTGACTCAAAATTAACAATTTTCAATTTAAAACCTAAGTATCAATGATAAAGTATTAATTTTGCACAGCTTTAAATAAGGCTTAACTCTAGGTATCACAAATTAAATGTTTTTAATCCTTTGATCCAGTTATCCCATTATTAACAGTCTATCTTAAGGAAATAACTAGAGTTATGTGCAAAGTATAGGAAATGCATAAGAAAGGTCATTGCAAGGATTTCCTATTTAATAAATGGTGTTGGGAAAACTGGCTAGCCATATGCAGAAAGCTGAAACTGGATCCCTTCCTTACACCTTATACAAAAATTAACTCAAGATGGACTAAAGACTTAAACGTAAGACCTAAAACCATAAAAACCCTAGAAGAAAACCTAGGCAATACCGTTCAGGACATAGCCATGGGCAAAGACTTCATGACTAAAACATCAAAAGCAATGGCAATGAAAGCCAAAATTGACAAATGGGATCTAATTAAACTAAAGAGCTTCTGCACAGCAAAAGAAACTAGCATCAGAGTGAACAGGCAACCTACAGAATGGGATAAAATTTTTGCATTCTATCCATCTGACAACGGGCTAATATCCAGAATCTACAAAGAATTTAAATTTACAAGAAAAAAACAACCCAATCAAAAAGTGGGCAAAGGATATGAACAGACACTTCTCAAATGAAGACATTTATGTGGCCAAGAAACATAGGAAAAAAAGCTCATCCTCACTAGTCATTAGAGAAATGCAAATCAAAACCACGATGAGATACCATCTCACGCCAGTTAGAATGACTATCATTAAAAGTCAGGAAACAACAGATGCTAGAGAGGATGTGGAGAAATAGGAATGCTTTTACACTGTTGGTGGGATTGTAAATTAGTTCAACCACTGTGGAAGACAGTGTGGCAATTCCTCAAGTATCTAGAACTAGAAATACCATTTGACCCAGCAATCCCATTATCAGGTATATACCCAGAGGATTACAAATCATTCTACTATAAAGATACATGCACATGTATGTTTGAGGCACTGTACACAACAGCAAAGTCTTGGAACCAACCCAAATGCCCATCAATGATAGAATGGATTAAGAAAATGTGGCACATATATACCATGGAATACTATGCAGCCATAAAAAAGGATGAGTTCATGTCCTTTGCAGGGACATGGATGAAGCTGGAAACCATCATTCTCAGCAAACTAACAAAAGAACAGAAAACCAAACACTGCATGTTCTCACTCATAAGTGTGAGTTGAACAATGAGAACACAGGGTCACAGTAAGGGGAACATCACACACCGGGACCTGTCGGGGGTTAGGGAGGGGTAGCATTAGGAGTAATACCTAATGTAAATGACAGGTTGATGGGTGCAGCAAACCACCATGGCATGTGTATACCTATGTAACAAACCTGCACGTTCTGCACATGTACTCCAGAACTTAAATTTTTTAAAAAAAGGTCATTGCAACTGTATTTAATTCAAGACAGCCCAAGTTTCTAATAGTAATTGTATTAGTCCATTCTCACACTGCTATAAAGAACTACCTGAGACTGGGTAATCTATAAAGAAAAGAGGTTTAATTGACTCACAGTTCCACATGGCTGGGGAAGCCTCAGGAAACTTACAATCGTGGCAGAAGACAAACGAGAAGCAACAACTTCTTCACAAGGCAGCAGGAGAGAGAGCAAGTGAGGGGAGAAGTGCCACAGTTTTAAGCCATCAGATCTTGTGAGAACTCACTCACTATCATGAGAACAGCATGGGGAAACCACCCCCATGATCCAATCATGGTGTTAGGTGATTAGGGGTTAGGTTAGATCCCTCCCCTAACATGTGGGGATTACAATTCGAGATGAGATTTGGGTAGGGACACAGAGCCAAACCATTTCAGTGATGAATTGGCTAGTAAAATTGTGGTTTATCTATACCAGCAGCTCTCAAACTTTGTGGTCTCAAGACTCCATTACACTTTTAAGAATGTTTGAGTCCCCTGAAGAGCTTTGGTTTATGTGGGTTATCTATGTGAATATTTATCATATTAGAAATGAAAAGGGAGAAAAGTTTAAGACACAGAAATACACAAGCACACATTCCATTAGTTGTCAGAGTGATGACATCACATCATGTAGCTGTCAGAGTGATGACATCACCACATCAGCAAACCCAAAATTAAGAACAAAATGGGAAATAATGTCTTAGTATTAAGAAATAGTTTTGACCTTGTGAACCCTTGGCATCTTAGGGAAACCCTTGATCTATAAAATAGAATAAGATTCCACCAAAAAAATGTTGTATAAAGCATTCACTGACACTGAAAAATCCCAATTTTTAAAAAAGCAGACCACAGAACAGTATGAACAGGATTATACGATTTAAAACAAATTTAAAAAGCAATGGAAAGACACACTGATATTTTACAAGTATATATCTCTAGATGGTGAAAATACTAGTTTTTTTTCTGCATTGAGATTTTTCTTTATTTTTATTTTTTTGAGACATGGTCTTGCTTTGTCGATTAGGCTAGTGTGATGGTTAATACTGTGTGTCAACTTGATTGGATTGAGGGATACAAAGTATTGATCCTGGGTATGTCTGTGAGGGTGTTGCCAAAGGAGATTAACATTTGAGTGAGTGGGCTGGGAAGGCAGACCCAGCCTCAATCTGGGTGGGCAGCATCTGATCAGCTGCCAGCATGGCTACAATATAAGCAGGCAGAAGAATGTGAAAAGAGAGATTGCCCTAACCTTCCAACCTACATCTTTCTCCCATGCTGGATGCTTCCTGCCCTTTAACATCAGACTCCAAGTTCTTCAGTTTTGGAACTCTGACTGGCTCTCCTTGCTCCTCAGGCTACAGATGGCCTATTGTGGGACCTTGTGATCATATGAGTTAATACTTAATAGACTCCCCATATATATCTATATCCTATTAGTTCTGTCCCTCTAGGGAACCCTAACTAATACAGCTGGTATCCAACTCCTGGGCTCAAGTGATCCTGTCACCTCAGCCTCCCAAAGTACTGGGATTACAGGTGTGAGCCACTGTGCCTGGCTGAGATTTTTCTTTTGTAATTAGAATAAAACGCATTTACCAAACATATACTTAATGCCTATTTACAGTCACCTGTATTTTCCTTCCCAGACCTGAAAATTTCAGCTTAGTAGCTTTAGGAAATGTATCACTAAAAAATATTAATACAAGGTATTAGTTTTGCACAGCTCTAAATGAGGCCTACTTGTAGATTGTCCTTGCCTCTTAAAGTGTGGTCTGCAGACCACAGCATCAGTATCACCTGGGAGCACGCTAGAACCATGGATTCTTCAGCCTCAATCAAGACCTACAGAATCAGGACCTGCATTAAGACCCAGATGATTTGTGTGCACAACAGAATTTGAGAAACCATGGGGGTACGTTAGAATGACCTGGGAATTTTAGAAACGGTGTGGAAGAGAGCACATGTTTTTTGCCTTTTCTTTTTTTTTTTTTTGGAAACGGGGTCTCGCTCTGTCACCCAGGCTGGAGTGCAGTGGCACAATCTCAGCTCACTGCAAACACTGTCTCCCAGGTTCAAGCGATTCTCCTGCCTCAGCCTCTCTAGTAGCTCGGACTAGAGGCCTGTGCCACCATGCCCCGCTAATTTTTTGTTTCTGTTTTTAATAGAGACGGGGTTTCACCATGTTGGCCAGGCTGGTCTCCAACTCCTGACCTCAAGTGATCCACCCACCTTGGCCTCCTAAAGTGCTGGGACTGTAGGCGTGAGCCACCACGCCTGGCTATTTTTTGTCTTTTCTAATGCTCTCAGGTGATTCTAATGTGCATCTAGGGCTGAGAAACTGCTGCTCTAATGCAGGGGCCTGGCTTGAATCTAAAAAAGAACAAGATTGTTACCCCAATCTCTACCTACTTTAAAAAATATCCTCCCACTGCAACATGTAGTGACCTCCCTGCCAGTTCCCGGGTCCTAGAATTTCACAGGAACAGCAGAACTAGATGGAGAAAACAGCTGGTAATATAGTTTGTTCAGGCTACTATAACAAAATACCATAAACTTGGTAATTTATAAACAGTAGAAATATGCTCACAGTTCTGGAGGCTAGGAAGTCTAAGATCAGGGTGTCAGCATAACTGGATTCCAGTGACAGCTCTTTTCTGGGTTGCAGACTGCTTCCTTCTCGCTGTGTCCTCACATGGTGGAAGAAGGCAAACGAGCGCCCACAAGCCTCTTTTATAAGGGCACTAACTCCGTTAATGAGGGCTCTGCAATCATGATCTAAGCACCTCCTAAAGGCCCCACCTGTTAATACTACCACGGTAGGGATTAGGTTTCAACCCTAACAGCACAGAGCTTGTACCTATGTTGTCCAATTTCACAAAAAAATTCTACTTTTCACATCACCTTCTGATATGGTTCGGCTGTGTCCCCGTCCAAATCTCACCATGAATTGTAATAATCCCCATATGTCAAGGGCAGGGCCAGGTAGAGATAATCGAATCACGGGGGTGGTCTCTCCCATACTGTTCTCCTGGTAATGAGTAAGTCTCATGAGATCTGATGGTTTTATAAATGGGAGTTCCCCCGCACAAGTTCTTTTGCCTGCTGCTATGTAAGATGTGACTTTGCTCCTCATTCACCTTCTGCCATGATTGTGAGTTCTCCTTAGCCATGTGAAACTGTGAGTCCATTAAAACTCTTTCCTTTATAAATTACCCAGTCTTGGGTATGTCTTTATTAGCAGCGTGAGAACAGACTAACACACCTTCATTGTGGATGAGGTAGTTACTGATCACCTCAATTACCACTGCTGTCATTCAGCAAACTTTCAAGTGCCTGGTATATGCCAAGTACTGGGCCACAATTCCAAGACTCTCTATACTGGACCTTGCTGCTTATCTGAGCTTTTCCCCACTCTTTCGTCTGGAGGTTCTGGGCCCTTCCCAACCTCTCCAGCAGCATAGGCTTTATTATGGCCCCTTCCACATTCCCCAGGGGCCCAGACCAAACCTCTCTTCCTTCTTGAGACCATCTTCCATTAACCCCTGTGTTCTTCCTGTATCTCAACCAGGCACCATTCTGAGAGATGTCAGTTTAGCTCTTGATGAATTGGAAATTTTCCACATGTGGGGTTTTCCCCTCCATCAGTTTACATTTCCTCAGGAACTTATGCAGCGTGCTTATAACACACTGCCTGGAACACAGTAAACTTCTAGTCAATAAATGTGACCTGTTATTTCAAGGGATAGATGATGTATTCACCCCTAGTACCCAGCCTGCAACAGGTAGCCAGAGAACTAGTGGGCTGATTCAGTTGCAAAGTAACAAGACTAAAGACAGCACAAGTGTGGAAATATGGCTATTTTCTTTATAAAACTTGAGTCACTCTAACAACTTGAATTTAAGATAATTTACTTCAAATAAATACAGAATGCAGACCATGACTTAATCATAATAAATCATTCTCTATGTTTAAAATGTCCCACAAAATGTCGATTGTTTTCTTTTTTTGTTTTTTTGAGTTGGAGTCTCAGTCTGTCTCCCAGGCTGGAGTGCAGTGGCGTGATCTTGGCTCACTGCAAGCTCTCCCTCCTGGGTTCATGCCATTCTCCTGCCTCAGCCTCCAGAGTAGCTGGGACTACAGGTGCCCGCCACCACACCCGGCTAATTTTTTGTATTTTTAGTAGAGACGGGGTTTCACTGTGTTACCAGGATGGTCTTGATCTCCTGACCTCATGATCTGCCTGCCTAGGCCTCCCAAAGTGCTGGGATTACAGGTGTGAGCCACCACACCCAGCTGATTGTTTTCTTTTTTACGTATTTTTTTTTTGTTTGAGTCAGGATCTTGCTCTGTTGCTCAGGCTGGAATGCAGCAGTGCAATCATGGCTCACTGCAGCCTCCATCTCCTAGGCTCAAGCAATCCTCCCACCTCAGTCTCCAACATAGCTGGAATTATAGGCTTGTGTCACCATGTCCACCAATTAGAAAAATTTTTTGTAGGGAGACGGTCTCACTATGTTGCCCAGGCTAGTCTCAAACTCCTGGGCTCAAGCCATCCTCAGGGTGAGTCTATAAAGTGAAAGCAAATTTATTACCAAAAAAAAGGAATAAAAGAATGGCTACTCCATAGACAGAGGAGTTCTCAGGGTTGCCAATTGCCCATTTTTATGGTCATTTTTTGATGATGTGCTAAACGAGGGGTGGATTAGTCATGTCTCCCTTTTCTAGACCATGTAGGGTAACTTCCTGACATTGCCATGGCATTTGTAAACTGTCATGGCGTTGGTGGGAGTGTAGCAGTGAGGACGACCAGAGGTCACTCTCATCGCCATCTTGGTTTTTGTGGGCTTCTTTACTGCAACCTGTTTTATCAGCAAGGTGTCTATGACCTGTGTCTTGTGCCAACCTTCTATCTTGTCCTGTGACTTAGAATGCCTAGCCATCTGGGAATATAGCCCAGTAGGTTTCAGCCTCATTTTACCCAGGTCCTATTCACAATGGAGTTGTTCTGGTTCAAACGCTTCTGACAAGACCAAAGCAAAATCCAGGTGATTCACACTGGTGGTATGTATGCATATATGTGTGTATTTCTAAGTACAGTGTGTAGAAGTAACACACTGGTGGTTTTAGAAGAAATATAAAGATGTTCTATTCCTTGTTTCTGGAGAGTTGCTCATTTTGAAGAGGAATTGAAGTGCAAACCAGGGTCCTGGGGCCTTTTGTCACAAAAACCTCTGAAGTTCCAATGGAGGGTGGTGTTCCCTGGGAGGGAGGGTGCAGAGCATTGTCCTCCCAGCCCCATTGAGGACACCTTTAGGACAGTGCCTCTGCCTGGAAGATGAGCAGCTTTAGGCAGTCACCATCGTCGTCTAGAAACCACATTTGAAAACTGGTGGGAGGACAAGGCCCAGCTCCATCCTGCCGTGATAAACTCCCAGCAGCAAGATCCTAAGCAGGATAGATGGTGATGGGAGCAAAACGTCCTGTTCTCTTATCTTTCCAAAACAAGCCTTGCCATTTTCAGGAGCGTGTAAAGGAAATAAAACACCTACCTGCCCTAAGCAGGCAACATAAGCTGTGTACCTTCAAGTTTCTCCAAAGCACAAGCGCCTCTGAACATACAGTGTTTTTATCCCTGAACTATTCCAACTCCAGACCGGAGTGGTTTTACGCGGTCGACACTAGAGGGCAGGCCATTAAAACGTTCCCGTTCAAACGAGTTGCTCTGCAAATGCAAGAGCTGACACCGCACCTGAAGGTCCGCTCTGTATCCGAAAAGTAGCTTTCCCCCACGGAGAATGCAAGCGTGCGTTCGGTATGGGGCAAGAGCGTGGGAAGCCTGCTACTGCTTTCCTTTCGGGGCATATTTACAGTGAAAGCCCGTGAACTCGCCTGCTCTTCCCTTAGATTTACTTTACTTGGGAATTCCTAGAAGTGGAAAAATAAATCACAATGGCCAGTGCGGGTCCCCAGAGGTTTAGCCCCGGCTAATGGATAACAGGAAGGGACTAAATCAGCCTCCTCTCACCAGTGGCAAGTTTACAAGAGAACCACTCAGCATGAAAACGCCAAAGCAAGCTGTACTTAATCCCTCAAGAAGTTCTAAAAACTGTAATTTTATTAAGTTAGAAACAGGGTCTTCCTCCGCCAACCAGGATGGAGTGCAGTGGTGCGATCATACTTCACTCCTGGGCTCAAGCTGTCCTCCTGCCCCAGCCTCCAGAGTCGCTGGGAGTACAGGTGCATGACGCCAGGTCTAGCTAATTAAAAAAAATTTTTTTTTCATTTTTTTAAGACACAGGGTCTTGCTATGTTGCCCAGGCTAATCTTGAATTCCTGTCCTCAAGCAATCATCCTGCTTTGGCCTCCCAAAGTGCTGGGATTACAGGTGTGAGCCACCTTGTCTGGCCTAAAACTGTAATTTTATAAACTCTTTGTGGCAAACCCCTCCAAACAAAAAGGCTCGGGTGAGTCTAAGGATGGCTTTGCTCCAAGTTCAGAGTTTGGCTTCTCTGCCGTGCTCCCTGCCCCCACCCACCGCCCCACCCCCATCTGACTGCCTTGTCTGTTATCATGTGTAGATTTTCTATGGATTTTATTGTGTCATCATGATAAAGCCAATGTTAATGTATTTTTCAGGCAAATGCTGCATTTTCCTCCTCACTCAAAGACTAGGCTTCTCACTCTGGAATTGGGCAGCACCTAGAAGCAGCCCCATGGCCTCACTGGAGAGAGCTCTGGCCATGAAACCCTGCTGGCCAGCGTTTATAGAGGGCTTCCCAGTTCTTCATTGGAGGTCTAAACAGGATTTCCCTAGAGAAGGAGGGCTTCGTGGAATAAATGACAAAGGGAGTTGGGGTGGCCTGCCAGGTCACTGGGCTCCAGCTCCTCATTGTTCAGCCCACAGGCTTCCCAGGGCGCCTGTCCAAGCCAGCCGGAAACAGACGAAACTGCAAAATCACTCCATTCCTGCCCACACAAACACGGGGAAATGAATGATCACTTTGCACAAGAAACCTCCAAGAGACACTTTAAGGATCCCCTTGAGGAAAGGACAACTGGGACCTGTGGCAGGAAGAAGGCTGAAAGAAAAGTCCAGGTTTATTACTCCCTGGGAGAAGGAAGAGGAAGAACAAAGGAAATGCACTTCTTTAAGTACTTCATGATGCAAAATATTTTTAAATTCCTGAGTTCACGTTTAAAAACTGTACATTTTGAAATTATAGAAGCAATGATGTTAGTGGTAACCAGCCCAACAACAGAAATAAAGAGAAATTTAATAAACTTCCCCTAAAGTCTACCTTCTACACATTGAAGAAACTTCCTCGAAGTTTTTGAGTTTTATAGACAAAGCATCCTTTTACTTTTGAGCTGTCATTTTTTTTCCTTTGTTGGCTTATAGTTTGCAACAAGCAAAGAGGGCCAATGTAGACAATAAGAAAACTCAAGAAGCAGGGATTGGCCATCTCCAATCATCACTGATAAATTTCCTTAAAATCAAAATAACGTTGTTTCAAATATCTGAGCTATGAGGCAAAATGTTTCTTGAACAAGTCTGACACTATGTTGTCAGGATCTAAGTGTGCTATATGAACCTTAAAATTTGTTTTCATTTGATCTTTGAAAAAAGTCTTTAATCAGTTCTCACGACGGAAGTCTTCTTCTGCAGTGATAATTCACAATGAAAGACATTTAAGCTGACATTTCTCTAATGGGTTTTTAAGATTCCAGCTCCAAGGGACTATGAGAAATTATTTTCTTATAAAAAAGGTTGTGAATATTATCAACATTTATCTAAGCCCATAAGTCATAAATCCCACCAGGCATTAAATTTTCAAGGGAGCTTTTAAAACATAGATTACCCTGTCTCCCACTCCAGAACTGCTAGGGGTAAGGTCTGGGGAATCTGTATTTCACATGGTCCCCAAGTGATTGTAACCAGCAGATGACCTCATGGGCAGGGATTTCCTACATACGAGGCTCTGGCCTCTGTGTCTTGTCAGTCAGCATTTTTAAGTACAAAGGAACCTTTCCCTTCCCAACTACAAAATCTTACCTTTCTGTTTCCCCTCCTAGAAAACTGGATCAGAGCAATGCTTCTCAAAGTGTAGTCCCCAAACAAGCCGCCCCACCCCAGACCTACTAAGTTAGAAATTCTGGGCATGGAGCAAATGCATTCATGTATTTTAACAAGTCCTCCCAGTGATTCTGACACCTGCTAAAGTTTGAGAACCACTGGATTCGAAAATTTCACAATTTCAAGAAAGAAGTAATGAAGAAAGACACAACACCATGTAAGGTAGAACCAAGTTTATTAATGACAGCCTTTATTACAATCACTCTCAAGTGTAAAAAATAAAGGGTGATTAATTAATATTTAAAACTCACTCGGACTTGCTGTTTGGCCTTTCAGTGGATGTGCCAAAGGGCAGGGATCTTGCCTGATTCTGAATCAACTGGCCAGATGGAGTTCACTGGAGAATGAGGCAATCAACAAAAAAGACAAATGATGCCAACTGGAGAGAGCTCGTGTCTTCTCCATGTTGGAAGGACATTACAAAGTGGCAACTGTGGTGGGGGCAGAGATGAAGTAAGACAACCTTACAGTCGGAGTAAGATGTGAACACCTCTACCTATACAGAGACAAAAACACACACATGCAGAGCCATACACACACCCAAACAGTGAACACAGTTTTGAAAATAATTTCCTTTTTGTCCTTTCTCTGAGCAGACTGACACATTCATCGGCCACCACCATGCACCATGGGGCTGAAATGGAAAACCTCGCTTAATTTCCACAAAGTATTCTAGCTGGCTGCCCAGTTATGTGCTGGCAAATCTGTCCGCACCGAAAAATGTGCCTGTGGTTTTCCCAGCGTTCCACAGACTGATATCTGCTCCCCAGGAGGGCAACATCCGGTGGACCCACCAGCTGGATTAAAATCTAGAGGGCAAAACTCATCCCTCCCACCTAAAGTGGGGGCAGGAGCGGCAGCACCAGGAAGTGGTTTCCCACTTTGTGTTACAGAGTACTTGCCCCAGTTCAACGCATTCCCCTCCAAAGTATTTGTGCTTTGATACCATCCTGATGGTTAGTCTGCAATAAGAGAACTGAAGGAGCTATGGCCATGCACTATTTTCTTTTTTTAATAAAAGCAAACTAAAACTGGAGGAAGAAAAAGAAACCATTAGAAGCTTTTGACTGGGTCAATGTTGTTTCCAAATTGGGTTTAATTCCATTCAAAGAGAAAGAAGGGGAGGGTGCAGAAGAGGCCACTCAGATAGACTCTGGAAGAGATCATCAAGACCAGGGAAGCATTTGGATGGTACAGCTGGTCTCTTCCCAGCCAGACTGGGAGGACATGCCACAACCTCCCAAGGCTGTGAACCTAGGAAATAAGTGCTGACCAAATAACATATTTCAATGTTTGCAGAAAAGCTGGCAGGAAAGGGAGATGATGGATTCAGATTCACAGGTCATGCAGATTAAGACTTAATCAAAAATTAATGCTTGAGCTGAGTAAGAAAACACTAAAATTTAAGTGGAACTGTATCATAGCTTTCACCTTTGGAAGACGAAAAACAACAAACATACAAAACAAAATGACCCAGAATATTCCAGAGCTTCCAAAAATCCAACTGCTAATTTTGGCAGGGTGAGAAGGGGATATTTAACTGATACCTCTTCATTAACCTCATTTTCTCCTTGAATTTCACTGATAAACAAAGCTCAGGTCTACTTAGAAAAACGATCAGTCCTGCTAAAATACAGCCTCATGACGTCTTCCAATGCCCTTGCTCGGTGCACATGAAATACACAACTTCTCTTATAAGGAGACTTTCCAGGATAGACCAAGTGTGCTCGCCCAAGTGACTTGCTGAATACCATCACAAAATCTGAACCCAAAGATGAGTTGTTTTCTTCTTCAGATGAGAGTTGCAAGTGTTTCCTAAAATGTACATGGAGGGATGCCCACAAACCACTGCCCTCCCAGGTGAGGGGCTGAGTCTGAAGAGATGCACTCCTTCAGGCCATGGAACAGAAGGTGGTCCGTCCAAGGTGTGGTGAAGAGCAAAGCTGCCTCTCCCAGCCCTCCACTTACGGAAGATGAGGACAAGAATGTATTTTCTGCACATTCAAGTACATCTGGGCCCCCTACCCTCCCTTTTTTTCTTTTTTGGTAAGCATCCAACTGTCCATAAATTCATGGCTACAGTAGAGATTCACGGCGCAACGACTTTCATACTGGTTATTTTCCTTTTTTAATTCTGTCAGTGAGCAGCATTTCCCAGTTTTACACTCCCCTAATGGCAGCTCCATTAGGCGAGACTGCAGGCTGCATCTGTGATTAGGTCCATGCAGCTTGAAGATCAGTTCAGCACGCGGGAGGGTCCCGAAAGCTGGGTCTGTCCAGTGTCTTGCAGCAGCGGTTGCAGGGGCTCTACCAGCTCGCCCTGACAGCTTCGATATCGCTAACCAAATTCTGGGCCAGGCATATCCCAAAAATCTGAGAAAGGATGAAAATGTGAGTGAAACAGTGACACTCGTAACTTGTTTCCCTGGCCACTGTGTCCCATTTTTTTAAATCATTGATTTTTGAAATTTAAGATGTAATTCATATGTGGTAAAAAGCATCCTTGTAATGTGTATAATTCAGGGGCTTTTAGTGTATTCACAAAGCTATGCAACTATCACCACTATCTAATCACAGAACATTTCATTACCCCAAAAAGAAACCCTGTACCTGTGAGCAGTCATTCCCATCCCACCATCCCTACAGACCTGGCAACCACTATTCTACTTCCTGCCTCTGTGGATTTGCCTCTTCTGGACATTTCATATCAAGGGAATCATATAATATGGGGCTTTTGTGACTGTCTTTTTCATGTAGCAAAATATTTTCAAGGTTCATATACATGTACTATTAATGTATTCCTTTTGATGGCTGAATGATATTCCATGGCATGGATATGCCCCATTTTGTTTATCTACTCCTCAGTTGATGGGTATTTGCATTGCTCTCACATTTTGGCAATTATGAATAATTCTGCTATGAACATGAGCATACAAGTTTTTGGGTAAACACGTTCTCAATTCTTTTGGGTACTCCTCTAGGAGTAGAATTGCTGACTCATACAGTAGCACTATATTTAACTTTTGAGAAACTGCTAAATTGTTTCCCAAAGAGGTTGCAACATTTTCATTTCCATTAGCAACATATGAGGGTTTCGTTTTCTCCACATCCTTGCCAATACTTGTTATTGTCTGTCTTTTTTATTCTAACCGCTTTAACGAGTAGGAAATATGTGGCTTTGAATTGCATTTCCTTAATGACTACTGACGTTGGCATCTTTTCATGTGCTTATTAGCCATTTTAATCTTTAGAGAAATGTCTGTTCAGATCCTCTGCCCGTATTTTTGTTTGTTTGTTTGTTTGTTTGTTAATAATTTAAGAGACTGGGTTTTGCTCTGTTGCCCAGGCTGGAGTAAAGTGGCGTGATCATAGCTCAGTGCAGGCTCCTGCCTCTGCTTCCCAAGCAGCTGGGATTACAGGGACAAGTCACCATGCCTGGCTGCCCATTTTTAAGTTGTTTGTCTTTTTATTGTTGACTTTTTAAAGTTCTTTATATTTTCTAGATACTAGGAGTTATCTTTTCACTGTCTTGATGGTATCGTTTTCAGCACAGTTTTAAATTTTGAAGTCCAATTTATTTATATTTGTTTCATTGCTTATGCTTTTGATGTCATATCTAAGAAGACACTGCTTAATCCAAAGTCACAAATATTTATGCCTATGTTTTCTTCTGGAGTTCTATAGCATTAGCTCTTATATTTAGGTCTTTGCTTTATTTTGAGTTAATTTTTACATATGGTATGAGTTAGTCTAAATTCATTATTTTGCATATCCACTTTTCCCAGTACCATTTGTTGAAATGACTGCTCTTTCCCATTGAATGGTTTTGGTTCCCTTGTCAAAAATCAACTGACCATATATGTACGAGCTTATTTCTTCTTCTTTTTTGAGATAGGATCTTGCTCTGTCACCCAGGCTGGAGTGCAATGGCATGATCTCAGCTCACTGCAACCTCCCAGGCTCAAGTGATCCTCCCTCCTCAGCCCCCCAAGTAGCTGGGACCACAGGCATGCGCCATCATGCCCAGCTAACTTTTGTATATTTTGTAGAGACAGGGTTTTGTCATGTTGCCCAGGCTGTTTTGAAACTCCTGAGCTCAAGTGATCCACCTGACTCAGCCTCCCAAAGTTCTGGAATTACAGGCATGAGCCACTGCACACGGCCTTATTTCTTCTTTTTAATTATATATTTTTTTTTCTTATTTTTTTGAGACAAGGTCTTGCTCTGTCACCCAGGTTAGAGTGCAGTTGCCTAATCACGACTCACTGCAGCTTCAACCTTCTGGGCTCAAGCAATCCTCCCACCGCAGCCTGCTGAGTAGCTAGGACCACAGGCATGTGCCATTACATTTGGCTAATTTTTTTATTTTTACTTTTTGTAGAGACAAGGACTTGCTCTGTTGCTCAGGCTGGTCTTGAACTCCTGGGCTCAAGCCATCCTCCTGCCTTGGTCTCTCAAAGTGCTAGGATTACATCCATGAGCTACCACACCTGGCCTGGTTTTATTTCTTGATTTTTCAATTTTATTCCACTTCTCTATATGGCTAATCTTACTCAAGTACACACTATGTTGATTACTATATAGCTTTGTACTAAGTTTTGAACTGGGTAGTGTGAATTCTCCAACTTTGTTTTACTTTTGCAAATTTGTTTTGGCTATTATGGGTCCCTTGCTTTTCCATATGAATTTTAGGATCAGCTTGTCCATTTTTGCTAAAAAGGTGGTTACAATTTTGATAGGGATTACACTGAATCTGTAGATCAACTTGATGAGTGTTGTTACCGTAATAATATGAAGTTTTGCAATTGTGAACACAGGATATCTTTATATTTACTTAGGTCTTCTTTAATTTGTTTCAACTATGTGCTCTTTGGAAAGTATCACACCAACAACATGAAGAGTCCAGCTCTTAAGACTGGCCAGGAGGAAAAGTGGGTGCTCCCTTCCTTCACTAGCACTTTGGCAAGGTAGTTTAGGGAGAGAAAGGGGTACGACATCTCTATGAAACTTCCCAAAACCTTAACGTCACCACTGAGATCTACTTCTAACTATGCATGTTTGACTCAGTTGCCACAATGCAGTATTATTGAGCCCATGTAAACGATGGAATGCCAGCAGGCAACTACTGATCTAATTAATGTCTCCATCTTAGAAAAAGACAAGGTTTCCTAAAGTATTTCATGATAGCAGTATCTAAACTCAGAGCTTTAATAAAACACAAATCAGGCCGGGCACGGTGGATCACGCCTGTAATCCCAGCACTTTGGGAGGCCAAGATGGGCGGATCACGAGGTCAGGAGATCGAGACCATCCTAGCTAACACGGTGAAACCCCGTCTCTATTAAAAATACAAAAAAATTAGCCAGGCGTGGTGGCGGGCGCCTGTAGTCCCAGCTACTCGGGAGGCTGAGGCAGGAGAATGGCGTGAACCTGGGGGGCGGAGCTTGCAGTGAGCCGAGATCACGCCACTGCACTCCAGCCTGGGCGACAGAGCAAGACTCCATCTCAAAAAAAAATTAATAAAATAAATAAATAAATAAATGAATAAAATAAAACACAAACCAAATCGTTTAGGTCTGTTCCTCGCCCTCCAATGTGTCTTAAAAACTATGACAATCAAGGTTTTTAAGCAAAGCTCCGATCCTGGCAAGGGCTCTCCCAGGGCATTATTTCCCTGTGATATCCATAAAGGACCCTTATCTTACCTGCAGCAATGCAATGCCTATGAAAATACCAGCAACGATGGTTAAATTGTCCTGCAACCACTTCTCAAACTGGGGCACACAGCCTTTCGTGTAGATTACAATCTGCTGGTCAACTTCCTTCACAAGGGAAGAGGAAAGCACATTGTCACAGATAGAGCACCAGGCACAGGCCAAAGCTCCTCCAACACCCTTTGTGCTAAGCAACAACATGAGATTCCACTTACTGGTTTTTGCCTGGCATCATAGCCACACTGAGTGTTGATGACATCTTCCTGGTGAAGAAAGGAAAGAGAAAAGTGAAATTTACTCATTAGACAGAAAGCCCACCTAGAAATGAGCAGAAGACTTCTGTTACGCATTAGTAATAAAATGTGTATCTGGGCACAAAGACTGCAGCACTATGTTAAACACTTTATATACATGATCCCATGTCATTATTGCGACAATCTTCAGAAGTAGGTATTAAAATATGCCCTATTTTACAAATAAGGAAAACTAAGGCTTGGGGAATATCAGAAAAGACAGCAAGTCTATCACACAGGAGGCTCAAGATTCAAAGTGGTGCCAACCTCAAGAAGCTTATGGGATTTAGGGAACTGGAGACACAGATAAAAAACATAAAGGGCACAGTAAATCTTCATGTATGCTCTTTTGGATGGACTGCTACTTTTTAATCTATGTACTTCCATGTTACTTAAATTGTTTTTCAATGAGCTTTTAATAATTAAAAAACAAAACAAGGCCCCGACCACATAATCACACAGACAACCTGACGTATCACAGGGTCTGATCAGAAACATGGTTCCACTTTTTCGGGTTGTTTATTTTCCTCCTCTGCAGGGTGTGGGGCAGATTTTATTAGCTTAGAGCGCAAGGAATGAGCTAGCTCTGCCCAGAGGATCTGTAGGTGAAAGGGGAAGCATTAATGCCTCTGAGAATACAGAATTCTCCCAAGGGAGTGTTAATGTGGGACAGGAACTGGTGACAGGAGGCGCACTGTGCGGCACCCGCTGGCCAGTGCAAGGCCACCAGGATGAGCCCCTCAAGCTCTGAGTGTGCACTCTGCTGCCATGTGGCTCTCCTCAGAAGGGAGAGGAGGTTTGAGCTGGTGGGAAGGGCAGCTGGCGGGGCAGCACAGTCCTTAGTGACTTCATCTCCTCTTTCAGACCAAGAGAAACAGCTGAGGTGGTCCCCTGGGGGAAGCCCGCAGGGAAGTTCTGCTTTTCCACTCCAAGACCATAGCTCCTTTTAAGAGCCCCACAGCCTCCACCATAAGAAGGAGCATCTCCACTGAGCTCATCAGCACCCACTCGGCTCTGCTTCTGAGGGGTAAGGGCGAGCCTTGGGGAGTACATCTGGAGACTGCAGGGCCAGAGAACAGTTGAGGAGTCCCAGAAGGGCTCTGCAGCTAGGAGCACACAGAGATGCGTGGAGTAACCTCTCATGTTTGTCATTCTAACACTAGAGAGTTACCTTTTTTTTTTTTTTTTAAGAATTGTGGTCTCACTCTGTCACCAGGATGGAGGGCAGTGGCATGATCATGGCTCACTGCAGCCTCAAACTCCTGGGCTCAAGTGATCCTGTTTCAGCCTCCAGAGTAGATGGTACCACGGGTGTGTGCCACCACACATGGCTAATTTTTTAATTTTTTTGTAGAGATGGGGTCTCACTATGTTGCTCAGGCTGGTCTTTAACTCCTGGGCTCAAGGGATCCTCCCACCTCAGCCTGCCAAAGTGCTGGGATTACAGGTGTGAACTACTATGCCTGGCTTAAGAATTGCATTTTAAGTCATTCTATATACCAGGCACGATTTGACACAAAATATAATGAAACCTGTGGCAAAAGTGAGTGACTTACAAATAGATTTTATATTTTATTCTTTTTTATAATAAAATGCAAACTGCATGACTATAGTCATGATGACATTCAGGAGTCCAGGCAGCTGTGGTCTTCCTACACAGCAGTCCAGGCCTATCTTGTCTCAAACTCTCCTCCTACTCCTAATAGTTCCCCTAGAACTAAGCCAAAAAGAAAAGGGTTACTAACCCCAAACCAATGCAGAGAGCTCTCATATGAGCCTGCCCTTCTCATGAAGAAAGGCTAACAGATGATACAGGCAAGTTGCCTGGGTCTCATATTTCACTCCATTGCCTGCTAGCAGTGCAAGCTTGGGAAAGTCACTTACACCTCATGTGCCTTGATTTCTTCCCCTGAAAAGAGAGGGTAATGGTGGTATCTGCCAGTAGGAATGTGCCCAACTTAAATGAGCCAACGCACATAAAGGCTTAGAATAGGAACCAGCACACACTGCTAAATTAATGCCAGCAGTTATTACTCCTCCTAGGAAGATTTGAGCACTATAACCCCCTACAGGAGCTACAAATAGGAGTAACCAGGTAAGAAGAGGTTTCAACCAAAAAATCACTCTGCTCGTCCCATGCACACTCCCGGCATGATGTACAGAGTAGGCCAATAGTTCGCTGGCATTCACTTACTGCGGGATCTTTAGTGCAGCAGGAGAATGGAACGCCACATCGCTCTCGACTTGCATTGGAATCTGTGCAATTGAAGTAAATATTTAGGTTCCAATCATCAGCTCCAAAAGCCCCACAGCACTGCCACTAGAGCAAACAGGAAAGAATTAGAACATCCCAACTTGGAGGCAAGCAGGCACCTACACTCACACCCGCCGAACGACACCAGCTTCTGCCAGCTCTGACCTTCTTTTCTGTCCCAGACTTTATTTTTAAGCCAAACTGAACCTAAATGGCCCATATAAAATCTTCCAAATTAATTAGGGCTGAAGGTTTGTAGGGATGTGTTGGCATGTGATTTAAACAACTGATGAGACCTGTGGTGTTAGGTGGAACAAGGGCAGAGCAGCTGTACAGCAGGGTTCAGTTAGAACAAGATCTGTTTGGCTTGGGCACGTCATTCTAGAAGGAGAAACAAGAACATTCTAGAAGGGTAAATAAGACACTAACGACAGTGGTAGTGACTGAAGGAGGCAACTGGGGTTATGGGTGGGCTACCTATAGGCTTACTTTTTCAAAGTTTTGATCTCTACATTCTAATAGTTTTTTAAAGATCTGTTTTGTTTCATGGAGTGCAGGGAGACCCCCTGAAACTATTGCTATGGAATAAAAGATGAAATGCTCCTGATTATTGTAAATACAAAATTGCATGCAGGATTGTGTAAAGACAATGCCAGGTTGGACTGCCAGAATGAGCCAACAGTGCGTGATGTGCTTCCCCCTGCAGAGAGCCTATGAATGCACGTGCAGTCAGGGAGGTTTCACATCACCAAGATTCCTATCCCAGAAAAGCAGATGTTCATAGCTCTGGGAATAGAATGTGACCTTTGTGGAGAGCCTATAAACAGACACATGAGGGGCACCTGTCCATATGTATAAGACAGGGCTATAAATGCCCTCATCTTGCCACGGCTCTTCTAGGCCTCTTTAGGGTTAAGGCATACTCCCTTCTGAGAATTTCTGGTCTAACTGGTTGTGTAGCTTCACGTCCTGTTTCTATGGATTGTTTGTAACTGGCTTTTGCTGCAACTGTTACTGCTGATTAATATCTTGCTAATCATAGGTTGTGGAAAGACTGTGTTTCTGCTTTAAGGCTCTGTTAGAAATTACTGATGCATACACTATATTGTAAATTCTTATCCCTGTATACTGTACTTCTGCATACAGATGTTATGTTAAAGAATTACTTCATCCCCATGTGACCATCTCACCTCATAATCAAATGATCCTAAATCCCTCACTAACCTACCCCCACCCTCACTAAACTTAATAATAAATTCTGGTATATCCAGTGCATTGTTGGCACTGCGTGACCAGAAGGCGGTGACCCCCCTGGACCCAGCTTTCACTATCTTGTGTGTGTCTATTCTTTCTCGACCTGCCGATCCGCCTGGGAACAGAGAGAGCCCTGTTGCATTGCAGGCTGCTGGCCAGATCCCGCAATAATGGAGGTATAACTGACATACAATCAACTGCACATTTTAAAGTATACAATTTGATAAATTTTGACATCTGTATACATCACAAAAACATCACCACAATCAATGGATATATAGTTGATATATCCATTACCACCAAAAATTTTAGAGGTTAACTTTTCATCATATTTGTTTCTACTCTGAGTTTGTTTAAAAACAAGTGCATGTGTTTTACATTTCAACTTTAAAAAGTCAGTCTTCCAATTAAAATATATTAAAACAAGCGGTTAAATTCAGTGGTTCTTAAATGGGGCCTGAGTCAAAGGCTACTACACAAGCCCCTTCCTCACTTCCCTGGGATGCACTTTCTCTACTTCTCTGAGTTAAATAAATATCAAGCCTCAACCATTTGAAGACTTTCTGGACCAACAGCTACTTCTAAACATTACATTCCATGATGCAAAAAGAAAATCACATGAAACTGTAGTATTTCCGTTTAAAGCACACAGCATCCCAAGACAACATGGTCCTTCCAGGGCTTGGGTCGTGCATTTCGAGGTGTGTCCACAAAGCTCCATCAATGTGTCATGCAAACCAGTCAGGAATAATGCCAGGAAAGGGATTATTAGGGAGCCTGCACCCATTAGGACCTAATAAAACAGTGAAATCAGCTGAGGACATGAATCAAGGCTTAATTTCCCACTTAAGGGGCAGCTTACTCCAGGATGAAATGTTGCTGCCACTGAACAAAACCACATAACCTGGCTCAGTCCTGAGTGCCTAAGGAAGGGGATGGCCTCCCTCATAAAGAGTGTCAACATGGCTGCTGCCTCCTTTCATCACAGGCAGACAACTATCCAACCCCAAGAAGGCTACTGTTCACTGGGCTTCTGCTTGCCCTCTGGTCCTGCCATATACATGAATGCCACAGACACCGCTGTCCAAGTCCAAGCTCAGCCTACCCGACTTTTCAGTGCAGGTATATAAAGACCTGCAAGTTTGTAGGACCCTAACACCTTAGCCTAATATAAAAACACGTATGTCTCATTAGTGTCATAATATCCCTGTGAGTTAGACAGTAGCTAGTATTATTTCCATTTTGCTATTGGGGAAATAGGTCAAGGTCCTGTGAGCCCAGGGTCCCTTATCAGATTTTGGCACTAGACCTGTGTCTTTTGGTCCCTTGCATTCTGAGTGAAACGGGACATCTGCTGCTTTGCTGGCACTGAAAGAGCCATTTCACAGGCATGCTCAGAGACCGGAGGGAGTGGCCTGGACTCCAATGCTCAGGGATAGGAGGGAGTGGCCCGGATTCCACTGCACAGATTCTTCACTTGTTAGAAGCCACTAGGACTTAGGAGTTTCTAAGCTTTTGCTTTTAACTGCATGTGCAATAATAATATTTGGATAGGCACATTTTAGGAACTTTGTGGCAAATTATTCTGTTGATAAGTAGATTATTATGAGCTGTGAAATATCAAGGATTACCAAAAAAGGGGGCAAGGGATAAGAAAGAATCCATATTTAATAACCAAAGAAAACTTTAAACCCGGAGCAAAACAATGTTCCTCAAATGCAAATAGGAAAGGACAGCCATGATTATAACGTTTTGCTCAAGCATTTTCTTCTTTGTTCCTCTAACTTAACAGAAGTTGAAACAAGTGAAAACAGGACATTTCCATTTAGAATACAAATCCTGTAAGTCACAGAGCAAGTCGGGAAATAATAAACAAACAAACAAACACCCATGCAGAATAGTCAGGTAGTTTCCAGCTGGCAGATGCAGAAACCAGGAGGGATGAAATTCACCGGGGTCATCGTTCAGAGAACTTTCAACTTGAAAACAAACCACTTTAAACTTACATATTCCTGGGTGAAGTCTATGAGGTTTTGCAAATCAATGTCATCCCGATATGCTCTGATGTTGTTGTTTATAAAGAAATACAGCTGGTCTTTGATCCAGTCTTTGAAAACAAATGCTAGAACTCCGGCAGTGAGCTCCAGGAAGAAAATAATTCCCAGGAACACAGAAAACTAAGACAAAAGACACATACACAGAGAACAGTTATAAGGGCTATTTTGATCATATATAGCTAAATGGTTCCTCTCTAAACAGGTTTGTAATTACATTGGATTGTTATACATCTCCAAAGCAGATAATCTCCAGTTTCTGCTGATTCATTAATAGAATATTACACTCCAAGAAAGGACTTTCAAAAATCATTTTATAGTCACATTTTAGGGTCTCTAGTGTTCCATTTGATAAGTAACCAACAAAGCCCATAAGCAAACATGGATAATAAGAATTTCTCATTAGACCCACATTAAGGCCTAATTAATTTCTCATGATTAATGTACTGCCAGATGCTTGTAACAATGACCTGCCCCTATCTCTAGTAAGCTTCTGTAACTTGAAAGATAGATTATTCCAATATTTTAAGATCGCCTGTCATTTGTTACTGTGGCCTTGATTCTCTATGCAATATATTCCTTTTATGGATTCAGACACCATTTTAATTCTCTTTTGCACCTGCTATACAGGGTAAAATAACAGATGTGTTCATCTTAGATGAAGGGGTCAAAGAGGAAGTAGTGGGGTGGGCAGTGACCGCGAAATGAAAGTTATTTCCCATCATAAAAACAAAATGAAACCCCTGAGTTGAGGGCTTTCCTGGGAATGCTAGCTGTGCTTGCCTTCCTCTAGGAAGCATGGGCCCCAGCAACATTTTAAGTGACATCAAAATGCAGCCAAGGGGAGACTTCCGCTTAATGTAGACAACAAGGGTTTTAAAAGAGGGGCTCAAGACCATGAGGCAACGTGGTAACTGCCCGTAACTCTGGAGAAATTCCCCTTCCATCTAGAAGACTCAGAAGAGTCTCGGCTTAGTCATATCGACTTACTGCTCACGCCCACTGTTTTTTCCACCTCCTACCATCCTGTATTCTTAACCTTCTCAAACTTTGTTGTTAAAATAGATTATGAAAAATGAGCTGTGAAGGACCAGAGGGTACACTGCGGGTAAATTTCTGGCGACAACAGCAGAGAGGGTGACATGGGCCACAACTGCTGGGCAGAGGTCCTGAAGGCCACATGCAGAACAGTGAGCAGCTGAGGAGGCAGGGGGTGCTCAGGTGGTCTGCGGTTCTATCTTCAGCAAGCAGACAAGGAGCTGCCAGCCAAGGGAAAAATGTACTGGGGAGGGGTGCAAAGGAAACAGCAGTTACTCATTAAAAGAACAAAAGACAAAAAACATTTATTCATTCAGCAAACATCTACTGAATGACCCACAATGAGTCAGGCCCTGAGATAGGTGGGCTTTGCAGAAACAAGGATGAGTAAGAACAAGGGGTATCCTTGCCTTCAAAGATGTCCCAGTCTTATGTGATTAGGGAGGCTAGGCAGGGAGTGGGTATCTGCAGACATTAGATGTCTGTAGATCTGGCAGTATTTGTCTAGGGTGCCAAGTACTGCTCTGTGAGGGTGGGCACGGGAGGAGGAGTGGAAGGTGGAAATAAGTGTTTGGCAAAGTTTTTGGACTCCCAGGTTAAGGCCCCAATTCTAGACCCTCCAGCTCAGCCCTTCAGGTTTCCCTAGAGTTCCTGATTATATATCCTTCATGAATTCGCCAGAAATGGAATTTAAACAGTTCTTAATTATCATCAGTGATGCCAATAATTTCAATTTAAACTTTCCCCAATCTAGAAAAATGGACAGAAAAAATATCACACCACTTCTGCTCAATGCCTACCCTACAGTGTAAATAACTCCCTGCCCTGTATTAGGCCCCACCTTAAGCATGTAAATATGAATTATGAATTATCACAGTACAGAAATGACAAAATTATAGCTAGCATGCATGAGCATACACAGGAAACACCAAGTCAGGGAAAGATTTTAATTCAGTTTTTGTTCTCACCTCCATAAAAGTTAAGTGCATATTCCAGTTCCCCTGGTAAATTTTCTCTTCATGTTACATAATATACATACCAAAAATTGAGTCCAAATTCAATTCATATAAAATATTTGGCAGATACCTACATGCCCCAGGCCCTGTTGAGCTAATTTCCTCTATTTCCAAAGGTGCAGACACTGACTCACAGGCTTCACCCTAGAGCCTCAGTCAACCAAGAAGGTCTATTTCCATTTTGCAGTATCTTAGTTCCTAGATTTTCCCTCAGCAAGTCTCCTAGGGGAATCAGATCTTTAGAGCTATTTGGAGTCCTGTGGACGTTTACTTACTACTTATCTCATACCTCCTGTTCGAAGATTATTCCAGGCAAGTTTTTATTGTTTGTCCTAAATGGAGAGAGGCCATTTAAGATATTTTCCAAGTCTTAAAAGCCAAGAAACAACACTATTCTCTTCATTTCCAACATGAGACTTTATAAATTAAGGTGCTGATTTAGAGAAATGTGTAGTTTTCTGCCTGTTCAGTTAACACTGGACTCTTCAACTGTAAGAAATGATAAACTATATTAAAGGGGCCACCACTATAAATGAAACTATATTAAAGTAAATCACAATTAAGGGGACTGAGCAGGTGCAGTGGCTCATGCCTGTAATCCCAGCATTCTGGGAGGCTGAGCAAGGTGGATCACTTGAGGTCCGGAGTTCAAGACCAGCCTGGCCAACATGGTGAAACCCCATCTTTGCTAAAAAAAAAAAAAAAAAATACAATTCAGAGGATCCCAGCCAGGTGTGGTGGCTCACGCCTGTAATCCCAGCACTTTGGGAGGCCGAGGCGGGTGGATCACCTGAGGTCGGGAGTTTGAGACCAGGCTGGCCAACATGGTGAAACCCCATCTCTACTAAAAATAAAAAAATTAGCCAGGCACAGTGGTAGGCTCCTGTAATCCCAGCTACTCGGGAGGCTGAGGCAGGAGAATCACTTGAATCCAGGAGGCAGAGGTTGCAGTGAACCGAGATCACACCATTGCACTCCAGCCTGGGCAACAAGAGTGAAACTCCATCTAAAAAAAAAAAAAAGGATCCCACATTTTGGGGCATGGAGGCCAAAACTGATGAAATAGTGGCAACAGATGAGTATGACCAGGACCCAATCAGGCTACAGGAAAGCTGGCAAGGTGAGCTGAGCACTGGAGCACTGAGATGCCTCAAGCCAAGAAGACTGGCAGGTTGGCAGGTGGCAATCAGGGACAGAGCTCTCCTGGGGGCTCCCCAGGTTTCTGAATAGGTGAAGAATGAAGCAATTGGTTGTATGTGTATGAGAGAGGGAGGGAGAGAGAGAGAGACTGTGTGTGTGTGTGTGTGTGTGTGTGTGTGTGTCAAAGGAGGGATCTGGCAGATAAGGCAGATGGAGTCTTAGGAAACTAGCTACAGCCACTGTGGTCCCATGTATCCACAAGAGAGAACCAGCTGTTTCTGAACTTATCTGTAAGACCAGGTACCCCTCGGTTCTCCTTGTTAGAATAAGTCATGCTAATTTTCAGGTTAAATAGCCTCCAAAAGCTTCACCGAGACAGAGCTGCTCAGAAATGGGCTGCCCTGGGTGGGGCACACCGTGTACCCTCTTCTCAGGGATGTTTAAGAAAAGACGCTGGAGGATGATGTGGCAGAAATGCTGGGGAAGAGAATCACACATTACATGACCATTGGGCTACTTCTTGGATATGCTTTTTTTTTTTTTTTTTAATGAGAATGTCCCTGGATGATGATGTGTCAACAAAAGTTGGGAATAACTGTGGTAACAGGAAATATTACACTACAACTGTTCTCTAGAAATCTCCACCATCCCCATCCTTCCTCAGCAAATGAAGGTGGGTGCTTTGGATCCTTTCTCTGTTCTTAGAAAGGGGAATGGATGCTTCGTATAGAGAGCTATGATTCAGACGCCCATCAGAGTGCCAAGCTCCATGCTGACAGGCACATTTGGCTACATTCAACAACCCTACATAAGATGCATAAACGGCACATGCCATTTTCTTCTCCTTTGAAAGGAGTCTCCAACACAAAGGCTTTCACTTTTCATTCTCTATTTTAACTTTAAATACCAATGAACCCCCTGGTGAAACCTCTCCTCTACAAACATTCACTCAGACAGTGATCACACCAACCGCACCACATCTAAAAATTACAAAGGAGAACTTTGTACCAGCTAAGGACAAAGAAGCTTTACCTTTTACTGTTTCTCCATATTTAGCAAAACCTACTGCTTAACAGATTTAATCTGGACAGGCCACAGTCACTGTGCTTTTGCCTGGTTTCTCCAAACCAACAGCCTGCACAGCTCCCCACTTACTATGTGCATTAAAACGGTGGGAAGGAATCACTTAGAAGAAAATATATATATATACCTACCTTAGTCCTAAAGATATCTTAGGGAATGGAATCCAAGTCTGTGATATATATGCACAAAACCTCCATGGATGGCACGGTGGGGCGGTGGGGGTGGTGTTGTACTTATTAAGGAGGCACAACTGGGAATCAGGGCTAGAGAGCTCTCTCAAAAGAAAATAATGACCTGGGCCCTACTTTGGCCAGTGCCTTTGGTACAGCTCACTGTCTTGCCTGTAGATAGGGTGACCTCCTGATGGAAGGTAAAGTTTTGGCTCTCAATCTGAGAGTAGAGAGTGGAATACTTACAAACTTGAGAAGGAAAGTGTTTTCCCGTAGCGCTCCAATGCACCCTGCAAATCCCAAAATGAACATCACTCCTCCCACCACAAGGAAGAGCCAAACTGGGTCAAAGCCGCCGAGATCGGTGATGGAAGAGATGTTGGACAGAACTCCCTGGGAGCAGAAAAGAACACACAACAAGGCACCGGGATGTGGGGTCAGTTTTCCAACATGTAAAGATTATCGCATTTGTCCTTTCCCCTCCCAAAGAAAACCTTCAGAGGGCATCTGATTATCAGGTATGTGATTAATACTTAAGAGAGGAAAGAAAGAGAGAAAGAAAGAGAAAGAGAAAAGAGAGAAACAAAAGGGAGGAAGGGAGGAAGGGAGGAAGCGAGGAAGGGAGGGAGGGGGGATGGAGGGAAGGAGGGAGGGAAACTGCTTTCTTTCCAACGTCTAAATGTGTTCATATTTTTGGGAAAACTATATGTAGAAAAAAAAAAAAAGAAAAGAAGAGCCCAAGAAACTGTCATTAGACCCTGTAAGGAGAAGACGTGGTGTTACCTTTGGTTTCAGTGTCTGCAAATATAAGAGGTCTTCAGTAAAAACAAACAAACAAAAAAGACAGATGTATAAAAAACACACACACCCCCGACCCCCAGAGAGGGGGGAGGTCATCTTCTGTAAGACCCAGTTCACGCAGAAGTTAGACAAATGCCTATTGCAAAGCCCTTGGCATTTCTCAGGAAATAGGGTCGAGCTAGAAGCTGAAAACTAACACAGCACCCGGTCCCGGCTACTAACACCTACAAGTTTTTTTTTTCCAAGAAAATATCGTACCTCAGGATCTACTCTTGAGCTCCATGGGAGACCTTTATTAGGCTGAGATCCCAAAAGCCTTGTGTGGTTTGCTCTGGTGGCTGTTCTGTGGCTTGCTGTTGGGGTATTTCTTACCCCCTTTGAGTTGAAATTTAAATGATTTACAAATCAAAGGTTACTTCCTCACTTTCAACTCTTATTCTTCTTCCACAAGAACACCAAACGGACCTCGAGTAATTTCACTTTTCCACAAACAACGACATTTCTTTACTGAAATCCCCTCTTCCCTTATGTGTGATACCATATCAAATACCACCCAGAACCTATGTTACAAGATTATTTTGAAACTGTGGATGTGCATGGGCCTTAAACAGCCAATATCACCAATATTTTAATTTTATTGAAGTTGTTTGGTACTCTCAAATCAAAATACCTCCAGAGAATCACAGTATAGTTTGCTGTAAAGCCTTAATAATAAAAAAAAAATTGTTTTCAAAGCACTCCCAATAACCTATAAGAACAGGAAGCAATCATCTGATTTTATACTTGTGGAAAATGGAACTCAGAGCAGTTTGGTGATGGGCTGAAGGTGACAGACGCCATTGCTTCTTTGAAACCAGTACACAATGTCTATTTCAGTACCAAGCAGGGGCCACACACTTGCTTCCCAGTACTTCCCAGTCAGCACTAACCAACATCTGAACTTAGGAGTTTTAAGTTTTAATCCATTTATAGGTTGTAGGTAGGAACATTTGGAGAAGCATATTTCGTTTGTTCTATTTTTCTGTCTGTTTCTTCCTTTAGGGGGGTGTCAACTTACGAACAATAATAGGATATTAAGAACAGAATGTATATGGGGAATAAAGAACTCTTAAAATGTAAAACTTAAACCTAATTTTAAAAAGTCTAAGGTTTAATGTTACAGACAAATGGTTGAAAGGCTATTAAAGCAGTTAGGATTGAGGTTGTATTCATTAACTTCTGAGGTGACATCAAAGAAGGCAACCACACCCTTCACAAGTCTGCATAGACCAAAGGTTTGATCCAATTTTGTTTCTTGGGTTTCCAAGCAGTGAACTATGAATATTTACTCCAGGGGGAAAAGGTTGAAGGAAAACACAGAAATACTCAAACCAAATTCTCCACCTATACAAATGATGCTGAGAAAAAACTTGCCAGAGAAGTCGGACAAAATCCAAGCAACAGACTGGGTGGAGTGGCTCACACCCGTAATCCCAACACTTTGGGAGGCTGAAGTGGGAGGATTGCTTGAGGCCAGGAGTTTGAGACCAGCCTGGGCAGTATAGCGAGACCCTTTCTCTACAAAAATAAACTTAAAATAAAAAATCCAAGCAACAGTGCTAAAGGCCCAGGGTTGTTAGGAAACCAGCCCCTCCCCTGACAATGCCTTTAACCACAGATGTTAGTACCTGAAGTTTTCAGGTTATGGACCTTCTCAGCCACGGGAAGAGAGAGAAGACTTTGGGGATACATGAAGACATTCTTAAAAGACTTTAAGCTTAATTATGGGAGAAGAAGACACAGTTAACTTGGCACCAGAAAGAGGAGGTAGCAGTAGCAGAATTGACAGAGAGAAATGTCAGTTCCATCATAAAGAGGCATTTCTAATACTGAGAGACAGGACTAGCTGGATTTCCTAGGCCGAATAAGAATTCCTAAGCCTAGCTGGGAAAGGTGACCGCACCCACTTTTAAACATGGGGCTTGTAACTACTCAGCTCACACCCAACCAATCAGGTAGTAAATAGGCTCACTAAAATACAAATTAGGCTAAAGCAGGAGGTAAAGAAATAGTCAAATCATGTATCGCCTGAGAGCACAGGGGGAGGGACAATGATCGAGATATAAACTCAGGCATTCAAGCAGGGAGTGGGCAACCCCTTTGGGTCCCCTCCCGTTGTATGGGAGCTCTGTTTTCACTCTATTAAATCTTGCAAACTGCACACTCTCTGGTCTGTGTTTGTTCTGGTTCGAACTGAGCTTTCACTCGCCGTCCACCACTGCTGATTGCCGTCGTTGTAGACGCTACCACTGACTTCCACCCCTCCGGATCCGGCAGGGTATCCGCTGTGCTCCTGATCCAGCGAGGTGCCCACTGCCACTCCTAATCGGGCTAGAGGCTCGCCATTGTTCCTGCGCGGGCTAAGTGCCCGGGGTTCATCCTAATTGAGCTGAATAGAGCTGTAACACTCACCGCATGGCCCAAGATTCCATTCCTTGGAATCCGTGAGGCCAAGAACCCCAGGTCAGAGAACAAGAGGCTTGCCGCCACCTTGGAAGCGGCCCGCCACCATCTTGGGAGCTCTAAGAACAAGGACCCCCGGTAACAATACCACCAAGTCTGTTCAATGAACCAAAGAAGGCTGCCCTGAGAAATACGGGATTCCCCAACAGGGGAGCTGATGCTGTGAACCTCTGTCAACAGCATTCTAGGAAAGATTCCCAAAGTGGATGGGAAATTAGGCCTTAATGACCTTTAGGATTCCTTTCAACTTTAAGACCGTTCTATGATTTCATCCATTTTTAATGGGCTTTTTAGTTGCGGCTCACAAGTCTGAACAAAGATCAGATTGCTCCCAAACCCTTGCCCATGATCCATGGTTGTACATAAAGAGCTCAGTGGGTAACAAAGACGATGATCTGAGCAACTCAGCAAAGCAAGCAACAAGCTAGCAAACATACCTATGCCCGAAATAGCAAAATAATCCCTCCCCCAAAGACAAAGAAGTATGATCCCAACTGTCAGGAGATTCCTAGATCATCTGCACTCTCTGGGTTTAATTTAGAGGATAAAAATTGGCTTCTCAGACAAACTCATTTTAATACTTACTCTCTCCAGCCTTCAGAGGCAGTTTTAATTGAGAGCCTTCAACTGTTTCCACGGAAACAACAATCATTGGGGGGCTAAGCTGGACTGCAGATTCTACTTATTTAATCCTAAATTCTGGCAAAGATAGAGCTGCAAACAGATACTACAGCATGCTGGGGGGAACTAATCTCCCACAAAGCATAGGAAAGACTACCAAGAACTTTATTTTTAATGGATTCAGAATATACCCACGTAGTTATTGGTTGAAAACTAACTCAAATATTTTTTTTCCTGGGTGAAAAGAATATATCCTTTATCTATTTATTTAAAATTATTTTAAAATTTTAAAAAACTGAAATGGACATAAAATTGTATATATTGGCCGGGCTTGGTGGCTCACGCCTGTAATCCCAGCACTTTGGGAGGCCGAGGCGGGCAGATCACGAGGTCAGGAAATCGAGACCATCCTGGCTAACACGGTGAAACCCCCCGTCTCTACTAAAAATGCAAAAAATTAGCCGGGCGTGGCAGCACGCGCCTGTAGTTCCAGCAACTCGGGAGGCTGAGGCAGAAGAATGGCGTGAACCCGGGAGGCGGAGCTTGCAGTGAGCCGAGATCGCGCCACTGCACTCCAGCCTGGGTGACAAAGCGAGACTCCGCCTCAGAAAAAAAAAAAATTGTATGTATTGTACATGTCCATGTTTTGAGGTGCGTGTATATATAAATAGTGGAATGACTAAATCTGGCTAGTTAGCATGTGCATTACCTCACATAGTTATCATTTTTGTGGTGAGAACACTTTACATCCACTCAGCATTTTTCAAGAATATATTATTAACCATCATCACTACCTCAAATCTTGAAACACAAGAAGTGAATGTGGAAGTCAATGCCCAATGGCCAGTATTTTTCCCCTTGGGATTAGGGAAAATTAGGGATTACTTACCTAGCAGGAGAAAAAAACAGACTTATTCTTTCATCTGTGCACAATTTCCCAACATTCACTGAAGAGCAGCAGTTTTATTGCTTTTGACTACACAGAGGGATTGGGAGGCCAAGGCGGACAGATCATGAGGTCAAGAAATCGAGACCATCCTGGCCAACACAGTGAAACCCAGTCTCAACTAAAAATACAAAAATGAGCTGCACGTGGTGGTACCTGCCTGTAATCCCAGCTACTCGAGAGGCTGAGGCAGGAGAATCGCTTGAACCCAGGAGGCAGAGGTTGCAGTGAGCTGAGATTGAGCCACTGCACTCCAGCCTGGTGACAGAGCAAGACTCTGTCTTAAAAAAAAAAAAAAAAAAAAAAAAAGGGGGGGGGAACATAATCCTGACAACAGTGATTTGGATTACAAAAATGATAGGGAGTTGACTGTTTAGTCTTCTGTTGTCCTAAAGATGGGGTCTCTTTCTGGACTTTTTAATTTCATTCAGCTCAATTTGACAGATGAGTAAGAAGTGCTAGTATATGCCTGCTGAAGAGTAATTATAATTAAACCTTGTAGTTGACAAGAAGCTGTAAGAAAAAAAATCTAAGATTACAGTTAAGTCTGCCAAGCAATTTAAAACAGGCACCAGATTCACAGTAAATCCTTAGGAATGTGCAAGAATACCACCAGCAGACACCTAGTCTTCTGGGAACCTGAGGCCCCCGCCTCTTCTGGGAACAGCACCACCTCCTCCTTGTAAGGATGCCTTCGCCCCTCTTTTCACTCCATGACCCCTCAGAGCTGCCAAGATCTCATACAATCCTGCTGGCCTGGTGAGGGCTGAGAAGCCTGGATTCCCTTCCTAAAGTGCCAGGATTTAGAACAGGCACCTTTCTCTAGTGGCTGAGACTCTAAAATGCCAAACTCCAGAGCCTTGTGAAGCATGTCATATTTCTTACCACGTAGAAAAAGTCAGACTGCAGTGAGAAGCAGAAAACCAGCGCTCAGGAAGAAACAAAGAACAAGAGAAGGGAGGGAAAATCCAGACAGCATTATAAATCCCCAGTCCAGTGGTTCCTGAGGCCTGCCCTAGAGCTCTATGTGTCACTCCAGGAGCCTTAGATACACTCCCTTGATTGCTTATGCTGGTTTTCTTTGGGTCTTCATTTGCATCTGTGAAGTCCTGCACAACACAAAAGTTTTGAATACACTATGCTTCAGTCCTCCATGCATGTAAACGCACACACAGACATGCACATAGACACACAGACACACGCACGTGGTCGAAGCTGGGAAAAAATGTGGGTATAGGGAGCAAAGGGATGTGCCAGGTTTTAAATGGTCATTTTCCCCAGCTGGCTGATATTTCAAGTCAACGTAGTAATTAAGCCGGTGTAAACAGTCTCATTCATGTTAACTCACTATGAATTCAGCATCATCAATGAAATGAGCAGTTCTGTGGAACTTTTATGGAACTTTTAGGTGATTTGTCTATGTTACTGACAAATAATGCATAACATGGTTTAACCTCCAATTCTGCATGTAAACTTGAATGTTCAGCCCTTGAGTTTAAATACCAACTTTTAAAACCTCAAACACGGAAAAAAATCAATACATTGGGAGGCCGAGGTAGGGGGATTGCCTGAAGCCAGAAGTTTGAGACCAGCCTGGGCAATAAAACAAGACCCCATCTCTAGAAAAAATTTAAACATAAGTCAGGTACACTGGTGTGTGCCTGTAGTCCTAGCTACTTGGGAGGCTGAGGCAGAAAGATCACTTGAGTCCACGAGTTGGAGGCTGCAGTGAGCCATGATCACGTCACTGCACTCCAGCCTGGGCAACAGAGTGAAATCACATCTCAAAAAGTAATAAAACATAAATAAGTAAATAAATACAAAATGTTATTTGACTACTCTCTTCTGTACCTGTTTATGCCAGAAGTGCACACACAGAGCTTGGCATCTATATTCCATAGGAAGTTCTCATCCTTCTCCTACCTGAATCCTACAAGCATAGCAAGCCCTGGGGGCTAAAGATGTCAAGCGTACTAGACTTTGCAGATAACATCAGAAAATATCCCATGAAGCTGAACCTAACTGGAACAAGGATAAATGAGTGAGAAGCAGAGTAACGGGCCACACACAGTTATTTCCATCCGTTTTAGTTGACATATGAAAGTGAGATTCTGAACAGTAGTAGCAGAAACAGAAAGATTCAGAATGAGAGAGAGCCAGAGACCAAGACTGCAGGTGATGAGAAAAATATATTCAAGATGATCGATTCAGAATGCTATGTGGGAAGAATTCCTCTACATATATCTTATTAATACATTAAAATTTTATTAGTAAGAACTGATATAAATGAATATATTCATAAGAATTCTTCATATGCAGACTATATGCTATGTCAATATTCTTCTTAGGATCCTTAATCTTCTCTTCTCCTGCCTCTGAAGTCTACAGCTGTTGTTGCAGCAGGCAGCAGAGGCAAAAAACAAATTGACCATAACATAAAGTGCTGCTATAAAGACAAAATGAATAGCAGTCAATTTAAAAAGTTGAAAGAAAAAAATATATTCAACAAATTGGCCATTCTGCAAATTAGCTTTTGGACAACTAACTCTGGCATATCCACTTGAAGCCTTTAAGAGATGATTCTGCAATAGGAGATTTCCATTATCCACTAGGTACCAGACAGCATCTCTCATAACTTAGCAAAGAGACCAGTATATGTCTAAGAAGAAATAAGACACATTAGTGGTCCACGTCTAAGGCAATAGGATTGTAACAGAAGTTTAGAGAGCCAACAAGTAACAATGTATCCATTTGCACCCATCGTGGTACAAGGGAGACTCTGATATTCCAGCCACTTAGACTAGCCTGCTCTAGAGTGGGGCAGAGAGAGCATTCCAGAATCACCCACCTCCTGAACAAACCATCCTGAACTGTACTTAAGCCAATGAGGCTCACCTCCAATATTCCCTGGGATCCAAGTAAATCCAAAACTCAGAAAGTGGGGTAGCCTGGACAATGGGGGAGACAGACAGACAGACAGACAGACACTAATACAGACTAGCTTGTCTTGAATCCCAATCCTAAGCCAAATTGAGGCTTAGGCAGATGAAGTAACCTGCCTAAGATCGCACTTACTACCTGTGTCATCTTAGGCAGATTACCTCATCTGCCTAAGCCTCAATTTCTGTATCTGTGAAAATGGTACTCTATGTCCTAAGGTTATTATGAGGATGATGGAAACAATCCAAGTAAATCCAAACACGATGTGAAGTGCTTCGAATATAATAAGAATTAAATAAAAGTATATTGCCATCATCACTGTTATCACTATTATATTAATAATATAATTATTAGAACAAGAAGAAGACACCAGACGCTGTAGAAGCACCCAGGAGGAGTGTCTAACCCAACTGCACTGGAGAAGAAACTGTTTTGCTCTGGGTACTTGCCCTGCCTGACCCCCTCTAAGGAAAGCCATGGCCACAGTTGATGATCATGCCTAACAGAGGTGACAGTCACTAACTTGTTAATAAGATCTTCTTTTGGGGGGAATTGGAAATAATCTAAGACATGGAGAGAAAAGGCAGAAGAGGGAGGCCATGAGGAAGCTGAAGCCAGGAGTAGGCAGAAGCCATGAGTGGTGGAAGCTTAGGGTACTGAGAAGTGGTGCAGCAGAGAAGAGAGCAGGGAGGAGTCAGTGACTGCGGTAAGACAGCAGCGCTGTTGCCACGATGGTGGCACATGGAACCAGGAGCAAGGATACCTCTGTTGCTGGGGTGCTGACTGGCACACTGGTTGTCAGTCACCACTCTGGAGTGACCTTCCAGTGGCTGAACTATGTTCTATCCCCGTTAGATCCGGCTGTTCAGTGGTTTGATGAACACAGTATGTCTCAGTAAGAATGTGAAAAACCAGCCAACCGGCCAGGCGCAGTGGCTCATGCCTGTAATCCCAGCACTCTGGGAGGCCGAGGCGGGTGGATCAAGAGGTCAGGAGATCGAGACCATCCTGGCTAATGTGGTGAAACCCTGTCTCTACTAAAAATACAAAAAATTAGCCAGGTGTGGTGGTGGGCGTAGTCCCAGTTACTCGGGAGGCTGAGGCAGGAGAATGGCATGAACCCGGGAGGCGGACCTTGCACACGCCAGTGAGCTGAGACTGTGAAACTGCACTACAGCCTGGGAGACAGAGAGAGCCTCCATCTCAAAAAAAAAAAAAAAAAAAAAAAAAAAGACAAACCAGCCAACCTTCCCTCTCCTCATTAGTGCCTTATTCATTCAGCTGTCTCTGGAATTTAAGCAGCTTCTTCCCCATGCTTCTGCAATAAAGGAATACGTCCTGAGTAACTATTTCTTCTTGAAAGAGGTTTCTATGCACATGCAGAAACGAAAAGGCAAACAAAACTCCAGAAGGGTTCCACACCAATAAACTTCAGGAGTGTCTGTGTTTTTTTTTTTTCATCACCAGCACAGAGGAGCCTCTGTGTGCCACCTGGCAAGCTTCTTCTCGCAACCCACACAGAAAAGAAATACAAAAATAGCATTAATAAACCCCAAGGTCTGGGACTCTTCTGCTTTTGCATATACAAGCACATTCCTTCCAACTGTTGGATAAGAAAGAGAGAGAGACAGGCCTATGAAATGTGTACCCAAAGCTGGGCCAGATGGACCCCTTTGAGATTTATGAGACTAGCTCTTGATTCACCAACCCCTCCATAAACCAGACCCTACTGACAACAGTTTTCCTAAAGTAAGAGATAGAGAAGGATTTCCCTAGTGAGAAAGGGTAAAAAGGAATGACATTTCAAAGAAAATACAGCTACTCAGAGAGGGGTGATCCTGGAGAGTTAGAAATGTGGTTCTAAACAGTATAGACAGTAAGAACAAATAGAGACCACAGGGCCACAGAGGAACCTGCCCCTATAAAAACTTGTCAAAGATGCTCTGCCACTCTGTAAAACTCCAAACATCCATCTATCTAAGGAACTGCTGCAGAGGCCAGAGTGACGACTAGGAATGAGAAGAAAGCTTGTCAGGTTCTGAACAGTCCAGGGAGATGTTAAGGGAGCAAGAGCAGCTGAGTTCATGCCTGGCAAAGAGATACAAGGATAAAAGACGACTAGCTGCTTCAAAGGTGCATGGCTCCTTCCCATTTTTTCTTGTCAAAAAAGGTCATTAGTGAAACTCAAGTAATCCTTTTTTTGCAGATTAAAAAGTGGCCATGACCTGCCTTTGAGGAGAAGAGGAGGAGGAGGGGTAGTCATCTTTTAGGTCTCCATACAATCCTGCAATCAAGTAGCTGCTGGGGAGGCCAGCGGTACCAAGTTCCATCAGGTGGCACTGTTCACAGGCAGGGAAACTACCATCTCTACACACTCTGGTGAGAGCCACTGCCCCATCAGCGTGGAAACAGCCACATGCAAAAGCGCAGCCTTTCAGAAATCACCCATGTTCTCAGCCATTCAGAAGCCATTCAGAATTCATTTACATTCAGAAGACGGGAGACATACCTAGAAACATTCCAGCCTAGGTGTAAAGTTTAAGCTGAAAGATTTAATAGAGGTTCTGGTGTGGACTAAATGTTCGTGACTCCCCCAAATTCACATTCTGATACCCTAAGCCCCCATGTGGTAGTATTTTGAGGTGGGGCCTTTGGGAGGTAATTAGGTTTGGAAGATGTCATGAGGGTGGGACCCCCATGATGGGATTAGTGTCTTTATAAGAAAAGGAAGAGGCTGGGCACAGTGGCTCACACCTGTAATCCCAGCACTTTGGGAGACTGAGGCGGGCAGATCATGAGGTCAGGAGTTCGAGACCAGCCTGGCCAACACAGTGAAACCCCGTCTCTACTAACAATACAAAAATCAGCCAGGCGTGCGCCTTGTAGTCCCAGCTACTCGGAAGGCTGAGCAGGAGAACTGCTTGAACCCAGGAGGCGGAGGTTGCAGTGAGCCGAGATCGTGCCACTGCACTCCAGCTTGGGCGACACAGAGAGACTCCATCTCAAAAAAAAAAAAAAAAGAAAAGGAAGAGACCAGGGCCCTCCCTCTCTCACTCTGCCATGCCAGCACACAGCAAAAAGGCAGCTGCAAACCGAGGGCCCTCGCCAGGAACTGAATCTGTCACCACCTTGATCTTGGACTTCCCAGCCTGGCGAACTGTGAGAGAGAAATGTTTGTTATTTAAGCCACCCAGTCTATAGTATTTTGTTACAGCAGCCTGAGCTAAAACAGGCTCTGATCATGGTGCCCCTAAACTCAAGTGAAAAAAGGTGAAGTCTGGACTAGCGGCAGGTGATCCTCTATTCTGGGACCTCAAAAATATGAGACTCGTTCATTTATTGAGCAAATACTTTCATGAGGATCACCTGTGAGTTGCCAGGTATTATGTTAGTCAAAGGTATTTCTAGCAAAACATACAGTGACACCCTCAGGAGCTGAGTCTAGAGGGGAGACGGTTAAGAACAGAGTGCATGGAGCAGAGGCATAAGCAGTGGGTGTTATGGGGGTGCACGGGGAGGGGCAGAAGGTCCTATCAGTAAGAGTGCAGACAAAGTGACAGGATCTGGCCCAGTGGGGCCTCTATGTGACAAGCGGTGAGAAGAGATGAAGAGGCTGGTTGGGCGAGGCTGGGTTTGTATCTGAAGGCATTTGGAGCAGAGGAAGCTCCAGGCCATTTCTGAACTTAGAAGCCCGCTCAGGTGGCAGTCAGGTGCTGTGGAAGCAGCTAGCAGGCTCTGGGGTGATCCAGGTGAGATCTGCTGAAGGCCTGAATAAAAGCAGCACCAAAAGAACTACACTTCTCAGCAGTGACTCCAGCCAGGCACTGGGCTACCTGGACTACTTCACCCTCACCAGAAACCACCCAGGCAGGCACTCTTACCCATGTGAGGAGACAGACACAGAGAGGAACTAACATGCCCAGGTAGCCCAGGTTAGGAAGTGACAGAGCAGGGTTCTGAGCCTGGGCCGCCTGACCCAAGAGCAGGGTTCACACCACTCCCTGTGATCTATTGCTGGAAGTTGGGGTAGCAGCGGGCAGGAGGATTCTTATTTCCAACGTAACATCATACATATGTTTCTAAAATTTTAAGAAAAATATACACAATATGATGTTATAACATTCTTGCCTCTGATTTCACTGATCACTATCTGAAAACCAAAGTGAGTAGGAGACAAGACCTCCCCACCACACCCCACCTCCACCACCGCCGACAAAGGACATCTTTCTTTTGTGCACCTTGGTGAAATCTGGCAGGGACAAAAGGGGTCAGAGGAGGACTGAGAGGCAAGGTTTCTCTGGAGAAAGCAGTTGCTGTGCTGTGACACCACTGCCCAGGGCCTGGGGGTGGGGTGTGGATAGCCTCTTTCTCACCCTAAACCTCAGGAGGAGTTCCAAGGGCACCTCCCGGGAGCTCTGAAGTGGTTCTCTGCACTTGACCCGCACAGCCGTTAGGGCCTGACTCTGCCTAGGAAGGGCCAGTGGGCTGCTTCCTGCCCTTGCAACCTAGAGAGAGAAGGGCCGGCCGGCTGCTCTGGTATCAGAAGTAGGTGAGGACAGGCATGGGCTGTTCTGGGGGGACTGACCTCGCTCCCAGATGAGTATGTCCTGGAGAAAACACGGGGACAGCACGGAAGAGGTGGCCTGAGGTCATCCTGGACGCTGTCAGATAGGGCTGCCTGCAGGTGTGCGAAGAAGTGACCTCAGAGGGCAGAGCTCAGAGGTGCACTGGCTGAGGAAGGTGGCCAGGTATGAGCAGGGCTGCCAGGCGGTCACCTGGAATTGAGATGGCTACCAAGCTCAAGGAAATCACTAGGCACAGGGACTCAGCAGGGGAGCTTCACAAAGACCAGGATATTCTCCTCTTTAACTTCCACCAGGCCCAGAGAGCATAGCCCACCCCAGCTTCTGCCCGGGCAGGCGGTGGGCAGAGGCATCTGGGGAGGGCCAGGGGCCAGTAGGAGGATGCAGAGGGCAAGGGCCCATGTTCCCTTCCCTCCTCAGGTGCCAAGGCTGATGGGCTCGGCAGGGAGAACATTTTAATGCAAAGTTAGGTTTGGAGTTTTATTATCCAGCCCTGTCTAATCACTGGGCCTGGATCTGTGCCTCAAAGTGAGAGAAGGACTGTGATATCTGAGAGTGAACAACAAAGTCATTGAATTTTTGACCCAACTAAATTTTCATCCCTAAGAAACCCCACTGAATACAGTTTAAAGGGGAATAGATAGAGAAACATTAAATTTTCTTCCCATATACTTCATGTGTGTGTGAAACGTTACTGATTAGAGCACATCAGATCACATAGCTTCCAGGTACTGACCATGAGCTGTTTGGTTTCCAGCTTTTTTTTTTTTTTTTTTTGAGATGGAGTCTCACTCTGCTGCCCAGGCTGGAGTGCAGTGGCGTGATCTGGGCTCACTGCAAGCTCCGCCTCCCAGGTTCATACCATTCTCCTGCCTCAGCCTCCCAAGTAGCTGGGACTACGGGCGCCTGCCACCATGCCTGGCTGATTTTTTGTATTTTTAGTAGAGATGGGGTTTCACCATGTTAGCCAGGATGGCTTCGATCTCCTGACCTCATGATCTGCTCACCTCGGCCTCCCAAAGTGCTGGGATTACAGGTGTGAGCCACCGCACCCGGCCGGTTTCCAGCTCTTTAGATACCACAGAGAACTTGAGGGAATCATTGGGATAATTGAGGAAAAGAATTGCAATCTACTTTCAGTCGATAAAACCAAGTCTTCATAGAAGTATTTTCAGCATCTCAGTAATGTCTCCTTAAAGAAGTTTCAATGTTAAGAAATCTATTTTTTTCTGCTCAAGTCATCTGAGTAACCATTTTCCTCTATTGCCTCCCTCAGGCAACAGAAACTGGCCTGTACTGCTATGACATTCCTGAATCAATGAATCTCACTGAATTTTCCTTCCTCGGCAAATAGGGAAAGGTTTTCCAAGGTGAGTCTCCTGTATAATTGTGACAGGAAGAACTGGAGTGTTCTGCATTGAGACCTAAAATCACAGACAGTGGGCTGGGAAAAACCCTCCAGGAAAAAGAAACATCATCTACAGCAAAGCCAAGGAGAAAAGCAATATGGGGGCTAGAGCTCCTCTAATTCCCCCTTCTCCCTGCTGGGATCAGCACTGGGCACCAGTTCTTTCCTTCCAACCACCCCTAGAGAACCCAGCCTAGTGAGTGCAATGGAGGATGATAGGGGACTGGCCAGAGGACTGGGAGGGAGAGGGCCAGACTTCCAGTTTGACATCTCTGTGCCTCGGTTTCCCCACCTATGAAATAGAATGTCATTCTCTTAAAGTTAACTTGAGGGGATCCAGAAGTCAGGGAAGTACAAATGCAACTCCTTTATAAAAAGTGGTATTTTTTTCCCGTGTAGCATTTTACAATGTGTAAAGCTCTTTTTGCATGTTCTCATTGGCTTAGTCACAAACAGCTTCTGGGCATCCATTGTGTAGGAGGCATTGTGCTAGGAACTGAGAATAAAGGGCAAAGACAGGCTCCTGTTCTCAAGGAGTTTCCAGGCCAGACAAGCCAGGAGTAGGTATCCACTCTGCTTAGTGGGCTAGGTGCTGTATTAGGGAGGCAGGGGCAGAATGGGAACATTCAATTCACACTAAGGACCAGGGAAAGGCATTTTCCCTCCTCTGAAAAGCTGAGTCCTCCCTCGCCCCAATACCTTTATTTCTAATTGTGAGTGATCACTCTCCCTCTTGCTCCCACTTAAGAACTAAGTAATAAGCATAAGAGTTGAGCAAAACGGAAAAGGAATGGCATCCCTAATTTTTCCATGAAATGAGATAATCATATATAGATTTCCACTTTTACGACAGAAGTAATTTTTTTCTTTTCTGATATAGACAATATATATATATTTTGTTTCTAAGCCCATATTATTCTCAAATCAGACTTCAGAAACCACACGTATTTACCTCCTTTTATTCTGTAAGAATCGCTAATATAGTATGCTTACTGGAGATGTGAGGCAAGTACTGACTTCTATAACTCCATGATATAGCCAGTGTTTTAAAGAATGCTGTCATTGCTCATTTGCTCATTCATTCTTTCATAAGCAATACCTCTTGAATACTTGCTATGTGCCATCTAACGTTCTAGGTACTAGAGTGTAGTAATAAATAAAAAGTCCAGGCAATAAACTTGTTAGCGTCTAAGTGATGAGTCGCATGAGAAGGAAAAACACAAGGAAGGGGAAGAAAGGGCTAGGTCAAAGGTGACATTTAAGAAGAAACCAGGAAGTAGAAGATAGCACTCGTGTGGTTTTCTGGGGAAGAGCATGCCAGGCAGGGGCAAGTGCAAAGGCCCTGGGGTTGTGGGGGTATGTTTGGGATGCGGGAGGAATAGCAAGTTGATAAGTAGGACCATAGGACACAGTGAGGAAGCACACAGTATGAAAGCAAATGTCACACAGGCCATGGGCACCATGTATGGCTTTGAGGGAGAAGATAAGCTCACTGGAGGGCTAGAAGCAGAGAAGTAAAAGGATCTGTCTTACATTTCCAAAGGATCACTCCAGCTGCTGCATGGAGACAGCCCTAGGGTAAGGGTCAGGGTGCAAGAGCAGAGGCAGAGAGATAATTGGAAGGCTTCTGCACAAATGCAGGCAAGATGTGGTGGCCACTTAGACCAGGGTATAACAGCGGAGGTGGTGGAAGAAATCGGATTTTCAATATAGTTTCAAAGTAGAGCTGACAGTATTTGCTGATGGGCTGAATATGGTATGAGGAGAAAAGAAAGCAGAGTGTCAGGAATGAGCAAGTAGAAGAGTGGAGTTGTTTCTTTACCGCAATTGGGAAGAGCAGGTTGGGAGGGCATGAGAATCAGGTGTGTTGTTTTGAATGTGTTAAGTTTCAGAAGCCTACCAGGCATTTCAGTGTGGATGCTGGGTAGGCTACTGGCTATGCAAGTCTAGAATTCAGATGAGGTTGGAAGCAAAAATATTAATTTGGAAGTCATCAGTGACAGATGGCATGTAAAGCCCCAAGTCTAGATGAGATTTCTTAAGATGAGTCAAAGCTCAGACTGAGCCTTGGGCACTCCAAAATTTAGAGGTCAGGGAAATGAGGTGGAACTAGCAAACACATGTGAGAAGGCACCACCTGTGAGGTATGGAAACCAGGAGAGTGTGATATCCTGGAAGCCAAGTGAGGAAAACGTTTCTCGAATTGAGGAGTGATGTATTATGCCTTAGTCCTTGCTTTGCTGATAAAGGTTCCCAAGTACCTGGATGAGAAAATGATGTGCTTCAGGACCCAGCATGGGTTCAATAAGCAAGTGCTAGGTTCAGTTAAGTGCCTAGGCCAGTTAACCAGTGAAAAAGTGAAAGATACCATCTATCTACAAAGACAAGATGCAGAAATATAGTCTGATGTAATGACAAGTAGATGGATGAGAAACTCCTTGACTGATGACACCCAAGGGCACACCTAAGTGAATGAGTGTCAACCCCAAAGGAAATTTCTAGTGACATGTCAATGGGCTCTGTCCTTGGCCTGCTCAACAGCATATCACTGGCTTTTATCAATGATAACTAAACTTGACTGCAGTCACAACAATCTAGTAGGCTTGTTAAAATAGAGCATCGCAGTGTCTATCCTGGACCTACTGAATCAGAATTTTCCCAGGTGGCATGGTGGGGCAAAAGGAAAGTCTGCCTTAGCAGAAGGAATAGAGGGAGGAGGTTGATCATAATGTACAGCTGAAATCAAGCTGGGCGGAATGGGGAAGATGCTAGATGGAGGCTCTGGAGTGATCTCAGCAGGTGGAGAGGTGGGCTGAAATATCACTGTGTCATTGTGGAATCCTGCAACTGCCTATGAAAATCAGCCATAGGTGAGGTGGATGGGGTAACCAGTTGGGTCTGCAACCTACTTGGGACTCTCAGTGAGCTGCAGACACCGTGATCTACAGTGGATCCCAAGCTAGATTGATGAGGGGAGAAAGGACGCAATCCAGCCACACTCTCTACAGCCCCTAAAGCTTCCTCTCCATGGTGCAGAAAACACACCGGAGCGGGGCCAAGATGAGCACCAACAAAATGGACAAGGGGCTCCAGCCCACATCCTGTGAGGACCACCTAGAGAGAAGCAGATGTTTAGCCTGGAAACTCAGAAGGAACCAGGCCCTCACCCTGACATACCTCCCGGGTTAACATGTGGAAAGACTTATTCTGTGGGATCCAACAGGGTAGATCCAGAATCAATGAGTGAAAACTAGTGGGACATGATTCTAATTTGGTGGAACGAAGGTCTTTCCAACAGGAAGGGCAACCTAAAGAGACAGAAATGCTGAGCACTTTGCTGTGGGAACCATTAAACATATATACACCCCTAAGTAGCATTTATTGCAATGTATTATTTTAGGTATATGCACACACCCTTCCTACAACTGGATAAACTCCATGAAGACTGAAACTAGGTCACTTCATCCACATTTCCCTAGAATTCAGCACAAGCCCTGCCCATGCTATGTGCTCAATAAATGTTATCTGAATGAATGAGTTGACTATCACTGGATGTTGTCAAGGGTGTTGTGGAGGTGATTCATGTCACATAATTGTCAATGTTCCTTCCAAACAGCAGATCCTATGATCTCTGAACAATTGCACATAAATCAGCTTCCCTTGGAGACACTCATCCTTTGCATTTTTACAGTTGATTTAAAACTCAGACAAAATGAATTCTTTAAATTATTATGTCAAATGTTGAACTGCAATATTAGCCCTAGGTTTAAAACTCAGACTGATATTAAGTATGGGGTAATCATTTTTGCTTTCAATGCTTCTGTACTTCACATGAATATGCTGAAAGTCCTATCTGCTAAGAAAATGTATTTCTTCCAGTGGAAATCTCATCCTTCCAGCTATGATCCGGTTTGGGGATTTACCCTCCAGGCCTCTTACAAGTAAATGTCGCCACATCTGGGTCTGGGGGATGTACTGATTCATGGGCTGATGGTGTCAGCTCAGCAGGTGCAGTGTTCACCACACTGTCTACCAGGCTGGGGTTCACCTTGAAAACTCACTCCAGCAGAGGCCTGGCCCAACTCAGAAATTAACCCAAAGGGCTTTGAGAGAGCAGTCTCTGCAGTTACCAAGGAGATCAACACACTTCACATCCTCCTCAAGAGACCACAAAACAAACCCAATTCTCTGGTCCATGGATTGGAGCCTGAAACTCTCCTAAAATTTGAGGCCGCCTTTCAAAACTACCTTTGTGCTCTTGCCCCATATTAAGAGTGGACAGCCTATGGTCATGTGTCCAGGAGAAGGAGCCATGTCTCCAGTGGGCATCTGCCTTAGAGCAGACACTGTGCTGAGGGAGGTCTCATTTAATCTTCACAACAATTCTATAAGGTGAGAACAGTATACCTATTGCCAAACAAGGAAATGGCATCTCAGAGAAGTTAACTCAGTTGGCCAACATCACACAGATGAGATGTGTGTATTCCACACATGTCAAATACTGGAGGAGCCAGTATTTGAACTCAGGTCTGTTTACCCCGTCTTAGTCGGCTGTATAACACTGATCATAAACTGGGTGACTTAAACAACAAACATCTACTTCTCATAGTTCTGGATGTTGGGAAGTCCATGATCAAGGTGCCAAGATTCGGTGTCCAGTGAGGGCTTTCTTCCTGGCTATGTCCTTACCTGGCAGACAGAGAAATAATCTCTCTTGTCTCTTCTGTTATCAGAAGGGCATATCAGAATAGGATTATTAAATCCTATTCATGATGGCTCTGCCATCATGACCTAATTACCTCCCCGCCAAAGCTTCACCTCCAAATATCATTACATTGGGGATGAGGGCCTCAGCATATGAATTTGGCAGGGTGGGGAGACACAAATATTCAGTCCATAGCAAAGCCACAAAACTGTGCTCTTTTCCCACCCAGCAACCAGAGTGATCTTGAAACAAAAGTCATATTAGACTTTTCAAAATGCTCCAGTGGCTTCCCCTTGTACCTAGAATACATCCAAACTTCTTGCAGGACTCTGCCCAGTCTGGCCTCTGCCTGGCAACACAACCCACCTCTTCTTGTCCTTGCTCTCTCCCTTCTAGGCCTACTGGCCTTCTTGTTGTTCCCTGGAGTCACCAAAGTCCCTGCCTCAGGGCCACTGCACTTGCTATTCCCTCTTCCTAGAATGTTCTTCCCCCATACCCTGCAGATCCTTCTTCCTTCATCCAGGTCTCTGCTCCCATGCCACCTCCTTAGAGAGGCTGTTGGCAACTACTTCATCTAAAAGAGACTCCTTTTCCCACCACTCTCTAACTTGATGTTTCCTGCCAGAACTTACCAGTACCTGGACAAACATACTTGGGCAGTAACTGCTTCTCATTGGTGATCCACCAGAATGCAAGCTCCATGAGGCATGGACTCTGCATCCCTCATTGTCGTATTCCCCACACTCAGGCCCCAGACACATGGCCAGCACTCACCAAACTGGGCTGGTGCACAGCTAACACCCGCTTCACCCTCTGCTGCCTCTATTTGTTCCCTGCTTATGGAGTTCTGCTACATAGAGCTGGGTGACCTTGGCCAGGTTAACTTTGGATCTCAAGAGAAATCTTCTTGATGGTGGCCCTTACAAAAAAGGAACTGCTATTTCATCCCTCCCTAAAGACCGCATCAACCCTTTGCTCTGATATTTGTATGACACTGCCAGTTTTAGAAGTTTGTGATTTTATCAGAGAAGAGACATTTGAGGCAACTGATGAAACAAAAAGATAATTATATTTCATAAAGAGAAAATTAAAAAACTTCAAAATTACCAACTGCTGTTTATTGCTAGAACAGATAATTAGTTCATTTAATGCCTTCCAGCATTTTTTCAAAGCAGATAGAAATGGACTCTTATTAAAGGAGTTATAAAAAGCTGTGTTATCTGGCATCTAACCAACTTCCCAGATTCCACAAATTTCCAAGCTCACAATAGGCTTGAGGCAAAAGTTAACCATAATCCAAGACAAGATCAACCGATATTCAATGTAAAAGTTTCTAGAGATGAAATTATCTCTGTTTTGGGAACTTAATTTGTCTCCCCTCATACATAATCACTGCCATGCCTCAAAACTCCAGGTAGCCTCAGTTACTCTTGTTGCTAAAAAGTAGTTTGTTTTCCATAAAACATTTTACATTCTGTAGAAGAATTTTGTAAATAAATACAGGATGGTTCATTTGCAAAACTCAGGATTTGCTTTGAGTTTTGTTTTATATGGTCTGTCTGAACATTGTTTTAGTTGTGGAAATGCCTACTGGCCTCTGAGGGGCTTTTGTTGACTGGACCTTCCCAGTTTTTCTCTCCTTTCTTAATGCATTTACCACTTCAAAGGAACTCTCAGCTTCAGGCCAGGGTCAGGCTAGAGGGTGAAACACCTAAGGGATCAAAGAATGGTCTTCTGGGAAATTTTAAGCTAGATTTTAGTTTATGGCAACTTTTAACCATTCTACACATCCCCTTGTCCTTACGTGGGAGATAATAAAGCTTTTGTGTATAGCCAGATACAAGGATAGATGAAATGCTGCAGGTGATTTCACTTGCAAAGAAGGAAGGAAAAAAGCTGAGGGGAGGGGGCGGGTGTTTATATTCATTGTTGAATTCCACTGGTGGCCTCAGTAGGGGGAGCTGTAGAGAAAAATTAGAAGGTGCGAGGGGAAGGAGAGGTGTGGACACAGGCGGTGTCTGCATGAGTATGTTGCTTAGAGCAGAAACTGCCCAGAACATTGTATCTTCACTGTCACATAGATTACTCTGTATTTCCAGATTTTCCTTTTATTATACTGTATTTCATCATAAACTGAATATTTCTTAATACTTGCCACCAGCAGCCAAACATCCCCATTATTTACATTAATGATGAGTGTATTTGATATTCAAACATGAAGTTATATCCCACTTCCTTCAATCCACATGCTAATAGTTGTTTACCACATAACACACTAAAAAAAATCGTTTTTATCGTGAGTTATCTTCCAAAGGGTTGAAGAAAAAAAGCAGAAGAGAAAAAAAGGCTACAGGTGGTTTAGTGATATTTATAATCATTACTGGAATTCTTGTGCCTGAGTGAGAAAATATCCCATAGGAACATTGATCTTTGGCTAACTGATCAAATCCCAAGGTATATTCTCTGTTGAGCACTTGTATTGTTACTTCAGTAATTATTTTGATGCAGTCATCAATTTAGGCACAATTCCTAAAGTGTCTTTGAGAATATGACATTAATCCTCCACCAACACTTTTTCTCGTTAAAGAGCCATGTTTATACTCTGTGGTTGTCAAAGAGAAAGGGGGATAATACGTAATATGATGTGCAGCCTCTAACAACCACGATGTGTGCATTGTCATGATATTCAACTTACTTTTTCATTCCATGCCCACAGTCCAATTCCAAGAAATGTTATTCCCAAAAACTGAAAAAGAAAGAAAGCAGTGTAAATATAAGGGAAAATGCCGCTAATATAAAGAAGAAACTTTTCAATCAATTCTTTTGTCACTTTACCTGGCTGGGAAATAGCTTTTCCTAAAGTGTGAGCACTTATCTTTACCAGGAAAATAAATACCATAATCCCCCTACTTAAAATTTTTACAGCATTAAGAAGGGCTGGAGACACACAGTTGGTTAGAAGTCATTCAGATTATGAAGAGTAATAATTAGGTAGAATCCTGAGTACAATGAAATTATCAATAACATTTAATATGCTGCCTTTTAGGGTAGGGGAGGAAATGGATTCCCCATGGATCTGAGGCCTGTGGTCACTAGAAAATGGATAAGCAGAGGCATTAACTTAGAGGAACTGGGATCTTCTCTTCAGTATTGAGCCATTACAAATGGGCCAGGTCAGCCAGGGGCATGTAGAGCCTTGGATGTCCCTCTTTGATCATGCCTTCCAAAGGTAACAAGAATCTTATCAATGTAACCCAAAGAAAATTCCTAAGTTCTGTTTTCAGAAACTTCGATTGCGTAAATTTTAGTTCAGAGGACCTCCCACCACCCTTCTTGGTTTCAACTCAGTTCCACAACTTCATGCATACACAGAGTATACAACACATGGGACTGAGTTACGCATTCAGCCCTAAGGCAGAGGCACATCTCATACATACCCACAAATCTCACCGTTCTGTCAATTAGCTGTGTTGAGGACTGGGGGAATGCCAGGAGAGGAACAGGTGATAACCAGGAGGGCTTTCCATTTTACTGTTTTTCTTTTCTTTTTTTTTTTTTTTTGAGATGGGGTTTTACTCTGTCACACAGGCTGGAGTGCAGTGGCTCAATCACAGTTCACTGCAGCCTCAACTACCCAGGCTTAACCGAGCCTCCTGCCTCAGCCTTCCAAGTAGCTGGGACCATAGGCGCATGCCACCATGCCTGGCTAATTTTTCCATTATTTGTAGAGACAAGGCCTCACTATATTGCCCAGGCTAGTCTCACACTCCTGGGCTCAAGCAATCCTCCCGCCTCGGCCTCTCAAAATGCTGGGATTATAGGTGTGAGCCACCACTCTCGGACTACGGTTTTCCATTTTAATTAATTCTCACTGTATTCCATCTGCTATAAGATACATATATTTTCCCCACATTTGAACACATCTGAAATTGGGATGTATCTTAAAATCCATGGTATCTCATAATTTGTTTTTTCTCCCTTGATATAGAAAACAATGGAGTGTTTTGTAACTGGGGTGACACAGACTTGATGACACATTGTACAGAGCTGTCCACCCACTAAAAATCCAATGATCAGGACTGTGTGTAATTGGCCATGAGTAAAGATATGCTTCATCTTTATTATCAATAGCAACTCTCAATTTCCTTTCCAAACACTGAAAAGAGACAAGAAGTTTCAGTGCGATGGCAGCACACCGTTTATTTTACTAACATCTTGATTAAGTTAATGTGGGGAAAGTGGTCCTCTGAGAGGGGTATGCAGAGAAAAAAATGAGAGAGAGTGGTTATTTTTTAGAGTTCCAGGGAAATCTGAGACCTGCCCACTGGGCGAGGGCTTCACCGTTCTCAGCAGGGAGTTCCTGATACTTTGTAAGCAATCACTAATAAATCCAAACGGGACTTGGACAGATGGCAGGAGCAGAAAGAAAAGGGGACTGACAAAAGACAATTAGCTACTCCGAAAACATAGTAGTGTTTTTAAAAGCAGACCTTCCCGAAGCTCTCGACACTCATCTGACATTGAAGCAAGACAACACACAATACATTCTGAGCCCTATACAGAAAAGCATGTCCTTGATTTGGCAAGAACTGAAGACCCCTTTCTTCCTACCCCTTGCTCTTATAGGGGACTCCTTGGAAAGTGTTCAGAAAGATTTCTCGTTTCACTATCCCAACTGAAAAACCGTGCTCAGCCCTGGTCAGAGAGCTATTTCATTTTACATTTCAGATCCAAAACAAGTGAATCCCCAAATGACTCAATGGTACTTAGGACTCTGTAGCGCAAAAATAAAACAATTCAGCATGTTACTCTCATATTTATAGGTGCTGGGCGAAAGAGAACGACCACTGACAAGTGAGTGTACAGGCTCCCATGAGACCTAGGAAGCACAGAAGCACAGAGTTAAGGCTTTGACTTCAACACATTGACATCAAACACAACCCAGTGAAATGGCTGACTTTCCAATGCTGAAGCTCCTCATGGACAAATGTTTGGTTATTTTCCCTGATGCAGTATTCACGGTCCCTCCTGCTGCTGATGGGGTGGACATGTTCCTGCCGAAGGCCTCTGCCTGATCGCTAAGATTTGTTTTTATTACTTTCCAGGCATTGTGCTTAGTGCTTTGTGTGCAATGTCTCTTTAAAGCTTCACAACAATTTTACTCTGAAATAGGCGCTATTATTATCCCCTTTTTAGGAAAGAGGAAAATGAGGCTTAGAGAGTTTAAATAACTTGCTCAGAGGCACATAGCTTCTAAGCAGAGGAGCAGAGACTTGAAGAAGAGAAATACATGTTCTTAGCAGTCCTGATAAATTCCCCTTTGCCCCCATGATATAAAAAGTTGAGGCATTCAGGCTGGAATTACATGGTACATGATCAGCATATCATATATTCCTCCCCCAGCAAGCAAAGGGGTGTGGAAAAGGTAAAGAGAGATAAAAACCTTGCCTTCACATAAGAATTGGCTGTGGAACAGAAATTCCCCACTTTGGTGTCCACAATGGAGTTAAGCAAAAGAACAGAGAAATTCAATGGTGGGTCCACATTCTCCTTTTTAAATGAAGTTTTCGTCTCTCCTCTTGGCACTCTGAGACAACTTTTTTCATTCATGAGCCATATAAATAGCTTGGAAACCAATGGTTTTCCATAAAGAGGAGAGAGAAAAAAAGTAGGGATTTAAAGAAGACTCACAGACAATTTCCTTTATAATCTTGCTCCCATATCTCCTCCTTTGACTGTGACTTTCCAAACAAGGGTTTAAGAACTGGGAAAGAACACAATTTGAAGTTAAGGGAAACACTCAATACCTAAGCAAGCAAGTGGTGCAAGCCTGGGCCTCAACTTGATACATACCTTCAGTGCTACATCACTAGCAAATGTCCTCCCAATTATTCTCAGACCATATGTTTTGTTTTAAAATCAAGTTGTTCCAGTTCCCAATAATTAAACAGAGAAGAGCCAAAAAACAGAGACAGGCATGCAATACTTGAGGCACATTCAGTTTCCCCTTCCCACCTCCCAAAGAAAAGACAACCATAAACCACCAAACTGACCTCATTCTGAAACCCAGGGAGGCCCACTTGCAGGAAATAGCTGAGAACTCTTAAAGTCAACCCTTTATTCTTTTGAAATAGAAAAAAAATATATCTGAGGCATCTTATCTGAGGCATCTTCCCACATGGCAATATATGCAAATGTGCAGTACAAATGTTTATCAACCCAAATTTTGATGTTTTAAAATAAATAACAATAATTTTGCCAACATTTGTTGAATGCTAAGTATGGCTAAACTACAGCCACATGTTGCTTAATAAAGGGAATACGTTCTGAGAAATGTGTAGTTATGCAAACATCATAGTGTACTTACACAAGCCTAGATGGTATAGCCTATGACGCACCTAGGCTATATGGTATAGCCTATTGCTCCTAGGCTACAAACCTATACTGCATGTCACTGTACTGAATACTGTAGGCAACTGTAATACAATGGTAAGTATCTGGCATCCAAACGTATCTAAACATAGAAAAGGCATAGTAAAAACACAATATAATAATCTTATGGGACCACCATTGTATATGCAGTTGGCTGTTAACTGAAACATCATTATGCGGCACATGACTACTGTTTCAAACTGAGCTGCACTGGTAAGTGTAAAGTGCAGACTGAATTTTGAAAACTTAATATGAATAAAAGGAATGTAAAATATCTCATTAATATTTATTATCGATTACATCTTGACGTGATAACATTTTGGATATACTCGGTCAAATATTAAAATTAATTTCATTTCACTTTTTAAAGATAACTATGGAAAACGTAAACTACATAGGTGGTTTGCATTATATTTTTATAGAATAATGTTGGTACAAAGTATCCCACAACAATATCCCAGGCACTAGATATTGTTTTAATCCCCATTTTATAGATAAGGTAACTGAGGCTTAGAAATTTTAAGGCCAGGTGCGGGGGTTCACACCTGTAATCCCAGCATTTTGGGAGGCCAAGGTGGGCGGATCATGAGGTCAAGAGATCGAGACCATCCTGGCCAACATGGTAAAACCCCATCTCTACTAAAAATACAAAAATTAGCTGGACGTGGTGGTGCGCACCTGTAGTCCCAGCTACTTGGGAGGCTGAGGCAGGAGAATCGCTTGAACCTGGGAGGCGGAGGTTGCAGTGAGCCAAGATCGTGCCACTGCACTATAGCCTGGCGACAGAGCAAGACTCCGTCTCAAACAAAAAAGAAAAAAAAAGAAATTTTAAGTATTCCTCCCCAGATCATAAAGGTGCCTGAGCTACATTGCTCAGAAAATCTGAATCTTTAGCCCAAGACCAAAACTATTATACTTTCCTAATATGCACAGAATGTTTGTCCACAGAGCAAGCTCAGGGATGGAGAACTGTAATGAAACTCATGCCCTAAGTCTCTAAATTACTCTTTTAATTTCTAGGCATCAAAGGTATGTTTTCCCACCTAGGAATGAGAACAGCCCTCAGGCAGGCTGATGGAAGCCTTCAGGCATAGCAGAAGGACAGCCGGCAGAGCTGACCCTTGGGAACAGCTGGAGAGGAAAATGGCCCCAGCATGTGATGAGGGCGATTAGTTACCTCTGGAGGGACACATCTGCCCCACTTTTCTCTGAATTCTACGAAAGGAAGATCCTTTCCTCCCTATCTGGTGGTTTTCTTCCTTGCTGAACCTCCAACATTTTGAAATTGGTACAGTGCCTTATTCTAACTGGTATAAAAATGGATACTTCAAGAAGCCATTCATCCATTCATTTATAATCTGCAACAAATATTCTTGAGTTCCTATTTTGTACTAGACACTACTTTTCTCTTGGGATAAATGAAGGTAAGAAAACAGAAACAGTTCCTGCCTCCAATGAGCATACAGTCCAGTAAGAGAGAGAGAGAGTCCTCAAATAAAGAGTAAAACGTAAAATCATTCCTAATGGTGCTACAAAGGAGAAACAAATAAGGCCAAAGAAACTATAACAGGGGGATTTGACCTGGAGGGGCATCTGAAGGTTTCCCTGAGTGAGAAATGCGTACATGGAGTCCAAAGGATGAGAAGGAGTTAATGAGCAAAGAAAGGAGGAAGAGTGTTTCAGGCAGAGCAGAATGTACAAAGTCCCAGTAGAGAGAGAAGCATGACAAGTAAACAGGTCTAAAAGGCGATTGCTGTGGCTGGTGCACAGAGAATGGGGGAAGTGGGGAAGGTACGGCAGGTTTCCAATTAGAGACACGAGCAGGGGCCAGCCCATGCAGGCCTTGTAGCCCACCTTAAGGAATCCAGTCATTCTCCTACAAGTGCCAGGAAGCCATTTAAAGGCCAGCTATGTGTGGTGAGCAGGGGTGGGGTAGGCAGGCAGGTCTTTGCAGATCTGGGCTTTGGAAAAATGAGGATCTGGGCCGCAGAAAAGATTAGAGTCTGAGTGCATCTACAGTGACCAAAAGGAGGTGACTTTGGTAATACAGGCAAGATGTGATCATATCCTGGGCTGAAACACGGTGAAACGGACGGAATTGAGAGCTACTGAGAAGTAAAACTGACATTTTCAGTGGGGGTGGGAGGAAGGGGAAGGAAAAGGAAGTGTTAAGGATAATGCCTACATTTCTGGCATCTTCTACAGAGACTATGGCTCTTCAAAATTCCAAAGACTTACATCCCCTCTGACAGAAGTTATTCTCAGGTGCCAATTTCATAACTAGCTTGATCTAGTGGCACTTCTGAAGGACAGTTTTCTTTTCTGTGTATTTTGGCTGCTATCTGAATTCTCTTTGAAATAAATTTCAGTTTGTATACTTTTAAAAAACAAATTATTTAAAAATATACATATATTTCCAACACCCCTGCTACTTTTATTCATAAAAAGCAAATAGATAGATAGATAGATAGTATATATCAAGTTCCTAGACAATTCTTAAATTGACACTTTCAATCCTGTTTGCTTAAAAACATAGCAATTACATTGATGGCATCTGCCCAGGATCCTGTGAACAGACTCAAAATAACAGCACACAAGGTAAATATGATAGAGGAAAATAAAGATCAAGTCAATCTTCTTACCTAAATTGGAGTCACAAAAATATCATCCTAAATAACAATGAATGGAAAAAAACCCAACATTCTGATGAAGTCTTTAAGAAAATGTTAATCTCTGCCTGAATAAACAGGAGAAATGCATTTAAAAATTTAGCATAGAAGGGAGGCAAGGGGAGAAGTGCCATTAGGAAAGGTGTATTTTCCTGAAGCTGCAGCACCTGTACTCTGTATTATATATTTTCTGACACTTTAGTCTGAACAACACTCGTTTTAGCAGGGTCCACACAAATGTGCTAAATACTTATAATAACAAAATAAATGTCTTTATAGAGGAGGGACTTATTTCAGGAATAAAAAAACCTCTGGGGATAATTCTGGCCATGTCAAAGGAGTAACTGTGGGCTGGTGGAAAATTCAATATGCAGAAAGTCAATCCCAGTTTTCCCATTGGGTCCCCGTGTCCCAGTTTGTACATTCAAACTGTCCGGAGTCCTCATGGTAAGATGGCGTGACTGATAAAGCTCAAACTGTAAACAGGACATGTCCCATCCAGCCAGGGTCACCATCTCTCATGTCACTTCATCCTGATGGCCTCCTTTCAGTGTGGCCCGAGTGCACTCTGCCTGCTGAACCCTGACTCCAGTGCTACGTAGTTTCATGATCTTGGGAAAGGGTCTTCATTCATTTGGCAAATATTTATTGAGCATCTACCATGAGCAAGGAGGTCATCTAGGGGCTTTGGATAAACTGGGAAACAAAACAAAGTGACTGGTCTTGTGGGGTTGACATTCTAGTTGAAGTGTGCAGGAAGAGAAAGGCAATATAAAGAAACATAAGTGAGTAGATGCAGGGAATTTTTTAAAATGGGAAGTGCTGTGGAAAGAGATCAGTGTCAGGGGCTTGTCATGTGGCAGAAGACAGAGGAGGCACTGCAATATGAAAGCAGAGCAAACAACAGAGGTCTTCACTAAGAAAGTGACATATAAGCAAAAACACAAAAGAGGTGAAGGAGTGAATGGCAGGTGTCGGGGGAACAGCATTCCAGGGAAAGTCTGGAGGCACAGCCACCAAGTGGCTGCAAGACACAGCACAGAGGATGATAGAAGCCAGGTTGTTTCGGGCTTTGCAGGCTGTGGTGAGGACTCTGGTTTCTCCTGAGACAAAGAATCAGTGGAGGGTTTCTTGACTTCCTAGAGCTCTGGTGTCCTTACCTGTCACATGGAGATAAGGGCACCTCAGAACTGCACAAAGCAATTGTGTGTGTTGATGTGACCACATGAGCACTGAGTGCTTGGCAAGTATTGTCATTAATATCAGTTCCTGACCCCTTCCTGACACATTTCTCAACCTGCCCCTCCATCCCTGCCATCTACAACTGGTCAAAATGAAATGCAGCTTCACGTCCTGCCTCCTCCAAATACAAGAAAATATACTAGTTCACAGTGATCAGAGGCTCTCTCTCTCTCTCCCTCTTCTGAACTTCTGTATCACTTGCTGCATGTGCCCTTATTTGACATTTACACACACACACACCCAAACACAGAGGATTATGGAGGAGTGATGTGACCTGGGATTAGATAACAGAGATCAGTGATGGGGCCTGTGCTAACCAGAGAGCATGTGCTCACAGGAAGTGGCAGCATCCGGCCTCCCATTTATCTTCTCTCCTCAATTTCAGCTTGAGGGTCATTCCAGGAAAAATGTATACAGTATCCCATGCATTTAAAACAAACTAACACACTCTAGTCAGATACTCATATGGTACTTAATTTCACATCTTTTCCATTGCTTTTCTTAGCAACCTAGTTCATGAATTCTGGATGACTAGCCCCAGAACTTTTAAATCCACTAATTTTGATTAATTTAATTTCCGCATTAAAGAAGTTTCTCTCCATCAGGGCTTCTAGATGCATCTTTCCTCTCCGTAACCTTATTGCTCCTGGTTTTTGCAGGATATCCTGTGTGAATGGGTTTGGTTTCATTGTGCCTATTTTTTTACAGAATCCTTTCGGAAGAACGTGGGATACAAATGATAACCAATATTAATCGAGTTAGCTCCTCCATCTACATCCCCCTTTCTGAAAACTGGCCCTGCCCCAACAGGGGCTCCTGTATGCATATTTGTGGAGGATGGGCCTTCTCCCACTCTCTGGACAGATGAGTCACTAGGGTCAGACATATGACTCAGGAAGAGCTGTTCCACTGAATACCAGGCTGGGCCAGAGTCTCCCATTTCCCAAGAGTCTGGTATTGGACAAAGTGATTTTTCTCAGCCTAGTCTCCCTCATGCTAGAATAGACTAGGGGATATTATGTAGATATAGAAAGTAGAAAAGAGACCCAAAGTAGCTTATGTTCCTGACTGCTTCCAGCTTCTTATCCCGGGACCTGTGGTTGCACTCCTTATGCTGGGTTCCATGCAATCCCCTGGGCTCCTATTTTAAGTAAGCGCCTCTCATCTTAGCTAAAGCTACTTTGGGGGCATTCTGTTACATGCAGCCAAAAGCATTCTGCTATGGCTTGAGCACGGTTTGTCTGTCCTCACCAAAATGAATGTTGAAATTTGATCCCCAATGTGGTGGTGTCAGAAGGTGGGGCTTAGTGGGAGGTGTTTGGGTCATGGGGGCAGAGCTCTCATGAATGGCTTGCAGCTGTTCTAGAGGTAACTGAACACTTGTATTAACAGTAGTGAGTTCTTGCTCTCCTGAGACTGGATTAGTTCTCTGGGAATGAATTATTTCCCACAAGAGTTGGTTGGCATTAAGTGAGATTCCTTCTGCTGTTTGATCCCTCTTTGCACGTGTCTGTCTCCCCTTTGTGCATCTCACCATGTTATGATGCAGCATGGAAGCCCTTGCCAGAAACCAGGGCCATGCCCTTGAACTTCCCAGCCTGCAGAACCATGAGCTAAGTAAATGTCTCTTCTTTATAAATCACCCAGTCTCGGGTATTCTATTGTAGCAACACCACAAAACAGATTAAGACTGGTCCTAAGACATAAATAAGAGACCAGATCAATTGCTTTCATGCTTTAATCCTGTGACAAGCTTACAGTGAGCTACAAGACATGCAAAACAGGCATGAGACTGATGGTGCTCAGAGACTAATCATGCTCTGGCAGAGGGAAATTTCTTGCCAAATAACTGAATGGAGATACCAGTTGTTCTGAACTACTGGGCAAGATGTTGTTACTTGCTGTGTAAGGAATATATAATTCAGCCACACATCCACTTGCAGGAAAGAGCTGTCTGCTGCTTGCCTGTTGAACTATGGAAGCAGAATGATATGGCTAAAATCCACAGAATGGTTCCTGAAAAACACCACATAGCAGAGCCTGGGAAAGGGGTGAGGCAGGGGAGGAGGTCTATTTGGAGGTATCCAAGCATTTTTGGAACTGTGTTCTCTGTTTTCCCAGAGGATGAAAGGGCTCTTTGCCTTTGAACTTGCACTACACCAGGAGAAGGCCAGGCACCCCTCGAAGAAATATCTACAATCCAGGGACAGTCTTGTTTGGAAACTCTTTTGTTAGGGTTTGGAACTTGACATTTTGGCAAGGACTAGTCATCTGAGATGGGGAGGGGAGAGAAGGGAGGGCTGTGCAAGCAATCAAACTGATACTCTTCTTGGAAATTACCCAAGCAATGCAGGCACGTAAAAGGGAAAGTGAGGGATGAGCCATCCTCTTTTGGATGGAAACATGGAGGCTGCAAGTTTACAGCCCACTAATCTTTGCTTGTCTCAGTAAAAGAAAGGCTTGCACTATTCCATCTGTAACTCCCTGATTAGATAAATCCAAGGCTGAAAAACATACCAGAGAAATGTTCTGAAGGCTGAGAAGGACTGAGGAATAACTCAAGCACTTCAAATCAGAGGCATGAGAAGTAAGTTATCTATAGACAAACATCGGCCTTTGTAGGAATAAACTGCGGTTTGCATTAGACAGCTGAGTTATAAGCTCTCTCTAATGGTAGCTTCGAAAGTTTAATACTGTCAGATGCACACTGTTTTTATGTTGAAACATCTTGACTTTTTTTTTTTTTTTTTTAACTTTTCCTAGGCTCAAGTGATCCTCCCCCCTTTAGCCTCCAAAAGTGCTGGGATTACAGGCGTGAGCCACACCACACCCAGCCTATCCTGACATTTAAAAACAAGGTATGATAAAGGTTAATGCAAATAAAAACCAAAATAGAATTCTTCTTTAAGGTAAAAGTAGGATTATATCATTCAACTTATTTAATGAATATCTTCAGTATATACCAGCCACCATGCTAGGTGCCAGGGATAGAAGGGTGAAAAAGAAAATGGATATCTTTTCTTAAAGAGCTAATGGTCTGGTGGGAGTGGGTGGGAGATACATAAATAAAATGACAACTCAATTACAGAAATGGAGCATTCCCAGAGATGCACATGGGTTGCCACAGAAACTATGAGATCACTGCATGGGTCAGAGGAAGCTTCCTAGGAAGTGACACTTGAACTGTATTTTAAAGAGACGGCGATAGAAAGACTATCTCCTGTAGAGTCAACAGCTTATCCAAAAGGATCAAAGCCTGAAACAGCATGTCCCTTCAGGAACCTGCAAGTGGTTCCAGGGCTGGAGCAGAGAGAGCCAGACAAGGCACTAGGCAGGCTATGGTCCCGCACCAGTGGTAGCACCAGGGAACTTGTCAGAAATGCAAATTCTGAGGCAGCTCGAGACCTACTACATCAGAAACTCTGGGGGCAGGGCCCAGCAAGTTCTGTCTTCTTAACAAGCCCTGCAGGTAATTGTGACATGTGTTGAAGTTTGAGAACCTCTGGGCTAGAAGGGCTAAGGCCTGATCAGCATAGCTGTATGTGTTACGGGTACCAAGGGACCAACAAGCCATGGGAAGCCAACCAAGGATTTTAAGCAAAACAATTGATCAGATTTGCATTTCAGAAACATCTTTCCAGCACAGTACAAAGAATGAATTGAAGAGAGATGAGACTGCAGGTAGCAAGACAAATTGGGAGGCTACTAATTTGGTGAGAATGACATCAGCTGAAAAAGGAAGAGGCAGCCGCAGCAAGATGGAAACAGCAGATGAAAAGGCAGAGACTCTATGAACTCAGTGGCAGGAAGCAGCAGGGTACAAGGTTAAAACTATGGGCCTTTAGGTCCAGGTGCAATGGCTCAGTCTGTAGTCCCAGCACTTTGGGAGGCCAATGTGGGAGGATTGCTTGAGTCCAGGAGTTTGAGACCAGCCTGGGCAACACAGTGAATATAAAAAATAAATATGAAAATAAAATTAAAAAGATTAGCCAGGCGTGGTGCTATGTGTCTGTGGTCACAGCTACTTGGGAGGCTGAGTGGGAGGATCGCTTGAGCCCAGGAATTCAAGGTTACATTGAGGGATGATCACGTCACTGCATTCTAGCCTGAGTGAGACAGTGAGTCTGTTAGAAAGGAAAGGAAAGGAAAAACAAGAGGAAAGGCAAGGAAAAAAATGAATGGATGAAGGGGAATGTCCTGGGAGGTGAAGAAAAGAGCGCAGTCTAAGAAAACATCCCAGTTTTTAGCTTAAACAACTTGGCAGGCTTTTGGTGTCATTTACAAAGTTAGGAATACTAGAAGTGGAGAATATTTTGAGAGAAATATCAGTTTTAGATTTCAGTTTTAGGTGTTATTACCAAGACAGATGTCAGACACTGATGTGGAAAGATTCTGACTCTTGCACAAGGAAATCTGGGGGCTGGACAGCAGTTGGCGCTAGAGTCAAACTTGGCTTAGCATTCAGGTTCCACCATTACTGGCTGTGTGACCTTAGACAAGTAATTTAACTTGTCAGTCCTCTATTTCTTCCTCTACAAAACACAGAGACAAGTGGAATCTATCTCGTGGAGTCACTGGGAAGACTAAATGAGATAACGCATGTGCTCAAATAATGTGCTTAAAGTGTGTGGCACATGAAAAGGTGCCTGGCATATGCCTGGCTCAATAAATAACTGATTGTGGTTATCATTAAGGCCACATATAGTCTGGAGGAAAGAGGATCAAGGCATTGTCTTAGAGATCATGAAGATGTATGGGGCAGCGTACAGAGGAGACCAAAAGGGGAGATTCAGAAGAATTAGATAAAAGGGCAGCAGGAAACCAAGAAAGAGGTGCCACCAAAGCCCATAGAGCAATTACACATTAAGTAGGGGAAGGGGCCAGCTCTACTAAGCAAAGGGGTGGCAACAGTGGAGACTGTTTGTGTTCCGTTAAGTGAAAATTAAAACATAGAGCAACAAGAAAGCATTAAAAAAGTAACTTCCCTCAACTCAAATGAGTCCAGCATGACCACCAGACACTGGGCATTGTGTGGCTAGGTAAGATGAGTTGGGAGGCACGGAAACTGCCAAAAAGGAACTCAGGACTGGCCTGGGGGCACCTCTGTAATATCTGGAAATATCCGTTACCTTACGTAGGAGACAAAAGGGAGGCAGTGTTACACAATGTGTTCCAAAGACCATCAGACGGGGAGTCAGGAGCCCCCAGGTGTAGTGGCGAGCTGCAGAGTAACTGTGTGTGACCTTGGTCAAGTCACTGAATGATAGTCTCCTCAAGTGTAAATGGGTAATAACACCTGCTGCAATGTCACAAGACTGTGACTGTCAAACACAGGGAAGACATTTGGAAAAGAATATGTTGCATAGATACAGGATAAATTAAAATACCACCTTTTATCCATTTGTTAAAATAACAGAGATATAACGCTGCAGTTATGGCTGTGTCATCTGGTACCTGCACTGCCTTTAGAAGGCAGCACAGATTAGCCATTCATGGAATCAGTACTTATCTGGTGCCTATTTCCAGAATAGTTTGTGTGGGGAGACAATTCTCACATCTACACTTTTTTTGGGGGCAGGGTGGTGGGGATAGAGTCTCGCTCTGTCGCCCAGGCTGGAGTGCAGTGGCGCAATCTCGGCTCACTGCAACCTCCACCTCCCCGGTTCAAGCGATTCTCCTGCCTCAGCCTCCTGAGTAGCTGGGATTACAGGTGCGTGCCACCACGCCTGGCTAATTTTTGTATTTTTAGTAGAGACAGGGTTTCACCATGTTGGTCAGGCGGGTCTTGAACTCCTGACTTTGTGATCCACCTGCCTCGGCTTCCCAAAGCACTGAGATTACAGGTGTGAGCCACCTTATCAGCAAGGCACTGACATTACAAGTGAGTCCTTCATTACTATCTTTTCAAGAAAATTTGAACAGCAGATAGCCTTGAAAGATGCAGTGTTTCTTTACAGAGCAAGGGTCAGGGAGGCTTACTGCCCATTATAAAAGATCGGAGTTCCCTAAGTTCAGGGTTCCTCTCCTAGAATACAACTCACTATGTATCACCGGGCCCTCTCTGCACCACCCTGTAAGAATTAGGGCTCAGGGAAAGTGTACAAAAATATTGATCCTCTGGTTCCTGGCATTGCTGTGATTAATAAAGTCCTATGTGTCTGCCCCAGCAGTGTGATGCCTTCTGCCAGGATTTGTGACACTGTGGCAGGATAACTTGTTTGCTGGCATGCAGGGTGAAATCTCAGACCCTTCACAGTCCTTGACATTCAGTGTTATTGTTCCACAGAAGAGTTTGGTGTCTTAGATTGTTCTCCAGCTCCCTGGCTTGCTTCAGCTTGCCCTGTGGGATGTCAGCGCCATCAGAGCTGAGGAGGCTGCTGAGATATTAATAGCTATTTTTAAAACACTTATCACAAATGCTCTCTCTATGCCTATATATCTGTGTGTGTTTTTGAATTTTATTTTGTTTTTGTGGGTTCTGTTTTTTTTGTTTGTTTCACTGATGAAATCTTTCTTTTCTAAGAAACACAGGACATTTATACATTTAAAGAAGGGGAAAGTGACTGTTATTAAACAGATGTCTGTGCTACAGTCAATATATCATTCTTTCACTTTAAAGTGTTCTAATTTAACTGTAAATATTAAAAGTTCCTAAGAAATAACTCCATGTTTCAGGTACATTTTAGTAAACATCTTGCCTTTGAAATAATTGAAATGCCAGGAGAATGTAACTTCAAAGCTTCAGACATTGTACAGAATGAGCTGAATGGTGTTTCCTACACTTACACGCTCCCGTGGCCTATGTGCCCAACCCCCACATTAGGCAAATCCACTACAGAAAACTATACTCAGAGTACACTGACTTCTTGTTAGAATTCGGAAAGCTTCTTTAAAATGAAACCTGATTGATAACATTAGCAACAAAGTCATCCAAGAAATCATCTCTGAGAACCTCAAGTCCACGCTGAAACAGGAAGTGAATTTTCTCCTGGTGGGCCTTTTGAAATAAATGCTCCATCTTAAAAATGCCAGGACCCTTCTTAATAGCTATCACAGAAGTTATACCTCCGATCAAATCAACCATTTACAAAAAGAATGATGACAGGTGCCTTCACTTCAAGCTCTGTTTTCATATTTCCATACCCATGTTTAAAATCCCCTTAATAGTTGCACTGAACTGACGTCATCTTTCTGATGATTTATAAATTCAATCAAAACCTAAAACATCTTGAGAGATGAATGCAGGATGCATGGGGCATAATCAGGAGATCCCAATCCATTGATTATCATGTGAAAGAAGGCACAGAGGCAATTAGTCCTTTGTTGTGGATGACAAATAACCTCCACATAAAATGTTCTATACACTGAGGCATCTTTGATCCATCTTACTGGCTCAGTGACTCACAAAGGAGGAAGGAGGGGGGATGTCTGAAAACAAAAGGGCAGCCTGACGACACCATTTAGTTATTTATTCTGTATGTTCAGCTCAGTTTTTCCTCTTTCCAACTTTTCATGACACTATAAAAAGAAATGGAATGGATTCCTTTCAACCAAGAACATCAGCACTGCATACTAAGAAGTAAAGTACTGGCTTAACACAGAGCCCACAGAAGCCACCGAATATCAACCTCTCTCCTTAGTTAGGTATTTTTAACGAGGAAAATGGTTTTTGACAAATCATTCTTTTATATGTTCTTTTATATAAGACTTTACTGCACAGACTCTTGGAAATTAATTTACATATAAGACAAACTATTCACAGCTTCAAGAGAGAAGGCTGGGTTCTCAACAAGCACTGCCTTGGAAACTATCCATGTGTGTGCACTCTGGAATTTTCCTTTTCTGTTAGAATTGTTTGGAAGAGTCTCCTGATGAACAACAGCATGAGGGATGTGAATAAGCGTCCCTTATTTCCTCTGGTTTAAAGACATCCATAACTTTTTGTTCTCTGAATAAAAGTGGCATGACATTAAAGTGAGTTGAAGATATAAAAGCATGTGCTAGAGATCAGCAAGCTTCTAAAATGATTTACTAATTCAGATGAATATTAAAAAATCAACATGGAAATAAAAATTATGGTTTTTTTTTGAGACAGAGTCTCCATCTGTCGCCCAGGCTGGAGTGCAGAGGCGCGTGCTCGGCTCACTGCAACCTCTGCCTCCCGGGTTCAAGTGATTCTTTTGCCTCAGCCTCTTGAATAGCTGGGATTGCAGGTGTGCACCACCACACCTGGCTAATTTTTGTATTTTTTAGTAGAGACAAGGTTTCGCCATGTTGGCCAGGCTGGTCAACATGAACTCTTGGCCTCAAGTGATCCACCTGCCTCGGCCTCCCAAAGTGCTGGGATTACAGGCATAAGCCACCGTGCCCAGCCTTTATCTTTAAAAATTAAGAGGACTGCTAATTTCCTGAAGTTAAAACAGAAAGTATAAAGGGACCATACAAATTATAAATAGTGACACAGCCAAATGAGCCTGACCTCTGATGACAAACCTTGGTTCAAATCTGGGCCCCAGCATTTAATGGATGTGGCCTGGGCAAGCTGACACTCTCAATTTTCTCTCCCATAAATACAGACTATTGCCTAGCATTCACATAGCATTGATATGAGGATCAATGAGTTAAGGTATGTGTTTTATGTATAGTAGGCACTCAATAAACACACTATTATTGCCATTAAAAGTGTAATTAAAAAGTCTCTTACCTAAGCACAACATAAGGTCACTTTTCAGATAACAAAAAGAAACTATCACATCATCTGTGCATTGTTCAGTTAATCTAGCAGATTTGTATCAGAACTGAAATAGCATATACTATGGGGAAAAAAGATTGCAAAGAGGACCTAAAATCCTTTTTTCCTTTTGCAAGAAACTTCTTTTCATTTTTGATACAAGATTTCATTTAAAGCTGTTTAACCGGAGAGGGTCGCCATGGGAAAGTAAACCGCTGACAGAAAATATTAGGTTCACATTAATTTACAACGGTAGCATAATGCTTATGAAAAATAAGCTGGCTGGAAGCCCACGGTTTGCCCTTGAGCCTCAGTCAGCAGGGAAGTTTTGTGCAATATGATTAGTAAATGAGGAGACCCTAGGTGATTAATTAGTGCTCCATGTCAATCCTATCAGACAGGCTTTCAGCCAGTAACGTAAATAAGCCACCTGATTTTAAACTTCCTCCTCTTAAAACTGACGTCCATGTGAGCATGACTTTGCCAAACACTTAAATATTGAAGGAAGATTTCCTCCAAATCTCCTTTAAGACAAATCCTGCTTCCTTTGACACACACTTTAGCTCTGGTAAATGGCAGACTAGATGGGAAAGAATCTAAATAAGGAAGCTTGTCTGCGAATTCTGAGTACTGAATTAACAAAACTCATTTCATAAGTCCCTATTAACTGTTCAATGCTCAAAAGAGAAAAATCTGACTATAAATAGATTTACCGCCTACACCTGTGTACCAGTAACTTTTCCCAGACTTTACTATGCAGTTATGTTTTTAAAAATCTTTTTCCTGTGTGTCATTAAATTGTTAATGATCTGTTTTTTATCTATAATTTCCTAGATATTTCTGATATGTATTTTATCAAGGTATTGTCCCAAGAGAGATGTTTCTATGGCCAGGTCTGTTAGTTTACGTAGCTGCACAGCCACTTCTCTGGTATCTATTACTATTTCAGTCAAGCTTCTTAAATTAGATTTAAAAGGGAAAGAAACAGCTTTCCTAAATTAAATCAGTTCCTTTAAATGAGGTTGACCCTTGAGTAGGTAATTTGTGTAAACATAAAATGGGTCCTGCTCTTCCTGAAATCTTATCACTAGGTTCTCAAAACTGGGCTCCAAATGTGAGATGTGGTGTACAGCAGGTCTTCGAGAAATGTCATTTTGTTCAATGTCGTTTCCTTCAGTAACATTGATGAGAGGCCGGGGCCACTGTGCAGAGTTTGCACATTTGCCCCACGTCTGCACGGGTTTTCTTTGGGTACTCTGGTTTCCTCCCACATCCCAAAGATGTGTGCATTAGGTGAACCGAACTGAAGTGTCCACACGGTCCCTGTCTGAGTGAGTGTGGATGTGTGATGGAATGGTGTCCTGTCTAGGGTGGGTCCCTGCCTTGTGCCCTGATATGCCAGGACAGACTCCAGCCACTCTCAACCCTGAACTAAAATCATGGAATCATTGAGTAAATAATTATTTTGTTTTTATTAATCCTTTGTCTTGTTTTCGAGACAGAGTCTTGCTCTGTCCCCCAGGCTGGAGTGCAGTGGTGAGATCTCGGCTCACTGCAACCTCCACCTCCTGAGTTCTGTATATATAGCTCACATTTATTTCAATGTTTAATATTAAAAGTGTTTTGAATCTTTACTTAGTTTGCTGATGTTTTTGTGACCAGAAATATGTCCTAGCAACTTCAACTTTTGTCTGTATCAAGTAGCCTATGGTAAAATTAGATTTCTTATACATACATGTCATTTTGCTTAAAGTCACAGTTTCCAAATAGATGATATTAAGTGAGGACTTACTGTATCTGTATAATTAAGATATAAGTATCCCATTCTTGTCTGTATACTATTTTCTCATTGTAGATGAAAGGCTCTATATGAATAAAATACTGCATATAAATATCCTCACATATAGAATCTACAGATCACCGTGTACATACACAGAAACATCAAAGGTGTCCTAGGCTATAAAGTGCAGGTCTCATAGGCTAAAATCATTAACTGTTACATGCTGCAAAGGTCCAAGGTTTAAAGATATCAGGCTGGGTCTCATCAGAAAGGAGGCTGATTTTTGCTCAAACACTGTTAGAACTGAAAGGAGCCTCTGAGGCCCAACAAAGTCAAGTCAGGAAACAGGAAAATTGAGAATCTCCATTTAGAAGCCAGAATACCAATCTCAACCTAATGTCATTCTTTTTCACATACACAAGAAATCCAAGGCAGGCCAGGTGAAAACATCTGAACTAGATAGTAGTCATGGCGAGAGGCAACCCGCTCCCGAGGGTAAACACACAAACTCTAATTCTACGGCTTTCAAATGTCAGCACAAAGGTAAGGAAGCATCCAAGACACCAGGCAATTTTCTAACAAATACCTCTGAGGGCTTCAGTGGGCAGGACATCCTGCTATGTTCACAGGTTGATAAATGATGGCACAATGGAGTTCATGCCCTGATGGTACTTATCATCTCACCATAGAGATAAGTTATGAATCAATAATGAACCTAAATGCCAATTTGCAGTAAATGCCATAAATGAGACTGAGAAAAAATAAGTTCAGAGAAGGCCACCAGATGCCAAGATGAGGGAAGATTTCATGAGGGGGTACAGGTCTCAAGGGGGGTGGAGGGTAGAATTCTAAGAAATGGAGATGGAAGGCCTTCTAGACCACTGTTTTTTAAACAGGTTGCAACTTGCTTGATATCACAGTTTAATGGCCATTTTCTTCCTCAATGAAATGGAATAGAATGCTATAGCATGTGGCAAGATAAAGTACTATTTCATGAAGCTTTTTAGCCTCATGTAAATTGTATTGGTTGTTCTGCTTCATGAAAAATGAAGAGTGAGGTTTTGTATTTGGCTGGAAAATAAGAACTCAGTTATGAGGTGATTCCAAGGCAGCATCTAAAACATAGCATCAAAGAATCTGGATTTTGTACTGTTTTTTGCCTTTTTAAAGCTTTATTGACATCGACTGTGCTTAGTATCTCACACACATGATCTCACTTAATTGTAACCACCACTCTTTGAGTTGGGTATTATTACCTCCATTATAGAGAAGGCAAGTGAGAATCAGACAGGTTATATAACCAGCCCATAAAATGAAGCCAGGTCTTTTGAATCCAAAGCTCATAATGTTAAAAAGGACACAAAAGAAAATTATGAAATGATCAGAGCTGGGCTTTAGGAATATTAATCTTGCACCTTCAAAGAGTTACACTGAATAGACATTAGACAACTATATCATTAGAGAGGTTTCTTTTGATCACTCAATTTAGATATAAAATCAATTTAAATACACTCCAAATTCTAGGCAAAAATCACACCCAAACCAAGAGTTAAAACTGCTCTTAACGACCCTAAAAATATTTCAGTGAAGGTTCTTATTTCTCAATAGCTATATTAATATCCCCTTACTTCATTCTGCAGCCATGAAGCTAATGACTTATCATTTGAAAAATGCTTTGAAGAAAATATGAAAATAGGTGGAAATGCAGAACTCTGCCTAAAGCAGAAATGTTAACATAAAAGAAGTAACCCACTGCTTTTCTCAGACTGACTCGCCCCAGCCCTCTGTTCTCACCCCTACATGCTCTGTCTGATCCTACCTACCTCCGGGAACAACTGTGAGGACTAACGGTGTAATCTATGAAGTGCACAGGGCTCCCTGGAAAAGCATGGCTGTTAAAAGCCCGGATGTCATCACTAGAGGCAGCTGAGAGAACATGCCAACAGTCGACTGCTAATATAAAAATGTAAAAAAGAAATAACAGTAGACGGGATAATGTTGTGTCTAATTTAAAGAGGAAAAAAGAATTCAGAAGTAGCTATTTCTGATGAATATGAAATACCTGGGTATTGAGCAATGAAAGACAAATATTCTTCCTCTCTTTTCTGTTGAAAGCATCCCTCACAATAAGAATCAAAAAAGCTCCTCCACATACCCAGAATAACCCAATTGCTCAACAGGCAGAGAGACCAGAAGGGTAAAGTGTTCCTCTGTCCGGCATATGAGCTGGATAGAGAAATGTACACTAAATACCCTGCAAATCAGAAAAGCCAGCTGTGCACAGGATTATGCTCTTCTTCATACACTCTGAACCATCTATTCAATGGTTATGGACTAATATATGAACCCTCTTTAAAAGAAAAAAGTCATAGATCCTCAAGGTTGACATAAGTTATTATTTATTAAAATATTCCTTAAATATGCAGAAATAGAAGACTGGTATAAAACCCCAAGCAAATTTATATATCAACTAAAAAGAATACTATCAAGCCAACAGAACTGAAACTAGCCAAAATAATTAAATGTAACAGATGATTTTTTTTTTTTTTTTTTTTTTTTTGCTGTCACTAAAACACTGATGTAGGCATCCAGTCTAGTTCTATATTTAATCTGCTTCGGTATTTTAACTTTCACAAATGTTTACATAGAGAATACCTGTTTACATAATTATATTGAACAAAACAGCAAAAAATCTAGAGGACAGACTGGGATGATTAGACCTCATACTTAACCCAAAGTCAGCCATACTTAACCCAGGTGTCACAATAACTCTACAAAGCTCTCTTACTAACTTGAACAGAGTTAGTATCAGAGCATTATTGAAATTTACATTAAATAGGTGTCTCATTCAATCAGGTAGAAATGAAAAACAGGAACTTTTTTTATTGTACATTTACCAGCTATGCTCACTACTATAAAGTATTCTGCAAGGTGTATGTACAAGGGCTAGCTAGACCTGCCCACCACTCTGCTGGAAATGGGGGGAGGGTACTGACTGCTCCCATTTTAGTATGACCATACTGCAAACAGCTTTTCATTTATCTCATTCAGTCTTCACAAAAGGGGAGAGGTACTGTTATTATTCACATTTAACAGGTGAGGAAACAGTTAAGTGACTCACCCAAGGTCACATGGATTGACAGTGGTAGAGCCAGGATGCAAAACAAGGAAGCCTTACTTACTCCAAACTCCAAGCTCTGTACCACAAATGCTTCTTGACCACCGTAAATCCCTGTGTGGCACGCTGTGATACCACATGGCCCCATCCACCCACTGAAAACACACACACAGATGCAGGTCTGCCCTTACATCCAAGCATTCATTTATAATGTGGTTGACCACATGACCCCAAAGATGCTAACACTTCTAACTGCCTACTACATATCTTCATTTGGTTACTACTCATTCAACTAAGGCATGTGCCCTCGAAAATCAATGAAATTAGAGACTTTTCTTTCCAGCTGGAAGGGTGTAGCAAGCCTGATTTGAAAATTATTACAACTGCTTCCACAGGGTAAAAAACTGCCCGAAGTGGGCATTGAGTTTAAACACTATATCCTCGTCATTAATAAAAACAAGAGCTAACATTTATTGCATCCTTACAATGGAACTGGCACAGTTACGAACTTGTGTCATTTCAATAAAGTTTCACAACAACCACTGAAGTAAACACCACATCGTCACTTTCCAATTGTGGAAACTGAGCTTACGAGACATTAAGTAGCCTGGACTAGAGTTGCTACCTACCTAGTGACTGGGAAAACCCCGATTCAAACCCAGGCATCTGACTCCAGAATCCCGACCACTCCAAATGCAGGATGAGAAGATCTATTGGCAATACAGTTTCTCCTCACTGCGTCTCAGAACTTGGGGATTCAGTTTCATTTAGACTTCTGAAGCCAGTTTAATCTCTAACCTACTCATCTTGTTTGGTTGGTTAAGAGATGTTATACAGCCACAAAATAACACAAGATCTGTAATAATTCAGAATCTTTTGGCTTTGAGACCAAAAACTGCTGTAATCCTAAAAAGAATCACCAATTAAAAACTAAGATTTTGAGTATGTTCAAGCAAAAGAATCTACACTGCCACAGAAGCACAAAACCCAGCTTTGGTCAGAAAGCTAGACCACAGTTTCTGCAGCCTTGACTTCAGACTCTGAGTTCCTTGATGTAGGTGTTGTATCTTGGACATGGCACCTGGCAGGAAAAAGATGGTGAAATGACTGAGCATCAGGCATGGGCCTACTCTGCTGTTGTTCACCAGGCCATCACCTGACTGGGTAGGCAGAAGGGCCTGCACACACATTGCCAGGAGCTAACAAGGTCACTGGGACCAGAGCAAACGAGAGACAGTGAGCACATCCTGAAATGGCCAGAGATGCTCAGGGATGAAATGTCCCCTAGACACTGAGAAAGTGATAATGGTGAACTTTTGTTGCTCACCGCCTGTGCCAGGAGCTATAGGTGCCTTCTGTACATGACTAACTGTCATCACACTGTGAAGGAGACAATGATATCCCCATCATACAAATGAGGAAACAGGCTCAGAGGCAACACAGCTCTAGAAAGCAGCTTGATTAAGGCCAGGGCTCCCTGAAGCCACAGTGGAAAAGCCACAGCCGTTTCCACTTTCCTAGAGGCACACTCCACCCCACCTGCACTTCGGCCATGAAAGTTGAAACAAAGTGACGGGATGTGCATTGGACTTGGGAATAAGGGAATGGGAGCTAAACTGAGGCACAGATATTTAGAATCAACAAGGATTTTAGAGGTTGTCTAGTCTAGTTTTTTCATTTGCAGAGTAAACTGAGCAGTTATTAGATTGACTTAAGATTACACAACATATACACACATAATACACACACACACACACACACACACACATTTAGAAACAGGATCTTACTCCATTGTCCAGACTGGAATGCAGTGGCAAGATCATAGGTCACTGCTGCCACAAACTCCTGAGCTCAAGCCATCCTCCTGCTTCATCCTCCTGAGTAGCTGGGACTAGGGGCATGTGCCACCATACCCGGCTAAATGTTAAAATTTTGTTAAAAGACGGTCTCACTATGTCGCCCAGGCTGGAGTATACTGGCATGACCATACCTCACTGCTGCCTCAAACTCCTGGTATTATATAATCTTTCTGCCTCAGCCTTCTGAGTAGCTAGGATTACAGGCACACTTTTCTATTTTTATTTATTCTTTTTTAAATTATACTTTAAGTTCCGGAGTACATGTGCAGAACTTGCAGTTTCGTTACATAGGTATACACATGCCATGGTGGTTTGCTGCACCCATCAACCTGTCACCTACATTAGGTATTACTCCTAATGCTATCCCTCCCCTACCCCCTACCCCACGACAGGCCCCAGTATGTGATGTTCCCTTCCCTGTGTCCATGTGTTCTCCTTGTTCAACTCCCACTTATGAGTGAGAACATGCAGTGTTTGGTTTTCTGTTCTTGTGATAGTTTGCTGAGAAAGAGGATTTCCAGCTTCATCCATGTCCCTGCAAAGGACATGAACTCATCCCTTTTTATGGCTGCATAGTATTCCATAGTGTATATGTGCCACATTTTCTTCATCCAGTCTATCACTGATGGACATTTGGGTTGGTTCCAAGTCTTTGCTATTGTGAATAGTGCTGCAATAAACAAACATACATGCATCTTTATAGAATGATTTATAATCCTTTGGGTATATACCCAGTAATGGCACTGTTGGGTCAAATGGTATTTCTAGTTCTAGATCCTTGAGGAATCGCCACACTGTCTTCCACAGTAGTTGAACTAATTTACACTCCCACCAACAGTGTAAAAGCATTCCTGTTTCTCCACATCCTCTCCAGCATCTGTTGTTTCCTGACTTTTTAATGATCGCCATTCTAACTGGTGTGAGATGGTATCTCATTGTGGTTTTGATTTGTGGTCTAATGACCAATAATGATGAGCTTTTTTTCATATGTTTGTTGGCTGCATAAATGTCTTCTTTTGAGAAGTGTCTGTTCATATCCTTTGCCCACGTTTTGATGGGGTTGTTTTTTTCTTGTAAATTTGTTTATGTTCTTTGTAGATTCTGGATGTTAGCCCTTTGTCAGATGGACAGATTGCAAAAATTTTCTCCCATCCTGTAGGTTGCCTGTTCACTCTGATGATAGTTTCTTTCGCTGTGCAGAAGCTCTTTAGTTTAATTAGATCCCATTTGTCTATTTTGGCTTTTGTTGCCATTGCTTTTAGTGTTTTAGTCATGAAGTCTTTGCCCATGTCTATGTCCTGAATGGTACTGCCCAGGTTTTCTTCTAGGATTTTTATGGTTCCATATGAAGTTTAAAGTAGTTTTTTCCAATTCTGTGAAGAAAGTCATTGGTAGCTTGATGGGGATAGCATTGAATCTATAATTACCTTGGGCAGTATGGCCATTTTGACAATATTGATTCATCCTATCCATCAGCATGGAATGTCTTTGCATTTGTTTGTGTCCTCTCTTATTTCCTTGAGCAGTGGTTTGTAGTTCTCCTTGAAGAGGTCCTTCACATCCCTTGTAAGTTGGATTCCTAGGTATTTTATTCTCTTTGAAGCAATTGTGAATGGGAGTTCACTCATGATTTGGCTCTCTGTTTGTTATTGGTGTATAGCAATGCTTGTGATTTTTGTATATTGATTTTGTACTCTGAGACTTTGCTGAAGTTGCTTATCAACTTAAGGAGATTTTGGGCTGAGACGATGGGGTTTTCTAAATATACAATCATGTCATCTGAAAACAGGGACAATTTGACTTCCTCTCTTCCTAATTGAATAACCTTTATTTTTATTTCTTTCTCTTGCCTGAGTGCCCTGGCCAGAACTTCCAATACTATGTTGAATAGGAGTGGTGAGAGAGGGCATCCCTGTCTTGTGCCAGTTTTCAAAGGGAATGCTTCCAGTGTTTCCTCATTCAGTATGATATTGGCTGTGGGTTTGTCATAAATAGCTCTTATTATTTTGAGATATGTTCCATTGATACCTAGTTTATTGAGTTTTTAGCATGAAGGAGTGTTGAATTTTGTCAAAGGCCTTTTCTGCATCTATTGAGATAATCATGTGGTTTTTGTCACTGGTTCTGTTTATGTGATGGATTATGTTTATTGATTTGTGTATGTTGAACCAACCTTGCATCCCAGGGATGAAGCTGACTTCATCATGGTGGATAAGCTTTTTCATGTGCTGCTGGATTCTGTTTGCCAGTATTTTATTGAGGATTTCTGCATCAATGTTCATCAGAGATATTGGCCTGAAATTTTCCTTTTTTGTGGTGTCTCTGCCAGGTTTTGGTATCAGGATGATGCTGGCCTCATAAAATGAGTTAGGGAGGATTCCCTCTTTTTCTATAGTTTGGAATAGTTTCAGAAGGAATGGTATCATCTCCTGTTTGTACCTCTGGTAGAATTCGGCTGTGAATCCATCTGGTCCTGGACATTTTGTTGGTAGGCTATTAATTACTTCCTCAATTTCAGAACTTGTTATTGGTCTATTCAGGGATTCAACTTCTTCCTGGTTTAGACTTGGGGGGGTGTTATGTGTCCAGGATTTATCCATTATTACAGGTTTTCTAGTTTATTTGCATAGAGGTGTTTATAGTATTCTCTGATGGTAGTCTGTATTTCTGCGGGATTGGTGGTGATATCCCCTATATCTTTTTTTTTTTTTTTTTTTTTTCTTGAGACAGAGTTTTGCTCTGTCGCCCAGGCTGGGGTGCAGTGGCGCGATCTTGGCTCACTGCAAGCTCTGCCTCCCGGGTTCACACTATTCTCCTGCCTCAGCCTCCCGAGTAGCTGGGACTACAGGCACCCGCCACCAAGCCTGGCTAATTTTTTGTATTTTTAGTAGAGACAGGGTTTCACCATGTTAGCCAGGATGGTCTCGATCGCCTGACCTCGTGATCCGCCCGCCTCGGCCTCCCAAAGTGCTGGGATTACAGGTGTGAGCCACAGCACCCGGCCCCCTATATCATTTTTTATTGCATCTATTTGATTCTTCTCTCTTTTCTTCTTTATTAGTCTGGCTAGTGGTCTATCCATTTTGTTGATCTAAAAAAAAAAAAAAAAAAAAAAAACCAGCTCCTGGATTCATTGATTTTTTTGAAGAGTTTTTCGTGTCTCTATCTCCTTCAGTTCTGCTCTGATCTTAGTTATTTCTTGTCTTCTGCTAGCTTTTGAATTTGTTTGCTGTGCTTCTCTAGTTCTTTTAATTGTGATGTTAGGGTGTCAATTTTAGATCTTTCCTGCTTTCTCTTGTGGGCATTTAGTGCTATAAATTTCCCTCTGCACACTGCTTTAAATGTGTCCCAGAGAGTCTGGTATGTTGTGTCTTTGTTCTCATTGGTTTCAAAGAACATCTTTATTTCTGCTTTAATTTCGTTATGTACCCTGTAGTCATTCAGGACCAGGTTGTTCAGTTTCCATGTAGTTGTGTGGTTTTCAGTGAGTTTCTTAAGCCTGAGTTCTAATTTGACTGCACTATGGTCTGACAGACTGTTTGTTGTGATTTCCGTTCTTTAGCATTTGCTGAGGAGTGTTTTACTTCCAATTATGTGGTCAATTTTAGAATAAGTGTGATGAGTTGCTGAGAAGAATGTATATTCTGTTGATTTAGGGTGGAGAGTTCTGTAGATGTCTATTAGGTCCGCTTGGTCCAGAGCTGAGTTCAAGTCCTGAATATCCTTGCTAATTTTCTGTCTCATTGATCTGTCTAATATTGACAGTGGGGTGTTAAAGTCTCCAGCTATTATTGTGTGGGAGTCTAATCCTCTTTGTAGGTCTCTAAGAACTTGCTTTATGAATCTGGGTGCTCCTGTATTGGATGCATATATATTTAGGATAGTTAGCTCTTCTTGCTGCATTGATCCCTTTATCACTATGTAATGCCCTTCTTTTCTCTTTTGATCTTTGTTGGTTTAAAGTCTTTTTTATCAGAGGTTAGGATTGCAACTCCTGTTTTTTGTTTGTTTGTTTGTTTTTGGCTTTCCATTTGCTTGGTAGATATTCCTCCATCCCTTTATTTTGAGCCTATGTGTGTCTTTGCATGTGAGCTGGATCTCCTGAATACAGCACACTGATGGGTCTTGACTCTTTTATCCAATTTGCCAGTCTGTGTCTTTTAATTGGGGCATTTAGCATGTTTACATTTAAGGTTAATATTGTTATGTGTGAATTTGATCCTGTCATTATGATGCTAGCTGGTTATTTTGCCTGGTAGTTGATGCAGTTTCTTTATAACATCAATGGTCTTTACAATTTGGTATGTTTTTGCAGTGGCTGGTACCGGCTGTTCCTGTCCATGCTTAGTGCTTCCTTCAGGAGCTCCTGTAAGGCACGCCTGGTGGTGACAAAATCTCTCAGCATTTGCTTGTCTGTAAAGGATTTTATTTCTCCTTTGCTTATGAAGCTTAGTTTGGCTGGATATGAAATTCTGGGTTGAAAATTCTTTTCTTTAAGAATGTTGAGTATTGGCCCCCACTCTCTTCTGGCTTGTAGGGTTTCTGCAGAGAGATCCACTGTTAGTCTGATGGGCTTCCCTTTGTGGGTAACCTGACCTTTCTCTATGGCTGCCCTTAACATTTTTTCCTTCATTTCAACCTTGGTGAATCTGAAGATTATGTGTCTTGGGATTGCTCTTCTCAAGGAGTATCTTTGTGGTGTTCTCTGTATTTTCTGAATTTGAATATTGGCCTCTCTTGCTAATTTGGGGAAGTTCTCCTGGATAATATCCTGCAGAGTGTTTTCCAACTTGGTTCCATTCTCCTTGTCACTTTCAGGTACACCAATCAAACACAGATTTGGTCTTTTCACATAGTCCCATATTTGTTGGAGGCTTTGCTCGTTCCTTTTTATTCTTTTTTCTCTAATCTTGTCTTCTTTCTTTATTTCATTAAGTTGATCTTCAATCATTGCTATCCTTTCTTTTGCTTGATTGATTCGGCTGTTGATACTTGTATATGCTTCACGAAGTTCTTGTGCTGTTTTTTCAGTGCCATCAGGTCATGTATGTTCTTCTTTAAACTGGTTATTCTAGTTAGCAATTCGTCTAACCTTTTTTCAAGGTTCTTAGCTTCCTTGCATTGGGTTAGAGCATGCTCGTTTAGCTCAAGTCTGTTATTACCCACCTTCTGAAGCCTAATTCTGTCAATTCGTCAAACTCATTCTCCATCCAGTTTTGTTCCCTTGCTGGTGAGGAGTTGTAATCCTTTGGAGGAGAAGAGGTGTTCTGGTTTTTGGTATTTTCAGCCTTTTTCAGCTGGTTTCTCCCCATCTTTGTGGATTTATCCATCTTTGGTCTTTAATGTTGGTGACCTTCAGATGGGGTCTTTAAGCAGATGTGCTATTCCTTTCTGTTTGTTAGTTTTCCTTTTGACAGTCAGGCCCTTCTGCTGCCGGTCTGCTGGAGTTTGCTAGAGATCCACTCTCAGCCCTGTTTGCCTGGGTATCACCAGCGGAAGCAAAGATTCCTGCCTGATCTTTCCTCGGGAAGCTTTGTCCCAGAGGAGCACCTGCCAGATGCCAGCCAGAGCTCTCCTGTATGAGGTGTCTGTCAGCCCCTACTGGGATGTGTCTCCCAGATACACAGGGGTCAGGGACCCACTTGAGGAGGCAGGCTGACCCTCAGCAGAGCTCAAACGCTGTGCTGGGAGTTCCGCTGCTCTCTTCAGAGCTGTCAGGCAGGGACATTTAAGTCTGCTGAAGCTGCGCCCATAGCCACCCCTTTCCCCAGGTGCTCTGTCCCACGGAGATGGAGGTTTTATCTATAAGTCCCTGACTGGGGCTGCTACCTTTTTGTCAGAGATCCTCTGCCCAGAGAAAAGAAATCTGGCGGTCTGGCCCCAGCAGCCTTTCTGAGCTGCAGTGGGCTCTGCCCAGTTCGAACTTCCCAGTGCCTTTGTTTAAACTGTGAATGTAAAACCACCTACTCAAGCCTCAGCAATGGCGGACGCCCCTCCCCCGACCAAGCTCTAGTGCCCCAGGTGGAGCTCAGACTGCTGCCGTGCTGGCAGCGAGGATTTCAAGCCAGTGGATCTTAGTTTGCTGGGCTCTGTGGGGGTGGGACCCGCCGAGCCAGACCACTTGGATCCCTGGCTTCAGCACCCCTTTCCAGGAGAGTGAATGGTTGTCTCGTTGGCGTTCCAGGTGCTACTGGGGTATGGAAAAAAAGAACTCCTGCAGCTAGTTCGGTGTCTGCCCAAATGGCCGCCCAGATTTGTGCTTGAAACCCAGGGCCCTGGTGGGGTGGGCACCGGAGGGAATCTCCTGGTTTGTGGGTTGCGAAGACTGTGGAACAAGCGCAGTATCTATGCCGGAGTTCCTCAGGCTCAGTCCCTCACGGCTTCCTTTGGCTAGAGGACGAAATTCCGCGACCCCTTGTGCTTCCCGGGTGAGGCGACGCCCTACCCTGCTTCGGCTTGCCCTCTGTGGGCTGCACCCGCTGTCCAACCAGTCCCAGTGAGATGAACCGGGCACCTCAGTTGGAGATGCAGAAATCACCCGCCTTCTGAGTCAATCTCGCTGGGAGCTACAGACCGGAGCTGTTCCTATGCGGCCATCTTGCCAGCCAGAAGCCACTTTTCTATTTTTAACTAGAATTACTGAACCCTGACAATGTGCCAGAAACAGCCCTAGTACCTTTAAATATGCTAATTTTCATAACACCCTCATTAGGCAAGTGCCCCATTTTACAGATGAGGACTCTAAGGTGTAATGAGCTTAGGTAATTCACTGAAGATCTTTCTGCTGGCAAATCCCATGCTCTCAACATATGCCTCACCGCCCTCCCAGAGAGCTACTTCAAGAGCTGATGCTCAGGCCTCCAGTATTTGCTGTCTGCATTAGGAGGTGGCAAGGGCCTGGCACAGAGGTCTGCGACAAGCCAAGCTAGGCCATGGCTTCCATCCACACCCCTCTGCACCTAAATGCATTGATCCTACAATGAAGAGCTGGCAAGGTCATCCTGGTTTTGCTCCATTTTCTCTGTGGCATTGTCATTTGAGGTGCTGCTCATGGTAGGTGGTGGGGTTCACCTTCTTCCATGCTGAGCTAGGCTGGACACATTCCAGCCGACAGCAGGACAAAGAGGGTGATGTGACCACCTATGAGGGGCTCAGCCCCATGCTCTGTGATCACGGCCTGGGGACTTTGGCACCTGAGGTGCTGGATGGTGTCACTACTGGGCACAGTTTTCCCTGCATCAGCAGCAATAGGGGAATACGTGCACACAGCAAGGCTCAGGTTTCCCAAACTCATATAGCATCTGGACTAAAAGGAAGGATTTGTACAGGGCTCTAGAGGTTAACTGTCAGTTATGTAGTTGCTCCACTTTAGAACAATGACTTTGGACACTTTAGGGCATAGCCAAAGAGCAAAGCAGTTACTTTGTGGCTGTTCTGCCTGCTCCTCACTCTTGGCCATCAGTAAGTCTGGCTTAGGATGGAGAAATCCAAGGGTCTCCTCTGGCTGAGGGAGGCAGGTCCAGAAAGCCACATACCAGCAGTACCAGTTCACTACATCAGCTCCTTAGTCCACAAAAAGGTCCACAGGATGGACAGGGACAGAGGCCAACAGCCACCCCGCCACCAGAGCAGGGCCATTCCTCTGACATCTAAGAGTCACATCCATATGACTACTGCAACCTGTGGCTCAAAGCCAGCTGAAAAATGGTTATACACATTAGGTTAGAGCCATTTTGTGAAAACTAATTCAGTTTTCTTCCCGTTGCTTGGTACATACCCACTATTCAGTGAAATATTAGCTTTTATTCAAGGCATGACATAGGAATTCCTTCAAAATTAATATTTTATGCTATACTTTGTATCAGTTTATACTGAAATATTTATCAACATGTACTGTGACTGCCTGTGCAGGAATTTATTCAAATTTATTCCATTTTGCTGTTTGTTGTATACTGATTTTCACTGATAAATTTCCTTTGACTGTAGGTACTGTAGAAGAATTCATTCAAATTTATTTGATATTACAGTTTGCTTCTGCATTACCTTTATTCATCAAAATATCATACAGGTATGTGCTTTTCAAAAAAAGCTCTGCCGTGTCTGATATGAAAACGTCCCCTATCTATAAATGCCTGTATTACCTACTACTTATTTACCCACAAGTTTCCTCTGTTATCTGTAACAGTTGGGGGTGGGAGGCTGGGGAATGCTACTGCTTGTCCAGATGTTATGATCTCCTTCTGGATCTCTGTACCCTGTATTTGCATAAACAAAATGCTTCTCCCCCTCACCCCCACCAAAAAAAAAAAACCCAAAAATCCTTTTATGTTACTTTCAATGCTTGTATGTTTGAAGTAGTCAAATCTTTTTCCTCAAATAATTATTTGTAAAAATTAGAATATCATTTACAAATCTCTGTTTCTTATTTGCATCTAAAAGCAGAATAAGGAGGTCCAGGAGCCATGAGCTTCTCCCAAGTTTCAGCCTGGACCGAATCCTAAACTCCTTATCTTTTCTCAGAGGCAGCAGGTTCACCAAAACACAAATGTCAGGACCAAGGCGCATCCACATGCTTCTATCCACTCTATTGCCCTTACTCCCCTCTTCCCCAAACCACAATTTTGACATGGCAGACTTGGAATAAAATCAAGAAGCTCCTCTAGAATGAGAAAGGAATAAACAGCTTACTGGGACATTCATGCCTCAACATTGCATTCCCTTTAGATTTTTTTTTTCCTGGTGATCTTTTGTATTTTGCAATACTCTAGGGGGAAAAAAAGGAGAACTGTGGGCAAAAACTTATGTAATTTATTGCAACATAATTTTAATTTACATGCTGTGGTAGGCAACCTTCGATATGGCCTTCAATGATTCCCATCCCTGGTCCTCACACCTTTGTGTAGTCCCCTCCTATAATATTATACCGGGGTTGGTTGTGTGACCAACAGAATACAACAGAAGTGCAGGAACATCCTTTCTAAGATCAGCATAGAAAAGATTGTGGCTGTGTCTTGGTTGCTCTCTAGTGCGTGTTCTCTCTCTCTCTCATCAACATGGCTCTGTGGGAAGCCATACTGTGGGCAGCTCCACGAGGCGGCCCATATGGCAAGAACTGAAGTCTCCTGCCAACACTCACGTGAGTTTGAAAGTAGACCCTGCAGCCCCAGACAAAGCTCCAGGTGACTAGAGCCTCAACTCACAGCTTGACTGCAACTCCATGAGAGAACTACCCAGCTAAGCCACTCCCAGACTAATGACTCTCAAACTATGGGAGATTAAAGTTTGTTTTAAGCTGCTAAATTCTGGGGTAACTTGTTATATAGCAATAGATAACTCATACACATAGATTTTCAAATTCTTTCTTGAGCTTTCTTCAGTGATCCAAGTTTCTACTATAAACATGAATTACTTTTGCAAATACAAATCAAAGACAGCATATGTGTGTATGACTTCCTGGGAAGAAGATGGGATGGGCTAAGGTGGTGACTTCCCTCTTCCTTTTTTTTTTTTTTTTTTGAGATGGAGTCTCACTGTTGTAGCCCAGGCTGGAGTGCAGTGGCGCGATCTCGGCTCACTGCAACCTCCGCCTCCCAGGTTCAAGCTATTCTCCTGTCTCAGTCTCCTGAGTGGCTGGGATTACAGGCACGTGCCACCATGCCCAGCTAATTTTTGTACTTTTAGTAGAGATGGGGTTTCGCCATGTTGGCCAGGCTGGTCTCCAACTCCTGACCTCAGGTGATCTGCCTGCTTCAGCCTCCCAAAGTCCTGGGATTACAGACGTGAGCCACCGTGCCCAGCCCCCTCTTTCTTATATCTCTTAATTCCTGGACTGAAAACTACCCAGCACAGGCTTGGTGGGGATGCTACAGAGCAAATGTGAGCAGGGATAACGGGGAGTTGAACAAAATGCCTGCTATCCTGGGATTATTTGATGAGTACTACTGACATTCAAACACTGCCAATCTGTGTCTTCTTATAACCTCTCAAATAGGCTGATCAATCGCTTCTTTTGTTGACTGAGGACTACAGAAGGATACACATTTAAATTCAAGAGATATTTAGGGTTAACTTTAGGAAGAACTTCTAGCCAACAAAACTGTGGTTAAACAACTGCACAGGATGAACAATTAGCACGGCATAAAGAACACGGGCCTTAGCTTCAGCAAGACCAGGCTTGTGTCCTGGTTCCATTTCCTTCTAGCAGTGTGATTTTGGATAAATCATTTTCTCTCTTTGAAGCTCAACTTCCTTACCCATAAAATAGTGACAAAACGATCTACCTTGTTGGTGCTCAGCTGGCCTCATTCCCTCCTTCTCTAGACAGGGGTGGATAAAACCACATCGCTAGACCCTTTCTAGTCCTAAGATTACCTGGTACAGGCTTTACTCTGACTGCAGGAGAGACGTGGATTTGATAACACTAAGGTGGTCCTTATCCACCAACCTTCCTGCTCTCTTGGCAAACTCTGAGAGGCTCATTTCCTGAATGTTTCTCTCAGAAGATTACATATACACTACAATGCATCCTTTTCTTCCATAAGAAAATGTGGGATAGGCTGGGCATGGTGGCTCACGCCTGTAATTCCAGCACTTTGGGAGGCTGAGGCAGGCAGATCACTTGAGGCCAGGAGATCGAGACTAGCCTGGGCAACATGGAAAAACCCCATCTGTACTAAAAATACAAAGAAATTAGCTGGGCATGGTGGCATGCCTATAATCCCAGCTACTCAGGAGGCTGAGGCATGAGAATTGCTTGAACCCAGGAGGCGGAGGGTGCAGTGAGCCGAGATCATGCCACTACACTCCAGCCTGGGTGACAGAGCAAGACTCTGTCTCAAAAAAAAAAAAAAAAAAAGAGAGAGAGAGAAGGAAAATGGGGGTTAAATCAGGAAACTAAACTTTATGCCACACTTTCTTGGGTGCCTGTGAAGCAAATCACCTCACCCGTCTGGGTCTTGGTTATCCTGTTGGGATATGCAGGGGATACGTTAAGGTCATCTCTACCTCTAAAAGCCTAGATTCTAATTTTAGAGAGATATGGAGAGTATTTCAGAAGTCTTTATGTGTTATGGTGGGTTTTATTAAGGGATTATCTCTATATAGTGTCTCTGTGCTCTTAATTTACCCCCACACAAAATGCTCTCATTTCCTTCGCAAAACATATTGTCTAAAGCCCAATGCAGGCTGAATGCTGGCAGCTAGTAGGCCACTCTGAAGCAAATCTCTTGTCCTCTCTGTACGTAACTTCCCTCATCTGTGTAAAGGGATAATAATATCTTACCTGACGGGGTTCTGTGAAGATGAAATGAGTCAATGTATACAAAGAACTTAGAACACACAGCCCCACCTAAGTGTGAGCTACCAGTGGTCCTAGTGCCAACACATCTGCTCACATCCGTTCCACCCATGGAGCTGTGTGCTTATTCCAGGTGAGCTATGTTTCCTTTCAAATCTTTTTGTGCCAAGTGTACTTGCTTTGCATGCATACTGTGCAAGCATTATATAAAATCAATTAAATATGGAAGTCAAGAAATAGTTGTTTCTGTAAAAACTAAGCTAAATGCCTTGTAAAGACTCCATGAAGGCAGGCTGGGCATAGTGGCTCATGCCTGTCATCCCAGCACTTTGGGAGGCAGAGGTGGCAGGATCGCTTAAGGCCAGAAATTCAAGACCAGCCGAGGTAAAACAGCAAGACACCCATTCTCTACAAAAAGACTTAAAAATTAGCCAGGCACAGTGGTACATGCCTATAGTCCTAGCTACTCAGAAGACTGAGGCAGGAGGATCGTTTGAGCCCAGGAGCTCAAGGTTACAATTAGCTATGATCGTGCCACTGCACTTTAGCCTGGGTGACAGTGAGACCTCATCTCTTTAAAAAAAAAAAAAAAAAAGACTCCATGAAGGCAACCCATGACAAAAGTTTGCTGTTGAATGAGGTGTGACAGAGACAACTGCATAACACTGGAAAAATTCTGGAAAAACCTCCCAACTTAGATTACTTTGCAAGTATTGCTGAGTTCTAGGTCCACCTTAAAAAAATGTAAATGGAAGTTGTGGCTGACAAATTATGGCTGAAGTTTACACAAGGAAGATACTTCAGTCAGAGGACACTTAGACAAGAAAAAGACCTTGGGCCTATCTCAAAACATTCCTAGTACTCAAAATATTACAGCAAGTGACATACCACTGGGGGAAAAATATCAGGGTCTCCATGCACACAGCATGAGCAGGGAAAAAACCAAAATGCTAGACAATATACTACTTCAAAATTGTATTTTCATTTAAAATAAAATGTGTAAAGTATGTGTCATTTTACACACACCCTCATCATTTTCACTGACTCTTTGAGCTAACTGACCAATTATCAGTCTTGATTTAGTTTGGCAACAGCGTTTCAACTCTGCATGAGCCTGTGTTCTCACATGGTGGATGTGCCTATAGGGTCGGGGGTTAGAAAGCTTCCATTAGATAATGTGTAAATCATATCTGCACTTTGACTAGCATTTCTTAATATACATATGTATACACCCATCCATAAATACATACATAACAATTCTGCTACTTTAGAATTTTTTTTTTTTTTTTTTTTGAGATGAAGTCTCCCTCTGTCGCCCAGACTAGAGTGCGTGGCGTGATCTCGGCTCACCACAACCTCCGCCTCCCTGGTTGAAGCGATTCTCCTGCCTCAGCCTCCCAAGTAGCTGGGATTACAGGCTCCCGACACCACGCCAGGCTAATTTTTTTTTGTATTTTTAGCAGAGACAGGGTTTCACCATGTTGGCCAGGTTGGTCTTGAACTCCTGACCTCAAGTGATCTACCTGCCTTGGCCTCCCAAAGTGCTGGGATTACAGGTGTGAGCCACTGCACCCAGCCTACTTTAGAATTTTTAAATGTCTTTAGGGAATTTCCTAATTTTCCCCCAAATAATGCATACCTTGAGACTACCTGAATCCATACCTTTTTCTATATGTGAACTTCACGACATTTGATTTATCCATCCTATACAGTTATAGAATATTAGATCACAATATTGGGCTTAAAAAATGTCAGCTAAGTGCAGTGGCACACATCTGTAATCCCAAATACTTTGGGAGGCCGAGGCAGGAGGATTGTCTGGGGCCAGGAGTTTGAGACCAAAGTGGGCAACATAGTGAGATCTTGTCTCTACAAGAAATTTTTAAAAATTAGCCAAGTGTGGTAGTGCACGCCTGTAGTCCTAGCTACTCGGGAGGCTGAGGCAGAAGGATTCCTTAAGCCCAGGAGTTCAGGGCTGCAGTGAGCTATGATCACACCACTGCACTCCAGCCTGAGTGACAGAGCAAGACCCTATCTCTGAATGAATGAATGAATGAATGAATGAATGAACAAACAAGTGCTTACCTTGTTCCTAATTTAATTAGCAAGCTAAACATATCTTGCACATGGCAGACGTAAGCTCTGGAATGTGCCCTCAATTTCACTGGCTCCAGACCCACAATTCTCTTTAACTCCCTGGCAGACACACTTCACCATCTGGAGTCCCTACTGCAACCAAACTGTCCACTGTCAACCATTTCATCTGTGTGTGTGTGTGTGTGTGTGTGTGTGTACAGGGGAAGCCATGGCCTGTCCAACAACTCACAGTCCCAACCTCATGTAGTCTGGTAAATCAGGGACCCTCATTCACAGCCAGAGAATGAAAGAAAAGCTGCAGAATGCAGTTCTGACCCCTGGGCTGGCTAGAGCACAAAATGAAAAGGATAGACTGCTGAGGAGGTGGGGTGTCACATGTCTGTATTTTGCTGTTCATAACGACGGCAACAAGTACTAAAGGTGTGCGAAAGCAGATTAGAGAGGGAGGCATAAAATGAGATAGAAGGAAATGATGACTTTTAAGTGGCAATACAAAGACGGGGTGGCTAAAAAGAACATCTTAGCAGTGAACAGGAAGGAAGGGATGACACATCTTTGAACATAGCTATAATTTAAATTAAGAGTGGAAATGAGGTATATCTTGGAATAAGAAGTATCTAGGTGTTAACACTACTCTCAGTTGAATTATTCAAAGAAAACATCTATGTAGGAAGTCTTATGTTCAGGGGAGGGATGGTGGAAGTGTGTGATGCGCATCTGCTGAGGTGCCCCCATGGAGCAGCCCTCCTCCATTCTGACCTTGTGGCTTGAACAGGGCTGAGCCTACAAGGCAAGTACATGACCCAGGACATCTAATGACCAGTGCCTCTCATGGCTCCGTGACCGACAGTGGCAAGGAGTCAGGAGGGGTGAGCTGAGCCTAGCCCACCAAAGTCCATGTCCATCAGATGCAAGACTAAGCTGAAATTACCAGAGAAGAGGGTTTTTCTTCCTGCTAGTGGAACAGAAACCTAGAGCAGCTGGTGGCTGTTTCTGCCACTGCTTGGGGGCAAGCTTGCCTGAAAAAGAAGCCAACAGAGAAAGGCAGAGCAAGAAATGAAGAGAAAAACTGCTGATACCTTCAGAGCAACTGGAAATGGCCAATGCCAAAAGCAATATCCCTAGATGTTTCTGTTATGTCAATCAGTAAATTCCTATTTTTGCCTGAGCCAGTTTGATCGGGGTTTCTGTCACTTAGAGCTGAAAATGTCCTAATTCAAAATGTAACTATCTAGCTGCAATATATATATTTTTTCATTTAACCACACTGCTTACTGTTCATGCTTTTGAACATAGGGATTATTTCTACACATAAGACTTTTTTTTTTTGAGACAGGGTCTTGCTCTGTCACCCAGGCTGGAGTCCAGTGGTGTGATATCGGCTCATTACAACCTCTGCTTCCTGGGCTCAGGTGATCCTCCCACCTCAGCCTCTCAAGTAGCTGTGACTACTGGCGTGTGCCACCACACCTGGCTAATTTCTTTGTATTTTTTGTAGAGACAGGGTTTCACCATGTTGCCTAGGCTGGTCTAGAACTCCTGGCCTCAAGTGATATGCCCACCTCAACCTCCCAAAGTGCTGGGATTACAGGCGTGAGCCAGCACACCCAACCCACATATTCTTAATAGGCTCAACATAAGTTATTTCAAAGGGCAGAAGGAAAATGTAATCCAACTGGAGATACACATAAATATTAAGATACAGTATTAATAATGTTAATAGCAAACATTTGTTAAATTTACCACAGACACATAGTAACATTGAACAAATGTTTGCTATTAATATTAATTCTGTATTGTGTCTTAAAATAATAGATGTGCATTAGGATATATTAATAATGTATTAATAATATACATCTCAATCTTCACAATGTTTCGCTATAAGTATTCAAATTATATCTATTTTAAAGAAGGGCAAACTGATTCAGAGAGGTTAAGAAACTTGCCCAACACCAGAGCAGGTGGTAGGTCAGAGACCCAGGACCAAGCAAGCATATTCTAACTAGAACATTCGCTCTTAAATCACTATGCTCTACTCCCTCCAGAATATCAGAAGTGTTACTGAAAATACATAAAGTTGGTTCTGCTGTGCCACATAAAGAGGTTCAGCCACTATACGGTGCCCTGAGCCATCCCTCACCACAGTGATAGAAAGGACGGATCCCTGAGTATCCCTGAGAGGTGTTTTCCAACCGCAGGGTGCAAACCATTGGTGAGCCATGAAAATGATTTAATGAGTGAAGACCAGCAGTATTCCCCGACAGAATAGAAAATATCAGACTATGGTATATAAGGGCAAATATTGCCTTGTGAAACCTTTTTGCTTATACATATATACATACATATTTATATCCCAGTTCATGACATGAAATATACTTTCCTATAAATCATAAAGTTTTAAGGCCACAAATGTAGAGCAGAAAGTTGTGTGAAGGCTGGCTGTAAAATCCCCTAAACCTGGACTCACAGGGTTGAGGTGGGGAGAGAGAGAGAGAGAAGTGAAAACTAAATGGCCTCAGGAATTGAGGAAAATTAGAACTGACCCATACTGCAATGTATTTTCCTGAGGAAATCCTCTAAGCAAATCTATCTGATTCCCTAAGAGGGCTTTTTTCCTTAACTAAATATTAGAGACTAAGGATCCTTTCACAAAACCCCCAATATCTGATGTTTATGTGGTAATTCAAAACTGAAAAGGGTGAAGCAGCGATATGAAAGCAATCTGCTGGGTGAGCGCTAATGAGGTCCATGCAGCAGACAGCACCAGAGCCCAAGCTCGGAGCAGCTCCCCAGGCACACGGCTGATGTGGAAACTCACAGGACAGCTTGAGTTTGCTGGGGAAAAGTCAAATTGGCAAGCATAACAGTAGCCTTGCCTGGGCTAAAAGAAACACCTCGCTGGCTCCCCCTCGCTCTTCTCTTGTGTGGCAGCGTCAGGCGGCCCCAGGAGATGCTGAGGGGCTTAACATCCCACGCGGTGCTCCCACTGAGGCTCCTCGGCTCCTCTCCCCGCCCAGGGAGAGGACACTTCTTAAGCTTTTATTAAACTGTTGTCATAAATTGCTTATGAGAGCAAAGTAACAAACTATCACTTTCCCTTTCCTTCCAAGTGGCGAGAACTGGGCCTGTGCCTGCTCCAAAGCACTGAGCCAAAATCAGCCGGCAGAAAATTGCCAGCCATCATTAACTGTCGGACTGGCAGGGCAGAGGAAGTCCATTTTATTAGAGGCTCATCCATAATATATTTTGTTTGAACCCTGTACAGACTGAATTCATTAACATAGATTAACAATTCATCCTCGAGCTCAGATTCCTTTGTGCTTCTCCTAAGTGGCATCACTCTTTTAGCTCCTCCCACTCACAATAAATTATTTAATCGCAAAGTTCAGAACTATTTTCTGTCAGTGTTAAATATTTCCTATCAGTGGCTCTGAACCTTCTGTGGATTAAGGATCTCCTTTGAGCATCTAATGAAAGCTACACATCTTTACTCAGGAAAAATGCACAAAGAAGCCGGGTGTGGTGGCTCACGCCTGTAATCCCAGCACTTTGGGAAGCCGAGGTAGACGGATCACTTGAGTCCAGGGGTTTGAGACCAGCCTGGCCAACACGGTGAAACCCCGTCTCTACTAAAATATAAAAATTCGCTGGCGTGGTGGTGGGTGCCTGTAATCCCAGCTACTCAGGAGGCTGAGGCAGGAGAATCCCTTGAACCCTGGAGGTAGAGGCTGCAGTGAGCTGACAGCCGAGATCATGCCACTACACTCCAGCCTGGGCGACAGAGCGAGAGACTGTCTCAAAAAAAAAAAAGAAAAAGAAAAAGAAAAATACACAAAAGCGTGCACACATACACAATTTTGCTAGGATTTTAGGGGTGCAGAGATGCCCAGAAACTCTCTCACGGTCTCTTAGAAAGCATATGAAACCCCAGTTAAGATCCTCAGTTCTAGTATGTATCACCTTTCCTAGTGCCGAACACATTCATGGCAAAAAATTAGTTCACTTAGAGAGTTAAGTGTTTCTCTCAAACACCTACTGAAAAACAAAACCAGCAAACAAACAAAACAATGATATTAACATTTCCTACTTATCTTTATTGTACTTCAGAAATGAAAAATCAGTTAAGTGTTTAGGGTCCTGTTATTTGCTTAGTGCTAAGAGGAATATTAAAAAAGTAAAAGACAGTCCCTCATCATAACAAAATTAACGTGATGAAGCAATGATGGAGAAAAGAGATCCGTACACAGTTATACGCTAAATTACATGGTACCAGCTAATGGCACAGTGGCAATTTTTTTTTTTAATTTTTAAAATTTAAAAATACATGTAGGGAGTTCAAGTGCAGATTTCTTACATGCATATATTGCCTAGTGGTAAAGTCTGGGCTTTTAATGTACCCATCACCTAAACATTAAACTTTCTACCCAATCATAATTTTTCAACCCTCACCTCCCTCCCATCCTCCCACTATTTTTAGTCTTCAATGTCCATTATTTTATTCTGTCTGTCCATGTGTACCCATCATTTGGCCCCCGTTTACAAGTGAGAATGTGTGGCATTTGCCTTTCTGTTTCTGAGTTATTTTACTGATGATAAAGGCCTCCAGTTCCATCCATGTTGCTGCAAAAGACAAGATTTCATTCCTTTTTATCACTGCATAGTATTCCAAGGGGTGTGTGTGTGTGTGTGTGTGTGTGTAACCCACATTTTCTGTATCCAATGATCCTCCACTGATGGACACTTAGGTTGATTTCATATCTTTGCTATTGTGAACAGCAGTGTGGTGAACATATGACTTGAGGTGTTTTTAAATATAATAATTCCTTTTCCTTTGGTTAGATACTGGAAATGGGATTGCTAGATCCAACGGTAGTTCTATTTTTAGTTGAGAAATCTCCATACCATTTTCCACTGAAGTTGTACTAACGTATATTCCCACCAACAGTGTATAAGCGTTCCCTTTTCTCCACATGCTCACCAACATCTGTTATTTTTAGTCTGTTGAATAACAACCATTCTGACTGGTGTGAGAAGGTATCTCATTGTGGTTGTTTTTTTTTTTTTTTTTTTTTTGAGACAGAGTCTCGCTCTGTCACCCAGGATGGAGTGCAGTGGTGTGATTTCGGCTCACTGCAACCTCTGCCTCTCGGGTTTAAGCAATTCTCCTGCCTCAGCCTCCCGAGTAACTGGGACTACAGGTGCCCTACGCCCAGCTAGTGTTTTTTGTATTTTTAGTAGAGACAGGGTTTCACCATATTGGCCAGACTGGTCTCAAACTCCTGACCTTGTGATCTGCCCACCTCAGTCTCCCAAAGTACTGGGGTTACAGGTATGAGCCACTGCACCTGGCCTCGTTGTGATTTTAATTTGCATTTCTCTGATGATTAGTGATGTTGAGCATTTTTTTCATGTTTGTTGGCCACTTGTATGTCTTCTTTTGAAAAATGTGTGTTCATGTTTTTTGCTCACTTTTTAATGGGGTTCTTTGGGGTTTTTTTCTTGTTAAGTTGTTTGAGTTTCTTGTAGATTCTGCATGTCAGCCCTTAGTTGGATGCATACTTTGGGAATTTTTTTTTCCTCATTCTGTAGGTTTACTCTCCTGATTTTTTCTTTTGCTGTGCAGAATCTTTTTAATTTAATTTAATTAAGTGCCATTTCTCCATTTTTATTTTCATTGTGTTTGGTTTTAAGGACTTGGTCATAAATTCTTTGCCTGGGCCAACGTCCAGAAGAGTTTTTCCTAGGTTTCTTCTAGGATTTTTATAGTTTCAGGTCTTACGTTTAGGTCTTTAATCCATCCTGAGTTAATTTTTGTATATGATAAGAGGTATGGGTTCAGTTTCATTCTTCTACAACATACATCCAATTTTCCCAGCACCATTTATTGAATAGGGTGTCATTTCCCCAGTGTACATTTTTGTTGAATTTGTTGAAAATCAGTTGTAGATATGTGGCTTTATTTTCGGCTTCTCTATTCTATTCCACTGATCTATGTGTCTATTTTTATACCAGTACCATGTTGTTTTGGTTACTATAGCTTTGTAGTGTAATTTCAAGTCAGGTAACCTGATGCCTCTAGATTTTTTCTTTTTGCTTAGGATTGCTTTGGCTATTCTGGCTTTTTTGGTTCCATATGAATTTTAGGATTGGGTTTTTTAATTCTGTGAAAAATAATGTTGGTAAGTTTGATAAGGATTATATTGAATCTGTAGATTGCTCTGGGGAGATGGTCATTTTAACAATGTTGATTCTTCTAACCCATGAGCATGGGATATTTTTCCATTTGTTTGTGTTGTCTATGATTACTTTCATCAGTGTTTTGTAGTTCACCTCCTTGTTTAAATATATTCCCAGCTGGGTTTTTTTTTTTTTTTTCTGGTAGCTATTATAAATGGGGTTGACTTTTTTATTTGGTCCTCGGCTAGATCATTACTGTATTAGTGTACAGAAAAGCTACTGATTTCTATATGTTAATTTAGTATCCTGAAACCTTACTGAATTGATTTATCAAATCTAAGAGTTTTTGGTGGAGTCTTTAAGGTTTTCTAGATGTAAGATCATATCATCAGTGAACAGGGATAATTTGACTTCCTCCTTTCCAATTTGGATGTCTTTTATTATTCTCTCTTGCCTGATTGCTCTGGTGAGAACTTCCAGTGCCATGTTGAATAAGAGTCATGAAAGTGGGCATGCTTCTCTTGTTCCAGTTCTTAAGGGGAATGTTTTCAACTTTTTCCTATTAAGTATGATGTTGGCTGTAGGTTTGTCATATATGGCCTTTATTATGTTGAAGTATATTCCTTCTGTGTCTCGTATGTTGAAGACTTTTATCATGAAGAGACGCTGAATTTTACTGAATGCTTTTTTCTGCATCTATTGAGACGATCATATGGTTTTTGTCCTTAATTCTGTCTGCATGATGTATCACATTTCTTCATTTGCACATGTTGAATCATCCTTGCATCCTTAGGATAAATCCCACCTGATCATGGTATAGTATCTTTTTGATGAGCTGCTGGATTCAATTTGCTAGTATTTTGTTGAGAATTTTTACATATATTTTCATCAGGGATATTGGCCTCTAGTTTTCTTTTTTGTTGTATCCTTGTCTGGTTTTGGTATCAGGGTTATAACTAGCCTTGTAGAATGAGGTGGGGAGAATCCTCTCGTTTTTTTTTTTTTTGGAATAGTTTCAGGAGGATTGGTATTAGTTCTTCTTTGTATGGTTTTTTCCTTTTTCTTTTCTTTTCTTTTTTTTTTTTGAGATGGAGTCTTGCTCTGTCACCCAGGCTGGAGTGCAGTGGCGCGATCTTGGCTCACTGCAACCTCCGCCTCCCGGGTTCAAGGGATTCTCCTGCCTCAGCCTCCCAAGTAGCTAGGACTACAGGTGGGTACCATCACGCCCAGCTAATTTTTTTTTTTTTTTGTATTTTTAGTAGAGATGGGGTTTCACAGTGTTAGCCAGGATAGTCTCGAACTCCTGACCTCGTGATCCACACACCACGGCCTCCCAAAGTGCTGGGATTACAGGCATGAGCCACTGCACCTGGCCTCCTTTGTATGTTTGAAAGAATTTGCCTGTGACTGCATCTGGTCCTGGGCTTTTTTTGTTGAGAGATTTTCATTACTGATTCAATTTCACTACTCATTATTGGTCTGTGCAGGGCTTCTATTTCTTCAGTCTCAGGAGGTTGTGTCCCCAGGAGTTTATCCATTTCTTCCAGCTTTTCTAGTTTGTGAGCATATAGTTGTTAATAATAATAGTCTCTGATGATCTTATATTTCCATGATCAGTTGTAATGTCTCCTTTTTCATTTCTGATTGTGTTTATTTTGATCTTCTCTCTTCTTTTCTTGGTTAGTCTAGCTAGTGGTTTATCAATTTTGTTTATCTTTTCAAAAAACCAACTTTTCATTTCACTCATCCTTTGTATTGTTTTTTGGTCTCTTGTTCATGTAGTTTTGCTCTGATCTTTGTCGCTTATTTTCTTGTAACTTTGAGTTTGGTTTGTTCTTATTTTTCTAGTTCCTTCAAGTGTGATGTTAGGTAACTTGTGATCTACTGTTTTGATGTAGGCATTTAGTGCTATAAACTTCCCTCTTAGTACTGCTTTTGCAGTTTCTCACAGGTTTCACTATGCTGTATTTTCATTTTCATTCAAGGAATTATGCTTCATTCTTCATCGACCTTTTTAGTGAACACCCAGGAAGTTTTCCTGTGTGCTTGTAGTCTGCCTCCCTTTTTCCAATTACGACACCTTGGTCTTTCTTTGGGCAATAAGCTGGTGTTCTAGAGTAAGATGGTAAGGATGTGACCCAATCCTGGCAATCACAGCATTCCACCTATCTCACATTAACAATTGGTTTGGGACTAGTGGGTGCTTAAGGCCTGTCCAGTAAGACTCATCCTGGGATTTCTATTCAAGTATTTTCAAAGAGAGACTCGTTTACTACAGTTATTAAACTCATGGGAAAGACAATAGGAGCTGCTAGTAGCTACCTTGAAACCACATGAGGATACCCTAAGAATGAAGCCAGTCCAAGAGAAAGCAAAGGCAAGAAATGGACAGAGCCCTATGACATGGTTTGGTCACTGGATATGTTTTTAGGTATATGAGGCTAATAAACTCCATCTCACAGAGTGCATGACTAACCACAGTAAATTTAGGATTCTGTGCTTCTCCATCCCTTCTCCATAACTAGTTTACCTCTTAAAGGGTATCTGGAATTTCAGTTGTCATGTAACATGAAAGTTTTGAAATGATGACTGGCCCATTTACTATTAATTTTCTTGACACCTCCATGATGCTAGCCAACAATGGTCTTTAATTAAAGTCACACATTTTCAAAATTTTATATGTATTTAAATTAAAAGCTTTTTTTGTGAGCTAACATCTTAAAATGGAAGTTAGCAAAACATTGTTAGATAACACTAGTATAAAGTTACCTAATTTGCTGTCTAAAAGTGTTGGAGTAAATTAAGCAAAAGTTGAAACAAGAAGATAGCACTTTAGCATCAAACTAAATCTCCAAGAGGAAGGAAAACTAAAGTTCAAGGCTAAAACTCTAAATTGCATCTCAAAGGAAGTGAAAACAATACATTAAATATCACACAGTTTTTAAAAACTACTATCTCTAGGTGGTGGTATTACAGAAAATTAGAACAAAAATAATCATATGCATTTCCTAAATTGTCTGTCTAGAACATGTTATCTTGATAAGGGGGAAAAATGAGCTTTTAAAAATAAAAGACAACGTAATAATACAATTTAAAGATAATGATATGTTTGTCCATTAAAACTTCGTAAGAATGGGCTCCCTCCATGAAAAATTACTCATAGACCTTTACTGAAAGAATCTTTAAATGGTAAGGTACGCCTTTTATGTGTTTTTGGGTATGTTTTCAGAATGTTTCTTAGGATCACCAGATCAGAAGGCCACAATGACCAACCACCAGCTTGGGCAAGACCATGCAAAACCAAACTTCAGATTTCAGCTAATTGTACCCCAGAAACCTCCCAAAGAAAATGTCAAAAGCAGCTGGGCACGGTGGCTCACACCTGTAATCCCAGCACTTTAGGAGGCTGAGGCAAGTGGATCACTTGAGGTCAGAAGTTCGAGACCAGCCTGGCCCACATGACGAAACCCTGTCTCTACTAAAAATACAAAAATTAGCTGGGCGTGATGGCAGGCGCCTGTAATCCCAGCTACTCAGGAGGCTGAGGCAGGAGATCGCTTGAACTGGGGAGGCGGAAGTTGCAGTGAGCTGAGATCACGCCATTGCGCTCCATCCTGGGTGACAGAGCGAGACTCTATCTAAAAAAAAAAAAAAAATGTAAAAAGCAGTCTTGATGAGGTGTTAAATCCTAATAAGGTCTTGCAATCAAGTTTTTCTCAAAGCGTAACTTCAATTCCATTTTATACTTGAACAATAAATATACTTCAACAATAACATTTTCCTTTTATTATAAAAAGAAACATGTTCTTCCAACTCCTCAAAATATAAGATATCTAGTTATGTAGCTGCCTCTTAACTTTTTAGCGGTGTTTTTAAAAATAGGAAACTATTTGAAAACATGAACCTACTGATTCCAAAGCCCTGCAATGATTTAGTGAAGCTCAGTGTCTCATACTTTGTTTGTTCACAGCGTGAACCATTATGGAGAAAGCTTATTAAAAAGTTCTCATTTCACATTACAAATCCATAATCTAACGTGCTAATCATACTCATTCAATTGCTGCACATCCATAAATGCCATTGTACACAATCATCATTAAAATTCACTGTGGAATAATAACTTTTAAAATCTCATCTTGAACAAAAAGCTATTTGAAATTACCATATTATCTTTATTTCTAGATTAAATTCGGTTAAATGCCTTTGCACGCTTTTTAATATAAGAATCTAAATATAATGAAGAAACAACCCCTAAAATATTCCATTACCACAGAAAATATAAACTGTTAATACATGCATAAAGTCCAAATGAAAACAAAAGCTTCAGCTTAGACCTGAAGGCCAGATCCACAAATATTATAAGAACCTTCTGAAAGGACACCCTTTGCTTTCTAAAGGAGAGAGTATGTGCCAAACAAGCTTTGAAAACAAATTTGGATTCTATTTACCAAAGAATTCCATGTATAATACATGTTCAAGGTGGGGGTTGGGGAGAGGAAGTGACATGAGTATAAAAATCCCACAGAAAGATACTCTGCATGGAGCTGGAAGTGTTAGGCCTTGGATGGTAATAGAAGAAATAGCCTGAGAACACCAGAAGTTTTCCTAAAGCAAGGCCCTGAAATGTGAACACAAGAGAGCTAACAGCGTGGGTGGTTACTGCTTCCAGCAGCCCCAATGGTACTGAACATGTCCAGCTTCGTGATCTGGGTGCTGGTTACAGAGTTTCTTCAGTTTGTGAAAATCCATCAGTATGTGCACCATACGATACTTCATAATCCCTAAGGATCTCTGTGCTCTCCTTCCTACCAACTCTCCAATTTCATGTCATACCACCCTCTCCAGTCACACAGGCCTACTTTCTATTCCTTACTATATCAAGCAATTTTTCACATCAATCATCCTGCTAATTGCATCTCTTTCTTCTCTCCTTTATAAAGACGGGGTACTCCTACCCTAAGGGTTTGTTTCAGATGATAACTCAGTAAAGTCTTTTCTGGCCACCTTTGCGAATTTATTCCCCCCTCATATTACTAACCACACTTCCTGAAATTATTCCTTCTAATTATATCTGTAGTTGTTTTTCAGCTGTCTCCCATAGTAGGCTGTATGCATCATGAGAATGGAGACCATGTCCATCTTATTCACTTGTGTTTCCCCAGCACAGTGCCTTGAATACAGAAGGTATTAAAAAAAATTGGCTATATGAATGATATTTCCCAACCCCTAAAGTTTTCAGGTATTATGCTAAAAGGGTAAATATAGAAATAAGTAAACAAGTAGTTAAAAATTAAAAATTAGCTTGAATACAAATTTTCGGACTGCTTTCATGTGCCTTGCTTTACCCACAACCAGCGGTAGCAGCTTCATAGCACTAATGACAAAACAATAAACCAACAGCTCCTCAGTAATCTGACCTACCCTGTTAAACAAAAAGGATCCACCACACTGTTAGGATATCCTTACCAAAAGCAAAGCTACTAATTCATTCTTTTCTCCTCCCTGCAAAAAGACTGAAAAATCACTCCACACACGCGTGCGCACACACACGTGCGCACACACGCACGCGCACAGCACCCCCCCCCCCCCACAGGTAGGAATGGCTCTTCAGCACTGAACTGGCATCTTCACCTACTACCCAAACCACTGGGACTTCACAATCCTTACACACTGTCTTGGCCCCAGATGCAGAGACATTTTATGCCAAATCTGTGGGTGGGAAAGTCAATTCTATCCTTCCTGTAGAAGGATACACAGATGATTGTTATACAACTTTAGGATGACCCATGCTTTCCTGTCTCAGGAAGCTCCCAGAGACTCCCTAACTGCATCTCATTCACCCACGTGGTGGGTTTCAAACTTGCTCTGATGATAAAGCACTGGGAAGCAGAGCTGCCCATTGAGGAAAATATGAAACACTGAGATACTTTGCTTCTTTTTATGAACGAGGAATAATTTTTCTGGCAGAAATGGCGGTATATGAATGCCATCTAAAACCACAGCTTATACGTACCTGGCAGGGGAGATTATTTCAACCCTAAGAAAGAATAAAAAAACACCATACCCTAAACTTGCATGTTCTCAATAAAATAACAGAGTTATTAAACTAACTGGTTGTGTCCAAATTTTTCTGTTAACGTTCTTTTACTACTTATTCATTCATTTTCACTAATACTCACCAAAAGAGATGTGGTAGCAAATGCCAAACACTTATGAAATGTTGACAGGAGAAAAACATGAAACTGAAAAAGTTTCTATTAGCCCATTTTATTTCCCTTCTGTGGATTGAGATAGGCCATTATTCATTTTTAGCAGTGGGACTACTGGGCTGGGTCTTTTGAAGTCCAATTATTATCATTCTTTGCCAAAGATAAGGAAAATAGACTTCTATATTTTGAAGAAGTTTCTAATTCTCACCAAGTTTATACTCATCAAAAAGTGAAATGGTTATTTCAAAATAAATTTGTTAAAAATTATACCAATATTTCCAAAGAGCCAAGAAGCAAAATGACCCTTATTACCACATTGTATTATAATGTGCATAAATGTTAAACATGAAGTAGTTTAAACATTGACTAAACAGAAAATCTGGAATCATATACTCTTATTGAGAGCAACAAAGTCAAAGCCAATTATGAGACACCAAAGGATGTCTTTGATAGTAACACTTTAAAAATAAAGATATTAAAATAGTACATTTTATCATACTAGTGTTTTTATTTTTCTAAACAGAATACACACTGTATAGTAACACATAAAATACAAATAGGTCTGTGGTCTCCAAAAATGACACTAAATCAACTGAAGCAGAAGAAAATGCACAAACGGTATTAAATCATGACACAGAAAAAGAGAGGGTAGCATCTGGCACTTCTGGCATGCTACTAAGAACACACTCGGGGAGGAATACAAATTCTACAGTCTCTGAACTAGGCGGGGTGGCTGCAATTTGGGAAGCTGTTTTTTTCCCTTAGGTAGAATAAAATGTTCATCAGACCACATTTGTAAGTATTCACTCAATAATGAATACAACAGTAACCATTTTAACATCCAAGTAGTTTTTAAAATCACACACTTAGAAATACAACTGAGAATTCCAAATAATTTATGTAAATATTCTGCCCACAATTGGGAAGGGCAAAATTCCCCATTCCTTATGCAAGGGCTGTACGTAGTGGCCTCCTTCCAAAGGAGGTGGGCCGAGTCACTTTACAGTGGAGAAATCTGGCAGCGGATTACATCGGCCACGTGATCAAGATTATGTTGACATGATCACATCAGTGATAAGTCATGTTGACAGGATGTACCCCTGATACAACAAAAATGGCACTTAACCTCTGTGGGTCTTCCCCTAGTCTAATCATGAGAAAAACACCAGACAAATCTGAGGAACATTCCACAAAATACCTAAACACTATTCCTCAAAACTGTCAAGATCATCAAAAACAAAAAGGTCTACGAAACTGTCACAGCCAAGAGGTGCCTAAGAAACCATGAACAACGTAATGTAGTGCCCAGGGTGAGATCCTGGAACAGAAAAGGACATTAGGTAAAACCTAAGGAAGTCTGAATAAGGTACAAACTTTAGTTAATAATAATATATCAATATTGGCTCATTAGTTGTAACAAATGCAGTATATTAACATGTAAGGTGTTAGAAATACTTGTTCCCCGGTGACGCAAAGAAACAGCACTCGAACATAAATTTAATCATCTTAGCAAGGCCATTTTTATTAAATGTAGGTTCGAATGCTCATACATTTATTTCTCTGCAGCACCAGGGAACAAGCATTTCTAACATAAGGTGTTAGTAACAGGGGAAAATGGGTGCACAGTAAATGGAAACTGTACTATCTTTGCAACTTTCCTGTAAATATAAAACTTCCAAGTCTCACACTGTCCCCCTGGATCTCAATCTGCTGGCTAAGTAAATCCATACTGAATTTAGAACAGAGATTATTAGGCAAAAAGTTTTTAAAGTTGCAGAGAAGGGAGGGTAAACGGCTTGTGCACCGCTGCTAGCTAATATCCACAGTTTCCCCAGGGACTTTAATGCGGTGGCACTTGAAGAGATCGGTTTGCCAATCGATGGGCTGCTTTTGAGGCTCTTGATTAACATATGTAGAGTTCCAAAGTGCCTTGAAAGCTTTCTATTATCTCAGCACTTCAAATGCAGTTTCTAAATGCTGATATTCAGTTTCAGCTTTTTCCAGTTTCTTCTTCAGCCTTCCACATTCATGATCACCTGTTCACCCTTAGCAAGCCTCAGCGCAGAGTGGAGTTGCTTGAAACCCATGTGGGCAAGCTGACCTACTGTGGATAGGCCAGAGTCTAACTGAGGGACAGCAAGATTTTCAGATGGTCTTTAGACAACAAATTGAAAATGGTAATTCCTTTTCTTTAGCAGCAGGGCATAACCTGTGAATGTCTTCTTGTTTAATCTCCCAGCACTCTATGATGTAGGTCCTGTAAATGCCCTCACTTAAATAACAAAGACACGGAATAAGCCAGAAGAAATAACTCCCTTCAGAGTGGCAGAGCAGAATCCTAACCCATGCCTCTTTGCCTAAAACCTGTACCGTCTCTGGCTTGCATGTTCCCTTCCATGAATATAATGCAGTAAAACACCGTGGGAAACAAGCCTTTCAAGAATTCAAACAGTAAGACAGTAACGACACTAAGACAATTTCCCTTCCATGTTTTCTACAGCAAAAAGGAATCACTATTCCAGGAAAAATTTCCATCAGGCTGGGATCTTCCTTTCCAGTATTTCAAATTTGGAAATCATAAAAAATAACTTTAAACACAATACAAATGGCTAAACATGACCGGATATTCAACATGAATATTACTGTCATAACAGGGTAATGGGGTGATATAATGACGGGGAAAAGTTAGTATCTTTATTTATCTCTGTCCTTTTGCAGAAAGGAAGGAAAATTTATAAATCTGAGTAAGAAGAGGATAATAAAAAAATTGTTAAGTAGGAGTTCACAAGAGGGTTTAAGCCTTTCCATGTGCTAAAATATGACATACACACTCTATTTTCTTGAACACTATTTTAAGGCAACTTTTTTATTATCATTAGTTACTGATTTTCCTTGAATTACTTTAATAATCACTATTGGAAATACTCCATAACATAAGTAGGCTCCAAAAGCTTTTCTGCATTTGCAAAAACTGTAACCATAGACAAGCCATAGCCCCTGTATCTTCAGACAGAATCTGAACATTTTTAGCCCCTGTATCTTCAGACAGAGTCTCAACATCCAGGTGCTCCTCTAAATTAAAGCTTAATTTTCACAATTGGTAGAAAGCAGAAATTTGAGTCAACCAGCTGTTAACAGCCCACAGAAAACCAGCAAGCAGTCTTAGTTACTTTTTCCTTAAGTGTAGAATAAATTGACTGACTGTATTGAGCTGTTTTTGTGTTTCCCCCTCCAGAGATGTCACTTCCCTGAAGAATTTCCACCAACATATAACCAATCCTTTCAAAAAACAGGCGTTCTCTTAAAATTAATTCTTATCATTTTCTAATCCACAACATCTTAAAGTGGAAAATGTAATTTTTCTAAGCAGAAGTATATTTCTGTTTGTCTCCAAGTAGATTCTAAATTTCAATCAGATTTAGTCCAAATGCCACTTAATGACTTTGTGTTCCAACCCAGATAACAAGACAAGCTGCTAACTTACCATTTGGTGACAAATACCTCTTTCTTCAAGTTTCCCCCACTGGTGTTATTATTAGCAATGAAGAGAGTGGCTCATAAGCAGACTTTTTCAAAAGCTAAAGCAGAGCAGGGTAAATTTTCATCCCTCATGTTTTCCCCATAATCTGTAAAATATTTCACTTAGATTATCATGATTTTCTAAAACTTTAACATATTTACTACAGGGAGATTTTCTAAATATGCTGTTAATTAGTTTGTTCATTCCACAAACATATTTAATTGCTTCTAAATGCTAAGCACAGAGAAATAAAATTGAATGAGATTGAAGAGACTAATATCTTCAATTGAGGGAGGCAGGGGGCGTGTTTTCCTTGTTTAGGACGTGCCTCCAAGGCCTGTCTAGCATGAGGCTCTGCTCAGCAAATATTCACTGAAATGTGAACAACAAAGCTGTGCCTTCAGGATGTGGATAATCCTTGAAGACAAGTGCCAGGCACTCTTCTAGATTCTGTAGATAGAACAATGAGCAAAACAAATGCTGTGCCATCATGACACTTACATTCCTGTGCAGGGGAGCACAATAAACTAAACTATATATATAATATAATGTGTGACAGGGGCTCTAAAGTAAAAAAGACAGTGTAGGAAGATGGGGAGCTTTTCCAGACTGAGTGGTCTTACACTTGGAAGAAGTTTCAGATGAGCTGAGATTTAAATGAAGTGAGTGGCAAATGTTGCAAATATTCTAGATAAAAGTGTTCTAAGCAGAAGGAACTAATTAATATGCAGGCAACTAACGATAACACAGTTTGCAGCTAGTATAATGAGGTATGTGGCCAAGTTTGGTAGCTGTCTACCAAAACTCCATTTTGTCTTTCTGGTCACCCAGCTAGACCACATGTCTCAGTTGCCCTTGCAGTTTGAGTGGCTTTGTGACTTGTCTTTACCAATGGACTGTGAGAGAAGTGGTAGGTGTCACTTCTGAGGCAAGGCTTTAAGAAACAAATATATCCACTCCATGCTCTCTTTTTTACCCTTTCACATAAAACGGAACACAATGGGGCTAGCAGAGCCATAACGTGGAAAGGGCCTGGGCCTATACATCACTGCAAAAAGGACAGTCATCCAGGCTCACGCCTATAATCCCAGCACTTTGGGAGGCCAAGGTGGGCGGATCACCTGAGGTCGGGAGTTCAAGACCAGCCTGACCCAACATGGAGAAACCTTGTCTCTACTAAAAATACAATATTAGCAGATCTTTTTCCATTGTCATATCCCTAGGACCTGGCACAAATCCTGGAAAATGGTAGATATTCAGTATTTATTGAATAAATGCTACTGAAAGCATGAAAAAAGCAAGTAGGTCAATAAGTAATTGAGGCAAGGGTTCAGCAGGGGTTCATGACAGCAACACTTTAAAGAATGGGGCAAGTGGCTTATAAGGGCCTGGTAGGATGGTTGGGGTGGATATTCTTGGCAGTGGAAAGACTATAAGCAAAGAAAGGAAGAAAATACATGACACATTTGAGGGACACGGATCCCAAAGTGTTTCCATGCTTGTGTGCTTTTCATTCAATAAACATTTAGAAGCATCTGTTATGCGCTGAGCACTACTATAGGTGCTGGAAACACAAAGCCTGGTAAGGCCAGGCCCTGGTGAAGAGGAAGCTTGAAGCACACAACACAAGGAAGACATAAAAAGAAGAGTGGTAATGCTAGTGGGGTCACTACACCGTCGCTGCGTCCTGAAATTCCAGCAGACACTGTCCAGGAAGATTAGCTGTGGGCAGGCACATTCCAGCAAAGGTACGAAACAGCATGGCAGCTCACAGAACTGCGAATAGTCCAGCCCCCTCAAAAGTAGGCTCCATGATGGCAATGACTTTGTTTTATTCACTGCCGAGTCTCCAGCGCCTAGAACAGGCCCTGCACTTCGCAGATTTTGAATGCCTAGACATTTGAGGGGAGGGGATGAGGTTATAAATAAGGCTATAAAGGAGGCATAAACTATGGCATAACAGAAGGAATTCAAAGAGCTCTGATGGGAAACAGTAAGGCCAGATTTGTGTTTTACAAGAGCATTCTAGTTGAAACATGCTTGAAGGGGTGTGATACCTGGACAGGAAAAGCAGGTAGTAGATGACTGCAATGGCCCAAGCCTCAGGAGAGAGGAGATGAAAACTGAAATAAGACAACAGGAGGAAAGCAGGGGTAGAAAGAAAATCACAGGCCGGGTGCGGTGGCTCACACCTGTAATCCCAGCACTTTGGGAGGCCAAGGCGGGCGGATCACAAGGTCAGGAGATCAAGACCATCCTGTACAACATGGTGAAACCCCATCTCTACTAAAAATACAAAAATTAGTTGGGCGTGGTGGGGCATGCCTGTAGTCCCAGCTACTCAGGAGGCTGAGGCAGGAGAACTGCCTGAACCTGGGAGGTGGAGGTTGCAGAGAGCCGAGATCGCGCCACTGCACTCCAGCCTGGCAACACAGCGAGACTCTGTCTCAAGAAACAAAACAAAACAAAACAAAACAAAAAAACAGGATTTAAGAACTATACGGGGAGGACTGAGAAGGCTTGTGATACATACATGTGTATGTGTATAGTGTGTGTATATAAGTATATAAAAAGAGAGACTAAGACGACTCCTAAATTTAAGAAAAACCAGGCTTGGGGAAAACAGTAATTCAATTTTGCATATGTTACACTTGGGATGCTTTAGAGTATTCTAGGAAGAATGTGTCCAAAAGGTAGCTTACATAGGCATGATGTTCCCAGAAAAGGTTTGGTCTAGGGTGAAAAACAGAACAGCATTCAGGTGAAAGCTAATGTCATGGGAGGGAATGAAACTGCCCAAACATAGCCACCACTTACTGCTGTGCAAGCTGTGCACTGCACAACTCCTGGGGCTCCAGTTACCGTGGGTCACTGCAGCTTTGTACAGCTATTACGACCATTTTTTGGTAGATGAATGTAATGTATCTTGAAAGAGAGGTACCTGTTTGTAATTCATCAAAGTCATCACATAACAATATGTTTGTTAAAGGAACTGCCAGAGCAAGCAGAGATGAGAGGAGGGAAAGAGAAGAAACCGGGAGAAGGCAGGTGAGGGTGAAGAGGGGCAAATCTACTTCATTTTTGCCTAGGCTTCATTTTAAAGCTGATCTATAAAAAATCTTACATCCTCTACATTTAAGATCTCAACGATTTTATTAAGCCCTAAGCTTTCAGGGTCTTAACAGATTCTGTTAATACAGGAAATATCAGGAACTTCCTGAAAGCAGTCCTCGCCCTGCTTTCTCATAGACATCTCAGTGTTTGTCCTTTAGTTCATACATTTGAGGCCTCCATTTTCTTCATAAAATAACGATGACAATGATGAAAACACCCCTACACATACACATGCACACAGACACAGTTAACAGTTCTCCTCTAGCTTTCCATACACTTTTCAAGAATTATGAGAATGGAATAAAAATCACTTCAGGGCATTTTCAAATGGCTTTTCCAAAACTAGAAATAAACATAAGTAACTGAACAGCTGTAATGGCAAAGAATGCTAGTGAGTTTCTATAGCAAGACGTGCTGTGTCAAACCAGTGGTTCCAAAATGGAGGCAATTCTGGGCCTCCCTGAGAGGACATTCGATAACATCTGGAGACATCTTGGTTGTCACCCTATTGGGGAAGGGTGCACTGGCATCTAGTGGGTAGAGGTTGGGGAAGTCTCTAGATGTTCTATAATATACAAGACAGTCCCCACCACAAAGAATTACCTGGCCCACTATGTCAGCAGTGCTGAGGCTGAGAAAATCTGTGCTAAATCATAAGCTCCTTGAGGCCTAGAACCAGTAAGTACTTTTTGGCAAAAAGCAGACACACACACAAAAAATGTGTGATGAGACAAAATTAAATGGGAGACAGTTATCACACTATCTTGAAGAAATGGGCAACAATTTCACTTTTCCCCACCCCCTCCTGTTATCACTGCCTTCCTTCTAGACTCCCAATCCAAATTACATGAAAGCCAATAACAGGCATTAGAAACCTAAATGATACATACAGTTTACATGCTTTTCTATACACCAAATCCTAGCATTTCTATCAAATTCTTACCCCAAATGAGTAAGATCTTTGAAAAGTATAAACATCTTTTCCCGTGTAAAATCCATTATTTTCTAAGAATCACATGAATAACAACATAGCCTCCTACGAATATAAATAAAAACACTTCTTGATTATTGTTCTCCTACATACTAATAAATGCAATTCTGGCAGTTAATTTAGATTAATGAAAGAAGCAAACAGAATGAAGTAAAATCAGAAGCTAAATATAGGTGATCTAAGTTAATCTCACTGAGTCCTTTTATTCCATTATTAATTAATGCTTCCCACACCTAACCTAAGTAGCCATTCATTTGTTGCCCCCAAATTTAAATGAGGGTAAATAACTTCCACACATTTTTTAAGGAGGCATCCGATTTAACTGCTGAGGCTTGGGTCTTGACATTAAAATTGACTGTGTTTCTAATTTTTTTTTTTTTTTTTTTTTGAGATGGAGTCTTGCTGTCGCCCAGGCTGGAGTGCTGTGGCATGATCTCGGCTCACTGCAGGCTTCGCCCCCTGGGGTTCACGTGTGTTTCTAATTTTTAAGGCTCTACTTTAATTTCTACTGTCACTAAATAAAAAAGAACAAAAGCTTTTTCTTTTAAAAACCCTAGACATCATGTTCCTGCTTCTACTGGAAAAGGAGACAGGATATCACCATCTCAAACCAGCACCTTTCAGCAACTGAAGCCTTTTTGTCCTCACCCTGAGTGTTAAGACAATGGCTCCCTCACACGTCACAGGCCCTGGAAGTGCTACAACAGCTGAATGGGTTTTCATGGGACATAAATCACTTTCCCACTACCTGCCACTTACAAACCTACTTCTCATGAACCTTGGATCCTGCACAATATGGCTCGTCATATCCTTTGTGACGGCTATGAACAAGGGGACTATTTGCATGAGTAGATAGAGGGCATTTTTCCTTTTGACAGTTGGTGTTTTTCCCCCTTGTTCCTTGAATTTTTTTTCATTAAAATCACAGAAACATTCAATGTCCACATGTCAGTTAAATTTTCAACTTATACTTGCATGTTTCATATAACTGTTGAGCACTTTAATAAGATTCTTGAAAGCATATTTATCTGTCCATTTCCTAATATATCTCCATATTCTTATAATTTTGCATGAGAGCTTTTGAGCAAATTTTCATCCCATTTTGGGGGCCTTAAAGAACTCAGGAGAAAATATACACAGTAGACCACGCATTTACTGATTGACAATGTTTTCCCATATACAAATTTCCTAAATTCACTTATTCCTCTTGAAAGTGAATTGCTGAAAAGAATAATGATTAAAGATATTCTTGTGGATGTGACACCACCTACATACATCTCATCCCATTGCTCTGTATTAAATTTGGACTGCTTAAAGTAGGAGTTATATATACTTGTTATGGGGACCAAAAAGCTGCCTGGAATTTTGTAGCCTTTATCACAAGCAGCTGAGAGGCTGTCTGAGAGTCACATAAGCAACCACCCCTGCTGAGTAGATCACAGCTGCCAATGGTCAGTCCAGGTGCCTGTGTTCCCTCCTTTTTCAGTGGCCTAGAGCACATGCTTCACCTGCATGCCCCATTCAGACAAGAACAGATGCTGCTGCAACAAAGTGGTCCAACCACAACAAACAACACTTCTCTGTGAGCCATGTTATGCCAAAGCCTCTTCAGGCACAGATCATGAAGCAATTTAATACAAGCTTAGATAAAAAGCCAAGTGAACAATCTAGAAGCCAAAAGAAAACACAAGGGAAAGTTCCTTAGTTTTAGCGAGGAGAAGAAACAGGCAGAGTACATCTCCAGGGGAAATGAGAGGAAAGGGGAGGGGAGGCAACAGCTGTCCGCCAGGTCTATTTCAGGGAACCGGTGAAAACGTTATTTCCCTTACTCTGGCAACTGAGATTATGAGTCCTTATAATCCGTGCTTATAATTCTCAACTCTTTCTAGGGTCAGGAGGAGCAAGTGACATTGAACAGAGCCCAAGCAGAACAAGAATTATGTGTGCTGATTGTGCTAAACACAAAGTGGAGCCCCAGCATCTTTCTGAAAGTGGCTGGAAAGCAATCTCTAGCTTGGCTTGTAAAAACCTTATGGCGGGTGGGGGTGGGGAAATGAGGGATGCATCTCTCCCCTAAACAAGTCTCACAGGAAAAAGTATCCATTAATGAAAAGACCTTTGCATTAGAAAAAGATGGCAGTGGGGATGTATGCTGACAACCTCGAGAATAATACCAAAGGCTAGAGCCAAAACATGTGATTCCAGTGTCAGGCCAGAGCCCAGCTGGAGCAGCCATGGGAAAAAAAGATACCATACAGAGGAGAAGCAGGGGGCCAGGGCTGAGTGAAGTGGGTGACAAATTGGTGCTAAGGCACCACAAGCGGCAGGCTTGTTTTCTCCCGCCTGATGTTGTAAGAGGCTTTTACACTGGAAGCCTGGATGCTGTGGAGGAGGGCGGGTGGCATATATGCAGCTGAGCTTTACTCTGAGACAGCAGGATGCTGTCACCACCAGCATAGCAGGGAAAACATGACGCAAAACCCATCTGGGACAGGTGGGTGCACAGCCCTTGGCAGGGGCACAGCACGCAGGACAGGAGATTCAAACCCCAACACAACACATTCCCTGGGGCCAACGAACAAGCCTTGGCCTCAAGAGGAGGAATACAAATACTGGAGCTGATTGTAGCAGAAACAGCTGTGCTGCAGCCTACACGGCCAAGTGCAGGAGACGCTGGCATGATGTCTTCAAGAGGGTGCAGGCTCCCGAGTAGTGCAGCTACAAAGCTGCCCCCCAGGGTTTAACTGGCCAATTCTTGCAAAGGGGCACTCAATAAATAATTTGAAATTTGAATAAGTCTCTCCATCCTGCCTACTCCCAGCACAAAATCCATCAACAGACTGGATCTTCTCGTAACCTGTTAGGCCTATGAGGACGCAGAAGTGCAAAATACATTCCCTGCCCTCAAAGGGTTTATTGTCATCTAGGCCCGATGGTTCCTTCCAAATTGTGGGTAGCCTCCTACAGTGGATAGTCAAAATCAATTAAATGGGTCAAAATAAACACTGTTTTTAACACACACAAAAAAAGAAGAAAATGTTCCTGTGGAACTCTTAATTAAAATGTATGTGCCCATCACAACATTAAAATATATTCCTTACTATGGGACAAATTAAAAATAATTTCAAAAATAACTGATTACTGAAGAAACCAGGCACATCTAACCATTTACAAAGAACTTTTACACAATTGGTTTTACAGAATCCAGAAATCCCAGGATCCAGCTATCATTATTACGCCTTTTTTCAGTGGTTCGGAGATGTGGCTGCCTTGTTCAAAGCAACACAGCACGGTTGGGATGTAATCGCAGATGGGTCTGCCTCCAGTATGTCCTCAAGTACCACAGGAGGTCAGAGAAGATGATGGTGAGCAATGAGGGCTAGACACAAAAGGAGAGAGAGGAAACCTGAAAGGGGCCTGGAAAGGCAGGGAGGACTTTGGCCAGGGCAGTGGGTCAGAGAAGTAGAAACGAGTTGAGTTAGTTGTTGGCGGTGGTGGCGGGGGTGGGGGCGGGGGTTGCCCTGGTCAGGCAAGTGTTCAGTCCAATATAGCAGTGGGTACTGGAAGTTCAGAGCAGACTAAAGGGATGAAACAGACTCATCTGGTCTCCATCAGTCCTGAGACTTCTCTAGCCTCTTTGAGTTTCACTTTCTTCATCTGTAAAATGGGGATGACAACAGGATCTACTTGAAAGGACTAAATGAAATAATACATGCAAACTGCTTGGGCTCAATATATGATAGCTTAAAAAAAAGGAGTCACATCACCTACGCAAAATCTTGCACCAATAGAGAAAATGAACACTTGTCACTGTATTTGGCCCTCACAACAATCCTATGAGATAGGCAAGATGGGTTTTTAGAGCTCAGGAAACTCCAGCAGACAGACAGAATGACTTATGCTGGGGCTTCTGACCCAGTCCTCTTATTCCACAGGGAAACAAGTAGAAAATAAGTCTGGAGGCCAGGCACGGTGGTTCCCGCCTGTAATCCCAGCACTTTGGGAGGCCAAGGCAGGCTGATCAAGAGGTCAGGAGACTGAGACCATCCTGGCTAGCAAGGTGAAACCCTATCTCTACTAAAAGTACAAAAAATTAGCTGGGCGTGGTGGCACGTGCCTGTAGTCCCAGCTACTTGGGAGACTGAGGCAGGAGAATCGTTTGAACCCAGAAGGCAGAGGTTGCAGTGACCCGAGATCACTCCACTGCACTCCAGCCTGGGCGACAGTCCCCCACCCCCAGCCCACCACCAACCCACCACAAAAAAAAGAAAAGAAGTCTGGATCACTCAGGGAGGCAGACAGAGGACCTCAGAGGCTAGGCAAAGAAATTTAGACTCCCACCAATAACAGTTAGGGCTTAAAAGGGTTTTGAGGAAAGGAGATGGTGAGTGAGGGAGAGAAGATATAAAGGCTTTGAAATAAAGATAGCATACTGCTCTTAGAGTTAAACTTTAAAAAGCCAAGACATGCAAAATCATCCTGGAGAAACAGCTCCAAGCCCTAAAGAATTGAAAGTATTATATCTAAGGGTAAGAATGTCAATCAGAAGGGCTTGGTCAGATTTGAAAGTGGAGGAAAGCAGATAGTCAAAGAGAACAGCAATGGCCTTGCCACTCCCAGCAATATGTAGTGAGAAAGGGCCTGAGGCAACCTCCTGAGCCTTGGAGGGTCAGGACCCACTGGCAAAGTCAGCCTCACTGTGGAGAAGGATGCAGGCAGCTGAAGCCAACTCACTTGGGGTATTCCCACTGGCAAGCCTCCTGACTGTGAAATGGATGCCTCGGACTTAACCTGATGCCATCTGACACTTCACTTCTCTTTGTTTTTATTCCATACCAGCCAAGTAAGCAACTGATTATGATTTGGCTTCCCACGAAGGCCTGACTACAGGAAGAAAATGTGTACTAGATGTTCCCACACCAGAATCCCAGGCCATGAAATGGAAATAGAAACAGTTCTATTCTCATTTTAAGGCAGTAAGCAGACAATCTGGTTTTATATATCCACTTCCTGAACTGGGATAACACGATGGAGAGATTAGCTCTGGCTAGGCTCATAAAATCAGTTTCTAAGCCTTGGTCCTCAGGGGACCAAGGATGTCCACTGGAACACACCGCCCTGCAGAACTCCTTGGGAAAACCCACTCTGACCATCTGCAGGGACGTCCTATTAGAAGGGATGTGGGAGGCAGCCTGATCTGGCTGCGGCAGAGTGCAGGATGGCTGGGGGTGCTCGTGTCAGCAAGCTAGCTCACAGGCTACAGACATAAGGTGACCAACAGTGTAAACTAGAGTAGAGGCAGTAGGAATGGAGAAAAACAGAGGAAAATACAAGAGACACTAAGGAAGTAAAAGAAATGCAAAGATGACTGGAGTTTCTATCTCTGGGACTCAGAGTGGGGCCCCCACCTTGGCAAGACAGAGAAGAAAATTTGCTGAACCTGGATGTGATTTGAGATATGTTCATTTGAGATGACACCATCAAAACTATACTCAGTCCAATGACTGGTTGGGACCATGATAGGACCATATTCATTAGATTGCTTGGTCACTCTATTCATTTCACAAACATTTACTGAGTGTCTACAACGTACCAGATATTACTCTGCCTGTCACTAGGGACCCCTGCCTTCAAGGAACTTACATAGTCCAGTGGTGTTGGCAGAGAGGTCAATTTACTATCATAGTAAATATAGTAGGTTCTATGATGGGGATGTGCACAGAGTCCAAAGGGAACATCTAAAATAATGAACACCAAGAGAGAGAGAACAAAACTTTTTCAGCCAAAGGAAATCAATTGTCTTTAAACAGAAGAATCAGTTATCCTTTCATCTTCTTGAATTTTTGAATTCACGGAAATGTTGATTTTTAAATCAAACATCAAAATCCTATCTAATTTTACTTCCTTTCACCCTATAAGTGGTAAAAAACAAATAGCAAGAGGACTGAAAAATACTCTTAGCTGAGAGATTGCAGCAACACATGTAGAAACTCCCAAAAAAATAAAGGTGCATGCCAGATCTGTGACAGCCCACAGAAAGGCAAACATCTAGTACATGGGCCAAAAACCAAACCATATGTAAGGCACTGCCTACGTAAAGACCACACATTCATTCAGTTTCATCATCTGGCACAAAGTTTCCAAACCGCAATTCATATTAACAATTACTTTCCATTGACTGAAAATTTAAAAGATCACAAATGACAAGAAAGGTAAAATTAGAGAAATTTGCCTTGTCTATAGGGCATATATAAATGCTGACTACAAATTTCAGCACTTAGCAAGGTGGAGGGAAAAAAGAAAAATGCCACGTGAAAAGACACAAACGCAGTGTCTGAGCCAGCTTAGAGCCAGGATAGGTTAGGCAGAGGGAGGAACAGAAACAGAGAGAGATGGACTCAAGAAAGTATCCACATGAAGCCATCTTTGCCTTTGAGAACCTAATGTGACCTAAGCCCTTGACCAGGTAAACGCTCTCCCATTTTGCCATCTCTCCTCTTTCATACTCCACCCCACTTATGTCCACATCGCACCTCCTACAGACCTGAGCCAAATTGGCTCTGAGCAACACGTGCTGGGGCCTCACCTACCAGTACCCTGAGAAGGCCTGAGAACAGGGCCTCTCAGGGTGCCTGAGAGGTGGAGGTTGCAGCGAGCCGAGATCGCGCCACTGCACTCCAATATGGGCGACAGAGCAAGACTCTATCTCAAAAAAAAAAAGAAATCCATGTAGTAAAAGTTACTGTAACTCATTCAGAGGTCAATGGACCACCTGTCTATTTTCCTCATTCTAGCAAGTTCTAGCAGCCCTGATCATCTGGCTTTCAAATCAAAGGCTTATTATAAAACAGCAAATTCAAAATGGAGATGGGCTGGCCACTAGCCATACTGACAAAAGCAAAACCAGACAGCCAAGGAGGGGACACACATCACATAAAGGGCGGTGTGAAGAACCGCGTGGACCCTGAAGTCCGTGGCCACTCATGGAGGGCAGGCTGCACGGGGGAGCGCAGAAGGGGCTGCTGGCGGGGAGGAGGGAGTCTGGGGAAAGGGGAAGTGCACAGGGTTACTGCGGGGGGGTGGCTGGCAAACCCCAGGCAGCCTGGAGCACTGCAACCAACAAGAAGTTCTCCCACAAACCGTTCTGGCTTTTTTTTTTTTTTTTTTTTTTCAAATTTACAATGTTAGTATAAAGACTAAAAACAGTAACTAAAAGCACTACTAAACTGATAATAGCATTTTTATTATACCATTCTGGGTGAGGTAAGTAAAAAAAACACACACTGTGCAAGGTTAGGAAAATTTGACATCAGAAAGGGGGCACTTGTGTGTGTAAAGGTGAGGAGCTACCCATACGGTGGAAGGTTAGCCTTGAGGCTGACAAACCTGGATGCAAATCACGGCTGCTCCTCTCAGCTGTGTGTATGTAAAATGGGCATCAAACTATCTACATCATACGATTTTGTAAAGGAAAGGACCCAGGGCAGTGACCATTTCCTTTGGTGAATTAGTTTGTTCACACATTCAAGAAACAAGTAACAATATGTACTACCAGACATTGTGGATATAACAGTGAACCTCCAAAATTTCTGCTGTCAATGATATTACAGTCCGGTGGTGGAGAGAGACAAGAAAAGGCAATTACAATATAATGAGAGAGACATTTTATTTATTTATTTATTTAGAGACACAGTCTCAACTCTGTCACCCAGGCTGGAGTACAGTGGTGCGATCCTGGCTCACTGCAACCTCTGCCTCCCGGGTTCAAGTGATTCTCATGCCTCAGCCTCCCAAGTAGCTGCGATTACCACCATACCTGGCTAATTTTTGTATTTTTAGTAGAGACGGGGTTTCGCCATTAACAATTTTTTCCAGGCTAGTCTCGAACTCCTGATCTCAAGTGATCCACTGGTTTTGGCCTCCAAAAGTGCTGGGATTACAGCCATGAGCCACCACACTGGGGCAGAGGGACATTAAGACCGTAAGCATAGGCACAATGCACTCTAGGGTCCCTGACCAATCTACAAACAGGGAGAACAAAGCCTGGACAGTGACACGGTTGTGAAGATTAAAGAGCTTTAATTAATTCCCACTTACTTCAGCAAATATTTAATGTGGCTGTGTACCAGCACTGTTCTAGGGGCCAGGGTCACAACACAGAACAGACTGAGTCCGCTACCTTCATGAAGCTTACGTTTGGGAAAGCAGGTAAAGTAAGATCATAAACACTATAAAGCCTACTACGTCTCAGACATTCTGTTTTCAGAGGGCAAGGAAGACTTCAGAAAGAGTTCATTCAAAGTAATTAAAAGAAAAACGTTTATGCTTAATGGGGGAACCCCTCAGCTATCTGAAAAGTTAGCTGTCCAAAATAACACAATCCTAGCACTAGCTGAGGTTTTAGTGTGCTCCCCTTTTACCTTCTTGACTTCCTTTTCTCTTTTACCCATTAAAGTAAATACGGAGATGAAAAGATGTTGTAAATACATTTCCCTCACGTAGCACCTCTTCCTCATTCACCTGGAACATGTTTACCTAGTGTGACAATAAACAGTCCAGACTGTCTAACTCATGAGAAAGGGCCATGTCACAATCACAGTGATTTGTTTAAAGAATCTTGCCCACTGCATAATTAGCCTATAGGTCACCATCTGTCTCTAAGTCCTCATAAAATTAACCATATGTTGTTTTCATCAAGGGCTGAACTAAAGTAACATAGACCCTTCTCCAAGGAAAATGCTACACGTTTCTTATGGAGAAAGAGGATATTGAGAGAATGCTTGGCTTCCCAGTTATTAATGCTTGGCTTCTCAGTTATTACCATATTTCCTTTATATTTAGAAAATTTTTATTTTGTTCTGTTCATGCTTTGACCATGGCTATTAACCCAAGCAACACTAACAATTGCTAGAAGTTTCTGAAGGGGGCTCTTCTAGGAGATATTGGGTAAATAGGCTTAGGGCCCCCAAATTTTATTTTTCGTCTGTGGTTTGACCTCGTAATATGAAGAGAAAAACATACAAGCAAATATATCTTATAAACAATTCTATCTATTGTCCATTGCATTTAAAAATGCAAACTCATGAAATAACAACTTTTTAAATTTTGTATTTTGTACAGATAGAGTCTATGTTGCCCAGGCTGGTCTCGAACTCCTGTGCTCAAGTGATCCTCCCATCTTGGCCTCCCAAAGTTTTAGGATTACAGGCTTGAGCCACCACGGCCCAGCCGAAATACCAACTTTTAAATCATAGTAACACTATTCTAAAGTAGATAACAACTACAAGAGAATCTAAATCATCACTTGAAACTGTTTGAAAACTGTCATCGAATACTATTTTGATTTATGAGAGCAAGAATTCTCAAACTGTTAAGTACTGATCTTCTCACATCACCCACCAAGGACTAAACAATCTTAATAAGAAGCAGAAGTACAAAATGTTCTGAATTTTAGTTTGGTTTAGTTCATTTTTTAAACAAAATATGGATAAAAATTATCCCAAAAATGTACATACAGCTTAAAATTACATGGCAGGGAACATTGAAGCATTTAGGTAACTCAAGAATGTTAGAATCTCATGGTACAAGTGGATCATTAACACTGCTCTTACGATGCAGAGAAACCAGTTCATCAACTGCCTTCCCTGAGGGCATTACAAAATTAATCTGATCCTTGGTCTACACATTCACGCATCAACTGTATTTACAAAACTGGCCACAATGTCATCATTTTAAAAAGGCCAAGAGTTTCCTACAAGGCTAATGATCCCATTTGGCCTGGGAAAGTATTTGTTGAACTGAATTGAATGGTGCAGAGAAGGGAATTTTAACTTTCCATATATCCTGACTCATTAATCCTCAAGTTAACCCGTTACCAAAAACAGCCAACCTCTCAAACCTTTAAAGGTTTATGTGCACATCATATTTCACCTACTTACTGACCTTGAATTGCATCTCTTCATTTTTTCTAAACTTACCAACAGTTGATGGGCAGGGTTCCTCGTCATAGAGTTTCACTAAAGGTTTATTTTACCCCCTGCATTGAGAGCACTTACCTTTCTCACGTGTGTATAATTTAAGCCTAATTCTTACAGGATATTTAACAGTTATCCCTCAGAGATCTTGAGCATTCTCCTAGAGACCTCTTTACCTTATGGCACTAGGTCTTACAATGAATGTTTCCAGTCTAACAGGGCCTTGATCTTCTTTAGCATAAGCTGCAGTGCTTCATCCAAGGGCCCTATCAAGGTTTCTCCCCTTCCTTCCACGGCAATGTCCTAGGGTGTCACAAAGAATAGTAACAGCAGCGTGATCTAAGGGCAGAGAGACAGACCTGGCTTCCCATCCCGGCTCATACACTTCTTGCAATCCTGGTTTCAACTTTTCTAAATGGGAATGCCATCTCCTCACCCTTATTCAGGGTAGCTATGACTATTACCTAAAAGCACGAAGGGTGCCTAGTGACGGACCTGATCCCCAACAGACACATGGTAAATGGCAACATTACTGAAGAAGTTAGAGGCTGCTCTGCCTGGTGAAGTCTGCTTTTTGTAATCCATTTAAATGGTCTTTGTCCACTGTCCAATGCATTTAAGTCCTCCTAAAAAAGAAAAGGGCACCACGAAGATTCAGAGCTAGCCAGGTGAAGAGGGTGGCAGCTGGAATGTTCTGGGCCACAGGAAAAGCACAGACTCCGGAGTGTAGGAGCTGAGAGGTGCAGACAAGGGCCAGAGCCAGAGCCAGAGCCAGAGCCAGAGCCAGCACGCTGAGTGGAGAAGGAAACAGAGTCTTGAGAATCCCCTCTGCAAGGAACACCTCGTGACACAGGGAAAGCTTACAATGTAGTGGCAAATTTTTAAAAATAAAGTGCAAACTCAACATGAACAAAATGGATCCATACATACAAATATCTGGAAAACAAAAAATATAGAAAATTATTTAAAATATGTAAGTCATCAGAGATAATCGCTACTCACACACACATTCTCTCTCAGATTTATACATAGGCTTTCTGAATTTTTCACAAAAGTATTTGAGCACATAGTATATCTCTAACAGGCTGGCGGGCTTTTTTTTTTTTTTTTTTTTTTTTAAAGCCCATACTGTCAGTCTCTTTTCAATGAGACAATATAACTCCTAATCTTTCAGATCTAAGCTCTTCAATACACATACTACCTGAGAAGTTTGAAAGCCCCCAGTGAACCTTGTTCCCCAGCTCTTTCTGCTGATTCCCTTCTCTTTCTGCTGATTCCCTTCTCTTTCTGCTAACGAGACATCTGTGATTATTTACTGGGTAATTTCACCAGCCAGAACCACTGGGGCTAATCCAAGGGTTTCTTTTCCTCAGAAACAAAAACAACAGCAGCAAAATCTCCTTATTTATAATATTCAACACCTCCCACGACAGTCACATAATATTCTAGAAACTTTTCCTCTTTCATCTACAATATCCTGAATATTGTATTCAATGCCATTCCCATCCATCTGCCCACCCCACCGGCCAAAAAAAAAAAAAAGTGGCTGGGCGTGGTGGCTCACACCTGTAATCCCAGCACTTTGGGAGGCTGAGACAGGCAGATCACAAGGTCAGGAGATTGAGACCATCTGGCCAACATGGTGAAACCCCGTCTCTACTAAAAATACAAAAAATAGCTGGATGTGGTGGCGCATGCCTGTAATCCCAGCTACTTGGGAGACTGAGGCAGGAGAATTGCTTGAACCTGGGAGGCAGAGATTGCAGTAAGCTGAGATGGCACCACTGCACTCCAGCCTGGTGGACAGAGCGAGACTCCATCTAAAAAAACAATAATAATAATAATAAAGGTTATTTTATGTCCTTTCTCAGCCTCTGATAACTTAGGTTATTCTGTTGCTTTCTGGATATTCACATTATTTACAAGAAAATTTAAAAAAAACATCAAACAGTATTAATTTCCTCTTTCCCCCTCAATTCATGTACACAATCCACTTTGCCAACATATTAAACTTCAAATGTTTCAATTAACTCAAAATCAACCTGCAATGTTACAAAACTTAAACTTACATTGCTAAGTCTACAATCACCACAAATATTGCCTTTTTCAAAAAGGGAAAATTTTTAAAAACATAGTTGTATATCAACCAAATTAATTGTCTGAATACGCTGATTTTTATCTAGATATTTTGATTAAAAAAATGTCATGGGGCCATGAGCAGTGGCTCACACCTGTAATCCCAGACAACATACTTTGGGAGGTCGAGATGGGAGGATTGCTTGAGGTCAGAAGTTCGAGACCAGCTTGGGCAAAAAACTAAAAAATTAGCCAGGCGTGGTGGCATGTGCCTATAGTCCCAGCTACTTGGGAAACTGAGGATGGAGGATCACTTGGGCCCAGGAAGTCCAGGCTGCAGTGAGCTGTGATGACACCTAGGCAATAAAGCAAGACCCTGTCTCAAAAAAAGGCCAGGACTAAGAATGATTTTTCTTTCAGCATACACCTATTTATTACTTTATTCTGTTTGTTTGTTTTGAGACAGTGTCTTGCTCTGTTGCCCAGGCTGGAGTGCAGTGGTGCGATCTCAGCTCACTGCAACCTCCACCTCCCGGGTTCAAATGATTCTCCTGCCTCAGCCTCCTGAGTAGCTGGGACTACAGGTACCCACCACCACATCTGGCTAATTTTTTGTATTTTTAGTAGAAATGGGGTTTTGCCATGTTGACCAGGCTGGTCTTGAACTCCTGACCTCAGGTGATCTGCCCACCTCGGCCTCCCAAAGTGCTGGGATTGCAGGTGTGAGCCACTGTACCCGGCCATATTTACTGCATTTTATTAAGTCTCCCCTCCTGGTATTCATGGAAATAGAAAATAACTGTTTTATATTCTGCTGAAAAATGAAATCCCAATCTAAAACTCAATTTGAGAAAAAATTATTCATACTTCTCTCTCATATTTCTGTTAACAGAGAAGCCAGAAGCAGTGCCATCCCTACTTTCAACCCTAAGGCTCACATATTATATTAAAGTTTTGTGAAGTACCTGGCACTTCTCATGCAGAAGTTACTGACATACTGATTTAAAATGTTTACCACCCTTAAAATTTGCCAAGAAACTTGCCAACCAGAATCTTTATTGTTTTCCCCCCTGAAACTCCAAGTCCCCTCATCATTTGCCTTCTCCCAGCCCAGAGACATCTACCTATCTTTCCCTCACAGCATCGCTCCATAATTGACCTCCAGTGAAGGACCTACCATTACATAAGTGATGTCATTTGCCAACAACTTTACTTGTGGTACCTATCAGGGTCCGTTTATTTTGGACCTGTACTGTATCAATTTTTGCTGTTTATCATATTTGACAAAAGTGTCAGCAAGTAGAAAGCAGCAATGACGAAGCCCTGAGGAAAACTGGAACACCCCAGAGAAAGAAAAGAGAAGCAGTGTCACATGGCCTTTAGGAGCACTGGCTCCAGAGCCTGACTCTTTCAGCCCAAATCCAGTTCTACTATTCACTGGCTGTGTCAATTGGCTGTGTGAGTGACTTTACCTCTCTAGAAATGGAGATACCCATAATACTAATCCTTAGGGTGTTTGTGATAATGAAAACAGATCAAGGAGGTAAACTGGGTAAAGTCCTCAGCACAGTGCCCGGCACATGGTAAACACAATAAGTATTAGCTACTTTTTAGAGATCTGTCTACCAATTCAGGAATTAAGAATTCCCTCAGAGATTCAGCATTATTAATTATACCTTAAATCTGTGTGAGTTGGCAGCATCACATTAGATCACAAGATTCAACACACATCCTATTTTTGGCACTTATTAATTCTGGAGAGTTAATTAGAAAGTGAAAGTTATTTTAGGAAAGGAATGCAAGCAGTTAAGCAGAATTAATCAATTATGCAAAGCTGTGTGGTCAGAACACAGCCCAAGTCTCACAGAACCTCCCCTTGAGACATGAACTTGCAACATGAACTGGAAACCCCATCACCTTTATCCCTGCAGAGCCAACACATCTGTGAAGGAATTCATTCACGGTACCCTTAAATACTTACACTTAAAGTGAAAGTAATCGTGGAATGATATTCAGTTTGTCTATTCACAGATGAATTCCTCTTAGCTCTTCCCCAAATAATAACTTCCCTAGACTTTTCTCCTTCTTTCAATAAGTATTTATTAGTATTTATTTTATTTTTTTTGAGACAGAGTCTTGCTCTGCCGCCCAGGCTGGAGTGCAGTGGCACAATCTCGGCTCACTGCAACCTCCGTCTCCTGGGTTCAAGAGATTCTCCTGTCTCACCCACCCCTGGGATTACAGGCACACACCACCACGCCCAGCTAATTTTTGTATTTGTAGTAAAGATGGGGTTTTGCCATGTTGGCCAGGCTGTTCTCAAACTCCTGACCTCGAGTGATCTGCCCACCTCGGCCTCCCAAAGTGCTGGGATTACAGGCATGAGCCACCTGTGCCTAGCCTATTAGTACTTATTATATGCCAAACTCTGTGCAAATTGTCTTTGGCACTATTCTCTTAGGTAGACAGTGCCACTTTTCCTCCAGATCCAAAGCAGACTCTCCCACCTCCCCAGTCCTCTCAGCCACCTTGGGAATTCTTTCCTCTAAGCTACATATGCCACTTCCCTAAAGCACGCCTCCCACTACACATGCCAACTGAAAGCTTCTAGAGGGTAACAATGATCTATTTTTTACCTTTGTATGCCCCACAACATTGACTACACTAGCCTGTGTGCATTAAAACATAGATAAATATCTCCGATGTAGTTACTAATACCAAGGAAATAGGAAGACGTGCTGGATGGGGGGCTCTGGTGGGTGGCTGTCATCCCCACAAAGCTGTTAGAGCAGAACAGGTGCTACCCGTACGCCTCCAGAAAGGGCATAGTCAACTGCAACACAGCATCCACAACCATCCTCCATCCCCAAGAGCCCAGGCTGGCCGTCACGTTCTCAGCTTCACTTCAGCATCCTCCAGCATCCTCAAACACGCTCTTCTTCCTTTATCAGGAATGCCATCAATCTTCATCACAGGAAGAGAAACAATACTCACCCTCCACAAACCTATGCCCAAGTGCAGCATTTTACCTATAAACCAGAGCAAGGTACATTTCTGGAGCCCTGTACTAATCTTTTAGGTGGACAGTGAATAAGCTGAGAGAGAGTTAATATCAACCCATGCAACTGTACAGGAAGGATTCATGGTTCTGTTTTTTAAAAAGAGAGAGAGCTGAGTAAATGAGTGTTTAACCAAAGGACAGGGCTCCGCTTTCTATTAAGTTTGACTATTTTTTAACCATTTCTTTGAAATAACATTGTTATTATTTTTCCCACTAAAATTGTAAGATAACAAGGCAGACAGGAAAATTGCATTACAAGAATGCACTTCGGCATTAAGGCTTTCACACACAGCTATCACTTCCCATTACCAATCCTGCTTTTCAAGAGTTTCTCTAATCCCAGCTGTCTTATGCAGCATTAGGACAGTGGGGCTTAGCTATGGAAGGCGAAAGCTCCTGACTCCTTTATTCAAGCCAGATCTTCATAAACAATGTGAAAGAGACAAAAGACAGCAAATAATTTGGTCCCAATTACTATATGAAAATTTATGTGAAATTTTTCACACATTCATATTAGATGCTGAATAGATTTTTTTAAAACCCTGTATACCCAAAATGTTTAAATTATCCTCTAAAAGAATGAACATATCATATATATGACTATAATAGTAACTGTTTTGTGATATTTTAACAGTACACAACAGCTTTCTCTTCTTATTAGTGATTCTCTCCATGTTTTCATCTAGGAGAAAACCTTCCATACTCATTAGTGGAGAGAAAATAGATATGTTAGTTGAAACCAAAATTTCCATTATCTTCTTTGAGCAAAATAAGCTTTTGCTCACCAAAATTATAAACATGAACACATTTATATGTAGGTTTCACACACAAAGTCTCTGAGAAACTATTTTAGGATGTGGCCACCCACCATATCAGGTCAGTGCAGATGGGGGCAGATGATGTGGACTGCACAGTTGAGTCCATCTGACCCCAACGAAACAGTTCATGGAAACATCATCTGACTCTGACTGCTGTATCCCAGCGAGGCAAGTTGTCCAGCTGACCTTTTTTACTCTTATACACACTGTGGAAAGATGAGGGTAAAATTACTCTTGGCTCAGACTTCCAGGGCAGGCAGGAAGCCCCATCTACACCAGCTTCAATCTTCCTTCACAGGGAGGTGGGTGATAGTGGAACAAGCCAACCTGGAAAAGGTTTCCCAGAGAGAAGTCAGCGAGAGAAGAGCAGACACCAGAATACCAAGATGATGGCCTTGAAGTCCAAGATGAGGAACAGGGGAGAGCAAACAATTAAAAGGAAACTAGGGAGGGTGTCTAATCCATTCATAAAGAGAGTTATTTATTTGATTTTAAAGCCAAACCACAGAATGTTTAATAATTTAGCATGAAAGCCTGTTTTTTTATTCAAAAATGAGAAACCTGCCACTGAGACTATTTATAATGTCAGCCAATTGGAGACCCGTACAGGAAGAAGACAGTTTCCTCTTTGCTGCCTGGGTAGGGGCTACAAAGGACAAGGCTGACAGAGTCTGATTCCTATAGTCTTTTCCATCTCTAATTTCTGTGGAAAACAAAAGATTCTGGCTAGATCTCCACTTTCTCCTCTCTACTGCCTCTTCTCAAACCACTCCTGTTTTGGTCAAAGTTAATAACTCCAATCTGAAAGCACAGGCTGACCATTAGAAACCCCAGAGTCAATATAAAGGGGGAAAAAAAATTAACTGGAACAATCTGTTGGCACTGAGAGGCCTACCATGCACTGATGCAAAAACAAGTACTCATTTGGGGGAATCCCTCCTTATTTGGCTTTCATTTTCTAGGATTTGTGCAGAATAAATGACCAAAAGATCTTTGAATAACAAATAATAAGAAATAAGTAAATTACAGAAGTGAAAAAGCCATTCTGAACACACAGCAAAATACCAATTGAGGACTGGTGGCTTAGCTGGAAACCAAGCTTAAAGGGAAAAATCTGATCCACCTCAGAACTCCATCACTTCTATTAATAATATGTTTTACCAACCCAGCTGTATCACTACTAGATGCAAAAATGTATAATTAGAGTCAGGAAAGGTAAAAAATCACCTTAAGGAAACTCTATGCCTCAGCACTTTCTAAACGCCCCTGCCTTCTAGGCAACTCTGCTCGTCTCCTTGTTCTTTTATCTCAATCTTGACGGCTAATCCCTCTGCAGGGTATTAATTACTCTGTCACAATTACGTTATTCCACAAACAAGAAAAACATAATACAATGAAATCCAAAACGGATTAACTTTTTATTGATTGTATTAACAACCTAATATTCTGTGATTGCACCATTAGTACACATTTTGCTGCATATTAAAAAGGGTAATTTCTTCCCTTTGTCTCTGATCAGCTTAACTGATTTTTTTAAAAAAACACCAGAAATATTTCAAAGTAACCTGTGCAGCCAGTAATTTGCTTATAGATGTAATTTTTGTCTAAGAGACCCTCTGCATGAAATCAAATTTCATTAGACTGACTAGAAGTTGAAGTCACTTAGGGGTATACAGTAAATGCACCTGACAGCAGTAACTTAAGCGTACTCTAAGAATGATTCTGTATGGCAGATGCCCCTGAATGTGTTCAGAGTTCTGAGCTAGGGATCTGGAAGTGGCCACCCCGGAGATCTGTTCCTTGTCTATGAGGAACATCTGAGCTCCCGGCCCATCTCTTGTGGGACATGGGCTGTAGGGAAATGGAGGCCCTGAGTTTTGGCATGAATGAAGGTTGCCAGGTGGAATTGTTAAACAGAGTACTAAGTGAAAATGCAATATAAACTGCATACCTTTTGCAAGTGATTGCGGTTCTCTTGTCGAGCCCATAGCCGCTGGGCCCTCTCCCCTGTATGTAAGCCCCCGACGCAATCGCATGTTGCGTTTGCTGGCTCTGGGTCACTTCTTCAGCCTCCTGAACCTGGTGCCATCCCCACTGGAGCTGACGGCACAACAGGGACCCAGAGGACAGCAGCTCAGATGCTGACCAGGATGCTGAGCCCTAACCACTCAAACTGAGGTTCTGTCTAGGACTAAGTTCACACAAAACTGCAAGGAAAAGAAACGCCCATGACATGTGCACTAATAAAGAAAATGACATAGAAAATCATGCAAAGAGATTTGCTTTCTGTTTTGACAGTCAAAACGGGCATTTGCCACACGTTGACTTGCCACAGATGTGAGCACAAATCTCATCTCCAAAAAGCTCACTGTGATCTAAACACTAGACTTCAAGTCACAAATCTCGTGGCAAATAAGTCTGCAGAACAATTGTTTGAGGAGTTCAAGCTGCTTGAAAAATGAAGTCCAAAGTATCTTTCTAATAGCTTATTTTCCACATCACTGAAGTTCGGAGATGGATTCATACACTAAGTTCTTCCTCAATGCCTCCCCAGCACCGACCCCACTATATTGTAAACATGTGCCCCCCTCATTAAACTGCAAGCTCCCTGGAGGCAAGGATTATGTTGACTTTGTTCTATTAAGGCACTAATCACTGGAAAGAAGAAAAGTGAGCTTGGTACCCACAAAAGATGTCAAATAGCTGTTATGAGTTGTGAATTCCCTTTGTCAGACAAAAAGCAAAACATATTCCTTGGCACTATATAAAAGCACTGGAGGGAGGGAAGGCAGATATACTTACCATTAGAAAATAGAACGTTGTATTTATCCATACATCACTCACCTCCTACCCTCATCCCCTCAACCCAACTTCAACTTGTCAACTGAAATAACTTAAGGCAAAGTGGGTTGGAAGTCAAAATTGTATATGTGATTCCTCTATTTTCTACTTCATTTTATCAGTTTAGTCCGATATTTTCACTTTTATTCTTAAGAATCCAGAATAATTTTCCTTCATTTTGTCTCCCTTTTTTAGGCCCACTTATTTATTGATATAAAGCCTTTCATTTTTTTAACTTTTAAAATGCAGGTTTGTTACATAAGATAAACTTGTGTCATGGAGGTCTGTTGTACAGATTGTTTAATCACTCAGGTATTCAGCCTAGTACCCATTCGTTGTTTCTTAATCCCCTCCCTCCTCCCACCCTCCACCCTCCACCAGGCCCCAGGGTGTGGTTGTTCCCCTCTATGTGTCCATGTGTTCTCAGCATTTAACGCCCAGCCTTTCTTATATCAATAATCTCTAACAGGCAAAACAGAAATTCCATTTTGATGATTAAAAGGAGGAAGAAAATTAACTTCATGGTCCTGACTCACCTTCAACTTGATAAGAGAGGAGACAGCACTGTGTGAAGGCAAGAGCTGGTAAGCTCAGACAACAGAAAGACCGGGACTAACTCCTGCTCATCACTTCACTACCCGGCCTTGGCCATGCTGCTGATCTTCACAGCATCAGGTTCCTCATGGGTGATTTGGGAATAGCAACTGGACCAAGCCTCACAGGGTGAGAAAGAAGAATAAGTGAGAGAATGCATGTAAAGTGCCCAGGAGGAGACGTGGCTCCTGCACCTGTGATTGCTATTATTCATTGCTTCCCCACTCCCTCTTCCCATCTGACATCCACTACACAGTCAATGTAGGGTTTTGTGATTTTTCACACAAATACAGAGAATCTGGAACTTTGCCATGCTTGTCCCTGGCTCCCCCTCCCTCTCCCACTCCCACCTTCCAGTCTCAAATAACCCTCCCATTCCAAAGGCCAGGGGACCCTACTATATACCCTAATGCACCAGAGCTTGTTTTGAGGAAAATAAGAGGTGAGATTTTTACGGAGACCTTCTGAATTATTTTTTCAAAGAGATACAGTCTTGCTTTGTTACCCAGGCTGGAGTCTAGCTCCTGGGCTCAAAGGATCCTCCTGCCTCTTCCTCCTGAATAGCTGGGACTACAGGTGTGTGCCACCACACCTGGCCTGAAATACTCTTACTAAAATAAGGACACTTGAACTAATGCCATCTTACGGGAAAGTTATTCAATCATTCCCATTATATGCAAGCAGTGAAAATACTCATTTCTTTTTATTTTAAAATGTCCAGTTACTGAATAAGCATATATGCCTAAGTACTACTGAGGTCAGAGATTGCGTACAATACTCAACTCTGTTTCCCAAGCACCTTCACAGTCCATAGTTGAATGAGCAAACAAATACACTGTCAGTGCTTGAGTCAGCAGGTAAGAAAACATATTTATAAATGAGGAATGAATACACAAAAGTATTTGCAAAGATATTACACACCATTTTCTACTTCTATATGTAGACTTTCCAGTTCAAAGTCATGTCCAAAATCCTGTACTGTATTTGAAAAATCATTTCCTTGCTAAAAGTCTCTTTATAAAGACTCTGTGATTGCCTCAGGCTAACTTGTTCTTATCCCAAGTTTTTAAGAGGAAAAAGCCTAAAAGACATTTTATCTCTTCATGCAATAGGTCTATCGCCACTGCAAAGCATGGTAAAAGGAACTTCAGAAAAGATGGAGTGACCAAGAGAATTGAATGTGTCTTGAATGAGAAGGCACAATTTATCCTCAGAGTGCTCAAAGTTCCACATTCAATCTAATTCCTTCTATCCACAACAAAAACCACTACGAAGGGATTTAACATTTGAGGATACACTGTGTCCTCCTTCCACCGCTTCCCAAGTAAGCTGGCTGGTGGCTGGCTTAAAGAGAATAGCATTCTTCTCACAATTTCTTCACCCAGCTTTACCTCTGACAGAACTCAAAGCAAGTGACTTATCTGTGTCAGGACTAATGTTGAAAGAGCACTAGATCTGCAGTCAAAAAACCTAATTTTTTAAAAGTTTTTTCAAAATTCTTATACATTTAGGGGGTACAAGTGCATATTTTCTGGTGTGCACATATTGCATAGCAACAAACTCTAGGCTTGTAGTGTGCCCATTACCCGAATGGTGAACACTGTAACCAACAAGCAATACTTCAACGTTCAGCCTCCCACCTTTGGTAGTCTCCAATGTCTATTATTCCACTCTCTCTCTTTTTTTTTTTTTTTTTTGAGACAGAGTCTTGCTCTGTCACACAGACTGGAGTGCAGTGGCGCAATCTTGGCTTACTGTGACCTCTGCCTCCGGGGTTCAAACAATTCTCCTGCCTCAGCCTCCCAAGTAGCTAGGATTACAGGCATGCACCGCCACACCTGGCCATTTTTTGTATTTTCAGTAGAGATAGGTTTTCAGCATGTTGGCAAGGCTGGTCTCAAACTCCTGACCTCAAGTGATCCACCTGCCTCAGCCTCCCAAAGTGCTGAGATTAAAGGCGTGAGCCACTGCGCCCAGCCTATTATTCCACTCTCTATGTCCATGTGTATCCATTGTTTAGCTTCCACTTGTAAGTGGGAACATGTAGTATTTTACTTTCTGTTTCTGAGTTATTTCACTTAGGATAATAGCCTCCAGTTCCATCCATGATGCTGCAAGATGTGTTAAGAAGCCTGTTTTCTAGTCTAGACTGCCCCAAACCAGATGGATGCCCTTGGCAATTTATTTCACCTCTCTGGGTGCCAATCTCCTCCACTGTGAAATGAGACACTGTAGAAGATCAGTAAAGTTCCTTGTTCTCCCAGAACTTGCAGGCTACATATTCAGGTGGGAAGATGGGCTGAAATTTTGCTCTCTAGCTGCTAACTAAATCCTATTTTTAAATTCTGCTTCTCAGACTCTTGAAAAGTTGGCCTGAGAACATAAGACACCACCAAACAATCTGGAAGAACCAGTGCTATTACAACGAAGCAATGAGAGAGTCAAGATTCCTTAAATGTAGGTCTGGAATTCAATGTCAATTGATAGCATCCTTTTCATGCCAGTGCTGCCAAATGTACCAGGAAAGTTCTTTAAAAGCAGACTGAAGTTATAAGAGTCCACACTATTATTTTCTTCTTAAAACTAGGTAAAATCCCTTCCAATTAGTTTAAAAGTAGTATTTTGAAAATGTTACCAAAATAATACATGTTTCTCACTTTTTCTCCTTCCTCTCCTTTTTCTACTAACGACTGAAGACATTTTGGGAAAATCTAACCTTTCCCCATTAACTGACTTGTCTGTGTGAAGAAACCAGACTGCAGATTTGCTGTTGGCCTTGTGTAATTTCTGAGCCAGGGCATGGTTTCCAAGGTAACAAGTTAAAAAAAAAGAAGGCACAAATAGGTCTAGCACATTTAATATGTAAATGAACTAGGTCACTTAGTAGTATTTCACTAATAGGCAAGATGATAGATTAAACCCTTCTATTCTTTTTCTTCCATTTACCCTAGGAGGAATTTATTTGGGGCTTTTACAGCAGACATAATGATTTTCTTTTGGCAATGCAGTTTCCAAAATACAAAACTCCAAAGAGAGTTTGTTACAGTTAATCAAGCGAAAAGCAGCTTCTGTTGAGGAATCTAAATGGAGAAAGGAGAGGGGGTCCTGAAGCACTGAATCTAATTCTAGACACTTGTTTTTGCAGTTCTCTTACAGATAACACACAATAGCGCAGCACATGCACCCTTGCCAACTCTTCACACAGTGAGAGTTAGAATTCCCATTCTCATATTCCCACCAAGCCAGCGGCATGCACAAGAAACTCACAGTTCTCAAGCTGGAGGAGTGACTTTGGCTTCCAAAGGGAAAAGGGGAGCCAAAGTGGTCGTGCCCTGTCCTGCCCCTTGGACAAAGGCAGGGAATTGAATGCACTGGCAGTTAGGAGGCAGGGTGGGTCAAAAGCTAAGGGCGAGGGCTGAGGGAGAGTAGCTTTTCCTTGGATGGACATCCTTCGATGGCCAGCATGCAGCGCAGTCATCACACATGCCAAGGGCTGCTTCCCAGCCTGCCTTCAGGAAAAGTGGAGGGCGCCAAAGAAGGGCATTCATAACAATGCAGTAACAAAAGCAGATAGATGCTCTGGGGGACATGGGCAGAGAAGAAGCAACAGCACTGTGTGTGCCAGTGATCCAATTAGAAAGCCCAGCTTCCACACGCAGGCTGAAGCTTCCACAGCTCAAACCCCGTGGTATCCAGACACCATGATTTCTAGAGTTCTTAGTTGCAGACAAAGCCCCACTGTGTTTTCCCAGGTGACCATGCTGCCAATTTGTCTCATACCTTCCAAAGAAGCCTAATTATTAGCTTCTTCCTCGGCCGTCTGGCTTTTTCTCAGCTCCATGAAGACTGAACATATATTTCCTCCTCTGAAGAAGGTAGGCAGGGTTGGGGAAGACAAGCAAGTCTGGAACAGAAACTCCGCCCATCCATACCCCAGTGAAGCAGGGCACATCGCCATCTCCATAAACACCAAGGTGCTGGCCGGGCGCAGTGGCTCATGCCTGTAATCCCAACACTTTAGGAGGCTGAGGCGGGCAGATCACGAGGTCAGGAGATTGAGACCATCCTGACCAATATGGTGAAACCCTGTCTCTACTAAAATACAAAAAAATTAGCCGGGCATGGTGGTGCGTGCCTGTAGTCCCAGCTTCTCGGGAGGCTGGGGCAGGGGAATCACTTGAACTGAGGAGGCGAAGGTAGCAATGAGCCAAGATCATGCCACTGCACTCCAGCCTGGTGACAGAACAAGACTCCGTCTCAAAAAAAAAAAAAAAAAAAAAAAAACAACAACAAAAAAAACAAGGTGCTTGGATCTGGGGCCCCAAAACCTATCTAAGTTTTCAAATAACAGTTGGTCTCTTCGGCATTTCCCTGAAGGTGTTCACTCCACTTCTTGCCCTGTCCTTTCACTTTGAGCTCCTAAATGAAACCCATCGTCGGCCATCCTCCCGCCCTGCACAGTCTATTCTGCAAACTAGATATTCTGTGTCACACTTTTCAGAGTCCTTTCATTTTCCTGTTTTGTAAAAGTGGTTGTGTCTCGGAAAGTTAAAACGAATTAACTTCATCATGGCCTGCAGGATGAAAGAGATAAAATGAAAAAGGATTAGGCTTTCAAGACATCACTGAGAAGCCTTTTAAATGAGCCAAGTGTGCCGATGTCACATGAATGGGGTGGCCAGTAACAGAGACCGCAGAAGGTCACAGAAATCTGTTTCCACCGTATGTCTCGCTAAGTAAAGAAAGGACAGTGTTGGGTGTTAACTTCGGTTCAAAAAAAAAAAAAGTTAACAACATCCCTTTTCTGTTCCCAAGTCTATTACTTCTAAAAAAGAAATTTTAACATTATCACTATTTTTTAAAGAATGTCTTTTCTCATCTTTTGCTTTGAATATATTTAATATAATTTATTCTCTCTTCCCATAGGTCGTTCATATTATTTCCACTCATTATTGTTGAAATCTTCCAGTTTTCTCATTATTCCCAATGCTTCAAAATAAAAGAGAAATTTAGTAAGATTAAATAATGGAAAAAGGAAGCCAAAGAATATCCAGTTACGATGTTCAAAGAGATAAGCTGGCCCTGAGGCATATTTATCTGTCCTAAAAGAACTTCACCAAAGAGAAATTTAAGCTCTACAATAACTTGTGTGTGGCCTAGAAGACTTCAAATGTTGTTTCTCTAATGTGAATGTTGAAATAATGCCATTGAGTTTACATTTAATAACATCTTACGTTTGCAGAGTGCTTTGTTTTTTAAGGTGTCTTCATTTATAACATATCATTTTATCCTTTTGATAAAATGATAGATTAACAACCCTAGAAAGCTGGCTAGAAATTAAGCTATGATTACTGCATTCTATATATGAGAAAACTGAGGCCCAGCACAGGTTAAGGGCCTGGAAAGGGACACACAGCAGAAATGTGACAGTGTTGGGACCAGACTCCACACTCCTGATCCCTAATCCAGGGCTCCTGCTTCAACACCTTCCTCTTTGATGCTCTCTACGTGTGAAGAAAGTTCACCCTAGATTAGTACATGCTGGAAACAAGTGGAAACAAGACCTAGGTTATCCTTAATGCCAGACAGTTGTATTCTGCCACACTGAATTCCAGGATAGCAAGCACTGGTCAGCAAATTGGTGCAAACATATATTTGCATTATAATATTTCTTATGGGTCAATTAATCTCCTGGAACTAAGAACCATCCTGGTCTGGAAGCATGACTGAGACCCAGATGTCAGTGCTTAACAGCTGCATTACTGGCCTGACTTAGAGAAGAGGCCGGAAATACTCCCAGCGTTGTTCACTTAAGGCCCGTGATGATGGCCCTAGCAGACAAAGGAAAGGGAAGGAGGGCAATTACCAGAGAACTTAATTCCCTATAAACACCAATTGGAGAGACTGATGAGGGCATGAGGGGCACCTTTCTTTCCTCCTTAGCAGGATTCTTTACATTAGCTGGATAATTGCTTCTTTTCTCCAACTGCCTAGACCCACAACCCAGAACTGGCACGCCAGCTACGCGCAGACTACCAGAATTAGGTTCAAAACAGAAACAGCAACAATGTAATTAAGCTTTTTACAAACATGATACCATGGCACAAAATTTTTCATTACCTTGTGTTAATGAAAACCATTTTCTCTGAGCAACGCGTAAAATGTTGGAGCAAAATAAACTGAATCGTCTATCTGGTGTTGCAGTGTCAGCGCAGGCCTAGCATGGGAATGTCTCTGTGGAAGGTGGTGGGGTTTTTCTCCCCTTTTTCTCTTTTAAGAATCTGCTGAGTTATTTCAATAGCACTTCTAGCTCTATTTACATAGTCACACTACCTCTCTCCTGTGCTGTAATTACAGGAAAGGTGCTACCAATGATCAGATTTACTTTCAGTATCCCATCCTACTGTACGAAATTCCAGTCACATCACTGCATATCACAAAGACATGCTGCAAAGGTACACAACACAGACCATGAAATGAAACGGCACCACCCCTACTTCAAAAGGCACCTTTAACAAAAACCATCTGCTAAAGATGGTCCCAAACTCTTATCATCTGATTCTCATATTCAATTTATAAAATGAATAGGGTGCTGCTAGGCATACAATTTATGTGAAATATGGACCTGAGCCAGGAAGCTGCCCAATAAAGGAAGGAAATGAACTCAGGTTTACCAAGTTCCTGTGATGTGCCAGGCACAACACCTATGACTCTCACTTATTTCATCTCATCTAATTTTCCAGAAAACTCTGTAAAGTGGATATTCCCATCTTACAGGTGAGGACACTAAGGCTCAAGAGATGAACTGGCCAGGCGTGGTTGCTCACTCCTGTAATCCCAGCACTTTGGGAGGCCGAGGTGGGCAGATCACGAGGTCAGGAGATTGAGACCATCCTGGCTAACACGCTGAAACCCCGTCTCTACTAAAAATACAAAAAATTAGCCGGATGTGGTGGCATGTGCCTGTAGTCCCAGCTACTCAGGAGGCTGAGGCAGGAGAATCACTTGAACCCGGGAGGCAGAGGTTGCAGTGATGCATCACTGCACTCCAGCCTGGGCGACAGAGCGAGACTCTGTCTCAAAAAAAAAAAAAAAAGAGAGAGAGAGATGAATTAACTTGTCCGAGGTCACAGTGCTGATCAGTGTCATGTTCTGAACACAGGTCAACTGAACTCCAAGACTAGTCTATTAACAGCTCACTAAGACCCCACAAGGGTGAAATGGCTCCTTTAGCCTAATTACCAGCATTAAGATAACCATCCATCCACACAGGAACCTGAGAAGGCAAGCAGGAACACCCACTTTGGGTACCTGTCATCAGTAAACCTCAAAGACCGGTGTGTACATCAAGTAGGAAACCGACTTCCCTATCTCTTGGTTCCCAGTCATAGCCCAATAGAAATGAGCAACTTTGCCCTGCCGTGCTTTTCCTTTTTTTTTTTTTTTGAGACAGTGTTTCTTTTCACTCCTGTCACCCAGGCTGCAGTGCAGTGGCGCGGTCTGTGCTCACTGCAACCTCCACCTCCCGGGCTCAAGCGATTCTCCCACCTCAGCCTCCCGAGTAGCTGGCACTACAGGTGCGTGCCACTATACCCAGCTAATTTTTGTTTTTGTAGAGATGGGGTTTCACCATGTTGCCCAGGCTGGTCTTGAACTGTCGAGCTCAAGCGATCCATCTGCCTCAGCCTCAATCTCCCAAAGTACTGGGATTACAGGCATGAGCCACCGTGCCTGGCCCCGGGCTCAAGCGATTCTCCCACCTCAGCCTCCCGAGTAGCTGGCACTACAGGTGCGTGCCACTATACCCAGCTAATTTTTGTTTTTGTAGAGATGGGGTTTCACCATGTTGCCCAGGCTGGTCTTGAACTGTCGAGCTCAAGCGATCCATCTGCCTCAGCCTCAATCTCCCAAAGTACTGGGATTACAGGCATGAGCCACCGTGCCTGGCCCCTCCTAAATTGTTTATGTGCCTTAGTTTCAGGTATTTGAGAGAGAGTCTCATTTTCTACGTTCAAAGGCAGGAATAACAGGAACTTCAGAGTTATTGAACATAAAAGACTTCAGGACAAGAGGAAAATGCACCAGAAAGTAATTCTGTTCTGTTGTTATTTATACTCCTTAAACAATAAAAGGACAAAGTTTGCCAAAGAGCAACAGGAAAATCCTGTTAAAACATACACTTCAAAAAATCTCCAAGAGCTTTCTGAAAATAACACACAATCCAGAGGCTATTTAGAAAGAAGCAAAATGGACAAATAATATAAAAGTGCAAAATAACCCCCAATTTCATATAGATTGTAATCTAAAAAGCCATTTTAATTTTTTTTATTTTTGTTTTTAGAGACAGGATCTCACAGTTTCACCCAAGCTGGAGTGCAGTGGCATAATCATAGCTCACTGTAGCCTCCAACTCCTGGGCTCAAGGGACCCTCCTGCGTCAGCCTCCTGAGTAGGTAAGACTACATGCACATGCCACCATGCCCAGCAAAAGTCATTTTTAAACTGGTCTTTTCAAACTTGGAAAGTCAAATCTATAGAAACAAGGTCATAATCAGCAGTAAAATTTACAAGAAGCACCACAAATGTCTTTACTTTTTAAAAGAAACTTTTTTTAAAAATTCAACTTTGAGGTATCATTTACATAAAATAAAATATATTCATTTTGCATTACCATTAAGTGTGTTTTGACAAATGCATCCAACCATGTAACCATCCCCACAATCAAAATACACAGCATTCCCACCACCCCAAAAAGTTCCCTTGTTAGTACCCCCATGTCAAACTCCAGAAAACTACTGATTTGCTTTCTGTACCTACAGACTAGTTTTGCCTGTTCCAGAACTTCATATAAATGAACATTGTATGTGGTCTTCTGAGTTTTATTCCTTTGACTGCACAATTTTTCTGGAATTCATGCATGCTGTTGTATGTATCTGTAAATTTGTTCCCTTTTGTGGCTGAGTAGTATTCCATTTTATGGATATACCACAATTTGTTTAACCATTCACTAGGTGATGGATTCTTGGGTTGTTTCCAGTTTTTGGCTACTGTGAATAATGTTGCTATGAACATTCACATACAAGTCTTTTTTGTGGACATGTTTTAACTTATCTTGGGTAACTATTAAATGGTTTTCCAAAATAATCACACTACAGATATATCTTGGAGATATGCAGGTTCCATTCTAGACCACAGTAATAAGGCAAATATTACAATAAAGTGAGTCACACAATCTTTTTCTCAGTACACATAAAAGTTATACTATACTGCATCTAGTAAGTGTGCAATGCCATCATGTCTAAAAAATGTACGTACCTTAATTTAAAAATACTTTATAGCCAAAAATGCTAAAAATCATTTAAGCCTTTAGCACATCGTAATCTTTTTGCTGGTGGCGGGCCTTGCCTCAATGTTGATGGCTGCTGACTGATGACGGTGGTGGTGCTGAAGGTTGGGGTGGCTGTGGCAATTTCTTAAAATAAGACAACAATGAAGTTTGCAGCATTGATTGACTCTTCCTTTCACAAAAGATTTCTCTGTAACATGTTATGCTGTCAGATGGCATTTTACTCACAGTAGAACGTCTTTTGAAACTGGAGTCAATCTTCTCAAACCCTGTTTTATCAACTAAGTTTATGGAATATTCTAAATCCTTTGCTGTCGTTTCAACAATGTTCACAGTATCTTCACCAGGAGTAGATTGCATCTCAAGAAACCACTTTCTTTGTTCCTCCATAAGATGCAACTCCTCATCCATTCAAGTTTTATCATGAGATTGTGGCAATCAGGCCCATCTTCAGGTTCCACTTCTAATTCTAGTTCTCTTGCTATTTGTATCACATCTGCTGTACCACATCCACTAAAGTCTTGGATCCCTCAAAGACATCCATGAGGGTTGGAATCAACTTCTCCCCAACACCAGTTAATATTTATATTTGTACCTCCTCCCATGGATCATGAAGGACCTTAATGGCATCTAGAATGATGACTCCTTTCCTGGTTTTCAATTTCCTTTGCCCGTATCAATCAGAGGAATCACTATATATTCTACGGCAGCATTAGAAAATGTATTTCTTAAATAATAAGACTTGAAAGTCAAATTCCTCCTTGATTCATGGACTACAGAATGGATGTTTTGTTAGCAAGCATGAAAGCAAATTAATCTCCTTGTACTATAAGAGCTCTTGGGTAACCAGGTACATTATCACACTGGAACAGTAATATTTTGGAAGGGATCTTTTTTATAAGCAATAAGTCTCAACAGTGGCCTTAAAATATTCAGTAAACCAGGCTATAAACAGATGTGCTGTCATCTGGGCTTTGTTGTTCCATTTATAGAGTCAGCATCATTCTTAAAGGCCCTAGGATTTTCAGAATGGCAAATGATCATTGGCTTCAACTTAAAGACACCAGCTGCATTAGCCCCTAACAAGGGAGTCAGCCTGTCATTTGAAGCCAGGCACTGACTTCTCCTCTCTAGCTATGAAAGTCTTGGATGGCATCTTCTTCCAATAGCAGGCTGTTTCACCTACATCAGAAATTTGTTGTTTAGTGTAGCCACCTTCATCAATTATCTTAGCTAGATCTTCTGGATAACTTGCTGAAGCTTCTACATGAGCACGTGCTGCTTCACCTTGCGCTTTTACGTTATGAAGATGGCTGCTTTCCTTAAACCTCATGAACGAACTTTGGCTAGACTCTGGCTTTTCTTCTGTAGTTTTTTTCTCCTCTCTCAACCTTCACAGAATTGAAGACAGTTAGAGCCTTGCTCTGGATTAGGCTCTTGCTTAAGGAGTGTTGTGGCTGGTTTGATCTTCTATTTAAAACTTTCTCCATATCAGCAATAAGACTGTTTTGCTTTCTTATCATTCATGGGTTCACTGGAATAGCACTTTCAATTTCCTTCAATAACTTTTCCTTTGTATTCACAACTTGGCTAAAGGTTTGGCACAAGTTTTTTGGTCTATCTCAGTTCTCACCATGCCTTCCTCACTAACCTTAATCACTTGTAGCTTTTGATTTAAAGTGAGAGACATGTGACTCTTCCTTTCACTTAAACACTGAGAAACCATTACTCATCAGCCTAATTTCAATATTGTTGTGTCTCAGGGAATACGGAGGCCTGAGGAGGAGAGACAAGAATGGCCAGCCGGTGGAGCAGTGAGAACACACACATTTATTAAGTTTGCCTTCTTACATGGGCGTGGTTCATGTCATACCAAAACAATTACAATAGTAACATCAAAGATCACTGATCACAGATCATCATAACAGATATAGTAACAATGAAAAAGTATGGAATGTCGTGAGAATTACCAAAATGTGACACAGAGACATGAAGTGAGCACATGCGATTGGAAAAATGGCACTGATACTCTTGCTCGATGAAGGGTTGCCACAAACCTTCCATTTGTTAGGAAGCAAAAACCCAAAAACCAAAAACATAATATATGTGAAGAGCAATAAAGTGAAGCACAATAAAACAAAGCATTCCTGTGATTAATGGTAAAGATTAAAGGTTGACCCACAAATGTCTTTTTAATCTGCAGCATGTCTGATACGATCACTATTGGTCTGATAAGGAGGAAGCCTGTGGTATAAGAAGGTTATTGAGAATTTCCTCTCCTTTTTTGGCAAAACCAGAAACACTTTACTCATTTCAAAATTTCTTTTTGACAAAGCCTCACTTACCTCTCCTCCACTCCCTCTTCTCCAGATGCCTAGGTACTCGCAGCCCTCATATCAACCCTACTCTAAATCCCTGAGGAAGCTACAGAACCTGGCCTACCCTCATTTGAAGTGTTCTGTTTCCAAAACTACATTTTTCTCCTTTCCCTCTCTTCTTCCCCTACAATCAACGCTTTTGCCCTGCGACAGAATTGCTCATGCAGAAGATTAGGAAAGCAAGCTGATTAAATAGACATTTATGCAAGGGATTGGTAACCCCTTTAAATGAAGATGCTCAAACACGGGTGCAAGAGATGGCTGTCTCCATAATTCTACAATGCTGCTCTTCTTCCAAACAGGCTCCTAACACGTATGACATACAGCAATGCAATAAAGTGAAGTGAAATAATACCAGGTATAATAGCAATGAAAAAGTATGGAATATGGCGAGAAGGTGGCTGTATGCTGTAAAGTGGGGAAAATTTTATTTTACCACTGTAGTGTGGGAAGTTTACTGTATTTACAGTCTAGACCTACCTAGCCAAATTCTCTGTCCCTCAATGTTATGCCTGCTTTTCACGGCTTCTTTCCTTCTTCTATACCTTTGAACTCAAAAATTCTCAAAAGTCTCAGGTTCTTTTCATTAGAACCCATAGTAACAGTGGTGGCAAGGAGATGTCATTTGTAGACTGCATATCGCCATCTGTACTACAGTAAGCTCTAATCACTTTACCTACTAGTTCCTTTAGACTTCCCCCTACCAGGCACTTTGCTTTACAGCTTTGTCAATCCTAGGAACAAATACAGACATCCTTTGCTGAGGAACATCCCCCTACCATATCACTGATATCACACATGTTCATGATGTTGCTAAAGGACATTTACCCTGGGCCTTTTATAAAAGATCAGATTTCTCAAGTATAAAAGCAATTTTGCTATCAAAACAAGTCTGTTGTCAATATATTTTGAGGCTAATACCATGATTAGTTGGCCAGCTCAAACTAGCGCATGGAAGAAAAACAAAATTAGTGCCTTGGATACACCAATGCCACTGTGGTGTTTGTCTTCTGCTATCTCAATTCATGGGAATAAAGTTACCCAGAGAGCTTACCTATCAGGCAGGAACTGGACAGAGCGGTTGTGGCCTATGCAACCATCTCAGAGTGTTAGTGGAACACACACATTCAAGTGGATCAGAACTGTCTCAAACAATATAAATTTAATGTGGTGGTTGATCTTGCTGTGGGTTACAGATGCTCATCTCCTTCACAATGGAAAATAAAATTGGTGCCCACTTCAGCTCCTCAGCATTTCTTATCTTACTCTCTGGCTACTTACTCTGAAGCCTGAAACTAGCTCCAGTCATCAGAGAACAGAAAAGCCACAAAACCCCTCTAATCACTTCAGAGTTATGCAGACTCTAAGACAGACTGATCCTAATGGGCACTTGAGAAACAATTACTTTCTTGAATTTCTGGAATTACTTTGGTCATTTTGAAGGACCGCTCTATTGGACTGCCATTTCCTTTTCCCTGTTTGATGCTTACTGAACCTTTGGAGTGTATGAAAACAGGCTGAACTAGCATGGAAAAAAAAAGAGAGTATCAGTCATTTCAATCACGCAGCACTGCACTGAGGTCTTGGCACTCTGTGATCTCGTAGTACTGCAGCACCCAGTAAACTCATTATCATCACTCCGAGAAATGAAGCCAAAACTCAGTTCATGTAACTTTCCCCATCACCAATCACCCAGGCTTCAAATATGTTCTATTCTTTACACCAAACCCCTAAAAAAGGGGTGGTTATTTTAGTCAATTCCCGGGCTTTGTGAAGACTTCTTTCCACAGAAATGAATGCTTTGTAATGCTAAGCAGATTCTTACACTGAAAACTGTTCTAACATCTCGTCATCAAAATGACAGAGCCACTGCATCCTTGACACGGTGCTGTTCTGGAACTGAATTGGTGAGATGAATCAGCAATGAACTGTATTATAAAACAGCTAACATGACATGATATGTATTAAAGGGAACAAGGCACGCAAAGACTATGAAGTAATGTCTTTACCATTATCTAGGCAGTAGTGGGATTTATACTTGAATACTATATTTAGTCTGAGGTTTCAATTTTTAAGATGTACTAACAAACTAGAATAAGCCCAGGGGGCTTACATTTAGAGAAATATCTGTTCCTAAGTGTGGAAGAAAATTTTACAACTACAACTACCTTCATACCCAAAAAGAGGGAGAGAGAAAAGAGAATATTTACTGAGCACATACTACAGTCTTAGTACTCCTTATGTGACTATTTAATCTCTAATACAACCCTAAAGAGCAGGTCTCATGCCATTTGTCAGATGCGAAAACCAAGGCTTGGAGATATTATGCAGCTTGCTCAGGGACACTCAGCTGAGATTCCTCAACCCTTTTCTCCCACTCAGACTTCACTCTTACAACATCCAACTGCTACCAGGCACTGTGACTCAGTAGATCCCAAACTGAATTCACTCGCTCTACATTTTAAATTATATAATAAATTAAATATAAAATAAATATTTCAGTATTTCCATGAAAGAAGTCAGTTTGTGAAGGTTTAAAAAACAATAATGGTAAGTTATTGCTTATGTGTTATCTCTTTTCTCTTTTTTGTTGTTGTTGAAACAAAGAACTATTTTCAGAAAGTCTGGTGACCTACTGACATCATCAAAAACCGCAAGGTTTGAAAGAGTCAAACATTTTAATATAAACTTGAAGCAGTAACTGGATTATCAGCATATCAGAAAAAATGTGCCAATTATCAACCAACAACTTGGCTAAGGTTCAATTGTGGGGGCACTAATCAGTTCACTGAGCATAATATCGCATCACCCTTCCAAAGTTGGTGCCAGAACTGTTTGGTGGACAAAGTAACCAACACACGACTGGTCAGCTGAGAAGAGCAGAAACATACCTCTGCCCTGCCCTACCTCCTAATTCAGCAGTCACTACTCACTGTGACCTCCTGCATGAATCACTTGAGTCTCTGACCCAAAGAATGTCCAAAAGATGACAAGCATACAATTTTTAAGAAAAATACTCCATAGTATACTGAAGTTCACTTATAAGACTAATTTAAAATATCCAGTTTATACAGCCTTTTAAATGGCTCAGCCGCAAACTGTCAATCCCTCGGAATACTTCATCCCTGTGAATAATCACAGGAGGAACTAATTTTTAATGGCTTCTCAACAGTCTAAAAATGGAGATATACATGTGGCTATTTAAAATTCACCCATTTATAGTTAATGTGTTCTTGATACTATATCTTAGCTGCCCATCCAGCATTGCTCAAAAAAATCACGAACCATTGTGAAATAAACACCTCCCTGTAGCTCCTCTCTGCTGTGTGGACTTCACAGAGTTGTCCCCACACAACCCTGCCTCTGGAATCCAGCTTGTCCTGGTTACCTGAGGTGGGGCTCATGTTGACACCACCATTTGTTTTCTCTGTCTATGGCATCTGTATGCACACGGCACATTTCTCCAAAAGGGACACTGAACACTTGTTTCTGCACAGCAGTAACAGCTGCTCTGGGCAATCAAGACCATCTAAAATTATGCACATCACAAGAGCCTACATTTTAAATCAGACCACCCTAAACAAACTCCAATCGAGTGAAAATCTACCTAGCCATTTTCATGTGATGCAGTCACAGAGCAAAAGAAGCTTGATTTTATTTCTGCAGATTACCTTTATCTTTGAAGCCATCTTTGCTACATAAGGCAACTCATCAAGTTCAATTGTTGTCTTACCCCATTCTGAAAGGTTTGCCCTTGGATCTGTACCTTTCAAAAGAAAACAGTACAAACACAAAACACTCATACCATAAAGACTTCCAAAGCATTCTTAGGTTCGCTTTATGAGCTACTCCAGGAAGGTTATGGAAACATCTTTCCACACTACATGCTATTTCTGGATAAAACTATAATGGATATACAGGTAGATAATTCTTAAACATAAACTATGTAAGTGTCTAAATATTTGACTTCCCCTCATCCTCCACCCTACATCAAACACCATTATTAAGAAAACATACTTTGAAGTATTTATGTATTAGGGTACTTGGTTATAGTTTTCCAAAACAACAAAAAAGCTATTATTAGCAATAGCTTAAGTGAGACAGCTTATGCAATTATTGAACATATATGAAAGGCAATAAGGAATTAAATGCAGAGGTTTTTAAAATTCCTGAATTTTTGTGACTCTTTTTGAAGAAAAGGAGCAGAAAAGAAAGCTCTGCAGTTTGGTAAAGAAACATCATTTGGTTCTATAAAGGCTTTACTGTGATTCTCACTCCAACTTTAAAAATATGTTTTCATCTTTAGGGGGCATTTATGAGTAGTCACAAAGTAAATTATGTGCAAGAAGGTGAAAGAAAGAGTACTTCCTAAAGAGGCGAGGTGCAGATGGATGGCTGCAAAGGGCCTCCTCAGCTCAACTCCCCATAGTGGGGTGGTGTGGCAGGGGGAGGTGGTGAGGCGGTGGGGGGAAGGGAACAGCCGGGGGACCTGCCATCCCAGCAGACATTCTGGTCAGCATCCTCCATTTCCATAGCAAAAAACCATCACTGCGCTTGTTAAGTTGTCATTTTCTGAAGGAAAGCACCTGTCACCCTCCTCATTTTCCCTGCTCTGGGCAGTTCCACAGAGTGTAATCTTGCACTGCAATTCCCAGCAGCTAATAACTGAGTTTTCAGAAAAACAGGGGAGAGAGTTCATCAAAGAACCACACATCCGGAGATGGGTATCCCACACAACTAGTTTTGTGGAAGTGGAAAGCAATCACAAGAGAGGCATTTCTGTATGTTTGGTGAAAGTGTTGAGGAATGCGCGACGTGTGATAAAGTCTTAGACATGAACCCCGGAAAGAGTGTCTTACCTAACGAAATAATTTGCTATCTTTAAGTAGAAATTCTAACATCCACTGTGTTTCTCTTTTTACTTTGGTTTCCAGGAAGCTCATTATAAATGTAATGCTCAAATAGCCTCAGTAGCCTAAGTTATTTGGCATGATTTCCCCCTTCCTCCATATAGTTTTTGTGATTTATTTGTATTTTATCAGTCCTATTGCCTACATATACATTTTGTTACAACCTTCCTTACATGCTTTTTGCCTGTATTTAGAGTACACAGTTGGGAAAAAAAAGAAACAATCTGTGATGCCTTAAATGAATTTTTTTTTTTTTTGAGATGGAGTCTCACTCTTGTCACCCAGGCTGGAGTGCAATGGCGCCATCTCAGCTCACTGCAACCTCCGCCTCCCAGGTTCAAGCGATTCTCCCGCCTCAGCCTCCTGAGTAGCTGGGATTACAAGTGCCCGCCACCATGCCCAGCTAATGTTTGTATTTTTAGTAGAGAGGGAGTTTCACCATATTGCCCAGGCTGGTCTCAAACTCCTGACCGCAAGTGATCCACCTGCCTCGGGCTCCCAAAGTGCTGGGATTACAGGCATGAGCCACTGCGCTGGGCCATGAAATTTATATATACTATACCTATTCATAAGATGGTATTTTTTCCTGAAGATTTCTCAAAAAATAAGTTTAATGTTAGAACCCTATTCGTTATAGCACAACACGCTAGACATAAGCTGCGGGAGTGTGAATGAACAAAGTATCTGTTTGAATTCACAGGATTCTAGACTACATCAGGCAGACATTCCCGTTCCCTATCACAGATAAAGATACTTATGATAGGAATTCTTCACTTCCTTTTTTTAGTCACTGGGATCCTTTAGGACTCTGATTTTTAAAAGCCATGGAACTTCTTCCCCAGAAAAGGATGTGTACCCTCACACAATGTTTGACATATACTTTCCAGGCATTCACAGACCCCTGGCCCCATCTGGGTTCCTTCTTGCTACAGAAATGGCAGGTAAAATAAGTCTCCACTGGAGTCAATCACATGGAGTCCCTTCTGAGCCCAGCACAGCAAGCTACATGTTCCTAACCCCCTTATCTCTCCGCAATCAGTCACCACGGAGAGGAACGGTCTTCTGTGACAATCCCAACCCTAGCAGGTGGCAGTGGAAGAACGAGGCCCAGGTCACCTGACCCCAATGAGGATGCTGATGATTTTCCTCCTCTCCACTGTTCAGAGGCAGCATGCTTCTCTCCAGGAAAAAGAAAAAAAAGAAAATCCACAACATGTTGCCACTGTTAGGGGGGAAACAGACTATGTAAACGCAGTGCTGTGTTTTTAACCACTAAAAACCTCACTGTGTCTTCTTCATCAGTCTCTCTCCTCGACAGTTCTCTCTGACTTGAAGTTGAGGACTTTTTCCACTAAGTCCACAACCTTATACTTGCCCTCAGAGAGATGTTCATTTCTTCTTTTCCCCACCACACCCTGTAAACTCTTTTCTGTTTGCTCCCACAGGAAAAAAAAAAAAAAAACTGTAGTTACTAACACATGGCACTTATTTCTGCTTACTGAGCAAGGTATCTCTTATCATAAAAACCAAACTTTACTTCTCACTCTCTTGCATAAGACTTACATTTAGAGGGTTTCAGGTAGCAAGTCAGGATTAGACTAAGAAATCACAGTGGTCTAGAGGGTAGTAACAGGAATGGATGCAAAAAAAAAAATGAAAAGAAAAAAAACCCAACAGCTACCACCACAAGACCAAGATTTTCAATCCCAACTGTAACATTTAAATTCAACTAAAAAACCTTAAAATATATATACATACTGCTGTCCAAGCTCCATGCCTGACTATTTAGGTCGGATTTGCTGGGGGTGAGCTCTGGGTGTTGGGAGTTTTTAAAGCTCCCGTGTTACTCTATTGTGCAGCCAGAGTGGGGCACACCCAACCCCGACCACTGGCTGGGAGAGAGGGCCAGGGCAGTGCTCGGAATGCTGGAGGTAAAACCAGATGGCATCACTGCTTGTCCCTTTTTGCTGGTCCTCCTGGGTAGACATGATCACCCAAGTCAGGTGTGTACAGGCAGCCCATTCTCTGAAAAACAGTGGCAACAGCCAGCAGCCCCTGTAACACAGGACACAAGAGTGGAGCAGTGAAGGAAGCTCCCCATGAGCACTGTCCTGAATACAGTCTCCAGCCTCTCGTGTCCAGGTGCAGGTCTACTCTGAGCAAGCTTTCCTTTGCAATGTATTGAAGGACAATGTCTCTGGGTGCTTAATTACTCTCATCAGCACCACCTCTCAGTTCAGGGGTAATGTCCCAAACTCCTCTTCCCTGGGTGGTCAAGGCATTATCTGTGCCTTACCTAGGGAGGCAAGAAGACCCCACACCCAGAAAGGCAGGTCTGGGAGAGACCAGGGGAGACAGGGCTGAGCCTGACGGACAGTGAGTTGAAGGATTCTGAGCAGAAGGGGAGGACAAAGGTAAGTCAGAGGCTGCCTGACTGATTTCTCTGGCTTCATAAGCAGAATGCCTTGCCTCTTTCAAGCAGGAGGGCTCCTCATTTAACACAAACAGGCTAATATAATTCACAGAGGCATTAGCCCAGCTGCTGTACAGCAAAGGCCCCGGGCCTAGACAGCCTTCTCTCCCTCTGAGCTCATCTTAGTCCATTCTGTGTCACTATGACAGAATACCACAGACTGGGTAATTTGTAAAGAAATAAACTCATTTCTCACAGTTATGAAGGCTAGGAAACACAATACCGAGGAGCTGGCATTTGCAAAGGGCCTTCTTGTTGCATCATCCCATAGTGGAAGGCAAAAGATGAGGGGCAGCAAGAGATCGAACTCAGCCTCAAGCCCTTTTATAATCAGCACTAATCCCCTCATGAGGGGGAGCCCTGATGACCTAAACACCTCCCATTAGGCTCCACCTCCCATCACGGTTACACTGGGGACTAAGTTTCCAATATATGCTCTTTGGGGGACACATTCAAACCATAGTAGAGCTCCATTCAGTTGCTACCAGTAGGAAAAATCTTTCTTTAACAACTTAATGACAGGTAAATCAACTCCAACTTCCCTCCTATTTGAGGTTCAAAATTATCTACATAAGTAGGTCCTTCATGATGAGCAGGGCTGGCCCTGGCCATCTTACAGGTACCTTCAATTACTAGACCACACAGCACCCAGGCAAAGAACTGGCGCTCAGCACGTATCTGTCGAGTGAATGAACTGGTTCCAAGAAGCATATTCAAGCGTATGTACAAAGAGCTGCCTATTCATTTAGGGCTACAGTAGGAATATAAAATGCTCTGTGGTGCCCCTTCATTATACATCTCTGTTAGCTAACAACTCACTTAGGGCTGCTCACCCACCCTAATACTGTTCAGGGAGGAACGAGGACTAATGTGGTAGTCAGTGCCCCGGCATCCTCCCCCCTACTCTTCTTAGTACTGAACTCCCCTAGCTCTAGTCAGGCATGTGATTCCCCCCGACCCCGCTCCCCCGGTATAGACTATATTTCCTAGGCTCCCTGGGAACTAGGTTTGTTCCTGTGACTATACCGTGATGTGATATGACTTGATGTAATGTGTCCAACTTTGAGGTCACCCTCTTAAAGACACAGCCACTTGCACCACTGGCTAAGACGTGGTGACAAATGGAGCCATCTGGAGAGCCAGGCATGGAGGAAGGCAGAGGAACTCCTCCAACTCTGACTTCTTAACTCTGGACTACGATCTGAGGACGCACTGTACTACTCAGGGATGTCCTTGTCACAGGAGAGATTAGTCCACACCCTAACATATTCCAGAAGGAATATGAGAACCTGTTTTCCAACCCTGAAACAAGCCTCTAATTTGTCTAGGGCAAGTGAGTTAGCCTCCCCCTTGCACAATTTCCTCCTTTATAAACTGGAGATGAAAGCACCCGGTCAATTTTATTAATACTAAGAATCAACTATTAAAGCACAAATGCATTGAAATGTGATGTGAAGCAGCCTCTGTGAATGAAACTATATCCAGGCAGCACACACTGGTGGGAAGTACTGCCCCAAAAGGAAATCTGCCATACCAGAATATTACTATTTTTGACAAGAAGCTGAAATGTGAGCTCAGCATAGCATTATTCTAAAATAATGAAAATATGCCAGATGCTTACCAACATGAACTGTACACACTGATTGCACAAATATGTCCATTAAAACTAATAACACACCAGGGGAGAAAACAAGCTGCCTCGTCTGTGAAGTGGACCAATCATAGTTTCAATTGTGCCTTACCAGGTAAGAACAGGGTCTTCCCAGGCAAGAATGTGTGACCCAGAAGTCACTGAGGTTTGTCCCAGGCAGGGCTATCACCAGCCCTTTTGGCACCTCTGAAGGAGTCAAGAAATGGGCCTGGTGATTTGCTTGCGTAAGAAACAGAAAAGAACACCCTCTTCCTCCAGACTGACCCAGCTCCATCCCCTGGCCTGGGCCGTGGAGGGTGGCGAGTGGGCTGCATTTCAGTGGATTCCACCCTCATTTGCCCTTCAGCCAGGAGCCCTTGTGTAGGGAACCACCACACAACTGCATGCAGGGCCTGGTCCCAAATTTACAATGCATATGGCATTATTATCAATAATGTAGTTAGAACTAATGTTTCCTAGGAATCCTAATTCTACACAGACACTGTCACCTGTCAGTAAATCTGCCAGAATTCCCTCGCTGGAAACTGAGGTATATTTTATTCCAAAGAATAACTAAGTGAATGCTCTTTCCCATCTCTCTTCCATCTGAAGAGATGAGAAGCAGGAGGAAGAGGAGGAGGAGGAGGATGGGGAGGTGAAGGGAGAAGAGGAGTGGGGAACAAGAGGAGCAGGAGGAAGAAGCAAGCAAGTTCCAAGCAATACAAAAGGGTTGTAGGTGAATGAAGGCTTACAGCCCAGTCCTGCAAGCAGCAGACAGGATGCAGGGAATGAAAAGGCTGGAAGACAACAGCCAAATATCAAAGGATTTACAAGAACAATGATGTATCCTTCAATTAAATTCTTTTGCTTAAACTAATCTTTCAGTTCTTGTCATGTTCTCAAATGAAATCCATTTACAACTCCCAACACAAAGCCATCAGACACCCTAGAATTTGCTTAGCAGACCTAACCAGTGACACTGCTGTAACTGGCAAGGACCCCTTTTCTTTTAAAGGGACATTTTGGCAAGTCATTTCATAACCAAGACACTAAGGAGCACAGAATAGAAACAGCAGGCCACCTGCCATCTCTGCCAGGAGCACCATCCTCTCCTGCTCCCCGCGGGGCTCCCCGCCTCTCCCCTATCTCTGGCCACAAGTCCCAATCATCTCAGCTCTTCAAACCCACCAAGCCCTCTCCACATCAGGCCTCCCTTACTCTGTCCCCTCAGCCTGAAATGCTCCTTCCTCCCTCCCCCCACAGGGCTAACCTCTCCATCCCTGAGTTTTCAGCTGCGGTCTCACTTCCTCAGAGCGGCCTTCCTGCCCATCAAAACTACATTCTTTCTGCCAGTCTCTTACCCCGTGTTTTATTTTTTCTCCATAGCACTTATCACAATTTACAATTATGGTTTTTTCCCCCTGCAGTGTTTATCATCTGGCTTCCTCACAGACGTACACACCAAGAAGTCAAGAATCATTTCTGTCCTCTTCACCATTTTAGATGGGTGCCCAGGCCCAGAACTGGAGATTAAGTCACAACACATCTGGGTTGAGGGCAAAACCTTTTTTTTTTTTTTTTAATTCCACGGGTGATTCAGATGCACAATGGCCTTTTGAGAGAAGTACTAACTTGACATTTTCCTAGCAAATTAATATACTGAAATACCAAGTAAATCACTCCATATGAAAGAAAAAATTTACAGTAATGCTACAATTTCTGATAAGCACAATCTCTTCATAAAGCAGCAGGCTTACAAATGTTGCCTATGCTTTCTCTTATGATATTTCCAGATATGTTTACTAGACCATAAGTTATTGTAATAAAACCTACCCAGGATATTATGGTTTCAACAAGCACACAGAAAAGGTATTTTGCAAATGAACAAGAATCCATATATACTAGGCTAGTTTAGTAGTTGCAACCATTTTACCCATAATCCTGTGCTCTCTAATTATGCAAATATGGCCTCTGCAAAACACCAAGGTCCAAAATCCCTTCCCTTATAACACAACAGGGTCCCAGACTGCTTACTTCAATGACTGTTAATATGCCAACCTTTCCCCATAAAATGTTCTAGTCCCTATTGTAAACATCAAAATATCTGCCATACAACCAAGAAAAAAAAAAGTGACTGATGTAATCCAGTCCTAAGCTATCTCTTGGTGGTGGTTACAGCATAAATTATTACAGGTTGATATTGAGGGTGGGGAATAGAGATGCTGGTTGATGGATTTTAAAATGCATGGTCGCTGTTACTACTAAATACCAGTTTTTCATTTCAAAGATTCCCCCCCAAAATGACTCACGCTGCATTTTGACATTGCTTTCCAATTTTATCCCTCCCTAAGCACAACCAATTATCACTTCCAGCCTTTATCTAGCTGGCTAAATGGTCCCTTGCATCACTTTATCCTCTCCTTATTTCTGGAACTCTTTTTCTCCTAGAGCCCTTCACTCTGAAATTTTTCCAAACAACCACCAACTGCCTAAACAATGATTTCATTTTCAAGAAAGTAGTTTAGCAGTGGCTTGGTATCTCAAAGCACAAATGAGTTTTACAGTCTTCAGAGTTTTCAAAAGTCATTTGGTGTTATTCATCTGTAGTTTATAAGTGTAGATGCAGAAAACTGAAATGAACTGCCTAAAACTTTGGAGTCTCATGTCTAAATCAAGAATTCTGCCTGGGGCCTTATTCTTTAGTCCCGTAAGTCAGACTCCCAGGCTCCCCCTCTTCAATTCCGTCATCAGCCTGTCACACCCACTGACCCAGCTCCATCCCCTTGCCTGCGCTGTGGTGGGTAGAGTGGGCTGCATTTCTGAGAGAAATGGAGCCAGGCTATTTTACATATGGGGGACAAAGGTTTCCACACCTTGTGAAACCCTAGGCCCAGCCAACTGGACCCAAAGTGAACATATGACCCAGAACAGCCGATGCAAACCCAGCTCAGCAGGGCCTTCCAAGAGGTCAAGAGGGGCTTGAGCCACTCTTGTTTTTTAAAGTTCCCAATAACATTAAAAATAAGAAAATGACAAAACATTTTAACGCCTATATTGAACAAATTAACATTTCTAACATCCAAACACTTATAACTAATTATGCTCTTCATAAGGCAGTTACAAGATTTATAAAACATATTAATTCATAGTGCACTACAGGCAGAATGTCTATTAATGAGAAACATATTTAAATCTGGATGACGAATGCCATCTTCTTTCAATCCTGCCAGTTTGTCTCTGTGACTAAACGTACAAGTTCATGTGGAGACAACATGAAGTAATAAATCTGAGGCCCTTCATGAATGTGAGGCCCAAGCTAAATGCCATCGCAGCCAACAGCTGCTGCCATCCTCCCTGATATATACACTATGCCCTATTGGCCAACAACATAGGGCAACATATTTAATTCAAGTGTCTACTTCAACAGAGATGATGCCAGCTAGCTAGGATCATCACAGTCACTGTAGCAGAAATTTCAAGGGGGAAAGAGTCACCAACCCCCCAGTGCTGCCTTGGATCTGGAACCACATGACAGCCCATACCTGTGTGGCCCAGCCATGAGCCACAATTCATATCCTCAGATATTCTCAAGATTCCCATCTGCCTTGCCACGTGTAACCTGCTATGAAAACCCCTGCTACAGAGTTTTTGTGCCTTGGGACCAAGAGAGCCTAATGCCACAACCTTCCTACAACTGGAGAGGCTGCCCCTGTTCAAAATTCACATAAGCCTGGAAACCTCAGGGACAATGACAATACAGTACTTTTCCCTCTCTCTTAGCAAATTGTTCCCACCTTTAAGGTTGTCATCGCCCCTTCTTTCCAATCATTTTGTTCTCAATCACTCAGCTTCTCTTCACTAAAAATGTCCCGTGTTTGACTATCATTATTTCTAGATTCTCAAATGCAGAGATTTCCGAACAATGCTTTTAGGGAAAAGAAAAAACCTGGCATTAAACACAGACGTTGATGGCCGGGCGCATGGTGGCTCATGCCTGTAATTCTAGCACTTTGGGAGGCCAAGGCGGGCAGATCACTTGAGGCCAGGAGTTCGAGACCAGCCTGGCCAACATGGCGAAACCCTGTCTCTACTAAAAATACCAAAATTAGCAGGGCGTGGTAATGTATGCCTGTAATCCCAGCTACTCAGGAGGCTGAGGCAGAATTGCTTTTTGTATACACACACACATATTGATTCTTAGACTCGTCGGAATTTCAGACATGTTTAGTTAATGCCTTAGAATAAACCAAAGAAGATAAGCGTGTCACACTTACAATGAGGGGCAACAGGTGGAATTAAAGGAGAAATGGCCAAATCTGGATGGATGGCAACAAAGTTCTACGAAATGTCAGGGCACGTGGCAACTACAGCAAGAGAAGAAGCAGAACAAGTGAAATCAAAAGGAAACAACGAAGATGCTAAGATTCAACTGCCAGTGCACACACCACCCCGGGGAGTGTTTCCAATTTCCCAGGGCTCTGCAGAAGAATCTTATCCAAGCACTAGGTGGTTCTACAAGGCCCTTCCTTCTGCTTGTCCTTTTCCCTCACTATGGTTTCTCAGTCCCCACGTTAGCTCAACCCACTTGGCCCTTGCTTCCCTTGCATTCCCCAGAATCCACATCACTCTTCAGAACCATACCTCTGCTTCCCTCTTGGAGATTAAAACCTCATAGAAAAGGAATTGTAGGGGCAGAGGTAAGAGGTGACCTCTTATGAAGAAAACTTCTGGGGCCTCAGCCCAGCCTCTGAGAAACAGCCCATGTTTACACAGACCATGCTGAAAAGGAAACCCATGGCTCCTGGGGTTTGTGCTATCTTGAAATAATGCTTAGAAACATGGGTGACGGCATTTCAGCATCGAACAGGTCAAGGGGAAGTTAAAGAGAGATCTTTACCTAGTGTCACTCTGACAAGAGCTGTTTAAAAACAAAACAAAACAAAATAAAACAGAACCAGCCCAAGAGGCGCTGGATGGCAAGATGAACAAAGCACAGCCTCCACTCTCAAGGGGAGCATAGCGCACAGCCTCAGACTCACCCTGAAACATTTTTGGGCCTCAATCTCCTCCTCTTAGTATGAAGAGCCTCTAGTGCCACTGTAATAATATGTTTCTATAATTCGACACCATGCTTTTCATACTTTGCCTCTCAAACAACAGTTGCAACCAGTATTGTTCCAACAACAAATGGGACAAGATCATTTACGAGAGAGGGAATTAATGGGTCCTTCTCTCCATAAAATAACGATACACTCCAATTTCCAAATTCTTGAATACTAGATATTGAGAAGCTCCACGTAAATTTTTTTTTTTTTTTTTTTTTTTTTTTTGAAACAGAGTCTTGCTCTGCAGCCTTGACCTACTGGGCTCAAGCTATCCTCCCACCTCGACCTCCCGAGTAGCTGGGACTACAAGTGTGCACCACCATGCCTGGCTAATTCTTTTTATTTTTTGTAGAGACTGGGTTTCACCATGTTGCCCAGTCTAGTCTTGAACTCCTGAGCTCAAACAATCACCTGCCTTGGCCTCCCAAAATACTGGGATTAGAGCTCACAGAAATCTTTAAGAAAGAATTTATGAACAAAAGAAAGGGTGTAGGTGTCACTTACACAGAAGTAATATTTGTGGGACTCACTATTCAAAAAAAGCAAATACCAAAATATACGTATACCTAAAAATTATTTAATCAGATTTGGACATCAGAGATCATCTCACATCTATGAGATCATCTCAGATCTATGGTATCATCTAGTCTGGCCTCTTCATTTTATACATAAAGAAAGCTAGGCACAGAGAGATTAAGTAATTCGCCCAAGGACACCCAGCTAGTGAGAGGCAGGACAAACAGCAGAACCTAGCCAAGAATGATTTAATTATTCCAAAAAGGTATCAGAGGATGTTAGCAAAGTCTGGGATAAGCTCCTAGTCTTTGGAGGCTAATGTCAAAGAGGACAGCCAAGCCCTCCCACAAAGCACTGCTTACTGCTCTACACAAGCCAGAACTCAGGCTGATCAGTGTAGGGGATGCATGTATCTTTGGCTCCCACATTCATGCATTTCCATCATGCCAAAGGTAGCACATGTCCTGCAAGGCACAGTAGCTGACACCCCTTCTAAAATAGGCCAACAGCTCCAAAGTGGTTATGGCCTTCTCAGATTGCAGGCCCAGTTTCCCACCTCACTGTTGTTATTGTACCACACACAATCACCTCACCAAATCATAGGAAGCCAAAGCTAGCGGTGCCAGCCCACCAGCTGAGTAGCAGCAGCTGCCCCAAAGACATCACCCTAGGACCTCACTTCCTGTTCTGGCACTTAAGCCTGTATCCATGCCAGTTCAAGGTCTGGCCCATCATTTTCAAAGCAAGAGCTGGACAGGCCCCAGATATCCAAGAAACCATCTGTTCTAGAATTCTCCCTCCTCCAACTTCACTTCACAACAGGCCATGGCATCTGCCACTGTCCTTGGTCTTCTGAACAGAAGGTGTGGAGCTCTTGTACACAACCTTGGAGAGAACCCAGGTCATTCTGACCCTGTCCGGAAAGGGAAGAACCACTGTTTTAAATCAAACATCCTGAAGCAAACAGGTCCATGCATTCTATCTGGCAGCTTTAACTCCCACAGATGTTAGAAAAATGTAGAAAAGTGCATTCAATTTTCTAAAGTCCTAGAATTCTGGACCATTTCCCGTTTTCAATTTATATTTATTCTTTAATAAATGCTTTTCAAAAAAAAAAAGTCACCAGTATAAAACAAAGACAAAGTAGGAATAATCACACTATTAATGTACTAATACCTCAGACCTAAGGCACTGTGAACTTACTTTCCAATTAAGAGCAAAACCAGAATAAAATCAAGCATTCTTTGAAAGCCATTCAAGTATTACTATATACAAATTCTAAGTAAACCCCAAGCAATTACATTGTATAATAGCAGTTGTAATAACTAATATTGATTGAGCTTCACTATGTGGCAAACTGCACTAGGCTCTTTACATGTACGATTCACTAAATTCTTCTAACACCTCTGTTATTACCTCCTCCTTTTTTAAGCAAAGGAGGCATATGGAGGATAAGTAACTTGCCTAGGGTCATATCAATAAAAGGGGCAGAGTCAAGGTTCAAACCTAGGTCCACGGGACTCTAAAGCCAGTGTTTTTCATATTATACCACACTGCCTTGGGGTCTTCAGTGTGTAGGAGCAAAAACTAAAACTGCATTTTAATTTAGTAAGCAGCAATCACCTTCCATTTTAAGAGGTTCTGTGTAACTGACTGCCCTAAAAATTTACAGGCAAAGACAGGGAAATTGGCACTCATCTAACAAGTCTATAGCATAGCTGTAAAGCAGCTGTGCAGAAGCCGGGGGGACAAGTGAATCGTGTGCTAGGCAAGGCTTTACGTGCCTCTGTCTCAGACTTGAAATTTTTTTTTTAAACTGGGGAGCCAAGGAGAAGGGAAAGATAATCTTTTTCTAAATTCTACAGAGAGTATTAAATAAACATGATCAGCCCCATAAAGCTCTGATAAAGTCAGTCATTAAAAATAAAAAACTGTATCTCCTACTACCTCTCATTCTTCACCCAACAAGTATAAAAATCCATGAGCACACACACAAACTCTATCAGTATTAGCCTACTTAAACCTTAAATTTTTAATTCTGCTTATCTCTTTTGGGAAATTCATTCAGGAAACATTTGGCTTTGCTTATACTTCTGTTGCTGTTATTTTATTGCAGGCGTCAATATGACTGTCTCTTGGGTGGCAGCTCTCAGACATCTCGTGCAGTATCAATATTCACAAGGCAGCCTCAGATTTACTGCTAAACTGAGATCATGAGCATGAAACAATAAACCTACAGGCCATTGGGCATATTTGCTGTTGATTATGCTTGGATCAGCTGCACAAGCTTGTGATGTTTATGATATAAGCAAATGGCTTTCCTTGCTCTACCTTTTCTAATTCTTCCCAGTCAACTTTTATTTCAAAGTCTTACAAACCATCTATGTGCCAGCTACTGTGCTAGCTGCTGGCAATACTGTAGTGAGCAAAATAAGCTTACTGCCTATTTAAAAAGGCAGAAGTCAATCAAATAATGATGCAAAGGAGTGAGTAATTAGAAAAGAGCACCGTGAAGGAACACAGATTGACGAGTGTCCATCTGTTCAGGCTGCTATAATAAAAACACTATAAACTGTGTAACTTATAAACAATAGAAATGTATTTCTCACAGTTCTGGAGGTGGGGAGGTCCAAAATCAAGGCTCCAGCAGATTCAGGGTCTGGCGAGGCTCATCTCTGCTTTTCAGATGGCGCGCTCTCACTGCGTCCTCACGTGTTGGAAGGGGCAAACAAGCTTCCCCAGCCTCAGTTATAAGGGCACTAATCCAATTTCACCCTTAGGATCTAATCACCTCCTAAAAGCCTCATATTATTGCATTGAGTACTAGGTTTCAACACATGAATTCTGGGAGATGCAAACATTCAGACGTAGCATGGAGAATTTGGGCAGTTTTTAAACATGGCTGCAAATTCTGAAACTCCTCCCACTGAGAGGTGAGGTCTATGTCCCCTCACTCATGAATATGGGCAGCCTTATGACAGCTTAACCAATAGAATATGTTGGAAATGACGCTATGTAACTTCAAAGCTAGGTCATAAGAGGCCATGCAGCTTCTTTAGCTCACTCTTGGAACCCTGAGCTACCCTGTAAGAAGTCCGACCACCCGGAGGCCACCCAGTCGTGAGGAAGTCTAAGCCACATGAAGAAACCACAGTAGAAGCCATGGTCAACAGTCCCCGCTGAGGCTGGTCTTGGAGTCATCCCAGTCCAGACAGCAGGCATACACACCTGAGGAAGCTCCCTTATGATTCTGGCCTCCAGCTGTTCACATTCTCCCATCATGGAGCAGAGAGAAGCCTTCTTCACTAGGCCGTCTCGATTCCTGACCTGCAGAGTCCACAAGCCTAAGAGTGGTTGCTGTTTAACACCACAGTGTTTAGAAGTGCTTTGTCACACAGCAGTCGACAATGAGAACAAAGGTGCTGCATATAACAGAGGCTGCCTTGTGCCGGGAAGTCATGCGAGCGCTCTCCATGAAAGCAGCATTAGGGCTGCGATCTGAAGGGTGAAAAGACCTCCATTAATGGAAAGAGAGGGAGAAGCAGGCTGTAGGCACAGGCCCTGCAATCAGAGGGAGTGTGGCTGGCACAGAAAAAACAGCACAGAGTGAGAGGAGAGTAAAAAGGCTGACAAGGTAGGCAGGGGTCAGACCACATTGGGTGCTTTGCTGGTCTGGTGCTTGACAGCACTTAGAAGTCCCTGGAGGGGTTGTCTATATACATTTTTTTAATTGAAAATTCACGTAACATAAAAGTCACTGTTATGGGTTGAACTGCATATCCCCAAAATTCACATATTGAAGTCATTACCAGCACCTCAAAATGTGACTTTATTTGGAAATAGAATCATTGCAGGTATACTTAATTAAGAGGTCGTTCAGGGTAGATCCTAATCCAGTATGACTGTGTCCTTATAAAAAGACGAAATTTGGACCACAGACACACACACAAGGAGACCACCGTGTGAAAATGAAGACAGAGGTCAGGTGACAGGTTTATACACCACGGAATGCCAAAGATGGCCAGCAAACCACTATAAGCTAGGGGAGAGCCACGGAGCTGATTCTCCCTACAACCATCAGTAGAAACCAACCCTGTGACACCTTCATCTCAGAGCTGCAGCCTCCAGAGCTGTGGGGCAATACACTTCTGTAGTTTATGCCACCCAGTTTCTAGAACTTCGTTACAGCAACTCTAGGGAACCAATATGTCACTTTTTTTTTTTTTTTTTTTTTTGAGACGGAGTCTCACTCTGTCGCCCACGCTGGAGTGCAGTGGCGCGATCTCTGCTTACTGCAAGCTCCGCCCCCCAGGTTCATGCCATCCTCCTGCCTCAGCCTCCCGAGTAGCTGGGACTACAGGCGACCGCCACCACGTCCGGCTAATTTTTTTGTATTTTTAGTAGAGACGGGGTTTCACCATGTTCACCAGGATGCTCTCGATCTCCTGATCTCGTGATCCGCCCGCCTCAGGCTCCCAAAGTGCTAGGATAACAGGCGTGAGCCACCGCGCCCGGCCAGATGTCACCATTTTAAAGTGCACAGTTCAGTGGCTTTTAGTAACTTCACAATATAGTGCAGCCAGCACCACTATCTGATTGTAGAACATTTTCATATCCCAAAAGGAGACCTCATTCCCACCCCCCGCAGCCCCTGGCAACCATTAATCTGCTTTCTGTCTCTATGATTTTGCCTATTCCGTATGTTTCATATAAATAGAATCATACAATATGTGGCCTTTTGTGTACAGCTTGTCACTTAGCATAATGTTTTCCACGTTCATCCATGTTGTAGCATGTATCATTACTTCATTCCTTTCTATACCATTGTATGGGTATACCACAATTTGTTTACCCATTCATCAGGGACAATTATCTGAGCTGTTTCTACTTTGGGGCTATTATGAGTAATGCTGCTATTGAACATTATGCACACTTTCTTTTTTTGAGACAGAGTCTCACTGTGTTGCCCAGGCTGGAATGCAGTGGCACGATCTTGGCTCACTGCAACCTCTGCCTCCCAGGTTCAAATGATTCTCGTGCCTCAGCCTCCCAAGTAGCTGGGATTACAGGTGCCCACTACTATGCCTGGCTAATTTCTGTATTTTTCGTAGAGACAAATTAGCCTGTTGCCCAGGCTGGTCTCGAATTCGTGGCCTCAAGTGATCCACCCGGCTCAGATCCCCAAAGTGCTGGGATTACAGGCATAAACCACTGCATCCAGCCTCATGCACACATTTTATTTGAACACCTGTTTTCAATTCTTTTGGAAATGTATACCTAGGGGTAAAACTGATGAGTCATATGGTAATTCTTTAACTTTTTTGGGGGTCCACCAAAACACTTTCCACAGTGGTTGCGCCATTTTCATTCCCATCAGCAATGTCTGAGGGTTCTCTGGAAGGCTTCAAGCAAATGAGATATAGAGTTGTGCTTAGAAAAAAAGTCACAGAAACCAGCATTCATGAGAGAACATGAGTTCAGTTTTGAACCGATGGGTCTGACATGACTTTTAAAACATTCAAGAGGACATGTCAGGTAGGACAGTCAGTCTGAGGCTTAAAAATGAGGTCAGTCAGCTCTGGAGTTAAACTCTGAGACTCAGCAGGTCATGGGCATGGAAGAGATTCCATGAGAGAAAGTGAAAAGTATAGAAAAGAGGGGCTTCTGAACTTTTAGGAGCTCTGAAAATGAGTGGTGGGACAGAAGAAAACGTGTCTGCAGGAAGGAGTGTGATAAGCAGAATTTAACAAAATTATAAAATTGGTGGACTAAGAGGAAGGAGACTGAGCAAAGACAAAAGAGACTCATCATTTTGTAATAAGAAACAGATTTGTAAACGGTCTAAATTGTGACATTTTAACAAAAAAGGATAAACACCATTTTACTTCTTTCTACATTTTTCCTTTTTAAAATTCCTTTCCTTTTTTAGGGGAGGGGAGGGTAGTGGTGGTGGAAAGGAAAGGTTTTAATTCCCTTAGTCTTATGTGTAAGAGGTTAAACTACTTGACCTGTTATCAGAACTGGTGAATAAATGCTTTTCAGACTGGACATCAAACCTATCTAACTTAAAACAGACCTCCCCCAAGGGAACTGCATGAAAAGAATCTGGTCATGTACTTAACAAGTTTCTATTGTTTCATCAAAGGGTCTGAAAGCTGGAGAAGACAGTTGGATACCACTTCAAAGTATCACTAAGAAATCAACAACGATTAAAGCAGGAGAATCATAATTCCTCCACACACCCTCCCTACTGACAAGAAGGTATTTAATGAGAGTCCAATCAAAAGATGAGAATCCTATGAATAAACCTGTAATAATATCCTCTGTCCCACTTCAAAATTATAGCTTAAATTATTTTGTTCCTCAAAAGCCATAGTTCCAGAGATTATAAAACTCTCTTTACATATCAATCACGAGTGTAGCTAATCCTTTCAAGTCTACAATGCAAATAATTAAATTTTAACTTTGTAATCATGAGAACAAAGGACTCTTGGGATTAAATAAACATTGCCTTTAGAAGAGTATAGGAAACAGTTTTAGCTCAGGCCGGTGGCCTTTTTGGGATACAACCCATCCCTTACTCCTTTGGTGGCTTTCAACATTAATACAAAATTGGGAAATTTAAAATTCACTGTAATTCATTACAGTGAGTTACTCTATTTGAAAACAACACATGCACACACACATACATACATACAATTCCATGTTTCCTCTGTATTCACATACTTTGAAAAGTTCAATTTTATCCATTTACAGAAGAGGTGTCCTCCCAGAGTAAGTTTGGATATTAGTTATTTAAGGTAAGCCTATGTCAGGTGGAAATATGATTGATGTTAGGACCCTATAAATACCTTCTTTTGCTTTATATGAAACTATGAAATTGGTTCTAATTATATTACCAAATTGAACCATATTGAAAAAAGTAATAAAATCATTGCATTAGTCACAATCAGCCACATTTGCTGGTATTCATGCCTGGTATTTGACATATATGTTATTCCAAAGCCTTACAAAAACCCAAATAGAAGTTATTACCATCTCTGTTTTACAGACAGAAGTTCAGGGGCAGAAGATCCAAATCTTACCTCTAGAAACACAGAATTGAAATACAAACCTTAAAAAAAAAAAAAAAAAACCACAACGCTAGGACTGCCTCTACCACACTATGCCTTCATGGAACTGTTATGAGAGCTTTTAGAACATTATTGCCAAGTACAGACTAAGTGCAGCATAATGATGAGGAGATAAAGTCAAGAATGAAAGTAATGGTTTCCCAGAGGAAAAAAAAAATACGTATTAACATAAGTAACATTTCATTACTAAGAGCTCCGTAAGAAGTTACTTGATTTAATCTAGGTTGGGTTTTTCTGTGTTTTTTGTTTGTTTGTTTTGTAGAGGAGTGTAAAATTTTAGATACGGAGTGATACTCTGTTGTAAAAGCAAGAGCAAAAATTTTACAAAACACTGCTTCCCCACAGTACATAAGAAAAAGTCTTCTCAATGTCCCTGTCCCTAGTTCAGAGAATCAGTATGACGATAGTACTTGGAGAACTATAAGAGCAGTAACTTACATTAATTAGTAGTTAATGGGGTAGAGCCACAAACATTAACTTATTCATTAATTCTCAACATACTTCCCTGAAGCAAGTCTGAGCTTCTCTTTGATAGAGGGAAAGAAAGTCAATGTTACATAAGTGATGGCAGCCTACTTCCAGGAAGTGATCATAAATACACAAGACTAACGCCACACTTAAGACTTTAGATTCCTCCTATACAGAGAGACATTAATGAACGTATTTTTAGACACAACCAATCCCAAAAAAACAATCATTGAAAATTTTCAGGATTCCAAAAGGCAAAATATGATTTGAAAGCACTGAAACATAATAATGATAATAACAACAACAATAATAGGAAAGGGAGGAGGAGAAAAAGCTAATAATTGTTGAGTGCTTATAATACACCAGACAACTTTGTAAGAGCCCTATGGGCAGTAGTTATTTATGCCTAGTGTTCCATTATTGGAACGCTAAGCATGTGGGAGTTATTTATATCCTTCTGCTCAAGGTGGTTGCCAAGGTCTGATTGCAAAAATTCAAAAAATTGCAACCTCAGACATAAATGGGTTAACTCTCAATCCTTACAATGAGCTTGTGAAGCAGGTATTATTTCCCACTTATAAGGAAATGAAGGTGATGTGAGTTGCCCAGTCACACTGATAGTTCCGAGCAGAATTTGGAGCCACTTTGGTTCCAAAGCCCATGAAACTGACCAAGATTTTACCCAGTTAATCAAGGTAAGACTTATTTTCATGTTCAACTCAAGATTACCCATGCAAGATTGACGTTACTTCACCAAAGAGAAAAAACAAAAGTCTGTTAATGTTTTGCCCTTTACATATTTCCAGGGCCAGAGGGCCAAACCCCTTCCTTCCTGTGAACCTCTGGTGCAATGAAATGTCAAGCCAGATCTGGTCCACTCTAAAATACGACTCACTTGCTATTACCATCTTTAAATGGCTTCATCCGACCTACTCCCTGAAACCAATTTCCTCTTGAGTACATTTAATTGCTTCTTTATGAATGAACCCTATTAGTAGCATTTATTCATTCCTTCTGAAAACCACGTTTAAAAGCAAGAAAATAGTATGTCAGAGTAGTATGTTTATTTCATCAAATACACATCTTCTCTCGGAAAAAAAAAATCACTTTGCTTATTAGATCTTTCTGTGCCAGGTAAGTTTTAAGAGACAATTTATACTACCACATATTTTTAAGTTGAGTATTATGTTTATAAGAAATAAAGCAATGAGTGGAAACACTTCATAACTAAGTATCTCTAAAGGATTTTCCATAAACCAATTATTCACTCATTCCTCACTTGTTACTATATTTATCAACATCAACATGTTGTTCAAGGACCATCCACATGAGAATCACCTGGGGCTGGCTGTTGACAACACAGGTGAGATCTAATGAATGCTGGTTTCCCAGTGAAGAAATCTGCATCACTCACGAACAGCCCAGGTACATCTTATGTATTCTAAAGGTTGAAGACCACTGAGTCCCCTTTATGTGCTAATAGGACAAACAGATACGCAAAGGGCTTATCATAACCTTCCCATAATTGATCTTAAATTGATCTCTCTGCTTCTACCCTTGACCCCATCCCTACATACCTGCTTATTCTGTAAACAACAAAAGGATTTTTAAGGCATAAGTCAGATCATGTAACTTCTCTGCTCAAAATTCCCCAAGAGTTTCTCATCTCCCTCAATGGCAACAAGCCTAGAATAATCTCCCTGCTCTGCCTTTCTGACTCATTTCCTACCACTCTCCTCTCCCCTCCTGCTTGGCTCCAGCCACCAGACTGCCTCCTCCTCACCCCTGGCCCACCTGGTGCAGCAGAACCTTCACCCCTACAGGCTCCCTCTGCCGGGACCGCTTTCCTGCAGCTAGCCCCACAGCCTGTTCCTTCCCTTCCTTGGGGTTCCTGCTCCACAATCACTAGTGTGGGAGGCCTTCCCTGGCCACTTTATCAAGAACCTGCCCATCCCTTTTCCTGCCTGATTCGATCCTCTTTAGCGTTTATCACTATCTAATGATCTAATGTACTTGCTGTTTTACTTATTTTTTCTTGTTGGTTATCTGTTACCCTCCACTAAAATGTAAGCTTCATGAGAGCAGGTTTTTTTTTTTTTTTTTTTTTGGTCTGCTTTGTTCTTAAATGTATCCCATTTGGCACGTAATAGACATCAAAAAATATTTACTGGCTAAAAGGATGAATGAATATCATCAATGCTCCAAAAAAGGGTACTTGATTAATGAAGCGTTGTAAGAGAGAGCAACCAGCTTGGGGTAGGGGGCAGAGCGCCTAGCTCTCCTCGTGGCAGGTAACACTAGTGGGGTTTTCAAGGAAGGACAGAAAACATCTCCTAAGAAAAGGAAGGACATTCTACACATCAGCTGGCCTGTAATTAAAAATGTCAGTGTCATGAAAGATGAAGGAAGAATGAAGAATGCTTCTAGAATGAAGGAGACTGGAAAGATATGACAGCTGGGTATGAGTGATCCTGAACCGGATCCTTTTGCTATAAAGGACGTTACTGGGATAACTGGAGAAATCTGAAGGGATTTTATCAGTGAAGGTTTATAGGAGTTCTTATTTTAGTATTTTTGCCATTTTCCTGTAAGTGTGAAGTTGTTTCAAAAGGAAAAAAAAAAAACACAAAAGGAACCAGAATAACACGAGTAAATGCAATGCATCAAATGATCTGTGAATAAAATGCCCACTGAATAAAACAGGGAAAAACAACAACTATTTCTTCCAAATGTTCCTATTTCCCTTACTCCCCCATTCCTCCATGAAAAACTTTGGGCCTGTATCATCTTGGCTTAGAGTCAGCCAAATATGGTCATTCTTCTTTAAGTATAAATGCAAATAAACCCCCTGGATTTCAGTGGGAACACAGCATGCAGCAGAACATTTGTCTGTATAAACTCTGTAGTAAATGACATCTCTCTTCTCCCTACAGAGTAGAAGCTTGATCTCCATGAATTGCTATAACTCAAAACATACTTTTTACACAAAAATAATGATGGGGTTGAAAATAGAAAAAGTAAGTCTTTGGACTGGACTGCTGTTGTGAGCCAAAGAGAATGATTAAATATAAAACAAGAGGGAAAAAAGCAACAGCACTAGGTTATAAAAGAACAGATTGACATAGATTTTTTGAAACTGGAAGTTACAGGCAACATGCCTAGAATTTAGATAACAGTATTAAGGACTGAACACTCATCCAAACATCTACAGCTCCCCTGACAGGTCAAATTCCATTACAACAAACACCAGTGCAATAATAATCTGAGTAATCCAAAGCATTCCTGGTTAACGACCTCCTTAACTCAAGCAGTATGCAATATCTAACACTATTCCCCATTTTAAACACAAAAGTACAAACGTAAATACAGCAAGTGATTGTTCACTGTACAAAAGGACTCATCAGAAGTCTCCATAATAAGGTATAAGGGTTTTTTCCAACATCTAGACTAGTGTTTGTGGGGCCATTTTTTAATAAACAGAAAAAAAAATTAACTTACATGCAACTTTTGAAGGACATGTCTAGATACAGTGGACCCAAAATGTTAACAGCAACTGAAAGCAAGCACAAGTTTAACATGACAACAGGAGCGTCTATAGATTGACTCATGTACCTCCCAAGTCCCCTACTTTCCTCTGTAATGTGGGGTACACCACACTGCCTGGTATTGGTTTAATTTGAATTTTCTTCCAAATTATTTAAGTTGACAAATTCTCATTTTTTATATATGAAGTTCCAGCCTCTCCTGGAAAATTGTTAGATCTGGCAACACAGGTACAGATTCCTGGGTCAACCAACAGCTAATGGAAACCAGCTCCCTGATAGGCATGGCAGAAGCATTGCTGACCCCTTTACCACACTCCCCATCACTCCCTATTGCATTCCCAGCACGCTTAATGGCTTATTTTCTGCCTGGTCCTTCTAAGCATAGGAATCTGCAACACCAGCTTTTAAAACAACTAAAACAAACAAACAAAAATTACTACTCAACTTGCTGATATACCAAAACTGAGCTGTATCATACATTGTCCTATGATACATTGTACATTGCAGAGAGAAGGCATGCTAAGTTAATATTATGGATAAGTTACTTTAAGATTTCTCTAAATGACATTCTCACAAGCATCCCTGGCAAAAGGCAACATTTATAATCTTTAACTGAAAACACTTTGCTTTGGAAATGGGAATGCTTTGAATGTACCTTAGCTTATCAAAGCATAAATTTACTTGTTTTTAAATGAGTTCAAAACTAGCCATCATAGTTATTTATGTATATATTACTGCAATTAAATAAAAAGAAAAAAACACTTATAAACACACACATATTATCCTGAAACAGAAACAATAAGCATAATTACTCTAAAGTAGCAAAGAATGGATATAATTTGTCTATGAATTATTTCACAGTCTTTGAGTTGTACTGTGTATTACACATAACCAGAATATCTTCAGTCTCAAAAAGACTATTTCTGAGCACACAACCAAGATTGCAGGCAAGTCACACAACCCCTCTGTGCCTCGATCTCCTCATCAGAATAATGTGAAAAATAATAGTGCAGACATCTTAAAGGGTTACTGGGAGGATTAAATGAGCTGATACATACAAACAGCACTTATAACACTGCCTACCACTATTGCCCAACCTTGTATTAATCGACACACTAGCCTAAAATGCTGATAAACTAAGTTCTCCTAATGCAAACATTCTCATCTCTGCTCTGGTTTGCAGAATGAAGCACTGTCTCCTGGTCTTTTATCCAAAGCACACTCCAGTATTATTAATTTAATTGCTGCTAAATCTCAAAAGTCATTAATAAAATGTAGCGATTTCTCAAACGGTTTATGGTCAGCCACTCTAAGAGGTACTTAATAGAAAAGAATTAGCTCAAAGCTGGTATCCAGATGATTTATCAAAACAACTATCAGGTTTAAAGAAAATCCCCAGGGCAGTAAAAACCCAGCATTCAAAAAACACCAATGAAGAAAAAGACTGTTGCTATTCACAAAGGTACAGACTGTTAGTGAATGAATAAATGGAAGAATAAATGAATGAAGATCAAATGGGTTATTTGCTGCTGACCACAAACTTATGCTTCCCTTTCAAAAAAAGTGTTTTTAATCAGATCCTCTGCTTATATTTGTGTCATTGTTAAACTGTCTTGTCATACTTACATAACCAGGTAATAATAATCTATGAAAATACTCGACTAACCAACCCAAACGCTTTCCCTAAATCTTGACATATGCACTGACTGCATTTGGTGTGGTCAGAGATGGGCCCTGTCCTGAATTCACGCTCGAGTTGGGGAACAAAACTAACCAACAGGGATTAAGTGGTAACCTCTGAGTATCTACTAAACAGCATCAGAGTTCCTGGAGGGTTATGCCCAGGGTAGGCTGCAAGGGTGCTCAAAGTGAACAAGAACAGGACAAAGGCAAAGCAGAGGAGGCACCAAAGGAAAAGCACTGCAGCTGTTCCAGCCACGAGGCCTGATGGAGAAAACAACATGGCACACGTTCTGCTCAGCAAATCCCTACCCGCCTATAATACACACAGCAGCACCACCTCCTCTAAAACATTCTCTCATTACCTGATCTTTAGGCTTATACACCACTTCTCGTTTATGTGTGTATTTATTTATATGTTTTTCCTCCATTGGACTGAGAGCTCTCAAAGCACAAGAATCACCTTAATCCATCTTGTATTGTCATCCGAGGCACGCGTATTCCCTAAACATCCCTGGATTGAATGAAGATGCCTTAGCAAAGGGAGGGATTCTCTCAACCCAGGAGACTGTGCACGTAACTAGAAAGGGAGGGGCCCACGGAATCCAACGCCAAGCTTCCTGTGCATTGGTGCTACCCAGGAGAAAGGAGTGCCCCTGTCCTCAAGAAACTTAAGTCCACTTAGATCACAAAAAGTTCTCTGAGAAAGTATGTGAAGGGCTCTATTTAGACAGTTATTTATTACTCTGAATTTGAAGCCCTCCTCCCCTTGAAGTAAGGCCTACTGGCTTAAGGGCCCTGCAGAGCTAAAGATGTGAGGATAACTTGCCACTGGTGCTTAGCACAAATAGCGAATGAGAGTTCACTGGGAAGTACAAACGAAGGGAATCAACTTACTCATAAATCTCAACACCCTTTCTTTTGCTCACTGGCTGAGAAACTGCCATCTGGAAGGCTCAGCAGATAGATGAAAGGCATTATCACAGTTCTACTGGAATATTTCTGGTTGGCAAAGAACACAAGATACCAGAACTTGAAAAAAATCATGTAATTCTGATGACCTCGTTTCACCTTTCTTTTCAGCCAATCCAAATTCAGCCTGTTGTAGATATTTAACAATTAGAGAAACCTTGCAATTACTTTGCTGAATCGCTCGACTGGCAAAACGTCCACAAGGCCTGTGCATCTCCTACATTCTAATGCTCTGGTAGCTCTGAGACCCACGGCAAGCAAGGTCCACAAGGCCTGTGCATCTCCTACATTCTAATGCTCTGGTAGCTCTGAGACCCACGGCAAGCAAGGAGAGCACCCCTTACAGACAACATTCACACTGAGAAGTGGCAAGAAAATGAGAAAGACAATTCCAGGTCCCTGAGTCCACCACCAGACTCTCATCAAGTTCACCCCAATATCTGGGAAGCATGTAGCCTTCACTGCACATGTTCCATCCCTGACTCCGGGTGGGTGCACCTGTACCTGTGAAACAAACACACCCACACACAGGCAAACATAGCACTCGATCTTTTTTCTTTTTTTGGCATTTGCTTTGTCTTCCGGCATCCCTCCAGACTGCCTGGGCCTCCACGAGTCTTAGATGCCTGACCCTGCAGGGCCAACATGAAGGGAGCCACCACTTCAAGGTCCCATCCAACTGCTGCTAGGAAGCCAGGCCTGAGAGGGGCTCTTTACTGTTGTTCTGTTTTAAGACCTCAGGCTATAGGATCTGATAAAAATTATCTTCAGACTAGTGGTGTCATAAAAACCCCTTTTCCCCTGAAGGGACCCAGCAATTTGAAAGTGCCTTGCAAAGCATGTTCTCCTGGATTCTTCAGAGCCTTTCCTGAGGCAGACGAGCATCTGCTCCAAGTCAGACAGGAGGAAACTTTGTCTCTGGGGACTCGGCCATAATAGGCCTTAGAAACCAAGATCTTAGGCCACTTTTTAGTTTTTCACTGTTAGTAGTTCAACAAGATTCCCCTGGCACCGTGCACACTACCTTCTTTGAGTCTTTAGATCAGTAGAGAAATGGATGCACAGATCATCTGTGTGCCTCTCACTGAGCCCCCGCTAAACACACGACTAAAACCAGCTCTCCCCTAGAATGCATTTTGTTTGTTTGGCCAAACACAATGCAATAGTGTCCTTGACCCCTTCCAGTTGAAAATCTGTCTGCCTCTGACTGGCAGAAGTACCTACCCTCTGCCACCCTGTGTTCATTTTCCATTTCTGTAACAGTCTTGGTGCCTCCCACTATCATATTCCAAAATCCCAGGTGCACAGAGAGTGTTCTTACCTCTTAAAATGTTAAAAACAGGCACATCTGTATATGCTGCCAGAATTTCAAGAAGATAAATTATCTTCAGCCAGAATCAAAATTCAGCCACAGCTCCCCTCTGACCCCCCGACCCTGGAACCAGGCTCTCCCACTCTGGGAGCCTGACAATAAAACCTTTTACCTGAATGACTACATATCACTGGGCTTTAGAAGGGATCATCATATATGCTGTCATTCAAAATGAGAGTAACTTTGAAAGTGAAAGAGGACACTATTAATAAATTACATGGGGACTTCAGGGGTATACCAGCACTGTCACGGAAAGCCAGGACCTATGGAGCACTTTGAAAACCCTGCCCTGAGTGTGGGTGCTACCATCAATGCTGCCTTAAAAGGACAGCCACTCCCCTCTGGAAGTTGACTGCCTAGCGCAAGATATAGACAATCAAATAATCACCCAAATATGCAATAATGACCTCACCTAATTATGACGTATGCTCTGAAGGAAAAGTCCTGGGTGGTATGACAGAATATTCCAAGGGTTAACTTGACTGGGGATGGGGAGGAGGACTGGAGTGGAAGAGAAGGAAGAGGAGAAGGGAATAAGGCTGCAGGTGGGCCCTAAAGGAGAAAGCACAGACCGGGAGGATTTGATGCTGCACCAAAAGCAGCAGAAGCTGTGGAGGTCACTCATAGCATGAGGTGTCGTGATCAGACAGACATGAAGGACCACTGAGGTCCAAGGCAAAGCATGAACTGTAGGCAGGAACGCGGAAGGCAGACAGCAGGAAGCCAGGGCAGTTGGGAGGATGGAGGCTCAGACCAGGGCACTGGTTGGACTCATGAGGGCAAAGGGAGAGCTGAAAAGGTAATACCCAAAGGTGATAGGTGAGAGGGTTACCAAGATTCTGGCTTAGCCAGAAAATAAAAGGGCCGGTACATAAAACAGCAAAGCCAGTTCCTTATATAACCCTAAAATGCCTTAGGGTGGCCTTGTAATCTCCTTAGTACAGCATGAAAAATCCCTTGCAAGGTAATGTTAAAATGAAATGCAAACGCTAAAACTATGCTACAACAGTTTTCCCTCACCCACAAATCAATGAACCTTTCAACAGTTTAAACAAGACAGACTCACCTAAACAACTCAATAATTCTCAGTGTTTGCAGCGACCTGTTCAGTTATGTCACCCAATAATAAAATTGCAGATGAAGTTATGAGTCCTGAGTGATACAGGAAGTTTGCCTTGAGTGTACAGAGATGGTATTCAAATCTCAACCCTCTTCAGGATTCGAAATCTCTAAAATCATATCTGATCCCTATTTATTTCATCACTTCGATGAACAATTTTATTTTCAAACAGAATTTAAAATGATCAGCACTCACCCTTTGAGAAAATCTGATAAATAAACACAGATGAATGGTTTAGGTTACAATGGCTGCACTACCCTGAACCACTGCCCCCAAAGACTGGATCGTCATGAAATATATCACAGACAGGAAAAGGAACTCTGCCCATCCTCTTTTGTACGTCATGCCAAGAATTCTCATGTACTTAAAAGTGATCAATCACGGCCGGGCACGATGGCTGACGCCTGTAATACCAGCAGTTTGGGAGGCCGAGATGGGAGGATCACCTGAGGTCGGGAGTTCAAGACCAGCTTGACCAACATGGAGAAACCTCGTCTCTACTAAAAATACAAAATTAGCCAGGCGTGGTGGCACACGCCTGTAATCCCAGCTACTCAGGAAGATGAGGCAGGAGAATCGCTTGAACCCGGGAGGCAGAGGTTGTGGTGAGTGGAGATGGCACCACTGCACTCCAGCCTGGGCAACAAGAGCGAAACTCTGTCTCAAAAAAAAAAAAAAAAAAAGAGGAAAGAAAAGAAAAAAAAAGTGATCAATCACAATAAAAATTACTAACAACTTCTATGTTTATATCATACTCTCCTTTTCACAAAGCACTGACCTTTTTCAGTGGCCTTGGCAGCACAAGCAGGCAAATACACATGGGAGTATCAAGATTTATCACAAGGGCTTGACTGGCAGGGAGTGGCAGGGCTCTTCCATATGCTATCTCTACAGCAGATGGGTACAATGGGCCTTTTGCCTTGCCCTACCTAAGCCACCAAAGGAAATCTGTCTGTGACCAATGTCTGGATTATAGCATATAAAGTTTCCTTTCCTGAGACTGTTACCTCCCAAATTTTCTAGAAAAATTTCCATTTCAAATACTGTCAATTGACATGCACAAAAATGTACTTTTTCCCCTTTTGGGGTAAATGTATTATTTTCAATAAAACCCATCAAATGTGGTTTACTTTGCATGCTATTATAAAACACTTGCTGTAAGTCCACACATAAGGAGGAAAAAATGCTTTGTCAGATGCTTTGTCCCAAATTAAATTTTTTATAATATATACCACCTCCTTTTCTTGAAAGACATATTCCCAGCTCACTGAAAAAAGGGTTCCAGGAGGTATCCATGAAACACGAGGGAAGGATCTGAGAAACGATAGCATCCTGAGCACCCAAAATGGTGACAGATAAATTTCTATAGATGAAGACCAGAACAGAGTGGGGAGAATGAGGAGAAGATAATGAAAGGGATTATAAACCCAACTGGACAGAGTGGGAGAAGAGACAAAAGATGTCCATTCTTTGGAAAGTCCTTTGGGTTGGAACTGAAATGGATGACAGAAGTGGGGACCCTATACTACTTTGGACTTCTCCACAGACAGACCTGTGAGTGATTTGACAGACCACAGCCTTTCAGGGTGAGAGGCAAGAGAGCTGGACAGAAGCACAGGTAAGGAGGCTGCCAATTATAAAAGGCACTTTCCATTCACCCCAGTCTCCACCATCAGCTGCCTGCTCCTGCACCTGCATATCTTTCCACATCACAGAAGGGAAAAAATATTAGTTGACATTTAGCTAATTTTACAGTTAACGAAGCACTCTCACATTTTCTTATTTAGTCATTCATGCATTCAAAACAATTTATGGAATGCCTTCCAGAAGCCAGGCCCTAGCAAAGCTTGGGATAAAACCCCCTTCAGGTCCTATCCCATGGGGAACTCAAAGACCAGTGAGAAATGGGTCCTCTAACTGACTCAGCACCAAAGAGGTCATGGTGACAAGCCTGGGCCTGATAGTACACCCTGTGGAGGTACTATCCCAACAATGAATCCCCTACATGAGGAAGGGATTTATTGGCTGATGTCTTTTATCTTTTCACCATGGCTTAGAATAGTTCCAATGGTGGATCTAGCTAGATAGAACTCAGCCCATATGACATGACAGCTTGTAAAACTCACAGTTTAATAGCCAGCTTGTATTTGAACCATTTAAACCCACCTTCGATTTATCCTTTAGAAAACAAACAACTTGCTGTGAATCAAAGACCATCAGGTGGAAAATAAGGTGCTGAACGGGGGAAAAAAAGAGACTACAACAAAACAGATTGCCCAGAGCCTTTCAAACTGACAAAGCACAACATGCCAGACTAGCACTCTTTGGCTGAGAGCGTTCCACAGCCCCCTCTTTATAGATGCCATCCAACTGACCAGAAGAAAATTAGACAAATACTCCTTTTTAGTATCATTATAGATTTAGGTATTCTTTATGATTTAAAAATATTGCCAACAAAGAGCTATAAGGAATATATAAAGACTGAATTGCTAAATAGGGTCTCCCTAAATAATAGGGTAGGGATAGAATTTTAGGAAAGAGCACCCAAAGGGTATAATTCTGGAACCAAGTTTTGCAAGAGTAACAATAACAGCAGCAGCAGCTAATCAAGCCCTGAGCTAAGTGCTTTGTACTCATTACCTCTTTATTCTTTACAATCTTATTGTAAAGGTAGACACCATACCTTTGATGGAAGGTAGACAGAAATGGCAGAAATATCATTTAAAGCAGAGGTAAGCGCAAAGCTACAGAGTCAAGAAATGTAAATAAGGGCATAATGTGGCAGTTCTCCAAGTCCCAATTCCCACAAGGTGGTGGAAAAAGGACTGACACCTGCATACATAGTGGACTGCTTTACAGCGGAGGACCCTTGAACTGAGGGAGCCTGAATATTTTATAATGGACATCAAATATGCCCTACACCTTTGCTCCATACAGGTAAGACTGTGGAACAGAATATGGATGAGAAAATATGAGAGGTGACAAGTAGGCAAGGTTCCTATAATGGTGCCTAGCTTTAATCTTTTCCAAATTAAGAATATTTAGCTATTTAAAGCAGGGGAGTATGACATAATCAGAATTGCTGCTAGAGACATCTTCTGCATTAGAGTGGGGAGAGTGGCGCTTTAGGGAAGGATGGGAGGTATTATAACAATGCAAGTGAGAAATTACTCATAGAGGTATGCAATAAAAATAATTTTACATATAAAAATTATCTCTATTAATCTGTGCACTTAAATAATACCTTGTACATAAAATTAAAAGAAAGTCAAGTAAAACTGCTGGAAAAAAATGCGGCTGGCAGCTTCTTCATCTGGATGACAAATATACTGGACTGAAGTGTCAAATGTAATTATAGCCAGACTATTAATTCACAAACAAGAGTTAACTATTTTGAACATGAATGATCAAGCTTATTCTTTAACATAAGTGAACAAATGGTTTACTTGGCTTCACAGGTACAATAAGAGAGGTTCAGCAACTGCAGGTCTTTTGGTCTCCCTAGGCCCAGTGGAGACCAGCTGGAGAGTGGACCCTGGTGTGAGGTTTCTTAGCCCAGTCTACAGGATACCAAAGCACCTGATGAGCAGTCATTGTCAGGCTTAGGAACCCTCCCCCTTGGTAGGGAGCTTCCCAGCTTCCCCATGAGAAGCCCCATCACCAGCAAGTTCCTCTTCAAAGAGTGAGAGGCACAGGCAGTAGTTATCACACTAACAGAAGTGTCTGAAGCCATGCAACTTAAAAGGACTGTCCACTTTCTATGCCACTTACTTAAGCCTTTGAAGGACTGCCGTTGCTCCTGCCCTTGATGCACACAGCACTGCCACACTGCACAACTCCAGGGAGCATCACGCACATTCCAGGGAATTGTGCAGTTCGCCTCCTGTGTAGCTGTACATGGCAGCCCTCAGGGATAAGAGGTCACTCTCCCACAGATACTTCCCCATTAACATCTACTTCTTGATCCATTATTTTTTTAATCCCTGTATCCCTGGATTCCAGCAGTAATTATGGGTCTCAACTGATGACCACAGGCAGTTAATAATTTTCACATATTATTAAATATTATTTAGAATTTGGTTTTGACTAAATGTCAAGATTCATTTTGCAAACAACAGGAGTGGCGTTTCAACATCTTATCTCCTATATTTGAGCCCTGGGAGTCCTCTTTAAATCTAGAATCTTAATTTCAGGCCTAATTATTATATAGATATATTATTCTTTTGATGGGGGAAGGAGCAAAAACTTGTTGCAGTTTACAAGTAAATACACTTTTACAGCTCTATCACAAAGAAAAGGTACAAAAACAATTGTTCTGAACAAATGTCCCCACTTGGCTTTCATTAACTGCATAACTTAATTATAAATGCTTCTCTAAATCACCCAAACCAACTTCAAGATGATCTAAGTGTCACTCTCCAATAGGCTGGTTAACTGCTTGAAAGCATTTTATCTATAAATATCAAAAAGTAAACTTAGAAATTATCTTTCCTTCATGTCCAACAGAGCTGAAAGGTGAAAAGAAAAAGAAAGAAAGAAATTATCTGCCTCAGTCCAATTTCAACAGAGCCAGCCTGTTTCTGAGATTGGCTCTTCCTGCTCCTTCTTAACTCTGCTCCACGGTCTTGGCCTGGACTTTCCCACCTGTCTCTTCTTATTTCAGGGCCAGATGTCTGACCACCCTTGCGCCTTGCCTCTGCCTGGGTTATAATTCGTGCCCGGTGGGGCTGTCTAGGCTCCTGATGCCATGAGTTCTCCTGCCCCTGCCACCATAACGCTGGACCCTGTTGCTCCGCACGCTCAAAAATCAAGCACTCCCATGTGTCACAGTTTTGCATGTTGCCTCACTTAAGGTACAACAATGTCAGTAAAGATGCCTTGGTCTCCCTTGGCACTCAGTTCCCTGGAGATATACTGGCCAGAGGCACAGATATGAAATGCCTGTGAAGCCTTCATCAGGTCTAAGAGAGCTGAGATGCTCTGAGGAGCCACCCACCATGACCCTTTGAACCATACTTTGTGGGGGAGGCCCGGGTGATTACCTCCTAAACAAGACACATCTGAACGCATTTAACTGGCTAGGTATCAACTTATATGTAATACACCGGCATTTGGTTTCTTTGTTTTGGTTATTTTACATTTACTAGTTTATTATTTTAAAAAATTACAATGGACACAGATGAGATTCACAGGTAAAGGTACTGGGCAAGGGACATGGCGCTTCCATGTCCTTTCTAGAGCACCACCACCCTACAGGAACCTCCACATGTTCAGCTCATCTGGAAGCTCCACCTGTATTTGGTCTTGTTTGATTTTACCCTACTCGCAAGGTAATAAGTTAGCCTGTTACTGTTTCATAGAAGCTGGCAGAAGACATGAGATTCCTGGGTCAAGGACAAAGGACTTTATTATCCACAGCATGATTCAGACAACACCAGCATCATGTTTACATCAGTCCAATGGAAATAGCGTTGAGGGGCCCAGATAGCAGCTGCACATGCAGTGAGCGTGCATCCAGCTGAGGAACCTATGCTTGGGAAACCTGCTGCTTTATAGTAAGCAGTAAGTGAGAGTAGGTCAGTCTTTGTCCCAGAAAGAGACACTACTTCATCCCTCAAGGCTGCTCATTGCAAACACAACACTAAGAAATGGCCCAGGTAAAGAACGTTCTTGGTATACTCAGCAAGACATGCAGGAGCACAAGAGACCCATGGAGAAGTGTCTCCCAACAATTTGTGTGTATTCCCAAACTTAGATGACTATCCTTACGGGGTTCTTGGTCTCAGCAACTCCTCCACATGAACCCCCTGCTACACTCTCAATGTCATGGGTTACAAAAGCAGCAGTACATGCCTCTCACTGGAAAAGGATTTTGAAACACCGATCTTCTCTATGTTATCTATCTATTCTAATCTAATCTAATCTAATCTGAGACAAGGTTTTGCTCCGTTGCCAGGCCAGAGTGCAGTGGCAAAATCATAACTTACTGCAGCCTTGAACTTCTGGGCTCAATCCTCCTGCCTCAGCATCCAGAGTAGCTGAGAAAACAGGCACACCCCATTGTGACTGGCTAATTTTTTTTCTTTTTTGTACAGACAGGGTCTCATTTTTGTTGCCCAGCCTGGTCTTGAACTCCTGGCCTAAAGCAATCCTCCCAACTTAGCTTCTCAAAGTGCTGGGATCACAGGCATAAGCCATCTCACCTGGTCTCACCCCATAATTTAACTGTTTACTCCAATATCACAGTCTAGGATTCCCCACAAGCATATCCTTCGCTCAATATGGTGACCCAACCCAGCTTTTGCTTCTTTCCTTCCTTTCTGTTTCACCTTCTTCACCATTAGAAACTTATCTATGTTTAGAAATGCACGAGAAATCAAGAAATGAATGAATAGTAGATAGGACAGAAGCTGATTTCAATCTGGTCAAAACATTGTTCCAGAAATCTTTACTTAGTTAAGGGAAGAAAAACCATTTATGATAGTTAAAGGAAAAGAAAGCACTTATAATAGCTCAGAAAATGAAAAAGGATCAGACAGAATTCCACTTGACAAATGCTCACATTCTGAAAGGCACTAACTTAGGGAAGGGAGGGAGCTTTCCTTCACTATAACATCAATGATTTTTTAAGACATATTTTTACTTCTCAGACAGTGAAGAACAATTTAAAATGCCAGACTCCTTAAACTTCAGCAGCCCATAAAAATCGTTTGCAACAAAAAAAAACTGTAATCATGCAAATATAAATTCAATTAGAGAATCTGTAACTGCCATAAAAATGAAGTATATATTAATAAATTAAGCAACTTCCTAAACATGCCTATTTTTACACATTACAAATTTTTGCAGAGACCCAGATGGATGCTAATTTTGTTCCTAGGCTAAGAAAGTTACTTCAGATTCAACTAACGTATTTCAATTAGTAATTATGGGATAGCTGCTATATTTCAGGTAGTTTTCTAGGCATATTTATATACATGATTTTACGGAAACTGTCATGTTCTGTAGATACTACCATTTTAAAAAAACAAAACAAAACAGGGAGGTCTGTGGCCTGAAAATGATCCCCGAGGTAAGACATAAGAAATGTTGGCGTTGTTATCCAGAAAGGAAGGACTGGCCAGGCCATGCCAGGAATGGACGTGGTGGACAGCTACGGCTACACAGGAGAGGAAATTACAGCCCAGGAGGAGAGGAACATGGCAGCTGCACTGATGAGAAAACCCTCAGATTCAGTTGCCAAAGGAAAGCATGGAGATACACTCTCCTCCAATGGGTGAGGGACAAAGGAAACAAAGCCTGGCATTAGTGACAAGTTCTATTATACAGGGTACACTTTTCTAACAAGGAAAGTTGAGGGTCCGGACACTGACAACACCTTTTCCCAGGTGACAGTGAACCAAAAGCCTGCAGCTCCCCTGAGTGGGTCACCTACTGGTCCCTCAATTATCACGTCAGCATTCACTGAGTGCTCAGGGTTGGATGTACATCATCTCATGGAATCTTCACAATGATCCTAGAGGTCACCACTAATATTACCCACTTTTTGCCCAAAAGGAGTAGTTCAAAGTGATGAAGTAACCATCCATGGTCACACAGCTTGGACATATCAAGGCCCATGTTTGAATCCAGGCAGTCTCACCCTTAACCACTGTCTTACATGTTGTAATATTCTCTGCCTAGCATTGGGAAGAGGAGGGGAGAAAAAGTTAAATCACAGAAATAAAAAGTAAATATCTCCTCTTTTTATATAATCTCCTACTATCTGGAGCTCATCAGTATAAAACAATAAAATAAATTCCATGGATACCTGCATTCTGTAACAAAAAAACCAAATAGGACATATGTGAATGTGTAGGTTATGTTCATCACCACAGAACCTTCAAACACCTAATAACTTGTTTAAATGAAATATAAAAATATTAAAGATGACAAAGAATTTCAAATAATGCCTATGCCATCAAGCTTAACTTACTCAATATGCAATTTTATGTGCAAATTAATTGGAAACCTTTGTGTTTCTGCTAACTTAAAGGCCACATATGGAATCCATATGAAGCAGAAGTTTTTGAGTCTGCTCATTCCAAAGCATGAGAGTAATGCATAATAAATAACCTGAATAGTTACTTAACATAAGCAAGGTTGATGTTAATCAAAACGACTGCGCCAAAACCATTTAGTGGAACCAAATGCAGTCAAAGTGCTGGGACTTGGCAACTTGGACAATTCAGCGTGCACACATCCTACAAAGAACACAGGCCAAGTGCCAACTTCATCCTAATTCAACATATAAACGGTAAGCAGATGCCTTCTCCACCAGTCTCAGCTCAAACTCCACCCATGGGTAAAATCCACCAGGACTCCCACTGTCCCCTCTGCACACTGTTCCCACACAGTGATACTAAGAACACAGCTGAGGCACCTGAGATGCTGGGCTCCCAGAAGAGAAGCTCTGTTCTTTGTTTTATAAACTGGGGTCTTTGCTTAAAATTTGGGTTAGGAAAACAAAGGATTCCACTATGAAAAGGGTAGGCAAAGTGATGAACAGTGAGTAGTAAAAACTAGGACCCAAATTATTTGTAAGGTCTCTTTCAACATATAAATCCTAAGATTATACAATCAGGGCTGCAAAAGACCAATTAAAGCATAGTTCTAATACTTGAGTGCTAAAAAGATTGGCCAAAGAACAATGAAACAAGCATTTGCACAGCTATTCCTGCTCAAAAGAATTCCAACCTTCTGTTCTTTCATCAGCAGGTCAACCTTCTTAGAGCAAGAAAGAGGTTTAGCTTCCCTAAAAGTAAAAAGCTCTGTCTTCTCAATTTTGGAATTAGAATCACAGAAAGAAGGGGGCAGGTGAGGGAAAAATTCCACAGAAACAACACTTAAACTTTAAAACTGGATTTTAAAAGATTCTTAGCAATAATTAATCATTTGTTGGGGTCTCTAGCTAAGACTTAGTAATTTCATAGTTCAAAGAGTTTCTTTTCTAGCCTCCAACTAATAACCACAAATTTTTTTTTCTGCTTATGTGTTAGATTCTAAAATGGATCTCTAGCTTTTAACATTAAAACAAGTTTCATTTAGTTTGCATATTTATAGTATACTACGGTAAAGAAATTTTAGTCTCTTATGAATGAAAATATTTAGAGGTGATACGGTCATTTAGGTAGTTTCTCTTTTTTTTTTCTCCAAAGAGAGCACATATCTACAGTCCCACACTACATAACGACATTTTAATCAATGACGGAATAACTGTGGTCCCATAAGATTCTAATGGAACTGAAAAATTCCTATTGTCTAGTGATGTATTGATGATCTTGATCCTGTATAGGTCTAGGCTAATGTGTGTGTTTTTGTCTTCATTTTTAACAAAAAAAGTTTTAAAAATAAAAAATAATTTTAAAAAAAAAGGCTTATAGACTAAGGATATAAAGAAAATATTTCTGTACAGCTGTACAATCTGTTAAGCTAAGTGTTATTACAAAAGAGTAAAAAAGCTAAAAAAAGGTTAATAAAATAAAATGTGACAGTAAGCTGAGGTTAATTATTGAAGACAGATTTTTTTGTAAATTTAATGTAGCCTAAGTATAGTGTTAATGTAGTCTGCATTTGTGTACAGTAATGTCCTAGGCCTTCCCTTTCACTCACCACTCACTCACTGACTCACCCAGAGCAACTTCCAGTCCTGCAAGGTCCATTCGTGGTAAGTGCCCTACATTGGTGTACCACTTTTTTATCTTTTATATTTTTACTGTACCTTGTGTATGTTTAGATACACAAATACCATCGTGTTATAAATGCCTACAGTATTCATTACCATAACATGCCATACAAGTTTGTGGTCCAGGAGCAACAGGTTATGGCATACAGCCTAGGTGTGTAGTAGGCTACACACCGTCTATGTTTGTGTTGTACACTCTACAATGTTTGCACAATGATGAAATCCCATGACTCATTTCTCAGAACATACCCCTGTTGTTAAGCGATACATGACTGTACTTTTTTTAAAAAGTCCAAGGATATAGATCAGTATTTAATAAGCATCAAGGATATATATTGGTACTATATATTTTAAAAACCAAGTATATCAATATTTAAGTGGAATACATATGTATATATTTCACAAAATATATTTCAATTTGTTTTGAGACCCCTATCCCTTCACTTCTAAAATAGTGACTCTGTATCTTTAAACATGACAAGTAAAACACCGTTTTCAAATTTTTGTGCAATTGTTTCAAATCTTCACTGGACAGCAAAACTCTCAAAGCATATAGTGAGAATATTAGGGATTATTAATCTTGCAGTGTCAGGAAAAATATGAAAATGCCACATATAGTTGTATCATCTAGACAGCTCTTCATTCAGTTTATTCTTTCAAAACCCAATAGATGAAGCCAAAAGAACTTGGTACCAAAGAAAACACTATTTTCCCTAGGATTCCAGTTATGAGATTAAAAACAAAAACAGAGTAGGCTTTCTCACAGGAGTTGCCCTGTGGGCAGTTGTTGCCCATCCTTGGATAAGTAGGGCACCAATAACGAAACAGGTGCTCAGGAAGTTCCCAGCCCGTCTTCTGCCTCCATAAGGTCATGCTGAAAAACATCTAAAACTAACAGCCTGGTTTCTTGGGGTTTAGTTTTCCTGTTACTGAATTATAACTCCTCCCTTTTTAAAAAGTATAGAGTTTTTCAAAGGCCTAAAGGAGATTTATTGATTTATTTTTTTTTTCTGGTTGTGTGAAATTGATGTTTATTCACAAGGTATTTGCTCTGTTTGTTGAAAACACTTATTTTAAATGTTGTCCTAAGGGGGAAAGGCCGGTAAAGTCGGAAGAAATGCTTAAAAGCCACTAATGTAAGAGCACATTTTTCCTTTAAAAAGTTAATTAACTAAGGTTTGCTAAATTCAAGGCCTCATAGGGGAATACAACTGAAACTCTAAAATATTTTTTTCATTTGAAGTGTTTGTTCACTGTTCTCGGAGCACTTGACGAAGAGTTTCCACTTTTAATACAGTTGAACCGAAAGAAAATATTATTGTGGTAAATTTCCCTTAAAAAAGCAATATTGATGTTCCCGTATTTTTGGAATAAAAAAGCACCTTTTTTAAAAAAATTATTATACTTTAAGTTTTAGGGTACATGTGCACAATGTGCAGGTTACACATGTATACATGTGACATGCTGGTGCGCTGCACCCACTAACTCGTCATTGAACAATGAAAAGCACCCTATTTTTAAAATGCATTATGTAAATAGACTCATTCCAAAGCTGACCATAAGCAATACCTATAGTAACTTGAAAGAGGAGAGGAGGAAGCCCACTGAGATACAGTTCCTAAGCATTTAAAGTTGACTTCCTGCTAGCCTGAGATACAATTTCCCAAAGCATTTTCCTTCTCATACCTAAGATGTAACTACTCACTGGGCCTAGGGTTAGCAACTTTTCAGAAATGGGGGATGCCCCTCTTCTCTCCCACACTCTCAACAGAAAACAGAACATGGAGTATGCAAACATTTAAACACATTCCCCAACCATTTTACCTCTAGGGATCCATCCATCTCACTAATAGATTTCAGTTTATAAATGCATGCCTTGCTGCAAATTACTTAAGCACAAGTGTTCCCCAAAGTAAGATTCCCTAGTGACTTGGGGTACCAGAAGCGAAGTTTTAGAACATGGCATTAAATATCCTTCAATATAAAGTCACTGCTTTTCAACTATCTTTTCATCCTCTGGTCTAGTTAAGAAGAAAGTCTCCATTTGATGCCAGAATGTCGAACACTTGCTACACTTGTTAACCTCCATTATAACAAAAGAAAAGAGGCCTCTGACTCAGGCTTACCAACAGGCACCAATAATAGCTACCTAGAAGTTAATAAGTCATATTATTGTCATTATATGCATTTGAATAGTGATACTTTTTACATTCCTTTTTAAATATATGTATTTAAGATTAAAATCAGAGTCAACTTAAAAGAAAAGATTGTTTCAGATGGACTATATCTTTGAGATTCAAAGTGAGATCAGTGGGCCAGAGCCATCAGCATCACCTGGGCATTTGTTAAAGGTACTGGATCTTTGTCCCCTCTCACTCCTACCGAACCAGAATCCGCATTTGAACAACATATCCCATGCTACTTGTATGCATATTAAAATCTGAGAAACTATGGGGTGACACAAGAGTTGGTCCAAAACCATGCAGGTAGTTTACAAATGGCTGAACTTTGGGACTCGCTGCTTTAGATCAGCTGGCGACCTAACTCCTGATCCTCGCTGAAATCAGCTAGTGGAGGTCAGGAGGACCAGGAAGTAACATGGTTAGTGTTTACGCAACAGGGAGTCACAACCCATCTGAGGACCGTGAGGTTGATTAATGTATCTAAACCAGCAGTTTTCGGGGTGTTTCTGGTAAGCTAGAGATGACTTTAAATATGCTTCTGTTCCTGTTGTGCTACATATATCATTCTTTTTTACTAATAAAAACTACAGTAAAAATTCTACTTAGACTTATCCCTTTATCCCCTGCTTCCCCTTGAAGGGCTGGGGTTTTCAGCATGCCTTCTGCATGGGAATGAGTGACATGCACCTACTAATTTAGCATGCCCTGGCCTTCCTCTCAGAGCTGAGCCCAGTTATATGGAAGAGGAAACTTGGAAATGTGACAGCCCGTGTCTCCTGTGTCAGGGGACAGTACAGGTGGCAAAAAAAAGCACAAGCTCTCATTGCATCCCATTATGCCCTAGAGGAGAAGCCAGTGAGTCTCTCATTCACCAAGATGATTAGTCAATGATCCAGGTAGTTCAATCCAAAATCCTAGCTCTGCATCAGCTGGAAGGACATATAAGGGGAAAACCCAAGTTATCTGGATCACTGACTCAAGTTTCACCTTCATAACCTAAAGAATTTGTCTGAAATAGAGTAAAAAAATGACCAAAATACGCAAGATTTATGATACCATAAAGAACTAAAGACACTTAGTTACAGCCATCTAGATAGTTCCAGAATGCCCAGATTTAACAGATGTTGATAAAGGGTATCTATCCTCCCCACCCACCCAGGTGTTAGGCCTAACACCACCACAGCTATCCATCAGAAACTCAACTTCCCAGTACAAAATACTAATAGGAGACACTTTGATTTTGCAAAGAAAATAGTGAATGTAACTGGTAAAGAAAAAAGGGAAAATTAACAACAAACAATAGATGCGAATTCATGGTCTGGTATCCATGATAAGAACTGCGTGCCACTCATTACAATGAAAAGAACACTGTGAACATTTGTTAGATCTTTTTTTCCTTTTAAGTTATTTTGAGAATGCACTTATGTAGGCAGAATATTACAGAGAACAAAAAATATATGTTACAATGTAAGATTATTTTAATGATTCTGAAAGAAGGGAAAACAATCAAAATAAATTATGAGGAAAACAGTATAATAATTGCTAATACCTATTGACTATTCGAAGCAGTTTACACATATTAACTCCTCAAATCCTCAGGATTCCGAGATAGACGTTATCTTAGTACTACTATTAATAATATTAATACTACTAAACGTGCCATTTTGCAGATGAAGGGGAGACTTAACTGCAAGGTGGGCAAGTAACGTCTAAGGTCACAAGCCTGGGAACATAGCTGGGTAAAAATTCAGACACATTCAAAGTCTAAACTCCTTAACAGCAGACTTTCTGCCCTCCCACCACGAGGGTACCAGAATGCCCAAGTTAGGATGAATCTTTCAATACTCTCTCACTCTGAACCAGACGAAGAATTCTTCTAGAAGGTCAGTGACCTATGGAGTCTCCAGTTAAAGGGCTAGGCCATATTGATACAACTATACCTTAAAAGAGAACTAACTTTTGGCATTAAATGCATCATCCATGATTAGATTACTTACTTGGCAGAATTAAATTTTAAGGCTGCTTGGGGGGAAATATCAACAGTTGGAGGAAATTTTTGTTGGAAGCACAACATTATGCTTTGAGAAATGCTTAAGTATTCCTCTTTTATTAGGACTACTTAATTGAGTACAATGCATTAAAATAGCTGGCCTGAATATTTATTAGAGCACCAGCTGTTCCCTCCAGATTTTTAGAAATTCAAGCCTTAGTGCCAAGTGTAATTTAGAAAAATTTTCCAACAAGTAAAAAGAGCCCTATGCCTTCTAATACTTATCAAAATAGTAAATAGTAGCTGGAAGTGGTATAGAACATCACTTTTCCCTTCCAATGAAGAGAGCCAAAATGTTTTGCCATTTGTAGATGTTTTGCCATCCACAAAAACACCATTTTGTAATTGGGCTTAGTGATTATATTACTTAAAAATTATACCTTATGATTCATAATTAACAATCCTCTATGTACATATGGATAATATCACAGTGCTAACCATTGGGTTTGCATACCATTCTGGTTTGGTTTTGTTTGGTTGGCTTTTCTGTTTTGTTTTGTTTAAAAAAAAAAAAAAAAAAAAGGAGTGGTGTTAGACCCAGTAAAACAGCTCAGAGATATAATACAGGGTTTTATTCAAAATTTTATTTTTCAAGATTTCTACTTTAGGAACCCAGCCGTAATCAAAGATCTAACTTTCAAAGGGGGTGAAGGAAAAAAAAAGTTAAGAAAATAACAGGAAAACACTAGGCATAACCCGGATATTCCACATTGAAGCTTTCTAAAGAACACTGGCAAATATCATGTCTGGGTCTTCCGCATTTGCTTTATTGTCAACTGTCTTTGTGACAGTGCTGCAAGTTTGGATATGGGAAAAGAAATGTCCCCTCCACAGCATTACAGCAGAGGGAATTCAATGAACCTGTCATGCAGACCTTGACGCAGAAAGCAACTCCCCTCCTACAAACTGAGCATAGTCAGGGCTGGAGGCCAACGAGAAAGCCCCAGAAAATGGAGGCTGAAAGGAACAGCAACAGTGGATGGGGAGGCTGATTTTTTTTGAAGGAGAAGGTGGTCTGCCCTTGTTAAGTGTCTGTAGTTAGAGCTACTCAACTGCACTGACACACGCAGAGTGGTCCAGGACAAGCAGGGCAAAGGAACCAGAAGTCTAGCTCTTCACTGTGCCTATTGAATAAATGGCTAGCTTCTAGCCCTATATGATGCTAACTGCTAGCAAACTAGTTGCAGCACTAGAGGTTCTCTTTCAAGAGATTTTTCTCATTTTGTTTTTAGGGCTTTCAGGTTTAAAAATAAACTGGCATTTTTGGATTAATAAAAAATTCCATGAGGGATAAAATAGGCCACCTTTTTTTTCTCGTAAGCAAAGAACACTAGCTTCATGTGCTGGTGAAACGGTCACCGCTCTACACCACCCACGCCCAGCTCTCCCACACATCCCCTCCAGGGAGCAACGGGAAGGAGAGGCCACATCTTCCCAAGAAAAACAAGCTAAAGCTTCTCAAACTCAGCTGGGCATCACAATGACCTGCAGGAAGTTTTGATTTTTTCTTAACAGAAATTCCAGGACCCCATCCTGGACGGACCTACTGAACCAGATCTCCCAGTGGGAAGACTGAAATTTCCTTACTAATCAGGCTGCCACACTACATGCATAAAGGGGTGAAATATCAACTAATCCTACAGAAGTGACCCCTAGTTAGTGAGAGGGACTTCCCATGCATGGAGAGATTCCAAGAGATAAAAACCCACACGAGGAGTAATTTTTTTAAAAATGTACTTTGGCCATCAAGATTCAAAAACATCTAAGGGCTAGAATACTGGTTCTTTTCTTTCTTAAGTGGTGGGACCCCTTTTTTCAAGCAAAATCTTTCTTAGTATCCCAAAATATCAAACTAATAACCAAGCTTTTCTGGAGGAAAGAGAGGTACTGCTCAGTCCACACCCCACCAGCACAGACCCACCCACCCACATACGCCTCAAGGAGGCCTAGGATTGCTGGTAGCAGGTTTGAAATCCAATGGGCCAGAATAAGACATTTAAATGGGAGAAATAAACAGAACTAAATCTAAATTCAAATAATTAACTGGAGGGTTAGGGCTTCTGATTAGCATATAGCTTAGGGGGATGGTTTAATAGAGTTCACTTGAAAAAGTGAAGGTTTTATTTCACTAAAAAGTCAATCCAAGCCAAAGTGTTCGTTGGCTGCCAGGGAAAGCAAGTGCAGTTTAGCCTGGGTTAATAACTAGTATTTGTATTTAGAGATTTACCATTTATGAAGCACGTTGATATGCATGATCTCACATAATACTGGATAACAACTTTGCAGAAAATTATTTTCCCGGTTTTTTCAGATGAGCAACTGAGGAACTAATCTGTGAAAGTAACTTACTCAAAGTCAATTCCAGACAGTAGCAGAGGCTTCTGCCACCAGGCACAGCACAGCCTAGGGACTGAAGGGAGAGTTCAAGAGCCTGCTGCTCTTCGGATGGTTAGAAAAGCCTGTGAACAACGTGTTTCATTCTGGTTGCTGCATTAATAGAGGTGTGTCCAAATGGGACCCTAGGCAGAGCACCGTGACCAGGGCAAAGAACAATCTGGAAACAGTATATGTAGACCTAACACTCTAAAACCGAAACCTGACATGCTCTTCAACATCTCAAAAGTTACTCCACATCTCTGTACTCCAATTTCTTCATCTGTCACAAAGACATAATATGTTTGGAAGACTCTTTGAGATGCTTACAAGAAAAACATCATTAGTGTAAACACATGGAGGAACTAGGAGCTTTTAAAGGTGGAAAACAGAATGTTTAGGAATGACATAATGGCTATTTTTAAATAATGAAGGACCATGGGGAAGGAAGATAAGTCTTATTTTACATCATTCAAGAGTAGCCGAGGCTCTTTGCCTTCTCCTTCCTGAAAATTCAAAGCCATTAGGTAGGTCCAATCTGGTAGGCTTCCTACGTTTACAAAAACGTAGGAAGAGGGATGCTGTGGAAGCCCAGAGCAGGGTATCTCAGGGAGAAAGGTATCCATATGGGGATGGGGGTGGTGGCACAGGATGCTAGAGCACTAACAGCTGAGGAGGGCAGCCCCAGGAGGAAAGGTGGTGGCAGCTGCAGAAGACTGGTTACATATGGGGAGATTTACCAAATAAGTAAACTGTTAAGAATAATGCGAACCAAGAATCTCACTGTCAAAGAAAGCAGTTATAAAATATGGAGAGGAAAAAATAAACCCTGTGGTATCAGACAGGAATTTAAGGTATGACTGTAAACTCATGGTTTTAAAAGTACATAGATACAGAATTACAGATGTACATGTGTATCTATATATACACAGAGTAGCAACACCCTAATAGCAATGAGCACACCAAGCAACCAGATCTTGGCTTCTAAATTCCATTCTCCATTCAATAGCTCCTTGGAGAAATGTCTGATACAAAAGATGACACAAGTAAATCACAAAATGAGTTTGGAACATCTTATTCTGCCAGAGAGCAAGATGGTGCTCAAAGACTGATGGGAGTTAAAAGAGCACAGGAGCCAATGTGAAAAGACTGCACTGGCCAAACCTAGGGCCATTTTAAATAAAGTAAGTAATGACAGTAACATTAAAACACACTGAAAAAAGGAAGACCCTAAGTTCTTACTGATATAAATAAATAACAGATTGAAAATTTGATGAGGAATAGGCTATTTACATGGTTTCAATGTAATTTGCCATAAAACATTTATAAATTACAAATGAGGAAAGAGTAACTATATGGTAGAGAAGCCTGGCAGACAACACCTTGATCAAGTGACCATCATCAGTAATGGGACAAACAGAAATCAATGCCACCCTGATAGGGTACAATGAGAACACAGCACCATTTCTGTACTATTCCTACCAAAGTTGCACAGCCTGAATCTAAGCTTGTGAAAATGGCACAAACACAAACTGAGGGACATTCTGCAAAATAACTGGCTTATAATTGTCAAAAGTATAAAGAGCATGATAGTGAAGGACTGAAAGAGACTAAAAACATGTAACTAAATACAAAGTGTGGTTCTGACCTGAATTCTTTTGCTTTAAAACATTATTGGAGCAACTGGGAAACTTGGATGAAATCTAAGGATTAAATGGTGTTAATGTATCATTGGTAATTTCCTGGCTTTCATGGTTGTACTGTGGTGATCTAGGAGAATAGTCCAGTTTACAGAAAATACATACTCAACTGTTTGTGTGATAGCCAACATGCTGGCAACTTTTTCTCAAACAGGATAAAAACAGGTTCTCTATACTACTTGCAATTTTCCTATCGGTTTAATGTTTCCAAATAAAAATTTAAAATGAACAGTAAATTAGGAGGATGGAAATGATGGGGAGACAGATAACATCTAGTTTGAAAACAGATGAAACTCTACAATTAAAGTGGTCCAAAAACAGATCTATGCTTAGAAAGGTAGGCAGGATACAATGGAGAATGCTTCACTGACTAGGAAGTTAGAGGAGATGATTCCTACGTACTTTCTGATGATTTTGTAATTCTTTCCTTCAACATACTTTTTTTGTTTTTGTTTTTTGTTTTTTTGAGACAGGGTCTTGTTCTGTCACCCTGGAATGCAGTTGCAGCCTCAACCTCCCAGGCTCAAGTGATCCTCCCACCTCAGCCTCCCAAGTGGCTGGGACTACAGGCATGCATCACCACACCCAGCTAATTTTTAATTTTTAATTTTTTTTTTTGTAGAGATAGGGTCTCACTATGTTACCCAGGCTGGTCTCAAACTCTTGGGCACAAGCCATCCTCCAGTCTCAGCCTCCTAAAGTGTTGGGATTACAGGTGTAAGCCCCCAAGCCTGGCCCAAACGTTTATCAAAACATCTACTGTGTTTTCAGACAATGTGCAAGACACTGGGCTTATGAAAGTGAGACAGCCCCCACACTTGAAGCCCTTATAATCCAGTGGAGTATGATTTATTTGGAAGTTAGAAATTTTAAGACAGTCATCAGTATTACACACAGAAAGAAACATGTGATTCAAGAATGCTGTCTACAATACTCCAATTTTCATTTATGAATTTTCAATAGGCTACAATTATTCCACCATATTCTTGAAGAACATTTTCATCCTAACTTTTTTGTGCTTGTGGGTGGTGTTAATTGTGGCATATGCAAAAACTTTATCACTTTTCGATTATGAACAGATGTAAATGACTTACTTGATGTTTTATTTTAGAATAGCAAGCATCTTCTAAAATAAGTCTCCACCCAAAAAGCTGGGGCTATCATTACGGAAGAGACTTAACACTCTGAAACTGAACCTTGACATGCTCTTCAACACCTCAAAAGTTACTCCACATCTCTGTACTCCAATTTCTTCATCTGTCACAAAGATATAATATTCTTGGAAGACTCTTTGGGGTGCTTACAAGAAAAACATCATTAGTGAAAAGTTCTGTTAAAAATGCAGATTGCTTTCACCTTTTGCCAGGGACTACCTATTACTGTGGACATTAAAACAAAGTGACCCATCTAAATGAGTGCAACACTTTGGCAAGTTTATGGTGGGTGAAACATGATTTGGTTTTCCAACTTCTCCCCACTTGGCTTCATTTCAATCTGCGGAGTATATCAAGTGAGAATGCTTCTGCGCCTTCATACTGCCCCACAGAGGGAGTGGCCACACTAAGCAAGCCTATATTCAATTACTTTCCCCACTTTATACCTTTCTTACACTTTTCCCATATGACACTTTCATAACCATATTTAGCTTTCTTCCTACCATCTCCCTGTAATTCAAAACGCAATTTAGATTCCCATATGGTTGCCATCGAAGCTAACAGATGTCTAGCAAATTAAAACAAAAATTATGACTTATAAACTGCTGATGTATCATCATTCCAGAACATCTTGCAATTTATAGTGAATCATAAGATAAAGCTTCCTACTTGATGTCCCCCCTCCCCCACCGCCCCAAGGTTTCCTGAGTCTCCCTCCTCTCTGAATTAAGCCCTGTGGAAGCAAATTAGAGGCAAGATCCTGCCATCAACCCTGGATAAACTTGCACTTAAAGACACAAGGTAATATCTGAAAGCATATCTAAAGAGAAAGTTGGCCTCAAGTATTTGAGGCTTTTCTAATCCTTTGTAGCAAAGAAAACAGAAAAATGACTTGGTTCTCCCAAATCATTCCACCGCTTCCATTGAGTTCTTTCCTAACAAGTCACTATAAAATCTATTGAATCCATTTGCCTCATCTTCTTGGCAGATCTTAAGGGTATTATCATTACCTAGTAGTAATGATGCCAAAGTACTAGACTAAGGCATTCTAGAAGTTCTATAGCCCTGTATGGAATCAGTATAAAATCTGGAGACAACAACAGTAATGATATTCACCATTTGTTAAATATTGAGATATTATGCCGAATAAAACATTATCTCACTGAATCTTTAAAACTACAACACCATTAATGTTATCTTTCCTTTATAAACAAGAAATTAAGGCTCAGTGCCTTAATACAGTAGACTATATTTTTCAAAGATGGCCACAACCTACATGACTTTCTGCAATGTGACCTTGACACTTCTCCATCAAAAGGTGGCTTCTAATTCTTCACCCTTTGAAATTCAGCAGTCTGCATGAGTGCTCTAACCAATGGAATAGATAAAAGTGGCACTGCCAGTTCTAAGTGGAACCTTAACTGGCTGGAAGCTTCTTTAAGACTTAGAGACAGGAAGAAGCCACGTGTAGGTAGGTGCTCCAGCGACAACTCTGGCTAAGCTCCCAGCAAGCATCAGCTTCCAGTCATATGAGTATACCATCTCAGGCATCCTGCCCAAAGGGCCTTCCAGTAAGTCCAACTCCAACTACATCTCACCACAACTGTATGAGACCCCAAGTGAGAACTGTCCAGATGAGCCTGGCCAAATCACAGAACTGTGAACTATAATAATAAACAACTGTGTTTTAAACAACTAAGCTTGGAGGTTATGTAGCAATAAATAACCAGAATATTGAGATCAATTTACTTGCCTGGGAACAGTTAAGTATCCAGAATCCAAAACAGTTAAAAGCCAGAATCCAAAAGGGCAAAACATCTATTAATGATGAGTGATGGGATGTGGGGTTCGGTACCCAAAAGAAATGACTTTAAAACAAAATCCTCTTTCTTCTCCCTCCCCCAAACCCAAAGCAGTCTCAGGGTTTTCTGAGAAATGTCCCAGTACGGCGACACCCTCAATAAAATCAATTCCCTTCTGTCTTGAATTGTTCCAATATATAACAGAGGAAACAAGTTTTCCCCCACCAGCCTGTGATAACTAATGAGAAAGGAATCTGTACAAGATGTTGACTTTGTTACTCAGAATGTCATTACAACTGTTATATAAAAGGATTCAGATTTTATACATGAAGCTGTAATTCTAATAATAAAAATATATTTAATGACTCACAGGACTACATTTGAGATTCACAGTGGGGAGAGAGAAGCACGGACACTATACCAGGAACTGAACAAGCCAAGAAGAAATTAGTGAAAGGTTTTTTGTTTTGCTTTGTTTTGTTTTTTTTGAGACGGAGTCTTGCTCTGTTGCCAGGCTGGAGTACAGTGGTGTGATCTTGCCTCACTGCAATCTCCACCTCCCGGGTTCAAGTGATTCCCCTGCCTCAGCCTCCCGAGTAGCTGGGACTACAGGCACCCGCCAACACACCTGGCTAGTTTTTTTGTATTTCAGTAGGGACAGAGTTTCACCATGTTGGCCAGGATGGTCTTGATTTCCTGAACTTGTGATCCGTCCACCTCAGCCTCCCAAAGTGCTGGGATCGCAGGCGTGAGCCACCGCGCCCAGCCTTGTTTTGTTTTTGTTTTTGTTTTTTGTTTGTTTGTTTTTTATGAAAGGATCTTTGAGGAAGAAATGAAAGTAATAAAACTAGTCTTCAGACAAGTCTCCCTAACAGAAAATGTCTATAATTTATCACGTGTCCTGGTATATACTACTTCTGTTATAAATTAGTGGCCAAACTCTTCTATTTTTCTTCTCCAGCATATTGGAACTCAAGAAACTCATTCTGTGTAAGAACTAGAAAGAACGTTATAACTCATCCACCTCCTTCAATTTAACGCTGAGAAACTGAGGCCCAGGCAGTTAACTGATGAAGAGCCAAACTGCTGATCAGGAAAAGAACCAAGCTCTCAGTGCTGGTGCCACCATATGTTCAATTTTATTTTACCAGAACTATACCTTTGAATGTCACCAGTGTATGTCAAATGTAGTCTAGCAGTTCAGTGTGAAAATGAAAATTAGGAAACCATGCTGTTGGCAATCTCTTCTTCATAATTGTATGGGAGTAGCACTGAGTCTGCTGTTTTTGGCAATCACAGACAGGTTGGTGACTCTGTAGAGAGGAGAGGTGTGTAACTTTTCAGAAGCAAGCTGCCAAGCTACTGACCCCAGCTTTTCAGTCACTAACATCTTAGTCTGAATTACTTTAACTAAAACCATATGGTTGCCTTTCTGTTGATCATCACTAGAGACCATGGTACAATAAAGCAGGAAATTTAAATATGGGGTAATTTTGAGGCAGAGAGCAGGATAGGAAAGGTATGAGGGAGTATCTGAGAGGAAGGCTTTGGGCACAGAGAGGAGAGGAAGGGAAGGCAAGAGGCAGGGTAAGTGAAGGGCCCTCATAACGAAGGCACTCACTTAACAATTCTGCCTGGGGCAGCTAGTTTAGTCCCATAGCCTAGGTCTCCTTTCAGGCTTCCCATACTCACCCACCCACCTATGAAGACCTTCACAATCAGAAAACATGCGGCTCTATTCTGGACCTCTCCAAGCAAGCACTCTGCAATTCTTTGAAGCTCTCTACAATTCCAGGGGTTTTGCTGCAACCTAATCCATAGAAAGGGCTAAATTTGTCTCTGTGCACTCCACAAAATTACAGCAAACTGTCAGGGAAACAGACCCAAATCCTTTTATTTCCTTACCACCCCCTGCTAGGAAACGGCAGAGAAAGTCCCTGGGTGCTTTTTGTTGCTGGGTAGCTAAAATGTGCAACTTTTAGAAATGTTCAAGTAGAAACAAGAGGCCTGAACTCACTACCCCAAAAAGAACCAGTCCCAGTTCGGTAGTCCGTGCCTCTCCAAGTCACAAAGTTTCAAGTTCCAATCAAATCAGAATATCTTACTCAAAACCGTGGCTACCCACCACTTTTAAACATTTTCACAAATGGAGAAGGGGCAAAGAAAGAAAATAATTTCTTCTTCCTGTATTTGTAGCAGTGTTTAATTGCAGGGAGGTGGGTGACTGCTCCCGGGAATCATGCACAACACTGGCAAAAAACTGCCTGTGGAATGATCGGATATGACATCCATTCATGTGTCCCCTCATTATCTTTATTAGTCCTGAAGACAGATGACATGCTGACACGGAAAGTGGTCTCCAATCCCTTGCATTTCCCCTCACAAAACATACATGACCAATGCAAGGTATTATAATAGAAAACAGAAAATAAAATAACCTGGTAAGAGTGCGGTACAAAAAAAGAATATGAAGAGCCATATTGACAACTATTCTCACAGATGTATATACGTACAGCAAACAGCCCAAATTAAAGGAGAATCCAAATAAATACATTCCGTGTTCAGACTGCTGTGGATAATTATTGATCCTGCAGTTGGAGCATTGTTTACCTCACACTGAACAGCAACTTAGAGAACCCCCTACCCAGACAGCCACCATCTTTACTTTCTATGGAAATGCGGGTGCCCACTGAGGAAGAGGATGAGATGGGATGAGAAGGGGAAGAAAAATAACATGGTCTTTGAACCAACGTTTTCCCCTTGTCCTGGAGAACTCTTTGTCTGGCTGCTGAACACGTTTGCCAGATCAAGGAAAAGAATCAAAACAAACAAACAAACAAACAAACAAACAAAAAGAGTAGGCGTCCCAGCCTAATTACAATAGGTTCCCAACACATTGCAGTCCCAAGCAGAGCATCATTTGAATCTTGTGTTAAAGCATTTGCTCTCTCGGTTCCCCAATAAAACATGCCTCGCACACCTTCTCCTTTGCATTTCTACAAAGGTTCCCCCAAAACGGCCCGCTCTGTGTCACTCCTTTAAAAATGAGGACGTGGGGCACGAACACACTGAAATATATGTTGACGGTGACTTATTATCCTGACGATGATATATACATACAAATAAATCCCTCTACCCCGCACCCCCACTGACCAGTCCATTACGCACAGGGAGCGCTTTCCAGCTGAAGAGGAGAGGGTGCAGGAAACGTTATTTACGTGCACATTACAGAACCATATACCACGGCATCTGCATCCTACACAAAGCCCGAGATGGTGCAAGAAGATACACGCTGAGCATGGCACAGACCAGCCGCGGCAACACGGAGCCAAGCCCTCGTCCAATCAGATCGTTGTTAGAAGGTGGACCTCAGGGTCGGCCGTGCCCGATTAGCCTTCCCTATTATGACACCACGCTCTGCCCAACATCCATATCCCACCGAGAGCAAATCCAATTCGTGTGGTTGCTTATTTCTCAAACTGCCGAACCCTTTCTTTTATCTGCATCCCTGCTATTCGTTCCTCAAAAAGCCACCAGAAGGCCTCGGTGCCCCCTTTCCGCCTCGATTTCTCTTTTTACCTCTTCCCATTCCTCGAAAGGATTAAATGTTTATCTCTCCAACGCGCAAGCTGGAAAGGCGGAAGGCGAATGCCTCTATGCTGCTCCGGCAAGCGCCTGCGGGGCTGCGAAAAGTAAAGGCAACGAACAACGTGGGGGAAATCGTCGCGAATCGATCGGCCACAATAGTTGGAATCCCAGGAGCGCTCCAACTTACCCAAAATATGACATTGAAGCCAAATATGAAGTATTTGATGCAACAACTGACTTCAGGACCCTTGTAGTGCTTCCCGGACATCCTCTGGGTTCATGAAGACACTTGCCCCGGCAGCCCGAGTTTGGAGCTCCGAAGCACCGTTGCTCGGAGCAGCCCGGCGGGGAGCAGGAGCTCAGGGACACCGCACGGGGCCGCGGCGCTGGCGGCCTGGGCTCAGCCGCGCGGGGACCGACCGGCGGAGAGCGGCTCCCGCACCTCCAGCCCCTCGCGCGCCGAGGCCGCCGGAGCCGGGGTGGCCGCGAGAAAGCAGGGAAGCCGCGCGCTGCAAGCCCAAGCCTCGCCGACGCTAGCCCCGAACACAAAGCGAGCGCCCGCGTCCGTGCGCCAGGCGGTCTGTCCGTCGGTTCGTCCCCGGGCTTCGGGCAAAGGCGGCCGCGGCAGATGCTGGTGGAGACGCCGCTCGCTTGCTCGCCCGCCCGTTCGCGCGCGCCCTCCCACCCCCCGCTCCGCCCGCCTCTCGCTCCGCCCGCCCGGCCGGCTGCTCCTCCGCCCGCGCCGCCCGCAGCTCCGCCCGCCGCCCAAGCCTTGGCTAGGCGCGCGCGCGCACGGGGTCGGGCGCTCCCGGGCGGCGGTGGCACCACGTAGCCGCCTCCTTCCACCGCTCGCTTTATCCCCGCCCTTTCTCGGGCCAACCCCAAGCGCCGCTGACCCCGAACGTCGCTGCGGGGTAGGTAGGGGGTGGGAGGGTGGAGGACCGCAGGCGAGAGGGAGAAGGAAGGGCGCCCGGGGAGCAGGCTGGCAGAGTGACCGGGATTGATGAGCGGCGCAGCTCTGGAGGGACGCGGGCGAGAGGGTCGCTCCTCGGGGAGAGGGCTGGGTGAGTGAGGACCTGCGAGCCACCCCCCACACCCCTTCCAGGGTAGCCACACTGGCGCCCCCTTCTCCACCTAGAGAAGATGTGATGCCACTGGACAGGGAAGGAAAGTCGTCGTGGACTTCGCTGAGTGGAAAAGGGGGTAGTTGGGGAAGGTGGAGAAAAGAGCCACGGGAAGTGGGAGGAAAGGATGAAGGGATGGGACGTTGCAAAGGAAAGCTTCCTGAATCCCTGTGTGACTCTAACCCAACCTCCCCACCTACCGGAGAAATGGGTTTTATCCTAGAAATGGGGACGAGGAAAAAGAGATGGCTCAAGGGAGTCCTGGCCCGGGATGCGATCCTCGCCCTAGGGTCTATTGCAACCACACAAACCCGGACAGCGCACGCTCCCCCCTACCCCGACAGAATAGTGCCTAAGAAACCTGCTTGCCTCCTAACTCTAGGAAGGAATCCACAACGGATTCCAGGGAGGTCTTCTGGGGAATCTGAATTGGGTTTTTGGATCACGAACCATTAAGCTTTTGAACTCTGGGGAAGAATAGAACAGGTGGCTGGAAATTGTTTTAGAACCCTACCTGAGCAGGTGTGCTCATTAGTTGCTTATCCGCTCTCCTCCTGGAGCACTTTCATAGGTGTTGGCAAAGCAGGTACCAGTATTTCACGGAAGGAGAAGGAAGAACCGCCCAGGACTGTGTATAAATGTCTATGGGAATATTTTTAAGGATTCAAAAGACTAGAAGGAGGTGAGATCAAAAAATTTTTCCAGCACCACCCAGTGCAACCCGATCCTGGACACAGAAATCTAAAAGATGATATTTAAATACTTGAGTTTGAGAGCCTCTAGTTATAAGGTTTCCTACGTAACAATCTCTCTCTTTTCTCAAAAACTGGCTAGTTGACAACCAGCAGTCAAGTTTTGGCTAGTCAAGAAGCTACTTTTGCCTGCAATAAACCACATTTAGAGATAGTCCTGGGCTTCAGCAGGATTGAGGCTATATTGAGGTCACAAGTATGAACGAGGTACCCACAGAGATGGGAGGGCCAGGAGATCCTACTCATTCGGTACCTCAGAAGCTATGACACGGGATAACAGTGGCTTCAGCCCTTTGGATGAAATAATCCTCACTCCTTCAAAAGTGCTCTCCACCCACTCAAAACACAGGCCATACTACCACCAATCTGGTAGGCTTCAAAAGTAAGGTCTTTCAGCAGCAGATTTCCTTGTTAACAGGAAGGCACTGACAAGCTTTACCTAAGCCTATTGGAGCTATGTTGTAATTCTGTATATAAATAGAACAGTCGCTGCAGGAATACCGGATGAGTCAGAAGAAAGGTCTGTCCTAAGCTGATGTGACACATTTCAAAAGGACCAGAAATTAGATGCAATTGATGACTGAGTTGATCTCTAAGTGGATTTATCTTTGAAATAAAAATCAGTGGATATCCCATATACCCCACCCCACACCCTCCCCCATTGTCAACATCCCCAACCAAAGTAGCACATTTGCTACAAAGAGTGAACCTACATTGACAGATCATTATCACCCAAAGTCCATAGTTTACATTAGGGTTCACTCTTGGGGCTGTATATTCTATAGGGTTGGACAAATATAGAATAACATGAACCCACCCTCATAGTATCATAGTATCATACAGAGTATTTTCACTGCACTAAAAGTCGTCTGTACACCACCTATTTATCCCTTCCTCCCCCCAGTCTCTGGCAACCACTGAAGTTTTACTGTATCCCTGTCTCCTTAGTTTTGCCTTTTCCGGAATGCCATATATGAGGAATCATACAGTATGCAGTCTTTCTTTCAATTTTGCTGTGAAACTAAAACTGCTAAGAAAATAAAGTCTTGAAAAATCAATGGAGAAGGGAAAGGTAAGATAACTAATCAGTAATTTGGAGGGAGGGTGGAAAAACTAATTGAATTATCTCATTTCATATATCCAAAATAAGTTCTATGAGGATTAAGGAGTTAAATATATTTTAAAGCAGACCGGAAGAAAAAATATTTGTCAAACCTCTGTATAGAAGTATTTCTCAACTTAGAGGCAATAGAAGGAAATAATCAATGGATATGATTGGGTAATATCTTAAACACTTCTACATGTCCAGCTTTTTTTAGTGTAAGCTAAACCAGAAAAAAAATTGGCAGCAAACATGAAAAATAAAAACCTGAATGTCTATATTATAAGTAGGGCTCATAGAGCTATAGTAAAATATAGAATCGCAGTGATTGAGCATAAACAGAAAATAAATCATATAAGAAATAAAATATATGGGGAAATTAATCTAGTAATCAATGAAGTATACATTAAAACTAATAAAGATACAAAAATAATGAGCACTGGTTAGCACATACATTGTTGGTGTCCTTATGAAACAATATGTCCATTTGGAAAGCATTTTGGCTGTATATATCAGGTCAGAGTGCTCCTACATTTTGACTCAGCAGTCCCTCTTCTGGGAATCTACCCAAAGAAATACCCCAGCAGATGGAAAAAGTTATATACTGCAAGATGTATATCATAGCATTATTTATATTGAAGACTTGGCCAGAAATTAAAGATCAAAGAGTAGGGGTGATATCCAATTCCTTGTAGTTACTTGGACCACAATGTTCCTTCACATTCTGTGCCTCTGCACATGTCATTTAGAGTTTCTGCCTGGGGCATTCTCCTTGTCTCTTGTCTGTGAGCTGATTTCTCTTATTCTTCACTACTTTTGTTCAATGTCTCGGAGGCTCCTTCTTTATTCCCTCAACACCTGCTGTGTTCTTCCATCCCGGCACGGCACTTAAAGGCTGCCTGTAAGAACTTGTTTACCTACCTGTCTCCTCAATCTGCTGTGACTCCTTCTAGGGTGTGACCTAACCCTTGGTAATCTTAGAATCACCAGAGCTCTGCAGATATGGCAGGTGCTTGATAAATATTTATTAAAGGAATGAATGAGTCATTTGCTCACACTTTTTACAGCTCTTGAAGATACTGCTTATAGAGTATGTGGCAATATATGGATACATTATAATGTTAAATTTTAAAGGCACTATATATGGAATTATCTCCAAGTAATATTGTTAAATTTTTAAAACAAGGAACAAAAACAGTGTACACGGTAGGCTATCATTTTTGAAAAGATAAGATCTGTTGGCAAAAGAATATCCATACACATATTTCCGTGTTAATGGGTAGGCTATCTATGGAAGAAAACGAAATAAACTGGTAACAGCGAGTTAGGGTGGAATGGGGGGCAAACTGGGGGACTAAAGATACTGATAGGAAGGAGACCTGTTTTATTTTTAAATAACCCCTGTAGTTTGTTTTTGAAATTTGTACCATGTATATGATACACATGTTTTGAAAAATAAAGCAGTCTACAAAATGGTATGCAATTGTATGAAAAAAAGTTAGGAGTTAATTTTTGCCAAATAAGAACAGTTATAAGACTGGGTGATTTTGTTTTCATGTTTCTGGTTTGCAATTTTTAAGTGTGGTTATATTGCTTTTACAATTAAGAAGATAAAATTATACATAAAGATGTAAGAAAGTAACTAAGTAATCATATTTATTTCACGCAACTCCTTCACAACTCAATAAATGCTGATCTATTTTAAGGAGAAAAGGAGAAAAATTTTCTGTCTGAATACTGCTAAGGCCACCTCCCTTATAACTCTGAGGTTGAAAAATGGTTAATAAGTTTACTGACAAGTTAATCAGCTCTTCAAGTGGCAGTGAAAACAGGTAAAGCGTGTTCTTCTAATAGTTGCCTGGCTGAGGAGCAAGATATGACAACAGCGTTTTAACCTAAGACACCAAACTTAACGAGCTTGTCTGTCTCCACCTGTGCTTTATTGTTCCTGCCCACCTTCCTGCCTCCCTCCTCTTGGGCTCTGTCATTGTCTGCCTCTCTGCTCCTCTCTGTTTTTCTTTTGCTTCTCTGTAGCCGCCCTGCTGGTTGCCTCCACACCCCTCCTGCCGCCTTCCTCTCAGAACCCTAGCAGCTGTGTTCAGCGTCCCCCTCTTAAAGCAGCCACATGCTCTGGGAAGACTGGCCCTCTGGGTCACATCTGGCAGTCCCATTCCTCTTGCTAATGTGTGGTTCAGGAATGGGCAGGTGGCCCAATTCTGGTCAACAAGCCATGAGAAGAATCTGCTAGAGGTTTCCTTGCATCTAAGAAATGGTCTCTTTCACCCTTGGACTTGGTTGGGTTTGGATGTGATGCCTGGATCCTCTACAGCCTGATGACAAAGACCACACCAAGGATGGCAGAGTGGAAGGATAAAAAGAACCAGGGCCTTCCAGCCTTTGTTGTATGGCTGACTTAACCAACCTTGAAGGTCGCCTTACTCACGACTTCCTGTCAGATGAGACAAATTTCTTGGTTAAGATACTTTGACAGGGGTTTTCCGTTTCATACAACTGAAAGTATCCTGACTTAAACACCTTTTGAGGTTCTGCCCCAAGCCTTTATTGATTTTCTCCTCTTGAATCACCACCAGCATTTCTGCATTTCTCTTAGTACCACATTTTTTCTATTCCCCACACCCCCCACCCCCTCTCTTCCCCAGCTGTTTCTGTCTCAAACAATACAGGGAAACATTTTAGGGTGTCTGACAGATCACACCCACCCCTTTCTCAGACCTTCTCAACCACAAGGTGCTCTCCCACCTCCAGCCAGGTTTGTACCTCACAGTTGATGGGGTCCCGGTAGATTCAGGCTGGGCCAACCTGAGAGTCTGTCTCAGTAACAAAGGGAACCCTGCGCCCAGCTGAAGTGCAGGCAATGTTTACCCGAGAGCTGGGGGTGGGTCCGCATTTCCAGGAGGAAGCCAAGACTCTCCCTCATCCTCTGCAGAAAGAGGAAGGAAGCCTAAACAGAGAAAAACAGTAGCAGAGTCTGACAGCCTGGGTGCTGTGTATGGTTGTGCATTTTGTGCTCTGAAAGGCTCCCATCCCTGCTAAAGGCCTGCTTCTAGATTTAAAGAGGACTCTGTCTTTGAGGTCTATGAGATTTTTAGGTGGAATCATTCTTCACATCCCATTTGGGCTTTAGATACTTTGAAGTGAGTATCTCAAATTTTCAAATCAAAGAACCTTGATTAAAACAAAAGGTCTTCTCACCTCAAATCCTTTATGAAATGAGGTCAACTTAAAATACTTTTTAGTTAGCTATGATATAAAATTAAACTATATTTTTGTTATAGTTAATGAATTAATATTGTATCTTCTGTTCCTTAGTCGAAAAGTGAGCAGTTAAATGGTCTATTTCTCTAACAAAACAATTAACTGATTCCTCAGGATTTACCACCCACTGTGACCCTCTTGCCCTGTGCCCACACATACCTACTAAAGACCAGTTTTCAGATCCCCAGGAATAACATAAAATGGGGCATATCTGTCTCGTAAATATGATTGAATAAGCATATGTAGAGCACAGTTGTTTCACTTTTAAAAATCAATTATAATCATTTGTACAATAAAATGAATTCTGTCTTTCACACAATATGACAGAGCAGTAATTGATTTTTTTTTTAATTCGGCCATTCCATCTTCTTCTGGCACCTCAACTTCCTGCTGCTGTGGAGATAGCTAGACCTGTGTGGATCAAGGCATTAGGCCCTGATGTTACCTTACCAGGGGCCAAGCACATGACACAAGTTCAGCCAATTAGAAGCTTACTTCCTGATACTGAGCAGAGCAAAGAAAGAGACCAAAAGCCACCTGGAGTTCATTTCTTGCAGCCCCTGGACAAGCCTGAAGCTGCCCTTGAGACCTTTGGGAGCCTCCTGATTCTTCTGCCTTCCTTCTGGTCCCATAAGCTAGCTGTCAGGTTCTAACTGATGTCCGAGTTCCCATAAGCTAGCTGCCAGGTTCTAATTGAGATCCAACGGGAATCAGTGGATGAGTGGTGGGTAGCTGGAAAAACACTAAAGGAATCATAGACAGTTTTGACATGGCTTTACCCTCTCTTTGGGTGTGAGCAAGCCATATGTACAGCATTAGCAGGGTAATTATACCTTTTACAGACAGTAGTGGCTCCAAGCCCAGCACAAGCTCACATGGGTGATCACCTAATGTGCCTCACATGGCTTGGTTACATAATGTGCAGAGCTATGCGCCTGCGCTCCAAACCCATTGAGTTATGCTGTGCCGGAAGCCTGCCTCAGCCTACTCCTGACTAAAGCACAGCCATTTCCCTTACACTCCACCCCCTAGGCCTAGGGCATCCTCCAGGCAGGCACATGTGCCCATAGGGCAGAGCCCTGAATCCATAACCCACAACAACAATACAGAAAGCAACACCTCACTACTAGGATCCCAGCTATGCCACTTATGACTATTAGGGCCCAGTGTAGGCCAGAGCCTAGGGATGCCCACCATCTCCACAGGGGATCATCAGTAAGGCTCTCAACTGCGTTAATCTGCCATGAGACCCCTTGCAGGGCTGCTGTTATGTTCTACCGATTGTCAGGAATAAAGGTACAACATTGTGTTCCTAAAAGTGCACAGGTGCCTCCTTGGGCAGCACTTTCTATGTCTAAGGCTATTTGATTTTGCAATACCACCTTTCTAATCTGATCAACCTCATCGGTTAACAGGAGGGGGGCCACTCAAGTGTAATTCAGAGCCCAAGTGGTGTGCTGTGCAAGAGTGGTAACTTGTGCTTCCACGGTTATGACACCCACTCCAGGGATAGTCACTGCTAAGAGGCAGAACCACCAGGGGACTCGTCGCACTTGCACAAACCGAGAACATAGCACCTCCCAGTTAAGCGAGCTATCTGGGCAACTTGGGGAGAACATTGGCAGGTAAGGCCACCCCCAGGTACAATGTCCAGTCCAGTTCACTGGTAGGTAAGGCCACCCTGTGTCCCCACAGACCCATAAACTCCCAGGGGACACAAAATCCATTGGGGCCCAACCTTGGTGAGGCCGCTCGTTCCATCATACCTTCAGTGTGGTGACATGTATTATGTTTGCGCAGGCCATGATGGGTACCCATCCCACAGGGGTGTTGCCCCAATGTGGCTCTATGTACCACAGTACCTGGGCTTGGGGTACTGCATGTTCCCCCGCTAGCCAGCCCCACCCATCATAAACACTACAGGCCAGCCAGGGGGCGGGTGTGCTGTGGGTCTTACAGCATCCTTTTTCAAAGCTTGCCATGTTGCCTCACAGACATCAGCCGTGGGACCCCAGGTCTCCAGCCATGTCCAGTTCTCTGCAGATACTGAATGTATGTGCCAAGGCAAGCCATCTGCAGCTGCTGTTGGAAGGGCAGTGCAGATCCAACAGATGGAAACTTGGTCACCTCAGCGTAGGTGTGGGCCCAGTCCAAATGCAGTTAGAGCATGTTAACCTACAGTTGAAATGACAGAGCAGGTACAGGTACTAACAGAGGTAAATCATATCCCTCAGGCAAAATACAGGCTAACCTTTCATCCCTGGATAACAATGCAGCCACCAAGGGCTTTTGCCCTGGGCGATGGTACCACACCTTCTCAACTCCCCATGGTTCCTTTGAGTCCTGTATCTGTGCCAAAGTCACAGGAGAGTTCATAATAGGCCAAACAGACAGTACCTATGTCCCCCAGAGGAGGGTTCCTTCCCTGGCTGTTCCCACTGTAGGGGCCATGTATTGAACACCCAAGGAGTGATATACAAGTCATACTGTAGGCCCTTCCCCCAGGGAGCTCCGATGGCCAACCACCAGCAGTGGGGGGCTTGGAGGGTCCATGGCCACAGCCAGGTTTTCTTTTCCCCTGCCATCAGGGGTGTTGGGGCAGACAACAACAGGTTACCTTTCATCCCCATACCTGGTTGAAGGAGGTCATCCTTGGTATGTATCTGCAACTGCATGGGGGTGGTGGCTTAGTGTAACAAAGCCTCCACCAGGGCTGGGCCACCTTTCCATGGCTGTTCATTCAAGGTTTGGAGCACCAGGTCCAGCGTGGAACTCCAGCCCCGCAAAGACGGTGGTATAACATGCAAGCGTAACCCATTCTTCAACAGCCCGTTATATTGCTCAGTCATACCCGCAGCTTGTGGTTTGTATGGCACATGGAATCCCCACTTTATGTCCATTTGTTGTGTCCATTGTTGTACCTGTTGTCCAGTGAAATGTGTTCCCCTATCACTCTCAATGGACAGAGGGCAACCATACAGGGCATGTAAGTGTTGCAATGCCCCGATGATGTGCTGTTGGTCAGCCACCCTGCAAGGGTAGGCAAACAACAGGCCTGTGTCCTTGTCCATAGCTGTTAATGAATTCATATACTCTTGTGACTTCAGCAGCAGCCTGATGTAGTCTACCAGCCATCTGGTCAAGGGCACTGAAGCCTCCACCTTCTGGGCTCAAGCAATTCTCCTGTCTCAGCCTCCCAAGTCCTGGGATTACAGGCCTGTGCCACCGTACCCGGCTAATTTTGTATTTTTAGTAGAGATGGGGTTTCACCATGTTGACCAGGCTGGTCTCGAACTCCTGACCTCAGGTGATCCACCCACCTTGGCCTCCCAAAGTGCTGGGATTACAGGCGTGAGCCACCATGCCTGGCCTGTTTCATTCTTGTAAGGCAAAAGTACTTGCATGTTCCCTTACATTCCTACCTCCAAACAATTTCAGAATGCCATGCCCCAGTCCACAAACTCCACCCTTCCATCTGTCACCAAAATCTAAGTATTTTGCAGAGTTAAGCATAATTCAACCCCTTATGAAATCTGCACCATTTAACACTGGGCATGCTAATCATATCCAATAATTTCTCCTGTCACCGTTTGGTTTCTTTTACCTTCTAAAAGCTTTACTTCTGTGATATATGCCTTTCTGATGGAACTATAATTACTGGAACATTGAATTTAATGTCCAGAAACAGGAATAGATATTAGCAGATTAATCAGATATTCATTTAGGTTTTATTATAAAGAATCAATTGATTCAACAACAAAAACTTACACATCTTACACAAAAAAACACATCTCCTGTTAATGCACCTGTTTCCATGGTTCCTGCCCTAAGATTGTACCTGGAAAAAAGTAGACAAACAGAAGTAAGAACATGGGTTAGAATGGTTTCAGTGCTATAGTTCCAACAAAGTGTGATATGTGTATGATAAATATTCAAAATGGGATTGTGAAAAAACACCTCTTCCAATTAATTCTTTTCTATTTTTTTCATTTTTCTTTTCTGTACTAGTAGCATTTACTAAATGCAGTTAGTAGGAATAAAAATTAGTTAAATTAACCAAGTCTTAATGCCTTATATCTGAATCATTTATTTGAATGACATCAAGACTGAGAGAATAAGTTTTAAAATTTAAACACAATGGTGCATCCGCTGTGGAAAACAGTTTGGTGGTTCCTTACAGTATTAACTATAGAATTACTATATGATCCAGCAATTCTGCTCCTAGGTCTATACCCCAAAGAATTGAAGGCAGGGATCCAAACAGATACTTGTATACCAATGCTCATAGCAGCACAATAGCCAAAAGGTGGAAAGAACCCAAGTGGCCATCAACATATTTCACATTTTGTTTGAACGGATAAACAAAATGTGATATATAGCTACAATGGAATGTTATTCAGCCTTAAAAGGGAACAAGATTCTGATAGTTGCTACAACATGGATAAACCTCAAAAACACTATGCCAAGTGAAATAAACCAGACACAAAGGGACAAATATTGTATGATTCCACTTATATGAGGTACCTGGAGCAGTCAGATTCATGACTGCTGCTTCATGAATCTGACTGCTCTAGGTACCCCATATAAGTGGAATCATGAACCCTCAAATCTAAAATAAAATTAAAAGAAAATCTAATTATAAAAATAAATTAAGACATTATTACATACAAAAGGATCTACTTTGCTGAGGAATTTATCCAAGCATCCCTTTAAACAGGCAGCTGCTTCCCTCATAAACTTAATTGTTCACTAATGGATCGTTAACACCCCAACAAAAGCTGTTGAGAGCAGAAACCCTATTTGGATTTAACCTATAAATTAACTTTGAAAAAGTTATGTAATAATTTTACTAATATCTTATCGAGAGAGTCGGGAGGTTATGGGATTGGCTTGGAACCAGTTTCTGGGCTAATTGGAAGGAGGTACAAAGAAGCTTTAGAGAAGCAGCTCAGGAAGCTGGAAGACTGTCCAGCACACAGTCTTGGGCAAGAAATCAGCCCACCTTCACTTCTGTCCTCTTATAGGAGGCACTGGCCCCTCTCAAGCCTCGCATGAGAATTCAACACAGCTGAGGTGAGTTGGGCTGTGGCGGTGAGAGAGCACAGCTGCCTTCCAAGCTGATGACCTGAGTTTTCATTTTAATAGTTCAGCTACCTTTTCTAGTAAACAGTGAACCCTTTGAGGTCAAGGATCAAGTTTTCTTTGTAGCATGCTGCCTTGCAAGTATTTCACACATGCTGGGTGAATAATATTATTTTATAAAAAGTGAATAAATTAATGAATGACTAATAAAAAATGACAACAGAAGGTCCAACAACATGGTTATAAATCAGCTCGGAATTTTTAATATTTAGATCTTTGAGTCATAAAAGTTCAAATGACCCACACGATTTTCCTTAGAAACACTCCTCAAAGCATAAAGTGAGAAAAAATTGTGTTTAAGTTTATTCTATCTTCTGTTACAAAAGGGATATATTTTCTATTGCTTTTGTAACTCTGCCTTGTACCCAAATGCACCACATTCATAATAAGTACTGTTGACAGAATGAATGACAAGGCAAAAAATAGCTCGCAGTACTTTTCATTTTTTATAAGTGTGGAAAGCATATTAAACCATTTGCTGATTGAAAATATGCGTGTTTTGACTTGCATATGAATCAAATTAACATACATAAATCCAACATCTTCACATCACTAGATTCACAGCCATAACCAATATAATTTTCCATGTTTCTTCAAATTCATCAATTCCAGAGTGACATAATTAAGTTATTAGGCATAAAATACACAGTAATGATTTATAACTGAAAACTAACTTTTGTTTTAATTCAATGATCATTTATCCTCTAAAAGTAAAAACAGTACAAGATCATTGAAAATCTAAGACTTTTTTTTTAAAAAATAAAATAGAGATGGGGTTTCACTATGTTCACCAGGCTGGTCTCATAGAACTCCTGACCTCAAGTGATCCTCCCGCCAAGGCCTCCCAAAGTGCTGGAATTACAGGCATGAGCCACTGCGCCTGGCCGAAAATCTAAGATTTTATGTTGAATTTAGCTCTATAAATACTTACTACCACTAAGGGAAACTAAAGTTTGAGGTATAGAACAAGAACTCTTATCCCTCAGTATGATTAATTCCTATAGATGAAAGTACTATGTTGAATCCTAGCACCTTGCTGAGTTGTATAGCCCCAGAAATGTGCAAGCTTCCTGGTTGCAGTTTCCATAACTTCACCTCCTACCTGCCGCTTTACTCTAGCTGGTCCATCCCCACCTTCTTTTCTCCAAGACTCTGGTTTAGGGCAGGGAAGACTCTCTGGGAACCAGACAAACACTCTGTACACTGTTACACTAACGGATCAGGCCATGGTCCTGGGAGGAAGAACACATCCAAGCTGCAAACCTGGGTCAGACTACACCAGGTCTGGGCCAAGTCAATTAAGAGGGCCCAAGGGCTGTTATTAAAAGACACTCTGTCCCTTCCTCTTAGCTCTGCAGTCCCTTAGGATTCACCACCACCTGGAGCACCTCTCTAGGATCAAGAAAGTAGCCTGAGTAGAATCTCTAGCACCCAGCCTCCCCTTACAGCCTGCTATTGGTATACATCTGACACTATAAATCTGGCACCATATAAATGCCCAGCACTTTGGTCACTGAGTCCTTCTAGAGCTGCTGGCACTGAGCCTATGAGAGCAATAGGCATCTTTCTAGCAGAATGTTTTCTAACCTTGTCTTGTGATATGAATTCTCCAGGGCTGTTGATATAAACATAGATCCCAGGACCTTTCTCTAAGCATTCATATTTATAGTGGTTCTATTTGGGATCCAGGAATCTGAATGTTTAACAAGTACCCAGGTAATACTCTTCAGCTGGGAATATTGGAAAATACTGTGTTCAAGCACTCTTCAAAGTGCTCACCCTAGTCTCTTGGTGAGGGGAGTTGCTGTTTGTGGATTTAAACCTTGTCCTCTATGGCGATGATTAAAGTGAGAATGCTGGGAAGTCTATGTAAATCCAAAGCATGCTACCATTACCATGATTACATACCTTTAGCCACAGCCACCAGGACACTAAGCACAGTCTGGGTGAGCCTCTTCTCAATACACAGAGCTAAGTGACTGAGAGCCTAGAAGATGGAGTAGGACAAGGAGTGGCCAAAGGCAGTGGAGAGAGGGAGGAGGAGCAAAGCCTGAAATCTGGAAATCAATGCATATGTATTTCAATCCACAATTGCTTTGGCTGCTGATACAAATCAAAGGAAGAAGGAGGGAGATGCAGGGAAAAAATGTAAACAGCTAGGTAAGTGCAGCATTCTGTTAAACATGAATTTTCAGATATTAAAAAAGGAATATCTTAGCAAAGTTATTCATTTATTTATTGAACTTCCAATTTTAGTTTTTAGTACTTCTATGTAAATGAATCTGAGTTGGATTCCTCAACTCAACTAGGTGCTAAGATAAGCATCTGTATGAAGGGATACTCATAAGTTTTATTGATTGCCACTCTGGGAAAAGATTTCTATCCTGCCAGTTTTGCTGCTGACTTACACCATGAATTACAGAGGGATGTAGTTAGAGCATAGTCCCCTCACAGACACAAATATCAGGACCTTCCCTACAATATGGATGAAGAAAATTTGCAATGATGCCAGAAATGAAAGAAATGAGTATTGTTGCAGGGTGCTGGAAGATAATTTGGAGATAACAACTACTCTCTTCTTCAGACTTGAACAAGAAGTTGTGAGCTAAATAGTAGCATGAAAAATCACCTGGCATTAATACAAGGAAAACCTTGCTCCATGTCTCCTTAAAAAAAGATAAACACAGTCTCTGTGATTGAAATATGTGCCTGCATAGTAACAAGGCAATGGACTAGCTTTTTATCATCCCATCTAGACCTGTGATTATACAGCGAAATATTAACAATGAATGCAACCTCAGCAAAGGCACATTGTACAAGAAAATAGCATGTATGAGAAAAGAGGTTAAATCTTCTAAATGCAATTATTTAGTAAGAATCCTTCAAGTGTCTGAATAATTTTTTTCTTAAATATAGGAATTTAAAGTTAAGTATCCTCATGTCAGAAATTTATCTTACTCTCTTTAGAAGTTGTGGTTCCTTCTATTGTGACAAACTTTCCCGAAGAGTGAGATGCAGCCAGGACAAAGCTTTGGGACAATTAGGGAGTATACTAGATGCCAAAAGTATATTAGGGCCAAATATGCCTCATAGTAGCCTCCCTTGACAGTCACATAAAATATGCAAAAAAGATACTTAACAATTCTCATTTTCAATTATAATGCCTTAGGTCTCATTACTTTTTCCTCAGATCAGTATAAGGAAAAAAGTTCTTCCATGCTCATCCTGCTGATAAAACTTCAATCACTGAAACTTTCCCTTTAAAACTAACAAGGCTTTTTATCTCCCTCCGTTGGCCAGATAATGATTTTACAGGCCACTCAGAATTACCAGAGAGAGCTGAAACTGGAGCAGCAGAAATAAATGAGATCCCTGTAGATAAACCACATAATTCAGGGCAGTCAGGAGTTGCAGCCTCTTCTCTCACTTAACCTTGTACCAAGGCTGCTGTGGGTAATTTGATTCCCTGTGTACCTTTCTCTGTCGGAATGGAGAGTGAATTTTAGGGAGATGTCAGACTGGCAGAAGGGGAGACAACATCCTGTGAAGGAAGGAAAACTGCATAAGGATTTAGGAGATTTAACCGAAATATGCCATCTAAGATCGATTATTTCACTACTCAAAAATCTTAATTTCCTTATCTGAAAGAGAGAAGGTGGCACTGAACCTGTGAGATAGAGATCCTGAGATCTGGAAGGACTCTCTAAAGTCCTTGCTTGGGGCAAGTGGGGAAGTAAGTGGGCTCTGGGCTGTGGTTCTCTCAGAATGATTCTGCTTTGGTCTGTTTACACATCAGGATTTCATGTAAGATTTCATTTTCTGAAAGGTATCCGATGCTAAAGAAAGTTAAAACATCTGTTTCCTTCCAGCTCTACCACCCTCTGATTTTTTTTAACAGTCTATGATAAGAGGAGATGAATGCCTGCTAAAGCGACCAGAAGGCTGTCAGTAAAAAGTATTAACTAGATATCAATAGAATCTGCAAAACGAAGAGGTGCTTGAAAGATGTGAAAGAGGAAACTTAAAGAAAAACCCAGATGGTACATCTCTCTTCCTGGCTAGGTAAGAGGCTGTCTCACTCTTGCTTTCTCACAGCAAAATTTCTACCCTTTCTCCAGTGGTGCTCAACTCTGGCTGCCCAGCAGATCCCCTGTGGTGGTATTAAATGATAGAAGGGTCTGATCTGCCACTCTGGGGATTCTGACTCAACAGATGTGGTTTTTAAGATCCAGAGGTGGTTTTGACGTGTAACTAGGATTGAGAATTTCTGCCTGGCGTCAGCCCTTCGACCTTTAATAAAACTGCTCTCTTAAAAGACATTGATGGTCGGGCGCAGTGGCTCACGCCTGTAATCCCAGCACTTTGGGAGGCTGAGGCGGGAGGATCACAAAGTCAGGAGATCAAGACCATCCTGGCTAACACGGTGAAACCCCGTCTCTACTAAAAAAAATATATATATATAAAAAATTAGCCGGTCGTAGTGGTGGGCGCCTGTAGTCCCAGCTACTCGGGAGGCTGAGGCAGGAGAATGGCGTGAACCCGGGAGGTGGAGCTTGCAGTGAGCCGAGATCGCGCCACTGCACTCCAGCCTGGGCGAGACTCCATCTCAAAAAAAAAAAAAAAAAAAAAAAAAAAAAGACATTGATCATTGATGACACCCTACAATGTAAGTTATCATTTTTAGGTAGATGACTCCAAATCTAATCCTCTATAAACAACCACATTCTATCTGGGTGTCTCATCAACTTTTTTTCCAACAACCAGTCTTGCCTTCCAAGATCCTCTTATCTGTAGTGGCCCAACCCTTCTTCCGGTGACTCAGGCTCCCAGTGACTTGAAGGCATCCACGACTGCCATTCCCCGTGCCCCAGAATCCCATCTGCACAAACATAGTAAACCTACCCTTGTATCTGATCCTAAACCAGGTCCTTGCTTTCCATTCCTCCCGCCACTCTTCAAACCAGACTCCCTTTATTACTTGATAAATTGTTTACAGTCATGTGATCAGAGTGTCATTCTCCCATCTTTACCCACTATGATCCACCCCAATCTGACTTGTTAGCTCCTTATTCAAAACTGCAATGGCTCCCCGCTGACTATCTTTTAAAAACAAACCCCTTCATCTATCTCTTAGATTTCACAATAGGAACCCAATCTAAGTTTCCAGGCTTATCTTTGATTACATAGCAGCATGAACACAATCCACCATCTAAAGAGCATTACCCTTTCTTCTGTAAACATGTCCTAGGCTTTTCAGATCCTATGCCTTTGCCCTTACTCCTCTCTCCACCTAAAATACCCTCCTCTCCTTTGTAAGCCACCTCCTTCCCAATGGCTCTCCAGCTCTTTCCAAATGAATCTGAATGGCAGTAACATTGTGCTTGACTCTTCCGCAGCAGTCATAACATCCTGTCTTGCAGCGTGCTTATCTTCTGTCTCCTCGTTTGCTGAGGTCTTGCTTCTTCAGAGCACTGCCCTGTGAGCCTTGTTGCTGTATGGAAAGAGAGTGGGCTTTGGTGCCAGTGATCCCTGTGTTTAAATTCCAGCTCTACCAACAATCAGCCATTTGAACTGTTAAATTATTTGAACTGTTCAAATTATTTAGCCCTTTCCTGCGTTAGTTTCTCCATCTGTAAAATGGGAATATTAATATCCAATTCCTAGAATTAAGATGAAGTCTGAGATAATGCATGTAAAGTGCCTGACACACACACAAAGGCTTTCAACAAATGGTAGTCCCATTAATAAATGTCAAACAGAGGCTTGACAGGCTTTTGTCTATATTGGAAGGTGACACCCCACTAATCCAGCTTGATGGAACCATTTTCTGTAGATATTCACCACCTGGTCCTTCTTATCTGTTAAGAAGATTACAGGGCTATTTTTATTTTTGAGACAATACTCTGAAGCAGAGAAGTAATAGCTTCCTCCCTATTATCTGTCTGTTTGCCAGTAATAATAAGGATTGGTGGTAATAATGAAATGACAGGTAGACAAGAACAGGAAGAAAGAGCAGCAAGAAAACTCTAAATTAAAATATTCAGCACTTACTGAGAGACATAAAATATCCACAACTGGCTGGGTGTGGTGGCTCACACCTGTAATCCCAGCACTTTGGGAGGCCAAAGCAGGCAGATCGCTTGAGCCCAGGAGTTCCAGAGCACCCTGGGCAACATGGTGAAACTTCATCTCTACAAAAAATACAAAAATTAACTGGGGGTGGTGGCATGCACCCGTAGTCCTGGCTACTCAAGAGGCTAAGGTGGGAAGATCATCTGAGCCTGGGGAGGTCAAGGCAGTGAGCCAAGATTGCACCCCTGCGCTCCAGCCTGGCTGACAGTGAGACCTCATCTCAAAAAAAAAAAAAGCTGAAAACCTTCCAAAATAAATATTATCAAGTTGCAAATGTAGTAAATAAAGAAATAATTCACCACAGTCAGCTAGCTTATTTCAGAGAGGTAGAAGTTATCAAATAATAGGAAAGCCATTAACATAATACATCCAATCATTACGTCAAATACGAAAGAATAGACTTGCTTCTATACATGCTTAAAACATATTTGGTAAGAATCAACAGCAATCCCTGATAATATTATTTTAAGAGGAGAAGTAGAAAAAATATTTACTAAATATAAGAAAAAGTATTCGATTAAAACCAATAGCCATCATTATATTTAATAGCAAAACATTAGTTATATTCCCATTAAGATATGCACAAAAAAGGAATATTGTTTAATATAGTTCTGAAAGCTGTGATCGATGCAATAACACATGATACAAAAGCTATACTATTAACAAAGAAGAGATAAAATGATACTTATTTTGTGACAGTTATTGTACAACTATAAGTCCAAATAAATAACTTGAAAATTGTTTAAACACAAGGGGCTGAAAGTAAGATAGGCAGAAATCAAAAGCATTCCAATATAATTGTAATAATCAGCTAGAAACTTTTAAATGTATGTATATGTATGTATATATATAGTTTACCTTTTCTAAAACTGATTTGAGATGGTTTTTAAAAAAAAGCTCATATAGTAGTAAGAAGAAAAAATATATAAAACATCTAGAAGTAGCTTTAATGCATAATGTCTTTCAAATAGTCAAAGAAAAGAACAAAATTTTATTAAGATATATTTATTAAAGTTTGAGAAAATGGAAAAATACACTATGTTCCTGGGCAGAAAGATGTTGATATAAATATTTAAATATTTTCCAAATAATGTAGGTTTAACCAAGACATTCAACAAGTATTTATTGAGCACCCACTGTATACCAAGCAAAATGCTAGGTACTAGGGATACAGTCATGAACAACACAAAGGCTCTGCCCTCCTGGTGTTTCAATTCTTGCGGAGTTGGCACAACAAACAAATAAAGCCTTAATATAATATAGTGTCAGGTAACGATATGTGCATTGAATAAAAATAAAATAGGGTTAAGGGATAGAGAATGAAAGAAGGGGGATGTGGTCAGGGAAGGTCTTTGAGGGAGTAACACTGGAACAGATACTTGAATAAAGTGTAGGAGAGAGCCATGTGGCTATCTGGGAGAGCAGTATTTCTTGCAGAGGGAATAGCAAATGCAAAGGCCCCAACATGCTACCAGCCTGATATAGTCCAGAAACTGCAAGAAATGTAGTGTTGCACTGGGCACGGTGGCTCATGCCTGTAATCCCAGCACTTTGGGAGGCCGAGGCAGGAGGATCACCTGAGGTCAGGAGTTCAAGACCAGCCTGACCAACATGGAAAAACCCCGTCTCTACTAAAAATACAAAAAAATTAGCCGGGTATGGTGGTGCATGTCTGTAATCCCAGCTACTCGGAGGCTGAGGTAGGAGACTCGCTTGAACCTGGGAGGCAGAGGTTGCAGTGAGCCGAGATCACACCACTGCACTCCAGCCTGGGCAGCAAGAGCAAAACTCTATCTCAAAAAAAAAAAAAAAAAAAAAAAAAAAGAAAGAAAGAAAAGAAATGCAGTGTTGCTAAAGAAAAGAAATGCAGTGTTGCTAAAGCAGAGTGCGTAAAGCGGAGACCTGTGGGAGATGAAGATGGAGGTAATGTGAGGGCAGATTGTGCAGGCCCTTGTAGAACAGGACTTTGGGGTGTAAGTCTTGTGGTAGCTGTTTTGACCAGGTGAGGATGTGATCTAATAAGGTTTTTTTTAAAGAGCTGTCTGGTCTTGATGCTGAGAATAGACAGGGTACATGTGGGGGGAAAATAGAGCAGTAAGAACAGTTAGGAGGTTATTTCAGTAATTCAGTCTGGAAAAGATGGGCTTGTACTTGTATAGTAGGGGTGGAAAGAACCAGAAGTAGATTTCAGATAGATTTTGGAGATAGACATAAAAGATTTGCTGATGGGTTGGGTATGAAGGGTGGGACCAAGGGAGGAATCCAGGTTGGTCCCTTGATTTTTGTCCTGAAGTTACTGGTTAGATCACGGTGCTAATTACTTCACTGGGGAAGACTGGGAAAGGAGCAGGAGCTGGAGATTGAAACCAGGAGTCTTAAGACATGTTAAGTTTGAAATGTCTGTTAGACTCCAAGTGGAAGTGGTGACGTTGAGTAGGCAGTTGCTAAAAGATCATGAAACTCATAGAAACATGTTTTGCCATCAACAGATAGATGGAATGTACAGCCAGAGGATTGGATGAGGTCATCCATGGAGAGAATGCAGAGAGAATCCTGGGGCTCACCAACATGAAGAATTTGGGACAAGAAAGAAGATCCAGCAGAGAAGACTGAAAGAAGGCAGCTAATAAAATAGGAGAGAACCTGGAGAGCAGAGAGTCTTAGAGGCCAAGAAAGTGGTTTAATATAATCCCTATCAAAGCATTTGTGGTTTATTTTTGTTAACTGACAAAAGGATTCTAAAACATACCTGAAAAGTATAATTCACACCTAGGATAATGGATCATTCTGTCACATTGTTCCTTTTTCACAACTGATACGAACATGATATTTTCTTGACTTTGTAAAATAAAAATGGAATCTTTCTAATTTTTTTAAAAAAACTGCTTGCTTATGTAAGCCTTCTGTCTCTCACTGTATAACCCCTCCACTTTTATACGGGGCACACATGTTTCTGTCACTTTCCTGGAGCCCTTGTAGCAAATTAATAAAATGTAGCACATGCTTGAAGAAAAATTTGTCTAGGACATTTTGTTTTTGAGATTCATAAATTGACTCTATTTTACAATCTATTATGCCATAGGAAGCTTATTAAACCCTTGAGCAGGAACAAATTATTCAATAAATGGTGATGAGATGAAGCCTAGAAATATAAAAACTTTGATTTCTCACTTCATTTCACACACCAAAGTGAATTCTAGATTGGTTAAACATTTAAATATTTAAAAATTTAACAGTAGAAACATTTGAAGAAAACATGGATATTTATTTATAAAACTTCTACAAGGGGGAAGTTTTCCTATACTAGAAATAACAGAAAAAACTATAAAGACCAGCAGATCTATAAAAATGAGAAATTCTATACACAAAACAACTATTAGGCAAATATTAAAATGGAAAAATGTTTTCCATAAAATGTCGAAGTTAATATAGTTTCTACATAAAGACCTCAGGCAAACAGATATGAAAACCGGTAGGGTCCCTGTTGATAGCTGGCCAATATAATATTTATGAAAGAGATCATTACCCAAAAGAGAAAATTCATCTAGTCAACACATATATGCAAGCATGTTGATCCTTGGTAGTAACCAAAGAAACAACACAAAAAAATCGTGCTCATTTTTCACTAATACTATTACTAAAGGTTAGTTTTTTTGTTGTTTTGGTTTTATTTTTGACACAGGGTCTCACTGTTGCTTAGGCTAGAGTGCAGTGGCACAATCATAGCTCACTGCATTCTTGAATTCCTTGGTTCAAGAGATCTTCCCACCTCAGCCTCCTGAGTAGCTGGGTCTACAGGCACATGCCACCACTCCCTGATAATTTAAAACAATGTTTTTTTTTGTAGAAATGGGGTCTGCTATGTTGCCCAGGCTGGTCTTGAACTCCTGACCTCAACAAGTCCTCCCACCTCGGCATCCCAAAATGCTAGATTACCAGTGTGAGCCACTGCACCCAGCCCTAAAGATTTGTTTTTAAAAATAATAATATACATCCTTGGGAAAGGTTCAGTTAAGGGGACTCTCTTTTGTACTGATGATATAAATTTAGACAAGCGATTTGAATTTGTATCAAGATCCCTCAAAAAGAAAAGTCTGTATTCAGTGGGTGACTTGGCATCTCCACTTGTAGACTATCTTAAAGAAATATAAAGCTTTTCATAAAAATAAATAAAAATATATATCCCATTATTTATAATTACCTACAAATGGAAATGAAAGTTTTGCAGATACAGTGGACCTGAAATGGTTAAATTAGAAAACAGCCTTTCCTGTTGGAGCCAGAAAATAATTTCTAATAACGTTACAAAGGAAGCTTCACTGCATGCATTCTTTTGCCCAGTGGGGATCTCTTTGTAGCCCTGACCTCAATCAGTAAGTTACTTCGCCCACCAAAAGAAGAAGAATTTAGCTTCCATCCACACAATGTGGGCACAACCTACAGGCCGCTGACCAGGGAACATGGAGAACCAGATTAAAGGGCTGGAAAACTACAGGATCATGCAAATAGAAAGGGAAGCTTCCTCTGATAACAAACAAGCAGCAATAGGCATTCTTGCAGAGTTTATTGAAGGAAAACAATGTCTCCTTTGCAATAAAATCGATATAGGCTATTATTTTGAGCAAACTCAAAGACAGAATTTCTGCAGAGAAATTAGGGTGAAAAATGAAAGAAAATGACATTCCTGAAAATACTGCCTTAGGACAAGGCTCTTGAGGAAGATCATCAGCAGAACTTAGGTAAAGTCCAAAGCAGGGGAATCAGGCTCAGACTTCACACTCCAAGCATGCATTCATTTATTCACTCATTCATTCTTTCAGTAATTTATGTGTTGACATAGCAAATATTTATTGAGCAGCAAATATATGCTAGACACTAAGCAAATATTGGAGGTTAAATTACCTTAGTGAAAAAGACAAGAAAAGTGTGCTTTCATGGATTGTATAATAGCAGCAAAGCTAGGCCTTAAAATAATAAAAAAAAATTATTTAAGTTCAAATTGATAAGTACTAACAACAAAGAAGTTTTGAAATCTGTGAGAGTGAGTGACAGGAGAACCTAAACTAATCAGGGGATCAGATAATTCATTTGGGGGTTTCTAAGAGATTTGAAATTTTTAATGAACTTTTAAAGGTGAAAGATATTTACCTAAGGTAATCATTTTTACCAATTCCTTACTGGGGACAGAAATGGAAACTTAACTATTTGTAGTTTACTGAATATACAATATACATATATTTTCTATAGAGTTAAATATTAACTATAGGTTTTATACCATTGTATGAATTCCAGCAAACACATTCTATTATTTCTATAAAGACCTAAATTATTCTTTTGAATAGATACCTAGGCTGAGAGGAAACGTCCCATCTATTTAGTAAAGAGTATGGTATTTAACATCACTTTCTTCTGTCTAGTTATTCTAACGATGCCAAACCATAACCATTTAGTATAGGCATTTCAAGATAATACATCAATTCAAAACAAGTATTCATTGAGTGTGTGTTGTGTGCTAAGCTGTGTTTTTGCAGCTGAGATAACAGTGGTGAGGAAAACAGACAAGGTCCCTGACTTTCTGGAATTTACATCTTAAAATGAACTTAAATTGTTTCTAATGTTTTAATTGACATTTCCAATAGCAATGGGAATGACCACTTTACTGCATATTGTATTCTCATCAATAGTGAGTACTATCATTACTTGCTTTTATAGAAGGAAAGTACAAAAAAAATGAAGGCATTGTTATGGGTTGAATTGTGTCCCCCCAAAAAAGATATGTTGAAGTCTTAAGCCCTAGTACCTCAGAAATGTGACCTTATTTGGAAACAGGGCTTGTGCAGATGTAGACAAGATGAAATCATTAAAGTGGTCCCGACTCCAATTGACTGTTCTCCCTGTGAATGCCATGTGAAGAGAAGGCAGAGATCGGGGTCATGCAACTATAAGCTAGGCAACACCGATTGCCAGCAACCACCAGAAGCTAGGAGAGAGGCACTGAACAGATTCTCCCTCACGTCCTCAGAAGGAACCAGCCCTGCCAACTCCTTGATCTCCGACTTCTGCCCTCCAGACAGAGACAATACACTTTTTGGTTAAGCCACCCAGTTTGTGGTACTTTGTTATGTTAGCCCTATTAAACCAATACAGGTATGTTTCTTAAGTTGGGTTCCACTGGAAGCAGAGATTTACAAATGACTTGGGTGGTAATTGATGTTTGACACATGCTCAGATATAAATCTCACTCTCGAAAGTATCATGATGTTTTGTTTGTTTTCTCTTATTTTCCCTGTGGTTTTAGACATAAAAGATAATGAAGCAGGTGGTGGCATGTCTGTAATCCCAGTACTTTGATAAGCCAAGGTGAGAGGATTGCTTGAGGTCAGGAGTTTGAGACCAGCCTGGGCAACATAGTGAGACCCCTTCTGTAAAAAAAATTAAAAAAAAAAAATAGCCCGCCATGGTGGCATGTGCCTGTAGCCCTACCTACACTGGAGGCTGAGGCAGGGGGATCTCGTAAGTCTGAGAATTCAAGGCCATAGTGAGCCAGGGTCTTGCAATTGCATTCCAGCCTGGGTGGCAGACAGAGACCCTGTCTCTAATTTAAAACAAAGAAAGATAACCGAGCAAACCAGAGACTGCCAATGGGCGATGAAGGCCTTTACCATGAATTGACAAATTTGGGTAATCAGTGATTAGAATTGGATGCAGGAGGAGAGGATCTAGCTTTTGGGAGGCTTGAAGTTTATTTAATCTCCTCTTTAAGAAAAAGAGTATAAAATTATAAATATAAAATCAGATACAAAAGTAAATATTTAGAATAAAAAGAAATAAAAAATAAATTACAAACATTAGAAAGATGATAAATACTATGAATACCCATACATCTAGAAACCAATTTTTTTTTAATTCTCTGACAGCTTTTTATAACATATTTTTCTGCATATTTTGGCTACATATTCTTTGATCACCTCTTTAACATCAATTTTGTAACACAGCTTTCTAAAGATAGAAAATAGCCTTCCTCTAGCATGGTTGGTCTAAATTTGTGTTTTATTATTGATAGATGGGATGCATAAAACATGCAACCTCACACATAGATGTGTTCACTGCTACAGGATTATGCATCAGAAACCCAAGAATTCTGATAAAATCTACTTTAGATGATTTTCATGAAAATGTATTTTGGGTTTATAATTATGTATAATGTACATTCCTAAACAGGAGAGAATTTCTGTCTTGATGGGGCATTGATGAGAATTGAATTCTTTGTTTACAAGTTTACATGTCTGATGTTTGAAGGAATTTTCCACAGAATTGCTTCTGGCTCTGCACATTGCAGACCTTGCTTATCTCTCTCCCCACATACTCCTACTACAGGGCAGGTTCTTATCCTGATATGGCCTCTGGCCCTAGTCCTTTCAACATCATGCCTGGTATGTTGGCTCAAGGGCAGGAGGAGAATCCAGAAGCCATTTCTATGCCAGATCAGCCAGTAATAGCTTAACTATGTAAGGAAGTGACTTGACCCTCATAAATATATCCTGCTAAAACCACAATTTATTTAATATATTCCCCAATTCAACTTCCTCTTAGCCAGCTCCCCAAAACACTTACGTCCCCAGTAATACCACCTGACTGCAATGTAATAGATGGGAAGTCAAAGTGGAAAGAGACAAGGGTCATAACCAATTGCAATAAAAATATTTTACTTTTGAGCCAGGTGCAGTGGCTGAAGCCTATAATCCAAGTGACTTGGGAGGCAGAGCAAGGTGTTTAAGGCTGCAGTGAGCTATGACCATGGCACTGCACTCCAGCATGGGCCACAGAGCAAAACCCTATTTCTTAAAAAAAAAAAAGAAAAAAAAAAAGAAAAAAAAAAGAAAGAAAAGAAAAAAATATTTACTTTTGCAAATTTTACAAAAATCTACAAGTATGTGAATGCATGTGTCAGGATACTTCCTAGGACCTTGTAAGGAGCCCAGGCATGAGACGACCCACCATGAGAGCGGCCTGAAGCTTAACCTTCATTCATACGTCAGAGTAACCTGCCTTTCACAATGCCAAATGAATGATCTGAAGCTGTGTCACAGTTTGGTTTTTTTTGAGAAGGAGTTTTGCTCTTGTTACCCAGACTGGAGTGCAGTGGCGCAGTCTCAGCTCACTGCAACCCCAACCTCCCGGGTTCAAGCGATTCTCCTGCCTCAGCCTCCTGAGTAGCTGGGATTATATGTGCCCAACACCATGCCTGGCTAATTTTTTGTATTTTTAGTAAAGACGGGGTTTCACCATGTAGGCCAGGTTGGTCTCGACCTCCTGAGCTCAGGTGATCCACCTGCCTCGGCCTCCCAAAGTGTTGGGATTACAGGTGTGAGCCACTGTGCCCAGCCAGGTAAGTTCTTTATATATTTAATTTTTTATCATTTAGGCTTTGGCAACAGGGAATGAAATTTAGACCATCCCTCTGGGGTAAGGGGAGGCTGTGATGAGTGGGAAAGAGAGTGAGTAAATGAGAGAGGAATGGTTATAAGAGTTGGAAAGTGGTAATATGGATGGAAATAGTAAGTTGTGAGTGTAAAATACAAGCATTTTTTTCTGACTCTTCCACTTCTGACATAAAAGGATAGAAGATAATCTTCAAAGAGGAGATGTTAGCCTGGCTTATGTAACAAAGAGAGTCAGAAGACTTGGTTTTGTTAAATCCAGAAAGGTCTGTGATTGAGGACCTACCCATTGAAAGTTAATTTGAGTTATTACTTTATACCTTATTCATATGTGGGCCTAAGACCAAATGCTTTTAATTAATTTGTTTATAAATAGAATGTGCACAAGGGTTGTTTTGAGAAATAGTGATAAATATATTTGAATATGCCCAAGTTTTGTTATTTGTCATAGTGATAATAATGATAATATTAGTTTGTGGGCCTAGCGAATACTGTTTGGTTTTACATTGTTTGGTCCAACTGAAGCCACCAGTGTTAAGGTAAAAATCGCCCTTGGCTATAGGGTAGATTTCTTTATAGTAAAAGAGGTGGTGCTCTTTTGATTAATAATTAAATGTAGGTCTTCAGATAGAGGAAAGGCAAAGAAATGATCTCAAAGACATTAATATACAATCATATCCTTTAGTGAATATAAAAACAAAATCACAATCTAACAGATCAGTAGAAGTAACAAGGAATTTAACAGGCTTTGGCTTTGGTCAAAAATTACTTAGGTGTCCTCCCTAACCACGACATACCCAACACCTGGTTTAACATGGAGCAGTAGGGAGAAAGGACATGCTGATGAAAAGCCTCAGGCTCTTTAACTGCCTTGACTTGGTCTCTCCTGTATTAGTTTTCTGTTGCTGTTGTAAGAAATTACTATAAACTTGGTGGCTTTAAACAACACAAATATATTGTTTTATAGTTCTCATACCGGAAGTCGAACATCAATCTGGCTGGGCTAAAATCGAGCTGTCAGCAGGGCTGCACTCCTTTCTGGAGGCTCTAGGCAGGGAATTCCTTTCCTTGCCTTTCCTGGCTTCTGAAGGATGCCCACACTCATGGCCCTTACTCTCCATCTTCACGTCAGCAACATAGGATCACTCTGACCCTTCTTCCATTGTCACAACTTTTTCTAACCACAGCTGGGAAAGGTTCTTCACTTTTCAGGACTCGTGATTAGATTGGGCCTGCCAGGCAAATCCAAGATAATCTCTCCATCTCAAGGTCCTTAATCACTTCTGCAAAGTCCCTTTTGCCACGTGAGGTAGCATATTCATGGGTTCTAGAGATTGAAATGTGGACATCTTTGAAGGGCCATTATACTGTCTACCATATTTCCCTAGCCTAAAACAGAATTGGGGGAGGAACAGTGGTCAGCAGCCTTCCCGGCTCCTTCCTACTCTACTGCAAGGGACATTTTATGGAATATTGCCAATGTGTAGCCTTCCGGAGAGGTTTTCCAACATGGTAATGTGAGAATGAGGGGGGTGAGAATGGCTCCTCTCCTTAAAATTAATAATAATAATAATAAAGATTATTGGTAAAATCTCTCCTCTTAAGAACTTCGAGTGTTGTGTTTTGCATGAGTTGAGTGACTATCTAGCCTGAACACACAATCAAGAGATAAAATACTACTATTTTTGTTATTATTTGTCTTGGCCTGATTTAAACTGCTGATTCCACAGTAAAATCAAAGGGCATCAAAGTCCATTTCCAGATTCCTGAGAGGCTCATTTCCTTTCATTGCTCCTTTGCCATTTTGTGCTTTCCTGATTTTGTGCAAATATTTGCAATTTGGGTGGGGGCCACAGTTTACCAGTCAACCCAGAATTATTTTCACCTGCATGCTATTATTCAACTTGTTGTATAACAAAGCTTCTTCGAACTTTACATATCAAAGAAAAAAAATCACTCTTTCTTAGACTAACATCTAAAGCAGCTCAGCGTGCACAAAGAGACAGATGCCACTGCTGGAACTGACTTCAAGACCTAACAGATCTTCTGGTAGACTGTCCGCTATTGACTGGAGATCTTTGATTTTTAAAATTATGTTTTTATGTAGATGTTACTCTCTGCTAAGTAATCCTATCCTTTTTATGCTTTTCCATTAAAACTATTTACAATCAAGACACTAACCACTATCCTGTTCTTTGTTTTGCTAATTATGATACACAGATGCTGTTGTACAATCAAGGCAGTTGTTTGTATACTACAATAATGAATGAATAGATGAATGAATGAACAAAAGGTACAATGTTGTGTGGTGGATAAGCCCAAGTCTATCAAGTCTTGGCTCTATCTATTATATCTCTATGGCTTTGGGCCACTTAGCTTCTCTGGACCTCAGTTTCCTCATCTGGAAAATGAGGCTAATAATGCCTATCTTGTAAGTGTATCGTAAATATTTGGGATAATATATGTAAAATGCCTCAAGCACAGAAACAGGCAGTAAATCTTTCTCTCTCTCTCAATAGGAATCAGTAACCAGTGTTTTGCTCTTTGGGGATTACACAGCTAACCCTCAATAATCCACATGTGGGTTCTTCTCTTTGCAAATTAGCTCCAGCACATTTTTGAAGTAAGTAGATTTTCCCATGAACTCCTCGTTTACTCTTGGCTGACTTTCCACCACCAATCTCATGTGTGTTTATATAATGCAAACAATTTAATATTAAGCTATGTGTTACTTTTGTAGAAAGGTAAATTTGCGTCCACAAATAAGATACATTTAAAAAACCTAACGTGTATGACATTTGAAATTCTCTAACTTGCAATGACTTGCCAAGTTGCTGAATAAGCCAGATGGAAAATTTTTAATTTTATTGTATTAAAAGGGGGAACAGGATTGTGTGGCCAAATAATTGTGTGGTTTTGTAAATTTTAATTTTTCTTTTTATTTGCAACTCTCAGACCATGTCTGTGTATAAACACCAATATTAATTTTCACCCAACAGCTCTTCTGGCATCTAAAATGTTTGCTGTCACTGGTTCAGTTGAGATAATCATATCAGTAATGTCTAACCTCAGTCCCATTCCTGGGCCCCTGGAGAGAAGAGTTAATGGAATCAAGGCTGGCTCATGAGTTATCAGCTACTCCATGAAGCTGAGTCTCATAGATTAATGCAGAACTGGCAAGCTTAAAGTCCTGGGGAAAAGGCTGAAATGATACATGGGGATGGTTAAAAACAGTGGTAAACATTTGAAAATGAAGGTCTTAGGTACGGTATAGAGGGTAAAGCACCACAATTCCAAACAAAATTAAAGATATTGCACCTCTAATACATTACCAGAGGCTAGTAAATAAAGATTTAAAAAGAAGGAAAAAATATAACACCTAAGTATTCCTGATGTTTATTGAGGATGAAGAAAAAAACGAATAGAAAGAAAAGAAGGCAAAGACCAAAGAACCTTCCCTGGAAGAGCAGGGCTGTGCTTTGGCATCAGGAGCCAAACCCCACACCCACCTGTGCTAGCGGGCTCTACTACCTAGCTAGGAAGGACGGGGTGCTTGTTGTGTGCTTGCTTCAACAGCTTCATTGAGATAAAGTTCACATGCCTGAAGAGTGACCCATTTAAAGTATGCAATTTAGTGGTTTTTAGCGTATTCCCAGATATGTACAATCATCACCACAATTTTAGAACGTTTCCTTCAGCTCAGAAAGCAACCTTGTACCCTTGAGCTCTGACTCTCATCCATTCTCCTGTTCATCGCCCAGCCCATGCAACCACTAATCTACTTTCTGTATCTATAGATTTTCCTATTCTGGACATTTCCTATAAATGAAAATGCGACTTTTGTGACTTATTGCACTTAGCATCGTGTTTTCAAGGTCCATCCATGCTGCAGTGTCTATCGGTACTTCATTTCTTTTTATAGCTGAATAATATTCTATTGTGTGGCTATGCCACATTTTGCTTATCCATTCAGCAGCTGAAGGACATTTGGGTTGTTTTCACTTTGGGACTATTTTGGATATTTTGAATAAACATTCATATCGAGGTTTTTGTATAGACATATGTTTCCATTTCTCTTGTGTATGTACCTAGCAGTGGAATTGTTGGGTCATGTGGCAACTCTCTGCCTGTTTGAGAAACTGCCAGGCTGTTTTCCAAAGTGCCTGCACCATTTTGCATTCCAGCAGCAGCTCATAAGGTTTCTCTACAACCTCATCTATCATGTGTGCTCATCTTCTGGCTTTACATAGCTTCTTCTATGTGACAAGAGAAATGAGATAAAAGTATAGGATTTGCTTTCTAGGCAAAAGAACCCACTGTTATTAATATTCTAAGAAATGCTTATTTTCTACTTTACAGTTCTAGTACAAATGTGAGCTGACTTTTTTTTCAGGATGTACTATAATAATTTGAGTGTTGAAGAGAAAATCCAATGCTGAATGTGAAATACGTAAAAAATATTTCCTGTGTTACTACTTAAGCAGTAAATAGCCCAAAGCCTCTCCCAATACCCCACCACCTCACCACTTTGAACTGGGCAATTCTTACTCATCTTTGAGTTCTCTGGATGCCTTCCCCAAGTCACTGGCTTGAGATAGGTCACCGTGGGGTGAAGCTCCCATGGCATCTCTACTTCCTCTGACAAAACGTGACTCAGAGTTTTGTTTTGTTATCATTATTCCATATCCGCCTTGTCCTCTAGTCTGTAAGGCACTGGGGCAGAGTGACCTTGGCTGTCTTTCCTACAGTATCTCCATCATCTAGCCATGTGTGTACTCCATAAGTATTTGCTGAATGAAGACGCAAAAAAGGTTTTCCACTAAGAAGTTTTCCTGCTTACTAAACTTTTCAGTGAATGTGTACAAATTAGTCTTCACTAAAGTGTTTGCTTTGTTTATGAAAAACCCAAGCTGCATCTTAGCTCTTTGGCACACTCCGAGAACAGGCTTATTTTACCAGCAAATTCCTCCCTGAGTCAGCTAATGCTAAGTATGTTCAATACTTTTCTGAAAACTATCCTAATCTCCCCTAACAGAGGCCAGAGTGTAGCTGAAACAGCTCTTCTGACATTTAGGAAGCTCTGATTCTGTCAGTCATTTTCTGTTCTTTATCATGTTGTTTTTTTTTTCAAAGGAAAAAGCTGTTTTCCTGTGTGTGAGAACATTCTCTCTTATCTAATAATGCTCAATTGTCTTTCTGTTCCATTAGTGTGCAGGAAACCACCTGTCCAATTGAGATCAGAGCTGCAGATGTCAAAGTGTCTCATTTTATATAGATGTGCAGCTGTCAGATCAGAGATCAAAGGCTTCTCTTTAATGAAAACAAGTCATCTTTACCAACATGACTGTAGAATTTATACGAATACAGTTATCTGGATTGAATGATTGGCATTCATCTTTTTCAAGCTCCCATCATTTTAACAATGACTTGGCTCTCCCAACTTCCTCAAGTAAAAGAACGAGGGAAACATCCTAACCTCTGCTCCCTCTCCTCTAATTCTGCTCCTATTTCTCTGGTCCCTGTACCAGAGGATTCATAATGGTCTCCCATGGGTCATGCTTGAGAGAGTTTTATTTGACCAAATGCATATAAAAAAATTGTTGGGATTAAGGGCCAGTATTTTCAAATTGGAAGATTTCACATAAAAATCAGATCTCCAATTTTTCTTGAAAAATCGGGCAGTTCCAACACTGAGTTGTATTCTCAAAGACGAATATTGTAGTGTAGTCACTAAGGTGGTTTCCAATGATGCTTACCTCCTGGTTTGCATGCCTTTGTCAAATCTCCTCCCCTTGAGTGTGTGGTGAACTTGGCTCACTTCTAATTAACAGAATCCAGCAACAATGATAGGATGTCACTTCTGAGATTGGGTTACAAAAAGACTGCCTTCCATCTTTCTTCTTCGCTTGCTCTGGAGAGGCGCTGACTGCCCTATTATGAGCTGCCCTAAGAAGAGACCCATATGAAAAGGAACCAATTCCATCAGCCACCAGCCACCAGGGACCTGAGGCCTGCCAACAACCACATGAATGAGTTCAGCAGTAGATCCTCCCTCAGTTGAACCTTAAGCCAAGACCACAGACACAGCTGACACCTTTATTATTGTCTTGTGAGAGACCATGGATTAGAGGACCCAATTAAACCATGCCTGGATTCCTGGCCCACAAAAACTGTGAGAAAATATGTTTGTGTTTTAAGTCAATACGTGTTGGGGTAATTTGTTATCCAGCAATAGATAACCATTGCAGTAACCATTAGTGATCAGCTGGAGCTGAGCACAGCTGTGCCCTTTGGAAGGCATGCATTCTCTCTGCTTGCACTTGTCCAGCCCACCCATGGTCACTGAGACCCTGCTCTATGCTGTGTAATAATCCACTATTAATTCAGTCACCCCATCAGGACCTCCCTTGATCCACCAGTTACTAAGTGCTGTAGGAGATACCTCTGGTTTTCATTCCCTCTTCTTTGCTCTGCATTTCCTAATCATGGTTCGATCCCTCCTATTATCTTGCTTGGACTTTGGCAGCTATCTCCTAATTCCTCTCAGTTTCTTGTCCCACTCACCTCCAATTCATCCCTCCATGCTGCTGCCAGACAGCTATTTCTAAATGCTCTTCAGGATGAAATCTAAACTTTTGGCTTGGTTTCCAAGGCCCTCCAGGATGACCAAGCCCCCCTCACGCTCCAGCCACATCTCTCCCACACCTCCCTTTGCCGCTGCTGGGAACTATGCACTCTAGTCACCCAAAACTCCTCACTCCTCCTCAAATGCGCCTAGCTGCACCATATTTCTGGGCCTTTGCCCACCCTGATCCATTGGCCTACAATGAAATGCCCTTCTCTGCCTCCCTGCCTCATGACCACACCTCACCTTTCTAGCATCACCTCCTCTGTGAACCCCTTGCTAAATCATGCCCCCAAGCAATCAACTGCTGCTTGCTGGTGCCCCTATAGCCATCTGTTCATGCTGCTCTCTTGGTGTCTGGATCACCCAATCACACTTGCTGCCTCATATATCATTATCTCACCTGGAGGGAATGGTGGCAAGATCACCACCTCTGTACCTGCATTGTCCGGCATAGTGCCCAGCACAGGGAGGGGACTCAACTCACAACAGTGTTTCTGCAAAACAACAATAAAAATGTCTCCATTGTTTCCCCTTAATGCCACCACTTGACAGTTCCCCTACCTGGAACAGAAGCCACCCAACTTTCCTTCCATTTATTCTTTAGGTCACAGCTTAAGCGACATTCTCTCAGAGACCATTCCCTAAGCCCTTAGATCACACTGATGTCGCCTTTAATAAGACTCAACACTGCTGTAATCACTAACATGGCATCCCAGTGATTTGATTATATCATATATTTGTTTATTTAATGCCTACAACAATCCTATCAGGGTTCTCCCAGTTGACAGACGAAGAAACTGAGGCATTTGAACCCAGGAAGTCTGACTCAGGGTCTATGTGACTGAATAGGCACTCTTATAGTACCTGTGTATCAGCCACCCTCCCACCTCCTACACAAACAAACCATTAGACAGCAGGCTCCAACAGGGTCAAGCCTAACTTGTCCATAATGTTCCCCAACCCAGTGGCTGCTACAAAGTAGGTATATGAATGGATTGACTCTGAATTCCTGAGAACAGATGGACAAATGAATTTTGAAATTCAGTAATCTATACCTGGTCGCCTGGGTCAAGAGATGCAACTCTAAATAGCTCACCTCGTAGAGCCAGGTGGAGTTTGCCACATTTCATGACAAGGTCAGGTGTCTAAAGTTTGATAATGCAGAGATTCCAGAGCTGGTTGCAGCCTTCTCCGGAAACAGGAGATATCTAAGCTCCATATTTGGTTGTGAGTGCCCTGGTACCTGCTCTGACTCTGCCCATTGAGTGGGCTCCAGGAATTCTCGAGTGGACCCTCAAGAATGTATCAACTTCTCATAGAGAAGGAGCTGATGTCTGTTAAGCCCTCCTACAATGCTCCAGGAACTCCCTGACAGAAGCTCCGATCCTCACAATTCTCCAGGGACACTTTGCTGTGAGGATTTAAGCTCTGACTGGATACTCCATGAGGGCAGGGCTCTGTATTCCCAGCACCTAGAACAGCTCATGGTGGCTCATGGTGGGTGTTGAATAAGTATTTGTTGAGTGAACTTTAGAGATGAGGACACAGGCTTGGGAAGTTCAAGCGTCCTACCCATCACCACACAGCTAGTAAGTTGTGCAGTCAGGATCTCCATGCAAGGCTCTCTGTAGCTAAATTCATGCTTTTCCCAGTATTTCATACTTATTCCACATAATTACCCATTCCCAAGAAAATTCTCAGTATTGTTAGGGTCTTGAGAGTTCAGGGGTGAGGGCCATGTTACCGAAGGCCCAAAATGCGGCTCTTAAAATTTGTGCTTATGTGAATTGAGCTGGCTGTGGATATCAGAGAACTTCAGAAACTCTTCAGCCTTAAAGCAGATTGCAGCTATGGGAATGTGGAAACCATATTCTAAGGGGCTAGTGAATCCCCTTCCCCCACAGTCCTCAAGCCAATCTTTTCCCTTCATTATCACTGTCTGCAAAAAAAAAAAAAAAAAAAAAAAAATCAGAAAGGCTCTTTTTGCACTCTTTCCTGAACGTTCATGTCAGCAGGCTCTCTTCCTGAACATTCGTGAGCCACTGATGTTTCCTGTTAAATGCATTGCTTTCAAGGCTGACTCTCCGGCTGGATTAAAAGGTATGCAGTCCTGTACAAGCATTAACTCGTGGCTGTGCACTGCATTTTTAAAGGCCCAGAGAGCTGCTGAAGTATGAAATGAAATATCTTTACAAATGACTGGCCTCATTTAGTCTATAAAAATGCTGGGCTCGTTATTTATGTGGATTACCTATCCCCCCATTATAAATCTTGGAGAGAAATTTCTATCTTCACCCTTTCATGTTACATATTTTTGAGATTCTATTTCTGTTATCTGCAAAGAAAAATTTAGCTTCCAGATGAAGTATTATGGTTACCCTGAAAAAAATAAATGATTCTAACTAGTTATAGAATAAGTGTTATTGGATATGAATTCATCAACCTCCTTGCCTACTATGCCCTTTCTTGTTTGGTGTGTGTGTGTGTAAGAACCAGGATATAATGATGGGTTTGCTCGACAACTTATGTGTAGGGAAGCTCTGTTAACATCCGATTTGGAGAGCTGTAGCTCTCAATTTAGAAATTTGAAAATTGGTAGCAGTTGAGTTCAGAAAATATGTGTCTATGTGAGAAACTGATGTAACTAGCCTTATATGTTACTGAGTGAGGCAATTGGTCACTAGATGGCATAATTTGAGGCCAAGTATTAATATTGTTAGAGTTAGATTTGCTATTCCAGCTCACAGTGTTATTAATCTGGGGGTTAAGTGGTAGGGAAAAATCAAATATAGACTAGACCATACTGAAGAGGTAGTATCCTGAGATGAAAACTGTATGAGATTTAGAATCTGATTCTGCCACTATTTGCTGTGTGTCCTGCAGCAAGTCACTTGCCCTCTCCGAGCCCCACATTTCCCATTTCTAAAAAATATTTAGGCTAGGTGCAGTGTCTCATGCCTGTAATCCCAGCACTTTGGGAGGCCAAGGTGGGTGGATCACCTGAGGTCAGGAGTTCGAGACCAGCCTGGCCAACATGGCAAAACCCTGTCTCTACTAAAAACAACAATAACAAAAAATTAGCCGGGCACCTGTAGTCCCAGTTACTCAGGAAGCTGAGGCAGGAGAATTGCTTGAACCTGGGAGGCAGAGGTTGAAGTGAGCTGAGATGGTGCTAGTGCACTCCTGCCTGGGCAACAGAGCGAGACTCTGTTTCAAAACAATAAAATAAAATAAATTTAATAATGTTCACTTCACAGGATTGTGGGAAGGGTCAAATTCAAGACTGTTGGTGAAAGCACTGATGCCTCCCCACCTAGCTCCCTTAAACTGGGGCTGTCATCTCACTTTAGCCTGCTGAGGCAAGCTGCATCCCACTCAGCTTTCCTCCATCTTTCTCTCAGCCTAGGGTATTTTACAGTTTGTAGTTCCCTCTTATTCTCAATGTACTTGAGTTATCTTGTGTTTGCTAGTCAGATTATGGGTAGAAAATTAATAAATATGGCTGAAAAATGTAAATGTTGGGAGGAGGAGTCAAACGTCCGGGCTGGTTTTGCCGGGCTGGTTTGGTTAGTTTCTTAATGTGGCCTCTGACTTGCTGTGCAGGATAGGAGTCTTGACACTGGTTCTCCTCAACACCCTGTGACCAGTCATCACAGAAGAGCCACGCCTGAGGCCTCCAGCCTACAGCGTGAGGAATCACAAAGATGAGGGTGGGACGCCATCTGCATCCAGGTGAAGGGCTCCGCCCCTGGAGCAAGACTGCCCGTGTGAGAATCCTGCCCTGCACTTGCCAGCCGTGGGACGGTCGGTGCCAAATATTCTTATGCTGCAGTGGCCTCGTTGTGAAATGGGGACATGAATAATACTTCCTTGTTGTTAAGCATTTGTGTTAATATTCATATCAGCATTAGAATTATTTCAGCTTTTTTAGGTTTCAGAAATGAACTTGTTCAGATCAGTTTCTGTTGGTTACAAAGAACAGACATCACCCAAACAAGGTCAAGTAAAAGGGGATTATGAAGAGGTATGAGAGATTCTCAGGTTAATGAAGTGTGAGAAGTATAACCAAGCCTCATAGGAACCGGACGGGCATCTATCTCTCTCTCTCCACGCATGCAAGCATGCACGGGCAGCGCACACACACACAGAGAGAGAGAGAATTCTTCATCGTTTCTCTCCCTGCGTTTGCCCCATTCTCCATGGCAGATCAGCATCCTCTATTTCTCATGGTTTCTGCTCCTCCATACAACTTCAACTTGCATGTGGTGCGAGCCAGCCAGGGGCCTTGAATATGTAATTTTCATGGTCATGTAATCACAGGCACTGCATTTCTTCTGTCAAATTCTAGAGAGAAGCTGATGGAATTTTGGCCACATTATGGATTGATTTTTTGGGGGACTCAGATGTGGTGCTCCCTGGTTCAGTCTGCTGTGATTGGTGAGTGTGGGTCACATGATACTGGAATAACTCTGTCCAAGGGAGGCAGGTAGGGCCCAGTAAGCTAAAAACAGGACTTCTACCATAAAAAAACTTTAGAAGACAAATTTTACCTTAACTATGGAAACTGTTAAATTTTAAATTTCATAGAAAAATCTTTTCATAAAACATTACTCATTTTTTCATGTTTCATAAAACCACTTCTTTCTGATAAAAGTAATACATACATATTTTATACCTTTGGAAAATATACACAAAGAATATTAAAAGTAAGAATCAACCTTATTTTTCCAATTTAGAGATTAACTGGGTTAACATTTTTATATTTATTTTTTCTCTAGTATTTTTTCATTTTTGAGGTTATATTGTAACTATTATTTTGTAACATAGTTTTTCTCGGTTTGAATTCTCCAGGAACAAATTCTGAAATAAGGATTCCAGGCTGGGCGCAATCACACCTATAATACCAGCACTTTGGGAGGCTGAGGTGGGCAGATTGCTTGAGTCCAGGAGTTTGAGACCAGCCTGGGCAACATGGCAAAACGCCATCTCTATTAAAAATACAAAAAAATTAACCGGGCATGGTCATGTGTGCTTGTAGTCCTAGCTACTTGGGAGGATGAGGTGAGAGAATCACCTGAGCCTGGGAGGTTGAGGCTGCAGTGAGCTGAGATCATGCCATTGCACTACAGCCTGGAGTGAGACCCTGTCTCAAAAAAAAAAAAAAAAAATTCAAGAGCACATAATTTATCTTTAAAACCATCCCAGGAAACACCAGTAGGAAAGTGGAAAAGAGATATAAGGAAGGGAAATGTTACAGTCATTATAGCTGTGTAACAAATTACTCCTGAGTGATACAAAACAACCACAGTGTTATTTTGCATAAGATTTTGTGCATCAGGAACTCAAGAAGGGCTCAGCTATAGAAGTCCACCAGGGCTGCAGGCATCTGAAAGCTCTGTTGGGCTGGATGTTCAAGATGGCCATTCCCATAGCTGGCAGGGGATCCAGATCTTTGCATGGGGCACCCCAGCATAGCAACTTCTGTTTAGTCAGACTTCTTAGTCTGTGACTAGTTTCCCCAAGAGTGAGCGCCCTAGAGAAGTAGATGGAAGCCAATGGCCTTTTATGGTCTATCCTTGAAAATCATACAGTGTCACTTCTGTCATCGTTTTTTATGAAAGCAGTTGCAAGCCCATGAGGGAAGAGACATAGATCCTACCACTTCATGGGAGGAGCGCTGTAGAACTTGAAGCCTATTAAAAAAAAATCACCACAGAAAGAAAGCCAATAAATTGTATGTAGTTAATCCAGTTGGCACTGTGTTGCAGCAGGAGCTGAGTTCTGCTGGAGAAATCTAGAAAAATTTGAATATAAAAAACATCTCAAATTGTCCCAATGGAAGGCTGCGAAAACTAAGGTGTTCAACCATCAATTTCCCATTAATAATTGGTCAGGCTGGGGAGTGGGAAGAGGGAGCACTAATTGCCCTGGGAATGGAGAAGTTCCCTGGCATTGATTTCTAGCATACTGCTGGCCAGTGGAAAGCCTCAGGCAGAGAGTTTCAGGTCTTCACAGCAAGCAGCCTTTCAGCAACAGAGCTCTGCACAGAGATGAATGCCATGGGGTTCTGAGGAAGGTACCAATAGTAACTGGCACAAATATCTTAAGCATTTTTCTTTGTCATTAAATTCTCTCTGTGACAACTTTTAATGGTTAGATATTTTATTTTGTTTAATTAACATCTCTGTGCATCAAGCTGAGAGCTAGGGGAAGAAAAAAATCACACCACAGTGTCAGTTAATGTCACTGCATGTTCTCTAACTTTGGGCCACCAATTGTTCATCTTTCTAATTTTCCTTAGCTCCCTCTCTTGACACCAAACTTTCACCTCTTTCCCTAAATCTCTTTTCAACTTGCATCCCATTTACTCTTAGCTGATGAGCTAATCTGCTTCAGTGAGAAAACGGAGGTCAGCAGACAATCAGCTTCAACTTCATGTTCTCCTGCTGTAAACCAAAAATAAAATTCTAAGCCCCCAAATGACTGAATGGACTCCCCTCTTGGCCAAAGGGCTCCTAAAGAAACCTGAAAAACTAGTTCAGGCCATGACAGGAAGGGGAGGAGTTGGACATGCCTCATTATACACTTCTCTCTCTGGAGTTTAGGCAACTGACCAGCATTAACATTAAAACAGAGACCTTAAGACTGGGAAAGACTCTTTGTAGCAATAAGATACAAAATTCCAAACTGACTCTGGTAGAGCATCACATGGCAGATTGTTGGAGGCCCACAGAGTGAGGGTCGTGATCAACTCAGTATACCACTGGAGGCTATATGAGTAAACAGCAAACTGTTCTCATAAGTGCAGAACGTTGGCAAACAGACAGTCTGCCACCCAGAAGGAATGCTGAGGGCAGTCACAACCCAGGCACAAGTATTTCTTGTGATTAGGCACATCTGAAGCCTGTTAGCAATAATGTGATCAATCAAGCAGCTGACCAATAGTTACCTCCTCCTCCCTGCTCTTGCTACCCAATAAATACGAAGGGCTGTAGAAGCTCATGGCTGCTGCCTTTGCTCACTAGAAGCAAGGAGCCCTCTTCTTTGTCCCCTGGCCCCTTTCTTTAAAACAGTTTCTTTTAAGTTTTAATTTCTGCATTCATTCGTCCCCCTTCGTTCAGTCTCGTAATGTCGGTCTCAAGTAGTAACAGTACTAACTGCTGTAATGAGGGTCGGTCTCAAGCAGTAACAGTAGTAACTGCTGTAATGAGGGTCTCAAGTAGTAACAGTAGTAACTGTCATAGTGACGGTCTCAAGTAGTAATTGTGGCAGTCTGTCACAGCAGATAGCAGGCCCTGAAAAAAAATCAAAGTATTTTGCCCCTAAATATATTTCTTTGACATATTTTGAAACGGCCCTGCAAAGCTGTCTCTTGTGGGGGAAATTCTTGCATTCTATAGAGAATCTCCATCCCTTTTTAAGATCTGGTAAGAGACCTTCGCCATCTATTCTCTCTGAAGCCTGTTATCTGGAGGTGACATAAACATGACAAGAACCTTGGCTTCCACAACCCCCTTTATCTTTTTTTATGGGTTGTAGTTCTTTTTATTATTCTTAAGAATGATACAAAGATAATCCAGCTTTGCTGTTGTCTAGGTGGATACTCTCAGCTTCTCTTTTTCTACTTTTAATACCTGGGTAATAAGATCAAAGAGGACCTGTTCCAGAGAGTTCAAGGGAATGTTTTCTGATAATTATTTATTTATTTATTTAAAGTTCTGGGGTAAATGTGCAGGATGTGCAGGTTTGTTACATAGGTAAATGTGGGCCATGGTGGTTTGCTGCACCTATCAATCCATCATCTGAGTAATAAGCCCAGCATGTGTTAGCTACTTTTCTAAGCCCCAGTGTGTGCTATTCCCATTTCTGTGTCCATGTGTTCTTATCGTTCAGCTCTCACTATGAGTGAGAACATGTGGTGTTTGTTTTTCTGTTCCTGAATTAGTTTACTGAGGATAATGGCTTCCAGCTCCATCCATGTTCCTACAAAGGACATGAACTCACCCCTTTTTATGGCTGTGTAGTATTTCATGGTGTATATGTACCACATTTTCCTTATCCAGTCTATCATTGGTGGGCATTTGGGTTGATTCCATGTCTTTGCTATTGTGAATAGTGTTGCAATAAATATACAAGTGCATGTATCTTTATAATAGAATGATTTATATTCCTTTGGGTATATACCCAGTAATGGGATTGCTGGGTCAAATGGTGTTTCTGGTCTAGGTCTTTGAGGAATAACCACACTGTCTTCCACAATGGTTGAACTGATTTACATTTCCACCAATAGTGTAAAAGCATTCTTATCTCTCCACAGCTTTGCTAGCATCTGTTGTTTCTTGACTTTTTAATAATTGCCATTTTGACTGGCGTGAGATGGTATCTCACCGTGGTTTTGATTTGCATTTCTCTAATGATCAGTGATACAAATCCCTTTATCTTAACTCAAGCTGACTTCAATTCTTCAGGCAGAGCTTAATTCTTCGGACCAATTGCCAATCAGGAAATCTTTGAATCCACCTATGACCTGGAAGCCCCCACTTCTAGATGTCCCACCTTTCCAAGTCAAACAAATGTAAACCTTAAATATATTGATTTATGTCTTTGCCTGTAACTTCTGTCTCACAAAAATGTATATAACCAAGTGGTAGCCCAACCACCTTGGGCACATGTTCTCAGGAACTCCAGAGGCTGTGTCACGGGCTATGGTTCTTCACCTTGGCAAAATAAACCTCTAAACTGATTGAGATCTATCTCAGATACTTGGTTTACACTACCTATCCATTTTCTCTATCTAACCCCTTTCTGATCCCTTTTCTCCCAATCTTAGAAGATAAGGAGTTCCTCCTCAGGTCAAGACCAGCCCCCAACATCCCCATCTGTACTTGGATCCCAACCTCATGCACTCCTGAGTTGTCTCTGCCTCCCCGTGGATCTTATCTCATTAGCCTGCCTCACTTTCTGCTTTATCTTCAGCCTCTCATTCTTTGCTTCTCCCTGTCTCCCTATAAACACACCCAAGGCTTTCTTCAGGCTAAAACCACATACCCTTCTCCATCTAACAACTATATAATCTCTCTCCTCATTTCCCATTCACTTCACAATCCACTGCATTGGAGTGTATTGCATTCTGTTCCCACTTTTCCTCAGAACTGCTCTCACCATGATCATCCATCAACCACCAATTGCCAACTCTGGAGGATAAGTTCTACTTCCAAGCTCTTAAACCCCTGCTGCACTTGAGTCCATGGATCATCCTCCTCCTTAAAGCTCTCTGTTCTCTAGGCCTCCAGGACTCTGCACTCTCCTGATTGGCCATACCTTATGAATATTCCTTCTCTGTCTTTGATTGGTCACCCCTCCTGTGTCTAGTCCAGAATGCTGCTGTTATCTCTCTATTGCTTGCATTTTGTCTATACTTTCTCCCTAGGTAATCTTATTCTTTTTCATGCTCCCAATTACAGATATTTTATCAGAAACTCTTGGAGCCAGATGGCTTCAGGGTTTAGGATTTTTAGATTTCGGAAAGGTAATATAACATATAGTAAAAATTACGTACTGGTCCCAGTAGAGTTTGGGACAGCACCCATAGTTAAACAAATGGATATTTCTGTAGCAAAACACAGAAATAGTCACACTAAGTAGGATTTTTCAAAGGGGCTGCAAATACTCCTCTCATATGTTCAGGTCATATTTTGGAGTCAAAGGGGCTCAAATCTGATCAGGCTTTGCCACCAAATAAGTTTTTAAAAAACTTTGGCTTTTTAGATTTTCTTTTGAATTTGGAAACTACAGGTAAAGGATTATAGACAAATACTACTGGTGTGCTGATAACTCCCAAATCTTGTATTTCCAGATCATAATTCTCCCTGGAGCTTTAGGTTTAGGTATCTAAAAAGCCAGCTGGATACCTCAACCTGAAAGTCTTACGGATATATCCAGCTCAATTCACCCAAAACTTGAATGTCTTCCCATCTAAGGTCTGGTCCTCTAAGAAACACTCTGAAGCACATATCTGTGTACAAGATATTTATCAATGGGACACTATTTATCAGCTCCTCCCTTGGAGCTCTGGGGCTGGAATGGCCCATCAGAGTTTTCCTGAATTAAGGAAAGCAGCCTGGCTTTGGCACCCCTACATCAACCAGCCATTGAATGTGGGCTGCCCCTGTCATGGGAGTATAACCTTGAGCAAAGCAGCTCCCCTGGGCTACAGAGGGCTCAGCTGTGAGCCATCAGCAACCATCCTTCCTGGAGGCTGGGGAAATGATGGCTTCTATCTTGAAGCAGAGCAGCACAGAATCCACTTCAAGCTCTCGTTCTAGTTTCTGTGTGTGCCATCCAGCCAGGCACCCAAGTCAATAGCTTCTAGTCATCCCTGACTCCTCTCTGTTTCTTAGCACTTCTACATCTGATAACTCATTGTGTCCTGCCAATTTACTCTTCTAAAAATACTTAAAAATCTGCCTCATCTCCTCCATCCTTATGTCCAATGTCCTAATTCAGATTCACACTGTCTCTTTCTTGACTCGTTTACTGCAGTTGCCTCCTACCTGTTCTCCTTTCTTTCACTTTTTCCCCAGTTACACTGATTTCCCATGTATGTAACAGAACGAACTATGCAAAACTCAAATCTGGACACGGTGTTCTGGTGCTAGAAATGTTCTAATAGTTAACCATTGCCTACAGGGTAAACTCCGAGTTCCTTAGCCTATTATAAAAGGCCTCTCTGATCTGAGACCTGTCTAGCCCTCCTCAGCCACTTAGCTGGCTCACAACACTTAACATACTAGCCTCCTCCTCTACTTGCCTCTCGTTCCCCTCGCACTCTGCTGCTGCTTGCCTCCATGCCGGAGCTCATGTGGTCTTCTCTGTGTAGATGCCCTTCACTTCACACACAATTTATCCTATAAAAATTGGCTCAGTTGTCACTTGCTTTAGGGACCTTCCCTAACTCCCTATCCCCAGTCTTGGTTGGGTGCCCCTTCTCTTTGCACTTATGATACCCTATCTATACATCTCCCATTGCACTTAGCACACTGTGTTATAATTAGATGTGTTTGTGCTGTTGATTCTTGAAAGCCAGGACAGTGTTCTCATGTTTTCAGAAGTAGGGACATAATAGGCCCTTAGTAAAAGCTTGCTGAATGAATGAATGAATATGAGTTTTTTAACTGCAAAATCCATACATTTTCCTTTAAACTATGTTGTCTATGCCACAGTGCCAATGCCTTCAGCATCCCTTGCTGCTCTGGTAATCATAATGGCTGAGGGTTTTTAGACTTTAGTGTGCACTAGGCACCGTGTTAAGGAATTCGTATACATTTTCTCATTTTATGCTTAACCAGTTTGGTAAGGAAAGCACCATTATTCTCTCATTTTCCTGTGGAAGAAACTGAAAATCTGAGGGCTTGGGTGACTTGCTGAAAGTCACATAGCTAGTAGGCAGTAGAGCTGGGATTTGAATCCAAGTATGCCTGACCTCAGAGCATGAGTTCTTAACCACTGTGCAATAAGTCTTCTAGGAACCTCTGAAGCCTTGTTGAACTTCTGATCTGCAGACTTGAAGCTGCAAAGGAGCTCTTGAGAAGACACTTATTAAACCGAAGCTTAAAAGGTCTGTGTTTAGTCCAGAGTTCAGAACATGCCATTCTCCCAAATAAAACTCTTCACTGACTTCCTACAGAACATTGAATAAACCCCAGATCTGAAAAATGGCTCATAAGGCCCTGAACACCAAGGCCCCTGCCTTTCTCTCCCCATCCTTATACCCTCCTGCTACACTCTTTCCAGTCCCACCGTTGTTCTCTCTGCAGTTGGAACACCCCAGCTCTTTCTAGCCCCAAGGCCTTGCATGTTCTTTGCCCCATGGGACTGCCCATTTCTACAATCTTTTCCTTCCATTTATCTAAATATGGCTTCATAAAAAGTTTTCAAAGTAGTTCCCATTATCATCAGCCTCATCTCCTTATTTCCTTCATAGCATTTATCATGATTTGTAAATATTTTATTTCTCTTTTGTTGCTTTTGTCTGTTCCACTAAAGCAGGGTCTGTTTCTTGTATTCCCAGAGCCTCATTCCATGAATGGAGGAATAGGTGTTAAATGAAACAACTTTGTTGAAAGTCGTTTACCTATAGGATGGCTACCATTTAAAAAACAGAAAATAACAAGCGTTGGTGAGGATGTAGAGACATTGGAACCCTGCTGGTGGGAAAGTAAAATGGTGCAGCTGCTGTGGAAAACAATATGGTGGTTCCTCAAAAAATTAAAAATCAAATTACCATATGATCTAGAAGTTCCACTTCTTGGTATATATCTAAAAGAATTGAAACTAGGGTCTTGAAAATCTATTTGTATTCCCATGTTTATAGCGGCATTATTCAAAATAGACAAAAAGTGGAAGCAACCCAGTATCCATCAACAGATGATTGGGTAAGCAAAATGCGATATATACATACAATGCAACATTATTTTGCCTTAAAAAGAAGGAAATTCTGACACACCCTCAAGGATGAACCTAGAGGACATTATGCTAAGTGAAATAAGCCAGTTGCATAAAAGCAATAATATGTCATTCCACTTACATGAGGTACCTACAGTAGGAAAATTTATAAAGACACAAAGTAGAACAGTGGTTCCCAGGAGCTGAGGGGAGGGAGAATGAGGAGTTATTGTTTAACGGGTACAGAGTTTTAGTTTTGTAAAATGAAAAAAGTTATATAGATGGTGGTGATGGTATGAAATACTTAATACCACTGAAATATATACTTGAAAATGGTTAAAATGGTAAATTTTATGTTATGTGTATTTTACCACAGTTTTAAAAGAAGGAAAGGAAGTGTATTAGTCCATTCTCACACTGTTATAAAGAACTGCCTGAGACTGGGTAATTTACAAAGGAAAGAGGTTTAATTGTCTCATAGTTCAGCATGGTTGGGGAGGCCTCAGGAAACTTACAATCATGGAAGAAGGGGAAGCAAACACATCCTTTCTCACATGGCAGCAGGATAGAGAAGAATGAGTGCACAGTGAAGGGGGAATCCTCTTATAAAACCTATCTTATATCTCGTGAGAACTTACTACCACAAGAATAGCATGGGGGAAATCACCCCCATTGATATGGTTTGACTCTGTGTCCCCACCCAAATCTCATCTTGAATTTTACTTGCATAATTCCCATGTGTTGTGGGAGGGACCTGGTGGGAGATAACTTAATCATGGGGAAGTTTCCCCCATACTGTTCTCAGGTAGTGAATAAGTCTCATGAGATCTGATGGTTTCTTCAGGGGTTTCCTCTTTTGCGTCTTCCTCACTCTGTGTTTGCCTGCTGCCATCCATGTAAAATGAGACTTGCTCCTCCCTGCCTTCTGTCATGATTGTGAGGTTTTCCCAGCCATGTGGAACTGTAAGTCTAATTAATCCTTTCTTTTGTAAATTGCCCAGTCTCAGGTATGTCTTTATCAACAGCATGAAAATCGACTAATACAGTAAATTGGTACCAATAGAGTGGGGCATTGCTGAAAAGATACCCAAAAATGTGGAAGCAATTTTGGCACTGGGTAACAGGCAGAGGTCAGAACATTTTGGAGGGCTCGGAAGAAGACAGAAAAATGTGGGAAAGTTTGGAACTTCCCAGAGACTTATTTAATGGCTTTGACAAAAAAATACTGATGATATGAACAATGAAATCCAGGCTGAGGTGGTCTCAAATGGAGATGAGGAACTTGTTGGGAACTGGAGCAAAGGTGACTCTTGTTACTTACATTTTAGCAAAAAGACTGGTGGTATTTTGCCCCTGCCCTAGAGATTTGTGAAACTTTAAACTTGAGAGAGATGATTTAGGGTATTTAGCAGAAGACATTTCTAAGCAGCAAAGCATTCAAGAGGTGACTTGGGTACTGTTAAAGGCATTCAGTTTTAAAAGGGAAGCAGAGTATAAAAGTTTGGAAAATTTGCAGACTGACAATGTGATAGAAAAGAAAATCCCATTTTCTGAGGAAAAATTCAAGCTGCCTGCAGATATTTGCATAAGTAATGAGGAGCCAAATGTTAATCACAGAGACAATGGGGAAAATGTCTCCAGGGCATGTCAGAGACTTTTGTGGCAGTCTCTCCCATCACAGACCCAGAGCTATAGAAGGAAAAAATGGTTTTGTGGGCAGGGCCCAGGATTCCTGGGCTGTATGCAGTCTAGACACTTGGTTCCCTGTGTCCTAGCCACTCTAGCCATGGCTGAAAGGGGCCAATGTAGAGCTTGGACCATGGCTTCCGAGGGTGCAAGCCACAAGTGTTGTCAGCTTCCACATGGTGTTGAGCCTGTGGGTGCACAGAAGTCAAGAATTGAGGTTTGGGAACCTCCACCTAGATTTCAGAGGATGTATGGAAATGCCTGGATGTCCAGGCAGAAGTTTACCGCAGGGATGGGGCTCTCATGGAGAACCTCTGCTAGGGCAGTGCAGAAGGGAAATGTGGGGTTGGGGCTCCCACACAGAGTCCCTGCAGGGGCACCACCTAGTGGAGCTGTGAGAAGAGGACCACCATCTTCCAGACCCCAGAATGGTAGATCCACCTACAGCTGCACCATGTCTCTGGGAAAGCGGCAGACACTCAATTCCAGCCCATGAAAGTAGCTTGGATAGGGAGGCTGTACCCTGAAAAACCACAAGGATGGAGCTGCCCAAGATCATGGGAAGCCACCTCTTGCATCAACGTGACCTGGATGTAAGACCTGGAGTCAAAGGAGATCATTTTGGAGCTTTAAAATTTGATTGTCCTATTGAATTTTGGACTTGCATGGGCCCTGTAACTCCTTTGTTTTGGCCAATTTCTCCCATTTGGAACTGTTGTATTTACCCAATGTCTGTATCTCCATTGTATCTAGGAAATAACTACCTTACTTTCGATTTTACAGACTCATAGGCAGAAGAGACTTGCTTTGTCTCAGATAAGATGTTGGACTGTGGCCTTTTGAGTTAATGCTGAAATAAGTTAAGACTTTGGGGGACTATTGGGAGGCCATGATTGGTTTTGAAATGTAAGGACGTGAGATTTGAGAGGGGTAAGGGGTGGAATGATATGGTTTGGTTCTGTGTCCCCACCCAAATCTCATCTTGAATTGTACTGCCATAATTTCGATGTGTTGTGAGAGGGACACAGTTGGAGATAATTTAATCATGGCAGAAGTTTCACCCACACTGTTCTTGTGGTAGTGAATAAGTCACATGAGAGCTGATGGCTTTATAAGGGGTTTCTGCTTTTGTGTCATCCTCATTCTGTCTTTGCCTGCTGCCCATCCATGTAAGATGTGACTTGCTCCTCCTTGCCTTCCACCATGATTGTGAGGCTTCTCCAGCCATGTGGAACTGTAAGTCCAATTAAACCTCTTTCTTTTGTAAATTGCCCAGTCTCAGGTATGTCTTTATCAGCAGTGTGAAAATGAACTAATACACCCATGATTCAATTACGTACCAGGTCCTTCTCATGACACCTGGGGATTATGAGAACTACAATTCAAGGTGAGATTTGGGTGCGAACACAGCCAAACCATATCAGGAAGAAAGTTATCTAACTACTTAGCAGCCCTGTTATCTCCTGCCTCCCAGTCTGGTGTCCTCTCATTTATACATACTGGCTCCTCTCAGAGTATCATTTATTGGCTAAGCATTATAATAATGTGATCTCCCAGCAGAGAATACCTTTCTAGGACATATCAAAAAGGTAAACTTTAGAGTTTACTTAAACTCATATCTTCTTTATCAGTCAGGGTGAAGATAAGGTTAAGATAGGCAGGAAGCCACTACTACTGTTTGAGGGGAAGGGGAGGAAGCAGTCATTGGAACTTGAAGAGCTGTGGTTGTACAAGATGCAGCGATCTTTGGTAGAGAAATGTTGCTGTGCATTTACTGCTAACAAGAAGGTATCTGGTCAAGTAAGTGTACCTTCTTCTGGTCTTCTGTTGCTGATGCCTCCCATTGGATGAACCCAACTGGAAGTCAGAGGGCAAGAAAACCTGTTGATGTAGTCCATAGGACCCCAGAACATTGAGTAGAAGGGAAAGGGTAGAGAATAGGTTTGAAGGTGGCCTTATACCAAACTTCATTTTAAAAGTGAAAGCACTCAGAACCTGTATTAGTCATAGTTCTCTAAAGAAATAGAGCCAATAGAATATAGATAGACAGAGAGATAGATAGATAAACAGATAGATAGACAGAGATATAGATATATCAGAAGGGATTTACTTTGGGAATTGGTTCACTTGATTATGGAGGCTGAGAAGTCCCACAATATCCTGTCTGCAAGCTGAAGAACAAGGGAAGATGGTAGCATGGCTCAGTCCAAATCCAAGGGCCTGAGGACCAGGGGAGCCAAGGGTGTAACTCTCAGTCCTAAGCTGACAGCTTGAAAATTGGGGAGTATCTGGTGCAAGTCCTGGAGTCCAAAGGCCCGGGAGTTCTGATGTCCAAGGGCAGGAGAAGATGGGTGTCCCAGTTCCAGAAGAGAGAGTGAGCAAATTTGCCTTTCTTCTGCCTTTTTGTTCTGTCAGGCCCTCAGTCAACTGGATGGTATGGGCCTGCACTGGGTGAGGGGGGATCTTCCTAGTCCAGTTATTCAAATGCCAGTCTCTTCTGGAACACCCTCACAGACATATCTAGAAACAATGCTTCACCAGAAGTTATCTGTATGTCCCTGAATCCAGTCAAATTGACACCTGAAATTAACCATCCCAGACACAAAGAATTAAATGACTTGTGTCATGTCATTGATAGATATTAGATTCTCACTGTATTTATGACCTAATAATTGGGTTCTATCCACATAGTGATGAAGAATGAGAATAGAAGTCTAAACTTGGAAAATCTGCCACAAACAGAACACCTAAAAAAAGGTTTGTTTTTGAAAGAGAGTGATATGCACATCTTCCACAGAATTAGCATTCATTAGGAGTTTTTATGCTTTGAACTTTGCAAGTCTGATTCATCACATGTTACAAAGAAAATAATCTTAAGATCATGAGTTTTCTTCCTGCTTCTGCCCTAATGATTATCACAGTTTATGGGACATTTAGGAGAAGCTGAAGCAGAGTATTACATTATAGATGTTTAGTTAAATAAAACAAGATAGCTAAGTCAAAGAACCTTGTTGAAGAGAGTCACAGAATTGCATCCTCAAACATGGATTTTTCATAATTAAAGGACTTTGAGACAACTTTTCAGGCTCATAGAAGTCCACAAGATGGTTCTTAAAAAAATCGATGTGACAAGACTTTTGAGCACAAAATACTGAAACTTTAGGTGAATAAAGCAAAAATTGTACTTTTTTTTTCTTTCAAGGAAGAGATACAGTATAGTAATTAAGGAATTAAGTCTACATTCAAGAATCAAAATTCTTGAATCCAAACCCTGGCTTCATCATTTACTAGCTGCACAACTTTGGGCAAATGACTTTCTCTTTCTTTCTAAGCCATAGTTTTCCTATTTCTGAAATATGAATAATTGCACCTATATCATTGAGTTATTGTGTCTGTTTCTCCCTTCAATTCTGTCAGTTTTTGCTTCCTATATTTGATGGTCTGTTATTAAGTATGTAAATGTCTATAATTATCTTCCTGCTGTATCAAACCATTTATTAATGTATAATGTCCTTCTTTGTTCTTATAACCTTCTTTGATATAAAGTCTATTTTTTCTGATATTAGTAAAGCCACCTTTTGGTTACTATTTGCATGGAATATCTTTTTCCGTCCTTTTATGTTAAACCTATTTCTATCTTTGGATTTAAAGTGAATCTCTTATAAACAGCGCATATTTGGATCATGCATTTTTATCCATTCTGCCAATCTTTGTCTTTCGACTGGATCATTTAATCCATCTATATTTAAGTAATTATTGATAAAGAAGGACTTATAGCATTTTGATATTTGTTTTTTATATGCCTTATAGTTTTTTTCCTTCATTTCCTGCAGTACTGTCATCTTTTGTGTCTGATTTTTTAATAGTAAAATGTAGACATTTATTTCTTATTTACTTTTGCACATATTCTATTCTATACCTATGTTTTATGGTTACTATAGGGATCACATTTAATAGCCTAAAATTCTAGGATTCTAATTTGAATTTATACCAGCTTAACTTCAATAATATACAAAACTCTGCTCTTTTATAGCTTTGTCCCCACCTGTTTCTTACTGATGTCACAAAATTATACCTTTATACATTGTATGCCTTCCAAATAAATAATTCTTTTAAGTGCATTAGTCTCTTAAATTATGTAGAAAACAAAACGTGGAGTTGCAACCAAAGTTACAATAATACTAGCTTTTAGACTAATACTTTTTTTTTTTTTAGATGGAGTTTCGCTCTTGTTGCCCAGGCTGGAGTGCAATGGCACGATCACGGCTTACCATAACCTCCGCCTCCCGGGTTCAAGTGATTCTCCTGCCTCAGCCTCCCAAGTAGCTGGGATTACAGGCATGCACCACCACACCCAGCTAATTTTGTATTTTTAGTAGAGATGGGGTTTCTCCATGTTGGTCAGTCTGGTCTTAAACTCCCGACCTCAGATGATCCGCCTGCCTCGGCCTTCCAAAGTGCTAGGATTACAGGCATGAGCCGCTGTACCCGGCCAGGGCTAATACTTTTAAATATATATACATCAGACTCTTAAATCGTGTAGAAAACAAAAAGTGGAGTTATAAATCCTTGTCACAATAATAGTAGCTTTTTAAATTACTCATTTATTCACCTTTATTGAGATCTTCCTTTCTTCATATGGCTTCAAGTTATTGTTTAGTGTTCTTTCATTTCACCCCGCAGCAGTCTCTTGAACATTTCTTTCAGGTCTGGTCCAGCGGCAATAAACTTCTTCAGCTTAGTTTTGCTCAAAATAGAATTCTTGGTTAACAAGTTTTTTCTTTTCTTTTAGTAGTTTTGATATATCAGCCCACTGCCTTCTAGCCTCCAAAGTCTCTGAAGTCTGCAGATAATTTTATTGAGGATCTCCCATATGTGATGAATCACTTCTTTCTTGCTGCCTTCAAGATTTTCTGTGTTTGTCTTTCAAAAGTTGGATTATAGTGTGTCTCAGTGTGGGTCTCTTTGAGTTTATCTTACTTAGAGTTTGTTTATCTCCTTGGATATTTATATTTATGTCTTTAATCAAATTTGGAAATTTTCAGCCATTATTTTATCAAATATTCTCTTTGCCCCTTTCTCTCTTCCTTCTCCTTCTGGGACTTCTAAAATGCATATGGTTGTCTGCTTGATAGTATCCCACAGGCCCTGTAGGCTTTATTCACTTTTTTCAAAATCTTGTTTCTTTCTATCCCTCAGACTTAATAATTTTAACTGTTCTATCTTCAAGTTTTCTGATTCTTTCCTCTGCCTACTCAAATCTGCCTTCAAATCATACTAGTAAATTTTTCACTTCACTTATTGTACTTTTCAGCTCCAGAATTTCTTTTTGGTTTCCTTTTAGATTTCTTCTCTTTATTGATACATTTATTTTGTTCATACTTTTTTGTTTTTACTTTCTCTAAATCTTCTTTTAGTACTTTTAGCATCTTTAAGGCAATGTTTTAAAGTTTTATTTAAGTCTTTATCAAGGATAACGTTTGTCAGTTTATTTCTTTTGAGTGAGCCAAACTTTCTTGTTTCTCTGTATGGCTTGTAGTTTTTTGTTGAAAAGTGGGCATTCAAATCTATTAATATAGTAGCTCTGGAAATATGGTTCTTCCTTTTTTCCAGGGTTCACTCTCTTGTGTTATTGTTTTTGTTGATAGTTTTTGTTTCCTTTTATTGTTGTAGACTGTTGTCCCTGTGCCAAGGATCAACCTGAGGTATAAACTTAGGATCTTCTCAAATCTTTTCTAAGTCTGAACCTTTCCCTGGACAAGCACAATCACTCTCTAATTTATCTCATGTATACAGTTGCTTTTGAATGTCCTAGGCTTTAATGTCTATCTCCCAAAAGGAGAAAAACAGAAAAATAAAAGGGGTGGGTAAAATGATGGCAGCCCTGTAAATCCTCTGAAGTCACTTCAGCTTGAGCTGGAGGGGCTTGCAACAATGGTGGGAGGTAAAATAACAATGGTCACTTACCTCTTTGTGGGACCTTCTGTGATCAGAAGTAGCAATCAGCAATCATTACACAGATGCCTGATATTTGGAGAACAGTGTTCTTTTTGCCCATCCTGGCTCCTGTAAAGTGTGTGCAAACTACTTCAAGAACACATGCACAGCTGCCTGCCATGGGGCTAGGGATAGAGGATGGGTAGCTGCTATTGTGCTAAGAACTTAAATTTACCAAAATTAACTACAATTTACCACACGTCTTCCCCTGTAATACGTAAGCCTTCAATATACTCTAGAGACCTAAAATAGTTACTAGACAAATTCCTCCAGTGTAATTGTTGTGTAGATAGGGAGATAGATTTCTGGTCTTTCCTACTTTGCCATCTTCCCAGCCCTGAATCTCTTTTGAATGCCATGGTCTATGGACACCTCACCCATATCCACTAGCTACGGCCCTAAACGATGTGAAAAACATTTCAAGAATGTTCCTTGCCCTGAAGGAACTTCCAGCTTCAGGATGCATGTTGACTTGCTTACATATTATGTTTGGCAGATTCCTCTCTGGTCAAATATACCAAAACTAACAAAATAATTAAAAAACAAACTATAAACAGTCACTCTGTTATTCCTCTCAAAGAAGAAAATGTACTATTAACATAATTTATGGCAGCAACAGAAAAGCCAGGATGAGGGAAACCAAGCATATGTGTGTTAGCACTGGAATTAGAAATTAAGTTGTCCTAGCCCAACACGCCCATCATTAGCCACATTTGGAAAAATAACCTCTCATTTTCGTGGTAGTAAAACTGGCTGTAAAGTAATTCAGTTTGTTATTTGTAAAGTCATGTGATGGCCTTCCTATATCCCTTCTATTTCCAACGGAAAGAGAACTCTATTTGGGAAAATAGAAGGAACCCTCCCACTGTTCATGGTTTCCTTTACTGTTATTTGAGAAATAAAGGCAAATCTTGCTTGTACCATCAAGGTTACAGTTTTCTAATTCCTTTGGCTGAGACTTGAATGGGATTCAGTAAGTTCTGTTTCCTTCTTTGCCCCCCCTTTTCTATGCCACAAATATTGCTTGTTCCAAGGGTTAGAGAAATTTTGTTATCTTTTCTGGTAGGTTTCTTGTGGTTCTTGTATGAGCAGCATTCTGCAAGTGGGCATAACTTATGTACGTAGTATGTACCTTATGTGAAGGAACTTAATATTCCTTTGAAGGAAACCACAGTTAGAAACAGAAACTTTAAAAATCTGAATTCTAATATGTTCAAGGATAGGTGATATAAGCAGGAATCTATAGAGTGCCAAGACTATGTGTTTGCTTAGCTGGTTTTAAAATAATCTAACAAATTAGGGGATTTGATTCATTTAAAAGAATACTACATGAAATGAGCATTTAATATTAGGCTCTATATTGCTTTAAGTTACACCCTATGTGCCATGCAGCTACTAGTAAAATAAAAAGCAAGTAGCTTAGATTAAGTTAACCATTATTCTGTGAAAGAAGATAAAAAGTATAACCTAAAACTTCAGAAAGTTAATATGGTCATTTTAGTAATTGATTGCAAAGGGGAAGATTATAGAGAAGTGTTATCACAATAAAGAGAGATTACTTGAAGCTTATGTTTTACAGTGAGAGGAGAAGGGAACACATATTGATTAAGTGCTTGCTAGGTGACTGAACATTGCTAAGTGCTTTATGTATGTTGTTTTATACAATATTGTCAAAATGCAGCTGGGCATGGTGGCTCATGCCTATAATCCCAACACTTTGGGAGGCTGAGGCAGATGGATTACTTGAGGTCAGGAATTTGAGACCAGCCTGGCCAACATGATGAAACGTAGTCTCTACTAAAGCTACAAAAATTAGCTGGGTGTGGTGGCTCATGCTTGTCCCAGCTACTCAGGAGTCTGAGGCAGGGGAATCAGTTGAACCCAGGAGGCAGAGGTTGCAGTGAGCCAAGATCACACCACTGCACTCCAGCCTGGGGGACAGACCAAGACTCCATCTCCAAAAAAAAAAAAAAAAAGTGCTATGAAGCCTTCCATTATCATGACCTGTTTATAAAAAAGTAAGTAGAGAGGTTAAATCATCGGCTGAAGGCCAAGTGGCTAGGAAGTGGTGGAGCTTGGATCCTTAACAGTCAGATTCCTACATTTATCTTTTTGCCACTGAGCCATCTGATATGTATTGTTTTTTCTTATATTAAAACTTGCTTTGCATTGGATAATGGATAACTCAGTGTCAAAATGGATTGGCTTTATTACCTTGATGGAGCACAGAACTCATTTTAGGATGAAAATGACTGGTAGAAGAGAAAGCTTGCACTGTTTATTCTTCACTGAAGAGCCCTAGCCTTGTGCTTTCTATGTAGTGGTTGCTTCATGAATAAATAAAATCTAAGCAGATCCTCTATTTAAATTATTATTTCCTGAGCTGAGTGAAAATAGATTAAAATAAATACCAAAATATTTGTAGTTGTCATTATTTATGAAGTTCGTTGGTCAACTAGGTTATGAAAATCTTTCGTAACTCACATTGACTCCCCTTTTAGAACACAGACATATTAAAGGGGTGGTTCTGGGATCTGCTTCATGCCAAAAAGGGCCTGTGGAAACTGTGTGACCTTGAGAAAGTCGCTTAACCTCTCCAAATCTTATTCCTTCTTTAGCCAAATAGGGATAATTCTTTATTAGCCAAAGGTGGAGAGTCTAGGTAGATATGTTTTTTTTTCATTGTTAAAAACATTCATTTTGATACATAAAGTCAGTAGAGCTTCCACTCTGCCACATATGCCTCTATGAAGAGTCCTGTGCCATTCAACCACGAAATATATTTATTTATTTATTTGAGATAGGGTCTTGCTCTGTCACTCAGGCTAGGTGCCTGAGTGCAGTGGTGCCATCACAGCTCACTGCAGCCTCAACCTCCCAGGCTCAAGCAATCCTCCCACCTTAGCCTCTTGAGTAACTGGAACTATAGGCTCAGCTAATTTTTGTATATTTTGTAGAGTTGGGGTTTTGCCTTGCTGCCCAGGCTGATCTCTAATCCTGGGCTCAAGTGATCCACCTGCCTTGACCTCCCAAAGTGCTGGGATTATAGGTGTAAGCCACCATGCCTGGCCAATTAGGGAACATTTGAATGAGGCCCCATTTCTTATCCCCATCAGAGTGCACACCTCCATGTTGTTCCTGCCCATTGATGGCTTCCAAATCCAGATGATCAAATAGTCCTTTATCTCCAAAGCAGGCTCAAAACGATTGGTTCAGACATCCCAGGCTCTATACCCTTCTTTAGTTCCAGGTAAGTCATGAGATGAATAAAGCCCCAGCAGATGGAAAATGGACTGCCCTTGAAAAGCTACTGCAGCCTCTGCTTGGCCTCTTTGCCCGGCATCACCATGGAGACAGCCAGGGTGGCATGGTGAGGTAATAGTTGCTTTCTGATGCCCCTTGTGATAGGATTTGTGACATGAAAATTCTAACTCCTGGACCCATGATATGGTCCCACCTTACTCTCCAGCCTTCTCTCTTATACTCCCCTTTCTGCTGCTTTCTTATACTCTCCTTTCTGCTGTAGTCCCCAGCACTCTTCCTTCAAGTTTTCTTCCACTAGAATCCCTTCCACCCACATCCACTCTGCAACTGTCTCTCTCACAGCTCTCATGTTTCTTCAGGGCCTAGGCTGTGCCTTGCAGCCTCTGCATTGCTCTAAATCAACCAGGCAGCCCAGTATATTAAATGATCTCAACAAACATTTTTTTAATAAACCAAAAGTGGGCTATATTAGTCTGTTCTTACACTGCTATAAAGAACTACTGGAGACTGGGTAATTTATGGAGAAAAGAGGTTTAATTGACTCACAGTTCTGCAGGCTATACAGGAAGCGTAGCTGGGAGGCCTCATGAAACTTACAACCATGGTGGAAGGTGAGGGGAAGCAAGCATGTCTTAGGTGGAGCAGGAGGAAGAGAGTGAAGGGGGAAGTGCCACACACTTTTAAATTATCAGATCTCATGAGAAGTCACTCACTATCCACTATCATGAGAACAAGAGAGAAATCACTCCTATGATCCAATCACCTCCCACCAGGTCCCTCCCCCAACAATAGGAATGACAATTAAACATGAGATTTGGGATTTGGGTGGAGACACAGAGTCAAACCATATCACGGACAAAAAGAGAAACCTACTGAATGAAGATGGTAATATCACCAACTGGTGCCAAAATATCAGTGCTGTTTCTCTACCTGGTTATCCCCTTCCACACTCGATCCACACACACATCTCTCCTAAACCAAATGTTTAGGAGAAGTCAGGGCACAGGTGCACTCTCTACTGACTCCTCTTTGCCCCATAGCCCCTTTGAAATAGTCTTGAGAAAAAAGATTAGTATAGGATGGAAATGACATACAAGAATAATTATTGATGTGAAATAAAATTTAGCTTAAGAAAAACTATGATAAAATGAATCTTTTTTGGGTAGTTATTAAACCAAAGAAGTGTCTTGTACACCTGACTGTGCAGAACTCTGTGTCCAAGGAAATTCTTAAGAAGAATGAGTTTGTAGAAATACCTATGGAGGCAGAACTGCCCCAAGAGTTCAGGTGTGAACCACCAAACCTGATGGTCTGGAATGTGTGTCTAATCTAATCCCAAGTGTGCATTTACTGAGTAGTCACTGTGTGGGGGACATCATGCTAGGCTGATAATAACAATGGTCACTGTCTATTAAACCTGACATGGTGCCAGGTAAATAATAAATATCATCTCATTTAATCCTTCCAGTAACCCCGGTAAGGTAAGTATCACTATCCTCATTTTACGAATAAGTAAGTTGAGTCTCACAGAAGGTAGTTCGGTTGCATAAGATCCCACACGTTTTATTGGCAGAACCAGGCTCTGAATCTAGGTTTTCCAAATTTTAAAACCATCCCTTATCTACCTTATTTCACAGGGAAAACTTGGCAATATAACTGAAGAAATTATTCTCATAAAACAATCAAAGCGCAAGATAATATACAAAGAGTGCTACTCTTAAGCATTGATAAATGATGTTGATTTCCAATAGCTCTCTAAAGCAGTAACTACAATCAACTCACCTATATCTGAAAATTAACAATGAATAAATATTAAGTGGCTACTTTTGGCCAAACCCTATGCAAGTTGCCTTTAGATACATCAAGCAAAATTTCCTTACAGTGATCTGTGAAATATGTATTATTATTATTATCCACAACTTACAGAAAAGAAAACTGACGCTCAGCTCAATAATTTGTGGGGGCCATGTTTTACAACATGTGGTTGGAAATGTGGCTAGACTTTTGGGATAGGATCTCTTTCCAGCAGGTTGCTAAGATAATAAGATGTTAGCTGGAGTCCTGATGTTCATTGCTGTCCCATTTAGTGACAGTATGTCTGAATATGGGCAATGTGGAGACAAGCACTGTGGAGAGGTGGGGAGAGACAGGCTCCTGATAATGTTGTTTGAGTAGCAAGGTTACTCTGTGTTGAGAAGAGAGTACTCTGAGGAGCAGTGTGGAGAATGGAAGGAAGCCAATTTGGAGACTATAGCAATAATATCCAAGTGGAAGATTATGGTGACTGGGACCAGGGTGGTAGCAATGGACACAGTGGGTAGTAGTCTGATTCTGGATATATTTAGAAGTAGAATCATCAGGAATTGATGACAAATTAGATGTGGAATATGAAAAAAAAATGGGAGAGTCAATGATAACTTCAAAGATTTTTGACTTAATTGTGTAGGTGTCTCTTTCTTCTCCATAAACTCGTTGGTTGAAAGGTAATATCTTCCTTACCAGTTATTGATTTAGGAATAGGCATGTGTCCTGGTTATAGCCAACAGGATATGACAAGGCATCTTCTGGGAGCTTCTCCATAAAAGAACCACTGGTAGAAGAGAATCACTCTTTTTTCCCCCCCTTTAGATGTAGTTGTGCCTGAATGTGATACCCGGAGCATCTGCAATTATCTTGTTACCAGCCTAAGAATGAACCAACAGGGAGGTTGGCAGAGCCGAGAGATGGAAGGAACCAGGGTCCTAGGTGACATCACTGAGCCACTGAAGCAACCAAGCCTGTCTATGAACTCTCTCATTGTGGGGTAGTGTATTTCTGTATTATTTAGGATAGCTGGTGATGGGATGTCTGTTTCTTGCACCTTGAACCATCCTACTCCAGGATGCTCTTTTGTAAGTCTTATCACTTGTCCTTTTTAGAGTGAAGTACCAAAGGATTTAGAAATGTTTCCAAAGTGTCCAAAACAGCAGCTCCTATACTATAACACTCTTAGTTGAAGGAAAAAGATTTGGTAGGGAAAAAAGGCTGGATAAGAAAACAATTCCATGGTGATAGTAGGCAATAAATTATATGTACATTGATTTATGACATGGAAGGAAACAAATCAGTTGTGGAACTGTGAGTGCAAAGCTATGGTGCCCTAGGGAAGTGTTTTTCCAACTGCAGTTTGTGACCTACTAGTAGGTCATAGAAACAATCTAGTGAGTCTAGACTAGCATTTTAAAAAAAGAATAGAACAAATAAGATAGAATAAATAGAATAGAAAATATCAGAGTATAAAGCACAGCATGTAGGAAGGATTATCTTGTGGAACTTTTCTATCAGTTATATACGTATATATGTGTCTCCTGAGTCATTGTGTAAAATGTATGTCTTTTTCTGGGTCAATCATGGTCAAAAGGGTTTGAGAAATACTGTCTAAGAATAAATTGAAGCACTAACCATCCCTCTTTACACATAATGACACTCTAAATCACTAGCACTGTCTGGTTGATTTCCTTTAATTATATAAATAACTCTAACATCTTTTCTAATAAACATTATTCTCACTGTGTGATGTAATAAAATATTCCTTCTCAAATAAAAACGATGCCCCAGACGCATGAATCAACAGGGGCTCAGGACACCAAGCTGAGCCCCTGTGGGCTCCTTGGGTCCTGGAGCCCCTGTTGTTTGGTATAGTTTACTCTCGGGTTCTTTCCCAGGGTCTCTTTGGAAAGCTGTATTTGGTTTCTGCCTGAGTCTTGCTTTTTATGGTAACTTTGGGGGAGGAGAAAAAGGAGATTTATTTCCATGGCTTTGCTGATGTAAGTAACCTGGTACTGATATGGATTCTTATTAAAGCTGATTTTTTTTTTAATTCCAAAGAGATTAGAAATTGCTCCCAAATTCCAATTTTTCAGTGTAATTAGTTGTTCACAAGGAGGCCAATCATGAGCTCTACTTGTTCTGAGGGCTCTTATGAATCATATATGTTTACAATATGAAAGCTTAAGGTAAGGTATCTGTGCTCCATGCCACATTCCCTCATCTCACTTTTAATCGCAGAGCAAGGGTAATGGACAGTTCTGTGCAGTCTTAGGCCTCCCCTCAGATACCTGCCTGTGATATCTTTCCATTTTCAGCCTCAGGGCCTGTCCCAATGCCTGCCACAAGCATCTGCCTATGCACAAGGAAGACCAGAAATGTCAGAGACTTAACATCTCTCGGAGCAATCCTCAAGTAAGGAAGGATGGGAACTGATGGACACATGCTCTGGCCTCCTGTCGTTCAGGGGACAGTCCTGGGAGGAACACCATATGCTTCTCAGAGCTCTGGGTGAAATTGAATCCCCACTGTCCATGGCTAGACCTTGGTAATGTACTATATTTGCTTTTCCTCCTTCCCTTTCTCACTCTTCCTTTTCCCTTTTTTTTTTTTTTTTTTTTTTTTTTGAGACTAAGTCTCGCTGTGTCACCCAGGCTGGAGTGCAGTGGTGCAATCTCAGCTCACTGCAACCTCTGCCTCCCAGGTTCAAGTGATTCTCCTGCCTCAGCCTCCCTAGTAGCTGGGATCACAGGCACCCACCATCATGCCCGGTTAGTTTTTGTATTTTCAGTAGAGACCAGGTTTTACTATGTTGGCCAGGCTGGTCTCGAGCTCCTGACCCCAAGTGATCTACCGGCCTCGGCCTTTCAAAGTGCTGGGATTATAAGCATGAGCCACTGCACCCAGACCCTTTCCCTCCTTCTTAATCTTTGAGATAACCTCTCAAACAGAATATCTGCATCCAAGTCCTTGTATGCAATTTGGCTTTTAGGAAAACTATTAAATAAAAGAGAATCTAAACTTAACAGAATCTAACTGACTTAGGAAAAAAATAACTAAACAAATTATTTCATGAATCCAAATAAAGTCTTTTCAATATGATATATACAAATGTTTTTAAAAGAATAGGAAGGAGTTTGGTAAAAGAACTACTTGGGGAAGTACAGCTAGTCCTTGGAAGAACAAAAGAAACTGAGGTCAAAACTTACAAATTAATAGTGAAATTTAGCAATCTTATAGAACAGAGGGTTGTTGTCTCTGAACCCATTTCTCATCCACTTGGCAGCTGGAAAAGTCAAAAGTAGATGAGGAGCAACTGAACATGGAAAGGAAACCAGGGACACCTTAAGAGCCAACCTTCTTTTCAGAGAGGTGCCAACAATTGCTAGCAACACTACTGCACTACAGCATATTTCCAGGTAAAATGGGAACAGAGAATGTGAAAATCTATTCTGGGGAGCAGCGTTTCACAAATAAAAACTTAAAAGGAAATAGAAAAAAAATCAATTAGAAAATACTGTTATTGCAACAAAAGCCAAAATTGACAAATGGGATCTAATTAAACTAAAGAGCTTCTGCACAGCAAAAGAAACTACCATCAAAGTGAACAGGCAACCTACAAAATGGGAGAAAATTTTCACAACCTACTCATCTGACAAAGGGCTAATATCCAGAATCTACAATGAACTCAAACAAATTTACAAGAAAAAAACAAATAGCCCCATCAAAAAGTGGGCAAAGGACATGAACAGACACTTCTCAAAAGAAGACATTTATGCAGCCAAAAAACACATGAAAAAATGCTAACCATCACTGGCCATCAGAGAAATGCAAATCAAAACCACAATGAGATACCATCTCACACCAGTTAGAAAGGCAATCATTAAAAAGTCAGGAAACAACAGGTGCTGGAGAGGATGTGGAGAAATAGGAACACTTTTACACTGTTGATGGGACTGTAAACTAGTTCAACCATTGTGGAAGTCAGTGTGGTGATTCCTCAGGGATCTAGAACTAGAAATATCATTTGACCCAGCCATCCCATTACTGGGTATATACCCAAAGGACTATAAATCATGCTGCTATAAAGACGCACGCACACATATGTTTATTGCGGCATTATTCACAATAGCAAAGACTTGGAACCAACCCAAATGTCCAACAATGATAGACTGGATTAAGAAAATGTGGCACATATACACCATAGAATACTATGCAGCCATAAAAAATGATGAGTTCATGTCCTTTGTAGGGACATGGATGAAATTGGAAATCATCATTCTCAGTAAACTATCGCAAGAACAAAAAACCTAACACCGCATATTCTCACTCATAGGTGGGAATTGAACAATGAGAACACATGGACACAGGAAGGGGAACATCACACTCTGGGGACTGTTGTGGGGAGGGGGGAGGGGGGAGGGATAGCATTGGAAGATATACCTAATGCTAGATGACGAGTTAGTGGGTGCAGCGCACCAGCATGGCACATGTATACATATGTAACTAACCTGCACATTGTGCACATGTACCCTAAAACTTAAAGTATAATAATAATAATAATAAAGAAAATACAGTTATTGGCTGGGTGTGGTGGCTCATGCCTGCAATCCCAGCACTTTGGGAGGCCGAAGTGGGAGGATCACTTGAGGCCAGCAGTTCAAGAGCAGCCCAGGCAACATAGTGAGACCCATGTCTACAAAAAATTTAAAAATTAGCTGCATGTGGTGGCATGCACCTGTAGTCCTAGCTACCCAACAGACTGGGGCAGGAGGATCACTTGAGCCCAGGAGTTTGAGGCTGCAGTGATATATGATTATATCTCTACATTTCAGCCTGAATGACAGAGCAAGACTGTTTCTGTCTCTAAAAAAGTTAAAATTAAAAAAAACAGCGATTTAAAAAATATGTCATTATAATTTTTAAAATACAGAAAAATACTAAATTTGAGAAACTTGGAAGGCAATTGAATTAATAAAAGCTCTAATGAACAAAATGATTTCAGTGTCAAAATGCAGTATCATTTTCAAATACCCACAGAAATACAATCTGATTTACTAAACCAATCGTTAAAAGAATTCCTTAGGCAAACTGGTCTAGTGAAAAGTTGAAAACAGCTTATAATGTGTGATATTGGTTATTTTTCACTTACAAATTCCTGAAATAGTATATTGTTGTAAGCATTTTAAATATCTTCCTGTGCTTCTCTTTATTGTATTTATGGAGAAGATTATTTTTAAAGTGGTAAATCCTTATTCAACCTTGTTTTAGGATATCACAAATGATGCTTTAGTAATGTCTAGATTAATGGCATTCTCCTACCATGACATGTACTGACAGAGCACGACACACAAAGCTGAGAACCTATAATTTTTTCTATATTTAACATTGGTCAGCCGCTTATTAATGTTGAGTCAAGTTGTGGTTTCTGAATTTCTAGAGAGTGGCAGAGAAGTTGGAAAAGATCCAGAGAGAAATGACAGAAACCATTCAGAGGATGAAGGATAAGACCTAGGAGGAAAGGTGAAAGAAGTTGAACTACCTTCACCTTGAAAACTATAGGCCAAGGACTGATTTAATAACTTTCTTCAAGAACAGGATGGTTTATTTTGAGAAGGATGCTAGCTGGCTTTTCTCTGTCTCTATAGAGATGAAAACCAGACAAAATTGGATTAGAATGCAACCAGAGAATTATCTTTGACCTAAGGCAGAACTCAGCTGCAAAGGTGATTAAACTCTGTCATTACCATCACTGGAGAGCTTTGAAAATGTGCTCAGCAACCATTAGTTATGGGTAGTTTAGGCAAGTCACTGGAGGAGGAAATCCCTTTCAACTCTATGTCTCCATGTATTTGATTTCTCAAAAGCCAAATTAATAGGTTTAGTCAGTGTATAGGAGAGAACAGACTTCCCAAAGAGGAGTACAAGGTTACCAGAATATATCATCTTTCATTCTGAAGCTAGAAAGTTTCAACACAAAATGAATATTAGCCATATGCCAAAGTCATACAACTCTTAAGAGATGGTTTGCAAAAGCTATTAATAAAGCTAGTATTTCCCAAATTTCATAAATGGACTAATAGAAACCATGTTGCAACAAATCTAAGAGAAACTGAGATTTAATAAGATTCATTACACATCTATTGAACACCTGCTATGTTTCAAAGAGTGTTCCAGGCACTGGAGATTCCAAGCCTAATATGACATGTCATTGCCCTTGGGAGCTGACAATCTGGGGAGGAAAGAGACACATTACTGGCAAATCTTGTGATAGAGAGAAACACAACATGCTATGGGAGTACCTGAGTGGGACCCCTAGTCCAAAAGGGGCATTCAGGGAAGGCTCCCCAAAAACAGATGCTGCAGATGAGCTTCAGAGATAGATTAGGTGTAAAACTGGCACAGGAGGGCTTTATTGTAGAGAAGGTGTATGCTGAATAAATAACAGTACAAAGAATAAATATGTTTTCAATGCTGACTAAGTACTGGACAGTGTATGAAGTGCTTAGTCAGTATAAATTTATTTTATCATCAGGCCATCTCTAGTTTATTCATTCATCAAATATTTGATTACCTGCTATGTTCTAGGAACTCTGCATACAACAGTGAGTCAAACACAGATTCTGCTCACTGAGAGCTTAGTGCAAGGAGGGATGCTATTCAAAAATAAAGCAATCACATATGAATATTATAAAATTATAAACAAGCTGCTGAAAATATGTGACATTTATATAAAACAAAAGTATCTCCAAACTGTATGTTTCTAAATGTACATGCATATGTCAATGTACTTTTAAAATATTAACAACTCAACTTTTAAAATTATTAGTATACAAAACAGGTAACCTGGTTAAATCTTAGAGATGGGGTAGAAATGTCCACTGAGCCCAGGCCTTGTGTAACTCCTTAGTTAAGTCCAATATAGTCTGGTACTAAAATGTCTTAAGGGGTAGACTACTTAGCATCTCCATCTTTTTCCTCTGCCTTATCAAAGACTTCCAGAATTGCCACCACTTGACAGAGTTGTTTGTTGTTGTTGTTTTTAAAGAGTCTCTTTTACTTACTTTTTTTTAAAGAGTCTTATCCTTTTTTTTAAAAGAGTCCCTTTTACTTATTCTTACCAGGACTGCTGTTTCATTAATCTAGTTTGTTATGGCCCAGAAAACAAGAGAATAGATGGGAGAGAAACCTGCCACATCTGATTGTAACAAACACGTTTTTACATATTGACAGGGAAATGTTTAAACAGTCACATCAAAATATTCTGCTTCAATGGTATTACACGTAATCAGTACAAAAATTTAATGTTATTTTTACAACCTAGATCTGAGCACTCCTCATTTGTCAGGTCTGGTTAGAAACAGACATTATGAAAGAATCAATTCTATTCTTAAATGGTTTCTTGCTTGTTTGTATATCATTACCCTATCAAGACAAAATCCAGCCATATGTGCACCAGGGGAAGAGGAAAGAGGGCTTTGCAAAACAAAACCCCCAAACACTCACCTTCCCATGGTTTTATTAAAGCACACACACACACACACACACACACGCACATGCACACACATACACGTGTTTATATATTATGATTAAAATGTGTTTACGTTTATGTAATTAAAATAATTTTTGTTGGATGGCCGAATAGGAAGAGCTCCAGTCTATAGCTCCCAGCATGAGCGACGCAGAAGACGGGTGATTTCTGCATTTCCAACAAAGGTACTGGGTTCATCTCACTGGGGAGTGTCGGAAAGTGGGTGCAGGACAGTGGGTGCAGTGCACCAAGCGTGAGCCGAAGCAGGGCAAGGCATCGCCTCACTAGGGAAGTACAAGGGGTCAGGGAATTCCCTTTCCTAGTCAAAGAAAGGGATGACAGACGGCACCTGGAAAATCGGGTCACTCCCACCCTAATACTGTGCTTTTCCAACGGTCTTAGCAAACGGCACACCAGGAGATTATATCCTGCACATGGCTCAGAGGGTCCTACACCCACGGAGCCTCTCTCATTGCTAGCACGGCAGTCTGAGATCAAACTGCAAGGCAGCAGCAAGGCTGGGGGAGGGGCACCCGCCATTGCCGAGGCTTGAGTAGTAAACAAAGCGGTGGGGAAGCTCCAACTGGGTGGAGCCCACCACAGCTCAAGGAGGCCTGCCTGCCTCTCTAGACTCCACCTCTGGGGGCAGGGTACAGCCAAACAAAAGGTAGCAGAATCCTCTGCAGACTTAAATGTCCCTGTCTGACAGCTTTGAAGAGAGTAGTGGTTCTCCCAGCACACAGCTGGAGATCTGAGAACGGACAGACTGCCTCCTCAAGTGGGTCCCCGACCCCCGAGTAGCCTAACTGGGAGGCACACCCCAGTAGGAGCAAACTGACACCTCACACAGCCAGGTACTCCTCTGAGACAAAACTTCCAGAGGAACGATCAGGCAGCAACATTTGCTGCTCACCAATATCTGCTGTTCTGCAGCCTCCGCTGCTGATACCCAGGAAAACAGGGTCTGGAGTGGACCTTCAGCAAACTCCAACAGACCTGCAGCTGAGGGTCCTGACTGTTAGAAGGAAAACTAACAAACAGAAAGGACATCCACACCAAAACCCCATCTGTATGTCAACGTCATCAAAGACCAAAGGTAGATAAAACCACAAAGATGGAGAAAAAACAGACCAGAAAAACTGGAAATGCTAAAAATCAGAGTGCCTCTCCTCCTCCAAAGGAACGCAGCTCTTCACCAGCAATGGAACAAAGCTGGACAGAGAATGACTTTGATGTGTTGACAGAAGAAGGCTTCAGGCAATCAAACTACTCCGAGCTAAAGGAGGAAGTTTGAACCAATGTTAAAGAAGTTAAAAACCTTGAAAAAAAATTAGACGAATGGCTAACTAGAATAACCAATGCAGAGAAGTTCTTAAAGGACCTGACGGAGCTGAAAACCAAGGCACAAGAACTACGTGACGCATGCACAAGCTTCAGTAGCCGATTTGATCAACTGGAAGAAAGGGTATCAGTGATGGAAGATCAAATGAATGAAATGAAGTGAGAAGGGAAGTTTAGAGAAAAAAGAATATAAAGAAACGAACAAAGCCTCCAAGAAATATGGGACTATGTGAAAAGACCAAATCTACATCTGATTGGTGTACCTAAAAGTGACGGGGAGAATGGAACCAAGTTGGAAAACACTCTGCAGGATATTATCCAGGAGAACTTCCCCAATCTAGCAAGGCAGGCCAATATTCAAATTCAGGAAATACAGAGAACACAACAAAGATACTCCTCGAGAAGAGCAACTCAAAGACACATAATTGTCAGATTCACTAAAGTTGAAATGAAGGAAAAAATGTTAAGGGCAGCTAGAGAGAAAGGTCAGGTTGTCCACAAAGGGAAGCCAATCAGACTAACAGCGAATCTCTTGGTGGAAACTCTACAAGCCAGAAGAGAGTGGGGGCCAATATTCAACATTCTTAAAGAATTTTCAACACAGAATTTCATACCCAGCCAAACTAAGCTTTGGAAGTGAAGGAGAAATAAAATCCTTTACAGACAAACAAATGCTGAGAGATTTTGTCACCACCAGGCCTGCCTTACAAGAGCTCCTGAAGGAAGCACTAAACATGGAAAGGAGCAACCAGTACCAGCCACTGCAAAAACATGCCAAATTGTAAAGACCATCAAGGCTAGGAAGAAACTGCATCAACTAACGAGCAAAATAACCAGCTAACATCATAATGACAGGATCAAATTCACACATAACAATATGAACCTTAAATGTAAATGGGCTAAATGCTCCAATTAAAAGACACAGACTGGCAAATTGGATAAAGAGTCAAGATCCATCAGTGTGCTGTATTCAGGAAACGCATCTCACTTGCAGAGACACACATAGGCTCAAAATAAAGGGATGGAGGAAGATCTACCAAGCAAATGGAAAACAAAAAAAGGCAGGGGTTGCAATCCTAGTCTCGGATAATACAGACTTTAAACCAACAAAGATCAAAAGAGACAAAGAAGGCCATTACATAATGGTAAAGGGATCAATTCAACAAGAAGAGCTAACTATCCTAAATATATATGCACCCAATACAGGAGCACCCAGATTCATAAAGTAAGTCCTTAGAGACCTACAAACAGACCTAGACTCCCACACAATAATAATGGGAGACGTTAACACCCCACTGTCAACATTAGACAGATCAATGAGACAGAAAGTTAACAAGGATATCCAGGAATTGAAGTCAGCTCTGCACCAAGTGGACCTAATAGACATCTACAGAACTCTCCACCCCAAATCAACAGAATATACGTTCTTCTCAGCACCACATCACACTTATTTCAAAATTGACCACATAGTTGGAAGTAAAACACTCCTCAGCAAATATAAAAGAATAGAAATTATAACAAACTGTCTCTCAGACCACAGTGCAATTAAACTAAAACTCAGGATAAAGAAACTCGCTCAAAACTGCTCAACTACATGGAAACTGAATAACCTGCTGCTGAATGACTACTGGGTACATAACGAAATGAAGGCAGAAATAAAGATGTTCTTTGAAGCCAATGAGAACAAAGACGCAACATAACAGAATCTCTGGGACACATTTAAAGCAGGGTGTAGAGGGAAATTTATAGCACTAAATGCCCAGAAGAGAAAGCAGGAAAGATCTAAAATTGACACCCTAACATCACAATTAAAAGAACTAGAGAAACAAGAGCAAACACATTCAAAAGCCAGCAGAAGGCAAGAAATAGCTAAGATCAGAGCAGAGCTGAAGGAGATAGAGACACAAAAACCCTTCAAAAAAATCAATGAATCCAGGAGCTGGTTTTTTGAAAAGATCAACAAAATTGATAGACCACTAGCAAGACTAATAAACAAGAAAAGAGAGAAGAATCAAATAGATGCAATAAAAAATTATAAAGGGGATATCACCACTGATTCCAGAGAGATACAAACTACCATCAGAGACTACTATAAACACCTCTACACAAATAAACTAGAAAATCTAGAAGAAATGGATAAATTCCTCGACACATACACCCTCCCAAGACTAAACGAGGAAGAAGTTGAATCCCTGAATAGACCAATAATAGGCTCTGAAATTGAGGCAATAATTAAGAGCCTACCAACCAAGAAAAGTCCAGCAGGACCAGACGGATTCACAGCCGAATTCTACCAGAGGTACAAGGAGGAGCTGGTACCATTCCTTCTGAAGCTATTCCAATCAATAGAAAAAGAGGGAATCCTCCCTAACTCATTTTATGAGACCAGCATCAACCTGATACTAAAGTCTGGCAGAGACACAACAAAAAAAGAGAATTTTAGACCAATATCCTTGATGAACATTGACGCAAAAATTCTCAATAAAATACTGGCAAACCGAATTCAGCAGCACATCAAAAAGCTTATCCACCATGATCAAGTGGGCTTCATCCCTGGGATGCAAGGCTGGTTCAACATATGCAAATTAATAAACGTAATCCATCATATAAACAGAACCAAAGACAAAAACCACATGATTATCCCAATAGATGCAGAAAAGGCCTTTGATAAAATTCAACGGCCCTTCATGCTAAAAACTCTCAATAAATTAGGTATTGATGGGATGTATCTCAAAATAATAAGAGCTATTCATGACAAACCCACAGCCAATATCATACTGAATGGGCAAAAACTGGAAGCATTGCCTTTGAAAACTGGCACAAGACAGGGATGCCCTCTCTCACCAGTCCTATTCAACATAGTGTTGGAAGTTCTGGCCAGGACAATCAGGCAGGAGAAAGAAATAAAGTGTATTCAATTAGGAAAAGAGGAAGTCAAATTGTCCCTGTTTGCAGATGACATGATTTTGTATTTAGAAAACCCCATCATCTCAGCCCAAAATCTCCTTAAGCTGATAAGCAACTTCAGCAAAGTCTCAGGATACAAAATCAATGTGCAAAAATCACAAGCGTTCCTATACACCAATAACAGACAAACAGAGAGCCAAATCATGAGTGAACTCCCATTCACAATTGCTTCAAAGAGAATAAAATACCTAGGAATCCAACTTACAAGGGATGTGAAGGACCTCTTCAAGGAGAATTACAAACCACTGCTCAGTGAAATAAAAGAGGACACAAACAAATGGAAGAACATTCCATGCTCATGGATAGGAAGAATCAATATCGTGAAAATGGCCATACTGCCCAAAGTAATTTATAGATTCAATGCCATCCCCATCAAGCTACCAATGACTTTCTTCACAGAATTGGAAAAAACTACTTTCAAGTTCATATGGAACCAAAAAAGAGCCTGCAGGTGTGAGCCACCACGTCCGGCTGATAAGAGCTAATGTTTCTAATGCCTGTGTGTGGCATGCACTTTCCATGGATTCTCTCATTTAGTATCCAGGAAATTTCCATCTAAATCAGATTGAAATCCTTAAAGTTTAGGCAATGACGTATCATGACATACAAGTACGACTAAAGATCAGAACTTTCTTCCCAAACCCAAAAGGACAACACAAACTTCCCTTTTCCTCAAGTAGAAGGCAGAAAACCATAGCAACATCAAATTTCACATGAATAAATTGAAAATTGTGTAGCTATGAAAGAGGCCCCAGTGTTATCATCCTATTATAGTTGGCTTCTCTTATCAATTTATTATTCATTTATTCATCCATGCATTCACTCATTCGACAAACATTTATTGAATACTTGCCCTGTGATGTACCATGCCAAGTTCAAGGGCTATAAAGATAAAGAAGACACATCTTCTGCCCTTGAGGAACTCACAGCCTAGCAAGAGAGACAAATATGAGAGTAAGTAATTCCACTGAAGGCATAAGTGTGATATTAGAGGATCAGCACAGAATGCTGTGGGAGCCCAGAGCAGGAAATGGCTAACTAACCCCTGCCTGCAAGACACGGAGTACTTCCCAGAGGATACCACCCGAGATAAGGGCTTCATCAGGCAGGGTGCAGGAAATGAGCCTCTGAGCAGAGGAAGGGGTTTGCACAGGCATGGAGGCATGACTCATGCTCATTTGGGCAACTGTGTGTAGCTTGATATAACCAGAGCTAGGAAGCCAGCAGATGGGGTGGGAGGAAGGAAAACAGAAGCCAGAAGGATTTTTAAACAAATTCATGATTAGATCAGATCTTATAAAAATTCCTTGGGAGGCTGAATGGAAACTAAGTTAATGAGGCAAGGCCAAGCAGAAAAAGGCAAAGAATACCTGGCATTTTGAAGCTGCTACTTGGATGCAGGTGTTTTGACTCAGGGATATTTTGAGGTGGCCTGAAAGTAATTTAATTTTCAACTCCTAAAAATTACTAAGTCATGTGCAAAACACTCATCTCACCTCATCACAGAACCCCACCTCATGCCAGCTCCTGCATCTAGGATGAAGCTCAGGGAAGGGGTGGAGGTTGGAGCTGGGGTTAGGGGTAGAGGGAGTATTTGACAACATCTTACAGATAAGCCACATATAGCCAGGAGGCGGTTTACTGCAGGTTCCTAGCTCAGAAAGAGCCATTAATATGCAACAAGCATCCTGCTCCTTCTCTGTGAATTTCCTTGTATTTTGCAAGAGTTGCACCTCAAAATTTCTGGTTACTCCCTTGCCATTATGATTGTAGCAATAATTTAGTTTTGGTTAATAAATGTTATTAAGTGCTTTAACTGATGTTCCTATTTTCCTTAGAAAAATCTCAAGAACCTCTGCTTTTATGGGCTTCCATAAAATGTTCAATTTATTTTTGGGATTCAGGTTATGCATTGGGAGGGAAGCTGGAGAGAGAGTATATCAATTAGGATGATTTTAGTTGTAAGTAAAAACAAAGTTATTGGCCTGAAGGAGTTCAAGAAATGCCACCCCGGAATATGCCTGCTGCTTTGGTATGCTGATTACTTCAAACTGGGGGGCACTTGGGGAACAGAAGACGCAGGCAGAAGCTTTCTCTGAGCTCCCCTTATCTACCTAAAGACAGATCGTCCAGAAGGAGCTCAGCTGTCCTGAATCCCCTTCTTGGGAATCTCATCAGTCAGAGAATGAGGAATCTCTTAACCAAGATTAACTTGGAACACAGGGTCTCACTCTGCCACCCAGGCTGCTACCCAGGCTGGAGTGCAGTGGCACAATTGCAGCTCACTGTAACCTCAAACTCCTGGGCTCAAGCAAGCCTCCTGCCTCAGCCTCTGGAGTAGCTGGAAATACAAGCTCGTGCAACCATGCCCAACTAATTGTTTTATTTTTTGTAGAGATGGGGTCTTGCCATGTTACCTAGGCTGGTCTTAAGCTCCTGGCCTCAAATGACCCTCCCACATTGGCCTCCCAAAGTGCTGAGAGTGTGCAGACGTGAGCCGCTATGCATAGCCCAAAAGTCATCTTTTAAAAGAAGTCGTGAAAAATAATATTAAATACAGATGTGACTGAAGTATGAAGTGACAATTTTTATAATTGGGAAATCGGGAAATATGTAATAAATGTCAGGGATATTTTTGATAATATAGAAAAAATGAATTTATATTTGTCCAGGCTGTTTTGACTCAGAGGCTTGGGAACTGATTAGGAAATAATCCCAGGAGTCCGAGGGTGAAATAACTGGTTAGGGCCTAGACTAAAGTTGTGGTTGGGGGCTTTGGAAAGGAGGGAACTGAACTGAGAGATTTATTTAACAAATGGGACCCAGGACTTGGTGATTGGGCCTGAAAGTGCAAAGGAGAGATTAACTTCCAGGTTTCTGGATCAGGTAGCTCACTAGAGAGGAAGACCCATCATAGAAATAAGAACTAGAGGAAGAAAAGGAAAATTGGAAGATGTGGAAAGAAAAGTTGTCCCAAACTCTTTCTGGGTCTGATTTAATTTACAACCTCATTCTGGGAAGAAATATATGCATTCTCTGATAAAAATGGATAAGCAATTATCTGATAAACTTTAATAGAATTAAGACTCGTTCTAGGAAGCAGTCATGATGACTTCATCATCTCTAGGTAGGGATGATGACTGACATCCCTACCTAGTTGACTGTCAGTGAAGAGTCTTGTGGCCATTAACCAAACCTTCTCTTTCCCTTCCTTGTTTAACAGTGAGGATTTAACTTTCTCTTTACCTACAAGAAGCACTACCAAGAGTTAGTTTTTGAAATAACTCCTACAGGTCTTTTCTTTTGCAGCAAGATTACGACAAAACTTCAACAGACGCTTATAACTGGAGGATTGTAGAGGAGGATCCTGTCTTCTTCATTTATAGGTATTTTAAGTCCTAGTTCTATGGAAATAATAATCTAAAAATAATTGTTAAAGTAACACATGTTCAGAAAGTTTGCAAAAATTCATAAAATTAGAAAGCATAGGAAACTTATTTGTACATCATCCTTATGCATTCATTTTTTCACTATTTATATTTCCTTCTACAAATTTTGTGTCCAAAGCCTTTAACTGTTTTTCTGTTGATGATTGTCTTTATAATGAAATCGTTGGAACGTTTTATAAATTAAGAATATGACCCCAAATCAATTGACCTTTTAAGGTGGGGAGCTCATTTTGTGGTGAAGACCCCTGCTTAACGTTGGGTTCCTTAGTAACTCCTCTCATTGTGTTGTTTATTAACAAAAGCACACCAACATGGCACATGTATATGTAACAAACCTGCATGCTATGCACATGTACCCTAAAACTTAAAGTGTAAAAAAAAAAAGGTCTGTTTTATCAGAGACAAAAAAAAAAAAAAAAAGCTAATTGTTCTTCAGCACTTACTACTTGGCAGACACTAGTCAGCTTGGCTTCCTGAGAAGAACCATGTCTACCCTTAGCTGCAATCCTGATGGTGAGTGCAGTGTCTAGCACACGAGAGGGAATAAGAACTTGATGAATATGACAATAGTAACAATCTTGAATAACTGTTTGCCAGGAGTTACTAAACATGTTATATACATTATCTTATTTAAATCCTCATAATAACTCTATAAGTACAATTATTGTCACTATTTTACGGATGAGGAAACCGAGCACATAAAGAAGTTAAATGTCTCATCTGAGATCCCACAGTTAGAGCTGAGGTTAAAACCCGGTTCCGTTTACTTTGAGACTCAAGCTTTTGATTGTGACGCTATCTAGAGGATTATTTCTAGTAGAGGAATTTTAGACATGAGATATGAACACTTAATTCTTTGAACAATCCAGTCTTTATGTGATCTCATGTCACAAAATTTATTCCTCAAGTTTTTTTGGAACATTTTTTAATGGAAATGAGAGGGTTATCAATGGAAATGAGAGGGTTATCATTATATAACTAGAAAAATCTCAGATCACAAATTTCATGTTTCTCAAAGCTTTTGAATTATAATACCAGGCAGAGCTTTTGGAAAAGTTATCCAGTGGAGGGTGAGAAGACCCCACAGGGAATAAAGTGAGCTAATGATCCAGACTAGCGTCATGAAACTGCCCAGAAGTACACAAAGACAGAGTCAATTTCATGGAATCTGCTCTTACTTTGTTTAAATTTCACAGTAGCTCAGATTAAAACCTTAGTTTCATGTTATATCCAGTTTCTGTTCATAAGTTAATTGAGAGCATTTTCCACTGCTGATGTGTAAAATCTGCTCCCTACCGGTAGAATCAGAGATTCCTAATTGATTTGACCAATTTAGATTAAGTTGATTCACATCTGCAAGTAGAGAGCCACCTTCATGGTCATGGAGGAAGAAGGCATCCTGTGCAGTCTTCCCACCATCTTCTCAGCTCAGTCCAGACAGACTTGCTGCTGGGGTTAAGCAGAGAGAGGCCTTTACCAGTGTGCTAACTACTACTTTTCTCTGGGATGTTTATGAGAATGGCTCAGTTTACAGGCATTGCAGCCCAGGGGTGGGCAAATGACAGGCCAGACTGGACCTACAAGTGTAGTCAACAGTAGGAGCGTGCTTGGATGATGGGCATTTTACCTATCTTTCTTTTAATCCATTTCTTCTATTGATTGTTTAGCAATTTTTTTTACATGATTTTGTGGAAATGGCATAGGATTGTGAATCAGAAGATAAGTGTCCCTATTCTGTGTAATTTAGGGACAAAGCACTTCCATTTCTGAGCCTCAGTTTCCTCAACTGTAAATTAGGGATAATATCTTCCTCCTGGGATAATTGCAAGGAATAAATAAGCTAATGTATTTGAAAATGCATTATAAAACTCAATGCACTTTATAAATATTTTGTTATACATAATTTTATTCTAGTTTTACAGCTGAGAAGACTGAAATTCGTAGAGATTAAGGCTACATTTCTAATAAGAAAGTGAGGATCTAAACCAGGGCTAGCTCCAGATTCTTCTTTTTACATGTTGCCTCCTTAAACAAACTCAAGTTGTTATTGTGAATATATTTTTTGCATAACTTAGGCTAGCAATTTTTAACCCTGATTTCAGGAGCCCCGCGTAACACTCCAGAGGACTTTGTGCCAGCCATCCCTAGTGCCTAGCAAACAGAAGAGTACCCAGGTCCATATCTCCCAGTTACACACAGATTTCTCATAGACCTGAAAATGGGGCACAACATAAAAGTGTAAATTCCTATCACTGCAGGACCAGCTGCTATTATTTAGTGTGCTATTTTAACACTAAACAATTCAGAGTGAAGAAAACTTCCTCTGTTTATTCTTCGTCTATTGTACTCCTTTGCTGTATATAACAACATATCATTGCAAGTGGCTTTAGGGAATCCTTTGGACCCAGACCATAGAATACAAAGGCGCAAACTAGTGACCCTAACAAATAAGACAATGCTTGTTGACCGTTTGATGAAGTTACTAATTAAAAAATATCTTCTAGGAAAACCTAAAAAAAAAAACAAGACAAAAAACACTTCCAAGGGAGAGGAAAAGAATGGGATGTTTTCCTCCCTCTTACCTGAGAAATCTCCTCTAAAAGTTGATGTATATCTTGACTTTGAGTAATCAGTTTCTTTACAAGTAATAAGCACTTCTTTGTTGATTTGCAGTTTCTCATTCAGTATTTTTTCTTGCAGCTAGTTATATAAATTCTATTAATTAACTGACTCTAATAATTCTTCATTTGCTACAGTATGAAAGGTTCTGCCTGCAATACCTATAAATAACAGGGCAGGGAAGCAGGCACAGATTTTAAACATAGAGCTTCCAAAATGTGAAGGCCTAAAGTAGGGCAATCTGTCATCTCTGTGCAGGTGGCTGAAGGTGCCTCCTGTGCTTGATTGGCTATGTTGTCAAGACTTTAACTCTCCATCAGGACCAGCACTTGGTGCATGGAACGGAGGAGAGTCACCCACATCTCCTGGAAAGGGATGCAGAGATAACAGAGAGCTCAAAGAGGAAGGGAGAACAGGGCCTTGTGGTAAGCTCAAGAACTTACCTTTGATTTCAAAGCTGTTTAAATTTATAGTCTAAAATAACTATGGGATCTCTAGTATATTTCTGACTAGTTGGCTAGTGTACTGAATTGGGGTTACTTTGTTCCTTTTTATCATTACTAAAAATTATCTTTTCTTTCTACTATGTAATATATGCTCAGTGCAGACAAATGGAATTTCTGGAATGAAAGGAACAGCAAAAGATAATCAAAAGAAATCAATTTCACTATCAGGAAAAACTTTGTTGTATATGCTGCAGCATACACACAAGAATGTATTTCATAACATCACACCTCACATAAAATGTGTAGCCTTAACAATAAATTGAACATTTTTCATGCCAAGAAGTATTCGTCTGCAGTGTGATTTTTAGCAACTAGTGTTTTAGTCTATAGATATCAAATTATTAGTATAACCAGTCTTCTTTTTAGGCATTTATTTCCATTTTTTCACTATTTTAAATCATGATGGAATAGTGATCTTTACATAAATCTTATTTTATTGTTTTCTAATTGTTTCTATAATGTAAATCCATAAAAGTTAAATTCTTGGGTCAAAGTATATTTTAAGCTTGTTGGTTTACACCACCTAACTTCCATCCAGAAAGGTACCCATTTTGCTTCTGCCTGTCGGATAGATGAATGCTGTCCATCTCAGAAACTGACAACACAAACTGTGGCACATTGGCATACTGTGTATTTTAAGCTGAAGGAAATCACGAAAACCACAGAAGCAGAAAGGTCTCTCTGACTTTCTTTCACCTGAAGACCCTCAAGTAATAGGTGTCCTCCCTATACTCAGAGGGAAGAAATGTTACACAAGAAGCCAAGAAGAATCTGAACAAATAGGCTTTGCTAAGCTCCCCCCACCAGCTTATTACCATTAGATTATAGCCCCTTTTGCCCAATGATACTTTTATACACTGTCCACTCTTCACTGAGCCTAAGCATAAACATATACAGACTAAGTTTCCCTGGGTCTTTGGGTCTTCATTACAGAAAGATCCTGTGTCATATAAAACTGATTAAATAAATTTATTGTAATCTTCTCTTATTAATCTATCTTTTTTAATATCCTAGATTTGTTTTTGGTTTTTTGGATACATTATATTTGTACACATGTATGGGGTATGTGTGACATTTTGTTATGTGCAAAGAATGTGTAATGATGAAGTCAGGGTATTTAAGGGTATTCATCACCTGAGTATTTATCATTGCTATGTGTTGGGCACATTTCAAATCCTAACTATTTTGAAAAATAGTTGCTCAACTATTGTTGTTAACCCCAGTTACCCTACTTAGTTATCAAACATTAGAACTTATTCTTTCTACCTGGCTGTATATTTGTGATCTGTCTTTTGTTATAAGAATGTCACCCATGAACCTTGCAATAGGTGAGGAAAAGATATTACTTTTTCTCTCCTATAATGCCAGTTTTCCCATATTCTTGCCACTGACATATTATTCTTTTTACTGTTAGTCAATGTATTGGGTTTGAAAATTGTAGCTCACTGAAATACTTTTAAAATTTTCTTCTAGAGGAACACCAGCAAGATGGTGGAATAAGACTTTCTAGCATTCATCCCTCACAAGAAACATCAATTTGGACAACTATTCCCACACAAAAATACCATCACATGAGTTAAAGAATGCAGGTGAAAGGTTATAGCACCTGGGTACAGCATAAAAATAAGAAAAGATGCCTTGAAGAAGGTAGAAAGGACAGTTTCACATTTCCTGTGTTGCCCCTCCCTCAAGCCTGGGCAGCACAACACTGAGAGAGAGACCCTTCATGAGGGCAAGGAAGTGAGCTCTGGACTGTGTCCCAGATCCCAGCATGAGGCCCACCTCAGGGAAGCCTGGTGCCAGACTGGGTCCCACAGCCCCAGCTGCTAGGCCAGCCCCTGCAGCTCAAGGCCCACTACCACAGACCCAGGGCCAGGATCACCCCTGCAGACCCTGACACTGGTCAGCCCCTGTGGACCCAAGCTTGAGACCAGCCCCCACCACCCCAGGCTCCAGCAGACCCAGTGTACCGCCACAAGATAAAGGCCATGTATGACAAGCCTACAGCTAACATCACAGTCAATGATAAAAATCTGAAAGCCTTTCCTCTGAAATCAGGAACAAGACAGGGAGGCCCACTCTCTCCGCTTCTACTCAATATAGTACCGGAAGTCCTAGCCAGAGAAATTGGGCAAGAAAAAGAAATAAAAGGCATCCAGATTGGAAAGCAAAAAGTAAAATTGTCTCTGGTTGCAGATGACATGGTCTTTTGCATAGAAAACCTGGCCAGGCATGGCGGTTCATGCCTGTGATCCCAGCACTTTGGGAGGCTGAGGAACAAGGATCAATTTAGCCCAAGAGTTCAAGTCCAGTGTGGGCAACACAGTGAGACCCAACTTAATTAAAAAAAAAATAAATAAAATTAGCCAGGCTTGGAGGCACATGCCTGTAGTCCCCGCTACTCAGGAGGCTGAGGTGGGAGGATTGCTTAAGCCCAGGAGATAGAGACTACAGTGAGCCATGATCACTCTACAGCACTCCAGCTTAGGTGGGTGACAGAATGAGACAGACACACAGACAGAAAGAAAGAGGAAATAAAATAAAAGAAGGAAAGAAAGAAAAGAAGGAGAGAGAAAGAGAGAGCAAGAAAGAGGGAAAGAAAGAAAAAGAAAACACTAAAGACTTCACACACACACACACACACACACACACACACACACACGGTCAGAACTAATAAACAAAGTAAAGTTGCAGGATACAAAAATCAACATATAAAAATCAGTGACATTTCTGTATAGTAACAACAAACTATAAGAAAACAATCCCATTTACAATAGCATCGAAAATAATACTTAGGAAAAAGTGTTATCAAGAAAGTAAAAGAGTTGTACACTGAAAACTATAAAATAGTGATTAAAGAAATTCAAGATGCAAATAAATGAAATTATATCCTGTGTTTACAGATTGGAAGAATATTGTTAAACTGATCATACCACCCAAAGCAATCTACAGATTCATTGTAATCCCTATCAAAATTCCAAAGACTTTTTTTTTAATTAAATTTTTATTTTTAAATTCTGGGTTACATGTGCAGGATGTGCAGGTTTGTTACATAAGTAAACGTGTGCCATGGTGGTTTGCTACACCTATCAACCCATCACGTAGGTATTAAGCCAAGCATGCATTAGCTATTTTTCCTAATGCTCTCACTCCCTCACCCCGCCCCCTGACAGGCCCCAGTGTGTTTTGTTCCCCTACATGTGTCCACATGTTCTTATTGTTCAGCTCCCACTTATAAGTGAGAACAATGCAGTGTTTGGTTTTCTGTCCTGTGTTAGTTTGCTGAAGAGAATGGCTTCCAGCTCCATCCATGTTCCTGCAAAGGACACGATCTCATTCCTTTTTATGGCTGCATAATATTCAGTGGTGTATATGTACCACATTTTCTTTAGCCAGTCTATCACTGATGGGCATTTGGGTTGATTCCATGTTTCCAAAGACATTTTTCACACAAATAGAAGAAACAATCTTAAAATTCTTAGGGAACCACAAAAAAATCCCAAGTAGCCAAAGCAATCTGGAGTAAAAAGAATAAAGCTGAAAACATCTCACTCCCTGACTTCAAAATATACAACAAAGAGATAGTAATCAAAACAGCATGCTACTGGCATAAAAACAGACCCATAGATCCATGGAATAGAATGGAGAGCCCAGAAATAAATCCATGCATTTACAGTCAATTGACCTTTGGCAAAGATAGTAAGAACACACAGTAGGGAAAGGACTGTCACTTCAGTAAGTGGTGTTGTGAAAACTGGGTATCCACATGCAGTAGAATAAAACTGAACCCTTATCTCACACCATATACAAAAATCAACTGAAAACAGATTAAAGACTTAAACGTAAGACCTGAAACTGTAAGACTACTAGAAACCAATATGGAGACAAAGCTTCTTGACATTGGTCTGGGCAAAGATTTTTTAGATATGGCTCCAAAAGCACAGAAAACACAAGCAAAAATGGACAAATGGGATTGCATCAAATGAAGAAAAAAAAACTTCTGCACAGCTAAGGAAATGATCAACAGAGTAAAAAAAATCCTACAGAATTGAAGAAAATATTTGCAAACAATACATCTGATAAGAGGTTAATATAAAAAATATATTAGAAACTCAAACAATTCAAGAGCAAGAAAACAACTCAATTAAAAAAATGGTCAAAGGACCTGAATAAATACTATGTTTTGAATGTGTTCCCCAAAATTCACATGTTGAAAACTGAATCCCCAATGCAACAATGTTGAGAGAGAGATGGGGCCCAATAAAGGTGACTGGGTATAATGGCAGAGCCTCATGGATCAATTAATGTAGTCATGGGAGTAAGTCAGTTATTAAGAGAGCAGGTGGTTATAAAAGTGAGCCTGGCCCCTCTTGCTTTCTCAGTCTTGTGTGCTTGCTTCTATCTTCTGCCGTTTCACCATGGATATTGAAGCACAAAGCCGTCATCAAATGCCAGCACCATGCTCTTAGATTTGTCAGCCTGCAGAACCATGAGCCAAGCAAACTTCTATTATTTATAATTTACCCAGTCTGTGGTATTCTGTTGTAGCAACAGAGAATATACTAAGGCAATAGACATTTCTTGAAAGAAGACATACAAATGGCCAGCAGGTATTTTTAAAAATGCTCAACATTATGAATGACAAGAGAAATGCAATAGAAAAGTACAATAAGATATTGCCTTGTATCTGTTAGAATGGCTGTTAACAAGTGTTGAAAAGGATGTGGAGAAAAGGAAACTCTTGTATACTGCTGGTAGAAATGCAAATTAGTACAGCCATTATAGAAAAACAGTATAAAGTGTTCTTTAAAAATAAAAAATAGATAAAGAAAATGTGGCACATATATACCATGGAATACTATGCAGCCATAAAAAAGGATGAGTTCATGTCCTTTACAGGGACATGGATGAAGCTGGAAACCATCATTCTCAGCAAACTAACACAGGAACAGAAAACCATACACCACATGTTCTCACTCATAAGTAGGAATTGAACAGTGAGAACACATGGACGCAAGGAGGGGAACATCACACACCAGGGCCTGTCGGGGGGTGGGGGCCTAGGGGAGGGATAGCATTAGGAGAAATACCTAATGTAGATGATGGGTTAATGGGTACAGCAAACCACCATGGCACGTGTATACCTATGTAACAAACCTGCATGTTCTGCACATGTATTCCAGAACTTAAAGTATAATTTAAAAAATTAAAAATAGAACTACCATATGATCCAGTAATTTCGTTCCTGGGTATATACCCAAATGAAATGAAATCAGTATATCAAAGAGATCTCTGCACTCCCATGTTTATTGCAGCACTATTCACAATAGCCAAGAGGTGGAAACAACCTAAGTGTCCGTCAACAGATGACTGAAGAAAATATGGTATATATACAATGGAATATGATTCACCCTTAAAAAAAGAAGGAAATCTGATTGTGATAAATAGGTGACAAGGGAAATAAGCCAGAAAGACAAATATGGCATAATCTCACTTTTATGTGGAATCTAAAAAAAGCAAACTTTTTAAGGAATGGAAACAACTGATCATTAAAGTTGGAGACATACTGGTGATGATATGATCTATCTATAGCTTCCCCTGGAGAAGGTGTTTGTTTACAGACAAAGATAATTTGATTACAACCAGGAACAGAGTCTGAAAGTCTGAGCTTCCCTTAGAACATGGCTTTTTTTTCTTTTGAGAAGTGAGTCTTGAATTGCAGCGTGCTCCTTTTTTTTTTTTTTTTTTTTTTAATTTTATCTTAGGTTTGGGGGCACATGTGCAGGCTTGTTATATAGGTAAACTCGTGTGATGGGAGTTTGTTGTATAGATTATTTCATCATCCAGTTACTAAGCCTAGTATCCAATAGCCATTTTTTCTGCTCCTCTCCCTCCTCCCACCCTCCACCCTTAAGTAGGCCCCAGTGTCTGTTGTTTCCTTTTTTGTGTTTATGAGTTCTCATCATTTAGCTCCTACTTAGAAAGGAGAACACGCTGCATTTGGTTTTCTGTTCCTGTGTTAGTTTGCTAAGGCTAATGGCCTCCAGCTCAATCCATGTTCCCACGAAGAACATGATCTCATTCAAAAAAGCAAACTTATAAAACAGAGAGTAGAACAATAGTTTCCAAGGGCTGGAGGTCAGGTAGAAGAGTGAGAAGGATGTTGGCCAAAGGGTACATAGTTTTGGTTAGATAGGATGAAAAGTTTTGGAGATCTATTGTATAGCATGATGATGACAATAATAATGTATTACACACTTGAAAATTGCTGAGAGTAGATCTTAAATGTTCTCACCACAAAAAAAGGTATAAGAGGTGATAGATATGTTAATTAGCTTGACTTAATCATTTCACAATGTATACATATATCAAAATGTCACATCATATACAATTTGTATTTGTCAATTATACCTTTGTAAAGGAACAAATTTTTATAAATAGTGAGGCTGAATATTTTTTCATATTTTTATTCATCCTTTGACATTCTTTTTCTGAGAACTGTCCATTTATGCCTTTTGTCCGTTTTCTGATCGGTAAGTTCCTTCTTTTAAGTTTGAAAGATCCTCCCTCTAGCTGCCATCTTGCATCCCCGAATGTGTGTGCCTAATCTTAGCTGGTCCACCCGAGATACCCTGAGCACCAACCCTAGTCCCCCTAGCAGCCCCTTATCTGCTCCAACAAGATGAAAGAAATGATCATGAACCAGGAAAACTCGCCAAACTGCAGGCACAAGTGCGCATTGGTGGGAAAGGAACTGCTCACAGAAAGAAGAAGGTCTTCCATAGAACAGCCACAGCCGATGATAAAAAGCTTCAATTCTCCTTAAAGAAGTTACAGGTAAACAATATCTCTGGTATTGAAAAGGTGAATATGTTTACAAACCAAGGAACAGTGATCCACTTTAACAACCCTAAATTTCAGGCATCGCTGGCAGTGAACACTTTCACCATAACAGGTCATGCTGAGGCAAAGCAGGTGACAGAAATGCTACCCAGTGTCTTAAGCCAGCTTGGTGCAGACAGTCTGACTAGTTTAAGGAGACTGGCTGAAGTTCTGCCCAAACAACCTGTGGATGGAAAAGCACCACTTGCTACTGGAGAGGATGATGATGATGGAGTTCCAGAATTGTGGAGAATTTTGATGAGGCTTCCAGGAATGAGGCAAGCTGAATTGAGTCGACTTCTGAAGAAGATGAAACTTGAAGAAGTTACTGGGAGCTGCTATTTTCTATTATGACTGCTTTTTAAGAAATTTTTGTTCATGGATCTGATAAAATCTAGATCTCTATACTTCTAAGCCCAAGCCCCTTGGACACTGTAGCACTTTTTAGTTTTCACTTATACATAATCATTCTTTTTAGCTAATTAAGCTGCAGAAGCTGGGAAATAAAGTTTGAAACAAAGGTTAATAAAGTTCTTTGCCTAGTAAAAAATAAAAAAGTAAAAATAAATTTGAAAGACCATTTATATATTTTAATAGGCATTTTTCACATGTTGCAAAGATTTTCCCTAGTGTTTCGTTTATCTTGTATTTTTTTGTGTGTGTATGTTTAATCAATAGCAGTTGTAACTTTTTAAACTATGAACTAGAAATAAATGGATAAAAGATGTGGCCAGGCACAGTGGTTCATGCCTGTAATCCTAGCACTTTAAGAGGCTGAGGTGGGTGGATCATGAGGTCAGGAGATCGAGACCATCCTGGCTAACACGGTGAAACCCCATCTGTACTAAAAATACAAAAAATTAGCCGGTGTGGTGGCACGCACCAGTAGTCCCAGCTGCTTGGGAGGCTGAGGCAGGAGAATCGCTTGAACCCAGGAGGCAGAGGTTGCAGTGAGCTGAGATTTCGCCACTGCACTACAGCCTGGTGACAGAGTGAGACTCCGTCTCAAAAAAAAAACAAAACAAAACCCTAAAAGATTATTGTAGATTATTATTTTCTAGTGTTTAAAGGATGCTGAGGCATATTCTTTTCCACAATTTTTTAAAAATTTGATCTCAATATAATAATACATAAATTACACATGCATTGATTTTCTTTTTTTTTTTAGATGGAGTCTCGCTCTGTCATCCAGGCTAGAGTGCAGTGACGCCATCTCTGCTCACTGCAACCTCCGCCTCCCGGGTTCCAGCGATTCTTGTGCCTCTGCCTCACGAGTAGCTGGGATTACAGACCTGTTCCACCACACTCCACTAATTCCTTTGCATTTTTAGTAGAGAGGAGCTTTCACCATGTTACCCAGGCTGGTCTCAAACTCCCGACCTCAGGTGATCTGCCTGTCTCAGCCTCCCAAGTGCTGGGATTACATGTGTGAGCCACCTCGTCCAGCCTAAAATTCTTTTTCTGTACTAGTCCACACTATCTTTTCTCATGAAAATGTATTATTAAGCAGGATTTGTCTAGTAGAACCAGTTTGCCCTTGGTTATAAATGCATAGAAGATCAAAAACTAAATTAAAGCTGGAGGAACCATTATCAGGATTATTTTCTTCAGCTAAAAATGTGGGGAAAGATGTCCCACCTTCCTTCAGTTAGAACCAGTGCCAAACTATGTAGTAACTTACAAGATTTATTTTAGTGACCCTTGGAGAAAATTCTATGTCTTCTTGATGTAACCTATTCCAACATTAAATGATTTTCGTTAATATAAAAATCTCTCGTGCAGCAATCTAAGCTGTTTTTCTTTCTTTCTTTTTTTTTTTTTTTTAGACAGAATCTGTCTCTGTTGCCCAGACTGGAGTGCAGTGGCATGATATTGGCTCACTGCAACCTCCGCCTCCCAGGTTCAAGTGATTCTTGTGCCTCAGCCTCCCTAGTAGCTGGGATTACAGGTATGTACCACTATGCCTGGCTAATTTTTTTTGTAGTTTTAGTAGAGATGGGGCTTCGCCATGTTGACCAAACTGTCCTGAAATGATCTGCCCACCTTGGCCTCCCAAAGTGCTGGGATTACAGGTGTGAGCCACCATGCCCTGCCTGTTTTTGATTTCCTTTTTAAAGTTATTATTTAACAATGACTTTCCACAGGCTATTGCCCCTTAGACTTCATGTCTCCAGATTGAACAATCCCAACTCCATATGCAGACCAAGTCAAATAATTTCCCTTATATTTATTTGGAGTTCAAGAACATATGAGCAACTAGAGACATTAAGTGAGGACCAAGCAAACACACACACACACACACACACACACACACACACAGGCACATGGACAGGCACAGTCCCTTATTTTAAAAGTGTCTAAGGTTGACTCCAAATTTTCCATTTTAACATTTTAATTAGGGTAAAATATACTTCATTTTGCCTAAACAAAGACCAATTGTAATAAACCACATTTGCTTTTCATTTTAGTGAAAACTTCAAGTAAAGCCCGAAAGGGTCTTCCACTGCGGAAGGGACCTGGGATAAGCTGTAGAGAAGAAGTTGCAAGACCATGTTTGTTGTAAACATAGGCTTCTAGCATTCCCTGAGCCCTCTCTGTGCATGGAGCTCTACTCTGAGCCTGAGACTTAAGGAAGAAGCTTATCCTTTCCTGGAAAGACAGGGCAAACAAAATGAGAACCCATGTTAATAGAGAAGATGGGCACATAAATAATGACTTACAGGGTAGAGCTAGGTGCTTGGGATGGCAAACCACATGGGGCAGAATACATGAATTTGACCTAAAGAGGTTTTTGTGGCTCTTTTATGGCTACATTCTAGGTCAAGAGACTTCAACCAAATAGCTCTATCTTCTTCCATTAGGGCTCCTCTAACAAAAATACCTTAGACTAGTCATTTATAAACAGTAGAAACTTATTGCTCACAGTTCTGAAGGCTGAGAATTCTGAGACCAAGACTCCAGCAGATTCGGCGTCCTGTGAGGGCCCCTTCCTTATAGATGATGCGTTCCAGCTGTGTCTTCACGTGGCAGAAGGGGCAGAATAAGTTCCCTCTAGCCTCTCTTATAAGAGCACTAATCCCATTCATGTGGCTCTGCCCTCATGACCTAATCACCTCCTAAAGCCCTCACCTCTTAATATTATTGCTTTGGTGATTAGGTTTCAATAATAGATTGTGGGTGAGAGAACACAAATGTTCAGACCATAGCTTCTGGGTACAGAGGAGGTCCATCATATTCAGCCTCTCTGCAGATGGCCTTACCCATGGCCCAGATGCCTCTCCAGAATCTCTGAAAAGTCGTTTCATTCTGCAGGCCCTTTCTGCTCCACCTCGTCCATTTATCTATAGTACAGCTACCTGCCTTCCTAATTCCTACTGGTGGGAGCTTCAGGTGTGGGGCCCAGAGACTCTTTATGTGGAGTCAACTCATCTCAGATGGATCTTGGTGAGAATGAGATGGTGCCAGTGTTAGCAGCAGTGAATCCATATGGGTTTGCAGCAACTCGATTCTTGCCTCCTCAGAGGAAAGAATTCACTGGAGAGGCATAAGGCAGAGTGAGAGACCAAAGCAAGTTTTAGAGCAGAAACCAAAGGAAGTAAAGTATACTTGGAAGAGGGCCAAGCAGGCAACTTGAAAGATCCAAGTGCACTTTCAGCCCTTCACTTGGAGGTTTATACATTGGCATGGTTCCAGGGTTTGTGTCTCTCCCTTGATTTTTTCCTTGGGGCAGGCTGTCTGCATGTGGTGGCCTGCCAGGACTTAGGAGGGGCTACATGTGCAGTGTGCTTACCAAAGTTTTGTGCATGTTCATTTGAGGTGTTTTTCCCTTACCAGTTCATATGGTTTGGCTGTGTCCCCACCCAAATCTCATCTTGAATTGTAGTTCCCATAATCCCCATGTGTCATGGGAGGGACCCAGTGGGAGGTAATTGAATCATGGGGGTGGTTACCCCATGCTGTTCTCATGATAGTGACTTCTCATGAGATCCGATGGTTTTATAAGCGTCTGGCTTTCCCCTGCCAGCACTTCTGATTCCTGCTACCCTGTGAAGAAGGATGTGTTTGCTTCCACTTCTGGCATGATTGTAAGTTTCCTGAGGCCTCCCCAGCCATGTGGAACTGTGAGTCAATTAAATCCCTTTTGTTTATAAATTACCCAGTCTTGGGTATAATTCATAGAAGCATGACAACAGACTAATACACCAGCCGAATATTCTTAGAAGAAGTTCATATACCAGTTAAACGCCACCATTTTGCCTTTTAGGGCACATGCTTGAGTCCACTTACTCAGCTCCTGAGATCTTATCAGGAAGCCGCTGATCACCCACTTCAGGTGTTTTCTATCTAATGGGAGCCGGCCTTTCTCTGGTGCCAGCTGTGTCCAATTATTATTTTAGAGTGACAGTTAACAACAACTTGAGCATCACCTGATGGTCACCTGACATTCCTTGTGGGGACCTCTCCTACCCTGCTCATGTCTGCCCAGCTACCTACTTTTACACCGGGGGTAATAGAACTAGGGTGTTTAGTACCATTAGATGCAATGACCTGTAAAGATTGACTGAGTAACTGCACATATGTCCTGTTTCCTCTTTTATCCCTAAAGCATATGTTCTCTGAGATCTCCCAATCTACTATCCACTCCCCAAGAGGGCGCTCTGGAACCAGGACACACTCAAATCACCTAGTTTTAAAAACTCTCCAGATGAGCAGTGTTGCCTCCATGATATTAACCAGTCAAATCTCCAAGAGGTCAGACTCCTGAGGTCCAGGGTCTCAGCCAACATGTGCGAGCTCCTTGGCAAGCTAACATTTTGACACTGTTTCAAATTAATATTTTAAAAATATTCTAGGATTTTCAGCTTAATGTTTGCGGGAGATGACAAAATGTTCGGGCAGATGGGTGGAGCAGGAGGACATGGATGCCAGGACTCAGCATCTCCTCTGTTGACCCAGCAATCCTGCCTTGGCTGCACCTCACTAAGGGAAACAAAAGCTTAGTGTTAATTGCACTCATCTTCCTTAGACCGTAGTTAGTTGACCAACTATTTTTATTCAAGGGTGCCTCTTAGAGGTTCTAATTCTCAATCCAACTGGCTGTATAAGAGCTTTATTTCTTTGAACCACATGCAGCACTTTCCCTGAAAGGAATTTGGTGAGTGTAATTTTCACCTCTCATTATATTTCCAATGAGTTCTTAGTGCGCTTGCGTGCACGCATGCACACACATGATCACGACTCCTGGAAATTGCCATATTACTCCATGTCTTGATCTAATATTGCATGGACAGAATTTCACATGGGTCATTTATTGTCCTAGTACTTTTTAAGTTAGCTTAGTGCAAACAAAACACAAAACTAAAATAATTTACCTCCTAAAGAATTCAGAGCAATTTAGAGAATGCATCATAAAAGATTGCTTTCAATTTTTTAAATTTTGTTTCTTTTTCAAGACGGGGTATTGTTCTGTCACCCAGGCTGGAGTGCAATGGCACCATTATGGCTCACAGGTACCTCAAACTACTGGGCTCCCGCAATCCTTCCTCCTCAACCTCCTGCCACCTGCCACTGTGCCTGGCTAATTTTTTTTTTTTTTGGTAGAGACAGGGTCTTGCTTTGTTACCTAGGCTGGTCTCCTGGGCTGAAATGATCCTCCTGCCTCAGCCTCCCAAAGTGTTGGGATTATAGGCATGAGTCACCGTGCCCAGCCCAACTCTCAAATTATATCACACAGGCAGGAAGTGTCTGATAGCAGGTGGCATAGGCTCTGTGGGACTGTTTTCTTTTAGGAAACAATCTCTCATCATCAACATGCTTGAGGCCCCAGGAAAGGTCTTTAGTGCTTTAACTTGGGCACTCTGTGTTTGTCCAGCTGCACTGACATTTCATGGTGTGGGTGAGTCAGTGGGGAAGGGAAAGGCAGCAGCCATGAGAGGCAAGCCAAGGATATGGAACCTCTGGAAAGAACCAAAAAGATCAATGGGTGTCCTGCCTTTTCACCTCCCTATCCACTGGATTCACTTGATAGTAGTAGCAGCAAAAGAGCCATCCAGTCAGTAGGGACCTGCCTGGTCTGCAACAAAAGAAGGAGGCTTTCTGGGCCCTATTTCGTCAAGAGAAGGATTTAATATTTCACTTAGCCAGACCTCCACATTCAACTGAAGGACAGACATCCCCGTGGATGTCTAAGCAGACATTTATCCTGGCAGCTGTGGGGCCAGATTCCTGGACTTTATGGCTCAGGCTTTTTCAAAAGCAAACAAACACTACAAGAGAAGGCCCTCATTATTTAAAAAGAATTAAGGATTCCCAGTTCAGGCAAGTCTTCCAGGGTCCTAAACTGGGGATCAGTCAGGTGAATTCAGCCAGTGATTGGTTTGGTTCACACAATGTTTTATTTTTTATTTTTAATTGGCAACCCCTGCACAAAGCAACAATACTGGAGGTAGGGTTTCAGGATTTAGATTAAGGCGCACAAGTGTTTTCTGAGCACTCTGGATGGGCAGGCTCTTTGATAGGCCGGTTCTCTGATAGGCCAGTCTTCCGGTCACTCACTGTAGCCCTGCCCAGTGACCTTGAAATAAATTGCAGCGCAAAATAGCAGAGTGCCCCACCTTCGGAGTGTTTGAGACTTTCCCCTCCTGAGTGGAAACACGGAGGCTCAGAGCAAGATTAGGAGAATCAGTCTTGGCAACAGATAAAGGGATCAATGGAAGAAGGAGCAGCTGAGGCCTGGGGAAATTTACATAAGCCTGCTAGAAGTAGGGGCTCAGAGCCTCAGAAGGGACAGTAAGAAACCAGACTAAAGGAAAACATCTGTAATGAGCTGTGAGGACCAGTGAGCTGCAGAGGTCAGAGCAGGCACCTCCCCACCTACAGAACAATCAAGCAGTTGCCAAAGCAAACCTTTCTGCAGTTGGGATTTATTTTATTGTCATTCTTCCCTTCCCATGGCTGCTGAGCCTTTGAAGTAATCCTCAGCGTGAAAAGATAGGAGCATGTGCACATAAGAGGCCCTTTGAAAAAGCCTTAGGGAAAGTAGCCAAGCTCCGGAGGGAGCAATTGTAAAGTGACTAGAACAAGGAAGTAGGGAAGGACTGTGGGGAGACCAGGCGGGTAGCTTAAAACCCTTGCTATAGCAAACCTTTTTTAAGTGGCAAGCCAGAAGGCCCAGCCCAGTGTGCCTCAGCCAGCACTTGGGCTCATGGTCCTATTTTAGCATGAAATTCATTCCTGTGACTGCAAGGGAGCCGAACAGTACAACAATCTTAATGACTGTATTGCAAACCACAAAGGATCTATGTTCATGAATAAGCAATAATCAGCTGAAAACATATTATGTTTACCACACACAAAAAAAAAAGGCGGAAAGAGCACAAAATCTAGTGAGTAAAGTGTAGGCAGCAGATAGTAATGTGGTAGCTGATGTTCATCCCCTTGACCACTCTCATCAGGCCCAGAGACATGGTACTTACATTTGCTCCAGTGGAGACTGGATAGAAAGAGTAGAGATGCAAAGAAAAAAACAACCTTAGCTTTTTAGGGAAAACACTAAGGGCTCTGGCATAAAACTGGAGAGATTACAGGGGGTATGTGAATATACAGAGCAGGTACCTCATCTGCTCTGCCATCATGACCAATAAAGAGCTTTGAGCCAGAGAGAGGGAAAAGAGTTTGCAGTCAAGGAAAATTATAAATTATAGCATGAAGTCCCTGTACTGTGCTTCTATACCCTGGAATACATCCTGGTGGAAGAGTGACCAGATGCCCCATGAAACATGAAGAGATCCAAGGCAGAGAGAACTCATGTCCTGTTCTTCATCTGGATATTTGATGTCTGTTTGGAGAAGGCCAACAGGAAAATGGTATGGAAGATCTAACCACCAGAGGGCCAATAGCTGACCCCATGTTTCTAGTGGCTTCCAAGTGCCCCAGAAGATTTTGCAGGTAACTGAGAGAGAAAGAGAGGAGCAGTGCTGCTCCAGGATTGCTCGGGTCAAAGTGAAGATCCAAGAAGTAGGAGACCTGGATTACGAGACTTGTGTCAGTGATGGGAGAAAGTTGCAGCTGCAGTCTTGGAGGCATCCTCAGCTCCGTGGTGCTAAATGGGAGCAGAATGGACACTCATATGAAGATGGGCTCTCACCATCTGTAGGAGTAAGCACCATGGGCTGTGCGTACCAAGAACAAGGCTGGCCCAGGTGACGTGGGATGGGGTGGGGGCTGTGATACGAGACCAGAGTGGACGCATTTTCCTCCTCTGGTGGCTTCAGTGGGATTTTCCATAAGCCTCCAGGAGTTTAGGATAGACACCACAAAGAGGGGGAGGAAGAAAACCCTGAGGAAGGGGGAATATAACTGAATTTCCAATTAGAAGATACTGGAAAGTTACTGGCTGGGGATGAGAAGACCCAGAAAGTAGCATTTGGAATATGATGATGAGACCTGGCACAGCTCTGGGAACTAATACCACTCAGGGTCCCTAGGGAAAGTGGAGGACGTACTTAAGTAAGAGAAAAGACAAATTAACTTGTCAGAGCCATCTGTTAGGTAGCTCTAATGCAATAGATTCTTGCATAATGAAGTATCATTTAGTAGTAGTGGTGAGTGCCCACTTTCTTGCTTCTTTTCGGATTCCATTTGGTGGATGCAAAAGTATTCACAGATTAGCACAGTATTTGCAACAGTGGCACATGAGGACAAAGGTCATGTTGCAGTATTAAACAATTTATATTGTTCTTAAATGTGTAGCATGTGGTTCTAGGTTGGTGGTTCTAGGGACTCCTCAAGTCCCCAGAGCCTTTTAGGGTCTGTGAGATCGAACTGTTTTTTCTTAGGACACTATTTGCCTTTTTTTTCTCATGCTTTCATAGGTGTACAGTGGAGTTTTCTAGAGGCTGTAAGACACGTTATGCCATTATTGCTCTGATAGCTAATGGTGTCTATATTAATGTATTCTTGTGTTTTAAGAACTTCCCAGTATTAATTCTAAGATATAAATATCGATAAAGTATTCCATGTAAACAAAGGCTATTTGGAGTTCTCAATAATTTTTGTAGTTTAAAGGAATCATGAAACCAAAAGTTTTTAGAACGTCTGCTCAAAGTACGATACCATTTCTCTGTATTGGCAGCTTGACAGACATTAAGCACTAGAACTGCAAATTATATCCTTGTTTTTTATTTTTGAGATGGAGTCTTGCTCTGTCACCCAGGGTGGAGTGCAGTGGCGTGATCTCAGCTCACTGCAACCTCCACCTCCCGGGTTCAAGCAATTCTCCTGCCTCAGCCTCCTGAGTAGCTGGGATTACAGGTGCCCACCACCATGCCTGGCTGATTTTTGTATTTTTAGTAGAGATAGGGTTTCACCATGTTGTCCAGGCTGGTCTCAAACTCCTGACCTCAGGTGATCTGCCCACCTCGGCCTCCCAAAGTGCTGGGATTACAGGCGTGAGCCACCATGCCTGGCAATGATGTCATTTTTAATAGAAGTATTTAATATGATTTGATTACATGTATTAAAAAATTGAAAATCTAGACATATTTAAATAAATTTGATTTTTAAAAATGTTAGTCATTTTATGAACAGATACTTCTCAAAAGAAGACATACAAGCAGCCAACAAACATAGAAAAAAGTGCTCAGCATCACTAATCATCAGAGAAATGCAAATCAAAACCACAGTGAGATACCATCTCACACCAGTCAGAATGACTATTATTAAAAAGCCAAAAAACACCAGATGCTGGTGAGGCTTTGGAGAAAAACACTTGAACACTGTTAGTAGGAATGTGAATTACTTCAGCCACTGTGGAAAGCAGTTTGGAGATTTTTCAAAGAACTTGGAGCTACCATTCAACCCAGTAATCCCATTACCCAAAAGAAAGTAAATCGTTCTACCAAAAATACACATACAGTTGTATGTTCATCATCGTACTGCAAACAATGGCAAAGACGTGGAATCAACCCAGGTGCCTATCAATGGTGGATTGGATAAAGAAAATGTGGTATGTATATACCGTGAAATACTACTCAGCCATAAAGAAGAACAAAATCATGTCCTTTGCAGCAATACTGATGCAGCTGGAGGCTATTATCCTAAGCAAATTAACTCAGGAACAGAAAACCAAATATTACATGTTCTCACTTATAAATGAGAGATAAACATTGGGTACTCATGGACATAAAGATGGCAACAATAGACAGTAGTAACTACTAGAAGTGGGAGGGAAGGAGGAGAGCAAGGTTTGAAAAACTACTGGGTACCATGCTCACTTCCTGGGTGATGGAACTACCTCAAACCTCCACGTTACACAATATACCCACATAACAAACCTGCACATGTACCCCAAATCTAAAATAAAAGTTGAAATTATTTTTTAAAAATTGTTAGTCATTTGTTATAATTTGTATTTGCCTTTTAATTTAATATATACTTTAAAATATCTTAGGAGAAAAATAACTTTTTAAGATACAAATAAAAACAATTCAAAATTTTAATATTTCCACTTGTACTTTTAAAATGAAAAGTACATGCAAATTATGTATACTTTGAATAAAATTACATTTTAATCCTTCAGATATTTACTCTCAATAGAACATAAATCAGGTAAAATTCTTCATTATAGCAATAAGATGAGGTAGTAACCACCTGCAGAAATAAGCATGAAGACATGAAAACTAAATTTTAGACAATAAATGTCTAATTACTTACTAATTACATGTATTTTTCTTTTTCTGGTCATATGAACATGACCAACTCATCATCAGAACATCTACACATGTGCAGTAATAATTTAATTCAGTAGCTGTTGATATTTTGCCACCTTTCAAGTACATAAAAAACATAGCTTTACCCAAAATTTTCAATTTTGTCACTATGAAGATTACTTAATATATGAAGGTATACCTATGAAGAGTAATAGTATATTCCATTTAACATATGAGATGAGGACTATCATTTATATACTCCCCTGGGCCTCACAGAAGTTAGGGGCAGCCCATATGTTTTCAGCACCTTACTGCCTCCTCTAATAACCTTCTGAAATAGTTTTCATATCCCTAAACCACAGAGAAGTAAATTGAACATTAGAGAAATTAAGCCTTAACCAAAGTCATCCATCTCACGAGTTGAGGCTTGGATTCTATCACAGGTCTGTCTGAATAGAACCCATAATGCTTCACAGTTAAATACATGTACAGCAAACAGGGTAGAATCTGGGATGCCCCAGAGGGTGTGATGTGCTTATGAGATGGTGGGGGTTTTTTTAGCACTATTTTTTTTTCTGAGTATAAACTAATGTATGCTTACTAAAAACTTTTTGATCAAATAAAGGAATTATAAAGAAAACCCACTCGAAGATCACCTGTATACCATCCAGAAAAGCTCCCTTAAAAATTGAGTGGGGCAGGAGAAAGACATTCCTTTCCAGAGTTTTTTCTCTGCTTTTGTATACACACACACATATACACACACATACACGCAGACACGTGCACACACATACTTTTAAAATGTGATTGTTATAAATTCTGTTTTATAACCAGTATTTCCCACTCTTCTGTGGACATATTTCCAGTTGCATAAATATAATTCTAAATAATTATTTAAGGGCTGTACAGTAGTCTATTTCTATAGTGGTATCACTGTTTACTTAAACTCTCCCATATTTTTTATTTTATTTTATTTTCATGTTTCAGAGACAGGGTCTTGCTCTATCACCCAGGCTTGAGTGCAGTGGTGCAATCACAGTTTGCTACAGCCTCAAACTCTCAGGCTCAAGTGGTCCTCCTGCCTCAGCTTCCCTAGTAGCTGGGACTACAGGCCCACACCAGCATGCTTGGCTAATTTATTTATTTATTTTTGCAGAGACAGGGTTTCACTTTCTTGCACAGGCTGGACTCGAACTCCTGACCTCAAGTGATCTTCCCACCTTGACCTCCCGAAGTGCTGAGATTACAGGTGTAAGCCACCTTACCCAGGCTAACCTCTCCCTTATTGATGAACATTTAGTCATTTTCCAGTTTTCACTATTACAAATAACACTTTGATAGTCTTTGTGTTCTTGTTTGATATTTTTTTTTAGGAAAAATTGTTAAAGACAAAATTTTGGAGTCAAAAGATAGCACATTTTAAGATGTAATATATCTGTCAAACTGCCTTATTGTAGCAATTTGTATTCCCACTACCGCTACTTAGCAGTTTCCTCAAACCTCTACCAGCTCTGAATATTATTTCTCTTTCTCTTTAATCTTTGCCAGTTTCACAGACCACTGTGATATCTCATGATTATTTTAATTTGTATTGCTTTGATTACTCGTGAAATATATTTTGTTATGCCCATAGGTCATTTTTACTTCTTTTATGAACTGCTTTCTCATAGTCATGTCCTTTGCTTATTTTTCATTTGGGATGATTGTCTTTTTAAAATTAATTTTTAAAAGTGTTTCTTTCTTACAGTTACGTAAGCCCTTAGGTTACTGTAAGGCCTTAAAGGTACTTTTTAAAGCATGCAGTTTTTGCCTGATTAACAAAGTAGCACATGCTTATTATTCAAAAAATTAAAACCTGGAAAATACAGGAGGAAAAGGGTAAAAATTGCCAAAAATCTTACCACATTTTCTTGTTTTTTAAAAAATGTGCAAAGTAAGAAGTGAATGTTTTTCCTTCCTCTCTCTACATGACTATTTTTTCAGCTGTTCAGTATGTGTCCTTTTAGGCATAAGACTTATCTGCATATTAAAGATAAAGATTGTAATTTTTCTTTTAACTGTATTTCTCATCACCACCACCATCATCATCATCATGACCAATAAGAACCTTTGTAATTATTTCTATTAACTTTTTTGTATTATATCCTCTGGTTTTTCTTAGGAAGGCCATCTGCCCTCTTAAGGATATATAAATATCAAAATCCAAATTCTTTTGATAATTTTAGATTTCTTTTTTTTTTTCTTGAGATGGAGTCTTGCTCTGTCACCCAGGCTGGAGTGCAGTGGTGCGATCTTGGCTCACTGCATGCTGCATCTCCTGGGTTCATGCCATTCTCCTGCCTCAGCCTCCCAAGTAGCTGGGACTACAGGCGCCCGCCACCACGCCCAGCTAATTTTGTTTTTGTATTTTTAGTAGAGAGGGGGTTTCACCATGTTGGCCAGGATGATCTCAATCTCCTGACCTCATCATCTGCCTGCCTTGGCCTCCCAAAGTGGTGGGATTACAGGCGTGAACCACCGTGCCCGGCCTTTAGATTTCATTTTTAAAATTAATCCCTTAATTTATATGGAATCTATTCTGGCATACTCTGTAAAGTAGTGATCTAACTTTACATTGGTTAGATAATTATTCACAACATATATTGTCCATCCCTTTGAAACTGATTTTTAAAGTCATATTCATCATTTAATAATTTCTTGTATGTGCTTTTGAACTTTGTGTTTTGGTCCAATTTTGCACATTAAAAAAAATCTAGCAAGGCTGTTATAATTTATTACTCTTGGTTTTATTTTATTTATTTATTTACTTTTGTAGAGATGGGGTCTTGCTATGTTGCTCAGGCCAGTATTGAACTCCTGGGCTCAAGCAATCTTCCCACCTTGGCACCCGAAAGGTTGAGATTATTGGTGGGAGCCATTGCGCCTGGCCTACTCATGTTTTTAGAAGTTTTCTGACTATTCAGTTCATTCTTTGGATAAATTTTGAATTATTTTGCCAAGATGCTTTAGAATTCTTATTGGCAATTATCTTAGGCATTTTATTAATTTTGGAAAATTGACATCTTTTCAATAGTGACTGTTCTCATCCAGGACCACAGCATTTCTCTACCATAATTAAAATCTTTTATGTTCCTCAATAGAGCTCATCTGGACATTTCTTTCTAAATCTATTCCTGGGAGTTTTGTAATTTTTATTATTGGAATAATTTTTTTTTCTATCAAAATATCTAACTGGTTGTTATTGGGAAAAGATGGAAAGTTTTTTAGAGTGGTGGATTCAGGGATATTAGTCAAGGGAAGTTAAACAGAGCGGGGGCACTGTCGGGAGAGGACATAACACACCATGGCCCTATGGTACATCCTGTCATTGAGAAAAAGGAAATACAAGTTCATGGAAAAAAATGAAATTTATGCCCTCCTTATCTAGTCCATATGCCTTCAAAGAAACAATTTTTTTTAATGTTCTCTAGAACATGAAATAATTTGAAGACAGTTTCAGGTTTTCTCCTATGCCTGAGTGTACATTTTTGGACAATTTCTTTTCCTGCCGGTAACAAAGAACTTGAGATCTCCTTTGCTTTAGCTGCAGGAGGTCCCTTCCCCAGGCTGCTGTGTGTGAGATATTCCTGAAGCCTGGCTCATTTCTTTTGCCACCCATCCTAATGAGTTCTCCCAAACTTTAGCGTATTCTAAAACAAATAATGAAATAACAAAAGTAGGATTCTGTTTATCTAACAAAAAGTGGAATATAGGCATCATTTTGGTGAGTTTAGTCTTATATCAGATTTCAGGTTGGTACATTTAAAACTTCTATAGGGCAAAGACACCACCAATATTTTTTTAAAGTCTCAGAGAGAAGTACATATTTAAAACTCATGTAATCCAAAACTAGATGATAGGAAGACCATATATGGCACTCAGACATATAAGGGAAAAATCAAATAACCAGATGTAAAAAATGGGTAAAGGATTTGTTCATGCATTTCCCAGAAGAGCATACCTGATGCTCAATAAATGTTTGAAAAGACAAAATTCTTCATCAATGGTCCTGGAAATCAAAACATTGAGCTACCAATTCACACATTATTTTTATTTTAAAAAAAAGTATGGCAACTTTTTTTTTTTTAACAAAAGAAGGCTTTTACTTTAAAACAGGAGCTAGAATAAAACAAGATCTCTAATATTCTGCTGGTGGTAGTATACATTAGCTCAACCAGTTCAGAGAGCAGTTAGATAATATCTAATAGAATTTTAAATATTCATACCTCAAGATTCTGCAATTTCATTTCTGAATATATTCCTAAGAGAATCTCTTGCACACGTGCTCAAGGAGATGCGTATAAGGATGCTCCTTATACATAATAATAGTGCAGCATTATTTGTAGTAATGAACAATTGGAAGCAACTCATATATACATTAATAGGAGAACAGAAATATATATATTTTTCATAATAGAATAGTGAATGAACTACATCTATATGTAGATATTGATGAATAAATCTCAAATACATAATAGTGGATGAAAATGTTGCAGAATAGTTCCTATAGTTTGACACCATTTATGTGAAGTTCTAATTCATACAAATTAATATCATATATTGTTTATGTATACATACCTCTGCAGTAAAACAAGAAAGACATCTAGTGCAAAAGGAGACAGCTGGAATCAGATGAAGTGAAAAAGAGGCTTCCACTCTCTCTCTCTCAATCTTTTCTTGAAAAAAAAAAACACATTCAAATATGAAAATACGGGAATATGAATTATTGATAGTGGAAACATGGATGTTCATTATTACTTTCTGTGCTTTTCTATATGTTAAAATATGTCATATTTAAAAGTAGGTTGAAATCACCTACTTTTCTAATAAAAAGTTAGCTAGACTATTTCTGTGGTAAGAATACCTCCTGGACTTCATCCTCTGTGACAAACAAAACATAGCCTTCTCATTGCTACTATGCCTTTGATCTATGTGTTTAGGACAAAACACCCATGGTTATTCTATTTTTTTTTTTGGTGACAGACTCTTAACTCTGTCACCCAGGCTGGAGTGCAGTGGCCTGATCTCGGCTACTGCAACTTCCACCTCCCGGGTTCAAGCAACTCTCCTCCCTCAGCCTCTAAAGTAGCTGGGATTACATGCGTGTGCCACTACGCCCAGCTAATTGTTTTGCATTTTTAGTAGAGACAGGGTTACACCATGTTGGCCAGGCCGGTGTTGAACTACTGGCCTCAAATGATCTGCCTGCCTCAGCCTCCCAAAGTGCTGGGATTACAGGCCTGAGCCACCACACCCAGCCATCCATGGTTATTCTTTACAAGCCTTTGGTTTTGTAGATTCAGAAAATCTCCTCTACCAATTCAGAGAAATTTTTGGGCTCTGAGGGACTGCTCATGACAGCTAGTCGTTAGAAATGACTATATGGGCTTGGCATGGTGGCTCATGCCTATAATCCCAACACCTTGGGAGGCCGAGGCAGGAGGATTACTTGAGCCCAGGAGTTCAAGACCAGCCTGGGGAACATGGCAAAAACCTGTCTCTACCAAAAAAGAAAAAGAAAAATACAAAAATACAAAATTTAGCAGGGCATGGTGGTATGCGTCTGTAATCCCAGCTACTTGGGAGGCTGAGATGAGAGGATCAATTGAGCCCAGGAAATCAAGGCTGCAGTGAGCTGTGATCATGCTTCTGCAATCCAATCTGGGGAACAGAGTGAGACCCTATCTCAAAAAACTTTTAAAAAATAAAGAAAAAAAGAAATGACTATATGAAGATTGATTTTTCATTGTCTAAAAAACTGAACATCACTAGAAAGTATATGCTAATTTTCTATTTGACTCCAGAAAGAAAAAACTGATGTTGTCTTTAAAAATACATTTTCTTTTATTTGTCAATAAGAACTGCGCAATTCAGATTTCCTTTATGCCTGGACTTTCAGGATGCTAGAGCTAATGATGATCAGTTGGATTTATCATTTTATTCTAGATCTTTATCCTAGATAATTACCTTTTCATTTCTTCCATATCATTTTTAGTTTTCATTTATTATTTATTTAACTGCTATATTTGCATATGTTTAAAAGTCTTACATCCAGGTAGAAGGAGGTGCATTTTAAGGTAATAAGCAACTCAATCAAGGGATGGATGGATGGATGGATGGGTGGATGGATGGATGGATGGATGGATAGACTGATTTATAAACCATGAGATTATATTATTTATCCTGAGAAATATGACTGCAAAATAAACTAGAATATTTTATCAGCTGCTCAACACATTTGCTTGCCAGTATAAGAGCTTACTTAAGAAAAAATTTCCATCAAGAAGGTTACTCAGTGAGTATAGAGTCAGTCTTTCCCACTGTAATTCACACTATGTGGCTGCCAGTTGTAGTTCCCAAAATAAAACCCTAGTCTTATCATATACCTGCTCAAAACCTTCAGAAGTTCCTTATTATCTTTGGAATTAAGTAGACATCCCTTAGCTGGGCATCCCACTACCTCGGCCAAACTGGAAAATCAGTTATTTTCTGAGCACCCCTCACTTTCCCATTCCTATCCTTTTAAAATATTGCTTCCTCCACTCCTACACCTCCCCTGCCACAGAATCCTACCCATGCTTATATGCCCACCTCAAAAGTCATCTGGTAATAATCACAGCAGGTATTCCTATGCTGAATCACTTAATCCTCATACAACCCTCATACAACAATTGCATACTTAGATGATAAGTATTATTAACCCATTTTACAGATAAGAAAAACTGAGGCTCAAAGAGGTAACTTTCCCAAACACACACAACTAATGAGCAATTAAACTGGGATTCAAACCTGGCCAGCCTAGCTCTGGAGTCCTCGCTGTATCCAGTGCACTATGCTGCACTTTTTTTTCTTTTCAATAAACAACAGCAATTTATTTCTCAGAGTTCTGGAAGCTGAGAAGTCCAAGATTAAGGCAGATTCAGTGTCTGGTGAGGGCCTACTTCCCAGTTCATAGATGGTGGCTTCTGGTTGTTTCCTCAGATGGTGGTAGAGGTGAGGCAGCCCTCTCTTTCTGGGTCCTCTTTTAAAGGTCACTAATTCTACCCATTGGGGCACTGTATGCCTGATCTTGGTTCTCATTCTTTTTTTTTTGAGGTAGGGTCTTGCTCTATTGCCCGGGCTGAAGTGTGGCTCACTGCAGCCTCGGACTCCTGGGCTCAAGTAATCCTCCCACCTCAGCCTCCCGAGTAGCTGGGACTACAGGTGCGCACCACCGTGCCCAGCTAATTTTTGTAATTTTTGTAGAGACAGGGTTTTACCATGTTGCCCAGGCTGGTCTAAAACTCCTGAGCTCAGGCCATCCCCCTGCCTTGGCCTCCCAAAATGCTAGGATTAAAGGCATGCACCACCATGCCTGGCCAGTTCTCAGCCCTTCTGATTAATTGTAAGCACCCCATACAATGCCATTTGTGTCTCTTATTCTGCTTAACAAAAGTTGATATGTTCGTGTCTACTTACATTTATAGTAGGTAAGAGCTGAGGTGCTGGAGTCAAAGACCTAGATTCAAATGCCAGCCCAGCTGCTTGCCAGCTGTATGTCTTTAGGCAAACTACAGCCTCTCTGAGCCACAGGTTTCTCCAATATAATAATACCCACCCGTGGTAGACACAGCTAATTGCTTACCAATATTTGCCTTCTCTTTTTTGGCACCTCAATAGGCTCCATTTCTGAACTGCCCTTGTTGGAGCTGGGCAGAGAGGGGGAGCAGAAAGTCACTGAATTCTGGCCAATAGTATATGGGCAGAAATGATTTAGGCTACTTCCAGGCTTGGTCCCTAAAACATCTCAAGACCCTCTGCATGATTTCTCCTCCATCATCTGGCTGGATCTAGGGGAGACGCTACAGCTCCAGAAGAGGGCAGAGCCCCTGGATGGAAAGAGCCTGGGTGGGCCCATGAATGGCTGTCAGGAGCAGAGCGTCCTTGCCCTACTCCACATCCACTCACATTAGACTGAGATTTGAGGAAGAAATAAAATGTATTGCATTAAGCCACTAAGACTTGGGGGCTGCTTTTTATAACAGCCTAACAGGTTTACTTAATATTGATGGAGAAAATCACATAATACCATGGCTTGTTACACTAAGCAGTTATTTTTATCATCCTCCACTAGGCCTTCAATATTTTCAGAATCCATATTCTACTTTTCTAATTAACTTACAGTTCCACTCATTATAATGATGATTTCAAACCTTCTCCATGGTCCTTTAGCCGTTGACCCTGCCACGCACTCTCAGCAGGTCACTCTGTCTCCTACACATCAAGAAAATAGGAGTTGTGAGAAAAGAATGTTCTCAACTTCCTGCTACCTGGGAGACATGACCTAAATCTGTACCCACACTCTGTCCTTTTCATCCTTTAAGATAGAAGAGCTTCCTTCTTCCCATACTCTGAAGTCTATTTTGTTTTCTCAGAGCCATAAGCAACGTGTTCTCCTTTTTCATATCTTCAATCCCCTATATAGTTTCTTTCTCTTTTTTCTTTTTTTTTTTTTTTTTGGAGACAGAGTTTCGCTTCACTCTTGTTGCCCAGGCTGGAGTGCAATGGCACGATCTCCACTCACTGCAACTTCCGCCTCTCGGGTTCAAGCGATTCTCCTGCCTCAGGCTCCTGAGTAACTGGGATTACAGGTGCCTGCCACCATGCCCAGTTAATTTTTTGTATTTTTAGTAGAGACAAGGTTTCACTATGTTGACCAGACTGGTCTCGAACTCCTGACCTCAGGCGATCCACCCAACTCGGCCTCCCAAAGTGCTGGGATTACAGGCGTGAGCCACCGTACCCGGCCCTCTATATCGTTTCTATCAACATTTAAACATGATCTAACCTCTCCCATCTTAGACACAAACCAAATACGACCACCCCATCCCCCAACCTGGACCTCCAGCCCGCACATTGTGCCTCTTCCCCTTCCATAGCCAGCCCTTTCAAGAGCAGTCCACAGGCTCTCAGCCACTTCCTTGTCTCCCACTCACTACCCCACCTACCCTCACCTGGCTTCGACTTTATCCCCCCCACCCAACAGCTCCCCTAAAGTCATTCAGAAGCTGCTTTCAATCTTCATCTCACTGACCTTAGTTGCATATTACACAACTGACTGCTCCTTCCTTCTGGAAACAGCCCCCTTCTTGGCTTATGTCCCACTGCATTCTCCTGCTTCCTTGGCTTCTCCTTCTCAGTGTCCGTGGTGGGCTCATCCCTCTCATAAATGTCCAGGTCTCAGGCATCTCTTCTTACCCAATGCTCCCTTCTTAAATGACCTCACCTAGTTTGATGGCCTCAATGATCACCTGAACCCTCATTACTGTCAACTTTACACCCCTAGTGCTCCACACCTCTCCTCTAAATTCCAGATTAATAAATCAAACTGCCTCCTTAAATGTCTCAAAGAAATCTCAAGCTAAAGATGTTGGAAATAAACTCACCATCTGTTATGAGTTGAATTGTATCTTCCCAAGAAAGCTAGGTTGAAATTCTAACACCTAGTATCTCACATCAGAATATGACCTTATTTGGAGATAGGGTCTTTACAGAGGCAGTTAAGTTAAAATAAGGTTATTAGCATGGGCCCTACAGTATGACAGGTGTCCTTACAAAAGGGGGAAATTTGGACACAGAGACACACACAGATAAGTTTAATATATCTAAATAGTATAAATAATAATGAAATGAATGCCTGTGTCACCCAACTTAAGAAACAGAACAAAACCAATGGCTTCAGCTCCCAGTGTATCCCTACATGATCGAATTGTCTTCCCTCCTCCAAAAAGTAATGATTATCCTGCTATCCTGAAATTTGCAGTTTCCTTGCCTATCTTTAGTTTTATCACATATACGCATATCTATTAATAATCAATAGCTTCAGTTTGAAAGTTTTTCACCTTTATGGCTAAGTAGTCATGTGACATTCCTCTCTGACATGCTTTTTTATGTTTGTAAAATAAATCCATTTGAGGGTTGAAAAACTACCTCTTGGGTACTACATTAGTCAGTGTTTTCTAGTGGGACAGAACTAATGGCATATATATATGTATGAGTTTATTAAGTATTAACTCACATGATCACAGTGTCCCACAATAGGCCGTCTGCAGGCTGAGGAGCAAGGAGAGCCGTCCGAGTTCCAAAACTGAAGAACTTGGATTCTGATGTTCGAGGGCAGAAGCATCCAGCATGGGAGAAAGATGTAGGTTGGGAGGCTAGGCCAGTCTCTCTTTTCACATTTTTCTGTCTACTTTATATTCTAGCCATGCTGGCAACTTATTAGACTGTGCCCACCCAGATTAAGGATAGGTCTTCCTTTCCCAGCCCCCTGACTCAAATGTTAATCTCCTTTGGCAACATCCTCACAGACACAACCAGGATCAATACTTTGTATCTTTCAATCTAATCAAGTTGACACTCAGTATTAACCATCACAGGTACTATGCTAACTAGCTGGGTGATGGGATCATTCATACACCAAACCTCAGCATCATGCAATATACTCATGTAGCAAACCTGCACATGCACCCTCTGAATCTAAAAGTTGAAATTTAAAAATAAATAAGTAAATAAGGATAAATCCATGTTGGAATTTGTACCTATTGTTCAATTGTCTTTACTACTGTATAATCTTCTATTGTGTGAATAGATAAAAAGTATTTCTTCTCTGCTCCATTCACTGGACATTTTGGTGGTTTGTAGTATTTTACTTTTACAAACAATGCTGTTATAAATATTTTTGTCTCCTGGTACATATAACCAAGATTTTCTTGTGCATATACACCATGGGTGGACATTCACTTGGGACATATACCAAGGGTGGAATCAGCATGTTATATGATATGTTTATCAAGTACTCTCACAGATTACCAAAAGTGTTAAGCTCTGACAATGCCAAGTCTTGGCAGGGATATGAAGCAACTGGAACTCTTTCACATGCCTGGAGAGCATATAAGATGGTATGAGTATCTGGCATGACAGATACTCTAATAAATAAATTTTATGTGACTAACATTTTATTGTCACCAATTAAAAGGATACATTGTTAATAAGAAAATCCAGAGCACGTGAAGCAGGGCTATTGAGTGAGCATTCTATTAGAGTCCTACTCTCACAAGAGGCGCACTCGGGCTGGCGGAGTGGCCTTCTGCTGTTCCACAGTGAGGTCCCTGAGGCATGAGAGCATCATGGTTGAGGAAATCTCTCGCCAAGCCAAGTCACCTTGATCTAACATCTGGATTCCAGGTACTAAAACATTACCACCTTACCTGGATTACCGTGATTACACCTGTGTAATCACGATGCAATTCAGTGACGGTGACCAGACTGTACAAATACATATATATATATTAGGCCTGAGAAGGATGATGGGGCAATGCACCATCAGATTGAGTATAAATACCAATTACTTTTACTTTCAAAAGCAGTTACACTCATACTACCACAAAGACAGTATATAGAACACATAAAGAGCTCATGTTGTACATATCTTCTCCAAGATTGTAGCTTGTCTTTTTACTTTTTTTATTTTTTTCTTTTATTATTATACTTTAAGTTTTAGGGTACATGTGCACATTGTGCAGGTTAGTTACATATGTACACATGTACCATGCTGGTGTGCTGCACCCACTAACTCATCATCTAGCATTAGGTATATCTCCCAATGCTATCCCTCCCCCCTCCCCCCACCCTGCAACAGTCCCCAGAGTGTGATGTTCCCCTTCCTGTGTCCATGTGTTCTCATTGTTCAATTCCCGCCTATGAGTGAGAATACGCAGTGTTTGTTTTTTTGTTCTTGCGATAGTTTACTGAGAATGATGATTTCCAATTTCATCCATGTCCCTACAAAGGACATGAACTCATCATTTTTTATGGCTGCATAGTATTCCATGGTGTATATGTGCCACATTTTCTTAATCCAGTCTATCATTGTTGGACATTTGGGTTGGTTCCAAGTCTTTGCTATTGTGAATAATGCCGCAATAAACATACATGTGCATGTGTCCTTATAGCAGCATGATTTATAATCCTTTGGGTATATACCCAGTAATGGGATGGCTGGGTCAAATGGTATTTCTAGTTCAAGATCCCTGAGGAATCGCCACACTGACTTCCACAATGGTTGAACGTGTTTACAGTCCCACCAACAGTGTAAAAGTGTTCCTATTTCTCCACATCCTCTCCAGCACCTGTTGTTTCCTGACTTTTTAATGATTGCCATTCTAACTGGTGTGAGATGGTATCTCATTGTGGTTTTGATTTGCATTTCTCTGATGGCCAGTGATGATGAGCATTTTTTCATGTGTTTTTTGGCTGCATAAATGTCTTCTTTTGAGAAGTGTCTGTTCATAATAAAGAAAAAAAGAGAGAAGAATCAAATAGATGCAATAAAAAATGATAAAGGGGATATCACCACCGATCCCACAGAAATACAAACTATCATCAGTGAATACTACAAACACCTCTACACAAATAAACTAGAAAATCTAGAAGAAATGGATAAATTCCTCGACACATACACTCTCCCAAGACTAAACCAAGAAGAAGTTGAATCTCTGAATAGACCAATAACAGGATCTGAAATTGTGGCAATAATCAATAGCTTACCAACCAAAAAGAGTCCAGGACCAGATGGATTCACAGCCGAGTTCTACCAGAGGTACAAGGAGGAACTGGTACCATTCCTTCTGAAACTATTCCAACCAATAGAAAAAGAGGGAATCCTCCCTAACTCATTTTATGAGGCCAGCATCATTCTGATACCAAAGCCGGGCAGAGACACAACCAAAAAAGAGAATTTTAGACCAATACCCTTGATGAACATTGATGCAAAAATCCTCAATAAAATACTGGCCAACCGAATCTAGCAGCACATCAAAAAGCGTATCCACCATGATCAAGTGGGCTTCATCCCTAGGACGCAAGGCTGGTTCAATATACGCAAATCAACAAATGTAATCCAGCATATAAACAGAACCAAAGACAAAAACCACATGATTATCTCAATAGATGCAGAAAAGGCCTTTGACAAAATTCAACAACCCTTCATGCTAAAAACTCTCAATAAATTAGGTATTGATGGGACGTATTTCAAAATAATAAGAGCTATCTATGACAAACCCACAGCCAATATCATACTGAATGGGCAAAAACTGGAAGCATTCCCTTTGAAAACTGGCACAAGACAGGGATGCCCTCTCTCACCAGTCCTATTCAACATAGTGTTGGAAGTTCTGGCCAGGGCAATCAGGCAGGAGAAGGAAATAAAGGGTATTCAATTAGGAAAAGAGGAAGTCAAATTGTCCCTGTTTGCAGATGACATGATTGTATATCTAGAAAACCCCATCGTCTCAGCCCAAAATCTCCTTAAGCAGATAAGCAACTTCAGCAAAGTCTCAGGATACAAAATCAATGTACAAAAATCACAAGCATTCTTATACACCAACAACAGACAAACAGAGAGCCAAATCATGAGTGAACTCCCATTCACAATTGCTTCAAAGAGAATAAAATACCTAGGAATCCAACTTACAAGGGATGTGAACCACCTCTTCAAGGAGAACTACAAACCACTGCTCAAGGAAATAAAAGAGGACACAAACAAATGGAAGAACATTCCATGCTCATGGATAGGAAGAATCAATATAGTGAAAATGGCCATACTGCCCAAGGTAATTTACAGATTCAATGCCATCCCCATCAAGCTACCAATGCCTTTCTTCACAGAATTGGAAAAAACTACTTTCAAGTTCATATGGAACCAAAAAAGAGCCCGCATCGCCAAGTCAATCCTAAGCCAAAAGAACAAAGCTGGAGGCATCACACTACCTGACTTCAAACTACACTATAAGGCTACAGTAACCAAAACAGCATGGTACTGGTACCAAAACAGAGATATAGATCAATGGAACAGAACAGAGCCCTCAGAAATAACACCGCATATCTACAACTATCTGATCTTTGCCAAACCTGAGAAAAACAAGCAATGGGGAAAGGATTCCCTATTTAATAAATGGTGCTGGGAAAACTGGCTAGCCATATGTAGAAAGCTGAAACTGGATCCCTTCCTTACACCTTATACAAAAATCAATTCAAGATGGATTAAAGACTTAAATGTTAGACCTAAAACCATAAAAACCCTAGAAGAAAACCTAGGCATTACCATTCAGGACATAGGCATGGGCAAGGACTTCATGTCTGAAACACCAAAAGCAATGGCAACAAAAGACAAAATTGACAAATGGGATCTCATTAAACTAAAGAGCTTCTGCACAGCAAAAGAAACTACCATGAGAGTGAACAGGCAACCTACAAAATGGGAGAAAATTTTCACAACCTACTCATCTGACAAAGGGCTAATATCCACAATCTACGATGAACTCAAACAAATTTACAAGAAAAAAACAACCCCATCAAAAAGTGGGCGAAGGACATGAACAGACACGTCTTTTTACTTTCTTTAAGATGTCTTTCAAAAAGCAGAAGATCTTAATTTAGGGCAGTTAGATTTATCAGTGTAGTTAATTTTATTAATCATTTCCTTTATTGTTTGCAATTTGGGGATTTTAATTAAGATATGGTTTCTTACATTGCGGGAGGAAAGTGATCATTTCTTTTTTTTTTTTTTAAATCTTGTCTGTCATATTTTTAAAACAGTTTTATTGAAATATATAAATTCCACCCACCCATCCATTCCATCCATCACAATTTGGTGATTTTTAAAAATATATTCACAGAGTTGTACAACTATCATCACAATCTAATTATAGAACATTTGTATTACCCCAAAAAGAAATCCTGTACTCATTGGCAGTCATTCTCCTTTCCTCCTTACTCCCTACCCCTAGTACAGCTCTAGGCAGCCACTAATCTACTTTCTAACTCTATAGCTTTGCCTATTCTGAATATTTTCTATAAATGGAACCATATAATATGTGATCTTTTGTGATTGTATTCTTTCACTTAGTATATTTTTGAGGTTTACCCGTGTTGTAGCATGTATCAGCACTTCATTCCTTTTCATGTCTGTATAATATTCCATTGTGTGGATATGTGACATCTTGTTTATCCATTTATCAGTGATGGACACTTAGGTTGTTTCTACTTTTTGCTATTATGTATAATGCCGCTATAAACTTTCATGTACGCTTTTTTTTGAGCACTTATATTTTCACTTTTCCTGGATATGTACCTAGAAGTTTATATAAAGAGTTTATGGTAACTCTATGTTTAGCTTTTTGAGGGACTGTCAAACTCTTTTTCACTGTAGTACATCATTTTCATTCCCACCAGCAATGTATGAGGGTTCCAGATTCTTACGTCTTCCTTAATGCTTATTGTTTCTACATTTTTTTTTTATTATAGCCATCCTAGTGTGTGGCGATGGGAGAGTGAGTTGTATCTTATTATGAGTATAATGTATATTTCTCTAATGACTAAATGATGTTGAGCATGTTTTCATGTAGGTTTTTGGCCATTTGTGTATCCTTTTGGAAAAATGTCTGTTCAAATCCCACCTATTGGCCGTTTGTATGTCTCTTGGGAAAATATCTGTTTAAATCCCTTGCCCATTTTAAAATTGAGTTATTCTTTTTATTATTGAGTTGTAAGAGTCCTGAGTATATTCTGAATACACAACCTCTATATCTTTTAGTTTGTCTTTTATATTATCTGTTTCTTTTCTTTGCATATATGCTATATCCTATGTAATTTTTTTCAAATCTATCTTCTAGTTCAGTAATTCTCTCTTCAGCTATGTCTAATGAGCTGCTTAAGAGATCAAAATATATGCCCAAGTAGGTGTTAAATGATCCAAAAGGCATCTTTATATTAAATTATTATAATTGCAATTTAAAACTTATTTTACAGAACTGTTCTGCTTCTTAATACACTTGTCAAAACCACTTGAACAGTACACTTAAAATCTGTACAAACACTGTAAGTTACACCTCAATTTAGAAAAAATCATTAAAAGCTGAGACTCAGAACCTGGTAGAAAAATTTAATTAATGGGGTAAATAGGGTGGGGTGGGGAGGATAAAGGCAGAAGTTGTAGTAAGTTTCAGTAAATAATCATTTAATAAATGTTAATTGAAGGATCACTACATGAATGAATAAACGAACAGATTAATTTAACAAAATTGGTTTTCATGTATTGCTTTGTGAGGCCAGTGTCATTATTTTGTAGCCAAAATACTCCTAGAGTTCTCAGCTTTATAATGTTTCTGATTGCTACTAAAGACTAATATCATTGTTTGATAGAGCATTCTGCATTCTTGCAATGTGGAGAGAGCTTTCAGGCCATAAGGACTGTGAAGCACCACTATTGTAACCAAGGAAACTTGTACAAACATCTTTTCTGGAGCACATTTGAGAACATGATTTTCTCTGTGATAAAGTGATATTTTGGCATTACACCCAGGAGAATGACTTTCAGTCCTGTAGTTTTAGGAGAAAACTACGCCCTTCTGTTGACCAGAGATCAATATGAAGGCAACAGGTGGACCTACCCTTTGAGGCACTTTTCTAAAAATGTGCTCTCAGAACACTGCTAGCCCCTGGCAGATTTACAAGAAAGAGCAATGAGCCTTTCTTTGGTTCAATGTGCCTCTCACATCTGAAGTGTAAAATCGTGACTTTCATAGAAAGGCTGTTACAGTCTTAACAACCAATTCATTCTTAAAGCTTCTACTGTGCTTTACCAGAAAAGTCAGCTTATATCTAACATTATTAGTTCTATTATTTCTCCAACTAATAAAAATGGACTACAGGCTCAAAATGGCTTTCTGAAGTGAAAAATATTGATACAAAGTATAATAAATACAATAACTCAGAAAAATGTCATAATTGTAAGTGGTGATTAGAAATTCTGTGCAACTATAGAATGTGAATCTATATGCTCTGGTTCAAGGTGATCTGCAGATGGGATAATTTCATACATGCAACATAAAAAAGAAAATGCAGAAAGGAAGTATGCCCAGTGATAAAACCATTAAATTGAATATTCCTGAACTAATAATCTATTTATCCCTATTCCTTGATACACTGTTCTGAAATTTTGTCAAACACTTGTATGAAGCCAGCCAAACTTCCCAAAATTTACAAATAAAGAAGAGTAACCTCTCTAGTAAACTAATGAAATTTTTCTAGCACAATCCCTGAATAATGTGTTTCAGGAGGGAACCAATGTATTTTGTCACTAAAGGCAGAGACCAATATTACTAAGAAATCATTCAGTTTTATTTCTTACTGCAAAGTTAGACACAGGCCACACTGTTGATAAGAAGTTTATAAAACTTCTATAGATACTAAAATACAGTGCTTGAGAGGAAACAGAATGAAATATTAGATAATCCCTTATCATATGGAACCACTGGAGTCACATAATGACAACAGCATATAATGTGGACTCACTGTCACACATTCACGTTGTGTGCATGCATGTGTGTATATGTGTGTTCTTTTCAGTTGGATGGAACCTCTGATAAGCTGAGAGTATCTACCTTGGCACACGTCCTATTCATCCACGAACAAGAAGCACTTGATGGCATTAGTTCCACTAATCTCATGTTATTAAAGAGCAGGTGTTCATTATTTGAAAGCTCCTTTGTGAGAGGTGATATGAACTTGGGTCACTGTTGACAGATGTGGACATCTAGGAAGAAGGTTTTTATGAGAGTAAAAGAATTTTTTCCTGACTACCTAGCCTCACATTCTTTTATTTACAGAATTCATTGGCATTCAATAGTGTCATCCCTGGTCTTGATTTGATGTTGAACCAAATAATGGAAATTATAAATATGATCAAATTATATCCACCAACAATAAAACTATTTAGCATGCTATGTGAGGGAAAATGGGCAATGACTTAAAAAATTCTACTTCTCACACTGTCATAGGAAAAAATACCCACATGAGACCATATATAGAAATTCAATTTTATTCAAAATACTCTTATGAAATCATATATAGAAACACTTCTACATTACATAATACTGTTAATGCCAGGAAGCATTGAGAAGACTGTCTGATTTATTGTTTGATCAAGGACACTTCAGCGAGTAAGAAGGGGCACTTTTATTAATTTTATTGGGATAATAGACATAAACTGGGACTGTCCCAGGGATGTATGCTTACCCTAGTAAAGGGTAGTTCTAATTTCAAGTGACTTGTTCAAGTATTATATGCATGATATTATCAACATATTGAATAGCATAAAACTATCACTTCAGGGCTGAAGTATAATGATTTTTTAATGTTGAGGATGAGATATCAAGATTTCTTTTAAAAGACTGAATTATGACACAGATGATTTGGTTGCTGTGCATTTCAATTTTTTTCAATCCTAGATGATTTTCTTCACTCACAGGAGAAATAAACTGATCCTACATAATGAACATATTTAAAAATTTAAGAACATGCCTACAAAAAAACATGAAGTACTTTGTGAAGCTGAGCTCACCCAGATTGGATTTAATAATTCATCCACTACTGTCTCTCAAATTGAAACATCCAAACTCAAGTGCCTAGTTTTGTAACGGAATGGAGAAAGACATCTTACTGCAGTCTCACCATAATTTGCTCAGAAGCATTGGAAAGATCCACCTTGTTAACTATTTCCCAAAATTTTCACTGTGAGTTAAAACAGTTGTAATTTAATAGAACGAAGAGAAACCTGGCCAATGGCTCAAAGTATCTGTGGATCCTTCCATGAAAGACGGTAAAAAAAGTATGATCCTTCTTACCAATATGGAACTATTAATAATAATAACAATGAAAAATTAACATATTATAATTTAGTTTTATTTCTTAAATTGTGAGGAATCTTTTGAAAATGTTTCCATTTATTGGTGATTTGTGTGATTTGGACACAGAGTAAATGGTCCACAAATGCTGAAAGTTTTAGAAACTTTAAAAAATGATAGTTCCATGAAAAAGTTAAGGCTTGTAGTTTTGAAACTGCCCTTGCAAAAAGTATGACAGTGAGAGAAATCTTACATAGCTGACTCTGTCTTCCTTCTAACCTCACAAGCTAACCATCTATGTTCATTCCTGGATATAAGCCAAGCTAACTATGGGAAAAGTTAAGTTCATAGTTTAAAACAACGATAAGCATCTCTTCCTAAAATGAACCCCCTTCTTGCTCAGGAACTAGAACTGCCTTTGTAAAATTAACAAGTTTGCCACAAGGGTAGAGTTATGTTTCCAGAGTCATGTGGCTGGAGGTCATAAGATTTATAACCTCCCCAATTGCGCCTATAGATAGCATCATAATTGTAAAACCAAAGACTGGTGTTTGAGGTATTTTTCAGACCTTGCATTCTGATGGACCAGCTGGAACCATCCAGACCCAGTAACCCATCCCAAGAAACTGACTTAACTGGTCTTGTGACCTCCACCCAAGAACTGACTCAGCTCAGGTGGACAGTTTTGACCCCCTTTGATGTCATCTCCAACCCAACAAATAAGAATTCTTCATTCCCTAGCCACCTGCCCACCAAACTGTCATTGAAAAACCCTAGCCTTGAATTCTCAGAGAGGTGGATTTGAGAATTATCTCCTGTCCTTCTACTAGACTAGCCTGTGATTATTAAACTCTCTTTGCTGCAACACCTGCTGTTCTCAGTGCATTGGTTTTTCTGGACAGCAGGCAAGAAGAACTCATTGGGCTGTAACAGTTTTCACCACTGTGCCTGAGCCTTAATCAATATTGCACAGGGGTGAAAGAATCAGTATTTTTAAGGCCTATGTTGCTCCAACTTATCCTACAAGAATCAACTCAAATATCGTCCTTTACAAACATTTGAATCTTTTCTTTGTGCCAGAATTACAACTATATACAAAAAGCAGCCCTTGTCCTGAGGGAACCGCAGAAAATCTGTGAAACCTCAGCAGCTTAGATGTTATGTTAGAGCAAACCCATGGGGCTCTGAAAACATACAGGCGAGCACTAACCAAAACTTAGAAGAATAAAACCAGGCAGCTAAGACCTGAAGGCTGCAGGGGTGGTGAGGGAAAGCATTTCAGGCATAGGCAACACAATTTGCATCAATCTTGGAAGTGAGAAAGAACAAACTGTAATCATAAACTATAGATAGTTCATTGTGACAGAACATCCAGTATAAGGTGAAAGGGTACCTTAATCAACATGACTTTGATGAACCATGTTACAGACCTGCATTCTGTGCACTGTAGGTAGCCAATAAGGGATATTAGCAAGAGAGTGACATGATTATATTATTGCTTTAGAAATATCATTCTGACATGTGGCCTTAGAATTGGAGGGAGGCAAAAAAAGGCAGAGAGACTTGTCAGGAGGCTGTAATAGCAATGGAATGACTTAAAAGTCATGGTAACAATCATTATGGAGATGCAAATGAAGGGGAAATTAGGGGATGCCGGTGACTTTTGACATTTTATTTGAGTCTTGAAGGATGAGTAGGATTTTATCAGGCAGGCAAGTAGGGAAGGGAATTCAAGATACAGGAAAGACAAAGGGAACTGAAAAGTAACACACATTCCCAGTCATTCACATATAAAATATATGGAATATGAAGAGAAGTTGGCTTGGGCACAGGTTGGAATGCTACCTGATTTTTTTGAGCAGGAGAGTGATCTGCTCAGACCTATGTTTTAGAAAAATGAAAAAAGGGTGAAGGATGGATATGGGGGTTAGAGGAGATGCCTCCCTGACAAACTCTTTTAGGACAGCACAACATCTGGTTATCCCACAGCACCTCTGGTGTCTCCAGAGGAATTCCTTCGATCCCAGGAGATTTGACCACAACGAGGGCAGAAAGGCCAAGACTTGTATAACTACTTGCAATACGTCCTTTCAGGAACCAGGCCAGTGTCTGAATTTTGGGGTATTATGTTGGCTCTAGCTCTTTGTAGCAGACACTGGAAATTGATAACCAGACAGCTCCCCTTCTCATGCCTCTGTGTTGTTCAGGTCTCCCTTTACTCTGTGTGATCTGATGAATCTTAGCTGACCTAAGCCAATTACAGTAGTCATGTCCTCCTGAAGTGATTGTTCATTGATAAACATGTGACCCAATTCTGGTGAGTGAGGATACTCTGGAAGGATGAAATTCTGGAAAAAATCTTCTTAGCTCTGTAAAAGAGACTCAAGGAAAAGTTAGTCCCTTTTCTGCTTCTCTCAAGATATGACGCCTGCTGATCCTGCAGTTTATTGGGATTAAGAGGGAAGCTCATCTTGTCTTTGAGAGTTTTCTACTGCATGATATTTGAAATGCTAAAGATGACTGAGGAGGAGAAAGATTAAATCAATCTGAGGGCCAGGCATGGTGGCTTACACCTGTAATGCCAGCACTTTGGGAGGCTGATGCAGGAGCATCACTTGAACCCAGGAGTCTGAGACCAGCCTAGGCAACATAGTGAGACCTCATCTCTACTAAAAATAATAATTTAAAAAATTAGCTGAGCATGATGGTGTGTGCCTGTAGTCCCAGCTATGCCATTGACTGAGGTGGGAGGAAGACTTGAGTCTGGAGATAGAGACAGCAATGAGCTATGATCATGCCACTGCACTCCAGCCTGGGTGATAGAAAGAGACCCTGTCTCAAACAACAACAAGAAATCTATGTGCTTGATATCATCAGTGAGCCTCCAAATTAGCCAGATACAGAATCCCCCTGTTTCTTGATGGTTTTAACCATTTTGAGTTGCATCTTCTTTATTTATTCCAGACAAAATCCTCAAACTATTCAGGCCTGTTTTTGCAGTGGAGGTAACAAATGGAAGGTTTAGGAGTAGGGAGGGAAATATTCATCAACACTGGCTATGTCTCTTCAGTTCTTCCACCGTTTTCTTCTTGTTTTCTTCTCTGATAGGAATCAATCACCTGTTACAGAGGCTACTCTGTGGAGGTAAACACAGGGATAGGTAGAAAGTAAATATTAACTGACTGTGCCTCCCACCCTCGAGTATTGGATTGACTGATTGCAGGAGTGGAAATATCACTCCTGGCTATTCAAAGGAGCCACCGTGAGCTCCTGTTCTTTGCACAAGAAAAGAGTCATGTGCTAAAAACAGTCATCATATTAATGCAGGTCAACTTCTTCACCTGGAGTGGGATGAAAATGTCACAAAGCACCATTGTGAGCAAAGTTTCCCTTAATCGAGTGGCACAGCTAATTTGCAGCATTCTACCAGCAAGCAACCCCACCCCAACACAAAGAACATTGTGAGAGGCTGTGAGCTGCTGGAACAGGCTCAGATTTACGATTGGGTGCAGGGAAAAAATGACAAAGATAATGGTCCCTGGTCTCTCTTATAGCAAAGCAGGGACTTCAGCAAAGAAAGCTGTTTCTCAGCTTTTGAGTTCTATGACTCATCTTTCCTCACATTTTAATTTTCTGAAATTGGGATGCATCTCACAACTGACATGTAACATTTAATGTGATAGTATTTCTCTTCTCATAAGATGTTCTTGAAGAGATGTGTGTCAACTGAAGTGCCAGAAAAGCGTAGCAGAGCCACAGCCCTCAGGGGTGACAAACTTGCTGTTCAGCCAGTAACTCCCATTAACACAAGGCCCTGTGCTTGTGGAAAGCCTCTTGCTGGGGAATGGTGGCCACTGGGGCATATGGGGGCTGGAGGTCTGACCTCTAGATGAGCAGGAGATGTGCAGGAGGCAGCAAGATTGCGGGTCCCTTAAGGGAGATACCTCCCCTATACATCCCGCTTGGCCTGAAATTCCTGCATTATAAAGTCATTCAATTAGGTCTTAAAAGCTCTTCTTGTCTTTGAGTTGCCTACTGCATGGTTTTCAAATGGAATAGAAATAGCACACTTTTTTCAAGTAAAATCTCATTTCAAATAAAAATATATAAATAGATATTCTTAATGGGTTCCTTACTTATTGGTGAATACTTTATTCTTTGCAGAACTTCTGAATCACCTCCTGGAGCCCTGTTTGAAAATTACTACTAAAATCAGCCAGGCATGGTGGCTCATGCCTGTAGTCCCAGCACTTTGGGAGGCTGAGGCGGGCAGATTGCTTGAGCCCAGGAGTTCAAGACCAGCTTGGGCAATATAGGGAGGCCCTGTCTCTACTAAACAAACAAACAAACAAAAATTAGCCGAGCATGGTGGCATGCCTGTCGTCCCAGCAACTCAGGAGGCTGGGGTGGGAGGATCACTTGAGCCCAGGAGGGGGACACATTGTAGTGAGCTGAGATCTCACAACTGCACTCCAGCCTGGGCAACAAAGCAAAAGCATGTCAAAAAAAGAAAAAAGAAGTAGAGGAAGAGGAAGAAGAAGAAGAAGAGGAAGAGGAAGAAGAAGAAAAATTGCTACTAAAATCAGCTGAAAGATATATGAAAATAAAGTCCTGAGGGAAGAATCAGATTACTAGAAACTTTTTAATTTGCCTAGTCTAATATCCTCATTTACTAAGGAGGAAACTGAAGCTCAGAGAAGTGAAACGGCTCACTCAAAGGTGATAATTATCCGGGTGGTGACAGAGCTGGGATCAGAACCTGGGCCAGCTGACTTCTGACCCACAGCTCCTGGCAGAACAGCACGGGCCAGCTACAAGAGGCAGCTAGTCGGAGGACTCACATCCCTGAGTCACAGGGTTGTCTGGCATTGGCCCTGTGCCCTAGGGGAAACACCTGCCCATCACAGCCATGGGAGCTCATGCAGCCATCTCCTGGCCCTCCTGCCTCTCCTCCTCCCTTGTGCTGTCATTAGGAGGATGAGCGCCTTTGCACAGAGGCAGACAACCTCATCTAAATGGACCAAGCAATCTCTCATGAAGGAAGGTTGAATGACTAAGTTCAGAGATGGCAGAACCTTTCCCTGCTTTTCCCTTACCCGGGGTCCTGGGAATGTCCACCCAGAAATGTCCTGTGGGCTTTTTGGATCATCCATCATTTCTTCTCAAGAATCAGCTGTAAGGAATAGTGGAGTCTGCAAGCCTGGTTGGAATCCACGCCCCTTTCTAAGTAATGTGAGCGCAATACTTAATGTGGCATCAGTGGCCTCAGGTATAAAATGGGATAACAGTAGCACTGCGCTGGTGGTGGTGTGGTGAAGATTCACTGGGATGAGATGGGGGTACTTTGCATATAGTGAGAGCTCAGTCATATGGTACCTATTATTAATAATAATGCCAATCGCTATCTGGTTTGGCCTGTTGGGTAATTGTTTTGTATGAAGAATATTCCCCTTAATACCAAAAAGATTTTGAGGAGCTGCATCTTTTATGCTGAGTTGGAGGGTAGGCGGTAATCTGGTTGGACTCTGTTGAAAACCACACATCACCAAACTAAGGAAGATTCAGCTAAGATAATTTCCCTTTAGATGCTTTACTTTAATCCCTGCTGATAGAGTTGGCCCAGTTCCTGGACTCTACGGTGCAGAAAGAACAATTCTACTCAGTAAATACATACCCAAACAAAGGACTTGATCAGCACAGGGATCTTTCGGATAATAGAACTACAGGGAAAACCTGCTTTCTGTGAAGTGCCTTAAGATATTAGTCTTCTCGGCTGGGCGCGGTGGCTCACCCTGTAATCCCAGCACTTTGGGAGGTCGAGGCGGGCGTATCACGAGGTCAGGAGATCGAGAGCATCCTGACTAACACGGTGAAACCCCGTCTGCACTAAAAATACAAAAATTAGCCGGGCGTTGTGCCGGGCACCTGTAGTCCCAGCTACTCGGGAGGCTGAGGCAGAAGAATGGCGTGAACCCGGGAGGCGGAGCTTGCAGTGAATCGAGATCGCGCCACTGCATTCCAGCCTGGGTGACAGAGCAAGACTCCATCTCAAAAAAAAAAAAAAAAAAAAAAAAAAAAAAGATATTAGTCTTCTCTTGTTCTTATTGCAGAGTCCCTCATTTCTCTTGTTTTTGTTTGTTCGTTTTGAGATGGAGTTTCACTCTTGTTGCCCAGCTGGAGTGCAGTGGTGCCATCTCAGCTCATCGCAATCTCCCCTTCCCAGGTTCAAGCGATTCTCCTGCCTCAGCCTCCCGAGTAGCTTGGATTACAGGCTTGTGCCACTGCACCCAGCTAATTTTTTGTATTTTATTCATAGAGACGGGGTTTCGCCATGTTGGCCAGGCTGGTCTCAAACTCCTAACCTCAGGAGATCTGCCGCCTCGGCCTCCCAAAGTGCTGGGATTGCAGGCGTGAGTCACCGCGACTAGCCTCATTTCTCTTATTTTACTCTTCTGTTCTGTTTACCTTGCTTCCTGCCTTCCAAATGTGACAGGACTTCCTTGCCACATAGAGAAAAAGACCAAGGATACCACATACATCTCTGTCTTGATGTGGACAGGTAAAGCCATTCCTGAAACCCCTAGCTAATAAAAAAGCTGTTCAAACTATTTCTAATGGGAAAAGGTATGATGCACAAGTAACTGAGAAAACCTAAGCAAGTTTCACAGATAGAAAAATATTTAAATTAGACAATGAAAACAAGTGTATAAAAGTAATAAGCAACATTTTAAAACTAAGTAGATTGAACTTGTATGTACAATGTAATGTAATGGTAACAGAAGACTTGTTAGTCGCTACTGGGTGATGGAGAAGGGTATAAGAGAATTATTTTTCAGAGGGTGCTAGGGAGCCAGGTGTTCTAATAATTAGACTATAGTTTATTATTAGTTCTAATAATTAGACTATAGAGTTCCTAGGATTTTTCATGTAGACTGTCATATAATTTGTGAACCATGGCAGTTCTGCTTCTTCCTTGGCAATCCATATACCTTTCACTTGTTTTCTATTTAATTTTTTAAACTTACTGTACTCAGCCTGGACAACATGGCAAAAACCTACAAAAAATACGAAAATTAGCTGGGCATGGTGGCACGCATGCCCAGAAAAAAGCTAAACATGAGTGTGCTTTGAAAACATAATTTACAACTACTTCTGTCATCTAATTAACATATGTTAATTAATTAATTTGTTGCTGGGCTTTGTATTCTGTTCCATTGGTCTGTTTATCTATACTCGCATCAATACTACCCAATCTGCATTACTGTAGATTTTCAATAAGCTATGTCATAAAATGAGCTCCTAATCTTTTTTGTTTCTTTGCCAAAATTTTCTTGGCTCTTCTTGGTGCTTTATGCTTCCATATAGATTTTATAATTAATCTTTCAATAAAGGGAGAAAAGGCCTTGTTGAGATTTTGACTGGAATTGTACTGATTTATTCCACGAATTTTGGAACAATTGCTAACTTTAAGATATTGAGTGTCCTGATTCAAAAATATGACACAGTCATCCCTTGGTATCCATGGGGGAATTGGCTCAAGGATTCCCCTCGGATACCAAGATCTGAAGATGCGTAAGTCCCTAATATAAAATGGTGCAGTATTTGCATATAATCTACACAAATCCTCTCATATACTTTAAATCATCTCTAGATTATTTCTAATACCTAATACAATGTAAATGCAATGTCAATTGTTGTTATACTGTAGTGTTTTTATTTGTATTATTTCTTGTTGTTATATGGTTATCTTTTTTATTTTTTTACTATTTTCAATCTGTAGTTGGTTGAATTTGCAGATATGGGAGCCAAGGATGCGGAAAGCCCACTGTAAATGTTTCTACTGAGATCCGCTTTAATTTTTACAGTAGCACATTATAATTATCTTCAAAGCAGTCTTGCACATCTTTTTAAAGACTTATTCTTAAGTTGTGTGGTATTTTTGCTCTTTAAAATAGTGTCTTAATTACACTTTTTACATGTTTCTTGCTGGTGTGTAGGGATGCAATTGAATTTTTTGCATTCACATCCAACAATCTTGTCAAACTAATTTGATTAGTTCTAATAATTAGAAAATAGAGTCCCTAGGATTTTCCATGTAGACTACAATGTAATTTGTGAACCATGGAAGTTCTGCTTCTTCCTTGGCAATCCATGTACCTTTCACTTGATTTTTATTTAATTTTTTAAACTTACTGTACTCAGCCTGGACAACTTGGTGAAAAACCATCTCTGCAAAAAATTAGCTGGGCGTGGTGGCACACACCTGAAGTTTCAGCTATTTAAGAGGTTGAGGTGGGAGGATCGCTTGAGCCCAGGAGGTGGAGGTTGCAGCAAGCTGAGATCACATCGCTGCACTCCAGCCTGGGTGACAGAGTGAGATCCTGTCTCAAAAAAACAAAAACAAAAACTTATTATACTCATAGGATCTCTGGTATATTATTAAATAGGTACAGTGATATTGGGTATTTTGTCCTTCTGATTTTAATGAAATAATTTTTATTTTTCATGATTACGTATAATGTTTTGGTGAGTTTGGGTAGAAACATTTATCAGGTTAAGACAGTTTCTTCTATTACTACTTTTCTAAATGGTTTTTATTGGAAGGTATGCTCAATTTTATCTGGTGCTCTTAAAATTAGATATCGAGATGATCATATGGTTTTTTCTTACAAAATATTAATGTGGAAAATTAAAGTAATAGGTTTTTATCAGACTTATATACATGAACATGGTTTCAAGTAAAATAGTTCTATTACTGTCTTAGTTCATTTTCTGTTCCTATGACAAAATGCCCAAAACTGGCTAATTTATAAAGGAAAGAGATGATGTATTTAGTTCACTATTCTGGAGGTTGGGACGTCCAAGATGGGCAGCCACATCTAGTGAGGGCCTCGTGCAGCATCAGAACATGGAGGAGAAAAGGAAGGGGACATGGGGCATGCAAAGACCAAATATGAGGCAGCCTCGCTTCATAACGACCTGCTCTCACAATACCCAATCCAGTCCCACAAGAACGAGAGCTCACTCCCTGGAGAAAGGCTTTAATCTCTCTTAATGATCTAATCACCTCTTAAAGGCACCACTTCTTAACACTGGCTCCACTGGGGGTCAAACCCAAACATGAGTTTTGGTGGGGACAGACCCGACTCAGATGGACCCATACATCATTTTCCATTCTCACCAGGAAGGTATGAGAGTCTAGTTGCTCTACTTTCTCATCCACTCTTGGTGTTTTTATATTTCACTTTACCCATTCTATTAGGTATGAAGTGGCATCTCATTATATACGAAACTGTGAGCTCTACAGTTTCTGCTGGGAGAAAAACTAACAAAATCAACTAGTGTAGGGTGAGTCACACCACGATATTTGTAAACTGGTAGATGAATCAACTTGCGTAACAGCTCAGTCCAAAGTCAACACTAACACAGAGCTTCCGAAACTGTTGTGACTGTTCCAAGGGCTTTGTGAATCCATTAGCTGGAAACTGTATCTGTAGTAATTTGTGAATCAATTATTTGTCAACTAAATTAATAAAATTATAATTTTATGTGGGTCCTAAGTTTTTTTAAACGTTATAAAGGGTTTCTTATGGTGGCTAAGAACACAGGCCAAGGCCTGGGTTTTTCCTGCGGTAATAACTGTTAACAAGGTTTTGTATTAAATCATATTATGTGAGAGGTTTAGGGCTTATTTATTCATTATTCAAAAAGCATTGCTTGCCACCTAAGTGCCACACATTGTGCTAGGGGCTTTCACACGAAAAAAGAGACGGTACTATTACAAACCTTACTGCTGGCAGGGTAGGGTTGCCTGACTTCTGTCTTTGGAGTCAGGGCCCACCCAACAGGAATGAAGAGGCTGATGCTACGTCCAGATTGGAATGAACGCAGTTGTTACCTGGAGGAGCCAACCAATCACAAGCAACGTGCAAGTACCTGGCACAGGAAACTAAATCTGTGCTTAGTCCTCAGAGAAAGATACTCAGTAACAGATCCAGGATGAGCGGGTTGGCCATGGAAGGAGGGCAAGGTAGGAAGTCCAGCCCTGGGAAGGCCCACAGCAGGACATTGACAGCAAGAATTGCAGAAGAGAAGGGCTTTAGGACCTAAGCTGGGAGCACAGCTGGCGTGTGGAGTTTGTCTGAGTGGACCCAGGCAGAACAACAGGCTTAAAGTCTCAGGGCCTCACACGACAAATATGTGTGCACAAGGGAAATTGGACAGAGACCATAATAAATAATTACAGCTGTGTGAGAACTGAGATCAGATTGCCAAGGGAATGTAGAGAAGGAATTAAGGAAGGGAAGTCAGGGAAGGTGTAGGGGAGGAGAGGTTTGAACTGGTTCTTGAAGAAGAGTATCTGCCAGAGAGGGGTTTAGAAGGACATTCTAGGAAAAGGGAGCATATTGCAAAGCCATGATGTCACGAGGGAATAGGATATGTTTCAGAAACAGAGAGCAGTCTGGCGTGGCAGACACATATTGTTTATGGGTACGAGAAGAGGCTGGAAGGTACCCAGTGTCAGGCTGGACAGTCGTGACGGGAAGCGAGTTTGGGCTGTATCCTTAAGAGTCTTGGTCTGGGGAGAGATGTGCTGAGAGCTGGGCTGCAGACATTGATCTAGCTAGTCCTACTCAGACCAGTGAGGCAGACAGGGCTGCATCTGGGAAGAACATGCCAGCACTCAGCAAAGGCATTTTATTGTCAGCTTCTCCCTCCCCTTAGCCATAGCTTGGGGGGCCTTTCCTTGGTCCCTCCCCCCCTCCATTTGTGCAGCTCCTTTTTCCATGCAGGTCACTGCCTTGACAGAGGTGGGCATGCCTACAGTGCCCAGGCCTCTGAGGAATGCCCTAGTATAGGCCACCCACCAAGAGTAACACTGATGCCTCCAAGATATGGAACAGCTGCAGCCTGGGTTATGGCTGTGAGCCCTGCCAAAGTGCACATGGAGGGAAGCTTGTGCGTCCCTCTGTGCCAGTCCAACAACTCCACTCACATGCCGTGCATCGAAGAATCTTCCTGGTGAGTGTGTGTGTGTGTGTGTGTGTGTGTGTGTGTCTGTGTGTGTGTGTGTTTCATGATGTCTTTTTTTTTTTTTTTTTTTTAATTGATCATTCTTGGGTGTTTCTCACAGAGGGGGATTTGGCAGGGCCATAGGACAACAGTGGAGGGAGGGTCAGCAGATAAACAAGTGAACAAAGGTCTCTGGTTTTCCTATGCAGAGGACCCTGCGGCCTTCCGTAGTGTTTGTGTCCCTGGGTACTTGAGATTAGGGAGTGGTGATGACTCTTAACGAGCATGCTGCCTTCAAGCATCTGTTTAACAAAGCACATCTTGCACCACCCTTAATCCATTTAACCCTGAGTGGACACAGCACATGTTTCAGAGAGCACAGAGTTGGGGGTAAGGTCACCGATCAACAGGATCACAAGGCAGAAGAATTTTTCCTAGTACAGAACAAAATGAAAAGTCTCCCGTGTCTACCTCCCTCTACACAGACATGGCAACCATCCGATCTCTCAATCCCTTCCCCGCCTTTCCCCTGCTTCTATTCCACAAAACCGCCATTGTCATCATGGCCCATTCCCAATGAGCTGCCGGGTACACCTCCCAGACGGGGCGGTGGCCGGGCAGAGGGGCTCCTCACTTCCCAGTAGGGGCGGCCGGGCAGAGGCGCCCCTCATCTCCCGGACGGGGCGGCTGGCCGGGCGGGGGGCTGACCCCCCACCTCCCTCCCAGACGGGGCGGCTGGCCGGGCAGAGGGGCTCCTCACTTCCCAGTAGGGGCGGCCGGGCAGAGGCGCCCCTCACCTCCCGGACGGGGCGGCTGGCCGGGCGGGGGGCTGACCCCCCCACCTCCCTCCCAGTCGGGGCGGTTGGCCTGGCGGGGGGCTGACGCCCCCACCTCCCTCCCGGACGGGGCGGCTGGCCGGGCAGAGGGGCTCCTCACTTCCCAGTAGGGGCGGCCGGGCAGAGGCGCCCCTCACCTCCCGGACGGGGCGGCTGGCCGGGCGGGGGGCTGACCCCCCCACCTCCCTCCCGGACGGGGCGGCTGGCCGGGCGGAGGGGCTCCTCACTTCTCATATGGGGTGGTTGCCAGGCGGAGGGTCTCCTCACTTCTCAGACGGGGCGGCTGGGCAGAGACGCTCCTCACCTCCCAGATGGGGTCGTGGCCGGGTAGAGGCGCTCCTCACTTCCCAGACGGGGCGGCGGGGCAGAGGCGCTCCCCACATCTCAGACGATGGGCGGCTGGGCAGAGACGCTCCTCACTTCCTAGATGGGATGGTGGCCGGGAAGAGGCGCTCCTCACTTCCTAGATGGGATGGCGGCCGGGCAGAGACGCTCCTCACTTTCCAGACTGGGTAGCCAGGCAGAGGGGCTCCTCACGTCCCAGATGATGGGCGGCCAGGCAGAGAAGCTCCTCACTTCCCAGACGGGGCGGCGGCCGGGCAGAGGCTGCAATCTCGGCACTTTGGGAGGCCAAGGCAGGCGGCATGCTTCGCCGGGTGGTCAGAGCTATTCGCCCATAGTCCGTAGCCCAGAGCCGGGGCTGCTCGGCTCTCCGTCCCGGGGGGCCGGGGCCGGGCTGGAGGCGTGCGAGCCTCTCACCGCCGCCTCCCAGCGCAGCCACCCGAGCCGCCGCCGCCGCCTCCTTTTTTTTTTTTTAAATAACTTTCCTCAGACATTCTGCCCCTTCCTGCCCCGATTCATTCTGCATCTTCATGATGTCTTTTTTTGGGTTGGAAGAGAGACGCCTTGCTCTCTCTCAGAAATTCTGTGAATGGTCATTTTACTCAGAATTTCCAGCATGTAAGATAGAAGCTCTCCAGGGTTATCTCTGGTCAGGGATCAAACAGCTGCTCTCCACTGTCTCAGCAGAATAAAATGCTTCTACCAAAGCAAAGCTGACGCAGACACACAAAACAGATAAGCGTGAGATCTGGGCTGTGGGAGGCATGGTTATCTGGAACACTTTTCCTTACCCAGGAGAGAAGCATTTGTCTGAGGAGTACTGTAACCAACCATGTACTTTCAGATAACAAAATTTCCTAGGGAATCCCTCATATCAGCAGTGACTGTATCCCTTGGACTTACTCTTAAAATCCAGTACATATTTCTTTGCCTTATATGGCTAAGATGAAGTGTATGAGTGTCGGGGAAGGGGAGGATATGAGAAGAGCTTCTTCAAATGTATGTCCTAGCCTCTGCCCTTAGCAAAGAAAAAGGAAGAGCTACAAAAGTTGTGGAAGGGAATAAATTACCTTGCAGTGGGTAGGCATAGTCGAGGTATAACTTGATGGCCTAAAAGGCCACTTCCCTGCCTTCCTCCAAAAGGAACCCCTTCCTCAGTGGTATTGCCTTTGATTCCCTCATCAATGACTCCTTGAAGCCAACGCAGTAGTTTTCAATCTGGGACACGTGGAATTCCAGGGGTCTGGGGCAAACCAGGGTGGGCATGGAGGGTGTTCTACCCCTTCTCCCCATTCTTTAAATGGGGGTGCTCTCACCTTCTCCATGGTACATATCACACTTCCCTTTGAGATTTCTTCTGCAAGTTTTCTTCTTCTTAGTAGGTGTGATGGTTAATTGCATGTGTCAGGTTGGTGAGGCCACAGTACCCAGATATTTGGTCAAATACTAGTCTCGATGATGCAGCAAAGGTGTTTTTTAGATGAGATTAACATTTAAATCAGTATATTTTGAGTAATGCAGATTATCCTCCATAACATGGGTGGGCCTTATCCAATCAGTTGAAGACCTTAAGAGAAATTGGTCTCCCAGAAAGAAGGAATTCTGTCTCCAGGCTGTCTTCAGACTCGAGTTGTAATGTTAATTCTGCCCTGAGTCTCCAGCTTGATGGCCTGCCCTGCAGATTTTGTACTTGCCAGCCTCCATTATCATGTGAGCCAATACCCTAAAATAAATGACTGTCTCCCTCTCTTACTCTCACTCTCTCTCTCTCCATCCTATTTGTGCTGTTCCTCTAGAGAACCCTGACTAACACAGTAAGTTTATTAAATTTAGTGGTATGAGTGAAGCAATTTGGAAAATATTTTAGATGCAATACAGAATTAAGCAAAAGAAGAATAAATGTATCCAGGTTGCTTGGTTTTCACTATGGAAGAGGGGCCACACCAATACAGAATGAGGCACAGCAAGAAAGAGCTCTATGGGAATGGATGGGAATTGGAGATAGGATGCAAACTCAGGATTTCTAAAATGTGTACATGTATGTGCATGTACATGTTTATGTTCTTCTGTGTGTACGTATGTGTATAATTGGATATACATGCTGATGTTTCCTAGATCTCTCTGCTGAAAGCACAAAAAGCAAAGACATCCAAGTGGCAGTGAGTCTACCTAATGCCCAGATGTAGTCTCTAATAGTCCCCACAAAAAGGGACCAGGACTACTCAGAGTAATGGCAGATTCCAAGGCAGAAGCAGGATAGGTGCCAGATGAGCCTGGAAAATCTTGTTAGACCAGAAAGTAAAGTATGCACAAAAATAACAGAATGTATTACAAGGACTTGGGAGACACCTTGAAGGGGTTCCACTGTCCAAATTGGGTAAATTGAAATACTAGTACAAAACTAAATTTTAAACCATGGAATAATAGAAACACATGGATCCATATCGATAATTTTTAAAAAACATAAATAGTGGAGACGGGAGGGCTGTCGCTTACAGTGGAATGCTGAGGGCTAAACGTTCAGTGTGGAGAGAGTGCTGGAGAGGCAAATCATCATTTTGCAGCCACAGAATAAAGATGAAGTCAGCAAAACACACCAACAGATGCTAAATCCAGGGGGAGATTTTGAAGAGGAGCAGCATACTTGCATGGTCTTAAAGCATCTCCCCACAGACTGCTTATTAGTTCAAAGGAGAAAAAACAAACAGTAATTATTCAGTGGATATCAAAATTACCTTTACCAGTGAAGGATGGATGGATGACATGTACCTCCTGGTGTGATGCCCCATGAAGGACACAGCCTTGCCTCTGTAGCATGATGACCAAAAATGCACAGCCTGAGACACCAGGAAACACCAGAGAGACACAAATGAAGACTGTTTTTTTTTAAAAAGAAGAGTGCATGTGTGGGAGGGGGGCACTCTGCTGTTCCAAAATGTCAATGTCACTCTGGCGGGGGATGTTAATAATGAGGCGCTTTGCATGTGAGGGGGAAGGTGGTATATGGGCGATCTCTATACCTTCCTCTCAATTTTGCTGTGAACCTAAAGCTAATCTAAAAAAAAAGTATTTAAAAAAAATAGTCAATGTCATAAAAGACAAGGAAAGCCTGTGAAAATGTTTTGGAATAAAAAAAACTAAAAGAGTATGACAACTAAATGCAATCACTGACCATAGACTGAATCCTATACCAGAAGAGAAAGGAATGCTGTAGAGAACATTATTAGATCAACTGACTAACTGGAATATAGATGCCAGATTAGATGAAAGTATTATATCAATGTAAATTTATGGAGTTGATAACTGCACTGTAGTTATGTAAGAAAATATCCCTATTCTTAGAAATACACATTGAAGTATTTAAAGGTAAAGTGCCATAAGGTAACTTATCCAGTTGGTTCAGAAAAAAAGAATTCTGTATTCACACATATATGTGGCTGTACACACATACACACACACACATACACAGAGAGAGAGAGAGAGAGAAAGAGACAGAGATGAGGAGAAAGAGAGAGCAATGTTCTTTGGGGAAAGAGTGCTATAGGGAAAGGAGACATTTGTTCCCTATGCCTGTAGCAACATCCAATCCAGGGCCATCTTTATGTCAAGGCTGGAGTAACTAGTCCTCTGTCTTGAAGAAACAATGAAAAATACATGAGGTGTAGTTGGGGCACTGGTTAGAATCAGGTCATTCAGATCAGGTGAATGCACCTAATGTGCAACCTCCCTTCTAGGGTCCATGTGCTGTGGTGCAGTCCAGACAATTCTAGCTTAATCACTGTGCCAGTCAGTTTTCCAGCAGGAATTGGAAATGGTACCCTGAAACTAGATAATTGAAGGCAATTTAATAAAGAGGCTACTTACAAAGGTGGGTGGGGGCAGGCAGCATTAGAGAAACCAAGAGGAAAAGGCGCAGCTCCTCATAGCTAGCAGCACTGGGGAGCCAGCATTGTCAGAAAAAGTGGGAGTGTGGAGGATCAGGGACCTCAACCCAAGCCCAGAGAAGAGCTGTATGGAGACCTGGTATGGCCATCTGAGGGGAGCTGTCATCTTTGGTAGAGTGAGGCATCTGACTCTGCAGCTAACCCATAGCAACCCAGTGGGAGGGAGCCACGAGGGACAAACCTCCTGACCTTACTTTCCTTGCACCCTCTGATCTCCTGACAGGGTCTCCCATTGCCCAAATCCCCCTGAAGCCAGAGGACAGGAAGCCTATTAAGTAGGCAGGTCAGCCTCCCAGGACACACAGCAGCAGAGAGGAGGGTAGAAAGGGAATCTGGAAAGGAAGCTGGATTTAGAAATCAGTGATATGTGGCTGTGATGAACATTTAGCTTTATTTGTAGAAGCACAGATTGCTGACACCCAACATCACCAAATAATAAAAGATCTAATTGTATGTTGAAGATTCTTGAAACTGGGGTGGTTAAAAAGTTTAATAGGAAAGTTAAAGGAAAAAAATGCCTCTTTCTTGATTAAATAGGATTTTTAAAGCCCCTATTTTCTTTAAGTAAGTTGTTTTCCAAATTGTCAACTACAGCCAATACAGTAGAAAGTTAAGCATACGGAAGTTCCTTAACAAAATGGCAGTAAAGTTCAGTATAGAAAAAGAAATTCTCTCATTAATTTTGTCCTGGAAATAGAATACCTGTCAGATTTGACCAAAAGGTTTTACATTTCTGGAGTGCTCCACCAAATTGTGGCCCAGGGTCTATGGTGACCCAGGGGGAGTGCTCCCTAACTCTGGACCAAAGCAGAGTCTGCAGAGGGCCGGGTGGGCAAGGCTGGATGTTGACTGAGGACAGCTGGGTCAGACAGGAAGTACAAGTGGCCAGCTGAGGTATCAACTGGAAGATGCATCACAAAATGAGAAGCTGAGATTCTTTGAGGCATGGGGCATGGCCAATGATTCAGGACCAAGGCTGTTAGATGCCAGCAATAAAGTGCTGCTTAGCTGTTTGTTTTTGAGGCAGAAATGACTAGAAGAGGACAGACCTCATTCCATGCCTATTAAGACAAAAGATGTCTGTACACAACCCATTTGTGGCTCTGTTATGAAAAATCAAACCCAGCCATGAGTTTCCTGTACACAAAGCCACACTGATTCTTGCCTTTCCAACATTTCTGGCCCGACCTCCCACTGCTTCTTAACTCATTCATCGATGCTCCACTCACAAGGATTTCCCTGAGCATAACGCGATGTTTCACATTCCTGTGCCTTTGAACGTTGTATGAGACTTCAGATTTAGTGGCTGTAACAAAGAGACAATGAAAAGAGAATGCCTTCAATTAGAGTTTGTATTTCCCTCCTGAAGTAGTCCTGAGGTGGGTGTACAGAACTGGAAGGGCAGTGCTGCTCCACACAGTTATTCAGGGACTCAAGGTCCTACCATCTTATTTCTTCACCATCTCCTGAGGTGTTGCCATTGTCCACAGGATTGAAGAAAGCTTACCTTCACGTCTGGCAAAGAGAAAGCCTGGGGTAAGTCACTTTGCCTCTAAGGAGTTGACTCAAGTTGCACGATTGCTGCTACTCACACGCTATAGGCCTGAACCTGGTCACATGGCCATGGCTACCTCCAAGGAGGCTGGAAAGTATAGTCTCTAGCTAGTGGCCATGTGCTCTACCCAAATGCATGGTCTTCATGAAAGGGGAGACAATTAGAAGTTTCTGCCACCATCTGCTATTTTCTTAACCAGGAATGGCCTTTTGTCGCTTTGATCGTTTGCCTGATCTCTCCTCCCTGCCCTTTGTGACTTAGTAAAAATAAATTTTCTCTGTTCCCCAACTCCAGTATTTTGTTAACTCCTCTCTTATAATTATCTGTATACAACTTGGTCTGGGAGCTGAAGAATAAATTCAGCAATAAATTACTGAAATCACCTCTGCAGTTTTACAATTTTATGGTGTCTATAAAACCTCCCAGTAATTGCAGTGTTCACTTGGTCATCCTGCAGAACAGTATTGCTATTGGGAAAAAAAAAACTGTGTTTACAGCCCTGGTCACATTCTTTTATATGCTCCAAAGTTAAAGATCTTCTGTGACCAGGAAATGGTCTATCCTAGGCAAGACTTTACTATTCTTCTTCATTGTTGCTCCTTGTAGTAAGTTGTGCCCACTTCTTTACTGTCCTGTGGGACCTACTAAGCTTTAGGGACCAGACCATCACCATAATCATAAGATGCTCTCATATGTATCAAAATAAAATTTATACATGAGGACAGGCACAGTGGCTCATGCCTGTAATCCCAGTGCTTTGGGAGGTCAAGGCAGGAGGATCACTTGAGGCCAGGAGTTGGGGACTAGAGTGAGCAACATAATGAGATCCTGTTAAAAAAAGTTTTTTTGTTTTTTTTTTTTTTTAATTAACCAGGCACAGTGGCAGGCACCCTGTAGTCTGAGCTACATGGAGGCTGAAACAGGAGGATCACTTGAGCCCAAGAGTTCAAGACTGCAATGAGACATGATTATACCATTGCACTGGGTGACAGATCAAGACCCAGGAAGGCCCAGATACTCTTGTTATGAGACTGCTCAACTGATAAAATAATACGTACGATTACAGAGCACTTTAGCTGGTGTCTGACTTTGGGCCCAAGTAAAATTCAGACATATCTGAATTAATCTGTTAAAGGGTAGCCACATCTTGGAGTTGGCCATTTGCATAATAATACTAATTTGTGGCTGAAGGAATGAAGGGGTGCACAGGGGATACATGTGCCTGAGGGTGCAGACTAGGGATGCAGAGCCTACATACCGCCAGTGCCCTGAACAGCTGGAAGACACGAGGAGCTCAGACACCTGTTGTTTGGTGCAATGGATGTGCTACAGGGAGACAGCAAAGTTGTTATAAAATATTCTGGGCTGGAAGCTACAAACTTGAGTGCTAACCTATCTTTAACTGGACTTCACTTCTCTAGGCTTCTGTTTTCTCATTTGTTATGGAATTGGTTTGGGCGAGATGATTTCTGTGGGCCTTGCAGTTAAAATGTTTTCTGACTCAGCCGGGCATGGTGGCTCACACCTGTAACCCTAGCACTTTAGGAGACCAAGGTGGGCTGATCTCTTGAGACTGAGGATTCGAGACCAGCCTGGCCAACATGGTGAAACCCTGTTTCTACTAAAAATACAAAAATTAGCTGGGTGTGGTGCTGTGTGCCTCTAATCCCAGCTACTCAGGAGGCTGAGGCAGGAGAATTGCTTGAATCCAGGAGGTGGAGATTTCAGTGAGCCAAGATTGCATCATGACACCCCAGCCTGGGTGACAGAGCGAGACTTTGTCTCAAAAAAGAAAAAAAAACTTAAAAAAAGTTTTCCGATTCTAAGGAGAACTGTGACTATAAAAGAAATTAACATGGTGTGATACACTATCAAGACCAGTAAGTTAATGAGAAAAAGAAAGGCATGAATATGAGTAGCTGAGTATGTCTCCTTTATCAAATGGAAGAAGGACCTGAAATCCATTTCTTTGGACACAGACAGAGGGCAGCAGTACCAGGAGTGGTGGTTTTCTGTGGTGTCCGTAGATTCCAATAAACCCTTACTTCTGTGGAAATGAGGAAACAAGGCTGTTTCCTAACAGATCGGTGGTTTTTAAAATCCCATGTCTTCTGAAACTTTCTGTCCATCTGTTTCTGTTGTGCTGAACTCCTCTTTGGTAGCATGAAAAGGAAGAGGCAAGCAGCAGCTGGAATTAAAAAAGACATTGTTCCTTCCTATTCAGCCAGTACATTCTATTCACAAAGTCGGGGCAAGGTATGGTGGCTCCTGCCTATAATCCCAGCACTTTGGGAGGCTGAGGTGGGAGAATCACTTGAGGCCAGGAGTTCGAGAACAGCTTGGGCAACATCATGAGACCTTATCTCATTTTTTAAAAAGTGGGCAATGATAAATAAAATGATACTGAAATTTTTGAACACTTCATATTTCATATATGTTTACAAACCTGTTATAATTGGCTACCAAAATCTTCACATTTTTATCCCCTTCCAGTCTCTACTTACTCCTTGTATTTTAGAGCATCTGGGTTTTTTTGTTTTGGTTTTGGGATTTTTTTTTTTTTTTTTTTTTTGGTCATTACCCTATCATGCTCTTGTCCTTGAATTTTTTCTCAATTTCCTTATTATCTCCAAAAATATCTGCAGCACATTGATAAAGGGAATGGTATAGATAGACAATAGGGGAAAACATCCCACAAAACATTCTAGCAATACTAAATTCTTATCTGCAGTTTTCTCTGGCTGAGAGTTAGGTGGAGAAGGAAGGTGGTGAAGAGAAAGCAAAAATACACTTTCTTCATGCTTTGATAAGCTCTGTGTGTGTCCCTTATTAGGAGACCCAGTTCAAGAAAAAATAGAATAAACAGCATCCTCTGTCATTCCTAGATTGTTTTGCTCTGACTGACCTCACCTGAAAGTAAGTAAATGTGGAAGGGGTCATAATGCAACTTACTGGTGATTTATTTGCAGAAGTAAATGAAAATAATAGTGATAAATAAGGGTAATGTATATTGATTGCATTAATGGGCCATTCTCTTATGCCTTCCTACATCCGTGCTCTTGGGCAGTGCCCTTCCACACTGACTTTCTGCTTGGTTATGTGTCTTGTTCTGACCAATGGGGCTGTAGCAATGTTGATGTAAGCAGGGGCTTCAAAAAACCTTTACATGATTCGTACAGCCATTATAGAAAACAGTATGGGGGTCCTCAAAAAAAAATAAAACTAGAACTTCCATATGATCTGGCAATCCTGCTTCTGGGTATAAATCCAAAGGAAATGAAGTCAGCATGTCAAAGAGATGGCTGCACTCCCATATTTATTGCAGCATTATTCACAATAGCCAAGTTAAGGAATCAATCTGTGTCCATCAACGGATGAATGGACAAAGAAAATGTGGTATATTTACACAATAGAATAATATTCAGACTTTAAAAATTTTAAAAATCCTGTCATTTGTGACAACATGGATAAACCTGAAGAACGTTATGTTAAGGGAAATAAGCCAGGCACAGAAAGACAAATACTGTAGGACCTCACTTACACAAGGGGACTTCAAAAAGTTGATGGAAAAATGCATATTATGAAAAAATTATGCATAGATCTCAAACCATTTTTTAACCAAAATAAACTTGTACTACCCTATTATAACATGTCTGGTGCCAGGCGCCTGTAATCCCAGCACTTTGGGAGGCTGAGGCAGGTGGATCACAAGGTCAGGAGTTTAAGACCAGCCTGGCCAATATGGTGAAACCCCATCTCTACTAAAAGTACAAAAAATGATCAAAGAGTGGTGGCAGATGCCTGTTATCCCAGCTACTCAGGAGGCTGAGGCAGAAGAATCACTTGAACCCAGGATGGGGAGGTTACAGTGAGCCAAGATCTCACCACTGCACTCCGGCCTGGGTGACAGTGCAAGACTATCTAAAAAAAACCATGTCTGGACAGGATCTAGTTTAAGGAATTAAAAAGTATTGGACATCAGTTTGAAAAGAGCACCTATCAGAGCCACATAAATCTTCAAAAACTGAAGCAAGAACAAATACCAAACTTATGCTGAAGCTTAGGTAGAAAAATGATAAAATCATTCATGCTTTACAAAAAGTTTATGGGAACAATGCTCCAAAGAAATCAGCAGTTTACAAATGGACAATGAGGCAAATTTAAAGATGAAGCTCACAGAGGCAGACCATCCACATCAATATTCAAGGAAGAAGATAATCTTGTGTATACCCTAATTGAAGAGGACTGACGATTAATGACAGAAACAAAAGCCAACACCACAGACATCTCAACTGGGTCAGCTTACACATTTCTGACTGACAAATAAAATTGAGCAAACTTCCACTCAATGGATGCCACAATTGTTGCTCTCAGATTAGCTGCAGACAAGAGCAGAGCTTTCAATGGAAATCTTAAACAAGTAGGAGCAAGATCCTGAAGCATTTCTTCAAAGAAGTGTAACAGGAGATGCAACACAGCCTTACCAGTACAATCCTGAAGACAAAGCACAATCACAGCGATGGCTACCAAGAGGTGGAAGTAGTCCAGTCAGAGCAAAAGTGAATTGGTCAGAAGCAAAGGTCATGGCAACAGTTTTTTGGGATGTTCAAGGCATTTTGCTTGTTGGCTTTCTGGGCAGCCAGAAAAAATAATAACATCTACTTATTATGAGAGTGTTTTGAGAAAGTTAACCGATACTATTAGCAGAAAAATGCCCGAGAAAGCTTCACCAGATACTTTCTCTACATGATAATGCTCCTGCTCATTCTTCTCATCAACCAAGGGCAATTTTAGGCATCCACCTTACAGTTCTGATTTGGTTCCTCCTGACTTCTTTTTGTTTCCTAATATTAAAAAATGTGTAAATGGCACCCATTTTTTTTCTCAGTTAATGATGTAAAAAAAGAGACTGCATTGACATGATTAAATTCCCAAGGCCCTGAGTTCTTTAGGGATAGGCTAGTATCATTGTTTACAAAAGTATCTTGAACTTGATGGAGTTTATATTGAGAAATAATATATATATTTATATTATATTTTTATCTTTTAACTACATTTTTCCAGGGACATTTTTATTCCCCCTGTTATGTGTAATAAAAAAGTTGAACTCAGGGAGGCAGAGAATAGAATGGTGGTTACTAGGGTCTAGAGGCTGAAGTGGAAGAGACTGGGGAAATGCTGGTCAAAGGACACAATATTAGACAGTTAGACAAGAGGAATAAGTTCAAGAGATCCATTGTACAGCATGATTACTATAGTTAATAACAATGTATTGTATACTTACAATTGCTGAGAGTAGATTTAATTGTTCCCACTATAAAAAATGATAAGGGTATAAGGTAATGTATATATTAATTAGCTTGAGTTAGCCATTCTGAAATGTGTACATATATCAAAATATCATATGTGTATACCATAAATATATATATATATAATTTTGTCAATTAAAAAAAGAAAGAATTTTTTAAAATCTCCAAATGTCTCCACTTCCTCTCTTGTGCTCTGTCATCATCATGAGAACTAGGCAGCTGGGGGATGAAACGCATGTGGCAGACCCAACCATCCCAGTGGAGGCCATCATAGATTACATAATAGCCAGATGATCCCCACACATGTGAATGAGAACAGATGAACACATCTCTGATCAGAAGAGCTGCCAGATAACCTGTAGACTTGTAAGAAACAATTGCTTTCCACCACAATTATTATGTGATGTGATTTATTATGCAGCAATAGCTAACTGATACAGATAATAATAATTTATTGAGTATTTAGTATATGTCAGGCACTCCTTAATGCTTCTTTCATAAATCATTTCATTCTTGTAGTAACTCTGATAGTACTACTACAGACTCCTTTTTAAAATTCATATTATTGAGGCTAAAGTATAAACCTTCAAAATGATTTTTCACATTCTATTAACATCACAAATATCCTGTGCCATAGACAGGGAAGGTATGAGACAAGATCAAGTTGTCTAATGTACGTGCAGTTGGAGTCTTAGATGATGAGGAGAAAGAGAATAAAGTAGAAAAAAATTAGAAGAAATAATGGCCAAACATGTTCCACATTTTGTGAAAAACATCCACCCACAGATTCAAGAAGCTCAACAAATCACTAGCAGGATAAATACAAAGAAAACCACATGTGGGCACACTATAGTCAAACTGCCTGAAAATTGAAGATAAAATCTTTAAATCAGGAAAAAAAATGATGTTACAGAGGAGCAACTATAATAGTGATACATGGGCCAGGCACAGTGGCTCACGCCTGTAATCCCAGCACTTTGGGAGGCCAAGACTGGCGGATCGCTTGAGGTCAGGAGTTCAAGACCAGCCTGGCCAACATGGTGAAACCCCATCTCTACCAAAAATACAAAAAAAATTGGTGGGCATGGTGGCTCACACCTGTAATCCTAGCTACTCAGGAGGCTGAGGTGGGAGAATCACTTGAACTGGGAGGCAGAGGTTGCAGTGAGCTGAGACCGTGCCACTGCACTGCACTCCAGCCTGGGTGACAAAATGAGACTCTTTCTAAAAAAAAAAAGAAAATGATATGTAACCTCTAATCAGAAATAATGGAAGCCAGAAGACAATTAAAAGATTTGTTTAAAGTGCTAAAGGGGGAAAAAGTCAATCTTGAACTAAATATACAGCCAAAATATACTCCAAAAATGAGGCTGAAATAGATATTGTCAATATATGAAAACTAAGAGAAGTTATTACCCCCAAACATCAACTATAAGAAATGTAGTTAGAGAAAATTCCTCAGGCTGAAAGAAAATGTCACATGGCAACTCAAATTTATAGAAGTAATGAAAAGTACCAAAAATGTAAATACATTGGTAGATATAAAAAGTTACCATTTTTTCGGTAGATATAAAAGGTTATCATTTTTTCCTTTTTTAATTATATTAAAGATAGTTGGCCCTTTAAGGTAAAAAAATTATATTTGGAATTTGCAATTTGCGTAGATGGAAAATATACAACAAAAATAGCACAAAGTACGGGGATATAAATACATTAGAGACTTAAGTTTCAGGTGTCTAACAATTAATTAAATGCCTTTTGATCATGGCTAGAGTTTGCCATTTGCTATGTTGGTAGCCACCCATAGGAAATGAGAAATGTAAGGCATGGTCCTTGACCTTGAGGAACTTACAAGGAGCTGAGAAAGCAATGTATAAAACACAGAAATACCCCAGCAATAATTAAAAGATAGTGAGTGGAAAATCAAAACAGCAGACAAAATGCCTAGGATTTCCTAGGGTTCAAAATGCAAAGGAGTGATAAAATTCATTCCTAGCCCATCTGAAGACAATTTATGAATTAGGAGGGGGAAAAAACAGATTTCTTCTCATAGTTAATGTCTGGAAAAGTATGTAAAACTGGACTTCAGCCCCAGTAACACTCAGTTGGGCTCCTTTGAGCAGTGAAACACAGTGGCTCTGATCTGAGTGGATGGAGATGTAATTGGAAAGATTTCTAGGATCCTGAGTTGTGCATTAAATAACTTCATAAACATAGACGGTTTTCACATCCAAAGGAAAGAATAACTTCTGCATTAATTTTCAGAAGAGCTTCAAAGAATCTCAACCTTGGTACATTTTTGGAAGTTTCAGATCCAGCTCAACTAAACTTTGCTTTGTCTTTCTGTTTCAAACAATCTCATGGGAATGTTTTATATTTCTTCTTTAAATTTCATCTTTTTGGAAAAATTATGAAGGCAAGGGTTTGAGTAAAGGAGAAAATTTGAAAGTTTGCGATTCTTAGTTAGTATTGAATATTAAATAGCCCAAAGGCTATTACTAAGCAATAATTCTCTGGAAGAATATTTAAAGGAGTCCTTTTCTCCCTCTCTCATTGAACACACTCATTTATGCATGCACACATATTCCATCTGTGCTACTACAAATATTAATTTCAAACTTGGCAGATGATTATCTTAAAAGATGAAATAAGTCATCAACTGCCAAATTAAGAGTTAACAGCTCCTAGCATTTAAAATTGTGATTAGATTTTTACTGGGTATCGAAAGTTTACTTTAACTTTCAAACTAAAGGGAAATAATATAAATTGTGTCTTCAAGAAAATAAGCAAAATTTTAAAATATTTTTTCTAATTGTGCCCTCAAAATTCATGTTTATTAATTATAAAGCTATTCATTTATACTCTAGAAAACTTTGAAAATAGACACACACACACACACACACACACACACACACATTGAGAAAAATGGGAAAACCTAAACTTTCATCATCCTCTCAGAAAAAAGTCATGCTAACATTTTTGTTTCCCTTTTGGTCTATCTTTTCTGCATGCACACATACTTTCAGACAACATTAAAAAGTTATTTTTAATAACTTTTAGATTATACTGCTTTAACAATTTCGAATCTTTTCTTTCATTTAACCAATCATTAAAGATCTTTCAAACACATTATTTTAGGTATCTGCCATAATTATGTATCTCTAGGATGGCCTCCAATGATTATTGCCTCCTGGTAATCATGACCTTGTGCTGTAGCCTCTTACAATGAATACAGCTAACCTAAGTAACCAATAAGATGCAAGAAATGGTAGCATGAAAGACATTGCAGCTTCCACCTTGCTCTTTTTTGGACTATTCTCTATGGGAAAAGCCAGCTGCCATGTTCATGATCACATCCCTATGGAGAGGTCCACATAATGAGGAGTTGAGGCCTCCTGCCAAGAACCAGCACGAATTTGCCAAGTATTTGAGTTTTTCATCATGTAAGAGGATCCTCCCACCTCAGACAAGTTTACACATGACTGCAACCCTGACCAACACCTTGACTGTAACCTCATACAGACATGGAGACAGAACCTCCAAAGTGATCTGCTCCTGGGTTCCCGACTCATAGAAATTGAGTGCATTCGTAAATATTGATTGTTTTAAACATTTAAATTTTAGGATAACTTGTTGTATATGGACAACTAATAATTATTTTGGCACCAAAAGTGGGGTGCTACCATAACAAAACCCTAAAATGTGGGGTGGCTTTACAACAGAGAAAAGAAAACAGTTTGAGAAGTAAAAGAATAAAGTACATTGCACCAGATGAAACTAGGGACAGAGTGCACAGACAGCCTACAGATGGGAGAAAACTTTTGCAAACTATTTTCATTTGATCTGACGAATACATGGAAAATATGAGACACTATTGAAAAACTATTATAAATAATGAAAGAATTTAGTAAGGTGATAAAAGACCAAAGAACTATGTTTCTACCCTAGATGCATTCAAGGGGCTTTGAATAGAGGTCCGACCAAGTGTGTTTATAGGCAGTGGTAGGAGAAACAGAGCTGTTTCTTGATTGTATCCTACTTAATTCACTTATTCAGCAAACAAGTTACACAAATACACACAATAATTTTAGCTGTATAACACTTGAACACTACATGCGTAATCCTCAAATGTGGGCACATGCACTTATAAACCCTAATTATTGTGGGGGAGTTGTTGCTAATTTTGAAACTACAATTAGCAGGATGGAAATAATGGAGCATCTGGTGATTAAAGCAGCGTGTCAACCTGAACCACCTCATTCCTAACCTCAGTCCCTGTAGCTTCTCATATTCTTTCAGATCAGCTTCTCTGAGACTAATCAGCAAGTCTTTGCTGTTTAGCTTCCTGGGCCACTGCTGAGTCACCCTCCCACTCTTAGCAGGCTCTTACTTGTGTGAGTTTCTGCTAAGTTATCCAGTTCCTATCCCTAAGGGTATGTTCAAGCCCTGAAGCCTAACTAGTTTCTTCTTGAAGCGAAAATTTGCATGTTGTTAACTCTCAACTACTTATGGTTACAGGTCTCAGGAACAGGTGGATCTTGTTGCTGAACCACAAACTAGATTCTGCCTATGAAATTTACCTGCTTTACCACATCTATTAGCAAGTGATAGAGCTAATCAGGATGTGTTGCCTTTGCTTGCTCTATCGCACATTCCCTGACAAAGACATCAATGATAATGGAAAGGGATAACATGGAGGAGGGAATAAGAAGACAGTAGGGTCCGACAAGTGAACAGCAATTCTTTGGACCCACAGGGACTGTCAGTAATCTCACCAGGCACTTTAAGGGTATATCTCCAGGCTCAGAGCCCTTGCAGTGATGTTTTATACATATTTGGCCTTCCTGCCATGTTTGACAAAAATCCCTAAGGCTAAAGTGCATTGAAACATAGGAATATATTGGTGTGTCCCTTTCTGCAGTCTTCCCAGACTTTGGAAAGATGAATATGACTGCCACTAAGCAGAGACTCTGCAATCCCCATGCAGAGTTGGCATGGGGGCACTGGTGATGAGCAAAAGGATAAGGATCTTCAAGTGACTTTTTAAGCACACAAAGAGAGTAGGTGGTTCTTCATAGGCAAAGGAGACAAATTGCCGGAAGCCAAAAGGTAGACAGTTGCAGTAATCTGTGTGCTTTCTCAGAAATGAAATACAGAGATCCTACCCTTCCATTTCATCAAGTAAAAGTGAGGCTTGTGAGAATCTCTCATCCTTTGCTTGGAAACTCTATGCTGAAGCATGTGCCATGTTTACTCTCAGTAAACTGCATCCTAGGCCTATAGAGAAGAGAGCAACCAAGTATTAAATGGTTAGAAAGAGAAAAAACATGAGAAAGTTATCTTCAGCATTCCCTCATTTATGAAGCTATTGAAATAGCACATCCTGGAATATGCAGACTAAATTTTCCATCCTGGTTTCATAACACTTTACAGTCTCTCCATTTATCTCATGAGATATTAAGGAACTCACAAAACTGATTTACAATTAATTTTATTTCAAATGAATATATAGCATATCACATTTGATGAATCAGAAAGAGGAAATTTGAAAGACAGTAAAAATAGTATGTTGTGAACTTAAAAAGAAGTTGAAAATCCTGTCTCTATAGATAGTTCTGGCAAAATAAATGCATATAGAGCAAAAGAGTGAGTACATCAGTGTCCTTTTGGAAAGTCGGTGACACTCAGAATGCTTTGGGGGCTTAACCTTGATTCATATGGAATTTGAAAAGCCTATGTCTCACCTCAGGATTCAGTTTGATTCAGCCTTTACTATGTCCCTCACACTGAGCTAGGCACTAGTGATTCAAAGAGAAATGGCACCCACCTGCCCAAGGAAGAGTCTAGAAGATGGCATTTTTGCTATCCTACCAGCAAAAAGAAACAAGAGACCAAGTCAGTTTAGCAAACATTATTGTGAGCTGACTGTAAGGCTCTATGCAAAGCCCTGATAAACCCCCAAATAATGCCAAGCAGCAAATGACTTTTTAAAGCCATATTACATATTGACTTTGTAATGCATAATGGGCATCTGGGCACAGAAGATTTACTTCCCTAATTATGTGTTACTTATGCTAATATTAAAATTAGCCTGTATTCCCTAATCACCTTCAGAGGAAGAAGTGGCTTTAGAAGCATGCTGGGCAACAGATTAAAAAGGATTGAAGATACCTAAGTGTGAAAAATTTTATAATAAAAGTTAACACCCATGAGCTTTTAAAGATAAAATATGGCTTCTCTTTCCACTCACTATTCTTTCTTCTTCATATCTTTTTTCTTCTTTTTTTGTGAAATTATATGTGACTCCTTAAAAGTATGAAAAACGTTTACTGCAATCTTTATAAAACCGTGGATTATGGAAGGAGCCCCCAATAAGGGTTTAGATATTGTACTAAGTATGTTACGTAAGTTATCTCTTTTAATCTTCCCTAGAGCTGTGTGAAAAAGAGATTGTTATCATAAGTTTAGAGATGAGGAAACTGAAGCTCAAAAAGTATTTACATAACCTATAAAAGATCAAACCAGAATTTAAATATTAGTCCATCAACTTTAAGACTTATGCCTTTCTACTATCCAATGCACTCTAACCTTTAATATCCCACTGTACCAGTAGCCAATAGAGAAATGGGCAAAGGAGAGAAATCCACAGTTCACAGAAAAGGAAATACAAATGGCCCTTAAACATATTTTGTAGATGTTCAAATGGGCTCATAGGAAATGCAAAATAAAACTTCATCTGTCAAAATAGCCGAGAGAAAAAACATTTGGCATCACACTGTGTTGGCAAGGGTGTGGGGAAAAAGCCTTGCTCATTCGTTGCTGGTGAGAGTAAAAGATTGATGCAACTGCATTAGAGGGAAATTTGTCAATTCCTATCAAAATTACCCTTCTATAATTTTATCCTTCAAGTATATATTTGCACTTGTGAGATATGACGTGTGCACAAGATTATTCATTGCAATGTGGTTTATAATAGGAAAGGATTGAAACAACCTGATGTTCATTAACAGGCTTACAAATTATGTTCATCTATACAAAGAATTGTATGCAACCATTACAAAATGAGAATTATTGTTAATGTAATTTGTTAAGTGAAAAAATGAAGGTGCAGAACAGCAAGTGCTATGTGTTCCCATTTGTGTAAAGGGAAAAGTATGCACAAGTCTTTGTATGTAACTAGACTATATCTGGGTAGGCTGGGGTGGAAGGGAGACATTGCTTCACACCCTGTAGATCTTTTGAATTTTGAACCATGTAATGTATAACCCCTATTATTTTATTTTGTTAGAGATGAAGGTCTCACTATGTTGCCCAAGCTAGACTTGAACTCCTGGGTTCAAGTGATCCTCCCACCTCAGCCTCCCAAGTATCTAGGACTACAGGCATATGCCACCATGCCAAACTTGTATAGCCAATTTTTAAAAAGTAAAACTTAAAAATTAAAATGAATGCCAATTACTTCCCTTTGATTTGAGAACACCATTTTTAGCTACTGAATAATAGAAGGAGGACAATGATACTCTACTGAGTTGAACCTGAAAGTTGTGCAAATTTTTATGAAATCACCACCAGTTAGCTTTTTCTTTGGCCTTTCGTGTCTTTGGAACTACTTCTTCCCTAAATTGTTGTTAAGGCTATAAATTGAGCTCTTTACTTCCTTCTTATAACAATGTAACAACAAGGAGGATAATATATAGGAGTTCGGCTACTTGCACAGCTCTGAGCTTAGAGCTGTGGCTGTATTGTCTCATTTAATCCTCACTATATCCTTAAACGGTGGAAATACCAGCCCCACTTTAAAGGTGAGAAAACAGAGACTTAGACAAGTTAGCATTTTCCATTATAATTGGTTTCCAGGCAGTATGAAGCAACTTTTTTCTAATGCGTATGTCTTTGAGAGGAAAGAGAAGTTTTTTTAAAATGGTCTTTAAAAGCCCACCATGCCATGCAGAAAAAAAAAAAAAAAAGATGCTGACACAAAATTTATTCCACAGAGATTATTCTAAAGGACTCTTCTCACATTCAAGTGGTACTCAGAAAAATAGTCCGTGAGTTATATAAGAGATTCTAATATTTTAAAGGAAAAAAAAACCATAAAAGTTGAGCTGCCAGGCTCCTCTGCCCGTTCAATTTCTCAAGTCTGATGTGTTCAAAGCAAATTCTCTTCTTTTACAACAAAGAGTACTCAATTATTTTCTTATTGCATTATGATAAAGATCATATAGTACATCCCCTTAGCACTCTTTGCACCAGCCTCAAGCATTTTCTCACAAGTTCTCAAGTCGAGAGTAAAAGCCTGCCATACTAATAGGTATACCAAAAGCTTTCCACTAAAAAATATACTTGATATGTAGTACTGAAGTAAGAACAACAAAATCAATCATTCAGCCTTGGGCTTTATTCCCCTGTCACTGCTTAGGAGGCTTGAATTTAAGTTGTAGTGCTTGCAAGAAGTGCGTATAAAACTGACCTTCAATTCCCCATTGTCCCAGCTGATATCTTCATCGCCAGGGTTCTCCAATTTCCTCTCTCTTAGCCATGAAGAAGTGCATCAGACCTCACTATGGAGCTCCCAAGAGAAGGGCTAGTATGTTCTAGTTCAAAAACTAAGGAGATTGAAAATAGTTTTCCCATCAAATTGCCATTTTGGTCTTAAAAGGTTTTCATTGTGTTAGGAGGTTTGCGCTAGAATTCAGACATCTTGATAATGAAAACTCTGTGTTGATATTGGTGAACCGAAGTGACTAAACTGCTACTCCCAGGGCAGAATTTGGTGTGCAAAGCACACGACAAAGACAATATAAAAATTATTTTATTTCTTTTTTGGGTTTTGGTTGACATGGATTTTGTTTATTGCTTCCACATAATTCAATCCAATGGGACATATTATAATCATCACCTATTTATGGCAGGGCATTGTTCTAGGCACGGAGGATACAAGCAAATGCAAAACCAAGTCCCTGCGCTCAGGACTTTGATATTCTATGAATATTCTACAAGATTCTGCAGAGGTTATACCAGTTATTACATATAACATCTCAGGTAGGTGCTATGTGACATGAGAACAATGAAACCGAATAAGGGGGTAGAAACTAGCAAAGGGTGCATTTCAGTTAGGGTGGCCAGGAGGAGGAGGTGCCTGGCCACCCTAACTGATCACAGAGATCTGAGAGAAGCCTGTGGTTATCCAGAGAAAGAGACTCCAGTGCACAGGGAACACCAAGCTCAAGGCCCTGAGACAGGAGTGGGTTTGGCAGAAATAGCAGAGGCCTGTGTAGAAGGATAAAGGGAGCAAAGGGGTGAATGGAAGGAGGTGGGGTCAGAAAAAATAGCCGAGATCCCTAATGAGCTCTGCAGGTCAAAATAAAAACTTTGGACATTGGGAAGCCATGAAAAGGTTTTGAGCAGATGAGTAACATAATCTGATTTAGATTTTTGAATTTTTAAAATTTATTTTTTTTAATTATTATTTTTAGGCTGGGCATGGTGGCTCACACCTGTAATCCCAGCACTTTGGGAGGCTGAAGCAGGTGAATCACTTGAGCTCAGGAGTTTGAGACCAGCCTGGGCAACAAAGTGAGATCCCATCTTTACAAAATTGCAAAAATTAGCCGGATATGGTGGCATGTGCCTGTGGCCCCAGCTACCTGGGAGGCGGAGGTGGGAGGATGGCTTGAGCCTGGGAGGCAGATGTTGTAGTGAGCCAAGATCATGCCACTGCACTCTAGCCTGGGCGACAGAGCCAGACCCTGTCTCAAAATATGTATAATTATTATTTTTTTTTTTAAATAGAGACAAGGACTCACTCTGTTGCCCAGGCTAGAGTGCAGTGGCGTGATCATAGCTAACTGTGACCTTGAACTCCTGGCCTCAAGCAATCCTTCCACCTAGCCTCACAAGTAGCTAGGGCTACAGGTGCATACTGCTACACCAGCTAAGTTTTAAATTTTTGGTAGAGATGAGGTCTCTCTATGTTGCCAAGGCTGGTCTCAAACTCCTGGCCTCAAGTGAACCTCCCACCTTGGCATCCCAAAGTGCTGGGATTATAGACATGAACTGCTGCACCTCACCTGATTTACATTTTTAAATGACATCTTGGAATCTATAATTATCTCAAAAGAAAAAGTTTTTAAAAAGATATCTCTGGCTACTGAGTGGAGAGATGACTGTAGGGGGTATGGTAGATAGACTCTCAGATGGCCACAGTGATCCCCACCTTCCGGTGCTCCTACCCTTTAGCATGAGTACACACTCGATTTATTAACTCACTAATGAGGAATTGAATATGACAGAAGCAAAAGGACGTCACTTCTGAGATTAGACTAAAAAAAGACTGTGGTTTCCATCTTGAACATTGTCTCCCATATTCTCTCCCTCCCCCACCCCCTTCCCTGCCATCTTGCTCATTCTGGGTGAAGGCACTTGCCACATTGTGAGCTGCCCTGAGGTCTACACGATGAGAAGCTGAAGCCTGTGACGGCACATGAGTGGTCCTGGAAGTAGACACCCCAACCCTAGTCAGAAGTCTGAGGAAAAGACCTAGCCTGAGCCTAGTCCAGGACTATGTGACAGAGATTAAGCTGATTCCAGAAGGCCAGGAAAGTGGAGGTGACAGTGGTAAAGACCATGGGTTTTCACGTCAGGAAGGTCAGGGTAGGAATTCCAGCTCTCTATTGTTAACCGTGTGACCTCAGTGAACTTATTTAAACTCTTCAAGCTTCAGTGTTCTTGACTGCAAAATAAGGATAATAAAAGTACTTATCTTTAGCGCAACACTGGCTGGTTGAAAGAGTTTGCTAATATGTATTTTCCTTAACACAGTGCCCAGCACATAGTAAGCTCTCAACTGATGAGCCTGGAGCGGCCACGATGTGAACTGTCGCCGGCCACTGCTGCTCCGACTCCCTGGAAGTACACAGGGTGATTAAAGGAGGCGGCAGTGCCCTTTATCTCAAAGCAAAGTTGCACTGCTGTGTCAGAGATTACAAACAGTGAGGTGCACATAATCCCTGCGCAGCTATTCTTCTAGGAAAAGCTGTGATCAAAAGCCTGCTTTAGCCCATCAGTGAACACAGCTGTAGGTTCCCTCAGCTCTCTTCCCACCCTTGATAAGGGAACCTTTAAAATGCCTTAAAGATAAGCCCTGCTGCTGAGCTGAAAGAGGTCCAAGTGGGGACAGGGCTGATTCATTGGAGAAACAATGCTCCACAGAGTGTCAGTCCTTCCAGCCACTCTGTGCACACTGTGTCACCACATCTGCTTCTTGGCAGCTACTGTCTGCTTTGTGACCCACAGATATACAAAGAGACAATGCAGAGAAAGGCAGGTCAAGATGCTGGTGGATCAGTGGAGGACCAAGTGCACACCAAGGCACCCACAAAGTGCTAGTTAAGCCCAGGGGCTGACTGTCATGCCACGGCTGTGAGACACACGCCTGCTTGGATGGCACACCCCTGTCTGGCATTTGGGGCCTTGTCATTAAGAGCTAATGCATAGCATCAAAAGGGAAGACTGGCTCAGCAGCAGGTAAGTTCAGGGACAATCATCACAAAGTAAAGCCACCAGCACAACCCTGCTAGAAAGAATGGTCATCTTCATGGATTATGACACCACAAGCCAACAGCACATGAAAACAAGGAACAATGATATCGACGGGCCAAACAAATATATGCAAGCATATGTATGTATTATATATAAAATATATATATATATAGAATTAGCATATGTTATCATAAAAACTAAATGCTAATGTTTACCAGGTTCAAGAGGCCAAAGAGATTTTTTTTTTGAGATCGAGTCTCACTCCATCGCCCAGGCTAGAGTGCAGTGGTGCAATCTCGGCTCACTGCAACTTCCGCCCCCTGGGTTCAAGCAATTCACCTGCCTCAGCCTCCCAAGTAGCTGGGATTACAGGTGCCCGCCACCACACCGGGCTAATTTTTGTGTTTTTAGTGGAGATGGGGTTTCACCATGTTGGCAGAGCTGGTCTCGAACTCCTGACCTCAAGTAATCCACCCACCTCGCCCTCCCAAAGTGCTGGGATTACAGGCATGAGCCACCATGCCCAGCTGAGAATTTTTTTTAAATGCTAGTGTTTATAGCAGAAAATAACACCTGGAAAGAACAAAATGTTTGTCTTATGTATACATCTAATCTTCAGGTTCACCATTTAGTTAAAGATATCCACCTGAATCCAAGAAGATGTCATCAGGCTTGTATTTCTGTTCTAAAATGGAAGATTTCAGAAATTCAAATGTACTTGTAAATCTCAATATGCTTCATTTTGGCCTATAACTGAGCCATAACCTCTGCTAACACCCATAAACAATTATATTTGGAAATAGAAGTATTGAAAGTTACACAATTTGCAAATTTTCTTAATATTCCTCCTCTCTGTGGATCTTTGCCAGCATTCTGTCATTTCTAATCTATGGTGTCAGCTTGACAGTTAAACCAAACAAAAGCTAATGTTTTTGGCAGGAGAAAATAATCAGCACATCCATTCATTAGCATCCTCCTCACACATTCTTTGTCAATTATAAATATTTGCTTGAGCTAAACTCTGTCACCATCATTGAAGCCATTACTGCCTGTAACTTAGTGATATATTTGAAGAGTCAAGCTTCTGGCATTTTGCAGCTGGGGCTCAAGCATAATCAAAATGTTCATAAACTAACACTTGGGTCCCAGCAGAGTATCTTACTCGAGATAACAAATGATGATCCTAGACAATGGAACTACAAGTCAAACTCTGAGTCATGAGTTTCATAATGGTGTTTCTGGGCTATATCCATTAGCTTCTGATAAAAGCCTTTTCAATTGCTATTTGGGGACATTTTTAGGGGACATTCAATTACACGGTTGGACTTGTACATTGGCAGATGCTGCAGCATTCTTGGGGGAGCTCCAGATCCTACTAAATGTAATGAAAGTTGTTGGTGCCCCATCTAGATTCCCTTTAAAAGCAGGTGCTCCTGTCCTCAGCTGCTGTGAGCAGTGGCTGCTAACAATTCACAGCTGCCCCCTTCTCCAGACACCTGCCCTTGGCCAAGTGGGAACAGTCTTGATCTGGGGGCTCTGCCCTCTACACTCATCCCCTGACCTCAGCCAATGACTTAGTGACATGGGGCGTGAAGGGAAGGCTCCCTTCTCTCAAGGGAGCGACCAACTCTGTGGTGCAATTCATGCCTCAGAACCTCCCCATGGGAACAGGCTGAAGCTGGTCTTCCAGGGAGACCACATTCTTGCTTTGCCTTTTTCCTATGACCTATCCTGATTCTCTCATTCATTTCTCCTGTGAATAATCAGAAAAAAAAACACTTCTAAGAGAATCCCCATCTCAAGGTCTGCTTTTATGGAGACCTACTTGAGGCACTAAGAACTTCTCTTTGCCCAGGACGGGACTTTGCCCCTGCCTGGGCCCACCAGGAACCCTGGGCCCCAACAGGTGAACTGGTGGCTACTTCAAGACTCGATACAGATGCGTCTTTTCTGGTGTGATCTGGAGTTTTTCCCTACAGACCACGAGATACCCAGCCTAACGACAGTGTCTCATTCGCTCCCAGCACCTAGCACAGTTCTGGCAGAATTTCTTATCTCTGCCCTGACTGACAAAATCTTTCTCAATCTTTCCGGACATCAATTAGAAAAAAGACGGAAACCCCAACAGATAAATAGGCATAGAATATGAACAAAGACAGCTCACTTAAATGGAAACATAAGACCAGCTCATTCTCACTCATAACAAGTGAAATGTGTATTAAAACTACACAGAGATACCATTTTTCAATTCTCAGACTGGGAAACATCCAAAATATGATTTTTATTCTATCCCTAGATCCAGCCCAGTGATAGTGGGTTCTTTTTTTCCCTGTTACAAATGAATTGTTATTCCAAGAAATGCCCCCGTGGGAGTTCACTGTGGGGAAATAAATCTGATAAAATTCTATAAAGCCCTTCTGAGCTGTGGGTGAAGTGAGAGTGCAAACCCTAATCATTAGCCTGCACATCCACCTCCTCAGGAATATTATATATTATGTTTCTTCTCTAGGTCATGGAAACATACTGCTTTCCTTATTTCCTCTGTCCTACCCAAGTAAGAGTTCTTATTGTCACTTTTATCTGTTTCTCACTTTGCCTGAGATCTCTCTCTTCAAGACCACAAAATGTCTTGCGAGCCTAAGAGTCATACCTTCAATTTATCGTATTTTCCCCACTCATCTTACTGCAAGGTGGGATTAGTGGAGTATGTATTTTCCTCTATCATACAGTGTCTGCTAGTTAAGTGTATATATGTCTGTTTCCTCCACAGATCTATGTCATTTATGGCATTATTGTTACCAAAATTTTGCTTCCTCTCTCTGTAGAAGAAGACTTCTTTGCTTCAATGGTGTCCCAGTTCGGTCCTGAAATTTTCTCTGCTCAGTAAAATTGAGCAAAAGTGATACAAGCAGCTTCCAATCAGAAGTTTTGAGACCCATCATGCGGTTCCATCATCACATTCTTTCCTCTACTGCAAGACCATCCCCAAGACTAGCATATCCCAGAAAAAGTGTATTCCCTTAGCCTGGCTCCTGGAACAAAAACAACATAGAGCAGAGACATGAAGGACACAAATGTGAGTGAGAAATAAACCTCAGTGGTCTTCAGCCTCTGAGATTTGGGAGTCATTTGTTACTGCAGTAGAACCTGGTCAGATGTCTTCTACACTCTGTAATCTCCAATGCATCTTATTTTCCTTTCTACTCAAAACAGCATCTCATATAATTCTTTGCCTGTGGTACACATTCAATAAAAACTGGCTAAATAGAATTTTTATTTTGTGGCCAGGCGTGGTGGCTCATGCCTGTAATCCCAGCACTTTGGGAGGCCAAGGCAGGTGGATCACCTGAGGTCAGGAATTTGAGACTAGCCTGGCCAACATGGTGAAACCCCGTCTCTACTAAAAATACAAAAATTAGCCAGGCATGGTGGCACATGCCTGTAATTCCAGCTATCCGGGAGGCTGAGGCAGGAGAATTGCTTGAACCCAGGAGGTGGAGGATGCAGTGAGCCAAGATTGTGCCATTGCACTCCAGACTGGGCGACAACAGTGAAACGCCATCTGGAAAAATAAAAATAAAAAAGAATTTTTATTTTCCACTTTTGCTTCCTCTTCCCTTTTCTTTCTGAACAATTTAGTTCAAAGCCATTAGAGAGGCCAAAGAAGGTAGGTGTTTGGGAAAGGGGTAGAAGAGGATCTGTGGTGGCTCAGGCAGGTGGCCAGAGCCTGAGCAGGGTGAGGAGACTTGATCACATAAATACAGACTATGTGTCATGGGAGCCAAGTTTCTCACTATCAGAGAAAGGTGCTGATCTTTGACAAACCTGACAAAAAACAAGAAATGGGGAAAGGATTCCTTATTTAACAAATGGTGCTGGGAAAACTGGCAAGCCATATGTAGAAAGCTGAAACTGGATCCCTTCCTTACACCTTACACAAAAATTAATTCAAGATGGATCAAAGACTTACATGTTAGACCTAAAACCATAAAAACCCTAGAAGAAAACCTAGGCAATACCATTCAGGACATAGGCATGGGCAAGGACTTCATGTCTAAAACACCAAAAGCAATGACAGCAAAAGCCAAATTTGACAAATGGGATCTAATTAAACTAAAGAACTTCAGCACAGCAAAAGAAACTACCATCAGAATGAATAGGCAACCTACAGAATGGGAGAAAATTTTTGCAATCTACTCATCTGACAAAGGGCTAATATCCAGAATCTACAATGAACTCAAACAAATTTACAAGAAAAAAACAAGCAAACCCATCAACAAGTGGGTGAAGCACATGAACAGACACTTCTCAAAAGAAGACATTTATGCAGCCAACAGACACATGAAAAAATGCTCATCATCACTGGCCATCAGAGAAATGCAAATCAAAACCACAATGAGATACCACCTCACACCAGTTAGAATGGCGATCATTAAAAAGTCAGGAAACAACAGGTGCTGGAGAGGATGTGGAGAAATAGGAAAACTTCTACACTGTTGTTGGGACTGTAAACTAGTTCAACCATTGTGGAAGACAGTGTGGTGATTCCTCAGGGATCTAGAACCAGAAATACCATTTGACCCAGCCATCCCACTACTGGGTATATACCCAAAGGATTATAAATCGTGCTGCTATAAAGACACATGCACACGTGTTTTTATTGTGGCACTATTCACAATAGCAAAGACTTGGAACCAACCCAAATGTCCAACAATGATAGACTGGATTAAGAAAATGTGGCACATATACACCACGGAATACTGTGCAGCCATAAAAAATGATGAGTTCATGTCCTTTGTAGGGACATGGATGAAGCTGGAAACCATCATTCTCAGCAAACTATTGCAAGAACAAAAAACCAAACACTGCATGTTCTCACTCACAGGTGGGAATTGAACAATGAGAAAACTTGGACACAGGAAGGGGAACATCACACACCAGGGCCTGTTGAGGGGTGGGGGGAGGGGGGAGGGATAGCATTAGGAGATATACCTAATGTAAATGACGAGTTAATGGGTGCAGCACACCAACATGGCACACGTATACATATGTAACAAACCTGCATGTTGTGCACATGTACCCTAGAACTTAAAGTATAATAAAAAAATAAAAAGAAAAGAAAAATAAACAAAAAACAAATACATGAAGCAAGAAAATTATAATGAACCCTGTTTTGTTGGATTGGAAGTGATGACAATGTGATGGTGGCTTACCAAAAATAGATGTTGCCTTATCTGGCTTACTCTCCATTACCAATTAATCAAATCAACATTGATGATACTTAACATTTCCCATACCACTATGCACTATGTTCTGAATATTTGCATCCCCCCCAATTCACATGTTGAAATTCTAACCTCAAGTGAACCCCATTCATATGTTGAAATTCTAACCGTAATAATAGGAGGTAGGAACTTTTGGGAGATGATTAGGTCATGAGGCCAGAGTCCTCATGAAGGAATAAATAGGCCCAAAGTTGCTCCTTCACCCCTTCCACCATGTAAGGATTCAGCAAGAAGATACTGTCTATAAGGAACAGGGCCCTTACCAGACACCAAGTCTGCCAGCACCGTGGTCTTGGACTTGTCAGCCTCCAGAACAGTGATTAATCAATGTCTGTTGTTTATAAGCTGCCCAGTTTATGGTATTTTATTATAGCACCCTGAATGGACTAAGTCACCATGCTTGAAGGTTCAAGGAAAACCACATATCTAATACTGTTACAGTGGTGTGTACCTGACTTAAAAAATGTTATTTTTGCTGAGTGCGGTGGCTCACGCCTGTAATCCCAGCACTTTGGGAGGCCGAGGCAGGTGGATTACCTAGGGTTAGGAGTTCAGGACCAGCCTGACCAACACAGTGAAACCCCGTATCTACTAAAAATACAAAAAAAAAAAAAAAAATTAGCTGGGCGTGGTGGCGGGCGCCTGTAGTCCCAGCTACTCTGGAGGCTGAGGCAGGAGAATGGCATGAACCCAAGAGGCGGAGCTTTCAGTGAGCCAAGATCATGCCACTGCACTCTAGCCTGGGTGACAGAGCGAGACTCCCTCTCAAAAAAAAAAAAAAAAAAAAAATTAGCTGGGCATGGTGGCAGTTGCCTGTAATCCCAGCTACTCAGGAGGCTGAGGCAAGAGAATTGCTTGAACCTGGGAGGCGGAGATTGCGGTGAGCTGAGATCGCACCATTGCACTCCAGCCTGAGCAGCAAGAGGGAAACTCCATCTCAAAACAAAGAAAAATAAAAGAAAAAAAATTATTTTTAATCTGAGACAAATAGGTGACAGCAATAAAAAATAATAATGAAATAAAAATTTAAAAAGTGTCTGCATCTTCAAAAAGAAGGTTAACAACATAATTCTTGTTTTTTTTTTTTTGTTTTTTTTTTTTGAGACAGGGTCTCACTCTATCATGGTTACTTTTGATTCAGTTCACTGTCCCACTGGGTGGAGTGCAGTGGCACAATCATAGCTCACTGCAACGTGGAATTCTTGGGTTCAAGTCATCCTCCTGCCTCAGCCTCCTGAGTAGCTGGAACTACAGGCATGCACCACCATACGCAGCTAATTTTTTTTTTATTTTTGTAGAGATGGAGTCTTGCTCTGATGCCCAAGCTGGTCTTGAATTCCCAGCCTCAAGCAACCCTGCCTCGACCTCCCAAAGCAGTGAGATTATAGGCATAAGCCATGGGACCCAGCCACATAATACTTAATATTGCTGAGGAGGTAGATGTCCTTGTTAATAATTGTTAATTAATTAACAATTAAAGATTATACTCTCCTTTCATTCACAGCTCAAAAGAGCTTTATATAGCTTTATAAAATTGATTTCCCCATAGTAGGATGCCACAGGGGCATCTCTTAATCTAGCAATTCAGCTGCAGCAGAGAGAAAAAGAAACCACTGTCATTGGGCTGGATAGATGGGTAGAATAAGAGCCCATCTATTTATTTGAATTCAAGCTCATTCATTCTGATGTGTCATTTAGTGATGTTTATATTTTTATCTCATGGTTTTTTAACCTGATTTTTTTTTTTTCCAGAAGGAAAAGCAGCTTTAAGCATCATCAAACTTCAGGGCCCATTATGCTACAACAACTAATGCATTTTGTAACTACCTCATTAGGATAAAGACCCGTGGGCAAGTTTTGTTCTAGTTGTTTATAGAGCAAGAAATCCAGGCCCATCTGCTCTTACAGACCTGTATCAAGAAATGCTTCTCTCAGGACCAGATTTTGAGGAAGGTATGAGGATCTTTTCGCCTAAGTTTTCACCTGAGTTGATGTAGAACCATCTAATCCACTCACTATAGAAGAGAAAGATGAGAGTTCAGAGGTGGCAGAAACACACCTCATTCTGTTTCAGGAGATGACACTATTTCTTCTCCCAGGGACATAACGCTCTCATTGTTGGACCTGGCTTCTCGATGAGGCTGAGAAATATCTGCTCTCATGGCTTCCTAGTTCTCTGGTTTCCCAGGAATATCAGCTGTGAAAAGGTATGTATCTCAAGCAGGGAATCGGGGGACAGTGAACTGAACCAAAAATAACCATGATAATCAGGCATTATACACAGTTTTGTATCAGATGCTGTCCTGGGTACCAGGGATACAAAGATGACAAAACATGGCCCCTGCTCCTTACTCTAGTGGGACAGAAAAATAAACAAGTCATTGGGATACATGAAGTGGGAGAGCCACATGCCAAGAGTTGACAAAACACAAAGGAGGGAGCAACTAACACTGTCTGAGGGCCTGGGGACCTGCACAGAGGAGGTGGCCTTTGAGTTGTACTTTAGAAGATGGTTAAGAAACTAACAGGAGGGGAACAGGAAATACAGGGCTCTGGAAACTTGGAGCTTGTTTTTTGCTTATTTACTTATAGGTTTTCTTCTTCTTCTTCTTCTTCTTCTTTTTTTTTTTTTTGAGACAGAGTTTCCCTCTTGTTGCCCAGGCTGGAGTGCAATGGTATGATCTCGGCTCACCGCAACCTCCATCTCCTGGGTTCAAGCAATTCTCCTGCCTCAGCCTCCTGAGTAGCTGGGATTACAGGCACGTGTCACCATGCCTGGCTAATTTTGTGTTTTTAGTAAAGACAGTGTTTCTCCATGTTAGTCAGGCTGGTCTCGAACTCCTGACTTCAGGAGATCCGCCTGCCTCAGCCTCCCAAAGTGCTGGGATTACAGACATGAGCCACTGCACTCGGCGGTTTTCTAATTATTAAAGTAAGAAATATTCACTTTAAAAATATGGAAAGCAAGGCCAGGTGTGGTGGTTCAAGCCTGTAATCCCAGCACTTTGGGAGGCCAAGGTGGGCTGATCACCTGAGGTCACGAGTTCAAGACCAGCCTGGCCAACATGGCAAAACCCTGTCTCTACTAAAAATACAAAAGTTAGCTGGGTGTGGTGGTGCACACCTGTAGTCCCAGTTACTCGGGAGGCTGAGGTGGGAGGATCCCTTGAACCCAGGAGGAGGAGGTTGCAGTGAATGGAGATCATATCACTGCACTCCAGCCTGGGTGACAGAGTGAGAACGTTTTCTCAAAAAAAAAAAAAAAACAACAACAACAAGGAAAGGAACCCCCCAAAAGAAAAAGCAATGACCCCCAGAAAATGGTCCATGTCTCCAATATCTAAGGGATAATATTATAGCAATAATTAACTTTTTGCCATAATTCCTTGTTTTCTTTTTCTATGAATTTTAATATAGAATTGCATTTATACTATATTTATAACTTTGCATATTATTTACAGTCAAAACATATTCTATCATTGAAGAACTTGGTAGATCAATATTTTATAGTTTCTTAATTTATCGTCAAAACAGATTTAACATACGTAAGCATTAATTTATTGTGGATTTTTTTCTGGCTCTAAGTTTTCAGTTATATAAAGGATGTCTGTGTGTAAAATTTTGTTATATTTTAGAAGTTGAAATCCTGAGTTAAAGTATATGAATATGATTAATGCTCTTGAAAACTGTCCATATTGCTTTCTACAGAGGTTGCACCAATTTAAATTATCTCTAGCAGTATCTTTCTTACCAAACCTTTACCAACACTGCACAGAATTTTTAAAAATGGGTTTTATTAAAATGTACTAATCGTAAATGTACAGCTCACCGGAATAGTACCATTTAAAAAAAAAGTTAATATTTTAATAGGTAAAATTTTGCACCTCTATTATTACTGGTAAAGACAAATGTCTTCTTATGCTTATTAAATTCTCGAGCTTGCTCTTTTGTGAATTGTCAGTTTATGCCATTTATCTATTGAGGTCTAAGTGGTTTTAAAAAGTCTTTATGTTTTATTTATACTTGTCATATTTACTGTAAATATTTTTCCCAGCTTGTTGTTTCTTTTCAGTTTCTTTGTGATGTGTTTTGACAATCAAACCTTTCACTGTTTTTGTGATCAGTTTTTTCAGTCTTGTCCTCTGTGACTTTTTAAAAGTGGGATTCAAAATATTTTCAGAGTTCTTTGAGATGTCTTTGACTGTTTGGAAGTATATTTTTTAATTTCCAATTTTCTGAGGATTTTCTAGATATCTTTCTGTTATTGACTTCTAGTTTAATTCCACTGTGGTTGGAGAACATCATATGTATGATTTCTATACTGTTACATTTATTAAGGTGTGTTTAATGACCTAGAATGTGGTCTATCTTGGTAAATAGTCCACGTAAGTTTGAGAGAAATGTGTATTCTGCTATTATTGACTAGAGATCCAAGATCCGGTTGGTTGATGGTGCTAGTTACATTATCTATATCCTTACTGATTACTGCCTGCTTGATCTGTCAATTACTGACAGAGGGATGTTGAACTCTCCAACATAATAATGGATTTGCCCATTGCTCCCTTTAGTTCCATCAGTTTTTGACTTATGTATTTTGTTAGGTGCATATGTGTTTAGGGTTGTTATCTTTTCTTGGAGAATGAGCCCCTTTATCATTATGTAATGCTCCAATTTATTCCTGATAATCTTTATCTTCAGAAGTGGCTTTGTCTGAAATTAATATACTCTTTTGATTAATGTTAGCATAGAATATCTTTCTCTATCCTTTACTTATAATCTATCTGAGTCTTTATATAAAAAAAGGGGTCTTTGCAGGCAACATATAGTTAGGTTAGATTATTTTTAATCTGTGCTGACAATCTCTGTCTTTTATTGGTGTATTTGGACCATTTACATTCAGATCTTTACCGTGAAAACTGGGTAGGGCTCCTGGAGTTAAAGACCACAAAAATGCAGCGACTCCCTCAAGACTGCGGCCCTCGGGAATTTCTCACTCTCACACTAGTCCACACTCAGCCTCCAAAATTTAGTTCAAAATTGCCATTTAATGTACAATTCTTAATTGACTAATGTCAGTGGAAATCTATGCCAAGGAGGTAATGATCAACACATCTAAAAGACTATTTGTTTTCAGATATACAACCATGGCATAAGCATTTGTCTAAAAAGTTTCTGTGAAGCATCCCTTTAAAATGAATTTGTTTCTATGGACACCAAAAGCATGTGGCCACTTTACACCTACAGAAGATCTCAGAGCCAAGTCTTGGTAGCAGAGAGCCAAGGAGGAGTGACATGGGAGTCAGAGTGGCTGAAAGAGTGACCTTTCCTGCGGGCCCCTTGGGCTGTGCTTCTGGAGGATGCAGCTCTAAGAGCTTCTCAGAAACAACATACCAAGCAGGGATTTTATGTCTTACCCAAAGCACCTCCCTTTATCCTGCTGGTTGACTTTGTATCTATCCAGAGCTACTCAGTTTACACATCTGGCCAATGTCACACCATGTTGCCATGCCCTAAAATAATTTCACAGCCCCTATATACCTCCTACCTTCCTATTGTGGTGAGAGAATAAAGGTTCCAATGTACATTTAGAGCAAAATAAAAATCTGGACAGAGTTGGGTGAAGTCACCTGGACACCTCTTGCAGATCACCAAAAAGACTTAATAAAAACAGCATGTTAAGGCTGCTCTGCCTGTGGAGTGAGTAGCCATACTTTTATTCCTTTACTTTCTTAATAAACTTGCCTTCACTTTATTCTATGGATTCGTTTCGAATTCTTTCTTGCACGAGATCCAGTAACCCTCCCTTGGGGTCTGGATCGGGACCCCTTTTCAGTAACATCTTTTTGGCTAACCACAAAGGAACTATACTGAGGAGACCCCCGATCCAAAGGAAATAAATTGCAGCACTGACTGGCCAACTTTGGGTAAGTGAGGTGTATTTACCCAGGTAAAGGATGGGATTGGGCTAGAGGCCCAACTTAGGAGAATGAGTCTCTCCTAAGACAGAGGGTAAAGGCCCCTCTTAATAAAAGGCAAGGATGCTTGACCTAACCCAGATTTGAGTCCCAACTTAGGAAGGTTAGAGTCCTTCCTAAGATTTAGGGGGTTGGAGACCCCTCTCAGTAAAGACCCTCTCAGCTAAGAATGGGTTTGGCACTACAGGGTGTTAACTGCTATTCTCTCTGGATTAATCTGCTTCTCACTCTTTGCTGATGGCTGTGGGTGACAGGATTAGGCATGTACAGGATCATGGGAGATGGGGAGCTTTTTCCTCCCTAAAGGGGAATACTTAAGAGCTGATGGGACTGCTGGAACAGGTCCCTTCGAGACTGACAAGGAGCCGCCTGAACTTTTGATTCAGCAACGCTGCAACGGGTGGGTCTTTCTCTGGCCTCCCTGAGCATTTCACCTTCCCCACCCTGCTGCAGGCCATCCTTTTCTCTCTCTTCCTCTCCTTTCTCTTTTCTAACTTTTCTGTTACTCAGGGGAACTGTCCACTCTTTCATCCTGCCCAGAAACCACGTGTTGAAAAATGTTCTTGGGAGCTTGACCTTATAACCGTGTGGCAGTACTTTCTCTTGGTCTCTGCCTTGGAGGAGGCTCATGTCATAGTTTGCCCTAAAAATTATCTTGAGCAGCTAAAAGCCTTTGCAAGTTCAAAATAAGCTGCTCTAGACTCCTTCTTGGAAGAGTAATAGAAACTGTCCAATGTTGTAGCACAGTAGCTAAGGTTTTGCCATTTTACAATTGCGGTTCAGATTCAATTCCTGGCTTAGGGAATAAGTCTTTTTCTGGTTTGATATCTGTGTAACTTTGGCCACTTGTTAATTCTTGGTGCTTCCATGAATAACTCCTGGCTTCCCTTCTTAAATTTTCCTTTCTCTGAGCACAGAAATATTGACCTTTTGGCCTGGTTAAAGTTGGGTAATAAAAATTAAAAGGACTTTTTTTTTTAAAGAGCACTGTGGTTAAAAGTCAGCTTAATTAAAAGTGGATATTTCAAGCTTTAATAGCCTAGAACTCCTTGGGAAAAACAGAGGAGGTGCCACAGACTCTGCTTTGGGAAAAATCTGTTTTCCTCATGAAACCCCAGGAACTGAAAATGGATAGATCGCTCTCAAAATCTAAGGCTCTTTTCTGTTTTGTATTGCATTATCTGATGTTTTTAACTTTTAGGGGTTTCAGAAAGTACTTCGCATTATGAGAGAGCATTGGTGTGTCATAACAAGGTAGGAAATATAGTTTTATGGATGGCTAATGGCAGTTATGGGGGGATACTCGGCTTTTTGTGCATTTAGATCAGAGAAGCATGCTCTTGGCTACCTAGAAAGTATGGCGAAGTCCCCACCCCCAACTGAAAGTTAAGACTCCTATGGGGATGGGCTGATCCCCTCTTTTGGGGATCCAGGATCTGGTATAAAAATAGGACCCTTAATTTTGGGGACCTGTTTTTACCTTCCAGCTGAGCCTACTTATTCAGGGGTAAAAAGTGCATACCTTCCTGGACCTGTTCCTCCAAGGGCTCCACCCTGAAGCCAGTAATTCAATTAAGAAACTGGGAAATGAAAAATTTTACAAGTACTAGATCTTCTTCTGTCTGTGTATTTATATGTGTTGTGTGTGATGTTTATATATGAAAAAGCTTTAATTGGTTTAAAAATAATAAGTGCTGGCCAGGCACGGTGGCTCACACCTGTAATCCCAGCACTTTGGGAGGCTGAGACGGGTGGATCACGAGGTCAGGAGATCAAGACCATCCTGGCTAACATGATGAAACCCCATCTCTACTAAAAATACAAAAAATTAGCCGGGCGTGGTTGCGGGCGCCTGTAGTCCCAGCTACTCAGGAGGCTGAGGCAGGAGAATGGCGTGAACCCGGGAGGTGGAGCTTGCAGTGAGCCAAGATCCCACCACTGCACTCCAGCCTGGGCAACAGAGCGAGACTCTGCCTCAAAAAAATAAAAAAATAAAAATAAGTGCTTAAATCAAATATTTTCTCAGAAAAGTAAAAACTGCAATGCCTTTAATTCATGTGACTTAAGTAATCTTTGGGAAATAGAAACAGTTCTACATGCAAGGCATGTAAGAAAAGTAAAATGTGTTTTTGGTAAAAGATTGTAGGAAGTCATGGGAATGTGTTTCTGTGTTTGTTTGTTTGTTTGTTTGTTTGCCTAAAGAGTTAAAGGATTATTTTAACTTAAATAGGATAAAGCCGGCCCAGGCACAGTGGCTTATGCCGGTAATCCTAGCACTTTGGGAGGCTGAGGCAGGCAGATCACGAGGTCAGGAGTTCAGGACCAGCCTGACCAACATGGTAAAACCTCGTCTCTACTAAAAATATAAAAATTAGCTGAAGGTGGTGGTGCATGCCTGTAATCCCAGCTACTCAGGAGGCTGAGGCAGGAGAATCACTTGAACCCAGGAGGCAGAGGCTGCAGTGAGCCGAGATCACACCACTGCACTCCAGCCTGGGCGACAGAGCGAAACTCTGTCTCAAATAAATAAATAAATAATAACATAAATAGGATAAAGCTAAAAGTTTAAGTGTTTGTGAAAAATTAATCTTGTAAAAGAGATTCTGTGTGTGAACATATTGGCTAAAGTTAAATAGGTATTGTTCAATTTTTCCATAAATTGAACATTAAAATAAAAGCACAACAGGTTTTTCTTAGACTACTGATCTGCTCTTTTACAAAAATTGTAAAGGGTTACAAAAGGTTTATGAGAATCTTACCTTATGGTCAAACTGATTAAGATACAATACATTTGTCTATAAGGTTTTATTAAGAATTGGGTTTAACATCAATAATGCACTAATGCAATGATGAAATTTGGCTTATTTGGTATAAAAATCATACAGGAAGCATTCTCAAATATGAAATGGTGCTTGGCTTTCTTTGGGCTGTATTCGTATAAATGTGTTATTGGTACGTGTTCCAAAATTATGGGAAACTCTTATAATTCTGATATGATTTAGTGTATGCTATTAATAGTTATAATTGTTACATTACATTGATGTATGCCACAGAATTAACAAAATTCCTAGTCAATGGTGGCTTTAATAGAGGCTGCCCTAAGGCATTTTTTTCATCCACAGACAATCATCTTGTTTTGATCCTCTTTAGAAGGTGGTTTTATAATCAACTATAGAACTCTAACAGGCATTCTTAAATGCAGGTTTCTGATAACTTCGGAGATTATTACATTAGAATAGAGGAAAAAACTTTCAGGACACTCATAGAGAGCTGAAATGTTCATGAATATCAAGCAGAACAGGAGTTAACTGCATGGACTAAACTAATAGAAGTCTGAAGTAATCTTTTTGACTTTTTGCTTAAAACATTGCTAATCCTTTGTTTTTGTTTTTCAGAGTCAAGGAAACTTTTCTTTTGAGATATTGACAGCTTTTACCAATTGAGTAATGTATATGCCTATGAACAAACTTTGGAGCATACATGTTTTTCTCTACTTGATTTCTCCAGAATATGGAAACTATTTGTTTTCTTAACTTATGGCAATATAGTTATTTGTATAAGCACAGTAAGAATCTGTTTTCATTTGTAACAGGACACAATTGGAGAAACGGGTTATTTTACCAAGGATTTGACTGGAATGGTGTGCTTTCCTTTAAGGAATCAAACTCAACTTACAGAGCCAAGAAAAGCCCCTTGGGAAAACTGGCCTCATACCTTGTCTACACAGTCCCTGTGTAGGTTCCTGACCTGTGGTGAGTGAAGAATGTCACTTTGTGACAAACCCAGGAGGCTTAAGTTATCTTGGGACATCAAGAGGAGAGGAATTTACCCAACTCATAGGTATTTGAGTATACAAAGCCATGGCTGGGCTCAGATTTTTTTTAAAAATCTTATCTGAGATTCCTTATGGAACAGAGTTCCATCAAAGCCAATTTAAAAACAGCTTATGTGGCCAGGCACAGTGGCTCACGCCTGTAATCCCAGCACTTTGGGAGGCCGAGGTGGGTGGATCACTTGCAGTCAGGAGTTTGAGACCAGCCTGGCCAATATGGCAAAACCCTCTCTCTGCTAAAAATACAAAAATTAGCTGAGTGTGGTGGCTTATGCCTGTAGTCTCAGCCACTCAGGAGGCTGAGGCAGGAGAATTGCTTAAACCTGGGAGGTGGAGGTTGCAGTGAGCCAAGATTGTGCCACTGCACTCCAGCCTGGCTGACAGAGTGAGACTCTGCCTCAAATTAATTAATTAATTAATAAAATAAAAAGAGCTTATGTGAAAAATAATCATTCTTGCTGAACTTTATACAAATAATCAGGCCAAGTATAATAATGCAAATCAGTCTTACCATGATTTCTCATTAGTAAAAATGGGAAACTGGAGATAGAAAAATTATATTTCAAAAACTATGGTACACTTGTTATTAAATTCTGGTCTCATTGGTTGTTTTTACGTTTTACGCTTTTGTCTATAATTTAGACTAACTAACTCTGCTTATTCCTGCACACCAACCAGTGATCTCTAACTGCAGCTCAGAAAAAACAAGAGGAATGGGTAATGTAAAAATCCAGATCAGTATTCTAATTCTGGGCAGATACTGGAATCAGCTAGCAACCTCATACTAGCTTGGTTCCAGCAGTTGCCCAGTTCATGAAAAGCCTACCTATTTAGTTTATTTGGGATAATTTTCCTTTACTGTTGTGGAATATATTGTTGTTGTACTCTTTGTGTAGGAATGCAGGATAAGCTTACTCAATGTTTTCTTAAATTGAACACTTATTAATCTTCCAGATATCACCTTTTATGAGAACTCAGAGTTATGAATTGCCCTCACCACACTGATGCTTTCTGACTGAGTTCCACTCTACCCTGAATACAAGAGGCAGGAATATCATTGCCCCTGTTCAGCCTGAAGAAGTTACAGAATATGGATCTTTATCCCTTTACAACCCTTAAGATTAAGGATTCTCTTATAAAAGGGAAGGGGGAAATGTCAGAGGTGTTTGAACCAGAACAACCCCATTTTGAATAGGGGCTGGGTAAAATAAGGCTGTGACCTGCTGGGCTGCATTCCCAGATGGTTAGGTATTTTAAGTCACCAGATGAGATAGGAGGTCAGCACAAGATACAGCTTATCAGGTCATAAAGACCTTGCTGATAAAACAGGTTGCAGTAAAGAAGCTGGCTAAAACCCACCAAAACCAAGAGAGTGACCTCTGGTCATCCTCCCTGCTACACTCCCACCAGCACCATGACAGTTTACAAATGCCATGGCAACATCAGGAAGTCACCCTATATGGTCTAAGAAGGGGAGGCATGAATAACCCACCCCATTTTTTTTTTAGCATATCATCGAGAAATAACCATAAAAATGGGCAACCAGCACCCTCCAGGGCTGCTCTGCCTATGGAATAGCCATCCTTTTATTCCTTTACTTTCTTAATAAATTTGCTTTCACTTTCAAGAAAAAAAAACCCAGCATGTTAATTTTATTATTGCAAGACTCAAGCCACAACAAAACCATGGTAATCAAGACAGTGAGGTGCTGGCTTAAAGATAGACATATAGATCAATGGAATAGAATTGAAAATCCAGAAATAAACCCTTACATTTTTGACAAGCTTATAAAGTCAATTCAATGGGGGAAATAATAGTCTTTTTAATAGATGGTGCTGGGACAACTAGACATCCATATGCAAAAGAATGAAGTTGGACCATTACCTCACATCATGCAAAAACTAACACAAAATGGATCAGAGACCTAAATGTAAAAGCTAAAGCTATAAAACACTTAGAAGAAATCATAGACATAACTCTCTGTCACCTTTAATTAGGCAATGATCTCTTAGCTATGATACCAAAAGCGCAAGTGACAAAAGAAAAAAATAGATAGTTGGACTTCATCAAAATATGAAACTTTTGTGCTTAAGGCCACACAAAGAATGGAAGAAAATACTTGTAAATCATATCTATGATGAAGGACTTGTGTCTTGAATAAAGAAGTCTTACAGTTCAGCAATAAAATAAAAATAACCCTGGAACCCAAATCTTGGTTTCTAACACCATTCTGCAATGGTATCAGTTAAAGGAAAGGGCTCCTGGAGAAATGGCTGATTCTAGGACTAATGCAAGAATATACAAGATAAGCACAGAACATTTTGTAGCTCCACAAAGTAAGAAAGTACTCAAACACCTCCCTGACAACCACACACACATAATGATGGAGATACCAAGAACACAGGAGCCAACTGAAAGGACTCCCAATGACAAAAGCTGGAATAATTTGAGCAACAAGACAAATAAAGTAGTACTCAATTATAAACCAAAATATAAAATAAATATTCATTTGTCCATATGGATATAAATAAAGAAATGAGGGAGAAGAGACAAATCTCACATGCAGAAGAATTCTGCCATGGTTTGAATGCATCCCAAAGTTTACGTGTTGGATACTTAATCCCCAGTGCAACAGTGTTGAGAGGTAGAGCCTTTAAGATGTGATTAGGTCATGAGGGCTCTGCCCTCATGAATGGATGAGTGCCGTTACATGGCAGTAAGATAGTTATTGTGAAAGTGGGTTAGTTATCACAGGAGTGGGTTCCTAATAAAAGGGTTAGTCTGGACTGCTTCCTCGTGCTCTCTTGTTTTTTTCACCTTTCACCATGGGATGACACATTAAGAAGACCCTGACCAGATGTGCCTCTTGATCTTGGATTTCCCATTCTCGAGAACTGTAAGAAATAAATCTCTGTTCTTTATAAAATATTCAGCCTATTGTATCCTTTTATAACAGCAGAAAATAGACTAAGACAAATTTCAAATAATTTATGTAGAGATTCTGCCCTCAAAAGGCAGGTCATAACTCCTTAGACCTTAGAGGCAAGCTGTGCATAGTAACTTCCTTGCAAAGAGTACGATATGGAAAGGGGTTGGGGAAGAAACTGGACAAATACTGCCTCAGCTAGATGATTCAGGTCAATATCAATGATAGGCCATGTCAATAGTATATGACGAAAATGGCACTTTTCATGGCTTTCCTCCCCAAACTCACAACCTCAATCTAATCATGAGAAAAACATCGGAAAATCCCAAAAGAAGAACATTCTGCAAAATACCTGACCTGTGCTCCCCAAAACCATGGAGGTCACCAAAAACAAGGAAGGTCTAAGAAACTGTCACAGATGAGAGGAGCCTGACAGGTAATTTGGTATAGACACCTCCAGCATACAAAATGGACCTTGTCAAAGCCTGTTGAATGACCTCTAACCAACTAGAGAAGGCAATGAAACCCAAGGAAATGACAAACAAATTAAGCTCTAGAAATACCCCCATAAAGAAGAAGAAATTTTTGTCTTTCTGAATTTATCAAATAACAGGGATTATAATAGTAATATAGTAAATAAAAGGTTAATTAATTGTTAAATTATTAACCTTTTTTATTTTTATTATTTTAAAAGTTAGCATTTTAGAACCAATTATTATGTTCTGGTATTGAGTAAATTTCTTTTGTATTCATAATCTCACCTAAATCTCACCTTAGTAGAGGAACTTTTACTATTTCCACTTTACACATGAAAGAATTGGGGCTGGCACAGTCTCAGCCCCTGCCAGAATACTTTGCAAGGTGCTACCTTATAAAACAAATGATAAGACCCAACTCTGCTGTCAGGAAGCTATAATCCAGTTAGAACTAGAAATAAAAGGCAATGCCATATGTGATTAAATGCCAAATTAATTGTTTAAACTATAAATGTTATAGGATTTCAGTGGAGAAAAAGATTGCCTTGGGCTGAAATGATCAGAGAAGACCATTGAAGAGGCAAGTTTTGGTCAAGACCCCAAAGGAGAAGATGGAAGATGGGAAGGAAGCCGATTCCAGGAAGGAGGGGAAGGCACCAAAGTGGGAGGAGAAAGAGCAGCCTGGCTATGTTGAAGTAGCTGAGTTTTTTTGCTAGGATAATGTTGGCGATAAGCAGAGATCAATTAGGCAAGTCCTTAGATTCCAAGTTAAGGAATTTGAATTCAACTGTATCTTGTACTGAAGGAGCAAGAAACTTTGAGCTTTAAGGGACCGGGTCAAGATAATACTGTGTTAATGAGACATCTTGAAGATAATTTTCACTGTACAGGGCTGTTCAGGATTGAACTTTAAAGAGTTAAGGATTATAGCAGTTATTGAAATATGTATGAGGACTAACCATATAAGCAGCATTTTAGGACCATAAAGAACCTATGTTGAAGACAGGAGACTTCCCAAAAAAGGAAAGAGTGGTGTAAGCTGTATCAATGACTCAAAAGAAAATCAAGTGCTTGTCTAATTTTCTTTCCCTGTGTTCCTTTTTTTTTCTGTTTTGCTGTTTTCCCATCTCTGTATTTTCTCCTCCTTTGCTATGACTCATTTCCATTTGCTCTCTCAATCTCTCTTTCACTCTCATAAATACTGAGCCCTCACTGTCTCTCCTCTGCACTTCCATTTCAATCCCTTTTTCTTTAAGCTCTCTTCCTCTACTCATCTCTCAAAATATTGATTTATATCCCACGTTCTCCCTGTGCATGTGTGCATGTGTGTGTGTGTGTGTGTGTGTGTGTGTGTGTGTAGAAAGAAAGGTGAAAGTAGATGCTATTTCTACATGACTCTCTGTGTTGGCTGGGGGCAACAGAAGCTATAGGTGTTATTTAAATATTAGTCTCTTCTCCATCCCAAAATAAAGCAGAGGTGATTTGCATAAATTAGGGGGAAACTATAAGGAGTTACTACAGTATTCTGTAACAGAAAAGGAAAATCTCCTTTGTCCATATTATTAGTTCAGGACAGAGTTATTCTCTATGAATTGGGATTAGTTATATCTCCTATAACTAAATTAATTTTTTAAGAATGGGGAAAATTATAGATTGAGCCTCTGATTAAAATATTTCAAGAACAGACAAGAAAAACCAACAAATTAATGTACTATAGGTGTCTCCTAGCTTTGGAAAAGAAAAGTGTGTATGCTTTTCAAAAAGTAACAACACACACTTGGGTGTAGCAACATTACTTGTGCGTACAGCTCTTCTGCTTCATGTCTTCTCTCAGTGTCCCCGACAGGGCAAGGCCCTGAAAGGCAAGAGTGCCCTAGACCGCAGAGAACACTGCACCAAGCTTGATAAGCACTCTTCCCTTTCAAATGTGGTTGGTATTGCAAGATTTTTTTTCTTTCTTTTCTTTTAATTTTCAATTTTTGTGGGTGCAGGGTAGGTATATATATTTAAGAGGTACATGAGATATTTTGATACAGGCAAACAATGCATAACAATTATATCAGGGTAAATGGGGTATCTATCATCTCAAGCATTTATCCTTTCTGTTACAAACAATCCAATTATATACTTTTAGTTATTTTTAAATGTACAATTAAATTATTATTGATTATAGTCACCCTTCTATGCTAACAAATACTAGATCTTATTCACTCTTTCTAAGTATTTTTTTGTAAGCACTAACCATCCCCACTTCCCCCAACCCACCCCCAGCTGCCCTTTCCAGCTTCTGGTAACCATTATTCTACTCTCTACAATATTTTTTTCTTAATTCAAAAGTATGCTATTTAGAAAAAAAGAGAATAGATTCAGAAAGGACAGTTACTGATGCAAAAGCAGGACAGAAATGCTTTTAAGCAAAGCAGAAACATAGACCAGGAGCTCTCTGTGAGCTGCTATGAGGGAGTCAATTTCTAAAACATTGTAACTGTTTGGCTTTAAAATACCAGGAAATTTTAAAATACCCTGTATCTCCAAGCATAGTCACGTAACAATGTTAACTTTCTTCTTATAACCTCAATACCTTTGGGAGTAACATGCAAATAAAATTTATTTAACAGATTATAAATAGATTTAATCTAAAGCAACATTCTCTGATGAATTTGTTAAGAAGTTCTGGAGGGTTTGCTATATGCTGGGCACTGTGCTAAGCACTTGTCCACATCTAATCTTCATAACAGCTCCATAAGGCAAGGAACATTATGGCCACCTTATAAATGAGAACTGAGATGCAAAATGATTAAATAATTTGTCCAAGATTACACTGGTATGGAGCTGAGATTCAAACCTAGGCCAGACTCCATCATACCCACTCTCTACTATTTCATTGATGAGGGATTAAAAAAAGGTGAATCCACCTGACCAAAGTTGTGTTTGTAATCAATGATTCAACTAATGTAGTAGAAAGTCCTGAACTGAGTTCTGAGTTATGGCTTTGGTTCTGTCCCATCTTAGCTGTAGGAGGATTCTTGTCTGCCATCCACCTTGTATTGTCAAGGTCGACATTATCAAAATGATTTTGCCAACATTCATTAAATTAATGCATGAGATGTCACCTCAGATCATTTTTTCAATCCATATGATTTTTCCCTGATTGAACTTCAGTGCATTAAGCTCTTTCCACCACTCAAGGCCTTAATGAAATGCCTTTGCCTGGAAGGCTCATCACACAACTGGAAACTTCTCACCCTCCATGTGTCTGTGTAGTGTCACCTCTTCAGAGGCTTCTCCCAGTCATTCTTAGTAAATTTGGTGCCTATCTGAAGGTATCTTTAGCCAGTAAGTAAATCTCTTATTGGCAGCAGATGGTTGGGTCTTCTTTTTTAATCCAATTTTCCATAAAAAGGAATGAAATGTGTCCTTTGCAGCAACATGGATAAAGCTGGAGGCCATTATCCTAAGTGAACTAGCTCAGAAACAGAAAATCAAATATTGCATGTTTTCACTTATAAATAGGAGTACCATGGGTACACATGGATATAGAGTAGACTAAACAATGGGTACATACAGGCAGAAAGGTGGAAACAACAGACACTGGGAACTCCAAACTGGGGGAAGGAGGGAATGGGATGAGGGTTGAAAGATTACCAATTGGATATAATGTTAAATATTTGGGAGACACGTACACTAGAAGCCCAATCCCCACCATTACAAAATATACCTATGTATCGAACATGCACACGTACCCCTTGAATCTAAAATAATAAAAATAAAAATAAATTAGTTGAATCATTGATTACAAACACAACTTTGGTCAGGTGGATTCACCTTTTTTAAATCCCTCTTCAATGAAATAGTAGAGAGTGGGTATGATGAAGTCTGACCCTGTGACACTCTTTTGCAGCTCTCTTTTTATCAACTTCATATATTTTAACCTGATCGATATTTATTTGATATGTTTACTTGTGTATTGCTTGTGTCCCTTATTAGAATATAAAGACTACATCTGTCCTGTTCACCATTGTACCTTCCTTGAACCAGGCATGGCAGATAGCACATAGCAAGTATGTGACCATCATCTGCTGAATAAAAGAATACAGCTCATTCATTGTTCAGTGAAGATCTTGGCTGTCTTGCAAGTATTTTTCTGAATAAAAACAAATCAACAAAAAAAAACAACAAGCACAAAAATATACATATTGGCATAGAAAGATTTAGAAGCAATTTACAACAATCCCATTTTTGTTAAAAAAAAAGTATACTTACAAATATGTGAACATAAGAGGTTAAAAATGGATGCTTCTAATGGTGTGGGACTAAGAGTTTTTTCTTTTTCCTTACCTAATTTTCCTGTAATGAGCGTATATATTGCTTTTGTAATGAGAAAACACAAAATAAATTTGGAGATTGGGTGTTAAGATTGACTAATGAAACCTTTAATAAACAAACAACAATAATAAATTCTAATGGTTGACCAGGCACAGTGGCTCACGCCTGTAATCCCAGCACTTTGGGAGGCTGAGGCGGGCAAAACACTTGAGATCAGGAGTTCGAGATCAGGCTGGCCAACATGGCGAAACCCCATCTCTACAAAAAAATACAAAACATTAGCCGGGCGTGGTAACACATGCTTGTAGTCCCAGCTACTCAGAAAGCTGAGGCAGGAGAATTGTTTGAATCCGGGAGGCAGAGGTTGCAGTGAGCCAAGATGGTGCCATTGCACTCCAGCCTGGGCAACAGAGTGAGACTCCATCTCAGAAAAATAAAATAAAATAAAATAAAATAAAATAAATACAAAAAATAAATAAGTAAATTCTAATGGAGCCATTAGAAGAAGGGTATTTGGGGGTCTTTAGCCTCACTTGTTTTCTTTGATGTTCGTAACTGATATTTTCTTAAAATCTTGTAAGGTGAAAAAAAAAAAAGGCAACTTCAATCCCCTGTTTCCATCTAGTTTCCTCACTTAAGATTCTCTTGGTAGAAAATCTGGAAGCACTCGTCACAAATGCCTTTACAACACTATGTTGAAAAATAAAGCTAGGTGGAGACGATAGACCTCCAAAGGGCAGATTTTCATAGCACAATTGAGTATCTCTGAGCCTCAGTTTCCCCAACTATGATACAGAATAAACTAGACTGGAGCATTTCTAAGGTACTATCAGTTCTTATGATCTTATCACTATATTGATTATATAATGGGTATAAGAGTTTATAAGCTTAAAATATCATAGATGGTAGAATAGAGAGAGAGAGAGAGAGAGAGAGAGAGAGATCGGACAGATAGATATTTCCATATACTGAATCTCTTTTGCACAGATGTATAAGTAGATTTTACTATATTTAACAATGCTAATGGATGCTAAAATCCACAGCATTTCCATAAAAAGCAACACAAATACTAAAATAACCAACATACCCTTACCAAAAATGTTTAAAAGTGAAAAAAAAATCAAAAGTTCTGTCTGACAATTTCAAACATTCTGTTTACTAGAAATTGTTTTTAACAAAAGCTTAGGGAAAATTTATTCCATATAGGTTTAGAGAATTGGACATAATGTACAGAACTTGAGAGCACAAATTTCTGGTTAAGCACAGTTACCAATAAGTTCAAGCTTGGAATTTTTAAGAGCAAAAAGTAGGTAGACACTGGTAATTTCTCTTAAATTATAGAAAAAATTGTCTGGTACATTGCAAATACCCAAAACTTTTTTTTGTTGGATTAATAAAGGAAAGAATACAATATAGTGAATACAAGGGCTCCAAACACACAAAATAATTCATTGCAATCACACATTAGAAGAGACAGTTCCAAGTTTAGAGAATTACCCTCCTTGCCTCACTTTCAGCTCCTCTCTACTTTTTGTCAGCATATTTCTGCTGAGGATGGTCATTTTACCTCATAAAGGTGTCCTCTCACTACCCTTGAAATAACTTACTCATAATATAGGAAGAGACAATAGACAGGGAAAATAGGTCAAACATTAAATCAGCAGTGTCAATATAACACATATTATAAAGTTAGGAGTTTGGTCCCAGACCTCACAAACCCAGTTTAAGTATTGGCTCTAGCAGTGGACTTTAAGCAAATCATTGACTCTCTTTGAATCTCAATTTTCTCAGATGTCTTACTCAGCTACTGATTATTTAAAGATTTTTTTTAAATAATAGGTTTGAGATATAACTCACATATCACACAGTTCACCTATTGAAAGTATACAATTAAATGGTTTCTAGTGTAGTCATAGAGTTATGCAACTACCACCACAATTTTAGAATGTTTTCATTACCCCTATACCTATTAGCAATCACTCCACATTTCTCTCCATCCTCCCTCCCTCAGCCCTAGGAAATCACCAATCTATATTGTCTCTATAGATTTGCCTATTCTGGACATTGCATATAAACGGAGTTATACAATATATGGTCTTTCATAACAGGCATCTTTTACTTAGCATAGTGTTTTCAAGGTTCATCTATGTTGTAGCATGTATCAATATTCCATTTTATTGATAAAATATACTCTATTTTATGGATGTACAATGTTCTATTTATCCATTTATCTGTTGATAGATCTTTAGAGATTTTGTTAAATGGCTTCTGTTCCTTGGAGTAACATTAACTTAGGTGGGTTGCTTTTTTCCCTTTAGTTATCTACAACCAGTTTATAAATGAAATTCCTCATTAAAATAGGTAGTTAGCCAACACCAAGCAAATGTTCTTAAAATGCCATTATTGTCCTTTGCTCAAGCAGTTGTAGGATCCTGCCACATTTGTCATCTTGACCTCATTTATGGCCATATATAGACACTGCCCACTACCAACAACTGCAACACCATCTAATCCTTGATTTCAATGGCTCTGCTCTGGTACCTTCTATGTTTTCAGTTGACTTCCTCAACTACTGTCACTCCAGCAACTCTTTGCCCTCACCAGAATATCCAGTCCATCCACCCTCCAATCTTTTCACTGTCCAGCAATCCCTTCATGTTCCCTCTGTCTCTCTCTCTCTCTTTTTTTTTTTTTTCCGAGACACCAAGGTCCAGGCAGGAAACTGCATGTTCTCATTTCCTTCCTTACCCAGCTTAGAAGCCATGATCCATCATCATCACCATAATCATCATCATTCTCCTGCAGGAAAACTCCACTCCTAGTCCCTCTGCCCTCTGTTGTCCTTGCCCAGCAACGTTATAGCCCTGGTCTAATGCCCTGCCTACCCTGTCCCCAAATTTGAGAAACTGGACATGACTGGATAAAACCACCCAATATGCTGAGGGTCATTACTTTAAATGACTGATCACAAATCTCAAGAGGGCTTCCAGTATGCCTGAAAAATCCTATTTCATTTCCTGTGTTTATTTACTCAGTTTCCTCTACTGCTGTTTCACACTTTCTTCCCTTTTCTTAAATTTCGAGCCTCTTGCCCTTTCTCACTCTCACTGATGAACTCGCTTTTTATTTCACTCAGAAAACAGCTGCAATCAGAAAATAACTTTTTTGGCATTCCTTCAACAAATCTACCTTCATCTATATGCATATACTCTTCCAGAATCTTTCCAATTACAGCGGATGAACCAAGTTTGTCAGAACAAGAGTATACATAACCACTGATGAAAGTTCTGAAAAAAAGATTTAGATAATCATGGAGATTTTAGAGTTAAATTAGTGTAAAGTATATAGAAAACTAATTTTAGGGCCATATTCTCCACTTGTATACTGGATCCCAACCCCTCTGGCATTCTGCAAAAAATTGCACAGCAAAAAAAAAAAAAAAAAAAAAGTAATCCTAGTTTACTACCTGGCTTATCTATGGATAAGGTTTACATAGTCATAATAAAATAAACCTGAATATGGGCCTGACAAAAATTATGGGGTTAGGCATCATCTATTAATTTCCCACCATGGAAGATGAAAATTTAGCTTTCTGTCCTTCCCCTCAGCCTCTCTGATAAATAAGAACTTAAGAAAGCAATTATCTCTACTCTGACATCCCTTTCTCACTGCTCATAGGAGAGCCACATCAGAGCATTTTTGAGCATTTTCCTTCATGGGGAAGGCTCCAGGGTGGTTCTTAAAAAAAGAAAGAAAGAAGAAAGAAGGAAAGAAAGAAAGAAGGAAAGAAAGAAAAAGGAAGAAAGAAGGAAAGAAGGAAAGAAAGAAAAGAAAGAAAGAAAAGAAAAGAAAAAGAAAAGAAATATTAATGTCCGTCTCTTCCCCATACCACTAGGATCTAGGGTGTTCCCTCTGCAGGTGCTAAGGTTTTTGCTCCCTCTTCCATTGCTACAAAATCCAGTCCAGTGGCTATGTCTTCACCTTCTTTTCCAGTCATATCCCTGCTTTTACTCATCATTTTGTTGAAAAGGTCAGGTGCAAGATGGACAAAACTTACAGAGGCCTATTATGTCACAAACTCTGGCCAACCTGGGCCACTATATGGGGACTTGGCAAGCAGTGTGCTTAACTTAGTGGTCATTATCTTTATGATCTAGGATCACGTCAATACAAAAAGAGAATCCCAGTGCCTGAGTCAGAATTAAGTTTGACTCTTCTGTGCCCCCTTTTGGCTAGTTGTCGCTTGGAGGGTGTGCCAAACAGGCTGGCCCTGGTTGCTCTTAGAAGAAAGAAAGAAGCGTGCCCAAGAATGGTCAGGACAGAATCCCACTAAGTCTACATAGCCCTTCACCTCTGGTCATCACCCAGGGAGTGACTGAGAGGAAATGACTCCTTTTGGGAAATAGCTGTGTTAATTGATCAGATTGCCTCACTAAGGTGTGTTGAGTGGTAGGAGGTGAAGGAGGGAGAATTAGAAATCTTTTTGAGTAGGTTTTTTAGGAGGCCATTCTAACACTCAATGATACCAGATGCCTGTGAATGGTAGAGAACATGGAAGGTCCATTGAATTTCTTCACAATCAGCCTATTGTTGAGTGGCTAATTTTGTGATAGTCACTTTTATGATAAAAAGTATACTAATATCAGACTACAAGTGATTCAGAAGGCCAAGTACCTAACACAGGTGACTTTCAAGGACCACAATTCTGGACAGTAAATGAACTTTTCCCCTGCTTGAGAGGAAGAGACTATCTCTATCTTCCTTGACTGTTCACTACAACAACGTGAAAAAAGTGTCTGGACCCAGGCAGGCAGAGCCTCTGCTTGCAAGATGTACAGAAACGTGAGAGACCCATTTCTTTAAACAAATAGTTGGATACAGAATTAATATCAGAAGGAATGACAGAAAGATATATATTTACATATTTATATGTACATGTATAAACATATACACACACACATACACACATGCATATATATATCACAACGAATTACAACACAAAGTAGGGCTGAGTGCGGTGGCTCATGCCTGTAATCCCAGCACTTTGGGAAGCCAAGGCGAGTGGATCACTTGAGGTCAGGAGTTCAAGACCAGCCTGGCCAACATGGTGAAACCTCATCTCTACTAAAAATACAGAAATTAGCTGGGCATGGTGGTGTCTGCCTGTAATCCCAGCTACTTGGAAGGCTGAGGCAGGAGAATCACTTGAACCTGGGAGGCAGAGGTTGCAGTGAGCTGCAGTCATGCCACTGCACTCCAGCCTGGGCAACAGAGTGAGACTCTGTCCAAAATAATAATAATAATAATAAAAGAAACAAATGGGTTAATTATTAAAATTAATATTGCTAAAATAAGAAATAAATAAGCCTGTGAATATGATACCCCAAGAACACAATAGCATTCATATTGTTTTCCAGCCAAAAGTTCATACCTGAATCTGACTATGAGAAACCATCAGACAAACCCAAACTGAAAAAATTCTATAAAACAACTGACCTGCCTTCTCCAAAATGTCTTATGAAAGACAAAGACATTCTTATGAAAGACAAAGAGAGACTGAGGAATGTCCTCTAAAGGAGAGTGAAGAGTCATGATAACCAATGATCCGCGACTGATCCTGTCCCAAGAAAGAATGAAATTGCTACAGATGACATTATTGTGACAATTAATGAGATTGGAATATGGGCTGCAGATTAAATAATAGCATATAGCAATTTTAAATTTCCTGAGTTTGATTACTGTATTATTACAACATAAGAAATATTTTTGTCTGTAGGAAATACACATGGAAGAATTAACAGGTAAAGGGGCATGATAAAAGTAACATACTCTCCAATGGGTCAGAAAAAAATGTATCTATACTGAGAAAGAGATAATAAAATAAATATGGCAACATGTTAAAACTTGGTGAATCTGAGCAAGAGGAGTATGGGAGTTCTTTGTACTATTTTTGCAACTTTCTGGTAAGCTTGAATTTTTTAATAAGAAGGAAAAATAAAAAATTTAAAAAAACAAATACTTGGGGGTAAAGTATTAAGAAGAATTATTCAAGATCTCTATGAAGAAAACTTTAAAACTCTACTAAGAGACACAAAAGGAGCCTTGAATAACTAAAAAGGCATCATAATGAAGAAATAGCTTCATTAAGATGTCAATTCTCCTTAACTAGGTGCATAAATTTTATACAATTTTGATTAAGACTTAAACAGCAAAAAATAGCACAAAGTCATTTAAAAAATACTACAGTAGATATTAAAATGTACTATAAAGCCAGTTGAATAATGTTATATGGTAAGGTAGACTGCTCAGTGGACTAATTACAAAGGCAGAAATGCATCCAAATACACATGCACATTTTTGACCCAGCAATTCTTTTTTTTCTTTTTATTTTATTCATTCATTCATTCATTCATTCATTTTTAGATACAGGGTCTTGCTGTGTCACCCAGGCTGGAATGCAGTGATGCAATCATGGCTCACTGCAGCCTTGAACTCCTGGGCTCAAGCAATCCACCCACCTCGGCCTCCCAAAGTGCTGGGATTACAGGCATGTGCCACTGTGCCCAGCCTGACCCAGCAATTCTAATTATTGTATTTTGTCAGGTAGGTAATATTTGCATGTATGGAAAATGACATCTGTACAAAGTCATTCATTACAGCACATTAGTAATACCAAAACATTGAAAATAGCCTTACTGTTCATTAATATGGGACTGATTAAATAATGATCTTCCCACACAAGGGAATTCTATGCATCCAGAAAGGAAAATGAGAATATTCTCTATGTACTGATAACAAATGATCTCCTAGATGGAGAGCAAGATATTTAGTACACCATCACTTAATTTTTTAAAGGAAAGGAGGGGAAAATTACATGTGTCTATATCTCTGTGTCTATATACATTGTGGTTGATAGAAAACAAAGAATGGCAATGGGAATTCAAAATATTACTTTTATTATTGATAAAGCTCATGTCAGAGAACACAACTCAGGTATGCGCCAACAGTAGACTCCCCAGTACTAAACCCAAGAACTAGGCAGTCTCATTCACTTGGGCTGGGCCCCCACAACCCTCCCCATGTGAGGGCCACTCTTGTCCATGCTTAAACATGATTGGAGAGCAAAAAGTCTGTTTGCTGGAGTCACCTTGCTCCAAAAAGGAAGGGCAGGAACGAAATAACTAAGCTTCGTGCACCAATTTTTCTGCCACCCTCATCAATCATATAACTCATTATTTTCTGAGGAGAGGAGAAAGGGATGGGGGCCGAGGCCAGGAGAGTTAGGGAAAAAACACTTTTCAGGTAAACCTTGTGGATGAACAAAAGAAGTCCTTCCCCAGCCCCTTCCCCAAGCGAATAGACAAGAAACTGGAAACTCTGAAGGCCTCTGGCAACAGGCACTACATGACTGGGGGCGTGGACAGAAGGAGGCCATTTACTGGGTTGCTTTTTCCATTTTTGAAATTTTGAACCAGGGGACTCTATTTATATTGAAATATAAATAAAAATATTTCCAAATGATTCTGAGCAGATAATTAAAAGCTGTAAGGAAAGAATAAAGGAAAAATATTGAATTCATGTATCATTTGCTTCATGATGAAATGAATGGAATTTTACCTAACTTGATATAATTGGAAAATGTTTCCAAAACACAGGTAACCTACCCAGAAAGTATAGTTGATCCAGCCATGTTTTTGCTCCTTCTGCATGAAATGTATTGTCTGCCCATCAAGAGACCACAGATGGGGGAGCCAGGTGCAATGGCTCATACCTGTAATCCCAACACTTTGGGAAGCCAAGGTGGGAGGATCACTTGAAGACAGGAGTTAGAAACCAGCGTGGACAACATAGGAGATCTTGTCTCCACAAAATATTTTAAAATCAGCTGGGCATGGTGGCACGCACCTGTAGTCCCAACTACTCAGGAGGCTGAGGCAGGAAGATTGCTTGGGCTGAGGAGTTTGAGGCTGCAATGAGGTATGATTACGCCACTGCACTCTAGCCTGGGTGACAAAGTGAGACTCTGTTTCAAAACAAAAAGAAAGAGAGCATAAATGAGGTTGAAGAAAGTAGCTACAGGCTGGATCTGTGAAAAATCCAGAATCTAGAAGAGAAGGCAATATGATCAGTAAAATGCCTTCTCAGCACGGGGGACTCATAACATGTGGGCAAGGGTGCTCTGGGTTGAGAGCTCATGTTGACCAACATTGATAACATTAAAGAATGTCTTCTCCATACTCTGAGAGTCACTTCTCCTTCAGGGCTGGAGTTGGTCATATAGGTGTGTTTGCTCACGCAGAAGGGGCAAAATGAACTTGTGTGGGTCCCCATTTTGTGCCTCTTCAGACTGACTTCTTCTTTACCTCTTGGACATTGACAAATGGAGAAACTGAGATATAGCTCAGTAGCTCTCACCTTGACTCTGCTATTGAAGACCAGAGAAATCTAGACTTTTATGACTACTCCCAGATTTTACATATATATATATATATATATATATATATATACACACACACACAAATAATCTATTTTATATATATATACACACACACAAATAATCTAGGAGTAGTCATAAAACCCGTGTGTGTGTGTGTGTGTGTATATATAGGTTTGTTTATTTTTTGCTAATTTTCATACCCTTTTTTATTCATGTTCCCATACTTCTGATAGACTCTGAAGTGTCAAACCAGGCATATTTTTAAAACAGGTACTATAAATAGGTCATGAGAGGCAGCCAAGGAAAATGTCACCAACTCACAGTGGCACTGAAAGAAACATTTCAAAGAATAATTGACTCAAAGTGCTTCCTTGCTGAGCATGCAAAGGCTGAGGCAATGGTGAAAGAATGTAATGTGCCAAATTCAAAAAGGGCATTTAGGACAACCATTCTACCTTGTTCTATCCCTCGTCCCCTGACTTCCTCCCATGGAGAAATCAGCTCCCTGACTGGCTCTGCTGGATTTAAAAAAGTGTTGTGTAATTTTTATTCTGAGCTTTCCAATTAAGGTAATGGATTCAGGAGAATAGATTGTGTAACAATGAAGGAAAAATGAGAAAGAAAAGGGTGTTAAGAGAAAGAAACAACATAAAAGAAATAGCAAGCAATATTGAAAACAGAACCAACCAATCAACAAACATAACCCAACTTTTCTCCCAAACACTGCAGCTTAGAGGTGGCCTCAGGAGATCTATTGCCTAGGGCGGGACATTTGTCTCCCAGGACCTCGGCCTTCCAGGCAAGGAGGCTCTTCACACCTGATTGAAACAGTGGCTGGTCCCTGGACCAGAGGAGTTGTGTGGTGAAGCTTTCCCTAATCTACGTGAAACTGATGAAAAAGGGAGCAATGTAGCTGACCTTTTATGAAGCTAACATTCAAATAACTCTTCAGAGTCTCATTCTGTTGCCCAGGCTGGAGTGCTGTGGGGAGATCTTGACTCACTGCAACCTCTGCCTCCTGTGCTCAAGCGCTTCTCCTGCCTCAGCCTCCCAAATAACTGGGATTATAGGAGCAGCTAATTTTTGAATTTTACCACCCCTCCCAGCTAAGTTTTGAATTTTTAGTAGAGACAGGGTTTCGTCATGTTGGCCAGGCTGGTTTCAAACTCCTGACCTAAAGTGACCCGCCTTCCTCGGCCTCCCCAGGTGCTGGGATTACAGGCATGAGCCACCATGCCCAGCCTAAATAACTATCCTTTTTTATTCTGATGTTGTCTTTCCTAAATTTATGGTGCTAAAATGTTATGTTTTTATCTTATGGAAATAGTAGATGCTAGTTGCTTTTTTTTTTTTTTTTTTCAGTTGCTTTTAAATATACCCTACCTGGCCAAAATAAAAAAAGGTTGGGAACTCCCACATTCTCCAATGTTTTTAGAAATATATATCTTAGTGGAGGGGCACAGTGGCTCAGGCCTTTAATCCCAGCATTTGGGGAGGCCAAGGCAGGCAGATCAGCTAAGGTCCAGAGTGATCGAGACCAGCCTGACCAACACGATGAAACTCCATTTCTACTAAAAATACAAAATTAGCCAGGTGTGGTAGTGCATGCCTGTAGTCCCAGCTACTCAGGAGGCTGAGGCAGGAGAATTGATTGAAACTGGTAGGCGGAGGTTGCAGTGAGCCGAGATCGGTCCACTGCACTCCAACCTGGGTGACAGAGCAAGAGTCTGTCTCAAGAAAAAAAAGAAAGAAAGAAAGAGAGAAAGAAAGAAAGAAAGAAAGAGGGAGAGAGAGAGAGAGAAAGAAAGAAAGAAAGAAAGAAAGAAAGAAAGAAAGAAAGAAAGAAAGAAAGAAAGAAAGAAAGAAAGAGGGAGAGAGAGAGAAAGAAAGAAAGAAAGAAAGAAGGAAGGAAGGAAGGAAGGAAGGAAGGAAGGAGGAAGGAAGGAAGGAAGGAAGGAAGGAAGGAAGGAAGGAAGGAAAAAGAAAAGAAAGAGAAAGAAAGAAAGAAAAAGAAAGAAAGAGAAAGAAAATATATATTTTACTGATCCATGAAGTATAATATCTTATGCTTATGGCTGGGCACGGTGGCTCATGCCTGTAATCCCAGTGCTTTGGGAGGCCAAGGTGGGAGGATTGCTTGAGCTCAGAAGTTTGGTATCAGCCTTGGCAACATAGCAAGACCCTGTCTACAAAAAATTTAAAACTTAGCTGGGCATGGTGGCATGTACCTATAGTCCCAGCTACTTGGGAGGCTGAGGTGGGAGGCTCTCTTGAGCCCAGGAGGTTGACGCTGCTGTGAACCATAATCAATATTAGTGCACTCCAGCCTGAGCAACAGAGCGAGACCCTTTTAAACAAACAAACAAACACACGAATCCAAAAAACAGATATCATTATGGTTAATTTGGTGAATTTACTTCAAATGAATATCAAAAATCACAATGTGGCAGGTTAGCAAGTACACATATAATTTTTTGAATTGCAAATAATGGGTAAACATATCACTCTTCAAAAATTAGAAGGAAGAGTTAATTTAAAATTCTATTTGTCTTTAAAGACTTGCTTTCTTTATAAATCACTTTCTCATTGTAATAGCTTTAACAATTATCCTTTAAAAAATAGAAATTTACTCTTATTTTAATATCTTTAGTAAAGTCAGAGCAAAATATTAATGTAAAATCTAGAACTTTTCATTCCTGTGATCCAAAAAATTGTATCTTACTAAAAAATGATAATCATGTAATGGCATGTCTGTATTTCCCTTCTGAAATATTTTAGGATACAAGTTTGCATTACTGAACATATTTTAGACCCATTTACTTGCATCTCTGGCTTCCTGGACAAATTTTCAGGACAGTAGACCTAAAGTCTCATACCAAGATGTGAGTGTAGTCCCTAAAGGATTAGAACAATGGCCTGGAAATCATGATAGAATCATGGTATTGGACAGTAATTCAGCGATCTCTGGGTTCAGCAATTCTTGACAGTGCTTCTATTAAGTGCTTTTCAGTAAAAGAGTTCTTTAGTCAGGCAAATTTAGGAGATCCTGCATAATGCATTTCTACTTTGAAAATCCACAATACACATTGGCATGTTAAAACTTCTGAGAAATCCTACATTAAAGAAAATCTTTAACTTGGCTTAATCCAATATTCCCAAACTTTCTTTAGCATTTAATACTCATGAATGAAGCACACTTTGGGAAACAATGATCGAATACAACCTGTCTTACTGGTTGAAAAAGGGGGATCAGTAAAAGGTTAAGAGACTTGTCCAGTAGGTAGTAGCAGAGTACAGTCAGGACCAGAACCCAGGCCCCCTGGATCCTAACCCAGGGCACTTTCTACTATGACATGCTACTTTTCTTTTACCTCATAAATAATTTAGAAGTGATGATGAAAACCCTGTTATCAAAATAAAGTTAACCCAAATGGATACAAAGTGCATTCTTAACTATTTCCATGCTTTTCCAGTTGATGTTGTTAAAACAACATTTTAAAAAACTTGAAAGATGGCCGGGCATGGTGGCTCATGCCTGTAATCCCAGCACTTGGGAGGCCGAGGCAGAAGGATCACCTGAGGTCAGGAGTTCGAGACCAGCCTGACCAACTGGTGAAACCCCATCTCTACTAAAATACAAAAATTAGCCGGGTGTGGTGGTGGGTGCCTATAATCCCAGCTACTCGGGAGGCTAGGCAGGAGAATCACTTGAACCTGGGAGGTGGAGGTTGCAGTGAGCTGAGATTGTGCCATTGCACTCCAGCCTGGGCAGCAGAGCAAGATTCCATCTCAAAATAAATAAATAAAACTTGAAGGCCGGGCGTAGTGGCTCATGCCTGTAATCCCAGTGCTTTGGGAGGCTGAGGCGGGTGGATCACCTGAGGTCAGGAGTTCGAGACCAGCCTGACCAACATGGAGAAACCCCGTCTCTGCTAAAACTACAAAATTAGCCAGGCACAGTAGCGTGTGCCTGTAATCCCAGCTACTCGGGAGGCTGAGGCAGGAGAATGGTTTGAACCTGGGAGGCAGAGGTCGTGGTGAGCCAAGATCATGCCATTGTACTCCAGCCTGGGCAACAAGAGCAAAACTCTGCCTCAAAAAAAAAAAAAAAAACTTGAAGGTTAAGTGTGTGCATATATAAGGAAGAAGGGAGGCTTGTGATTGGTGAATGATGTGAGGAAGTTGCTTTTTCCACAGGCTGTTATTCAAATTATACGTTTGCATGTATGAAAAGTTGAGACAAAGATGTGAGCTTCTAAATAACACACTGAAGCCCTCTCTGAGAATCAAGTTTTACAAATTAGACAGTATGAACTTGGATACCTTGTGTCAGAGATTATTTTGGGCATGTGTCTGACAACTGATATTTGGAGTACAAAATAATACACTGTACAACATAAGTTCTCCACAAAATATGTTCATTCTTATTTAGTAATCTCTAACACCTTTAAAGGAATTTTTCATCTAGAATTTTAAAAGGTAATTTTAAAAACATTAATTTTAAAAAATACTCCTTTTAAAATTTTTGAAATAATTTTTATGTAGCATTGGTGTCCCATATCAGAATAGAATTAGTCATGCATTTCCCATTAGTTTGGAATATTGTGAGGTGGTTAATTTTAGTGTTCCCGGATGACTTCCATTAGTCCCTTAAAACAGGCCGTAGTGATCCATGTCATACAATGAGTTAAACACACACACACACACACACACACACACACACACACACTTCTAATTTAATAGCTCTTTATCTTGAAAAAAAATTAAAGAAATCCATCTCCAAATTATCCCACATAGAAATCCTGTGATGATTAGAGAACAGAATTTTCGAGTGGTCTTCATTTAAATAATGACGGAAATGGTTGGGGACAGTGGCTGTGTGCTCAGCACTGTGCTGAAATTAAAATAATACTAGGTGAGTGCAAAAGTAATTGTGGTTTTTGCATTGTTAAAATTTGCCATTTGATATTGGAACACATTCTTAAATAAATGTGGTTATGTTATACACCATTTTAATGGGTATTTCTCACTTTTTTGGCTAATAACTTATTACTTTCTGTTTATGTTTATTTTAGACTACAGAAATGATGTTAGACAAAAAGCAATTTTCTTAGTTGAGTTCAAAATGGGTCGTAAAGCAGAGGAGACAACTTGCAACATCAACAGTGCATCTGGCCCAGAACTGCTAATGAACGTACAGTGCAGTGGTGGTTCCAGAAGTTTATGCAACAACAATGAACGATTTCTCGATTGGATTGTGACATGTGACAAAAAGTGGATTTTATACAACAACCAGCAATGACCAGCTCAGTGGTTGGACCAAGAAAAAGCTCCAAAGCACTTCCCAAAGCCAAAATTGCACCAAAAAAAGGTCATGGTCACTGTTTGGTGGTCTGCTGCCAGTCTGATCCACTACAGCTTTCTGAATCCCAGTGAAACCATTACATCTGAGAAGTATGCTCAGCAAATCGGTGAGGTGCACTGAAAACTGCAAAGCCTGCAGCCGGCATTGGTCAACAGAAAGGGCCTAATTCTTCTTCACAACAATGCCTGACTGCACATTGCACAACCCACGCTTCAAAAGTTGGACGAATTATGCTACGAAATTTGGCCTCATCTGCCAACCAAGCATTTGTCAAATCTTGAAGCAAGGATCTTCATACTACAGGAATAAACAAACATTTCTCACTGACAAAAATGTGTTGATTGTAATGGTTCCCATTTTCATTAATAAAGATGTTTAAGCCTAGTTATAATGATTTAAAATTCAGTCTGAAACCACAATTACTTTTGCACCAACCTAGTTTATTCAAAAAATTTGCAATTTAATATATGTCCCTTTTGTCTTTTACCTTTTTATGAGAGTATTTTTTCTCAATTTAAGATTATTTTTAAGTTACAGAGAAAAAAATCACATGTTAAATTTTTACAGCCTAAGGCTATTTCTCTCTATTCATGGCGTACACCACACCTTCATAATCCTGTCCTTGTTTCTCTAAGCTTCTGTTGTAGGCACAATTCTAAGATGGTCACCATGGTCTCTGCCCCCTGGTGTTTCTCCCATGATTATATTAGTTACATGGCAAAAGTATTTTGCAGATGTAATTAAGGTTACTAATCATGTGATCTTAAAATAGAGAGATATAGAACTTTGGTTGGTGTAATTTAATCATATGAGCCCTATAAAAACAGATTTTTCTCTAGCTGGTAGTAGAGCTGGAAGTCAGAGAGATTCCAAGTGTCAGAAACATTTGACATGTCATTGTTGGCTTTGGAAGTGCAGGAAACCACGTGGTGAGAAATATTAACAGCTTCCAGGAGCTGAGAGCAGTCCCTGCCGGACAGCAAGCAAGGAAACAGGAAGTGCGATCCTTCAACCACAAAGAGCTAACCACTGCCAACAACCTAAAGGAGCTTGGAAAAGGACTGTCCCCTACTCCCCCTAGGTAAAAGCCCAGTCCAGCCTATACATGACTTTAAAAATGTGTTAAGAAAATTTCTAATTCTTATTATTTTTTTAAAAATCAAAAAGAGATATTGAAATTTTTTAAATGCTTGTATGCATCAACAGAGATAATCCTGTCATTCTCATTTCTTTTCTATTAACCTGGTTAGCTGTTATTGTTTTCTTTGTGACTGTTCTTGTATTTCTGATATGATTTCAACTAGAGTATAGGCTATTACTGCATTAATGTGCTACTAGATTCCTTCTTTTTTTTTTTTTTTTTTAGACAGAGTTTTGCTCTTGTTGCCCAGGCGGGAGTGCAGTGATGCAATCTCGGCTCACCGCAACCTCTGCCTCCCAGGTTCAAGCGTTTCTCCTGCCTTGGCCTCCCAAGTAGCTGGGATTACAGGCATGCACTGCCACACCTGGCTAATTTTGTATTTTTAGTAGAGATGGGGTTTCTCCCTGTTGGTCAGGCTGGTCTTGAACTCCTGATGCCTACCTCGGCCTCCCAAAGTGCTGGGATTACAGGTGTGAGCCACCATGCCCGGGTGTGCTACTAGATTCTAACTGTTAATATTTTAAAGTTTGTGCACTGATATGTGTACAATTACCCTGTAGCCTTGCTTTGTGATACTAGTTTTGTCAGGTATATTAACTGACACTTATATGCCCATCCCAACATGCTGATGCTTATCATTTGCATGGTATATCTCTTTCCATCCTTTTGTTTTTAATATATCTTTCATATTTAAAGTTCGTTTCTTGTGGATAGAATACATTGGAGTCAGTCTTGCTTTTTTAATCCATTCTGATAATCTCTACCTTTTAATAGTTTAGTCCATTTATATTTATGCAGTTATTAATATGGTAGGATTTTGATCTACCAATGTAATTTTTAAAATATTTAACCCTTCCACTTTTTGTTGGGCTTTTCAATTTTTGCAGGACTTTTTTTGCCTATGTGGTGGGTGTGGGGTACTATCTTGTGGTTTTACTTTATATTTTCCTAAATACTGATAAGATTTAGCACCTTTTCACATGTTTGTGAACTATATGGGTATCTTCCTTGTAAAGTTGATTAGGTTTTTTGGCAATTTTTCTGTGAGTTTTCTTAACTTTTTCCTTCTTGATGCTGTAGAAGTGCTTTATATATTCTGGTTGGCTATATATGTTGCAATTTCCTTCTCCCACTCTATTGCTTGCCTTTTTACTATCTTAATCGTCTTTTTTTGAGAAATACAGGCTCATAATTTTAATGTAATCAAATTATTTTTTTCTTAATATTAATGCATTTTGTGCCATGGCCAAAGGCCACGAAGATGTTATCTTCTAAATATTTCATTGTTTGGCCTTTTATTTAGGTCTTTGATATGGTTTGGCTGTGTCCCCACCCAAATCTCAACTTGAATTGTATCTCCCAAAATTCCCACGTTGTAGGAGGAACCCAGGGGGAGGTAATTGAATCATGGGGGCTGGTCTTTCCTGTGTTATTCTCATGGTAGTTAATAAGTCTCATGAGATCTGATGGATTTATGAGGGGTTTCCACTTTTGCTTCTTCCTCATTTTCTCTTGCCACTGCCATATAAGAAGCACGTTTTGCCTCCCGCCATGATTCTGAGGCCTCCCCAGCCATGTGGAACTGTAAGTCCAATTAAACCTCTTTTTCTTCCCAGTCTCAGGTATGTCTTTATCAGCAGTGTGAAAATGGACTAATACAGTAAACTGGTACCAGTAGAGCGGGGTGTTGCTGAAAAGATACCCGAAAACATGGAAGCGACTTTGGAACTGGGTAACAGGCAGAGGTTGGAACAGTTTCGAGGACTCAGAAGAAGACAGGAAAATGTGGGAAAGTTTAGAACCTCCTAGAGACTTGTTGAATGGCTTTGACAAAAATGCTGATAGTGATATCAACAATAGGACCAGGCTGAGGTGGTTTCAGATGGAGATGAGGAACTTGTTGGGAAATGGAGTAAAGGTGACTCTTGTTATCTTTTAGCAAAGAGACTGGCAGCATTTTGCCCCTACCATAGAGATTTGTGGAACTTCGAACTTGAGAGAGATGATTTAGGGTATCCAGCAGAAGAAATTTCTAAGCACCACAGCTTTCAAGAGATGACTTGGATGCTGTTAAAAGCATTCCATTTTAAAAGGAAAACAGAAGATAAAAGTTTGGAAAATTTGCAGTCTGATGATGCAGTAGAAAAGAAAAATCCATTTTGGGGGGAGAAATTCAAGCCAGCTGCAGAAATTTGCATAAATAGCAAGGAGCCTAATGTTAATCCCCAAGATCATAGGGAAAATGTCTCCAGGCCATGTCAGAGACCTTCACAGCAGCCCCTCCCATCACAGGCCTGGAGGCTCAGGAGGAAAAACTGGGCCCAGGGTCCCTGTGCTGTGTGCAGCCTAGGGACTTGGTGTCCTGTGCCCCAGCCACTCCAGCCATGGCTGAAAGGGGTCAACATACAGCTTGGGCAGTGGCTTCAGAGGGTGGAAGTTCCAGGCCTTGGCAGCTTCCATGTGGTGTTGAGCCTGCAGGTGCACAGAAGCCAAGAATTGAGGTTTGGTAACCTCTGCCTAGATTTCAGAAGATGTGTGGAAACGCCTGGATGCCCAGGCAAAAGCTTGCTGCAGGGCGGGGCCCTCATAAAAAACCTCTGATAGTGCAGTGTGGAAGGGAAATGTGGGGTCAGAACCCCCACACAGAGTCCCTCCTGGGGCACTACCTAGTGGAGCTGTGAGAAGAGGGCCATCGTCCTCCAGACCCCAGAATGGTAGCTCCAACAACAGCTTGCACTGTGTGCATGGAAAAGCCACAGACATTCAATACCAGCCCGTGAAAGCAGCTGGGAGGGAGGCTGTACCCTGCAAAGCCACAGGGGCAGAGCTGCCCAAGACCAAGGGAACCCACATCTTGCATCAGCGTGACCTGGATGTGAGACCTGGAGTCAAAGAGATCATTTTTAAGCTTTAAGATTTGACTACCCCGCTGGATTTCAGGCTTGCATGGGTCCTGTAACCCCTTTGTTTTGGCCAATTTCTCCCATTTGGAAAGGCTGTATTTACCCAATACCTGTATCCTCATTGTACCTAGAAAGTAACTAGCTTGTTTTTGATTTTACAGGCTCATAGGCAGAAGGGATTTGCCTTGAGACCTTGAACTGGGGACTTTTGGGTTAATGCTGAAATGAGTTAAGACTTTGGGGGACTGTTGGGGAAGGCATGATTGGTTTTGAAATGTGCAGACATGAGATTTGGAGCATCCAGGGGCGGAATGATATGGTTGGGCTCTGTCCTCACCCAAATCTCAACTTGAATTGTATCTCCCAGAATTCCCATGTGTTGTGGGAGAGACCTAGGGGGAAGTAATTGAATCACGAGGGACGGTCTTTGGTATGCTATTCTCGTGACAGTGAATAAGTCTCACGAGATCTGATGGGTTTATCAGGGGTTTTCGCTTTTGCTTCTTCCTCATTTTCTCTTGCTGCTGCCATGTAAGAAGTGCCTTTTTCCCCCCGCCCCCACCATGATTCTGAGGCATCCCCAGCCATGTGAAACTGTAAGTCCAATTAAACCTCTCTTTCTTTCCAGTCTAGGTATGTCTTTATCAGCAGTGTGAAAATGGACTAATACAGTCTTTATCTCAGCTGGAATTACTCTGTGTGTTTGTGATATGAGTTCGGGCTGAAGCTTCTTTTTTTCCACAGCAATATCTAATTTTTCGTGCATCATTTGTTGGAAAGGCCATCTTTTCCCCCCACTGATAGTGTCATCTTTGTCATGAATCAGGTGTTCATATATATATGAGTCTATTTCTGGGTTTTCTATTTTATTCCATTGTCTTATTTTCTGATCTTTGCACCAAAAGACTGTATTTTTAAAATTCCTAATACTTAAAAATAAGTCTTGACACTTGGTAGGGCAAGTTCCCTGAAAACTGTTCTTTTTTATTGAGTGTCTTATCTATTCTTAGCCTTTTATTTCCACATAAGTTTAAATCACTGTTAATTTATACACAAAATTTCCATTGCCATTCTGATTAATATTACATTAAATCTATAGCTCTATGGGCAATTTGAGTGAATTGACAGCTTACAGTATTGGATTTTTCATTCCATGAACATGACATATAGCTCCCCTTATTTAAATCTGTTAAAATTTCTTTCAGTAATCTATTTAGCTTCCTGCATAAAGGTCTTTAACATTTTTTTCATTAGATCTGTTCATTAGACATTTTTTATGCTAATGCTAATATTGCCTATTTTAAATTTTATTTTCTAACTGCTTGTTTATGATATATAAAAATATGATTTATATATTGCGTATGAACCCAGAAACCCTGCTAAATTCTAAGTTCACAATCCTATTATCTGCAAATAATGACAATTTTATTTTTTATCTCATACTCCTGTGCATTGCTATTTTCAGTTTCGTGATCTCTCTAGGACCTCCCATAGAATGTTGAATAGAAGTGGGCAAATTTATCTTTCTCCCATTCTTAAAGGGAAACCTTTTTACTTTCCCTGGTTAAATATAACATCTGCTGTAAATTTTGGTAGATGCTCTCTGTAAGATTAAGGAAGTTCCCTGCTATTCTTAATTTACTAGCAGTATTTTTTAAATCATGGATATTGGATTTAGTATAATCCTTTTTCTGCATATATTGAGAAATATTATAATTTTTCTCCACTAATCTATTAATTGGTGAGTTACGTTGGTAAGTTTTCTGATGTTAAGCCAACTTGAAATCCTTACATAAATCCAATTTGGTCATGATATATCATCTTTTTTTTAAGTGAAAGCAAGATTATTAAGAAAGTAAAGGAATAAAAAAATGTCTACTCCATAGGCAGAGCAGTGTCTTGGGGTGCTCAACTGCCTGTACTTATTGTTACTTCTTGATTATATGTTAAACAAGTGGTGGATTATTCTTGAATTTTCCAAGAAAGAGGTAGGTAATTCTGGGAACTGGGGGTTCCTCCCCTTTTTAGACAATATAGGGTAACTTCCTGATGTTGCCATGGCATTTATAAACAGTCATGGTGCTGCTGGGAGTGTCTTTTAGCATGCTAATGCATTATAATTAGCATATAATAAGCAGTGAGAGGGGTCAGAGGTCACTCTCATCACCATCTTGATTTTGATGGGTTTTGGCTGGCTTCTTTACCACAGCCTGTTTTATCAGCAAGGTCTTTATGACCTGTATCTTGTGCCAACCGCCTATCTCATCCTGTAACTAAGAATGCCTGACCTCCTGGGTGTGCAGCCCAGCAGGTCTCAGCCTTATTTTACCAGGCCCCTATTCAAGATGGAGTTGCTCTGGTTCAAACATCTGTGACATATTTCCCCCTCCCTTTTATAAAACAACCTGTAATCCTAATGGTTGTAGAGGAATGAATACCCATCTTCTGTAACTTCTTCAGGCTGAATGGGGGCAATGATATTCTTGCCTATTAGGGTCTCTCATATTCAGGATAGAGGGGAGCTCGGTCACAAGATATCTGTATGCTGAGGGTCATTCATAACTCTGAGTTCTGACAAAAGGTGGTATCTGGAAGATTAATAAGTGTTCAATTTAAGAAAACATTCAGTAAACTTATCCTGCTTTCCTAAACAGAGTACAACAGCAATATTTTCCACAACAGTAAAACAAAATCAGTAAAATTATCCCAAGTAAACTAAATAAGAAGGATTTCCATGAACTGCACAATTATTGAAACCAAGCTGATATGGGTTTGCTAGCTGATTCCAACATGTGGTCAGAATTAGAATATTGATCCAAATTTTTACATTACCCGTCCTTGTTTCTTCTGAGCTGCAGCCAGAGATCACTTGTCGATTCACAGGAATAGGCAGTCAGTCTATTGCTGGAAAAAAAAAAAAAAAAGAAACAACTCAAAAACAACTGATGGCATTAGAATCTAATAACAGATATATCATAGTTCTTGAAATAATTTTTTTCTTTTTCCAGTTTCCCATTTTTACTAAAGACAAATTACGGCAAGCATGATTTGCTTTATTATATTTGGCCTGGTTATTCGTATAAAGTGCAGCAAAAATAATTATTTTTTACATAGGCTTTTAAAATGGGCTTTGATGGAACTTTGTTCCATAAAAGGAATCTCAGATAAGACTTTTTCTGAAGTCAAGCCCAGGCCAGGGTTTGTACCCTCAAATACCTAGGAATTGGGCAAATTCCTCTCCTCTTGATGTCCTAAGATAACTTGGGGCTCCTGTGCCTGTCAGAAAGTAACATTCCTTACTTACTACAGTTAGGAACCCTGTACAGGGACTGTGTAGACAAGATATGAGGCCAGTTTTCAGCTTTTATTGGATCTACAAGTCAAATTTGATTCCTTAAAGGAAAACATACTATTCCAGCCAAAGCCTTGGTAAAATAACTAACTTCTCCAATTGTGAACTGTTGCAAAAGAAAACATTCTTATTGCATTTATGCAAATAACTATATTGCCATAAATTAAGAATACTCACAAATAGTTTCCAAATTCTGGAGAAATCAGTTAGAGAGAAACAAATATACTCCAAAGTTTGTTCACAGGAGTATACTTTGCTCAATTGTTAAAAGCTGTAAATAGTTCAAGAGAAAAGTTTTCTTGGCTCTGATAAACAAAACAAAGGATCAGCAACATTTTAAGCAAAAAGTCAAAAAGATTACTTCAGTCTTCTATTAGTTCAGTCCATGCAGTTAACTCCTGTTCTGCTTGATATTCATGAACATTCCAGCTCTCCAGGAGAGCCCTGAAAGTTTTTTCCTCTATTCTAATGTCACAATCTCCAAAGTTATTAGAAACCTACATTCAAGAGCGCTTGTTTGTTAGAGTTCTATAGTTGATTATAAAACCACCTTTCGAAGAGGATAAAAACAAGACAACAATTATCTGCAGATGACAAAAAGTCTTAGGGCAGCCACTATTAAAGCCACAATTAAATAGGAATTTTGGTTATGTCTGTGTCATACAATAATTGTACATAACAATATAACTGTTATACACTAAGTTATATCAGAATTATAAGTTTCCCATAATTTTAGAACACATACCAATAACATATTTATACAAATACAGCCCAAAGAAAGCCAAACACCATTTCATATTTGATAACACTTCCTGTATGATTTTAATATTCCAAATAAGCCAAATACATCGTTTTTGGACTTTAGGGGACTTAATATATAAAAGATTAACTACATAAGAAAAAGACATAATTTATAATTTGATTTTGGAAAGTTTGTCAAATATTAAATGTTTAAGTACTTGATATTTTAAAATAGAATATGAGGTTACTATAAGCCATTCATTTAGCCAAAATGATAACTCAAAATTTTCAAAAAGGAAAACCTTTACTTATTAATAGAGAGAAGACTAAGCTTTCCAAACAGTCTGTCTCTTTTCTTCCCCTTCTTTTTCCTGTAGTTTATTCAAAAGGCAAACAAAAAATTTTCATTTTTTTAATATACCATGAAAATCTTGTTCAAGAGAAAGCCTAAATTTTACCTCTGCATTAAAGCATTATTGATGTCAAACCCAATTCTTAATAAAACCTTATGGACAAATCTATCAAATTTTAATCAGTTTGATCATAAGGTAAGATTCTCATAAACATTTTATAACCCCTTACAATTTTTTTGTTAAAGAGCAGATCATTGCTCTCAGGAAACCCTGTTGTGCTTTTATTCCAATGCTCAATTTATGGAAAAAGTGAATAATGCCCCTTTAACTTTTAGCTAATATGTTCACACACAATTTTTTTACAAGAGTAATTGTTCATAAACCTTTCACAACTTGTTCAAACCTTCAGCTTTTTCCTATCTAACTTGAAACAATCCTTTAACACTTTAGGCAAAAAAGATCCACATTCTCATGATTTCTTATAATCTTTTACCAAAAACACATTTCACTTTCCTTATACACCTAGCGTGTAAAACTGTTTCTTCAATAGTCTCAATTATATGTTATAATGTTAACTCTTAGAAACGATTATTTTTGGAAGAAAAAAAACCTGAGAACTAAGGAATTTTAATTATTTACTAGATGTGGAGCCTAGGACATCAGACAGAAGTGCAGATAAGGTCTGCCTCTTTCCAGCATAGCTAGGGGCATGGCTGACTCCAGATGTGCCCATACCTTATCTAGAATCTAATGCTCCAAAGTAGTTAAACGGAAAATTTTCAAGAGTCAAAGAAGTTGGGCATGGTGGCTCAGACCTGTAATCCCAGCACTTTGGGAGGCTGAGGCGGGTGGAACAGAACAGAACCTTAGATTTTGAGAGGGATCTATCCACTTTCAATTCCTGGGGTTCCGTGAGGAAAATTTTCCCCAAAACAGGTTTTTCCCAAAACATGATCTTGTGCCTCCTCAGTTCTTTCCAAGAAGTCTCAGGCTATAAGAGCTTGAATATCTGCTTGTAATCAAGCTGACTTTTAACCATAGCGCTCTTATTTAAAAAAAAAAAAAGTCGTTTTAAATCTCTTATTACCTGACTTTAGCCATGCCAAACCACCAATATTTCTGACTTTTGAACTTTACCAAAGGTACCTCCCAGGTGCTCAAAGAAAATTCAAGATGGTTCATGGAGGGGAAGAGAATAAAAAAATGTCAAACGTCACTCATATATCAACCAGAAAGTACTCATACCCTAAATCAGGATTGAACCTGCCACTGTAAAATGGCAAAGCCTTAGCTGCTGAGCTACAACATTGGGCAGTTTCCATTGCCCGACCCAGAAGGAGTCCAGAGCAGCCAATTACGAGCTTGCAAAGGCTTTTAACTGTTCAAAATAATTTTTAGGGCTAACTATGACAGGAGCCCCAAAATCCCTGTTCTATGGAAGCCAGAGACCAAGAGGAAGTACTGCCATGTGGTTACAAGGTCAAGCTCCCAAGAACACTTTTCAACATGTGGTCTCTGGGCAGGATGAAACAGTGGACAATTGCCCTGAATAACAGAAAAGATAGAAAAGAGAAAGGAAAGGAAGGGAGAAAAGCATTGCCTGCAGCAGAGTGGGGAAGGCAGGGAGTTCAGGGAAGCCAGAGAAAGACACACCCATTACAGTGACACTGAATCAAAAGTTGAGGCAGCTGCTTGTTGGTAGTGAAGGAATCTTTTCCAGCAGTCCCATCAGCTCTTGAGATTCCCCCTTTGGGGAGAAAAAACTTCCCCATGTCCCATCATCCTGTACATGCCTAATCCTGTCACCCACAGCCATCAGCAAAGAGTGCAAGGCAGATTAATCCAAAAAGAATAGCAATTAACATCCTGTAGTGCCAAATCCGTTCTTAGCTGAGGTACTTTACTGAGAGGGATCTCTAACCGTCTAAATCTTAGGAAGGACTCTAACCTTCCTAAGTCAGGCCTTGAAGGCAAGTGCAGTCAAGTGTCCTGCCTTTTAAGAGGCACCTTTAACCTACTCTGTCTTAGGAGAGATTTTAACTCTCCTAAGTTGGGCCTCTAACCCAATCCCATCCTTTACCCGGATACCCTACCACTTACCCAAAGTCAGCCAATCAGTGTTGTAGTCTATTTCCTTTGGGTGGGGGGTCTCCTCAGTATAGTCCCTTTGGGGTTTGCAAGGAAAATGTTATTGGAAAGGGGTCCCAATCCAGACCCCAAGAGAGGGTTCTTGGATCTCATGTAAGAAAGAATTTGAGGCAAATCAGTAGAGTAAATTGAAAGCAAGTTTATTAAGAAAGTAAATTAAAAAATGGCTACTCCACAGGCAGAGCAGCCAGTCATGATACATTATTTTTTAATGTATTGCTGAATTTGTTTTGAAATTATTTTATTTGGCTGGGCGCGGTGGCTCACACCTGTAATCCTAGCACTTTGGGAGGCTGAGGCGGGTGGATCACCTGAGGTCAGGAGTTCGAGACCAGCCCGACCAACATGGAGAAACCCCGTCTCTACTAAAAATACAAAATTAGCCGGGCGTGGAGGCGCATGCCTGTAATCCCAGTTACTCGGGAGGCTGAGGCAGGAGAATCGCTTGAACCCAGGAGGCAGAAGTTGCGGTGAGCCGAAATCGCGCCATTGCACTCCAGCCTGGGCGACAAGACCGAAAACTCCATCTCAAAAAAAAAAAAAGAAATGATTTTATTTAGCATGTTTGCATCCATGTTCACAAATAAAATCGGCCTTTATTTTTCTTTTCTCATTTTGTCCTTGTTGGATTTTTGTATCAGGATTTTGCTAGACTTATAAAATGATGTGGGAAGTTTTCCTCTTATCTATTCTCTGGAAGAGTTTACAAGATTGAGATAATTTCTGCCTAAATATTTGGCAGAACTTGTAGTTGATGCCATCTGGGCCTGGATACTTTTGTATGTGTGTGGTAGGTTTTTAATTATTAATTCAGTTGCTTTAATAGTAATATGATTTTATTCCTCTTTCTTTCATAGGTTTAGTGAGTTGCATTTTTGTTGAAATTTGTCCCTTTAAATCAAACTTTCAAATGTATTGGCATAAAGTTATAAAAAAAAAAAGTTTGTTATCTTTTGAGTGTTTGTAGAATCTGAAGTGACATTTTTCTTTAAATTCCTGATCTTGGGTATTTCGTTTTGCTTTCTTTCTTGATCAGACTGAACAACTTAATCAAATGTATTAATGTTTACAAGGAACCCACTTTTAGTTTGGTTGGTCCTTGCTTTTGTAGATTTGTTTTCTGTTTCATTCATTCTCCTATCTTTTTTCCTTGCTTTTCCTGAGCTGTAAATTTGTTTTAATTCTCTTATCTTTAACACTTCTTTCTTTTTACTTCTTTTCTAACTTTAAGCATTAAAATGAATGCTTAGCTTATTAGCTTTCAGCCTTTTTCTTTTCTAATGTAAAGTTTCCTCTAAATAGTGTTATAATTGCATCTCACAAGTTGAGGAGCCACTGACAATTTATTCTTCTACTTAAAAAAAATATGATTTCCTTATTATGTTGATTTGTCTCCCTCCTCTGGAATATAAACTCAGTGAAGGCAGATATTTTTGTCTATTTTGTTCACTGACTTATCCCCAGAAACTAGTACTATGCCTGGCACACAGTAGGTAATCAAAAAATATTGAAGGAATGAACAACTTAGAAGTTGAGGGCACCTGTAGTTCTAGCTACTTGGGAGGCTGAGGTCAGAGGATCACTTGAGCCCAGGAGTTCCAGACTGCAGTGAGCTATGATTGTGCTATTGCACTCCAGCCTGGGTGACAGAGTGGGACCCTTCTCAAAAAAGAAAGAAGGAGGGAAGGAGGGAGGGACGGAGGGAGGAAGGCAGGAAGGAAGGAAGGAAGGAAAGAAGGGAGGAAGGAAGAAAGGAAGGAAGGAAGAAAGGAAGGAAGGAAGGGAGGGAAGGGAGAGGAGGGGAGGGAGGAAGGAAGGATAAAGAAAGAAAGAGAAAGAGAGAAAGAGAAAGAAGAACAAGAAAAAGAAAGAAAGAGAGAAAGAAAGAACAAGAAAAAGAAAGAAAGAGAGAAAGAAAGAACAAGAAAAAGAAAGAAAGAAAAGAAAGAGAGAAAGAAAGAAGAAAAGAAAAGCAGTGGATGATTGTTGTGTAGAAAACAGAACTGGGTGAGGAAGATTGGGAAACGACATGGAGTTTTTACAATTTGAGGAGTTAGAGTCAAGGTAGAGCTTGATGAGCAATGACTTGAGGAGGAGTGGGAATATGCCATATGGATATCTGGAGGAAAGAGGCTCTAAGCAGAGGAAAAAATGGAAAAGCCTTGAGACTGGAATATTCTAGAAACGTCAAGGAGAACAGAATGGCTGGTGTGGAATGACCAAGGAGGAGATTACTAGGTGATAGGAAAAAAAAGAGGTAAAGAGTGTCAGAGCACATAGAGACTTTGGGATATGAAAAACTTTGGCTTTTATTATGCGAAATGAGGAGCTATTACAGCGTTTTGAGCATGCACATTGCGTTTTTAAAGGATCATTTTAAAGGATCATTCTGGCTGTGCTGAGAATATAACAGAGAAGGAAGGATAGAAGTAGGAAGACTAGTTAGAAGGTAAGCTAAGACTTATTGAAGTGACTTCAGGCAAAAATTGGAAGAATTAAATTGGATACAACAAGGAAACACAACCTTTTTAAGTTTTGCAGAAAAAAAAAAACAGAAATGATTTAAGGAAAGGTTTTATTTTTTAAGACGGTAGCGATAAACAAATATTTGTATACTAATAGATATGACCCAATAGAGAGTAAAGCATGAGTGGTTCCCAAAACCCAGGATTCTAAACTGTGGGAGAGGAAAAGAATCAGTATAAGAGGGTGAAGGGAGAAGAGCAAGAAAGATACTAGAGCCTGATGGAGAGTGGTCACTGAGACTTTTATGTAAACACTAGCTTCAAATTACAGCTACCGGAAATACCATTCCCCCTGGAAAGTTTCAGAGTAGGGTGGCATATCTCCTCCCCTTCCACATAACCAATGCTACAATTGCAAATCAGGAAAGAATGGTTTCACATAGAAGTGAGAGTGGGTTTGTCAGCCTTTTCTCCAACCTCCATGGGAGAGCTGCTGTTGACCCCAGAGTTCACATTACCACCATTTCTTCCTTGCATTCTTGATTTTATTTTCTGGTAAACTGCATATGGTTTATCTTAATATTTAAATCCTACCTCCCCACTCCTGCACCATATTCCCTCATCAAGACACGTGCTGTCTGTTCTCTTTATTTTGCAAATCCCATAGCATAATTAAGTGGGTGGGTTATTTGCCAGCAGATCATTTAGAGAAAGATGTAATCATCTAGATCGGGGTTTCTTGACTTCAGCACTATGACATTTGAGGCTGGATAATTCTTGGTGGTGAGGGGTGCTGTTTGGTGCATTGTGGGATGGTTAGCAGCATTCTTGGCCTCTCCCTACAAGATGCTAGTCACACCTTCCTCCCCACTTTCCCCTCATCCCAATTGTGACCAAAAAAAAAAAAAACAAACAACAACAACAAAAAAAACAGAAGTACTCCAGACATTGCCAAATGTCCCCTAGGGTTCAAAAATTGCTCCCAGTTGAGAACCACTGATTTAGATGTAAATTTTCTCAATTCATTAGCCAGGAGCAGTGGCTCATGCCTGTAATCCCAACACTTTGGGAGGCTGAGGCAGGTGGATCACCTGAGGTCAGGAGTTTGAGACCAGCCTGGCCAACATGGTGAAACCCCACCTCTACTAAAAACACAAAAATTAGCTGCGCATGGTAACGGGCGCCTGTAGTCCCAGCTACTCGGGCGCCTGAGGCAGGAGGATCACTTGAAGGAGGTGGAGGTTGCAGTGAGCCAAGATTACACCACTGCACTCCAGCCTGGGCAACAGAGTGAGACTCTATCTCAATAAGTAAATAAATAAAATTTCTCAATTCATTATCAATAGATCCTGGTGGTGTCAATAATATACGGAAAGAAGCTGAGGATTTATTAACTATATCTTTATTCTCTGATTTATTTATGTCAAGGATATCAGTGTTAACCTTCCACTTCTTACCACCATTCCAAAATGAATATTATGGACCCTCATTTTAGCAACTGGTAACTTTCTGCACATGATTGGCCTGAGAGAATAAAGGAATGAGTAAAGTCGGACTATGGAAATTTAAAACATCATTGGTGAGATTTTACCATCAGAGGCTCTTCAAAATATTTGCCTCAAGCATCATGGAAGAGACTTTTTTTTCTATCAACTAATTGCTGATAACCTAAAATTGATGTTATCTGCATTGGACCCATTAATATGTATTACTTTGTGAGGTATCAAAAAAAAAAAACACACAGCATCAGAAAAGCTCAATCAAGCTTGAAAAAAGATAAATTTGAAGAATTTATGCTACCAGAATTCAAGACTTAGTGCAGAGTTGCAGTAGTTAAGATAGTGTGGGATTGCCACAAGAATATACAAATAGACCGGTGGAAGAGAACAGTCAGAAAAAGACCTGATTTGTGACAGATATCAGTGCAACTCTGTAAGGGAATGAATAGCTTTTTAATAATTGGTATTGGAACAATTGAATTTATAGGACAAAATGAAACTTGACCCCTCCCAATCATACTTTGCCCAAAATTAATTTGAGATGTATCACAGTATCAAGTGTATAAAATAAAACAATAAAGCATTTAAAACAAGAGAACATCTTCAAGACAGTCCTAAATGGAACACTAACCATAAAAGACTAGCTTCATTAAAATTAAAATTAAAATTCATCAAAAGACAGAACTAAATATGTCAACAGGCTGGGCATGGTGGCTCACATCTGTAATCCCAGCACTTTGGGAGGTCAAGGTGGGAGGATCACTTGAGGTCAGGAGTTTGAGACCAGACTGGGCAACAAAGCGAGACTCCATCTCTACATCTAAACTATATTTAAGATTAGAATTAAAAAAGCAAACCACAAACTGAGGGATTTCCATGGCATGTATATCCAACAAAGGCTCGTATCCAAAACAGCAAGAAAATGACAAATAATCCAATTTTTTTAAATGGGAAAAAGACCTGAACAGGTCTGTCATAAAATAGGCTATTCAGGTAGCCAACAAGAATATGCAAAGGTGTTGAATATAATTATTTTCCATAGAAATAATAATTGAAACTACAATGAGGCCAGGTGCAGTGGCTCATGCCTGTAACCCCAGCACTTGGGGAGGCTGAGGCAGGTGGATCACTTGAGGCCAGGAATTTGAGACCAGTCTGGGTGACATGGTGAAACCCCAGCTCTACTAAAAGTACAAAAAATTAGACGAGTGTGGTGGTGGGCACCTGTAGTCCCACATACTCAGGAGGCTGAGACAGGAGAATCACCTGAACTCGGGAGGCAGAGGTTGCAATGAGCTGAGATGGTGCCACTGCACTCCAGCCTGGGCGACAGCACAATACTCTGCTAAAAAAAAAAATCTACAATGAGATAACTCACCTACCATATGGTTAAAATTAAAAAGACTGCCAATATAAGATATTAATGTTGCTATGAAGCAACAATTGGAACCTTCGTTTATTGCTGATAAAATACAAAATTAGCCAGGCGTGGTGGCGCATGTCTGTAATCCCAGCTACTCAGGAGGCTGAGGCAGGAGAATCGCTTGAACCCGGGAGGCAGAGGTTGCGGTTAGCCGAGATTGCGCCATTGCACTCCAGCCTGGGCAACAAGAGCAAAACTCTGTCCAACAACAACAAAAAAAAGATAACTTTGTTCAACCACTTTGGAAAATGGTTTGGCAATAGAAAAATTGATGGCACTATGTGCTAAAACAAAACAGTTCTATTTCTAGACGCATACCCAAGAGATGAATGCACATGTCCACCAAAATATATCTTTAAGAATGTTCACAGCAGCGTAATTCATAATACTAAAAAACTAGAAGCCACTCAAATGTCCCTCTGTAGAATGAATCAGTTATGGTATGGTCTTGCAATGGAATAGTACAGAGTAATTTTAAAAAATCAAAAACCTTGATGCTTGCAACAAAATAGATTAATACTATAGACACTGTATTAAGTGAAAGAGTTCACAACAGTGCATACTGGATGATGCATTTATATGAAGTTTGAGATCAGGCAAAACTAATGAATAATGACAGAAGTCAGAATAGTGATTGTTAAGGGTGGTATTGACTAGGATGGAACATGAGGAAACCTGAGGAGACAGAAATGTTCTATAGATGTACATGGATGATAGTTTCATGGATCCTCTAGAAAGTGCAGATCACTCTTCTGAGGCATTTTGCTGTAAAGCAGAGAATGAAGGCAGTGGCTGGCAGAGCAAACAACAATAAGAAAAACAAAAACAGGTTCTATAGGAGCAGAGGTGAGACCAGGATACCTGTGAGTCATTGTCTATGTGAGCAGATGAAATGGGAGCCTAGGGAGTTTTCTTCCGATTGCCTCCATTTTCTCAGAGAATTAGGAAGCAAAAATCATCAGATTGAGGACAGAGGAAGTGACTTAGAAGTATGGGGAAAGAGCAGCAGGAGATAATTAGAACAAGAATGCAGTGAATGGACCAGGGATATATACTACACTCATGAGGTAGGTTCAGGGCAGGGAAGTTCATGTGGGTGGGTTTCTCTCCAGTTATGTTCTGCTGCACAGAGCACAGGCACTTCTTTGAGAGGAGACTTGGATTTAACCAGCCTTGCAGTTTTACTATAGGGTAAACATAAATTTTGTGCGTGAGATAATATATACCTAGGAACCTTATTTTTACCAATTAGGGCATCATCAGATCTAGGTTCTTTCAGTGCACAAAACTAGGAAATTATTTAAATATATTTGAAGAAGTTCATGTTGACATTTATAATTCATATTTAAGACTACAGCGATCTTTCTGAACTTTTGATGTGATATTTGCAGCTCTTTTCTCTGGCAGTGAAAATCTTGGTTGATAATTACAATACTGATATTACTATCAGCAATAAAACTACCTAGCAAAGTTTAAGTTGAGTTCCTTTTTTTCTTAGAATATATCCTATTAAGGATGTACAAGTGGAGTACTATATTCAACAGTCACTTGGAATCATTACTTTCTCTGTATGGATCATAACAATATGAAATAAAAACAGGTTCTTTAATTGTTTGAATTAAATTTGGATGTTTGCTTTTTACACTTCTAAATTAATTTTTAAAACATCTAAAACACATTGGTAAGAAGAAAATCAAAACTATAGAAAAGGTTATATTCAGAGAAGTCTTGCTTCTATCCTTGTCCTCTCCTCATCCCCTCTTCATTCCTTATAGGTGACCATTTCTTACTCTGAAAGCTGGTAGTTTAAAGAGAGGAATTAAACTCTGAGGACAAACCAAAATTTATCTGCAGCTGATGAGTGAAAATTATTCTTTCTGACTGAGAAAAAAATGTGTTAATAAATGAAGAGGAATTTACTTGGAAAATCTTTCTGCAAATCTCAGTAAAGTAATTCAGACAAGGATGCTAAGACCATTAGATATAACGTTGTTGGAGAAGAAAATATTGGCGCAGAACCAAAGTATCACCCCATTCTGAAGCTGAGTTCAAAACAAACAAACAAAAACAAAGTATCACCCCACAGATTACTTGCTTGTTGCAAAGGAAAAACATATCACTACAATGGAGAGATCTCATATTATCATCCTAGCCAGGTGATCAAGCTTGACATTATGTGCTTACTGATGGGAAGCAATATGCCATACACAGCACCAGCCATGAAAATAAATATTTTCAAAAATATTTAACATGATTCTAGTCAAGCCACTAGGCTGAACTTCCAGTTTAGAACTGGGAGAGGATAGAGGAATAAGTTTAAAAATCTGGAGTGTGGATCATCCCACAAAACAACTGATCTTGTTTCTTCAAATAGGCAGTGTCATGGGGAAAAAACAGCAGAGCTGTCTAAATAAGACTAGATTTTTAAAAGACACAATGATACAAATAACAAAATATTCACACCTGGTACCCAAAGTGCAACACTGTGCAATATTAACCAACTCTTAAATGTATGTATAAATAGTTGTAGAAGTAATATGTGAAATGTGCTACTGATTTTTTACACTGGCAACAAGGTGGACATTAAACATTAGAATTGCAGAGGTTTATTTATATAAACCATTTAATAACATTTTATTAAATTTTCAAAAATTAAAGTTTTATTTAAATTTTTATTTAAAATTGAGACAATTATATTTATATTTGTCTTTTTAAAAATAATTTTGAATATTTTAAAAGACAACTTTTTTGAAAACATGAAAATAATTTTTAATATTTACTTAACTTTTCATTTTCAGTGAAATGTATGTACATATTATACATTTGAAATACATTTTTTTATATTTTATATTACTGCCAACAGAACACAAATAACGAGAAAATTCATTTACAGGCAGAGGCAGGAAGACTGCTTGAGACCAGGAATTAGAGGCTGTAGTGAGCTGTGATTGCACCACTGCACTCCAGCCTGGTCACAGAGCAAGACCCTGTCTCTAAAAATACACACACACACACACACACACACACACACACAGAGAGAGAGAATTAAATTAATGATTTTGCTAGGATGAAAGCAAGACAAAACTGAGAACGTTTCTTGGAATGAAGATTTGAAAAGACAAGAAGAGATGGCTGGGCATGGTGGCTCACGCCTGTAATCCCAGCACTTTGGGAGGCTGAGGCGGGCGGATCACCTGAGGTTGGCAGTTCGAGACCAGCCTGACCAACATGGAGAAACCCCGTGTCTACCAAAAATACAAAATTAGCCGGGTGTGGTGGTGCATGCCTGTAATCCCAGCTACTCAGGACGCTGAGGCAGGAGAACTGCTTGAACCCGGGAGGCAGAGGTTGCAGTGAGCAGAGATCGCATCATTGCACTCCAGCCTGGGCAACAAGAGCGAAACTCCATCTCAAAAATAAAAGAAAAGACAAGAAGAGATAAAAACAATGGAAGAATAGCCAAATATATAGATAACAGAATCAAAATAAGCAGAGTTCCTGAAAAAGATATCTGAACAAAATGAATATTAACCAAAGATACGTTTTCATCACTCACTCAAACATTGCTGCTAAACACCTGAATTAGTGCAATAATTGTCATCTTTGATATTTTGTACTGTGTCATATACAAACCACAATGTTACATATCTTTCTTAATATCATTATAATGAAAAGTTATTTGCCGAGGTAAGAAGATGGAATATATTTGAAGTTTGCTAGCTTGATTCAAATATTATATTTTATTTTTTATTTTCTCTTTGTTTTTCTTTGAGACAGTGTCTCACTCAGTCACCCAGGCTGGAGTGCAGTGGCACAATCACATCTCACTGCAGCCTCAACCTACCAGGGCTCATGTGATCCTCCCACGTCAGCCTCCTTTGCAGCTGGGACTAGAGGACTGTGCCACCACACCCGACTGATTTTTTTGTAAAGACAGGGCCTCACTTTGTTGCCCAAGCTGGTCTCAAACTCCTGGGCTCAAGTGATCCTCCCGCCTCAGCCTCCTAAAGTGCTAGGATTATAGGTATGAGCCACTGTGCTCAGCCAATTCAAGTATTTTAAATAGTTAGACATATTATATGTGGATCTCCATTTGAACTCTTGCCTTGGGCCCTACAGCTGCAAACATTAGGGGGTGGGCCTGAATGCAATTTTTAAATGCCAAGAGTAATTAAGCAATATCTATAAAGTTTTCAAAGAAAAACATTGCAACCAAAGGATTTTAAATTATTTATACCTATTCAAGTTTCCTTTAACATGTAAGAGAAATGAAAGAATATTTCAGATATTCAAAGGCTGAAAAATATACCATCTATGAATCCTTCTTGGAAAAATTATATAAAGACCAAACATCCCAAAATACAGAGCTCAAGATTAGGAGATTTCAGAGAAGATGGCCATATGAATGTGTTCCTGCCATTCGACACTCTTTACTCCAGCCCAGCAACAACTGCTTCCCCAAGTAGGTAGGTATGGACTATGTGAGCTAACCCTCAGGTCTGCTTAGATCATTTCAGATAGAGTGAACTTAGGACTTTCCCTTCCAGGCCAGATGAAGTCATGGGGACCTGTAAAAAGAATAAGAGGCTTAGGATGAGAATTGAAAAGTCACCCATATATGCTTGGCCGGCTCACGCCTGCAATCCCACTACATTGGGAGACTGAGGAGGGCAGATCACCTGAGGTCAGGAGTTCAAGACGAGCCTGGCCAACATAGTGAAACCCCTGTCTCTACCAAAAATACAAAAATGAGCCAGGCGTGGTGGTGGGCGCCTGTAATCCCAGCTACTCAGGCTGTTGAGGCATGAGAATCACTTGAACCTGGGAGGCAGAGGTTGCAGTGAGTTAAGATTGCACCACTGCACTCCTGCCTGGGCAACAGAGGGAGACTCCATCTCAAAAAAAAAAAGAAAAAGAAAAAGAAAAAAAAAATGTCACTGATGTAAGATCATACCAGATCTCACGAACATTTCTTTTTGAATCTCTGGCCCTTGGGGACCTGTGGAAAACTGACAGGTAGATTGGATCCCTGCTGCCCAGAATCTCAGAAGTCAAGCGGATAGAGCATTGTCAGCAGTGAATAAACACCTTCTGGCTTAGGTGCCAGTGGGCTGCAAGATAGAAAATGACAGTGCCTCTCAGAACTAGTGGAGTTGCACTAGAGGGACACCAGCATCAGGACTTTAGCTCTGAGCAAGGGTGTAGCCATGAAGAGTAAAAGGAAAATAACAAGACCCCTAACCTAGCAGCCAGAGTGAGGAGGCGGGCAGAACCGCTATTACCTCCCAAAACAGAATTACTGGAGGACAAAGAAGCCATCTTGAACAAACCAAAAAAAGTGCTTAAGAAAACCTGATTACAAATCACAAACCATGGGTTTTAAACTTAGAAAATAAGTAGATGAATTGAAGCAGAGAAAGGTCACTATTTAGATTTCAAATGGTGAAATGTAAAGGTCAGGTTGAAGGCCTAGCTCAAAGCATTCAGCAAACATGCAAAAAATTGGGACTCATGAGAGAAAAAATAAAGACTACCAGGACAGATCCAGAGCATCTCTCATAAAAAATGACAGGAGTGCCAAGAGAAGTTAAAGAAGTATAGATGAAGGAAAGGCAATAATTAAACAAATTAATAAAAGAAAACTGAAGTCTGCAAATTAAAGGGGTCCACTAAGTCCCAGTTAGGATTGTCAGAAAAAACATACACACCTACACATGGCTTCATAAAACTCTGTACTCCAAGGATAAAATCATACAAGCTTCCAAATTGAAAGAAAAAGAGAGCATAAGAGAGAGAAAAAGAGTCATCTTCTTACCCCTCCAAAAAAAGATTTCTTTCTTAATCAAGTTTGAGTCCTTTCTTGAACATTTGGCTAAAATGGTGTAGGTGGTTTGTATGGTCTCTGAATATTTACATATCTGGAAATTATTTTTCATTCAGCAAGTAAAGGATATCTTAGCTGTGTAACAGACATTTATATAATACTTACAATGTGCCAGGCCCTCTTCTCAGCACTTTAGAAATATTAACCCTCCCAATTCTCATAACAATCCCATGAGATTGTTATAATCCCCATTTTAACAGAATGGAAGTACAGAGGTTAAGAAACTGACCCAAGGTCACAAGCTAGTAAGTGGCAAAACCTTTTCTCTATGTTACTGTCAGTCCATGTGCATCTAATATTAAAAGCCATACACTGAATAAAGAGAGGCATCATATAAAGTAGCAATTCATGTGGATATAATGGTCATTAACTTGTATGAACTAACATACATACATAGATTTGTATCACAGTTTTTGGATGAGAAAAAGTACCATAACTAAAGTCAATAAACAATATGCTTGCAAAAGTATTTATAATGCAAAACAAATAGTTAAATAGCTCTTAGAAAACAGTAGTAAAAAAGCAACTTGACAGAAAAATGTCCTAAGAAAGTAAATATGCAGAAAAGTAAATACAAACACATACATGAAAAGATATTCAAAATACCACTATGCAGAGAAATATAAAGTAACAATGACAAATTACTTTACATCCATTAGATTATCAAGAACGAAGAGCTTTAGTTAACATGTTACCAAAGTTGTTACTGTAGCTTATAGAGCCTAATGTAATCCAAACCCAGACCATCTCTTCTGACCTCATTTCTTTCTACTTCTCCCTTATCACTCCACCCCAGCCACACTATCCAGCTAGTGACCTTCACACAAAGCACGGCTCCCTTTTCCTGAAACACTCATTCCTTAGATACAACTCTGGCTTGCTCCTTAATTCAGGTATTTGGCCAAAAGTCAACTGCTCAGAAATTTGCCCTGATCACTCAACAATCTTATATATAATGCTCCTTCCATACTGCTCCATGTGCTGACCCTACATTATTTGCCTCACAGCACTTATCAGTTACCTACCATAACTGACTTGCTTATTGCATTTGTATAATACTTATTTTATTGTATTCATTTGTTTATTGCCTGTCTCCCTTAGTAGGAGACAGGAACTTTTTCACTCTAGCACCTAGAACAGTGCCAGGAACGTGGCAGACACTCAGTAGACACTGACAGAATGAACAAACATGCAATGAACAAACACTGACCACTAGAACAGATGCTAATAAAATGGAACTCTTCTATACTCATGGAGAATATGCGGATTTATAACAGCATTTCTGAGTTTCTGTAAAATGATGCATATGTATGATAATATTCCCCTTAACTGAGCAGTAGGTCACCATCTGCATAATCTAAATAAACTTCCAAATATAAGGACAAATGTAAAAGAAGAATATCTATAACAACACTACTTACAGTGGAAAAAACTAGAAACAAGAGTGAATCCTCAGCAATAAGGATATAATTAAGTAAAATGTGTTACATACACAGCGTAGTTTATGCAGGCTTTAAAAGAACTGAAATTAGATCTATGCCTGTTTTCTTAGAAGGATCTGTACTACATATTAAGCAAGAAAAGCAAGATTCAGGTGTTTATACTGTGAACCCATTTTATGAAACAATGACTAAACCTCCACTCTATACATATACATACATTAGCCTAGTGAAAGGGAGGTACCAGTGTTGATAATGGTCATGTGGAGCTTGGGCAAGGTAAGGAAAAACATAATGCTCTTTTGAAAAATGTCCACACCAAAATCAACACAAATGATACAGTCCCCATTATGTACAATTATACATGTGTGGCAGATACCATAGGTTGTCTGTCCAATAGCCACTCCTGATCATTCTTCCTTGCTATCAAAGCTTACCTCTCAATATAGTAGCAGAAAATGCCAGAAACACTTGTTCCCGTTCTCCCTTGTAGTTGAAGGATGACCACGTAACCTGACCAATGGGAACTAAAAATCTGCTAGAGTCTCCTAGGAAGCATATTGTTTCCCCTTGAAAAGAGAGACGTGAAGAGAAGCAGCTCATTTCCTTGCTTCAAGCTTTTGAACATAGTTATCTGAGGAAGTTATGACTGAAGCTGGTAGAGCCATCCTGTGACTATGCCAGGAAGGCAAGATCAAGAGAAGTCAATCCAAAGCCCTGACTCTGCTAAACTGCTATCAATCCTAGAACTGTCATCTCCAGCCTTCTTATTACATGTTATATATTTAATGAATAAATTTCTATTGTTGACGTTACTTTCAGTCAAGTATTTGGGTCAACTGCAGCCCAACATCTTAACTAACCTTGTATCTATGTGAATTTTATGAATCCATAAAAATTTGACCACGAGACCAGGCGCAGTGGTTCATGCCTATAATCCCAGTACTTTGGAAGGCCAAGACCAGTGGATAACTTGAGCCTATGAGTTCAAGACCAGCCTGGGCAACGTGGTAAAACCCTACCTGTAGAAAAATATATATACATACAAAAATTACCTGGGACTGGTGATGCAGGCCTGTAGCCCCAGCTACCTGGGAGGCTGAGGTGGGAGGATCACTTGAGCCCTGGAGGTTGAGGCTGCAGTGAGCCAAGATTGCACCACTGCACTCCAGCCTGGGTGACTGACAGAGCAAGATCCTTTCTCAATAAAAACGTTAAAAAAAAATTACCACCAAAATATTAACAGTACTTATCTTGGATCAGGGAGATGGAAGGAAATTGCAGGTAAGTTTCATTTAATCCTATACTTTTATAAATTGTTTGGATCTTTAGTGAGCAAATATCCTTTATAGAGTCAGCCCAAAACAATAATTTTATTTTATTATTACACATAGTTTCGTTATTTTAAAATAATGAAATCAAAATAATACAGCTGATTTCATTATTTTAAAAAATGACATTAGAGTCAGGCAATAAATAAGATAAATTAGAGATAAACTTAAATGTTGTAACCGTGATTATAAAACATGGTACAAGGCCGGGTGTGGTGGCTCATGCCTATAATCCCAGCACTTTGGGAGGCGAAGGTGAGTAGATCACCTGAGGTCAGGAGTTCGAGACCAGCCTGACCAACATGGAGAAACCCCGTCTCCACTAAAAAATATATAAAAGTTAGCCAGGCGTGGTGGCACATGCCAGTAATCCCAGCTACTTGGGAGGCTGAGGCAGGAGAATTGCTTGAACCCAGGAGGTGGAGGTTGCAGTGAGCCAAAATTGCACCATTGCACTCCAGACTGGGCAACAAGAGTGAAACCTTGCCTCAAACATTTAAAAAAAAAATAAAAAAAAAATAAAAAAAAAAACCCATGGTACAAATTGTCAAAAGTTCCTATTCAGTGAGAAAAGAGATGATGTTTTTAAAAGTATTTAAAATAATTGGGCATTTAAAAAAGACTGAGAAGTATAAAAGTTGAATTTTTTTAAATAAGAGGAGCTAAATAAAAATATTACATGTCATGTCACGGTTGACACTGGCAATTAAAGAACACAGATTAAAGAATGATTTTGGGGACTTAAAACATCCACTATACAAGTCAAATACAAAATTTGCATATTTTAGAAATACAAAAGCAAAGAAAGTAGTTTAAAGCAAAACACTGAAAAAGAAGTAGCAATCAAGCATTTAAAAGACTAAAAATGCAGGATGGGGTTGCTCATACCTGTAATCCCATCACTTTGGGAGGCTGAGGCGAGAGGATCACTTGAGGTCAAGACCAGCCCTGGGCAACATAACAAAACTGTCTCTATTTTATTTAAAAAAAAAATTAAAAGTGAAAAAATTAATAAATAAAAATTAAAAACTAAAAAGATGACTATAATCAAAGATATATAACAATAAAGATAAATTAATCTTGTACAGTAAATAAGGATGATCTGAAAAGTTAAAAATGACCAAACTCTGGCCTCCAATTGAAAATAATAGAGGATAAATTTGTCTCCCTTCCTTCCCAAAATCATAAGGAAGTAACAGTGAAGAGGAATAAGGACTTCTGATGTGAAATAGCTGTGCAAATCAGCATCTTTTACTTTCTCCTTTTAGAACTGTTAGATATAAGTTCTAAATATCTTTTCAAAGAATCAATGTCAGTATGTTCAATTCTTTACCTTCTACTTTTAAACTTAACTTCCTCCTAAAGCAACGTTTTTCCATTACCTGCTCCGCCCTGACTCATTCTGATTACCTACTCCACCCTGACTCATTCCAATAACCTGCTCTGTCATAACCTTTTTTCCCGCCAACCACTCACCCCCTCACTCTCTTTAAATTAGCTAATCGGAATTAGTTTATCCTGTGCGGTCTAACCCTAGCCAATAGGGGAAAGACACAGCAGAAGGCGCCACGTGTGTCAGGGATAAGCACCCCTTCCCCTCCCTTGTGCAAGTGTGCACTCACCATTGCTCCATCTGTAAGGGCTCACCCTTCTATAGAAGTGCCTTGCCTTGCTAAGAATTAAAAAGAAAATTTTATATTCGAGTGCTATTTATTTTGCGGCACCGAAACTTTATATATAACAGCACCTGGACGAAAACAACAAGAATATCTGGTAGGGGAGACCCTATGACCTTTCTCAATGAAACACAGAAAAAGTATAATATGGACGCCAAAACATAGGTAAGTAGTGCGAAAGCACCTGACATTGTACAGACAGAATAGAGACAGCCCACTGGTGGCAAATCTCAGAGAGCACCAGCAAAATACACATGCACCCTAAAATGTATATCCTTCTTTGCTATAAGCAGTGCAAAAATGGAAGTGAGCAGGACTGATACAGGCAGTGGGGCATACAAAACTTAGATGGTACCAAGGAGGCCTGGCAACCAAAAATGTGAGAAATACCAGAAAAGTACACTCAAACTGCAATTCACTAATTTTTTTTTTTTTTTTTTTTTTTTTTTTGAGACAGAGTTTCACTCTTGTTCCCCACGCTGGAGTGCAATGGCTCACCGCAACCTCCACCTCCCAGGTTCAAGTGATTCTCCTGCCTCAGCCTCCCAAGTAGCTGGGATTACAGGTATGTGCCACCACGCCTGGCTAATTTTGTATTTTTAGTAGAGACAGGGTTTCTCCGTGTTGGTCAGCCTGGTCTTGAACTCCCGACCTCAGGTGATTTGCCCCCTTCAGCCACCCAAAGTGCTGGGATTACAGGCATGAGCCACCACTCCCGGCCTCACTAAATACCTTTTTTAAAATGGCACATCAAAGATAATATCAGAAATAAAATAAGCCACGCACAGTGGCTCACACTTGTAATCCCAGCGCTTCAGGAGGCTGAGGCAGAAAGGTCACTTGAGTCCAAGAGTTCAAGACCAGCTTGGGCAACATAGACCCTGTCTCTGTGAAAAATAATAATAGAAATAAAACGAAAAAGCAGCAAAACTGACCAGCAGATAGAAAATACTCCCCCAGAAAATATGAAAAATTTATAGTCAAAAAGAATAAAATGGTTATTTTCATCAGGCTATGCAACTGAAATCCAACTGACAAGCGAAAAACAAAACAAAACAAGAAAGAGTAGGAGGTGTATTGGACAGATGGTAAAATCTGAATAAGGCCTATAAAATGCTTGAGTGTATTAATGCTAATTTCCTGATTTTGATCATTATACTATGGTTATGCAAAAAAAAACGTTCTTGAAAGCTGGGCGCGGTGGCTCACGCCTGTAATCCCAGGACTTTGGGAGGCCGAGGGGGGGTGGATCACGAGGTCAGGTGATCAAGACCATCCTGGCCAACATGGTGAAACCCCGTCTCGACTAAAAATACAAAAATTAGCTGGGTGTGATGGCACACGCCTGTAGTCCCAGCTTCTCAGGAGGCCAAGGCAGGAGAATCGCTTGAACCCGAGAGGCAGAGATTGCAGTGAACCGAGATCGTGCCACTGCACTCCAGCCTGGCGACAGAGAGAGACTCGGTCTTAAGATTAAAAAATAAAAAATGTTCTTGGTTTTAGGAAACAAAGATTTTAGGAAATACACACTGAAATATTTGCGGCTAAAGGAGTATCATATCAGCTTATTCTCAAATGGTTCGGAAAAAAATTTAGATAGAAAGAATAGGCTGAATGTCGTGGCTTATGCCTGTAATCTCAGCACGTTGGGAGACCAAGGTTGGTGTCGCTTGAGGACAGAAGTTTGAGAACAGCCTGAGCAACATAATGAGATCCCATCTCTATAAAAAGTTTTAAAAAAGAATAAAGTAAAGGTAGTAAAATGCTAACATTTAATGAATCTGGGTGAAGGATAGTCTTGGAAATAATGGTATTCTTGCCAGGCACAGTGGCTCACACCTGTAATCCCAGCACTTCGGGAGGCTGAGGCAGGTGGATCACCTGAGGTCAGGAGTTCAAGACCAGCCTGACCAACATGGAGAAACCCCATCATTACTAAAAATACAAAAATTAGCCAGGCGTGGTGGTGGGTGCCTGTAATTCCAGCTACTCGAGAGGCTGAGGCAGGAGAATCACTTGAACCCAGGAGGTGGAGGTTGCAGTGAGCCAAGATGGCGCCATTGCACTCTAGCCTGGGTGACGAGAGCGAAATTCCGTCTCAAAAAAAAATGTATTCTTGTATTATTGTTATAATTTTTATGTAACTTTGAAATTATGTCAAGACGTAAAGTTAAAAAAAAATATTTACCTGGAATTGGCCGGGCGCGGTGGCTCATGCCTGTAATTCCAGCACTTTGGGAGGCCGAGGCGGGCGGATCATGAGGTCAGGAGATTGAGACTATCTTGCGTAACAAGGTGAAACCCCGTCTCTACTAAAAATACAAAATTAGCCGGGCATGGTGGTGGGCGCCTGTAGTCCAGCTACTCAGGAGGCTGAGGCAGGAGAATGGCATGAACCCAGGAGGCCGAGCTTGCAGTAAGCCGAGATCGCGCCACTGCACTCCAGGCTGGGCGACAGAGCGAGACTGTCTCAAAAAAAAAAAACAAAAAAAAACATAATAATAATAATAATAATAACCTGGAATTTACACATAGATAATTCTAATGATTGGTCTAAAGTGAAACCTGTCCATTTACAATTCTAACCTACACTAAAGGTTAGACTTCAGGGGTTAGAGAGAAGCAATAGTTCCTAGAGGAGAGGAGTTCAGACAGATAATACCAGGGATATATATTGCATTGGAGAGATATTAGACATTTCTCTGTGTAATAAAGCCTACAGTTAGCAATGAAAATTGCCATCTTTTAGCATCAAATAACTTTACATGAATTGTATAAGGCAAAAACTCTTAGAAATACAAGGGGGAAATGAGCATATCTACAAATCCATTAGGACAAAAGCTTTAAATCAGGCATGGTGGCTCATGCTTGTATTCCTAGCTACTTGGGAGGCTGAGGCAGGAGGATCACTGGAGCCCAGGAGTCCGAGACCTGACTGGGCAACACAGTGAGACCCCATTTCTACAAACAAATTTAAAAATTAGCTGGGTGTGATGTTGCATGTCTGTATTCCCAGCTACTTGGGAGGCTGAGGCAGAAGGACCACTGAGCCAGTCTGGGCAACATAGAAAGATTGCATTTTTTAAAAAAACAAGCAAACCAAAAAACCCCCCAAAAAACAAAAGCTTCATCTGGGGAGATGTTTTTGTCCTGATCTTTTACTAGTGTAAACCAGCACTTAAGAGGTACCTGGCATATAATAATCACTTAACAAAATGTAGTAGAGATTTGGACACATTTCATAGATTTACAGATAATCATCATGAGGGTGAAACCATGTCCTATTGTTCTCCACTGTCTATTCAACACATAATAGATGCTCAATAAATATTTGTTGATTGGCTGAGTCTGCTTTTTGATACTTGTGGGAGATTGAGTAATAAAAACATCTTTTAATGAGTCAGAATTCTAGTGGTATAAAAAAGGAATGTGCATATTCCCTCCACCTTCTTTTTAATTTGTAACAACGTGACACCACATTTGGATAAGGTGAATATAGGCTCTTCTGCTATACACAACAAAGAGAAGTATTCATGTTATTGCAGATGATGACATAGGCTTACAGTCATGAATTGTGAGGCTTTAAATAGGCAACCAGTCTAATGTAATTAAATGTTCCATCGTTGACCCCCCTACCCCCTGCAAAACATATTCTACGGAGGACCTATCTAAAACCAGCATTACACTTTTGACAGATTATTTAGCTGATTAATAGTTAACAGTGCCATGTAGCAAAATGATTCATTCAGTTATTTAGGGATATATTTTGTATTTATGTTAAGTGTATAACTTGAAGTTAAATTAACCAATTGTAAACAAACAATGAAGGCTTCAGAGAGAATTTTTTATGACCAAGGTGGCCAACTGTTATAAATTGCTTTGTAATTTTCATAGGCCCACATTACCACAGATACTTTTTGTGGCACTTTTTCAAACTACAGATTGTGACTGACTAGATAAAGAGGATTGAGACTAGCATTAAAAAAAAAAAAAAAGAAGAAGAAGAAGAAGAAGTTGGGTGGTGCACACCTATAATCCTAGCTACTAGAGAGGCTGAGGTGGGAAGATGGCTTGAGCCCAGAATTTGAGGCTGTAGTGCACTATGATGGCACCTGTGAATAGTCACTGCACTCCAGCCTAGGAAACACAGTGAGATTCTGTCTCTTAAATTTTTTAAAATTTTTAAATGAAATAGACTAGCATAGAAAATCTCAAAACGCATTCCATATGGTAACACTGAGAACCACCTAATGAAACTTTTGTTTTGGTGTATACATATATCTACATAAACTGAGCCACAATATAGAATGCACTTCTTACTGTAGGATACAGTAAGGAACTTTTTTGAAAAACACTTTATGCTTTAGAACTCTTTGCAGCAGAACTTCGACTCACTGCTAGGATGATTTGGTGGCATTCCAATCAGGTACATTTCATTATCAGACTCAACAAAAAGAATGACAATCTTATTTAAGCTTAGCTCTCAAAGCATATGATTGCTCTTCAGATACTTGTCCAAAAGTAAAATGCACTGCCATTTGAAACATTAAAAGCTCACCTGAGAAAAAAATGCATACAGCACAGCTGTCCAATAGAACTTTTGGAGCTAGAAATACCTGCACTGTCCAACATAATAACCACTAGCCACATGTATTGAGTACCTGAAATGTAGCTAGTATGAGGAGCTGGTGAATTTTATTTAATTAACATTAAGTAGCCACATGTGGATAGTGGCTACTGTTTTGGATAGCACAGATACAGGGCATTATGCCTTAATACTTTCAAAATGTAGGTACACGAACAAAGAAATAAATGCTACATGTTTGAGATGATGAATATCCTAAATACCCTGATTTGATCATTACACATTGTATGCATGTATCAAAATATCACACGTACCCCATAAATATGTACAATTATCAACAAAAATAGATTTTTAAAATGTGGTACCTGGACTATAAGGATCATCTGAATCACTTGGGAGCTTCTTAGAAATGCTGAATCACAGACCTGACTGCAAGCATGATTAGAGTGACCAGCTGGTTCATGAGCACAATGAATTTGAAAAGCACTGATCTATAGGACTGGTTTTCAATGGGCACGGAACCAGTGAGCACTGCTGTACCAGTGAAAATTAATGGGACACTTTGGTTGGAACAATTACTGATGAAGTGCTTCTGGCACTACTACACATCTAAGAGCTGGCATCTCAAATGACATTCAAATATCTTGCCAGATATTTATGTAATTTTAAAATAATCTAATCATAATAGTGAACATTTGAATTGAACTCAATTTTCTAACATTATCTAGCACCAAGTATTTTTTGTGCAACTTTAATGTATTCTGAATTTTCCAGGAATACCATATGTAAATTGAGGAAAAGATATATTTTTGTCCAGAACTTTTACTAAGTGTTGTGCCCCATTTCAGAAAAGCTTATTTAATAGCCTGAATTTAAAAGTTATCATGTGCACATCTAGGTGGAGGTTCAGTTATCAGACTACTTCATTATGTAGTTATGTTGGAACTAAAACAAATATTTTATTTAAAACGACTTCCCTCTTATTTCACCTATTATATTATCTCTATTATTCTCCAGTTAAGACTTTTTTTCTTTAAAAAAAAGTAGGTAAGCAAGTTATATACACATGAATTTCACTTCAGGATAATAGTGTGCACTGATTTTACATATGAGGTGCTGGGTCTAACAGACTTAACCACTGATTTAAAGATTTATGCACCTATTATCATCCCTCTAGATCAGGGGGCCTTAATCTGGGAATACTGTACAAGGATCTTCAGCCAAGAATTCTATTGAGTGCAGCTTCAGGAGATCTATAAAGTCCTCGGTAGCACACAATTTGATGTATAGGTATTAAATGATAATCAATCATCAAGGTGTTGCCACCATGGGGTGAAGAACACATAACTTTATCAGGAAGTACTAAATTAAGAAACATACGTTACACCCTGAGACTGTATAAATTAGGCTGGACTATAAACTTGGGCCTCAAAATGTGGATCACCACCCAGTTACATTTACAGAATTGCAATTTTTATCATTTCATCAACCTACATTGATGAACTCTACAAAAAGAAAAAAAACATAAAAGAGTTACAGAGTCACTGCATTACTCACACTATAGGTGTTCCTTCACTGAGACATAGGGAAGGCTAACATCCATTAAACATTTGCTACACACCAAGCCATACGTTACATTCTGTACACCCAGGAATTCATTCATAAAGTCTCACAACCACCCTCTGATACAGGTATTACTCCTTGTTTCACAAATGAGGAAACTAGCTTAGAAAGCTCAATTAACTTTGACTAAGTTCATACAGCTAATAGCAGAACTAGAATGTGAACTCAGGTTGTCTGCCTCCCAAACATGCATGCACTTTTCTGGAGAGAGTGGCTACTTTTTCTTTAATGTTATCATAAAGTATACATCTATTGGATCTTGTCTTCCATTGGCATAGCCTGCTAAATTTCTTAGGGCAAAAATTGTATCCCACAAATGAAAGTTGCCCAAGCATGACATCAGCATCTTTGAGTAAATTGCTTCACTTAGAGTGGTCACTTAGAATGGGCTTTATGGAATGCATTTGACATGCTAACCTTACCTTTGGTTTAATATTTTTTCACATTCTCCCTTTTCTTCATTTTTAAATTTACTTCCTGCAATAAGGCAATGAACAAATAAATCCACACTACATGCTGCTTTAGGTAATGCATGAAATACTAAGACAGTCCCACAGAGTGAATACAGCTTTATTGGATGATTCAGAAACCACCTGGAATCATTCTTATAATTCAAAACACCAACTATCATTATGATAACAGTACATAAGTTCCAGTATTTTCCACTTTGAGAGAACCCTGGTTTCCTTGGCTGCTTTCTAAAGAGTAGAAAAAGAACACCTAACAGGGAGATAGATCAACAATGAGCACATTTGAGGGCATAGGCAAAAAGTAGGGAGATCAGTTGTTATGTTATTTAGGTAAGAACTGATACAGTAACAGTCAGGAGACAAATAGAAACTGCAGTGGACTTGGAGACACTGCCTAAGTGGAAGGTGAAAGGAAGTAGAGCCATGCAAACCAAGCTTAGTTGACCATATTGATGACAAAGTCGTAAATGGTGTTAGGAGTTTGTAGGAAGTAAAAGGGAAATTTAAAGAGAGTAAGCTATTTGGTTTTTTGCCAACACTACCATCACTGCAAAACGTTTAGAGTAGGTGGTCAGCAAACTTTTTACATAAAGAACCAGTTAGTATATATCTCAGGCTTTGCAGCCAGATAGTCTCTGTCTACTTTAAGACAACTCTGACATTGTGGCACAAAAACAGCCATGAATATATGTAAACAAATGGGTAAGGCCATGTTTCAATAAAACTTTATTTACAAAATAGATGTGAGCAGTCAGAATGGCTATTACTAAAAAGTCAAAAAATAATAGATGCTGACAAGGTTGTGGAGAAAAGTGAACACCTATTCACCGTTGGTGGGAGTGTAAATTAGTTCAACCATTGTGGAAGACAGTATGGCAATTCATCAAAGACCTAAAGGCAGAAACAGCATTCAACTCAGCAATCCCATTACTGGGTATATACACAACAGAATATAAATCATTCTATTATAAAAAGACATGCACATGTATGTTCATTGCAGCACTATTCACAATAGCAAAAACATGGAATCAACCTAAATGCCTAATGATAGACTGGATAAAGAAAATGTGGTACATATACACCACAGAATACTATGCAGCCATAAAAAAGTACAAGATCATGTCCTTTACAGGGACTTGGATGGAGCTCGAGGCCATTATCCTTAGCAAACTAATGCAGGAACAGAAAACCAAACACCACATTCTCACTTGTAAGTGGGAGCTAAATGATGAGAACACATGGACACACAGAGGGGAACAACACACACTGGGGCCTATCAGAGGGTGGAGGGTGGGAGCAGGGAGAGGATCAGGAAAAACTAGTGCATACTAGGCTTAACACCTGCGTGATGAAATAATCTGTACAACAACCCCATGACACAAGTTTACCTATGTAACAAATCTACACTTTCATCCCTGAACTTAAAAGTTAAAAAAAAAAGTGATTGGCACAAAATGACAGGATGGATAACCCAAGGACAGTAGAAATGGAAGATGCGAACATTTGAAGACAACCTTCATAAAAGTACTACTTACAAAACAGCATGTAGAAAAGGAAAATAGTGGTTTCCTGAAAGGAGAAAAAATGTGCTTACTAATCACTTATCATTCTGACTCAGTTACAAAACCCGTGTGTGGAGACATGCAGGACATTGCCATATTTAACCATGGTTATTATCTAAAAGGCAGAGCTAGAACACAGAGCCCCAACAGTATATCTAATACACTCAACACCTTGACATAAACAATACAAAACAAGGTCAAGTTGGGACACATCTTGTCTCACATGTCCTATGGCATATACTACACATCAAAACACGATGTCAGGCACCATGCACAAACCATTCACCCAAAATTGTGTCAAATGTTGAAGTCACAAAATAAAGCAGAAAAATAATGCTCTTAAAAACAAATCAGGCCAGATGCTGTGGCTCACGCCTGTAATCCCAACACTTTGGGAGGCCACGGCGGGCGGATCTCCTGAGGTTGGAAGTTTGAGACCAGCCTGACCAACACGGAGAAACCCCGTCTCTAAAAATACAAATTAGTCGGGCGTGGTGGTGCATGCCTGTAATCCCAGCTATTTGGAGGCTGAGGCAGGAGAATCGCTTGAACCCGGGAGGCAGAGGTTGCAGTGACCCAAGATCACGCCATTGCACTCTAGCCTGGGCAACAAGAGCGAAACTCCTTCTCAAAAAGATAAATAAATAAAAATAAAAATAAATCAAATGCCAAGGGAAACTGGTTATGACCATAAAGATGTCTTTGGGAAATGCTCTCATTTAGAAAACTGTGAAGTTAAATTCATTATAAGGCATAACAATAAAACTAGGTCCGATATCACTGCATTTGATTCAGTTTTTTCAATGTTTACAGGTAAATAGGTAAAATGAAAGTAGATGCTAGTTCATAGCCCATATTTGGGAAAGAGTACAATCTAGCAAATAAACAAATTACATGTATAACAATGTTGGCTCGTTAGAACAAAATACATTAAAAACCAATCAGAAAAATATCATGAGGACCAAAACTGCATAACTCGCAAAGCTGCATTATAGAACACAATAACAAAACAGATGATGGTCTGTATACATGGATTAGAATGGTTTGGGTGTTAAAGGGGTGGATGGTAAGTGCCACTTGATACTGCTGAAGAAAATCAATCCGTCTTTTTTTTTTTTTTTTTTGAAATGGAGTCTTCCTCTGTCGCGCAGGCTGGAATGCAATGGTGCAATATGCTCACTGCAACCTCCACCTCCTGGGTTCAAGTGATTCTCCTGCCTCAGCCTCCCAAGTAGCTGGGGCTACAGCTGCGCACCACCACGCCTGGCTAATTTTTTTTTCATATTTTTAGAGACGGGGTTTCAGTATGTTGGCCAGGCTGGTCTCGAACTCCTGACCTCGTGATCCGCCCACCTCAGCCTCCCGAAGTGCTGGGATTACAGGCGTGAGCCACCATACCCGACCCCAATCCGTCTTCTTTATGCTTAGTGTAAAAAGATATGAATACAACTTGAGGGTCTGTGAAGGCAAAAATTCAACCAACAAGAGAGACATCTGTATAATGGAACACCAGACACTAAAAATAATGTGTTCGACATACATCATGACAAGTAAAAATGAGAAAACAAAGCTAATGGAATTTTTGTGTCCAAAGAAAAAAGTTACATATATTGTACATCTTTTTTTTTTTTTTTTTTTTTTTGGAGATGGAGTCTGGCTCAGCTGCGCAGGCTGGAATGCAGTGGCGTGATCTTAGCTCACTGCAGCCTCTGCCACCCGAGTTCAAGTGATTCTCGTGCCTCAGCCTCCCGAGTAGCTGGGATTACAGGCGCGCACCACCATGCCTGGCTAATTTTTTCTAATTTTAGTAAAGACGGGGTTTCATCATGTTGGCCAGGCTGGTCTCAAACTCCTGACCTCAGGTGATCCACCCACCTCAGCTTCACAAAGTGCTGGGATTACAGGCATGAGCCACCATGCCCAGCCACAGTGTACTTCTATTGTATGCACAAGTTTCTAGACACGTACAAGAAATTTGAGTGGCACCTTGAAAAACAACAGTAGGAGACAGAATTCTCATCTTCTACCTTTCTGTAGGGATGAAAAATAAAATAAGCATGTATTATGTTTGGCCAAACATTAAAGAAAAAAATCACAGATCAGTATTTTGGGAAGGTGGCTGGAGAAGCCTCTAAAGCCACACCAATGCAAACACAATTGCATTAAAAATACTACAGTATGCTAAAAAATGTTAAATGAATGGTGAAAAAATTTTAAAGTACAATCAAATAATCAAAGAGACACAAAACTTTACTTGGATCATCATATACAGTTCAGTAATATAAAAGTAGAAATGGTCTTGCAAAAGCTATAATTTGCATATGCTGGTTTGCTAGAGTCCTCCTGGAATGTGATCTGTTTAGAATCAATGTTTTAGAGCTGGAAGAGTATTTAGAACCAGGGCCGGGTGCAGTGGCTCACGCCTGTAATCCCAGCACCTTGGGAGGCTGAGGTGGGCGGATCACGAGGTCAAAAGATCGAGACCATCCTGGACATCATGGTGAAATTCCATCTCTACTAAAAATACAAAAATCAGCTGGGTGTGGTGGCACGCGCCTGTAGTCCCAGCTACTCGAGAGGCTGAGGCAAGAGAATCGTTTGAACCCGGGAGGCGGAGCTAAGAGCGCGCCACTGCACTCCAGCCTGGCAAACAAGACTCTGTCTCAAATAAAAAAAAGAAGAAACAACCTCATTTTATATTTACCTCGACTGCATAATCCCCAGTAATAAAACCCTAGTCCTATTTTCTGTAACAACAGCTATTTGTAGAACCTTATGAACAGACACTTTTTTTTTTTTTTTTTTGAGATGGAGTCTTGCTCTGTCACCCAGGCTGGAGTGCAGTGGCGCGATCTCAGCTCACTGCAACCTCCACTTCCTGGGCTCAAGTGATTCTCCTGTCTCAGTCTCCAAAGTAGCTGGAATTACAGGCGCATGCCACCATGCCAGGCTAATTTTTGTATTTTTGGTAGAGACGGGGTTTCACCATGTTGGCCAGGCTGGTCTCAACTCCTGACCTCAGGTGATTCACCCGCTTCAGCCTCCCAAAGTGCTGGGGTTGCAGGCATGAGCCACTGCTCCTGGCCAGACTCATGCATTTTTAATATATGTTTGCTTTTAAATCTTCTTTAGAGCAGGGCCCCAGACCATTCTGTTCTTGCTATATGCCCAGCACGTGGAACACAGTAAATAGAGGTGCTCAATACATATGTATGTGTGTATACATACTTTTTTTCAGAAAAGGTAGTGAAGTGAGTTCTGTGCAAAACTAAGAGAAATCACAATGCATGAAGTAAACAAAAAGCTGCAAGATTAAAATATGAAAATTACTTCCCCTGTATTGGAAAAGACAGCACCATAGGCACATGTGATCACATGCCTACAAGTTCATTTTTTGCTTCTACCAGTAGAATGGTCATAAGAATATTGAACTCTAAACTATGGTAGTAGGAAGGCTACCTAATGCCTACTTTGGAATTCATAGTAAAGCAGGACACAAGAGTTTATTTTAAGATGGTAGAGAACAGGACCAAAGTTTTTGACACCAAATCCATAACTGCATGAAGATGAAAACTGTAGACGTAACAGACCCGGTTGTTCTAGGAAATGATGGGCAAATGAGTTGCCCTGGGCTAATGGGGAAAGCAACCTGTGAACAGTGTTTCCCACACCATATGTGAGGGACCAGTCTTAACCCCTAAATTGTACTCTGCCAGACATACTATATATACACATACATATGTGTTTTGTTATATATTATATATATTACACACATACATAAATATTTTTTAATTTTTTTGTAGCGATGGGGTCTCACTTTATTGCCCAGACTGGTGTTGAACTCCTGGACTCATGCAATCCTGCCACCTTGGCCTCCCAAAGTGCTGGGATTACAGGCATAAAGCACTATGCCTGGCCTGTAAGATATATTTTTTTAAAACATTACTAGAAAAGTGATCACATACTAATGTCACAGTAATATAAAATTACTATAGAAGTTTCCAGACACACAATTTCTACACTGACCTTGAGTGATATGCTGAAGTTTTATCAATGTCAATCTTGAATTTATATAAAGGATCTGACATTTATTGTTTTATTACTCAATAATAAAAACATTCTGTAAGAAACAATTAGAGATAAAAGGTGCATAGCCTTGTCATTAACTTTAAAATATAACACTGCTTTGTCACAACGCCTAAAATTATCCTTTTGAATGCAACTTTAGCATTTAAGAATCTCAATGCCTATCAGTTTGAATATTTTGCCATTTATATTAGATTAGAATACAGAAGCTTAAAATGTATATGAAAACATGACCATGCATTAATGATGGGAATATGTTTTGAGAAATGGGCCATTAGATGATTTCGTCGTGTACTTACACAAACCTGAATGGTATAAACCTACCACAAATATAGGCTTCAGGGAACAGTCTATTACTGCTCCTAGGCTACAAACCTGTATGGCATGTTACCATACTGAATACTCCATAATGTTATTTGTGTATCTAAACATAACAAAACATGGAAAAGATACAGTAAAAATACAGTGTTACAATGTTACTGGCCCACCATCCTATATATGGTCTGCTGCTGACCAAAACTTCCTTATATAACATGTGATTATATTTATGTACACTACCTCCCCATAAACTCCTGTATCTTTGCCTCCAAACTTCCCCAACTGACTTAACACAGTGAATCTAGGGAAAATTTCCATCTATTACTAGATTCATTACCAAAGGGAGTAAAATGGAGAAATGTTTGCATGCCCAACCTATAACAAGCTGAGGTGATTTACTATAGCCTATCAGACAGGCTGTACCCTATGGAGAAAGTGTTATGTAATTATTGTCTCTGGAACCAAATTTCCAGAATTCAAATCCACCCTTTGCAATTTACAAGCAAAAGTTAAATTCTCAGTAACAGCACCTACATCTCAAAAGATTATTCTGCAGGTTAATAAGCATGTAAAGTGACTAAACAACTGCCTGGCACATAAATTATTACTATGTAGTGTTATAATTATTTAATTGCATAGTATGCATTAAATCCTTCTGTAGAATTGGGATAATAAACTTTAAATTCATTAAATGAAATGTCACATGCCTACAATAAACTGCTATGCACCCATTAAAGCCTATTTCAATTCTCTATTATGAAAATACATCTATTTAGGCTGGGTGCGGTGGCTCACGCCTGTAATCCCAGCACTTTGGGAGGCAGAAGCAGGCAGATCACAAAGTCAGGAGATTGAGACCATCTTGGCTAACACAGTGAAACCCCGTCTCCACTAAAAATACAAAAAAAATTAGCCAGGCATGGTGGCAGGTGCTTGTAGTCCCAGCTACTGGGAGATCACGCCACTGCACTCCAGCCTGGGAGACAAAGCGAGACTCCGTCTCAAAAAAAAAAAAAAAAAAGAAAATATATCTATTTAATCTATTTATAATATCCTGCTAAACAGAGAGAAAACAGTAAGTTGGAAAATAACATATAGCCTAATTTTGTATTTAGAGAAGATGCTGATAAAGTTATAAAAGTTGCAAGTCACTATACTATTTAAGTGGCAACTGCCAAAAGTGATTCAGAGTAATTTATTATCCTTTCTTGTCCCCAGGAAAAAGGTTTAAAATAACATCATGATTCTAAAATGGTAATACCAATAATCAAATGCTACACATCAGTTATTTCAAAAATTTAGAACTGTATACATTTAATGTGTTAATTCCTCCTTTGCACCTAAAAGCTGATGCTTAAAATTGGACTTCATCTTAGAATTAAGAAAATAGATCAATTTATAATAGATATACTACTTCAGTCCCACCCACTGCCAACATACCACTAACATCATCACTTCTAAGGAAACTCTTGAAGTACTCAAAACTATACATATTGACATAGACAGTAAGTCACCTTAACCAATTACCCAAGTTTAACTAGCAGATATTATGTACAGTATGCTGAGATTATAATAAACACAGAATTCTGATTCAGTATTTCTAGAATACTGAACAAGAGGTGTTTGTGGCATTGAGAGTACTGTGATAACCTGTGGTACCCTTTAAACTGCTTTAAAATTTTACAATGAAATCAGTGCTATTAATTTCATGTTTATTTCATACAGGGTTTTTGTCAAGTTTATCAGTTTTAAAATGATTAAGTCATAATCACCATTCAAAGACAAATTTTCCTCTCAAAATAATAATTTCCATTCTGCTACCTACAGTGGCTTATCCTTTGGTCTGATAGCCATACTTCATCTCACAGGACTATACAAGTATGTACTATGTACAAAACATTTTCAAGTTTGCTTTCAAATGATACCTACAAAGAGTAGATCAAGTTTTCAAGTTTACAGAATACCATACTACAACAATTTACCACTATAAATATGTCTTAACACCTGTTTATTCCATTCTATTTAGATTGCAACACTAACAAAATTCTTAATGCATATGTCCCCACCACCTGTACTTTCCCTACACTATCATTTTGACACTTACATAGAAACAACTCAATTCAGCAACCAAGTTTTACAACCACTGTTGCTACCAATCAAATGGTGATGCATCAGATCCCAATTCTCATGAGTATTAACATATTAAGAGAGTACATTATTTACCTAAGACTGAAGGACTGTGCCTTACTTTATAAAAAAACAAAGATAGCCACATCAATTTAATTCCATATATATGATACTACCTATTCAATTTATTAAAAATTGTAATAAACATAATAATCAAACTAGTGCTCCAAACTTATGCTGTTCACATGGAAGACACCACAAAAGAAGACATAATATAGAGACTGCCTTGCAATAAGAAGTACAAATTCCTTCTATAAAGATGGAGAAATAAAAGGACAAATCTAGTTGTCTAAAAGACAATTCACTGTACACATTTTATTTACAGTTTTGTACACTGTCTTAATATGAATGGGACTGCTTTTCTACTTGAGCCATTTTTAACCAAAGCAAAATAACCTAAGTAATACAAAGTGTTAAAATACAGCATAAAGATACAAAAACAGACATACTAATTCTAGTTAGGAATGTAATTATGATGTTACATTTTTTATAATCCACAATTATGTTTAGGAAATCACACAAACATAGATCACTGATTTGAATGAAATGCATAAATTTGTAGCAAAGCTTTGTAGTTACAAAAAACAAAAAAAATTACCAAAGAATGCACAAAATTAATGTTTATTCCACCTTTGTGTCATATTCCTGGATCCTTCACCAATGTTACATGAGGAAAAAAACAAAAGCAAAACAAATGAAAAACTGAAATCAGAATCACTAATATTATCAAGTAGGGAAACAAATAAATTAAAATCTAGCAGCCATCAGCAAGAGTACAGCAAAGACAATGCTGTAAAAAGAAACAAAGAAAATTGCTAGAAAACTGTATGCATCATAATCTTTCAAACCAGCAAAATATGCTTCTGCATAAAATGGAACAACGAATTTTTTTTCCTGTAAAGTATAGAAATGCCAAGTTGTTTTCTGACTATTGTGGATAGGTAAAATCTGTATGTAATTAATGGTAATTCTACTGAACTATTACAGAGTGGGCCAGGAACACATTTATGGATTCTGGGGATGTGTACTGTAATTCTTTGATTGGGATAGTGGAAACTCTAGCCAAAAAAAAAAAAAAAATGAACACAGAAGTACAAGACAAAGGCGAATGAGACTTCTCTTATATCTGAGTAACATTAAGATGGAAATCAAATTTAAATGCAGTCCACTCTGCTTTTTGAAGAGGCTTTGGTTCAGCTCCCAAATCTCGATTGCTTGACGCAGTCTCCTATGAGAATACTCAGAAGGTGTCTTCTTAAACAACAAACCTATTTTTAGTGGTGGAGCCGCTCTTAGTAGCTGTGTCTGCGTGGGACTGATAACCAATCACTATCTTTGGAGGAAGTCCTAACCTTTCCTTGTATACCCTCCTAGAAGAAAAAAAAAAAGAAGAAGAAAAAAGTAGTCATTAACTTTTACTCACAAGAAATACATTTAAAAATTTAGGGTTATTAGTCTTTATATTAAAAAATATAGACTTGAGAGTAAAATAGGAAATTAATTATACACCCTTTTCCTTTCAGCACAATTTACTCTTCATTTTTGCAATATTCTTGGTTAATTACTTTTAAAATATTTGAGAGCGAGTCAGGTATGTTATTACTAAATTACAGGAGCATTACTATATTATTATATTGTTATTTATTATGATACTATAATTATTACTAAATCAACAGTGAACAAAGTAAGGACAGTCCCTGAGCTGACTGCATTTATAGTCTAGTAGAGAAAACATAATCAAATAATCACAAATACATGACAGACCTGTATCACATGCATACTTAAAAACAGAAATCTGTAAAACAAACATGTTTATTTTCATTCTTTGATCTAAAATGTTACATTTCACGTCTGAACCCTAGCAAATATTGTATATTACTACACAAATTATATTAACCATACCTGTTATAAGACTGCACAAACAAAAACTAAACACTTTGAGGGAGATTAAACACTTCGAGGGAGTGAATGAAACACTTCGAGGGAGAATGTAATTTCTGCTTTACATACTAACTTTACAACCGAATTTTCAAGACAGACATGACTCTATTGCAAGAATAAAATGGCACTTGTCATGAGTGCCAAAGAGTAAATATAAGGGCTGTGATACTGTATAACAAGGAGATTCTAATCTCATCTACAACATTAGAGAAGTCTTCCCCTTTAAATATCACGAGGTCAAAAGCATAATGTTAAGAGAATGAGCACATGTGAAAGCTGAGAAATAAAAATTAGGCTGTGTGGCTATGGCTCGTAAGTAAAGTGAACATGAGATAAAGCTGACAAGGTTTCAGAGGAAGATCACAGAGAGCTTCACAGGTCATCTTAAAAATTTGAATCTTTGGCTGGGCGCGGTGGCTCACGCCTGTAATCCCAGCACTTTGGGAGGCCGAGGCGGGCGGATCATGAGGTCAGGAGATCGAGACCATTCTGGCTAACATGGTGAAACCCCGCCTCTACTAAAAATACAAAAAATTAGCCGGGTGTGGTGGCGGGTGCCTGTAGTCCCAGCAACTCGGGAGGCTGAGGCAGGAGAATGGCGTGAACCTGGGAGGCAGAGCTTGCAGTGAGCTTGAGTGAGACTGTGCCACTGCACTCCAGCCCGGGTGACAGAGCAAGACTCCGTCTCAAAAAAAAAAAAAAAAAAAAAAAAGAAAGAAAAAAGAATCTTTAGGAAAAAAATAGTAAAAATTCAAAAATAAGCAAAAATCAAATAAAAATAAAGGAATAAAGACATTAATGGAGTTAAATCCTCCAACATGATACTAGGATAGGTTTTCTTTATACCTTCCAGAAGATTTACTACCTTCCCCCTAAAATAAGGTATTAAAAAGTAATTTTATGGTAACTAAAGTGTTAATTATCAAATTTGCATTATAATGCAATGCATTCCTTTCAATTATACTTAATTATTAAAAATGCCAAAAAGCAAGACCATTGAGTCATGCAAATTGGAAGGGTTAAAAAAGAAAATCTTCGTTTGAAAATCTGAAGTCTTAATATACACTCAAAAACATTTAATACTGACAAAAATACAAAACTTCCGTAGGAAAAAAATTCATTAATTTAACTCTTGTTTAAAAAAAAAAAAGTAAATCCTCCAAAATTAGGTTTTGATGCTGGAAGAAACATTAAAATATGATGACAAATCAACTATTTTCTCTTATGGAACCCCATATAGCATGAAATGCAGAAAATCCCTATACCTTTTGATCCAGAAATAAATTATGTTCACATAAAAATTTACATGGCTGAGAGCAATGGATCACGCCTGAAATCCCAGCACTTTGGGAGGCTGAGGCAGGTGGATGACTTGAGGCTAGGAGTTTGACACCAGCCTGGCCAACATGGCGAAACCCTGTCTCTACAAAAAATACTGCAGTGGCTCAGGCCTGTGGTCCCAGCTATTCAGGAGGCTGAGGCAAGAGAATCACTTGAACCCAAGAGGTGGAGGTTGCAGTGAGCCGAGATCGCGCTACTGCACCCCAGCCTGGGCAACAGAGTGTGACTCTGTCTCAAAAAATTAATTAATTTTAAAAAGAAAAATTAATAATATTTGAAAAATCACAAAGGGGCAAACCAAACATTTTGACCACTGACTGACCAGCATTTAATTTTAACATAAAATTGTAAGTCAAAATTTTTTTTTTTTTTTTTTTTTTTGGTGAGACAGTCTCGCTCTGTCTCCCAGGCTGGAGCGCAGTGGCCCAATCTTGGCTCACTGCAAGCTCCGCCTCCCGGGTTCATGCCATTCTCCTGCCTCAGTCTCCCAAGTAGCTGGAACTACAGGCGCCCGCCACCACGCCCGGCTAATTGTTTTTTTTTTGTATTTTTAGTAGAGACGGGGTTTCACTGTGTTGGCCAGGATGGTCTCGATCTCCTGACCTTGTGATCCACCTGCCTCAGCCTCCCAAAGTGCTGGGATTACAGGTGTGAGCCACTGCACCTGGTGTCAAATATGACTAATATAATTGAGGTAAAAAGAAATCTTAGAAAAAAAATGTCAGCTGGTTTAGCATGGTGGCTCACGCCTGTAATCTCAGCACTTTGAAAGGCTGAGGTGGCTTGATCAAGTCCAGGAGTTCATGACCAGTCTGGGCAACATGGCAAAACCTCTTCTCTACAAAAAATATAAGAAAATAGCCAGGTGTGGTCATACACACCTGTAGTTGCAGCTAATTGGGTGGCTGAGGTAGGAGGATCACCTGAGCCCAGGAGGTTGAGGCTGAAGTGAGCCATGACTGCACCATTGCACTCTTGCCTGAATAACACAGTGAGACCCTGTCTCAAAAAAAAAAAAAAAAGCCACTTTTGCAAAGAATAAAATTTACAAAAAAAGGTTTAATAAAACCCTACATATGTGGGTTTTAAACATGGAACAAAAACCAAGATATGTTATATAAATTTTAATGAAAATTATACGTAGTAAACACACATGCTTTAAATGCACATATACTATTTGCCAATAATCACTGAATTATTATTATGAGCATACTTTAGCTCTTTTCAAAGTAGTACTTTTTTCCAAACAGCACTTTCAAAGTAGGAAATAATACATTCTCATTTGTGAATGAATAAAAAATGCTACATGCCAAAGGAGAGTGCTCTAGTGGTTATATACTTCACTGCTAAGAAAAAGCAATTTTACAGAAATAAAAAACATATGAACAAGGCCAGGCGCAGTGGCTCATGCCTGTAATGATAGCACTTTGGGAGGCTGAGGTGGACGGATCACTTGAGACCAAAAGTTAAAAGACCAGCCTGGCCAACGTGGCAAAACCTGGTCTCTACTAAAAATATAAAAATTACCCAAGCATGGTGGCATGCGCCTGTATTCCCAGCTACTCGGGAGGCTGAGACATAACAATCTCCTGAACCCGGGAGGCGGAGGTTGCAGTGAGCCTAGATCATGCCACTGTACTATATAGCCTGGAGAACAGAGTGAGACTCTATCTCTAAATAAATAAATAAATAGCTGTGAAAAAACCCAAAAAAACAAGACGTTGCGCACCAATTGAGCCGTTCAAAATTATAAAAGTGTTCACGAAAACAATACAAGGAAAACAGCATCTACAAACTGAAGTATTTCTAAAGCTACAAATAAAATAACTTCTGGTTTTACTCATCTTAATACTGTAAAATAAGTAGGCAAAGAGCAAAACTTACCCTATATGTGTAACAGCTTCTCTGTTTTCACATTCAGTAGTCCATATTGCTATCTTATCACCTTTAGCTCTAACATTAACAACAGCGCCACATACATCATCACTGTAGTCATCAAAAGATTCTCCAATAAGGCACAGAAGCTTAAAAAAAAAATCCCAAATTACATTTAATAGATTATAAACAAGCTCATTACACTGCAAATGTCTCTTCTGTATTTGCATAGAAATTAAAGACAGTTTTTAAATCAAGAGTTAATTTTTTAAATGTGTAAATTTTATTTGCATATATAGATCTGTCCTGACTTTTAAATACTCATTCATTTACTATCAAATCAGCCTTTTTCAGCAAATTTGGCAGTTAATGTCATGGCAGACATAAAAGCTGATTTTATTAATATTCATTTGCTCTGCTGCTGCTTATATTTACGAGCAAATATTAATAGAATAATAAAAATAGCTATTCATGGTTAATCTCCTCTTGTTCTTATTTTTTATGAATATTTGTTAATGGTCTGGGTTTTTTTTGTTGTTGTTGTTTGAGACAGGGTCTTGCTCTGTCACCCTGGCTGGAGTGCAGTGGGATCATCACAGCTCACTGCAGCCTCAACCTCCTGGGCTCAAATGATCCTTCCACCTCAGCCTCCTGAGTAGGTGGGCATACATACAGGGACATGTCACCATACCCAGTTAATTTTTGCATTTTTTGTAGAGACAGGGTTTTGCCATGTTGCCCAAACTGGTCTTGAACTCCTGAGTTTAAGTGAAATGCCTGCCTCGGCCTCCTGAATTGTTGAGATCACAGGTGTGAGCCCAGCCCTAACAGGTTTCTTAATTGTGGTAAAATACAAATAACATAAAATTTACCATTTTAACCACCTTTAAGTGTACAGTTCAGTGGTGTTAAGTACATTCAACATTGTTGTACAACCATCCCTACTACCATCCATCTCCAGAAGATTTTTTTTAACTGCAAAATGGAAATGTCCTGACTTTTTAATGTGGAATTCAAAAATGGTATTTGCTCATGATCTTCCCCCTCAAAAACAGATTTTTCTTCTTAAAAAGTCATTCATTCATTAGCTGGCTGTGCTGGCATGCACCTGTAGTCCCAGCTACTTGAGAGGCTAAGGCAGGATGATTGCTTGAACCCAGGAGGCTACAGTGAGCTATGATGGCCCCACTGCACTCTAGCCTGGGCGACAGAACAAGACCCTGTCTCTAAAAAAAAGCAAAATAGTCACTTATTCAAACATTTAAAGTGATTAACTTAACAAGTGCTAACTATAAACCAGGCACGGTTTCAAGTGCTAGGGATACAAAAGAGACTACAAACCCCGCTCCTATAAGCTTGGGGTTTGGAACCTCTGTCTACAGAAAATGCTTATTATCTCATATTTAATTTGTCTTGTAAAGCCAGAAGTTCCAGTTAATATCACAACATGTAGGTCAAATGGTAGTACACAACAATTTTATTATTTGCTTCACTGATCTAAAAAGTTTAGTGGGACAGGCACTGTGACTCACACCTGTAATTCCAGCACTTTGGGAGGCTGAAGTGGGAGGATCACTTGAGGCCAGAAGTTTGAGACCAACATAGCAAGATCCCATCTCTAGGAAAAAAATTAGAAAATTAGCTGGGCATGGTGGCATGCACCTGTAGTCCCAGCTACTTAAGAGGCTGAAGTGGGAGGATCACTTGAACCCAGAGGGTGAGGCTGAAATGAGCCATATAAATAAATATCCGCACTCCAGCCTGGGCAACAGAGCAAGACCCTCGCTCTAAAAATATAAATATTTAAAAGTTTAGTATACATATAGCAATGCTGTAAGAGGGTTGCAAAAACTTCAATCATACAAAATGTAAGGTTCTATAATTTTGAGGTTAATGAAATGACCACAGTGAGCTTATTGTGGTGAGAGTCAACTGCCAATCACTTAAAATATCTGACTTAAAATGTGGTAGGATGTTTCACTGTACTATAAACAGGAGTCATATGACAGAACAAAAATAATTACTGACCCTGATTTTCTAGTGTTGGGCATCCTTCTCTTAAATTAAGTAACTAATGTAAAACATAACATATCTTAAGTATCAGTATTCCAAAACTACCTCTAAAACTGCTTTATACTTTTAAAACCTTACTGTCTCTAGCCAAAAGCGATCGAGGTCACTTCGTCTCTGCTGTTTGTTCAATGTAATTAGCCATCGTCCTCCCCGTTTGTTTTTCTCATCTTCCCACATAGGCTCAATACCATCCTACAGGGTTAGGAGACAACAGTATTACACAACATTGTTACCTTGACTTTGAGAGATAATCATTAGAAACAGTTAAGCAACAACACTGTCAACTTCTTATTTTATTGCCCATAAAACTGCCATTGATGTAGTTTTTAAACAACACATAAGACTTAAAGCCAGAGGCATGACATTGCAGAATTAGAGTCCTGGCTTTGTCACTTATTAGCTATCAAATCTTGGGTTTCACTTAATTTGAAGGTTCTTAAACTTTCTGAGAAGCAAACATATTTTAGAAGCTCTGTACATTTCTACAGCTAGAAAATACATGCAAAAACTATGCAATTTCAGTTAATGAATGTCCCGTCCCCCTACCACCTGACAAAGCCCAATAGTAAGTATTCCAAGGACCCATGCTCCTAAGGTTAAGAATGCTTGATAAACTCAGTCTGCTCAAATATATAAAGGAAGGAGTAGACTGGATAATCAAAGCTCTCATCAAAATCAATCTCAGTATGTGCCCACAGAGTAACTCTCTCAATTTTTATAAACAAATAGAGTAAGATATATTGATACTAAAGCATACTACAGCCAATTAAATTATCAGCCTATTCATCACACTATCAAATATTCCTAAGTTTATGGTAAGATTTCTTAATGAATACCAAATGGCCCAGTCCTATAATAAATATATAAAATCACCAATTAAGCATACCTTAAAAAGTGAGTAGTCACAGCCAGGCATTAAATTACTAGACAACTGGATATGGTTGTACAGACTAGGTAAAAGAAAATAACAATTAAAAACACAGAATATGTAATATAGAGTTTAGGTGCTTACATATATATACATTTAGAACATATGATGAAAATAAACAGATAAAAGTTCATGTTTACTTGTTTCTAAGGAGTCAATTTCTAAAATGGACAAAACAGATCTTAAAAGCAGTTAAATAATCAACTTCAGATGACAGGTATAATTTTCAAAAAAACTTCTAGTGACTGCTCTGACAAAAATATATTTTATGTTAGTTAACTCACTGCATACATATGTATATATATAAGAAACTGAGAAGAGAGGTATAAGGTGGCTTTAAGTAGATGAAATAATTTCTGAAGTTAATACACAGTTTTTTTCACAAACATAAAAAAAAAAAAAAAAAAAAAAACAGAAACGATGAACTTCCTGACCATCAGGATTGCATGACTGAAACAGTCATTATCCTTGAGGGTATCCAAGAGTAGAATAGATCAATGGTTCCCAAACACCACGAACTGTCACTGGTTAGTCAACATAATAATCATTTTAAAACTGATTTTAGAAAAATAAATAAATAAATATAGTTACAAGCCCTACATCTTGGGATTATAATCACCTAAATATAAGATGGAACCCTGCAGTCTGTATTTCTAAACTATTTCCCAAGTATCAAAATAACAGAATAACATTTGCGATGACTTAGTTGCTTGCCTGAAGGTAGGAGGCTTAGATCATTTGATCTCCTGTAGTCTTTTACAGCAAAATTGATTTAAAAATTGGCAACTCTTAAGAATCTTTTGCTTGTCTCCAATATTAGATGGCAGAAATAATGATCTTAGCTGTGTCTACAGACCATGGATGATTCTACTATCCTTAGTCTGGTTCTCCTGGTGCTATGTTAACCCCATCTAGGAATATTTCAGGTAAAGATTTAAGGGCCGGGTGCAGTGGCTCACGCCTGTAATCCCAGCACTTTGGGAGGCTGAGGCAGGTGGATCATGAGGTCAGGAGTTCGAGACCAGCCTGACCAACATGATGAAACCCCGTCTCTACGAAAAATACAAAAATTAGCCGGGTGTGGTGGCATGCGCCTGTAATCCCAGCTACTAGGGAGGCTGAGGCAGGAAAATCGCTTGAACCCAGGAGGCGGAGGTTGCAGTGAGCCGAGATCACCCCATTGCACTTCAGCCTGGTGACAGAGCTAGACTCCATCTCAAAAAAAAAAAAAGATTTAAGAAAGAAGTTGGCATCTTTAAATCAAATTCCATAGTATAACACACAAATATAGTTTAGGTGAGACAACCTAAGACCACATAAGGTTTGCTGAGTCACTACCTAATGGTAACTCCCAACTACATCATCAATGACAGCCTCCACTAGGCAACAAAAAAAGCCTGGACACTAAGTGACTATAAAATTAGCGCTACTAATGTCATAAAATGAAGGGATATTGTGGGAATGACCTTCAATAAAATACTTTTTCCCTTTTGCTGCCTCCTTTCTCTTCTGTGGTGCTCAAAGGTCTCTCAAGTAAGTCCATCATGAGAATTTATAATGGCACATCTAAACAGAATCCTAAGACTATGCAGTCTGGATAAATACAAAAGGACTCAATGGTTATCTGCAATAAATTTGCTAGAAAAAAACAGAAATTAGGAAGTGGCCCACACATTTATAGAAAACTGAAAAATCCTTCATATCTCTAAGTTATGGTATAAAAACCTACTATGTAATGACACTGACTACATGTAACTGAAGCGTGGAGAACTGTTCTAATTAGAAGGTAGAATTATGTAAACTGGTAAAAGCCAAACAAACTAGATAAATGCAAATCTGATTGGGGAAGGTGGCTCAAGGCTTCCTTTTTCTCTGTAGGAGAATGAAACGCTTTTTTTTGGGGGGGTGCAGAAGACTGGAGTTATTTAAGAGTCCTGAATAAACAAAACTAGAGAAGAAAAACTACTTGATGTTTTGATGATGGGCAAAGAAGAATAATCCTAGTTTAACTAGAAAACTAGACCTATAAATTATTAGGCCTTAAATGTAGTTATTATTAAGCGTCAATGCTTTTAATAAAAAATAAATACTCTCAAAGTTTACTCTCAAATGAATGTTCTCAAATACTCTCAAAGTTTATGGTTTTAATCGTATGCTTTGCTTTTTTCAGCAACACAAATGAATACAAAATATCTGTTAGAAGCCAAGCACTGGAAATATACAGAAAAATATTGTTTCTGCTGTTGAAGATGTACATACATATGTATAAATTTTATACCACAATCTATTTCTTTGTATGAGCAGAATATCTTGAGGGGGTTACATTAAAACATAAGAGTAGCATCACTAATTCAGCATGTATATGATCCTAAAAAAAGATGTACAAGTTAGAATATTTAGATAACTGCTAGGTAATTTAAAGTGCTTATTAAAGAGTTTTGCCTTTCATGGTCTCAAATAGTACCTCCCTAGTCATTCTCCAAGTAAATTAGACACACTGGATTAACTTTGTTTTTAAGAGAATCAATTATCAAAACTTCTTGAAATAGACTTTATAATTTTTAATTTTATTTATTTTATAGAGAAACAGGGACTCATGTTGACCAGGTTGGTCTTGAACTCCTGGCTGCAACTGATCTTCCTGCCTCAGCATCCCAAAGTATTAGTATTACAGGCATGAGTCACTGAGCCCAGCCTTAAATTTTGTTTTAAGGTCATGCAAAAGTTGATGATCCCAATTCTTAACTTTCTGCTATACAGAAACAAAATTTCAAAAATATTTCAACTATTCTTCTTGAGGTTGATCAAAGTATAATGAAATGAATAAAGTATCATGATAGATACTGGCATTCCCTTGACAAACCGTGAATTCTGAACACTTCAGCCTTTGATATCTTAAAATCTCTGGTACAGGAAATTCCAGATATTGCACTGAAAACAGTTTGCAGAAATGAGGACCCAACAACGCACTGCAATACCCAGTTATGAGGCAAATGTATCTTGGCAACCAGGAGTGGAACAAGTTCCAACTAGCTGTCAAAAGTTCTAAGGGCAATAATGGATTCCTGAGCTAAGGATATCTCAGGACAAGAAACAGAATAATTGGGGCTGGGGGATGACAAGATTGAAGCTCTGTAAAACTAAGAAAGCATAATCACCAATTCAAACTTTTGTGAGGAGATAAAAAAATAGATGAACATTCATTAACTGTTTAACTCACACTTCATTTTGTGAATTCGACTTAAAAATAAAAAAACTACACAACGAATAAAACAACAAACATACTAAAACAAATGGTTACTTACGCCCAAAAGTCTTCAACAGTATCAAACTTGGAGATCAGCCGCAGGTTTGCTTGCCAAGTTTTGCTTTTATCATTTTTAAAAAACCAGAGTGCCCATCTAAAAATAAAAAATCAGTGTCAGAAAATGGTAGCTGCATACCCATGTTAAAAGCAACATTATTCACAAAAGTCAAAAGGTAGAAGCAACCCACCTGTCCATCAACAGATGAATGAAAAATGTATATATACACACAATGGAATACTAAAAAGCCCTGATGAAGGAAATTCTAACACTTGATAAAACATGAGGGGAAGCTAAGGACATTAAGTGAATAAGCCAGCCCCCCTCCAAAAAGGACAAATACTGTATGATTCCACTTATATGAGGTATAAGAAGTCAAATTCATAGAAACAAAAAGAATGGTGATTGCCACTAGCCAAAGAGAAGGGAGTTTAGGGTTATAGAGTTTACAGAGTTTTGGAAGATGAACAAGAGTTCTGGAGATTAGTTGCACAATAATTGGTTGCAGAAAGTACTTAACATTAACTCAACTGTACACTTAAAAATAGTTAATACTGTAAATGTTTATGTTTACCACAAAAATTTAGGGAAAAAAGCAAAATGCTAGTTGTTATTACAGTGGCAAATAATGAGAGTTCTCCATTTCTTTCATTTAAAAAATATGTATGTTATGTCTACTACATAACAGATTCCCTGCTATACCTAGAGACCCAAGACACACTGAAACTCATCACTCAACGGAATTCACAGAAATGACGCAGAGAGACAACTACAGTGTGCTAAGTGCTCTGACAGAGATAAGCAAGCACAGTTATTTAAGAAAAACACCGCTGGGCGCGGTAGTTCACGCCTGTAATCCCAGCACTCTGGGAGGCTGAGGTGGGCGGATCACCTGAGGTTGGGAGTTCGAGACCAGCCTTGTCAACATGGAGAAACTCCGTCTCTATGAAAAATACAAAACTAGCCAGGCATGGTGGTGCATGCCTGTATTCCCAGCTACTTGGGAGGCTGAAGCAGGAGGCTACGGTGAGCTGAGATCACGCCACTGCACTCCAGCCTGGGCAACAAGAGCGAAATTCCATCTCAAAAAAAAAAAAACCAAAAAAAAAAAACAACACAGCAGACACTTAAACTATAAAAGAAGACAAGGGGCCAGGCGCGGTGGCTCAAGCCTGTAATCTCAACACTTTGGGAGGCTGAGGTGGGCGGATCACGTGAGGTCAGGAGTTTGAGACCAGCCTGGCCAACATGGTGAAACCTGGTTTCTACTAAAAATACAAAAAAATTTAGCCAGGCCTGGTGGTATGTGCCTGTAATTACAGCTACTCGGGAAGCTGAAGCACGAGAATCACTTGAATCCAAGTGGTGGAGGTTGCTGTGAGCCGAGATTGTGCCACAGCACTCCAGCCAGGGCAACAGAGGGAAACTCTGTCTCAAAAAAAAAAAAAAAGAAGGCGAGAAACAGGTTGGCTATTTCTCAGAGGAACAAATTAGCCAAGAAGAAATGAAAGTGCCAGGAGTGGGGAACCTATTAAATGTGATTCTATATTTAATCAAATACCTAACTGGGAAAACAATAAAGATTGAGTAATGCTGCATAGATATGTTCTGAAATAATGTATACCAGTTTTAATATATCTGTATATACTTCTCTTAAAATAGTTTTATTCCTACATAATACATAATAGCTTATATATACCTAACATATTATATATAGAGGCATACCTTGGATATATTGTGAGTTCAGTTCCAGATCATCATAATAAAGTGAGTATCACAATAAAGGAACTATCTTTAAGGAGAGTCACACAAATTTTTTGGTTTCCCGGTGCATGTAAAAGTTATGTTTATACTATACTGTAGTCTACATTATGTCTGAAATAGCATTACATCTAAAAAAAAATGTACATACCTTAATTAAAAATTCTATTGCTAAAAATGCTAACGATCATCTGAGTCTACAAAGAGTGGTAATCTTGCTGATGGAGGGTCTTCCCTTGTTTGCTGCTGACTGATCAGAGTAGTGGTTGCTGAAGATTGGGGTGGCTGTGGCAATTTCTTAAGACAACAACCAAGTCTGTCACACTGATTGACTCTTCATTTCACAAAAGATTTCTCTGTAGCGTGCAATGCTGTTTGTAAGCATTTTACATAGTAGAATTTCTTTCAAAATTGGAGTCAATCCTCCCAAACCCTGCAGTTGCTTTATCAATTTGGTTTATGTAATATTCAAATCCTTTGTTGTCACTTCAACAATGTTCACAGCATCTTCACCAGGAATAGATTCCATCTCAAGAAACCTTTTTTTCTGCTCACCCATAGAAGCAACACCTTATCCATTCAAGTTTTCTCATGAGACTGCAACAATTCAGTAACATCTTCAGGCTCCATTTCTTACTGTTGGTCTCTTGCTCTCTGCACATCTGCAGTTACTTCTTCCACTAAAGTCTTGAACGCTTCAAAGTCATCAATACAGGTTGGAATCAAATTCTTCCTAACTCTTGTTCATGTTGATATTCCGACCTCCCATGAATCATGAATGTTCTTAATGACATCCAGAATGCTCAATCCTTTCGGAAGGTTTTCAATTTACTTTGTCCAGATCTATCAAAGGAATCACTATCTACAGCATTTAGCCTCATGAAATATAGTTCTTATTAATAAATAATAAGGCTTGAAAGTCAAAATTCCTCTTTGCTGCTCCATACGCTGCAGAAAGTACACTGTGTTAAGAGGCATGAAAACAATTCATCTCTCTCAGAGCTCTTGGGCGACTAGGCGCATCATCAAGGAGCAGTGATATTTTGAAAGGAAACTTTTCTTCTGGGCGGTAGGTTTCAACAGTAGGCTTAAAGTATTCAGTAAACCATGCTATAAATCGATGCACTGTCATCCAGGCTTTGTTGCTCCATTTCTAGAGCATGGGCAGAGTGGATTTAGCATCATTCTTCAGGATTCTTAAGATTTTGGGAATGGCAAATGAGCACTGGCTTCAACTTAAAGTCATCGGCTGCAAGATCCCCTAACAAGAGTCAGCCTGTCCTTTGTAGCTTTGAAGCTAGGCAATGACTTCTCTCTAACTAGCAAAGTCCTAGAAGATGGCATCTTCTTCCAGTAGAAGACTGTTTCGTTTACACTGAAAATCTGTTTTTAGTGTAAACTTCCTTCATCAATTACCTTAGCTAGATCTGGAGATTTTGCTGCAATTTCTATATCAGCCCTTGCTGCTTCACCTTGTACTTTTATGGGGGTGACTTTCCTTATACCTTATAACTGACCTCTGCCAGCTTTCAACTTTTATTCTGCAGCATCCCCACCTCTCTCAGCCTTCATAACACTGAACAGAGTTAGGGCCTTGCTATGGATTAGGCTTTGTCATAAGGGAATGTTGTAGCTGGTTTTATTTACTACCCAGACCACTTGAACTTACTCTATATCAGCAATAAGGCTGTTTTGTTTTCTTATCATTCATGTGTTTGCTGGAGGAGGACTTTCGATCTCCTTCAAGAATTTTTCCTTTGCTTTCACAACCTGGCTAACTTATTTGGTACAACAGACCTAGCTTTTGGCCTGTGTTGGCTTTTGACATGTCTTCCTCGTAAGCGTAATCATTTCAAGCTTTTGATTTAAAGTGAGAGACATGCAACTCTTCCTTTCACTATAACATGTAGAGGCCACTGTAGGGCTATTAACTGGCTTAATTTCAACATTGTTGTGTCTCAGGGAATAGGCAGGCCCAAGGACAAGAAGATGGGAATGGCCAGTCAGTGGAGCAGTCAGAACACATACAACATTTATCAATTAAGTTTGCCATCTTATATGGCCAATGTTCATGGCACCCCAAAACAATTATAATAGCAACATCAAAGATCACTGATCACAGATTATAACAGATACAATAAAAGTTTGAAATATCGTGAGAATTACTGAAATGTGACACAGAGACACCAAGTGAGCACATGCCATTGGAAACATGGCATCAACAGAACTGCTTGACACAGGATTTCCACAAACCTTCAATTTATAGAAAAGGCATGATTTGTGAAGCACAGTAAAATGAGGTACGCCTGTATAATATTTTCTCTAATGCCTTGAAGATAAACTCGTGGAACATTAAAGTTACACTTAAATGTTATTATCCCAAGATGATTCTCCTTTAGAAGAATTAAACTGAATATTCTCTGAATTACAATACCAAAGGGAAGTCAAAGGGAAATTTCATTTTCTCATCAACACGAATGTTGTCTGAAGAGCCTTCCAAATTGAATATATATTTCATAATCCTATAATTAATGCTTGGTAACTTCACCTAGACAGAAAAATGAGATGCATTTCAACATGTACTTGATAATTTGTCAGCAACTGCCACCCCATTATCAATAAAAAAGAAAAAGAAAAGGCAAGAAAACCACCAACGAGGTCAAGTATATATGCTGGATTTTTAAAAATAATTCAATCTTTTTTCAAAACAAAAACCTCTGCACCCAGCCATTTAAACACATAAAGATCTATGGGGCCAGGAAAGGTGGATCATACCAGTAATAACAGCACTTTAGGAGGCTGAGGCAGGAGGATCACTTGAGCCCAGGAGCTCAAGACTAGCCTGGACAACAAAGTGAGACCTCATCTCTACTAGACATTTAAAAAATTAGCCAGGCATGGGCTGGGCGTGGTGGCTCACGCCCGTAATCCCAGCACTTTGGGAGGCCAAGGTGGGTGGATCATGAGGTCAAGAGATCGAGACCATCCTGGCCAACACGGTGAAACCCCGTCTCTACTAAAAATACAAAAATTGGCTGGGCGTGGTGGCACGCGCCTGTAGTCCCAGCTACTCAGGAGGCTGAGGCAGGAGAATCGCTTGAACCTGGGAGGCGGAGGTTGCAGTGAGTTGAGATCGCACCACTGCACTCCAGCCTGGTGACAGAGCGAGGCTCCATCTCCAAAAAAATAAAATAAAATAAAATAAAATAAAATAAAACTAGCTAGGCATGATGGCATGTGTCTATAGTCCCTGCCACTCTGGAGGCCAAGGCAGGAGGATTGCTTGAGCCAAAGAGTTCGAGGTTGCAGTGAGCTATGATCATGCCACTGCACGCCAACGTGAGTGATAGAGCAAGACCCTGTCAAGGAACGGGACAGGGATGGGGACAGGGACAGGGAATGGAAGGGGAAGGGGAAAGGACTGCTTGAGGTCAGGAGTTTGAGAACAGCCTGAGCAACATAGCAAGACCCCGCATCTCTCAAAAAAAAAAAAACAAAAAACCTTAGCTAGGCATGGTGGTGCACACCTATGGACCTAGCTACTTAGAAAGCTGATGTGGGAAGGTCATTTGAGCCCAGAAATTTGAGGCTGCAGTGAGCTATTATCATGCCACTGCTCCCCAGTCTGGGCGACAGAATGGGACCATGTCTCTTCAAAAAAAAAGCCAGGCATGTTGGTTCATGCCTGTAATCCCAGTATTTTGCGAGGCCGAGGTGGATGAATTGCTTGAGTCTACGAGTTCAAGGCCAGCCTGGGAAATAGCAAAACTCCAACTCTACAAAAAATACTAAAATGGTGGTGGTGCATGCCTGTGGGGCCCCAGCTGGGGTGGAAAGATGGCTTGGGTACGGAAGGTGAAGGCTGCAGTGAGCCGAGATTACACGCCACCCCAGCCTGGGTGACAGAGTGAGACCCTGTCTTCAAAAACAAACAAATGACGTTTTGGAAAATTTGAAAACATCCTAAGCGCTTATCAACAAGGAATTATTTAAATCAGCAGTTCTCAAAATGTGGTCTGCAGACAGGCAGGAGGCCCTAAGATCCATTTTCATAATAATGCTAAGAAGTCACTTTGCTTTTCAGTATTCACATTTGCACTAACGGTGCAAAAGCAACAGTAGTTAAATCTGCTGGTGCCTTAGCAAGAACCAAGACAGTGACACAAAACTATACGAGTAGTCACTGTACATTTATTACTACCAGCTCTCACAGTACTAATAATGTGAGTTTCATATAAGAATGCCTTTGGGCCAGGCACGGTGGCTCACATCTGTAATCCTAGCACTTTGGGAGGCTGAGGTGGGTGGATCACCTGAGGTCAGGAGTTCAAGACCAGCTTGGACATCATGGTGAAACCCTGTCTCTACTAAAAATACAAAAATTAGATGGGCATAGTGGCACGTGCCTGCAATCCCAGCTACTTGGGAGGCAGACGCATGAAAATGAACCCAGGAGGCGGAGGTTGCAGTGAGCCAAGATCGCACCATTGCACTCCAGCCTAGGCAACAAAGTGAAACTCCGTCTTGAGAACAAAAAAAAAGGAATGACTTTGATGAGGCAATAAACATTACCAGTTTCATTAAATTTCATTCTATTTCCATATTTTTCATAATCTGCACAAAAACCACTTCCACTACTGTACAACAAAATACAATATTTAGGCAATTGTCTGAACTTAAGATTGTTGCTTAAAATTTAAGCTTTCAGTATAAAAATCAGAATTTTAGAAAGATTTCATCTGCCACTGTAAGCCTGACAACTTCCTAAAAATCAAAGACGCTTAATGAGTTTAGAGGTAATATTAATGAATTATTATTGTTTGATACAATATAAGAAAATGTGTCAACACTGGAAGATCTGCATAACTCACTGAACCATTATTTTCCAAATAAGCAGTGTATGATGTTAAAAATCTTACACAGGTAAGAGATCCATTCCAGATGCAAGACACTGACAGACCAATGGATTTTAATGTAACAAAGTAGAAAAAAATTCTTGGATATGGTTTCAGATTCCACATTGCAACTAGCCTCTAAGAAACCTAGTATCTCTTTGAGCACGTGTCCTACGAAAAACGGGGGAAAAAAAAGAAACCTAGTAGTGCATCAAAGGAGCATATCAACAATTATTTTTAAAGGCTTTTAAAAACTATTCTCCCTTTTCCAACCAAATACCTGTGTGAGGCTGTATTGTCTTCTTATACTTCCAATGAAACATCTTAACTCCACAGACTGAAGGCAGAAACAGCTATGAAAATCCAGTTGACTTCTAAGACGGCAAAAATGCGGCCAGGCGCGGTGGCTCATGCCTGTAATCCCAGCACTTTGCGAGGCCGAGGTGGGTGGATCATGAGGTCAGGAGTTCAAGATCAGCCTGGCCAACATGGTGAAACCCCGTCTCTATCAGAAACTACAAAAATTAGCCGGGCATGGTGGCACACACCTGTGGTTCCGGCTACTAGGGAGGCTGAGGCAGAAGAATCGCTTGAACCCGGGAGGTGGAGGTCCAGCCTGGGCGACAGGGCGAGACTCCGAAAAAAAAAAAAAACAGATGGCAAAAATGCTGTTCTTCCCATTATATATTTTTTATTTCAAATACTTATTTTCATTACAAAATGTCACTTATGTTAACATGTGATAGATTTTCTAAACGAATAATTTTACATTTCTCAAGTTTTTCAGGTGAAATTATACATTTTTAAATGTGAAAAATAAAATAACATCTTAGCATTATTTACTGTAAAAATATAGTAAATAACAATAGATAAAAATCCACATAAAGCTCTGTAGAGTCACCAATAATTTTTAAGAGTGTAAAGGAATTATGAGACCAAATACTTGAGTACTGCAGATTTAAATAAAATATCATACATCCACGCAAGTGACTACTATGCAACTATTAAAAAGTTTAAAAAAAAAAAGCTTAACTGTGTGGTAAAGTTTTCCTAAAATTGATATGAAACCCAGAAACCACTGAGGAAAAGCAGTATTTGCCTACATGAAAATTAAAGACCTCTAAAAAAAAAAAACCATACAATTCCACAGACAATGTTAGAAGACAAATGATATGGATAACCTGTTTCTGACTTAATACTCCTCCAACTTCCCTGCCTTGGGTGAGTTAGCACTCTAATATAAAATGCTTGGAAATAAACTTGAAAAGATATTCCATAACTTGTTAGCTTGAAAGTAGGGGGAAAAAAAGATAATCCAAAAGAAAAAAAATAGAAGAACTGAATAATCTGTCCTCAGATAAAAACCACAAATCATCAATATGAAAATATTTTGAAACTTCAATTTTAAAATGCAAATTGAAAATACTGAAATTGTTTTCCCAAATCAGACTGGGACCAATCTGATTGGCAACAACTTAAAAGACTAATCACATGAGTTAGCAAGGATATAGAAACCAGGAACTCTCAAACTATTAAGTCTAAGCCAATAAAACAGAATAATGTGGCAGTATCTGCGCAAAGGTTGTTAAAGGGTAATCTTTGTTCTAGGAGATCTGAAATTTTACCCTATAAATATATTCACACAAGTGCACAAGTATGTAAGGATGTAAATTACAGCACTGTGTGTAAAAAGAAAAATCTATACAGCCATTAATGTAAACCTAATAAAATATATGGTGGTATATTAATATAATGCAAGACGGTGGTTTAAAACAATGAGGTAAAATCTGCACATACAAACAGAAAAGTCAACTGTATAGACGTATGTATTAAAAAGTATACATATGTGCATTTAATACTTCTGGAATACAAACCAAATTTAACATTGACTACTCTGGGGAGTGAAGAAAGTAAAATGCAAGAAGTAAATAATGAGAAAACTGCCAAAATTGGAGCCATAAAACATAGTATTTTTCCAAATGATACTTGCTATTTTACACAAAAAGTAGAATTTATAGAGAAACTGAAGTCCCCAGAGACTTCATTTTAAGATTTAAACTTTTTTTTTTTTTTTAAACTGATGAGGACACTTAAGAATCCCTTCTTAGACTCCATTCAAGCTGTGAGGGATATATGCCTTGTTTACTTCTCCCCACAATAAAAGCGACACCAAGAACTGGGTTCACAGACAGCTAGAAGATATACAGAGTTTGTTTCATATCACTGAAAAAAATGAAAAAAAAAATGTGGGTTTTGGTGCTACTATTAGGTTAAACTATATAAAACTGCCTCTAACGAATTGTTCAACCTAATACATGTGGTACATTGCTTCCCTGAGGAAGGATTTTATCCTTTATAGACTGTTTGACCTCTGATGTCCCACTAGCTGAGAATCTCCATTGTCTAAAAAACTGATTTGTTCCTCACTGGAGGATATACTGAACCAAAGGGTCTCCTATGAGAAAACTGCATACAGCATATTTGAACTATTTATTTCAGTAGGTCTTCCATGATGAATAAAGGAAACATTTTAAAAAATTAAGATCATAAAAAAATTTTAATAAATGAAACTAAATTATAAATAGACTTGTGGACTCTTTTAAGTAGAGAGTGAATGGTCTGCCCTAAAAAAAGTAAATAAAAACAAAAAAAGACAAGAAATGAACTGAAATACTTCAAGAACCTCAGAAGTTAATTCCAATTTACTTTCCTCTAGATTGTTACAATGTTTCTGAACTGCCATTTTCTTCCCACCATCAGCATTCAGTGAACTCAAGTTAATTCTCATATACCCCAGAAAATAAATAAAAACAAACCTACTGGAAAGGAGTGGGAAGAGTTGGGAAAAGCCATATAATGAACTAATACTCAATTTCCTGTTACACTGTTAACTATGAAAACTTAACTAATTTTAATCTGTCCCCTTTTCTAGTCTCTCACTTACAAACCAGCCAACCTTCAAACTCCACATTCCCTGGCTCTCATTTCTCATTCTCAGTCCAACTTCAAGTCACCTGTTCTTACTCTATACATCTGTATATCTCCTATTCACTCTTCAAACTGCCCTAATCTCTTTTTCCATGTTTTATGGAACTACTCTATGGAACCTTACTAAAAAACTTTTTCCCAAGTCAGCACGGACTTTTTTAAAAGTGTTCAATCCAATGTATATTTTGACATCTTGCTTCATTTGACCTTTTTAGCACATGTGCTGTAAACCACCCTATCTTAGAATAAACCACCTTCTTGGTTTCCATGACCACCACTGTCTCTTTTTTTTTTTTTTTGAGATGGAGTTTCGCTCTTGTTGCCCAGGCTGGCAGGCAATGGCGCGATCTCAGTTCACTGCAACCTGCACCTCCTGGGTTCAAGCAATTATCTCACCTCAGCCTCCCGAGCAGCTGGGATTACAGGCGTCTGCCACCATACCCAGCTAATTTTTGTATTTTTTAGTAGAGACGGGGTTTCACCATGTTGGCCAGGTTGGTCTCAAACTCCTGACCTCAGGTGATCCACCCGCCTCCGCCTCCGCCTCCTGAAGTGCTGGGTTTACAGGCGTGAGCCACCGCGTTGGGCGACCACCACTGTCTTTGTATGTCCATCCTTCATAGGCATTCTTCTTCAACAAAAGCCTCCTATATGATGCTAGTATCCCCGGTCTTTGTCCTGAGTCAAGTTCACTTCTCCTTAAGGGAACTTATTTACTAATGTGGCTTCCATTATGACCAATACTTTTCAAACTAATCTCTCACATAGCTCCTTTTGAACTCAAGACTCACACATAAAACTGTCTGCTGGTCATGGGTCATCCAAGTGAAAATGGAACCCTCAACCTTAGCATATCTAAAACTAGTCTCATAATCTAACTTTCCCTTCAAACTTGCCCCATTCACCATTTACCTTGTGGCCTAACTCAGAAAACCTAGGTGTTAGAAAGCTTACCTGTTCTGTAGGGGATGTTTAATATAGTGTTCTGGGTTAGCAACCTCCTGATTAGATTCCGTTTTCTCCTCCTCTGTAGTCGGGGGATTAGGAGTAGGGGTGGTTTCCTAGTGGAAAATAATATAAAACATTATTTTAAATGTCTTAACACATCTATGACAGCAATATTCTAACTAAACCTGAACTGATATGCTGATAATTTTTTTTTTTTTTTGAGACAGAGTCTCTCTCTGTTGCCCAGGCTGGAGTGCAGTCGTGCGATCTTGGCTCACTGCAACCTCCTCCTCCTCCCAGGTTCAAGCAGTTCTCCTGCCTCAGCCTCCTGAGTAGCTGGGATTACAGATGTGTGCCACCAAGCCTGGCTAATTTTTGTATTTTTAGTAGAGACGGGGTTTCACCCCGTTGGTCAGGCTGGTCTTGAACTCCTGACCTTGTGATTCACCTGCCTTGGCCTCCCAAAGTGCTGGGATTACAGGCGTGAGCCACCACACCCGGCACTGGTAATATTTTTTAAGAAGAAGGAATTAAAGCAGATTGCTTCATAAAACAGACCACAGACCAACCTCTAAAGAATGATTCTCTATTCTCATATCTCTTCATTAAGAGCAAAGAGCAAACGGTTTCTCAAATTTGAAAATATAACAGTATTTATAGTTATCCTTCCACTTGCACTTTTTTTTTTAAATAGCAGGAAGACTGTCACAGATTATGCAACAAAGTTGGGAAAATCTTCTATCTTTCTTAACATACCATCATATTAAGATACTGCATATGGTACTGAAGGGGGTATCAGGAAGGATACAGGATGGAAACTAAAGTTTCAAGAGTATAACAACTGTGTCACTGGGCACTGTGGTGCGTCTCTACAATCCCAGCTACTCGGGAGATTAATAGGAGGATTAATAGGAGGATTGCTTGAGCCCAGGAGTTTGAGACCAGCCTGGGCAACACGGCAAGACCCTGTCTCAAAAACAAACAAAACAAAACAAAACAACATTATGATGACAAAAAAGCTTTGTAAAGTGATCAAGCCAATGATACGCAGGTCTTACCTTCATGGCATACTGTTTACCCTATCGTAACCTAAAAGTTCGGCAACTTAATATTTTCAATGGAACCTAACAAGATGGACATTGGCTTGAACTTAAATCTTCTTTTAGGCTAGACAAAATTAACACTGTCATCTAAAAATATCAGAAAGAAAAGTAGTCTGGGGACAGTAATTTAAAATAGGTGTTCAACACATTCTTCCATGTAGCTCTTCATACTATCATAAATTGTTGTCAACAAAAGAAGAGAGCCAAAGAAAGGCACTAGGACAAAGACTGATACCAAAAAAAGGGCAATGCAACAAGTGTTTGGATATCAGACTGAAGCAGCAAACAACAGAGATCTGTGTTAACATAACAAGATATGTAAGTCAAATATTTATTATCTAAAAGAACTCAGAGCAGAAAGGTGGTAAATATTTATTTGAAAGAATATGGGTTTTTTTTTTTTGTATTTTATTTTTCTTAGAGATGGGGTCTCACTCATAGCTCACTGCAGCCTCAATCTCCCTGGCTCAAGCAATCTTCTTGCCTCAGCTTCCACGGTAACTGGGACTACAGATAGGCACCATGATACCTGGCTAATTCTTTTTTATTTTTAGTAGAGACAAGGTCTCACCATGTTGGCCAGGCTGGTCTCAAACTCCTGAGCTCAAGCAATCCTCCCACCTTGGCCTCCCAAGGGATGTGTTTTTTCTTATCCACATATGACATGTACAAGAATTTCTATTAGCCTATAAAGTCACCCAGAACGGAGACCATGTCTTGATTTTACTCAATAATCACAGTACTTAACCCAACAGGAACTTATTAACTTGATTACTTAACTGAATAAATTTAAATGTTTACACAGAATGATTAAGGCCTGAAAATTGACATACAGTAAGTAATGCCTTAAAACCAAACATTTTTATCAACATTTACTTACCAGTAAATTTAAGTGTTCAAACAGATAATTACTGAATGACATTTCCTATCCCACTAGCTTAAAATTAATGATGGGTTTCCAGGCAGACAGTGGGAGTCTCGATGAAAACAATGAGAGACTGGCAGGCAGGTAGGCTTTGGGGGACAGGGTACCAGAGAAAAACTGCTGTAGATGAGAAGTGGGCTCCTCAATATATGTAAAAATCCCTCACAGGTTTTTGGCTAACTCCTAAACTGGCACTTTCAGAGCGTAACTCTGGTTGGCCTAACAGAGAAGAACAGCTAAGCCAAAACTTGCAACTGCCCAGTATTTGTGAAACGTAAGCAGAACGGGTGCAGGGACTTATGTCTGTAATTGCAGCACTTTGAGAGGCCAAGGCGAGAGGACTGCTTGAGTCCAGGAGTTCGAAAACAGCCTCAGCAAGTGAGACCCAGTGAAGAAAGGGGAAGAAAGAAAAAGAAACAATCCTCTTTCTCTCTCTCTCTCAAGTCTTTGGACATACAGGAATTAAAAGCAAGTTATCATTCAGGAAAAACATATTCAGTTCCTAGAATTTTAAAGTGTTATTTTGAATTAAAATAAAAGTCCCACTGTAAGTAACTGATACTACAGTCTTCATATCAAGAACACATAATTGGCCGGGCATGGTGGCTCACGCCTGTAATCCCAGCACTTTGGGAGGTCAAGGCAAGTGCACCACCTGAGCTCAGGAGTTCAAGACCAGCCTGGCCGACATGGTGAAACCCCATCTCTACTAAAAATGCAAAAATTAGCTGGGCGTGGTAGCGCACGCCTGTAATCCCAGCTACTGGGGAGGCTAAGGCAAGAGAATTGCTTGAACCCAGGAGGCAGAGATTGCAGTGAGCACAGATCGTGCCACTGTACTCCAGCCTGGGCGACAAGAGCAAAACTCAGTCTCAAAACAAAACAAAAAAGGACACATGATTTTGTACTTTTCCAACAACTTAAAAAAGGAGCTACACATTTTTAAATATGTGTGTATGTATGAATCAGTAAGTATACTAATTTAAAATCTTTAGTCTTTTTTAAACATACTAGATTTTAAAACGAATGATGTGAAATACCATAAAAATTTTTATTGGGCATAGACAGTCATCTTTTCGTATGATCTATATGGGAACTAAAAAATATTTCAAGAAACAAGTTCTATTTTAAGGTATCTAACCTTATTTTTAAGATTGCTTCCTATAGACACTAAATAGTTTTAAGTTTACATTCAGTTTAAAAACAAAACTCTACTGCAAAATCCTACCATATTCCTCTCTCTACTCTCTTAGGCTGGTGTTCTCTCAATGAGCAAATTTCACTGGAAATTACATCCTAAATGACCGATCTCAGGTTCTATCAGGGAATTTAAAAAAAAAAAAAGGAAAAAAAAAATTAAATGACCAGTGTTTCTAGGTTTATAAACTACTTGGACAAAAAAGTAAAGGCTAATTTAGCAGATTATGGCTAATCTCAAAGTAGTCAAACACATTTTTACCCTAAAATAGGCAATCTTCCCTTGAAAAAGCATCATGTAACGAATTTTAGGTGGGTAGAATAGGGAGTAAGAGCGAGGCCATGGGATGGTGCTGTGTTCATCCAGGTAGTGACCAATGTGGCTGAAAGAGATGGTTCATGAAACCAAAGAGCTAGAATGGTAGGTTGGAGTGAGACTGTTAAAGGCCTCAAAGGTCAGGCTAAAAGTGTACCTTTCATCTTGGGGGCAATGAAAGCCATTAACTAGAAGGTCAAAGAGATTAAATACAAACGGCAAGTGAGGGAACAGAAAAAGATAACCAATTTGAGAGCAAAGTATTAAACCTGGTTTAAGATTTGCTGAGTTTATCAGCTTCAAATAAAAATGTCCAGTATTGTAATTTAGCAAACCCAGGGCTGAATAAACTGTCATAGCAACAAGAGAAAGTTGAAAGCGAAGAAAAAAAGCAAGCAAGGGCGAGAAAAGTCTAACAACTGGCTGCAAAGAATGTCAGGTAGCTTTTTACTACATTCTGCAAAAATTAGCACAGGTATAATATTAATCTTACAGGACAATCCTAATATTATAGAGGTAAATATTTCCCAGATCTAGCATCATTCTGTGGTGTTTTCAATAAATCTGACTAAACTTTAGGTTCTCATCATGTTCAAGTCTACATTGCTTAAATTCCAAAACCATGATGTGCTTTTCCATAGTTTTGAACATTCAAGATTTCTCAGCAACTCTCAACCTAAATATACATATAAACCACTTCTACAAATAATGATGAGCCTTCCCCCTCAGAATACCCCATTTGTGTCCTCCATTACCTTCATTCAACAAATATCTACTTACTCACAGAAACTTCCAAAAAATTTTTTTCCAGGTTAAGACAAATCACCCAACACCTTATTTGAAGTATGGAATAATCAGTAGTCCCTCTTGGCACTAATAATGGTTTGAACCAGTAACTCAAAGTATAGTCCACAGACTACTACTGCTGGTCCACAAACTGGTTATGGTTGACAGTTAGGTTAAGTATAGATATGCAAAGTAAACACTTTGAAAATCTGTAGCAATTTGACAATTTTGTATCTGCTGAAACTAATCAAATTCAGGCTTACATATTGTATGCATGTCATCTTTATCATTTTACAAAAGTATTATATTAGAAATTTTTTTAAAAAGGCCAGGCATGGTGGCTCATCCCTGTAATCCCAACACCTTGGGAGGCCAAAGCAGGAGAATCTCTTGAGCCCAGGAGGCCAAAATAGGAGCATCACTTGAGTCCAGGAGTTCTAAGGCTGCGGTGAGCTATGATAGCACCACTGCATTCCAGCCTGGGTGACAGAGTAAGACTCTGTCTCTAAAAAATTAAATGAAATGAAACTTTAAAAACAAACACAAACCAGACTGTCATCAGAATATGAGATGCACTGCTTCTGATCACACCCTCTAGAGCCATGTTCCCCATGTTGGAATCCCAGCTCTGCCATTCACAGCTGTAAAATTCAGAGCAAGTAACTTCCGTGGCCTCAGTTTCCTCATCTTAAAATGGGCATTGTGACATTTATCTCCTAGGATCACAATGGGGATTAAATGAATTAAAAAATAAAAGCATTTAAACTGTCTGATACATGGGAAATGCAAAATAAGGGTTGCTTTTTATAAAGTAGCTAAAAATTTTAAGTGAATGGTTACCTGGCTTGCCATTCTCCAAGTATTTATTCAGAGCAAACTATATGACCAGCCACTGTGCTGAGTTGTTTCATATGATTTGTTTTAGAAAGAAAAAAATTTTTAAAATTATATTTATCACTTTCCTCCTTCCTAAATTCCTTCTGATATATGTAGATATAGGTATTCCTCCCAGAACAATAATGATTAATGCAATATAAAGTCATTTTAAAGTAAATTGAAGTAAGGAAACCTACTTTTCCTACTTTTAAAGGTACTCCCAGATACCCTATTTCCCCTTTTCTGTACTGAAGGCATCGTATCTTTGGCCTCATGAATGGCTAAAATATAGCATTGAGCTGCAACTATCTATTACCAAGGAACAGCATAAAGGACATTGAAATCAAGCATCAAAAAAGGCACAAAAAAGGGGGCTAGAGGGAGAAAGACATTCTATATCAGGCACATTTATTCACATACCATCTTCTGTGCTTCCAAATAATGCTGCAACTGACAGTCTGTATATATCAGGCTCTGACTTCACTACTACAGTTTTCCTCTCATAACAGAAAAAGCAATCCCAGGTTTATCAGTCCCTGATGCACTAGGAGCCATACTGCAAAATGGGTAGCTCAACAAGACAGCCTGGATCCACCTCTAACCCCAACTTGATGAGTCCTTTAAGTCTTAAGATGAGTATGATAGGAGAAAACTTTCAGAGTACCATAGGGATTTAAGTGATCTAGGGTAAGTCCTTAAAATCCCTGTAAGGATCAGTTTCTTCCCTTGTAAAAAGTGCCGTGTGGGTTTTCATCAACAATCCAAGAGTTTGGCACTGAAGTGATCCATAACTGTCAGCTACCATGAGCAATCAGTACTTGAGATGACATTAATGTAAGAGTTTAGAAAGGTAAGAGCTGAGTAAATGCGGCATACTGAACTAGACTTCAAACTCTGAAGAAGTTCCAGTCCTTTAAATTTTAAGATGAGGAAAAAATTTTAAGAACAATAGAAGATAAATCACTAACATTCATATCCCAGTAATATCTGAACAAGGAGTGGTAACCTAAACTACCTAGGGTATGCTCTCTAAATTATTGTCCTGGCTCAATAATTTCTATCTATCCTCAGATCCTTACACCAGACCTTCCCCACCTTCACCCCACCCCCAATCATACACACAGTAAGTAGGGATATGAAAAGAGAAAGAACTCGTTATTAAGTTAGAAATAATTACCCAGATTACTGTTACCACACCTAAATAATTCTGATACCAACACTCTCCCCCTTCCTGATGACACAAAAATATAAACGTGTTTGGTCAATGCTACAGCACCAAATAATGGATAACAACATGATTGGTGACCCATATCCAGTAGTGCTTCCTTATATTACCCCTTCCTTCACTTTCTGTAGCTGAACTGGAAAACCAGCTGTGTCCATATTAGAAATGTAAATGCTACATATGGCAAAGACAGCTGCAATTATTTCTACAAGGTACTAATACAACATTCTAGTAAATTGAAGTCACTATATAAAATAAAGGCATGAAATAATGAGCAGAAGGACAGACACAGTAAGAACAGAAAAGGGTGGTGCTTTATGATTTTGAAAAGCTCACACCTCATCCAAACTATGAGTTTTTACTTGATAGGGAACATTTACTAAGCAGTAACTACCAGGCCATGTGCTACATTATTTTCATACATATTATCTCAACATACTATAAATCATCTCAATATAGTCAATCTTCATAAGCCCGTGAAAAAACCATTATTCTCTCCACTCTTCAGACAAATCTGAAGTCCTGGAAAAGTAAACATGTCATTTAAATCCAGGACTACCAGGGTTTACGGCTAAGAACACCACATGTCCTAGTTCTACCTGTTTGTTGTTTCAGTATAATTGTTAACAGAACTCTCACTCCCAAAGGTGGCCAGGACTGAATAATAAATTATATGGTTACAAAGATTCTCTTTCTAGGCAACGTAAATCTATAATATATACTGTGCTCTGCTCTACAGCCTCAGGCTCAACACCTTTGCTCATCTTGCCAATGCATGTGACTGCCAATAAACTAGTAAAAAAGGCATTAATGGTACACCTCACCCTTCCTCCCAGACACACAAAAAAACCCACTATCAGGAAAAAAAGCAACTATATAGTGAGTTTGTATTATTATGCACAGCAGGACACTAAATACCCATTGGTCAAATATCTCACATATACAGGTAAGTGTAAGTAAAAACCTCTTTTATGTGTACAAATAACTTTAATGAGAACATTATTTAATACAAATATGTAAACAGACTTCATACGTTTCTGTTCCTTGTAGTATCTACTGTTAGTTCTCAGTTTTGTCATTCATTTGACAAATTAAATCAGGCAAAGAAATGTACACAATCACATAAAAAGAATCACGTTCTCACACTTGAACACACAGCAGTGGTCAAAAATAATGAAATGTAAACTGGACCCCATGATTTAATGCAAAAAACACCCTGTACATAAAAGTTTCAGGCTTCTAACTCCACTGAATCCAGTACTAAATGTTCTTTATATTCCTCAGCTTCTTCCAAGTCTTTTTCACTTTCTAAAATCTGCCAAAGAACAGTATATGCAGCTTCCAACCTGTGCTGGCAAACAAGGCTTATCACCTGGGATTCTCGCAGACTTTCTGCCTGCTTTTTAATGGCATCATTTTCACCATCTTCAGCTCTCATTTTTTTTCTTTCCTTCTTGTTGTTTTGCTTCTTTTTCATGCATCACTTTTTCTCGACCAACTGCTTCACCACAGGAGTCTTAATTTGTCTCAGGACAGGATCAGCCATGGTCCCCCAAGCGCCATGAGAAGGGTGGGACAGAGCCAGGGTAATCATGGAGGAGGCGGCTGTCAGTCCTCAGTTCTTTTCAACAAACCATGCATTTCCTCACAGCACCCTCAAATATGTAAATTAGTATAATTAATTAACTAGTACACAAGAACAAATATAGTCTTACCACCTGTCTTGTAAGAAATAAAAAATTTGGTGAAAACACTGAAAAACTGCCTCAGGCTATTAAACTGTTTTGGTTTTTAGCTTTCAAACATCTATTTACAGTAAAGGAATACCAGCTAATCTGGCATCACTCATGAAAGTGTGGCTGTGGATTCTGCAGTCTTCCTTACTGTAATAAAGGATCAAAACTATGACTTTTATACTCCTCCCTTAACCGAGAAAGTTGAAATAAAAAACACATGGAGATTTAGCAAAATACAAATCTTTCAACATTAAAACACTGCTCACATGGAAAAAATTTTTTCATGTAAAAGACCCTGAGACATCATATATCAATCATGATTCAAAAGACAGTACTTCTTAAAGTGCTTTTCAATTAATATAAAATGGCAACTAAACAATAACAAAAAATCACTAGTAACTGGATTACTAAAGAGTTGTGATGATGTGTACAAATTGTGCAGTGTCCAAAAATACAAAAATTCAATAGCTGTTTATTTAAATAATAACCTAATTACTTGATCAAAATAAGTAGCACTAACTCATGAGTGAATAGAGCTGATTAAGTTTGTTGGGCTATAGCTAAATATTTATATTTCTGGATACTCAGCAAGCTATACGTGAACACATTTTATTAATTAAAAAAAATCCCAACAGTCTACACTTGCATTTCTGATCTTCAAATAAACAGTTTTAAAACTTGGATGGATTCTTTTTTTTTTTTTTGAGACAGATTCTCACTCTGCCACACAGGCTGGAGTGCAGTGGCATGATCTCAGCTCACTGCAACCTCCACCTCCTGGGTTCAAGCAGTTCTCTTGCCTCAGCTTCACGAGTAGCTGGGACTACAGGCATGCACCACCACACCTGGCTAATTATTTGTATTTTAAGTAGAGACGAGGTTTCACCACTTTGGCCCAGCTGGTCTTGAACTCCTCCTGACCTCAAGTGATCCGCCCACCTCGGCCTCCTAAAGTGCTGGAATTACAGGCATGAGCCACCGCACCAGGCCTAAAACTTGGATGAATCCTTTTTTTTTTTCCCTTTGAGACAGAGTCTTGCCCTGTTGCCCAGGCTGGACTGCAGTGGCGTGATCTCGGCTCACTGCAACTTCCATCTCCTAGGTTCAAGCAGTTCTCTACCTCAGCCTCCCAAGTAGCTGGGATTACAGGCGCCTGCCACCACGCCCGGCTAATTTTTGTATTTTTAGTACAGACAGGGGTTTCACCATCTTGGCCAGACTGGTCTTGAACTCCTGACCTCGTGATCCACCCGCCTCGGCCTCCCAAAGTGCTGGGATTACAGGTGTGAGCCACTGCACCCAGCACATTCTTAACTACTAGAAAGAGTTGTAGGAGGCTGGGCACACTGGCTCACACCTGTAATCCCAGCACTTTGGGAGGCCGAGGCGGGTGGAGCATCTGAGGTTGGGAGTTTGAGACCAGCCTGACCAACATGGAGAAATCCCGTCTCTACTAAAAATACAAAATTAGCAGGGCGTGGTGGCACATACGCCTGTAATCCCAGCTACTCGGGAAGCTGAGGCAGGAAAATCACTTGAACCCGGGAGGCAGAGGTTGCAGTGAGCTGAGATCAAGCCACGGCACTCCAGCCTGGGCAACAAGAGCGAAACTCTGTCTCAAAAAAAAAAAAAAAAAAAAAAAGAAGACTTGTGGTCACCTTTTAACATTTTAAAATAAATTTTTTTAAAGAACATTCTTAAGGGAGCACTAACATGTACCTACTGATCAAATTACTTTGCACATATTATATAGCTTAAGCCAACATCACAAATTCAGTCTGGGTTTGGGGAGGTGATAACACAGACACAAGAAATAACAGATGTGTGATCTAGGATGACAAGGCTAATGATAAAATTTAAATGTCACTACTATTTAAACCAAAGGCTACCAGAAGATTCATAATTTAAAATAACTAGAAAAATTTACAGGCCGGGCACAGTGGCTCACGCATATAATCCCAGCACTTCGGGAGGCCGAGGCGGGCGGATCACGAGGTCAGGAGTTCAAGACCCACCTGACTAACATGGTGAAACCCCATCTCTACCAAAAACACAAAATTAGCTGGGCATGGTGGCGCATGCCTGTAATCCCAGTTACTTGGGAGGCTGAAGCAGGAGAATCACTTGAACCCGGGAGAGGGAAATTGCAGTGAGCCAAGATCGTGCCACTGCACTCCAGCCTAGACAACAAGAGCAAAACTCCGTCTCGAAAAAAAAAAAGAAGAAAAAGAAAAAGAAAAATTTACGTACGGCCAGGCACGGTGGCTCACGCCTGTAATCCCAACACTTTGGGAGGCCAACATGGGTGGATCATGAGGTCAGGAAATTGAGACCATCCTGGTCAACATAGTGAAACCCAGCCGCTACTAAAAAATACAAAAATTAGCTGGGCGTGGTGGTGCATGCCTGTAATCCCAGCTACGAAGGAGGCTGAGGCAGGAGAATCGCTTGAACCAGGGAATCAGAGATTGCAGTGAGCCGAGATCGCACCACTGCACTCCAGCATAGCGTAGCGAAAGCAAGACTCCATCTCAAAAAAAAAACCACAAAGAAAAGAAAAATTTACATACGTTGAACATTATGCAAAAGTAAAAAAATGATTCAAAATATATCAACACTAAAATGGCATTACAACCAGTGCACAAAACTGTTGACTGCAGTAACATGATAATTTCCATTTCAATTATTCCTTAAAGCTTTATAAGAAGTATTTGAAAGGCAAATCTTTTAAAGAATTTAACTGCTATTTAAACGTTTATACATTTTAAAACTTAGAAAACATAACTAAAATTTCATGATACTAATTAAATTCTAGTTTTTAAAAAAAATCAATCTTTACATGTCACAGTTCAAACAAATGAGCAGTTACTGTTAAAATTCTATGTGTTTTGCCGGGTGTGGTGGCTCACGCCTGTAATCCCAGCATTTTGGGAGGCCGAGGCAGGCGGATCACCTGAGGTCAGGTGTTCGAGACCAGCCTGGTCCAACATGGTGAAACTGCGTCTCTACTAAAAATACAAAAATTAGCCAGGTGTAGTGGCACGCGCCTGTAATCCCAGCTACGTGGGAGGCTGAGGCAGGAGAATTGCTTGAACCTGGGAGGCAGAGGTTGCAGTGAGCCAAGGTAGTGTCACTGCATTCCAGCCTGGGCAACAGAGCAAGACTCCATCTCAAAAAAAAAAAAAAATTCTATGTGTTCATTTTCAAAAGTTAAAGGTTATAATTTCAATGTAAACTGTAGCTTTAATAAGGTCATTTTGTTTTCTGTAACAACTTCTTATCCAACAGATTTTTTTTTTCTTTTCTTTTTTTGCCTTCAGAGGAGGGTATCACTATTACTTAGGCTGGAGTGCAGCGGTGCAATCACAGCTCACTGCAGCCTCAAACTCCTAGGCTCAAGAGACGATACTGAATAGCTGGGACTACAGGCATGAGCCACCATGCCCAGCTAATTTTTAGAGACAGGTCTCACTATATTGCTCAGCCTGGTCTCAAACTCTTGGCCTCAAGTGATCCTCCTGCCTCAGCCTTCGAAGTTGCTAGGATTACAGGCGTGAGCCACCACACCTGCCTTTTTATGTACCAAGGTTTTAAAATCACCTTTCAAAAGAAAATATTTTGAAGAAATATATACCTTAAAAAAATTTACAAAACCAGGTATAGTCATCAGTTTCATATGTTCCCAGGATTACAGAGTGGAATACAACCTTCTATTTACTTAGTTTAAGTTTTACTTAATTTAAGTTAAACTATCAAGCTTCCAAACGTAAAAGGATCTACTGAGTTCCAAGCCAAAACTAAATGGGAAAATAGAAAAATAATACAATTAAAATAAAAAGATCTACATTCTTTAACCTAGTAATTAGACTTCTAAGAGACAACACATCTATCAACAGATATAACCAAAAGGTAACAGATAAACAAACCACGGCGTTTATGATGTAAGCACTAAACATGTTTGTAAAAATTACTTTAAAACTAACACAAATGTGGAGAAAAGCAGATTACAGAACCATATAAAAATGAGCACTTAAAAAAAAAAAAAAGGCCAGGCACGGTGGCTCACACCTGTAATCCCAGCACTTTGAGGCCGAGGTGGGCGGATCACGAGGTCAGGAGTTTAAGACCAGCCTGGCCAACATGGTGAAACCTGGTCTCTACTAAAAATACAAAAATTAGCCAGGCGTGGTGGCGCATGCCTGTAATCCCAGCTACTTGGGAGGCTGAGGCAGGAGAATCACTTGAACCCAGGAGGAGGAGGTTGCAGTGAGCTGAGACCGTGCCACTGCACTCCAGCCTGGCAACAGAGCCAGACTCCGTCTCAAAAAAAAAAAAAAGCACTTTTTTTTTTGCTTTTGACCTATTTTAAGAAGTCCTAAATAAACTGTAGTGCATCCAGAAAATGAAACATTACTGAATGCTAAAATAAAATGAGTTATCAAGCCATAAAAAGACGTAGAAGGAACTTAAATGTATATTACTAAGTGAAAGAAGCTAAGCTGAAAAGGCTACATACTGTATGATTCTAACTCTGTGACACTCTGGAAAAGACAAAAAGATCAGTGGTTGGTGGGGAGGGTATAAACAAGCAGAACAGAGAGGATTTTTAGGGCAGTAAAATTATTCTGCACGATATTATAACCGCAGATACATGTCATTTTACATTTGACAAAACCCACAGACTGTACAACATCAGGAGTGAACCCTAATGTAAAGTATGAACTTTGGGTGACAATAATGTCAATTTAGGTTCATCAATTCTAACAAATGTGCCATTCTGTTGTAGGATGTTGACACTGGGAAAGCTGTACCTGCACCGGGGCAAGGAGTAAGTTACGGGAACTGTCTTTTCTGCTCAGTTTTGCTCCGAACCTAAAACTGCTCTAAGAAAATTAAGTAGTTAGTTTTTGAGACAGGGTCCCACTCTGATGCCCAGGCTGGAGTACAGTGGCACAATCACAGCTCACTGAAGTCTCGACCTCCAGGGCTCAATCAATCCTCCCGCCTCAGCCTTCTGAGTAGCTGGGACTACAGGCACATGCCACCACACCCAGCTAGTTATTTGCATTAATATTTTTAGTAGAGACAGGGTTTCATCATGTTGCCTAGGCTGGTCTTGAACTCCTGGGCTTAAGCAATTCACCTGCCTCAGCCTCCCAAAGTGCTTCAGGTTTCAAGCATGAGCTACGCACACACACCCGGCCGAAAATTAAGTATTTAAAAGGGGAAAAGAAAAAGTACGAAGAAGGATATGGTTAAAAAAAAAAAGAGAAGTTCACAAACAAGTGAACCAAAATATTACCAGAGAACACCTAGTTGTTGAGATTACAGATTATTTTTTCACAATGATCTAAATGTTCAAAATGTATTATAACAAAGTTATATTAAAGCCCAAATAAACATCTGAAACTACTCCTGGACTGTTCAGTGTATTCCAATAATCTGCCCATCCCCTCATGAGCCAACAGCCAATATCATATTTTTGTAAATTACTTTTTTTTTTTTTTTTTGAGACAAGAGTCTTGCTCTGTCACCCAGGCTGAAGTGCAATGGCGTGATCTTGGCTCACTGCAACCTCCACTTCCCAGGTTCAAGCAATTCTCCTGCCTCAGCCTCCCAAGTAGCTGGGATTATAGGTACCCGCCACCATGCCCAGCTAATTTTTTGTATTTTTAGTAGAGATGGGGTTTCGCCATGTTGGCCAGGCTGATCTCGAACTCCTGAACTCAGGTGATCCACCTGCCTCAGCCTCCCAAAGTGCTAGGATTACAGACGTGAGCCACTGCGCCTGGCCGTTATCTTTAATAATATTTTTCTTCATGGTACAGTAAGTTCCCCAGTCACCTTTGCTCTTCCTTCTTAAAACTTTGCTTCTGCTCATGCCTGTAATCCCAGCACTTTGGGAGGCCGAGGCGGGCGGATCACTTGAGGTCAGGAGTTCGAGACCAGCCTGGCCAACATGGTGAAAACTCATCTCTACTAAAAATATAAAAATTAGCTGGGCATGGTGGTGGGCACCTGTAATCCCAGCTACTCGAGAGGCTGAGGTGGGATAATCACTTGAACCTAAGAGACAGAGGTTGCAGTGAGCCAAGATGGTGCCACTGCACTCCAGCCTGGGCAACAGAGTGAGGCTCTGTCTCAAAAAAACAAGTCTACGTACTTCCTCAAAGGAATAAGTTAAGATTTTGCATGTATATAACAATTACAGGGAGCTATAAAAATGAACATTCAGAGGACAAAAAAAAAAAAAAAAAAGGAAAAGAAGGAGGATGGGAGGGAGAAAATAAATACCTGGAAATTCAAAATGAATGGAAACTTAAAATGAAGGTTGAAAAATAAATGAGGACTTTGCACCCAAGACTGTGTGGTAGATAGAGCTCCCTCTCCCCTCTCCCCTCCCCCCTCTCCCCTCTCCCCTCCCCTCTTTCCACGGTCTCCCTCTGATGCCGAGCCGAAGCTGGACGGCACTGCTGCCATCTCAGCTCACTGCAACCTCCCTGCCCGATTCTCCTGCCTCAGCCTGCCGAGTGCCTGCGATTGCAGGCGCGCGCCGCCACGCCTGACTGGTTTTCGTATTTTTTTGGTGGAGACGGGGTTTCGATGTGTCAGCTGGGCTGGTCTCCAGCTCCTAACCGCGAGTGATCCGCCAGCCTCGGCCTCCAGAGGTGACGGGATTGCAGACGGAGTCTCGTTAACTCAGTGCTCAATGGCGCCCAGGCTGGAGTGCAGTGGCGTGATCTCGGCTCGCTACAACCACCTCCCAGCCGCCTGCCTTGGCCTCCCTAAGTGCCGAGATTGCAGCCTCTGCCTGGCAGCCACCCCGTCTGGGAAGTGAGGAGCGTCTCCGCCTGACCGCCCATCGTCTGGGATGTGAGGAGCCCCTCTGCCTGGCTGCCCAGTCTGGAAAGTGAGGAGCGTCTCTGCCCGGCCGCCATCCCATCTAGGAAGTAAGGAGCATCTCTGCCCGGCCGCCATCCCATCTAGGAAGTAAGGAGCGCCTCTTCCCGGCCGCCATCACATCTGGGAAGTGAGGAGCGTCTCTGCCCGGCCGCCCATCATCTGAGATGGGGAGCACCTCTGCCCTGCCGCCCCGTCCGGGATGTGAGGAGCGTCTCTGCCCGGCCGCCATGTCTGAGAAGTGAGGAGACCCTCTGCCTGGCAACCGCCCCGTCTGAGAAGTGAGGAGCCCCTCCGCCCAGCAGCCACCCCGTCTGAGAAGTGAGGAGCGTCCTCCCTCCTCGTCCGGGAGGGAGGTGGGGGGGTCAGCCCCCCACCCGGCCAGCCGCCCCGTCCGGGAGGTGAGGGGCGCCTCTGCCCGGCCGCCCCTACCGGGAAGTGAGGAGCCCCTCTGCCCAGCCAGCCGCCTCGTCCGGGAGGGAGGTGGGGGGGGTCAGCCCCCCGCCTGGCCAGCCGCCCCGTCCGGGAGGCGAGGGGTGCCTCTGCCCGGCCGCCCCTACTGGGAAGTGAGGAGCTCCTCTGCCCGGCCAGCCGCCCCATCCGGGAGGGAGGTGGGGGGGGTCAGCCCCCCGCCCGGCCAGCCGCCCCGTCCGGGAGGGAGGTGGGGGGGATCAGCCCCCCGCCTGGCCAGCCGCCCCATCCGGGAGGGAGGTGGGGGGACCAGCCCCCCGCCCGGCCAGCCGCCCCGTCTGGGAGGTGAGGGGCGCCTCTGCCCGGCCGCCCCTACCGGGAAGTGAGGAGCCCCTCTGCCCGGCCAGCCGCCCCGTCCGGGAGGGAGGTGGGGGGGTCAGCCCCCCGCCCGGCCAGCCGCCCCGTCCGGGAGGGAGGTGGGGGGGTCAGCCCCCCGCCCGGCCAGCCGCCCCGTCCGGGAGGGAGGTGGGGGGGTCAGCCCCCGCCTGGCCAGCCGCCCCGTCCGGGAGGGAGGTGGGGGGATCAGCCCCCCGCCCGGCCAGCCGCCCTGTCCGGGAGGTGAGGGGCGCCTCTGCCCGGCCGCCCCTACCGGGAAGTGAGGAGCCCCTCTGCCCGGCCAGCCGCCCCGTCCGGGAGGGAGGTGGGGGGGTCAGCCCCCCGCCGGGCCAGCCGCCCCGTTGGGGAAGTGAGGGGTGCCTCTGCCCGGCCGCCCCTACTGGGAAGTGAGGAGCCCCTCTGCCCGGCCAGCCGCCCTGTCCGGGAGGGAGGTGGGGGGTTCAGCCCCCCGCCCGGCCAGCCGCCCCGTCCAGGAGGGAGGTGGGGGGGGGGGTCAGCCCCCCGCCCGGCCAGCTGCCCCGTCCGGGAGGTGAGGGGCACTTCTGCCCGGCCGCCCCTACTGGGAAGTGAGGAGCTCCTCTGCCCGGCCACCACCCCATCTGGGAGGTGTACTCAACAGCTCATTGAGAACGGGCCATGAAGACAATGGCGGTTTTGTGGAATAGAAAGGGGGGAAAGGTGGGGAAAAGATTGAGAAATCGGATGGTTGCCGTGTCTGTGTAGAAAGAGGTACACATGGGAGACTTTTCATTTTGTTCTGTACTAAGAAAAATTCTTCTGCCTTGGGATCCTGTTGATCTGTGACCTTACCCCCAACCCTGTGCTCTCTGAAACATGTGCTGTATCCACTCAGGTTGAATGGATTAAGGGCGGTGCAAGATGTGCTTTGTTAAACAGATGCTTGAAGGCAGCATGTTCGTTAAGAGTCATCACCACTCCTTAATCTCAAGTACCCAGGGACACAAACACTGCGGAAGGCCGCAGGGTCCTCTGCCTAGGAAAACCAGAGAACTTTGTTCACTTGTTTATCTGCTGACCTTCCCTCCACTATTGTCCTGTGACCCTGCCAAATCCCCCTCTGCGAGAAACACCCAAGAATGATCAATAAAAAAGAAAATAAATAAAAAATAAAAAATAAATTTCCCAGAGAACTAGTCCAAGAGATCTAGTATCTGAGTAACTGTTTCAAAGAGAAAAAAGAGGAGAATTACCAATAAACCTATGAGAAGTGATGGACATGAGTGGCCATATTAAAAATGCCCAATGAGTACACAGTACAATGGATGAAAACAGACTTATACTAAGGTATATTATTGTGAAATAAGGACAAGAAAAAGAATCTACAAATTATAGGGAGTGAGGGTGAGAGAGCAACAGGTCACACTAAAAAATAATTTTTAGCTACCAGAATAATTTCAGACTCATCAGCAGCTACAACAGAAGTCCACCATGAAACTTGACTTCAGAATCCTGAAGAATTCTATGTCCAGCCAAACTACAGGTATGACACTTAATATTCAAGGCCTCAAAAATTTTTTTACTATGTACTTTTTCTCAAAAAACTGCTGGAGATCTGGCCCACCAACGTGAGATAAGAAACCAAATAACAGGAAGATAAAGGGCACAGCAAATGGAAGGGTGGAACACAAAAGTCAAATGAAAGAATCAGGAACATGGTAAAAGGAGATCCAGGGAAGACAAATGTTTACCATATATAAAGGGCAGCAGTCCAGATTGGAGCAATGTGATTCAGGTGAATGTGACTGGAGCAATGTGATTTAATGGCTGCTATGATTAAAATGCCTATTATTCTACCTTTTCTAAACACACATACACACAAAAAAAACCCAAATGCTCAAGTGTCCAGCCCAGACTTTTATCTCTACTTAACTCTGCTTGACCATGTGTTCATGAAGTTCCTCTTCTCTCCTTTATGCCCTGCTAACTGTATTAGGTAACTTTACACCAGAAGAGTTCAGCTTTAATCCAATCTTAAAACAAGATACAGAGCAGCATATTCCCAAAGACCACTCTCTTACTGAAGATTCTTTGCCTGGCCCACAAAACAGCCTCACCAGATAACAACTATAAATCCTATGTTTCCCAGGACATGTCCATGATCATGCCCACTGGTTTCCCGAAAAAGGGCTCTAGTAGAAATTCTAGGAAGCTGAAGCCAAACTATAAACCAAAAACTGTGTTCAGATTATCATTTTTATGAGCCTTCATCCAATAGTGGCAATACCATCTTTCCCTTAAACATCTAGCTTTTTAGTTTTTTCAAAACTAAACAACACACAGCTGAAAGATACATACATGGGAAGTTAATGTAGAAAAAACAAAAAGCAAGGGAATGCTTGACTCAAAAGTCAGAGAAGAAGATGGAGGAGGGGCCAAAGATACAAGAATGTGATCACGGAGTATTAAAAAAGCTGAAATGCTGCTGTGGTGTCCTAGGTCATGGTACATGGGTCTTCAGTTTACTACTCTAAAACCTGGCCAGGCGTGATGGCTCACACCTGTAATCACAGCACTTTGGGAGGCCAAGGCAGTAGGACTGCTTGAGCCCAGGAGTTTGAGACCAGCCTGGCCAACATAATGAAACTCTGTTTTTACTAAAAATACAAAAATTAGCCGGGTGTGGTGGCGCACACCTGTATTCCTAGCTACTCGGGAGGTTGAGGCAGGATGATCGCTTGAACGTGGGAGGCAGAGGTTGCAGTGAGCAGAGAACACGCCACTGCACTCCAGTCTGGGCAACAGTGAGACCCTGTCTCAAAAAATTTTTTTTTTGCCAGGTGTGGTGGCTCACGCCTGTAATCCCAGCACTTTGGGAGGCCAAAGTGGGTGGATTACCTGAGATCAGGAGTTTGAGACCAGCCTGGCCAACATGATAAAACCCTGTCTCTACTAAAAACACAAACAATTAGCTGGATGTGGTGTTGGACACCTGTAATCCAGCTGGTCGGGAGGCTGAGGCAGAAGAATTGCTTGAACCCAAGAGGCAGAGGTTGCAGTGAGCCGAGATTGTCACTGCACTCCAGCCTAGGCAAGAGCAAAGCTCCGTCTTGGGGAAAAAAAAAAAAGAAAGAAAAAAAAATTAAAGATAAAAGAAAACGTACATACCTATTTTATACTTTGTTTTTACATATAAACATTTCATTATTTTGAAAAAGGGAGGAGCACTAAAAAAAAATTGCAGCCTGAAAACCAACTATATTTGAAAAAGTGTTTTATCTGACCAACAGGGTTTAAAATTTTTCAATCCGTTGTCAAAACATCTACTTTATAGATATATTATCTCGTGTATGGAATGATACAGGGAAAAGTTTATTTATCCCAGTAATGTTTGAAATAGCAAATGGTTGGAAATGACCTAAATATTAATATAGAAATAATTATGTTAAAACCATATAGTGTAACATATACCATCAGAAAAAAGAAGTGAAAACTTTATGTGTTGATATGTAATGCTCTACAAGACATATTAAGTGAAAAAACACAATGTGCCAGAAAAGTGCACATAGCTGGCTACTATTTACTTTTTATAAATATACATATTTGCTGTATATGCACAAATCTCTATTAAAAGTTAAACAACTGACAATGCTGGTTGCCTCTAGGTCATCTGCCTGGATAGGGATCAGCTTCAGGAGACTGTACTTTTGCATAAAACTTGAGTTTTGAACACTGTAAAGTACTGTCTATTTACACACACATTTAAAAAACTAGTAAAAAGGCTGGGTGTGGTGGCTCATGCCTGTAATCCCAGCACTTTGGGAGGCTGAGGCAGGCAGATCATGAGGTCAAGAGATCAAGACCATCCTAGCCAACATGGTGAAATGCTGTCTCTACTAAAAACACAAAAATTAGTTGGCAGTGGTGGCGCACACCTGTAGTCCCAGCTACTCAGGAGGCTGAGGCAGGAGTCACCTGAACCCGGGAGGTGGATGTTGCAGTGACCCGAGATCATGCCACTGCACTCCAGCCTGACAACAGAGTGAGACACCATCTCAAAACAAAAACAGAAACAAAAAAAGACTAGCAAAAAAAAAAAAAAAACATTAACCCACAGAAAAATTCTAATTCTATACAAGAGTAAATAACTATTTCAAAGTTTAAAATACAGAGCGACAAGCTTTTCTAGGATAGAATCATGTATCTAACCAAACTGGACATATCCAGTTATACCTTATAAAGTTGAACTAAATACAATATATATACATACATTTGCACACACCAGAATTTCTAGATTCTTTTTCTTTTTTGTTTTTGAGATGGAGTCTTGCTCTATCACCCAGGCTGGCGTGCAGTGGTGCAATCTTGGCTCACTGCAACCTCCGCCTCCCAGGTTCAAGTGATTCTCCTGTCTCAGCCTCCTGAGTAGCTGGGACTACAGGCACGTGCCACCACACCCAGCTAATTTTTGTATTTTTAGTAGAGATGGGGTTTCACCATGTTGGCCAGGCTGGTCTCCAACTCCTGACCTCAAGTGCTCCACCTGCCACAGCCTCCCCAAGTGCTGGGATTACAGGCGTGAGCCACCATGCCCGGCCAGAATTTCTAGCTTCTGAGGCCATACTGCACAATTAGGTAGCCATTACCTACATGTGGTTAATTATTAATATTAAATAAAGTTTAAAATTTATTTCCTTGGTTGCACAAGCCACAATATCCAAATGCTCAATTACCATGTACAGCCAGTGGCTACTGTATTGGACAGTAAAAAAATACCCTTTCCATTATCTCAGAAAGTTCTCCTGGACAGCCTTTTTCTAGTAGAATCCTCAAAAAATTGTAATTGGGCAATTTGGAAAGGGGAATGAGGTGGTTGGGGAAGATAGGCAGGAGATAGGTTTTCCACATTAGACAGAACTTAGCCTGTGCCAGATAATGTCCTTAATATGACTCATGCTAATTCAATCCTTGTTGTACTTCAGTATAAATTGGTTTCCTTTGTAAACCTATGCATTTTATGTAATACATGTTAAAACATTCTTTTTTCTTTTTTTTTTTTTGAGACGGAGTTTCACTCTTGTTGCCCAGGCTGGATGCAATGGCACCATCTCGGCTCACTGCAACCTCCACCTCCCAGGTTCAAGCAATTCTCTTGCCGCAGCCTTAGCTGGGACTACAGGCAACCATGAACACGCTCGGCTAATTTTTGTATTTTTAGTAAAGATGAGGTTTCACCATTTTGGCCAGGCTGGTTTCGAACTCCTGATCTCAGGTGATTCGCCCGTCTCATCCTCCCAAAGTGCTGGGATTACAAGCATGAACCACTGTGCCTGGCCTGCATTTTAAAACACTCTAAGATAGGGGCTATAGGCTTTACCAAATTGCTATTTTGGACCATGAGTATGTAACTACGTCAAAGAAAAAAAAACAAAAAATAAAGAAAAGCTAAATACCATGATGTATAAACCAACATCCAAAAGAGATTTTACAATCCACAACATGGTAACAAAGTGTACAAGTTCAAATGAAAAAAATTTAACCCTCCTAATCCCACCATCCATAAACCATCTGGCATATTCTTTCAGTTAGAATTTTACACTTATTTGTGTACCTACGCATCAGTATCAACCCTAACATACAAGTTTTACTGAAGGATGGACTTTAGTTTTGGTTGAATTTGTTCCTCTTTTTACACAAGATAGTAATAAAGCTTGACACTCAGGTTTGAGTTCTCTCTCACTTATGTTAATTATGAATTCTATAAAAATAACTTGCCTTGCTAAAAATTAAAAAAAAAATTTATATTCAAGTGCTATTCCTTTTGCGGCACCAAAACTTTGTATGTAACACTTAAGGAACTATGTGACCGTGGTAGAAAGTTAAAAATCACTTGAAATATGAATTCCTCACTTATAAAGTATTCATTTATTCATCAGAAAAAGAACTGTAAGAAAAAATATACATTTCACATATCAATTAAAATATCAAACTTTCTTGCCTTAGTTAATACTTCTGACTAGATTTTGTGCCAACATAGGCTACTGCCCCATAAGAAGTTTCACGGCAATACTAATATGTTGACATATATATGTAGACATATATATCAAAATTAGTTACAGTATTTTTTTCTGTGCTCTGCTCATTACAATGACAGTAATGGAGTGCAATGTCATCATCTCGGCTCACTGCAACCTCCACCTCCCAGGTTGAAGCAATTCTCTTGCTTCAGTCTCCCAACTAGCTGGGACTACAGGTACCCGCGACCACGCTTGGCTAATTTTTGTATTTTTAGTAGAGATTACAATGACAGTAATGAGCAGAGCACAGAAAAAAATATTACAACTAATTTCTGTATAGCATTTTGTAGTAACAAGCTTAAAATACACCAAGAAACATGTATGTGTACATTTTAGCTTAAACTTTTCCAAAACAACTGTTTTACCCTTTGCCAGACCTATCACCAAAATTACTAAAAGTACTAAGGTAGTTAAGTCTAGAATAAATCCAAAATTCACAAACTTTTAAAAATGTACTAAAACTTTTTTCACTAGCAAAATATTTTAACTGGGAAATCATACGAACTAGCAAATGCCAGAAATCAAATTAGAAAGGGGGAGAAGGTTAAGTGTCCATCCACTTTCTTTAGAAATCCACAAAGTTCTCAATTAGTTACTAAAACACGATTGATGTAATTGCTTGGTTTAGTCCTCAAGATTATATATTTTTGTTATCTAACATTGTAATATAACAGGGCCTAAAAATAAATGCCCACACATTTTATTTTATAGCTGTAGCAAAACACATAGTAAGCTTATCAAAACACATCTCCCCTTCTGAAGTCACCCAAGCAAAGCACATTACATGCCTACTTGAAAGAGTGCAATGGTTAAGAATATACACTCTGCACTTTGGCTGCTTTAATTTAAACTCCACCCCACCACTTAATAGCTGTGTGATTTTGGAGCAAGTTAGTCACACAATGTTACTTCATCTGTACTGTTAAGAATTAAATGAGTTAGCCTGGCGCGGTGGCTCACGCCTGTAATCCCAGCACTTTGGGAGGCTGAGGTGGGCGGATCACGAGGTCAGGAGTTCAAGACCAGCCTGGCCAATATGGTGAAACCCCATCTCTACTATAAATACAAAAATTAGCCGGGCGTGGTGGCACGTGCCTGTAGTCCCAGCTACTCAGGAGGCTGAAGCAGGAGAATCACTTGAACCCAGGAGGCGGAGGTTGCAGTGAGCCGAGATCGTGCCACTGTACTCTAGCTGGGACAACAGTGAGACGCTATCTCAAAAAAAAAAAAAAAAAAAAAAGAATTAAATGAGTTAATATATGTAAAGCATTCAGTGTGGTACTTAACATAGAATAAGTGCTATGTGTAACAATTACAAATAACGATCTTTCTACATTAAAAATAGCTGTTACAAACAAGGTATGTTTATAAGGTTTTTTTTTTTTAGTTAGTTGCTTACAACTATAAATCCATATCCTTCATTCCATATCCCTATAAATCCAATGCTGGTTAGATTTGTAATGATTCCACAAAAATTTACTGAATATAGTGTGACTAAACTTCATTTTCCTGTTTTTTCTTTTCTTTTTTTTTTTTTTTTTTGAGAAGGAGTTTGAGTCTTGTTGCCCAGGCTGGAGTGCAATGGCAGATCTAGGCTCACCGCAACCTCCACCTCCCAGGTTCAAACGATTCTTCTGCCTCAGCCTCCCAAGAAGCTGGGATTACAGGCATGTGCCACCATACCCAGCTAATTTTGTAATTTTGTTAAGTAGAGACAGGGTTTCTCCATGCTGGTCAGGCTGGTCTCGAACTCCCGACCTCAGGTGATCCACCCACCTCAGCCTCCCAAAGTGTCGGGATTACAGGCGTGAGCCACCACGCCCGGCCCATTTTCCTACTGTTTCTATGGAATAATGTATCAAAAATTCCAACTGGGGAAACAAAAAAAAAAAAACCCCTTATATTTCTGACCACATTCTCAGGTTCCAGAAGTGCCCAGAAATGACTATTAGTATTTTAGACACACACACACACACGCAAAATCATTTTCTTTTTCTTTTTTTTTTAGTGAGATAGGGTCTCTTTCTGTCACCCAGGCTGGAATGCAGTGGTGTGATCACAGCTCACTGCAGCTCTGACCTCCCAGGCTCAGGGGATCCTCCCATTTCAGCCTCCTGAGGCTAGGACACAGGTGTGCACCACCATATTCAGCTAATTTTTTAATTTTTTGGAGAGACAGGGTCTCGCCATGTTGGCCAGGCTGGTCTCAAACTCCGGGCTCAAGTGATCCTCCTGCCTTTGTCTCCCAAAGCCTCGGATTACATGTGTGGGCCACCAAGCCCAGCCCCTTTCTTTTTCTGGAGACATGATTAGGGACTTTTGAAGGAACACTAGTGATTTTTATGGTAGGGATAGGAGTGGGAAGAACATCTTAGGATTGTGAATCACAGGCTTTGCATTTCTTGCTAATGGGTAAGGATTGATAATTAAAAAGCAGCAATGTGAATTTCCTAGAAAAGAGGGAAAATAGTATGTAAATGCATGGATATACATAAGTATAAAACATTCATGGAATGTCAACTTTAGTCCCTTACAGTTGACAAACTGTCACCTTTGAATACTGCATTTAAAAATTGAAATCACCGTAAGATATCTTATTCCGACTTTCAGCTGACTTAGAAATTTCAGTCTTCAAGATCATTCAGATATTAAGATGAGACTATAACCCATGCTCATTTCCACTTCTCAAAAAAGTCTCTATGACTAAGATGGTGCAACTCACCGGTACTAATAGATTAAGGAAACTTCTTTTGTTTATTTTTTTTTTTTTTGAGACGGAGTCTCGCTCTGTCACCCAGGTTGGAGTGCAGTGGCACAATCTCAGCTCACTACAACCTCCGCCTCCCAGGTTCAAGAGCTTCTCCTGCCTCAGCCTCCTGAGTACCTTGGGATTACAAGCACGCATCACAACGCCCAGCTAAGTTTTGTATTTTTAGTAGAGATGGGGTTTCACCATGTTGATCAGGCTGGTCTCAAACTACTGACCTGGTGATCTACCCGCCTCGGCCTCCCAAAGTGCTGGGATTACAGGCATGAGCCACCACACCCGGCCCATATTCTTAACTTTATGTAAATTAAACAATATTTTACTTAAATGTTTTTTGCCTACAGTTTTCTGTCCAAACTAGAGTAAGCTTACATAATTCATTTTGCATATTATCCCTTCTGCAACTTCTGTGTATAAACTGTGTGTCTACATTGAATTTCTCTAAGTCTAATAATCATGCTCATTAACTCAGATTATAAAATGAAGTGTGAAATTTGTTTCTGTTTTTTTTTTTTATTCTTTTTGATGGAGTCTTGCTCTGTCGCCCAGGCTGAAGTACAGTGGTACCATCTCGGTTCACTGCAACCTCCACCTCCAGGTTCAAGCGATTCTCCTGCCTTGGCCTCCCCAGTAGCTAGGATTACAGGCGCCTGCCACCAGGCCTGGCTAATTTTTGTATTTTTAGTAGAGACAGGGTTTCACCATTTTGGCCAGGCTGGTCTCGAACACCTGACCTCAAGTGATCCCCACCCGCCTTGGCCTCCCAAAGTGCTGAGATTACAGGCGTGAGCCACCGCACTCAGCAAGTATATTTTTTTCTTTTAATTGAAGAAATCTGGAATATGAACCCCAGAGCCAAATTTACGTGGATTATCGAGGAACTCTGATATAGTGGGTTCTTTCATTAAGCAAAAAGCCCACTAATTTGCATAGTCTGGTTGGCATTCAATTGTTCATTAATATGAATTATATAGTACAACAAATATTTGTCAATATGTATATAAACCTTATTTACTCTAATTAATAAGCTGTGTAGTACAGAGCATGTTTCCAAAGTATAAAATAGGAAGCATTAAATCAGCTGATTGTCCAAGTTGATTCACTTATGAAATCAGTGTGGTTTCAAAAAATTCAAGAGCTACAATGTAAAAACAAGTAAAATTATATACTTTCAGTTAAGCTAAAGAAACCAAAATTAATCTCTTACCTCAAAAGGAACTACAAGTCAAAAAAAATTTTTTTTAATTCTAATAATGAAGGATGTAGAATGAAGATAAAGCTACAAAGAAACACGACCTACTGGAGGTAAGATGGCCTTGCCATTTTCACAGACTAATATTAAACCTAATTTTGACCCAGCCACAATTCAAATGCCGATAGAATAACATCAGAGTACCGTTTGCCCTAACGTTCAAATTTTTGCCAAATTATCCGTTAAGAGGTAAAATGTTTCCCTTAATTTTCCCTTTCAAGCTTCTCAACAAATTTAATATTTGTAGGCCACATCTTCATGTAACTCAACTCATACAAAGAGAAAACCACACAATAATATCAAACTGAAAATGATATTTTATGTAATGTCCATAGACAAAAATCATCCAGATACCTATGCATGATGGGATAAGCAGGAAAAGCCCATGGCTCTTTTTAAGTGTTTATGATTATGCACAGCAGAAAACCATTATGGAAGCTCACAAACTAGCTGAAGTAAGAAAAAACATGATTTTTGCAGCCTTCAGCAGGGGTATCTCAAGTACAATCCAATTCTAATCAGTTGCTTCAAAAAAAAATCCAGGCGAGGCTCGGTGGCTCACGCCTGTAACCCAACATATTGAGAGGCCAAGGTGGGAGGACCACTTGAGTCCAGGAGTTTGAGACCAGCCTGGGTAACCATCGCGAGATTCCATCTCTACAAAAAGTTTAAAAATTATCCGGGCGTGGTGGCCTGCGCCTGTAGTGCTTGCTACACCAGAGGCTGAGATGGAAGCATCTCTTGAGCCCAGGAGTTTGAGGCTGCAGTGAGCTATGATCGCGCCACTGCACTCCAGCCCCAGCAACAGAGCAAGATCCTGCACCCCTACACACAAAATCCAACTATTTAAAACTGTCAAAAATAATTCCACATAACTAGCCTGTGCACAAGGGTATATTAAAAGTACTAAAAATTTTCAGGCCAGGCGCGGTGGCTCATGCCTGTAATCCCACCACTTTGGGAGGCCAAGACGGGCGGATCACCTGAGGTCGGGAGTTGAAGACCAGCCTGACCAACATGGAGAAACCCCATCTCTACTAAAAGTACAAAATTAGCCGGGCGTGGTGGCACATGCCTGTAATCCCAGCTACTCGGAAGGCTGAGGCAGGAGAATCGCTTGAACCCAGGAGGCGGAGGTTGCGGTGAGCCAAGATCGCGCCATTGCACTCCAGCCTGGGCAACAAGAGTGAAAGTCAGTATCGAAAAAAAAAAAAAAAATTCATTTCTCACTAAAACTAAACACTTCGATACTATTTTACATATATTCTCAAAATACTTTAGTTTCCAGCTTCACACACTTTGTTTTTAGGTTCCCCTACTCCCCAAATTTAAACATAACATCCAAATCTCCCAAAGTCTGTACCAGAACAAATACTGTATCACTAACCACATCCCTAGGAATTAAGTTCCTTAAGGGTTTACATTCAACAAGACTCACATCTTGTATAACTTTGTATCCTAAAGAACACTTGGTACAACACCCTGGATATATCAGGAGCTATTAATATTTACTAACTCAAAATATAGTCCTTCATCACTTTGCAGTTCTGCTCTGTGCTGCTGAAACAAAACTGCATAAACTGCAAAACTCAAGGGACCTAAATGTGACAGAAACCTCACAGAACTCCTTATTGTTTTATAGTTTACAGTCTCGTAGCCTTGCCCCTATTACCAGATGTAATGCTTTTTACTGACACTAGTGTAGTGGAGTAGGAACAGATCTAGACAAAAGTGGACATCAGAACCTGTCAAGGGGTTTAAAATGTATATTTTACACACTTATCCTTCATTAGTGTTATATAACATTAATGTCCTAAAGTCAGTTAACTGTAGCAACAACTTATGAGTTTTTCAGTCAATTTAATTCCCAGGAACATAAATGAAAACTGGTGCCAATAAAAAAACAAGTAAGCAAGTAGAGAAGCTGCCTTGAATTTTGACAAGGTAAGGATAGTTTACACCAACGCAATGAAAAATAAGCCTTTGTGTAGTCTATAAGAGTTTTTGAAATAGTTTTATAAAAGTCTTTAAAAGTGCCGGGTGAGGTGGCTCACGCCTGTAATCCCAGCACTTTGGGAGGCTGAGGCGGGAGGATCACTTGAGGTCAGGAGTTTCAGACCAGCCTGGCCAACATGGTGGAACCCCGTCTCTACTAAAAATACAAAAATTAGCCAGGCACGGTTGTGCGCACCTGTAATCCCAGCTACTCAGGAGGCTGAAGCAGGAGAATCGCTTGAACCCGGAGGCGGAGGTTGCAGTGAGCCGAGATCACGCCACTGCACTCCAGCCTGGGCGACAAAGCAAGACTCCATCTCAAAAAAAAAAAAGTCTTTAAAAGTCAAAGCAAACTGGTAAACCATTAGCAAAACCACAAGCTACCATGAAAAGATACACAAAAGTATCTGGCAACCAAGGTCTAGAGCTGGTTCCAGAGTGTGAAAGGTTTTCTGATTGCTAATAAACCCCATTATGCACACAAGGTATCTTCACTTAGCTGTGTCGTTTCTAAAAAGGCAACAGGGCCCAGAAGTTTCAGTGAGCCAGTCCTGGCAAACCCAAATTATGAAAAATATACCCTCTGCTTAAAGATTAACTACAAACCTACCCTGGGACCAGCTTGCTTCAGTTAAGTTTAAAATGGTGCCTAAATTGAAATGAAAGTCTGTAGCATAGATAAAGAGAAAAAAAAAGTCAAATGGAAAAGTAAATTTAAAAGTTTCTATTTCCAATAAACTGCGTCTCAGAAATCTTCCAGGAGATAAAGACTCGGAAGAACAGAGGGATTGAAACCCATTCGCATTCTCTGAGGCGTGCGCACTGCGCGGAAAGGATGAATGAATGGAAGACGAGCGCGTGTGAAATGCAGCAGGTCCGGCCGGCAAGCCGACCGGCTACAGCGATCTGTAGGCCTCGCTCCTCCCCCTTCCCTCCTCCATGACAGCCCAGTCCCAAGCATGGAGGGGCGAGGACAATGTGATACCCCTTCTCACCACCACCATCCCTCATTCTACTTGGAGAGCTTCACCGTGACACACGAGTGTTCCTTCCCACCCCAAACCTTTCTCGCTTCCCCTGGCGCAAACACCGGCAACTCTCCGGCGCGCTGGATTAACAGGCGCTCGCCCCTCTCAACTCCCCTAAGCGAGGTCGAAGCTCCTCCGCGCGTGCCGCGGCACCACTCCCGCCTAACCCACCCTCCGGCAACACTCGCCCACCAGCTCCCCAGTCCACCGGTCTAAGGAAGACGTGCGCGCGCTCCGCACCCGAGCCCCGGAGCTGGGGTTCTGCAGGGAGGGAAAGGCTGCTCCAGGGCTCCCTCCTCCATCTCACTCCAGGCCGGCTCGCCGCCCACCCTGCCTGCGGATCCCAGCACTCGCTGGGAGCCGGCCCCGCGCCTTCATATCATGAAGACACCATCCCCGCATACCCAGCCCAGAACCCCAGCTACCCTCCACCCTATAGACACCTCGCGGTTCCGCAGGAGGCGCCACGCCGCCCCTCCCCCACACCGCTCCCCCAGTTCTCGGGCCCCCACCAGAAAGTGTGCGCTACACGCCGCCTCGGCCAGCCTCCGGGACGTCCCCACTTGTCCGCGGGAGGTCAGGTCCAACATGAGGGGGAGGGGGCGGCAAGGGGTACAGTGCGCGCCGGGAACGCCGTCCCGCGGAGTCCCCCAGTCAGAAGGAAGACAGAGCGCGGGGACCCGTGGGGGTGGGGGCCAAAGGCAATACTCACCGGTTCGACAGTCGCCATCTTAGATCGATCTGATCGCACAACCGCTCCAGAAGGGGGGGTAAGAGGAAAAAAATGAGATTCAAACCGGATTGGCCAGCTTCTGGCCACGTGACGGATATGTCCGTTTGGCCCTGGCGGCGCCTGCGCAAGACTGCGGCTGCGTGAGTAACGAGAGGCTTCTGGGAAGTGGAGTCTCTCCCCCACCTTTTTTTTTTTAAGGTAAAGAAATTTTTTTTAAAAAGGACTGGTCACGTGGCCGATGGGTAGGGTGCGCGGTTCTCAACGCGGCGGACACTCGCTTGCTGGAGGGTGGTTTCAGTCCTCTGCTCTTCCGCCTGGATAGCTGCGGTCACACTTACTGCCAGGCAAGCCTACTCTGCCCTTTGTCGCCCTGTCCTCCCATCTTCCCCGGAAGGTTGGGAACTGCAGGCTCAGCACACACAATAAGGCTTCATTTGCTTAGTTGAGGTCCCAGGACAAGTTGCCTGTGTGTTTATTTAGTTTTCTTTTGATCTCCCACCATTTTCTCTTAGTTTCAAAAAGAGGCGGCGATGCAGAGTCGTTTAGGCAATCAGCCCTCCCACGTCCCCTGGCTCAGCTAATGCTGGTGGTCATTCGTTGCCATTTCTGCGAAAGGGGACGGACGGAACCGCCCGCAGTACCCGCTTGCCACCGGCTGGACGAGGGGGAGGGACGACAGCTTTTACTGTCCCAAATCCTGAGATTAAGACCTCAGGGCTAAATCTTGCGTGGCGGTAAAAATTATTTGGAAGTTCTGTGCAACCGTTCCAATATTCCGCTTTTACGTGCACGGAAATAGCCTAAGTCCAGATGCCAGCCAGGGAAGCCACTCCGGGCCCCGCTGACTAAGCCCTGGACTGATGGTCTGGAGTCTTTAGGCCGGGTCAACTATGACTCTTGACGTTGACTCATTCTCCTTAGGCGAGTGACTTAATCGCTCGGCGTCTCAGCTTTTTTATTTATGAACCAAAGGTGATGATACACTTACCTCACAAGGGTGTGCTTTGTAATGACTGTAACCGGCTTTGAAAATGCATCGGACTCTAGAAATGATTCATAATAAGCAACTGCGTGCCTTCCTAAAGATCAAGTGCTTCTGCTTTTTTTTTTTTTAGCAAAGTTTAAATTTTTTTCTGTTTACTTTGTTTGATTATGATGTACACCAGTGTAGTTTTAAATGTTCAAGACCTTTTTTTTTCCTTTACAACTGCAGCTGCCCTCAATAGAGGCTTTAACGTTCATGAAATTATTGTTATGCTCACAACAATCACTGGCAATCAGAAATTTGTCCCCACACTGGCATCCTACATTTCCTTTCCCTCTAAGATACTGTGCTATCATTTCTCAAGACCATGTTTTTTGCACAGTTTGGCTACTAATAACAACAAATAGAGATGAAGAAATCTAGTAGACTCCTAAGGTTCTAATGAAGAAGACACTGTCTCATTACTATTTCCCATGCTTTTAAATAATGTTGACACCAGGAAAAGGAGTGTATGCAGGCTGCCTGTGCCTGTCTGCTTATAGTGTTAATGAGGTCCAGAGCTGTGTCATACCTATTATTGAGTACATAATGGATGCTTGAGTTGACTAACACATAATTGAGGCTGTATGAGAACTCAAAGCCATTGCCTGTTCATATGTTTTGGTTTACCTGAATATCAGAAGTGATTAATGAAAGCTTTTGTCTAGTGGGCTTAGCTCTACTAGGTTTTAAAGTAGATAGAATTAACAGGCCAGGCGCAGTGGCCCACGCCTGTAATCCCAGCCCTTTGGGAGGCCAAGGTGGGCGGATCACCTGAGGTCAGGAGTTCGAGACCAGCCTGACCAACATGGTGAAACCCTGTCTCTACTAAAAATACAAAAATTAGCCAGGCATAGTGGCACCTGCCTGTAGTCTCAGCTACTCAGGAGGCTGAGGCAGGAGAATCACTTGAACCTGGGAGGTGGAGGTTGCAGTGAGCCAAGATCCCGCCACTGCACTCCAGTCTGGGCGACACAGCGAGACTCCATTTCCAAAAAAAAAAACATAATGATAATAAACGGATAAGTGGATTTCTACTTACAGAGACTATCTACTGTTACTTAGACTATCCAAAATAATTCTGTTGACCGCGTTGTTATTTTCTGCTGGTTAGAAGTGGTGTCAGGTTACCTTCTTTGAAGAGAAAAAGACAGCATAGATGTCCTATTTTCCCCTTCCCCACCCTTCCCCACCCTTCCTCTCCCTTCCCCACCCTTCCCCTCCCTTCCCTTCCCTTCTCTTCCCCTCTCTTCCCCTCCTCTCCCCTGTCCTCCCCTCCCCTCCCTCCCCTCCCCTCCCCTTCTCTCTCTCTCTCTCTTCCTTCCTTCCTTCCTTCCTTTCTTTTTGTCTTTTCAGGGTGTTGCTCTGTTACCCAGGCTGGAGTGCAGTGGCATGATTATGGCTCACTGCAGCCTTGACCTTCTGGGTTCAAGGGATCCTCCCACCTTAGCTTCCCAAGTAGCTAGGACTACAGGCATGGGCCACCATGCCTAGCTAATTTTTTTATATTTTGCAGAGACAGGAGCATCTAGCTATGTTCCCCAGGCTGGTCTCGAACTCCTGGGCTCAAGCGGTCCCCCTACCTGGGCCTCCCAAAGTGCTGAGATTGCAGGCATGAGCCACCATTCCTGGCCAGATGTCCTATTTTCATGAAGCTGTTATATAACAGCAAAAAATCAATGAGATTGGCAAGAAAATACCTATAGGACTGAAAGCCAGTGAGGTTCTTAAAACTTTTTTTAAACAACAGTTTCCATTTTTATTAAATTTTCTGTTAATCAAAAAACTCGGGCCGGGCGCGGTGGCTCATGCCTGTAATCCCAGCACTTTGGGAAGCCAAGATGGGCGGATCACGAGGTCAGCAGATCGAGACCATCCTGGCTAACACGGTGAAACCCCGTCTCTACTAAAAATACAAAAATTAGCTGGGCGTGGTGGCAGGCGCCTGTAGTCCCAGCTACGCGGCAGGCTGAGGCAGGAGAAAGGAGTGAACCCAGGAGGTGGAGCTTGCAGTGAGCGGACATCGCGCCACTGCACTCCCTCAGTCTCAAAAAAAAAAAAAAAAAACTCCCTCTTGTCAACCAAGACTCATACTTTTACAATACTTATGGATGCTCTATTCTTTATGGTTTAGTTTCTTTCCATTTTTTACATAGTTTTCAACAATTTTTCTTTATAATTTTCAAGCACAGAGTTTCAGGAAAATCTCCATTTTTGTATATACTTTGTTGCATGTGTCTTATGACCATTAATGTGTCTTTGCCTATTTGAGATTCTACCATTTCAAAGATTTAACGATTAGGTTTTTATGTATGTGTGTATGTGGTTGTTTTGTTTTGTTTTTGCCAATCCTAAATATATAGAGCTGAAATTTTATGTTTTATTTCTCTATTTAGTCTCTATTATTCTTTATTGCTCTTCAAAGGACTTGTAATTCCAAGTTCATTTACAGAACTGACCAGAAACCATCCAACAGGTACTAAGTTAGTAATGGGAACTATGTAACCAGTGGAGGATATTTAAAGGACACGGGAAGTACAGGCACTTCCTTCCCCGACTGTAAAATCTGGTTGGCGTACTAAGTCATAGAAATATAAATAGTTCAGTACCCATATAAAGAGGTGTGACTAAGAACCAAAAGGATGCAGTTAACAAGCACCATAACCAGCACACATTCACATAATGAATGAGAGAATCATATACTTCCTTCCCTCATTTCATCCAGGCCTCTGTTCCAATGTGATCTCCTGAAGGAGGGCTTCCTTGACCACCCTATCTAAATTACTGTTTCCATTACTCTTTATCCCCTCACTCTGCTTTGGTTTTCTTTAGGCCACTTCATAACCCTAACTCTAAACTTGATGTTAAACATTATTTAATTAGTTGTTGATTGACTCTACTACTAAAATATTAGCTCATTGATGATTTGTAGATAGATTGCTATCAAATATTTGGGGAAAACTCAAATGTAATTTTTTTTTTCCCCTGAGATGCAGTCTCACTCTGTTGCCCAGATCTTGGCTCACTGCAACCTCTGCCTCCTGGGTTCAAGCGATCCTCCTGCCTCAGCCTCCCAAATAGCTGGGACTACAGGTGCGTGCCACCACACCTGGCTAACTTTTGTATTTTTAGTAGAGATGGCCAACCTGGTCTCGAACTCCTGACTTCGTGATCTGCCCACCTTGGCCTGCCAAAGTGCTGGGATTACAGGCCTGAGCCACTGTGAACCCTTATTTTAATTTTACAGTTTGAGAGACACCAATTCCCATTACCTACTCAGGACATTGCTTAAAAACATGGGATGTACGCAAACATGACCAAGGAATTTTGAATATTAAAAGATTGGAGCAGAATTGGAATTTAAAAAATTATTTTATTATTCTAGTTAGTTTTTTGTTTACTCTCTCCTTGGTGATTTTTATGAGACTGAGGCACTACCTACTGGCTAAAAAGGCACCTTGATTTTTAAAAGAAAATCAAGAAAAAGAAAAAGTAAAGAAAAAAAATTTTTAAGGGAAACCTCTTCTGCTATTCTAATATATCCGTGTGCCAACATTTTATGCTTTTACAATTATAGGGTGCAAAGAGTTTTTGTTTGTTTGTTTAGAGACAGGGTATTCCTGTACTACTAGGCTGGAGTGCAGTGGCACAATCCTGGCTTACTGCAGCCTCTAACTCTGGGGCTCAAGTGATCCTCCCACCTCAGCCTCCTGAATGATGGCTAAGACTACAAACATGTGCCACCATGCCCAGCCCATTTTTTTATTTTTTGTAGAGAAAAGATCTTGTTATGTTGCCCAGGCTAGTCTCGAACTCCTGGGCTCAAGTGATCCTCTGGCTTTGGCCTCCTAAAACTCTGAGATTATATGTATGAGTCACCCCTAGCCTGCACAAACAATTTTGAATTCTACATTTTTTTCCACATGACATCTTATTGCAAACATTTTGGACATTGCCTATAGATGGGATAACAGTTTTTAAATTTTTTTTTTTTGGAAAAATTTTAAACTTACAGAATACTTGTAATAGTAACTCTTCTTCTAAGCCCTTCTAAATTCACCAATTATTAATTTGTTGCATTGCCTCTCTTAATCTCATTACTTCTGAACCATTTGAGAGGAAGTTGCAGGCATGATGATCCTTTACCTCTAAATACTTCAGCATGTTCCTCCTATGAATAAAGACGTTTTCTTACAGCACCGTAATACAAATAATGAAATCATGAAATGTAATAGTAGTTTTATTTAAAATAAAAACCATAAAATCAATATTCGTATTTTGCCAGTTTCTTCACTCATTTTGACAGAAATACTACAAAAATAATATTGTATTCTTCCTGGTGCATCACATCATCGGTAACATTAGTGGCTTCAGAATGTTCTGCTGAGTGGATATATCACAGTTCCCTTAATCAGTTCCAAATGGTTACATATTCAGGTAATTTCCAGTCTTATATTATTATAATGTTCTAATGCATACATTTATGAGAAATGTGTTTTCCTATTTAGATGATTTCCTCAGGATAATTTTTCATCAAAAGAATTAGTTTATAGGATACATAGTTTTGACTGTTTATACATAATGGAATTCATGTTGCTCTCCAAAAGTGTGGTATCGGCATGAGATGTCACAGCCAACTTATCAGTGTTGGGTGTTAAAGGAATTAAAAGAATGTATCGTTAATGATTCTTGTTGCTAGTTTCAATATTTACTTATTCACAGCCTTTACCTTTGTTCCATTACCTGTTATTTTGGAAATGTTGAAATCTACAAAAAATTTGAAACAATACAACAAACACTTATAAACCCTTCACCTAGATTCTCTAGTTGTTAATCTTTGAATCAATAAGGATTGATAAGGGCTGGGCGTGGTGGCTCACACCTGTAATCCCAACACTTTGCGAGGCCGAGGAGGGTGTATCACTTGAGCTCAGGAGTTTTGAGACTAGCCGGCCAACATGGAGAAACCTCATCTCTACTAAAAATGCAAAAATTCGCCAAGCATGGTGGCGTGCACCTGTAGTCCCAGCTATTCAGGAGACTGAGGCAGGAGAATCACTTAAACCCAGGAGGCGGAGCTTGCAGTGAGCCGAGATCGTGCCACTGCACTCCAGCCTGGGCGACAGAGTGAGACTGTCTCAAAACAAACAAACAAATAAGGACTGATAAGAATACTGATGTAATTTTGAAAAGTATGTAGTAGCCAAGGGGCCTGTCACATATGGAAGAGTTATGGAAATGGTTAATGGAACATGGAGTCTCTAGGTGCAATATAGATGGGCAGCCAAGAAGGGTACTATTCAATTTACACTACGAAAAAAAAATAAATAAGTAAAAATTAGGGCCAGGTGAAGTGACTCATGCCTATAATCCCAGCACTTGTGGGAGGCCAAGGCAGGAGGATTGCCTGAGCCCACCAACCTGGGCAACACCGTAAGCCCCAGCCTCTAAAAAAAATAAAAATAAAAATAAATGATGGATGATAAGGAGGCCATAGGCAGTTGTACCAATAAAACATCAAAATCTCCTGCCAAGTTCCTGGACCTGAGCCAATTTTTAGACCCAAAATCCATTGACTGAAGAAGTTAGGTGCGAGGGAGAAAGGAACCGTGGCAAGCAATGGGGTTAATGATTCCCCAGTTCTTCCCCCAAAATGATCTATGGCTGTTTACTTGTGCAACTGTATGCTTTGTAAAGGGGAACGCCCAAGCAGTTCTAATACTGCCGGACTCAGGTTTGACTTGACATTGATACCCAGAGCCTGAAGTACTATCATAGCCTTCCTGTTTAAGTGAGGATATATGGGGTTCAGGTAATACATGAAAAGCAAATAAAAATGGAAGATCCAAAATTCCTTAAATGTCTTTTAAGCAACATTAATAGGAGACTATTATATACAGTTGACCCTTGAACAACACGTGTTTGAACTTTGTGGGTACATTTACACATGGACTTTTTAAATATAAATATACTGCAAATTTTTTTGGAGATTTAGGACAATTTGAAAAATCTCACAAACTGCATAGCCTAGAAATATTGAAAAAATTAAGAAAAAGGTATGTCATGAATGCATAAAATATGTGTTAATAGATAGAGTATGTTATTGGTAAGGCTTCTGGTCAACAGTAGGTTATGAATAGTTAAGTTTTGGGGGAGTCAAAAGTTATATGTGAATTTTCAGCTGGGCATCTCATACCTATAATCCCAGCACTGTGGGAGACCAAGGCGGGTGGATCACTTGAGGCCAGGAGTTCAAGACCAGCCTGGCCAGCATGGCGAAACCCTGTCTTTACTAAAAATACAAAAATTAGCTGGGCATGGTGTCGTGGACCCGTATTCCCAGCTACTTGGGAGCCTGAGGCACGAGAATCGCTTGAACCCGGGAGGCGGAGGTTGCAGTGAGCTGAGATCATGCCAGTGCACTCCAGCCTGAGCAACAGAGCAAGACACTGTCTCAAAAAAAAAGTGTTTTAACATTTAAAAAAATTAAATAAAAAAGTTATATGTGAATTTTCAACTGCGGGGGGAGCTGAACACCCCTAATTCACACATTGTTTAAGGGTCAACTACTGGGAAACCAACAGATGTGTCTTCTGTAATGAAAACCACACAGAATCTGTAGAATGTAGTGGTCAACGATTTTGTAGATTTGAAATGAAGAGGGAATAGCTGTTTTACTCTCTGGGAGAAGACTATCTGTAAGAGAAATAACATCCAGGCTAATGAAATTGGTAAGGTACTGGCCAGGCATGGTGGCTCACGCCTGTAATCCCAACACTTTGGGAGGCCGAGGTGGGCGGATCACGAAGTCAAGAGATCGAGACTGTAAGATACAATGAATTTCTTTGAACTTCTCTTCAAAGGTTTAGCCTGCTAACTTCCTTGTCCTTTGTTCTCAAACTCAGTTTTCCTGTTCCTCCTTGCCCCTAGTTACTGTAAAACAGCCTACCCCCTTCCTGTCAACTCTAATCAATAACTCACATCTTTTCCCTTGGTTACCTGCAGCCATTGTTCCCCCGAAACTGCACGTCTCAAACAGTCTCACATGCTTTACCACTGTACCTCACGTCCCCCTGCCCTTCCATATTTAGAAAAATATTTGCAAGTAGCCAATCGGGTCAGCTCAGATTGTGCGGTCCGACCCCAGCCCATCGGGGAGGGACAAAGAGGTAGGGATTGCATTAAGGATATAAAAAACCCCTGATGTCCTTTATTCTCTGTGCTCTTGCGATCTCGATTGACACAAGTGGCACCCTTCTTCCGAAGTAAATTGCCCTGCTGAGACAACTTTTGCCTGAGTGCTGGTTTCACTTTGTGGCACCAAGCATTTATTTCCAGAACATTTTTATATCCAACAAGACCATTCTGGCCAACATGGTGAAACCCTGTTTCTACTAAAAATACAAAAATTAGCTGGGCTTGGTGGCGTGCACCTATAGTCCGAGCTACTTGGGAGGCTGAGGCAGGAGAATCGCTTGAACCCAGGAGGCGGAGGTTGCAGTGGGCTGAGATAGCGTCACTGCACTCCAGCCTGGCAACAGAGCAAGACTCGCCTCAAAAAAAAGAAAAGGAAGGAAGGAAGGAAGGAAGGAAGGAAAAGAAATTGGTGAAATTGGTACTGACATGAAATTACAAAGTGCATTTTAGTCTAAATAAATAAGAAAGAAAAATAAGGTATCAGAGGAATCTGAGGCAAGAGAAAGTTGGCTGGAGATAGTTAAAATATTTCTAAGGCCCAGTCTCTTGAGATAGACCTGTAGCCAATAATTTACATAATAATAACAAAAATGGCAAGGGAGTGAGTAAACAAGTAGTTCACAGAGCTAAAAGCAAGGCATGATGCAAGGTGTGAATGGAATTAGTAAGTAAAATGTGTTGCCTGGGTATGTAGAATTTGATATTTGTTTTAACAAATTTAAAAACTGTCAGCTGCTACTTTAAGTGGAGACAGAATTTCCCTTTAGCACATTTTTATTCTGAGAAGAATCACAGTAGTGGCTGCTTTTAGTTATGTAAATGTATGGGCAAAAGCATAATTGCAAACTAGGGCTGCTGGTAGACTGCTCCACTTCTCTAATTCTCTCTTCAGCAGCTAAGTAGCTTGGTATTAGGATAGTCCTCTTGGACTAGTAAGTTTCTAGGCTTTTTAATTAATTCAGAGGGAAATACGACAACAGAAACTACTTCCCCAATAATGAGTGGAAAGTACCAAAATTAAATAAATATAACTGAGGTGTAATTTTAGGGAAGAACAATTGGATTGTGATTTTAACCAAGGAATGTAAAACCATGTGGTTGCAATATATTCTGCCTGAACTAAAAAAGTGCTTTAGCAGAGGAAAGGAAATTGGTAATAGTCTCCCTGTCACGTTGAAAAGGAAAGTCCAGAAAGATTTGGCTGTGTGTTGCCTGCACTACTCGGGGCCCTAGAATACAAATATGGTAGCCGACTCATGGGGTAAGTATCTCCCTATGTCAGACTAGGAAAGTTAGTGACACTTATCATTATTGAATAGGTTATAAAACTCAAGAACAGGACAGGTGTGGTGGTTCATGCCTGTAATCTCAGCACTCTGGCAGGCCAAGGGAGGAAGATGACTTGAGCCCAGGGGTTTGATACTAGCCTGGGCAACATAATTTTTAAAAATAAATTAATTTTTAAAAATAAAATAAATAAATAAATACATAACCTCAAGGACAACCTTATAAAATTAATCCTGATAATTGCTCCTAGATGAATGCTGATGAAGGTAAGTGAATTCTAAAAACAGTACTAATCTCCCTTCTACCTCACCAAATTTGTTTCTTTTCCTGAATTCTTTATCCTGGTTAATTATAAAATCATCTTCCAGTCACTCCTTTCCTAAAATCTTGTCATCATCTCTCCAATGATGGTCACTCTTTCATCCTCCACATCCAGTAAATCAGCAAGGTTTAGCAATTATTATTATTATTATTTTTCAAGACAGAGTCTCCCTCTGTTGCCCAGGCTGGAGTGCAGTGGCTCAATCTTGGCTCACTGCAACCTCCGCCTCTTGGGTTAAAGTGGTTATTGTGCCTCAGCCTCCCTAATAGCTAGGACTACAGGCGCGCCCCACCATGCCAGCTAATTTTTGTATTTTTATTAGAGACAGGGTTTCACCATGTTGCCCAGGATGGTCTTGAACTCCTGACCTCAAATGATCCACCTGCTTCAGCCTCCCAAAGTGCTGGGATTACAGATGTGAGCCACCATGCCTGGCCATATTTTTATGTTCTCAAGTATTCCCTCTCCTCTTCATTCTCACTGTCTTAGTGTAGTGGACATCTATATATCTATAGTTCAGCTTTCTTTTTGTAATACTTGCAATTCTGATCTTTTGGGGACCTATTCCTTCTCACTCTAACCATGTGGTTCTACTGGGACTTGCCTCATGGTTCCCCATACACCATTATTGGAGGCACATGACCTGGGTGGAAAATTAGAAGGAGTCATAACTGAAAGGGTGAATGCAGACACTTGACTTTATACAAGTCAAGGTTATCGTAGTGGTCATGGTGGATGACTTCTCAACAAGAGTCTCTCACAATGATTAGTCTAAGTCAGAAGTCACCATACTGTGGACATTTAGGGTCAGATAATTCTTAGTTGTGGAAGTTGTTTTATGTATTGTGAGATGTTTAGCAGTATCCCTGGCTTCTATCCTTTAGATGCCAGTGCACCCTTTCTCTAAGGTGTGACAACTAAAAATATCTCCAGATATTGCCAAGTGACTCCTAGACAGTGAAATCATCTCAGGTTGAGAACTACTGGCCTAAACTATTTGTGGCAATCCTATTGCTTATTTCATTGGTCTCCAAAAACAGGCCAATGTAAGGTGTAAAAGTTTTGTCCACTAGAGGGCTTCTGGGAAGGTTTCCACAATCCTGAGAAAGTCGACTGGAAGTAAGAGCATTTTCTTGAGAGAAGTTGTTTTTATGTGAATACTTAAACTGGCTGCAGTCAACATGGAGGGGGAAATGGAGAAATAAGGAATGTAAAGTAGGAGATAGAATAAATTTTACTCCTTAACTGTTGAGCCGATGACTTCTCTGCGTGAGCCTAAAACAATCTTATCTCTGTACTACCACTTATTTTTGAGTATATATGTATGTACTAAAAAAAAAAAAAACGCTCAAATGGGAGTGTACTGTACATGCTTTGTGTTACTTCTTTTTACATATTTGTAGGTGATGCTTTCATATAAGTATATAGAAAGCTGCCTAATTCTTTTCATTGACTGCAAATTATTTCATTTCATAGATAAGGAATAATTCATCTAACCAGTATCTTGGAGTCTTTTATGTGTGTTTTTTTTAAAAAAAAAACAAAAAAACATTTTTTCTAATGCAAAGAATGGTTCCATAACTTTCCATTATACACAAGTCATTGGAATAGACTTGAGAAGAGGAATTATTAAGACGGGCGCCATGGCTCATGCCTGTAATCCTGACACTTCAGGAGCCCGAGGAAGTGGATCACTTGAGCTCAGGAGTTTGAGACCAGCCTGGCCTACATGGTGAAACCCCGTCTCTACTAAAAACACAAGAAAATTAGCTGGGCGTGATGGCACACACCTGTAATCCCAGCTACTCAGGAGGCTGAGGCAGGAGAATCACTTGAACCCAGGAGGAGGAGATTGCAGTGAGCCGAGATCATGCCACTGCACTCCAGCCTGGGTGACAGAGTGAGACTCTGTCTCAAAAAAAAAAAAAAAAAAAAAGACAAATTATTAGGTGTGCATGTGTGATTTTCATAGATATTATAAAATATCCTGGGAAGAGATTGAATTAACATTCTCATTATCAACATATGGTAGCCTCATACTCTGATTAATAAATTATCAAACTTTGAGACGTAGTCTCGCTCTGCCACCCAGGCTGGAGTGCAGTGGCGCGATTTCGGCTCACTGCAACCTTTACCTCCTGGGTTCAAGCGATTCTCCTGTCTCAGCCTCCCAAGTAGCTGGGATTATAGGCATGGGCCGCCATGCCCGGCTAATTTTTGTATTTTTAGTAGAGATGGGGTTTCACTATGTTGGCCAGGCTGGTTTCGAACTGACCTCAGGCGATCTGCCTGCCTCGGCCTCCCAAAGTGCTGAGATTACAGGCTTGAGCCGCTGCACCCAGCCAGTTATCAAACTTTTTATGCTTTGGTAATTTCATGAAATATTATATGCAATGTAATTTCAGTTTATATAATAAAACTTGTCAGAATGAAAATGGAATCATTTGTGTAAAACCCTGGCAGGCCTTGAAAGGAGGGTTGTCACGCATGTATGCCCAATAACAAGAGCTATCACAAAAGATAGCAAAAAACATGACCTTACACAGAGGCTACTTCAACCTCATACAAAAAATACTTCTGTGAAAAATAAAAATACTTCTGTGAGCACATGTGCTGAGCAACTGCCTGTCCAACCTTGGACTGACACCATCCTTGTTATTGGTCTCTGTAGTCGAAGATAATTGTTTCAAAATAGTTATATAATCCCCCTCATTTTTCATTGAAAAACCCTTTTACCTCCCAGAACATGCTCCCTGTATTCCCATTGCAAGGCTCAATCCCCAAAACTATCATTTTCTTTTATAGAGTCTCTCTCTGCCTGTTATTTAGGTTGACATAATCTGGTGTCAAGAAGTGGGACCAAAGTGAGCTCACCTTGATGGATCGGTGACCCCTGGAATCACATGAAGTTCCCACATTGAGCCCCTTTGAGCTCTCCAGTCCTACAGCTCACCTTTTCTGTCATGGTGAATCTCCTCTCAGGTTCTTGAACTCCCTCATTTTGGTAAGTTCTTTTGACTTTCTTTGGGATTTGTTTTGGATAATGGCTGCCTTAATAAAGGACCTTGTATCCCTCTTGAGACTAGAAAATACATTTTTTCTGACAAATCCTTTCTGGTACAAAGATATTTTATCTTTCTGGAGAGTATACTCTTCTGATTTCTATAAAATTTACCTCATGTATTTTCTGGTGAGTTCTTTTTTTTTTCTTTTTGCATGCGTTCGCAGCCATTATACAATTCAGTGAGTCCTAGCTGAAATGTAAAAACACCTGAGAAACTAACCACTAAATTTGAGGCTTTAAAAAAAAAAGGTAAGAGAGTTTTTTTCTTTTTACCAACTGCTATAGGGATGTAACTCAGATCCAACCAGTGAATTTATGTTACTATATTTTACAGTTTCATGAATACATATAAAAGTGAAAGCTATAAGATCTTTGTTAACATATGTGTTTATGCATGTTATATGTTGTGTATACATGGTAAAATCTGGCATAATTGACCAGAAATCCCTTAAGGAAGCCTATTTAGATTGGCTTAGAGATAAATGGGTACTCATGTAAAATTATATCTAAAACTGTTGAAATATATAGTAATTAACCCAAATGCCTTTTCGTTTATGTGACTTAAGTGAATCTTTGATAAATAAGCTGGTTTTAAATTTATCAGTAAAATAGAAATGTTTTTAGAATTGTCAGCATACATTTTTGCCTGCGCTTATTGTTCAGACAATTTTTATATTTGTTCTAGCTGTTTTAAAGTGTCAGGATTCGACACACAGGTCATAAAACTATAATTCCAGCCTTAAAAGCAAAATGATCTTTGATGGTTAATACTGAGTGTCAATTTGATTGGATTGAAGGATACAAAGTATTGATCCTGGGTGTGTCTGTGAGGGTGTTGCCAAAAGAGGTTAACATTTGAGTCAGTGGGCTAGGGAAGGCAGATCCACCCTTAATCTGCTGGGCACCATCTAATCAGCTGCAGCTAATATAAAGCAGGCAGAAAAACACGAAAAGGAGAGACTGGCTTAGCTTCCCAGCCTATGTCTTTCTCCCATGCTGGATGCTTCTTGTCCTTGAACATTGGACTCCAGGTTCTTCAGTTTTGAGATCTGGACTGGGTTTCCTTGCTCCTCAAGTTTGCAGACAGCCTATTGTTGGACCTTGTGATCATGTAAGTTAATACTTAATAAACTCCCCTATATATCTATAAACATATATATATATGTATGTATGTTACGTATGTATGTATGTATGTATGTATCCTATTACTCTGTCCCTCTAGGGAACCCTGACTGATACAGTTTATGTCACTTTTTTTTTTTTTTTGAGACGGAGTTTTGCTCTTGTCCAGGCTGGAGTGCAATGGCACGATCTCTGCTCACTGCAACCTTTGTCTCCCAGGTTCAAGTGATTCTCCTGCCTCAGCTTCCTGAGTAACTGGGATTACAGGCAAGCGCCACCATGCCTGGCTAATTTTGTATTTTTAGTAGAGACAGGGTTTCACCATGTTGGTCGGACTGGTCTCGAACTCCCAACCTCAGGTAATCCTCCCACCTCAGCCTCCCAAAGTGCTGGGATTACAGGCATGAGCCACCACACCCGGCCTACTTTTTTTTTTTTTAAGACAGGATCTTGCTCTGTTTCCCAGTCTGGAGTGCAGTGACACGATCATGACTCACTGCAGCCTCAACCTCTCAGACTCAAGCAATCCTCTCACCTCAGCCTCCCAAATAGGTGGGACTTTTTTTTTCTTTTTAATTTTTTTATAGAGATAGGGTTTCACTATGTTGCCCAGGCTACTCTCAACCTCCTGGGCTCAAGTGATCCTCCCACCTTAGCCTCCCAAAGTGTCAGGATTACAGGCATGAACCATCCTGCCCAGCCTATTTTTGTGCAACTTTTTGATGAATAAGACTAGTTTAATATTGTTACTTTAGTGAAAACAGCTGTATCTTCTAAGTAATCAATAAAATATCCATGTACTTTAAGGTTCTTAAGGTGAACATCTAACATTCACATGCTGTAAAAATGGCTAACAGAAAGGTAACTTGAAATAATGATTAGCTCTGTGTAATATCTGTTTTCATAAGTAATCTAGGTATAATGGTTAAAAAATAAATTAGGTAAATGTAAAGGGAATAAGTATTTATAAATGAACTTTTCATATGATTTGAGATCTTAAAGTTATGTTAAATAAGTAATAGTTATTCATTAAATGTCTGGGTCATAGCCAAATAAGATAAAATATGAAAACATTAATTACTGAACATAGATTCAAATTAATTTACTTTTGGCTTTTTTTTTTCTTTTTTGAGACAAAGTTTCACTCTTGTCCCCCAGGCTGGAGTGCAATGGCACAATCTTGGCTCACTGCAACCTCCCCCTTACAGGTTCAAGCAATTCTGCCTCAGCCTCCCAAGAAGCTGGGATTACAGGCGCCTGCCACCACACCCAGCTAATTTTTGTATTTTTAGTAGACAGGGTTTCACCATGTTGGCCAGGCTGGTCTCGAACTCCTGACCTCAGGTGATCTGCCCGCCTTGGCCTCCCAAAGTGCTGAGATTACAGGCATGAGCACCATGCCTGGCCTTCTTTTTTTTTTTTTTTTCAGACAGGGTCTCACTCTCACCCAGGCTGGAATGCATGATCACAGCTCACTGCAACCTCTACCTCCCAGGCTTGAGCAGATCCTCCCAGCTTAGCCTCCCCAGTAGCTAGGTCTACAGGTGTGAACCACCATGCCCAGCTAATTTTTTGATTTTTTTTTTTTTGAGCCAGAGTTGCGCTCTTATTACCTGGACTGGAGTGTAATGGCGCAATCTCAGCTAACTGCATTCTTCGCCTCCCAGGTTCAAGTGATTCTCCTGCCTCAGCCTCCCGAGATTCTCCTGCCTCAGCCTCCCGAGTAGCTGGAATTACAGGCATGCGCCACCATGCCCAGCCTTTGATTTTTTTTTTTTTTAAGAGATGGGGTCTCTGTATGTTGCCCAGGCTTGTCTTGAACTCCTGGGCTCAAGCGGTCCTCTCACCTCAGCCTCCCCAAGTGCTAGGATTACAGGCAGGAGACACCACACCTGGCCTACTTTTGGCTTCTTAAGTTTTAAAGAAAGAGAAAAGATATTTGGGCTTATTAATAAATACGTTCTGTTTCACATTGGAAAATTGTTCTATGAGAAAGCACATGTTTCTAGAGATTATGAAGTACATATTCATAGGAGGTTGATGTATGTCAGATAGTTCAGAGTTTGCTTGCTTCCTGGGCTTTCACTAGAAATTAGGGTTACTGAGAGTTAAAAATTCTAATTAATGTATGTGATTCTGCATGCAAGATATATAAGAAATTGTGTTTTTGATGAGAAAAACTTTGAAGATGAGAATTTTTTTAAAGAAAAGAATAGTTTTGTCTAAATTCAGAGGTTATTTAAGGTTATTTTAAAAGTAAATTTAGAAAGAAGATAGCAGCAAGACAGAAAGGAACCAGTAGGAAGAAGAGAGGCTTGCATAGAAAGTTATAGGTATGAAGATGTATTTTTGGAAAGGGAGGTTAAAAAGAGAAGAGGGTTTTTTTTTTTTGGTATGAGAGAGAATCTCAAGTGGTCAAAATCAAAAGAAAAAAAGTAAATTTTGTCCTAAAGTAAAATGACTGGTTGTTAAAGAAAGAGCAACTATAAATAGGACAAAACCAAAAGTCTGGGCAGGTCACAGACAGTCTGAGCTAGTTGTAAAAGGTTTGTGAAAGATGACTCTTACGAAAGAAATTTTGTGTGTGATCAAGTTGGCTAAAATTACACTTGGTTTTAGCCAAAAGGCTGAGAAGCGATGAAGTTGGCTAAAATTAGAAGAGAATTATTTATAAATATTTCTAAAGATTTAGATTTAATTATATGTATAATTAAATAAAAATAGCTACATATGTATACATATATATAAATATGTTATGGATACAAAACTAAAATTTTAGTTCCCTATGTTAGAAGCACTTTTTTTGGAGTGTTGATCTGCTCTTCATAAAATTTGTAAGAGGTTTTGATTTCTAAAATCGATTCTGAAATCTGTTTAAGTTTTTAACCATCTTCTGAACTAAGCTTTTTTCTGTTTTATAGTCTCCATTTAATTTCCATAATTCCAGGTTAAAAATGCTATCTTCTTCATTGCGAATAGTAATTTATTTTCTCAAAATAGAGTTTTCCTTTGGAAGCTTTTCGGATTCATATCTCAGAAGTTCAAATTTTGCTGCATCTCACTGCATGTGATTTGCAGGTCAGGCATGATTACCTTCTGCTTCTCCTCTTTTTCTCCTTGAGAAGGTACTCTTTTTGTTTGGCTGGGGTGATGACTCTTGCCTTCAGCTTTTTTGTCAGCTCTTGTTACTTTTTTCTCCCGTCCTAACTCTGCTGTTGTGACCTGACACCGAATATCTTTGTCTTGAAGGCCTAGGAGAGCAATGCTTTCCTCCAATATAACTAGATTCTGTACTCTTGGCTTTTCTTGATGTGTCTGGATTGTTCCATGTAACCAGGCAATTTCACATGCTTCTGCTTTTTCTAAGAGCCATATATTCTCCCTGCTCAAGGGACTGGTTTTCTTGTTTACTTCTATGACACAGTGTACACTCATAACCTTGGACATACACTCTTCCAGTGTCTGATTGAATTCAAGTACCTTTATATCAAATCTGACTTCCAGGTTATCTGAATGTGCTTCCCATAAAGAAAAGCAATCACAATGCAGGAGGTTTTTCTTTTCACTTTGGTAATTGGCCTAGGAAACAAAGATTTGGTGTTTTATCAAGATAATTCCTGCGTATCATATTGTTTTTATTAGGTTTTTTATTATGTAGGAAAACTGAGCTTTAAAAGAGTTAAAGCTTCTTTATTTGTTTTGTTTTCTTTTGTTTTTGTTTCTATTTTGCATCTATATAATATTCTGTATTTGCTTTTGAAATATTTTAATTACCATTCTGGTTAAGTGAATGACTATTATTTCACAATGACATGTGATCCCATTTTGATCAGTTGTTTTAAACCTTTTGACATCTTTGGCAGGCTTCCTCGTATCAAAGCTCTAAATTAAGTTTTCTTGACCTACAATTAACTTTGAGATTTTCCACTTGGACCTCTGGAGAGCCTCCAATAATGTACTTCTCATCTGGTAGAAATGTTAATAATTAGGCTTATTAGATGAATTAAATTGTTTGGGAAGCATTGTCAAATAAATGATGTTAAATCTTTGTTAAAGTTATATTTATATGAATATAATATTGATATTCTATATATTAACACTGTGACTGTTCTGAAGATTATGTAAAATTTCTGAAAGTCTGATGATCCTGATGTGTTGCTGTCAGTCATGATTCTGGTTGTTATATTAAAATGATATATGATATTTTCATATCTGAATATAACTGAATTTCCTTGTCAATTGCTAAACTTTCATCAGATTTCTCCCCATGGTTATTCAAAGTCTCTGTCATCCACAATTTTGATTTTTCACTAAAAGCATCTGCATTCAGCTTGGGTATGGTGGCTCATGCCTGTAATGCCAGCACTTTGGGAGGCTGAGACAGGAGGATCACTTGCAACTATAGGTTCAAGATCAGCCTGAGCAACACGGCAAGACCCTGTCTCTATTTAAAATAAAATAAAATAAATAAAAAATAAGAGCATCTGCAATCAGATTCATGGAAAGACTCTAGCAAATGCTCTTGAATACAGGTTTCTGATAACTTTAAAATCAATGGCTCTAGTAAAAATTTACAGAATTCTAATGAAGAAACTGATGAGTTCATGAAACTGTTAATCAAGACCAAGTAAAACAAAAATTAATTACATGAGATTGTATAACTGAAAAGGATAATGTTTTTATAACTTTTATTTGAAACATTGTTGGCTCTTTACTTAAATGTTTTGTTTTCCAGATTTAAGGAAACTTTTTCTCATAACTAGCTATAGTTTATGGAAATTTGATAATGCATACTTTTGTAATAAAATTGGAAGAATCTACTTTTTCTTCCTACTTGATTCCACCAAAATTCCGAAACTATTTGTATTTTAGTTTAAATTTTTTTAAATCAATAGTTTTGGCCAGGCGTGGTGGCTCACTCCTATAATCCCAGCACTTTGGGAGGCCAAGGCGAGTGCATCACCTGAGGTCAGGAGTTCCAGACCAGCCTGGCCAACATGGTGAAACCCCATCTCTACTAAAAAAAAATACAAAAATTAGCTAGGCGTGGTGGTGGGCCTCTGTAATCCCAGCTACTCGGGAGGCTGAGGCAGGAGAATCGCCTGAACCGGGAGGCAGAGGTTGCAGTGAGCTGAGATCACGCCATTGCACTCCAGCCTGGGCGACAAGAGTGAAACTCTGTCTCAAAAAATAAATAAATAAACAAATAAATGATAGATAAATTAAATAAAATAGTTTCCATAAGTTCAATAAGATCTGCTCTCTTTATAACAGGATACAATTGAAATTGTTGGCTTTACTAGCAAGATTTTGACTGGGATGTTATATTTAAATAATTTAGGCCAGGCACGGTGGCTCATGCTTGTAATCCCAGCACTTTGAGAAGCCAAAGCAGGTGGATCACGAGGTCAGGAGTTTGAAACCAGCCTCGCCAACATGGTGAAACCCCATCTCTACTAAAAATACAAAAATTATCCGGGTGTGGTGGCCCACGCCTGTAATCCCAGCTACTTGGGAGGCTGAGGCAGGAGAATTGCTTGAACCCAGGAGGCAGAGGTTGTAGTGAGCCAAGATGGCACCACTGCACTCCAGCCTGGGTGACAGAGTGAGACTGCGTCTCAAAAAAAAAAAAAAAAAATCATTTATAGGTACTGCAGGCAAAATCTGAAGTCTCTTTTGGTTTGGCTTCCCAGCCTCAAGTGGTTTTTAAATATGAGATTTCCACCAGGTGCAGTGGCTCGTGCCTATAATCCTAGCACTTTGGGAGGCTGAGGTGGGCGGATCACTGGAGACCAGGAGTCTGGGGCCAGCCTGGACAACATGGTGAAACCTATCTCTACAAAAATGCAAAAATTAGCCGGGCGTGGTGGCACATGCCTGTAGGTCCAGCTACTTGAGACACTGAGCTGGTAGGATTGCTTAAGCCTGGGAGGTCGAGGCTGCAGTGAGCTGAGATCATGCCACTGCACTCCAGCCTGGGTAATAGAGCAAGACCTTGACTCAAAACAAACAAACAAACAAAAAGGAAAAAGAAAAAAGATGAAATTTCTATGTGAAAAATAACTATTCTTGCTGCACTTCTGTAAATGATCATACCAACATTGATGACACTAAATTATTTTACAAATAATTTTGTCTTTTTCTGATTGTTTTTAGTAGAAATTGGGATGACTGGAAAGAAAGTTATGTGTTTTTGTTGTTGTTGTTTTTTGTTGTTTTTAAAAAAAGCTATAATACACCTGTGACTAGATTGTAGCCCTGTATCATGGCTGACCTCTGCTTAATTTGAAAAACAAAACTGTAGCCCTGTGCAGTGTTTTGGGTTTTCGATATCTGCTTATAGACTAGATTAGATCCTGAATTCACCTCATTCCTACCAATATCTGGCTACAACTATTCAACTAAGTATAAGAATGCTCTGTTTTAGCCGGGTGCAGTGACTCCCAGCACTTTGGGAGGCCGAGGCGGGCAGATCACGAGGTCAAGAGATTGAGACCTTCCTGGCCAACATGGTGAAACCCTGTCTCTACTAAAAATACAAAAATTAGCTGGGCATGGTGGCATGTGCCTGTAGTCCTAGCTACTTGGGAGGCTGAGGCAGGAGAATTGTTTGAACCCAGGAGGCGGAGATTGTAGTGAGCCGAGGTCGAGCCACTGCACTCCAGCCTGGTGACAGAGTAAGACTCCATCTCAAAAAAAAAAAAAAAAAAAAAAGGAACTGCTCTGTTTTTCAGGCCTTATAAGATGAAACTGAATAACTTTTAAGGGACAAATCTCATGCCTAATGTAAGGGCTTCCCCAAAAGTTCACTGGACCACCCAGTGCCAGGACCAGAAACATTCACACCAAAACCAGGATGTGAATTTGACAGTTTCATACTGTAGATGGGTTTTCCCAAGACAATGGAATAAGATTCTCCATCATAATGAGACTCTTATTCCTATTTTTTCTTTGCTTATGCCTACCTTTTGTCTTTGACAGGTGTAGTGGAAATTTCACAATTAGTAGCTATTGCATGTAACTTGACAGAACCTGATCTAAGAAATCCTTTAGTTAATGGGTAACTTTGGCAACATCCCTAATACAACTTTTTGTTCATAGTATACTAAGGGTCCTTTTTTCTTTTCTTTTCTTTTCTTTTCTTTTTTTTTTTGAGCTAGCTCTCTCTGCTTTAATTCAACCAAGTCATGGAATGCTAAATAACAGGATTGCTACCTACTAGCTAAACAGAGATATCTGTATCAACACAAACACTACATGCTGTACCAGGATAAATTCTTCTGGGGAAGTTGAGACCCAAATACACAAGAAAAGAAGCCATGGTCACAGCAGGTCTCATATGGCCGGGTGCGGTGGCTCACGCCTGTAATCTCAGCACTTAGGGAGGCCGAGGCGGGCAGATCACTTGAGCTCAGGAGTTCGAGACCAGCCTAGCCAACATGGTGAAACGCCATGTCTACTAAAAATATAAAAATTACCCGGGCGTGGTGGCATGCACCTGTAATCCCAGCTACTCAGGAGGCTGAGTCAGGAAAGTCACTTGATCCCAGGAGGCGGAGGTTGCAGTGAGCCGAGATCGTGCCACAGCACTCCAGCCTGGGCAACAGAATGAGACTCCATCTCAAAAAACAAACAACAACAAAAAAACACCAGGTCTCATCCAATTTCTCATGGCCATTTGATTTATTCAACTGGTTGCCTTTAAGCATAGGCTCATGGCTTAAAACCATTATGCAAACTGGGATTATCATATTACTATTAATTATACTTACTGTTTTCCTTTTTAAACTTTGTACCTGTTGCCTGTCACATTTCTGCAGATATACAACTCTTTGTAGAATAATGCCGGTCCAGCACTTTGAGATGATAGACAACACCTGTGGAACACACAAAAACTTACCAATGGACTCCTGGCAGATTTAGCCTGAGAGTCACTTCCTCCAAACCTCCCTTGCTAAAAAGGTTTTGCCACTGAATCTTAGTCATGAGTCACTCCCTCCAATGTAGGACTAGACAACAACCTGGGACACATAAGTCTTGGCATTGAGGGACAATCAAAACCTAACTCCATAGCTGGGTGTGATGGCATTTGCCTCCAGACCCAGTTACTCAGGAGGCTGAAGCAAGAGGGTCACTTCAGCCCAGGAGTTCAGTGCTATAGTGCACAGTGACTGAGCCTATGAACAGACTCTGCACTCCAGCCTGGGCAACATATCAAGACACTGTTTAGACTTTTTTTTTTTTTTTAAGACAGAGTCTCACTCTCTGTTGCTCAGGCCGGAGTGCAATGGTGCAATCTTGGCTCACAGCAACCTCTGCCTCCCGGGTTCAAGTGATTCTTTTGCCTCAGCCACCCGAGTAGCTGGGACTACAGGCATGCACCACCATGCCTGGCTAATTTTTGTATTTTTAGTAGAGACAGGATTTCACCATGTTGGCCAGGCTAGTCTTGAACTCCTGAGCTCAAGTGATCTGCCCGCCTTGGCCTTTCAAAGTGCTGGGATTACAGGGGTGAGCCACCACGCCTGGCCTACTTTTTTTAAAAGTAGGAAAAAAAAAATCCAAAAAAAACCCAAGCCCTAACTATGGGATAACTGATCAGCAATGCTTGTAGAAAAATCTTTTGATCAAAAGGGGGACGTATGAAAGTTGTCAGGATCAAAAAGGAGTCACTTGTGTCAAACCCTGAAATATGGAGCCAGAGAAGGCCACAAAGGGAGGGTTGTCATGCTTGTATACCTGGTAAGAACTATCACAAAAGACTGACTGCGAAAAACCACAACCTTGCACAAAGGCCATCACAACCGTACACAAAAAATATTTCTGTGAGTACATCTGCCTAGCAACTGCCTGTCCAGCCTTGCACTGATGCTACCCTTGTTATTGATTCTTGTAATGAAGAATAATTGTTTACAGACACTTATGTAATATTTTCATTTTTTCTTTAACAACTCTTGTCTTTCATTACCTCCCTGAATATGCTCACCATGTTCCCATTGCTATGCTCAATGCCAAATAAATATTATCAATCCTGAATAATTATCAATAAATATTTTAAAAATATTTTATATGTAATATAGGTATATAAGAATATATATTTATAGTATATATAAATATGTATAATATAAAAGCATTCATGTTTTACTTTTTTTGGAGACAAAGTCTCATTCTGTCACCCATGCTGGAGTGCAGTGGCATGAACATGGCTCACTGCAGTCTTGGCCTCCTGGGCTCAAGTGATCCATCCACCTCACCCCTCTGGGTTGCTAGGACTACAGATGTGCACCACTATGCTTGGTTAATTTTTAAAAATTTTTTGTAGAGACAGAGTCTCCTTGTCTTGCCCAGGCTGGTCTGGAACTCCTGGCTCAAGTGATCCTCCTGCCTTGTGAACCTCCCAAAGTTCTAGGATTACAGGCACTTACACGTGAGCTACTGCACCTGGCCCTATTTATATATATTTTTTTAATCCACCCATCTGCACACTGAGAGTGTGTGTGTGTATTTAATTATTTTTTATGCAGTTTCATGTTTTTAGATCTTAAGTTTAAATCTTTGGATTATTTAGCAATTTTTTTGATTTAATGTGTTATATAAAAACCCTTATATAATGTGTTATATAAAAACTTTTATGTAAAAACCTGTATTTTTTCTGAACTATTATCCAATAGTACCATGATGTTTTCTTTCTTTTAGTTTGTGTACTTGTTTATTATAGTAGACTTTTTCCATGGTTCATTTATGAGCAGTTCTGTCCAAATCTGCTTTTCACCCAAAAAGTGTTGGTGAATTCTGCTTGACTGTCCACTCTCTTTTTACCTGGTAACTGTAAACTGTACCATAATATTAGAAATGGGTATATTCTCTTTGTAATAACATCTACACTATACTCTGTGATATGTAGTATGTACAAACTCACCTTCTGGAACCAGAATGTCTGATTGTGTCTGTTGCTTACCATCTGTGTGCCCTTGGACTTCTTTTTTCTCTCTCTCTTTTTCTTTTCTTTTTTTTTTTTTTTTTTTTTTTTGAGACAGAGTCTTGCTCTGTCGCCAGGCTGGAGTGCAGTGGCGTGATCTCAGCTCACTGCAACCTCAACCTCCGCCTTTTGGGTTCAAGTGATTCATATGCCTCAGCTTTCCAAGTAGTTGGGATTACAGGCATGCACCACCACACCCAGCTAATTTTTGTATTTTTAGTAGAGATGGGGTTTCATCATGTTGGCCAGGATGGTCTCGATCTCCTGACCTCATGATCCACTTGCCTCAGCCTCCCAAAGTGCTGGGATTACAGGTGTGAGCCACTGCGCCCAGCTGCCCTTGGACTTCTGAACTTTTCTGTGGCTCAGTTTCCTTATCTGTAACAGGAGACTAGTTAGGATTGAATGAGTTAATGCTTATAAGATGTATGAAATGGTTCCTGGTACATAGTCAAGGCTTTGTAAGTTTTAGAATTAGGATTATCCCCTTCTATGACTTAAGAGAGAGAGGAAGAGGGCTGAAGCTATGGGAAGCTTGAGTATTTTGTGGGTCTTGGTTTCTGATTTAGATATGAACTCAGTCTTGCTCAGAGACTGTGTTCCTAACCTCTAATGTTTTTGTCTCTCTATTTTTTCTTCAATTTAGTCCAAATTCTTCTGTATTTGAGAGATGTTTCTCAAAGTTTAAAAAAATTTTTTTAATTTTTTAATATAAAAAACTCCAAACATTAAACAAAAGCTGGAGGAATAACAATAAATCTCATTTACCCATCATCTAGTTTCATTTTTTTATGTTATTTTTATTCCATTTTTTTAGAATAGAGACGGAGTCTCACTGTGTTGCCCAAGCTGGTCTTGAACTTCTGGGCTCAAGTGATCCTTCTGCTTCAGCCTCCCAAAGTGCTGGGTTTTGAAGGCATGAGTCACCATGCCCGGTCTATCATCCAGTTTTAATTGTTATTGTCTTATGGCCTTCATAGTTCTTGGTATGTTGGAAGGATTACTTGAGCCCAGCGGTTTCAGACCAGCCTGGATGATATAGAGAGACCCTATCTCAAAAAAAAAAGTTATTAGTATAAGGTTGAGAACTCTTCCCTAGTTTCCACGTAGATGGTGCTATTGTTCCTAGCACCTAGGAGAAGGAAGCTTTGTGGGTCTGTACCTATCCTTTCAGATTTGCTGTAGGTCATAAACCCAATACTTGAGCTATCATGATTTAACCACTTTTTCTTGCAACTGTAGCAGCTCATCAGGCTGTTATATCTATCTCATCCTCTTTATTTCTACTCTAATTGCCCTACTTGGACCTTCACTGCTTTTCATCTGAATTATTGCAATAGCAGCCTAATTGGCCTTCCTGTATTCAGACCTCTATATTCAGTCCACCCTTCGTACTGTCGAAAGTTTATTTTTTTTTAATATCACAAGCCTAATTATGGCACTCTGTTCTAGAAGCCAAGCAATTGCTCTCGGTTGCCTATGGAGTAAAATTCAAGTGGTCTTTTTTTCCACAAGAACATGAGATGGGCCTTTTCAGCCCTTCACTAGAGTATCTTTCACTATATACCATAGTTCCTCAATTCTAACATGCCATTGATTATATGACTATATATTATGATTATATGTCATTGATTTAGCAAAAGCTTTTGGGTCAGGGACCAAGAGGCACAATGGAACCTACGCATCAGTGATAAGATACATTGTGATTTCACAATTATGAAAATGTAGAGGCATATTAAATTATTCCTGTAATCATAGCAACAGTATTAAGGTAACAGCAAGAAATGGATGGCATATTAACCTGCGTAATTATAGGAGATTTTTAGTAAGGTAATTATTTGCAGACATGGGCAAAGTTTAGGGAGCCAATAGGACATGGTATAGTATTCCCAGGCTGGCTTTAGGGTGGGTGGGGGACTGTTGCAGCTGAATATCTAGGTATGAAGGCTGAGGGGAAGGAACTCTGCCAGAACCCAGAGAGAGAAGTGTACAGAGCAGGACTCTAGATAAAAGTTGCGGACTTCAGTAGAGAGAGTGAGTGAGCCATGGAAACATGGTAGGGAAGGGGCCAAAGGAATAAAGATCTCGAATACTTCACTCTCTCCCCACCCTCTTATCTCCAAGCTAGCTAAAGCCATCTCGAATCCAGAGGATAAACAAGTCCACCAATGCAGGTAAGTTTCCCAGGGCACAAAGCATTATGGAGAAGAATGGAGCACAGTGGGGAGGGAAGCCAAAGGCTAAATGGACAGTGTCAGGCACATCCTCCATTCGATTTACTCTCCATCTTATTTTATTTATTTATTTATTTATTTATTTATTTATTTATTTATTTGAGACAGAGTCTCACTCTGTCTCCCAGGCTGGAGTACAGTGGCAAAATCTCGGCTCACTGCAATGTCTACCTCCTGGATTCAAGGGATTCTCCTCTCTCAGCCTCCTGAGCACCTGGGACTACAGGCGCGTGCCACCACACCCAGCTAATTTTTTTTTTCTTTTTTTTTTTAGTGGAGATGGGGTTTCACTGTGTTACCCAGGATGGTCTCGATCTCCTGACCTTGTGATCCGCCCGCCTCGGCCTCCCAAAATGCTGGGATTACAGGCGTGAGCCACCACACTCAGCCTACTCTTCATCTCAAATCACAGATTAAATCTCTACATACCTGAATATTTGCCCGCTTGCTGTTTATTTGGCCTTTGAGCTCAGCTTAATTTTCACGTTCTCCATGAAGCCATCTCTGACTTGTTTAGTCAATTTGTCCTCTGATGTGTTCCCATAAAACGCCACTTAAAAGATTTAAACTTTAGATGGTCCAAAAGGAACCGTTGATGTCAGGACAACCATAAACCAAATTTTATCTCATGGGGAAATACGAGATTGGATGAGTGACAAAAGAGGCTTTGAAAATGTAGAACTGGGAGTGATACAAGGAAAGAAGAAAGTCCCAAGGAGAGCCATCCTCTTTATTAGTGATGACACAATGAAGGAATACAGCACAGATGAAGATGAAGTTGATGGCCTAGAGAGGAAAGATGTTTTGCCTACTCTTGACCCAGAAGAAGAAGGAGGTGGAGGAGGTGGAGTGAAGGAAGAGGAGGAGAAAAATAGGATGTCTACAGAAGCAGAAAGACAGTACCAACAGAGGAGGAGGAGGAAGAGGAGGAGAATGTCTGTAGGAGCAGAAAGACAATATCAACAGAATAAGGCCAGGCGTGGTGGCTCACGCCTGTAATCCCAGCACTTTGGGAGGCTGAGGCTGGCGGATCACGAGGTCAAGAGATCGAGACCATCCTGGTCAACGTGGTGAAACCCCATCTCTACTAAAAATACAAAAATTGGCTGGGTGTGGTGGTGCGCCCCTGTAGTCCCAGCTACTTGGGAGGCTGAGGCAGAAGAATCGCTTGAACCCTGGAGGCAGAGGTTGCAGTGAGCTGAGATTGTGCCACTGCACTCCAGCCTGATGACAGAGTGAGACTCTGTCTCAAAAAAAAAAAAAAAAAAAAAAACCCAACAGAATAAATTGCAGACTGATTCCGTTGTTCAGACAGATCAACCAGGGACAGTGGTATTCAGTTCATTTGGGAATCTCAATTTTGAAATGGAGGGAGACAGTGAAGTAATTATGGAAAGCAAACAAAATCTCGTCTCTTTTCTACTACAAAATGAAATGACTATCAAACTTCAAACCCTAAGGGTTTTATTTTTTTATACCAGGAACTTTCACATTCTCTGCTCAGTGAGACTTAATGCAATTATTTATATTTTAAATTACTTAAGTAATCTGGAAAAGAGAAATGTTTCTTCATTCTTAGGCTCTATTCAGCAAAAGCCAAATCTGAAATTTGTACCATTTCTGCTGTGTGTTGAATTAGTGCTTTGGTTTAAAATGATCTTTTAAAAAAGTTAAGGATACCCTAGAGCTTCAATTGCCAATTTAAAACTTAAATTATCAAGGTTGTCTTATTTGTGCATTTAAAAAAAAAAAATAGAGGCCGAGCGCAGTGGCTCATGTCTGTAATCCCAGCACTTTGGGATGCCGAGGCAGGTGGATCACCTGAGGTCGCGAGTTCGAGACCAGGAGTTCGAGCCTGGCCAATGTAGCGAAACCCTGTCTCTACTAAAAATACAAACATTAGCCAGGCATGGTAGCAGGTGCCTGTAATCCTAGCTATTGGGGAGTCTGAGGCAGGAGAATAGCCTGAACCTGGGAGGCGGAGGTTGTAGTGAGCTGAGATCATGCCTCTGCACTATAGCCTGGGTGACAGAGTGAAACTGTCACAAAAAATAAATAAATAAAAATAGGTAAGTTGCTGATTAAGGCTAATTGGAGCTGATAATCCCACAATCTCAGATTTAAATGAGGATTTTTTTTCTCCTAGATTTTCTCATGTTATCCCTCACATTTATATATCTAACCATTAATTTCACACTAAGGATGTTTTGCTGTATAATAAAAGGAGTAAGATGGGAAAAAAAAGATTTAAGCTTTACACTTTCTAATGAGTTGTCTATATACTTGTCTATGCTGATATATCATAAACTCTTTAATAGTAAGGGACATTTTACAATCATTGTGTCTTTCCCCTTTCCCTGAAAACACACAAACCCACCTGCCACAATATCTTCTACTTAGAATCAAACACTTCAGAGCTGGAGAAAGTCCTAGAAACATCTAATCCAATAATCTTATTTTATAGGTGAAGAAACTGGGCTCAAATCAGTGTTGGTAATGGGCTCAATAAATGCTAATTGAAGTGAAAGTGAAAATTCAGCCCCAGAGGGTCAACAAGTAGCTTCAAGAGGGCTTTGAAAACAAGTAGAGAAAAAAATCACTCTCATGTGGTAAACTTATGGTGCCCAGTCACCTGGAATATGGTCTGTGATGTCACTTTTCACTGAGGTTTTGCTTTTATTTTGTAAGAAGAATGAAATAAGCTAATGCATGTGAAGTATCTTAGCCAAGGGCCTGGGACATGATAAACTTGGAAATTGGGGCCAGGCGTGGTGGCTCACGCCTGTAATCCCAGCACTTTGGGAGGCTGAGGTGGGCAGATCATGAAGTCAGGAGTTTGAGACCAGCCTGACCAACGTTGTAAAACCCCATCTCTACTAAAAATACAAAAATTAGCCGGGGGCCTGGTGGTGCACGCCTGTAATCCCAGCTACTCAGGAGGCTGAGGCAATAGAAGTGCTTGAACCCGGGAGGCAGAGGTTACAGTGAGCCCAGTGGGCGATGGAGCGAGACTTCGTCTCAAAAAACAAAAAAAAGAAAAGAAAGAAATTGGTTAGTTCTAGAAAGATTACGGTGAGATAACTTTCAAGAATTTAGAAATAATAAAAGAAATAAGGCTTTCCTCTGATACTTGAAACTTGAGCACAAATAAATTATGAAACATTTATACAATCTAGTAATATGTACTTGTTAAAATGATAACATACATTTGCAGTTATTGACATGGGCAAATGTCTGTGATATATTTTTGAGTACATAAAGTAAGTAACAAAAAGGCATATACTTACAGTATTTTTTTTTTTTTTTTTTTTGAGGGGGAGTTTTGCTCTTGTTGCCCAGGCTGGAATGCAATGACGCAATCTCGGTTCACTGCAACCTCTGCCTCCCGAGTTCTCCTTCCTCAGCCCGAGTAGGTGGGACTACAGGCATGTGCCACCACGCCCAGCTAATTTTGTATTTTTAGTAGAGACAGGGTTTCTCTATGTTGGTCAGGCTGGTCTCAAATTCTCGACCTCAGGTGATCCGCTTGCCTCGGCCTCCCAAAGTGCTGGGATTACAGGCGTGAGCCACCGCACCCAGCCATTTTTTTTTTAATTAAGGGAGATCTAAAAGGATGTTATCCAAAACATTAACAGTGACTTTAACTGAGTAGTATATCTCTGGTAAATTTTACATTCTTTATGCTGTAGTGTAATATTTAAATGTTTTACTACCAGTTTGTGTTGTTTTTAAAATCAGAAAATTAATGTTGTTTTCATGTCAAAAGCAAAAACCAGTAATGGGTGAAGTCACCTCAAATAGCAAGACTCTAAACCAATTTGATTGGACTGTAAAAGATGGATTAGACTGTAACAGCATTAACATATACAAAGTATGAATGTGTTGGTGAGTAGGGGACGTGTCAGCTATTGAAGCACTGAATGCAAAGAATCAGAGAAACAAACTTAGGCAGTGATGATCCATGCACTGTGAAAGAAAGGGAGAATCATAGCCAATGGGGAGGCCTTATTGACAAGCGGTATGTATCTCAGGCACTCCCAGCCAAATGGCATTGAATTATAACAAAAGAGAGAGAGTGAGAGGAGAAAAAAATACAGCAAATATACCAGGTTACAAATGAGAAAAGAGAGGCACTCAAAAATCCGAAAAAAAAATTATATTACATGAACATGTAATATGCAACTTTATGGCAAAATTTTGAACAAATTAGCCAAGAAGAGTCATGACCAAATAGACTAGTAACAACAGAAGTTGTTGAGAAGATGGTCAAATAATTAACTCTCCCCAAAACAAACTACACAAATGGTTTAACTGATAAACTATTTTACATCATATTTCAGGGAACAGATACCATATATTCTATTTAGATATTTTGGAGCAAATAGAAACAGTGGAAAACTTCTCAATTTAGGAGGCTAAGATGACTCTGTCATCAAAACTGATTAAGAACAGAAATTAAAATGGAAAATAATTCCAAATAAAATATTAGAAAAATATACCAGTCATGTCTCAAAGTGAGATTTATTTCAATAATAAAAAATAATCTGGCCGGGTGCGGTGGTTCATGCCTGTAATCCCAGCACTTTGGGAGGCCGAGGTGGGCGTATTGCCTGAGGTCAGGAGTTTGAGACCAGTCTGGCCAACATGGTGAAACCTCGTCTCTACTAAAAATACAAAAAAATTAGCTAGGCATGGTGGCGTGCACCTGTAATCCCAGCTACCCAGGAGGCTGAGGCAGGGGAATTGCTTGAACCAGGGAGGTAGAAGTTGTAGAGAGCCGAGATCTCACCACTGCACTCCAGCCTGCGTGACAGAGCAAGACTCTGTCTCAAAAAAAAAAAGAAAAAAAGAAAAATAATCCACTCTTTGAAAGCCTGTCATATGTATGTATATGTTATGTACAAAGTCAATCACATTAAACAGTTAAAGGAAACAGTTCATGAATGCATCTAGATAAATGCTGAAAATATATTTAATACAAATTAAGTGCCAACCTCAGATTCAAACTAGAATTGCCGGCAGCTCCCTTACCATAATAATAATTACTTATATGAAACCAATAGCCAATGTCATACTTAACAATGAAATACTACAGGCATTCATCTGAAGCCAGCCCTGACATTTCCATTCTTTTCTTTTCTTTTTCTTTTTTTTCTTTTTTTTTTTTTTTTGAGACATCATCCCGCTCTGTCGCCCAGGCTGGAGTGCAGTGGCGCGATCTCGGCTTACCGCAAGTTCCACCTCCCGGGTTCACACCATTCTCCTGCCTCAGCCTTCTGAGAAGCTGGGACTACAGGCGCCCGCCATCATGTCCGGCTAATTTTTTTGTATTTTTAGTAGAGACGGAGTTTCACAGTGTTAGCCAGGATAGCCTTGATTTCCTGACCTTGTGATTCGCCCGCCTCGGCCTCCCAAAGTGCTGGGATTACAAGCGTGAGCCACTGCGTCTGGCTTCCACTCTTTTGAAAATCTTTACCAAGGTAATATTTGTATAATTTACTATGTGGTGTAACTTAAGTTTCTGAAGATGGCCCAGAAACTTAAATACCTACAGGGAAAGGCAGGGTGCATAAATGGATGAAGTAGCCAGGATATTATAAAATGTTCTTTGCCAGTGCTGTGGTTTGAATGTGTCCCCTCCAAAATCCGTGTTGAAACCTAATCCACACTGTGGTGGTATTAAGAGGAGGGGTCTTTTGGGAAGTGATTAAGTCGTAAGGGCTGTCCCCTCATGAATGGATCAGTGCCTTATAAAAAGGCTGGAGGGAAACAGCCTGGGTCCTTTTGCTCTTCCCTCCCTTCCTCCATGTGAAGACACAGTGATCAAGGCACCATATTGGAAGCAGAGACGAGGGCCCTCACCAAACACTGAACCTACTGGCACCTTGGTCTTGGACTTTTCAGCCTCCAGAACTGTACGAAATACATTTCTATTATTTGTAAATTACACAGTCTCAGGTATTTTGTTAACAGCAGCACAAATGGACTAAGCCACAAAAAAAGAAAAAAATACAATCTTCTATTTCTAAGAAACATATAACATGTTTGTATAAGACCTTATTTTCCTCTGAACTTTACCACAATAAATACAGCAACATAACTGTAGTAATAAGTAGCAATGACAACAGCACGAATGTGGGAAGCTCTACAGGCTGATAGCCACTCTGTGCTTGCTGCCAGAGTGAGCGCTTGCATCTACAGGTAGGATGCTGAGGCAGAAGCAGAAACATACACACAAGGTGAGCTGGAGGTGGACTCTATGAGTTCGAGTCTTAACTTGCTGGTATCTGTGTACCATATCTGTTGTAGAAATAAGGGGTGGGCCCCAGGGATGTGATATGAGGCATCATAAGTGTCTGTTTACACTGTCCATTTATGAAATGGAATAAATCATTCCAAAAAAAAAAAGAAAGTCCTGGCTCACACCTGTAATCCCAGCACTTTAGGAGCCTGAGGTGGGCAGATCACATGGTCAGGAGCTCAGGACCAGCCTGGCCAATATGGTGAAACCCCATCTCTACTAAAAATACAAACATTTGCTGGGTGTGGTGGTGGGCACCTGTAATTCCAGCTACTCGGGAGGCTGAGGTGGGAGAATCACTTGAACCTGGGAGGCAAACGTTGCAGTGAGCTGACATGGTGCCACTGCACTCCAGCCTGGGTGACAAGAGTGAAACTCCATGTCAAAAAAAAAAAAATACAAAATATAAAAATTAGCTGGGCGTGGTGGTGTCCACCTGTAATTCCAGCTGCTCAGGAAGCAGGAGAATCACTTGAACCCGGGTGGCGGAGGTTGCAGTGAGCCGACATGGTGCCACTGTACTCCAGCCTGGATGGCTGAGGGAGACTCTGTCTCGAAAAAAAGAAAAGTTTAGTTTTTAGCTTATTAAAACATATTAGTTCAAAATCTTTTAAGGTTTTTTTTTAACTTAAAATGAAAAGTACTCATACATAAATTAAAGGTGTAATAATAATGATCACATATACTTTGCTATGTGTCAGCTGGTTAGTTGTTCCAGAAAGATTATGGTGAGATAACTTTCAAGAATTTAGAAATAATAAAAGAAATAAGATTTTCCTCTGATACTTGAAACTTAAACACAAATAAATTATGAAACATTTATACAATGTAATAATATATACTTGTTAAAATGATAACATGCATTTTTAGATATATGTAGGCAACATTTTTAGGATATATGTGTGAAATCTCACCCAATCCTCACCACAATCCTGCGAGACAGGCACTATTATTATTATTATTATTTTTTTTTTTTGTGAGACATACTCTCGCTCAGCCCCCTAGGCTGGAGTGCAGTGATGCAATCTTGGCTCACTGTAACCACCATCTCCTGGGTTCAAGAGATTCTCCCGTGTCAGCCTCCCGAGTAGCTGGGATTACAGGCACATGCCATCATGCATGGCTAATTTTTGTATTTTTGTAGAGATGGGGTTTCACCATGTTGGCCAGGCTGGTCTTGAACTCCTGAACTCAGGTGAGTCTGCCTGCCTCGGCCTCCCAAAGTGTTGGGATTACAGGTGTGAGCCATCATGCCCAGCCTTTTGTTATTGAGTTCTATGAGCTACTGACAGCTTTCTAAATTATTCTAAGATTCTGGATTTCAATGATTTATTATTTTTGAAAAAATTTCTGTAAAGTTGCTGAAAACTGCAAGTCTATAATTATACATATTAGACTAAGCAGTTGGCTCTCACACGAATGAAGTGGATTTTGTTTTTCTCATCTCAACAGTATTTTTAATCATTATGTTGTCACTTGATAATGTCTATAGGGATGTCTTGGTTCTCTTTCAATGGCGGAGACAGCATATGTGTTTGTGCATTACTTGAAGATCTTCTACTCTACCAGATGAAACTGGGAAAGGACAATGTACCAAATAGTATCCAAGCACAGAAGGGAATCTCAGTTTGAAGTTAGGTGAATTCCCGACATGAACAGGCATGTCTGGCCCAACAGGAACCACTTTTATAAGGAAAAATTTCCCTCTTGGGAGAAATCACGATGAAGAAAAGCTGAGTCAGAAACAATAAACTTGAGTTTGTAAGAGAGCCTTCGTAAGAGGATAATAGTGCTCTGTAGGCAGGCTGGTGGCTATCATTCAGTTTCTTATCATATACAAGTCCCCTGAGTGGGTGTCTGGGACCTAGAGAAAGAGTGGTCTGTAAGTAAAAATTGAAAGTACTGTTTCACTGAAAGTTGTAAAACACTGATGCTACTGATTTGAATTCCTCCTGCAGAATTGAATCCAAGAGGAAGAGAAGCATCCTTCCTTCAGTGCCTTTGTGGTGGTGCTTGGTGAGAGATAGTGGTGAAGGCATTGCCTAAAGAGAGAGGCACTAACAGGCAGAGGAGTGGTTGAGACCAGTAAGAACTGCCCTGCCTGGTGGAGCAGAGGCAGAAGCTGATGCCCAGGCTCTGCAGCATCTATAGGGAACTTGGTGCCTGCAGTGCTCATCAAATGATCCAGAGGCCTCCTTGAACACTGCAAAACCCAGAAGAAATTACCATGCCAACGGAGCAGAACCAGATCCTTTGGGGAAACACAGCGCTGGTGGAAGAACTATAGCTCCAGTAAGCAAATGTGGTGCCTGGTGGGTGGTTGCTGAATCAGTGTGTGTTTGTGAGCATATGTGAGACACCCACTGAAGATGCCTAAAAACACCTCTAGAAACTGGCATTTTAAAAGGAGACTGAAGTCCTGCATTATGCAGGTGCTGTGAGCCTGTGACTATTGGGTTATTCCACTTAATGTGACTTACTTGTATCTACAAGCTAGTGGAAGCTGGGTGCCATAGTTCAGATATTTTTCCCCCAAAACCTCATGTTGAAATTTGATCCCCAGTGTTGGAGATGGGGCCTAATGGAAAATATCTGAGTCATGGAGGTGGATGCTTTATGAATGGATTAACCTCCTCACTGTGGGGGTGGTGAGTTCTTACTCTCTTAGTTCCCATGAAAGCTGGTTGTTAAAAAGAGCCTTGCAGGGCGCGGTGGCTCATGCCTGTAATCCCAGCACTTTGGGAGGCTGAGGTGGGCGGATCACCTGAGGTCAAGAGTTCAAGACCAGCCTGGCCAATGTGGTGAAACCCCGTCTCTACTAAAAATACAAAAATTAGCCAGGTGTGGTGGTACATGCCTGTAATCCCAGCTACTTGGGAGGCTGAGGCAGGAGAATCACTTGAACCTGGGAGGCGGAGGTTGCAGTGAGCTGAGATTGCGCCACTGCACTCCAGCCTGGGTGACAGAGAGAGATTCCATCTCAAAAAAAAAAAAAAAAAAAAAAAAAGCCTGGCACTTCCTCTCTCTGTCTCTTTCATTCCTCTCTTACTGTGTCTCTGCACATACCAGCTTCCCTTTGCCTTCTGCCATGAGTGAAAGCAGCCTGAGGCCCTCACCAGATGCCCAATTTTGAACGTTCCAGCCAGCAAAGCTGTGTGCTAAATAAACCTCTTTTCTTTATAAAATACTCAGCCTCAAGTATTCCTTTATAGCAACACTAAACAGGCCAGGTGCAGTGGCTCATGCCTGTAATCCCAGCACTTTGGGAGGCAGGGGTGAGCCCATGTGTTCAAGACCAGTCTGGACAACATAGTGAGACCCTGTCTCTACAAAAACAATTTAAAAATTAGCTGGGTATGGTGATGTGTGCCTGTAGTCCTACCTACTCAGAAGGCTGAGGCCAGAGGATCACTTGAGCCCAGGAATTCAAGGTTGCAGTGAGCTATGATCATACCACTGCACTCCAGCCTGGGCAACAGAGTGAGATCCTATCTCAAAAAAAGATAAAATAAAATAAAATATAACAACACTAAACAGACTAAGGCACTGAGCAAATGGATCTACAAAATAATCTAGAGATTAGAAGTTGTCATCAGAGATGATGGGAATATTTAGGGGGCCACTGGGCAACTTATGTTATAATAACTTAGGTACAAATAGAAAGTGTAATTTCATTTTATAGTCACAGGTTACAATGTTGTATAAGTTCTTATGTAAGACTAAATAACCTAGACTGTGAGAATGTACCAATTTACACTGTGGTCATTATCTCATAGAAGTCATAGGACCAAACAATGTCTTCATGAGTTGGGGTGGGATTTTATTCCCAAAGAGAAAGGATATATTTATAATATCTTGAGAGTAATATTTGCCTTATATATCTTACTTTTAACAGCAATACTGAACAAGCTAAGCCTTAAGATAGCTGTCTGCTTACAGTCCCTTAGAAAGGATTTTCCCTATAGTCTTCTTCTAGAATATTACTTCTGTGTGTAGTTTTTTTCTTGTGTAAGACGACCCTGTCACCTTAACCACAATTGATATGAATGAGAGCAGTTATCTAATTCAAGGAAAAGCAACCCATCATTCAGTCAAAAACCTGTGATTTGTCCGATCATGAAGACTGTTCAATGGAGATAATTGTAGCTAACTGGACTGAAGAATATCACCTTTCTTTGAAAGGAGTTCAACTGTTAGCAAAGGCAAAAACTGAAAGAAAAAGAGAAATGTAACTAGTAGAAGCCTACAAGCAGGAGAAGCCAAAAAGAAGGAAAAGCTAATACAACAGATGCTATTATGTTGAGCAAAAGAAGAGAGTACACATATTGGTGACTTATTGGAAGGACAATCAGACTCAGAATAATTGTCTCCATTATAGTGGAGCACAAAATGGAGCCATTAGAAGCTACCCAGTTAACCAGAACAACTGGACATCAAGAAGGAATTTTCAGTTCTCAAGTCATGTTCTGTCTCCTTGAGTCCTGCAGGATAGCTTCAGCATGTCTTTATTCCTGTAACCTACTAAACTCTAGCTACTCCCACATGGCTGCAATGAATTTTACCAGTTTTTAAAAAATCAATACTGATTTAAATAAGTAGGAAAACGTATTAGTAGGCATTAGTAACAAAGTGAAACGAGACTGACAGAAATCAAAATTTAAGAAAAACTAATAAATATTATTTTTTCCTTTTCTTTCTTTATTCATTGTAAAGATGAGGTTTTGCTTTATTGCCCAGACTGATCTCAAACTCCTGGGCTCAAGCTATCCTTCTGCCTTGGCCTCCCGAAGTGCTGGGATTACGGGTGTGAGCCACCATGCTCAGCCTTCTTTTTTTACTTCTTTTTACCTCAGTGAAAACTGGAAAAGCTGCTAGACAAATTCTAAAAGAGATATAACACTGGAAAATATTCTTACTCTGTGGGTACTGAGCATGAAATTCGAATCTTGGCTTCCAAGTATTTAAGGCAAAAAGAAAAAAAAATGAGAACAAAAATATTTTAAAATATTTAACTTTTATCTTCATTTATTTTTCCCTTTCCCTCCTCTCATATTACCCAGGTCTGTACTTTCCTCTTCAAGGTGAAGTCTGTTGTAAGGATGGACATTGAACTTGCCTAGAAAACTGTCTGGTTTTATTTCAAAACGCTAAGCCTCAGTAAAGGAGAGAAATAGCAGGTAAAGATAAAATGACTTGCAGAAAGCTGAAGTAAAAGAACTTTGCTCAGTTGATAAAACAATATCCCACATGCTCGATAATACCAGAGGAACTTGCGTTTTGGACATGAGGACCCTGATCCAGATTTGTGATAGTATTGCTAGGGAGAGAGCAAGAGACCCCAAAGTATGAAATTCTCAGCCTTGGCAAAAAATACCCATGCTGCAAACCTGGTGTGGAAGCAGCTAAGCGCTACTGGATGTGAAGGGATGATGCAGAAAGAGCATGGACAGGTCTATGAAGAGATGACCAATGACTAGTGGGCCTTTCTGTTACCTCCTTGATGCCCTGGCACTGCATAAGATTCCAGAACCACGAACAGCCCTGGGGAGATTGGCATCAAGCTTAAAGAATGAACAAAGTTAAATTTCTATATGCTGGGTAGAATCTGGGTGGGGAGTGTTGCTCAAAATCAGAAAGTATCTTGATGTACAAAATTTTTTGCACATCTGTAGAGAACTGATATTCCCACCCACTATACCTGAGTTATCAGAAAAGACAAAAATCAAGCTCACTTCTGAGTTTCAGTGGATCACAGTGGCTGCAAGGACAGTTAGGCTCTTTCTAATCACAAGCCAAAATGACATGTTAGGGAATCTTAGGGGTGTTAAAGTAAAGAAGACAAATTTCTGTCTTACAGCCAGTCCTCCCACCCGCGTTGGAATGAATCTGGAAAATCATTTGGGATATTACCAGTTCTTGCCATTGTGTTCTCATGCTGCTGTAGATTCCTATTGCCGTCCTATACCATTCTGGTGATTCAGCTACTCTCTGTAGCTGCTATTCCTGCTACTGAGCAATGAACTGACTTCTCTCCATTGTCTTTCTCAGCTTTTGCCATTCATGGTTTCTGACTACTCTTGGCTTTTATTGTCTCATGGCTTCTGATCATTGCCTTTTCTCTGGGTGAGAAAAGGTTGGCTTTGTTCTTTTCTTTTTTTGAATTCTACCCCCATGATAAACTGCTGACTTACTCTGTGTGTTGTGCACTCAGCTTTGTAAGAGAGAATACTGATCCATTCATTCAATCATGGCCACCTCTGTTGGGCAAGGCTAGCATTCCTGAATCATTTGCTTATCCCTGGTCCAAGCTGCAGCCAGGGATAGGAGTTCTCAAGCTTTTTTTTTCTGAGCTGGCTTGCTCTGCTGCCCAGGCTAGAGTGCAGTGGTGCGATCTCAGCTCTCTGCAACCTCTGCCTCCTGGGTTCAAGTGATTCTCCTGCCTCAGCCTCCCAAGTAGATGGGATTATGGGCTTGTGCCACCAAGCCTGGCTAATTTTTATATTTTTAGTAGAGATGGGGTTTCATCCTGTTTGCCAGGCTGGTCTTGAACTTCTGACCTCAAGTGATCCACCTGCCTCTGCCTCCCAAAGTGCTGGGATTGCAGGTGTGAGCCATCACACCCAGCCGGTTCTCAAGCTTTTCTGAGCTTACCTCACAAGGAGTTGTAATTGTGGCAGACCCTGTGAGATGAAGAATAAAAGCGAACACTTATGGAGTGCTAACCGTGGGCCAGACATTGTTCTAAGTGCTGTATAGTCTGTTCAACCTTCCAAATAATATACCCATTTTACAGATAAGGAAGCTAAGGTGGTTAAAGTTGACAATATTTCCAGGATCACATAGCCAGTAAGCAGCAGAGCTAGGATTCTAGCCAGGCAGTCTAGCTTTTTTATAAGCAGTGCTCTCTGCTTGTATTCTGTGAAATCTCTTTATATTAGGATCTGTTCCTTTATTTTCTGAATTGAAACTGATAATTAAGCCAAGAATATTCTTACTAAACTGTTGATTGCGGATCAACCTTTGAGTATCACTAACAGTAAGGAAGATTCTTTCAACAATCCCAGAAATTCATCAAATGCTTTCTTCCTAAGTGAAAAAGAAAAAAGAGATGTTATTAGGGTAGATATTTTCTTTCAATGTTATTCAGCATTCCAGACCATCAGGAGCATAACATAATTCTGTTCAGGGACCTGTACTGTTGTTTATATTCAAAGAGGATAGAAGCCTTAAAAGAGCAGCTTCATTAATATCAGATTTTTCAGAGTCCTCCAAAAATGTTTTATGGCATGTCCTATTCAGTTTTTCTAAATTATAGACTCAAGTATTTATAGACAACAATAGCATTGCTTTAAGTAAGATGAAATGATGTTAGGAATTGAAAGCCTATCCTGATCATCTTTGTAAAAAATATCAGAATAGTGGGAGCTTAAAAAATTAAGACAATTGAACTCATGGAGATAGACAGTAGAATGATGGCTACCAGAGGCTGGGAAAGATAGTTGAAGAGTGAGTGGTTAACGGGAACAAAAATGTAGTTAGAATGAATTAGCACAACAGGATGACTACAGTACAACAATAATCGCACATTTTAACATAACTAAAATAATATAATTGGATTGTTTGTAGCACAAAGAAAGGATAAATTCTTGATGTGGTGGATACTCCATTTACCCTGATGTGATTATTATGCAATATGTGTCTGTAGCAAAATATCTCATGTGCCCCATAAATATATACACCTAGTATGTACCCACACATTTTTAAAAAAAATTTTAAATATCAGAATACATGTAATAAACAGTAATGAAGATAAAATTACTTGAGAATCCCTAAAGACACGTTACTTGTATTCTTGTAGTAAAGACTATTATTGGAAAAAAAATTTGCCTAAATGCAGCAAGTGTTTTGAGAAGAAATATGATTTAACTGTAAGATATGGAAGGAGACTGAAATGCATTATTCAATTGCATTATTCATTTTGATGCTGATAAGACTGAGATAAAGCAAAGTGGATGGCTTATGCAATCCCAGTTGCATATTGCCACTTTTTGAATTACCAAGAGACATTTGATTAAATAGCATCACACAGTCACGGTGGTCATTCTCACAACAGCAGCTGTACTCACATCTGGGTGTAGTGGCATTCTCAAAAGGCATTCTGACCTTGGTATCATGTCTGACCTCTCCTTTGAGACTTCTCTGCTAGCCCCTGTGGATCTCCCCTCTTGTGCTGCTTTCAGGCATGCCCAGAATAGAGCTGAAATGGAGTCCTGCCATAAATCAAAATCTGTGAATGGATACTATAAAATTCCTAATTTATATGCTATGTGGTGTGTGTTCCTTTGAGATACTTAAAGATATGCAAATAGAGTAACCAGAAAGGACTGATGTAAAAGTACTATTTTGCTAAGAAAAGAAGCAACAGAAATAAGTAAACTCACTTCATATGAGTGTACCACTAAGCAGTGTGGAATGGCAGCTGGAGAGGGGCTTGTAAGAAGCTGATAAATGCATATCAAACAGAGGCGTTTCTTTCATTTCCAAACTGGTTTGGTGTGATGTAGTTGTCTTTCCTGCTCCTACTTGGAAGACATGACAAAGTATTCTGTGTAATTTGAGCCCAAACTGGAAGGTATGAAAGAATTGTACTTCCCCTTCCTTTTTTCCTCTTTCTGGTCCTCTTTCTGCTAAAAGGGTTGTTCTGAACTCAAGCAGAATATAAAAGGTTATTTCCTAACATAAAAATGTCATGTTCCTGGATAATCAAGTCTTTAGATCCTACTAGCCTGTATGATGTATTACTTTCACCGTTCAAATGAGAAATAAAGTTTTGCAATGAGGCTTTGGTATTGATGTACATATCCAATATTCCACAATTCATGGATATTTGTCTTTACTCAAAGTTTCCACTTATTTTAAATTTATCACAAGCACTCAAGACAGAAATCAGAATGGTGCTTATTTTATACCATATCTCCAGACCCACTTTGTAAAAAATTACTTTTAGTTCATCTTGCCTCTATAATCAATCTTAGAACAGTTTTGTAATACATTGTATAATACGTCAGCAGAAATCAATTCAAGCAACCCTTCAGCAGCTCATACTAACCTCAAAGGAATAGCAGATGACACCACTTGCCATTTTAATTTGTTAAATGGTATGGAGGGAAACCAGATATGGAACACATATTTCCAATTAAACTTTATAATGCTTGGTTGATATTTATCTGAGGCATTGCATTTTAGATGGTAGAATTGTAGTAGCACAAAATTTTAGTCAACTAATTTTGAGGCTGAATTGTAGAATGAAACATGTTTTTTTAATATGAAAAGTAGAAAGGATAGTACCTGAAGTGTGTTAGGCTTGTGAGTCCAGAACTCTTTCTCATGCTACTTTTTAGAAATGCTGATGTAGAATTCTCCATTGTTATATCTGAACTGAAATCTAGACCTTGTAATAAATTAAAAAGAAATAGAAAATTTTGGACAAATAATGTGGGCATTACATTATTGTAAATAACATATTATGTAAGTTTAAAAATAATGTTCCTTCTTTTAAAAATAGCTTTTCCCCTTCTTTTAAAATTATTTTTAATTAACACATAATAATTATATGTACTTATGATGTTCAGTGTGATATTTCAATTCATGTATACAATGTGTAATGATCAAATCAACCCCTTAATTTATAAAAAAAATTTTTTTGAGAAAGGGTCACACTGACACCCAGGATGGAGTGCAGGAGTGTGATCACGGCTCACTGTAGCCTCAACCTCCTAGGCTCAACCAATCCTCCTGACTCAGCCTCATGTAGCTGGGACCACAGGTGTGTGCCACCACACCCAGCTAATTTTTGTATTTTTTGTAGAGATGCGAGTCTCCCCATGTTGCCTAGGCTGGTCACGACTCCTAGCCTCAAGCGACCCTCCCACCAAGGCCTCCCAAAGTGCTAAGATTACAGATGTGAGCCACTGCACCTGGCTTCAACCCCTTAATTTTAAGAAATCACATATTCATTAATTGATACTAGAAAATATGGAAAAGTATAAAGAAAAAAACTGTCGTTGTCCACTAAAGATAGGTATTAGCTATATTTAGGTATGTTTCCTCTATACCTTTTTTTTTTTTTTTTTTGAGATGGAGTCTTGCTCTGTTGCCCAGGTGGGAGTGCAGTGGCACAATCTTGGCTCAGTGCAACCTCCACCTCCCGGGTTCAAGCGATTCTCCTGTCTCAGCCTCCCGAGTAACTGGGATTGTAGGCGTGGGCCACCATGCCTGGCTAATTTTGTATTTTTGTAGAGATGGGGTTTTGCCATGTTGGCCAGGCTGGTCTCAAACTCCTGACCTCAACTGATGCCCCTGCCTCAGCCTCCCAAAGTGCTGGGATTACAGGAGTGAGCCACCGCACCTGGCTGTTTCCTCTATACTTATTCTTTTGTTTTGGGTTGTGTGTTTCATTTATTTTATTATATTATTATTATTGTTTTAGAACTGGGATTTCACTGTGTTGCCCAGGCTGCACTCCAGCTCCTGAGATCAAGTGATATTCCCGCTTCAGCTTCCCGAGTACCTGGAATTACATGTGCATGTTCCACTGTGCCTGGCTCTGGTGTGTTTATTTTTAGAAAATTTTTTAATTCTTGCGTTTTCAGTTAACAATATATAATAGCATTTCTCTATGAATGCTAATACATACCTTTACAAAGAAATTTAGAGTATAGTACAATTTTCCATTACATGCAGTTTCCATAATTTATTTATTTAGTCTCAGATCTTTTTAGGTTGACCTAAGTTTTCCCTTTCATAAAGTATGCTATTATATCTTTATGTATGGAAAATACTCTTAATTTTGAATTTTAGATTTTATGTTTAGGCTTTTTTCTCAGAAAGGGAATAAAATTTAAAGACTCATTCAAAAAATGTATTATCATCAGAAATCTGTGACAATGCTTTGCTTGGTGGCAGTCTTGCCAGCATTGAATAGCATCATGTATGTATGTATATATATATATGTATATATATATATATACATATATATATATACATATATATATATATGACTTCCTATTAAACATGGTAGAATGACCATATACATTTATTTTCTCCTCTACTCAAAATTTTATTAAAGAGGGAGCAAAAGAGTAAAATATATGTACAGACCCATAAGATCAAAGAAAATGAGAGTGAAAACAGGAGATTTGGAGCACAGAAAGCTGTGACTTCAGGAGCTGACTAGGAGAATAAAATGAAAATAAATAAACTCTTCTGAGTTTCCTAGCCTCAAACACAGACAGTCAGATGTATGACTTTTTGGCATGAAATAGGAGAGGTTTTTTTTTTCGTTTTTGAATTACAAGATTAGGAGAAAGGACAACAAAATAACAATATTCTGGGCTCCCAGTACAATTTCCAGCTTGTTGTCCAAAATATTCAAACAAAAACTAAGAGAAAACAAAGGATAGAAATAGAAAAGAGCTTAGAAACCATATGGAACATGAAGAGGTAATAGAATATATGTGTAATTGAAATTTATTTTTAAAATTTCAGTATAAATTGATAATTGATAATTGTATATATTTGTGGGGTACAAAATGATGTTATGATTTATGAATATGATGTGGAAAAATTAAATCAAGTTAATATAGTTATCACTTCAAAAACTTACTATTTTTTGTGGTGAGAACATTTGAAATTTGCTCTCTTAGCAATTTTGAAATGTACAATACACTGTTACTAACTATGCTCACCACACTGTGCAATAGATTATTTTTAAAACCACCTTATTCCCCTTGTCTAACTGAGATTTGTAGCCCTTTGACCGTCATCTACCCATGTCCCCCACCCTCCAGCCTCTCACTACCATTCTACTCTCTACTTCTATGAGTTTGATTGTTTTAGATTTCACATCTAAGTGGGAACATAGAGTATTTGTCTTTCTGTGCCAGACTTATTTCACTTAGCATAATGCTCTCTAATTCCATCTAAGTTGTTGAAAATAACTGAAAGCTGAATGGTATTCCACTGTGTGTATGTGCCACATTTTCTTCATTCATTCATTTGTTGTTGGACACTTAGGTTGATTCCATAATATTGCTGCTGTGAATAACACTGCAGTGGCCATGGGAGTACAGATATTTTTTTGACACATTGATTTCAAAATTTTTGAGTAAACACTCAGAAGTAGGTTTACTGGATCATATGGAATTCTATTTTTAATTTTTGAGAAACCTCTATACAGTTTTCCATAATGGCTGCATTAATTTACACTCCCAACAACAGTTGTACAGGGTTGCCTTTTTTCCACATCCTTGCCAAGATTTATCTTTTGTCTTTTTGAGAATAGCCATTCTGACCGATGTGAGGTGATTTGTAGTTTTAATGTGCATTTCTCTAATGATTAGTGAAGTAGAACATTTTTTCACATATCTACTGGCCATTTGTATATCTTCTTTTTTTGAGAAATATCTATTCAAGGTCCTTGTCCCCACCAACTTTTTTTTGAGACAGGATCTTGCTTCTAGGCTGGAGTGCAGTGGCACCATCATAGTTCACTGTAGCATCAAACTCCTGGATTGAAGCAATTCTCCCTCATCCTCCAGAGTAGCTAGGACTACAGATATGAACCACTGTGCCTGACCTTTTTGCGTTTTTTTTTTTTATTTGAGATGGAGTCTCGCTCTGTTGCCCAGGCTGGAGTGCAGTGGCGAGATCTAGGCTCACTGCAAGCTCCACCTCCCGGGTTCATGCCATTCTCCTGCCTCAGCTTCCCGAGTAGCTGGGACTACAGGTGCCCGCCACCATGCCCGGCTAATTTTTTGTATTTTTAGTAGAGACAGGGTTTCACCGTGTTAGCCAGGATGGTCTCGATCTCCTGACCTCGTGATCCACCCGCCTTGGCCTCCCAAAGTGCTGGGATTACAGGTGTGAGCCACCGCGCCCGGCCCTTTTTGTCTATTTTTAAATTGAATTTTTTTTGTTTTCTTGCTATTGAGTGGTTTGAGTTCCTTATATATTTTGAATATTAACTCCTTTGGGATGTAGTGCTTTGGCGTACAAATGTTTTCTCCCAATCTGTAGGTTGAGTCTTCACACTGTTAATTGTTTCTTTTGCTGTGCAGAAGCTTTTTAGTTTGATGACATCACATGTGTCTACTTATGTTTTTGCTTCATGTGCTTTGGGGACCAAGTAAAAAAAAAAAAATCATGGCCAGAAAAATGTTATACAGTTTCTCTTCTATGTTTTCTTTCAGTAGTTTTACAGTTTCTGGCCTTTAACCCATTTGGGTTGATTTTGTATACACTGTGAGATAAGGGTCCATTTTCATTCTTCTGCATGTAGATATCCAGTTTTCTTAGCACAATTTCTTGAAGAGACTATCATTTTCCCATTGTGCATTTTTGGCAGTTTTGTTGAAAATCAATTGACTGTACATGTATGAGTTCATTTCTGGGATCTGTGTTCTGGTCCATTGATGAATGTATCTATTTTTTTTTATTCCCAGTACTATAGTGTTTGGGTTACAATTGCTATATAGTATATTTTGAAGTCAGATTACTGTGGTGCCTCCAGCTTTGTTCTTTTTACTCATCATTGGTTTGGCTATTTTTTTTTTTTTAATAGTTTCATATGAATTTTAGGATTATATTTTCTAAAATGACATTGGAATTTTGATAAAGATTGCATTAAATCTGTAGATTGATTTGAGTAATATGGACATTTTAACAATATTAATTCTTCTAATCCATGAACATAGAGTATTTTTCTATTTATTTGTGCCTTCTTAAATTTCTTTCCTCAACTGTTTTTTTTTTCATGAAAATCAAACTATCTTGTGCACCCAAAGACATTATCAAGAAAGTAAAAGGCAACTCACAGTATGGGAGAAAATATTTACAAATCATATAGCTGATAAGAGATTAATATCCAGAAAATACAGTAAATTCCTAAAACTCAACGCTAACAACAACAACAAAAACAACATATTTAATACCACTTAACTATTTAAAAATGGTTGAAGTAGTGAATTTTATAATTTTACCATGATAAAAAAATTTGGAAAAAAATTTATAGGCTATCCAAGGTTTCAACTACATTCTCAACACTTATACCACTGTATCCACTGTATCCCTTTCCCAGCCAAAGCGTGTGTTTAAAAAAAAAAAAAAAGAAAGAAAACCCAGGATGAAAACACTAAAGAATACTACAACTTCTTTAATGAGTTAACATATTTAAAGTCTCTCATACATAGTAAGCATTCATAAAATGTTAGTTATTATTCTATAGATGCTAATTTTTTAGGAACAGGTAGAGGCATTTTTTCAAATGATTTTATTTATTTTATTTATTTTTTTGAGATGGAGTCTCGCTTTATCACCCAGGCTGGAGTGCAGTGATGTCATCCTGGCTCAGTACAACCTCCGCCTCCTGGGTTCATGCAATTCTTCTGCCTCAGCCCCCCAAGTAGCTGGGATTACAGGCATGAGCCACCACGCTCTGCTAATTGTTGTATTTTTAGTAGAGACAGGGTTTCGCCATGTTGCCCAGGCAGGTCTCTAACTCCTGACCTCAAGTGATCCACCCTCCTTGGCCTCCCCAAGTGCTGGGATTACAGGTGTGAGCCACCGCACCCGGCCATTTTTTCAAATTTAAAAATAAGTTGCAATCTCATTATAGAAAAGTATATTATAATCCAAGAGAAAATATAACAAATAGGATGGAGCAATCCTTTATTTTTTACACACTTTGACAAAAAGGTTTTCAGTAAACAATGTTTCCTGTGGAGAACAGAGAACATGAAAATCAGCCTCCAGCCATCAGCAGCTGCTCTGCTCAGGGCCTAGTATCCCCTTGCCGAATTGGTGAGGTGGAGAGGTATATTACCCTTCCTTTACTAGCTTGTTCTGCTGCTTCTGGATGGTACTCACACGTCTGATTTTTTCCTGCCAAAACAAACACTATGAAATCATCAAATTTTATCTTGCACTCTTTCTCTGCCTGGATACTATGGATTCCTTATGTACATTCTTTCCATTCTTTTTCAAACCCATGGCATTGAGCAGGAATCTTGTAGGGCTGTTCAGCACTTTGGATTGTCATCCATCAATCTATGTTAAAGCCAGACCTTTTTTGCACATCCAAGAAAGGCACGGGCTGGGCGTTGTGGCTCATACCTGTAATCCCAGCACTTTGGGAGGTGGAGAAAGGAGGATCACTTGAGTCCAGGAGTTCAAGAACAGCCTGGGCAACATAGTGAGTCCTTGTCTCTTTGAAAAATAAACAAAATTGGCCAGGTGTGGTGACATGCACCTGCTGTCCCAGTTACTTGGGAGGCTGAGGTGGGAGGATGGCTTGAGCACAGGAGATTGAGGCTGCAGTGAACTGAGATTGTAGCACTGCCCTCCAGCCTGGGTGATAGGGTGAGACCCTGTTGGAGGAGGAGGAGGAGAAGGAGAAAGTTTGTGGAATTTAGAGGAATTTATTTTTATTTATTTATATTATTATTATTTTTTGAGACAGAGTCTCACTCCGTCACCCAGGCTGGAGTGCAATGGCATGATCTTGGCTCACTGCAACCTCCACCTCCCGGGTTCAAGCAATTCTCCTGCCTCAACCTCCCAAGTAGCTAGGATTACAGGCACCCGCAAACATGCCCAGCTACTTTTTTTTGTATTTTTAGTAGAGCTGGGGTTTCGCCATGTTTGCCAGGCTTGTCTCAAACTCTTGACCTCAGGTGATCCACCCACTTTGGCCTTCCAAACTACTGGGATTACAGGCGTGAGCCACCACGCCTGGCCAGGAAGTTATTTTTAATATGTGTTGTAATGAGAAATATTGGCTAAGAATTTTCAAAATCTGGCAAGAGACATTCATCCAAAGCATTCATAAGCTCTAGACTCCAAGCAGGATAAATACAAAGAAAATGAGATCTATGTACAAATATAGCAAAACTACCGAAAGCTAAAAACAAAGAGAGAAATCTTAAAACCATTTGGAAGGAAAAAAAATTACTTTTGAATAGGCAATAAGACTAACATCCAGCTTTTAAACAAAAGTATGAAAAAAAAAAAAAGAAAGAGTATGAAAACCAGGAGACATTGGAACAATAATGTTAAAGTCCTTTTCAGGAGCACTTCCAGGAGTCAGCCTTTATATCTTTATTTTTCTTTTCACTTTGCTTCAAAGTTATTTTTAAAATCATGAAACCACAGGACACAGAGCAAAGTAAATTTTTTAAATTGAAATGTAATTAATCTACCATAAAATACAGCATTTTGCAGTGTACAATTCAATGACTTTTAGCATATTTACAAAGCTGTATAACTATCATCACTATCTAACTCTAGAACATTTTTATCACTCAAAAAGAAACCCTCAGTCACTCCCCATTTTCTCCTCCCCTCAACCCCTAGAAATCACTGATTTACTTTTTATGGATTTGCCTATTCTGGATATTTCATAGAAATGGAATCATAAAGTATGTAGTTTTTTATGTTTGGCTTCTTTCACTTATAATGTTTTTCAGATTTATCTGAGTTATAGCATGTATTCATTTCTTTATACGGCTGAATGATATAAATTATAGGGATATAGCACTTTTTTTTAAAAAAGTCCACTCATGGGCGGGAGGAGGGTGAGGATTGAAAAACTACTTATCAGGTAGTATGCTGATTACCTGGGTGACAAAATTAACTCTACACCAAACCCCCATGACACACAATTTACCCATGTAACAAACCTGCACGTGCACCCCCTGAAAGTTGGAAAGGCAAATAAAATAAAATGTTTTTCATCTCTAGGAAAAAGCAAAGTCCATTCATCAGTGGATGGATATTGGTTTGTGTCTTAGTCTTTTTAGGCTGCTATAACAAAAGACTTTAAACTAGATAATTTATAAACAACAGAAGTTTACTGCTCACAGTTCTGGAAGTGAGAAAGCCCAAGATCAAGGTGCCAACAGATTCAGTGTCTGGTAAGGGCCTGCTAGTCATTGATGGTGCCTTCTATGTATCCTCACGTGGTGGAAGGGGTAAATGAGCTCCTTTGGGTCTCATTTTTTTTTTTTTTTTGAGACAGAGTCTCACTCTGTCACCCAGGCTAGAGTTCAGTGGTGAGATCTTGGCTCACTGCAACCTCCGCCTCTTGGTTCAAGCAGTTCTCCCGCCTCAGCCTCCCAAGTAGCTGGGATTACAGGTGTGGACCACCACATCTGGCTAATTTTTGTATCTTTAGTAGAAACAGGGTTTCACCATGTTGGCCAGGCTGGTCTCAAGCTCCCGGCTTTGGGCCTCTTTTGTAAGAGTACTAGTTCTTTTTATGTGGGTGAAGCCCTCATGACCTAATCACCTCCCAAAGGCGCCTCTTCTTAATACCATCACATTGGGGATTAAGTTTCAACAGATGAATTTTGTGGAGACACAAACATTTAGACCATAGCAGATTATTTTCATGTTTTGAAAAATAAATGTATGAGTTTATTTCTGAACTCTCAATTATATCCCACTGATTTATGTCTATTTATAAGCCTGTATGTTCTTCTTCTTGATAGTAGTTATCTACTCCTGATATTTATTTGATTATTGTCTGAACCTTCAAAAACATAAATTCTATGTTGTCTACTGCTTACTGATGTATCTCGAGAACCTAGAACAGTGTGCTTGGAATGTTGTAGGTGCTCACTAAATACATGATAAAGTTGAATTTTGGACATATTCTTCCATTTTTAATAATTTTTAAATAGAATTTTAGAAAATGCCGATTTTATTTATTTTAGTTATTCTTTGGCCAATCTTGTTATCTTTAATTTTTTTACTTTTGCTCTTTCATCAAGATTTTTTCCAAATTGTTAACCAATTTTTCTAAAATTATTTGATCATTCTTCCCTTTCACATGAATTTGTAGTATTTTCATTAGACATCACATATGAAGAAATTGTCGTATATTGGAGAAGATAGGGAGAAACTAACTGCAAAGCAGAAGAATTAGAACTTGAACTCTGGCCAAGCATGGTGGCTCACACCTGTAATCTTAGCACTTTGGGAGACTGAGACGAGAAGATAGCTTGAGCCCAGGAGTTTGAGACCAGCTTGGGCAACAAAGCAGGATCTCCCCTCTACCAAAAAAAAAAAAAAAGAAAAAGAAAAAGAAAAAGGAGAGAGAGAAGAACTTGAACTCAGATATTCTTATTTTTCCCACTCTGCTTTCTAGACTGTTTTGTCCCTTGGGACTATATTATTATTATGGTAGCATCTCTATATGGTAGAATTAGGCTTTTCATTTAATTTATGTCTCTTCCATAATTTTGTGGCTATCCTTGCCTTATTCAAAAAATTATTTTAATTATTTCAATACAATTAACAAAATAATATCTCTCACTGGTTTTGTAGTTGTAACTAACCTATATATTAAATTGGGACAAACCGACAATATTTTTTTCTTTTCTTTTCTTTTCTTTTGAGGCAGAGTCTCGCTCTGTCACCCAGGCTGGAGTGCAGTGGCATGAGCTCGGCTCACTGCAACCTCCGCCTCCTGGGTTCAAGTGATTCTCCTGCCTCAGCCTCCAGAGTAGCTGGGACTACAGGCCCATGCCACCACACCTGGCCAATTTTTGTATTTTTAGTAGAGATGGGGTTTCGCCTTGTTGGCCAGGTTGGTCTCGAACTCCTGACCTCAGGTGATCCACCTGCCTCAGTGTCCCAAAGTGCTGGGCTTACAGGCATTAGCCACTGTGCCCAGCCTCAAACCGACATTTTTTGAAAAATTTGTCTTCCTGTATATAAATATGTGTCTTTCCATTTATTTAAGTCTCTCAATAAAGTTTTCTAAATGTTTTCATCTTGCTATTAACCCATTTCTCAACAAGCTACTCGTTGGTATTTTAAAAATTGCTATTATAAAAGACATATTGGCTGGGTGTGGTGGCTCACGCTTGTAATCCTAGTACTTTGGGAGGCTGAGTAGGGTGAATTGTTTGAGCTTGGGAGTCTAAGACCAGCCTGGGCAACATGGTGAAACCCCCATCTCTACAAAAAATTCAAAAAATTAGCTGGGTGTGAGGATGTGTGGCTGTAGTCCCAGCTACTTGAGAGGCTTAGATGAGAGGATCACCTGAGCCTGGGGAGGTCGAGGCCTCAGTGAGCCATGATTGTGCTACTGTGTTCCAGCCTGGGCACAACAGAGTGAGACCCCATCTCAAAAGAAAAAAAAAAAAAGACAAGAAAAGAAATATTCTTTGTTATTTTTCTTAGTTTGCTGTATCTACTAGATGTTCTTTACAAAGTGAGAAAATCAGCCTCTTAAAAGCACTAATAAGGCAGGGGGTGGTGGCTCACACCTGTCTGACCTCAAGAGCTCAAGACAACCCTGAGCAACATGGTGAAATCTCATCTCCATTAAAATACAAAAAAATTAGCTGGGGTGGTGGGTGCTCCTGTCCAGCTATGCAGGACAGGAGGCTGAGTCATGAGAATTGCTAGAAACCAGGCGGCAGAGGTTGCAGTGAGCTGAGATCATGCCATTGCACTCCAGCCTGGGCAACAGAGAAAGACTCTGTCTCCAAAAAAAACAACAACAACAACAAAAAAGCACTAACAGATGTTTATCAGCTAATATTTATTGAAAATCCATTTTTGATATGGTTTTAAATGCAAATTTCATATTTTAAATATTTTAAGAATCATGTATCTATGTGTAAGACAGGTATGGGAGTTTCTTTTCCCCGATGATGATTCCACGTACACATTGGTAATTTAAGACTAATAGAAATTTTGTTATTCATATAATTTAATCAAAACAACTATTAAAATGCATTTAGTTCTTTATAATTTAATAAGAACAAGATGCCTTTGTTCAGAATTATAAACAGCCTGTCATAATCTGTTTTTTAAAGAAAATTTAAAAAGCATATTCTGGAAAGGCACTCAATGGCAATACAGTAAAGGAAATACTGACTTTTAGAGAGTCTGCAGCAAAGCGTGCTAATTCTATTGCAATTCCTTGGTAAGAACCATTATTGGAGATGCAATTTACCATATCTACTGTTCAATGACCCCATGAATATTGAGTATAGGCACACAGAGATATGTTTTATGTAGCTCACAGCTGAAATGTGCATTTGTGCAACCCTGTTCTTCTGTTATTTTGTTACTCTGTGCACATAGACATCCAAAAATGAATGTACAAATATATAACATTTGTTTCTTAATTGTAAAAACTATTTTTTAGTAGAATTAAAATATGCATGTGCTAAAATTGAAACATTTCAATCAAGGTCAAACTATCTCCTCAGAATAGGTCAGACAATTTTTGCAACATCTGTGGGTCAGGCACTGGCTCTGCCCATCATTAAAAAAATAGTTTATTGTACTATACATTAGAAAAATGCATTAAGTTAGCATACATAAGGCATTATTTTATAAATATCTTGCATTGGGTAGGCAACATTTCTTGAAACAATCTGAAACTTACAGAAAAGTTGTAAATATAGTACAAAAATTTCTTTTTCTTAAACGGTTTGAGAGTAAATTGCCAGCCTGATGCCCCATCAGTTCCTCATACTTCAGAGTATATTTTCTACAACTGGGACATTCTCCTACATAGCTAAACACCACTAAAAAAATCAGGAAAAACACTACGAAAAAAATCAATTACCATTGGTACATTACTACCATCTAATCCTCAGACCTCGTTCAAGTTTCACCAAATGTTGGAATAATGTCCTTTAGAGCAAAAGGATCAATTTCAGAACCGTGTCTTAATTTTAATCATCACGTCTCATTAGTGTCCTTCAGCCCTGTCTTAGTTCAGATGGAATGGCTTAAACAATCAACATTTATTTCTCACAATTCAGGAGGCTGAGAAATCCAAAATCAAGGCACCCGCAGATCGATGATGTCTGATGAGGACATCCTTCCTGGTTTACTGGCTGCTTTCTTGCTGTATCTTCATATGGGGTGGCGGAGGGAGAGAGACAGAGAGAGGAAGCAAGCCTTCCTGTCTCTTTTTTATGAAGGCACGAATCTCATTCATTCAGGAGTTCACCTTCATGACTTAATTACCTCCCAAAGGTCTCACCTCCTAATAGCATCTCATTGGGAGTTAGAATTTCAACATATGAATTTGGGGAGGGCGACACAAAACATTCAGTCCATAACAAATCCAAAAACATTTCCTTAATCTTTCCATTATTTTCATGACCTTAACTCTTGAAAATTATAAGGCATGTTTGTATAATGTTCCTCAATTTTAGTTTGTCTGATGTTTCCTCATAATTAGATTCAGGTTATGCATTTTTGGGAGGGGCATCACAGAAGTCATGCTACATTCATTTTATTGCAGCCTATCATGTGGAGAGCACAATTTCAATTTGTCCCATTGCTGATATTGTTTACTTTGATTACTTGATTAAGGTGGTGTCTGCCTGGCTTATCAACTCAAATTACTTTTCCCATTATAATTAATAAGGATTTTGTGGGGAAGTACTTTGGGATTATGTAAATATTCTGTTTCTCATTAAACCGTCAGTTTATTCATTTATCATTTTATATCAGTATGATTCATCATTTACTATTAGTATGAAATCACAGCCTATTTCAACAGGCCGTAATCTATTGCTATCATTATTTATTTTGGAGCTAATATTCTCTGTGATTTTGACTGTGGGAACTTCATCAAGCATACTTTTCTGGTTCTTTTGTATACTTGTTTGTTTTACGTGTCCCCACAATTCTTTGATTATTGGGAAAATTCACTCCCCATATTTCACGTAGGTTCTTTTCTATTTTCCCTAAGTGTCGGCCGGTCTGAGAAATAAAGGGACAGAGTACAAAAGAGAGAAATTTTAAAGCTGGGTGTCTGGGGGAACATCACATGTTGGCAGGTTCCGTGTTGCCCCCCCAAGTCGCAAAACCAGCAAGTTTTTATTAGCGATTTTCAAAAGGGGAGGGAGTGTATGAATAGCGTGTGGGTCACAGAGATCACATGCTTCACAAAGTAATATAATATCACAAGGCAAATGGAGGCAGGGCGAGATCACAGAACCACAGGACCGGGGCAAAATTAAAATTGCTAATGAAGTTTCGGGCACACATTGTCATTGATAACATCTTATCCGGAGACAGGTTTTGAGAGCAGACAACCAGTCTGACCAAAATTTATTAGGCGGGAATTTCCTTGTCCTAATAAGCCTGGGAGCGCTACGACAGACCGGGGCTTATTTCATCCCACATTAGTCTTCCCTTTCCTTTCTTTTCTCTTTTTTTTTTTTTGAGACTGGGTCTCACTTTGTTACTCAGGCTGGAGTGCAGTGGTGTGATCTTGGCTCACTGTAACCTACACCTCCCAGGCTCAAGCAATCCTCCCGCTCCAGCCTCCAAAGTAGCTGGGACCAATTCACCTACCTCGGCCTCACAAAATGCTGGGATTACAGGTGTAAGCCACCATGCCTGGTCTATGGTCTCTCCTTTCTAAGTGATGACTTCCTCATATGGCTTTGGCTCTGACACCCTATGCCTGCCCCTTTCCCAATGGACTCCTCCTTACTGCACTAGGGTTCTGACTCCCATGCTGGTTCACCCCTGGAGGACACCCTCCTGACCCCACCAGGTACTGTCTTTTCATCCTGAGCCTCCTCCTTTGTGGGCACCCTTCTCATCACACTTGGCGGATGACTCCCCTTGCCAGGCTGTCCCTCAGTGGTAATGCTCTTCTCACCATACCCAGGTTATAACATCCCAGCCTGGACCCTTACACTGCAGAGACATCTGCACATCATTGTTCTGAGGCTCTGACATCCTACTCCAGGCCATCCCCTTCAGGGAGACACCCTCTTGATACTGAGTATTACAGCCTGACCAAGATGAAAAGGGAATTCCCAAAGAGAGGCAGTCTAGGGTGGGAGTTGGAACCTGAGCAAGGTGAGGTGTGTGTTAGGCTCTGGCAGTCAGCCTCAGTGCTGAGCTATTTCCTTGCATGGACCCCCTCCACATCTTGTGTAGGTTCTGACAGTCTATTCTGAGCTGCATGGATCCCACCCCTGTACGGACTCTTTCCTTTTGAGCTCTTACACTCTCAGCCTCCCTTGGTGTTAAGGACTGCAGCTATCTTGGAAAAAGAACTAAATGTGAGGGTTTGCTCTTTCAGATAGCAAAACTTATTATAAAGCTACAGTAAATAAGGCTGTATTGTATAGAGGCAAGGGATAGCCAAATAGAATAATATAGAATGTTAAGACATGACTCCGCTCACATATGGTTACTTGATATAAGACAATGATGGTCTGCAGAGCAGGGGGGAAAGGGTGGGCTTCAATAAATGAAGTTTTCCTGTCCTCTTTAAGGAATCATTACCTTCCATAAGGTTGTGAGGATACTGTCCAGTGTTATCATCTAGAAGCTATATTGTTTACTTTTCTTATTTATGTCTCTAATTCCCCCAAAATCAAATTTTTAGGCAGCTATCCATACAAGACAAAGAAAAGAAATGTGACCTCTATGCAAAAGTCTTATATGGTTGTTGGGTACCTACTGAGAAAGAGTGTTCTAAGAGGGGTTAAGGTTGAAGCTCCGGATCTCTGAAGGCCTGACTTCAGAAGTTTTAACATTCACTTGATCCAGGGCTGCCCACCTGTGAAGAAGATTGAGGTGGAATAAGAGCAAAACCTCAAGTGGGGCCATTTTTGCTTCAGAATGAAATAGAAAAAGTTAGTTTCTTGGCCAACAGAAACATATTATGAACAATCCAAGTGAGATTTTGGAAGCAAAATTTCAAGAAAAAGAACTTTTGGCTCTGCCTCTTAAGGAAGGTAGATGCTGTCACAACATTATCACAGAATGGGTCTAGTCCGTGAGGCCCATACTAGAGAATGGGCCTAGTAGTGGGGAAACAGCAGCATTTGGTTACAAATTTCTCCAAATCCATCCTGGGAAATGGAACTTTTTTTTTTTTTTTTTTTTTTTTTTTGAGCTGGGGGTCTCACTCTGTCAGCCAGGCTGGAGTGCAATGGCCCGATCATAGTTCACTGCAGCCTCAACCTCCAGGGTTCAAGTAATCCTCCTGATTCAGCCTCCCCTGTATCTGGGACTACAGGCATATGCCACTATGCCTGGCTAATTTTTAAAATTATTTGTAAAAATGGGGGTCTCCCTATGTTGACTGGGCTGGTCTTGAACTCTTGGATTTAAGCCATTTTCCTGCCTTGGCCTCCCAAAGTGCTGGGATTACAGGGATGAGCCACCATGCCCAGCCGGAAATGGGACTTTTGGGAAACTACTGTTCTCTCAGTGGGGCCTTAACAGCAAATAGTGAAAATGCTTTAGGCATTTTAGCTGATGCAAATTCAAGTTTAAGGCGTTATTGAGAAGCTAAAAAACCAAACCAAAAGGAATATAGGCTACATTTGGATATGTATATTTTATTCATTTATTGATGTATTTATTCTATAAATATTTATCAATTGTTGTAGCAAAGACTGGCTAGATGTTGATCAAACCAATTTTGTTTTATTCCTAAGGCCACAGCTGAACTACATTTTCTAGCAATCCTCAGAATAAGATGTGGTCATTGACTGAATTCTGGACAATGGAATGGAGTAGAGTGAAATACATTACTCCTAGGTTTGGCCTGTCAAATCTCATGCACAATTCTGTACATTCATGTGCCAGCCTCTCCTCGGGTGGGGACTCCAAGCACTTTGGAGTTGGTGGAGCCACAAGATGGGTCTGAGATCTTTGCTAAGGTAGGGTTTCCCTGGCTGGCCTATAGCTGACTATGACATAAGAGAGAAATAAATTTTGATTTTCTTAAGCTCCTAAAAGTTTTGAGATTGTTTGTTACAGCCATTAGTCTTCCCTGATTAATACAAATGCAATGTCTATTCTGTGCCAGCTTTATTCTGGGTACTAGGGATGCAACAGGAAACATATAAGAGACATGATTCCTCCTCTCACAGGAGATACCTTATAAAAGGGGTGGCACACAATAAACAGTGACAACTTACATTTGCATGGTGCTTCACTGTTTACACAGTGCTTTCATGGGCACCAACTCATTTAATTTTTTTTTTTTTTTTGAGTTGGAGACTTGCTCTGCTGCCCAGGCTGGAGTGCAGTGGTGCAATCTCGGCTTATTGCAACCTCCGCCTTCCAGGTTGAAGCGATTCTCCTGCCTCAGCCTCCCGAGTAGCTGGGATTACAGGTGCATGCCACCACACCTGGCTATTTTTTTTTTTATTTTCGGTAGAGACGGGGGTTTCTCCATGTTGCCGAGGGTGGTCTCGAACTCTTGACCTCAGGTGATCCACCTGCCTTGGCCTCCCAAAGTGCTGGGATTACAGGCATGAGCCACCGTGCCTGGCCCAATTTTTATAACAATATTTTACAGATAAGGAAACAAAAGCTCAAAGATTTTAAGTGTCTTGTATGAGACAAGGAATTACGAACTAGACAAATGAATCAGTTTTCTGGCTCCCAACCCATTACTCACAATGATTCTCAAGTATGAGGATATGACAGAGCAAGGAAAGTGCTAATCCTTGTTAGAAAATTCCATTATTCAATTTTATGTCTTAAAATAATGTATTCCACACAAGTGTAAGTCTATTCATGGAAGCATTGATTGTAAGGGCAAAATACGGAAAACAAAGATTTAAATATCCATTCGCAAGAGAATGCACATATTGTGATATATTCAGAGAACAGAAAATTATATGGTAGGGAAAATAAAGAAATTAGGGATTCAAGTATCCCTAATTTCAAGGATGAATCTCACAATCATGATGAAGAATAATGAAGGCAAGAATGAAGAGTACAGAGCATAATGCCATTACAAAGGTTTAAGGTCTTCATGGGAATGATAAACACCAAATTTAGGATAGTGACTCTGCAGAAGAGAAGAAGGCCGATGCAATCAGAGAGAGTTACGCTGAGGAGATCAACTGTATTGGCCATATTTCATTCTTAAGCTGGGTGGTGAATATAACATTATTCTGGATTATCTTCCTTTTGTCCGTCTGAGTCTGTTTTCTACCTTCTCATTTCTGCCCTCTGTCCTGAGAGGCTGACTTGTGTGGTCTTCTGTAGGATCAATGGGCTCCTTGTCCCAGCTTTCAGAAGATCATAAGGTGGAAGAGAATGAAGTCTCAGCTTCCTGACTTTTTAGGATGACTTTGGGCTGGCCAGGTCTCTTAAGCAGAGGTCACATCTCCTGTTTGGAGGCCCTCTCTACCCAGCCCACTGTGAGTTTTGGTAATTGCCCAGTCCCCTTGTGCCTGCAGGGCCAGAAATGGAAATGTCCTATTGTTAACACTCAGTTACTACAGCATTCCTTACAGTTTTCCGAAACCCTGCCACCCAAGCTGGAGTGCAGTGGCTGGATCATAGCTCACTGCAGCCTTGAACTCCTGGGCTCAAGCAATCCCAGGGAGCTGAAGCTAAAGGCATATGCTACCACCTGTGGCTAATTTTAACTATTTGTTTTTAATTTCTTTTAATTTTAATTTTTATTATTATTATTTTTAGATGGAGTCTCGCTCTGTCGCCCAGGCTGGAGTGCAATGGCGCGATCTTGGCTCACTGCAACCTCCGCCTCCAGGGTTCAAACGATTCTCCCACCTCAGCCTCCCCAGTAGCTGGGATTACAGGCACCCACCATCATGCCTGGATAATTTTTGTATTTTTGTAGAGATGGGGTTTCACCATGTTGTCTGGGCTGCTCTCGAACATCCGCCCACCTCAGCCTCCCAAAGTGCTGGGATTACAGGCGTGAGCCACTGCACCCGGCCTTTTATTTTTTAAAGAGATGAGGGTCTTGCTATATTGCCCAGACTGGTCTGGAACTCCTGGCCTCAAGCTGTCTTCCTGCCTCAGCCTCCCAAAGTGCTGGGATTACAGGTAATTTGAAAAGAATGAAGAGTTTAATCGAGACTATAGCCATCCTGAATTAAGGACCAGAGAAGGGGACAAAGAAAAAAGAAGAGACTGTAGTTGGACATGGTGGCTTGCACCTGTAATCCCATCACTTTGGGAGGCTGAGATGGGACGATGGCTTGAGGCCAGGAACTGGAGACCAGTCTGGGCAACATTTCAAGACCCCATCTCTATAAAAAATAAAAACAAAATAGTTGGGAGTGGTGGTAAGTACTTGTAGTGTGAGACAATCTTATTTGAGCCCAGAAGCTCAAGGTTACTGTGAGCCATGACTGAGCCACAGCACTCCAGCCTAGGGGACAGAATGAGACCCTGACTCTAAAATAAATACACAAAAATACCATTTTATTTATTTGGTGTTACCCAGCTTGAGAGTGCCATCTGTTTTTTTGCTGGGTTGCTGAGTTCTGACTGATAGAATAGATATTCTCTCTCTTTTTCTCTCTCCAGACACAGGAATCTTTTTTTTGCATATTTGACATAATGTGCTAACAAGTTGAGAAGAAGAAACTTTTATTTTTAATTTTTGATACAGGGACTTGTTCTGTCGCCCAGGCTGCAGTGCAGTGGTATGAGCATAGCTCACCGCAACCTCAATTTCCCAGACTCAGGCGATCCTTCTGCCTCAGCCTCCTAAGTAGCTGGGATGACAGGTGTCCACTACGAGGTCCAGCTAATTTTTAAAATTTTACTTTTAGGCTGGGCACGGTGGCTCACGCCTGTAATCCCAGCACTTTGGGAGGCCAAGGTGGGTGGATCACTTGAGGTCAGGAGTTTGAGGCCAGCCTGACCAGCACGGAGAAACCCCGTCTCTACTAAAAATACAAAATTAGCAGGGCGTTGTGGCACATGCCTGTAATCCCAGCTACTCGGGAGGCTGAGGCAGGAGAATCGCTTGAACCCAGGAGGCGGAGGTTACGGTGAGCCAAGATTGCGCCATTGCACTCCAGCCTGGGCAACAAGAGCGAAACTGTCTCAAAAAAAAAAAAAAAATTACTTTTGGCAGAGATGAGATCTCGCTATGTTGCCCAGGCTGGTCCCAAATGCCTGAGCTCAAGTGATCCTCCTGCCTTGGCCTCCCAAAGTGCTGAGACTGTAGGTGAGAGCCACCATGCCCAGCCAAACATTTATTGAGCACCTATTATATATCAAGCATTGTGCTAGGGTTAAGGTTTGGAGATAGAGAGAAAAATAAATTAAATCTGTTGTTACAAGGAAGTCACAGTCTAGTAGGAGACACAGGTGAAAAACTGGCAATGAAGTATAGTGGCTAAAAACATGGGATTTGCAGTCTGAGAAACCTGAGCTCAATTCTAGGTTCTGTTACCTACTGGCTATGTGACCTTGGGCTACAGAAATAAAAATGGGATTACTACTGGTACCTTCCTTATAGGGTAGTTGTGAGGATTAAAAGTAAAAGCACTAGTATCTATACTTTTACATCTCACTAGTTATGTGTTGCTTAACCATGGGGATATGCTCTGAGAAACGCATTGTCAGGTGATTTTGTGGTTGTGTGAGTATCATAAAGTGTCCTTACACAAACCTAGGTGGTATAGCCTACTACACGCCTGGCTGTGTGGTGCACAGGCAGTCTACTGCTTTGAGGTTACAAACCTGTACAGCATGTTACTGCACTGAACACTGTAGGCAATTGTAACACAGTGGTATGTGTGTATCCAAATGTATCTCAACATACAAAGTTCCAGTAAAAATATGGTATAATAAATCTTATGAGACCACTGTTGTATATGTGCTCTGTCATTGACCCAAGTGTTGGAATGTCATACACATGACTATATGCCTAGGATATATTAAGTCCTTAACAAATGTTACCTAAAATTATTGTCAATTGTAACAATAGCACTTTGTACTTGGTTTAGAGGTAGCACAGAGGAGGCACTGATTAAGTAGAGCTAAGTAGGTCAGCAGAAGTTTAATGGGTGAAGCGATGTCAGAGCCGGATCTTAAGGAAATGGTACTTTCACCAAGAGATCAAGTGGGGAAAGGCAATCCAGACAGAGGAAACAACATGTATAAGAACATGGAAGAATGAAATAGCACTATGTGTTCAGGAAAACATGAGCATCTTGCTATTGCTAAATGGTCAAGGCCTAGGCATGAAAAATAATGAGACGAGGCTGAGTTACATGGAGGTATACACAAAAAGCCTGGATTGGACTTGATCCTGCAGTTGAGCATCTAGGAAGAATTTTTAATTCTAATTTTTAATTTTTAGCACCATTTACTTGCTTTTGAGAGGAAGAATTTCTAAAACTTTTAAAATAATTTCAAAGCTGTAGAAAAGTAGCAAATTGAAAAAATAAAAAACTCTAGTATACCCAGGTTCTCCAATTTTTAACGTTCTCTCACATTTGTCTTATCATTCATTTCTCTTTCTGACTTCCACTATGTGTAATTGTCAAAATCAGGGAATTCATAAGGATACAATGCAACCTAATTTCCTTTATAGCAAAAACCTTTCTTTCTTTTGATCCAAAAATCCAACCCATGATCATGTGTTGCATTTAGCTGTCAGGTCTCTTCAGTCTCCTTGAATCTGGAAGAGTTCTTCAAATCTGTCTTTTGGGACATTGGCATTTTGAAGAGCATAGGTCAATTATATTGTAGAATGTCTTCAGCTTGTGTTTGTCTGATATTTCCTCATGATTAGAGTCATTTATGCATTTTTTTTCAGGAACACTAGAAAAGATAATACTGTATTCTCCTCAATGGTTCATATAGAGAGGTGTACAATGTCTATTTGTCACATTATTGGTGATTTTCACTTTGATCACAATAAAGAGTGTCTCCCAGGTCTCTCCACTTTAAAGTTACTATTTTTCCTTTTTAAATGATAAACGTTTTGTAGGGAGTTACACTGAGATATGTAAAAATATGGCAAACTATATAAAGAACAAAAGACAGTGAAAACTCTTAACGCAGCAATTCCACTTTTAAGACTGTATCTGAAGACCTCCTCGCCTCATGCCTGCATGCAGGCTGCATGCCTGCTCATCCCAGTACTTTGGGAGGCCAAGGTGGGAGGATGGCTTGAGATCAGGAGTTCGAGACCAGCCTGGGCAACATAGGGAGACCCTGTTGCTATTAAAAAAAAAAAAATATATATATATATATATATATATATATATATATATCTCCTAAGTAAATAAGGATGTATGTAAAGTTTTAGCTAAACGGATATTCACTGAAACCTTGTTTATAATAGATAACAATTTAAAATAACCTAAATGTCCATTATTAGTGGATTTGGTTCAGTAAATTACCCATACAATAGAATATTATGCAGACATTAAAATTATGTGGTAAAAGTATAATTGATGACAATAAAGAATGTTGTGTGCAGTGGCTTGTGCCAGTAATCCCAGCACTTTGGGAGGCGGGGGTGACAGGATCACTTCAGCCCAGAAGTTCAAGACCAGCCTGGACAACATAGTGAGACCCCTGTCTCCACAAAAAAGCTAAAAAATTAGCTGGGCAAGGTGGCGTGTACCTGTAGTCCTAACTAGTCCAGAGGCTGAGGCAGGAACATCACTTGAGCTCAGGATGTTGAGGCTGCAGTGAGCTGTTGTGTCCAGAATTGGTGGGCTCTTGGTCTCACTGACTTCAAGAATGAAGCCATGGACCCTCACGGTGAGTGTTACAGTTCTTAAAGGCATCGTGCCTGGAGTTTGTTCCTTCTGATGTTCAGACGTGTTCAGAGTTTCTTCCTTCTGGTGGGTTCCTGGTCTCGCTGGCTCAGGAGTGAAGCTGCAGACCTTCACGGTGAATGTTACAGCTCTTAAGGTGGCACTTCTGGAGTTGCTTGTTCCCCCGGGTGGGTTGGTGGTCTCGATGGCTTCAGGAATGAAGCTGCAGACCTTCATGGTGAGTCTTACACCTCATAAATGCAGTGTGGACCCAAAGAGTGAGCAGTAGCAAGACTTATAGCAAAGAGTGAAAGAACAAAGCTTCCACGGTGCAGAAAGTAACCCCCGTGGGTTCCCACTGCTACCTTGGGCAGCCTGCTTTTATTCCCTTAACTGGCCCCACCCACATCCTGCTGATTGGTCCATTTTACAGAGAGCTGATTGGTCTGTTTTACAGAGAGCTGATTGGTCCATTTTGACAGGTTGCTGATTGGTGCGTGTACAAACCTTGAGCTAGACACAAAAGTTCTCCAAGTTCCCACTAGATTAGCTAGACACAGAGCACTGATTGGTGCATTTACAAACCTTGAGCTAGACACAGGATGCTGATTGGTGCATTTACAAACCTTGCACTAGATACAGAGTGCTGATTGGTGTATTCACAATCCCTTAGCTAGACATAAAGATTCTCCAAGTCCCCACCAGATTAGCTAGATACAGAGTGTGGATTGGTGCATCCACAAACCCTGAGCTAGACACAGGGTGCTGATTGGTGTGTTTACAAACCTTGAGCTAGATACGAGTGCTGATTGGTGTATTTACAATCCCTTAGCTAGACATAAAGGTTCTCCAAGTCCCCACTAGACTCAGGAGCCCAGCTGGCTACACCCAGTGGTTCCCGCACTGGGGCCGCAGGTGGAGCTGTCTGCCAGTCCGGAGCTGTGAGCCCGCACTCCTCAGCCCTTGGGTGGTCCATGGGACCGGGTGCCCTGGAGCAGGGGGTGGCCCTCGTGGGGAGGCTTGGGCCACGTGGGCAGGAGCCCACGGTGGGGCCGGGGGAGGCTCAGGCATGGCGGGCTGCAGGTCCTGAGCCCTGCCCCGCGGGGAGGCAGGTAAGCCCCAGCGAGAAATCCAGCACAGCACTGGTGGGCTGGCACTGCTGGGGGACCCGGCGCACCCTCCGCAGCTGCTGGCCCAGGTGCTAAGCCCCTCACTGCCCGAGGCCGGCGGGGCCGGCCGGCCGCTCTGAGTGCGGGCCGCCAAGCCCACGCCCACCTGGAACTCTAGCTGGCCCGCAAGCGACGCGCGCAGCCGCGGTTCCCGCCCGTGCCTCTGCCTCCACACCTACCACAAGCTGAGGGAACCGTCTCTGGCCTCGGCCAGCCCAGAGAAGGGCTCCCACGGTGCAGCGGCAGGCTGAAGGGCTCCTCAAGCACGGCCAGAATGGGAGCTGAGGCCAGGAGGCACCGAGAGCAAGCGAGGGCTGCGAGGGCTGCCAGCATGCTGTCACCTCGCTGTCACCTCTCACTGTGAGCACCACTGCACTCCAGCCTGGTTGACAGGATGAGATGCTGTCTCAAAGAAAAACCAAATGACAAACAAAAAGTTTACATCATAGTAACTGAAGAAATCAGGTAAGTAAATTACTTTATATGGTATGGTGCAGTTTTTATTTAAAAAATATTTTATACATATATACATACTTATTGATTTTTTTCTTGTATACAAAAGTATATGTATGTATGCATGTAAACATTTCTATTACTTGATTTTATTACATCATTTTTACTGCTTATATTGCAAAACTAAGTTTTTTTTTTTGAGACATGGTCTTGCTCTGTCGTCTGGGCTGGAGTGCAGTGGCAGGATCATAGCTCACCATATCCTTGACTTCTCAGGTTCAACAGATCCTCCCAGCTCAGCCTCCCCAGTAGCTGGGACTACAGGCGCCTGCCACCATGCCCGGCTAATTTTTTAGTTTTTAGTTTTAGTTTTTGTAGAGACGGGGTTTTGCCATATTTCCACCCTAGTCTCGAACTCCTGGCCTCAAAGAATCCGCTGGCCTTGGTGCCCTGGATGCCCTGGCCTTTCAAAGTGCTGGGATTGATTACAGGCGTCAGCCACCGCTCCTAGCCAAAACAAAGTTCTTAAAAATAAAAGTAATATGAGCTTTTCTGGTGTATTAAGTACGGAGAAGTTAAAAAAATACAATAACAAAGTTCACAGCCTTTTGTGATCAGTAAATGTTAGTTTTTCGCTCTTCCCTAGTGACAAGGAGGCACTCAAGCATGAGTTACAACACAGCCGACCTGGAATACAGCTGAAAAGATTGAAGCAACAGGTTCGCAGCGAAAGGCCTTTACAGCTTCTTTCGACTCTGACATTTCAGGATCAGCACAATTCTCCTCTATTTACTGCTGAAGCAATCAACTGGGATTATATAAAAAAATTATTTGTATTGAATACCTGATAGTTGTGTTACTATTACTAGCACTATCGGTTTTGAAGGGGAGGTGGTGGTGTGTGGAAAAATAAAGTCTGGCAGGAGGGAGGGCAGATGTGAATCCCAGCCCACCGTCCCGTTGACAGCTCTATGGCTCTCCTTTCTGTGAATGAGCGGTGGTCCTTAGGCCTCAGACCCGACAATGTCAGTGAGAAACAGAACTTAACCCAGGGGACTGTTCTCCAAGGAGCGGCGGGGGAAACCAACGCAGAGGAGCGCAGCCGCTGAGCCCTCTCTAGCCGCCTGCGGGTGTCGGGGATGATCAGGGCTCCTGGGTGTTCGTCAGTGAGGACGACTGTCTTATCTGACTGTAGGCACAGAGAGTGCGCCGCGAGAGGGCGGCTCCTCACCGTCAGGCGCCGGCAGGTCGCGTTCTCTGCTGGCCGACGCCCGAAGGCGCCGAATGGGGGGGCCTTGCCGAGCTCCCTTACAGCCCCAATGTGCGCGCCGCCGGGAGGCTTGGGCACGCAGGCACCGCCGGCGGGGGGGCGGGGCGAAGGCGGCGGGGCGGGGCACCAGCTGCGCGCGCGGGGCGGGGGCGGGGCGCGCTGCGTGGTCCCGGCCGGCCCTGGGCTCCTCCCCCTCCCGCGCCCAGGCCAGCGGCGGGCCGAGCTCCTCCCCCGACTGGGTCTCTCTCCCCTCCCCTCCGCTCGGCAGTTCCTCCCTCCCGCCGCCGCCTCTTCCTCGGTGAGGCGCTCTTCCAGCGGGCAGGCAGCATGGCGGCCGTGGAGACGCGGGTGTGCGAGACAGACGGCTGCAGCAGTGAGGCCAAGCTCCAGTGTCCCACTTGCATCAAGCTGGGCATCCAGGGCTCGTACTTCTGCTCGCAGGTAGACGCCCGCTGCCCCGCGGATATGCCGCCGCTGCGGGACCCCTCCTCGCTTCTCCCCTGCTGGCTCCTCCCGCCCTTGCGGCGAGTCGGGACGCGCTCCTCCTCTTCCCCCCGGCCGCGTTTCCTCCTCCCCCCACCCGCGTCGCCACCGCCCCCTCCTGTCTCCTGGGGTCCCCGGGTCCTCGGGAACCGCGCTGGGCTCACGCGGGGGCGGGGGCGCCACCCGCCGCGGCCATGTGGGCTGGGGCGGAAGCGGGCTGTGCGGGGTCGCGTGGCCGCGCTAGACCTCCGCGTTCTGGGGCCGGTTCCCCGCGCTGGGGCGGGGGCCGCCAGGTGTGCGGGCTGCCGGAGGCAGGTAGCGGCGCCGGGAAGGAGGGCAGCCCGAGCGTCGCGAGCCTCCACATCCGCAGCACCGGCGGGGCTCGGGTCTGGGCGCTGGAGGCTGCCGGGCCGTCCGTCGGGTCCCTGCGGGGTGGGGGGCTGAAGGTACCTGCCGGGCTCTGAGAGATGGGTGGCCCGAGAACCGTCGGAGTCGCAGAGAGGAGGAACGCTAACTAGCTCCAGCCCCACTTCTTTGTGCTTTACTACCGTGCTTTGATACTTAAGCAACTTTGGGGGTGGGGAAGGGAGAGGTCTGTGTAATTCATTCTTTTCTTTCGGTATATAAAATTATTAATTTACAAAACTGTAAGCTAACGGGATGAGTCACCTGTGACTGAATTTCCCAGAGTGAAAAGGACAGTTCCATTGAGGGTTAGGCGTGAATGCTGTAGTGTATTTTAAGTTTTGTGCAGTAGAGCAAACCCAGCGTTGAATGGGGTCCAGAATGAAGCGTGTGCTCGTGTTTCTGTTTACTGAAGAGTACTAGTGTTGCTGCTGCATTTCGAGACCCAGGATGAGGGCTGGGCGGCAATAGTATGGCTCTTAGTTACAGTCCAGGTTTAGTGAAGAGAGGCACATGAATATTCAAATATTAAATTGGTAGCGTCCTGTGGGGAGGAGAGCAGGAATAAAGAGAAGGCCTGATTGGGGCCCTGCCCTTGCCAGTTACTGTGCGATCTTGAATTAGTAAAGTTACTTAATCTTTCTGAGTTCCAGTGTTACACTGTACAGAGGGGATGATTATAGCTTTCTTTGTAAGTTTCACAAGCTTCTTCTGAGACCCAGATTATCCAAGGAACGTGAAATGCTGTTATAATGTAAAGTCCTTTATTTTTTAAAGGATTCTAGTACGATTTAACTCTGCCATAAATAAAAATATGAATAAGAATGAAGGCAGATATATAAACACAATACAAATAATAAAAGTGTTTTCCAACATAAAACATAAAAACGTAAAAATATAAATAAATACAATCTTTACGTCACAATATTTGTAGATAAGCGATTGCAAAAGGTCTTAGCTGTGTTATACAGTCTTGTTTTTAGATAGGATATGATCCTTGACCTTGTTAGTATAATTTGGAAAAACTTGCACATGGAGGAGTGTTGCTTGATCTAAAAATAGCATTACTGAACAATCTAAAGGACCTGTACTAGGTTTAACATGTTGAGCATTACTCATGTTAAACCTAGTACACGTCCTTTAGATTCTTTAAAATTTCCAAATTTTATCTTGTTGTGGCCTGTGTGGGACCTGAACTTAAGAAACAGTGTTTGCTTTTGACAGTTGTACCATCTGAGTAGAATAACTTTAAAAGTAGGTGGCATTTTGAATTAATATGTATGACAATCTTCTGTTAAGATTTTAAAAAGGTAGTGTGAAACCACATTCATGAAACAGGTAGAAAGAAGTGAATCACTGGGGTTTGTGGAAAAATGCTAGACACATTTGTGAAAACAAAACATCTAGGGTTTATTCCGTGTGTTAGGATTGGAGGTATTTACATGTTGGATTCTGCAGGTATATTTCTGGTATCACTGTTAGACATGCACTCAAATATTCCCAGAGTGGCTGTCCCAACTGTCTCTTTTTCTTCATTTCTGTTACCACCTCCTATGGTCAGCTTTTAAAATTTCCCACCAAATCAGTTGTCATACTCTCTGATTTCTCTACTGTAATTCCTCCCCTTGCAAACAAACGCCCACAAAAAACCCTATCAAACAAAACCTTTTGTACAGAAGTTATTTTTCCCGCAGTCTGATTATGCGTATCCCTCATTGCTTTCAGAATTCCAGCCCCACATTCAGGACCCCTCTTCTGAGCCTCTTGCTCTAGCCAAAGGCTATGTTTACATTCTTTCCTTTCCGAAGTGTCACCTGTCTTCTGAAATCACAGCTGTTCCCCCAATCCCAGCTTGAGACCTTGATCAAGTCACTGTAACTTATTCTAAGCGCTTTATACATCTGTGATGAAATATGGGCTTGGCTGGGCATGGTGGCTCACGCCTGTAATCTCAGCACTTTGGGAGGCCTAGGCGGGCGGATCACCTGAGGTCAGGAGTTTGAGACCAGACTGGGCAACATGTCAAAACCCTGTCTCTACTAAAAATACAAAAATTAGCTGGGCGTGGTGGCACACGCCTGTAGTCCCAGCTACTCAGGAGGCTGAGACACAAGAATCACTTGAACCTGGGTGGTGGAGGTTGCAGTGAGCCGAGATTGCACCACTGCACTCTATCCTGGGCAACAGAGCAAGACTCTGTCTCAAGAAAAAAACAAAAACAAAACAAAACGAAAAACCAAAAAGAAATTAGGGATTTTCCTTAACCCTTCTCTGATCACTAGGAGGTCTTTCTTTCTACTGCTCTGGTCCCTGGCCTGGCTGTCTGGCCAGCTTGTCTTTGGGAACAAACAGAACAAAACTGCAAGAGGCCTTTCTATCACACCATTAACAGAAGTAAGGCATTCCCAGTTACTCTGTCACACCACCTTGTTTATTCCTTTATGACCTTTTGTGCAATCTATGATTACCTCACCTGTTAGAAAAATGAGGATTTTTTTTTTTTTTTTGAGACGGAGTTTCGCTTTTGTTGCCCAGGCTGGAGTGCAATGGTGCCATCTTGACTCACCACAACCTCCGCCTCCCAGGTTCAAGCAGTTCTCCTGCCTCAGCCTCGCAAGTAGATGGAATTACAGGCATGCACCACCACGCTCAGCTAATTTTGTATTTTTAGCAGAGATGGGGTTTCTCCATGTTGAGGCTGGTCTCGAACTGCTGACCTCAGGTGATCCACCCTCCTTGGCCTCCCAAAGTGCTGGGATTACAGGCGTGAGCCACCATGCCCGGCCGAGAATGTCTGTTTTTTAGTCGGAAGGTGAACTTCATGAATGATCTTATCTTGTTCACTGCCCTGTTCTCATTTCCCAGTATGATGCTCTGTATGCAGTAGGTGGCCATTAAATGTTTGAATTAATGGATAAATGCATCAAAATAGAGAGGCATACTGCTGTGTTTGAATCACAGCTCCATCATTTACTAGTTATGTGACTTGGGCAAATAACCTCTCTTTTTCAGCTGTATCTTTTTAAAATGGGGCTATTAATAATACCTATCTCAGGGTTTTGATGAAGACTAAATCCAAAGTATGTAAAGCTCTTAGCATATTAGTAAACTTAATGAATGTTAGCTCTTTTTATTGTTATACTGTTTTATGTTTAGGAAAGTAGAAATATTTTATCTAGGATGCTTAATTTTTTTTTTTTTTTTTTGAGACCGAGTCTTGCTCTGTCACCCAGGCTGGAGTGCAGTGGTGTGATCTCGGCTCACTGCAACCTCTGCCTCCCGGGTTCAAGCGATTCTGCTGCTTCAGCCTCCCCAGTAGCTGAGATTACAGGTGCGCACCACCACGCCTGGCTAATTTTTTTGTATTTTTAATAGAGACGGGCTTTCACCGTGTTAGCTAGGATGGTCTGTAACTCCTGACCTCGTGATCCGCCTACCTCAGCCTCCCAAAGTGCTAGGATTACAGGCATGAGCCACTGTGCCCAGCCTAGGATGTTTGATTTTAAGGAAAGCTTTTGTTCTTTAGAGGAGTACAACCAGTTTTACTTGAAAATTGAGTTTTCCAAGAGTTCTTGATGTTCGATTGTGTTTATTTTATTTATTTATTTATTTATTTATTTATTTTTTTTTGAGACGGAGTCTCGCTCTGTCGCCCAGGCTGGAGTGCAGTGGCGCGATTTCGGCTCACTGCAAGCTCCGCCTCCCGGGTTCACGCCATTCTCCTGCCTCAGCCTCCCGAGTAGCTGGGACTACAGGCGCCCGCTACCACGCCCGGCTAATTTTTTGTATTTTTAGTAGAGACGGGGTTTCACCGAGTTAGCCAGGATGGTCTCGATCTCCTGACCTCGTGATCCGCCCGCCTCGATTGTGTTTATTAATAGAAGTTTTCCTTCCTATTTAATAGTTTATGTATGTCTTTTTCATTTGTGTGTAAGAATTTTTTGAGGACAGAGGGTGTGTTTTACTCATTTTTGTATTTTCCAAAGTGCCTTGCCCACAGTAGGCCCTCATTTCCTTACATGAAAGAAAAGACATCAGTGGGCTTGCAATGGAAAACAAAGAAATTCTGTATTTACGTTATCCTTTGTAAACACTGAATAGTATAGTATATTGTTGATACACTCATTTATTTGCTTATGGTTGAATTTAGTTACTTTTCAGTTTTTTAGCTGATGTTTAACTTTGTGAATAGCATAGGGCAGTTGCTGTCTCCTCTGGTTAGAGGATCAGCTGGGAGGGACCTGAGTGATCTGTAACTATTTATATTTATAAGGCATAAAAGGTAGTAAGCATAGTGTAAGTGGAAGGAGACCTGGATTTTGCTCCCATGACCTTGGGTAAGTCCCCTCCTTTGCTTAATGAAGCATCCTCTTCAATGGAGTTGAGCAGAAGGTGACTAAGAGAGCATCCAGGGTGCCTAGTAGAGCATATAGTAAATTTGGGCCTTATTGTGCATATAACCTCATATGTAATGTTATTAAAATCAGTACCAAGGAAGGCTTAAAAATCTTTGAGGGGAAATGTTACTTGTTTATGAACATTTTTGACAAATCCAATAATAGGTTCTTTAAAAGAAGTGGTAGGTAACATGATTAACTGAATCCAGGAAGAAAGTCTTTTTTTTTTTTTTTTTTTTTTTTAAATAACAAGACAGTTTTTCTTCTCTCTCTCTCTTTTTTTTTTTTTTTTTGAGTTGGGATCTTACTCTGTCAACCCAAGGTTGAAGTGCAGTGGCGTGATCTTGGTTCACTGCAACCTTCACCTCCCAGGCTCAAGTGATCCTCCTACCTCAGCCTCCCAGGTAGCTGGGAACACCAGTTTGAGCCACCACACCTGGCTAATTTTTTGTGTTTTTGGTAGAGACGGGATTTCACCATGTTGCCCAGGCTGGTCTTGAATTTCTGAGTTCCACTTTGCCTCAGCCTCCCAAAGTGTTGTCTATACAGGTGTGAGCCACTGCACCTGGCTGGAAGAAAGTCTTGTTGAGCATCTTGTAGGTTGGAGTTAGAAGGTAGAGAAGGAATTGCCGTTATAACATGCAGTATCTTTGAAATGCAACCCTGCCCTCTGAAACTTTCTCTGTCAGTAACAACATTCCTGCCAGTGCAGGGTGTTTCTGGAATTCATCTTCATTAAAGGAGATATTATCATGTTCTGCGTTTTTATTTATAGGGATTTTCTTTAAATTCCTCATGTCACTTCAGACCACCCTTAAACACTCCTGTAAGTTAGCTGAGTTTAGGTACAAACGTCATAGCTTCTTATAAGCAAAAAGATAGGATGAGGTAAAGAGAAATTATGAGTCTTTTTAAAACAAAACAAAAATAATTTCATAAATTGTTTATTGTAGAAAAATAGAAAATATGTGTGAAGATAATCAATTACCCAGAGATGATTTCTATGACATTTTGGTGTGTATTCTTAAGAACATATTTGCGTATTTATTCATGTGCACATAGTTGTGTATGTTTTTACAAAAATGGCAACCATAATACATATCATCTTAGAGAATTTTCTCATCCTTATGTCTTAACCAGTGTTTTGGTAGTGTCATGTCATGGCTACATTTACATGATCCTTTATAAAGACTGTTTTGGGTGTACTGTCATTTGTTTATTCACTTATAGTTGAATTTAATTTCTTTTCAATTTTTTAGCTTCTGTTTACTCTTCAATAAATGTTCCTCGAAAATTTAAATCATTTTGACTTAGGAACATATAATAATGGTACAGGATTTGGTACATGAACCCAGAATTGAACTATCCTAAGCTAATTCTATATCCTTGTCCAGAACAGTGGTTCTCACAGTGTAGTTAGTGGATTATTGTTGGTTTGAGGGCCTTCTGGTCATCTATGAAGTTTTGGCATGAAATATACCTGCATTACAGTAGAATTTGTAAAACAACAATAACAAAAAAATGAGCATCATTTGGTTGGTAGGCAATCAAAAGTTATACCAGTCTTTGAGTTACCTTTTTGGAAATTGAAGTGCTATAGGAAATGTGATCTTATACTGTTCACTTAGTTTGTGGATTGAAATCAAGTTTTAGTCATGGTTTTTTAAGGTGAATCTTTTTCATGTTTAGCATATTTGCAAAATTTTAGTTAAGTTTTAGTAAATTTCATAGGAGTGACAGACATAAGTGCATAGCTAAGCTCATTCCAGCTCTAGATATTCGGAAGAAGAGCAGTGGCACGGTAACTCCTTCTGTAATTGTCTTTGGTATTACTGCAATAGCAAACACTTTTAGATAGATATTAAATAGGCAGAAATACTTTATAAAGCAACCGTTGAGCTTCATTCTGTATCAAATGTTTAATGTAATGGAATATAAATGTAATTACAACCCTTTGTGCTTGATCCTGAACTTCGCCTGACCTCACAGTTTTAACATGAAGCATTCTTTTATTCATGCTTGGGCAGGTAGTGCTCCCAGCTCAACAATTATAAGTCTTTTCCTTTGATTTCCTTGATTGGTATCAGTCTTGTCTCTGGGTTTGAATAAAGAGCAATTCAAAACACTCTGTAAACGAGGCCTGCCTTTCTCATTGTGTGTGCATGTGTGTGTGGGGCACCTTATGGATGAAACTAGGATAGGGAACCCGTGGAACTTCTCATGCTTTGTAAGTTGTAAATAAGTTCTCTCCTGTTTTTATCTCCAGTAACCTGACTTATTGCAAGGCTCAGTAAAGATTTCTTCCCGATATACCAGAGCTGTGCCATGTCTGTTGGAAAGCATTTCTAAAAACCCTGTTAAGGCCAGGCGCGGTGGCTTATGCCTGTAATCCCAGCACTTTGGGAGGCTGAGGCGGGCAGATATCTTGCTACGAGATCAGCCTGGTCAACATGGGGAAACCCCGTTTCTACTGAAAATACAAAAATTAGCTGGGTGGTGATGGTGCATGCCTGTAATCGCAGCTACTACTCAGGAGGCTGAGGCACAAGAATCTCTTGAACCTGAGAGGTGGAGTTTCAGTGAGCTGAGATTGCGCCACTGCACTCCAGCCTGGGCAACAGAATAAGACTGTCTCAAAAACAAACAAACAAACAAAAAACAACAAACCAAGAAAAGCCCCTGTTAATTGGGGTCTGCTATCTGCTAATGTGGCATTTATCTGGGTCACAGGCTCAAGCCTTTAAAGAGTGGTTAGGATATAAATGATAAGTGAAATTGTAACTTTAGCAACTTCCCTTACCATTATAAAGTGGGAGGCAACAGAGACTTCTCTGTGTTTTGAATGTGTGTTTAATGATTCTTCTGTGATTTAAGTGCAAAACGCAAACCAATCTTTGCATCACATTCTGAAGGTTAACCCTGTCTTATCCAGCAAGTTACAGGCTTAGTCGTTCAATAAAATAGGTAAATGTAAGTTCCGTTAGGTTTTAAAAAGTCATAACTTTTTTTTGTCTTCTGAGTGGGGATTTATGTTATTACTGATTATTTCACTAACTGGTAATAGGGATGGGATTGACTATTAGAATACTGTTAACTTCTCACTCCACTAAACAAATGATAGAGAAAAAATGTGAATGTTGTTACATGAATAATTTAATATTGCTTTTGAATTAAAGTTTTAAGGACCATAAAGTCAGGATCTATAGATGTATGTTTTCTAAATTGTTTTTGATATTGAGTAGAATAAAAATATTAGTAAATGTTTGGGGAAAAAACTCAAACTTTTTTCCCTCTGTTCTCATACCACAACAGTCATCAACACAGATGATTTCTGTAACCAAACCTATGGGGGTTTCTCCTCACCACCAAGCGAGCAATCATTTCTGCAGTGGACACCAACTGGGTGTCCTTTAGTTCATTTCCTACACTGTTTGACTGGATATAGTGTCAGATCCCAGAGATAGAGGGCTTAGTCCTCGAAGCTGCCCCTTTCCCTCCCTGTTCAGACACCAGTCACGAGTTTGGGCCTCCGGAACTTAAAACTTTACTGGCTTCAAGTTGGGGTTCTCATGGCTCCCCCTCTTTGGGTTTGGTTAATTTGCTAGAGCAGCTCACAGAACTCAGGAAAATACTTATTTTACTAGTTTATTATAAAGGATATTGCAGAGGATACAGATGAAGGGATGCATAGGGCAAGGTATTGGGGAAGGGATGCCAAGCTTCCATGAGTTCAGTGTTCAGTTAGCTATTTGGAAACTCTCTGAACCCAATCCTCTTGGGTTTTTATGGAAGCTTCATTCCTTCAGGGTATATGGGGTGGGACCCTCTCTGGAATGAGAGTCTTATGACCCACATCACAAAGGTGGGGGTTAGACACTTGCCTTCAGGTAGGGTGAAAGGAAGAGAGCAGGAGAAGGTTGGAGAGAGTCTGTTTCCTGAGGCCTAAAGCACCCAACAATATAACGAGACTGCAACAAGGCTAGGGGAGTTATTAGCCAAGGAACTGTGGACAGATACACACACACACACACACACACACAAAATAACACAGCAAATCATCCACGGGATCTAAAGAAGCATGATATAGTAAATGCCTATATACCTACCATCTAACTTATTAAAAAGAACGTTACCAGGAAAACAAGTGAAAACGAAGGCTCCTTTTTCTTTGTCCCTCATCCAAGAGGTATTCCATATCCTGAATTTTGTGTTTATCATTCATTTGCATTTCCATGTTTGATTTCTTAAAAAATGTATTTTTAATGTTTTTGAAATTTTTTTTACCAACAAAATGATTACCTGTATTCTTCTACAACATGTGTTTTTTTTGTTTGTCATTATGTTCCTGAGATTTATCCGTTTCACTGTAGCTCTGGTTCATTTTCATTGTTTTCACTGCTATGTGATATTCCAATGAATTAATATATCATAACTTTTTCATTCTTCTGTCAATGGAAATTTGGGTTGTTACAGTTTTTCTATTATAAATAGTCCTGCTCTAGACATTCTTGTGCCTAATTCTTGGTGCCTGTTTGCAAAAATTTCTCTTGGGTATACCCCTAAGGAGTAAATTTTTTGGGTCATAGGATATGTGTTTAGCTTTACTTTGATGATACCAGATTGTTTTCCAAAGTGGTTGTACTTCAAAATAAATAATTGGGACATAATTAAAGTAAAAAGCTTCTGCACAGCAAAAATAATAATAATCACAGTAAACAGACAACCTGTAGGGAGAAAATATTTGCAAACTATGCATCTGACAAAGGACTAATACCCAGAATCTACAAGGAACTCAAACAAATCAGCAAGAAAAAAAAATCAAATAATCTCATCAAAAAGTGGGCAAATGACCTAAATAGAATTTTCTCAAAAGAAGATATGGCCAACAAACATATGAAAAAATGCTCAATGTCACTAATCATCAGGGAAATGCAAATTAAAACCACAATGAGATACCACCTTACTCCAGCCAGAATGGCCATTACTATAAAGTCAAAGAACAATAGATGTTGGCATGGATGTGATGAAAAGGGAATACTTAAACACTGCTGGTGGGAATGTAATTTAGTACAACCACTGTAGAAACCACTGGGTATCTATCCAAAGGAAGAGAAGTCATTATATAAAAAGACACCTGTATATGTATGTTTATCGCAGCACATTTCACAATTGCAAAGATAGGGAACCAACCTAAGTGTCAGCTGATGAGTGGATAAAGAAAATTTGATATATATACATCATGAAATACTCCCCAGCCATTAAAAAAAGAATGAAATAATATCTTTTGCAGCAACGTGGAAGGAACCAGAGGCTGTTATTCTAAGTGAAGTAACTCCGGAATGGAAAACCAAGTACCAGGTCGTCTCACTTACAAGTAGGAGCTAAGCTGTGGGTACTCAAAGACATTCGGAGTGGTATAATGGACTTTGGAGACTCAGAAAGGGGGAGGGCTGGCTGGGGGTGAGGGATAAGAAACTACACATTTAGTACAATGTACATACTAGGATGACTGCACTAAAATCTCAGACTTTAGCATTAAACAAAAAACAAAAATGGTTGTACTTATAGAGAGTTTATGTTGTTTCATATGCTAGCTAGGACTTGTTGTTAACAGACTTTTTATTTTTGCCAGTCCGGAGTTGTGTATTACTCATGAACAGCAGTGTTCACTGGGCTATTTGCATCAGTACACTTGCAAAAATTTAAAAGGGTTTAACTGTCTTCAAGGGGCTTATGCTATTCTTGTATAGACAAGAAGTACTGGAAAAAAGATAAATAACAGGGAAGTGCTAGTGAATGTTATAGACAAGGAACTATGTTTTCCTTGAATTTTTTATAATTTTACTGAGTTTCTCTAGCTTTTTACTGTGACAAATTTCAAACAAATAGAAAAGTTTAAAGAAGAATATAGTATAATTGCAGTATACTCATCACCTAAGTTAACATTTTGCTGTATTTGTTTTATTTATGTGTGCTTGTATGTGTATTGGGTGTGTGTGTATATGTGTATTTGTTGAAATATTTTGGGAATAAGACACAGAAAACACGACACTGAATCTATTAAATATTCGGCAAACATTTTCTAATGACAAGGGCATTCTTAACTATAATACTGTTATTACACCTAAGAAGATTAACAAGAATTCTCTGATTTCATCTAATAGGCCAATCTTACTTAAATTTCTCAATTATCTCCCAAATGTCATCCATAAAAGCTTTTTTGTTTGTTTTGCTTTTTGATTATAGAATCAGGAACCTATCAAAGCTCACATATAGCATTTGGCTGTCATGTCTCTTAATTTAGAATAGTCCTCATCTTATTTTCATGATACTAGCTTCTTCAAGAGGCTAGTCAGTTGTCTTGTAGAATGTTACACATTTTTGATTAACTATTTCCTCAAAGTGTCTTTAAGTTGTTCTTTTGTCCCCTGTAGTTTCTGTAAGCCAGAAATCAAGCCCAACTGCTGTTAGATTTGTGAAACACTTTTTTTTTTTTTTTGCGACAGGGTCTCATTCTGTTGCCCAGGCTACAGTGCAGTGGTGTGATCATGGCTCACTACAGCCTCAACCTCCTGAGCTCAAGTGATGCTCCCGCCTTGGCCTCCTGAGTAGCTGGGACCACAGGCATGCCACCATGCCTGGCTAATTTTTGTACTTTTTGTAGAGATGGAGATCTCCCTATGTTGCCCGGGCTGCTGTCTCACTCCTGGGCTCAAGTGATCTGCTTGCCTCGGCCTCCCAAAGTACTGGGATTACAGGTGTGAGCCACTGCGCCTGACCGTGAAACGCTGTTGACAAGACTCATAGGTGATGTTATCCACTTCACATTTCATCACATCAGGAGGCACAGAGTGGCTGGTGGTTCTGTTCCTAGCAGATCACCATTGATTGCACAGGTACTTTTTTTTAACCTCACAATTGGCATTTAATCTGTGGGATGATATTCTGGCACTTGGAGAGTATGCATTTTCTCAACAATCTTTCTCTGAGTGGTTTTAGCATTGCGATGATCCTTACCTGATAATTATTTCAGTGGAGGTTGCAAATGGTGATTTTCTCCCTAAGTCTGTCATTCAATAGCTGATCTTTTTTTTTTTTTTCTGTAAGGAAGAGTTTTCCCTCATCAACTGGTAAATGAACTACATTCCACCATTCCTACCAAGAAGATAGAAATGGTTGTGTACTGGGCACTAACCAGTAGTTGCAAATGTTTGTTGTTTTCAATTAGGAGCTTTGGATTGTTTTCTTTTTCATGTTCAAATTGTCTCAAATTTGATTAGTGTTATCACCTTTAAAGTGGCTTCTATATCCTTTTGAGTCTCCTCCATTACTCTCTGATTGCTTCCTAGCTCTCTGGCATATGATAAAACACATTCCCTAATACTTTCCCAGCCCCAGATCTGCAATCAGTCTTGTTTCTAAGCAGCCCTGGTTTCTGGCAGGAATGTTTTTAGAAATCTACATCTGAGTGCTAGGTATGCTTCCTCCTGTAATGTCCTTGCCTTTAGAAGAAGGGGTAGTGACATCTTCAAGGAACATTGCTGATGTGGAGGACACAGATAAAACAGCTAAAGAATAGTTTTTAAAAGCAGCACACTAAGTAGCTGAACAATGTACTAGGTAAAGACAGGCTTTGAAACGCCTCATGAAGGAGTTAAGAACTGAATTTTGATAAATAGGTGTGAAAATCAAATAGATGAGTAGGTAAATAAAATGGTATATATTAAGGTGAAGGAGAGGACATTCTCTGCAGGGAAAGGATGTATTTATGGAAGTAGGAGCAAGCTGAGGCATGTAGGTAATAGCAAGTAGATTAGCAGCTTTACTTTAAGGAAGAGTCCAAGTACAGAAATATAAGGAAATGAAATGATCGTTAGTAGGGATAGAGACCTTGCTGTTCAGTTGAGTATTTTTTTTCCAAAATGTAAATATTTCCTGTTAAATATATTGTTATAAAAAGGAGTACATGATCTTTGCAGAAATTTAAAACAGAAGTGTGTTAGGTGAAAACTATCGTAATTCTAGCATCCTAAAACCAAAGCATTGTTTGGTTTCTTATCTTTCCAGATTTTTACATATGTACTATATACAGATTAAGAACATGGATGCTGTCTTAAGAGGGCCTGCATTCAAAACTTGGACTTGTCATTAATTACCCCTGTGTTTTTTGGACATGTTAATCTGTGCCTCAGCTTTCTCATCTGTAAAATGAGATATCTGTGATAATAGTACCTACGTCTTGGTAGTGGTGTGAGGATTAATTCTCTGCCTAATCAGTGCTTGGTATGTAGTAAAATCTCAAATGTTAGCTGCTGTTTTTTTTCTTTCAAAATAAAATAGAATTGTTGCTCTGCATTATATACACCTATACAGTTTTGTAATTTACCATTTTTTACATATCTTTAAAAAATTTGTTATAAAAAACATTTAATTTTACTGTCTTAATTATTTTTATGTGTATAGTTCAGTAGTGTTAAGCATATTTATGTTGTGAAACAGATCTCTAGAACGTTTTCATTTTGCAGAACTGAACTCCATAGCAACTCTCCTTTGTCCTGTTTCCCAAACCCCTGGTAACTACTGTTCTACTTTCTGTATGAATTTGACTACTTTAGACATTTCATATAAGTCAGATTACACAATATTTGTTCTTTTGTGACTGGCTGATTTCACTTAATGCCCTGAAAGTTCCTTCTTGTTGTACCCGTCACAGGATTTCCTTTGTAAGGCTGCATAGTATTTCATTTTATGTGTACCGCATGTTGTGTTTATCCATTCTTCTCTTGATGGACATTTGGGTTGTCTCTACCTCTTGGTTATTGTAAATAGTGCTTATGAACATGAGTGTGCAAATATTTCCTTGAGACCCTGCTTTCAGTTCTTTTGGATCTATACTCAGAAGTGGGATTGCTGGATCACGCGATTATTTGTTTTTAGTTTTTTGAGGAGCAGTCATTCTGTTTTCTATAGTAGTTGGATTGTTCTACAATTCCAACACAATGTACAAGGGTTCCGATATCTCCATATCCCCACCAACATTTGTTCTTTTCTGTTTTGTTTTTTTCATAGTAGTCATCCTAATGGGTATGAGCTGATACTTCATAGAGGTTTTGATTTGTACTTTTCTGATGATTAGTGATGTTGAGCACGTTTCATATGCCTGTTGGCTAGTATATATCATCTTTGGAGAAATGTCTGCTTAAGTCTTTTGCCCATTTTAAAAATTGGGTTAATTCATTTTTTGATGTTATGTTGTAAGAGTCTTAAAATATAATCTAGATGTCAACCCATTACCAGGTATGTTATTTGCAAATCTTTTCTCCTATTCCTTAGGTTACCTTTTACTCTGTTGATTGTGTCCTTTGATGAACAAAAGTGTTTTAAGTTTGAGTAGTCTCATCTGTCTGTTTTTGCTTTAATTGCCTGTGCTTTTGGTGTTATCTCCAAACAATCATTGCATAGTCCATTGTCACAAAGTGATTTCCCCATTTCCCTTATGTTTTCATCTAGGAGTTTTATAGTTTTGGGTCTCATGTTCAGGTCTTTAATCTCTTTTGAGTTAATTTTTATATATGGTTAAGATAAGGGCACAACTTTATTCTTTGGCATTTGGATCCAGTTTTCCCAACAGTGTTTATTGAAGAGACTATTCTTTGCCTGTTGGCACCCTTGTCAAAAATCATCTGAGGCCAGGTGTGGTGCCTCACACCTGTAATCCCTGCACTTTGGGAGGCTGAAACTGGAGGATTGCTTGAGCCCAGGAATTCGAAACCAGTTTGGGCAAGATGGTGAAACCCTTTCTCTACAAAGAATACAAAAATTAGCCAGGCGTGTTGGCATGCGCTTGTAGTGCCAACTACTTGGGAGGCTGAGGCAGGAGGACCCCTTGAGCCCTAAAGAGTTTGAGGTGGCAGTGAGCTATGATTGTGCCACTGCACTCCAGCTTAGGTGACGAGGTGAGACCCCATCTTTAAAAAACAAAAACCTCCCAAAAAACACACATGACCAAATACACAAGGATTTATTTCTGGATTCTGTTCCATTTGTCTGTGTATCTGTTTTTATGCCAGTATTACACCATTTTCATTACTGTAGCTCTGGTATGTTTTGATATCAGGAAGTGTGAGTCTTCCAAATTTGCTCTTTTTCAGAATTGTTTTGGCTATTTGGGTCCCTTGAGATTTCATATGAATTTTAGAATTTTTTTCAATTTCTGCAAAATATGCCATTGGGATTTGGTAAGGATTGCATTGAATCTGTAAACTGCTTTGGGTAATATTGATATCTTAACCTTATCGTTTTCAGATACATGAACATGGGATGTCTCTCTATTTGTGTTGCCTTTACTTTCTTTTGGCAACGTGTTGTAGTTTGCATTATACAAGTCTTTTAACCTCCTTAGTTTAGGTTTATTTCTAGGTATTTTATTTTTAATGGAAATTTATTTTTAAATGGAATTGTTCCTTAATTTATCTTAAAATTATTCATTGTTAGTGTATAGAAATGCAACTGATTTTTGTGTTGATTATCCTGCAACTTTAGTTTATTAGCTCTAACAGTTTTTTTTTTTTAATGAAATCTTTAAGGTTTCTACATGTATAAGATCATGTCATCTGTGAGCAGAGATAATTTTACTTCTTCCTTTTTAATTTGGATGCCTTTTATTTCTTTTTCTTGCCTAATTGCTCTGGCTAGGACTTCCAATACAATGTTGAATAGAAGTGATGAGAGCTGGCATCTTTATCTTGTTCCTGGACTTAGATGAAAAGCTTTCTGTCTTTCACCATTGAGTTTGATGTTAGTTATGGGCGTCTTATATATGAGCTTTGTTATGTTGAGGTAATTTTCATGTATTCCTAGTTTGTTGAGTGTCTTTATTTTGAAGGAGTATCAGATCTTGTCAGATGGTTTTTCTGAATCAATTGAGATGATTATGTGATTTTTATCCTTCATTCTGTTAATGTGATGTATTAAATTGATTTTTGTTTTTGAATATTCTTGCATTCCCGGAATAAATTCCACTTGGTCATGGTGTATAGTCCTTTCAGTGTGCTATTGAATTTATTTGTTAGTGTTTTGTTCAAGATTTTGCATCAATATTTATAAGGGATACTGGTCTTTAGTCTTTATCTGGCTTTGGTATAAGGGTAATGCTGGTTTCAAAGTATGAGCTTGGGCTGGGCGTGGTGGCTGATGCCTGTAATCCCAGCACTTTGGGAGGCTGAGGCAGGCGGATCACCTGAGGTTGGGAGTTCGAGACCAGCCTGACCAACATGGAGAAATGCCATCTCTACTAAAAATACAAAATTAGCCAGGCGTGGTGGCATATGCCTGTAATCCCAGCTACTCGAGAGGCTGAGGCAGGAGAATTGCTTGAACCTAGGAGGCGGAGGTTGCGGTGAGCAGAGATCGCTCCATTTCACTCCAGCCTTGGCAACAAGAGTGAAACTCCATCTCAAAAAACAAAACACAACAAAAAAAAATGAGCTTGGAAGTTTTCTCTCCTCCTTTTTAGTTATTGAGTCTTATCTCTTTTCTTCGGTAGTCTAGCTAAGGGTTGGCCACTTTCTTTTCATTGTTTTTATTTTTTGGGGTAAAGATGGGGTCTTGCTGTGTTGTCCAGGCCAGTCTTGCATTCCTGGCCTCAGGCAGTCCTTCCTACCTCAGTCTTCCTTATTGCCTATTAATTTCTAATATTTATTATTTCCTTCTGTTAGCCTTAGGTTTTATCTTTTCTTCTTTTTCTAGTTCTTGAGGTAAAAGTCGGGTTGTTAATGTGAGTTTTTTTTTTTTTTTTTTTAAGACAGTGTCTCGCTCTGTCACCCAGGCTGGAGTGAGGTGGCGCAATCTTGGCTTAGTGCAACCTTTGCCTCCTGGATTCAAGTGATTCTCTTGCCTCAGCCTCTCGAGTAGCTGCAGTGACTTACAGGTGCCTGCCACCACGCCTGGCTAATTTTTGTATTTTTGGTAGAGACAGGGTTTCACCATGTTGGCCAGGCTAGTCTCGAACTGCTGACGTCAGGTGATCTGCCCCGCTTGGCCTCCCAAAGTGCTGGGATTACAGGCATGAGCCACCACACCCGGCCGAGGTGTTTCTTTTTTAGTGTATATGTTTACAGCTGTAGACTTTCCTTTTAAAACATCTTTGGCTGTATCCCATAAAGTTTTTTTTTTTTTTAATAAAGATTTAAAGAGGTTTATTCTGAGCCAAATAAGAGCGACCAAGGTCTGTGACACAGCCTCAGGAGTTCTTGAAAACGTGTACCCAAGGTGGTTGGGTTACAGCTTGATTTTATACATTTTAGGGGGACAGAAGTTACAGGCAGACATTAATCTGTACATGTAAGGTGTGCACTAGTTTGGTCCGCAAAGGTGGGACAGCTTGAAGTGGGGTCTTCCAGGTCATAGGTGAGTTCAAAGATTTTCTGATTAGCAGTTGGTTGAAAGAGGCAACTTATTATCTAGGGGACTGGAATTAATAGAAAGGAGTGTCTGGATTAAAATAAGGGATTGTGAAGACCAAGGTTCTTACTATGCATCCCGTAAGTTTTGCATACTAATGTTTTTGTTTTTGTTTTTATTTGTGTTGAAGTTCCCTTGTGACTTTTTCTTTGACACATTGGATTGAGAGTATGTTTCATTTCCACATATTTGTGGATTTTTCACATTTCTAACTTACCTATTTTTTTAAAACCTAAGACATTGTAGACTTCTTTGCACATGTAAGATTAATTTCATTACTTCTTTCTTTTATGAAAATATTTTTATTCTCTATAAATACATTTGGAAGAAATTATTTCTTCCCAACCCAGTCCACCGCATTAACTGTCAATTTTTTCTACGTAAAAAAGATGCTAATACCACCCTCACCTGTGACTGCTAAACAGAAAAATATTGCCTGGACTAGGCATTATTCCCCTAGTTGGAAATAAAGGCTGTTGGGCATGGGAGTTTGATCTCGTAAAGAAATCAACACTGAGACAAAGGATCTCTTAGCAAGGCTGGTTTACTTTCTGCCGAAAGGGTGCACTCACCAGCAGTCCAGCCACGAGAGCACACCAAACAAAGGAGACGGGGACATTTATAACCTTTACATCCTGATGCAATCCCCTATGGCTGTGTCCCGTTCCCATTGGCTGGGATGGGACCTCACACTCTAAACTTAACTGGATTGGTTAATAATTTAAAACTTTCCTAAATAGGACGAAGGGAAAAAGGACAAAGAAAAGAGGAAGTTAGTGATGAGAGGTCAGAGGGGTTCCCAAATAAGGAATGGCATGTATCCTGATCTGGGACTCATTTAGCCTTATCTCAACCTACTGGAACAAGCTGGAGCAGCCTTGGAATACACACATACTAACATTTAACCGGGGAATGATAAATCTGTATGGATTTAAGAAACTTTGAGGAACTTCTCCATTCCTTTTAATTCCCTCCTCTTTTTGTTTTATAATTCTTCAAACTTGTCTAGCAAGTCTCTGCTTTGTTGTTTGGCTTGATCCCCTAATAAAAGCAACCTTTCCGAATAGGGTGGGGGAGAGGCAGAGGATAGATTATTAAGGGTTGTACTGATGAACCTTTGTACAAGCCGTCGAATACAGGGTATGACACAACATCCAATAAGTAGAAGTATACCTAACACAGTTACAGAGGAAGTGAGGATTGAGGTTAAGATATCTTTCCAATTTCCAAATCAGTTTTCTAGCCAGCTAGAGATGGGTTATTTATGCCAGAGTTCTTAGCTAGCTTGTTTGATAAAGCAGTAAGTCCCTCTGGGGCTCTTGTTATACTTCTATCTGGGGCTGTGTTATTTGGAATGAACGTGCAGTATTGGGTCTTAATCATTACACAAACACCACCTTTCTCAGCTAGCATCATATCAAGAGTGATTCTGTTATCCTGTGTCATTTGGCTAGTAGATCTTAATTCATCTGCAATTCCCCTGACCACTTTGGTGTAGTTAACTAATCATTGTTGATTATAGTAAATATAGTTTATCCAGTCTACATTTTTGTTTATCGTGACCCACCAAAATAACGTTGACTCGAGTCTAGCAGCTATCTGATCTCTGGCCTTAAATTCATCAGGAACCCCCCTTGCAACACCTGTCGCATCTAGGTGGATATGAGGATCAAAGGATCTGTAAGGAGCTCTTCTAGTGTGTTGGTGGTGGGGTGTTTCCTATTTTTGTTGATGAAATGCCAGGGTAAAAGGGATAGCCAATTGGACTAGAGTGCAAGTACCATTCCAGTTATATGGCGGAGTATCCGGTAAGTGCCCCCCGACATTACCACCATATGTCCCACTCAAGGATGGCTGATGGAGGCCTCATGGGTTAGCTCTTAGAAGTGCCTTACCTCCCTGCATCCTGTGAAATTTCCAAGGAATATTGAGTTCTCCTCCTGCCGTGAGAGGCATGAGGCAAACTCTGCTCTGGAAGATGGAGGCTGAATGGCCCTCGGGGGCTGACCCTCAGGGTGTTGTACTTCAGGATATAGCAGAGAGAGAGCTTGGCAAGATTCATCATTCCAGGCTGTAGAATCTTGAAAGAGAGCTACCACGCACTCCAAATCTGTCGCATGTGAAGAACACTTAAGTGGAAAGGGGACAATCTGGGCCTCTGGCTTACCGTGTGCACAAGTGTAACAGTCGCTTTTGTTTAGAGTGTGGACAGAATATTTAATCCGTTTTAACCAGGCATTTGCATCTTGATACCCTGTCTCAATAGCTAAAGTCTGCTTTAAGTCATTTACTTGTACTACTGATGCTTTTGTCTTATCATTTAGTAAAGGACTAATTGGGATAATAGAAGTTTGATTTAAAGTCGAGACTACTGGGGTTGGAGAAGGGAAAGGAGGAAGAGGGAGAAGGCGTATTTCAAACCTCCCTATCGGATCCTTCCCCTTTGACATTTGCCCAATACCGTAGGGATGGCCGATAGCTGGCTGATTATCTATATTAGAATTAAGAATAGGGTTACACTGATAAAGCTTACAATCAGGGGAAATGCTTCCTTATGTGAAATAAAGATTAGGCCTAAGCTCAGTACAAACCCCTCCTGTAGAGGTCCAGCCTCTGTATTGAGTGGTCCATAGAACATCATTCCAACTGCTGCAAGGCTGCCATTCGGTGGGAATGAAGAAGCGGCGTCTTGGCTGTAATTGATCGCATCTATGGGAGTGAGAGACTGTTAGATTAAATGGGGGACCAGGACATAGATATTTTTCTGAGGAGGCTAGTTGCCTTTGGTTATGTAGGTCCCCGCATGGCATCACTAGACAAGCATCAAAGGATATCACTTGAGATGATTCCAATCTAGTTATGTTAATAATAAAATGAGAGATAGTGAGAGGAAAGAAAGAAAAATAGAAATAAAGGTATGTTAGGTTCTTCTTAATTTTAACTTGGTGGGACTTGACCCGGGGACCACAATCCAGGATTCTGAGGGTGTCGACGCTTTCTTGACTCGAGTGTGATGGGTCCACCCCTTCTTGGCAGTGCGAACTGCGGTTTCGGTGGTCAATAACATGAGGTAGGATCCTTCCCAGGCTGGCTCGAGCCTGCCTTCCTTCCATCCCTTTATGAAGATGTGGTCTCCAGGCTGATGCGAGTGTACTGGGAATTCCAAGGGTGGTGCTTGTGCTAAAAGACCTTTGGTTTTAAGGGAAGAAAAAGTAGAGGAGAGTCCAAATATGTAATTTCTAAGGAACTGATCTTTGGTTTCAAAGGTAGGCACATCAGCTGAGGAATGTAAGTAAGGCAATCCATATAACATTTCATAGGGGGATGAACCTGTATCTCTTCGGGGAGCTGTCCTGATTCTGAATAAAGCAATAGGGAGGCATTTGGTCCATCGTAGATGAGTCTCTAAAATTTAGTTAGATGACTTGTCTGATTCATTCTTTCTACTCTCCTGGAGGAGGAGGGGTGCCACCGAATGTGGTATTCCCATTCTATGTCCAGCACCTGGGCCAGTTTTATCATAATGTGTGCCGTAAAGTGGGTCCCATTATCTGAGTCAACATTTTCTATTAATCCAAAACTGGGTATAATACGTTCAATTAAGGCCATCACTATATTACTGGCAGTGGCCTTTGAGAAAGGAGTGGCCTCTACCCAATGAGTGATATGGTCTGCTATCACTAATAGGTATTTTAGCCTACTGGCAGCATTTCAATATAATCAACTTGAACACTTTGGAATGGTCTTAGCCTAGGTGTTCTTCCTCCTAGAGGTAGTTTCTTTAGGGTCTGCTTATTAGTTTTCTTACAGATAATGGAGCTGTCAGTGACCTGTCTGGCCAGGGTGTAGATCCCAGTACATCCATAGACTGAGGACAGCGTCACATAGGGCCTGAGGGCCCCAGCATGTTCCTTGGTGTAAGTGGGACAGAACTTCTTTCATAAGGGGTTTGGAGAGCATCTCTCTCTGATCTGGGAGAATCCATCTCCCTTCTGTATTTTCTTTAGCCCACATTTCGCTTAGTTTTTCCTTTTAGGCTGAAGAGAAAATAGGAGCTAATTTGGGGGAGAGGAGGGAGGGAGTTAGATGAAATATTTGTTTCACAGCCATTGCTGCTCTTTTGGCTACCTGATCTGCAAGATTATTACCTCGACTTTCAAATGAAAAGTCATGCTGGTGTCCAGGGACATGTACAATAGCTATTTCTCCTGGTAGCTGGAGATTATTTAAAACACAAGTCACTAATGACTCATGAGCAAGCTTTCGGCCTTGGCTGTTCATCAGGCCTCTTTCTGTCCCAATTTTTCCAAATGTATGCGCTACCCCAAAAGCGTACTTACAGCCTGTATAAGTGTTCCTATCTCATTTTCTAGATATTTAAGGGCCTGACTGAGAGCAAATAGTTCACAGCCTTCGGCGGAATAGTTATCAGGTAATTGCCCCGATTCAGTTTCCTCAAGAGTTTCTCCATCCACCACAGCATATCCACTGTGCCTGTTTCCATCAAACATCCGAGAGGACCCATCTAGGAACAAATGTTGTCTTGTTTTATAAGGGGTTTCAGATAGGTCTGGTCATACCTTGGTATCATAATTAAATCTAGATACAAATGTTCTGTTTGCAGCAATGGATTCCCTCTTAAGAATCCGGCAGGGTCGAGTGAACTATCAGTGGTTATAGTTAGATAATCTCTTTCTAATAGGATAGCCTCATACTTTAAAATCCTAGAATCAGTCAGCCATCTTTCCGCTTTTTGATTTAGGATGACATTGACCTTATGGGGTGTACTTACTGTTAAGTATCCCCCAAAGGTAATCTTTCTGCTTTCTTCCACTAATATGGCATTGGCTGCCACAGACTGGATGCACTGGGGACAGCCGCTGGCAACTGGATCTAAGACTTTGGACAGAAAGGCAACTGGTTGCCGGTGGTCTCCCTGTTCTTGAGTGAGTACTCCAAGGGCCTCTCCATTGTCTGTGCTAACAAAAAGATGAAAGGGTTTTTCTAAAGAAGGCAGGGCTAAGACAGGGGCAGATATTAATCATGCTTTTAATTCATTTATTTGGTCTACTTCATCAGAAGTCCTTATAAGTGGGTCTGGCCTATTTTTAGTTAATTTCTCATAAAGCAATTTACTTCTTAATGCATAAGAATCAATCCATAATCTACAGTATCCAGTCAATCCCAGAAATGAGTTCCTGTTTTGTTTGAGGCAGGGGCAAGGAGACATTTCCCTCGACCTGTTCAGGTCCTATTCTCCTTTTGGCCGTGCTAATTAGATGACCTAAATGTCTAACTTCTGTTTCTACATATTGGAGCTCTTCTTTGGAGACCCGCAGTCCCTTAGAGTATAAATGATTCAGGAAGTACACAGAGTATTCACTTACTTTTTCTATATCTTCTCCAGATATAAGTATGTCATCCATATATAGGATTAATTGTAAATGTGGTGGAGTGTCTGTCTTTCTAATAATCCTATCTAGAGCATGAGTAAAAATATTCAGTGAATCCTCAAATCCTGGGGCAATACTATCCACCGGTACTGCTGCTTCTGTCCTGTATGGGGGTCCTCCCATTTGAATGTGAATAGATCTTGGCTGTCCTCAGCCAAAGGACGTGCCCAAAAAGCATCCTTTAAGTCTATTACAGTAAACCATTGATGACTTTACAGAATTTTACTAAGGTTAATATATGGATTTGTCATAGTAGGGTGAGTGGTTTGAACTGTTTCATTTATAGCTCTGAGATCTTGTACTAATAGGTAGGATCCATCAGGCTTCCTGACAGGTAGGATAAGGGTATTATATGGAGACATGCAAGGCTCTAAAAGTCCATCTTTAATAAGGCCTTCAATCACAGGTTTTAGTCCTACCCGGCCTTCCAGGGAGATTGGGTATTACTTTCTCTGGGCTACTCCCCCTTGGAACCTTTAAATGTATTTGTATCAGGGGAATCCATAACTCCCTTGCTTTCCTTCTCTTGACCATAAATCCGGATGAATTTTCCTCTCATCAACAGTAGTTAGCAGGTGGAGAGAGGGAAGGAACCCCTTTGGCCCTACTTTCAGTCCAAGACCTAACTTTAGCATTAAGTCTCTTCCTAACAAATTAGTGCCTGCTTCAGGAATTAATGGAAATTGAATATTAGCTGCCTGATTTTTGTATCTGACTTCTATATCTTCTAGGATTTTGGCCTTAAACCTCTCTTCTTTCACCCCAGATAATAGTAGCTCTTCTGGAGAACAGCTGAGGCCACTTGGAGAAAAGCATAAGGAAGAACAAGTAGCTCCAGAATCAATGAGGAATGTTATTAGTTAATGGTTTGGTCCCACCTCCAAATTTATCAAGGGCTCTTTATGGGACTCAAGGTGGAAAAGAAAGAGCCCCTGACTCCCGTATTCTTCCTCTCCGAAGGTTGGCATGAGAGGAGGAATTTCCTCTGTGGCCTTTAGGTCAGGGCATTCTCTCTTAAAATGGCCTGTTTTTCCACATTTATAATACCTATCTTGTCCCCCTTCTTGTTCTATTCTGGAGATCCTTTGTTTTAGTTTCTCTTCATCTGCTCTACATCTCCATCCTTTATGACATATGCTGTGGTCTTCTCATGTTCCATTTCAACCTCGACCCCTGCCTCTCTGTGAGATGGCACCCCTGGACACTGGTCAAAATCTCATCCCAGGTATATTTGGTCCTAGTGAAATCCGCCAAAAAATTTTTGCCTTTTGCTTTTGTCTGTCTTCATCCTTCTCACGTATGCTTTCTCTGCTGCTGCTAAAAGTTCTTCAATTGACCGATTTTTCCACCTCTCTATCTTTTGTAGCTTCCTCACGATACCTGGCCAACTATTGGTAACAAAATGTAATTTTAACATACCTTGTCCTAGTGGACTGTCAGGATCTAAATCAGCATACCTTCTTATCTGCTCCCTTAGTCTAAAAAGTGCATAGGTCCCTCATCTTTCTCTTGTTGTTCATCAAAGGCCTTAGTGAGGTTTTGGGGTCTGGGTACAGACTCCTTGATACCTTTTATAATTAATTCTTGTAGATCCCTCATATTCTTCTGGTGAGCAGCATTATTATTATTCCATTGTGGGTCCCGAGCAGGAAATGTAACATCCGCTGCCGGAATATTTTGACTGGCAGGGTAATCACGTTCCCAGGCCCCCATAGCAGCTCTGCAGATCATGTTCCGCTCTTCCTTTGAAAAGAGGATACCCAGGATTGACATTAATTCAGTCCAAGTATATAGTTTGGAACCTAAAAACTGGTCAATTTCCTCTGCTACTCTCTCTGGGTCATCTAGCAAAGGCTTAAGCTCTTTCTTTAGACCTCGGACTTCAGAGGTGGTTAAAGGGGCGTTCATGAATCCAGTTGTACCCCTACCCTGTGGCACCTCCATTAGAGGGAAGAGCTGAGAAGCCAGCTCTTCGGAAGCGCAGGGAAAGGGAAAATTTTGAATATCCCTTCTACATTGTTTTATCTCTCTCTGAAGCCCTCTTTTTAAGGAGATATCAGAGGCTTCTGCCTCCGGAGCCTGAGGAGGAGGAGGCGGGACTACCACCTGAGGAGGAGGTGGGACTAACCGCTGCCTGAGGAGGAGGAGGCGGGACTAGAAAAGGAGGAAGATGGTTTAGGGGATCCCACTGGATATTCTCTTTTTACCCTCCTCCATCCCTTGCTTCAGATCCCCTAGGGGATAAAGAGAAACTGTCCCCAGCTGCCAGCACATGGCATAGTGTATCTCTTCTGAAGACATACAACTTTTGCTATTAACATACAGTATTAGAAGCTGGCAGACCCAGTCTTCATTCGAGCCATATTTTGGCCAGAAAACAGCAGGTTTTAAAATTGGCTCTTGAGTCCACAGAAAGCAACAATACTTGATCATTAGTTGCTTTTTCTTATATTTAGTCCTTTCATTTTCTTTCCAGTGTGTAAGCATAAGTCCTAAAGGACTATCAGGAGGGATTCAGTCTTTCTTGCCTCCTTCATTTCTGGCCTTGTTTCCAGTTGCAGGCCTACTAGAAGTATTCCCCATGTTGGGTGAGACTTTTTCCCAGTAGACTCAATCCCCCAGATCCTCCAGCTCAGGGATATCTTGTCTGCTCAAATGTATTTCCTCCTTTTCCCCGGGGATTAGCCTTCCCCTTTTTAGTGTTAGTTTCTTATTGCCTGTGTTCTCAGTTCCCTGGAGATAACTTTCTCCCCTCTGTTCCCTGTTCTGAAGATAATCCACATTCGTCTTACAGTCACTTTCTCTCAACCACAGTCATTCACTCACATACATCACACAACCCTTCAAGGAAGGACCACCAAAGAAGTACTTTGCCGCCCTCTAGCAGTTTTTCCTACCTTGGCTCATGCACGAGGTCTCCTGGTCCCGCGGTTTTAAAAGTCTCCTTGTCCCCTGCATTGCTGAGAATCCAGATGTATTCCTCGTACCAGGTGAGCCCTGGCTATCTCCCTGGGGCTGCCGCAACAGGGCGGCTGGGTGCCTCCCCACAAGAGAGGGCCAAGGACTGGAGGGGAAACAGTGTCCCCATACAGGCCACAAAATTGATGGGCACGGGAATTCGATGTTGTAAAGAAATCAACACCGAGACAAAGGATCTCTCAGCAAGGCTAGTTTACTTTCTGCAGAAAGGGTACACTCACCAGCAGTCCAGCCACGAGAGCACACCAAACAAAGGAGACAGGGACATTTATAACCTTTACATCCTGACACAATCCCCTATGGCTGTGTCCCGTTCCCATTGGCTGGGATGGGACCTCACACTCTAAACTTAACTGGGTTGGGTAATAATTTAAAACTTTCCTAAATAGGAAGAAGGGAAAAAGGACAAAGAAAAGAGGAAGTTAGTGATGAGAGGTCAGAGGGGTTCCCAAATAAGGAATGGCATGTATCCTAATCTGGGACTCATTTAGCCTTATCTCAACCTACTGGAACAAGTTGGAGCAGCCTGGGAATATACACATACTAACATTTAACCAGGGAATGATAAATCCTTTATGGATTTAAGAAACTTTGTAGAAGAACTTCTTCATGCCTTACAAGGCCCTTCCTGGGGGCAGGAAGTGAGATTCCAAGAGGACCCTATAGCAGTAGGCAACCAAGAGTCAAAACAAGCATATGCAGTAGTCATAATCATGCTAGTATGACAGTATGAATTAGCCAGGCATATATAGGAGTTTAGATGGGGGAATAGTGGAAGCCCACAAAACTTCCACGTTTGGGCCCTCACCAGAGACACTGGTCTAGAAACACAATAAAATGTCTGCCTGGGTAGTCACGATCATTCTATTATGAGGTAGACAGGAAACAGAGCAGGGCCAGGAGATGGAAGGGGCCTCCCTTGCCCTCAGGAGTCCCTGACCAGGGAAGATCCCTCCATGCTCTCTGAGGGTGGCGGGGCTCCAAAGATCCTGGCCAGGAGTGCTTTGTTGGAGTGGGCCTTGTCCTAGGCAGTTGCCAGGTGAGCCCATTCACACCCCGCTGGCTGTGCTGCTTTCCGGGCCCTCAGTTCCTGCTCAGTAGGACGTTGGGCAAATGTCCAGGAGCCATCTGGGTGAGCAAGATCCCCATCAACAGCAAGAAAGCATTGTCCCCATTCCACACTTTGAAGATAGAAGATGGTCTCACACTTGGCCTGAGCGACCTCCACTCTCAGGCGCTGCCTGTGTGCGCACCTGGCGCTCAAAGGCAAGGTGCTCGCTGTGGTGGGACCAGGTGAAATGGTGCAAGTACTTGAGATTCCATAGGTCATAATGGGAGGGGCTGCACCTGTGGGTACCCATAGGCGTGTTGTGTAGACTGGCCGCCACACTCTTGGCTATGCGCTTGTCACGGAACTCCACCCATCCCTCGGTGTAGTCCTTGCTGTGGTACTGCTTTTTTCCCTCCCACGGCTGCTGCTGCCTTCTTTTTGCGTCTCACAAACCAGTCCTCAGCCTGAAAGAACGCATCTGACCTCACCATAGGCACTGAGAAGGTTGCAGACATGTAGGGGCTGGAAGTGTGGTGGGATATGGCCCAGGTACACAATACCTGGCACTACCCGCTTCTTGCTGCCACAGGCTGCTTCTTTGGATTCCTCCTGCTCCTCCTCCACATCTAGTGTCTGGTCTGTCCCTTCCAGCGCCTTTGCTCTGTTGCGCCTTTTGCTCTGTTGCGGCCTTCTCCGATTCCTCTGCCTCCGTGTTGACTGACACGAGCAGCACGACCTAATTTCATTACTTCTAATGACTGCATAGATTCATTTGCATGGTTAAATCACAATTTAACCTATTTTATATTGATGTATATCTAAATTCTCTTTTTCACAATAGTAAGTAATGCTATAGTGAGCATTAAGTTGCATATGTTTTGCTCGTTTGTCAGATTATTTCCTTTGGTTAACTATTTGGAATTGAGCTACTGGGTCAAAGTATTTTTTTTTGTCTTTGCATATGTGTTTATATATTATTTGTAAGTATTTATATATATGTTATATCTTGATACATACAAATCCTTTTAGTTACCAGGTGACTACTCAGCATTCTTTCTAACATTGTATGGTGTGCTTATTTGCTCACACTCTCATCAACATGAATTGATGTTAGATTTGAGATGGTGGAAAAGAGAGAGAGGTAATACAGGATCTTAAGGTAATAGGACACATTATGGGTGGTCACATTATGAAAACCATTTAATGTTAATTCTAGCCACTACTTTAGGATGGTTTGGAATAGGAAAGAATTTGAGAGAGGTTCAAGATGGGGAGATACATTGTGAAGCCGTTGTAGTTTGGCAAGTCAGTGGGGCCTAAAATAAGGTGGGAGTTAGTTGCACTGGTTAATTTGATAGATACTAAAGTAGTGTAACCATACAATGGGTTCATCTTGCTTGCTGCCTAGACAGAGCTGATTATCAAGACAAGGGAATTGCAGTAGAGAAAGAGTTACTTATTCATGCAGAGCCAGCTGTGTGGGAGATGGGAGTTTTATTACTCAAATCAGTCTCCTCGAGCGTTTGGGTAAGGGAGGAGACTACTCCTCATATTGTCTTATGCCCAATTTCTGCCTCCAAAGAAAGAAGTAAAAACTAAAAGGCAGAAATGAAATCTACAAGCCCACAGCCCGGCGCCGCGCCCTGGGCCTGGTAGTTAAAGATCAACCCCTGACCTAACTGGTTATGTTATCTATAGATTCCAGACATTGTATGGAAAAGCATTGTAAAAATCCCTGTCCTGTTCTGTTGTGTTCTGATTATCGGTACATGCAGCCCCCAGTCACATACCCCCTGCTTGCTCAATTGATCATGACCCTCTCACGCGGACCCCCTTAGAGTTGTGAGCCTTTAAAAGAGACAGGAATTGCTCACTTGGAGAGCTCGGCTCTTGAGACAGGAGTCTTGCCGATGTTCCTGGCCAAATAAACCCCTTCCTTCTTTAACTTGGTGTCTGAGGGGTTTTGTCTGTGGCTCTTCCTGCTACAAGGGGATCAGAGTTTTTACGGATAATTTGGTTGGGGGGTGGGCAGTGAGTTGGGAGTACTGATTGGTTGGGTCGGAGATGAAATTATAGAGAGTCAAAGCTGTCCTCTTGTGCCGAGTCAGTTCCTGGGTGGGGGCCACAGGACCACATGAGCCAGTTTACTGATCTGGGTGATGGCAGCTGATCCATCAAGTGCAGAGTCTGCAAAATATTTCAAGCACTGATCTTAGGTTTTACAATAGTGTTGTTATCCCCAGGGGCGATTTGGGGAGGGTCAGAATCTTGTAGCCTCCAGCTGCATGACTCCTGAAACATAATTTCTAATCTTTTGGCTAATTTGTTAGTCCTACAAAGGCAGTCTGGTCTCCAGGAAGAAGGGTTTGGTTTGTGAAAGAGCTGTTATTGTCTTTGTTTTAAGTGGTTCCTAACCTGTTTGGCACCAGGGAAAAGTTTTGTGAAAGACAATTTTTCCATGGACTTGGGGGTGGTGGGGATATGGTTTCAGGATGAAACTGTTCTACCTCAGATCTTCGAGAATTAGTTAGATTCTCACAAGGAGTGTGCAACCTGGCTCCTTGCATGTGCAGTTCAAAATAGAGTTTGTGCGCTCCTATGAGAATCTAATGCCACTGCTGATCTGACAGGAGGTGGAGCTCAGGCTCCACCCGGTAATGCGGTAATAATGCCAGCCCATCTGCTGCTCACCTCCTGCTGTGTGGCCTGGTTCCTAACAGGCCACTGACCAGTAGCAGTCCATGGCCTGGGGTTTGGGGACCCCTGTTTTAAACTATAAACTAAGTTTTTCCCGAAGTTAGTTTGGCCTGTGCCCAGGAATGAACAAGTTTGGCCTATGCCTAGGAATGAACAAGGACAGCTTGGAGGTTAGAAGCAAGACAGAGTTGGTTAGGTCAGATCTCTTTCACTGTTTGAGTTATAATTTTGCAGTAGCGATTTCAGTAGGAAATAACTTGTTCTAGAAGTGAAATGAGAGCACCTTCTCTTAACTCTCTTTTCCTCTTCAGTGATTCACAGTACTGGAAATAAATAAGAATTACCTACATAGCAAATTCCCAGAGATTCTGATTGAATTTGAAGTGGGGAATAACATGGCTATTTATTTGTAAAGAAAAGCATTTCATAGGATTTTAATGAGGAGCCAGAGCTGAGAACCACACTATCCCATTTTAGCTTGTAAACCAAAAAAATAAAATTTGAACTGCCCACCACCCTGGCCCCCGGCAACCATCTGAATGGACTCTCCCTCCTTGGCCAGGGCACTCTAACCTGAAAGACTGGTTCAGGCCATGACTGGAAGTGGGATTTGGACGTGCCTCATTATACCCTTCCAGCATTAGCATCAACACAGAGCTTGAGTCTGATAAGAAATATTTACAGTCTATTTTCTCTGAAGCCTGTTATGTTACCTGGAGGCTTCATCTGCATGGTAAAAACCTTGGTCTCCACAACCCCTTGTCTTAACCCAGACATTCCTTTCTACAGGTAATAACACTTTCAACCAATTGCCAGTCAGAATATGTTTAAATCTACCTGTAACCTGGAAGGCTCCTTCCCCACTTTTGAGTTGTCCCACCCTTCCAGATGGAACCAGTTAAGTCTTACATGTATTGATTGATGTATTATGTCTCCCTAAAATGCATAAAAGCAAACTGTACCCTGGCCACCTTGGGCACATGTCATCAGTACTTCCTGAGGCTGTCACTGGTGCATCCTTAACTTTGGCAAAATAAACTTTCTAAAGTGACTGAGACCGGTCTCAGATATTTTGGGTTCATAAGCTCCTAAATTTAGTAAATTCCTGTTGGTGCTAAAGAAAAAAGCATGTTGTCTTGGATTGAAAACTAAAGTTTTACCTACTAGTTATAATAATGCTTTGGTGTTATTAAATAAGTGGAGAATAAAGTAGTAAAACAAAGTGCTGTTCAGCAAGTATTGAATAAGTACATGTGACATGTTAAGCTTGTGTGTGGAGTGAAGTGTGTACATTTTTTAGAGAAAGTAGCATTTGAAACGACCTAATGGAATGGGTAAAGCTTCTGAGGACGTAGTTATAACGGTGAGTGTTAGGATTAGGTAGGTCAGGGTTATACAAAGGGAAGAGATTGGGAAGTGTGGTGTTTGCCTGGGGACCTCTAAATCTAGGTTAGTTAGGTCTTTGGTTCATTTGTTAGAGATGAGGAGGGAAAGATTGCCCTGTTAAGGAGTCAGAAATTAACTCTTCAGAGAATGGATAGTCTTTCAGGATTTTGAGTATTCCTCTTCTACTGGGGAATAAGAGGAAGAAAAAGAGTGAAGTTGTGGTTTAGAGAAGGCACATTATTTAGGCTTAGAGAGTTCTTAGGAGATGTGGGAATATTTTGACACCATTAATGATGTTGAAGACCATGACTTGGTTGCCTCATGGCCCCAGTAAGGAAGAGAAAGATGGGTGTCCTTAAAGAGGTGAGAGGTGTTTATTATGAATATTTTGGTTACTTTATGCTCATATATCTTGAAATACAAGCCCTTAGCTAATGAATCTGTTTTGTGAGACAAGTCCTTAGTTTATTTAATGAGAATAATTCTATCAGCCCTCTTGTTAAAAAGCTAAGAATTTGATGGATGTTTCATGAACCAAGTATAAAGCACTCTGAAATCCTCTGAGGAGAATACAAGGCTATTTGAGTAGCTACTTTTCAGTGAATATACTGAATTTCAAAATATTAGTTAATGATGGCTGTGTAGACCCAAGGGAAAATTTCCCCTTTGCCCTTTGAAGGTTCACTGAAAAATCAACTTACAAAAACCAGATTAATAGGAGAAATGGTATACAAATTTATTAGTGTGCATGGGGAAGAATCACAGAATGATTGTCTAATAACCCACTGGGGTACAGATGCTTATTACCCTACTTCTTAGGGGAAAAGGAGATGGGGAAATGTGGATGTTTTTATGGGGATTGTAAATGATTTTTAGGGGAACTCAGTGGGCTTCAAGGACAAGTGGCCTGGGACAGTCTTTTAGGCCTGCAGAACAGACATGGTTTGTGAAAAGTCCTTCCAGGTGTGTTGACAGACTTTAGTCTTTCTTCCTGCGGTATGAGTTCAGTTAATGAAAACTCAGGGAAGGGACAAGAGGTCAACCCCCCCGCCTTTGTCATATAACCTCACATATTTATATTTACACATTCCTTGGGTTCTGAGGAATAGGAAGTGGACATCTTTGAAGTGCCATTATTCTGCTTACCAGACTAACCCAACCTCCCCAAAAGACTGAGCTCAGTTTTAGCTTCAAAACTGAAAAATCTCTAATCCTGTAGATACCTTTTTATACATTTGGAATCTGTTTAGGTTGTAGGTTGTAGAGATAGGGATGACCTGGATTTTCTTTGCTTAACTGTTGCGGGCTGTGGAGGCTACAGAAAGAGTAAAGAGAAAGTAGTGAAGATTCTAGCTGAGGTTGGAGAAACTGATCTTTCAGAGTCCCTTGGGGAAACCTTTACAGAAGGCAGCTTTAGTGTAATATGATTTGGTTAACTACGTAGTCCTAGGGATTTTTTTTTCCTGTGCTTTTTTTTCCCTTAACTTTCTTCTTGTCCGTGTCTTACTAGTTTTATGTCTACAAAGATAACACATTTGTAAGACTTTGTGAATTCTCTTAGCATTTTTAATAATTTATTTGAGTAACTTTGAACTCTTTGAAGGAGAGGCCATCAGCCTCAAAACATAAATAAAGTCTATGTCTGGTTGAATTATTCTTTTCCTTTATTACTTGAGTTCCTTACTTGAATTCAATTAATTACTTGAATTCATTTTCCCAGTTTTCCACTTCTTACTAGTGTCTGAAATATGTTACATGAACATATTTTCCTAAATGAAAAGTCTTTCTAGTTACTCATTAATTCTGATCATTCAGTCAAGCATTCACTGAAACCCTAGCACATGCCAGGCACTCTGCTTGGCTCTGAGCAATAGTGGTAAACTTTGATACCATCCCTTCCCTCACATAGCTTATGGCCTCAGGGCTGTGTCACATAGTAACTACTTACATGGGTGATTTTAGTGTGTGTAGACTGATTGGGAATCTAACTGCTGTAAATAAAAGAATCTGCAAAAATTTTCTTGCAGTTTTTTCCAGTGTATGATTGGTTAATTGTCTAATGATTCTTTTGAAATACTTCATAATAGTTTGTTGACATAAAATTGAAATATAACTGTGACTATTATATAACATTTAGCCTAATATTCCTTGCTTATTTGAAATAAAGTTTAGGTTGCTTTTTGAAGTGAATATTGAACAGGTGTCATTTCTTAAGCTTTTCCCAAATATTTAATTCGCAAAGTTACAGGTCTTGGTTTTTGCAAATAGTTTACAATAACTCTTGCTTATATACAATATTCCTTAAAATGTTTCTTATTAAGGAAGGCCTGACACTAATTTTCCTTTTTTGTTCTTTTAGGAATGTTTTAAAGGAAGTTGGGCTACTCACAAGTTACTACATAAGAAAGCAAGTAAGTACAATCACAGATTTTTACACCATTTGTCTTAGAAGTGGCATTTGTGCCAGAAAACAAGAATTCTTCTAGTTCTGAAAGTGTATATTTGAATGTTCTGAAAGTATAATCCTGAATACTAGAATTATGACATATTTTAAATTTTTGTGATATGTAAATAAAATATGTCTGGATAATATCTTAATCTTGTATTACATATTTAACATGAAAACATGAGATAGTTGTTAGTATAGATGGATCTTGCTTGAGCCATACCTGATGATGCTGTCATCTTTTGACACACTGTTATGTTGCTGGAATTGTTTGCATATTGTAGTCAGGGGTTATGTGAGTGATTTGGCTTCATTTAACCAGATCCCTTTTGGTTTCTTTTAGTTTCAATTTGTATTGCTTTTTCTACTCAAAACTATATTACTTTGTTTTTTGGTGTTTTAATGTTATTACCTGCAGTCTTATGTTTAATTTTCTTTTTTGAAGTTTTTTGTGTGACACTACAAAGTAAAACTATTAGCTGCTCCATAGCTATTACTGTCAGCCACACTGATGTAGCTGAGATTCACATTGCCTTTTTTGCTCCAGCTAATTTATCCTGTAAATTCATGTCATTAGCGTGGCTGGTCTAAGACAACCTGTCACAGTTGCCTGAAAGTTGACAAGGGCTTTCTGTTCTATATAGCATTGCCATCCTGATGGATCAAAGCTTGATTTAATTTGAAGTGGGAAATAACATGGCTATTTATTTACATGGTTCTTGGTATAAGGTTTCTGTTTCTACATACCTGATCTTGGTGTCTTATATTCATCTACTTGTGTATTTTTTTTTTAGGAGTTAGCTGATTTAATGAAGTTTGAATGTAGTGTGTTTTTACCAAAACAAATCTAATTGAGGTCAGCCAAACCACCATTTGAAGGAACAGGGAAATACAAATTTTAAAAAGACAAATTTTCTGTAGTTGTATAAAGCGACATCTACATTTAATGGACATGCTAGGCTGTTGTGGGAGAAATGTGGTTAGAGATGAGGAAAAATGATGTGACTCAGTGTAAGTTTATCAACGCATAAAAGACAGGACGTTGATTTGTTACCTCTGTCAAAATTTAGAGATGGATTTAAATAATCTCACTTAACTATATTCATTCATGCATTACATACATCCTGTATTTCTAATGTGTTAGGTATTTTGCAGAGCTCTTTGAGCCAGTTACTAGCATTTTATACCCAGGAAGTTAAAAGCATTGGTAAGTAATAAAGGGTTGAGGTTAAACAATATGTTAGTAAAAAAGCTTAAAATCGGCCTCTCCCTCAGATTTGCTAACTCATTGATGTGTGCCTGTTTCTTCAATACTGGATATTTAGGGGCAGGGCTATTTCCTTTTGACTTACACTACAAGGGAATAAACAGCAAGTGTTCCCTATGTAAAAAGAAGGTGATTATTACAACACTGGATTTAGGCTATTTGCATTTTTACTTATACCTCTAGTGTTTAGTATGGTGCCATCTTGTAGCTGTTGCTCTGTTGGATCTTTTGGGATAACTTTTTTCAGTGGATGAGCCTGCTGTTCTTAATCCCTTTGGCTGTGGTGGATAGAGATCATCCTCAGGTGGCCAGCTCTGTATCTTTCATACCCTAGTAAGTTGACCACAGTAAATTTTGAGTGACAGTCCTAGAGGGAGGGAATGGTGTGGGGAAGGGTGATCTCCAGAGACAAGAAGAGTATTAGGAAAAGCATTGGGGAAACAGAATGTTGCACTAGGAAGGAACCAATGCATCTTTAAAGTTAGCACTTCAGTCCAAGAAGTGATAGTGAGATAACACATAGCAAGCATTTCTTGTCATGGAGATGATATAGTTAGGTTTTTTTTTTTTTAAGTATAGTGTCTACTGATCTCTGATTAATATTCATATGGAATATTGATCTGTAATTTGCTTTTAATATATTTGACTGGTTTTGGTATTGGAGCAATTCTGGACTCTTAAAATAAAATGGGATATATTTCCCACTTCTATTTTCTAGAAGAGATTATGTAGAATTGATACTATTTCTTCTTAAATGTTTGATAGAATTCACCACTGAAACATCTGGATCTGGAGTTTGCTTAATCATAGAAGCTTAATTTTCTTATGCAAGCCTTAGGAAATTTTCAAGTGAGTTAAATAAATGACTCAAAGGTAGATTTTTTTTTTTACTTGTCATATAGTAAAGAAGACCATTCAGATGGTAAAGTCCTTAATTAAAAGCACTTAATGCTGATTCTTGGGTGCATGTTTTTTATACTGTGTCTTCTGTCACAGTGTACCTTAAGCAGCATTTACTTTTAGTATTATCTGTAGAAGTTGTAGCATTTCACATCTCAAGACTGTATTGTTGTACACTTTTTAATGTATCGCTGACATATTCAGTGTGTTTGTTTCTCATTTTCCTGAAGTAAAGGTGGAATAATTTGACAAGTATCTTGAATAGCCAAAATTAAGGTATAAAAGCCGCATTTAATAAAAGAACTCTAAGTAATACTTTTTCTTCCACTCCCCTACCCATTCACACTAGTGTGCCTGATTTTTGGATTACAGAGAGAAGGTGTTATGTAATGTCTTAAACTGGCTCCACCAAACTTTGTGACCATGGGCTACTCTAAGTCTCACCTCCAAGATGCTGGAATCATAGGTTTGTGTGAGGATTAAATAAAGAAATCCATGAGAAGTGCTTAGCATGTGTACCATGCATAGTAAGTACTCAAAAACTAATAATCATCTCTGGAAGACTTGAGTCAGAATTTTGATCAGAAAATCCTGTCCCATGCAAAGCTTAGACATCTGTAGTTATTTTGTGTCAGCTGACCAGAGGAAGCAGCCTGCATACAACTTTTTAAAGAATAAAGCCTGACTGTGATGAACTTTGGGCCAGACCTTGCATGTATCACGTACTTATGACACTACCTGCATTTTACCTGGGACTGTTGCATTGTGATGTTTGGAAGACAGCTTACAAATGTTTATTTATACTGCCCTGTTGTTGTACAGTCTTTTCAAAAAGACTAGTTATTATGCAGTTGTGCTACCATCATCAGCTCAATTCAGATTTGTTAATGGTCTGTTAATGTGGTTAGCACCTAAGGCTCAGATCAAATTGATCCTAAAATGTAAACGAATTTTCTTTTCAAGTGTGAATTTTCCGTTAAGTAAATTGTACCTAGAGATGAGAGGAGAACTTGCCATATTCAACTTTAGTTGTCTTGGTAGTTTTGGGTTATATTATTTGTTTGCTTTACATTCGTTTTTTTTTGTTTTGTTTTGTTTTGTTTTTTTTTGAGACAGGGTGTTCCTCTGTTGCCCAGGCTGGAGTGCAGTGGTGCAATCATGGCTCACTGCAGCCTTAACCTCCTGGGCTCGAGCAATCCTTCTATTTCACCTCAGCCTTCCGAGTAGTTGGGATTACAGGTGTGCACCACCATGTCCAGCTAAGTGTCGTCTTTTTTGTGGAGACGGGTTTTTCCATGTTGTCCAAGCTGGTCTTGAACTTCTGAGCTCAAGCAGTCCACCTGCCTTGGCCTCCCAAGTGCTGGTATTACAGGCGTGACCTGCTGTGCCTGTACCTAAATTCTCTTTTGAATATAGACTGTGGAAGGGTAAAATCCAGAGCAACAGGAAGCTTTAAAAGATTTTTACACCCTCACCTTCTCCTGTTCCCCTCCCCAGAAGTATGCTAGTGCAAAAAGCCTGCGTCTTGATTGCTTTTCTCTCCTAGGTTTTGGGAGAAAGTTATTCTTGAGGTTCATGTTTCAGACAAAATCACTTGATGCACTTCATAGCTGAAGCAGGCTCAGTTGGCCCCCATTTTGAACTGTTTTCTGTCATGTTTGACCCAACTAGCAGTGAATGAAGTTTGTTTTTGTCCTGTGATGAGAAAGTTTTCCTATTGATATTAACATTCACAGTGGCTTTCTTGAATTCCAGAGGGAGAAAGATATTTTAAAATTCAATAGCATGGTATCTTTCTATTCCTTTATATGTGATAGTATAAATATATTCTCTTCCAAAGTAATATGAATGGATTTTCTATATTTTTGCATTCTTGTCAGTTGTACCTTAAGGGCCTTTCCAGAGTTAGCCACATGCTCTTTAAGAGTACTGGACGGGGGCTGGCATTCTTGTGTCACAGCTCTTGTGAACCACACAGTCTCTGTTTCCTCATATGTACAATAAAGAAACAACACTATATTGTCTTTAAGATCCTCTCTAAGTTTAACATTTTATGATTCCATCTAGTTTCCTTCATTTTGTATTTTAAATAGATTGTTTAAGAGGGGAGTTTTTTTTTTTTTTTTTCCGGACAGTTCTAAAATCAAGTTTGAAGTTTGACTTTTAAAACCTATGGTAGAATGACAATAATCAGGAAAAGGTCTGAGTGCACTGGGAGATGTTTAGGCCAATACTTGGTCTACGAGGGACTTGTATTCCTGCTATTTAAAGTCTTATTTTACTATGTGGATAAGAGTTTTATTTTACTATGTGAATAAGAGGTGCAGCCAGTATGTTGACATCACAGGCACCAAAGAGTGTCTTCTGTGTGAGTAGAATTCTTGCGTATATTTCAGTCAGCACACATAGATTAATAACTGACACGCTTGTGTGTATGGATATGATTCTTAATTTTTCTGCTGAACTTTAAACAGACCATTCCCTCCCTTGTCTTTGCCTTTTTCCTGCCTCTTTCCTTTACCCCTTTCTGAAAAGAGGCAAATGATGATCATAAAGTTTTCAAAGCAATTTGAAATATTGACTTGAAAGCAATTGATCAGCTTTGTGAGAAATAATTATTTTTGATTTTGAATTTGCTTTGGGATTACTTGGAATCTGTTCTTTTAGTAAGAACATAATTCATTTGTAACATCTGACCTCAGTTGGGTAGGTTTTACTAGGGCTTATGTTTCATATTTTAAAATGGGCTTTCTATAAATTGATGTGGTCAGAATACATTTAGAAAAGCTGTCTATGAGCTGTTCTTGTTCGATATTATGTAAAAACTTAGTATATGTTTACATGGAGTTTTTTCTTCCAAGACCTTTAGATCTTCAAAAAGGAGTTATAAGGGTTTTGAATATAGCAGTAAAGCAGTTGCTTTGGTGATTTAGGTTAAGGTAAAAGTTTGGTGGATTTTTGTGCCTGGACTTGTTGGCTTGGTTTTAAACAAGAGATATTCAAAGTATGCTGCTGCTCATTAGCTTGACCACTGAAACATTCCTTTCCCTCCTTCTCCTCCTTCCTCTCACATCTATTCCTCCGTCTCCCAGAAGATGAAAAGGCGAAGCGAGAAGTGTCTTCCTGGACTGTGGAAGGTGATATTAATACTGACCCATGGGCAGGTTATCGATATACTGGTAAACTCAGACCACATTATCCACTGGTGAGTAAATAAGGTAATAAAAACAACATTCCAATTTTGAATTTTCCAAAAATGATACTCATAATTTGTTTTCCGGTAGTGAATCATATAATCAGGATTGTGTTTACAAAGGAACTCGCATTTTAGCTCTTGAGCTCTTATGGTGCATCATTTGGGAGCTGGTAGTTTGGCAATCATGGAAGAAGTGGGAAAAATTTTAGATGAAAGAACTAAAACTTTTAAAAAGAAGTGTAGGGTAAGGTAGAATAGATATTTTGTTGCTGGCATGATGGTAGTGTGTACAGTCGTCCCTCGATATCCATGGATGATTGGTTCCAGGACATCCTCACTCCCCATATAGTTACCAAAATCCACTGACGCTCAAGTCCCTTAAAGTCAACCTTCCGTATCACAGATTGTGCGTCAACAGATGCAGAACCAGGAGATATGGAGGACTGACTGTATTACGCTTTTCTAAAATTATTTTATTATGATATATTTCTCCCTTAATTTAGATATGGCTTTTCTGCCACTCTTTTGCCTTCCTCTATTCTTGGCAGATAGGACTTGGAGTCTTAATGTAAGAATTCATTCAAGTTGAAATCTGTTTGTCACCCTTAAATATTTAAATTCTCTTTACTGATGATTTTCTTTTTATAAAAGGAATACATCTTTAATCTTTAAAATTTGGAAAAATAGGAAAAGCATAACAAAATCTCCTTAATTCTGCCTCCCAGAGATAATGACTAGGAACATGTTGGTATATATTTACTTTGAGACATCATTTTATTGTTGTTAGCTTGCCAATTTGTTTGGAATAACATGGGTGTCTTGTTATTAGTCTCTGTCTAATCTTAAATCCTTAATGGCCTTGGCCACTTTCCCCCTTTCTAAATACCCTGCAAAAGGGGTGGCATTACCACTAGGAAAAGTAAAGCATAATCTTAATGAAATATATATCTGTTATAATATTTAAGATGCCATTTAAAACTTCTAAAAACTTTTGAATGGACTTTTTTCTCCCCTCGTTTTATTTATTTTTTGTTGGTAAATCAGTTTTAACTAACTTTGTTTTTAGATGCCAACAAGGCCAGTGCCAAGTTATATTCAAAGACCAGATTATGCTGATCATCCCTTAGGTAAGCTCTGCTATGTTGATTCTTCATTTTTCAATTTGTGGGCTTGATGACTACTGCAAAGGGAAGGAATGCTTTTCTTGTAGAAATTTTTCAGTGCTGGACTTCTAATAAATGTGTTTTCAAGCAGCATTAGAACATTGAAGAGAATTAAAGATTCTTGCCCCCATTAGAAATCTACCTACCTCTGAAAACACTATGTAGCTGTTAAAGACTATATTTAAAATAATACTGTATTTTATGTTGTTATAACAACTTCTAGACTTACTATAAAACAGTTTTTAATTTTAATATTCCCTCCTATCTAAATTAAACAATATCTATTTAGGTAAAGGCAGATGGTAGAGGCCTGAGTGAATGCATAACTAAAGACTTTGGACTGTAACATTAACAGAAGTAGTAATGGTGGTGATAGTGTTAGTAATGATGAGGATGATATGATGATGATGGTTCTCTAATAATAACTGGTATTTATTTTTGCTTAACTATGTGTCAGGCACTGTGCTAAGTTCTTTGCACGTGTTACTCCATTTAACACTTTCAACACTGCTGAGGTAGGTTCTGTTGTCTTCTCCATTTTTATAGATAATGATACTGAGACACCCAGCGAAGATAGGTAATTTGCAACACAGGTCAGTGGAACAATCTCTGACCTTAGGGCCTGTACACATAATTAATTTAGACTTTGTGAAATTACTGATTTTGCATGTCAAAGAAGGTCGACTCTCAGCAATTTTGTGTGGTTTTATCTAGCAAGCTAAGCTATCCTTGCTTTGTTCTCTAAGAAGTGGGGAACTGTATTACATAACATTCTTATGAATATCATTTTAAAATTTTAGTTAAACCCTACTATTTCAGAAAAATTTAAGGGAAAGATAGTCTAAATGATAGCCTACTGTTGAGGATGTATAATTTCATTATTTTTCTATTTAATCTTAAATGTAGTATTAGCTTGTATTTTAGAAAAACAAGCATAGACAAGGTAAATTCTAACAAATATTATGCAGTGAAAGTAAGTTCTAGTCCTTAGAGGTAACTGCTATTCACCTTTATGTACACAACTTTTCAGAACTATTCTATATATGTAAACACATTAGGACCCCGTCTCTGCCATCTATACACAAATGGAAAAAACTATATTTACCTTTTCACCTTGCAGTATTCGCTTAATATGTCTTACAAATGTGTCTTATAAAGCCACCTCCTTTTTAGTGAATGAAGTATTCGGTTATGTGGATGTATCATATTTCTTAAGCCATGCTTTTACTACTGAGTGTTTAGATCATTTCGAGGTTTTTGCTTATTGTAATTTGACTGCAAATTTGTTGCAATTTGACTGTAGTAACTACTCTTATATCTTTGTCCATGTGTCAAAGTATTTCTGTAGGTTGATAGTCTAAAATAGGTGGATCAAAGGATATATACATTTTTGATTTTGAGAGATATTACAAATTTCAGAGATTTTTCCAGTTCCATTAAAAATACATGGATGTCTCTTTTCTGCTATATTTTTCGCAGCATAGTGTGTTACAAAGCTTTATGATCTTTGCTAATCTGAAAGATGAAAAATGTTATTTTGCTATTATTTTAATCTGCATTTTAAAATTATGAGTAAGGTTGAGCATCTTTTCATATATTAAAGTCATTTATATTTTCTTCCCTTTTGAAATGTTTATTCATATCCTTAGCCTTTTTTTCCGTTAGAGTACTAGTTTTTTCCATATTGATTTATAAATGTTCTTAGTATATTAACGAAAATAACCTTTTGATGTATGTTTTTAAAACTGTTTTTTACCAATTGACCGTTTATGTTTTGTCATTACATTTATTACAGATTTTGAGTATCCTAACATAGTAAAATTTATCAGTGTTTTATTTTACAGTGTGTATGGCTCTATGACCTAGAAAGACGTTTTTGGTGCAGAAGTTATAAAAAAAATTCCTATGTTTTCTTCCAGCATTTTTATGGTTTCAGTCTTTTTTATGTATGATAAAAATCATTTATATATCTGAAACTTACTTGGCATAAGGAGTTAAATAGGGATGCAACTTAATTTTTTTTCTCAGAAGGATACCTGGTTATTATATCACCAGTTATTTAAAAAATCAGCCTTTCCTTATTGATTTGAAGTGCAACCTATATTGTTGTATTACGTTCTCACATGTCTTTAGGTCTATTTCTGGATTCTATTCTGTTTTATTTACCCATTTGTCTAATCAAGTACCACTGCCAAACTTTTAATTATCATAGCTATATAATGTTTAATATTTGGTAGGCCTTGTTGCCCCTACCTTTCCTCTTTTTCAGAATTTTCCTGGCTATTCTTGCATGTTTGTTTTTCCATGTGAAATTTAGAATCAGCTTTGTCTGGTTCTCAAAATTATCCTGTTGACATTTTTTTATTGGGATAGTATTAAATTTATAGATTAATTTTGGAAGAATTGACATCTTTACAATATTGAGTCTTCCTGTCCAGGAACAGGGTATGTTTTTAAAATTTTATTTGACTCCTTTTATGTCTTTCAGTGGTGTTTTCAGATTTTCTTCATGTAGGGATTTTATTGTTAAATTTATTCCTGGGTACTTCATCTTTTTAGTTGTTTTTGTACATAATAGCTTCTGTATTTTTTAGCTGATTATTTGTATGTGGGAAAGTTATTGATTTTGATAAATTTATCTTAAACAATATGCCAACTTGCTGAATTTGTATTTCTGGTCATTTACCAGGTGATTCTTCTGTTCTAGAGATATATAATCACATCTGAAATTGATAAGAATTTTGTCCTTTCCTTTCTAGTTTTATATGTTTTATTTCTTTCTCTTGTTTAATTGCATCTGCTAGTATTGCCAGGACAGTGTTAAATAATAGTGCCGATAGTGGGCATTCTGTAATGTTGGTTCTCAGTTTGAGATTTATATTTATCATGTCAAGGTGGTAGCTGGCCATGTTATCAGAATTAACTTTCCTTCTAGATGATTATTTACTTTTACTTTATTTATGAATGATGAATTGGATTAATAGATTTGTCAGTATTGAACTATCCTTGCCTTCTGGTATGAATCTCACTTGCATCCTGATGTATTAGGTTTTTTTGGATTCTGTTTGTTAATATTTTTATTTGGAATTTTTCCATTAGTACTTGTAAATAAGATTAGTTGACATTATTTTTGTTAGATTTTGAGTTAATTGCTATCCTGGCTTTATTACTTTTCATGTATGTAAAACTTGAAGCTAACAAATTTTATTAGTGAAGATTTTTAGGGCAATATTTTTAAAACTTTTTTGACTATGACTCAGAAATGGCTTTTATAACGTGATCTTTGTATGTGTATATAAATAACAAAGATTTCATGGCAGCACTTATTCCTACTCCGTATAATACGAGTATAATACTTTGTTATGCCATTTTAATATTTTCTGTCCCATTTATTTACTTTTAAAAAATGTTAAGTGTAGCCTAATAAAAGGTCACAAACTGGAGATTGAAAAACACTTAACTTTGGTTCCTGTTTCAGAAAATAGTGTAGTTAATTCATCAGTTGTTGATGTATAATTGCTTCATGAGATGATTATGAAAGTAATTTGTAAATTCTATGGTACTTTTCAAATGTATATCATTTACTGGGTCTGATTATCACACTGCCTGGCATATAATAAGTACTCTATAAGTATTGGCTGATTTCTAATAGGTCTGAAAATTTATCCTTTAGAATTTTTTCTTCAGTTGGTTTAGCAAGTTTCCCTTTGATGTTGAAAATGTTTTTTTAAAAAATCTGACCTAGACCAACCCAAATCATGAATTACTGTTGTGTGAAACAGTGAGACTACTGTTTTTATGCCACAGGTTTATAGTTATGCAAATAAATACTACATCTTTGCATTCATTTTGGTTTTACTTACCGAATTTTCATTCCAGGAATGTCTGAATCTGAACAGGCTCTTAAAGGTACTTCTCAGATTAAATTACTCTCATCTGAAGATATAGAAGGGATGCGACTTGTATGTAGGGTAAGAGTGATTTTTTCTCCATGGGGTAGGAAATGTTTAAGCAGTACTTAGACATGAAGTCAGTGGTTTGCTGATTTATAAAGATAGCAAATGTTATATTGTTAGACTGACTAGCCATGCTTTTTTTTTTTTTTAACTTTTTTTTGAGACGGAGTTTCACTCTGTCGCCCAGGCTGGAGTGCAGTGGCGTGATCTCTGCTCACTGCAACCTCCACCTTCTGTTTTCAAGCAATTCTCCTGCCTCAGCCTCCCGAGTAGCTGGGATTACAGGTGCCCGCCACCACACCTGGCTAATTTTTGTATTTTTAGTAGAGATGGGGTTTCACCATGTTGCCCAGGCTGGTCTCGAACTCCTGACCTCGTGATCTGCCCACCTTGGCCTCCCAAAATGCTGGGATTACAGGCGTGAGCCACCACACCTGGCCTTTTTTTGTATTTTTAGTAGATACAGGGTTTCACCATGTTGGCCAGGCTGGTCTCTAACTCCTGACGTAAGGTGATCTGCCCGCCTCGGCCTCCCACAGTGCTGGGATTACAGGCGTGAGCCATTGTGCCCGGTTTAGCCATGCTTTTCATTAAACTATTGTTAGTATATAATTTTAGTCAACAGTTTTCTTCTTAAAAGCCTATTTCAGAATTAATCTGGTGGATAGTCTATATTTAGATGACAATCCTTTTCATTTATTTAATGATATTTAAAAACATTTTGTCATTTTATTTTCACAAGTCATTATAACATAGGACAGAGTTTAAGGCTCAGAGGGTTATGCTGTAGGCCTTTTTGTGAAATACCTATGATGAGTGGTAGTAGTGGTTGGTACTCATCAGGTGAAATCACATATTTATTCTGAAGGAAAATATAATACATTGATATTATTCATTTAAGTAAGATTCTTAAGGTTTCTATTCAGTGCTTTAAAAGTGATTTGATTCTAATTTTGTTTGATATCCTGGAGAACTTTCTCTTCCTATGACTTGCTGTGATTCTTTGAGGAATTCATTCATCTATTTTTTTTTTTTTTTTTTTGAGACAGGGTCTTGCTATCACTCAGGCTAGAGTACAGTGGCACAATCATAGATCATATAGATCATAGCTCATAGCTTACTGTAACTCCAAACTCCTGGGCTCAAGCTATCCTTCCACCTCAGCCTCCTGAGTAGCTGGGATCACAGGCATGTGCCACTACACCTGACTACTTTTTTTTTTTTTTTAAGAGACAGGATCTCACTATGTTGCCCAGGCTCATCTGTTCTTTTTTCTTTTCCTCTACTTTTCCCCATTATAGAAATGAGAGAAGACTACCTCTATCAGTTGATGATAGTTTAGATTTCTTAGGATGTATATTTTCACATAGAAATCAGCCAACCTTACTGCTGCTTGCTTGTTAACCCAATTTTTATATAAAATTAATGTTTGTTTTTATGTATTTACATATATTTATATATTTTCTATAAAATTATTCAAGGGGAGATTCATTTTTACCACTCTTCCACAGTCAAACAGTAGAAAGGGTATAGATTTCTGTTTCTGTGTCTTTTTTAATGTATTGAGTGTTCCTTTTTTACAGCTTGCTAGAGAAGTTTTGGATATTGCTGCTGGCATGATTAAACCAGGTGTAACTACTGAAGAAATAGATCACGCTGTACACTTAGTAAGAACTTCACTTTTTTACTTTGAGTAATTTTGTTACATTACTAGATGCTTTGAACTTAAACATTAAGTAGATTTAAGTTCTGAGTGTCTAAGGTAACTTGGGTAAGCTCATTTGAAAGCAAATTTTTGCTTTGTTTCAAATATGGAAAACATTCAACAGTCATTATTCTCATCTTTAAGAATCTATAATATTAAGGTCTGAGGTAAGCTTGAAATATCTTGTTTCTGAAACAAGATATTTGTAATAAGCATTTCAGTTGAGCTTTTATAAAATGATTGATTTTATCTGCTTTAAATAAATCCTGCCACTACAGACATCAAATATTCTGAAATTAAAAAAAGAATATGACTTCTGATGGTAGATTAGTTAAATGTTTCCTCAAGGCAATGAACAGTCCACATAAATATTTGTAGTAAGTATAGGGATTAAAAATAAATAAATAAAGATTGTCTGCCCATCAAAGAGAGACCTTAAGACTTTATTAGATGAGTGTACACATTATATGAATTTTAAAAAAAAGAGTGATAAGTAGTTAATATAACATATGGAAAGCAGATCACACGTGTTCTAGTAAACAAATACACATTATAAAGACCTAGTAAATTTGTATTTTAAAGATGCTTATATGCATTGCTTGTGTGGAAATGATGAAACTGGTCCTCTCTTCTGCTTGGTGATGGTATTGTAAATTGGAAGAACCCTTTTGGAAGGATTTGACAATCTATCTTGAGCTATGAAAATGTTTATAAATTTTTTATTCAGAATCTTATTAATCCTGACTTTTGGGTATTGTTTCATATGTTAGTATAAGACGTATCGTATGCAATAATAGCATTTTGAGTATGCTCTGTGGGCCAGGTACTCAAGTGCTTCTTTTACATTAACTCATTAATCTTACCAACAACCTCTTGAGGGTAGGTACTATTGTAATCTCCATTTTATAGGTAAGGAAACTGAGGAAAAGAGAGGTTAATTAATTAAATTGGTAAAAGTTACACAACTTGTAAGTGATGGAATTGGCATTTTCAATCTAGAAAGTCTAATTCTGTATGCTCTGAACTATTATTTGTAATGCTATGAGAAGTAGAGAAGTATATTCCTAAATGAGGGAAAAGCCACAAATGTAGTTATTGGTTGTAAGATTTTTTTTTTTGTAATTGAGGAAACTTCATATTAATTTAGATTTTCAGTAAGAATGGAATTGCTAGTAAAATCATGGTATATTCTGCATATTCTGCAAATGGTATATTGTGCAACCATTAAAAAATATTAGCCTGAAGACTAGAGCAGGTTGGAAACAGAAATTACGTATACTGTGATTACCACTGTGTAAAAGCATCCAGTAAAGTAAGACTTGTTATGGAGAGCAGACCATGTTTTTCTGTTAAGAGTTCTTTTGTTGTTCCACTGAATGTGGTTATTAAAATATCTGGAAGTACTTTACCATTTCTTAATTATACTAGTAGTCATTTTGGGGGCATAGTGATATAGGCTTGTTTCAACATAAGAATTATAATTACATCAAAAATGCTTGTTAATATTTACTTCAAATATTTTATTTTTACTTTAACATTTTTCATAAGGACTAGTTAATTCTAAAGTAAAATCTTCATATGTGGTAATACTTATATATATATTTGTTATAGAGGTTGAGTATCCCTTATCTGAAATGCTTTGGACCAGAAGTGTTTTGGATTTTGAATTTTTTTGGATTTTGGAATATTTGTATTATACGTAACTGGTTAAGTGTCTGTAATTTCAAATTTGAAATTCTAAATGCTCCAATGGGCATTTCTTTGAGTGTCCTGTTGGTGTTCAGAAAGTTTCAGATTTTGGAGGATTTCAGATTTTTGGATTAGGAATACTTAACCTGTATGTCATTTTACTTTTCCTTTGTGCAGTTACCAGTAAACTGGTTTGTGTATGTGTACCTGACTGGCACAAACCCTGTTGTATATTGTTTAAGATAATATCCACTACTGTTACTAAAATAAAATACTGAGTTCTTCATAGTAGCATGTGTCCAACTTTTTTCACATTTTTCAAATTTAAAAATCTGTAATTTCATACAGATTTTTTCTTTTATATATTCCAAATTATTTTTTCTGTATTATAGGCATGTATTGCAAGAAATTGCTACCCTTCTCCCCTGAATTATTATAATTTCCCAAAGTCTTGTTGTACCTCAGTGAATGAAGTCATTTGCCATGGAATACCAGACAGAAGGCCCTTGCAAGAAGGTGACATTGTTAATGGTAAGAAAAATATGTTACTTTCATCACCACGGGCAAAGAAACAACAAAGCTTGGGGAATCTGACAGTGACTTGTGTTTTCTTGACTTGCTTCCTGTACTTAAACTTTTTCCTTTTTAAAATTCAGTATCACTAACTCTTAAATCTACAGGAAGCTCTCTTAACGGTTTTGTGCATGTTGCTTTTAAGATACTTCCAGTGTGATGTGTTTGGTGCAGGTATTTCTTTAATGCTTATCTCATATGTGACTGGTAAATAGGTCAAAGATGTCAGTGAAATGTGGAGTCTAGTTTTTTTCCCCCAGAAGTTCACTAATGGTTTTGAAGAGACCAGGGCAGGCTTTGTTATAGATACAGGAAAACCCTTCATAATATATGAAGACCTAAAGGAAAGCTGAAAATCTTGCAGAAGTGCCTTACTTGAGTGGAAGTAGCTTTAAAGACCCCTATGTTAAGCTACCTTGGGAAGTTACAAGTATAGAGAGTAGAGGAAGTAGTTTAAAAGACATTAATGAAGGCTTTCCTAGATGGTATTTGTTTTTGTTTTGTGTATTATTTTATTTTTTGGAGACAGGGTCTCACTGTCACCCAGGCTTGAGTGCAGTGGCGCCACCATGGCTCACTGCAGTCTTGACTTCCCTGGCTCAGGTGATCCTCCCACCTCAGAAGTAGATGAGACTGCAGGCTCATTGCTACCATGCCCAGCTCAGTTTTTGTATTTTTTGTAGAGATGGGGTTTTGCCATGTTGCCCAGGCTGGTCTCAAACTCCTGGACTCAAGCATCTGCCCACCTTGGCCTCCCAAAGTCTTGGGATTACAGGCATGAGCCACCGTGCCTGGCTTAGATGGCATTTTAATATTGATGGAATTAGACTCTTTGTTAATAAGATATCTTAAAGGAACTACCTATCAAATGAGGAAGCATGAGCCCAAGTGTTAGAGGCTGCAGATAATTGACTGATTGTGATGCTAGCTGTGAATGATAGCCGAAATTTAACTATGACACTATTTTTATTAGAATTGCTACTGCTTTAGTTAGGGTATCTGTTCATAAAGTTCCATAGGTTTTGAGGCCAACCCTGTTTTTCAAATATAAAGCCTGTTATTTTTATTATATGTAGAATGTGTGAGGTTTTTCAGGAATGTATGTGTTGTGCTAGAACCAAAATATCTATATTGTGATGTTACAGGTTGATTGAAATATGTGGTTTAAAAATACTCAATGTGCTCTCTAGGTATATTATAATGGTATAATAGTATATAATATATAGTATAATAGTAATCTATATTCTTAAACATGGGGACAAAGAGAAGAATGAATATTCACAAATAAGAGAAAAGCAAATGAGTTTTAAAAAAACAGGTGTAGAGCAGTGTAAATTTTTCTGTTATTCCCTAGCAGGAGTAAGGAACTTGTAAAAGATAAGTGAAAATGGTATTTTGTAGCAATGTAGCAAAGTCTTCAATTTAATGTTACTAACTCTGATAATTTATTTTGCATGATTGTGTCCCACATACATTTTTCTTTTGCCACAAGTGATACAATTACTATAAGAGTATAAAAACCCACTATCTGGCTTATGTTACATGGCCATATTCCTGCTCTCCACAGTGAGTTCAGTTACATTACACTCAGGGAGCTTCTGTTGGGCAATAACTATCTATCCATTGGTGTCTAATTTGAGAATGCAGAAGTTGTCTTTTTCATTAAGTTGCTAGATGCTGTCATGTTGGAAAAACACTTGAATTTTGAAATGAAAATAAGTATGGTCTTTATATTTGCACATTCTCTTGCAGTGGATATCACTCTTTATCGCAATGGTTATCATGGGGACCTGAATGAGACATTTTTTGTTGGAGAAGTGGATGATGGAGCACGGAAACTTGTTCAGACCACATATGAGTGCCTGATGCAAGCCATTGATGCAGGTCAGCCTCAGTGTTGAGCACCTATTGGCAGTCCTGTGTGTTGATGGGCCAAGAATGACTGGGCGCTGCAGTTCTGTGCATTCCTTGTACCTTCCAGGTTGCCCCTGTTCTACCTGAGTTAGCTTTGGTTGTTAGCAGTAATGGGTAAAAGGATGATCTGGGAATCTCTTGGTGGTGATAGACCAGATGATTGGTTAGCATCCTTTGTTTCTTCTGTGATTTATCTTCCTTTTCTTTGCCTGATAAATGAAGAGGACTGTGCAGATGGTTTTTTAGTGCAACTTTTATTCTATTTTTAAAATTCTTTCCAGTACATAAATATTATGTTCTCCTCATAAAAAATTAAAAGTGAAGATTATGAGTGAAAAATGTGTGATCCTCCTTTACACTTGCCTCCCCTCTTATCTCTCTCTTCTCTCTAGAGATATCCCATTACCATTTAGGTTTTTTCTCTCTCCTGTGCATTAATGCACACATGTATGTGTATGTGTTAAGTTAAATGGAATCATAATATTTTTAATGTGTAACTGGGCTGTTTTTTCAACTATCATAGAGATCTTTTCAAGTTAGCATATGTACCTACAGACATAGATTTACCTCATTCTTTTAATGGCTATGTATTATATTCTATAGTATTACAATTTGTGTAACTATTCTGTTGGATTTTGGTGCTTTCCAGATTTCTTACTATTGTAGTAATGGGTAGGGGTGTATTTCTGGAGGATTTTTCTCAGGCTGTCTGTCTTTGTACATATGAACAACTTATCGAGGCTTTTTTGTTTAATCAGTATCTTATGGGGATAAGAGAAGGAAAGGGGCTGGGCATGGTGGCTTACTCCTGTAATCCCAGCACCTTGGGAGGCTGAGGTTGGCAGATCACTTGAGGTCAAGAGTTCGAGACCAGCCCAGCCAACATGGTGAAACCCTGTCTCTAATAAAAATACAAAAATTAGCCAGGTGTGGTGGCGGGCGCCCGTAATCCCAGCTACTCGGGAGGCTGAGGCAGGAGAGTTGCTGGAACCTGGGAAGTGGATTGTGCCACCACCGCATTCCAGCTTGGGCAACAGAGCGAGACTCCATTTCAAAAAAAGAAGAAAAAAAAAAAAAAAGAAAGGAAAGTTCTTAACAGCATCTTGTTGGAGTTGTTAACAAACTGTTAATAAATGGGCAAACAGCCTTCTGGTTAAATCCTTACCATATCAACTTTATTACCAGTGTGCTACCTGCAACCCTCCCCAGTCTCTCCAAATCTTGATGTCATCAACAGAATAGTGAACAGGACAGAGTTCTTAGACAAACATACAGTTATCTCTAATAATGTTGATCCAGTATTTTTATTGTTTTTAGTGCGTTCTTTAATGTGTATGGGAGATGAAATTTTTACTCAAGTTGGAGGAATGGAAATGAAGGAATATGATATTTTTGTGTATCAGGTGAAATTTTGAAAACTTATTACTCATTGTTGATTATTTTAAAACATTAATACAGGAGGTGGAATTGAAGAAATTTAATGTTTAGTTTGTCATTTGTGAAAGCTTAAGTTTGAAATAATTTTTAGAGTTTCTGCCAGATAATATAGTCAATATTTCTATTCTTTTTGCTTCTCTGTGAATCAACTGAAGAAACAAAAAAAAAAAAAAAAAGAAAAGAAAAGAAAAAGAAAAAACCAGATAGTTAGAATGCTGTTTTATATGACGTATGACTGGAACTTGCCAATAATTTTCATAACAGTAGCCAGGAAGGAACGAAAGTGGCTTGATCTTTTTTGGAAAGTGCTTTGAATTCCTTTGTATATGTCATTTTTGCCCCTCATTTTGCACCCCCCTTACTCCCCCAGGTAGAGGGTTTGAAAAGCTGTTGAAATTAGGCTTCTTAAGTAGGGTTTCTTAGTCTATGCACTTAGTGGCTTTTGGGCCTGATAATTTTTTGTTGTAGAGGCCTGTTCTATACATATAAGATGTTCCACAAGCATTCCTGGTCTCTACCCAGTAAATGCCAGTTATACCACCACCCTGTGTTTGACAACCAGAAATATTAATATCTCTAGATACTACCCTTGGGGCCGCAGTTGGAGCAGTTTGAAAATTAGGGAAGACTTCCTCTGTCACTCTTTCTATGCAACATGGATTACAATATTGTTCCCCCTCCCACCCCAGGCTGATAGGAAGGCCTGGATAGGAATGAAAGAAAGTAATTATGAAAGTCAGCATGATTTTTCAAAACCAGAAACCTCCTTCCTTCTTTCCCCAAAATCAAGCTGCAAAATACAGTTAAGAGCAAGTAAAACTGTTAATTAAACTGATTCCTTGAGCTATTTACCCTGAAATGGATGGGAAAGATACAATGTATCTGAACCTCAGTCTGGGAATCAGATAGGCTGAGTAGGAGAGTAGAGAGAGTTAAGGATCCCCAGAGCCATCTTGAGGTTCTCTAGGAGTCTGACAGTGCCCAGCTCCTGGGTCTTAGTGTGAGGGAGAACCTTATAGTGATGAGAACCACTTTTTTTGTTTTGTGTTTTATTGAAACACTAGTAAAAGTCATAAAAACTAAACAGAGCAGAAAGTGTATATAGTGAGAAGTATCTTTCCTGTACTGTACCTCTAGGGTTGTCCTGTAGAGGCAGTCATGGAAAGTTTGAGAACTATTTTTATGGGGATAAAGAAGCCCAGGGGAAGTAAGTCTTTTAGAAGTTGTCCAGGCTGAAACTCAGGACAATTCGTTACTTTTTGGACATTCCTTTTACTCCTAGTGCACTTTCTTATCTCTTCTGCTCATATTAATAGAATGGAACACTTGGCCTTAGGGAAGGATGCGAAAGAAGTGTATTTTCCTCTCTATTTTTCTCTGTTGTTAAAGAAAGCAAAAAGGTACCTACTTCCAACCCTTTAGTGCTGCTATGAGTCTTAACGTTTTTGGCATGAAAGGAGGAACTACAGATGCCCTTGGTTTGAATTAGAACTTTACCAATTACTGGCTGTTTGGCCTCTCTGTGCCTCATCTGTAAGTTGAGGCATGGATGCATAAAAGTGTTTCAAAAACTTCCTAGCACAAAGATAGTAATTACTTTTTTTTTTTTTCTTTTTCTATTTTGAGACAAGGTCTCTCTCTTTTGCCCAGGCCAGAGTACAGTGGCAGGAACACTGCAGCCTTGACCTCCTGGGTTCTAGTGATCCTCCTAGCACAGCCTCCCAAATGTAGCTGGGACTATAGGCATGCACCACTATGCGGGACTAATTTTCGTATTTTTTGCAGAGACAGGGCTTTGCCCTGTTGCCCAGGCTGGTCTTGAACTCCTGAGCTCAGGCGATCTTCCTGCCTTGACCTCTCAAAGTGCTGGGATTACAGGCATGAGCCACTGCATCTGGTTGATAGTAATTGCTTAGTACGTATTAGTTATTAGTTTATCATGAATTTTCTTTTTTCCTTTCAGTGAAGCCTGGTGTTCGGTACAGAGAATTGGGAAACATTATCCAGAAGCATGCCCAAGCAAATGGGTTTTCAGTTGTTCGAAGCTATTGTGGGCATGGAATCCACAAGCTTTTTCATACAGCTCCCAATGTACCCCACTATGCTAGTAAGTACTATCCAGAGATTTGGTATAAGCTCACCATTTATTCAACAAATACTTATTCATACATTTAACAGTACCTACTATTTTGTATTCACTAGAGTAATCTCTTAGCTGTAATAGATAGATTCCCAAAATGTGTATTTGCTGAAACACAGTGCAAGTTCGTATCTTACTCACATAATAGTCCAAGGCAGGTGTGTTTGGTCACTGTGGGGGCAGGGCAGTTACTATGTGACACAGGCTGTGTCATCTTCAACCTATGGCTTTCAAAGTCACTTTGGGAGTTGCCCTCCTGGTCAGTAGATAGTGGAGATGTTGGGGGTTGAAGCTTGAAGGGGTATACCTGGGAGTTTTTAACAGTCAGCTGGAATTGGCATAAATCAAATTTATTTTCCATTGGCAGGAATTCAGTCACATGGCTACATCTAAATGCAAGGGAGATGGGAAAACGTAATCTAATTGTGTTATGGAAGAAAAGTAACCTTATTTTGGCAAACAATCAACAGTTTGCCACAGGCCTAGCCATTACTCTTCTGATTCCTTAGGTGAAGTCAGTTCGTCTTGCTTGGTTTGAGTGTTTAATGTATGTCAGATCCTGTAATATTTGTTTATATAAATAGAGGGGAATAAACAAAGTGCCTTTCCTTAGGTTGAGTGCCGTGTCATACAATAACAAAGAAAGTGTAAGATAGATAATATCTTACAGAAACATTTTCTGTAGAGAGAGAAGAACATGTTCAGGAATGAATCTGTTATTTAATGTCAGAAATGAAAGCTGTCCACAGTAAGTGACCTAGGAAGGAACTTAGCACATATATATTGAGCCACTGCTAGATGAACACTTTCATCTCCTTGTGCTTAATTTTTTTCATCTGTACAATAGTAGGGAATGGTACTTACTGTAGAATTGTTATGAGGATTAAGTGAGATGATACATGGAAAGCACTTAGAATTCTGCATGAAAACAGTACATGAAAGCATTTAATGTTAATGTTTACAATGACAGTAATATGCATTATCTCATTTGATCATCACAACTCTATGGATAACTTCTTAGCCCAATTTTTTTAAAGCAACTCTGTGCTTACAGAGGTAATTGGCTTGCTCAAGGTCACACAAACTAGTAATTAAATGCCAGACTAGCATTGATACCTGGGTTCTGTCTTGCTTTCTGGAGTCAGTCTTTTCTCCCATACTTCATGCTGACGAGTAAGGATTGAAGAAATTTGGTGCAGGGGGCGGTGGGAGAACTAAGTTTTGGTTGGGTGGGGAGGAGAAAAAGCCTTCCAGTTGGTGGGTGAACATGGGTGCTTCAAATAGAGAAAAACAGAGAAAATATAAGGTTGGCTGAGTTATATGTTAAGGACTAGCAGCAGGCAGTCCAGGTGTGCCAAATGCCAGACTGAAGGAATTTGACTTGTATGTCGGAATCTTCAGAAATATTTTTGAGCAGAAGAATGGCATAATGAAGCTGATATTTTGAGAAGGCTAATTTGGCAGTGGTGACTAAGATGGATTGCAGGTGGGAGTTCTGAAGATAGTTGGCCTGATGGACAGTTGTTGCTGTAGTGCAGGTGTGAGATGGTAAAATCCTAGACATGGATAGTTGTGAAGAGAAAGTGAAATGAGTGAGCAACCTTTCTAAAGGAGAAGCTGGAGCAGTCATTCAGAGCAGGGGTCCCCAGCCCCTGGGCCGCAGACAGGTACCAATCCATGGCCTGTTAGGAGCTGGGCTGCACAGCATGAGGGGAGCGGCAAGCAAGCGAGCTTTACCACCTGAGCTCCACCTCCTGTCAGATCAGCAGTGGCATTAGATTCTCATAGGAGTTTGAACCCTGTTGTGAACTGTGCACGTGAGGGATCTAGGTTGTGCACTCCGTATGAGAGAATCTAATGCCTGATGATCTGAGGTGGAACAGTTTCATCCTGAATCATCCCCCCAAGGCTCGTACCCTCAAAATCCTCCTGGTCTGTGGAAAAATTCTGTTCTACAAAACCGGTCCCTAGTGCAAAATAGGTTGGGGACTGCTGGTTTAGAGCACAGCATCTAATGTGTGTCAATAAATGGTTATTAGCAGACCACCTAATTCTTTTTATTTAAAATGTGAATCATGCTTGAAATAAAAGCTAGCAACAGAAAATAGGTAACTGACTTCATTCCTTCCTTTTATACCCTGTAATCATCTGAATATGCATTCCCTTTCACAGAATGGAAGTAGCTATTCTAGTTACAGTGGGGTGTGTGTATGTAAGAGTATGTGCAGGGGAGGGAATGAAAACAGTCCCCTTACTTGCAGAAGCAATAAAATTTGAGTTTAGATATGGATTTGAGTGTGAGGGAAAGAGAGAGACTGAAGACAATAGTATTTATGGGAGAAGGGGATTTTGGTCAGTGGTTATAGTGTCAGCAAAATACGTTGCCATTGTTATACAAAAGGTGTCATGTGAATTTCCTGTTAAAGCATTTGATTAGACATAAGAAACAATTATGAAAAGAGGAACAAAGACCCAGGTGTACTTTATTTTATATAGTTTTTTTGAGACAGGATCTCGCTGTGTCACCTAGGCTAAAGTGTAGTGGTGCAGTCACAGCTCACTGGAACCTTGACCTCCGAGAGCTCAAGCAGTCCTCCTACCTCAGCCTCCTGAGTAGCTGGTACTTCAGGTGTGGGCCACCATCCCTGGCTAATTTTTATATTTTTGTAGAGACAGGGTTTCTCCATGTTGCCCAGACTGATATCAAACTCCTGGGCTCAAGCAGTCTGCTCACCTCAGGCTCCCAAGGAGCTGGGGTTACAGGCGTGAGCTACCACACCCAGCCTTATATATTATGTTTATGAAGAGTCACATTTATGTAAAACAAAATATGCTATGATCACTGTAGGGAAGTATTAAACTATTGAGGGATTTTTTTTTTTTTGTATAGCAGAGATATCTTTTGAAATGTAAATCTCTGCTTTAGTTTGTAACTCTATATTCCTAGCCCAAATGAGGGAAGAACCAGGAAATTGTTGTATAACATTCCTCCACTCCTTCTATGTAGGAGAAATCCTTGTTAGGTGAGAGTTTATTTGCTTCTATGTTTCAATCAATGGGTGGGAAGTAATGATGATAATACTCTGCATTTAAACTGTACAGGCATACCTCAGAGGTAACTGTTTGGTTCTAGACCCTTGCAATATAGTGAATATCACAATAAAGCAAGTCATACAGATTTTTTGGTTTCCCAGTGCAGTGCATAAAAAGTTATGTTTATACAGTAGTCTATTGTGTGTGTAGTCTAACAATGCACAACCCTTGATTTAAAAATACTCTATTGCTAAAAAATGCTAACAGTCATCTGAGTTTTCAGTGAGTTGTAATCCTCTTGCTGGTGAAAGGTCTTCTCTTGATGTTGATGGCTACTAACTGATCAGGGTGGTGGTTGCTGAAGGCTGGGGTTTGTATTACATTCTCACATTGTTAGAAATTCCTGGTAGAATTCTTGTTAGAACCTGGGTAATTTATAAAGAAAAGAGGCTTAATTGGCTCACGGTTCTGCAGGCTATACAAGGATGGCAGCATCAGCTTCTGGAGAGGCCTCAGGGAACTTACAATCATGGCGGAAGGCAAAGAGGGAGTGAGTGTCTCACATGGTGGGAGCAGGAGCAAGAGAGAGAGTGCATGGGAGGAGAAACAACCAGATCTCATGACAACTCATTCACTGTGCAGTACCAAGGGAGGTGGTGCTAAACCATTCATGAGAACTCTGCACCCGTGATCCAGTCACTTTCCACCAGGCCTCTCCTCCAACACTGGGAATTACATTTCAACATAAGATTTGGGTAGGAACACAGATCCAAACCATATCAGGGTTGTTGTGGCAATTTGTTGAAATAAGACAACAAAGTGTGTCACATTGATTGACTCTTCCTTTCACGAAGGATTTTTCTGTAGCTTGTGATATTGTTTGATAGCATTTTATCCACAGAACTTCTTTCAAAATTGGAGTCAGTTCTCTCAAACCCTGCTCCTGTTTTATCAACTAAGTTTATGTAATATTCCAAATCTTTTGTTGTCATCTCAACATCTTCTCTATGGGTAGATTCCATTTCAAGAAACTACTTTCTTTGTTTATCTGTAAGAAGCAGCTACTCAACTGTTCAAGTTTCATCATGAGATTTCAGCAATCCACTCACATCCTCAGGCTCCATTACTAATTCTAGTTCTCTTGCTCTTTCCACCACATCTGCAGTTACTTGCTCCACTAAGTTTCAAACTCCTCATAGTCATCCAAAAGGGTTGAAATCACTTTCTGCCCAACTCATGTTAATATTGATATTTGACTTCCTCTCATGCATCACACAATTTCCTCCCATGAATCACAATTTTTTGGTTTTGTTTTTGTTTGTTTTGAGACAGGGTCTCACTCTGGTTGCCCAGGCTGGAGTGCAGTGGCACGATCTCAGCTCACTGCAGCCTCCACCTCCTGGGCTCAGGTGATTCCCCCACCTCAGCCTCCTGAGTAACTGGGATTACAGGCACGTACCACCCTGCCTGGCTATTTTTTTTTTGTATTTTTAGTAGAAATGGGATTTTACTGTGTTGCCCAGGCTGGTCTTGAACTTCTGGAGTCATACATTCCACCCGCCTCTGCCTCCCAGAGTGCTGGGATTACAGGTGTGTGCCACCACACCCAGCCTACAAAGTTTTTAATGGCATCGAGAATGGTGAATTCTTTCAAGAAGGTTTTTCAGTTTACTTTTGTCCAGATTCATCAGAGGAATCACTATCTACGGCAGCCTTAGAAAATGTATTTTTTAAATAATAAGACTTGAAAGTCAAAATTCCTTCTTGATCCATGAGCTACAGAATAGATGCCATGTTAGCAAGCATGAAACCAACATTCATCTCCTTGTACATCTCTGTTAGAGCTCTTGGGCGACCAGGTGCATTGTCAGTGAGCAGTAATATTTTGAAAGGAATCTTTTTCTCTGAGCAGTAGGTTTCAGCATTAATATTATTAATTATATTAACTATATTGTATGTTAATTATATATTAATATTATTAAAATATTCAGTAAACCATGCTATAAATTGAGGTGCTGTCATCCAGGCTTTGTTGTTCCGTTTCTAGAGCACAGGCAGAGTAGATTTCGCTTCATTCTTAAGGAATCTTAAGGAATGGTAGATGAGCATTGGCTTCAACTTAAAGTCACAAGCTGCAGGATCCCCTAACAAGAAAGTCAGCCTGTTCTTTGAAGCCAGTTGTTGACTTCTCCTCTCTAGTGAGAAAGTCCTAGGTGGCATTTTCTTCCATTAGAAGGCTGTTTTGGTCTGCATTGAAAATCTGTTTGTTAGTATAGCCACCTTCATCAATTATCTTAGCTATATCTTCTGGCAAATTTGCTGCAGTTTCTACATCAGCACTTGCCGCTTCACCGTGCACTTTTATGTAATGGAGACGGATTCTTTAAACCTCACGAACCAACCTCTGCTAGCTTTCAACTTTTCTTCTGCAGCTTTGTCACCTCTCTCAGCCTTCGTAGAATTGAAGAGAGTGCCTTGCTCTGGGTTGGGCTTTGGCTTAAGGGAATGTTGTCGGTTGTGTGATCTATCCAGACCATTCAAACTTCCTCCATAACAGCAGTAAGACTGTTTTACTTTCTTGCATTTGTGGGTTCAGTGAAGTAGCGCTTTCAATTTCCTTCAAGAACTTTCCCTCTGCATTCACAATGTGGCTAACTCTTTGGAACAAGAGACCTAGCTTTTGGCCTATCTAGGCTATTGACATGCCTTTCTCATTAAGTTTAATCATTTCTAGCTTTTGATTCAAAGTGAGAGACATGTGACTCTTCCTTTCAGTTAAACACTTAGAGGCCATTGTAGGGCTATTAAGTGGCCTAATTTCAGTATTGTGTTTCAGGGAATAGGGAGGCCTGAGGAGAGGGAGAGAGAAGTGGGGCAGGCTGATGGAGCCTTCAGAACACACACAAACATTTGTTTGCCGTCTTTACATGGGCACAGTTTGTGGTGCTCCAAAACAATTAAAATTTTAACATCAAAGACCATTGATCACAGATCACTATAACTGGTGTGATAATAATGAACATGTTTGAAAGATGGTGAAAATTACCAAATTGTGACACAGAGACATGAAGTGAACATGCACTGTTGGAAAAATGACATTGTTAGACTTGCTCAGAGCAGGGTTGCCACAAATCTTCAATTTATTTTTTTAAAAAAAGCATCTGGTCAGATGTGGTGGCTCATACCTGTAATTCCAGCACCTTGGGAGGCTGAAGCAGGCGGATCATTTGAGGTCAGGAGTTCTAGAACAGCCTGGCCAAAATGGTGAAACCACGCTTCTACTAAAAATACAAAAATTAGCCGGCCATGGTGCATGCACCTGTAGTCCCCAGCTACTCAGGAGCCTGAGGTGGGAGGATCACTTGAACCTGGAAGGTGGAGGTTGCAGTGAGCCGAGATCGTGCCACTGCACTCCAGCCTGGACAACAGAGCAAGAGTCCGTCTCAAAAAAAAAAAAAAAAGAGAAAAGAAAGAAGGAAGCAGTATCTGTGAAGCATAATATAGTGAAATGCAATAAAACAAGGCATGCCTGCATATTACAGTCATTCTGTGAGAGACTATAGATCAGGTACAAATTTTTTTAAAAGTACCTAAGAGTGTCCGCGATAGTATAGTCACTCAGATAATGTGTATTTGTTGAGTGAGGTATGTTGGGAAACTGAAACTTTAATCAGTGTAAAAATTATTGAGAGATACGTTACATGTTGTTTTAGTCTTTGAAATCCAAAGGGCTTTTGCACTGATAGCCTCAGTTCTGACTGGTCACTTTTCAAGTACTTTTTAGCTATACATGGCCAATGCTGCTGTTGTGGACGGCAGAGTTCAAGAGTCTTTCATCCTTTTTACTTTCTGTGACACCACACTGACATTCTTGACGTTTTCTTTTTGGTTTCTCCAAGGAAATACAGACCAATTCTGTATATGTATTAAACATGTCATTTTGAAAGTTTATGAATTTAGAAATTAAAAGTCAAATGTTTGTTTTTCTTTTCTTCCTTTTTTCAAATGACCTTAGGATTTTATAACAGTTTAGAAGCTCCAGATTTGAAATCTGCAGTAAGTGTATTTTGGCAATACCTAAGATAGTGGAAAGCAGCACGATAGCTATTCATCTGGAAAGTTATGCAGGAATATAAACGTGTAGGGGAGGTTAGACCATTCCTGGAAAGAGGAGAGTTTAGTTGAGTCAGCCTCAAAGGGCGGGCAAATTTGCCATTCATAACAAAGTTGCAGATCAGAACAACCTCGCAGAGGAACCCTGAAAAGCTGATGTATTAGCCATCTGGTGGTCAGGTTGGGCATTGCAGTCATTCACTTAGCTGATACCCTTATTAGGTTTTGTTTAACTTGGAATTTAAATTAGTTCTCCATTTTTGTCTAAAAAAGCCTATTCCTAGTTTTAACATTTTTGGCATTTTTGAGGGGTATGGCAGGTCTGGTCACTGTAATTTATTGTTGTATTTCCAATGATGATCCTGAAAAAAACTTATATTAGTGAACTTGGACAAAGAAGCTAAAAAGTACTTGGAGAGAGAAATGGAGTTTGCTTTTTTGCTTTGAATTAAAAAATAATGGTCTCCTTAGTTGTTTGTTTTTTGTTTTGTTTTTTGTTTTTTTTTGTTTGCTTGTTTGTTTGTTTGTTTTTGAGACGGAGTCTTGCTCTGTCGCCCAGGCTGGAGTGCATGGCACGATCTCGGCTCACTGCAAGCTCAGCCTCCCGGGTTCATGCCATTCTCCTGCCTCAGCCTCCCAGTAGCTGGGACTACAGGCCCCCGCCACCACGCCCAGCTAATTTTTTGTATTTTTAGTAGAGACAGGGTTTCACCATGTTGGCCAGGATGGTCTCGATCTCCTGACCTCGTGATCCACCCACCTCGGCCTCTCAAAGTGCTGAGATTACAGGTGTGAGCCACCGCGCCCGGCCTTGTTTTTATTTTTGAGAGAGTCTTGCTCAGTCGCCCAGGCTGGAGTGCAGTGGCGCAATTGATCTCAGCTCACTTCAACTTCTGTCTTCTGGGTTCCAGTGATTCCCTGCTTCAGCCTCTTGAGTAGCTGGGATTTCAGGTGCACGCCACCACACCTGGCTAATTTTTGTATTTTTAGTAGAGACAGGGTTCCGCCATGTTGGCCAGGCTGGTCTCAAACTCCTGACCTGCCTCAGGTGATCCACCTGCCTCGGCTTCCCAAAGTGCTGGGATTATAGGCATGAGCCACCGTGCCCAGCTTATTTTTTAAAAAGTAGGTTAATATGCATAGATTTTGTTCTTCTTTGAAGATGAGAAAAACACAACAGCTTATGAAACATTATGAAAATCATGTAGTTTCTATGGGCTGTGCACCTGTGTACAAACACATGCTTACCCCCCAAAGCGGTGGGAAATTTCTGGCATAATCTGAAACATCTGTCATTCTCCTTTGAACTTCTCTACCCGGATGAGTAGTGGAACTCTTGGTTCTGTGATTGCAATTCTAATCATGAGGTAATAGAAATCAAGGCACTTTTCTTTTATTCTTTATTTGCCACTTTTCTTTTTATAGAAGTGATACTCATATCTGAAATACAGCCTACAAATACCTCTGTTTTCCTAGAGAACACATAAGCGTAATGAAATGTGCCTAGGACAATACGTGCACCATATTAGATGGCTGCCAGTATAATACCTGTTTGTTGAACTTTAAGAAAGGGAATCAGGGTAATTAATTTAACAATCACTGATGGGAATTTGAGTTATGTACTCTTTCTAGTTAGCTGTTCAACAGTACACTGTTGGTTTTGCTACCTTTTGAGATTTTTTTCTTTGATTTCAGAAAATAAAGCAGTTGGAGTGATGAAGTCGGGCCATGTATTTACAATTGAGCCAATGATTTGTGAAGGTGAGAAAAAAGGATGCCATGATATTTTTCAATTGAATTTATATGTATTTTAGGTAATTCATCATGTCAGTGGTCTTTTCTACCTGCTTGCTTTTTGCTTCCTACTCACTCCCTGTCCCACCTCAAACTTGATTCAGTATCATGAAGAACTGAAAATTGTGAGGGTTGGCAAGAACGGCATGGGTTCTGTGTGGTAGTCTTCTGTCAGGAGATGCTGAAATGCTTGAATTCTGGTCCCTTTTCATAAAGATCATGTCAAAGGGTGCATTGTAATGATGAGGTGCCCAGGTCAAGTCTGTGCGGACGTTCTTGCTTGATGTAGGAGAGGGAAGAGGAGGGAACAGAGCAGAGCATTGATGAGCCACCCAGTTTGAGGCAGACATGATTATATGATTTAATTCTTCACAATTTATAAGGTAGATGTTACCCCATTATAGAAACTAGGAAACTGGTCCTTGAAGAGGGTGGGTAGCTTGCCTGTAACTTAGCTTGTTACTTGGCAGAATTTGTCAGACTCAGCTCATGAGCTGTTCTGACCCTTCATGGTCTGTACTCACGTCATCACGTGGCATCATATAGCTATTGTGGGGAAAGCACAACAAGGACACTTGGAAAGCACACTTGGCTCTGGCAGCCTCCCCACTGTTGTCATCTCCTCCAGACAGGCTTGTAGCAGTGATAGGAGACTTGGAGTCACAATTAGGGCTCCTCACTGAGATTTTCAGAGTGATTCTGGTAATGGAGCTTTCTGGTTAGGGGATGCAAAGTGAGGCAGTAGCAATAGAGCTTGTGTGTCCTGAGCCCTGTTTTAAAGGATACTCCCTCTCTGGATCCTTCCAGTCTTTTTATAACCCAGTCTTGGGAGTGACTTCTATATTGTCTTTCTTAGAAGTGATTCACTGAATCCAGCCCGCACTCAAGGGGAGCAGGAGCTCACACAAGGGCATGCATGCCAGGAGGCTGGGGATCACTGAAGTCACTTTAGAGGCTGCCTTCTAAAGCTGGTTCCTTATTGCATTTTCTGTAAAATGAAAATTAGAATCTCTATCTTGCCAACACCCAGGGCTGCTAGACTGAGATGATTTATATTATGTTATATACTTTAAAAGACTGCATAAATGTGCAGTAAAGTTTTTGTCATCCTCTTATAATAAGGATAAAGTTCTGATCACGTGCAACCAGTTGTAAAGATGGTAAGTATTTAGCAGTGAAAAGAAAGATAGTGGGAGGAAATTGTCATTTTGGCTACATATTTCCATTAACTAGCACCTGGTTGGTGAGCCATGATGTAGTGTTTTCAGTAAGCAAATAACTTTCTATACAGTCAGCACAGGTAATTAACCATCAAATTATAGCAGATATACTTTAAGTGTAACTCAGCTAGGTTAAATCCCTGGACTAGAAAGTCTCAAATCTGCAGGAGAATTTCCTCAGAATAGCCAAATAAGTTTGACTTGACATTACTAAAAATCCTGTTTTATCAGATCACAATAAAATTATAGTAGTAATGTTTTAAATTTGTGTAAAGGCCATTTGTGTAAAGGCCATTACATTGAAAAACATCGATGTACTCATCTTTAGTTGCTTGATGAGGCATGAGTTAACTTTTTTAGGCCGCCTCGTATTTTCTTTTTAGCCTGGGATTTAATATTGCAAAAGTAGTTTACTTCACTACAGAGTTTATGTTCTGGGATTTGTCTGTCTGAGGCAGTGAGTCCTAGAGGTAATATGTTTCACCTAAAGATTACTCAAAATGAAGAAAGTATTGATTTTTTTTAACATCTAATTTTGAAAGAAGAAAGCTTGCAAATACATCTTTTACAGTAGTATCTAGAATTGCCTTTCTCATTCCACCTCTGCTTCACATTCTCTTGGGCCTTTGCTTTCTGCTTTCCCTCATTATGACCCCTTCACCCCCTTTCCCTCCTTTCTCTGAGTTTTCTTTCATGGCCTCCCAGATTCACTGTCCCTTCGCTTCCCTTCTCTGGTTTCAACTCCTGTCCAGACCATTCTGCTTCATATTTTTCTTATGCTCTCACACCAGTCTTTCTTTTGCCCCTCTTTCTGATTCCAGGGGTATAGTTCACAAAAATTTCACTGTATAATCTGTTCTCACCATCTGTTTGTGTGCCTACCATTTTGAAATTATATCAGGAATTGAATGCTGTAATAAAACTGTAAACATTTACATGATTTCCTTCACAATATATGCTGAGTATAATTTTGTCAGATGCCCAAGTTATACTAGGAAAGAGCTAAATTCATTCAAGTTTTTTTTCTGATTTTTTAATTGTAAAATACACATCTCATTTTTAAAGGTACAGTTCAATATTATTAAATACATTCATAACGTTGTGCACCCATCACCACCATCCATCTCCAAAAGTCTTTTCATCTTGTAAAACTGAAACTCAACCCATTAAACATTCCCTTCCTATTGCTCACTACTCCCAGACCTTGGCACCCACTGTTCTGCTTTCTATCTCCATGATTTTGACTACTGTACTCTACCTCATAGAAGTGGAATCATTAAGCACATGCTTTTTTTTTTTTTTTTTTTTTTGAGACGGAGTCTTGGTCTGTCGCCCAGGCTGGAATGCAGTGGCGCGATCTCAGCTCACTGCAAGCTCTGCCTCCCAGGTTCACGCCATTCTTCTGACTCAGCTTCCCGAGTAGCTGGGACTACAGGCGCCCAACACCATGCCCGGGTGATTTTTTGTATTTTTAGTAGAGACGGGGTTTCACTGTGTTAGCTAGGATGGTCTCAATCTCCTGACCTCGTGATCTGCCCGCCTCGGCCTCCCAAAGTGCTGGGATTACAGGCGTGTGCCACCGCGCCTGGCCAAGCATATGCTTTTTTATGACTGGCTTATTTCACTTAGCATTATGTCCTCAAGGTTCATCTATGTTGTAGCATATTGCAGAATGTCCTTTTTAAAAAATTTCCTGTTTTAAAATGGACAATTATTGTACATATTCATAGGGTACATAGTGATGCTTTGATACATATAATGATACACATAATTAATTAAGGTTGTTACTCAAAGTCGTGGTGATTGGTATCAATATGTTGTTAAAATGAAATCCAGCGCCCTTATTTTGGAAATTCCATCTTGATTTGATATTTGGGATATATAAAAAATGTGGTTGTAATACATCTGATGAAATTTAAACATCAAACATACTGAAGACCAAAATGAAGTTGGAAAGGCATTAGCTAAAACAATTGGCATGTAAATAAGGATCTTAGTAGTGAATTTTTTCCTTGGCTTTCTTCTTGATAGAGTTCATTTAGAAAACTGAGTGAGTGAACTAAGAAATTGTTTTTGTTTGTTGAAGGCGGATGGCAGGATGAAACCTGGCCAGATGGTTGGACTGCGGTGACAAGAGACGGAAAGCGGTCTGCTCAGTTTGAGCACACCCTCCTGGTCACAGACACTGGCTGTGAAATCCTAACCCGGCGACTTGACAGTGCACGGCCTCACTTCATGTCTCAATTTTAATTTCTCCCAAGATGGCACATCTCAGTGATACCTTCTTACTGTACTATGCATTTTATTGAGAGTACAGAAAGGAAGAGGAGCCTTTTTTTAATCACTTGTTTTGTTTTGACTATAGATAAGAAAGGACTACAGCATTTGATGTGTGTCCTCAAGAACTTGTCTTGGGTCTGAAAAAGCTGAGAAGAATAAAGGAAACATTGCTCAACTCTTCAGCCCCCTCCCCCTGCACACCTGTTTTCTCATTTGCCCTTTGAGCACTTTTACTTAAACTTGCTTCTAGTTGCTTTTATCACTGCCACAAAACAGCCATCAAGAGCCAGCTGCTTTCCAGGTGAACATTGGAAATGAGAATCTTTGAAACTTAGCAATATATGTTGCACCAGATTTTTTAAATTATATATATGGAAATATATATGTATACATTTTAAATTCTGTATACATAATTACCAAACACTATGTGACCTGGAGTTTGTGTTCTTTCTGCTCTGACAGGTTTATATGTTCTTACAAATGGATCCATAGTTTGCAGTGATTTAATTCCTGGTTGGGATTTGGCCTCCCCTCTCCCCCGTGCTAATTATTTACCCTTGTAATTGTGCATAGGGAAGCACTCACCCAATGAGACTTTCTCCAATGTGGACTCTGTGTGTCAGTGAATTAATGTAGTAAAATTCACTTTGGAAGGTTATCAGCCTTTTAAAAATCTAGTTTATGGCAAAAATAGCCATTTTCCAAGTGGTGGCTGACTGTTGCAGGGAATGAGAATTTCATAATACACTGCTATTTCAGACCTCTGTTTTGGTCAGAAATGGAAAAGAAAAAGCCCCCTTTCTTCCCTTTTCTGTTTTACTTCAAGGGCATACCTTGGAGGTGCTCAGAGAAGTGTGAAGGTTGCACTATGGTGGAGGATGGGGAAAGAGTTCTAAAGTGTCTCCAGCTGTGAACCCAGGAGGTCAAGTGGGCTATTAAAATCTAACGTTGAGTAAACGTGATAGTGATGAGAAAGGAATTTTGTGTACTGTAACCTTGCAGTAGAGATGCAGCTGTCCTTCGTGTGTGGAAACACACCTCTCCTTTACATAGTTGGGAACCTCATTAGAAATGACCTCAGCTGCCCCATATCTACGTTCCTTTCAGCAGTTGTCCAAGTAGGAGTGTATCCAATGAAGACATATCAAATCACAAAGTCATTGTCATTAGAGTGTACTTGATTACTGGGCATCCTTGTAATATAATTTCATACCACTGACACATTATACTTGTAAGAGAACATCTTTCCCAGAGTGCCTCAGACCTTATTGCTTTAAAATACAATAATGTTTTCATTACTTTTATTATTTGAATGATTTAGTAAAGTTGACTGAATCTGGTATAGACTTTGGGAGTATGTGTGTGAAGTTTTTATCAAACTGTAATATTTGTGAATGGAATGCCTTGCAATATGAATGTTAATATAATGTGTAAAGGGAGATTAAAAAGTTTGAATGATTATCCTACCATGTAGTCATTAACTTTGCTGCATTTCTTTGGGATTTTAGAGGGAAATGGTGGGAATGGGGAGGCTGTTTGATAATCTAAAATAAATTCATGACCATTTGAGTAGAAATGTTTTTTCAGGTGTAATGGCTGTACATAAACTCAGTAGAGTGCCAGCAGCATTTGAGATGCAACCATATTTTTGAGAGCTTTTAAGACAGAATGCTGAATATTAGGGGAGCATTTTCTGTACTGATTGTGGGATTAACAATGTGGGCTTATTCAGTGTCTGTCATTAGAAGAGAAGCTGAAGGAAAAAAGATCTTGGTGTGATAGTTTTTTGGTTAAAAGATAAAACACCACACTGGTGATAATGCTTTTCTTAGTTTGGGAGATTTTAAAACAATATGGACTCTAGTCTAATTGCATATATCTAATTACAAATGTTCATTGGATTTAGGTGACAAAACACCTAGTTTCATCATTCTGCCACCTTTTTACAAAACAAGTCAGAGCATGGTGTGCGAGCCTGTAGCATTAGCTACTCGTGAGACTGAGATGGGGGGATTGCTTGAGCCCAGGAGTTCAAGGTTACAGTGAGCTATGATTGTGCCACTACACTCCAGCCTGGGTGAGAGAGAGAGACCTCATCTCAAAAAAAAAAAAAAAAATCAAAGTATTAACTTCTTTTTTTACATTAACTTTTTTCCCCCTGCCAGTCTTCCAACTCCTTTGGAATTATAACTTGGAAGAAGGGAAACATGAACTTCATTTTATGTCTTTTGTTGATAAAAAGGATTAACCAACACCTTTATACCACTTGCACCCACATATCTAAATTAATAGGCAAGAGTTGATGAGGTTTAGGAATTTGTTTGCTTAATTCCTCAGTTTGTTCTCTAACGACTTCTGGGTTTTCATTGGATTTGGTTAAAACTGAGAGCAGGATGCTCCCTTTTGCTTAACCTCTACCCTCATGGTATCTGTAAGCGATTTCCTTCCTGTTTTTCCCTTCTTTTAAAATTTTTATTTTTTATCTCCAACTTTTTATATTGAAAATTTTCAAATTACAGAAAAGTTGAAAGTATAGTACAGTGAAATAATCATATATCCCTTACCTTTATCTAACAAATGTCATTTTGTAACCTTTGCTTTATCTCTGTATAAGCACTTTTCTTTTGAAAGAAGCAACATCGTACTTCACCCTACTACATCAGCATGTATCTCTTAACCTAATGACATTCTTTTACATGATCATAACACAATTAGAAATTTAGTATTAATACAGAATTATATAATGTATAGGATATAAACTTTAATTTTTCCCCAAAATGTTATTTAAAGCTTCCAAATTCATGGCATTTAGTTGTCATGTATCTGTAGTCTCCTTTTTTTTTAGATGGAGTTTCACTCTTGTTCAGGCTGGAGTGCAGTGGTACAATCTTGGCTCACTGCAACCTCCACCTCCTGGGTTCAAGCGATTCTCCTGCCTCAGCCTCCCTAGTAGCTGGGATTACAGGCCCCCGCCATGACACAGGCTAATTTTTGTATTTTTAGTAGAGACGGTTTCACCATGTTGATGCCAGGCTGGTCTCGAACTCCTGACCCGTGGTGATCCACCTGACTCGGCCTCCCAAAATGCTGTGATTACAGGAGTGAGCCACCATACCTGGTCTTAGTCTTCTTAACTTTAGCAGCTGTGTCTAATCCTTTGAGTGCGAGGATCTTTTATCTGTGGTGGTGGATATCATGAAAATTATGCACAGGCCTTTATTTGAGCTCATCAGCTATCGTTGGTGTATTTTACATGTGGCCCAAGATAATTATTCTTCCACTGTGGCCCAGGGAAGCTAAAAGGTTGGACACCCATGCTAGAATAACCCTCACACCTTTTTTGATGTCTTACGAAATGGACACTTGAAAAATCAGGTTAGTTTACAAAAGTCCGTTTGTCTGATTGTTCCTCATGAGGATAGATTCAGGATAAACATCTTGGTGGAAGACTACAGAAATGGCAGTTGTATGCCCCATTCATTGTACAACATGAGGCACATAATGTTCTTGTCACCTTATTGCTGATGCAAAGTTTGATCACTTGGTGTTTGTCAGACCTTTTGACTGTAAAAATACCTTTTTTCCTAAACAAGTAATCTGGGAGATTAATATTAGCTTGATGCTACCAGACAGATGTAAAATTGTTTCAAAATTACTACACCAAAATCACTGCCAACAATAAAGTACACTTTCTTTATGATTCTTTTTTTCTTAGAACATATCATTGAAGTAATTTAGATCTTATTCTGAATTTCATAAACCATGGGCTACTTTAAGAATGAATGCAGTGAATCTCAGGGGCAAAAAATACAGTAGAGGTGGGGAGGGATATATTAGTGGTCTGGCAGTTAGAAATACTGGAACTGTTTGAGACAGTGTAGTAAGATTCTGTCTACATTTGATGGTGTTTAACTTTTACCAAGCTTTCCAGCTGCAAGAGGAGCAAATCATACCACTTGTAAATTATAACCACACTTGTGGCAGTGTCGCTCATTTTCCAACTCCTTTATTTATTTTTTTTATTATACTTTAAGTTCTAGGGTACATGTGCACAACGTGCAGGTTTGTTACGTATACATGTGCCACGTTGGTGTGCTGCACCCATTAACTCGTCATTTACATTAGGTGTATCTCCTAATGCTATCCCTCCCCCCTCCTCCCACCCCACGACACGCCCCAGTGTATGATGTTCCCCTTCCTGTGTCCAAGTGTTCTCATTGTTCAATTCCCACCTATAAGTGAGAACATGTGGTGTTTGGTTTTTTGCCCTTGCGATAATTTGCTGAGAATGATGGTTTCCAGCTTCATCCATGTCCCTACAAAGGACATGAACTCATCCTTTTTTATGGCTGCATAGTATTCCATGGTGTATATGTGCCACATTTTCTTAATCCAGTCTATCATTGATGGACATTTGGGTTGGTTCCAAGTCTTTGCTATTGTGAATAGTGCCACAATAAACATATGTGTGCATGTGTCTTTATAGCAGCATGATTTATAATCCTTTGGGTATATACCCAGTAATGGGATGGCTGGGTCAAATGGTATTTCTAGTTCTAGATCCTTGAGGAATTGCCACACTGTTTTCCACAATGGTTGAACTAGTTTACAGTCCCACCAACAGTGTAAAAGTGTTCCTATTTCTTGACATCCTCTCCAGCATCTGTTGTTTCCTGACTTTTTAATGATTGCTATTCTAACTGGTGTGAGATGGTATCTCATTGTGGTATTGATTTGCATTTCTCTGATGGCCAGTGATGATGAGCATTTTTTCATGTGTCTGTTGGCTGCATAAATGTCTTCTTTTGAGAAGTGTCTGTTCATATCCTTCGCCCACTTTTTGATGGGGCCAACTCCTTTATGTTAGAACATAACATCTAGACATTCATGTTTTAGGAACAAACTGTTTCATAACATAGGCTGCATTAGGCTAAAACCTATAAAAGTTGTGTTTTGTTCTATTTTAAAAATGGACACCTAAGGAAAGGTTAGCTTAGCACACAGTCTGTGTATGGAAACTCTGGCCCTCTTATGGCAACCTTTTCTCATCTTCCTTTTGGTGCTAAGTAGGAAAAAGAGAAAAATAGTCTGCATTTATTTGGGTGTTTTGCAAGATGAAGCAGGAATAAGGTGGCCCTGGCTACGTGTTTGCTGCTTTTCATTTTGGGGACTGTGGGTGAGCAACAATAGAACTGTGTATATGGTGATTCTGGTTATTTTTGAAAAAAGGTCAACACTGGTATTTTACTAGAGTACTCCAAAAAGTTAAAATATGGAGCACTCAAGAAGGACTTCCTATAAAAATTTTCACTTATCACAATTGTGCTGTTAGTCGTTCACAGTATTTTAATAGTTTTCTTTTTTGTTGTTGCTGTTGTTGTTGTTCCTGCGGCTGGAGGCAGTGGCATGATCATGGCTAACTGCAGCCTTGACCTCCTGGGCTCAAGCAGTCCTCCCACCTCAGCTTGCCACGTAACTAGGACTACAAGCATGTTCCAACACACCTGATTATTATTATTTTTCTATAGAGACAGGGTCTATGTTGCCCAGGCTGGTCTTGAACTCCTGGCCTCAAGTGATCCTCCCACTTCAGCCTCCCACAGTGCTTGGATTACAGGTGTAAGCCACCACACCCAGCCAATTTCTACAATTTTTAAATTGATTCTGTGGCTAGGAGAACAAATCACCACACTTCTCTGTGGCAATCTCCTATTTGTGCAGTGATATGACAACTACCAACTGTTTTATTCTATACAGAATGTGACTGGCTATGAAGCAGATTTGCTTTGTTTCAGTAGTTGGGTCAGAGATCACCAGACAATTCCAGATAGAATTTTTTAAACTTAAATCTGAATTTGAGCCCTGGATGATTCTGAGGAAACAATGCCAAGGATAAGAACATTTAATATTAACATGTAGATTACAGAAAGAGATCAACATATTTTAAAGCGTGTTCTGCTGCTTTATCTTGCTTAACATATCTCGATATTTTTGGCAGTCAAGAGTACATGTTTAAACTGGTGGTAATTCAATGGTGGGTTATCACCCTTTTCTTGAAAGGAGCATGTGCATATTTCTCTTATACATAAGGAATTCTGATATGTCCAGTTTGATAAAAATCAATCTGCTTAAGAGCTCATTACGCTGCTTTGTCACCATAATGTTCCACCGAAGGAAATCTTGTATAATAGAGGACTTTGCTCATCTTGTTCACTTGGTAGTTGTTCCTTAAAGACACAATTACCTTGGTATAGTTCTATGCAATTATTATCTAAATAGCTGTTTATACAGTACTTAATAAAATGTTTTCCAAGTGTGTTTGTAGTGTACTTTTTCTAAAAGGTATTTGCTGACAAAGAAATTGATCTTGTGTGTGAACTGAAAAAAATTGGCTGAAGCCAGTTAGTCAACAAGGTGTCCCTGTAGGCCCAAAGAACTAAACTGTACTTTAGGACTTTGATTATCAACCTACATGGCAGATTGGTAGCCGAGCAGAAAAGTTCTGAAGCATTCTGTGCATGTAAAATATGTTTCCCCTTCCCTGAGTCAACAAAACATTTTGAGAATTACCAGCTAAGTAAAATTTTCCATTCAGATGGGATGAACAGAAATAGTGCTATGTATACTTTTTGGAGCCATTTTTGTTAGGTGTTAAGTTGTACACATGTTGACTGGCTCCACTGTAGTAAAGTTTTGGACATAATGCAGTTTTTTCCATACCTCTATCCCAAACGACGTCATCATCCCATAAATTCTACTCTATATGTTAGTTTTGTGTGAATAAAGAACTTGTGCCTATCAGACATGCCTGTAGACGGACTGTCTCCAGCGAGTATCACTAGGTAGGTTACATAGCAGAATAGCCAAACATGCTAAAAATGGCAATGCAGGAAATACTTGAAGAGAAATTTTTATATTGGGAATATAAAAATTGCAATTAAACATAAAGATGCTTAAGTTCCTTACATGGCAAAATTTTAGATCCTTTAAAAAAATTTTACCAGCTTTAATGAAATATACAGTGGAAGTTAATATCCATCTGTATTGCAATTATATACCTCTTGTCCAAAAAAGCAGCTTAAAGATAACTTTCAAAAGTTTTCCAACAATTAATAATTTATTGTATATTTCAAAACAGCTAAAAGAGCAGCTTTGGAATGTTCTTTTAGAAATGATCATTGTTTGAGGTGATGGATATTCCAGTTACTCTGATGTGATCATTATATATTGTATGCACCTATCAATATCACATGCTCGGTAAGTACATACAACTATTATGTATCAACTGAAAAAATGTCTAACAATACTTCTAAAGTGGTTGAATCCCAATTTGGGACAACCAGGGTAGATTTGCTTACATGCACTTAGTGAATGGTTGGTTGGTTTTTTTTTTGAGACTGAGTCTTGCTTTGTCGGTCAGGCTGTAGTGCAGTGGCGCGATCTCGGCTCACGGCAACCTCTGCCTCCTGGCTTTAAGCCTCCCGAGTAGCTGAGATTACAGGTGTTGTGCGCCACCACACTCAGCTGATTTTTGTTAGTAGAGACAGGGTTTCACCATGTTGGCCAGGCTGGTTTCAAACTCCTGACCTCAAGTGATCCACCTGCCTCGGCCTCCCAAAGTGCTGGGATTACAGGTGTGAGCCACCACGCCTGGCAGTTTTTAGCATATATAACATACATATGTTAAGCAATTCCTCAATTCAAGACGATGTATTAAAATGATCTTAAAAAGAAAGACTTGGCTAGGCGCAGTGGCTCACGCCTGTAATCCCAGCACTTTGGGAGGCTGAGGTGAGTGGATCACCTGAGGTCAGGAGTTCAAGACCAGCCTGGTGAATATGGTGAAACCCCGTCTCTACAAAAAATACAAAAATTAGCTGGGCATGGTGGCATGCGCCTGTAATCCCAGCTACTCGGGAGGCTGAGGCAGGAGAATCGCTCTAACCCGGGAGGTAGAGGTTGTAGTGAGCTGAGATCGTGCCACTTCACTCCAGCCTGGGCAACACAGACTGTCTCAAAAAAAAAAAAAAAAAGACTTGACAACTATAGCCGAGTCTCATGACCCAGGAATTCTAATAGTAAAGATTTTGTAAAATTGATTATTTATTTTTATTGTTTTTGTGACAGGGTTTCACTCTGCCACCCAGGCTGGAGTGCGGTAGTGCAATCACAGCTCAAAGCAGCCTCGACCTCCCGGGCTCAAGCACAGATTTTGTAAAACTGATTCTTTATACTGGATCTCTGAAAGAGATAGTTGTGCTTTCAGTCAGGAAATGCTAATACTAAACTTAATCAGCTGGCTCAAGAGTATGTACTTAACTGTGCCAGAAATGAAAAGCAAATTCAATAATAGGCTAGCTACAAAAATTATAGAAGTATTTTATTTATTTATTTGACAGGGTCTCACTCTGTTGCCCAGGCTGTGCAGTGCTGCGATTATGACTTACTGCAGTCTCGACCTCCTGGGATCAAGCCATCTTTCTAACTCAGCCTCCTTAGTAGCTAGGACCACAGGCACATGCCACCATGCCCGGCCAATTAAAAAAAAAATTTTTTTTTTCTAGAGATGACATCTGTGTTGCCCAGGTTGGTCTTGAACTTTGGAGGCCAAGTGATCCTCCCACTTTGGGCTCTCAAAGTGCTGGAATTACAGTTGTGAGCCACCGCACTTGGCCTATTTTAATATTAATCTTAAAACTGCTTTACATTTTCATATTGGTGAACCTAAAAAACGTTTGCCATTGCAATTCATGAATATCTCATGTTTGTTTGAGAAGAAAAGTCAAAGGAACAAGACCTTTAGGAGTTACTGGCTCTCCTCCATACTCTCCATAACTGTTTTGTTACTGCAGTTGCCAACATAGGATACTTTTGTTCCTAGAAGGCTGGGTTACACCAAAGATTAAAAGCACATTTCCTACAAGTGGGTAGATGCTAGTTTTAATTTCGTCTTCCTTTCAGTCCACTTAAGATAATAGTTGTGGCCCCTTTGGGCCCTCATATCTCCAGCCCTCTAGGTAAAACAGGAGGGAAGCTGGACTACATTGTCAGGCACTTCAAATGCACCAAAATTCTGAAAAGGGGAAATCCTGACCATTACTACCAGTTTGTTTCCCACTTTTCAATCGATGACATATTGCTCTCTCACACAATTCTGTGGGAGCATTTAAACCATATCAATAAATTGAAAAAGCACATAGCATCAATCCAACCAAAAGATATTTGCATGGTAAACGTGATGCACTGATATAAACTCTACGTTATCATGTGGAGAAAAAAGTTCACAGAGTAGTGTTGATAGTATTCCTTTTGTGTAATTTTAAAGGATATATATGCTATTGTGTGCATAGAAACTCCTAAAAAGATACGTAAGAAACTTAACAGTAATCACCCATTTTTTTGCAGGTGTATAGCTTTTCTTTCTCGTTATATAATTTCCTAACAATTTATATTTTCTAACCCTTAGGTATATTGCATTCATTAATTTATTTTTATGTCAAGGATTATCAGGATGGTAAGATCCTGGACCATTTTTGTTTGCTTCTTTATACTTCTCAGGATAAAATAACCTAAATGTTACTTACCACCACCAGGAAGATTTATGTGACTACATTAAAACTTTATTCAACAAAATACCATAAAGTAAAAAGAAAAGTCACAAGATAGACTAGAAGATATTTGCAACATATAAAACTGACAAATGATTGATGTCTAGAATAAAAGAACTCCTAAAAATTATTCAGAGAAAAATAATTCAATACAAAGTTGAGCACAGGATATGAACAGGTTCTTCACAATAAAATGTCCATTAGAATGAAGGATTTAACGAGAATTGAGGAAAATGCAAACTAAAGTCATAATAAAACACCATTCCATACTCATGTAATTCACAAAAACTCACATTTACTTTGAAGAGCAATTTGGCAATGTCTATAAGGCTAAATGTGTTTATTCTGTGATACATGTCTTAGGTAACACGCAGTGAGCCCAATGCAGAAGAATGTTCCACTACAGTGTTATAATACAGAAACTGGCAACAACTTCATGCCTTCAACTGGAGAACAGATAAATTACGGTAGTTCCCGTAATTGAATTCTGCTACACAGGACTAAAATTAATGAACGAGAGCTTCAGATGTAATTATACAATAATGAGTGAAAAAAGCTGTAGAATGAGCAAGTATAAGGCTTAAAAATATATAAAACAGTACTAAAGAGTAGATGGTTTAGGTTATACACAGTGAAAGTACAACAACACAGGAATGATAAACATCAAATTGTGGATAATTGTTACCTCTGGAGGGGAGGAATGGCAATGTGATCTCGAAGTGGCAAAATGTTAAGATTTGACAAAAGTAGGTGCTGAGAACTTGGATATTCAGTATGTAGTTCACTATACTAGAAATAGTACAGTCACAACCAACACACACATACACCTATTTAAGCCCAGAATGCTGTTTCAATAATACATTTTAGTGCCCCCTGAAGGGCAGATGCCATCCTAGGAATTTGGGGTACAGGTATGAACAAGGCACAGTACCTCCCTTCAAGATAATATCACAGAAGCAGACTTGGGTCCTGATTAACTTTGTCACTGATGGCTAGGATCTGTTCTTTAATCAACGGGGACTGAGACCCTTAAAAGTTCAACGTTATGTTTCTGAGGTTTCAGACACCCACCACTGCCCTGCTTCCTTTCCCTTTCCCTTGCAGAATGAAGATAATGGGCAGACAAACCGTGACAATGATGACAGCATAAAACAAAGAAGACAATTTCCACACAAATGTAGAAATTACTTTTATTATGTTAAAATATTCCTTAATAAGCTAGCAATTATTTATGTGGAGGAGCATCCAGAAAACAGGTTCATGACTGAATTATCCTTGTCCTTGATTATAGAGATTCATGAATTACACACATAACCCTATTCTCTGGAGTAGCTGTGAAGCTCTACGAGGCTGTGAGGTTGGAGGCGCTTCTCCCTGCCTGTTAAGCTGCTCCTATCACATCACGACAGGATGGACATTATTTTTCTCTTTTGAATTAAATCTTTACAACAGTTCGAATGCTGTAAAAGGAAGCAACATACTAAGTTTTAAATGATACCTTTAAGACAACTAAAATTGTGTTTTTCGACTCTCCATCCCCTCAAACTCAACATCATTATTACATTCTATGATATATAAAGAGAAAGCTTACCTCTTTCCAGAATGCATCAGTTCAAAGGCTTTGTTGATTTCATCAAAAGACAGATTGTGAGTCACAAATTCATCAACTTTTATCTTTTTGGACATATATTCAGACACCAACTTTGGGACACTTTCTACACTCTTCCATCCTAAAAGAAATCACACATTAATTTATTCAACAAATTTCTGCAGTATGCTTGTTACTTAGCTGAGGACACAAAGGCATTTAAAACAATGAATTTTTTGATGAGTTAAAGAGTAATGAGAAACTCCAAAATAGCAAGGAGATGAAGAATTTGACCAACACCTTTCAGTGAAGAAGTAAATACTTTTGAAATTTTCCTTCCTCTGTATTAAGATTTACTAAAACCTCATTAAAGTTTTGGCCAATTGAGACTTTTAAACTACCCAGGACAGAACTCTGGAAGTCTCAACAACAAGTTTATTTAGGTCCACATCAGCAAAGATTTCTATAATCATGATATTCAAGGAAGAAAAAAACTAATACAGGACTTTATTTCCTTGGTTTTAAATTTAACAATGAAATAGGGATAGCATATCAGAAGAGAAAACTATGAAACTGAAAAATGAAGTAGAACTCTTTAGCTAAATGCTAAGTTTGTTTGTTTGTTTGTTTTTTGAGACGGAGTCTCGCTCTATCGCCTAGGCTGGAGTACAGTTGCGTGATCTCAGCTCATTGCAAGCTCTGCCTCCCAGGTTCACGCCATTCTCCTGCCTCAGCCTCCCGGGTAGCTGGGACTACAGGCGCCTGCCGCCACGCCCAGCTAATTTTTTGTATTTTTAGTAAAGACGGGGTTTCACCATGTTACCCAGGATGGTCTCGATCTCCTGACCTCGTGATCCGCCCGCCTCAGCCTCCCAAAGTATTGGGATTACAGGCGTGAGCCACCAGGCCCAACTAAATGGTAAGATTTTAAATAAAATTAGGTGCTTCAATTTCTCACTGTATCTAAAGAATGAATACAATCAACAAGAAGCCTTCTCACCTTCTAAGGATGCTTTCAACGATATTTCAAACCTCTTTTGAGCCTTTTCCAAATCTCCTCTCTTATATTCTCCACTAATTATTCTTTCCCCACAAATGGTAGGGATTTTTTCTTTCTCCTTTAAATGTCCTGGTAACTGAGATGACCACAGTCACTCCTGTTCTCTAGACAAAAGCTTCTATTATTTTTAGATCAGCAATGCAAGGGGCCTCAATGATACAATGAATTTCCCAACCAGCATGTGCTAGAATGAGGCTTCAGTTAGAGGTTACTAGCAAGATCCCCTGGATCAGCCAGGCTTAGAATGCCCTTTAAAATACAGCTATGGACTCCAAAATGATACCCCTGAATAGCATACATGGCTTAAAAAGTTTCTTCTATGATACTCTGCTGTGACATGTATCTAGAGCTTTGAAGAGGAGGGCAAGTCAGATTGACATCTTCTAAGGCAAATTCTGTAGTTATAAAGAACGAAGATTTTGGCCAAACCCCTCATTTTAGCATATTTTCCAAATCTTTTCTTCTGGCCTTCAAAAAAGCTGGCATAATATGAGGTAGAGGACCTTAAAAGACAACCCGTTAAACACAGATCATTCAAAACACACACTATGTGATTTTTTTTCTTTAGGAGGAGGATGAAATATAAATATATATTTTTAAAGCCCTTTAAAAACTTTAGACTCATTCATTCACAACTGTTGGGAAATACAAACATGTTGTGACATCTTTTCTCTCCTCTGGCTGAGCAACCATGGAAAAGATAGAAACTGTTTCCCCGCAACCCCAAACCACCAAGGACTTTTTAGGATCACAAAGGGAAAAATGATCAGTCTAGCAGCTTTTTGATTTTATGATAAGGCTTTGTCCAATTAAATATTTTCAGTTTGAGACTCAATATTGGTTACTGCTAAAATCAGACAGATGTATGATCACATCCAGTGATCACTGCACTCCTGGAAAAATGAATAAAAATGTAACAAGCTACTTGAGTCCACAAGAAACACACCATGGCTGATACTGCTGTTTGCTTACTTTGCAATCAACTTCCTGCCCCTGCTATACCCATAACTACTTCCTCACTATCAGAATATTGATATTTTTCTTTTATAGAATATGCACCAAGTGATCCTATGTTTCAGGAGGTAAGCACCACCCTCCCCCCCAAGTCCCAGGGGTAAATAGTGATTGAGTCTGAATCCCTTCTAATAAAACAGCCTTGCATGCAACAACTTATAATGAGAAGGAACTCATGAAGATTCTTGTTAATATAAAAAAAATTAGGTGGCTGGGATTAAACATCTGCCAATGCAAATAACAAAAGAGAAAATGCAGTCATCTCATCCATCGAATTACCTCCAAAGGCAGTGCCTTTCCATGTGCGACCTGTTACCAGCTGGAATGGACGAGTGGCAATTTCTTCACCTGAAGCAGCTACTCCAACCACGACGCTGACGCCCCAGCCCTTGTGACATGCCTCAAGTGCTGCTCTCTGCAGGCACAGAGATATGACCAAATCACAGAAGTCAGTGCATTTTCCTGAGAACAACTGCTGGCGAAACTTCTAGAGATGGCATAGTTTTTAAAGATAATGGCAACAAAAGGCCAAACTTAACATTTAGTGAGCTCAATGTTATTGAACAATTTATATATTTTTTTTTTGTTTTTTTTTTGAGATAGAGTCTCCCTCTGGCACCCAGGCTGGAGTGTAGTGCATGATCTCGGCTCATGGCAATGTCCACCTCCTGGGTTCAAGTGATTCTCGTGCCTCAGCCTCCCTAGTAGCTGGGATTACAGGCGTGCGCCACGACACCCAGCTAATTTTCGTATTTCCAGTTGAGACGGGGTTTCGTCATGTTGCCCTGGCTGGCCTCAAGTATCCACCTGCCTTGGCCTCCCAAAATGCTGGGATTACAGGTGTGAGCCACCATGCCCGGCCTGAACAATTTATTTTAACAAATTAACCTGGTTAAATATTAACATAAATTAAAATAATTTGAAGTGTTTATTTGCTTTCTATTTTAAAAAGTAAACTGTAGTTCAAAACTCTAAAAGATTTAATTTTAAAAAGCAGGCAGCAGAATTAATAGTAATACTTTTACTGAGTGTCTATGTAGGTTTAAGTAGGTGTTGTTACTACAGGTTGATTATCTTTTATCTGAGATGCTTGGGACCAGAGTGTTTTGAATTTTGGGTTTTTTCGGATTTGGAATATTTGCATCGTATTTATTAGCTGAGCATTCCTAATCTGAAATGCCCCAATGAGCATTTTCTTTGAGCATCATGTTGGTCTCAAAGTTTCAGATTTTGGAGCATTTTGGATTTTTGGATTAGGGATAGATGTTCAACCTGTACCTGCATTTTACAGATGAGGAAACTGAGGTTGAGAGAAGCTGTTTGTTCAGGGTCACTGAGTTAGTAAGTGGATGTGTATTTGATTCCAAAGATCATGCTCTGCACAACTGCTTTATTCTGTCTTTTCATTTCATGAGACATGCACTTAGCAGGCATTGAAAGGCAAAGAAACATCTTTTCTCATCCTTCCCTGAGCTGTTCTTGTATCATTTCCCATTGTAGTTCAAATAGATATTTTCCCCTTCTTTCACTAGAATAATTCTTATTAAGAGACTTTTCCTTTGCCAAAACAAAACAATTTTTAATCTAAAACTGCACTTCAAAAAAAGCAGTTCCATAAACTAAAAAGGAATGAAGCCCATACTCACCATGACCTTCACATTACCAATACATTCAAAGGAATAGTCCACTCCTCCATCGGTCATCTCAATGAGCACTTCCTGGATGGGTTTACTAAAATCCTGAGGGTTAATACATTCAGTGGCTCCAAACTCTTTGGCCCTTGCAAATTTATCTTTATTGATGTCCACACCAATGATCCGGGAAGCACCAGCCACTTTACAGCCCATGATAACTGCCAATCCGACTCCTCCCAGACCAAAGACAGCACAAACAGAGCCAGGCTCCACCTAGGAGTAAAGAAAGTTTATAAAGTACTCATTCTACCAGAGTCAAGAGAATCACTGGGTTTCATACAGATCGGCCAATTTCACTATTCCAGGAAAGTTTCACTGAATTAAATTAGAAGGCAGAAGCAAAAAACCCAAGTCAGTCTCTCACCTTGGCAGTGTTCACAGCAGCACCATAACCGGTTGAAATGCCACAACCTAGAAGGCAGACTTTATCCAAAGGTGCTAAAGGATCTATTTTAGCAACAGAGATATCAGCCACAACTGTGTATTCAGAAAATGTGCTGGTTCCCATGTAATGCAAAATTGTCTTTCCTTTGCAAGTAAATCTGCTGGTACCATCTGGCATTAATCCTTTCCCTTGAGTGACTCTAAAGAAAAAAAAAGGAAAAAGGCAAGTTGGAATTAGGTTTCTTAAAACCCACAGGAAAAAGAAATGTTTTAAAAATAATGACCAGTAAATATTAAGAAAGTGTTGTAAACTACAATTTCAAATATATTCATTAGTAATTTAGCACCTTGCAGCAATGCCTTATAAAGGAAATTTATAAGATATTTATAATCTTATCCATCTTTTCCAATATTCACTATCCTTCTAGATCATACTGTCAGAATATTGAACTCATTTTAAGAGGTACAACTTATGGATCAGATGGAATTATTTTAAAATCCCATCATTAAAACGGTGGGCCAGGTGCAGTGGCTCACTCCTATAATCCCAGTACTTTGGAAAGTTGAGACAGGAGGACAACTTGAAGCCAGGATTTCAAGAGTAGCCTGGGCAACATAGCAACACCCTATCTCTACAAAAAATAAAATTAGCCAGGTGTAGCGGAGCACGTGCCTGCAGGAGGTTCACTTCAGCCCAGGAGTTTGAGGCTGCAGTGAGCCGTGACTGTGCCACTACATTCCAGCCTGGGTGACAGAATGAGATCCTGTCTCAAAAATAAAAAAAAATAAAACAACCTCTGTGAGCAAATATAACATCATAAAGGATAAAGCCAAAACCAGTATCTATGCAAGTAGAGATTACAAACCATTAACCAGATCAGCTGATGAAAACAGATGGCCAAACTGGCTAATTTATATCTTTCAGGAGGCATTTTTCTGAAGTGTAACTATCAGTCCTCAATAATGCAAGTTAAATTACTTCTTCACTTTGTTTTGCCTGTGACTTGGTTACACCAATAGGAAAGAAAAACCCAAAAAGCTTACAAAGGCCACTGATATAATAAATGGTAACAAAAATTACTTTTGCTATTCTAAACAGAGGTGATGTAACATCTTGCTTAGGAGGACCCACCCTAAAGTCAGAGCACTTGGGTTCAAATCCTGTGTGATCTGAGCAAGTTAATTAATCTTTATGCCTTCATTTTCTCACTAGAAAATGCTGAGAAACATAGGTAACTTCCTTTACAAATTGCTATAAAAGTCTAATGAGATGTTATATGAGGCTTTAGCATTGTGTCTGGCACAGAACTGATGTTTAGTAATTATGTTATTTTAAATAAAATAAACACTATAATTGCTTTTTTTGAGACAGCCCAGGCTGGAGTGCATAGCTCACCACAGCATTGAACACTGAGGCAGGAGGATTGCCTGAGCTCAAGTGATCCTCCTGCATCTCAGTACCAAGTAGCTGGTACTACAGGGGCATAGAGACGGGGTCTCACTATGTTGCCCAGGCTGAACACTATAATTTGATGTATACTCTTAAACTCTTTTGAACATACATATGAATAAATACACAGATGAAGAGAAAATGGACTGTCTCTAGATTCAAGAGCAAATACATTTCCTTTGAGAGAAAAAGAAATATGACCAGAAACAAAGAACAGGTGACAAAGCTCCATCAAAAAGAATTTTTTTTTGACACAGGGTTTTACTCGGTCGCCCAGGTTGGAATGCAGTGGCACATCATGGCTCACTGCAACCTCAACCTCCAGGGCTCGTGATCCTCCCACCACAGCCACTGAGCAGCTGGGACCACAAGCACGTGCCACCAAGCCCAGCTAATTTTTTAAATTTTTTATAGAGAGGGGGTTTCACCAAGATGTGCAGGCTGTTCTCTAACTGTTGGACTCAAGTGAACCACCTGCCTCAGCCTCCCAAAGGGCTGGGATTACAGGTGTGATCCACTGCACCCAACTAAAAATAACTGCTATATCTTAATGAGAACAATTTAAGTTTGTTTAGCCTTCCTTAATGTGAGAAATCACTGTATTCCAGAGGAGTTTCTTGAACAAAAGGTGATGTGGAATACATTTTATGCTTTGAAAGAATTTAAATGGTTACAATCACAAAGAACCCATCACCACTATTATATTTGATGTGTTGCAAAATCTTTCAGACTGCGTTTAAAATTCCCTTTCAAAGTGATTAGATTTTTTTGTTTTTGGTTCTGGTTTTACCAAAGTAACTGGATTTGCTTTATAAAATAAATGGAAATTTGTTTTCCAAAAATATAATCTAATTTTGTCAATGGCATTATAAACAAATGGATCTCCCATACAATGCTGGTGCAAGTGTAAACTGGTACAAGTACACGAGAGAGCTGTAGATGCATATCTTACGACTCAGCAATTATAATCTCAAGAAAATGCTCAAGAGAAAGCAATGCCTATATCCATCAAAAGACATGTATAAATAAGAATGTTCCTAGCAGCATTAACTGTAACCACCCAAAACTGGGAGTAATCTAAATGTCCATCAACAGGAGAATGGATCAATATTGGTATTTTGAATGGATTAAGACAGAGCAACAAAAAGGAACTACTGACGCATATGCAGCTTGGATATATCTCACAGACATTATGAAAAAAAGAAACCTGACAAAAGAGCATGCACTGCATGACTCTATTTATACAAGGTCACAGTGAAAGGAATCAGGACAGTGGTTACCTAAGAGGGAGGTAGGTTCTGACTTGGAAGGGACATGAGGGAGCTTATCGGGTGCTGGCAGGGTTCTCTATCTTGATCTGGGTGACGTTCAAATCAACAGGTGTTTATATACATAATCATTCATTGAGCTGTACACTTAAGATCTATACACCTTAAGTGCTTTATAATATGCATGCTCTACTTCAATTAAAAAAAAAAACAGAACACACACAAGGGGATCTTGAATTTCCTCAAAGAGGTAGTTCTTTCAGTGTTGTTACCTAGTACAATAAAAACAACTACCTTTTCTGTGTCAAGGAGTTAGGTTATCTCCTGCAGTCTTCCTAATAGCCTTAGTGGGTAAGTTTTATTACTCTCACTTACTGGGCAGTAAAATGGTTCATAAAAATGATTTCGTTTAATCTCAGAAGCATGTCTTTCCTTACTACATGGTTTGGCAAATTTAGCCTGCTGTTATGTGAAGAGAATGGGTACAGAAAATTCTGTTTTATATCTTAACGGCTGGTGATACTGGGCACACCCCTTTAGTTTCTCTTTTATCTGTAAGAAAAGTCAGTATATTTATGGTTTGCTTTATAAAAAGTTACTATTAATACAATGGTACACAGTATTGAATTCACAAAAATATGAACAAATATTTACAGCAAGAGACACTCACAACGGAAACACTGCTTCAAAGCAAGTTACATCTGGATGACAATGTCTATACACACAAAAATCCCTAAAACTTATTGGTTCTTTTCTTTGCAGCAGGAGGGAGGGAGAGAAAAGAAAAAAAGATAGCAGATAACCTCAACTCTTCAAAAGCAGAGATTTGTTCAATGAAAAATAAAGGAGTTGAAAGAAAAATGAGCCAACATTTTGTTCAACAAATTTCCAGATTATGACAAACCATTCTGGGGCAGGGGTTAGGGGATCCTGGGACAGGGAGGGCCCAGGGTCCAGTCACCTTTGTGAAGACCAGCCAAGGTTAACATAGGGTACCACAGCTGGGCAAGATGAGACCAGGGTGAGGCATAAGGTGGAGTCACTCCCCTGGTCTCTTCACATCCCCCCGCTTCTTTCTTTTATGGGGTAGAAAGGAGACAGAATGCAGACACCCCTTGAGAGCTGCACAAGTTACTTAAATCAGCCACCTCTACAAGCTACACATTTCCTCATGTGAAAAATAAATGTTTCTTCAGTTGCACAATTAGGCAGAAAACCGCAAATGGTAGAGAAGGCTGTTGCTGTGCCCAGGCACCCTCTCTGTGTCAAAACCTCTTAATTTCTGAGTCTTCTCTCATCTGTGAAAATGGGGATAGTAGTGAGGTTGTTATAAAGATGGAATGAAACCACTGATGTACAATGCACTACATAAACTGCCACACAATTATTTATTCTTATCATTGTTAATATGACCTTGTGGAACAGGAATTAAAAGAAATTAAAGAATGTGTAAGCAAAAACTCAGTTGTATGTAAGAAAACCCAATTCCCCCTGAGGAAGAGAAAGAGCTGGAGTCCTTTAAAATTAACTGCCTGTTTTTCTGTGGCTAGTGAGCCTTATCTCTCCCTTTCCCAGGCATTGTGAAGACTCTTTCTCTAGCTGTGCAGCTGCAAGGTCACTAGACAGATCATCTCAAATCATAAAACACGTTGTTCCTTGAAAAATAAGAAATGATGTAATGCATGTCTCAGTTGAATAACTGTCTTTGTTTCTTGCTTCTGTAATATGCTCCCCCCTACAAAGGTCTCCCCCCACCCCACGAAATGCTTAAAAGGTAGCTTGACTCTTTGTTCGGGACTCAGTCCTTTGGACGTTAATCCGACTGGGTTGATGAACCTAAATTATTAAATAATTCCTCCTCAACCCCTCGGTCTCTGTGATTCCTTAATTATCCCGCAGCACTTGTGTTTTAAGAAGAACATAAAAAGATACTAACCTTATCTTCTGGCAAAGGTTAGTTTTAGGATTTAGACAAAATTTGCATTGTCCACACTGTGGGATGTAAAGTGGGATGACAGTGTCACCTGGAAACAAATGCAAAGACATCCTGAATAGGTAGTATCTATTTCTAAATGAAAACATCAGCCCTTGCAAATTCCTGTCTACTGATGTGGCTTTGCAAAGTTAAAAACTTCAAGTCTTAGAACTTTACCTAGGTAACATCATTCAGATACTGTCTGACCATGCAAAAAGTATGTTTCAATATTTTTATCTAAATGAAACTCTTTAAACAATAACTGAAGAACAATGAAGTTATATGCTTCAAAATCCTGCTTCATTGATGCATCTCTAAAAATTCTTGCTTAATATGCCAAAATTGGTTTTGGAAATGTACTTAGAAAAGTTTCACAAAAACAGTAGTCTGCAAAATCAGAGAGAAAAAAATATCCAAATATTTGTGCTTCCCAGATGAGGAATCAACTTAATCTTGACAATCTACTTAGATGATACCTATTCATAAATAGTGGGTAGTTTTATCAGAAAAACCATTTCCCCATAGGAATAAGCCAAAATTATTAAACAAGTGGTTCAAGTATTCTCCTTACCCGCCTTCAGCTTAGTAACTCCCTCACCAACACTTTCCACAATTCCAGCACCTTCATGTCCCAAGATCACTGGAAAACAACCCTCAGGATCAGCTCCACTCAGGGTATAGGCATCGGTGTGGCAAACCGCAGTGGCAATGATCTATCAGGACATTAAAACAACGAATGTTTAAGTATGTGTGCATGCAATTCAGAGGTACAGATACAAGAAAAGTCATTTTATTATAATACTATATTTCATTGACTCTAAGACACATTTCTTTCATATTTTAACCTCTCTAAAATCAGCATGTGCTTATAATCCATGGCATCTTAACAATTAGAATTGGCAGCAATTTTTTAGTGGTACATAAAAGCAATGGTGCATTTATATGCAACGAAATAGGGAACATCTAGTCCCCCTTTCAGTGCGCGTTAGCAAGAGAAGGTAAACAAGGTCATTTTATGGGCACTATGCCTTCAAGCATGGAGAGAACCATCGCCTGTGTGCAAAACAGGTGGAATCCATCTCACTTCTAGTTTCCTCATGACAGCTGGGAAATATGATTTTTAAAGAGGTAATGACTATTTCTGAAATAGGCCAGTCTGCTTGAGTCTGGACCAAATTTCAGAACTTTTAGAGGAACCAACTCCCTTTTCACAAACCACATACAAGTTCTATTTAAATAAGCCTGTTATCTCTATCTCTCTGGCTTTCAAGTAACTTATTATTTTTTTTTGAGACAAGAGTCTCGCTCTATCACCCAGGCTGGAGTGCAGTGGCATGATCTCGGCTCACTGCAAACTCCGCCTCCTGGGTTCAAGTGATTCTCCTGCTTCAGCCTTCTGAGTAGCTGGGATTGCAGGCGCGTACCACCAGGCCTGGCTAATTTTTTTATATTTTTAGTAGAGATGGGGTTTCACCATGCTGGCCAGGCTGGTCTTGAACTCCTCACCTCATTATCTGCCTGCCTTGGCCTCCCAAAGTGCTGGGATTATAGGCATGAGCCACCATGCCCAGCCGTAACTTATATTTTAAAGCCACCAAAAGCACAGAAAGGCAAAATCTTGGAGTATTTCTATTTATGCGTCTCTGCTCCTGGCTTATATATCCACTTACAATGTAACAATCTTTGCTACCTGTCTGCAGTTTTGCAGGGAAGACGGCTGTACTCATTGTGTCCATACAGCTCAATGAGCACAATGAATACCCATTGAGCTGTATGGGCACTTAATACATCCAGGACAAACATCTTCAGTGGCAAAATCACAGTCAGCTTAATTTCTGAATTTGAAGAAAAAAACACTATTATATGATTTCAAATTCCTGTGTATGGGTTGCAAAGGACCTTAAGATGTTATTTGGGCCAGGTGTGGTGGCTCACACCTGTAATCCCAGCACTTTGGGAGGCTGAGGCGTGTGGATCACTTGAGGTCAGTAGTTGGAGATCAGCCTGGCCAACAGGGTGAAACTCCGTCTCTACTAACAATACAAAAACTAGCCAGGCGTGGTGGCGCATATCTGTAATCCCAGCTACTAGGGAGGCTGAAGCAGGAGAATTGCTTGAACCTGGGAGGCAGGGGTTGCAGCGAGCCGAGATCGCACCACTGCACTCCAGCCTGGGCAACAGAGTGAAACTCTGTCTCCAAAAAAAAAAAAAAGATAAAAAGACGTTATTTGGTCCTGGTCTGCTCCACCTGGTATTTGTGATCTTTGGGAGCATGAGCCAGTATGTGTGGTGTGTTTTGAAAGTGAGATGGTAGGGGAAGTATACTCCAAGTCACAGCTCTTTTTTGCTGTGACTCTTTTACTAGAATGTTAATGATCACTAAAGCACTAATTTTATATCAAAACAAGTAGAGAGTAGTAGAATGCTAAACACATGAAGTTTTCTACATGCCAAGGTTTCAAAGATCTCTCCAGCTGGCTACCTTGTACAATATGCCTCTCTCCAAGGGTAACATCATTTCTCTGCCAACAGAGGTTGAGAAGCACTAGAATAATGAATTCCCTGAACCCTACCCTTGTCCGCCAGGGTGGGTGCATTTTAAAGCTCTCTAAGCAAGCTGACTTCATTTGCTTGTTACTCTATTCAATCAGGAGCCTCTTCTCAAATCTTGTTTAAGTCACTGTAGCAAAACTGAAGACCATTTCTGTCAGAGGCATTTTAACCAGAGCGACTCCACCTTGAATAGGCGCTGGGTAAAATAAGGCTGAGACCTACCTACTGGGCTGCATTCCCAGGATGCTAGGCATTCTTAGTCACAGAATGAAATAGGAGGTTGGCACAAGACACATGTCACAAAGACCCTGCTGATAAGACAGGCTGGGGTAAAGAAGCCAGCAAAAACCCATCAAAACCAAGATGGCAATGAAAGTGACCTCTGGTCATCTTCAAGGCTCATTATAGGCTAATTATAGTGCATTTGTACACCAAAAGGCAGTCTCACCAGTGCCATGAGTTTACAAATGCCATGGCAATGTCATGAAGTTACCCTATATGGTCTAAAAGGGGGAGGAATCCTTAGTTCTGGGAATTGCCCACCCCTTTCTTGGAAAACTCACGAATAACCCATCCTTTGTTTAGCATATAATCAAGAAATAACTATATGTATACTCGGTTGAGCAGCCCATACTGCTGCTCTGTCTATGGAAAAGCCATTCTTTTATTTCTTTGCTTCTCTAATAAACTTGCTTCCACTTTATCCTATGAACTCACTCCAAATTCTTTCTTGCGTGAGGTACAAGAACCCTCTCTGGGGTCAGAATAAGGACCCCTTTCTGGTAACATTTCTTCTTTTGTTTCTAACGTGTCAGCATATATTTAAAGTTATGTAATCAGCAGAAAAATGAGTATCCTACAGAGTTACCTTAAACCTAAACTGCAGAAGATAAATTGCAATAATCCAGTGACCCATGGGGATAGCTGCTCAGCCCAAGATCAAAACTAAAAGAGATGGAGAAGCATGCTGCAAAGGTGAGAGATAAGAGAAGGATGTTGTGATTGTAAGCCTGGATGACTTTCAACACCTTTTCTTTGACACTGTCCTTTGGGATTTATCCTCTGCAGATCTCAGATCTACTCATCTACCCAGAGACCTCATTGTGTCTCTTTTTTTCCCAGTGCCTTAAATGTATCATTACCTTGATTCGAACTTCATGAGCCTTTGGGGGTGCCACCTCTATCTCCTCTATGGAGAGAGGCTTTCCAGCCTCCCAAGCAACTGCAGCCTTGCACTTGATAACCTGAAGTGGGGAAAAAAGGGAATAAGCTGTTTATCCTCCTAAACAAGTAACTACTTAATAGCCAATTTAGATACAGATTAATGCTAATCTTAAAAAGTATATCACAGATTCACAAAGAAACATATGCTTCCAAGTGATATGTTTTTAGATTTCACACAAATAGTATACATCAAAAATGATTTAATTGAGATGATTACCTGGTCAGATAGAAAAGTATCTTTTGGTTAAAAAGTTGTACTCATCAAATATTTAATGGCCCTCTACAGTGCATATGCAAGAGCAGGTTAAGAACACAAGTTCTGAAAGAATCTGATTCAGCAGGTCTGGCATGGGGTCCAAGAAATCTGCATGCTTAACATATGCCTGAAGAAATTCTTTTGCTCAGGCTGTTCTGAATACCACCGGCTTGGTGCAAAACTGCAGGGTGGGAAGGAGGATTAGGAGTGTAACAGTGAGGAGCTATATCCCTTGTAACTGCACCGGCCAATACAGCAGCCACTTGCCAAATATGACTACTGAGCTCCTAGAAAATGACCACTGGCCGGGCTTGGTGGCTCACGCCTGTAATCCCAGCACTTTGGGAGGACAAGGTGGGCAGATCATGAAGTCAGGAGTTCAAGACCAACCTGGCCAGCATGGTGAAACCTCATCTCTACAAAAATACAAAAATTAGCTGGGCATGGTGGTGCGCATCTGTGTGGTCCCAGCTACTCAGGAGGCTGAGGCAGGAGAATGGCTTGAACCCGGGAGGTGGAGGTTGCAGTGAGCCGAGATTGTGCCACTGCACTCCAGCCTGGGCAACAGAGCGAGACATCGTCTCAAAACAAACAAACAAACAAACAAAACTGAGATATGCTATAAATATAACTGGACTTTGAAGACTTAGTTCAAAGAAAAGTAAAAATATCTCATCAACAGTATTTTTAAAAATACTGCTTACATGTTGAAGTGGTAGTTTATTTATAACAACATTATAAATAATGTAATTTAACATAATTAAAATATTAAAACTTCACTTTTTCCTTAATGAGGCTACTGAAAATTTAAAATTACACGTGACTAATATATCTATAGCACACAGACCTGCTTTAGAGATTATAGTCAAGTATACCCTCCAATACGAGAGAATCACACGTAATGAGAAAGGTTCTAATTAGTTTACATTACACTTGAGAAATGTGTGGACAGACTAAAGGTTGTAAACCACTGGGTTTACAGGAGACAGACTTTAAAGTTAATAATTACAAAGACTGTGATTTAAAGAGACAGGCACAAAGTAATACAGAAAGCAAAAAGAGTAGGTTAAGAGTGTAACTTTGCTTGGTTTGGGAGAGCTTCACTTCTAACCAGGATACTGAAGGATGAGGAAAAGGTAATTATAAATGGTGATAAAACACCTACATATAGGGTGATTGTGAGAACTGAATAAGAAAGAATATGAAGTCCCTGGCCGGGCGAGGTGGCTCAAGCCTGTAATCCCAGCACTTTGGGAGGCCGAGGCGGGTGGATCACGAGGTCAGGAGATCCAGACCATCCTGGCTAGGTGAAACCCCGTCTCTACTAAAAATACAAAAAATTAGCCGGGGGAGGTGGCAGTCGCCTGTAGTCACAGCGACCGGGGAGGCTGAGGCAGGAGAACGGCGTGAACCCAGGAGGCGGAGCTTGTAGTGAGCCGAGATCGCGCCACTGCACTCCAGCCTGGGTGACAGAGCGAGACTGTGTCTCAAAAAAAAAAAAAAAAAAAAAAAAAGAATATGAAGTCCCTAACACAATCCTTGGCACAGCATAGCTTTGCAAAATAAGTTAGTAGTTATTGGTAGCAACAGAACAAACGGTTGAGGGAAAGGAGAGGTGAACTACATAGAAATATAAAAAATGGCCTCTGTAGGCCGGGTGCAGTGGCTCACGCCTGTAATCCCTGCACTTTGGGAGGCCGAGATGGGCGGATCACCTGAGGTCAGGAGTTCGAGACCAGCCTGGCCACTATGGCGAAACCCCGTCTCTACTAAAAATACAAAAATTAGCCGAGCATGGTGACGGGCGCCGGTAATCCCAGCTACTCGGGAGGCTGAGACAGGAGAATCGCTTGAACCCGGGAGGCAAAGGTTGCAGTGACCCAAGATCGCGCTACCGCACTCCAGCCTGGGAAACAAAGAGCGAAACTCCGTCTGAACTGGCGTGCGGGGGAGGGAAATGGCCTCTGTAAATTGGTGAGGCTGGAAATGTGGAAATGATCGTTTTTAAAATTAAATTGCAGATATTAAATCTCATAGTACAAAGAACCAGACACTGCATTAGAACCTTTTTCACTTCAATGTGCCATAAATTTCAACTCCACAAGTCAGATTCAGAATACTAACAATTAGGTTATGCAACATAAGAACCCAAAGAAACAAGAATACTAAATTTGATGGCCTGCTCCCCTTTAAAAAATGTCTTAATGGAGCCTAACCTTTTCCTTTTACTGACAATTCTAAGCAAAACAAAGCCCCACTCTAAATCCGCGGGAAATGGCCCTACTTCAACATTTGAACTATAGTAACAATTATAATCTTTCACCTTCTCTGAATAAAGACAGTCAGTAATAAGGAAAAGCAACTACCAGTTTAAGTCTGAAAGACTGTTTAGAGTTTATTTCTTTCAAACTCCAATATGTTTAAGGCCATTTGTCTTACTAGAAAATGTCCAAAATTGCAAAACATTAAAATAATCAGCAACTTTAGACTGAGTATGTTATTCGTAATTTCTGCCTTTCTTTACTGTCTAATTTGTATTTTATGAATTTGTCATAAAGGAGCAGACCTGGGTCGGAATCCCAGCTCGCCATCGTTGGTGTGACCAAGCACAACCAACCTCAAACCTCAGTTTTTGGTAAGATGGGGATAACACCTCGCAGAGGTGTTTGTTACGTGAGGACTAGAGGGAATATAAATCTCTTGGTATTTAAGTGCTCGAAAATGTTTCTGAAAGGGACGTAGGGGTCTTTCCAAAATACACTCCTTGGAGGCACAATAATTAAGGCGTAGGCTCAATTATGCAACACAAGCAACCTAGGAGTTAGGAGCACGGGATCTGGCTGCAGCTCTGCCAAGTATGCAAGCTGCAAGAATGACCCAGAGCGAGTTACTTAATTTCGTGTAAGAAGCAATGCGTGGCCGCTCCTAAGCCATTTCCACTGGGATACCGACCTGACCAGCCCCTGCCCCCCACTCTCCAGCTCTCCCACCCCCCTACCCCGTTCCGACTGTCCCAGAAGCAGCAAAGAAAGCTGCTTCCCAACTGAAGAGCCGAGACAATGCTTCCTTCTCTTTCTGCCCCTCTGAGCCGCTCGCCGGGGGCCCAGTTTCAGAACCAAGAGCCAGATCCCGTCTTGGGCGCCGAGCCTCGCGCGCCCCCGAGGATAGCAGCCTAGTCCCATGCCATGCACTCCCTCCCTCGGACTCAGGGCCCTCCGCTCAGCGGGCCCTACCTCGTTCGCCATGTTCACGGATTCTGGTCGGCGCGGGGGGCTGACATCCGGGGTGGGCCGCGCAGCGACGGAGGCATGGGCGTGGCGAGCGCCTAGCGAGGGGGGCGGGGCGTGGGGGGGGCTTGCAATGGCTCCAACCGGAAGGGCGGTGCTCGAGCTGTGGTGCGTGCCGCTAAGTTGTGCGTTCCAGGGTGCACTCGCTGGCGAGGCTGCACGGCGCCGGTTTCATTGCTAAAATCCGACGGACTTGTTGCAGAACTCGTTTTTTTGTCGGGAAAGGGCTTCCCCGTGTAACTTTATAGCAGTTATCGTAGATAAGACTTGCAAATTACAGATGTGGACGGTGAGGGAACGGGAGTTTCACTGAAAGCGCCTGAGAACCAGTAAGAGACCTGCAACAGCTTTGTGCTCCACTGGCGAATGCTTCCTCCCCTAATACACATTATGTGTGCTTGGAGACACAAGGAGTAAGATACAGCCCCTCAAGGGACTCGTCATAGGGAGAGGACACAGCTTTGGGAATAAAGGGGCCACAAAGGAAGAGAGAGGAGTTTGCTGAAACTTCCCAAGCTCCCATTCCAGCAGTTCCTGAAGGGTAGGTAGGATTTTGGGGAGACAGTAGAACGTGGGCAGTAGAACTTTGGAAGGAGGAGATGAGGAAAACAAAAAGTCTCCTGATCCTGGACAGTTTTTTGTGTTAAGAGTGGGCCAGAGTGTAGAGAGAGAGAATGTAGTATTTGTCGATTTACTCTTTGTTTGTTCGTTTGAGACGGAGTCTCGCTCTGTCGCCCAGGCTGGAGTGCAGTGGCGCAATCTCGGGTCACTGCAACCTCCGCCTCCTAGGTTCAAGTGATTCTCGTGCCTCAGCCTCCTGAGTAGTTGGGATTACAGGCACACGCCACCACGCTGGCTCAATTTTAATATTTTTAGTAGAGATTGGGAGTGGGGGCAGGGCGTTGGTCTCACCGTGTATGCCAGTCTGGTCTTGAACTCCTAACCTCAAGTGATTCACCCACCTCAGCCTCCCAAAGTGCTGGGATTACAGGCATGAGCCACCGCACCTGGCCTGCCGGTTTACTCTTAAACTCTGTTGTAAACGCTGAATTTTGTTAAAATAGCTCTGTCAGACACACTGCTCTTTTCTGTTTTTCAGTCTTTTTCTTGGCTCTTTTCCGGGTACATATGGTAAGATTGTCCAAAGTCTTTCCGTCCTTTCACTCCACTCTCTCACTCACACTTTGGCTTTTAACGTCTATTTATGGAAAGATGACTACCAGATTATTATCTCCAATCAGGATGGCTCCCCTAAACTCCAGACTTGGACATGTAACTGCCTACTGGATTTCTGTCTCCATTAGGATATCTCACAATCGAATGCAACTCCTAAAACTCATATTAATATTTTCTCCTTAAAGGGACTCTTTCCTCTGTGTGTTGACACTCTCCACATACTTGCCCTAGCCAGAAACATGAGAGTCACAACTTCTCCCTCTCCCTCAGTCCCTGCATTCAGTTTGTCACCAAGCCCTAAATATCTCTCTGGTTTTGTGCCTCTCTCTCCCCACTGCTGCTGCATTAGTTCAGGCTTTCATAATTTCTTACAGGATTACTGAAAGAGCCTCCCATATGATTTCTTTGATGCCAGGCCCTTGAATCTAATACTTAAAAAGGAATGCCCTGTTAGTGATCTTTCCAAAACGTAACATCAATCAATGCCATTTCCTATTTTCCTTCAATAATTTTTGAATGAGGCTATAAATAAATAAATAAATAAATAAATAAATACCATTCTTCTATTTAAAAATATTCAAGGGAGAACAAATGGATAAAATCCAAACTCTTTAGGCCACTCAGGCTCTGAATTACTTCATTCTGTATATATCTCTATCCTTATTTCCTGCTCTCCTGCCAAATTTCACACCAACATTTAAGGAACATTCGTAGTTCCTTAAAGGGACTATGCTTTTTCTTGATTCCAGGCCTTTGTGTATGTCAATACTTCTGCTTGGAATGCAGCAAGCAATTTCTAGTGGGAAAAAAAAAAGACTTTTGGCAGAGAGTTTTCTTTTCCCTATTGCAGATATATTGTCTATTTTCTGGAAAGAGACACTTGCATTTTTGTAGTGCCTTGTTTAACAATACTAGGCAAGACCTTAGGTTTCTGGTCTGACATGTAAGGAGTTTAGAAGTCATCACTCCATCCTAACAACAACTAAAAAGCTAAACAAAATGAGAAATTAATAACTCTTCTTAGAGCTGTAAGTGAAGTGGGGTCACAGAGAAAACAGCTTCTCCAAAATTAGAGACACAGATGGGTGGATTCAAAGAATCACAACTTACCATAGAAACACACTTTTGCAGGAACTGTTACTGGAGTAGGAAAGTCTGAGCTGTAATTGATGAATTGCCAGAGGCTCATTATGGATTAGTTTGAGAGTTAAAGATTCTTGGGGGACCCAATCGTAGGGGGGCTTTCACACTTTTGTGAGTTTTACCTCCGTGAATTCTCAGAGAAGATTAGAGAAAAATCCCCAATTGCTTCCTGCATGAGGAGTGTAAAAGGAATTATTTTGAAAAATTCTAGGGCATTTTGTTCTTAACAAGACTTGCCAACAAAAGAAACTATTTTACTGGAGCCTAGTGTACTGGGATTTTTACAAGTGGTTAACTGACCTGGGGGAAAGGAAATACCCAACTCCAGCTCCCTCTAGACATTCTGTACCACCTAAGGGGGTGAAAAAACAAACTGAGAACTGTGAAGTTTACAGCCTAGGGACACGGGCTCACTAAAAGACTGAGATAAAATGGTAGAACTATAGGACACTTCCCCTTCCCGTGTATCTTACCACTACATTACTAAAGGGCTATTTACTGCAATTCCTTTGACTCAGTATATTATATCCGCCTTTCAATAAAAAATTACAAGGCATATTAAAAGGCAACATAGTTTGAATGGACAGAGCAAGCAGTGGAACCAAACCCAGAGGATGACAGGGATGTTGCTATTATCAGACCATGAATTTAAAACAACTATGATTAATATTGTTTGAAATGCTTGTTCCCCGGTGCTGTAAAGAAATAGTACTTGAACATAAATTTAATTTAGTAAGGCCATTTTTACTTTTGCAGAAAGGGTACACTGGCCAGCAGTTTTGCCACGAGAGTACACCAAACAAAGGAGACAGGGTCATTTATAACCTAATGTATCCACCCTACTGCTGTGTCCGGTTTCCATTGTCTGGAACGGGACCTCACATTCTGTATTTGTCCTGACTTGCTAGCAACTTAGAACTTTTTAAAAGAGGCAGAGGTAGAGGAGAACAAAGGAAGGAGGAGGTAACTTGTGGAATGCTGAAAAAGGCAAAAACACTTTTAAATAAGGAAGAGGAACAGGCTATGACCTAGTGCTTGCTTGGACTAGTATAAGCATGCCAGGGCAAATATTTAGGAGCACAGGTCTTTGAATAAATTTTGCTTATAAGAGAAGTTACCACTTATTCCTAATTAGATGGGCAGGAAAGTCTTTGAAGAAGAACCTCTACTTGATTTTTTACAGTATGCTAAGGGCTTTAATGGGAAAAGTAGACAACATGCAAGAACCGATGGATAATGTAAGCAGAGAGATGGAAATTCTAAGAAAGAATTGAGAATAAATGACAGAAAAAATACTGTAACAAATGAAAAATGCCTTTGATGGGCTCATTAGTAGACTGGATGTGACTAAGGAAAGAATCTTTGAGCTTGAGTATATGTTAATAGAAACGGTCAAAACAAGAAAGCAAAGAGGAGAAACGAATAAATGGAACAGGGTATCATATACATGTATGGGAGTACCAGAAAGAGAAGAAAGCAAAAGGAGCAGAAGCAGTATTCGAAGCAACTATGACTGAGAATTTCCCCAAATTAAAGTCAGGAAATAAACCACAGATCCAGGAAACTTAGAGAACACCAAACAAGTGTTCCTTCCAAAGCAGAAAGCACAAAGCCCACATGGGTTCACTGATGAATTTTTCCAAACATTTAAGGAAGGAAATATACCAATTTTCTACAATCTTTTTCAGAAGATAGAAGCAGAGAGAATATTTCCTAACTCGTTTTATGAGGCCAGCATTACGGTAATACCAAAGCCACAGACATTGCAAGAAAACTACATACCAATATCCCTTATGAACCTAGATACAAATATCCCCAACAAAGTATTAGCAAATTGAATCCAACAATGTATAAGAATAATTACATGCCACAACCACGTGGTATTTATCCCAGGTATATAAGGCTGGTTCAACATTAGAAAATCAGTTAATGTAATCCATCACATCAATGGGCTAAAGAAGAAGAAAATCACATAATTATAGCAATAGGTGGAGTAAAAAACATTTCACAGAATTCAACACCTAATCATGATGAAAACTTTCAGCAAACGAGTATTAGAAGGAAACTGTCTCAATGTGATAAAGAACATCTACAAAAAGCCTGCAGCTAACATCATACTTAATGGTGAGAAACTAGAAGACTTCCTGCTAAGACTAGGAACAAGAAAAAGGTGTCCCATCTCACCCTTCCTTTTCAACATCTTGCTGAAAATCCTACCTAATGGAATAACACAAGGAGAAGCAATAAAATGTATACTGATTAGAAAGGAAGAAGTAAAACTCTCTTTGCTTACAGATGACATTTATCTATTTACAAAATCTGAAAAAATTGACAGAAGTCTCCTGAAACTAATAAGTGATTATAGCAGAGTTGCATGATACAGGTTTAATACACACATTTCAGTCATTTTCCTATATGCCAGCAATGAACAAGTGGAGTCTGAAATTAAAAACCCAATACCATTTACATTAGCATCCCCAGAAATGAAATGCTTAGGTAGAAATCTAACACAGTATGTACAAGATCTGTGAGGTAAATTACAAAACTCTGATGAAAAAAAATAAATGGAGAAATGTCTCATATACATGGATATTCTGAAACAACATTGTCAAAATATCATTTATTCCCATTTGCTCTATAGATTTAACTAAATCCCAGTAAAAAAATACCAGCAAATTATTTTGTGGATATTGACGAACTGATTTCAAAGTTTTTATTTTTATTTTTTTTTTAAGTACAGCATAATTTGTTGAAAAAAATTGAAAGTTAAGTGCAGAATACAGTACAACCTGAGAGAGATATTCCAGGCCGGGCTGCTCATAAGAGTGAGACAGCGTGGATTGTCGCCAGAGAAACTGCCTTATGGGAGTTTTGCATTATTATTATTATTTTTTATTATACTTCTAGGGTACATGTGCACAATGTGCAGGTTTGTTACATGTGCATACATGTGCCATGTTGGTATGCGGCACCCATTAACTCGTCATTTACATTAGGTATATCTCCTAATGCTATCCTTCTCCCCGCCTCCCACCCCACAACAGGCCCTGGTGTGTGATGTCCCCCTTCCTGTGTCCAAGTGTTCTCATTATTCAATTCCCACCTATGAGTGAGAACATATGATATTTGGTTTTTTGTCCTTGCGATAGTTTGCTGAGAATGATGGTTTCCAGCTTCATCCATGTCCCTACAAAGGACATGAACTCATCTTTTTTATGGCTGCATAGTATTCCATGGTGTATATGTGCCACATTTTCTTAATCCAGTCTATCGTTGTTGGGCATTTGGGTTGGTTCCAGGTCTTTGCTATTGTGAATAGTGCCGCAATAAACATACATGTGCATGTGTCTTTATAGTAGCATGATTTATAATCCTTTGGGTATATACCCAGTAATGGGATGGCTGGGTCAAATGGTATTTCTAGTTCTAGATCCCTGAGGACTTGCCACACTGTCTTCAACGATGGTTAAACCAGTTTACAGTCCCACCAACAGTGTAAAAGTGCTCCTATTTCTCCACATCCTCTCCAGCACCTTTTGTTTCCTGACTTTTTAATGATCACCATTCTAACTGGTATGAGATGGTATCTCATTGTGGTTTTGATTTGCATTTCTCTGATGGCCAGTGATGATGAGCATTTTTTCATGTGTCTGTTGGCTGCATAAATGTCTTCTTTTGAGAAGTGTCTGTTGATATCCTTTGCCCACTTTTTGATGGGGTTGTTTGTTTTTTTCTTGTGAATTTGTTTGAGTTCTTTGTAGATTCTAGATATTAGCCCTTTGTCAGATGAGTAGATTGCAAAAATTTTCTCCCATCCTGTACGTTGCCTGTTCACTCTGATGGTAGTTTCTTTTGCTGTGCAGAAGCTCTTTCGTTTAATTAGATCCCATTTGTCAAATTTGGCTTTTGTTGCCATTGCTTTTGGTGTTTTAGACATGAAGTCCTTGCCCATGCCTATGTCCTGAATGGTATTGCCTAGGTTTTCTTCTAGGGTTTTTATGGTTTTAGGTCTAACATTGAAGTCTTTATTCCATCTTGAATTAATTTTTGTATAAGGTGTAAGGAAGGCATCCAGTTTCAGCTTTCTACATGTGGCTAGCCAGTTTTCCCAGCAGGATTTGGTAAACAGGGAATCCTTTCCCCATTTCTTGTTTTTGTCAGGTTTGTCAAAGATCAGATAGTTGTAGATGTGTGGTATTATTTCTGAGGGCTCTGTTCTGTTCCATTGGTCTATATCTCTGTTTTGGTACCAGTACCATGCTGTTTTGGTTACTGTAGCCTTGTAGTATAGTTTGAAGTCAGGTAGCGTGATGCCTCCAGCTTTGTTCTTTTGGCTTAGGATTGACTTGGCAACGCGGGCTCTTTTTTGGTTCCATGTGAACTTTAAAGTAGTTTTTTCCAAATCTGTGAAGAAAGTCATTGGTAGCTTGATGGGGATGGCATTGAATCTATAAATTACCTTGGCCAGTAATGGCCATTTTCATGATATTGATTCTTCCTATCCATGAGCATGAAATATTCTTCCACTTGTTTGTATCCTCTTTTATTACGTTGAGCAGTGGTTTGTAGTTCTCCTTGAAGAGGTTCTTCACATCCCTTGTAAGTTGGATTCCTAGGTATTTTATTCTCTTTGAAGCAATTGTGAATGGGAGTTCACTCATGATTTGGCTCTCTGTTTGTCTGTTAGTGGTGTATAAGAATGCTTGTGATTTTTGCACATTGATTTTGTATCCTGAGACTTTGCTGAAGTTGCTTATCAGCATAAGGACATTTTGGGCTGAGACAATGGGGTTTTCTAGATATCCAAACATGTCATCTGCAAACAGGGACTATTTGACTTCCTCTTTTCCTAATTGAATACCCTTTATTTCTTTCTCCTGCCTGATTGCCCTGGCCAGAACTTCCAACACTATGTTGAATAGGAGTGGTGAGAGAGGGCATCCCTGCCTTGTGCCAGTTTTCAAAGGGAATGCTTCCAGTTTTTGCCCATTCAGTATGATATTGGCTATGGGTTTGTCATAAATAACTGTGATTATTTTGAGATACGTCCCATCGATACCTAATTTCTTGAGAGTTTTTATCATGAAGGGCTGTTGAATTTTGTCAAAGGCTTTTTCTGCATCTATTGAGATAATCATGTGGTTTTTGTCATTGGTTGTGATTATATGCTGGATTACATTTATTGATTTGCATATGTTGAACCAGCCTTGCATCCCAAGGAAGAAGCCCACTTGATCATGGTGGATAAGCTTTTTGATGTGCTGCTGGATTTGGTTTGCCAGTATTTTATTGAGGATTTTTGCATCGATGTTCATCAAGGATATTGGTCTAAAATTCTCTTTTTTGGTTGTGTCTCTGCCAGGCTTTGGTATCAGGATGATGCTGGCCTCATAAAATGAATTAGGGAGGATTCCCTCTTTTTCTATTGATTGGAATAGTTTCAGAAGGAATGGTACCAGCTCCACCTTGTACCTGTGGTAGAATTTGGCTGTGAATCTGTCTGGTCCTGGGCTTTTTTTGGTTGGTAAGCTATTAATTATTGCCTCAATTTCAGAGCCTTTTATTGGTCTATTCAGAGATCCAATTTCTTCCTGGTTTAGTCTTGGGAGACTGTATGTGACGAGGAATTTATCCATTTCTTCTAGATTTTCAAGTTTATTTGCGTAGAGGTGTTTATAGTATTCTGTGATGGTAGTTTGTATTTCTGTGGGATCGGTGGTGATATCCCCTTTATGATTTTTTATTGTGTCTATTTGATTCTTCTGTATTTTCTTCTTTATTAGTCTTGCTAGCGGTCTATCAATTTTGTTGATCTTTTAAAAAAACCAGCTCCTGGATTCATTGATTTTTTTGAAGGGTTTTTTTGTTTCTCTATCTCCTTGAGTTCTGGTCTGATCTTAGTTATTTCTTGCTTTCTGCTAGCTTGAATGTGTTTGCTCTTGCTTTTCTAGTTCTTTTAAATGTGATGTTAGGGTGTCAATTTTAGATCTTTCCTGCTTTCTCTTCTGGGCATTTACTGGTATAAATTTCCCTCTACACACTGCTTTGAATGTGTCCCACAGATTCTGGTATGTTGTGTCTTTGTTCTCGTTGGTTTCAAAGAACATCTTTATTTCTGCCTTCATTTCATTATGTACCCAGTAGTCATTCAGGAGCAGGTTGTTCAGTTTCCATGTAGTTGAGCAGTTTTGAGTGAGTTTCTTAATGCTCAGTTCTAGTTTGATTGCCCTGTGGTCTGAGAGACAGTTTGTTATAATTTCTGTTCTTTCACATTTGCTGAGGAGTGCTTTACTTCCAACTATGTGGTCGATTTTGGAATAAGTGGGATGTGGTGCTGAGAAGAATGTATATTCTGTTGATTTGGGGTGGAGAGTTCTGTAGATGTCTATTAGGTCTGCTTGGTGCAGAGCTGAGTTCAATTCCTGGATATCTTTGCTAACTTTCTGTCTCATTGATCTGTCTAATGTTGACAGTGGGGTGTTAAAGTCTCCCATTATTATTACGTGGGAGTGTAAGTCTCTTTGTAGGTCTCTAAGGACTTGCTTTGTGAATCTGGGTGCTCCTGTATTGGGTGCATATATATTTAGGATAGTTAGCTGTTCTTGTTGAATTGATCCCTTTACCATTAAGTAATGGCCTTCTTTGTCTCTTTTGATCTTTGTTGGTTTAAAGTCTATTTTATCAGAGACTAGGATTGCAGCCCCTGCCATTTTTTGTTTTCCATTTTCTTGGTAGATCTTCCTCCATCCCTTTATTTTGAGCCTATGTGTGTCTCTGCACGTGAGATGGGTTTCCTGAATACAGCACACTGATGGGTCTTGACTCTTTATCCAATTTGCCAGTCTGTGTCTTTTAATTGGAGCATTTAGCCCATTTACATTTAAGGTTAATATTGTTATGTGTGAATTTGATCCTGCCATTATGATGTTAGCTGGTTATTTTGCTCGTTAATTGATGCAGTTTCTTCCTAGCATCGATGGTCTTTACACTTTGGCCTGTTTTTGCAGTGGCTGGTACTGGTTGTTCCTTTCCATGTTTAGTGCTTCCTTCAGGAGCTCTTTTAGGGCAGGCCTGGTGGTGACAAAATCTCTCAGCATTTGCTTCTCTGTAAAGGATTTTATTCCTCCCTCACTTATGAAGCTTAGTTTGGCTGGATATGAAATTCTGGGTTGAAAATTCTTTTAAGAATGTTGAATATTGGCCCCCACTCTCTTCTGGCTTGTAGAGTTTCTGCTGAGAGATCAGCTGTTAGTCTGATGGGCTTCCCTTTGTGGGTAACCTGACCTTTCTCTCTGGCTGCCCTTAACATTTTTTCCTTCATTTCAACTTTGGTGAATTTGACAATTATGTGTCTTGGAGTTGCTCTTCTTGAGGAGTATCTTTGTAGCATTCTCTGTATTTCCTGCATTTGAATGTTGGCCTGTCTTGCTAGGTTGGGGAAGTTCTCCTGGATAATATCCTGCAGAGTGTTTTCCAACTTGGTTCCATTCTCCCTGTCACTTTCAGGTACACCAATCAGATGTAGATTTGGTCTTTCCACATAGTCCCATATTTCTTGGAGGCTTTGTTCATTTCTTTTTATTGTTTTTTCTCTAAACTTCTCTTCTCGCTTCATTTCATTCATTTGATCTTCCATCACTGATACCCTTCCTTCCACTTGATCGAATCAGCTAAGGACTTCTCTGCATTGGTTATTCTAGTTAGCCATTTGTCTAATCTTTTTTCTATGTTTTTAACTTCTTTGCCATAGGTTCAAACTTCCTCCTTTAGCTTGGAGAAGTTTGATCATCTGAAGCCTTCTTCTCTCAGGTCGTCAAAGTCATTCTCCGTCCAGCTTTTTTCCATTGCTGATGAGGAGCTGCATTCCTTTGGAGGAGGAGAGGTGCTCTGATTTTTAGAATTTCAGTTTTTCAGCCCTGTTTTTTCCCCATGTTTGTGGTTTTATCTACCTTTGGTCTCTGATGATGGTGAGGTACAGATGGGGTTTTGGTGTGGATGTCCTTTCTGTTTGTTAGTTTTCCTTCTAACAGTCAGGACCCTCAGCTGCAGGTCTGTTGGAGTTTGCTAGAGGTCCACTCCGACCCTGTTTGCCTGGGTATCAGCAGCAGAGGCTGCAGAACAGCAGATATTGGTGAGCAGCAAATGTTGCTGTTTGATTGTTCCTCTGGAAGTTTTGTCTCAGAGGGGTACCCGGCCGTGTGAGGTGTCAGTCTGCCCCTACTGGGGGGTACCTCACAGTTAGGCTACTCAGAGGTCAGGGACCCACTTTAGGAGGCAGTCTGTCTGTTCTCAGATCTCAAGCTGCATGCTGGGGGAGCCACTACTCTCTTCCAAGCTGTCAGACAGGGACATTTAAGTCTGTAGAGGTTTCTTCTGCCTTTCATTTGTCTATGCCCTGCCCCCAGAGATGGAGTCTACAGAGGCAGGCAGACCTCCTTGAGCTGCGGTAGGCTCCACCCAGTTCGAGCTTCCTGGAGGCTTTGTTTACCTACTCAAGCCTCAGCAATGGCAGTCAACCCTCCCCCCACTTCGCTGCCGCCTTGCAGTTTGATCGCAGACTGCTGTGCTAGCAATGAGCGAGTCTCCGTGGGCATAGGACCCTCCGAGCCAGGCACAGGATACAATCTCCTGTTGTGCCGTTTGCTAAGACCATTGGAAAAGGGCAGTATTAGGGTAGGAGTGACCTGATTTTCCAGATGCCATCTGTCACCCCTTTCCTTGGGTAGGAAAGGGAATTCCCTGACCCCTCGTGCTTCTCGGGTTAAGCAATGCCTCGCCCTGCTTCAGCTCACGCTCAGTGTGCTGCACCCACTGTCCTGCACCCACTGTCCGACAGTCCCCAGTGAGATGAACCTGGTACCTCATTTGGAAATGCAGAAATCATTTGTCTTCTGTGTCACTCACGCTGGGAGCTGTAGACTGGAGCTGTTCCTATTCAGCCATCTTGGCTCCACCCCCTAATTTTTACTCTTAACTAAGGATTATTTTGGACTGAGGGACTCACTAAGTGAAAGTGATTCATCATTTCAGACTTTGTTACAGGGAGGTGATTATGCACTAAACATAGTCAAACATTTCAAAAATTTGAAGCATATTTTATAAAACTTACAAGAAAGAAAGATACATACTGGATGAATTGAAGGAAGAATTCATAAAACCATATGTGTCTGCTTCACATTGAGGGAAACTTTTTTTTTCTTTTTTTAACCTCTCAGCACTAGTTGACATTGCTTGGCTACGTACTCCGTTAGAGTAGAGACAGCTATTGCCATAGTTCCTGTGAATTGAAACGGAAATTGTCCATAGTGGAGGCAGTCACAGATGGGTTAAACATGAGGGAGTCAGAAGTGGTAGAACTAATTCTAAATACTGAGATTCCATACTGAGAGGTACCAAAGCTACCCAACAAACTCTTTTCCTCTTGGGAAACACACATACACCTGACATAAAAATAAGGTAGACATTTAGTTTGTAGCTGTAGATCTCAATAGCATTGTGTAATTTTTCCAGTTACTTTTCAAGACCAACACATATCACAGTATAGGGAGGTCAGAGACTCCTGAGGGCAGCTCTACAATTCTGAAGCAGTACGTTTCTTTTATATTTTTGTAGGTAATGATTTGTTGTAAGTTATCCATAGTTGTAAGTAACCAGATCATATGTTTTCCTTGATATTATGGAGAATTTGACAGGTTGGAGAAATACAAGGCATGATTTCATGATTAAACATAACAGGAAATTTAAATGGGACTTTACATATGATCTCAATTTAGCTAAGAACTCAAGACCAAGCTATACAGACACCAAATTACCTCCACATTCTAAAGCAAGGGGCTAGACCACCTTATGTAGGACATGCTAAGAGATAGAGAAATCGCTTCTGCCAGCATTAGCCTATCTCCTGTCTCTCATCTATATAAGGTGAGGCAAAGAATTCATGGGGAAGGGTGGAAGTATTTGGAAGTGAAGATTTCTTTGGAGATAGTTGTCAGTATGCTGTGTTTGCCCTTCCCATCTCCACAGTGAGGGTGGTGAAAGTACTTCCCCTTCATCTGAAGCCAAGAGAAGAAAACTGCTCAGAAAGCTTGAAATGTTTTCTCTGGAATCTAAAAAACTCAAGTTCTGGTATGTGAAAGAAAAAAAAATTAAGGCAAGAAGCTGCTGTCTTACTCTACTTTCTGCTGGTATAACAGAATACCTGAGATAACAGCATTAATTCATTCATGAGAGCAGAGCCCTCATCCTCTAATCACCTTTTATTTTTATTTTTTTGAGAAAGCATCTCGCTCTGTCACACAGTCTGGAGTGCTGTGGCGATTGTAGCTCACTGCAGCCTAGAACTCCTGGGCTCAAGTGATCCTCCTGCCTTAGACTCCTGAGTAGCTGGGACTACAGGCGTGTGCCACCCTGCCCTGCTTCTAATAACCTCTTAAAGATTCCTCCTCTTAACACTATCACAATGGCAATTAAATTTCCCCATAGTTTTGGAGGGAACATTCAAATAGTAACATCTAGCTAGAACAGCCTATCTGTTGGCAGAATGAAGTAGAGCAGTTTAGTGGGAACAAGGATACAAGTGTATTTTTCATGGACCAAATACAGACTCTGGAAAGGATACGGTTGTGGATCATTTGGAAAAGAACTTCACGAAAGAGATAGATGCACAGATGGATAGTGAAGGTCACCCTGGTGAAAGCCAAGGACTGAATGCAGGTCTTAAATGGCCAGTTGTGGAAAGAATCATCCTTATAAAAGAATTGAGATAGGAGATCTCTAATAGAGGAGGAGTTCTCTAATAGAGGAGGAGTTCTTTGTGAAACCCACAGAAATCCCCCAACTCAAGAAAAAAAAAAAAAACATAGTATCTGAAAGGTAGGGCACCAATATCAAATTGCAACTGTACTGGCCATATGCAATGTAGAGCACCAATATCAGGTCGCAACTGTACTGGCCATATGCAATGTAGTCTTTTTCTCCAGGTTTCCCCTCTCTTCTAGGCTGGACAATGGAGGAGGCTTGAAACAGTAGCTGGCAAGTGGTAGAAGAGATGGAGCAGAGAAGCAAGAAGAAGCAGACTCCTCACTCCTTCACCAGGGTGGATTTGCTGGTTTGAAGCAGACCTGAGTTGGGAGAGGAGAGAGGCAAGAAGTTTTAATTGGATGAAATATTTCTTTAGACTGGTCTATACTTTTTTCTTTATATCTAAAATTCACTGGAAGAGCTATGAAATCTGTCCAAGATTTCGTTCAGTTCAGGAAAAACCAAAACCAAAACCAAAACCAAAACCAGTGAGTTTATAAAGGAAGTTTATGGTGGATTTTTTAACATTATTTTGATAACTGACATTGGGGTATTCTCCATCTTATGAGTCTGAAAATATTTCTTCGCAGCCAGGTAATACACATGTGACTCAGACGCCACCAAAGAAGTATGTGTCCAAGACCTCAAGTTGAAAGCTGTGGACTGCGGAGGGACTCTCTGGTGAAGTTGTTGCAAGCATGATTAATTCGTTGGGGCAGCAATGGCAGCCAAGCCAGTGGTGGTATCCTGTGTCCAGGAGTGGTATTGGTGATTCAGTTTGCAGCCTCTGAGGTACAAGGATAAGGAAAATGGTGACCAGATCGGTTTTGCTGCCTCAGATTAGACATAATTTCAAGCTGTATATCTCTAATCCTCCTAATAATTCTATGACCTACATGATATCCTTTAAATAAATGACTTATTTAAAATAATTCCGAATTGATTTCTGTGACTTGCAATGAAATCAATAAAAAAAAATACCTGGAGTATTACTAGAAAACAGACCACCAGGGAAATGGGTCAATCTGGGATTAATTTTCTGACCTGGTTTAGGCTGAAGGCAGTGATAATTCAGATGACTCTAAGGGTGGAGCAGCTCTAGACATGCAGGAGTGGAACAGTTAATAATAAAAAAAAAAAACCTCTGACTTCCTGAAAGGAAATAAGAATTAAAGGCAAGGCCTTAGAGACAATAGGGTTATTGCCATGGAAGAATATTAAAGTGCTTGAGCTATTTAAAGTCTGTAAGGTAGGTGGTTACTTCATTAAAGTGTTGGGCAGTTTAGTTAAGGAGAATGGTAAGCTTAAAATTTCAGATTCTTGGCTCATGGTATAAACTGAAACCTAAGGATGTTTTATGACATTAATTTCTTGAAGTCATAAGGTTAAACTAGCCAGAAGCCAAATTAAAAATTTGATCCTGTAGGTTTCCAGCTGTAACACTGATTAAATTCATAGCAACACTAAAGATCTCTTAGGTGAAAACCAGGGCATTGATTGGGAAATAATAGGATCTCAAATACTATAATGGGTATATATTGAAAGATTCAAATGTCCCTCAGATTATCCTGAACTCCCAGTCTCCACTGATCTTTCTTTGCCTACTGAAACATTTTCTTTTGCCTGTCTGATGAGGATGTCACTGCTTGATTTGAGGACCATATAAGGACCTTGGCTGAGCAGCGTCCCTGTAAGGGGAAGCCAATTTCCTCATGTCCTATTCACTTCCATCTCTCATTGTCTTCAGGCCTATAATTATAGTCAGACTAAGCAGTAAGGGGGCAAGTTGGAAGGAGAAGTGTTAAATACCAAAATAATAAGTATTATATTTTGCTGATGAATGCTGACCACACTCTGACCAACTCTTGCGAAAATGAATTCTGTGGGTGCTAGGGCAAGTGGGGAAGGGCATAATTTTAGATCAGGCTAAATGGGTCATGATGGGTGCCTTTATTAGAAATTCTGTATTGATCACACTAGCTCAAAAGACATTAGAAGTTGAAATTGTTTGTTCTATTTATAGATAGAAATCCAAGCTCAAAAATGATCCATGTTCAATGAAGTTGAGATGCCAGATATTTCTTTAGATAATATAAAGGAAGGAATACAAGGACACAGAGAGAGGAATGTAGGGAGGAATTTTTCATGTGCTATGTGCTTACCTAACCCCCATACTATGTTCCTTGAGAGAAGCCCAGAAAATAAACTTTCCAACAAGGGATTGAGAAATAAATTGTCAAGGGGGAGGGCTATGGTTTATTTTTCCCTGTAGGTTGGCAGGGGATGCTTTGGTTGAGATGGGCTTCCTGATTTCAACCAGGATACCAGATACTGGGGTGGTAGAGGCTAAGTAGTGAGGCAGGAGAAGCCAGGTAGGCATGATCACTATGACAGGTAGCTGGAGTAGTTTGGAAAATAGTATTGTCTGATCTACTGCAATTTTTGGAGGTGGCAGTGGAGGTACCATATGTATCAATTAGATTGTTTTGCCTGAAAATAATAAAAATTTGAGTAAAAGAGGCTTAAAAAATGAAGATTTATTATTATTATTATTATTTTGCAGTTGCAAGATTTAATAGAGTGAAAACAGAGCTCCCATACAATGGGAGGGGACCCAAAGGGGGTTGCCCCCCAAAGGAGGTTGCCCACTCCCAGCTCGAATGCCTGGAGTTTATATCCCAATCATTGTCCCTCCCCCTGTGCCCTCAGGCGATATATGATTTGACTGTGTCTTTACCTTCTGCTCTAGCCTAATTTGTATTTTAGTGAGCCCTCTTTACTACCTGATTGGTTGGGTGTGAGCTGAGTTACAAGCCCTGTGTTTAAAGGTAGGTGCGGTCACCTTTCCCAGCTAGGCTTAGGAATTCTTAATCGGCCTAGGAAATCCAGCTAGTCCTGCCTCTCAGTCCCCCCGTCAACAGGAAAGCCCAAGTGCTGTTGGCAAGGTTGGCCGACAACCACTCTTAACTGCTTCCTGATGAATTGGGGCATAGTAGGGGTCATGCAGTTGAGATTTCCTTGGAAAGGGTGGCTTCGATGTCATTAACATCAGAGCATGGGCTAGCAAGCCGGTCCAGGGGTCCGTGGTAGGTATTAGTCATGGAATGCATCTGGGGGTCCATTTGAAGAACTATTTGCAGTTTTACAGCTTCGATTCTGGAAGAGACAAACTTAACAAGGAGGTTAAAGGTACAGGGATTGAAATGTATGGCCTGAAGTGCAGGGGATTATTTCTTTGGCACACTTCACAGGCCCTGACTATCTGCTTTATAGTTTTGAAAAGGCCTGGTTCAGTAAATAATGATGTGGCAATCTGATGGGTGCTGTCAATGCCTAAGTGAAAGGTTTGGTGAAGGGTTTTAAGTAATTTCCATTGGTTAGCTGCAGGCAGAAGTATTTTTCCTTTTTCGGTGGCTAGCCATCCTGAGGGGAGGAAACGATGTCCTTGTGAGTTTCCCCATTTGATTTCTTCTGCTGAGTACTGGGGCTTGGTTTCCTGGAGGGGATTACCCCATACTAGGGGTCCTTCTATAAGCTTTTCTAATGGAGGGTCCTGTCTTGCGGCTCTTTTTGCTTCAGTATCTGCTTGGCAGTTCCCTTCTATTTCCCTTTCCTTTCCTTTCTGATGACCCCGGCAGTGTAAGACTGCCACCTCTTTAGGTTTCTGTACTGCCAATAATAATCTCCTAATGGCTTCCTGATGTTTGATAGGTGTTCCCTTGGAAGTTAGGAATTCCCTTTCTCTCCTTATTGCTGCGTGGGCATGGAGGACTAGGTAAGCATACTTAGAGTCTGTATATATATTTACCCTTTTTCCTTCTCCTAATTCTAGGGTATAATGGCCCCTGCTTTTGCTAGGATGTCTCTCCCTAACAAAGAAGTGGAGCTTTCAGGCATAATTAGAAAGGCATGTGAAAAGAGTAAATTTCCCCAGTCACAACTTAGTGGCTGGGAGAAGTATCTAGTGACTGGCTGTCCTAGGACCCCTCAGATAGTGACAGATCTGGAGGACAGTTGTCCGGGACAGGAGAGTAAGACTGAGAAGTTCACGCCAGTGTCCAGGAGACAGTTAACGCCCTAGCCCTCAATGGTCAAGCATACCCGGGCCTCTGTGAGGGTGATGGCATGGGCTGGCACTTGCCCTGGAAACCCTCAGTCCTGCTGCTGGATCATCTGGTTAGTGGCTTCTGACTCAGAGGACCTTCATCCCCTGGGGCAGTGGGCCTTCCAGTGATTCCCTTGACATAAGGGGCATGGACGAGGGGGTGGCTTATTTCTATTCGGACAATCTTTTTTAAAGTGTCCTTGTAGACTGCACTGGAAGCAAGCCCTATTAGGCATTCAGTTTGCCCAGGCTTTCCCTTTTTCAGAGCCTCGAAAGTCTACTTGCCTGAGGGCCACGACTAAAGCAGTGGGTGGCCTTTTTTGTTTTATCCCAGTTGTCCCATTTCACCTGCTTTTCCTGATCTCTATTATAAAAAAATCGAGGTTGCCAATAGGGTTTCTAAGTTTTGCTCCAGGCCTAAGGCAGACTTGTGAAGTTTTTTCTAATGTGTGCAACTGACTGAGTGATAACTTATCCTTTAAGATTAGTTGGCCTTCAGTAGAGTCAGGTGACGGAGAGATATGCTTCCTCAATGCCTCCCTTAGTCTCTCCAGAAAAGCAGTAAGATTTTCTTCCTTTCCCTGTGTTATAGTGGACATCATTGAATGATTTATAGGCTCCTTCCTAGTTTTCCTTAGTCCTTCTAGCATGCAAGTTAGCAAATGTCTGTGGCACCAATCTCCATGTTCTAATTCAGCATCCCAGTGAGAGTCTACACTGGGAACTGCCTCCTGGCCTGTGGGGAATCATTCCCTTTCCTCTGTTGTCATCCTATCATTGACCTGACTGAGATACCAGAGATTGCCAAACTCTTGGGCTGCAGTTATGGTGGCACTTCTCTCATTTGGGGTTAGTGTCTGATCTAGCAGTAACATTATATCTCTCCATGACAGATCAAAGGATTGTCCTAACCCTTGTAAAACATCAATGTAGCCATCAGGGTTATCTGAGAATTTACCTAGGTCTATTTTAATTTGTTTCAAGTCTGAGAGGGAAAGAGTTACGTGCACTCTGACTGGGCCAAATTCTCCAGAATATATCTTAGGAGCTTTTTTGCCTTGGGGGGAACGTTTCCCATCTGAAAAAAGAACATAGGGATGCCAGCACCCCTAGTCATATTCTGATGAGCCTTAGTCCTACAGCGTCCTCTATGGTCCTAATGCTTATTCCTTTCCAGGTTGCATAACCACCCATGGACATCTGCTTATCGGATTAGTTAACATTCACTGATGTAGCAGTCCTGCACCCCTTTTCCCGCCTTTCTTGACCACAAAGAAAGGGGTCCAGGCTGCTGGATTCTAGTGGTCCTTTACCAGTGTGCCCAACATTGCCTTTGTGCTCAGGGGTGAGTCCTAGAGCTGGGCTGGGTTCCTGAGTATTTCATAACAACCCAGTTGCCCCATCAAGATGCATTCCCATAAACAACAGTTCTTATGCAAATTCGTTTCAGAGAGGGTGTAGGTAACCTTTGAGTCAGGATTGAGATGGAGTTTTTTGATTCTGTAAGTACTTTAAGGCTTGGCTGAGTGCAAAGGGCTCATACGTTTGAGCAGACCAATTATTAGGCAATTTTTCTAACTCTGCTTCTACAAGAGTTTCCCTATCAATTACTGAATACCCATTGTGGTTTTTTTTCTCCATCACCTGGGAGGAACCATCTATTGTCCTGTTCTGAAGGGAGTTCCTCCTAGGTCTGGTCGGACCTTCGTATGGTAATTAAGATTTAAATCCCCTTTTAGGAAATCTGCTGGGTTAAGGGAAATTTCAGTGGTTAATGTTAAATCATCTTTTTCTAACAGAATAGTCCTACACTTTAAGATTTTTGAGTTAGTAAGCTACCTTTTGGCTTTGTTTTTTTTTTTTGACTTAGGATAGTTCTGAACTGGTGAGGTGTGTTCACAATGAGGTTTTCTCTAAAAGTTATTTTTCTACTTTCTTCTGTTAGCAAAACAGTTGCCACTACAGATTGAATGCATTTGGGCCATCCGCAGGTTACTGGGTTAAAGATTTTTGATAGGAAGGCTACGAGTTGTCAGTGGTCTCAGTGTTTTCAGGCTACGCCCTTGTTTACACTGACAACAAGGTAGTATTGAGTGTTATAGGGTCACAGAGAAGACCTTCAATTATCAATTATAGGTTTTAAATGTACTCTGGCTTTTAAAGGAATAGGGCACACTGTTTTTTCTTTACTACTTCTGTCTTTTTCTTTCTCTCTCTGCCTCTCTTACCCGCCACCCCCACCTCTCTGTCTCTCTCTGTCTCTCTCCTCTCTGTCTCTGTAGGTGGATTTTGGAAACACAGTGGAGGGTCGTTCACTTGTTGCCCCCATTTGCCACTATAGGAATATGCGCCTCCCTTTAATTTACTCAATTCATTTTCATCTTGATATATTATGTTGTTGTAGACCCAGTTCCAGTTGTTAAAGTACTGGGTTATCAGTTCTAAGGCCCTGGCAAGGGTGGTGGGGAACGGGTCCCACATAACTGCCCATGTCGAGAGCTGCATGCCTAAATTGGGAGGAACACCAGGGATAAGACTCCCTGGATTCATAGCCTAGGTGCCCAAGGACACAGCGTAGAGCTTCCTTAGATCCCTTTAGAGATACAACTTGCTCTAATACTTGGGAGAGGAAGTGAAAGTCTGAAGCATTAGTATCTAGGAGGCAGGGATCAGAGGAAGTAGATTCAGAAGTAAGAAGAATTTTGGGGCTACACTTTCAAGAAAGTTGTGGTTGGGACCCAGGAGGTATGGGTCAGAAGGAGAGGTAGGGGCACACGCATGGGCGACTGTTGAGTAGAGACTTCTGGCTGCACCATAATCTCAACCGTCCAATGCTGGGGGTTTGGGACAACAGCTTTCTGCCTCTAGTCAACCCTCGGCTTCCCCAGGAAAATTGTGAAAGCGAAAGCTGGTTCTAGGTAGACCAATGCTCCCAACCCAGAAGGGTTGGGGCTTGTTAGAAAGCCTTTTCCCAGGAAGCCTCACACCTGAGTCTTAAGTCCAGTGGCCACGCTAATTGTTTTTAACTGGCTGACAGGTGCCTGGTATTTTCCTCCAATTCTAAGGAAGGATAGGACAGAATGGCAAGCAAATTATTACTCACCGCTTTGAAGAATCCCCGTACGGGCCACCAAATATTACGGGTGGATCTTTGTTCTTAGAACTCCCAAGATGGTGGTGGGCCACTCCCAAGATGGTGGTGAGCCACTCCCAAGATGGCAGCAAACCTTTTGTTCTCTGACCTGGGGTTCTTGGCCTCATGGATTCCAAGGAATGGAACCTTGGGCCATGCGGTGAGTGTTATAACTCTATTAGAAGCCGTGGGTCACGGAAGAGAACCCTGGAACCCAGCGACTAGTGTTCAGCTCTATTAGGACAAACCTGGGCACTTAGCTGCACAGGAACAATGGCGAGACTTTAGCCCAATTGGGAGTGGCAATGGGTGCCTCACTGGATCAGGGGCACAGCGGACACCCTGCTGGATCTGGAGGGGTGGAAGTCAACAGCGGGTCTGTGATGGCAGCAAACAGTGGTGGACGGCAAGTGAAAGCTCAGCTCGAGCCATAACAAATACGAACCAGAAGAGTGTGCAGTTGCAAGATTTAATAGAGTGAAAACAGAGCTCCCATACAATGGGAGGGGACCCAAAGGGGGTTGTCCCCCCAAAAATGAAGATTTATTATCTCACACAACCAAAAGTCTAGAGGATGTTGATAAATTCTCCTTTTCAGTGATGCCAGGGCCCTAGATTGCTTCTCTGCCATTTTCTTGTCTTTCCCATCATGGTTGCAAGACAGCTGCTGCAACTCTGGCCTGTCATGTTTTTACATGACAGCATCCAAGGGCAGGAAGGAAAGAGTCTTCTTTTCACCCTTCCCTACTCCTTCCCCTGCTTTTTTTTAATAAAGAGGGAAATGGCTCCCAAAAGTCCTCCAGCAGACTTCCTTTTATGTCTCATTCACCAGAACTGAGTCACATGTTCATTCCAAATCAGTCACTACCAATGGGAATAGAATTAGACTAATCATGGATCATCTCATGGAGCACTGGGAGAGTCCCATCTTCCCTGAGCTCATTATCGCCTGTTTCTTGAACAGAATTGGGGTTCTCTTTCTAAGGGAGAAATGAGAAATGGCTGATGAATAGGCAATCAGTGTAGGGAGCCTCCTTTTGGGGGAGTTCTCACCTATTTATAATGTAACTTAAAAGACTTCCAGCTTTGATCAGAGCTTAGAGCAGAAGAAGTCTCTTTAGCTGGCCTAAATTGTCACAAGAACAACTCTGATGCCTTCCTTTTATGGAATAAATGGTTTTCTTTTCTTTTCTTTTTTCTTTTTTCTTTTTTTTTTTTTTTTTTTGCGATGAAGTTTTGCTCTTGTTGCCCAAGCTGGAGTGCAATGGCACTACCTCAGCTCAGCTCACCACAACCTCTGCCTCCTGGGTTTAAGCGATTCTCCTGCCTCAGCCTCCCGAGTAGCTGAGATTATAGGCATGCGCCACCATGCCTGGCTAATTTTGTATTTTTAGTAGAGACGAGATTTCTCCATGTTGGTTAGGCTGGTCTTGAACTCCTGACCTCAGGTGATCTGCCTGCCTCGGTCTCCCAAATTGCTGGGGTTACAGGTGTGAGCCACCGTGCCCGGCGGGAATGAATGGTTTTTAAGCGTCTGTGGCAGGTGTTGAATGTAACCTGTGGGAAGATCCAATAATAGAAGCATGATGGAGAACCTCGAGTTTTAGAGCAAAGTAATGCTTGTTTCAGTCCTGTTGTGATTAAATGCCTGGCTATGAGACACACTAGGTGATTGTGCTACCTGAGTTTCTCACTGTGAACTGGGTATTACCTGATCCACAGAATTATAAGGCTGGACATGCCCAGGAGAATACTATTATCAAGTGGAAGTGATATATCTGTGCTATCTGAGTGGGCTCTCTCTCTCTCTCTCTGTGTGTGTGTGTGTGTGTGTGTATGTGTATATATACGTATGTATATATATACATATATATGCATATATATACGTACGTATATATGTATATATGTGTATATATACATAGGTATATATACGTATATATACATAGGTATATATACGTATATATACATAGGTATATATATGTGTATATATACATAGGTATATATATGTGTATATATACCTATGTATATATACACATATATATACCTATGTATATACCTATGTATACATACACATATATATACCTATGTATATATGTATATATACCTATGTGTATACCTATGTATATATGTATATATATACACTACACACACACACACATATATATAAACTGGATCCCAGCAGGTCCCAAAGGTGCTGGGAGAGGAAGTGAAGGAAGAGTTAACTCACACTCTTCCTTCACTTCCTCTCCTTGGGGGAATTTCCTATAAGCAGTTCAAAGAGCAGGAAGAGAATTGTAGCTTGGTTTAGAAATGCTCTGCACAATATCCTGGTAGTTGATAGTGGCAGACTTGGAAAAATCTTGCTGGGGTATAGAACTTCAAGCATTATATTTCTGTGAGCCCTCTTGGACAGGAATGAAATCGCCTGAAGTAAAGATCTACATTGACTTATGGGTAGTAATTTATGATTTGGTCAGATGATCAGGGACTTTGAAGGAATATGATTGTAAGATTGGTAACAAGGAAATCTAGAGTAGCGGTGTGATGGACCTTTTGTAATGGTCACTGAGTGAGGAAAATTATGTTCCATGTGCTTCTCACCAAAAGGTCTGATTTTGAAGGACATTGTCAATAATTAGGTGAACAAGATGACCACCTTGGGGATGTTGTTGAGCAGGGCATCCAACTGGTTGCTCAGTGGGCTTGTAAACGCAGTGGCTGTGGATATAAGCATGGACCCAACATCATAGATATTTTCTTGTCAAGGCTGTTCTAGCTCAGCCACTGCTGAATACCAGATTGAGAAGTAGCACCACCAACCCTGGGTCCCCAGTATGGTATAATAACTCAAGGGGAGTAGACAGTTTCTATGGGACAGGTTGGTCACATTTGATCTCTTTCATCATGGAGGAGGCAGAAATTTGTTCTCACTGGGACCAACACTTACTCTGGATATAGAATTGTTTTCTGGCTCTGTCATGCTTCTACTTCTACTATCATCCATGAATTTATTAATATAAATTAAACATAGACTCAGACTCTGAGATTTAAAAAATTAAGGCATAAGCTTTAAATTACTCCATTATGCATGTAGGGGGACAGGAAAATGCTAATGATTTTCTTTTAACTAAGCAGAAAAACTAAAATACTGCTTAGAAATACAGAGATATATTCCTACAACATTCTTCCCAGGTCAAAACCTTGTCAGTAAGACAATCAGAATTACAGATTCTTTTTGGAGGTTATTTTCATAGGACAAAGCAACACTTTCTAACACTTTAGAGTCTTATAAGACATTTTGGTTCAAATAACATTTACAGAGTATGGATTTCTTTTTAGTAAGGAACAGAAGGTGTTCTAGTAACAGTTATGAATATTCACACAGCTCCATATTGCTGAGGAGAACAAATGGATATTTTTTGGAACATTCTTAATTTATTACCTTATCAAATCAGATTTTTTGAAATAGTTAATGATGCAGAATTGTATTTCTCTTTTCATAGATGCAAGGAGAAGGGACATCCTTTTTCTCAGACTTCTTTGGTTAATTATAAAGATTTATTTTTAAGGCCAGCTTCTGAAATTTTATTAGCTATATTATAAGCAGGTCTATAGAAGATAATTTTATTGTCAGAAATGGAGAAAGTGATATAAAGTTATTTAATACCAAAACATAGGATGATATTGTTTTTCTTCTATATTATTAAGTACCTTGTTTACCTATAATTTCTTTCAAAAAGAACTTGAAACTTCAGAGAAGATAAATGGTCTATCCTTGGGTTTTTTATTTTATTTTATTTTATTTTGAGATGGAGTCTCACTCTGTCACCCAGGCTGGAATGCAGTGGCGGGATCTCGGTTCACTGCAAGCTCCGCCTCCCAGGTTCACTCCATTCTCCTGCCTCAGCCTCCTGAGCAGCTGGGACTACAGGCGCCCGCCACCACACCCGGCTAATTTTTTGTATTTTTAGTAGAGACAGGGTTTCACCGTGTTAGCCAGGATGGTCTCGATCTCCTGACTTCGTGATCTGCCCACCTCCGCCTCCCAAAGTGCTGGGATTACAGGTGTGAGCCACCGCGCCTGGCCTATCCTTGGGTTTAAAGTTATAGAATAATAGTGCCTAAGAGGTATGAAAGAAAAAAATTAAAAAATAAAGTTATATAATAAGAGCAGTCTGGTTTAATAGCATTTCAGAGTGGATATATTTAGGAATTTTATAAAGCTCAATATTTGTCAACAATAGGAGATGGCTGGCAAGAGAATACATAGAGACTGCATTTACTGGCATATTTTTCCAAATAAGGATGTTATTCAGACTGTATGTAGAATATTGAGTTTAAGTTATACTTAGAGACATTTAATTAGGAATAAAGAGGACTTGGTGGTAGTGGGAAGAGTAGGGGAGAGGCAGGCCAATTGTCTTCAACTCTCTGAGGGACTAGGCTTACTCTGTGATACTCCAGAGAGCAGAACTAGGAAGGCAGAGCTTAGCTTTAGCCATAAGGAAGAAATTGGCCTGTGTATGTGTTAAGCCCAAGGTTGGCTGACCTGCCAGACATATTTTAAAAAGTGATTTCTTTATTGCATTTGGAGTTGGAAACCATCCATGTTTCTTCACCCAACTTTTTACTTTGAAAAATTTCAAGATTTCAAAATTTGAAAAATAGTACAATAAACATCTCTATGTCCTTCACCTAGGTGTACCAATATTTTTTGCCACACTTACTTTCTCTCTCTCTCTCTCACACACACACACACACATATTTTTTTGCATCAATGTTCATCAAGGATATTGGTCTAAAATTCTCTTTTTTTTGGTTGTGTCTCTGCCAGGCTTTGGTATCAGGATGATGCTGGCCTCATAAAATGAGTTCGGGAGGATTCCCTCTTTTTCTATTGATTGGAATAGTTTCAGAAGGAATGGTACCAGTTCCTTCTTGTACCTCTCGTAGAATTCGGCTGTGAATCCATCTGGTCCTGGACTCTTTTTGGTTGGTAAGCTATTGATTATTGCCACAATTTCAGATCCTGTTATTGGTCTATTCAGAGAGTCAACTTCTTCCTGGTTTAGTCTTGGGAGGGTGTATGTGTCGAGGAATTTATCCATTTCTTCTAGATTTTCTAGTTTATTTGCATAGAGGTGTTTGTAGTATTCTCTGATGGTAGTTTGTATTTCTGTGGGATCGGTGATGATATCCCCTTTATCATTTTTTATTGCATCTATTTGATTCTTCTCTCTTTTCTTCTTTATTAGTCTTGCTAGTGGTCTATCAGTTTTGTTGATCTTTTCAAAAAACCAGCTCCTGGATTCATTAATTTTTTGAAGGGTTTTTTGTGTCTCTATTTCCTTCAGTTCTGCTCTGATTTTTGTTATTTCTTGCCTTCTGCTAGCTTTTGAATGTGTTTGCTCTTGCTTTTCTAGTTCTTTTAAATGTGATGTTAGGGTGTCAATTTTGGATCTTTCCTGCTTTCTCTTGTGGGCATTTAGTGCTATAAATTTCCCTCTACACACTGCTTTGAATGTGTCCCACAGATTCTGGTATGTTGTGTCTTTGTTCTCGTTGGTTTCAAAGAACATCTTTATTTCTGCCTTCATTTCGTTATGTACCCAGTAGTCATTCAGGAGCAGGTTGTTCAGTTTCCATGTAGTTGAGCAGTTTTGAGTGAATTTCTTAATCCTCAGTTCTAGTTTGATTGCCCTGTGGTCTGAGAGACAGTTTGTTATAATTTGTGTTCTTTTACATTTGCTGAGGAGAGCTTTACTTCCAACTATGTGGTCAATTTTGGAATAGGTGTGGTGCTGAGAAGAATGTATATTCTGTTGATTTGGGGTGGAGAGTTCTGTAGATGTCTATTAGGTCTGCTTGGTGCAGAGCTGAGTTCAATTCCTGGGTATCCTTGTTAACTTTCTGTCTCGTTGATCTGTCTAATGTTGACAGTGGGGTGTTAAAGTCTCCCATTATTATTGTGTGGGAGTCTAAGTCTCTTTGTAGGTCTCTAAGGACTTGCTTTATGAATCTGGGTGCTCCTGTATTGGGTGCATATATATTTAGGATAGTTAGCTGTTCTTGTTGAATTGATCCCTTTACCATTAAGTAATGGCCTTCTTTGTCTCTTTTGATCTTTGTTGGTTTAAAGTCTGTTTTATCAGAGACTAGGATTGCAACCCCTGCCTTTTTTTGTTTTCCATTTTCTTGGTAGATCTTCCTCCATCCTTTTATTTTGAGCCTATGTGTGTCTCTGCACGTGAGATGGGTTTCCTGAATACAGCACACTGATGGGTCTTGACTCTTTATCCAATTTGCCAGTCTGTGTCTTTTAATTGGAGCATTTAGTCCATTTACACTTAAAGTTAATATTGTTATGTGTGAATTTGATCCTGTCATTGTGATGTTAGCTGGTTATTTTGCTTGTTAGCTGATGCAATTTCTTCCTAGCATCGATAGTCTTTACAATTTGGCATGATTTTGCAGTGGCTGGTACTGGCTGTTCCTTTCCATGTTTAGTGCTTCCTTCAGGAGCTCTTTTAGGGCAGGCCTGGTGGTGACAAAATCTCTCAGCATTTGCTTGTCCGTAAAGTATTTTATTTCTCCTTCACTTATGAAACTTAGTTTGGCTGGATATGAAATTCTGGGTTGAAAATTCTTTTCTTTAAGAATGTTGAATATTGGCCCCCACTCTCTTCTGGCTTGTAGAATTTCTGCCGAGAGATCAGCTGTTAGTCTGATGGGCTTCCCTTTGTGGGTAACCCGACCTTTCTCTCTGGCTGCCCTTAATATTTTTTCCTTCATTTCAACTTTGGTGAATCTGACAATTATGTGTCTTGGAGTTGCTCTTCTCGAGGAATATCTTTGTGGCGTTCTCTGTATTTCCTGAATCTGAATGTTGGCCTGCCTTGCTAGATTGGGGACATTCTCCTGGATAATATCCTGCAGAGTGTTTTCCAACTTGGTTCCATTCTCCCCGTCACTTTCAGGTACACCAATGAGACGTAGATTTGGTCTTTTCACATAGTCCCATATTTCTTGGAGGCTTTGTTCCTTTCTTTTTATTCTTTTTTCTCTAAACTTCCCTTCTGACTTCATTTCATTCATTTGATCTTCCATCACTGATACCTTTTCTTCCAGTTGATCTCATCGGCTCCTGAGGCTTCTGCATTCTTCACGTAGTTCTCGAGCCTTGGCTTTCAGCTCCGTTAGCTCCTTTAAGCACTTCTCTGTATTGGTTATTCTAGTTATACATTCATCTAAATTTTTTTCAATGTTTTCAACTTGTTTGCCTTTGGTTTGAATTTCCTCCTATAGCTCAGAGTGGTTTGATCATCTGAAGCCTTCTTCTCTCAATTCACCGAAGTCATTCTCCATCCAGGTTTGTTCTGTTGCTGGTGAGGAGCTGTGTTCCTTTGGAGGAGGAGATGCGCTCTGCTTTTTAGAGTTTCCAGTTTTTCTGCTCTGTTTTTTCCCGTGTTTGTGGTTTTATCTACTTTTGGTCTTTGATGATGGTGATGTACAGATGGGTTTTTGGTGTGGATGTCCTTTCTGTTTGTTAGTTTTCCTTCTAACAGACAGGACCCTCAGCTGCAGGTCTGTTGGAGTTTGCTAGAGGTCCACTCCAGACCCTGTTTGCCTGGGTACCAGCAGCGATGGCTGCAGAACAGCGGATTTTCATGAACCGTGAATGCTGCTGTCTGATCGTTCCTCTGGAAATTTTGTCTCAGAGGAGTACCTGGCCGTGTGAGGTTTTAGTCTGCCCCTACTGGGGGGTGCCTCCCAGTTAGGCTGCTCGGGGGTCAGAGGTCAGGGACCCACTTGAGGAGGCAGTCTGCCCTTTCTCAGATCTCCAGCTGCATGCTGGGAGAACCACTGCTCTCTTCAAAGCTGTCAGACAGGGACATTTTAAGTGTGTGGAGGTTACTGCTGTCTTTTTGTTTGTCTGTGCCCTGCCCCCAGAGGTGGAGCCTACAGAGGCAGGCAGGCCTCCCTGAGCTGTGGTGGGCTCCACCCAGTTCGAGCTTCCCGGCTGCTTTGTTTACATAAGCAATCCTGGGCAATGGCGGGCGCCCCTCCCCCAGCCTCACTGCGGCCTTGCAGTTTGATCTCAGACTGCTGTGCTAGCAATCAGCGAGAGTCCGTGGGCATAGGACCCTCCAAGCCAGGTGCGGGATATAATCTCCTGGTGCGACATTTTTTAAGCCCGTCGGAAAAGCACGGTGTTGGGGTGGGAGTGACCCGATTTTCTAGGTGCCGTCTGTCACCCCTTTCTTTGACTAGGAAAGGGAACTCCCTGACCCCTTGCGCTTCCGGAGTGAGGCAATGCCTCGCCCTGCTTCGGCTCGCATGCGGTGCGTTGCACCCACTGTCCTGCGCCCACTGTCTGGCACTCCCTAGTGAGATGAACCCGGTACCTCATATGGAAATGCAGAAATCACTCATCTTCTGCGTCGCTCATGCTGGGAGCTGTAGACCGGAGCTGTTCCTATTCTGCCATCCTGACTCCCCGATCACACATTTTTTTTGATGAACCATTTGAAAGGAAGTTGCAAAACTCATGAAATTTACCCCTATCTTCTTCAGCAAGTATCCCCTAAGAACAAAGACACTTTCCTACGGTTCCCATTCATCCTTAAGATAGTGTTCAGCTTGCAGGTGCTATGATTCTCATAAACCAGTAAGAAAAATACTGCCTGTTTTCCCTGTAATACAGGATTCATTCAGTGAAGTTCTTGCTTGCTTCACAAGGTGCATTGCTGGAGGCCTGCTCTCTGCAAGCCTCTCAAAGAATATGAAAATAGTCCTGCCCTCAAGAAGCTCTTCAGATGAAATAATATGTATGAAAATACTTAAAATGTCAACTACGATATAAGTGAAAGATGCTATTTTATCTCTTTGCAAATTCTTTTTCTCAAAGAAAATAAGATTTAGCAGATGGAAAAACGTAAAAAAAAAAACCGAAACAAAACAAAACAAAACACCAGAGGGCACTATAGTAGCATTTGTAGTAGCATTTGAAAAGCAATGTTTGAAGGCATTGTAAATACATCTTAAAACTGCATTATTTTTTCTTCTCAGAGTAATATACTGTGATTGTATTGCCTTCTAAATTCAACTACTGTGCACCGTATTAACTGGTGTTCTTAAATGTTTGTAATAATTTCAGACCAAAAAATAAATTTTTTTTTACATAGACCCATGTATCTTATTATACTGAACAATATAATTTTTTTCCTGAAAGTTTAATAATCTTTAACATACTGAAGGTCCATGGCTTATATGCCTTGGACAGATTTTCAATGTTTGGTCCAGAGCATTGTGGGAGGGGGAGCGGTAATTCTAATGAAGTGTTTAGAACACGGGAAGGTAGATCATCCATCAAACCTTTAAATTACCACTTTTGATTTTTTCCTTTGGAGGGGTCAAGTTCCATTCCAGTTTTATTTCACTGGCTTGACTCCTTTGAAATATTTTAATTTGTGTTGCCCCTACTCTTTCAAAAAGCAATATTCTTTAAGTGAAGAATGAATGAGAATACTCAGGAAAAGTGGACAACTGTCAGTAGTTTACAAACTTTTAAAAATGCCTTTGAAGCATAGTTCTTAACTGGAGGTTTTCTACATATTGCCAATGGCATCATTGATGTATGATTTTTGTTTTCTCTGGAGTATCATATAGAGATTCAGCATTCATTCCTCATTTTGAAAGAGATATATTTGAGCAACTTAGGCATTTGGTGTGCATTTTGAAAAATTATACTATTGGCCAGGTGCAGTGGCTCATGCCTGTACTCTCAGCATTTTGGGAGGCCAAGGCGGGCAGATCACCTGAGGCCAGGAGTTCGAGACCAGCCTTGGCAACATGGCAGAAACCCATCTTTACTAAAAATACCAAAATTAGCTGGGGGTGGTGGCACACGGCCTGTAATTCCAGCTACTTGGGAGTCTGAGGCAGGAGAATCACTTGAGCCTGGGAAGTGGAGATTGCAGTGAGCAGAGATCGTGCCACTGCCCTCCAACCTGGGTTACAGAGACTCTGTCTTAAACAGTAACAGCAACAACAAACAAAACAAAACAAAAATTATACTATACATTACTAGGAATTTCAACTGGGTGCATGGAGGAGAAAAAAAGCCTCTGTTGCTGAAGGAATGATGGAGGTGAAGCCTTAAACTCCATACAACTCACTCTGGGGTTTCTCAGTTTTATTTTTGCTTCTGAGGCAGGGTCTTGCTCTGTCGCCCAGGCTGGAGTGCAGTGGTGCAATCACAGCTCACTGCAGCCTTGATCTCCTGGGCTCAAGTGATCCTCTTTCCACCTCAGCCTCCCAAGTGGCTAAGACTACAAGCACACACTGACATGCCCAGCTATTTTTTATTTTTACTTTTATTTTTAGTAGAGACAAAGTCTTGCTATGTTCCCCAGGCTGGTCTCAAACATCTGAGCTTATGCCGTTGTCCTGCCTCAGCCTCCCAAAGTGCTGGGATTACAGATGTAAGCCACTTTGCTCAGTCTCATTGATTTTATATATAATTCTAACAGCTCTGCCAAGGATAATCAGAATTTTTTTTTGAATCGCAGAACTAGGTATGAAAATTAGAAGACTGATAGAGACAGGGACATTTACTGCAGCAGTGATTGCTCAGAGGGTGGGGGGGAGTAGAGAGAGACTGGGACTACTGAATCACAATTTAGCATAAAAATTAATGATCATAATAATATGGACAAGAGACAGGGAAATACTGGATAGAAGAGGGTGGTTCCCCAGCAAAGGCCCCACCCTCAAGCCTGGAGACCCTCGGCCCTAAGTGGGAATGGGCATTTCTGTTTTTGTGCCCTGAAAGTTGCCTTTTGACCTGCTATGCCCCCCATCCGGTACCCATATGAACTCTGAACCTCAGGCTCTAGAAGCAGATGAACAGATGAGGAGATGAGGAAACAAGCAGATGAATGGCAGAATGATGTGGCAGAGAAAGAGAGAAGAGGAGGAACATCTAAACGCCAAGAGGAGTTAGGCTGGGGGCGGTGGGAGAGGAGTTTGGCCTCTGGATGGCCAAACTCTAGGGGAAGAAAATCTTCCTACTCCATCCCCACTTCCAGCTCCCCATCCATCCTGCTGAGAGCCACCTTCACCACTCAATAAAACCCTGCATTCATCCTTCAAGTCTGTGTGCAACCTAATTCTTCCTGGATGCTGAGCAAGAGCTTGGGATACAGAAAGTTGTCACACTGGCCCTCTGCCCTTGCAAAAAAGCAGAGGGTCCATTGAGCTGGTTAACAGTTATATTGTCTGTGGACAGCAAGGCTAAAAGAACCTTGTAACACTGGGGCTGCAGGCACCCACCCCTGGACACTACTGTGGGGCCGGAGCCCGAAGCACTCGCCCTGACTCCTGCACCTGCCAGTCTGCATGCTCGCCTTCTTGTCAGGGGTTTGAGCAATGGTGACTGAACAGGCGAGTCACACCCCTGTTGCACATCCTGTGAGGGGGATCAGGGAACTCTCCCATTTCAATAATGACTATTCTGAGTTGTTAAGATTAGATTTGGGATTATCTATTTAGGAAAAAAAGGAAATATAGAAAATGTTTTGGAAAAATTCCATTCAAAAGGGTGAATATAAACTATTCAGACACAAGGATAGACTTTTGTTATCAAGCAACGTATATTTATCGACCATCTCTGATAGAGGGATGGATTCAAAGATTGTTCTGCCTTCAGGGATTTTACAAACATGTACTTGAAAAACTAGCAATGGAAATGGCGTGTGATAGGATTTTGATTAAAAACACCGAGCATCAAAGGAGATCAGGGAGTGAGAACAGCTTTGTGGCTGCAAAGATCTGAAAAAGAGGTGGGTCTGAAATGGAATCTAGAAAGGATTCACTGAAGCAAAGGAAAGGAGGAAAGGGATGAGGAGAGAGAAAAGAACTGATATAGGGAATTGCATGAGAAAGGCCAACAACCTGTGGGGTGCATTTTAGTCCCACAATGCAACAAAGAAAGCATTTACAGATAAAGTGGCTTCCATTTCTAATGAGAGAGAATCTTAAATAAGCAAGAATATAAGTTTCTACTTTGAGATATTAATTACTATCCTTTCAGCCAAAACTTTCAAAGATGTTTATCTTCTCTCAGAATTCAATACGTGGTAAATCATTTTAAAGAAAACTGATAGGTTTCAGAAATTGCTCCAAGATGAAAGCTAGTCCTTATTACTCTGATCTAAATTATTATGTATCTTACCTGTTTTTTTTCCTTCAACTTTTATTTTAAGTTCTGGTCCAAGGTGAAAGCTAGTCTTTATTACTCTGATCTAAATTATTATCTGATCCTTTTTTTTCCCTTCAACTTTTAAGTTCTGGGGTATGTGTGCAGGATGTGCAGGTTTGTTACATAGGTAAACGTGTGCCATGATGGTTTGCTGCACAGATCAACACATCACTTAGGTATTAAGACCAGCATCCATTAGCTATTCTTCCTGATGCTCTCCCTCCTGCCCCCGAGACAGGCCCCAGTGTGTGTTGTTCCCCATGATGTGTCCATGTATTCTCATAGTTCAGCTCCCACTTATAAGTGAGTACATGTGATGATTGTTTTTCTGTTCCTGCGTTATTTGCCGAGGTTAATGGCTTCCAGCTCCATCCATGTCCCTGCAAAGGACATGATCTCATTCCTTTTTATGACTGCATAGTATCCCATGGTGTATATGTACCACATTTTCTTTATCCAGTCTATCACTGATGGGCATTTAGGTTCTATGTTGTCCTTTTAAACTGTTCATTGTAACATCTCGAGTATAATAATTTGAAACCTTCCATTTTGCTATTTTTGTATACATCTTTTTATCTGTTAAATCTTATAACTATAAATGTTTACTTACTACATTATTTTATAAGTACATCAATTTTTGTAACTTTTAATTGACTATTGAAAATAGCATTAATTAGTGCCAGTTACAGATCAATAGTATTAATTAGTGCCAATTGCAGATCATTAAGCTCAACATTATGTGTTGTAAAAATTATGAAAGATCACTGATCATTAGAGAAATGCAAACCCAAACCACAATGAGATACCATCTTATGCCAGTCAGAATGGTGATTATTAAAAAGTCAAGGAACAACAGATGCTGGTGAGGTTGCAGAGAAAAAGGAATGCTTTTACACTGTTGGTGGGAATGTAAATTATTAGTTCAACCATTGTGGAAGACAGGGTGGTGATTCCTCAAAGATCTAGAGGCAAAAATACCGTTTGACCCAGCAATCCCATTACCAAGTATATCTCCAAAGGAATATAAATTATTCTATTATAAAGATACATGAACATGTATGTTCATTGCAGCACCATTCACAATAGCAAAGACATGGAATCAAACAAAATGCCCATCAATGATAGATAGGATAAAGAAAATGTGGCACATATATGCTATGGTATACTATGCAGCCATGAAAAGGAATGAGATCATGTCCTTTGCAGGGACATGGATGGAGCTGTAAGCCCTTATCCTCAGCAAACTAATGCAGGAACAGAAAAACAAATACTGTGTGTTCCCATTTATAATGGGAGCTGAACAATGAGAATCCATGGACACATGGTGGGAAACAACACACTAGGGCCTATTGAGGGGGTAGGGGGAGGGAGAGCATCAGGAAGAATAGCTAATGGATGCTGGGCTTCATACCTAAATGATGGGTTGATCTCTGCAGGAAACCACCATGGCACACATTTACCTATGTAACAAACCTGCACATCCTGCACACGTACCCCAGAACTTAAAAGTTGAAGAAAAAAAATTATCAAAGATGAAAGGGCAGTTATTTTACAGAGATAGAAACTTGAGAGAGTAGATATGCTTTTATTCTTTTTAAAATATTCACTTAAATAGATTCTGATATCTCCTTCCATGTGATTGCAGTTAATGATAGAGTGGGGCTAAGAGAAAAGAAATTAGCAGATGTTAAAAAGAAAATTATTTAGCAACTTATTTTTAAAAAGTAGCTTGTGGCTTATTGGAACACAAAGTATATAATAATGTTTTATGTATATATGTGTGTATATGTTAATATATATATACACACATAATCACAATTACTATATATTTCATATATATAGTGTATATATATATAATGTATATATGTACACATGTATGTGAAATATAGTGATTTTTTCCAGTAAAAATCTTTTTGTTGTGGGAAATCTTTTCTTTATTTTTATTTAAAACATTTTATATTTTAAGTTTTGTGGGTATTAGGTGTATATATTTATGGGGTACATGAGATGTTTTGATATAGGCATGCAATGTGTAATAATCACATCATGTAATATGGGGTGTCCATCCCCTCAAGCATTTATTTGTGTTACAAACAATCCATTATACTCTTTTAGTCATATTAAAATATACAATTAAATTGCTGTTGACTATAGTCTCCCTGTTGTGCTATCAAATACCAGGTCTTATTCATTCTTTTTAAAAATTTCCAACTTTTATTAAGTTCCAGGGTACATTTGCAGGATGTGCAGGTTTGTTACATAGGTAAACATGTACCATGGTGCTTTGCTGCACAGATCATCTCATCACCCAGGTATGAAGCCCAGCATCCATTAGCTATTCTTCCTGATGCTCTCTCTCTGCCGACTCCCTGCCCTCAACAGGCCCCAGTGTGTGTTGTTCCCCATCATGTGTCCATGTGTTCTCATCATTTAGCTCCCAGAAAATTTTCAACATAGACAAAAGTGGAGAGAAAAGTATAATGAAACTCCATGTATTCATTACCCAATCTAAAAAAATTATAAACATATGGCCAATCTAGTTTTATTTATTATCTCTTCATTCCCCACTTTCAACTTCCCAGAACTAATTTTAAACAATTTCTAAAGATGATATGATTCTATTCATAAACACTAGTTATTATTATTATTTAACATAGGGAATATTCATATATATAACAGGTACAAAGTCTATAATATTTAAAGCTCTTTTATGTTCCCATATTAAATGTAAATATTTGTTTAAACTCATGGCTTTCCTTGGTTCATCAAATCAGGTAATAAATTAACCAGGCAGGTTCACATTCAATCAGATAGTATTCCGAATTGCTCCTGGCATCTTCAAAAGATGAGGATTGTTCGGACGCTGTTAATAACAATAAAACATTAATAAGTATAATTTTCATGATAAATTTAACCAAAGCTCACAAATAAGTTTTGCCTTTTCATTTCAGGATCTGGTCTTCCTTTATAGACATTCACTTTATTAAGCCTAATTTCTTTTATCCCGTCATCCTCTTCCATTCATGGTGTTAATAATATTTTATGCATGTGCTAGTAAACTTGGGGGGAATTGAGGACCCTTACTCACCTTAGGCAGCGTCCTTGTTACTCAGTGGTGCTGTTGAGGAGAATTAGAATGTACCAAGGAGGGAGTCAGGTTTTAGTCTTGGAATAGTCACTGTTCTCGGATCTCCTATAGCTGAGGGCAAAGTTGAGCATCGAAGGAGGGAGTGGGCATCAAAGTTGGTGTGTTGGGATGCAACTTTTTAAGAACCCAGATGTTCTTATTTCTGGGTAACTCCAACATGTAGACACAAAGAGGGGGATAAGCCTCAAGGACAGAGCAGTCCTTATCTCAAACGTTACTGCTGGAACTGTGGAACCCCTGCTATGAGCAGGGTGCTATGCATAAATGTTTTCTTCACCCAGGACTGGAAGACACCCCTACCTGTGGAAGGAGAATCTCTGTGTCCTTTCCTCACTCTGGGGCAGGATCACTACACCTCAACAGGCTAGTCAGTCATTGTATCCCATCCCCTTCCCCCCACTTCCTTGCTTCTTTGCAGTTGGGTGGTAGGAGGGCCTGCCCTCTCTTGTGCTTCCTGTGCCCATATGGTGGACACACCTGATGAGGCCCAACCTCTGCCTTCCTCATTGCCACCTTTCCATCTGTGTGGGCAGTCAGGTGGTATTCTCAGTGGGCCAGAGAAGGAGCAGGAGGCCTCACTCTGGTGTCTACCCGTAGGCTGATTACCAGGGAAGCCTCCTGGGAGAATGTGGGAGACTTGCCCATAAAGCAATGCAGCATTTTCCACCTGGCTGCCACTTAGCATTCCTTATGGGTATATTCCATAATTGAGAATTCTAGGAGAAAAGGTTTGTGTTAGAGGATATGAATACAAGGGTGTGAGGCTCAAACCCCACTCCAACCTCTATCTCCTAACTTGAGGAGTATTCCTTATGGGGATATTGAAGTTGTATAATACATTGCAGGGCTTATATACTAAGTTTACATGGTGTAGCTTAAAAAATAATGCTTGTATTTTCTTTTTATTGAACTTCCTTTTGATATGGTGTGACTGACACGTTTGCAAATTGGGGAGTTCATGTCAGTGGGGATATTTCCTCAGGTTTCTTCCCCAAGAAGTAGTCTGGGTCCTCACACCATGAAACTATCTTCTTCTGCAACATTTATTCCCTGCTTCATATCCCAGTTATTTTAATTTTACTTTAGCCTTTTCCTCCTTTCTTTTGTTGTATCTTCTCTTTTCATTTCTTCTTGGTCCTGCGTCTCCTCTGTGTAACATTGTTCCTAATGTTTTTGACCTTTGTTTCTATTGATCAAGGCTGTGCTTGAACATTTTACCTAGAATCATTGATCCTAGCCTTACTAATCCCCCAACCCCTAGGAATCTTCCAGGTGGAACATTTCTATGCATCAGTTCCTGGGATCCCTGACGTGGGAGCACTGTATAACTAAAATAGTGGATCAGAAGGTATCTTAGAGGAACTCCATGACAAAGCAAGAGAATGAGACAGTTGGGGCATCCTTTACATGTCTGATCCCTGCCACATAGGCATGGTTTTCACCCCATTCTGATTGTGAAGGGTCTGGGGTAGGCACTCTGTGTCAAACTGCAGAACACCACGGTGCTAAACTCAGGGGTACACTGTACTAGAGGGATCTAACATTATACTACACAGAAACCTCTCTTTCTAGGGAGCAGCCCCAACTGAGTTAATGGTTTGTGAAATGGAAATTGTATCAATTTATGCCACCATTCTATATTGTAACAGTGTACAGATGTGCATTATTGAAATGGAAGCTTTTCCCCTCTGAAATGGCCACTATTTAATCTTTTAAGCACATCTAGTACCTGGGATGTGGAAAATGTCAGAAAAAACAAGCTGGTTGCTTCTTAACATCAAAAAGAAAATAGAATCATTGTAAACGTTTTTTAAATCATTCAGTCATCTATTAGTAATGTACCTTTTTCCTTGGTTCATTAGGTCAAATGCCTCACTGATTTTGTCAAAAGGCAGGGTATGGGTCACCAATGCATCCAGATTGAATTTCTTATTCTTATAGTCAGTGACCAGCTTTGGGATAGAATCTACACTTTTCCAACCTGTAATGTGGACAAAATGGGAAATAACGACATGGCACTTGACACGAAGTAGTTTAATCAGCATTTGCTGAATGAATGAAATTATTAAGTCAGATTTGGTTTGCTTCAAATAGATTAAACTCCTTCCATCTTTAATTTTCTGTACTTATATCTATTTTAAAATTTTTCTTTATAAGAAAAATTTAAGATTATTTTCCACTCTATATAAGAAATTATCTCAATAAGGTCAATGTTTATTTTTTGTTCCTCCATGTTGGTTCATTCAAATGCAAATTAAATTTCAATTTGCAAATTATAATTACCTTTTTATATAAATTACTTATAAGTAATTAATAGTTTTTATGTAGTATTTGGATATGCTCTAGGGATTCAATGGTTGAATAAATTATTTTTATTTCTTTTCAATAGCCTTCACTCTAAGAATTTCAGAACTACTAGGAAAAAAATTTAAAGCTATGAAGAAAAAAAAACTGACCACCAAAGAATGTTCCATTTATAGTACGGCCGATTATTAGCTCCTCTGGAAAAATAGTCAATCCTTTGCTACCAGCAGCTACTCCAATGAAAGTACATGATCCCCAGCCTGCGGTTGTACAGTCCAGGGCTGCTTTCTGTGATGGAACACAAAAGAATACTTGAGTCAGTGGAAAAGTAGAATATGAACTCCAGTGTGGCAATGTACAATGCTTTAGAAAAAAATTAATCCAACTCTGCATGTAAGATAATGGGATTCAAGCTAATGACATCATAGTATCATTGTAGATTGAGCCTTGAGGGCCCAGTGTTCCATTACAAATAGAATGTTCAGCACAGTCCAGGTGCAGGTGACTCATGCCTGTAATCCTAGAACTTTGGGTGGCCAAGGTGGGTGGATCACTTGAGGCCAGGAGTTCGAGACCAGCCTGGCCAACATGGCAAAACCCCGTCTCTACTAAAAATACAAAAATTAGCTGGGTGTGGTTGTGCCTGCCTGTAGTCCCAGCTACTCGGGAAGCTGAGGCTGGAGAATTGCCTGAACCCAGGAGGAGGAAGTTGCAGTGAGCCGAGACCACACCACTGCACTCCAGCCTGGGTCACAGAGTGAGACTCTGTCTCAAAAAAAAAAAAATTGTTAGTAAAATAAAAATAAAGATGTCTAAAAAATCAGCATACATTTGTGTGTAAGTAAATAAGTTTTATATTTGCCTCTGCTAAATGTTTAAAGTGTCAGGGTTTGGCACAAAGGTTGTGAGACTGTAAACCCAGCCAAATCTATTGTTGTGTGACTTTTTTTTTTTTTTGACAAATAAGACTAATTTAAAATTGTTAGGTCAATAACAGCAACTGAATCACCTAATTTATCAGCAAAATACCTATGTGTTTAACCTTATGGTTCTTACTTAGGTTTTCACCTAATGTTTAGACTTTAGTTAACAAGGGCCAGGCATGGTGGCTCACGCCTGTAATCCCAGCACTTTGGGAGGCCGAGGCAGGTGGATCACTTGAGATCAGGAGTTCAAGACCAGCCTGGCCAACATGGAGAAACCCCATCTCTACTAAAAATACAAAAAAGTAGCCAGACATGGCAGCATGTGCCTGTAGTCCCAGCTACTGAGGAGTCTGAGGAAGGAAAATTGCTTGAGCCCAGGAGGTGGAGGTTGCGGTGAGCCAGAATCGTGCCACTGCACTCCACTAGGCGACAGATTGAGACTCCATCTCAAAAAAAAAGTTAACAAGGAAATAACTTTAAATAATGGCTAGTTCTGCATAATATCTCAGTTATCAAAAGTTATCTAGATGACTATTAAAAATGAAAAAGTATATGTAAATGAAATAAATGCTTATAAGTGGACTTTTTGTGTAATATAAAATCTGAAAATTATTTTAAATTAAATAATAAATGCTGGATATGTGAGTCATTTCCAATTAAAAAATTATGATATAGGAAAACATGTTTCTAAAATTGTGAAATGATTTCATCTATAAAATGCTTACATCTAACAGTTCAGGATTTCTTGCTTTCTAAGTTTTCATGAAAATTTAAGGTTACTAGGAATAAGAATTCTAATTCATATAGATATATATGAATATATAAATATATAAATAAATAATTGTATTCTCTTTTTTTCTGAGGCAGTCTCACTCTGTTGCCCAGGCTACAGTGGAGTGGCATGATCATAGCTCACTGCAGCCTCAACTTCCTGGGCTTAATTTATTTTCTCACCTTACCCTCCCAAGTAGTTGGTACTATAGGCGTGTGCCACTACACCTGACTAATTTTCGTATTTTTAGTAGAGGTGGGTTTTTGCCATGTTGCCCAGGCTGCTCTCGAACTCCTGGGCTCAAGCAGTCTGCCCACCTCAGCCTTCCAAAGGGCTGGAATTACAGGCGTGACCCACTGTGCCTGGCCTGTATTCTTATTAAAGAATAATTTTACATAATTTGGAGATTATTTTAAAGTTATTTACTTAAAAAGATAAAAAAGTAAGTAGGGGAGAGAAATATAAAGTTATAAATATAAAAATGTATTTTTAATAAAAGGGTTATTAAAAAAGAATAATTTCATATAAAAAAGAATCTTATGGTAAAATCTTGTCCTAAAATAAAATGACTGATTATTTAAAAAGAAAAAATTAGGATAAGTCAAAAGTCCAAGCATGTCATAGATCATCTGTGTAAGTCATAATAAGTTTCATGAAGAGGAATTTATAAAAAAATTTTGTATGTGATTAAATTTGCTGTGATTAAAAGAGGATTATTTAGAATAGTCTTTCTAACATTATTCCCCTATGTTAAAACAAAGTCTCTTTACAGTATTGATTTGCTCTTAATACAATTAAAAGAAACTTAACTTTTATTTTTATAACCTGTTTCTTTTGAAAACTTCTCAAAATCATATGTCAGTTCAACTTTTGCTATGTCTCCCTGCTTTCAGCTTTGTCTCCCCTTGGACTGAGATAACTCTTTTCTTTAGCTTTTTCATCAGCTATTATAAGTTTTTTTCCTCCAGTTCTAACTATTCTTATGGCCTGATACTAAAATGTTTTATCTTAAAGGTCTAGGAGTGAATGTTTTCCTCCAGTACAACTTGATTCTGTACTCTTGGCTTTTCTTGATATGTTTAAATTTTTCAATGTAACCAGAAAATTTCTCATGCAGTTACTAAGAATTATGTATTCCCCTGCTGTACTCATAATCCTGAACACACTTTTCCCATGTCTGATTAAATTCAAGCACTTTTCTCATCAGGTTTATTGAAATGGGCTTCCCATAAGGAGAAGCAGTCACACTACCAGTTTTTCTTTCCATTTCTGGTAACTGACTTAAGAAACAACATTTTACATTTTATCAAAATAATTCCCATGTTGTCTACATTAGGTTTTTAATTACTTTAAAAATAGTGTTAAGGTTTTTACATCCATACATCCTCATGTATTGCCTTTAAAGTCTTTTGATGATCTATTTGGCTAAATAAGTAACTATTGTTTTACAATGACCTATGGTTCTGTTTTAATCAAATATTTTGAGGCCTTTAACATTTTTGACAAACACTTTCAAAATTAAATTCTAAATTAAGTCTCTGACTTATTGCTGGGGGTTATCAAAGCTCTAAAATTAATCACTGCAAAGTTATAAAATCTTTCTACAGCTTCCAGTCAGGTCATAGACTCCAGTATCACTACATTCAGCTCCTTAAAAGGGTCCTTAGCAGGTGTTAGTAAACAATCCTTGTGCTGGTAAGCTACAGGGTGTTGACCCTTGGTTTAGAGGGTTAGAGGTCATTGGAACCTAGAAACATAGCTTTTCCTAGCTATAGAAACTTTTGGTGGGAGAGTAGGTAACTCATCTTTTGGTGATTAAATAAATCCTTCCCTTTCCATTTGGATTCTCTAATATAATTCTGTTCCATAATTGAAAATGACTTTCATGGTATAATAAGTCAGCTTAATAATAGAAGATGCTAACTTTTAGGTCAGTGGTTCTCAACTTGAGAAATTAATTTTTAAAATGTTGTCAGTGGGCCCCCAGCACACAAGAATATCCTGGGTTTGGCCCATTCATTGGTATTGAAAAAGCAACAAAACAACAAAAAACCCCTCAGGAAATTCTAACATATAGCTAGTGTTGAGACTATGTTAATATTAAATATAACAACACATGCACATATTGTTTATTAATTTTAAATATTATATACTGTTAAAGAAAAGATATTCTACATTAACAAATGTTAATATTAATAATGTATATAATGCATAAGATAGCTAAGCAAAATAGGTGTTTATTCCTATTTATGCATTGCAGTTAATTCATCCCTTTATATCTTTTGCTAAAGAATGCTGTCTAATTAATGCACTTGTCATTTTATTTGATTTAATAGTCAAAAGGAACATTTCTCTAATTAAAAATGAAAAAACCCCTAAAATTGTCTCCAAGGAATAGGAATTGGAATTATCATAGAAAACAAAATTAGAAAATATTATCTCCAGACAAATAATATTGAGCTTTTTAAAGGGATCTCAAAAGAAAAATCAACATCTACAAATAATGCTGGTATGGCTTCTTATCACAAGAGAAGACTGAACTCACCAAGACAGTACTGGCATTTGGGGGGACACATTCATGGGCATTGAAGGAAATGGAGTATAGCTGAGGGAATGGGAAATGATTTGTGGCTTATAGTTCTACCCCACTGTCATCCATTTGAAAGTACTAAATACCATAATAAACATAATCCACTTTCCCCTATTATTTGACAGCCAAAGAATACATTGAAAATATGATCCAAGAACAAAATATACATACCATGGTTTCAGATCCACCTGCACAGTCAAGGGCAAAATCCACACCTCCCTTGGTCAATTCAATGATAACTTCCTGGATCGGTTTATGTAAGTCTCTAGGATTGAGGCAGTCAGTGGCTCCCAGGGCTTTAGCCTTTGCAAACTTCTCACTGTTGATGTCAATACCTATGATTCTGGAAGCTCCTGCCGCTTTACAACCCATTACAGCAGAAAGACCCACACCTCCTAGGCCAAAGACAGCACAAGTTGAACCAGGGGTGACCTGCAAGCAGGAAAATTATAAAGTAACTTCTAAAGCAGCCAGTCCCACTTTTTTTCTTTTAAGAGTCAGGAGGAAGTGGGGGCATGAACATATGAATTAAAGACAGCCTGCTATTAAACTCTATGATATAGCCAATGGAGGAAATCTGCCAATGTGAAAATGGATGCATTACTACCTAAATTTGGAGAATTATTTAGTGTTCATTAAGATTATAAGAAACGAACCCAAGTAAAAATAATTCCCTTGTTTTACTTTTTCCCTTCAGTGTTATCTGAACAAAATTTGAAAACCCACACATTCTGAGGGGTTTATTGCTTTCCTTTTGAAATTGGATCACTATTAATTTGACGTCTATATTTCGAATAGGCCTCATTTGGTTGTATTAATATTACAGTGATTTACTTGATCACTCCAAATCACCAGTTTGGAATGAAGTCCAATTTGTTTTGCATGGCATGAAAGGATTTTTATTGTCTGACCTCTATTTACCTTCCAGCATCATCCCCATGATATTCCCAGTACAAGAACTGCGAACAGATTGTTGCAATTTCTTCTCATGCCGTAGTTGACGCTGCTCCCTCAGACTGATGTACTTTTCACCTTATTTTCTTTAATTAAAGTATAACCTATACTCCTAGGCCTGACTTCAAGGACATTCTGTCTATGAAACTTTTCTTGATTTTTCAATCAGAAACCAATGCCTGTCTTTTTGCTTTTCTTGTATCATATAATTTATAACCTGCCTTGATTGTGTGTGTATGTGTGTTTCTTTAAAAGACTGTAAATTTTATGAAGGCAGAAACTTTTTAAATTCCATATTATTGTGAAAGAGTCTTCTGTATATTGAGTCTTTAATAAATATTTGTTTCATTGCATTAAATGGAAATAATAGATAAGATGGTAAGAAAAGATGCTGTAACTGGAATATGTTATTCTACAGACTAGTATAGCAATAGAAAAATACTACATAGAGAGATACTTAATATTTCCTAATGAGGATGCAAAGCTGTTAGGATTAAAACATAAACAAAAGGAAAAGAGAAAATCTGCTCAAGGTAAGTATTAATACATTCTAAATTGGAAACAAAATTACTAAGCAACAGGTAAACTGCAATATTTTCCTTATTTACTATAATATTAGGTATACACACCCCTGGCTTTTGCTACTCAGAGGAAATAATAAATATGTATATATATTGCAATATTGTTCTTATGATGGCTTCTTTACTGTAATGTTGTGGCATGTGTTCAGTATGATTCTTAATATATTTCTCCAGAGTCTCAGTTAAAAAGAGGCTGTGAGTCTCTTAGGAAGTGGAAATGCATTTTTCCCATTGCAGCAATGTAACTAGTAGTTGGATTCTCAGGCTAGCTCACAACAGTGTGTAAATATAATATGCTGCATTACTTGTATTATACAACTGGACCCCTGTGTGTAAAAGTGCCTTTGCTTGCAGAACTTAGGTGGGGTCACTATAAATTGCCCCCACAATTTGCAAGTGGGTCTACACACAGTAGATGATTATCTATCTGCAAGTACCACTGTTAGAGGACATTTCCACACTTCCAAAGGTCTCTGTGTAATGTTGTTTAATTGGCAGTAAAGGATACAAGCACATCAAAAAGAAAGAGGGGTTCTGGTGATGTTGGTGTGTTCTCAATAATTATACAGAGAGGTTGCTTCACTTTTCTTCCCAGAAGTAAGTTAAATTTTACTAAAGCTCTTGCCTTTTGGGCAGAATTACTGATACTTCACTTCCCTTAATTTCTTCCCATCAGATTCATTTCTCTCTGAGCATCTCATGAGGTGGCTTAGCAGCTAGAATCTCTTCCTTAACAGTGAGAAGAACAACTCCTGGAAATTTAGGTCGACTTTGACTGGATTTAAAAGAAAGCTGTACAATTCCACTTCTGTATATACAACCAAAGGAAATGAGATGTTCATACCCATGTTCAATGAAGCATTATTCACAATAGCCAAAATGTGGAACCAATCCTTAAACAAAAGGAAAACAGAAAATCTGCTCAAGGTAAGTTTAATACATTCTAAATTGGAAACAAAATTACTAAGCAACAGGTAAACGGCAATGTTTTCCTTATTTATCAATAATATTAGGTATGCACACCTCTGGCTTTTGCTCCACAAATAGATGAATAGATTAGAAAAATATGATATGTATATACACAATGGAGTACTAATTATGCTTTTAAAAAAATGAAAATCCTGTTATGGTGAAAACATGGATGAACCTGGAGGACATTATGTCAGGTGAAATAAGCCAGGCACAGAAAGACAGATACTGCATGATCTCACTTATATGTGGAAAAGACAAGCTCACAGAAGCAGAGACTAGGATGGTGGTTACCAGAGTCTGGGGGGATAAATGACGAATAGGAGGATGTTGGTCAAAGGATACAAAATTTCGGATAGAGTGGAGGAATAATTTCTGGAATTTCATTGTATGCTATGGTGACTATAATTAATAATAATGTATTGTATATCTGAAAATTGCTAAGATAGTAGATTTTTAATGTTCTCTCCACAAAAAGGTAAGTATATGAAGTGATGGATACATTATTAGCTTGATTTAATTATTCTACAGTGTATATATATATCAAAACGTTAATTGCGTTTCATAAATATATAAATCTTTTTCAATTAAAAATAAATAAGTAATTAAAAAAGAAAGCTGTAGCTGAACCTCTAGTGCTAATGGCCCTTAAAAGGACTGGAGTAGTAGAAGAGGATGGACTGCATGGAGCCCAGCAAAGGAAGACTTGAAGAGTGATACTTCTTCCCTAAGTCTCTAGCGCCATACAGCAGAAAACAGGCTTTGACTGCCATGTGCACATCTGCTGTCAACTCCACCCAGCTACTAGTACCCTTCTCTGATTGTAGTTTGGTTTCTAATACAATTTTTTAATTTTTTTATTAATAAGTAATTGTGTGCGTAAATACATTTTTAAAGGGAGATAACATGCTGATAGCAAAGGGTAGCATTTTTGTCTATGTGGCAGATAAAATTCTCAATGAAGAGTCATACTTTGGTATCTTGCCTACTAGATCAACCTCTTATTGTGGTGAGGCTGACTTTGTTTCCTTGACACTGAACAACTCTAGGTAACCTGATAAAAAGGACTTTCTGGATTACAAAGCCGAGGACCAGGCCTCACCAGGATGTTTTATGCACCTGGTTTTATTTATTCATTCATTGAAAAATTATCAAGCTCCTATTATGTGCCAGGGACAATTCCAGGCTCTGGAGCTATCACAATGAACAACAGAGAGTTCTTGCCCTCAAGGAACAAATAGTACAATAGGACAAAAAAATAAATGGGAGATTTCTCTATAGTGTGATAAGAATGAAGACAGAGGCTGGTGGTGGCTGATGCCTGTAATCCTAGCACTTTGGGAGGTCGAAGTGGGAGGACTGCTTGAGCCTAGGAGTTCAAGACCAGCCTGGGCAACATAGGGAGACCCTGTCTCTATAAAAAATTAAAAAAATAGCCAGGCATCATGGTGCATGCCTGTAATCCCAGCTACTTGGAGGGCTGAAGTGGGAAGTTCACTTGAGCCCAGGAGGTCAAGGCTGCAGTGAGCAATGATCATGCCACTGCATTTTAGCATGGGCAACAGAGTGAGACCCTGTCTCAAAAAAGAAAAAAATTTGGGGTGAAAACTGGGAGGGATACCCAAAGCATGGCTGAGAGCCTGAAGTAGATCTCTGAGAGGAAGTGATAAGTGGAGTCAGCCTGAAGGAGGTAGGGCAGTCTTCTCTGCATTGTTGCTGGAAGCCAAGTGTGGAAAGCCCAGAGACCACAGTGACTGAAGCCTGGAGACTCAGAGTGGAGCCAAGGGAACAGTGAGTGCACAGTGGAAAGGGAGAAGTAGGAAGTCACTGTAGCCTACTGAGGAATTTGAGCTCACCCTGAGGGAAAAATGAAATAATGCAGGAAAAATAAAATCTTTAGACTTGTTGTTTGAAAGACCACTCTGGCTGCATTTTGCGGTTTTGAGTCAGGAATAAAGATTGATGTCAGGGAGGTTCAGATAAGCAGGCTGAGAAGTCCAATTGTGAGATCCCTCTTTGATATCTCTCTAGTTCTAGATCAGATGCTTTGTAAGAGTTTCTAAATTCTAACATGGGATTCCAGGGACACATCTGGTCAACATTACGGCTGCTACCAGAGACCCTCCTTTGAAGCCACAAAGGGACATGATGAGTAGCAGAAATGAATTACTACTGATGGAGGGAGATAAATCTGTAGCAACAGGGAGAAGACAGGGGTGGTTGTGTGAAGATGGAAGTGAGTTTCTGTCATTTTTGTTGCCCTTTGACTGAGTCAGCTGTCCTAGGATGAGCATTCATCCTTAGGAGACATATTTAAACAGGCTGTATTTAAATCAGGGAAGATCTATAACCTAATATGTTAGTATAGTATAAGAACATATGCTGGGTCAATTATATGTAGGCTACTGGGCCAGATGTTTTACATATATAATATTATTCAATTATCCTCATAAGTATTTGTAGTAGATATTATTCTAGAGGGATTAAATAACTTGCTTAAAATCACAGAGGTAATAAATGACACAGCCACAGTTTGAAGATAACTAATTCTAGTTCATCTGTATCACACTGCCTCCTAGTAACTTCTGTTTTACACAAACTGGTGTTTAACCATTTACCTTGGCATTGTTGATTGCAGCCCCATAGCCAGTTGAAAACCCACATCCAAGCAGACAAACTCTCTCTAAATTTGCGTCATCATCTATTTTGGCAAGATTGATATCTGACACCACAGTGTACTGAGAGAATGTACTGGTTCCAAAGAAATGGTAAACTGGTTTTCCTTTGCAGGTAAACCTGCTGGTTTTGTCTTCCATTAGTTGTTGATCACTAGCAGGACTTTTGAGATTACTAGAAAATTAAAAAAAAGAGTGATACAAATAAAGAAAAGTTATAATAAATGGAACACTGATCATTTTCCTACAAAATATGTTGAGCATTATATATTTTTGATGACAATTTACAAGACAGAAAAATTAAGGAAACAACAAGACTTTTCACAAAATATAGTTTGTTGGATAACAGCAAATTTTAAAAATAACAGCAACAATTTTTTAAAAAGTGACAGGGTGTCATTTTGTCACTCAGGCTGGAGTGCAGGGAACAATTTTTTTTTTTTTAGACGGAGTTTTTACTCTTGTTGCCTAGGCTGGACTGCAGTGGCACAATCTCCGTTCACCGCAACCTCCGCCTCCCGAGTTCAAGCGATTTTCCTGCCTCAGCCTCCCGAGTAGCTGGGATTATAGGCATGCACCACCACGCCCGGCTAATTTTGTATTATTATTATTATTTTTTTTTGAGACGGAGTCTTGCTCTGTTGCCCAGGCTGGAGTGCAGTGGCGCGATCTCAGCTCAATGCAACCTCCGCCTCCCGGGTTCAAGGAACTCTCCTGCCTCAGCCTCCCGAGTAGCTGGGACTACAGGCACGCACCACCAGGCCCGGCTAATTTTTGTATTTTTAGTAGAGATGAGCTTTCATCATGTTGGCCAGGCTGGTCTCGAACTCCTGACTTCGCTATCCACCCGCCTCAGCCTCCCAAAGTGCTGGGATTATAGGTGTGAGCCACCTCGCCTGGCCCTAATTTTGTATTTTTAGTAGAGATGGGGTTTCTCCGTGTTGGTCAGGCTGGTCTTGAACTCCTGACCTCAGGTGATCTGCCAGCCTTGGCCTCCCAATGTGCTGGGATTACAGGCATGAGCCACCGCACCCGGCCAGGGAACAAACTTTTATTGAATGCTTTTGTGTACCAGAAATGCTTTTAAGGGCTTTACATGTATTAACTCTTAAAACATTTTTGTTGTGGAAAATTTGAACATGTATAAAAGTAGAAGGAATAGCATAATGAACCCTTATGTGTCCATGTCCCAGCTCCAGTAACCATCAATTCATGGCCAGTCAGGTTTCATCTATTATTCCTCCACAATATCTGCTCCCTCCCCCACATTGGAATATTTTGAAGCAAATCCCAGATATCACGATTTCATCTGTAAAAACATTACCATATATCTCTAAAGGATTACTTTAGGTCCACATTTTTGTTGTCTCTTAATTATCTTAAATTATAGATCCCTTCTCCCTCTCTTTTTCCCCTTGCAATTTATTTGTTGAAGAAATTGAATCATTTGTCCTATAGAGTTTTCCTCATTCTGAAGTTTGCTCATAACATTCCTGTAATCTGGTTGAACATATTTCTCTATCCCTGCATCCCCTCATAAATTAGTATTTTTGATCTAAACACTTGATCTGATTCAGATTTTATATTTTTGTGGTAATACTTTATAGGTGGTATCGTATATTTCATTTGGAATATAATTATCTCTTTTTATAACATTTATTAGAAAGAATTTATTGGTATTGCCTAAATCCATTATTTCATTAAAGCTTTGCAAAAAAAAATTAGTTCTTTGAATATCTGGAACAAGTCTATGAAGCAGGCATTATTTTGCTCCTCATTTTATAGATGAAAAAATTGAGGCACAGTAATAGATGTAAGAGTAGTACAATTTTAGCTTCTTAAATAACTGCTTTCAATTAGTGTTAAGGATGAAAGGATCCTTCTGTAGTCTAGTAAAGCAAAAACAAGATGATCAAGATTTTAGACTCCAGAGCCATACTGCCTGGGTTAAAAACCTGGCTCTAAGACTTATAGCTATGTTGCCTGGGAGTAAATTACTTTACTGTGCCTTATTGTATCCCTCTCTCATCCCTGTAGAAGTAGCTATTATTCTGAATTTGGCATTTATTATTTCAGTGATTTGTTTATGCTTTTACTACATATACAAATAACCATAAGAAAGTATAGTATTGTTTTTGTATATGACACTTTACTAAATATTCCTTCAGCAATTTGCTTATTTCCCTTAACATTATGTGTGTGAGATTATTTTATGTTAATACATGCAGCTCAAGTTTAGCCATTTTTATTGTTGTGTAGTAGTCCATTGTGCTACTACATAGCAGTTTTAAAATTCATTCTCTTTCTGATGGACATTTGTGCTGTTTTAAATTGCTTACTCTAATAAACAGTGTTACAAAGAACATTCCAGCACATGTTTCTTTGTGTGCACTTGCAATAGTATCTTGTACACACCTAGGATTAGAATTAGTGGGTGGAAGGTTTGCACCTCTTCAAGGCCATTTAGGTAATGTCAATATGCTTTCCAAAATATTCATTCAAATTTATACTAATACTAACAGTGTAGAGTGCTTACCTGATTTTCCCACACAAATTTGTGAGTGGACTCAGACAAAACTTGCATTTTCTACATAGAGGTGCATAAAGTGGAATTACTTTGTCACCTAGAAAGAAAGGCCATATGTTGGATGGTGCCTAAGGTGTTACTTATAGCTTCTACCAGATAAATCAGTGGAAAACACCTTTTCTTTATAGTATACATTTTATATTCAGTGGAAAGTATAGGTGGCTACAGTATTTCATTACCTTACAAGACTGCAGATTCCCCAACGTATTGCATATATTGTATTTTTTTAAAAATTACTCTGCTAGGCAGTCCAGCAACAAATCTATGTTGATATCATCAGATACAGAACTCTGGGACTTTGCTGTCATTGTGACTCTCTGCATCATGACTATTGTTTATTACATTTCCAAACACCATGTACGAAACATAACATCCTTAGATAATAGGAGAGGTAAACAATTATAGGCTAGGTATAAACTTTATATCATTGCTATGTTTCACCTTTAGATTCACTTTCAAATTCCACATTTTTCCACTTTTTAATAAATTCCAATTTAATAGTGACTTCTGTGCTTCGATGCCTGAGGTCTAATGATGATAATTCACATTCATTCAACATTTAATACATACCACGCACCATTATAACTACTTACATGTATTATTTCAGAACTTAATTCTCAGAGCAACTCTTTGAGATGAGCCCTATTTTTATTCACACTATAGAAAACAGAAATCTGAGCTGAATCACAGAAAAGTGACATAACTGGCCAAGATCACATAGCCAGTAAGTGGCAGAGCTGGGGCTAAAGGGATTATATTGGCCAGACTCCTTCATTGACACAAAATTTTGGGAAGCAATTTGTTTGTACAATCTTTTTTGGAATGGAAAGATACTAATATACCTCTAACTTTGGAGTATTCTCATTAAAAGAGAAAAGAGTGGCACGGTTCATCTGGCCTGCCAAATGAGGATTACATAGCCCATATTCCAGTATCTGGAGGATCTGTTGTAAAATGTGGAGTAAATAATTTCAGCTATTGGTGTGCTTCATTTAGGTATTATCTTTATCTTACAAACTTCCAAAAAAACACTTCAGCTAACATTGACATATATATAATATTTCTCACTAAAGCTACCTCTAAGTCCTCATTCTTTACATAGTTTCCTGTTAATATTAAAATAGTTTGCTTTTTTATATAGAAGTTATTATAACATGTCATTTAAAAACCTTTTATTTTACACCAGGTGCAGTGGCTCACATCTGTAATCCCAGTGCTTTGGGAGGCTGAGGTAGGCAGATCACCTGAGGTTGGGAGTTCAAGACCAGCCTGGCCAACATGGTGAAACCCTGTCTCTACTAAAAATACAAAAATTAGCCAGATGTGATGGCTTATGCCTGTAATCCCAGCTACTCTGGAGGCTGAGGCACAAGATTTGTGTGAACTTGGGAGGTGCAGGTTGCAGTGAGCCAAGATCGTGCCACAGCACTCCAGCCTGGCACAGAGTGAGACTCTGTTTCGAACAAAAAAAAAAGTCTGGGCAAGGTGGCTCATGCCTGTAATCCCAGCACTTTGGGAGGCCGAGGTGGGTGGATCACCTGAGGTCAGTAGTTCGAGACCAGCCTAGCCAACATGGTGAAACCCCGTCTCTACTGAAAATACAAAATTAGCCGGGTGTGGTGGCACATGCCTGTAATCCCAGCTACTCGGGAGGCTGAAGCAGGATAATTGCTTGAACCCAGGAGGCAGAGGTTGCAGTGAGCTGAGATCATGCCACTGCACTCCAGCCTGGGTGACAGAGCAAGGCTCCATCTCAAAAAAAAAAAAAAAGGAAAAACAACACCTTTAATTTTAGATTTAGGGGTACATGTGCAGGTTTGCTATATAAGTAAACTTGTGTCATGGAAGTTTGGTGTACAGATAATTTTGTCACCCAGGTACTAAACATAGTACCCAATAGTTATTTTTCTGAGCCTCTCCTCCCTCCATCCTTCATACTTAAGTAGGACCCAGTGTGCCTGTCATTGCCCCATTTGTGTCCATGTGTTCTCATTATTTAGCTCCTACTTATAAGTAAGAACATTCAGTATTTGGTTTTCTGTTCCTACAATAGTTTGCTAAGGATAATGGCTGACAGCTTCATCCATATTTCTGCAAAGGACATGATCTTGTTCTTTTATAAGGTGTCATTTGTTAAACATGGAAGTTTCAGTTAGAGCTAACCTCGTAACTTTGCTTCATGGGACAGTTTCTCAGTGCTATATGTAAATAAAGTGACCACATTTCCTAGATTTTATTAGACAATTCTGATTTCAAATATTCTGTCCTATTGCTAGACTGTGATAAATTGTGTCTCTCGTTTTACTTTGGAAAAGATGGTCCCCTTTTGTAAATAGAGATCAATTAGAGCATGCCAAGCCAGGACTCTATCAATAATTATCTCTGAAATATTGTGACATTTCCATTTTTTCGGAATAAAATAAAATACCTGGTTTGACGTTGGTCACTCCTGGCCCAATACTTTCCACGATACCTGCAGCCTCATGGCCAACGATCACTGGGAAAGCTAGGCCCTCAAATTTAGAAGCGATAACAGTGGCATCAGTATGGCACAGGGAGGTAGCAATGATCTACAAGGCAATCACAGACTTGAATTGTGTTTCTGCAACTATATTATTGGGCTGGATGTTACATATAATATTAGGCTTGATATCATTTAAAAACTTTATAAGACTTCTAGAACTCAATAAAAGAATCACCTTTTGAAAAAAGAACCAATAAAAATATACTGGGTTAGATTATTTTCCTCTTATAATGCGTCTTTGTTTTCTACCTTTTGCTGTTGTCAGAAAATCATAAAAGAGATAGGATTGGCAGTTATTGCCTCCAGGAGAGGAAAAAATCAAAGGTAATAGGGCTTATTGAAATGAAGTTGAGGTAATATACCTTTTACAGTTGAGAGAACAATATCAAATCAAGGATTGTCTGAATTAATTACCAATGTATACCTATATTCTTCTTTAAGGTTCTGTCAGTGAGAATGTCCCATTCACTCTCATGTACAGACTCTTAATGTGGGGGTCCTCAAGGAAAATATAAGCCTGGTCAGCTTGGGAAAAATGGGGAAATTGTCCAAACTTGCCATCAGTGATCTCACTCCATTCCATGCACTCTCTTCTCCCTGTGACCTACTCCTGTCCCTTCCTCTGGATACCCAGGACCCTTCGGCTGCCTAGGGCAGCACGTCAGGTTTTTTCTTCTGTCTTATTTTCGATCAAATTGTCTATCTTCCTTTTAATAACACTTTCAAATAATTAGCAATTGGAAAGCAAAAAGAAAACCTAACTAATTCAAATCCAAAGTGAATTCCTTTGTCTGATTCTTAGGGTAAATGATTAATGTTAAGATCAATTAAATTTTAAGCCCATTATTTGAAAATTACTAAAATAATGGATGATTTATTCCTTTTTGGGATAATGCCTGTTTTTGACTGAATCTAAAAATACAGCTTCCCTGTACTAGAAACTCCAAGGCCTCTGAATCATAGCACAGAGGATTGACCTGACAGAAGCCAGGTCTCCACTTGGGGCCCTGTCTGTTCCCACCCAAGGAAAGTCTCCACTTACCTGAATGCGAACTTCATGAGCCTTGGGGGGAGCTACTTCAACCTCTTCAATGCAAAGGGGCTTGCCTGCTTCCCAGGCGATGGCTGCTTTGCATTTAATAACCTGAAAGAGAGAAAGAAAAGGAAGAAGGAGATAGAGATAGAGATTTTGACAGGGTTGGGGGTAGGAGAGAGGAGATCATGAGAAAAAATTAGAATATATTGATACTGTAATTTCATGACAAAGAGTTAAAGAGTTTGTAGCTGGATCTTATAGATATTATTTTAAAGACAAGGGATCTTAAAGAAAAATAAGAAGTTAAATTCTACATTATAGTCATTACATTTTTTATTTCTTGAAAAAAAAACAGGTGTATTAAAGTTTACCTTGATATAATGTCTCAAGTTTTTCCGTCTATAACAGAGAGAATAGATTTATGGAGTTTGAATAAGGTAGATGGCCTATAAAAATCTATTGAGTGAACTGTTTGAAATCAGCTCTGATTACCTGAGTCAGATAATTGCTGGAGAATAGATGTGTTTTACATCTTTGCAACTCGAAGTGTGGTCCTTGGACAAGCATTTATTCACATCACTTGGGAATTTGTTAGATATGAAAGCCCTGCCTCAAATCCACTAAATCAAAATCTGCATTTGAACAATATCCCCAGAGAATTCATTAAAAGTCTGAGAAATGAGGCTTACATCATTATTAAATTTATCTGTAGGATATAAATTAAATAAAAATTTCATCTAATTGTAAGAATTTGGGTAAAGATGAATGAACAGAAATTAAATATTTAGGATTCTATAATCCCAATTTTTTCTAGCCTCAAATTATATTTTTAATTTCAAATATAAGCAACATTGAAAGAAAGTAGAAAGAAACAAACCTATAATCTTCTGTTCTAACACTACTGTGCTTACATTTGGTATACTTTTCCCAAAGTCTTTGGCCACATTAATGTCTATTTTTCAATAGTTACATAATTTTGAATTATGTTTTTGAATATTATTTATTTTGTTTCAAATGAAGTATATATTAATTACAGGAAGTTTCAAAATGCCAAGGCCTATCAAGTTTTTAAAGACAAAAAATAGAATAAGATTCATCTGTAAGCTCATCACCCACTTTATGCTTTTGATGCAGATTCTTCGAGTATCCCCAAATAAGATACATTGTCCATAGTCTTTTGTAATATACTTTTTCTACTATTAATATACTGTGAACATTTTCCCATATTCTCCTGCAACATTATTTGTAACATATGCATATTATATTTTATGGTTACAGCACAGTTACTTAAATCTCTCTTCTTTTGGCCATTTAAATAATATTAATATTAACTGAACACCCTTGTAATAAACATTTTGGCAATCCACAGTTAATTTCCCTAGAATAAATTCCTGGCATAGGGGCCACTCATATCCTTTTGATCAACTGTAAGTCACTGCTTCCTGAGTTCCTGAAGGAAGCTTCTTTTAGCCAAACATACAAGGACATAGAAAAGCACAAACTGAACAAAGATACAGCTTACTTGCTTACTTTGCCCTTGGTGCCCATTTTTCTTTGGGAAACTGTGTTGGAAGTTTCTTTCTGAGTTAAGAAAGCTTCAAACTCCTACCCAGGGAGTTCCGTGTCCTATAATGAGCTGTCTTTGAATAAATACCATTCATGTTGCTTAATTCTCCAATCACTTTCTTTTCTCCTTTGTTGCTGTAATTCACAGCCCTGCCGGCCTCTTACCACATCATTTGTACTATTGGACTTCAGCTGCAAACCCCATTGCTCCCAGTGAGCTCCAAGATTTTTTAATTTCTTTTTTCTTTTATTGAAAAATATAAAATAATAGAGAAAAGCCCATTAAACATATAAAGATGAATTAACAAATAATTATGAAGTAAAGGAAATTTCTACTCCTCAGAATCACCTATTTAACTTACCTGTTCTTCTCCTTCACAACCCTGATAATCACTTCCTTGCATATTTAGTGGTTTACTACCTATTTAAGCTTCTCTATCCAATAGTTTAATCTAGCAAAGCCTTTTTATGAATGGAATCATAGTGTATGTATTGTTTCATGTCTTTTTTCTCCCCTCTACTCTATGTGAGAATCATTCACATTGCCTGTGGCTGTAGCTTATTTTCATTACTCTAGAATATTCCAGTGTATGAATTGAACATAATTTATTCATCCATTTTCCTTTTTGCTGTTTTTTTTCCTCTTTGCTTATGATGAATTAGTGGTTACATACAAATTCTTTTCATGTACTTGGTTGCACATATGCTTGAGTTGCCTTAAAGAAAATTCAGAACTGATATTCAGCCAGTACCCACTATGAAGGCCATGCCAATTATCAAAATATTGAAGTATTTTTATTCAGCTTGGTAAAAAGTCACTATCCCAAATCCCCAAGTTCCCCTTCAACTCTGTTGCAGCCCTGGGGGCCCCTATTTAGTCACTGCTAAGGAGCTACTCTTTTTGTCCCACCTGATGTGTGAGTCCATCAACCAGCCCTGATGGTTCTGGGTCTCTGGCTGTCCCCCTAAAACAGAGTAGTCCCTGGAACCCCAGTAGATAAATACCTAGTGTCCATCTGACCTCCTGTGGCTGTGGCCTCCAGTGCTGTGGGTCAGAACTCCCCTGGAGTCACATGTATATGGCCATTTGTGAGAAATGGAGTTTCCTTTCTGTACTGGTTGTTAAATATTTTTTGACTAGGAGTGGAATTAAAGTCTTCAACTTTAATAGGCAAGGCCAAGGAATTTCACAGAATGGCTTCACCTACCCCCAGCAGTGTATGAGAGTCCTCGTTGCTCCACATCCTCACCCATGCTTGGAATTGGCAGACTTTAAAAATCTTCTTAATCTGGTCGTGTGTAAAGATATCTAATTCTGTTTTTAATTTGTATTGATCTGATTATTAATAAGGATAAGCACCAGTCCTGTACTGGAGTCAGCTCATACTAATTTTGTTGTGCTTATTCTATTAACTACTGAGAGATGTTTAGAAATCATTATGATTACTCTAATTATCATTACACATTGTATGTGTGTACTGAAGTATCATAGGTACTTCACAAATATGTACAATTCTTTCTGTACATATTAAAATTAAAAATAAAAATGAATAAATAACAAAATTATTTTAAATAACTAAAAATAAAAAGAAACAAAAATACATCATTATTATGAATTTGTTAATTTCTGAGAGTACTTTTTTTTACTTTACATATCTTGAAGGTTGATATTACGTGCATGCAAGTATTCTGTGTTCCATGTGTTTTAAGAAATTTAACGACATTTTTACTATCTTTCCCTGGCAGTGTGTTTTCATTATCTACATTATTTCTTTTAATAGTCCCCTAGTATTCCACCATCTCTTAAATATTTCAGTTGTTCTATTAAACTTTTAGAAAGCGTAATTTATACTTTGCTTCCACTTTTTCACTAACCACATTTCACTCAACTTGTTTGATTTCCATCTCCTTGTTCTATTGAAACTGTTTTCCCCAATGCAATGCATGAGTTTTTTTCAGTTTGCTCTGATTGGAACATCTACTGTGGCCAACTAACCCCTTATATTTCCTTAAGGTGTGTCTCCAGGTTCCTATCTTGCATCCCCACTCTTTCTATTTGGATATGGTCTTTTTCCTTTTTGAATCTCTGTAGCACTCGTGTTTGCATGACTCTTCAGGCTTATACACAAATAGGCAAATGAAGCAAAGTAAGTTTTGCTTCATTTTGTCTCATGTTCTGTTACTTGTGCCTTTTTTGACAACATGTTTCCTACCTGTAGCCTCCTTAACTGTAGAGATTGTATTTTATTTACATTTCATATCCTGAAGAGTATACTTCAGAGCCCCGAAAAAATACTAGGTGATTACTAAATGCTGGTCAAATTGAATAATGACCTTGGAAACACAATTGGAATTAACACTCTTTTCTGAATGCTTGATATCTGTCTTTTCTTGGTCTTTCCTTCTGTGCTGCACTTTGATAAACTTCTTTGAAGGTAAAGACGGTCTTTTCCTTTCTATAAATATCAAAGGACCTGCTGAGAATTGTTTTGAGAGGAGAAGGGAGAAGAGGTTTCAGAATAGTAAATCCTGGGCATTTGAATGTGAGGGCTTCTCCTAATGGAAAAAAAGAAAATCATGGATTCTTCTTATGAGAATGGTTTTACCTTTTGTGACTTTTCATTTTTGGGCTTCTAGATGTTTTCAAAATTCCCAATGTTATATATACCTTTAGAAATATAATTTCTCTCCCATTATATTAGCATAAATAATAATATTTTATAATATTCCATCATTCTCAACTTGAATACCCAAATAGCACATTTGAAACCCAAGATGTTTCAAATTGAACTCATTGGGTTTCTGCACCAACCACTCCTTTTTTTTGTTTTTTTGTTTTTTTTTTTGAGATGGAGTCTTTCTCTGTCACCCAGGCTGGAGTGCAGTGGCGTTATTTCGGCTCATTGCAAGCTCCGCCTCCTGGGTTCACACCATTCTCCTGCCTCAGCCTCCCGAGTAGCTGGGACTACAGGTGCCCGCCACCATGCCCAGCTTTTTTTGTTTTTTTGTATTTTTAGTAGAGACGGGGTTTCACCTTGTGTTAGCCAGGATGGCCTTGATCTCCTGACCTCGTGATCTGCCTGCCTCGGCCTCCCAAAGTGCTGGGATTACAGGCGTGAGCCACTGTGCCCAGCCTCTTTTCTCCTTATTTTTAAAATAATTGTTTATTTTCTACATCTAATGACATCTCTCCTAGATTCTAAAACTTTCCTTTTCATGTTAAAATCTCTGTCATCAGTTGCTTCTTACTATTGATGGCATGTCATAGTTTAATTAGCACCATTTTTCTTTCATAATGGTACATAAAATTATGGCATATCTGACAATTGATGTCTTAGCCCTGATAAGGTAGAGTAGTTGTAAAAATGTATAGATTGCAATTCCTCAGCATTTCACCCATTTGTCTTTTTTTTTTCTTTGAGACAGAGTCTTGCTCTGTCTCCCAGGCTGGGGTGCAATGGTGCAATCTTGGCTTACTGCAACCTCTGCTTCCTGGGTTTAAGCGATTCTCCTGCCTCAGCCTCCTGAGTAGCTGGGATTACAGGTGTCCACCACCATGCCCAGCTAATTTTTGTAATTTTAGTAGAAATGAGGTTTCACCATGTTGGCCAGACAGGTCTCGAACTCTTGACCTCAGGTGATCCGCCTGCCTCGGCCTCCCAAAGTGCTGGGATTACAGGCAAGTCACCATGCCTGGCCCATTTGTCTTTTTCACCCTACACTTCTACATTATGGTTCATTTCCTCACTGTTTCTTTTTTCCTGTTTAAAAAAAAATTGAGATAAAATTTACCATTTTAACCATTTCAAGGTGTACAACTTACTGTTTTCAAAATATATTTACAATGTTATGCAACTATCACGACTACTAGTTCTAGAACATTTCTTTTTTTTTGAGATGGAGTCTTGCTTTGTCACCCAGGCTGGAGTACAGTGGTGTGATCTCGGTTCACTGCAACCTCTGCCTCCTGGGTTCAAGCGATTCTCGTGCTTCAGCCTCCTGAGTAGCTGGGACTACAGGCACCTGCCACCACACCTGGCTAATTTTTGTATTTTTAGTAGAGACAGGGTTTCATCATGCTGGCCAGGCTGGCCTTGAACTCCTGACCTCAGGTGATCCACCTGCCTTGGCCTCCCAAAGTGCTAGGATTACAGGCAGGAGCCACCATGCCCGGCCAGAACATTTCAGTCACCCAAAAGAGGCCCCATATGTGCTAATTCCTCCTTCCATTTAGCTTCTGGCAACCACTAATCTATTTTCTGTTTCTATTGATTTGCCTATTCTGGACATTCCTTGAAAGGGACTAATAATGCTGGAGAGTGCTGAAAATGCTGAAATGCTGAAAAGTGGTGGACATGTTAGGGCAGCAGGAGCCTAGGAGAGCCAGAGTAACATCATTTTCAAATAAGCTCTATCTTAAAACTAGCAAGGCATATTCCTTGCCAGTCATGACCTATGGTCCTAAGATGTTTACCACTAAGGAAGCAGCTTCGTAATGCCTGCAAGGACAAAGTCCTACAACAGAAAAGTCCAGATGTTACAACACCTATAACAATATATGCTTTCAAGATATAGTTATGCTTCGATGGACTTACACATTAAGATATCAAGGATAGTTTTCTTTAAATCAGTAGAATAATACATTTAGTCATGCTGTCAGCCCACCTGCACATAGGCACAGCTTAGTTTAATCTTTACATAGGCAAGACCCCTATATAAGAAAAACTTAAAGACAGTGCATTCCTCTGCTTTCATTTTGAGGATGCTTTACTGGGTGACAGAGTGGCTTTCAGTAAACTATCTCTTCTCACAGAAATCTGAGACTCACCTTGAATTCCTTCCTGGGTGAGATCCAAGAACCTTTTCTTGGGGTCTGGATCTTGAAAAGACCCCTTTCTAGCATCATCTTCTGGGGACACTATAAAAGGACCTTAAGATGTTACCTAATGCCAAGGAAATTCAGTCTGCACAACACTCATTGGCCCCTCTGGTAAGTTGGGTCCATCTTGGTGTCCTCTATTAGGTTTAGGCAAAGCTGATATTCAGGTTAGAGTCTAGGCCCATGAGGTTAGAGTCCCTGGGGTATAATAAAAATGGAAGTAGCCTTGCAAGATCTTTGCCATTGTGTGCTTTGGATTAATCCACCTGATCCCCTTTGCCAGGTATGGAAAAGCTATAGTTCTCATCATTTTCCAGCTTGATGCCTTTGCTTTTACTGCAGCTCTATGCTGGCCTTGTATGGCTGGGCAAGAGCTTCACTACTTTCACTTTTCATGCTTGCCATCTGATTACCACATCTGAAGTTCTCTGTTTCTCTCTTTTCTTTCTGCCTGTTTTGAATCTGCTGTTATTAGGCTACTGGCATTGAGATAAAGCTTATTGTTCAAAGTTACTTGGAGATTTTGTTTTTCTTGTAGAGTTCAACCAATTCTGGCTAAAATGTGAACATTAGAAACTCATTTGAAACTGAAGAAAAAAAAAGGCGAAAAAGCCCTTTTTTAAAAAAACCAAACCCCCACCAAAGACCACTTTACCCAAAGTTTTGGTTTACATATTTCTTTGGATTACTTGTTGGATGTCTGGGTGATTTCCAATTAAGAAAGTTTATGATATGGGAAAAGATGTTTCTGAAATTGTGGAATGGTTTTATCTATAAAATGCTAATATCTGACAAATATTTCAGGATTTCCTGCTTCCTAAGTTTCTGGATTCATGGATGAGTAAGTGACCTTTGTTGTCCCTTCTCTTCCCTTTCTTGTCCCTTTTCCTTTTTGCACTTCTGAACCCAAGAAGACACTGAGATACCCATGTTCCTTTTATTCCCCAGGGATTGGGGGTTAGGGGTCCCTGGTTGTTGGATCCTTTGGGCCACGTCTGCTGAGGAGCCTGGAGTTATGGGATCCTCCAGGTCGGCTGCCACCCTGTTGGACAGGGTTTTTCAGCCTTTAGGGGTCTAGGGTTGCAATGTCTCCCTGACGGATAAAGTGTTTGAGGTACAGAGAGATATTTGTCAGCACCTACTGCTTCTTGGTCCCCCTTGTCCCCTTTTTCTGTTGCATACTTGCTGTCTGTGCCTCACTAGTGATGGATGTCGACCTATGCTTGCATGCCCTGAAGTTAATAGCTACCATTTTCTTTCTGATCTTGATGATTTTTGTTCTTTGGGTTATTTAATTTGGCATCTCTCTGGACAGGATTGCAGAGAAAAGCCTCCTGGGATCTAGTCTTATTGAGAAAAAGAATCATTTTGTCAAATTCAGAAGTTATCTAAAGGTCAACTCAAATTATGAACTTGAAAATAATTACTTATGAAACAAAGTGAGAAAGAACCAGTAAGTAGGGAAGAGAGAGAGAGACATAAAGTTATGGATATGAAGATATATTTTTTGGTAACTCAGGTTATAAAGAAAAGAGAATAATTTTGCATGAAAAAGGATCTTGTATGGTAAATTTCTGTCCTAAAATAAAATGACTGATTAAGAAAAAGGGAAGTTTAGGACAAGTCAGAAAGTCCAAGCTTGCTGTAGGTGGTCTATACAAGTTGTGATAAGCTTTGTGAAGGGGAATTTATGAAAGGAATTTTGTATGTGATTAAGTTGGTTATAATTGAAAGGAAATAATTTATAATACTCTTTCTAGGGTTAGTCCCCTATGTTAAAACAAGATTTTCTTAAGGTGTTGATTTGCTCTTAATGAAATTGCAAGAAATTTTACTTTTAATTTTATAATCTGTTTCTTTTAAAAATGTCTCAATCATATCTCAGTTCAACTTTTCTGTGTCCTGCTGCTTTCAGCTTTTTCTCCCCTTGAGAAGCCTGAGACAATAACTCTCTCCTACAGCATTTTTGTTAGCTCCTGTAACTTTTTTCTTCCAGTTCTAACTGTTGTTGTGGCCTAATGCTAAAATGTTTTATGTTGCAAGTTTAGAGAAGCAATTCTTTCCTCCAGTATAATTTGATTTTGTACTCTTGGCTTTTCTTGATATGTCTAAATTTTCAATGTAATCAGAAAACTCATGCTCTTCCCAAGAGTCACATATTCCCCTGCTCTACTGATAACCTTGAACACACCTGTGTCTTGTTAAATTCAAGCACTTTTTTTCCCATCAAGTTTGACTTCCAGACTATCTAAGTGAGCTTCTTACAAGGAGAAGCAGTCATATTGCAGAAGTTCTTTTTCGACTTTTTGGTAACTGACTTAAGAAACAGGATTTCGTATTCCTATGTCTTTATTAGGTTTTCAACTGCTTTTAAAAAACTTGGGATTTAAAAGGGCTAAAGTTTTTACATCCATATGACCTTCTGTAGGTTCTCTTTAAAGTCTTTTAATTACCACTTTGGTTAAATGAGTAACTATTATTTTACAGTGACCTGTGCTTCTGTTTTTATCAAATGGTTTAAGCCTTCATCATTTTTAACAAACATCCTCACAATTAAACCCTAAATGAAGTCTGACTAATTGCTGGGGATTATTAAAGCTATCAAAACTAATCAAACAAAGTTATAAAATCTTTTTACAGCTTCCAGTCGGGTCATGGACTTCATTATCACCATCTCTAGCTCCCTTGTAAAAGGTTCTTATCAGGTACTATTAATTAATCCTGTGCTATTAAGTTACAGGGCTTTGACTCCTCAGTACACATATGTTATCTAAAGAAGGCACTGACTCATGCAAGTATCTGACATCAAACTCAAGTTAACCAAAGCCTTGTCTCTGGACCTGGGCAAAGGCAACAGAGTAAACAGCTTTCATGAAACACAGGGACAGGCCTGTATTAATAACCATTAAGATTTATTTAATAATTTTGCCTTTACCTGAAATCATCCTTATGTTTTGTTTTACCCCCAGAATTTGAAACTATGAAATCCTGCCAGGCCCAGAGACTATCACATGAGATTGTAAAGGCTGGTTTTGAGGAGTAAAATTAATTCAGACCCTCCAAATCAAGGATGGTACACAGATTCCTAAATAGCTGAACAAAATGCTGTGATTTGTATAACTAATTGCTAAAAGCCCAGATTGCAGTAGGTTGATGCATAGAATTTATAGATAAGTCAATTTCGTAACTTTGCTTTTTGGCTTTTGGTTTTGGGATTTATTTTGCTTAAAAGAGGTGTTAAGGTTAATGAATGTCTACTCACTTCCATTCCCATCTGGCCTAGTGCATTAGTTGGCTGTAAGTCTTTTGACTCTAAGTCCGCTAGCCATAGAGTTTCCAGCAAGGGCCATGATGGATCTGGGACAGATAACACATCTTTGGGACATGATAACACACATTCAGCATCAATATGGGACAAAATAAAAGCTTGGCATACCTTGACAAAAAGGACGGAATATAAATGTAAAAAAATAAAATAAAATCCTAAGACCCAACAGAATGGACCCCTCTCTTGATGAAAAGAAATAATAATAATAATTTTAAAAACCTTTAAAGTGTAGTTTAGGCCATGAAGGGAAGCTGGGGGTCACATGTCTCTCACTATACATCTCCCCCACCTGGAATTCAGGCACAATCGACGAGCATTAACATTGAAATAGTGATCATAAGATTGACAGAACAGACCCTTCCATTTTTAGGTATTTATTTATTTATTTTTAAATTTTTGATAGTTTTTGGGGAAGCGGTGGTTTTTGGTTACATGGATAAGTTCTTTAGTGGTGATTTCTGAGTTTTGGTGTACCCATCACCCAAGCAGTGTAGAGTGTACCCAATATGTAGTGTTTGGTCCCTCAACCCCCTTTCACCCTTCCTCCCAAATCCCCAAAGTCTTTCTCATGCCTTTGAGTCCTCATAGCTTAGCTCCCACTTATCAGTGAGAACAGACAGTGTTTGGTTTTCCATTTCTGAGTTACTTCACTTAGAATAATGGCCTCCAACTCCATCCAAGTTGTTGCAAGGGCCATTATTTCATTTTGTTTTATGGCTGAGTAGTATTCCATGGTGTATATGTTCTACATTTTCTTTATCCACTTGTTGATTGATGGGCACTTAGGTTGGTTTCATATCTTTGCAATTGTGAATTGTGCTACTATAAATGTGTGTGCATATGTCTTTTTCACTACTGACTTTTTTCCCTTTGGATACTGGGATTGCTGGATTGAATGGTAGTTCTACTTTTAGTTCTTTAAGGAATCTCCACACTGTTTTCCACAGTGATGGTACTAGTTTACATTCCCACCAACAGTGTAAAAGTGTTCCCTTTTCACCACATCCACACCAACATTTATTACTTTTTGATTTTTAAATTATGGCCATTCTTACAGGAGTAAGGTGGTATCTCACCGTGCTTTTTAAAAATTTTTATTTATTTATTATTATTATTATTATTATTATTATTTTTGAGATGGAGTCTCGCTCTGTCACCCAGGCTGGAGTGCAGCGGTGTGATCTCAGCTTACTGCAACCTCCGCCTCCTGGGTTCAAGTGATTCTCCTGCCTCAGCCTCCCGAGTAGCTGGGACTACAGGTGTGTGCCACTACACTCAGCTAATTTTTGTATTTTAAGTAGGGATGGGATTTCACCATGTTGGCCAGGCTGGTCTCAAACTCCTGACCTCAGATGATCCACCTGCCTTGGCTCCCCCAAAGTGCTGGGATTACAGGTGTGAGCCACCGCGCCCAGCCGGAAAAGATTCTTTATGGCAATAAGATGTCAAATTATAAACAGGATCTAAGACCATGCCAGGTAAGGGTTAAGTCTCCACCCCAAGTAAACAATGTCATATGTTACATGCACGTTCGTTCAATATACATGCATCAGGACCACGTCCATAGATATTCATAGCTCCCCTGTTCAATGAGGGGACTTAGTCTTATTAAAAACTTGGAAAGAGGGAATCCCTCAAAGATTAATTACAACCCAAATGGAAGGGCCCCTATCAGGTTATTTTTAAGCACCTCCACTGCTGTTAAATTTCAGTTGAATGACTAGCTGAGTACACATGTCCAAAATTAAACCTGTTTCTTATGTGTCCCTGCAGGCACCTGAGAAAATCACAACCCACACTTGCGAACCCCTAGGAGACCTAAAGCTGTGGTTTTACAAATAAACAGATAAGTAACATTCCTACTCTTTCCTATAGGTACTCAATCTTCTTAACAACTCCCATCCCACACAGGTTTGCATCCCCAGCAGATACATATGGCTATGTGGTCACCCATTCGATCAGCCTATAAAAGACTTGTCTTATCTGATATTGTGAAACCCATGGTTATCAGTGTATATGAAAATGTTTGGTTCAGGGGTCAATGTACAATATGACAAGCAAAGTCCTCTAATATACAGTTATATAAAATCACTCACCTGAGAGCTAAGTGGACAATTGGCCTTATATTGGCTGGAGTTGGAGCCCCAGAGGGAAAATTTGCCTATTATTAGGCAACTCTTCAAAACTTTACTTATTCGTTTCTAAACACTGTCTCATAAAATGGGGGATGCTTTAGATGAATTAAGATTAGCACTAGATTACTTATTCGTTGAAAATTAGCACTAGATTTCTTATTGGTTGAACAAGGAGGAGTGTGCACCATAATCAATATAACCTGCTGCAGTTATGTAAACACCTCAGGTCACATAGAAGAAGATATACAGAAAATACATGAACAAGCTGTGTGGTTGCATAAATATAACCAAGGCACCAATCCCAACTGTATCTGGTCAGCCATTAGAAGCACCCTCCTGAGTCTCACTTTGTTGTTGCCCTTCCTAGGAACTTTGATAGTTGTCTTATTATTAATCTTTGGCCCTTGCTTGTTTAAATTCTTGGTAAAGTTTGTGTTTTTTAGATTACAACAATTCCACATAAAGATGATACTGACACAAAGCTTCCAATCCATCCTGTCTTCTGAACCGGGAAATAAAGACACCCTGCCTTTAGGTGTCTTTAGATCTAGATCAGGCATCTAGAGATTTTTACTCCTCCAATACTTGGCAGGGTCTATGCCCGTAGACTCATCAGGATACCATGTAAATGAGGACCTCCCTTGGTACCCCAGAGGCCAACTGTAGACCCTTATGAGAAAATCCTGTCCCCAAAATGAACATCCACTGTCAGCAGGAAGAAGTTACAGAAGACCAGCCTTTGCCCTTACGATTAAGGGTCCTCTTGTAAGTAGAGAGGGGAATGTTAGGAAAGCAGGAGCCTAGGTGATCCAGAGTGACACCATTTTAAAATAAACTCCACCTGAAAACTAGCAAGGCATCTGCACACATCTGTTTAGCAAGTATATCCTTCTGTAACTGGAATAAAAAGCATTATTTTAGAATATGCCTATAGTTTGTAATAATTAGCCGAAGGAAAAAAAGTTCACATTGGTGTAGGAAAAGTGCCCTAATGGTCATGGGTAATAATGGGACCGTGGTTCTGGTCAGTGATTTGATGGAAGGGGCGTAGATAATATATTGTTGTAAATAATAAAAATAAAAAATTGTTGTAAGTAATAAAAATAAAATAATATTGTTGTAAGTAATAAAGTAGGAGAAATATTTGGTCTTTTGCTTTTGGGTTAGTGCAACAGTAGTACCATTACTTGGAGGAGAAGATAGAGAAGGACAAGAATAGGCTTGAATAAGATGAGTGAGAAGAGAGAAAAATTCCATTAAGTGGAGATGGCCAGGGAACACCAGGGCAGCAGAATCTAACTCTGAATTTAATGCTGTTGTCTGTTCATATTGCACTGTGCTGTAATCTCCCTATCTTTCCTAAACCATTGGCAAAGTCTGCTATCCACTGGGGCCTTGGGTCGGTGGTGCTTTGGGAAATACCAGAAGAGGGAAAGTACGGCAAATGTGCAGTGTCACAGATGATAGGAGGAAAGCTGGCCAGTGGGATGATTAAAACAATTTCGGTGGGAGTGGGAATTCAGACCATGTAAATGGTCTGAATTAAGAAAATTTCAAGAAACAAAAAATGTTTCTAATGAGCCAAAGTGAAAGCTCTTCATGATTTCTTTATAGAGGCTCTCTAGTGCTTGTCCTAATTTCCTGAAATCTCATGTGTATCTTACTCTCCTGGTGCCCGCCTCAAACATTCACTGTAGCAATTATATGAGCAGCCTGGAGAATCCCAATCCCAGTGGTCTTGCTCCCTGGATCTACTTTCTCTTAAAAATCATTCCCCTAAGTTTCCGTCACTTGGTTGAAGTTTAGTAGATATCTCCACATCTCCAGCTAGAACAGCACCAGAATTTCAGGACTAGGGCTATAGAGTCTGATATTAAATTCTATTTCTATCTATCATCTATCTATCTATCTATCTATCTATCTATCTATCTATCTGTCTGTCTATCTATCTATCTATCTATCTATCTATCTATCTATCTATCTATCTATCTATCTACAGAACAATTTGTGGGATAGTAGCTTTGGGGTCCCAGATCTAGGATGGGCCTGGTCCTCCATGCTGGTTCTCCTGGGTGATATTTCTGTTAGTTTGAACAGTAATCACACTTTTATTACTGTTTCATCTTTTTTTTTCACTCAGACTGATTTTATCATGTGTATAAAACATACACACACCTACATCTCAAGGATAAACATTAATCCTTGAAAAATATGTGGTCTAAAACTATATTGAGGAGAGAAAGATAGGACACTTTAATTGCCACATGATTAACACGAGGTCACCACACAGCTTTCACAAATCTACAAGTCATTCTATTTAGGCTGAGTCAAGTTCTCCCTTGGGCCAGCCAGAGCACAAATAATGGAGCAATGTGACTCTTCAATGACAGATCTCTGATTTCCAGAAAAGAGACTTTGAAATACCCAATTCTAGTAAATATGCAATTAAATTTCCAGCTAAATGACCTTTGCTCCTGTAGTCTTCATCTTGGGGAAGGGAAAGAAGAAGTCTTATTCTGTTTAATAGTTTGATTTTTATAATAGGGTTTGTCTCTGTTATAAATCTTGTTTGATATTTAAAATGTTAGCTAAGAGAAAACTTCTGTTTGTTTTTATTTAGTGGGAAGAAACTAACCCTCATTGAGTGCCTAGTTAACATCAGGCACTTTGTACACATAATCAATTTAATCTTGACCACAACCCTGTGAGGTAAGTATTATGTACCATATTAACAAATAAGACAACATGCTTACCCCGTTTGATCTTTTCAGTGTTTGTTAGGGAAGCAGAGGTTTGATTTGAAGTCTGTTTGATTACAAAGTTCATGTTTGCTGTCAAATTGCTGATCTTGAAAGTTTTAGGCTGTTCGATGAAATTTGGGCTTTGTAGTCTCCCCTCTCTTGCTGTTATCTGTAAATAGAACTTTGAGAAATTGTTCAGTTTTATGTTTGAGAGATTGTTTACATTTGAGATTTTGTACTGTTATTGTTGTAAAGTTAATGGTTACTCTATCGGATTACTACTTTAGGTCATAGTTAGAATGCAGGAAAAATATTTTTTCATCATTAGATGAGTATCTGTAAGTCAACAATTCATACTAATATAATTATTTTAGTATTGAGATACCAGGCAAATATAACTTTTCTGTATTACTCAGATTTTACTTAAACATTACCTCTTCAAGGTGGGCCTCCCTAAATCTCTCAGACTAGGTCAGGACCCTGAGTTACAAGCCACCTATACTTTTCCTTCATAGTACTTTAAACTTTTATTAATACTTTCAAAATTTGGTGGGCTCACTTTTATCTCAGTTTCATCTTGCGATTTCTCTGGGATGAATATAACATGCAAGACTGAAGTGCACTTGCAGAATAGCAGGGAAACGTTCACAGAATGGACCTGAGCTGCCCTGAGGCAGGGTCAGTGTAATGGGTTATTCCTCAAGAAAATGAAGGTCAGAGACTGGAAGATAATGAAGAAAGAGACACTGAGTTGTCAAACATCGCATATGTTTTATTGGATATTAATGAAATACGAAATGAGTGATCATATGTTAAACACCTTCACATTCTGCTAGTGGTAGAAACAAAGCACAGTCGTCAAATCAAATAAAAAAACCTAAAAGCCAGAGAACATAGCTCTAAAGACAATGAATGCCATATTTTCTAAAAGGCTTAGTATAAATATAAAAATATCTAAGTATTTTATACACACACATTGCTATTTTAGTATTTACAGTTTATCTTAGGACTATACTTTCAGAGTTCATTTCTACAGTTCGTTACAGCTTACCTCGAAAACTAAAATCTGCTTTCCAATCTAAAATAAGTCTACCTTTTCATTCTGGCTTGGAACAGCCAATAATCTTTTTCTAATATTTACCACAATTTGTAATCATCTATTATTTGTGTGTTTATGTGTTTAATGTCGATTCCCCTTATGAGACTGTAAGCTCTGTGAAGGTAAGGACCGTGTCTGTTCTGTTCAAATCATGTACTCAGTGCCTCCCTACTAATAATGCCTGACCTACTGTCATTTTATAGACTACTTGTTTACTGAATGTTGAGTGACTAGGGCCAGGAACGTCTGCACACTGAGCCAGCCTGAAATAATGACAGAATAAATTTGGCCTCTGTAGCATGAACGTTAATGTTGCTTAAAAATCTTTCTTGTTGACCGGGCTTGGTGGCTCATGCCTGTAATCCCAGCACTTTGGGAGGCCGAGATGGGCGGATCATGAGGTCAGGAGATCGAGACCATCCTGGCTAACACGGTGAAACCCCGTCTCTACTAAAAATACGAAAAATTAGCCGGCCTGGTGGCGGGCGCCTGTAGTCCCAGCTACTCGGAAGGCTGAGGCAGGAGAATGGCGTGAACCCGGGAGGCGGAGCTTGCAGTGAGCCAAGATTGTGCCACTGCACTCCAGCCTGGGCAACAGAGCAAGACTCTGTCTCAAAACAACAACAACAACAAAAAACCCAAAAAACCCTTTCTTGTTAAAAATCGTTTCCTTTAATCTTAGATCTGCATTTAGTCATTGTACGTTTTGCAGATCCATGGATGATTCTGGGTTTAGTTCTTTATGAGACTGCCAGAAACTCCCAGAGGCTGGATCTATGCATAAAGAGAGGCCATTGGAGAGAATGTCTACTGAATTGCTGAAGACAATTGCTACCGAGAATAGATCGTAACTTAGGAAGAAACAATTCAGTACCAAAAGAGTAATTGGAGCCCTTCTGGAAAACACTAATAAGGTACCTCAAGACTTGTAGATGCTAGATAAAAATAGCATGCTGTTGAAGAGTTTTAAAGGCCTAATTTTACGTTGTGCACATGTACCCTAAAACTTAAACTATAATAAAAAAAATTACATAAATAACGTTTGTTATAGATGTAAGTTAGGGTGGTTTTAATCTATCTTCCCCAGGTAAATAACTGTATAATTATCATTTGATAATGGCCAGCAGGTCTTTACATTCTTCAGGTTTTCTCTTCCAGATATATGTACTATCTCTTGGTCTGTAGATGGCACTCTAGCTATCAGGATACCATGAAAAAAAATCTGGGATATTGGAAAGGGCACATATTTTTTTGAGGTCATCAGGGTGCTCAATGCAAACCATGGTTGAACACTTAAAGATGTCCAGTAGCTGCTTGAAGATTTCCTGATAAAGAGCTACAAGCACCATGTTCTGCCAGCAGTCATAGGCACTTGGATTTTCTCTCTTCAGATTTAGCTTCTTCTCCTTTTGTCAAACTGCCTGGACAGAGATGCAATTGCTTCCTGGTCCTAGAGTCTGTCCACTGGCCTCAACTTTCTAGTTGTTATCTCCCCAGAGATAATATGAGTTGTAATCTTCCAAAGATGCTAGATGTCTAGAATCATTTCCAGAATGCTCCCCGGACCATCATAAAAATAAAGCACCTGCTAATTCCCCCCAGGACTCAAGTCATGCCTGTTCATGTATCTTCCATTCAATTTGCAGCATATCTGTGGTTTAGGACAGTCTTTCTCGAGTGATCCATAGTGAAGGATGACTTTTTGTTTGTTTTATTTTCAGTGTATTGTGGACTGGTACTTTGTGTAAAATATAATAAAATTAGTTGTTAGAAATGTAAAATCGTAAATAAAAACAGACATACAAAATACAAACTGCATTTTTTATTAGTAGATTCAAAAGACAAAATTACTCTGCCAATGTGCTATAGTAGTTTCTTTTTTGACATTTAAAATTCAGATTAAACTTTATTTAAATCAGAAACACAATTCTTAAAAATTGCATTTAGAGTCAAGATCCCTTTTATAACCCTCTTGTTATAAAAATCAGAAGGAATATTTGTAAGTAAAGCAGGTATCTCTCTAGGTTAATGAGACCAGATTTGACTTTGGATTTTGTACTTTAAATAGATTCTAGAAGATAGATGAAAAAATATGTTATTTACAGAAAACCGCATCTACCTGTGTATTCAGAGGCATAAATTTTTTGATGGAAATGACTTCAGTACACGCTGGAATCTCAGAAGCAATTTTCAAAGAGCTTAGTTTTATTTTCTTGGATTCTAAGAATTTCTAAAATCCTTTTTCATCCTCAATTTTGGGAGCCAAATAATACTTTAAATGTTCCATATCTAGCAATCTTATACTCTACAGCAAGGGGTGCATCTGCAGACATACTGAGTGTTACTGGGAAGAGAGAAGGGAGTGCCTGTTATAAAGAAATTTAAGTAACTTAGTGCAAAAGTTAGCTGAACTGGCCCATTCATCATTATGGCCACAGCCTCCTCTTCTTTATTGTAATTACTTGTTTGTGGCAATGTTTCCATGTCCAAGTTCTCCATTTGCAGAAAATTTCATTCCATCTTTTGCACAAGAAATTATAACAGACTCTCCAATATGACTGAGATCTTGGCATATATGAACAAATTCACTAGAATGCATCTTTATTACACAGCTGTACTCTTGTTCTGGAATTTCAAGTTGCTCAACATCTAGAGTCATTAACTTCAATTCACAGTCTAAAAGTTCTCTTGATTTAGTGCTTCAAATTCTAGCACCAAGAGATCCATAGTACCTTCAGCCCTCCATGTAGTGATGTCTTCACTGCCATCATTGTATTTTAGCATTTTGGACATGCTGGTGAGGCTCATGCTCATGGCTAGGTTGTGGTCACAGTGGTATGTGTTGAAGCCCTGGTCACACAGGGTTAGCTGCACTAAGGAAATGTGTGATACTTTCATGCTGTGTAGGTTCACCTGCTTGAACTGTTGTCCCAGCAGGCCTATCTCTCACGTTGAATAGGGCTGACTGTGCAACTAATAAGATGTTGTGGAGATGACAGTGTGTGACATCTGAGGCTATGTCATAAAATACATTGTGACTTCTCACTGTTTCTGGGAGAAGTCAGCTTTCATATCACAAAGACACTCAAGCAGCACTGTGAAGAGGCACAGGTGGTAAAACTGAAGACCTTCACAAACAGCCAGCACTAATTTGCCAACCAAATGACGGTCTTTGGAAAACAGATCCTCTGGCCTCAGGCAAGTCTTCAAAGACTACAGTCCCAGTCAACCTTTCACTGCAACCTCATGGTAAACCCTGCACTAGTACATCAAGCTGCTCCTGAATTCCTGACTTACAGAAACTGTGAGAGAATAAATGTGGTTGTTCTGGGACACTAGGTTTTGAGGTAATCTGTTATGCACCAATAGACAACAAATAGAGACCAGTACATAAATCAATACATTACTTCCATCTGTGTGATAGGTGTTATGGTAGAAGTAGAATACAAGGTGTGGTACAGACAGAGCGGATCTGAAGTAGTAGCCTGTTGTCTTAGTCTGTTTTGTGCTGCTATAATGGTATTTCACAGACTGGGTAATTTATAAAGAACAGAAATTTATTCTCTCACAGTTCTAGAGGCTGGCAGGTCTAAAATCAAGGCACGGTCAGGTTAGGGCTCAGTCTCTCTGCTTTCAAGATGGTGCCTTGAGCACTGCATCCTCCAGAGAGGAGAAACATTGTGTCCCCACATGGCAGAAGAGCAGGAGAGGAAAGGAGACAAATGAGAATTGGGCTCACCCTTTTATAATAGCATTAATTAATTCATGAAGGTGGAGCCCTCATGAGCTAAACACCTCCTTTTAGGTTCTATCTTCCAACACTGTTGCTTTGGAGATGAGGTTTTCAACAAGTTAGCTGAACTGGCTCATTCATCTTTATGGCAACAGCCCCTTCTTTATTGTCATTACTTGTTTGTAACAATGTTGCCACTTCCAAGTTCTCCACTTGCAGAAAATTTTACTCCATCTTTTGCACAGGAAATTGTAATTTTGGGGACATATTGAAACTATGGCATCTACCAAATTAGTAACTCTACCAAGGGAATGCTACAATTCAAGTTTTCATGTTTTCCGCAAGCCTGCTATAAATTATTACTTGTTGATTACAAAATAATCAGCAAAATACAAGTATTTATTCCTTTGTACATGGAAGCAACCAAACACTTTTTTTTTGGAATGAAGGTCTACAAGTGATGACAATCTATATTTGTCTTCCTGGTTAAGTACAACTGTAACCAGGGGGGTGGACTCTTGAATTCATGTTTCTCTTTATTTTTTCATTGTTGAGAAGGTAACCAACAATACATGTGGCCAAATAAAAAGCTTTCACATAAAACATTGCAAAAATTTTTAATTCATTGATCCTCTCCTTCCCTCACCCCCAATAAATTTTTTAGTTAACTGGGATGCCTCCTCATTCACAGAATGAAGGACCCATGCTAGCATTTGGGTTACTTTGGTGGCAATGTCAGCTCAGACTCTGCATCTGAGAGTTCTTTAAAGATATGGGTATTTCTGGCCAGGCGTGGTAGCACAGGCCTGTAATCCCAGCACTTTGGAAGGCCAATTTGGGAGAATTGCTTAAGACTAGGGGTTCAAGACCAGCCTGGGCAAAATAGCAAGATCCTGCCTCTACAAAAAAAAAAAAAAAAAATTAGCCAGGCTTTATAGCAAGTCCCTGTAGTCCCAGCTACTTGGGAAGCTGAGGTGGAAGGACTGCTCGAGCCCAGGAGTTTGAGGTTGCAGTGAACTATGAATGTGCCACTGCACTCTAGCCTGGGTGACAGAGTGAGACCCTATCTCAAAATAAATAAATAAATAAATAAATAAATACAAGCATTTCCCCTTTCCCCATATATATTAATACTGGTTTATCAGTCTAGGGAAGGTCTGAGGGAATTGATAATGTATACAATTACTGTGTGTTGGGTTCTTTCTGCAGAGGACCTAGCCTTGCTTCAACTGATGGGCTCTGGATTTGAGAACTGGGTTAGGTTTGGAAACTGGATATAGAGATTATAATTTTCTATTGTGGCAGCTGACATCAGCCTTTGGCTCACTGATTATTGATCTTCTTTTGGGTGTGCAGGTCAGGCAGTACCCTCATCCATCTTAGATCTAGGCACACCATGATCTATTAACCATCAGTATAGATCCCTGTATGTCACAGCCCCCTGGTTTCCATTCAACCTTTGTTACCTATTTGGATAATTACATCTGTCTTTCTCTTGATGGCTAAGTAGTGCCTCCTGGCCTCTGCTGTTTCATAATCCTATCATCCCTGAATCCTAGGGGCTTCCCTATCATTATCCCTGGTGTACAAAGCATAGACACTGCCAAGCCTCTCAATGAGGCCAGTGCCCTTCATCCCCAGCCCTTGCACCACTTTGCATTTCTTATTGCTTTAGTAAAAGGGGTGTTCCCTTTTGATTCTCTTGAGAAACACGGTCATCTTCTGGATTTTCAGGTCTCATATGATAGGTCCAGTTGAACATTCCTACCTCTCTGAGCCTCTTGACTTCTTCCTTAGCACTCTTCCAAAGCATTTCTGGAATCTTCACCTGATTTGTTGTAGGCCATAATTTCCCCTCTGCCCCCAATTTTAAAGGAGCTATCCCAGTGGCACAGAACTGATTCCAGATGTCTTTCTTGGGGTACTACTTCCTCAGTTGCAGGAGATTGCCCCAATTTCAACAACCTCTCCTTTATATTCTGCTCCCCTGGCTGAGCATGCTCATGATTGATGTCTAATATGGTTTTTCTATTCCTGCAGGTACATATGAGTTGGGTCCTATAGTGATTTTTTGGTGAACTGGTTCCCTAGTCAAGCTGAGATTTGATTGTTGACCTTATTTATTGGCCTAGAAACCATGTAGGGACATGAGGACATACTTTGAGGAGGATAACATCATCTTTTATTTAAAAAAACATTATTTTTAATTTTTTATGGGTACATATTAGGTATACATATTTATGGGGTACATGAGATATTTTAATACAGGCATACAATGTGTAATAGTCACCTCAAGGTAAATAGGGTATCTATCACCTCAGGCATTTGTCATTTCTTTGTGTTAGGAACATTCAAATTCCACTCTTTTGGTTATTTTAAAATATACAACAAGTTATTGTTGACTCTCCTGTTGTAGTTTCAAATACTAGATCTTGTTCATTTTATCTAACTATATTTTTGAACCTATTAACCATCAGGGCATCCTCTGCTACCCTTTCCCACTACCCTTCCCAGCCACTGGCAACCATCATTCTACCCTCTATTTCCATGAGTTCAATTGATTTAGTTTTTACCTGCCATGAATCAGTGAGAACTTGTGAAATTTGTCTGTTTTGGGCCTGGCTTATTTCATTGAACATAATGTCTGCCAGTTTCATTTATGTTGTGGCAAATGACAAGACTTCATTCTTTTTTATGGCTGAATAGTACTCCACTGTATATATATACTCCATTTTCTTTATCCATTCACCTGTTGATAGACACTTAGGTTGATTCCAAACCTTGGCTATATTAATAGTGCTGTGATAAAAATGGCAGTGCAGATATCTCTGGGATATATTGACTTCTTCGCTTTTGTGTATATACCTAGCAGTGGGATTGTTGGATCACATGGTAGTTCTGTTTTTAGTATTTTAAGGAAACTCCACACTGTTCTCTATAGTGACTGTACTAATTTACATTGCCACCAACAGTGAACAAGAGTTCCCTTTTCTCTACATCCTCAACAGAATTTGCTATTGCCTCTCCTTTGGATAAAAGACATCTCATTGAGGTGAGATGATATCTCATTGTACCTTTGATTTGCATTTTTCTGATGATCAATGATATTGAGCACATTTTTATATACGTGTTGGCAATCTTTATGTCTTATTTTAAGAAATGTCTATTCAGACCTTTTGTTTATTTTATTATTTGTTTAATTTCTATTTTTTAAAAATGTATTTTTATTTCAACAGCTTTTGGGGAACAAGTTGTTTTTGGTTACATGGATGAATTATATAGTAGTGAATTCATTTTTTTTAAATGAAAGCAAATTTATTAAGAGAGTACAGGAATAAAAGAATGGAAACATGGGCTGTTCAACTGAGTATACTTTTAGTTATTTCTTGATTATATGCTAAACAAGGGGTGGATTATTCATGAACTTCCCGAGAAAAAAGTGGGAAATTCCTGAAACTGAGGGTTTCTCCCTTTTTTGACCATTTAAGGTAACTTCCTGATGTTGCCATGGCATTTGTAAACTGTCATGGCACTGGTGGGAGTGTCTTTTTAGCATGGTAATGTATTATAATTAGTGTATAATGAGCAGTGAGGACAACTAGAGATCACTTTCAACAACATCTTGGTTTTGGTGGGTTTTGGCCAGCTTCTTACAACAGCCTGTTTTATCAGCAAGGTCTTTGTGACCTGCATATTGTGTCAACCCTCCGTCTTATCCTGTGACTAAGAACACCTAACCTCCTGGGAATGCAGCCCTATAGGTCTTGGCCTTATTTTACCCAGTGCCTATTCAGGATGGAATCTCTCTGGGTTGAGACTGGCAATCATCTGACATATTTCCCCCCTCCCTTTTACAAGAGAACCCTTAATCCTAAGGGTTGTTGAGGGACAAAGATCCATCTTCTGTAACTTCTTCTTCAGGCTGAATAGGGGCAATGATATTCATGCCTAACTATTAGGATCTCTTGTATTTGAGGTAGAGAGGAGCTCAGTCACAAGGCATCCATATACTGAGGGTCATTCATAACTCTGAATTCTGACAAAAGATGATATCTGGAAGATTAATAAGTGTTCAATTTAAGAAAACATTGAGTAAGCTTATCCTGCATTCCTACACAAAGAGTACAACAGCAATATATTCCACAACAGTAAAGCAAATAAGCAACACTATCCCAAATAAACTAAATAAGAAGGCTTTCCATGAACTGAGCAACTGTTGAAACCAAGCTGATATGGGATTGCTAGCTAATTCCAATGTGTGCCCAGAACTAGAATATTGATCCAGGTTTTTACATTACCTATCCCTCTTGTTTCTTTTGAGCAGCAGCCAGAGATCACTGTTGGTTTACAGGAATAAGAAAAGTCAGTCTAAAGTGCAGAAAAAAAACCTAAAAAACAACCGACGAGACTAGAATATATTATAATAACAGATGTGCCATAGTTTTTGAAACATAACTTTTCTCTTTCCAGTCTTCCATTTTTACTAAAGACAAATCATAATAGGACCCATTTGTTTGCAAAAGTAAGCTTTAGTCTTATACTTGGCCCGATTATTTGTATAAAGTGCAGCAAGAAGAATTATTTGCCACATAGGGTTTTAAAATTAGCTTTGATGTATCTTTGTTCCATAAAAGGAATATCAGATAAGCCTTTATTTTTTTTTTTAAGCAGAACCCAGCAATGGGTTTGTACTATCAAATTCGTATACTTTAAAGGTAAATTTCTCTCCTCTTCAGATACCAAGATAACTTGGGGCTCCTGGGCCTGTCAGAAAGTGACATTTTCTGCTTACCACAGGTCAAGAACACTGTACAGGGATTGTGTAGACAAGGTATGAGGCTAGTTTTCCCAAGCGGCTTTTATTGGCTCTATAAGTCAAGTTTGATTCCTTATGAGTCTCCAAATTCATTATAGCACTCTGTATGCCTTTGTGTATTCATAGCTTAGCTTCCACTTATAAGTAAGAACATATGCTATTTGGTTTTTTATTCCTGAGTTACTTCACTTACAATAATCAATGGCCTCCAGCTCCATCCAAGTTGCTGCAAAAATAAATTGTTTTGTTCCTTTTTGTGTCTGAGTAGTATTCCACAGTGTGTATATACCACACTTTCTTTATCCACTCATTGGTTGATGGGAACTTAGGTTGGTTCTATATCGTTGCAATTGTGAACTGTGCTGCAACAAACATACACATGCAGGTGTCTTATTCATATAATGACTTCTTTTCCTTTGGGTAGATACCCAGTAGTGAAATTGCTGAACTGAATGGTAGATTGACTTTTTTTTTTAAAGACTCTCCATACTGTTTTCCATAGTGGTTATACCAATTTACATTTCCATTAGCAGTGTATAAGTGTTCCCTGTTCACCACATCCATGCCAACGTCTATTGTTTTTTTAACTTTTTAATAATGGCCATTCTTGCAGGAGTAATGTAGTATCTCATTGTGGTCTTAATTTGCATTTCTTTGATTATTAATGATGTTGAGTATTTTTATATGTTTATTGGCCATTTGCATATCTTCTTTTGAGAAATGTCTATGTCACTTGCACACTTTTTGTTGGAATTGTTTGTTTATTCTTATTGATTTATTTGAGTTCCATGTAGATTCTGGATATTAATCCTTTGTGGATGGAAGGTTTGCAAATATTTTCTCCCATTCTGTGGGCTGCCTGTTTGCTCTGATGATTATGTCTTTTGCTGTGCAGAAGCTGTTTAATTTAATTAGGTCCCATTTGTTTATTTTTGTTTTTGTTGCATTTGCTTTTGGGATTTTAGTCAATAATTCTTTGCCAAGACCAATATCCAGAAGAGTTTTTCCAAAGTTATTGACGAGTAGTTTGTAAGGTTTTGGGTCTCAGATTTAAGTCATCGATCTATCTTGAATTGATTCTTGTACAAGGTGAGAGATAGGGATCCAGTTTCATTCTTCTACATGTGGCTAGCTAGTTTTCCCAGCACAATTTACTAAGTAGGGTGTCCCTTCCCCAATTTATGTTTTTGTTTGCTTGAAGATCAGTTGTTTGTAAGTATTTGGCTTGATTTCCGGGTTTTCTATCTGTTCCATTGATCTATGTGCCTGCTTTTATACCAGTACCATGATGTTTGTTAACTATAACCTTGTAGGATACTTGAAGTCTGGTAATGTGATGCTTCTAGATTTGTTCTTTTTGCTTATGATTGTTTTGGCTATTTGGGCTCTTTTTTGGTTCCATATGAATTTTAGAATTGTTTTTTCTAAGTCTGTGAAAAATAATGTTAGTATTTTGATGGGAATTGAATTGAATCTGTAGATTGCTTTGGGCTGTAAGGTTATTTTCACAATATTGATTCTTCCCATTCATGAGCATAGGGTGTGTTTACATTTGTTCATATCATCTATGATTTCTTTCATCAGTGGTTTTAGGTTCTCCTTGCAGACATCTTTCACCTCCTTGGTTAAGTATATTCCTAAGTATTTTATTTTATTTTGGCAGCTGTTGTAAAAGGGATTGAGTTCTTTATTTGATTATCAGCTTTATTGTTGGTGTATAGCAGTGATAGTGATTTGTGTACATTAATTTTGTAGCCTGAGAGTTTACTGAATGTGTTTGTCAAATCTAGGAGTCTTTTGGAGGAGTCTTTAGGGTTTTCTAAGAATATGTTCATATCATTGGTGAAGAGTGATAGTTTGACTTCTTCTTTTCAGATTTGGATGCCTTTTAGTTCTTTCTCTTGCCTGATTGCTCTGACTAGGACTTCCAGTACTATGTTGAAGAGAAGTGGTGAAAATGGGCATCCTTGTCTTTTTCCACTTCTCAAGGAAAATGCTTTCAGCTTTTCCCCATTCAGCATAATGTTGACCGTGGGTTTGTCTTTTATTGTCTTTTATTACATTAAGGTATGTCCCCTTTATGCCAATTGTGCTGAGGGTTTTAATCGTAAAGGGATGTTGGATTTTGTCTAATGCTTTTTTGTGCACCTATTGAGGTGATCATGTGATTTTTGTTTTTAATTCTGTTTATGTGATGTATCACATTTATTGACTTATGTTCAACCATCCCTGCATCATTGAGATGAAACCCACTTGATCATGGTATATTATCTTTTTGATGTGCTGTTGTATTTGTTTAGCTAGCATTTTGTTGAGGACATTTGCATCTATGTTCATCAGTAATATTGATCCACAGTTTTCTTTTCTCATTGTGTCCTTTCATGATTTTGGTATCAGGGTGATACTGGCTTCACAGAGTCATTCAATGAGGATTCTCTTTTACTCAATCTTTTAAATAACTTTGATAACATTGGTACCAATTCATTCAATGTCTGGTAGAATTCCGCCATGAATCCATCTGGCCATGGGCTTTTTCTTGGTTGGCAGTTTTTTTTTTTTTAAATTACTGATTCAATCTCGCTGCTTGTTATTGGTCTGTTCAGGGATTCAATTTCTTCCTGATTTAATCTAGGAGGATTATATGTTTCCAATAAATTTATCCATTTCCTCTAGGTTTTCTAGTTTGTGAGCATAGAGGTGTTCATAGTAATCTTGAATGATCTTTTATATTTCTGTGGTGTTGGTTGTCATGTTTCCAGTTTCATTTCTAATTGAGATTATTTGAATCCTCTCTCTATTTCTTCATTAATCTAGATGGTCAATAAATTTCATTTCTCTTTTCTCTTTTCTTTTTCTTTTTATTATTATTTTTTAAGACAGAGTTTCATTCTGTCATCCAGACTGGAGTGCAGTGGTGTGATCTTGACTCACTGCAACCTCCACCTCCAGGTTTCAAGCAATTCTCCTGCCTCAGCCTCCTGAGTAGCTGGGATTACAGGCACCGACCACCACACCTGGCTAATTTTTGTATTTTTAGTAAAGACAGAGTTTTGCCATGTTGGCCAGGCTGGTCTCAAACTCCTGACCTCAGGTGATCCTCCCATCTTGGCCTCTCAGAGTGCTGGGATTACAGATGTGAGCCACCGTGCCCAGCCAATTATGTTTATCTTTTCAGAGAACTAGTTTTTTGTTTCATTTATTTTTTGTATTTTTTTCTTTGTTTCAGTTTCATTCAGTTCTGCACTGATCATTGTTATTTCTTTTCTTCTGCTAGCTTTAGGTTCAGTTTGTTTATGTTTCTCTAGTTCCTTGAGGTGTGATGACAGGTTGTCAATTTGTGATCCTTGTGATGTAGGCATTTAGGGTGCTATAAATTTTCCTCTTAGCACTGCTTTTGCTGTATTTTAAAAGTTTTGAGAACTTGTGTCATTATTATCATTCATTTCAAAGAATTTTTAAATTTCTATCTTGATTTCATTGTTAACCTGAATATCATTCAGGAGTAGATTTTTAAATTTCCATGTATTTGTATATTTCTTGGTGTTCCTTTTGTAGTTTCTTTCTTTTTTTATTTTATTATTATACTTTAAATTCTAGGGTACATGTGCACAATGTGCAGGTTTGTTACATATGTATACATGTGCCATGTTGGTGTGTTGCACCCATTAACTCGTCATTTACATTAGGTATATCTCCTAATGCTATCCCTCCCCCCTCCCCCCATCCTATGACAGACCCTGGTGTGTGATGTTTCCCTTCCTGTGTCCAAGTGTTCTCATTGTTCAATTCCCACCTATGAGTGAGAACATGTGGTGTTTGGTTTTCTGTCCTTGCGATAGTTTGCTGAGAATGATGGTTTCCAGCTTCATCCATGTCCCTACAAAGGACATGAACTCATCCTTTTTTATGGCTGCATAGTATTCCATGGTGTATATGTGCCACATTTTCTTAATCCACTCTATCATGGATGGGCATTTGGGTTGGTTCCAAGTCTTTGCTATTGTGAATAGTGCCGCAATAAACATACGTGTGCATGTGTCTTTATAGCAGCATGATTTACAATCCTTTGGGTATATACCCAGTAATGGGATGGCTGGGTCAAATGGTATTTCTAGTCCTAGATCCTTGAGGAATCGCCACACTGTCTTCCATAATGGTTGAACTAGTTTACAGTCCCACCAACAGTGTCAAGTGTTCCTATTTCTCCACATCCTCTCCAGCACCTGTTGTTTCCTGACTTTTTAATGATCACCATTCTAACTGTTGTGAGATGGTATCTCATTGTGGTTTTGATTTGCATTTCTCTGATGGCCAGTGATGATGAGCATTTTTTCATGTGTCTGTTAGCTGCATAAATGTCTTATTTTGAGAAGTGTCTGTTGGCTGCATAAATGTCTTATTTTGAGATGTGTCTGTTCATATCCTTTGCCCACTTTTTGATGGGGTTGTTTGATTTTTTCTTGTAAATTTGTTTAAGTTCTTTGTAGATTCTGGATATTAGACCTTTGTCAGATGGGTAGATTGCAAAAATTTTCTCCCATTCTATAGGTTGCCTGTTCAGTCTGGTGGTAGTTTCTTTTGCTGTGCAGAAGCTGTTTCGTTTAATTAGATCCCATTTGTCAATTTTGGCTTCTGTTGCCATTGCTTTTGGTGTTTCAGACATGAAGTCCTTGCCCATGCCTACGTCCTGAATGGTATTGCCAAGGTTTTCTTCTAGGGTGTTTATGGTTTTAGGTCTAACGTTTAAGTCTTTAATCCATCTTGAATTAATTTTTGTATAAGGTGTAAGGAAGGGATCCAGTTTCAGCTTTCTACATATGGCTAGCCAGTTTTCCCAGCACCATTTATTAAATATGGAATTAGTTCCCCATTTCTTGTTTTTGTTAGGTTTTTCAAAGATCAAATGGTTGTAGATGTGTGGTATTATTTCTGAGGGCTCTGTTCTGTTCCATTGGTCTATATCTCTGTTTTGGTACCAGTACCATGCTGTTTTGGTTACTGTAGCCTTGTAGTATAGTTTGAAGTCAGGTAGCATGATGCCTCCAGCTTTGTTCTTTTGGCTTAGGATTGTCTTGGCAATGCGGGCTCTTTTTAGGTTCCATATGAACTTTGAAGTAGTTTTTTCCAAATCTGTGAAGAAAGTCATTGGTAGCTTGATGGGGATGGCATTAAATCTATAAATTATCTTGGGGAGTATGGCCATTTTCATGATATTGATTCTTCCTATCCATGAGCATGGAATGTTCTTCTATTTGTTTGTGTCCTCTTTTATTTTGTTGAGCAGTGGTTTGTAGTTCTCCTTAAAGAGGTCCTTCACATCCCTTGTAAGTTGGATTCCTAGGTATTTTATTGTCTTTGACACAATTGTGAATCGGAGTTCACTCATGATTTGGCTCTCTGTTTGTCTGTTATTGGTGTGTAGGAATGCTTGTGATTTTTGCACATTGATTTTGTATTCTGAGACTTTGCTGAAGTTGCTTATCAGCTTAAGGAGATTTTGGGCTGAGACTATGGGGTTTTCTAAATATACAGTCATGTCATCTGCAAACAGGGACAGTTTGACTTCCTCTTTTCCTAATTGAATACCCTTTATTTCTTTCTCCTGCCTAATTGCCCTGGCCAGAACTTCCAACACTGTTGAATAGGAGTGGTGAGAGATGGCATCCTTATCTTGTGCCAGTTTTCAAAGGGAATGCTTCCAGTTTTTGCCCATTCAGTATGATATTGGCTGTGGTTTTGTCATAAATAGCTCTTATTATTTTGAGGTATGTCCCATCAATACTTAATTTATTGAGAGTTTTTATCATGAAGGGCTGTTGAATTTTGTTGAAGGCCTTTTCTGCAACTATTGAGATAATCATGTGGTTTTTGTCTTTGGTTCTGTTTATATGATGGATTATGTTTATTGATTTGCATATGCTGAACCAGCCTTGCATCCCAGGGATGAAGCCGACTTGATCATAGTGGATAAGGTTTTTGATGTGCTGCTGGATTCTGTTTACCAGTATTTTATTGAGGATTTTTGCATGGATGTTCATCAGGGATATTGGTCTAAAATTCTCTTTTTTTTGTTGTGCCTCTGCCAGGCTTTGGCATCAGGATGATGCTGGCCTCATAAAATGAATTAGGGAGGATTTCCTCTTTTTCTATTGATTGGAATAGTTTCAGAAGGAATGGTACCAGCTCCTCCTTGTACCTCTGGTAGAATATGGCTCTGAATCCATCTAGTCCCGGACTTTTTTTGGTTGGTAGGCTATTAATTATTGCCTCAATTACAGAGCCTGTTATTGGTCTATTCAGGGATTCAACTTCTTCCTGGTTTAGTCTTGGGATTGTGTGTGTGTCTGGGAATTTATCCATTTCTTCTAGATTTTCTAGTTTATTTGTGTAGAGGTGTTTATAGTATTCTCTGATGGTAGTTTGTATCTCTCTTGGATTGGTGGTGATATCCCCTTCATCATTTTTTATTGTGTCTATTTGATTCTTCTGTCTTTTCTTCTTTATTCGTCTTGCTAGCAGTCTATCAATTTTGTTGATCTTTTCAAAAAACCAGCTCCTGGATTCATTGATTTTTTGAAAGGTTTTTTTGTGTCTCTATCTCCTTCAGTTCTGCTCTGATCTTAGTTATTTCTTGCCTTTTGCTAGCTTTTGAATGTGTTTGCTCTTGCTTCTCTAGTTATTTTAATTGTGATGTTAGGGTGTCAATTTTGGATCTTTCCTGCTTTCTCTTGTGGGCATTTAGTGCTATAAATTTCCCTCTACACACTGGTTTAAATGTGCCCCAGAGACTTTGGTATGTTGTGTCTTTGTTCTGTTGGCTTCAAAGAACATCTTTATTTCTGCCTTCATTTCGTTATGTACCCAGTAGTCCTTTAGGAGCAGGTAGTTCAGTTTCCATGTAGTTGAGAGGTTTTTAGTGAGTTTCTTAATCCTGAGTTCTAATTTTATTGCACTGTGGTCTGAGAGACTGTTATAATTTCTTTTCTTTTACATTTGCTGAGGAGTGCTTTACTTCCAACTATGTGGTCAATTTTGGAATAAGTGCGATGTGGTGCTGAGAAGAATGTATATTCTGTTGATTTGGGGTGGAGAGTTCTGTAGATGTCTATTAGGTCCACTTGGTGCAGAGCTGAGTTCAATTCCTGGATATTCTTGTTAACTTTCTGTCTTGTTGATCTGCCTAATGTTGACAGTGGGGTGTTAAAGTCTCCCATTATTATTGTGTGGGAGTCTAAGTCTCTTTGTAGGTCTCTAAGGACTTGCTTTGTGAATCTGGGTGCTCCTGTATTGGGTGCATATATATTTCGGATAGTTAGCTGTTCTTGTTGTATTGATCTCTTTACCATCATGTAATGGCCTTCTTTGTCTCTTTTGATCTTTGTTGGTTTAAAGTCTGTTTTATCAGAGACTAGGGTGCAACCCCTGATTTTTTTTGTTTTCCATTTGCTTGGTAGATCTTCCTCCATCCCTTTATTTTGAGCCTATGTGTGTCTCTGCAGATCAGATGGGTCTCCTGAATACAGCACACTGATGGGTCTTGACTCTTTATGCAATTTGCCAGTCTGTGTCTTTTAATTGGAGCATGTAGCCCATTTACATTTAAGGTTAATATTGTTATGTGTGAATTTGATCCTGTCATTATGATGTTAGCTGGTTATTTTGCTCGTTAGTTGATGCAGTTTCTTCCTAGCCTCGATGGTCTTTACAGTTTGGCATGTTTTTTCCAGTGGCTGGTACTGGTTGTTTCTTTCCATGTTTAGTGCATCCTTCAGGAGCTCTTGTAAGGCAGGCCTGGTGGTGACAGAATCTCTCAGCATTTGCTTGTCTGTAAAGGATTTTATTTCTCCTTCACTTATGAAACTTAGTTTGGCTGGATATGAAATTCTGGGTTGAAAATTCTTTTCTTTAAGAATGTTGAATATTGGCCCCCACTCTCTTCTGGCTTGTAGAGTTTCTGCTGAGAGATCAGCTGTTAGTTTGGTGGGCTTCCCTTTGTGGGTAACCCGACCTTTCTCTCTGGCTGCCCTTAATATTTTTTCCTTCATTTCAACTTTGGTGAATTCGACAATTACGCGTCTTGGAGTTGCTCTTCTCAAGAAGTATCTTTGTGGCGTTCTCTGTATTTCCTGAATTTGAATGTTGGCCTGCCTTGCTAGGTTGGGGAAGTTCTCCTGGATAATATCCTGCAGAGTGTTTTCCAACTTGGTTCCATTCTCCCCATCACTTTCAGGTACACCAATCAGACATAGATTTGGTCTTTTCACATAGTCCCATATTTTTTGGAGGCCTTGTTAGTTTCTTTTTACTCAGTTTTCTCTAGACTTCTCTTCTTGCTTCATTTCATTCATTTGATATTCAATCACTGATACCCTTTCTTCCAGTAGATCAAATTGGCTACTGAAGGTTGTGCATGTGTCACGTAGTTCTCCTGCCATGGTTTTTAGCTCCATCAGGTCATTTGAGGACTTCTCTACACTAATTATTCTAGTTATCCATTCGTTGAATCTGTTTCAAGGTTTTTAGCTTCTTTGCAATGGATTCCAACATCCTCCTTTAGCTTGGAGAAGTTTGATCGTCTGAAGGCTTCTTCTCTCAACTCGTCAAAGTCATTCTCCGTCTAGCTTTGTTCCATTGTTGGCGAGGAGCTGCGTTCCTTTGGAGGAGATAAGGCGCTGTGATTTTTAGAATTTTCAGCTTTTCTGCTCTGGTTTTTCCCCACCTTTGTGGTTTTATCTCCCTTTGGTCTTTGATGATGGTGACGTACAGATGGGGTTTTGGTGTGGATGTCCTTTCTGTTTGTTAGTTTTCCTTCTAACAGTCAGGACCTTCAGCTGCAGGTCTTTTGGAATTTGCTGGAGGTCCACTCCAGACCCTATTTGCCAGGGATCACCAGTGGAGGCTGCAGAACAGCGAATATTGCAGAACAGCAAATGTTGCTGCCTGATCGTTCCTCTGGACGCTTCATCTCAGAGGGGCACCTTGTTGTGTGAAGTGTCAGTTGGCCCCTACTGGGGGGTGCCTCCCAGTTAGGCTACTCAGGGGTCAGGGACCCACTTGATGAGGCAGTCTGTCCATTTTCAGATCTCAAGCTCCATGTTGGGAGAACCACTACTCTCTTCAAAGCTGTCAGACAGGGATATTTAAGTCTGCAGAAGTTTCTGCTGCCTTTTGTTCGGCTATGCCCTGCCCCCAGAGGTGGAGTCTACAGAGGCAGGCAGGCCTCCTTGAGCTGCAGTGGGCTCCACCCAGTTCGAGCTTCCCGGCTGCTTTGTTTCCCTACTCAAGCCTCAGCAATGGTGGGTGCCCCTGTAGTTTATTTCAAGTTTTCTTCCACCATGCCTGGCTTCATTCTGCCAATCTGCGAAGATACTTGATATAATTTTGATATTTTAATATTTATTGAGACTTGTTTTGTGGCCTATCATATGACCTATCTTGGAGAATGTTCCATATGCTGATGAGAAGAATGTATATTCTGCAGTTCTTGGGTAGAATGCTCTGTAAATATCTGTTAGGTTCATTTCTTCTAGAGTGTAGTTTAAATCTGTTATTTCTTTGTGGACTTTCTGCCTCAGTGATCTATCTAGTGCTGTCAGTGGGATATTGAAGTCCCCCATTATTATTGTTGATGTCTATCTCATTTCTTAAGTCAATTAGTAATTATTTTTTTGAATGTGGGAACTGCAGTGTTGGTGCATACAGAGTTAGGATTGTAACATCTTCTTGTTGGAATGATCTTTTTATCATTATATAATAATCCTTTCTGTCTTCTTTTGGTTGTTGCTTTAAAGTCTGTTTCATCTGATATAAGAATAGTTACTCCTCCTCACTTTTGGTTTTCATTTGTGTGGAATATCTTTTACCATCCCTTTACTTTGAGTTTATATGAATCTTTATGTGTATGTGGGTTTCTTGAAGACAGCAGTTACTTAGTTTGTGATTTTTAAAGTCAGTTCTGCCAACTTACATTATTAGTATTTTTTGAGACAGGATCTGGCTCTGTCACCCAGGCTGGAGTGCAGTGGCAAGTTCATGGCTCACTGCAACCTCCACCTTCTGAGGTCAAGCCATCCTCCCACCTCAGCCTCCTGAGTAACTGGGACTACAGGTATGTGTCACCATGCCAAGCTAATTTTTGTATTTTTGGTAGAGACATGTTTCACCATGTTGCCTAGGCTAGTCTTGAACTCCTGGGCTCAGGCGGCCCACCTGCTTTGGCCTCTTAAGGTGCTAGAATTACAGGTGTGAGTCACCATGCCTGGCCTCATTCTGCCAATCTTTTAAGTGGAGCGTTTAGGCCATTTACATTCAATGTTAATATTGAGATGTGAGGTACTGTTCCATTCACCATGTTAATTTTTACCTAGATACTTTGTTTTTTCATTGTGTTGTTTTATAGCCCTTGTGAATTTTCAGGAGGTTCTATTTTGGTGCATATTGAGCTTTTGTTTCAAGACTTAGAACTTCTTTTAGCATTTCTTGTGGGGCTGGTCTGATAGTAACAAATTCACTCAGCGTTTGTTTGTCTAAAAATGACTTTATTTTTTCTTCATTTATAAAACAGTTTTGCTACATACAGAATTCTTAGCTGACAGTTATTCTGTTTAAGGAGGCTAAAGATAAATCCCCAATCGCTCTGGCTTGTAAGGTTTTTGCTGAGAAGTCTGCTGCTAGTCTGACAGGTTTTTCTTTATAGGTTACCTAATGCTTTTGTCTCACTGCTCATAGAATTCTTTCCTTCATATTGATTCTAGATAGCCTGATGAGTATATGCCTTGGTGATGATGTTTTTGCAATGAATCTCCCAGGAGTTCTTTATAATTCTTGTATTTGGATATCTAATTCTCTAGCAAGGCCAGGGAGGTTTCCCTCAATTATTCCCTCAAATAAATTTTCCAAACTTTTTGCTTTCTCTTCTCCCTCAGGAACACCAATTATTTTTAGATTTGACCATTTTGCACAATCTTATATTTCTTCATGACTTTGCTCATTTGTTTTTATTCTTTTTTCTCTATTTTTATGTGACCGTGTTAATTTGAATGCCTTGTCATTGAGTTCTGAAGTTCTTTCCTCTCCTTGTTCTAGTCTACTGTTGAAACTTTCCACTGCATTTGGTAATTCTGTAAGTGTGTCTTTCATTTCCAGAAGTTCTGATTGGCTTTTCTTTAATATATCTCTCTCTTTAGAAAATTTTTTATTTATATCCTGAATTTTAAAAAAAGTTTCTTTATATTGGTTTTCACCTTTCTCTGGTATCTCCTTGGATAGCTTAATAATCAACCTTTTAAATTCTTTATCTTGTACTTCAAAGATTTAATCTTGGTTTGGATTCATTGATGAAGGGCTAGTGTAATGTTTTGGGGGTGTTATAGAACCCTGTTTTGCCATATTACCAGAATTACTTTTGTAGTTCCTTCTCATGTTGGTAGACTATTTTTCATGATTATCCTTGAATTTATTTTTGCTTTGACTGTTTTTTTAAATTTCTTTTTCCCACCTTAAGGTTGTGACTTTTATGTTTATAGTTTACTGTAGCATAACTTGGCTCTTGGTGCTCTCAGGGGTGAAGACTCTCTATGAGTTACTTAGTTACAGAGAGTCTTTGTGTGATGAATTTCTCAGATGCTGGTTGTAGCAGCAATGTGCTCAGTGTGTGAGCAAGTTCACCCTCTCCTATAGTGTTGAAATGGCAGAGGTCTCTTGAAGCTTATGTAATTCCCCCATGTTGTACACTTATTTATTATTATTTTTCCCACAGTATTATATTTACTGGGTTGAATAGTTCAGGCTTCAGCCCAATAGGAGAGCTTTCCACAGGTGAAAGCCAGCTGTGGCTAAAGCAGGTGGGTAAATGCAATACCTAATGGTGGGCAGAGGTCCCAGACTTGACAGATGTGACTGGGGGAGCACTCAGTGAAATACACTGAGGTCTTCTCAGAGAGAAGGACCAGAGCCACTTCACCTCCCCTGCCAGGCCCACAGGAAAGCTGTTCACCTCTCAGACACACTCCTGACCCAGTGTTCTGGCTATTCAAATCAGAGAGGTACCTCCTTTCATCTGCAGGAATATTGATGTTCCAAGTGGAGAGAAACTGTGACTCTGCCTCCTGTGTAGGCCTGCATTTGGAGGGTGCTCCTTCTGTGGGGATGCAGTCACCTTGAAGTGTTCCAGAGAGGTCTGTAGGTGCATCCATACTGAGCTCTTGTGAGAAAAGCCCCAGCTGTATCTACAGTGGTGGATAAGGGAAAAAAGAAATCTTCTCCAAGACTCTTCATGAGCACCAGGGCTGCCTGATTGTGGAGGTGGAGCTGCACACTTTCCCTGCTGAGCCCAGTACCGCCAACTGTGCCTCTGCTGAAAGAGACTTCCCACCAGCAGAAAGATTTGGGACTCAAGGCCTGCTGTCTGGGTTCTTTTGTCTTAGGCAATGTTCCTTGATGTGGTAAACTTCTCCTTCCTCTAGGAGTAGAAGTCCCTGTGAATGCTGTTGCTCCAATGGGTCTAGCTGCCCATTCCAGGCTGGCGCAGGTGAATGTCTGCAAGAGGTCTAGAGATATGACCTGTGATTAAGTCTCCCAGCAGTGGGTACCAGTACTAGTCTGATGGGGGTGCCAGGGGAGTGACATAGACTCAGTGAGATTCCTTGTTTATAGATAGCCTTAGTGTGTTGGCTTTCTCAAATGCTCTTTGTAGTAGTAATGAAGAGTTCATGTGGACAGACTCAGGGCCTCCTGGTTAGCCAGAGTGCTGCAGGCGATGGTGATAGCTGAGGTCATGCACAAGTTTTATCCTTCCTGGGTGCAATGTTATTCTACCTTGAAATGCTGTAATGCTGTGTTGATTGGCCTCCAGCCAAGAGGTGGCACTTGCAAAAGAGCACCAGTTGCTGTAGTAGCAGTGGGATTTTTGTTTGCCTTATGTTACCCAGGAGCAGTAATCTGGTTTTTCATGTGATAGGTAGGGCCATAAAGCTTCCAAAAGTTTCTATCCTTTGTTTTAAGCTACCAGGGCTAGTGAAGGGGGAAAGTGAGGTTGGGGTTTTGTCAGGCAGGCTCATGCTTTTACTCTCCACGTGTGGAGCAGCCCCGGTGTGAGTTGTGGGGTGGTTCTCTGGCTACTGGGATAACGTTCCAGAGAAAAGCATTACTGCTTCTGCTGCACAGAAGTGTTTGTGCAGGGAGTGAGGAGTAACAGATGCTAGTAAACCTCACCTAGCTCCTCAGCACTTGGTAAGCCATATCTCAGACCCGCAGTTTTCTGCTAGTAGCAGCGAGCTAAGTTCCAGGCATCTATGCTCAGAACTCAAGACTTACCCAGCCGTACACTTTCCCAGTGGAGAGGGCAACCGTGGCTTTGAGGCCTTGCCCCTCCAAGTTTTCCCACAGAGCCAGGGTGTCTAGCTCCTGCGCTCATGGCTGCAGCACACTTGCCACTTCCCCCTTGGTTCTGTCCAAGGATGTTCTTCCCCACTTGAGGTTATATTGTGAAATTCAGTTGAGAGCGTCTTTCAACCAGTGACTACTGCCTGAGTAACTTGGCAGACTTCCATGAGGTCCCCTATGAGGCAAAATAAGGAATAGCTTCCCCTAGTTTGTCCTGGACACTGGGAATAAATTGAAGGATCCTTCTGCTGCCATTTCTACTTTTAGTTTTCTCAGTGCCCCCTAAATGAGTTCCAGTGCTGAGTAGCACTAATGCCTTCCTTCTTGGCCTGGATTTCCAGTTTCCCCAGTGGGGGTGTATATCCTGGAGGCAGTCTCTCACTCTCTCACACTCCGGAGACTTACAGTTTTCCACCTGGCTCATGGTGTAGGCTACAGCCTGTCACTTCTTTTAAATAATCTACGAATTTCAGTTTCCCTGTTAAGTTCCTGCATTGCTTCTTGGAAAACAGTTCACAGCATGAACATCTGCACACTATCATGTCTTTCCAAGTGGGAGAGGCATGCTAACACTGCCTCCAATCTGCTATCTTGGAAGACAAAAATCTTTTGCCCATTTTAAAATTAGATTATTAGATTTTTTTTTCTATTGAGATGTTTGAGCTCCTTATGTATTCTTGTTATTAATCCCTTGTCAGATGGAGAGTTTGCAAATATTTTCTTCCATTCTGTGGGCTGTCTCTTCACTTTGTCGATTGTTTCCTTTGTCGTGCTGAAGCATTTTAACTTGATGTGATCATTTCTGTCCATTTTGCTTTGTTTGCCTGTGCTTTTGAGGTACTACTTAAGAAATTTTTGCTTAGACCAATGTCCTGGAGAGTTTCCCCAAAGTTTTCTTTTGGTAGTTTTGTAGTTTGAAGTCTTAGATTTAAGTCTTTAGTTGATTCTGATAGATTTTTGTATATGGTGAAGATAGAGATCTAAATTTATTCTGCTGCATATGCATATTCAGTATTTTTGTTGTTTTTTGAGACAGGCTATCACTCTGTCACCAAGGTTGGAGTGTGGTGGTAGGATCATGGCTCACTGCAGCTGTGATCTTCCAGGTGCAAGTGATCTTTCCATCTCAGCTTCCTGAGTAGCTGGGACTATAGGCATGCAGTACCATGCCCAGCTAATTAAACAAAAATTTGTAGAGACAGGTTTCCACACTGTTTCCCAGACTGATCTCTAACTCCTGGGCTCAAGTGATCCTCCCACCTCAGGCTTCCAAACATTTTTTTTTTTCTTTTCAACTTTAATTTTAGGTTCAAGGGGGTACATGTGCAGGTTTGTTACATGGGTATATTGCATGTTGTGGGAGTTTGTTATACAGATATTATATTATCTTATATTATATATTATATTATATTATATTTTATATTATACAAAGAATTATGTCACTCAGGTAAGCAGCATAGTACTGATAGGTAGTTTTTTTATTATTATGCTTTAAGTTCCGGGATACATGTGCAGAATGTGTAGGTTTGTTAGATAGGTATACATCTGCCGTGGTGGTTTACTGCACCTATCAACCCATCATCTAGGTTTTAAGCCCAGCATGCATTAGGTATTTGTCATAATGCTCTCCCTCCCCTTGCCCCCAACTCTTCAACAGGCCCTGGTGTGTGATGTTCCCCTCCCTGTGTCCATGTGTTCTCATTGTTCAACTCCCACTTATGAATGAGAACATGCAGTGTTTGGTTTTCTCTTCCTGTGTTAGTTTGCTAAGAATGCTGGTTTCCAGCATCATCCATGTTCCTGCAAAGGACATGGACTTATCCCTTTTTATGGCTGCATAGTATTCCATGGTGTATATGTGCCACATTTTCTTTATCCAGCCTATCATTGATGGACATTCGAGTTGGTTCCAAGTCTTCGCTATTGTAAACAGTGCCACAATAAACATACGTGTGCATGTGTCTTTATAGTAGAATGATTTATAATCCTTTGGGTATATACCCAGTAATGGGATTGGAGGGTCAAATGGTATTTCTGGTTCTAGATACTTAAGGAATCACTGCACTGTCTTCCACAATTGTTGAGCTAATTTACAGTCCCACCAACAGTGTAAAAGCATTCCTAGTTCTCCTCATCCTCTCCAGCATCTGTTGTTTCCTGACTTTTTAATGATTGCCATTCTAACTGGCATGAGATGGTATTTCATTGTGGTTTTGATTTGCATTTCTCTAATGGCCAGTGATGGTGAGCTTTTTTTCATAGATTTGTTGGCCACATAACTGTCTTCTTTTGAGAAATGTCTGTTCATATCCTTTGTGCACTTTTTGAAGAGGTTGTTTTTTTTCTTGTAAATTTGTTTAAGTTCTTTGTAGATTCTGAATATTAGACCTTTGTCAGATGGATAGATTGCAAAATTTTTCTCCCATTCTGTAGGTTGCCTGTTCACGCTGATGATAGTTTCTTTTGCTGTGCAGAAGCTCTTTAGTTTAATTAGATCCCGTTTGTCAATTTTGGCTTTTGTTGCCATTGCTTTGGTGTTTTAGTCATGAAGTCTTTGCCCATGCCTATGTCCTGAATGGTATTGCCTAGGTTTTCTTCTAGGGTTTTTATGGTTTTAGATTTTACATTTAAGTCTTTAATCCATCTTGAGTTAATTTTTGTATAGGGTGTAAGGTGAGGGGTCCAATTTCAGTTTTCTGCATATGGCTAGCCAGTTTTCCCAGCACCATTTATTAAATAGGGAATCCTTTCCCCATTTCTTGTTTTTGTCAGGTTTGTCAAAGATCAGATGGTTGTAGATGTGTGGTGTTGTTTTTGAGGCCTCTGTTCTGTTCCATTCTTCTATGTCTGTTTTGGTACCAGTACCATGATGTTTTGGTTACTGTAGACTTGTGTAGTTTGAAGTCAGATAGTGTGATGACTCCAGCTTTGTTCTTTTTGCTTAGGATTGTCTTGGCTATATGGGCTCTTTTTTGGTTCCATATGAAATTCAAAGTAGTTTTCTCTAGTTCTGTGAAGAAAGTCAAAGGTAGCTTGATGGGAATAGCATTGAATCTATATATTCTATATATTACCTTGGGCAGTATGGCCAATTTCACGATATTGATTCTTTCTATTCATGAGCATGGAATTTATTATTATTATTATAGTTTAAGTTCTAGGGTACATGTGCACAACATGCAGATTTGATACATAGGTATACATGTGTCATGTTGGTTTGCTGCACCCATCAACAACGTCATTTACATTAGGTATTTCTTCTGATGCTATCTCTCCCCCAGCCCCCCACCTCCTGACAGGCCCCAGTGTGTGATGTTCCCCGCCCTGTTTCCAAGTGTTCTCATTGTTCAATTCCCACCTATGAGTGAGAACAGAGCATGGAATATTTTTCCAATTGTTTGTATCCTCTCTTATTTCCTTGAGCAGTGGTTTGTAGTTCTCCTTGAAGAGGTCCTTCACTTCCCTTGCAAGTTGTATTCCTAGGTATTTTATTTTCTTTGTAGCAATTGTGAATGGGAGTTCACTCATGATTTGGCTCTGTGTCTATTATTAGTGTATAGGAATGCTTGTGATTTTTGCACATCAATTTTGTATCTTGAGACTTTCCTGAAGTTGCTTATCAGCTTAAGGAGTTTTTGGGCTGAGATGATGGGGTTTTCTAAATATACAATTATGTCATCTGCAAACAGAGGCAATTTGACTTCCTCTCTTCCTATTTTAATACCCTTTGTTTTTTTTCTCTTGCCTGATTGCCCTGGCCAGAACTTCCAATACTATGTTGAATAGGAGTGGTAAGAGAGGGTGTCCTTGTCTTCTGCCAATAGGTAGTTTTTAAAACCTCTCCGTTCTCCCTGTCTATACCTTCAAGCAGGTCCTGAGTCTATTGTTTTCTTCTTTGTGTCCATGTGTGCTCAATATTTAACTCCCACTTATAAATGAGAACATGCAGTATTTGGTTTCTGTTTGATGAGCATCTAGATTGATTCCATGTCTTTACTATTGTGAATAGTGCTGTGATGATCATACAACTGCATATGACATTATGGTAGAATTTCTTTGGATGTATACCCAATAATGAGATGGCTGGGTCAAATAGTAGTTCTAAGTTCTTTGAGAAATCTCCAGAGTGCTTTCCGCAGTGGCTGAACTAATTTACATTGCCACCAGCAGTGTATACGCATTCCCTTTTCTCTGTAATCTCTCTAGCATATGTTATTTTTTGAATTTTTAATCATAGCCATTCTGACTGGTGTAAGTGGTATCTCATTGTAGTTTTGATTTACATTTTCCTAATGATTAGTGCTATTCAACATTTCTTCATATGCTTGTTGGCTGCATATATGTCTTCTTTAAAAATGTCTGTTCATGTCTTTTGCCCACTTTTCTATAGGGTTGTTTGTTTTTGCTTATTGGTTTGCATTCCTTATAGATTAGGATTTGCATCTGGGTATTAGAGCTTTGTCAGGATGAACTTCATCAGATGCATAGTTTGCAAATATTTTCCCTCATTATGTGGGTTGTGTGTTTACTCTGTTGATAGTTTCTTTTGCTTTGTAGAGGTTCTTTAGTTTACATAGGTCCCATTTGTCAATTTTTGTTTTTGTTGTAATTTTTGTTTTTAGCATCTTTGTCATGAAGTCTTTGCCAGGGCCTTTGTCCAGAATGGCATTTCCTAGGGTTTCCTCAAGGATTTTTATAGTTTTAGATTTTACAGTTGACCCTTTAATTCATCTTGAGTTGTTTTTTGTATATGATTTGAAGAAAGGATCCAGTTTAATCTTTTGCATATGGCTAGCCAGTTATCCTGGTATCATTAATTGAATAGGGAGTTCTTTCTCCATTGCTTGTTTTTGTCAACTTTGTCAAACATCAGATGGCTGTAGGTGTGTAGATTTATTTCTGAGCTCTCTATTCTGTCTCATTGGTCTATGTGTCTGATTTTGTATAAGTACCTTGCTGTTTTAGTTACTCTTGCTCTATAGTATAGTTTGAAATTGGGTAGGGTGATGATTGCAGCTTTGTTCTTTTTGCTTGGGATTGCTGTGTTGGTTAATATTAGGGGTCAACTTGATTGAATTGAAGGATACCTACATAGCTGGTAAAGTGTTTCTGAGTGTGTCTGTGAGGGTGTTTCCAACATTTGAGTCAGTGGACTGAGAGAGGAAGACCCACCCTCATTGTGGGTGGTCACCACCCAACTGGCTGCCACAGCAGCTAGAACAAAGCAGGTGGAAGAAGGCGGGATAAGCCAGCTTGTGGAGTCTTTCATCTTTCTCTGTGCTGGATGCTTCCTTCCATTCTTCCTGCCCTTGGACATCAGACTTCAGGTTCTACAGCCTTTGGACTCTTGGACTTACACCATTGGCTTGCCAGGGGCTCTTAGGCCTTCTGCCACAGACTGAAGGCTGAACTGTTGGCTTCCCTACTTTTGAAGCTTTTGGACTTGGACTGAGATACTACTGGCTTCTTTCTTCCTCAGCTTGAAGATGGCATATTGGGGGACTTCATCTCATGATCGTGTGAGCCAATTCTCCTTAATAAACTCTCTTTCATATATACATATATCCTATTAGTTCTGTCCCTCTGGAAAACCCTCATACAATTGCTTTGGCTATTCAGGCCCCCCTTTTTTTGGTTCCAAATGAATTATAGAATGGTTTTTCTAATTCTGTGAAGAATGTCATTGGTGGTTTGATAGGCATAGCATTGAAACTGTAAATTACTTTGGGCAGTTCGGCCATTTTAACAATATTGATTCTTCCTATCCACAAGCATGGGATGTTTTTCCGTTTGTTTGTCATCACTGATTTCTTTCAGCACTGTTTTGTAATTCTCATTGCAGAGATCTTTTACCTCCATGGCTAGCTGTATTCCTAGGTGTTTCATTTTTCTTGTGTGACTCTTGTGGATGGGATTGCATTCTTGCTTTGACAGTCAACTTGCATAGTGTTGGTGTACAGAAATGCTACTTGTTTTTTTTTTTTTTTTTTTTTTTTTTTTGAGACAGAGTCTCGCTCTGTCGCCCAGGCTGGAGTGCAGTGGCGCGATCTCGGCTCACTGCAAGCTCCGCCTCCCGGGTTCACGCCATTCTCCTGCCTCAGCCTCCCGAGTAGCTGGGACTACAGGCACCCGCTACCACGCCCGGCTAATTTTTTGTATTTTTTTAGTAGAGACGGGGTTTCACCGTGTTAGCCAGGATGGTCTCGATCTCCTGACCTCGTGATCCGCCCGCCTCGGCCTCCCAAAGTGCTGGGATTACAGGCGTGAGCCACCGCGCCCGGCCAATGCTACTTGTTTTTGTATGTTGATTTTGTATTCAGAAACTTAACTAAAGTTGTTTGTCAGATCTACAAATTTTTGGACAGAGACTATGTGGTTTTCTACATATAGTATATCATCTGCAAACAGATTGTTTGACTTCTTCTTTTCTTGTTTGGATACCTTTTATTTCTTTCTCTTGCTGATTGCTATGGCTAGCACATCCAGTACTATGTTGAATAGCAGTGTCGAGTGTGGGCATTTTTGTCTGTTCTGGTTCTCAATAGAAGTGCTTCCAGCTTTTGCACATTCAGTATGATGTTGGCTGTGGATTTTTTTTTTTTTTTTTGAGACGGAGTTTCACTCTCATTGCCCAGGCTGGAGTGCAATGGCATGATCTCAGCTCACTGCAACCTCTACCTCCTGGGTTCAAGTGATTCTCCTGCCTCAGCCTCCCGAGTAGCTGGGATTACAGGCATGTGCCACCATGCCTGGCTAATTTTGTATTTTTAGTAGAGATGGGGTTTCTCCATGTTGGTCAAGCTGGTCTTGAACTCCCAACCTGAAGTGATCCACCCGCCTCAGCCTCCCAAAGTGCTGAGATTACAGGCAGGAGCCACCATGCCTGGCCTGGCTGTGGATTTGTCATAGACAGTTCTTATTATTTTGAGGTATGTACCTTTAATGCCTACTTTTTTGAGGGTCTTTCACACAAAAGGATGTTGAATTTGATCAAAAGCTGTTTTTGCATCTATTGATGCTGAGACCTGCTCAGGTGGGGAGACCCTAACCCAGCAGTGCTAGAGGAATTAAAGACACATAGAGAAATATAGAGGTGTGGAGTGGGAAATCAGGGGTCTCACAGCCTTCAGAGAGCAGAGCCTCGAACAGAGATTTACCCAAGTATTTATTGACAGCAAGCCAGTGATAAGCATTGTTTCTATAGATTATAGATTAACTAAAAGTATTCCTTGTGGGAAACAAAGGGATGGGCTGAAATAAAGGGATGGGCTCTGGCTAGTTATCTGCAGCAGGAGCATGTCCTTAAGGCACAGATCACTCATGCTATTGTTTGTGGTTTAAGAATGCCTTTAAGTGGTTTTCTGCCCTGGGTGAGCCAGGTGTTTCTTCTTCTCATTCTGGTAAACCCACAACCTTCCAGCGTGGGCATCATAGCCATCAAGAACATGTCATAGTGCTGCAGAGATTTTGTTTATGGCTAGTTTTGGGGCCAGTTTATGGCCAGATTTTGGGGGGCCCTGTTCCCAACACTTCCCCCTTCTTTGATTTGCAAAGTGATAAAAGCAAAGGCAGCTTTGTCACGGTGAGCTACTGCTTGCAGGAGTCGGGATCCACATCTGCAGACTATACAAAGACAAACAACACACATTAAAAACACAATTATCATTGAAATCACAGAGCTTCCAAGTGTTTTATCCATTTTAATCGGTTGCTAGCTGCTAATCTGTCTGCAGCTCCTTCAAACACTCCAGTTCCTGGCATTAAGGCCAGGTGTGCCTGGGATGCTTTAAATATTTGTTGTTTTAATTTTGCAATATCTAAAGACAAGTTTGTAGAGTTTCCTTCTAGATTTTTTAATTCTTTCCCAAATTTTGATCTTATTAAGAGCTATTAATAGTTTCCACAAATCTTTATGTTTAGTTCCTACAACGGGCCATATCATTTGAGGTTGAGGTGCTACTATATGGCCATGGTTCCAGATAATAAGAACTCTTGCCATACTTCTTACCATTTCTACCATCTGACTGTTTTGTTCAGACTAGCTGAACATAGTGTGGCCATGGCACGCAGACTGAGAGGTGCAATTCAGGCTAAACATCCTCTTAGGGGACCAATCAATAATAATTCCTAGGAATCATTGTGCAGCACCTCTGCCTAAACAAGGCTTGCAATGCAGTCTTCCTGAACAAGTACGTTCATTTTTTCTGGCTAGATTCAATTTTGTTCACAAATAGGTTTTTGAGAGCAGTATGCCTTAATTATAGGAGCAGATTTATTATGATAAATACTGAGATCAGAAAGCATTTGTAACTGTGTCATAAAGTGATTACATCCAGGTATTATTGCCAGCTAAGATAGATAAATATGACCAATAAGTATAATTGTTCTCTGTGTCAGCCCTTGTTGAAGGAATACACATGGCAATGGTGATCACCGCTATCATAGCTACCATTAAATTACTCATTGTGACCAGTTGTCCCACTTTCCTCAGGTTTTCTTCCACCATCTGTGACAGCTTCTTGATCTGTCCCCAGGTTGGTGGCTGTGTTCGATGGGTGTTGCTCGTGACAGTTGGGGTCCTCTTCAGCATCAGTCTCGACATGGCTGCAACTGGGGAGTCCTTGGGATCCTCCCAGAATCTCTTCCTCAGCATCTGGCTCATAATAAGGTTTCAGGTGTCTTGATGGTATCCAAATCGGCTGTTGATTTTGGCCTGGAGAAACACAAGCATAACCTTTACCCCAGGTTATTATTTTACCTATTTCCCAACTTTTTGTTATCGGATCTCTCCACCAAACCAGTTGTTCTGCTTCTGTCTTTGCAGCTGGTTTCTGTAGATGCTGTTCAGCTGCTGATAACATCTGGCCTTTAGGCAGGCTCAAAAATTTAAAGTTAATAATGCTAGATTCAATTGTATATGGGCCGTCCCATAATCCCTCTTTCTCCTCCTTTTTTGTTTTTATCATCAGTTGTTCATCTGTATGAAATTGTAACTGAGCATTTTCAATTAATTGTGTGGAATGAACCACGTATGAAGAATCAGAAATCACATTAATAGGCATATCAAAAGCAGTCAATACCTCAATTATAGCTACAAGCTCCACTTTTTGAACTGAAGTATAGGGCGTCTGGAAAACTTTACCTGTCTAGCCAGAATAAGAAGCTTTGCCATTACTAGACCCATCTGTAAAAACATTCTCAGCACCTTCAATTGGTTTAGATTTAGTAATTTTAGGGAGAATCCAATTAGTTAATTCCAAAAATTGTAACAGTTTCATTTTTGGAAAATGATTATTGAGAATTGTTCAGTAACCAAGTCCTCTAAAGCCTCCAGTTTCTCTTTACTCAGTGGCCATTCTTCTATCCAAACTGGCTTATCTGTTAACCATTTTAAAGGTATAGGTTCTGGAGGCTTAACAATGGCTGCCATAAAAAATGATATCCTAAACCTTGGCGGGAACTTTGTCTTTCTGCTTGAAGCGGTTCTTTCAAACCTTGCAAATTTTTTCCTAGTCCGATACCAGAGACATACCCCATTTCATGCATCATATGTTGACTTTGAGGGCTATATAATAGTTCAGGAATTAGAACTTGTGCTCTCCATTGTTGTAATAAATCTCTCCCCCATAAATTTATAGGTACAGAAGTTATAACTGGTTGAATAGTCCCAGGTGGTCCATCAGACCCTTCACAATGCAAAATATAACTACTTTGATATACTTCAGAGGCTTTACCAACTCCAACTATGTTAAATTGAGTGGGTGGAATTGGCCATGCAGACAGCCAGTGCTGTAGAGAAATGATTGAAATGTCCGTTCCTCTATCTACCAAACCTTTAAATTTCTTCCCCTGAATAGTTATTTCACAGGTAGGACATTTATCAGTAATTTGATTTACCCAATAAGCTGCTTTGCCTTGTTAATTTGTGCTTCCAAATCCTCCTGTTCATTTAATTTCACTTTTCCCCATTCCCAGATATGACGCAATCAGGAGCTGTGCTATGCGCTCTCCTGGCTCTGCTTTCCAGAGAACAGAAGTAGATATAACAATTTGAATTTTGCCATTGTAATCTGAATCAATGACTCCTGTTTGTACTTATACCCCTTTTAAACTTAAACTAGACCTTCCTAAAAGTAATCCTATTATTCCCGCTGGCATGGGTCCACAGACTCCTGTTGGGACCTTTTGCAGGGGTTCCCCAGGCAGAAGGCTCACAGCTTTTGTGCAGCATAAATCTACTGCAGCACTACCAGCTGTGCTGGGGGATAGACATTGTATATGGGTGAGGGAATGGCCTGAGCCAGAAATGCCCCAGTTTGGAATGGGGTCCAGGATGGGCCCCTCATGGCATTTCCTGAATTTAAAAGGAAAAGGCTCAAACGTAGCTGTAATATTTCCTGTTGATCAGGTGGGTGTGTTCTAACACAGAACTGCCAAGCCTCTAAATCACCCTCTCATCTAGCTTGCTGAATTCCTGGCTGAATAGAACTGAGAGCAGTCACTCAAGGCACCACTCGAACAGTCACTGGGGCAACTACTTTTTGCCTATTGTCCTCCGGTGGTGGGTCAGGCTACTCTTTCTTCAAAATAATAATCAGGAGGTGCAGAAGGGTAGGGGTGAACCTCTCCCCCCTTTGCCACTTTAGCTTTAGCTGGCAAACAAACCTGCTCTGTCACTTCTTCTGTTACTTCGTTATACTCTCCTTCCCCCTTATTATTAGTGTGAAAAGGTTCCAAGGTGGAATGAATCAGAGCCCACACTTGTCCCATTGTTACCCTGATGCTTCTGAGCTCCCCTTCTTACTCACCATGAGGATTGCTTTAAGAGTACTTGGGTGTCCTCCAGCTTAGTTCCATGTTCTCCAACTGTCACTCTGGTGACCCTTCAACCTGGATCCGAGCCCCCACATATAGGCACCGCTTGCCGAGACCAGCTCAGTTGGGGAGACTCTAACCCAGTGGCGCTAGAGGAATTAAAGACACACACACAGAAATATAGAGGTGTGGAGTGGGAAATCAGGGGTCTCACAGCCTTCAGAGCTCAGAGCCTTGAACAGAGATTTACCCAAGTATTTATTGACAGCAAGCCAGTGATAAGCATTGTTTCTATAGATTATAGATTAACTAAAAGTATTCCTTATGGGAAACAAAGGGATGGGCTGAAATAAAGGGATGGGTCTGGCTAGTTATCTGCAGCAGGAGCGTGTCCTTAAGGCACAGATTGCTCATGCTATTGTTTGTGGTTTAAGAACGCCTTTAAGTGGTTTTCTGCCCTGGGTGAGCCAGGTGTTCCTTGCCCTCATTCTGGTAAACCCACAACCTTCAGCATGGGTGTCATGGCCATCACAAACATGTCACAGTGCTGCAGAGATTTTGTTTATGGCCAGTTTTGGGGCCAGTTTATGGCCACATTTTGGGGGGCCTGTTCGCAACACATTGATATCATCATATGGTTTTTGTTTTTAGTTCTGTTTATGTGATGAACGACATTTATTGATTAGAATATGTTGAACCAGCCTTGCAGTTTTTGGATAAAGCCTACGTGATTGTGGTGGATTACCTTTTTGATGTGCTGCTGGGTTTGGTTTGCCCGTATTCGGTTGAGGACTTTTACATCTATGTTAATCAGAGTTATTGGCCTGAACTTTTCTTTTATTGTTGTGCCTTTGCCAGGTTTTGATATCAGAGTGATCCTGGCCTCATAGAATGAATTCGGGAGGAGTTCCTCCTCCTCAATTTTTTGGAATAGTTTCAGCAGGAAGGGTACCAGCTTTTCTTTATACATTTGATAGCATTTGGCTGTGTATTTGTCTGGTTCAGGACCTTTTCTAATTGGTAGGCTTTTTAATTACTGACTCAATATCAGAACTCATTATTGGTCTGTTCAGCGTTTCAATTTCTTCCTGATTCAATCTTTGGAGGTTGTATCTTTCCAGGGATTCATCCATTTCTTGTAAGTTTTCTAGTGTGTGTGCATAGACGTGTTCATAATAGTCTCTGAGGGCTTTCTTGTGTTTCTATGGGGTCGGTGGTAATGTCCTCTTTGCCCTTTCTGATTATGTTTACTTGTATCTTCTCTTTCTTTTTTCTTGATTAGTCTAGCTAGTGATCTGTCAACATTTTTATGTTTCACTGCCATCCTAGAAAGGAGCTATAGTGCTGCAGGTGTCCACTTTCAGGTGGTGCCTGCATATCATGCAGAATCATCTGTGAACCAGGCCCTAGTCTTCTGTTTCTCTGTCAACTGATCATAGGGAACTCCCCATGAGGCCTTCAGTGCAGGCTGGTGGAGACAAGGCAGGGAGGCAGGAGTGGAGACTATGGGCATTTGAGCCACTTCCTCATGTAACTTACTTGTGCCTTCAGGACCTGCTCAAGCCTGATCACGTATATACCACTTCCATTTGATGATGGGATGCTCCTGTACATGACCCACTTTATGGCTAGATGGGTCAGAAAGCACCCAGTTCATGATAGGCAGTTCAGGTCGCATGGTGACTTGATGACCCATATTCAAACATTCAGGTTCCACCAAAGCCCAGTAACAGGCCAAGAGCTATCTCTCAAAAGGAGAGTAGTTATCTGCAGAAGATGGCAGGGCCTTGCTCCAAAATCCTAGATGCTCTTCTGTGATTCATCTACGGGGGCCTGCTAAAGGCTCCAGTCACCATCCTATCTGCCACTGACACCTCAAGCACCTTTGGATCTGCTGGGTCATATGGCCCAAGTGGCAGAGCAGCTTGCACAGCAGCCTGGACCTGTTGCAGAACCTTCTCCTGTTCTGGACCCCACTCAGAACTGGCAGCCTTTTGAGTCACTTGATAAATGGGTCAGAGTAACACAACCAAATGCAGAAAGTGTTGCCTCCAAAATCCAAATAGGCCCACAGGGTGTTGTGCCTCTTTCTTGGTTGTAGAAGGGGCCAAATGCAGCAACTTATCCTTCACTTTAGAAGGAATATCTTGACAGGCTCCACACCACCAGGCCCCTAGAAATTTTTACTGAGGTAGAAGGTTCCTGAATTTTAGTCAGATTTATTTCCTATCCTCTGGCACACAAATGTCTCACCAATAAGTCCAGTGTGTTTGCTACTTCTTGCTCACTGAATCCAGTCAACCTAATGTCATCAATATAATGCACCAGTGTGATATCTTGCAGAAGCTAAAAGCTATCAAGGGCTCTCTGAATAAGATTTTGACACAAAGGCAGGGAGCTGGTAAACTCCTGAGGTAGGACAGTAAAAGTATATTGCTTGCCTTGCCAGCTGAAGGCAAATTGCTTCTGGTGGGCCTTATGGACAGGAATGGAGAAAAAGGCATTTGCCAAATCAATGGCTGTATACCAGGTATCAGGATGTGTGTTAATTTGCTCAAGCAATGAAACTACAATTTCAATTGTGTCACCCCAATTGGAGTCACCACTTGGTTAAACTTGCAATAATTCATTGTTATTCTCTAAGATCCATCTGTCTTCTGCACAGGCCAAATAAGAGGGTTGAATGGCTATGTGGTGGGAATCACCACCCCTGCATCTTTCAAGTCCTTGATGGTGGCACTAATCTTTGCAGTCTCTCCAGGGATGTGATATTGTTTTTGATTTACTATTTTTATAGGTAGAGTCAGCTGTAATGGTGTCCATTTGGCCTTCCCATCATAGTAGCCCTCACTCTACAAGTCAGGGAGCCAATGTGGGGGTTCTGCCAGCTGCTAAGTATGTCTATGCCAATTATGCATTCTGGCACTGGGAAAATGACCACAGGATGTGTTCAGGGACCCACTGGACCCACTGTAAGTCAGACCTGAACTAAAACTCCATTAATTACCTGACCTCCGTAACTGCTACTTTAACTGGAGGACCACAATGATATTTTGGGTCCCCTGGAATCAACATCAGCTCAGAGCCAATGTCCAGTAGTCCCTGAAATGTCTGATTATTTCCTTTTCCCCAGTGCAGTTACCCTGGTAAAATGCTGGAGGGCTCCTTGGGGAAGGATGGGAGAAAGATTCACTGCATAAATTGTTGGTAATGTAGTGGGGTCCTTTCTTTTTTTTTTTTTGAAATGGAGTCTCACTCTGTCACCCAGGCTAGAGTGCAGTGGGGCTATCTCGGCTCATTGCAAGCTCTGTCTCCCGGGTTCATGCCATTCTCCTGCCTCAGCCTCCTGAGTAGCTGAGACTACAGGCGCCCGCCACCATGCCTGGCTAATTTTTTTGTATTTTTGGTACAGACGGGGTTTCACCATGTTAGCCAGGTGTGGGGTCCTTTTTTAAGAAGACTTGGCCTCCCGCCTCTGCCTCCTGGGTTCAGGCGATTCTCCTGCCTCAGCCTCTCGAGTAGCTGTGATTACAGGCATAATGTGGCCACCCTGATTGGCTAACGGGGTTTCTCCATGTTGGTCAGGCTGGTCTCGAACTCCCGACCTCAGGTGATCCACCCGCCTTGGACTCCCAAAGGGCTGGGATTACAGGCGTGAGCCACCGTGCCCGTCTTGGTTTTAATTTTTATCTTAAATTTATTTTTAGTTTTGTTTTCAGAGATAGGGTCTCACTCTGCTTGTAGTGGTAGAATCAGAGCTCACTGCAACTTCAAACTCCTGGACTCCAGTAATCCTCCCTCTCCAACCTCCCTAAGTAGGTGGGAGCAAGTTTGTCCAAACCTCAGTCCACAGGCTGCATAAGGTCCAAGACAGCTTTGAATGCAGCCCAACACAAATTTGTAAACTTTCTTAAAACATTATGGTATTTTCTTTCCAATTTTGTTTTTTCTAGCTCATCAGCTGTTGTATTTTAGGTAGAGATGGGGGTCTCACTGTGTTGCCAGGCTGGTCTCCAACTCCTGGCCTCAAGCAATCCTCCCTTGAGGCCAGAAGCAATCCATTGGCTTCTCAATGTGCTGAGATTACAGGTGTGACCACTCTCAGCCCATTTGCCTGTTAATGGGTATTTGCATTCCAGGTTTTTTTTTTTTTTTTTTTTGAGGCAGGATCTTGTTGTGTCACCCAGGTTGGAGTGCAGTGGTGCGATCATGGCTTACTGCAGTCTCCATCCGCCAAGCTCACACAATTGTCCTTCTTCAGCCTCCCTAGTGGCTGAGATTGCTATGTATTTTTAGTAGAGACAGGGTTTCGCCATGTTGCCCAGGCTGGTCTCCAACTTCTGGCCTCAAGCAGTCCTCCTGCCTTGACCTCCCAAAGGGTTGGGATTACAGGCAATTACAAATACAGTTGCTATGAATATTTGTGTACAAGTCCTTCTGTGGACATGTGCTTTCATTCCTTTTGAGTAAATACCTAGGGATGGAACATCTGAATCACATGCAAATAAATATATGCTTACCCTTTTAAGAAACTTCGTAAGTTTTTTCCAAAGTGGTTGTACCATTTCATATTCCCAATAGTAGTGTATGAGTTTCAGTTGCTCTATGTTCTGACAAATTCTTGGTATGACTAGTCTTTTGGAATTTACCATCAAATAGGTAGGGTATGTTGTTGAGGTCTTAATTTGTATTTTTCTCTTAATCTGTATTTCTCTAATGACTTAATGATACTGCATATCTTTTCATGCCTTTATTTGTCATTGATATATGGCTTCTTTGATGAAATGTCTCTTCAAACCTTTTGCTCATTTGTTTTTTGGGTTATTATTGAGGTATGAGAGTTCAAATAATAGACACTCAGGATATAATTTTTTTGTTTGAGACAGAGTCTCGCCCTGTTGCCCAGGCTGGGGTGCAGTGGTGTGGTCTCGGCTCACTGCAACCTCTGCCTCCTGGGTTCAGGTGATTCTCCTGCTTCGGCCTCCCGGGTAGCTGGGACTGCAAGTGCCTGCCACCATGCCAGGCTAATTTTTGTATTTTTAGTAGAGACGGGATTTCACCATATTGGCCGGGCTGGTCTCAAACTCCTGACCTTGTGGTCCACCCACCTGGGCCTCCCAAAGTGCTGGGATTGCAGGCGTGAGCCACCTCGCCCGGCCTGGATACAAATTATTTACCAGGGCCCAGCGTGGTGGCTCACACTTGTAATTCTGGCACTTCGAGAGGCTGAGGCAGGTGGATTGCTTGAGTCAAGGAGGTCGAGACCAGCCTGGGCAACATGGGGAAACTCCATCCTCTATAACAAATACAATAATTAGCCAGGCATGGTGATGCACACCTGTGGTCCCAGTTACTAAGGAGGCTGAGGTGGGAGGATCGCTTGAGCCTGGGAGGTCAAGGTAGCAGTGAGTCATGAGCATGCCACTATACTCTAGCTCTTTTGAGACACAGCAAGACCCTGTCTCAAAAAAAAAAAAAAAAAAAAGAAGAAAAAAAGAAAAAACCAAAACACACTCACATTCTTATCCCATACGTGATTTGCAAATAGCTGCTTCAGTTTTTGGCTTGTCTTTCCATTCTCTTTCTGGGGCTGCAGTGAGCTATCATACTCCTGGGCTCAAGTGATCCTCTGCCTCAGCCTCTCAAGTAGCTGGGACTGTATGTGCATGCCACCATGCCTGACTCAAATATTTTTGATGCTGTTGTAAATGGTATTTTAAATTTCAATTTCAGATTGTTCATTGCTGGTGTACTACAAATGCAATTGACATTTGTATATTGATTTTATGACCTGTAGTCTTGGTCATTTATTTCATCTGATAGTTTTTTGTAGATTTTGTGTCAGAGTTTTCAATAAATAAAACAATAAAACCAGTTTTACTTCGAAAAAAAAAAAAAAAAAAAAGAACTGGCATCCCCTTCATTCAAGAGGTTCTGGGTCTGTAAACTGGCCCAAGTCTGGAAATTGCTTGAGGGGCTGTGATTCTCTGTTTTTGTAACTCAAATTAGTCTTTTGTCCATTCGACCTGAAAGTTTTCTGCTTATATAAGTTAAGTAGGAATGCAGTAGGTTTCCTATCAATTTTGCTTCTAGGAACACCATAATTAATTAGCCAATGCCAGAGCTCTACATGAGGCAGACTATTCTGATTGCTGCTTTGCCTTTGCTGTCGATTACAGTAGTTACGCACACCTTGCCTTTAATGTTTGAGTGCCACCACTTGGCCCCTGCCACCTCAGGATCCAATTATTCCCATTGTATTTAAATTTTGTAATTGAGTGACTATCGATCCCACTGTTAGATCTAACATACAGTGAAGAGCAATCACAGGGCTCTTCAAGGATGCAAGTGCTACCCTCGGAAATCTATTTCACAAAGCATTGGTTACAGGTATATCTTCTGCACCCTCCCAGTTGGGATGAGTAGATCTAAAGTGACTAATCCACTCCACCATCCCAATTTCTGTGAGCCTTTTGATCCCCTCCTCTACATTAAACCAAGGGAGATCAGGCATTTCCAGCTCACTCACAGTGGGCCATCTTTTAATCCATATTTCAGCTAACCAAGCAAATAAATTATTAGAACCTTTTTTAACTCCCCAAGCTGCAACATTAACTGCAGAATCCCTACTTAGTAGGCCCAAATCAATAAATTCAGCCTGACCCAGTGCTATGTTCCTTTCACCATTATCCCACACCCTTATTATCCATTCCCATGCCTGTTCTCCAGATTTCTGCTTATATAAATTAGAAAACCCAAGCAGTTCTTTTCGAGTGTAGTGCGCCTCCCCATGGGTCACACTCAACCTTACCTCTAGGGGTCTGTGGGGACTTTAGTCTAATTATAGGTCTAGAAGCAAACAGGGGTGTTGGGGGTGGCTCCTGAGGTGAATCAACATTATCTTGCCTGGCAACTGTTCAAGGGGGGCCATCACTATTGCCTCAGGCAGTACAGGGTATATCTCTTCAGACAAAGGTGGAAAGGCTGATGGCAGCATGGGTTGGGGAGGGGTGTTGCCACTGCTGGAGATGGGGAAGCTGTTTCGTCTGGCAAAGAAGGTTCATCAGAGTTTACAAGCTCAGTGTCCCCAGCTTCATCACAGTCATCCCATACATCCCCATTCCAAGTTTCAGGGTCTCATTCTTTTCAAATCAATGCCCTCACTTTAACAGGAGACACCTGGTGGGGCTCTGCATGCACCTATCATTGCAGGTCAGCCACTTGCATGATAAGAGCTTGTGTCTGTTTTTCCACAATTTCAGCTCTTCTCTACAGGAGATAAGACTGTCAGGGCAATCTTAGCAGATTTGAGGCTCAGTGTCTGCTTCTGATGCCTGGAGTTAGAATCCCTGAGTTCATCATTTTCTTTCTTCACTCTGTCCAGTGAACTTAGGAGCAACCAACCAACTTCATTGTGTGTCTTGGTTCTCCACATATAGTCAAAGGTATTACTTATAGAGTCACTAAACTCCTTGCCTCTCATGAGTCGTGAATCAGTAGTGTCAAATGCATTTATTTTGCATAACTGTCTAAACAGTTCATACCAAGGACTACCAGTATTCTCCATACTATTAGAAGTAGAGTCCTTAGCATTTTTGGGTGTAATCATATTAAGCAGCCAACTCCAGAAATCCCAAAACCAATGAAAGAACTCCATCCTTAATATTCTGTTCCTCTAGAACCACTCCTGGTACCAAAATCTGTATTAGTTAGGGTTCTCTAGAGAAACAGAACTGATATGTAGGTATTTTATGTATATATATATATATATATATATATATATATATATATACACACACACACACACACACACACACATATATAGGAGTTTATTAAGAAGTATTAAGTAACATGATCACAAGGTCCCACAATAGGCTGTCTGTAAGCTGAGGAGCAAGGAAGCCCGTCTGAGTCCCAAAGCTGAAGAACTTGGAGTTTGATGTTCGAGGGCAGGAAGCATCCAGCATGGGAGAAAGACGTAGGCTGGGAGGCTAAGCCAGTCTAGTCTTTTCACATTTTTCTGCCTGCTTTTAAATTCTGGCCATGCTGGCAGCTGATTAAATGGTGCCCACCCAGATTAAGCGTGGGTCTGCCTTTCCCATCCCACTGACTCAAATGTTAATCTCCTTTGGCAACACCCTCACAGACACACCCAGGATCAATACTTTGCATCCTTTGAATCCAATCAAGTTGACACTCAGTATTAACCATCACACTGCCTTTTTCTACTTTTCGTTTGCTCGGTTGATTTCTCTCCATCTTTTTACTTTGAGCCTCTTCTGTCTTTGTATGTGAGATGGGTCTCTTGAAGACAGCATATAGTCTAGTCCTGCTTGTTTATCCAATTTGCCAATCTGTGCCTTTTAAGTGGGGTTTTTAGCCCACTTACATTCAAGGTTAGCATAGATAGGTGGAGATTTGATCCTGTCATTGTGTTGTTAGCTGGTTATTATCCAGAATTGATTGTGCAGTTGGTTATAATGTCAACTGTCTATGTACTTAAGTGTGTTTTTTTGGTGGCCAGTAATGGTTTTTCATTTCCATATTTAACATTCTGTTAAGTACCTCTTGTAAGGCATGTCTGGTGGTAACAAATTCCCTTAGCATTTGCTTGTTTAAAAATAACCTTATTTCTCCTATACTTATGAAGCTTAGTTTCGTTGGATATGAAATTCTTGGTTGTAGTTTCTTTTCTTTAAGAATGCTGAATACAGGCCCCCAATCTCTTCTGGTTTGTAGGGTTATTGCTGATAGGTTTGCTGTTAGCCCAATGGGCTTTCCTCTATATGTTATTTGCCCCTTTTTTCCAGCTGCCTTTAATATTTTTTCTTTCATGTAAACCTTAGAAAATCTGATGACTATGTGTTGTATTATTTAGTTCTAGTACTGCTATAAAGGAATACCTGAGACTGGGTAATTTATAAAGAAAATATGTTTAATTGGCTTATGGTTTTATAGGCTGTATAGGAAGCATAGCAGCTTCTGCTTTGGGGGAGGATTAAGAAAACTTACAATCATGGTAGAAGGCAAAGTGGGAGGGAAGCATGTCAACGGATGGGGCAAGAGGAAAGTTGCAGGGGATGTGCTACACGTTTTTAAACAACCAGACCTCATGAGAAGTCATTCACTATCATGAGAACAGGACCAAGGGGGAAATCCATCCCGATGATCCAATCACCTCCGATCAGGACCCACCTCCAACATTGGGGATTAAGATTTGACATGCAATTTGGGCAAGGACACAGATCTAAACTATATCATTCTGCCCCTGACCTCTCTCAGATATCATGTCTTTCTCACATTTTGAAATACAATCTTGCCTTCCTAACAGCCCCTCAGAATCTTAACTCATTCTAGCATTAACTCAAAAGTTAAAGGTCCAAAGTTTCATCTGAGACAAGGCTAGTCTCTTCTACCCATTAACCTGTAAAATCTAAAACAAGTTAATGATTTCCAAGATACAATGGGGATACAGGCATTGGGTAACTACTCCTATTCCAAAAGGGATAAATTGGCCAAAAGAAAGGAGCTACAGGCCCTACATAAGTCCTAATATAGTTCATGATAGCCTACATAATAGGCCCTACATAAGTCCTAATATAAACATGAGTATAAGAGTGCATTTTAAAACTGGCTACCAAAGGGGGCAACTAGAGTTTAATCTCATGGAAAACTCTCTGGCCTTGTTTATTTTGTAGAGACTTCTACCAGTCACTTGTGGAGGGCTGCTTGGTGGGGTATAAATTCCCTAGGTCTTCTGGGCTGTTTTAACAAAAGTAGGCAGATCAATCTTCTATAGTTCTGGCAAAAGCCCTCAGACATGAGAGTGCTGACACCAGCAGCTGAAAGCTAATGGGGCACAGAGAAGTGGTAAGGTCCTAGGAATATGGATGAGGTACTGATGGCAGCAGCTACAAGAACCTTTCATGTAACTTGTACTCACAGCCATTGGCTTTAGATGCAAAATTTTTCTCCTTAATTGCACCTTAATACACAGCTTCTCAATTGTGCCTTAATGCACAGCTTGTCAATTATTTTTCCTACTTCCAGTCTCTGTACTCTTCATACTATCCTCCACAGTGCTGCCAAAGGCATTTTTTTTTTCTTTTTGTGAGACAGGGTCTCGCTTTTTTGCCCAGGATGGAGAGCAGTAGCATAATCCTGGCACACTGCAGCCTCCAACTTCTTGGCTTTAGATTCTCCTACCTCATTCTCTTGAGTAGCTGGGACTAGAGGCATGTACCGCCATGTCTGGCTAATTTTTTTTTTTTTTTTTTTTTTTTTTTTTTTTTTACTTTTTGTAGAGAATAGGTCTTGCTATGTTGCCCAGGCTGAAAAGTCATGTTTTTCTGAAACACAGATTTGGGCATGCCAATCCTTTCCTTGAAAACCTCTGTAACTATCCCTGGTCTATAGAACTAAATCCTTCCCCCTCTTCATTGTTTGGTCCAGCCACACCTCTCTCTCACCTTTCTCACATACACCATCACAGCCCATACTCTTTCACCAACTTGAACTTTTCTCATGCTATTACATAGGCTCGCAATATTCTTTCTCCACTTGGCAAAACCTGATGCACCCATTGAGGCTAAACTTCAGGTTTCCTTCTCTGTGTATTTTTCTCTAATCTCTCCTAAGTAGGACTAATTTTTCCCCTCTTGATTATTGGTTGATTTTTCCTCTGACATAATAGTTACTATATTGCATTTTAATTACTTTCATATCTGTGTCCCTAGATGTCAAGCTGTATGAGTCTTCAATACTATGTACATTACTAAATAAATGTTGGTTGAGTGAGTGATTAGTTAAGAGACTATCAAAGCTCATCAAAAAGGCAAAAACAAAACAAAACAAGAACGAAGTTCATACTCTTGTCAGTCCTCCAGTGATTGGTCGTCTGGCTTATGAATGATGTTAGAGAGAAATAAGTGGGAGAAATCAAATTCTTTTGAAATTATTGTGTAGGCAAATGTCAAATTTCACCACTAGAGAGAACCCTAGTGTTAACTTACAACATTTAATAGGAAACTGAGGGTGTGTATAGGATTTAAAACATTTTCAGAAGCTTGTGCCAATATCAGTATAAAGGCTTCATTGTGAATATGTAGGAGCTGATGGTTCTCACTTGAAAATTATCAGGGAACATTAACTCTCAATGTTTAGTAGTGCATATTCCTGGTGGTGCAATAATGGGCTTTTGCATGTACCTTGTGTGTTAGTATGGGGCATTTATATTGCATGGACACATATTATTTTATTATTGTTGGGTGATAGCCTAGAATGTAATTATTCTTGTTCTCAGGTAAAAATATGAAAAACTTAAAGCTTCTCATTATGCAGGCAAAAAATGTAAAAAACTAGTTCTCCCTGAAGGCTGGACTCCTATAGTGTGGATGTGGAGTTAGGTAAACATTGCTGAAGTCCATAAACTGCCCCATGTAGTGACTGTCTAGGGAGGTGCAGTGACAGGGATTGGAAAGAAAGATTTTACTTTGTGCTTCAAACAAGACACTTAATGTGGACAAAACAGTGGGACTTAGAGACAGTTCACAGAGTCTATTCACAGAGTTTACTGGGCCTGATAGGATTCAAATGTGGTCTTGAAGCTGGCAACAACAGTGAATGGTTATACAGTGATATAGATAGTCTCCAGTACTTGGTAATATGTTTGACTGTATATTAACAGGAAGGAAAAAAGTTCCTGCATTTGTGATAAAATTAGGTGAATTTTGCAACGAGCTACAACATAACAAGACATTCAAAGTGGCTTAAGGAACCGAGCTTTATTGGAGCAAAGAGTGTGGACACTGTTTACAACAAAACGTTTCCGGGAAAACTTGGATTTCCCAAGACCCGAAGACTCCTCCAAGTTCTCACTGTTAGTAAGGTCAATTTGGGGGCAGAACAGGAACATGCCTTAGCTGCTGTCAGGAAATAGAAGAGCAGAGCAGAGTTGGGCATGGAGGCTCCAGCTCAGACTTGGGAAGATGGAGAAGAGCCATCCCAAGTCCAGAGTGAATAGGTTTCATAGCACCCATCTCCTCTATTTGAAGGAAGCAGGCCCCTAAAGGGAAACACAGGATGCCCAACTCATAAGAATCAGACTGTTATGAGAGTCCTTTGATATCATGTGAAAACCATGATGGGAGAGAGAGACTGAGGGTGCAGCCCACCTTCCTGGCCAGTGTTAAATCAGGAAACTATTTTGTTTAGATCAAAAAATGATATTCCATTTTTTGGTCTCCCAAGGTCAGCCAAAGTTTACTGACATGCAGGGACCCCTGTGTGATCTAGTGGGAGTCCAGAGCTAGGGGAGTCCAGTTGGAGCAGAAGAGTCTGCAACTAGGAAGGGAACTCTTGTGTGTATGAGGGTTGGTAATAGGCTCTTTTTGTATCAAGAGGAAGGGAAGGAAGTCATATCCCAAGAGGGCACTTAACCTTAGTCCTAATTCTAGGAGAACTAAGAGGGGCTGGGGCAGAAAGTCAAAGGGTCAGGGTAGAAGGATTGGATGCCACAAAGCATTACTGGGGCTCATTTTCCCCTAAGCCACTTCTTGGAGGAAAAACTCCATGGGACACATTAGTAAGAAAGTATACAATTATTCCTGTTTTATGTGAAGATTGGAATAAAAAACAGTTTTGTTATTTAATATTACAACCGCTTTGTAGGAAGTGTGGACCTTGGTAAATGATCCACCTCCTGTATGATGACTCCCCTCACCCCTTTTTTTCTGCTGGATCCCTAGGTGGCTTAGTTATGAAGATGGGTACTATGAACTGCTGATAGTCAAATCATCCTGACCAATTGAAGAATAATTTGAATTTTCTTTGGCAATCCAGGAGAGGAGAGATTTGTGCCAAGGAGATAGGATAAGTGAGCATTTGAGACTGGGTTAACTTGATTCAGGCTAACCTGAATCTTCAATAAACTCATTAATGCGGAGTTTTGTTTCTTTAGAGTAAAATGGCAGAGTTTCATGTCTAGGCCTGTGAGAGAGACATAGTGTACAAGAATATAAAGGTCCACAGGTAGAGGAACTATGAAAATGGGAGCATCTTGCATTGACCTTTTATGTCTGAAGGATGTGGAGTTGGATGATTCAAGCCAACCTTAATCTAGCTCTGAAAAGGAGGCTGATCCTTGGTGACACTGGGTTACGTAAGAACAATTTTGATGAAATGGTTAGGTCAGAAGCCAGATATAGGTCCACTGCGGAATGAATCAGAAGTCAGAATATAGAAATGGGATTGCGTGAATAATTCTTCTAAATCATGAAAATTACATCAAATGCCATTGAGTTGGTGAAATATCCTTTGGGTCTTGCATGAATTACATTGTACTTAAAGTAACAGGATACAGCGGATACTGAAAAAAAGAAGAAGAGAAAAAAGGTTGGAACATTTTTAGAGCAACATTTGTGTTTTGGATTTCAAATTCTCACTTTGTAGAGCAGTAAACTAGATTTTTTTTCTCTTTAGGTGAAAAATGAGAAGATTAAATAAGCCATGGGAAGATTTTTTAACATGACATGAAACTCCAAGGGTAAAAAGTAGGTAAGCAAGCTTATACTTGTGTGGGGAATGCCAGTTTCTGGGTTATGGCTGGTTTCTGTTTTTTGGGTCAAAGATAGGATTCAGAATTAGGAATCCTATGAATAATTCCTCTTCTCCCCCAAAGTAGAACAACAAATACAACAATGGCCTATTTGTGAACTACATTCTTATGTTTTTAAACTTGAGCTACAATTTTATAAGCTGACTTCCATTAATATGTCATGTAAAAAAAAATCCATATTGGAAATACAATGCTAATGGCAAAAGTAACGGTAGGTGAACACTTAAATACTTTCAGGATTATGTATTTTATTAGCTAGAAATAAAACAAAATGCAGAGGGGAAGGAGATGCTTTACAAATTCCTGAAAGCCTCTTCAATTATCTGTATACAGCTTCTGCAGCAGGGACGACCCTTCTTCTACTCCCAAGCCAATACACCCTTTCTCTTGGTCTCAAACACACAGACATAAAATTTATGTGGGCAGTTTACCATTTTCCAGTTTTCATTAATTCAACTGCTTCATTGATTTTATCAAGATTCAGAGTATGAGTAATTAGTGGATCTAGATTCAACTTCTCTGCCATATAATCAGCAACCAGTTTAGGGATGTGCTGTCTGCTCTTCCAGCCTGGAAATACAGATTAATGATGAATTTTACACATGAGGCTTCATTATAAAGGAAAGGTCATTCAAAGTAACTGCTGAAGTTGTTGGCTTTGACTGAGAAAATCTAAGCCTGTCCCGTTTACTTGCCTCAGTCATCAGGAGAATGCCTACCCCAACCACACACATTATATAGAGGGCTGTGTTCCTAAAGGAGACTTCTGGTACTACAGAGAAGAAATAATTCAAAGCAGATAGAATGTGGACCTTGCCTTGAGGTGTTCCTGGTGTCATGTTGCAATCTCTGGGGAGCAGTGAATCTATATCTAATGTATAACAAAGGCCAAGGTCTTGGGAATCATGGAAAGAAGCAATTCAAATGTTAAATATAGCACATTTTTTTTTGTGTGTGCTTTCCCTCATGTGTATGTTTTGATCTGCCGCTTCATAAAAGAGTCAAATAGCTTAAAGGAAAAGAAGAACTCTCACTGTGGCAGCGGTCCCAGTGAAAGCTCTTGGGAAAAGAATGTGTACAAAGCAATATAAGAATAAAATGTGCTTTCTGGAAGTAAGAATTGCACAAGCAAAGATGGAGTTAGCTAAGGTAAGATGTAGTTTAGCATTGTATTTTCTCTATTCCCGTGATTTTCAAGAAACGCATTAAATTTAGCACTGTGCTAAGTGCCACGCTCAGTGAGTTACCACACAGACTTTGGCAGTCTGCTCATTGCTAGAAAGGGTGGGTGTGGTGTAACTGTGCAAAGTATAATGTGGCGTAATCTGCTTAGTGTTCTATGCGGATTATTCTGTGATAGGATCTTGACAATTACTTGCTTTTCGTGGTTCTAGCTTAGGTTAGGCTCCCCAACTTATTCTCCAAACTACCACAAACTCTTCTAATAGATTTATTTTTAATTTAAGTTTGTTTCTGTTATGTGTAACCAAGAATACTAATTACTGTTCTATGTCATGACATGAAGGGCCAGTGTATATTTCTATTTGTTTTTATATTTTGATTGGTGATCTGATAAAGCATTTTTACATCTATGTCAACCCTCCACTTTTTTTCTTATTTCAACCAAATGACATAGGAAAGAAAATTCTAGGACCACAGACGGGACTAGGCAGTGTTTCTCAACAAGGGCACTACTGGCATTTTGGGTGGGGAACATTCTTTATTTTGCACATTGTGGGAGGTTTAGCAGGACTGTCCAACACCTGTTAAATGCTATTGTTGATTGAAAATCATTGAACCCGAGGACTATACTATTTGTGGAATAAACTAATTTACATTAATGATCACTATATGAGTGCTAGAGTGGCCAGTGAATTAGTTTCATTCACTGAGGGTTTTAAGAATATTGGTAATCTTATTTTTATAAGACTTAGCTGAGTATGTATATTTTGAATTAACATTATCATCTATAAATACAATAGAGAGAAATGACAATGGATGTATTCAATGATCTTAAATAGAAGAACTGAAATTACAGTTCTTCTATTTAATAGATCATATATATAACTGGATTATTACTTTTTTTTTCTTGCTGGTCCTGCCATGTATCTACTCTTTATAAATGAATTAGGTAAGGCTTCTAATATCTGTAATAACATGCTGCCATAGCTTACTTGGGGACTACAGACAGCTCACTTGTGCAAGTAATTCAGGCACTCCTCTAATTCTCATCTCTTTTTGCCCAGGCATTCAGATTGCCCAGAGTTTCTGGATAAATACATTTCTTCGTAAATTTCAGATTTCTTGCTTATGAGCCCAGAATCTTAAGCAGATTTATTTAATTTAGTTTGTCTTCTACTTTTTCAATAAAATACTCTTCTAAAGTCTATAAAAATGTTCCAGGACAGGTAAAAAACAGAAAATCAAAGGATTCTATAAGATATTTTTCCTCTGGGTAAAATAATTCTTATTTTTTTAAATCAATAGTATTTCTTTTAAATCAAGAATCCATTGTGTTTAATATATTTGAGTTGGTAGCATGACAACTCATTTGTTTGGGATAAGATTTTACATGAGTTGAACAATGACAACTAATGGCTAAGTATATTCTCCAAAGAATCCCAGCTGGCAGGTGTATAATTTCGCTGAAGTATAGTTATAGATTACAATATTGCCTTCTTTTCAATTTAGAGTTTGCTTTAAATGTTGGACACTGGATTCTTTACCAATCAATTAAGAAACCTCTTCTCCATCTTTGCATGAGAAAAAGCTTTCCAAGAGGCACTAGATACACCCACTATCCATCCCTTTATATTGGGTATTCATATGTTGAAAAAAAAAATCTGTAATATAAAGCTGTTGTTTTATGTCCTTTCTTAAGCGTTTATGGTACATTTTTCTATTTCCCACCTTCACCTCCTCAGGCATTTCCACCTTTCCCTGCTTCATCCATACCTCCAAAAACAGAACCCTTCAAAGAACGTCCTGAGAAGAACAACTGGCCACTGATTTTGAGTTGAACACTGGCAGGCAACACCCCAACAACCACACAGACCCCATAGCTCTCATTGCAGGAGGCGAGGGCAGCTGCCTGTTAGAAAGTGATGCAATACAGTATAGGGGTTAAAAGATGTATGTGAGGATTGAGCCTACATCTTAATTTCAGCTTAACTCCTAAATGGTCTATGACTTTCTTTTCTGATTCTCCCTATTCTCATTTGAAGTAACATTTATCTTGTAAGGATGCTATGAAACACATATAAGACGTTGTATGTTGCTTAGTATAGTACCTGGCACTTTAGGACTCAATAAATGGAAATAACAAAAATGAAAATAGTAAAAACATCCACAGTAGTGATAATAATAAAAATAATTTGTATAAAAATTATTACTGATGCAGGTGGCTGGTAAGAATTGACATTTTTCTTTTAGACATCTAAGAAGACAGATATTTATATAATAAGATGATAGCAAAGTGAGAAACAGATACCGTTACATTCGTTATGTTCAAAGGCTATTTCTCAGAGTAAGAGTGTGAGAAAGGTTTTGCTGTTTCTTCTTACAGATAAAGGAATTTATGTATGGTGAATCATGAAAAGATTTTTTATGCTGGGAAAAGGGCCCAAGTTGGAAGAGGCAGTTGTTGAGTTTCCATACAGCTGACTAGAAGATAGAGCCATGCAACCTAATAATACATTATTTCTTCAAATCCCCAAAGAAAACAAGCCTTAGATTTTTAAGTAACTTCCCCTCACTTTCTATTCTTTTATATAAAACACATTTAGCCAGAAAAACCACCACTTTTTTTCCCCTTCATTTTTGAAATGAACCCGTTTAATCGTGACTAGTAAATATTTTTCTTGGAAACTTATCTCAGATCTGACATGAAAGACGACTGAAAGTGAAAAGCACATTGATTTATAAGGTCATTAATCAAATTTTAACCTTATCTTGCTTAAAACTTCTGGCTTTGAAATTATATGAAAGTTCTAGATTTAGTATCTGGGATAGTGAACAAATTTGTAAGAGTACACAGACGGCACCAGCTGAGATGTCATGGAACACAAGGAAAATTAAATAGAGCAAAGTGGAGGGAATTTTAGAAAGCTCATTCAACTATAATCTAAATGATGACTGGTAAAAGTATTGGTAATTTTCACTCCAGAGGATTACATACCAGAACGTCCAGATTTCCAATGGCCTCAAAGCAGAAGTCTATACCAGCATCTGTCATATCAAATAAAACTTCTTGAATGGGTTTCTTTAAATCCTGAGGATTGAGGCACTCAGTAGCACCCAATTCCTGTGCCTTCTTAAATTTCTCCTTGTTGACATCCACTCCAATGATCCTGGCTGCTCCTGCTGCTTTACAACCCATGACAACAGACAAGCCGACTCCTCCCAGGCCAAACACAGCACAGGTAGAACCTGGAGTCACCTAAACACATAGAGGCAGAAAACTCAGAAAACAAAAAGCAAAGAGAACATACACCTTTACTCAGTTGGGAAGGCTAAGTCTATATGCATGTATTTTTAAATGAGTCATAAGCAAATGATGTTTACATACATAACATATTATAACTACAAAGTTTTGATTTTTCAAAAATATTTCTAGATATGGAATACTCTTGGCACAGGAACAAAAAACTGCCTGAAAGTAGAGTTTCAAGTCCCAGGAATTAGTTTGAGTAGTAGTTTAAATGAATTTGCATTGAATATTTAGACTTACTTGACAGTGTATTTAATTCCAGATATTTTTGAGTTCTTTAAAATTATCTCTATCTTCCTACAACCATTTCTCTCTCTCTCTCTCTCTCTCTCTCTCTCTCTCTCTCGGTATCTGTAAATTTTTCATTACTTATCGGGTCAATGCCTTGTGAAGGCAAAGGCTTTTTTTTTTATTGAGTAGTGTCCTACATAGGACTAATTTAAATAATTTTTTTCCATTCTATCTCTCTGTATAGTATTGGGACTGATGGACACTGGAAAATGCAAAGTTCTAAAATTCAACAGCACCTTTAGGAAGGGAGCTGGGAAGGTTTGAGTGATGTTTTAGAAATAAGAGTTCAATAGCAGCCCATTCAGCCGAGTGGGATCCCCTGGTGAATCTGTCTAATGTAGTAACACCTACTTCATCACTTGGTTCCTTTACTCTCCTTTTCTTTTTATTAGCATTTATCACTACCTAATATATCATGCAATATAATATTAGCTTCATGAGTTTTGTTAGCTGCTGAATTCTAGCACCTGGGACAGTGAATGGCTCCGAAAATATTTGTCTAAGGAAAGAAAGGATAAACTGGAATATGAAAGGCCACAGAGTCATGTTGTAACTATGTTAGATTTAATTTCCAGTAATTCCTGATCTTTCCACTTGTGAATGGCATCCAGACTTAATCTGTCTTTTACTACTCGCCAAGAGGGAATGGGAAAAATGTTGAAGGGGGTGTGGGATGACTAGGTAGATAGCAGAGAACTCAAGGATGTTTGGAGTCAGGCTTGGGATTTTTCCTTTGGTATGATAAGACATGACAAAGATGCAAGAGGCCTTTCAACTCCATATCCCAATAATTCCCTTCCAAATGGGTATAAATGCCCCTCACCTTGGCAGTATTGATTGCAGCACCAAACCCAGTGGAAAAGCCACAGCTAATTAGGCATACTTTCTCTAGAGGAGCGACTGCATCAATCTTGGCAACTGAGATTTCCTTTATCACTGTGTATTCACAGAAGGTGCTGGTATTACCAAAGTGATATATTGATTTTCCCTTGCAGGTAAAACTGCTGGTACCATCAGACATCAGTTGGGTTTTTGACTGTCTTTTATAGACAAAACAAAAAACAAAACACAAAGTTTATTTTGAATTAGAAAGCTTAGATCTTCTCCAATGAAAGTGAATTAAGTTTTCAAAAAGAAAATATTAGTAAAAACTTACTTGAATTGTATACAAAAATTGCCCTCAGAATTCAGGCAAGAGGTACATTCTCCACACTGTGGCAGAAAGAGTGTGATAACTTTGTCACCTAAAAGAGCAAAGTCATGTCTTATTAACATATTATTTTTTAAAGTAAAGAGATAGCTGTCTTTCAGGATTTTGACAGCAAGGCACCCAAGAAGAAATGACAGCTGAGAATTATTTCCACATTCAGTTGTGCTTGATACCACAAAGAATATCAAATACTTACAAAAAGAGAGAATGTCTTTAGCATCTGGGCCCAGCCCTGGGCTCAGTGGCTGAATCTTGAGGAACTGGCCCCAGATTTGCCTCTTTTGTAAGCTCCTTTTGGAGTATGAAATAGTTTTTTGTCATATATCCATTCAGTCAAGTCTTATCTCTTCTCACATTTTCAACACTAATTTCCTCTCTCAGGGATTGAATTTAAAATAGTATGGATACCACATACTAACAGAGTAAGCTCTGGATTAGTGAGAAAAAAAATTGCTTCTATGCTATTCTCTGTGTTTGACATCAACCCTTTCTTCTTGACCTTAGAGATCAAAGGTAGGCAGATTTCTCTAGTAGTGGTCAAAGTATCAGGACATGATTAGAAGAGCTTGCCTGTGATGTATTTTACTGGCTGCCCCCATGGTCTAACACTGTAAACCAGAGAAATTTGTTTTATACTTTTAGTTAAAAACCTTATTAAGATTTAGTTTCTTCTATTTTATTTATTTTTATTTTTTTAAAAGGTAACACATACATATGGTAAAAATTTAAACTGCACAAAAGTGAAAATTATCACTCTATTCCCCAGTTCCCCATCTTAGAGACAGGTACTCTGACCAGTAACCACGATATTTTTCAGCACTGTAACCCCTTTAAAAATGCAAAGGTAAGCATGCTATCTACCCTGGTTTGGGCCTAGCTTTTTTACTTAACACTGTATCATGGAGCTTTCTATTTTAGTACATATAGTGCTCCATCATTAACCAGTGCCATGAACACTGATAGATATTTAGGTTGTTCTTTGTTTCTCTACACCCCAACACTAAAACCAGTAATGCAATGAGTATCTTATTGTAGACAGAGTTCTAAAATGCCCTCCGAAAGATATCCTGCACAAATCCCAGGCACGGTGGCTCACGCCTGTAATCCGAGCACTTTGGGAGGCCGAGGCGGGCGGATCACAAGGTCAGGAGTTTGAGACCAGCCTGACCAACATGGTGAAACCCTATCTCTACTAAAAATACAAAAATTAGCCAGGTGTGGTGGCCTGCACCTGTAATCCCAGCTACTCAGGAGGCTGAGGCAGGAGAATCGCTTGAACCTGGGAGACGGAGGTTGCAGTCAGCCGAGATCATGCCACTGTACTCCAGTCTGTCAACAGAGCGAGACTCCATCTCAAAAAAAAAAATTGTGCCTATTTATGGGGTACATGAAAAATTTTGTGAAATGTATATAATGTGTAGTGACCAAGTAAGGGTATTCAGGGTGTCCATTATCTGAGTATAATACATTTTTGTTGAGCATAGTGACCCTACTCTGGTATCAAACATTGAATTTATTCCTTCTATCTTATTGTATGTTTGTACTTTTTTTTGTTTTTGTTTTTGAGATGGAGTCTCACTCTGTTGCCCATGCTGGAGTGCAGTAGCACGATCTCGGCTCACTGCAAGCTCCGCCTTCCGGGTTCATGCCATTCTCCTGCCTCAGCCTCCTGAGTAGCTGGGACTACAGGCGCCCATCACCACGCCTGGCTAATTTTTTTGTATTTTTAGTAGAGACGGGGTTTCACTGTGTTAGCCAGGATGGTCTTGATCTCCTGACCTCGTGATCCACCCACCTTGGCCTCCCAAAGTGCTGGGATTACAGGCGTGAGCCACCATGCCCGGCCATGTTTGTACCTTTTCACCCACTTCTCATCATCCTCTCCACTCACCCTTCCCAGTCTCTGTTATCTATTTTTCCACTCTCTACCTCATGTGTTCAAACTTTTTAGCTCCCACATATGCATAAGAACATGTGATATTTGTCTTTTTGTGCCTGGCTTATTTCACTTAAGATAATGATCTTCAGTTCTATCCCTGTTGCTGCAGTTGACAGGATCTCATTCTTTTTTACGGCTGAATAGTACTCCATTGTGTATATGTACCGCATTTTGTTTATCCATTCATCCGTTGATGGATACTTAACGTTGATTCTATATCTTTGCTATTGTTAATAGTGCTGCAATAAACAGGCAAGTTCAGGTATACCTTTAATATACTATTTTCCTGTGGATAGGTACCCAGTAGTGGGATTGCAGGTGTCATACTTTTTATATTACTATGAATAAAGTGGCCTGGTGGCTGTTTCAGGGTAGGAATGGCATTACAGTGTGGGAGTTATTTGTGATCCTAAGCATGGGAAAAATCAGTTTTGGGGTGGAAGGGTGAGTTATGGAGCAATGAATGGAGGCAATCATCAAATGGCGTCTACTGGCAGATTGAGGTTGGAGAAGTTGTTGGTGGCAAGGTAGTTCTTAAAGGTTCTGATTTCAGGCCAACACTGTTGTCACTATAAATTCTCTTTCTGTGTGGTCTTATCTATTTTTGCAGATTCAACCACTACCTTTATGTGAGTAATCTATATTTATGGGACATATTTCTCCCTAAGTTATAGGCTAATGTATTCATTTGCTGTTTGAAGGTACTGGAGGTATCTCAAACTCAACATGTTAAAACATGAACATATCATTATTTCTTCTTCCCATCTCCACCTTCCACCACGCTCTAGTGGACAAAACACTCAATATATTCCTCCCTCTGCTACCTCTATTCAACTAGCAGCCATGCGATGTGTTCACTCACCCAAGTAGAAACCTGGGAAGTAGCCTCAATTTTTCTGTCCCTCAATCTTCACAGTCTAAATTTTTCTAGGATATGTATCTTTTCTCCACTCCTGCTAGTACTAAAAAAGCTTTCTGCTTTATCTCTTTCTTGCTTTTACCACCTTCGAAATCACCTTTATACCATTGCCATTTGAAATATAATCCTAATCACACCAATCTCCTATCTAAAAATGATGTTGTTACCATTTGCTTACCTGGATCCGCTGACATCAGGATTTTCTCTCTGTCAGTCTCTCCAACCTTATTTCCTGTCACTTTGTGTTTCAGGCTTTACCTTTCAGCCCCCAAACATATTCTGAAGCTTCTTGCATGGGATATTTTCTCAGTCTCTGTATTACTCCTTATGTTGTTTTATCTGCCTGCACACACTTCTCCTTTACCTGGTGAATTCATATTTCTCCAGTGATTTCCCCTTCAGTATCACCTCTGGGAAGCCAAGCTGGGTTATGAGCTTTTCCTTGAGGCTCCCATTCTCTTTCTCCTTTACTATCCTTGTATATTGCTTTATAATTGCTCTTTTATAATTATTGTCTCTCTGTAAGATCCTTGGAGAAGGGATATATCTTTGACTCTGGAAATTCTGATAAAGGGCTTGGACATTACTTTTTGAAGAGATGAGAGAACTGAGGGAAGTCAAAAGGGAATTAAGGAAAAAGGAGAGGAGGAGGAGAGATACTATGATTATGACAGCCTCTCACCTTTAGGAGCCCAGAGACTAGCTGGGCGATGAGATGTTGGTAAAGAGATGAGCACACAAACTGACAAAGATATGACACAACATAAAGAACAAGACTGCACCTACTTGGCCTGTAGTACTCATGCTGATTTTCTCCACCGCAGACGAATTTATTGAGAAAGGGAGATCCTGTAGCAACTTTCACTGTAGAAAGTACAAAGGTACACAGGCAACTGGTAGGTCAGAAGGCTGGGTCCTGAGCTTTCTCTGTAGTCTGGCAATTATTAAACAGGAAAAGCAGGTTCTCCCGCTGCTTGAATTTCATACTTTCATGAGTTTTCATTCTTTGCAATTTTGAGGAATTGATCAACTTTACCTAAATTGTCAAATTTATCTGTGTAGAGTTGTTAATAGTGTTGTTCCCTTATTATCTTTTTGATGTCTGCAGTGTCTGCAGCCATATTGTTTTATTCTTTTTTTTTGAGGTAGAGTTTCACTCTTGTTGCCCAGGCTGCAGTGCAGTGCTGCGATCTCTGCTCACTGCAACCTCCACCTCCCGGTTCAAGTGATTTTCCTGCCTTAGCCTCCCAAGTAGGTGGGATAACAGGCGTCTGCCACCATGACCAGCTAGTTTTTGTATTTTTTTAGTAGAGGTGGGGTTTTGTTATGTTGACCAGGCTGGTCTTGAACTCTTGACCGCAGGTGATCCACCTGCCTTGGCCTCCCAAAGTGCTGGGATTACAGGCATGAGCCACCGCGCCAGGCCGTTTTATTCTTAATATTAGTTATTTGTGTCTTCTTTTTTTCTTAGTTTATTAATTTTGTTGAACTTTTCAGTGCTCTTGTTTCTTCCATTTTTCTCTTCTGTTTCATTAATTTCTGTTCTTATTTTTCTTATTTCCTTTCTTCTGTTTGTTTTGGGTTTGTTTTGCTTTATTTCTTTTGTTTATTTCTGTCTGGGAACTGAGAGAAAATGTATATAACCTAGATTTCTGAGAACTTAGAGGCCTTGCTAAACTGTGATTTGGACAATGGCTAGGAGATAATGAGACATGGAGTTTGGTGGGGTTGGGGTATGGCATGGGTGGGTTCCAAAACAAAGAACTGCAAGTGTGAAGGCTCAGAGACAAGAGAGCCTGAGATCATTCTTTGAGGGGCAGACTTTGGGGGAAGCATTGAAAGGACCTCAGTGTGATTGAGGCATTGAATTCAAGGGGTGAAATGACAAAATGTGAGAATAACATGGAAGGTTGATGTAGAGAAAGGAGTCGCAGGCTGGGTGCCGTGGCTCACACCTGTAATCCCAGCACTTTGGGAGGCCTAGGTAGGGGGATCACCTGAGGTCAGGAGTTTGAGACCAGCCTGGCCAACATGGTGAAACCCTGTCTCTACAAAAAAAATACAAAAATTAGCCAGATGTGGTGGTGCACCCCAATAATCCCAGCTATTTGGGAGGCTGAGGCATAAGAATCGCTTGAACTCGGGAGGCAGAGGCTGCAGTGAGTCAAGGTCATGCCATTGCACTCTAGCCTGGGCGACAGAGTGAGACTCCATTTCAAAAAAAAGAAAGGAGTAGTTGAGAATCCAGGAGAATCTGCTCAATTGGTAACTGGCTATGTAGTTCTGGAAAGTCACTGTACTTCTTTGGGTCTTGATTTCCCTCTCCATAAATGAAAGAGGCAGTCAAGTGATGTCAGAGCTTACATCAGCTCATATTCTATAAATGCTAAGTTCAAGAGGTTCCTCTAACAAATGGCTTCTGTTTGTGGGGTGGAGTGGGTTAATACCATTCTTGCCTTAGAGTCTTTGCATAAGCTCTGGAGGCTTGGCCTGCATTTTTTTTCCTCTCAGGGAAGTTTATCCCAGATCCTCTATAGCACATTTTATTCTGTTACCACACATCGTGCTAATGTTACAAAGGCAATATTAATGTTTTACCACTGGTGCCAACATCAAATGCTCCTAAGTCATAAAAAAAAGAATTATCAAGTCAATTCCAATAAAGTGTATTTAAACAGAAGTAGTATTTCCTGATAGCTATTTCAGCAATGTAAATTGCATGAGGTCTTTGTGAATAAGTTAATGAAAAAAGCCTTCTTCCTGGGTTAAGTTCTGGAATTAAGTTTCAAGGTAGGGATAATACTGTTTAAAATAAATTTCTAGGGCTCATTAGTAGTCACTACCTATTAGTCATAGTTAATGTGAGTGGCAGAAATGGCAGATTTTCTGTTCTTTTTATTGCTTCTCAACTTTGCAAAAGTGGCCATTCCATAAATAAAAGCATGCTTTCCATCAAATTATTATCAATGCCTATTGAATCTCCTCAGATAATTAGATTTACTCTTTGCATTTACCCCAAAACTTTGGTGACTTTGATCTTTAAGTATTTTTGAGAATTAATTTTAAAAATGCACGATAACTCTATGTTTTCTAACCTTCAGCTTAGTTTTTCTCACCAACACTGTTGTATGAAACATTGTGTTAGCCTGATGCTTTGAATATGAATACCTGCAATTTTGCTAAATTCTCAGTGTGTTTGTCTTTTCTATAAAGGTGAAGCTTCTAATCCACTGTTAGCAATGTAGGGGTGTCTTTTGCTTTTCTAGGACTAGTGATGGATGGATTTCAATACTCCCTCACTTTTGGTGACTGATGGAATGCACCCATTTGAATACCGCCTGGGTATAGGAGTCAAATATTTAGCTAAAGATTTTTAAAGATAGCTAATTAAAGGTAAATTTAAAAATTCTATAAATCTATTTGATTACATTTTTTTTATTATTATACTTTAAGTTTTAGGGTACATGTGCACAATGTGCAGGTTAGTTACATATGTATACATGTGACATGCCGGTGCGCTGCACCCACTAACTCGTCATCTAGCATTAGGTATATCTCCCAATGCTATCCCTCCCCCTCCCCCCACCCCACAACAGTCCCCAGAGTGTGATGTTCCCCTTCCTGTGTCCATGTGTTCTCATTGTTCAATTCCCACCTATGAGTGAGAATATGCAGTGTTTGGTTTTTTGTTCTTGCGATAGTTTACTGAGAATGATGATTTCCAATTTCATCCATGTCCCTACAAAGGACATGAACTCATCATTTTTTATGGCTGCATAGTATTCCATGGTGTGTATGTGCCACATTTTCTTAATCCAGTCTATCATTGTTGGACATTTGGGTTGGTTCCAAGTCTTTGCTATTGTGAATAATGCCGCAATAAACATACGTGTGCATGTGTCTTTATAGCAGCATGATTTATAGTCCTTTGGGTATATACCCAGTAATGGGATGGCTGAGTCAAATGGCATTTCTAGTTCTAGATCCCTGAGGAATCGCCACACTGACTTCCACAATGGTTGAACTAGTTTACAGTCCCACCAACAGTGTAAAAGCATTCCTATTTCTCCACATCCTCTCCAGCACTTGTTGTTTCCTGACTTTTTAATGATTGCCATTCTAACTGGTGTGAGATGATATCTCATTGTGGTTTTGATTTGCATTTCTCTGATGGTCAGTGATGGTGAGCATTTTTTCATGTGTTTTTTGGCTGTATAAATGTCTTCTTTTGAGAAGTGTCTGTTCATGTCCTTTGGCTGTATAAATGTCTTCTTTTGAGAAGTGTCTGTTCATGTCCTTCGCCCACTTTTTGATGGGGTTGTTTATTTTTTTCTTGTAAATTTGTTTGGGTTCATTGTAGATTCTGGATATTAGCCCTTTGTCAGATGAGTAGGTTGTGAAAATTTTCTCCCATTTTGTGGGTTGCCTGTTCACTTTGATCATAGTTTCTTTTGCTGTGCAGAAGCTCTTGAGTTTAATTAGATCCCATTTGTCAATTTTGGCTTTTGTTGCCATTGCTTTTGGTATTTTAGACATGAAGTCCTTGCCCATGCCTATGTCCTGAATGGTAATGCCTAGGTTTTCTTCTAGGGTTTTTATGGTGTTAGGTCTAACGTTTAAGTCTTTAATCCATCTTGAATTGATTTTTGTATAAGGTGTAAGGAAGGGATCCAGTTTCAGCTTTCTACATATGGCTAGCCAGTTTTCCCAGCAGCATTTATTAAATAGGGAATCCTTTCCCCATTGATTGTTTTTCTCAGGTTTGTCAGAGATCAGATGGTTGTAGATATGTGGCATTATTTCTGAGGGCTCTGTTCTGTTCCATTGGTCTATATCTCTGTTTTGGTACCAGTACCATGCTGTTTTGGTTACTGTAGCCTTGTAGTATAGTTTGAAGATAGGTAGTGGGATGCCTCCAGCTTTATTCTTTTGGCTTAGGATTGACTTGGCGATGCAGGCTCTTTTTTGGTTCCATATGAACTTTAAAGTAGTTTTTTCCAATTCTGTGAAGAAAGTCATTGGTAGCTTGATGGGGATGGCATTGAATCTATAAATTACCTTGGGCAGTATGGCTATTTTCACGATGTTGATTCTTCCTATCCATGAGCATGGAATGTTCTTCCATTTGTTTGTATCCTCTTTTATTTCCTTGAGCAGTGGTTTGTAGTTCTCCTTGAAGAGGTCCTTCACATCCCTTGTGAGTTGATTCCTAGGTATTTTATTCTCTTTGAAGCAATTGTGAATGGGAGTTCACTCATGATTTGGCTCTCTGTCTGTTATTGGTGTGTAAGAATGCTTGTGATTTTTGCACATTGATTTTGTATCCTGAGACTTTGCTGAAATTGCCTATCACCTTAAGGAGATTTTGGACTGAGACAATGGGGTTTTCTAGATATACAATCATGTCATCTGCAAACAGGGACAATTTGACTTCCTCTTTTCCTAATTGAATACCCTGTATTTCCTTCTCCTGCCTAATTGCCCTGGCCAGAACTTCCAACACTATGTTGAACAGGAGTGGTGAGAGAGGGCATCCCTGTCTTGTGCCAGTTTTCAAAGGGAATGCTTCCAGTTTTTGCCCATTCAGTATGATATTGGCTGTGGGTTTGTCATAGATAGCTCTTATTATTTTGAGATACATCCCATCAATACCTAATTTATTGAGAGTTTTTAGCATGAAGGAGTGTTGAATTTTGTCAAAGGCCTTCTGTGCATCTATTGAGATAATCATGTGGTTTTTGTCATTGGTTCTGTTTATATGCTGGATTATGTTTATTGATTTGTGTATGTTGAACCAGCCTTGCATCCCAGGGATGAAGCCCACTTGATCATGGTGGATAAGCTTTTTGATGTGCTGCTGGATTCGGTTTGCCAGTATTTTATTGAGGATTTTTGCATTGATGTTCATCAGGGATATTGGTCTAAAATTCTCTTTTTTGGTTGTCTGTCTGCCAGACTTTGGTTTCAGGATGATGCTGGCCTACCTTCTATACTATTTCTATATTGCTGCAACATTTAAAATTACTACCCGCCTGTAATCCCAGCACTTTGGGAGGCCAAGGCGGGCGGATCATGAGGTAAGGAGATCAAGACCATCCTCGCTAACATGGTGAAACCCCGTCTCTACTAAAAATACAAAAATTTATCCGAGCGTGGTGGCAGGTGCCTGTTATCCCAGCTACTCAGGAGGCTGAGGCAGGAGAATGGCAAGAACCCAGGAGGCGGAGCTTGCAGTGAGCCGAGATCACGCTACTGCACTCCAGCACTACAGGCTGGGTGACAGAGCGATGCTCCATCTCAAAAAAAAAAAAAAAAAAAAAAAAAAAAAAAAATTACTACCAACAGTGTTCAAGGATTCCTGTTTCTCTGTATCCTCACTAACACTTGTTATCTTTGGTTTTTCATAATTGTGACCTAATAGGTGTGCATGATAGCTCATTGTGGTTTTGATTTTCATTTCCTTGATAATTAGTGATATTGAGAATTTTTTTCATATACGTGTTGGCCGTTTGTATGTCTTCTTTGAAGGAATGTCTATTCAGGTTCTTTGCCCATTTTTAAGTTGGTTTATTTGCTTTCTTGCTATTGAGCTGTTTGAGTTCCTTATACATTTTGGATGTTAACCCCTTAGGTGTATGGTTTGCAAATATTTTCTCCCATTCCATAGATTGTGTCTTCAGTCTGTCAATTGTTTGATTTTCTGGGCAGGAACTTTTTAGTTTGATATAATCCCATTTGTCTATTTTGCTTTTGTTGTCTCTGTTTTGGGGTCATATCCAGGGAATCATTTCCTAGACAAAAATTGTGGAGCTTCCCCTCTGTGTTTTTTTCTAGTAGTTTTAGTAGTTTTACAAGTTTCAAGTCTTATGTTTATGTTTTTAATCCATTTTGAGTATATTTTTGTGTGTGTGGTGTGGGACAAGAGTCCAATTTTATTCTTTTAAGTGTGGACATTCAATTTTCCCTACACTGTTTATTAAATAGATTATCTTTTCTGCATTGTACATTCTTGACACCCTTGTCAAAGTTCAGTTGATTATATATACAGAGTTTTATTTCTGGACTCTTTATTCTGTTCCATTGGTTTATATGTCTGTTTTTAAGCCAGTAACATTCTGTTGTGATTTCTGTAGCTTTGTAATATGTTTCAAAATTAGGAAGTGTGATACCTCCAGTGTTGTCCTTTTTCAGTATTGCTTTACTATTAGTAGTCTTTTGTGCTTCTATATGAAATTTAGAATTTCTTTCTATTTAAAAAATCCAATTGGAATTTTGATAGAGATTGTATTGAATCTCTAGATCTCTTAGGGTAGTATGGAGACCTTACCAATATTAATTCTTCCAATTCATGAACATGGGGTATCTTTCCATTTGTTTGTATCTTGTTTGTTTTTCTTCAGTGTTTTGTAGTGAATGGTGTTCAAATCTTCACCTCCTTAGTTAAGTTTGTTTCTAGGTATTTGATTCTTTTTAGTGTCATAAATGGGAATAAATGGGATTATTTTCTAATTTCCTTTTTAGATAGTTCATTGTTAGTGTATATAAATGTGACTGATTTTTTAAAAATTATACTTTAAGTTCCAGGGTACATGTTCAGAACGTGCAAGTTTGTTACATAGGTATACACATGCCATGGTGGTTTGCTGCACCCATAAACCCATCATCTACGTTAGGTGTTTCTCCTAATGCTATCCCTCCCCTAGCCTCCCCCCACATGACAGGCCTCAGTGTGTGATGTTCCCCTCCCTGTGTCTGTGTAGTTCTCATTGTTCAACTCCCACTTATGAGTGAGAACATGCAGTGTTTGGTTTTCTGTTCTTGTGTTAGTTTGCTGAGAATGATGGTTTCCAGCACAGTTCATGTCCCTGCAAAGGACATGAACTCATCCTTTTTTATGGCTGCATAGTATTCCATGGCTGCATAGTATTCCATGGTGTATATGTGCCACATTTTCTTTATCCAGTCGGTCATTTGTGGACATTGGGTTAGTTCCAAGTCTTTGCTATTGTGAATAGAGTCACAATAAACATACGTGTGCATGTGTCTTTATAGTAGAAAAATTTACAATCCTTTGGGTAGATACCTAGTAATGAAATTGCTGGGTCAAATGGTATTTCTAGTTCTAGATCCTTGAGGAATTGCCACATTGACTTCCACAGTGGTTGAACTAATTTACACTCTCACCAACAGTGTAAAAGCGTTCCTATTTCTCCACATCCTCTCCAGCATCTGTTGTTTCCTGACTTTTTGATGATATTCTAACTGGCATGAGATAGTGTCTCATTGTGGTTTTGATTTGCACTTCTCTAATGACAAGAGATGAGCTTTTTTCCCCATGTTTATTGGCTGCATAAATGTCTTCTTTTGAGAAGTGTCTGTCATATCCTTTGCCCACTTTTTAATGGCATTTTTTTTCTTGTAAATTTAAATTTGTTTAAGTTCCTTGTAGGTTCTGGATATTAGCCCATTATCAAATGGATAGATTGCAAAAATTTTCTCCCATTCTATAGGTTGCCCGTTCACTCTGAAGATAGTTTCTTTTGCTGTGCAGAAACTCTTCAGTTTAATCAGATCCCATTTGTCAATTTTGGCTTTTGTTGCCCTTGCTTTTGGTGTTTTAGTCATGAAGTCTTTGCCCATGCCTATGTCCTGAATGGTATTGTCTAGGTTTTCTTCTAGGGTTTTTATGGTTTTAGGTTTTACATTTAAGTCTTTAATCCATCTTGAGTTAACTTTTGTATAAGGTGTAAGTAAGGGATTCAGTTTCAGCTTTCTGCATATGGCTAGCCAGTTTTTTCAGCAGCATTTATTAAATAGGGAATCCTTTCCCATTGCTTGTTTTTGTCAGGTTTGTCAAAGATCAGATGGTTGTAGATGTGTGGTGTTATTTCTGAAGCCTCTGTTCTGTCCCATTGGTCTATGTGTCTGTTTTGGTAGCAGTACCATGCTGTTTTGATTACTGTAGCCTTGTAGTATAGTTTGAAGTCAGGTAGCATGATGCCTCCAGCTTTGTTCTTTTTGCTTAGGATTGTTTTGGCTATGTGGGCTCTTTTTTGGTTACATATGAAATTTAAAGTTGTTTTTTCCAATTCTGTGAATAAAGTCAATGGTAGCTTGATGGGGATAGCATTGAGTTTATATATTACTTTGGGCAGTATGGCCACTTTCATAATATTGATTCTTCCTATCCATGAGCATGAAATATTTTTCCTTTTGTTTGTGTCCTCTCTTATTTCCTTGAGCAGTGGTGTGTAGTTCTACTTGAAGAATCTGTCATGTCCCTTGTAAGTTGCATTCCTCGGTATTTTATTCTCTTTGTAGCAATTTAAATGGGAGTTCACTCATGATTTGGCTCTCTGCTTGTCTATTGTTGATGTAGAGGAATGCTTGTGATTTTTGCACATTGACTTTGTATCCTGAGACTTTGCTGAAGTTGCTTAACTGCTTAAGGAGATTTTGGACTGAGATGATGGGGTTTTCTGAATATACAATCATGTCATCTTCAAACAGAGGCAATTTGACTTCCTCTCTTCCTATTTGAATACCTTTATTTCTTTCTCTTGCCTGATTGTCCTGGCCAGAACTTCCAATACTATGTTGAATAGGAGTGGTGACAGAGGGCATCCTTGTCTTGTGCTGGTTTTCAAGGGGAGTGCTTCCAGCTTTTGCCCATTCAGTATGATATTGGCTATGGGTTTGTTATAAGTAGCTCTTATTATTTTGGGATATGTTCCATCAATATCTAGTTTATTGAGAGATTTTAGCATGAAGGGATGTTGAATTTTATTGAAGGTCTTTTCTGCATCTATTGAGATAATCATGTGGTTTTTGTCACTCGTTCTGTTTATGTGATGGATTACATTTATTGATTTGCATATGTTGAACCAGCCTTGCATCCCAGGGATGAGGCCAACTTGATCGTGGTTGATAAGCTTTTTGATGTGCTGCTGGGTTCAGTTTGCCAGTATTTTATTTAGGATTTTTGCATTGATGTTCATCAGGGATATTGGCTTGAAATTTTCTTTTTTTGTTGTGTGTCTGCCAGATTTTGGTATCAGGATGTTGCTCGTCTCAAAAAAATGAGTTAAGGAGAATTCCTTCTTTTTCTATTGTTTGGAATGGTTTCAGAAGCTCCTCTTTGTACCTCTGGTATAATTTGGCTGTGAATCCATCTGGTCCTGGACTTTTTTTGGTTGGTAGGCTATTAATTACTGCCTCAATTTCAGAAGTTGTTATTGGTCTATTCAGGGATTTGACTTTTTCCTGGTTTAGTCTTGGGAGGTTGTATGTGTCCAGGAATTTATCCATTTCTTCTAGATTTTCTAGTTTATTTGCACAGAGGTGTTTATTGTATTCTCTGATGGTAGTTTGTATTTCTATGGGATCAGTGGTGATATCCCCTTTATCATTTTTTTATTACATCTATTTGATTCTTCTCTCTTTTCTTCTTTATTAGTCTAGCTGGTGGTCTATTTTGTTAATCTTTTCAAAAAACCAACTCCTGGATTCATTGGTTTTTTGAAGGGTTTTTTTTTGTGTCTCTATCTGCTTCAGTTCTGCTTTGATCTTAGTTATTTCTTGTCTTCTGCTAGCTTTTGAGTTTGTTTGCTCTCGCTTCTCTAGTTCTTTTAATTGTGATGTTAGGGTGTTGATTTTAGATATTTCCTGTTTCCTCTTGTGGGCATTTGGTACTATAAATTTCCCTCTACACACTGCTTTAAATGTGCCTCAGAGATTCTGGTACATTGTATCTTTGTTCTCATTGGTTTCAAAGAACATCTTTATTTCTTCCTTCATTTTGTTATTTACCTAGTAGTCATTCAGGAGCAGGTTGTTCTGTTTCCATGTAGTTGTGCAGTTTTGAGTGAGTTTCTTAACTCTGAGTTCTAATTTGTTTGCACTGTGGTCTGAAAGACTGTTTGTTATGATTCCCATTCTTTTGCATTTGCTGAGGAGTGTTTTACTTTCAATTTGTGGTTGATTTTAGAATAAGTGCTATGTGGGGCTAAGAATAATGTATATTTTGCTGATTTTGGGTAGAGAGTTCTGTAGATGTCTATTAGGTCTGCTTGGTCCAGAGCTCAGTTCAAGTCTTGAACATCCTTGTTAATTTTCTGTCTCATTGATCTGTCTAATATTGACAGTGGGGTGTTAAAGTCTCCCACATTATTGTGTGGGAGTCTAAGTCTCTTTGTGGGTCTCTAAGAACTTGTTTTATGAATCTGGGTGTTCTTGTATTGGGAGCATATATATTTAGGATAGTTAGCTTTTCTTGTTACATTGATCCCTTTACCATTATGTAATGCCCTTCTTTGTATTTTTTGATCTTTGTTTTCTTAAAGTCTGTCTTATCAGAGACTAGAATGGTAGCCTCTGCTTTTTTTTGCTTTCCATTGCTTGGTAAATATTTCTTTATCCCTTTATTTTGAGCTTATGTGCATCTTTGCACATGAGATGGGTCTCCTGAATACAGCACACCAATGGGTCTTGACTCTTTATCTAATTTGCCAGTCTGTGTCTTTTAATTGGGAAATTTAGATCATGTACATTTAAGGTGAATATTGTTATGTGTGAATTTGATCCATCATCATGATGCCAGCTGGTTATTTTGTATATTAGTTGAAGTGGTTTCTTCATAGTGTCATTGGTCTTTACATTTTGGTGTGGTTTTGCAGTGGCTGGTACCAGTTTTTCCTTTCCATAGTTAGTGCTTTCTCAGCACCTCTTGTAAGGCAGGTCTGCTGGTGACAAAATCCCTCAGCATTTTCTTGTCTGTAAAGGATTTTATTTCTCCTTTGCTTATGAAAGTTAATTTGGCTGGATATGGAATTGTGGGTTGAAAATACTTTTCTTCAAGTATTTTGAATATTGGCCCCTAATCTCATCTGACTTTCAGGGTTTCTGCAGGGAGACCCACTGTTAGTCTGATGGGGTTCCCTTTCTAGGTAACCTGGCCTTTCTTTCTGGCTGCCCTTAACATTTTTTCCTTCATTTCAACCTTGGTGAATCTGATGATTGTGTGTCTTGGGGTTGCTCTTTGTAGGGAGACCCCCTGAAACTATTGCTATGGAATAAAAGATGAAATGCTTCTGATTATTGTAAATACAAAATTGCATGCAGGATTGTGTAAAGACAATGCCAGATTGGACTGCCAGAATGAGCCAACAGTGTGTGATGTGCTTCCCCCTGCAGAGAGCCTATGAATGTGCGTGCAGTCAGGGAGGCTTCACATCACCCAAGATTCCTATCCCAGAAAAGCAGATGTTCATAGCTCTGGGAATGGAATACAACCGTTGTGGAGAGCCTATAAATGGACACATGGGGGGCGCCTGTCCATATGGATAAGATAGGGCTATAAACACCTTCATCTTGCCATGGCTCTTCTAGGCCTCTTCGGGGTTAAGGCATACTCCCTTCTGAGAATTTCTGGTCTAACCAGTTGTCTAGCTTCACGTCCTGTTTCTATGGATTGTTTGTAACCAGCTTTTGCTGTAACTGTTACTGCCGATTAATATCTTGCTAATCATAGGTTACGGAAAGACTGTGTTTCTATTTTAAGGCTCTGTTAGAAATTACTGAAGCACACACTATATTGTAAATTCTTATCCCTGTATAGTGTACTTCGGCATACAGATGTTGTGTTAAAGAACTACTTCATCCCCATGTGACCATCTCACCTCATAATCAAATGACCCAAAATCCCTCACTAACCTACCCCTGCCCTCACTAAACTTAATAATAAATTCTGGTATATCCAGTGCATTGTTGGCACCACGGGACCAGATGGCGGTGACCCCCTTGGACCCAGCTTTCACTATCTTGTGTGTGTCTATTATTTCTCAACCTGCTGATCCACCTGGGAAGAAAGAGAGAGTCCTGTTGCATTGCAAGCTGCTGGCCAGATCCTTGAGGAGTATCTTTGTGGTGTTCTCTGTATTTCCTGAATTTGAATCTTGGCCTCTCTTGCTGAGTTGGGGAAGTTCTCCTGGATTATCCTGAAGTGTGTTTTCCAACTTGGTTCTATTCTCCCTGTCACTTTCAGGTATACCAATCAATCATAGGTTTGGTCATTTCACATAGTCCCATAATTCTTGGAGGCTTTTTTCATTCCTTTCCATTCTTTTTTCTCTAATCTTGTCTTCATGGTTTATTTTAGTAAGTTGATCTTCAATTTCTGATATGTCATGAAACTTTAAAATTTTCTTTTCAATTTCTTCTTTGACTAAATGTTTGGTCAAGAGAATACTATTTAATTTTTACATATTTGTGAATTTTCCAGCTTTCTTTTATCATTAATTTTAAATTTTGTTCCATTGTGGTCAGAAAAGATAATTGATATAATTTCAATCTTCTTAAATTTGTTAAATTCTGTTTCAAACCTAACATGTGATCTATCCTGGAGAACCATCAATGTGCCCTGGCAAAGAATGAGTATTCTGCTTCTCTGTTAGGTGAAGTGTTTTGTATATATCTGTTAGGTTCATTTGATCTGTAGAATTGTTCAGTTCTGCTGTTTCCTTATGGACTTTATGTCTGGATGGCCTATCCATTATAGAGAGTGGGATGTTTGATTCTACTACTGTTACTGTATTATTGTCTATTCCTAGCTTCAAATATATCAGTGTTAATGTGCTCTGGTGTGGGGTGCATATATAGTTATAATTGTTACATATTCTACTATAGTGATCATTTTATCATTATATTATGTTCTTCTTTGACTATTTTTTTTTTTTAGATGGAGTTTCACTCTTGTTGCCCAGGCTGGAGTGCAGTGTTGTGATGTCGGGTCACTGAAACCTCTGCCTCCTGGGTTCAAGTGATTCTCCTGCCTCAGCCTCCTGAGTAGCTGGGATTACAGGCACCTGCCACCATGCCTGGCTATTTTTTATTTTTATTTTTAGTAGAGATGGGGTTTTGCCATGTTGGCCAGGCTGGTCTCAAACTCCTGATCTCAGGTGATCCACCTGCCTCTGCCTCCCAAAGTGCTGGGATTACAGGCATGAGTCACTGTGCCCAGCCCTTCTTTGACTCTTATAACAGTTTTGAATCAAAGTCTATTTTGTCTTGCTTAAGTATAGCTACTCCTGCTCTATTCTGGTTACCATTTTCATAGAATATCTTTTTCTATACCTTTATTAATAGCCTATATGTATCTTTAAATGTAAGTAAGCTTTCTTGTAGACAGCATGCAGTTGGGTCATTTTTTTCTTTAAGAAACTATTGAGACACTCTTTGTCTAGAGCAAACACAGTGAGGTGGTGATTTTAGTCCACTTGCATTTAAGGTAATTATTGACAAGCAAGGATTTACTATTGCCATTTTATTAGTTGTTTGCTGTTAACCTTATCTTTCATCTGTGTTTTTATCTATTGTTGTTTTCCTTGTTTTTTGGTGACATTTTATATTGATGTGCTGTGATTCCTTTCTCCTTTCGTCAGCGTAATTTATATATATATATATATAGTGGTTACCTTGGGCTTACTTAAACTATCTTATTATAACAGTCTATTTTTAGTTGCTAACAATTAGTTTCATTGCATTTAAAGACTCTATACTTTAACTACCCCCATACACTTTTTGTTATTGGTATTATAATTTACATATATTCATACATGTATCTGTAACATACTTTTTGATTATAGTTATATTTAATATATTTGTGTTTAAACATTTTATTAGAATTAAAAGAGCTTTAACCAGGGCCGGGTGTGGTGGCTCACGCTGGTAATTCCAGCACTTTGGGAATCTGTTTTTTCTATTTTTCCTTCCAACCTCAGATGAAGTACTTCTCCACTCCTAATCTTGGTCTCTACATCTGTTAAATGAGGAGAATGATCTATACCAGTTTTATGGGCCTGCTCAGCACTAATGCATTCCGCTCCAGAATAAAATTTTGGAAAATGTGTTTATCTGTCTTTCCAACCACAACAAATTACTTCCATGTACTCTCTGCCGATTGACTTCTTAAAGCAAACTCCAGTATCAGATCCCTTCTGAATGGCTTCAGTGAGTTATTTGGGTCATTCCAGCTTTGGGAAGAATTCCAATAAATCATCAGCAAAATTCCACATGCCATGGGGGTAAAAAGCAACTTCTTTTCCTCCTTCCTGGCCTGGGTTTTTGGAACTGACTCTCTCCACTCTGTCCATGTGCATTCAGTAGGAATGCATTTGGATGGAAAGTATCCTGGGCTAGACCCTCATTCATTACCACACCCTCCCATGGACTCTTGCACCAGTGCCCGTGCTGGTCTCCCCGACCCCAGGTTACTAGGAGTAGTTCACCAACTTTAGTATGTACAAGAATGACTCAGGGAGCAGACTTAAAGTGCATATTTTCAGGTTTCACCCTGGACATTTCTGTTTCAGTAGGAAGACAGTAGCCCCAGGACCATACTTTGAGAAACACTGAACTACAACACAGGGTGCTTGTAGGGAATGCACATTAAGGCCAGGGAAGACAGGGCCAAATCACTGGGGGCCTTCAATACCAGGATTAGTAATCAGGGTCTTGGACTTTCTGTGCTAAGTGATTAATGGAAAGGCAAGGTAGGCTCTATGGACCAGGGTAGAAGCAACATGAGAATTTTGGTCTTGTGGGAGCATTTACCTGGTGAGAAATTTTAAGGGAAGAAATGATGCACACCTTGTATTGGCCTAGCTAATAGGGTAGTGCTATGGAAGGAAACTGGCAGACATTACAGAGAAAACCTGATTCATGTGCTCCATAGCGAAATCCTCAGGGCTTCTGGAGAATTCATCAACTGAAATTGTTTTCTTTGACAGTCCAAGTAAGCTTATTTAAAGACAGAACTAACCTCTTCTCTAGCTGCCTGCTAGTCAGTTTCCTTACCTTCCTACCAATGTGTGAACACCATTCAGTCTTCCCAGATTTTGTTTTCTGCAGAAATTCTTCTTTCCTCTCTCACCTGTCTCTTATATAAGAGTCTTGTTTTTATTTTTGTTCCTTTACTCTTCTGACCAACAGACACCCTCAGAGGCAATTAAATCCTCTGTTTATAAAATAACTAAATGTCCTTAAGTCATTCTTTGCCAGTTTATTTCTGGAAGATCCATAGAAGTGTTGTTCACCTGGATCTATCATAGCAGATATATAATTGGATAGGGAAAGGGTTTCTGTAACATTCTTCATCAAGATATTTTAAAAACACTTCAGTATCTTCTCACAAATCAACATAATCCTACTAGTCAGAGATAGCCACTTCAACATTTGGCACAAAGACTCCCAGATTTATTTGTTTGTTTATTTATACATAACAAAACAAGATCATAACATATGTGTTGTTTTGCAAACTGCCTTAGATGCCTGGATTTGTTTTTAAACTTAACAATGTATTGTAGGTATGTTTACATATCAACAAAGGGAGAGCTTTTTTCATCATTTAAAAAAGCTGTGTGGTATAACATTATATAGATAAATAATTATTTATTTAGTTGATTGCAACTGTTGGAAATTTAGGTTGTTTCAAGTTTTTACTTTTATAAACCATGTTTACATGACTATCCTTAAACAAACATGTATGGAAAGTTCTTCATGCTCTGTCTCCTTCCTGCCTCTCTAGTCTCATTTATTGTACTTCCCAACCTGTTCTTTATAAGCATATCATAATGAACTACAATTCCTTTTAGGTACCATGCATTCTCCTCCATCTGAGCATTTGCACGTTATTCCATTTCCTCAGAATACTCTTCCTAATCTCTCACTGCCAGGCTAATCTTTACTCTACTTAGATCCTTTCCTCTGGGAAATTTGTTGGATTCTTTGAGTTACACTAGCTAATGGTGTAACTACATACTGCAGGAGAACCCTGACCTACCTAGGCGTCATTATAACTGAATATGTAACCCAAAGTCTCTTCTTGCTTGTAACTCCATGAGAGCTGAGGATGGGGAGCACAGCATTTTTTTTCACTGCTGATCCCCCACATCTACAGCCATGCATGGCATATAGAAGGTTCTTGAAAGTATGTATTGAACAAAATGGAGACATTTATTAATTTGTTGTGTGCTTAGGATACATTGCCAGAAGAAAAGTTGCTGGGATAGGGAATGCTTAAGACTTTTGTTATGTTATGTCAAATTGCCTCCAAATAGAAGCACAAGTTTCTCTACATCTTGGCATATATTGAGTGTTATTTTATGTTTTGCCAACCTGATATACAGAATTATTATCTCATTATTTGATTTACATTTCTTTTTTGGTGAATTACTATTAATGTCATTTTCCTATTTGTATTGGGGTATTTATCACATTTTTATTAATTTGTAAGGAATATTTATATATTAAGGTATTTACATATTACTATTTCTTTTTTTTTTTTTTTTTGGAGATGGAGTCTTGCTGTCTCCCAGGCACAATGCCATTATTTCCTTTCAAGCCTTTTGTCTTCACCAAACTGTTATAATCATTACCTCATTTGGGGTTGGGAGATTGGGAAAAACTTAGCTCCTCTTATCCTGCTTTTTTCTCATTTTTTTTTTTCTCCATCTTAGGTCATTTCCATTCTCAATTCTTCAGCTTTTGAAACACAAAAGCCAAGAGAAGAATTCCTTTTACCACTGTTTCAATTACAATATCCCTTCCTGAGATATGGGGCTTAGAATAGCATAATTTGCTTAATGGGGGAAGGTCTAAGTCTCTTTGTAGGTCTCTAAGGACTTGCTTTATGAATCTGGGTGCTCCTGTATTGGGTGCATATATATTTAGGATAGTTAGGTCTTCTTGGTGAATTGATCCCTTTACCTTTATGTAATGGCCTTCTTTGTCTCTTTTGATCTTTGTTGGTTTAAAGTCTGTTTTATCAGAGACTAGAATTGCAACCCCTGCTTTTTTTTTTTTTTTTTTTTTTTTTTTTGCTTTCTATTGCTTGGTAGATCTTCCTCCATCCCTTTATTTTGAGCCTATGTGTGTCTGTGCACGTGAGATGAGTCTCCTGAATACAGCACACTGATGGGTCTTGACTCTTTATCCAGTTTGCAAGTCTGTGTCTTTTAATTGGTGCATTTAGCCCATTTACATTTAAGGTTAATATTGTTAGGTGTGAATCTGATCCTTTCATTTTGATGTTAGCTGGTTATTTTGCTCATTAGTTGATGCAGTTTCTTCCTAGCATCAGTGGTCTTTACAGTTTGGCATGTTTATACAATGGCTGGTACTGGTTGTTCCTTTCCATGTTTAGCTCTTTCTTCTGGAGCTCTTGTAAGGCAGGCCTGGTGGTGACAAAATCTCTCAGTATTTGTCTGTAAAGGATTTTATTTCTCCTTCACTTATGAAACTTAGTTTGACTGGATATGAAATTCTGAATTGAAAATTCTTTCTTTAAGAATGTTGAATATTGGCCCCCACTCTCTTCTGGCTTGAAGAGTTTCTGCTGAGAGATCAGCTGTTAGTCTGATGGGCTTCCCTTCGTAGGTAACCCGACCTTTCTCTCTGGCTGCCCTTAACATTTTTTCTTTCATTTCAACCTTGGTGAATCTTACAATTATGTGTCTAGGCATTCCTCTTCTCAAGGACTATCTTTGTGGTGTCCTCTGTATTTCCTGAATTTGAATGTTGGCTTGCCTTGCTAGGTTGGGGAGGTTTTCCTGGATAATATCCTGAAGAGTGTTTTTCCAGCTTGGTTCCATTCTCCCCATCAATTTCAGGTACGCCAATCAAAAGTAGATTTGGTCTTTTCACATAGTCCCATATTTCTTGGAGGCTTTGTTCATTTCTTTTTACTCTTTTTTCTCTAATCTTCTCTTCTCACTTCATTTCATTAATGTGATCTTCAATCGCTGATACCCTTTCTTCCACTTGATTGAATCAGTTACTGAAGCTTGTGCATGTATCACGTAGTTCTCATGCCATGGTTTTCGGTTCCATCAGGTCATGTAAGCTCTTCTTTACACTGTTTATTCTAGTTAGCCATTCATCTAATCTTTTTTCAAGGTTTTTAGCTTACTTGCAATGGGTTTGAATAACCTCCTTTAGCTTGGAGAAGTTTGTTATTACCGACCTTCTGAAGCCTACTTTTGCCAACTCGTCAAAGTAATTCTCTGTCCAGCTTTGTTCTGTTGCTGGCAAGGAACTGCGATCCTTTGGAGGAGAAGTGGCACGCTGGTTTTTAGAATTTTCAGCTTTTCTGCTCTGGTTTCTCCCCATCTTTGTGGTTTTTATCTACCTTTGGTCTTTGATGATGGTGACCTACAGATGTGGTTTTGGTGTGAATGTCCTTTTTGTTGATGTTGATGCTATTCCTTTCTGTTTGTTAGTTTTCCTTCTAATAGTCAGGTCCCTCACATGCAGGTCTATTGGAATTTGCTGGAGGTCCACTCCAGACCCTGTTTACCTGAATATCACCAGTGGAGACTGCAGAGCAGCAAATATTGCAGAACAGCAAATATTGCTGCCTGGTCCTTCTTCTGGAAGCTTTGTCTCAGAGGGGCATGTGGCTGTATGAGGTGTCAGTCGGCCCCTACTGGGAGATGTCTCCCAGTTAGGCTACATGGGGCTCAGGGACCCACTTGAGGAGGCAGTCTGTCTGTTCTCAGAGCTCAAACACAGTGCTGGGAGAACCACTGCTCTCTTCAGAGGTGTCAGACAGGGATGTTTATATCTGCAGAAGTTTCTGCTGCCTTTTGTTCAGCTATGCCCTTCCCCCAGAGATGGAGTCTACAGAGGCAGGTGGGCCTTGTTGAGCTGCAGTGGGCTCCAACCAGTTTGAGCTTCCAGGCTGCTTTGTTTACCCACTCAAGCCTCAGCAATGGTGGATGGCCCTCCTGCAGCCAGGCTGCCACCTAGCAGTTCAATCTTGGACTGCTGTGCTAGCATTGAGCAAGGCTCCGTGGGTGTGGGACCCTCTGAGCCATGCATGGGATATAATCTCCTGGTGTGCTGTTTGCTAAGACCATTGGAAAAGCACAGTATTTAGGTGGCAGTGTCCCGATTTTCCCAGTACAGTCTATCATGGCTTCCCTCGGCTAGGAAAGGGAAATCCCTGGACTGCTTGTGCTTCCTGGGTGAGGCGATGGCCCACCCTGCTTTGGCTTGCCCTCCATGGGCTACACCCACTGTTCAACCAGTCCCAGTGTGGTGAAGCAGGTACCTCAGTTGGAAATGCAGAAATCACCCATCTTCTGCATCAATCATGCCGGGAGCTGCAGACCAGAGCTGTTCCTATTCCACCATCTTGAAATAGATCCCCTCATTTATCTTAGTTTTAAAAATTCTTCTTTTACTAAGCAAAGTGGACAGACTAAAAATGTAAATAAAATACATATAACTCACTTGAATATATGTATATAAATCTTTTTAATGAAACAGGATTTCCTTTTATTTGCCTTAAAAAGGAAAGGCTAAACCACTTAAATTTACCTTAATACAAACTCCCCCAGCCTTTAGAGGCTCAACTTGCATTTCTTCAACTGAAAGAGGAGAACTGGCTGCCTGGCATGTGGTTGTCTGCAGATACAAGGAAAACGAAATGACATTATTTAACAATAACATTTATGTATTAGTTCATTTTTACAGTGCTATAAAGAAATACCTGAGACTGAGTAATTTATAAAGAAGAGAGGTTTAATTAGCTCACAGTTCTTCAGGCTGAATAGCAAGCATAGTGGCTTCTGCTTGGCTTCTGGAGAGGGCTCAGGAAACTTACAATCATGGTGGAGGCAAATAGGAAGCAGGAACATCTTACATGGCTGGAGTAGGAGGAAGGGAGTGAGGGGGGAGGTGATACAAACTTTTAAACAAACAGATCTCGTGAGAACTCTGTCATGAGAGCAGCACCAAAGTGATGGTGCTAAACCGCTGATGAAAGATCCACTCCTGTGAGCTAATCTCTTCTCATCAGGCCCTACCTCCAACACTGGAGATTACAATTCAACATGAGTTATGGATAGGAGCAAAAATCGAGACCATATTAATTTATCTTTTTTTCTGATTACACAAATGACTGTTACTTGTTATAATTTGTAAAAATGCAAAAAAAATCATTAAAAAAGATCACATGCAATTTCGGGTGCAAGCTGCTGAAATTTTAGCATATTTCCTTCCAGTCTTTCAGTGTAATTTTTATATAGTTGAGATGTCATACAAGCAATTTTATATTCTGCTTATTAAAATTTTTTTTTAATTTTAGCTTTTGTGAGTACATAGTAGGTGTATATTTTTATAAGAACATTAGCTGTTTTGATATAACCATGCAATGCATAATAATCAAATCATGTAAATGGGGTATCCGTCTTCTAAAACATTTATCCTTTGTGTTGCAAGCTATGCATTTATACTTTTTTATTTATTTTAAAATGTGCAATCAAATTATTATTGACTATAGTCACCCTGTTGGGCTATCAAATACTAGGTCTTATTCTTTCTAACTACTTTTTTTGTACCCATTAACACTTGCCAGCTTCCCTCCCACCTCTGTACCCCCTTTGCCGGCCTCTGATAACCATCCTTCTATTCTCTATCTCCATAAGTTCAATTGTTTTGATTTTCAGATTCCACAAATAAATGAGAACATGTAAAGTTTGTCTTTCTGTGCCTGGCTTATATCAGTTAGCATAAGGACCTCCAGTTCCATCCATGTTGCTGCAAATGACAGGATATCATTCCTTTTTTTATGGCTGAATAGTACTCCATTGTGTATAAGTACCATATTTTCTTTTTTCAGTCATCTGTTCATGGACACTTAGTTTGCCACCAAATTTTTGCTATTGTCAACAGTGCTGCAACAAACATGGGAGTGCAGATATTTCTTTGATTCATATATTTCCTTTTTTGTGTGTATATACCCAGCAGTGGGATTGCTGGATTATGTGGTAGCTCTATTTTTGGTTTTTTGAGGAACCTCCAAATTGTTCTCTGTAGTGGTTGTACTAATTTACACTCCCATCAACAGTGTATGAAGTTTCCCTTTTTTCACATTCTTGCCAGCATTTGTTATTGCCTGTCTTTTGGATATAAGCCAACTTAACTGGGGTGATATAATATCTCATTGTAGCTTTGATTTGCCTTTCTTTGATAATCAATGATGTTGAGAACCTTTACATATGCCTGTTTACCATTTGTATATCTTCCTTTGAGAAATGTTTATTAAAATAGTTTGCCCATTTTTAAATTGGATAATTAGAGTTTTTTTCCTATAGGGTTGTTTGAGCTCCTTATATATTTTGGTTATTAATTCATTGTCAGGTGGGTAGTTTGCAAATATTTTCTCCCATTCTGTGGGTTGTCTCTTCACTTTGTTGACTGTTTGTTTTACTATACAGAAGCTCTTGAACTTCATGTGATCTCATTTGTCCATGTTTGCTTTGGTTGTCTGTGCTTGTAGGGTATTAATTAGGAAATTTTTGCCCAGACCAATGTGCCAGAGAGTTTCCACAATGTTTTCTTTTAGTAGTTTAATAGTTTGAGGTCTTAGATTTAAGTCATTAATCCATTTTGATTTGATTTTTGTATATGATGAGAGACAGAGGTCAAGCTTCATTCTTCTGCTTATGTATATACAGTTATCCTAACACCATGTATTGAAGAGATCTTTTTTTATACTCTACTTTTTTGCTAATAACAGTCACCATTTATTGAACAGTTACCATTTACTTGTTCATATGAATTTTCTCATGACTTTGAAATGCTTTCTAATCATAATTGTAAATGGCTACTTTTAGTACTCTATCTTTTTTTTATTATACTTTAAGTTCTGGCATACATGTGCAGAACATGCAGGTTTGTTACATAGGTATACACGTTCCATGGTGGTTTGCTGCACCCATCAACCTGTCATCTACATTAAGTATTTCTCTTAATGCTATTCTTCCCCTTGCCCTTCACTCCCCAACAGGCCCTGGTGTGTGATGTTCCCCTCCCTTTGTCCATGTAGTTCTCATTCTTCAACTACCAATTATGAGTGAGAACATGCGGTGTTTGGTTTTCTGTTCCTGTGTTAGTTTGCTGAGAATGATGGTTTCCAGCTTCACACATGTCCCTGCAAAGGACGTGAACTCATTTTTTTATGGCTGCATAGTATTCCATGGTGTATATGTGCCACATTTTCTTTATCCCGTCTATCATTGATGGGCATTTGGGTTGGTTCCAAGTCTTTGCTATTGTGAATAGTACTGCAATAAACATATGCGTGAATGTGTCTTTATAGTAGAATGGTTTATAATCCGTTGGATAGATACCCAGTAATGGGACTGCTGGCTCAAATGATATTTCTGGTCCTAGATCCTTGAGGGATTGCCACACGGTCTTCTGCAATGTTTGAACTAATTTACACTCCCACCAACAGCATAAAATCATTCCTATTTCTCCACATTCTCACCAGCATCTGTTGTTTGCTGACTTTTTAATGATTGCCATTCTAACTGGTGTGAGATGGTAATTTGCTGTGGTTTTGACTTGCATTTCTCTAATGACTAGTGATGATGAGCTTTTTTTCATGTTTTTTGGCTGCATAAATGTATTCTTTTGAGAAGTGTCTGTTCATATCCTTTGCCTACTTTTTGATGGGGTTGTTTGTTTTTTTTTCTTGTAAATTTGTTTAAGTTCCTTGCAGATTCTGAATATTAGACCTTTGTCAGATGAATAGATTGCAAAATTTTCTCCCATTCTGTAGGTTGCCTGTTCATTCTGATAATAGTTTCTTTGCTGTGAAGAAGCTCTTTAATTAGATCCCAGTAGTCAATGTTGGCTTTTGTTGCAATTGTTTTTGGTGTTTTAGTCATGAAGTCTTTGCCCATGCCTATGTCCTGAATGGTATTGCCTAGGTTTTCTTCTAAGGTTTTTATGGTTTTAGGTTTTACATTTAAGTATTAAATTCATCTCAAGTTAATTTTTGTATAAGATATAAGTAAGGGGTCCAGTTTTAGTTTTCTGCATATGGCTAGCCAATTTTTTCAGCACCCTTTATTAAATAGGGAATCCTTTCCCCATTGCTTGTTTTTGTCAGGTTTGTTGATGATCAGATGGTTGTAGATGTGTGGTGTTATTTCTGAGGTCTCTTTTCTGTTCCATTGGTCTATATGTCTGTTTTGGTACCAGTACCATGCTGTTTTGGTTGCTGTAGCCTTGTAGTATAGTTTGAAGTCAGGTAGCATGATGCCTCCAGCTTTGTTCTTTGTGCTTAGGATTGTCTTGGCTATACAGACTCTTTTGTGGTTCCATATAAAATTTAAGGTAGTTTTTCTAATTCTGTGAAGAAAGTCAGTGGAGCTTGATGGGAATAGCATTGAATCTATATATTACTTTGGGCAGTATGACCATTTTCATGATATTGATTCTTCCTATCCATGAGCACAGAATGTTTTTCCATTTGTTTGTGTATTCTCCTATTTCCTTGAGCAGTGATTTGTAGTTCTCCTTGAAGAGGTTCTTCACATCCCCTTTAAGTTGTATTCATAGGTATTTTATTCTCTTTGTAGCAATTGTGAATGGGAGTTCACCCATGATTTGGCTCTTTGTTTGTCTGATATTGATGTGTAGGAATGCTTGTGATTTTTGCACAATGATTTTGTATCCAGAAACTTTGCTGAAGTTGCTTATCAGCTTAAGGAGGTTTTGGGCTGAGATGATGGGGCTTTCTAAATATACAATCATGTCATCTGCAAACAGAGACAATTTGACTTCCTCTCTTCCTATTTGAATACATTTTATTTCTTTCTCTTGCCTGATTGCCCTGGCCAGAACTTCAAATACTATGTTAAATAGGAGTGGTGAGAGAGGGCATCCTTGTCCTATGCTGAATTTCAAAGGGAATGCTTCCAGCTGTTGCCCATTCAGTATGATATTGGCTATGGGTTTGTCATAAATATCTCCTATTTTTTGAGATATATTGTGTTAATATCTAGTTTTTTTGAGTGTTTTTATCATGAAGCAGTGTTGAATTTTATTGAAAGTCTTTTCTGCATCTATTGAGATAATCATGTGGTTTTTGTCATTGGTTCTGTTTATGTGACGGATTACGTTTGTTGATTGGTGTATGTTGAACCAGACTTGCATCCCAGGGATGAAGCTGACTTGATTGTGGTAGATAAGCCTTTTGATGTGTTGCTGGATTTGGTTTGCCAGTATTTTATTGAAGATTTTCACATCGATATTCATCAGGGATATTGGTCTGATATTTTCTTTTTTTCGTTGTTGTGTTTCTGCCAGGTTTTTGTATCAGGATGATGCTGGCCTCATAAGATGAGTTATGGAGGACTCCCTCTTTTTCTATTGTTTGGAATAGTTTTAGAAGGAATGGTATAAACTTCTCTTTGTACCTCTGGTAGAATTAGGCTGTGAATCTATCTGGACCTGGGCTTTTTTTTGGTTGGTAGAGTATTAATTCCTGCCTCAGTTTCTGAAGTTGTTATTGGTCTATTCAGGGATTCAACTTCTTCCTGGTTTAGTGTTTAGGGAGTGTATGTATCTAGGAATGTATCCATTTCTTCCAGGTTTTCTAGTTTATTTGTGTGGCGGTGTTTATAGTATTCTCTGATGGTAGTTTCTATTTCTGTGGGATCAGTGGTGATTTTCCCTTTATCATTTTTTATCGTGTCTATTGATTCTTCTCTCTTTTCTTCTTTATTAGTCTGGCTGGTGGTCTATCTATTTGTTGATCTTTTCAAAAAACCAACTCCTGGATTCATTGATTTTTGGAAGGGTTTTTGGTGTCTCTATCTCCTTCAATTCTGCTTTTATCTTAGTTATTTCTTGTCTTCTGCTACCTTTTGAATTTTTTTGCTCTTGCTTCTCTAGTTCTTTTAATTGTGATGATAGGGTGTCAATTTTAGATCTTTCCTACTTTCTGCTGTGGGGATTTTAGTGCTATAAATTTTCCTCTAAACACTGCTTTAGCTGTGTCCCAGAGATTCTGGTATATTGTGTGTTTGCTCTCATTGGTTTTAAAGAACTTATTTATTTCTGCCTTAATTTCATTATTTATCCAGCAGTCATTTAGGAGCAGGTTGTTCAGTTTCCGTGTAGTTGTGAGTTCTGAGTGAGTTTCTTAATCCTGAGTTCTAATTTGATTGCACTGTGATCTGAGAGACTGTTATGATTTCTGTTCATTTACATTTGCTGAGGAGTATTTTACTTCCAATTATGTGGTCAGTTTTAGGTAAGTGCTATGAGGTGCTGAGAAAAACGTATATTTTGTTGTTTTGGGGTGGAGAGTTCTGTAGATGTCTATTAGGTTTGCTTGGTCCAGAGCTGAGTTCAAGTCTGAATATCCTTGTTAATTTTCTGTCTTGTTGATCTGTGTAATATTGATAGTGAGGTGTTAAAATCTCCCAATATTATTGTGTGGGAGTCTAAGTCTCTTTGTAGGTTTGTAAGAACTTGTTTTATGAAACTGGGTGCTCTTATATTGGGTGCATATATATTTAGGATAGTTAGCTCTTCTTGTTGCATTGATCCATTTACCATTATGTAATGGCCTTCTTTGTCTATTTTGATCTTTCTTGTTTTAAAGTCTGTCTTATCGGAGACTAGGATGGCAACCCATGCCTTTTTTGTTTGCTTTCCATTTGCTTGGTAAGTTGTCCTCCATCCCTTTGTTTTGAGCCTATGTCTGTGTTTGCACATGAGATAGGTCTCCTGAATACAGCACACCAATGAGTCTTCACTCTTTATCCAATTTGCCAGTCTGTGTCTTTTAATTGGGAGCATTTAACTTATTTACATTTAAGGTTAATATTGTTATGTGTGAGTTTGATCCTTTCATCATGATTCTAGCTGGTTATTTTCCACATTAGTTCATGCAGTTTTATTCGTCTTTATATTTTGGTATGTTTTTACAGTGGCTGGTACCAGTTTTTCCTTTCTATATTTAGTGCTTTCTTCAGGAGCTCTCTTAAGGCAGGCCTGGTGGTGACAAAACCCCTCAGCATTTTCTTGTCTGTAAAGGATTTTATTTTCTTTTGCTTATGAAACTTATTTTGGCTGGATATGAAATTGTGGGTTGAAAATTGTTTTCTTTAAGAATGTTGAATATTGTCCCCCACTCTCTTCTGGCTTCTGCAGAGAGATCTGCTGTTAGTCTGATGGGCTTCCCTTTGTGGGTAACCTGACCTTTCTCTCTGGCTGCCCTTAATATTTTTTCCTTCATTTCAACCTTGGAGAGTCTGTTGATTATGTGTCTTGGGGTTGCTCTTCTCGAGGAGTATCTTAGTGGTGTTCTCTGTGTTTCCTGAATTTGAATGTTGGCCAGTCTTGCTAGGTCAGGGAAGTTCTCCTGGATAATATCCTGAAGTGTGTTTTTCTTTTTTTTTTTTCTTTTTTTTAAATGACCAACACTTTATTATAACATAGTTGATGGTGAGTTCTCAAAATGCAATTTTAGGGAGCCACTACAGTAAGCAGGTGAAGAAAATATCAGAAAACCAAAAGTAATGTGGGATAAGTCAATACAGTATTCCAATACCAGAACCCAAAAGGAACAAAAATGTTAGCAAGAACTTAAATATTGACCTTGCTCTCTGGTCCATAAAATATAGAGGAGTAGCATTTTTTCTGGAACAAATCCATTTCTATAATTACTTAACTGACTAATCCAATAAGGCTAAATTTACTAAACTCCAAGTTTACAACCAAGAGTTTTTCTTTCTTCTGATGTATCTTAGAACATTTTATTTTATTTTATTTTATTTTTTTGTTGCCATAGTTTCTTTTTTTTTCTTTATTGATCATTCTTGGGTGTTTCTCGCAGAGGGGGATTTGGCAGGGTCATAGGACAATAGTAGAGGGAAGGTCAGCAGATAAACAAGTGAACAAAGGTCTCTGGTTTTCCTAGGCAGAGGACCCTGTGGCCTTCCGCAGTGTTTGTGTCCCTGGGTACTTGAGATTAGGGAGTGGTGATGACTCTTAACGAGCATGCTGCCTTCAAGCATCTGTTTAACAAAGCATGTCTTGCACCGCCGTTAATCCATTCAACCCTGAGTGGACACAGCACATGTTTCAGAGAGCACAGGGTTGGGGGTAAGGTCACAGATCAACAGGATCCCAAGGCAGAAGAATTTTTCTTAGTACAGAACAAAATGAAAAGTCTCCCATGTCTAGTTCTTTCTACACAGACACGGCAACCATCTGATTTCTCAATCTTTTCCCCACCTTTCCCCCCTTTCTATTCCACAAAACCGCCATTGTCATCATGGCCCGTTCTCAATGAGCTGTTGGGTACACCTCCCAGACGGGGTGGTGGCCGGGCAGAGGGGCTCCTCACTTCCCAGTAGGGGCGGCCGGGCAGAGGCACCCCTCACCTCCCGGATGGGGCGGCTGGCTGGGCGGGGGGCTGAACCCCCCACCTCCCTCCCGGACGGGGTGGCTGGCCAGGCAGAGGGGCTCCTCACTTCCCAGTAGGGGCAGCCGGGCAGAGGCACCCCTCACCTCCCAGACAGGGCGGCTGGCCGGGCGGGGGCTGAGCCCCCCACCTCCCTCCCGGATGGGGTGGCTGGCCAGGCAGAGGGGCTCCTCACTTCCCAGTAGGGGCGGCCGGGAAGAGGCACCCCTCACCTCCCAGACGGGGTGGCTGGCCAGGCGGGGGGCTGACCCCCCCCACCTTCCTCCTGGATGGGGCGGCTGGCCGGGCGGGGGGCTGACCCCCCCACCTCCCTCCCGGACGGGACGGCTGGCCGGGCGGGGGGCTGACCCCCCCACCTCCCTCCCGGATGAGGCGGCTGGCCGGGCAGAGGGGCTCCTCACTTCCCAGTAGGGGCGGCCGGGCAGAGGCGCCCCTCACCTCCCAGACGGGGTGGCTGGCCAGGCGGGGGGCTGACCCCCCCACCTCCCTCCTGGACGGGGTGGCTGGCCGGGCGGGGGGCTGACCCCCCCACCTCCCTCCCAGACGGGGCGGTTGGCCGGGTGGGGGGCTGACCCCCACCTTCCTCCTGGATGGGGCGGCTGGCCGGGCGGGGGCTGACCCCCATCTCCCTCCCGGACAGGGTGGCTGCCGGGCGGAGACGCTCCTCACTTCCCAGACGGGGCGGCTGCCAGGCGGAGGGGCTCCTCACTTCTCAGACGGGGCGGCTGCCGGGTGGAGGGGCTCCTCACTTCTCAGATGGGGTGGCTGCCGGGCGGAGGGGCTCCTCACTTCTCAGACAGGGCAGTTGCCAGGCAGAGGGTCTCCTCACTTCTCAGATGGGGCGGCCGGGCAGAGACGCTCCTCACCTCCCAGATGGGGTCGCAGCCGGGCAGAGGCGCTCCTCACATCCCAGATGGGGTGGTGGGGCAGAGGCACTCCCCACATCTCAGACGATGGGCGGCTGGGCAGAGACGTTCCTCACTTCCTAGATGGGATGGCGGCCGGGCAGAGACGCTCCTCACTTTCCAGACTGGGCAGCCAGGCAGACGGGTTCCTCACATCCCAGACGATGGGCGGCCAGGCAGAGACACTCTTCACTTCCCAGACGGGGTGGCGGCCAGGCAGAGGCTGCAATCTCGGCACTTTGGGAGGCCAAGGCAGGCAGCTGGGAGGTGGAGGTTGTAGCAAGCCGAGTTCACGCCACTGCACTCCAGCCTGGGCACCATTGAGCACTGAGTGAACGAGACTCCGTCTGCAATCCCGGCACCTCGGGAGGCCAAGGCTGGCGGATCACTCTCGGTTAGGAGCTGGAGACCAGCCCGGCCAACACAGCGAAACCCCGTCTCCACCAAAAAAATACGAAAACCAGTCAGGCGTGGCGGCGCGCACCTGCAATCGCAGGCACTCGGCAGGCTGAGGCAGGAGAATCAGGCAGGGAGGTTGCAGTGAGCCGAGATGGCAGCAGTACAGTCCAGCTTCGGCTCGGCATCAGAGGGAGACCGTGGAAAGAGAGGGGGAGAGGGAGACCGTGGGGAGAGGGAGAGGGAGAGGGAGAGCGAGAGCTGAAGTGTGTTTTTCAACTTGGTTCCATGCTCCCCTTCACTTTCAGGTGTACCAATCTGTCATAGGTTTGGTCTTTTCACATAGTCCCATATTTCTTGGAGGATTTGTTATTTCCTTTTCCTTCTTTTTTTTTTCTCTAATCTTGTCTTCATGCTTTATTTCATTAAGTTGATCTTCAATCTCTGATATCCTTTTTTCTGCTTGATTGATTCAGCTATTGATACTTGTGTATGCTTCACGAAGTTCTCATGCTGGGTTTTTCAGCTCTGTTAGGTCATTTCTGTTCTTCTCTAAACTGGTTATTCTAGTTTGCAGTTCCTGTAACCTTTTATCGAGGTTCTTACCTTCCTTTCATTGGGGCAGAACATGCTTATTTAGCTTGGAGGCGTTTGTTATTACCTACTTTCTGTAGTGTACTTCTGTTCAATTCGTCAAACTCATTTTCCATCCAGTTTTGTTCCCTTTCTGGTGAGGAGTTGCGGTCGTTTGGAGGAGAAGAGGCATTCTGGTTTTTGAAATTTTCAGCATTTTTGTGCTTTTTTCCCCTCAGCTTTGTGGATTTATGTACCTTTGATCTTTGATGCTGAGGCACTTTGGATGGGGTTTTTGTGTGGGCATACTTTTCTTTTGATGCTGATGTTTTTGTTTTCTCTTTGTTAGTTTTCCTTCTGTCAGGCCTCTCTGGTGCAGGTCTGCTGGAGTTTGCTGGAGGTCCACTTTAGACACTGTTTGCCTGGATATCACCAGTGGAGGCTGCAGAACAGCAAAGATTGCTGCTTGCTCCTTCCTCTGGAAAATTTGTCGCAAAAGGACACCCACCAGATGCCAGCTGGAGCTCTCCTGTATGAGATGTCTGTCAGCCCCTGCTGGGAGGTGTCTCCTAGTTAGGAGGCACGGGGGTCAGGGACCTATTTAAGGAGTCCGTCTGTCCCTTAGCAGAGCTTGAGCACTGTGCTGGGAGATCTGCTGCTCTCTTCAGAGCCAGTAGGCAGCAATGTTTAAGTCTGCTGAAGCTGCTCCCACAGTTGCCCCTTCCCCCAGCTGCTGTGTCCCAGAGAGATGGGAGTTTTTTCTATAAGCCCCTGACTGGGCCTGCTGCCTTTCTTTCAGAGATGCCCTGCCCATAGAGGTAGTCTGGCTACAGTGGCTTTGCTGTGCTGTGGTGCAGTGGGCTCTGCCCAGTCCGAACTTCCTGGCAGCTTTGCTTACAATGTGAGGGAAAAACCACCTACTCAAGCCTCAGTAATGGCGGATGACCCTCCCCCGACCAAGCTTGAGTGTCCCAGGTTGACTTCAGACTGCTTTCCTGGCAGCAAGAATTTCCAGCCAGTGGATCTTAGCTTGCTGGGCTCCGTGGGAGTGGGACCTGCTAAGCAAGACCACTTGGCTCCCTGGTTTCAGCCCCCACGGTTTGTTCCAGGGGAGTGAACGGTTCTGTCTGGCTGGGGTTCCAGGCACCACTGGGTTATGAAAAAAATCTCCTGCAGCTAGCTCGGTGTCTGCCAAATGGCCACCCAGTTTTGTGCTTGAAACCCAGGGCCCTGGTCGTGTAGGCACCTGAGAAAATCTCCTGGTCTGCGGTTTGCAAAAACCATGGGAAAAGCATAATGTCTGGGCTGGATAGCACTGTCCCTCATGGCACAGTCCCTCATGGCTTCCCTTGGCTAGGGGAAGGAGTACTCTGACCCCTTGTGCTTCTCCTTGAGGTGACACCCCACCCTGCTTCTGCTGGCCTTCTGTGGGCTGGACCCACTCTCTAACCAGTCCCAATGAGTTGAACTGGGTACCTCAGTTGGAAATCCAGAAATCACCTGCCTTCTGTGTTTGTCTCGCTGGGAGCTGCAGACCGGAACTGTTCCTATTTGGTCATCTTGCCCAGCTCTCCCCTGCAGTCTATCATTTGAATGTGTTCTGATTTGCTTAATCAGTAATTACCTAGACATAGGATTATTTCTATTGTTTTGGCTATTATAAATTATATTGTGATGAACACTCTTGTTCATAATTTTTACTTGCTTGGTTTCCTTGAGAATTACTTGGGAAAGGATAAAGACATTATTTGGGTTAAATTGACTTCCATACCTCTTTACAGAAAGGCTGAATCATTTGGCATGCTGCCTAGAAGTAAAATAGAATGTCTATATCATTATTTACTCCACCCACATTAGCACTGACTGTAGCTATTAAACACAAAATATCTTGACAGGCATAAAAAGCTAACTATTACGTTGGTGCAAAAGTGATTGCAGTTTTTGCCATTAAAAGTAATGGCAAATAACTTTTGCACCAAACTAATATTTCTTTTCACTAGTATTTCTTTCTTTTTTCCTTTCTCTCTCTCTTTTTTTTTTAGACTGAGTTTCACTCTTGTTGCCCAGGCTGGAGTGCAATGGCATGACCTCGGCTCACTGCAACCTCCGCCCCCTGGGTTCAAGTGATTCTCCTGCCTCAGCCTCCCAAATAGTTGGGATTACAGGTGCCTGCCACCACACCCAGCTAATTTTTTGTATTTTTAGTAGAGATGGGGTTTCACCATGTTGGTCAGGCTGGTCTTGAACTCCTGACCTCAGGTGATCCACCAGCCTCGGCCTCCCAAAGTGCTGAGATTACAGGCTAGAGCCACTGTGATTGGCCTTTCATTAGTATTTCTTTCAGAGCTAGTGATGTTGAATGTTTTCTATGTTTGTTTTAGTCATTTGTATTTTCTCCTTTTGTGAAGTATTTGATCATATAGTTTGTGTAAGTATCTACTAGCAACTTGGTGTTTTTCTGATTAATGCATTTGAGTTCTTTATATGTTAAAGGAGTGACCTATTATTGTCACATTGTCAGACATGTTTTTCCTTTGTTAATTTTTGACCTTTAATTTTGTATGAAGTTATATATATGTGTTTAAAAATTTTGGTTCTTAAAAATATCTTTTTCTTTGTTATTGTTTCTATTCTTTGAAAATTCTCTTCATATAGAGACCAAATACATTTTCTATCTTTCTTTCTAAATTTTTTTTGTTTCTGTTTTGAGACAGAGTTTTGCTCTAGTCATCCAGTCTGGAGTGCAATGGCGCAATCTCGGCTTACTGCAACCTATGCCTCCCAGGTTCAAACGATTCTCCCTCCTCAGGCTCCTGAGTAGCTGGGATTACAGCCGAGTACCTGCCACCATGCCCAGCTAATTTTTGTATTTTTAGTAGAGACAGGGTTTCACCATGTTAGCTAGGCTGGTCTCAAACTCCTGACCTCAGGCAATCTGCCTGCCTCAGCCTCCCTAAATGCTGGGATTATAGGCATGAGCCATCGCACTTGGCCCCTTCTAGATTTTTATAGTTTGATTTTTAAACATTCAACTCTTAAATTCAGCTGAAAATTATTTTGTGTGAAGTAAGAAGCTAAACAAATTGTCCCAGCATGAACTGGTGATTAGTTGTTTCTTTTTCTATGTTAATTAGCACCTTCAGTAAGAAGTTCTTATATTTACAGTTTCTTTCTTGGAGACTGTGTCTATTGTTCTGTGTGTCTTTCTGTCTATTCTTGCAGCAGCACCTCAATGATTTAAATGCTTTATCTTTTCCATATACCTTAACATATGGTGATACTAATTCTCCTCATAATTGATTTATGTTCCATTTGCAGGGTATTATTATTGCACTAGTAATTGTAAAGTATACTGAGCTGAGAAAATCTGTTGTGTTATCAAGAAATTCAGACTCCAATGGAGGAGATAATACATGTATTGCCATACAAGAAAAAGGGACAAATGTCACAAGAGAAGTTCAAATAAAATGATAAAGAAAATATTACTTGTTTCTGAGGATAAAATAGTTTTGATTTCACCTGCCAAGCTCATATAAAAAATATACTTCATGTTGAACTCATGGAGGTGGAGAGTAGAATGATGGTTACCAGAGACTGGAAAGGGTGGTGAGGGGATTGGGGGAATTGGGGTTGGTTAATGCATACAAAAGATATTTAGAATGAATAAGATCTAGTATTTGATAATACAACAGGGTGATTATAATCAATGATAATTAAATTGTACATTTTAAAATAACTAAAGGAGTATAATCGGATTGTAGGTAAAACAAAGGATAAATGCTTGAGGGAATGGATACCCCATTTACCCTGATGTGATTATTATGCATTATGACTGTATCAAAATATCTTATGTACCACATAAGTATATGCAGCTATTATATACCTATATAAATTAAAAATAAAAATATAAAATGTATACCTGAAAAAAAATTTCATGAAAAAATTTTCCTAATTTCAAAAATAGTACACACTCAACACAAAAATCTTAGAAAACTCAGAGAAATGTAAAGGGAAATCAACTGTGACAAAAGGCACCCAGCTATTATCACTGTTAACAATTCAGGATGAGTCCTTCCAGTCAACATGCATGTTTATGTGTGTCAGTATGATCATACTGAGCGTGCTGTTTTACAGCCTGTTTGTATTAGTTCATTCTTCCACTTCTGTAAAGAAATACCTGAGACTGGGTAATTTATAGAGACTGGGTAATTTAATTAGCTCATGGTTCCTCAGGCTGTACAGTAAGCATGGCTGGGGAAGCCTCAGAAAACTTTCAATCATGGAGGAAGGTGAAGGGGAAGCAGGCATGTCTTATACAACTGGAGCAGGAGGAAGGGGGTGGGGGAAGTGCTACGTGTTTTTAAACAACCAGATCTTGTGATAACTCATTATCAAGAGAATAACACAAAAGAGGAAATCTGCCTCATGATCCAATCACCTCCCACCAGACCCCACCTCCAACATTGGGGATTACAATTTGACATGAGATTTGGGGACATAGACCCAAACCATATCATTGTTCTTCTACTTAACATTATGAATGCATTGCAAGTAATTTGTTAAGATCATTTGGGATTTTATTGGCTAATATATCATATTTTATTTAATCAGTTTACTAGTACTTGTCATATATTGCTTTCAGTGTTCTTTTCTTAAAAATAATGCTACAGTTAATCTGTTTATAAAAATATACACAATTACAAATGCTCCTCCATACAATGGAGTCATGTCCTGATAAACCCATTGCAAGTTGAAAATGGATTTAATACACCTAACCTATGAAACGTCATAGCTCAGCCTAGCCTTCCTTAAACGTGCTCAGAACATTTATATTACCCTATATTTGGACAAAATCATCTTGCAATACAGTACATTGTAAAGTCCTGGCTGTTTACCCTTGCGTGGCTGACTGGGAGCTGCTCTGGCTGCTGGTGCCTAGCATTGCAAGAGAGTATCATACTGCATACAACTAGCCCAGGAAAATATCAAATTTCAAAATTTGAAGTATGATTTCTACCGAATGCATACACCTTTTGCACCATTGTAAAGTCAAAAGATTGTAGGTTGGACCATCTTAAGTTGGGGATGTCTGCATTTTGTTGGATAAATTTTCAGGTCACATTTTTGAGGCTTTTGTTACAATATTGTCACTTTGCCCCAGTTCGCCTCATTAGACATCATTTGTCTAGCATCCTTCACAGCCTCCATGGAGGGAGGCAGTGAAGCAGTTTCTCTGCTGAGGATTGTCACCTTCACAGTTTACAGCTACTGTAAGGGGAGGGTAGTTTGGGAAGGAGGGGGTGAGATAGTAATTTGGGACAAGGTTCAGCAATTGCAGGCCTCTACATTTGGAGCTTTTCTGGCAACAGCAATCCCTTAGTCAGTTGTTTACATTTCATGTGAAGGATTTTATATCGCAGGTAATTCAGGAAGTCTCTCAGGGTCCTGGCCCCTTACACTACTTCTGTCTTAGCATACGGTCTGGGGACCTGCTCTTTCTCTTAGGATTTTTTTCAGACTTTTGCTTTAAGACTTGAATCAGAACCTGGGCTAGGGTGAAGAGACTTGCCTCAGTTGTTCTGAAATCTGGCCAAGAGAATGCTCTTAGGAGGCATCCCAGATAATTATGCTTTATATAGCAATGTATTACATTTATGGGCAAGATGGTTTAAGAAGATGGGTACTTGGATGGGGCTAAAGGGACTGAGGCCTGTTCATTCCTCTCGCTCCTTAGGTAACCTTCTCCCGCAGTATCCTGGTTCCCATGCTTTCTGTACCCACGTGCCTACTCTTGCAATCTATACATTGTTCCTGTTCAGCAGAGTTTGGATGAATACCCAACAGCCTGAGGAGACTGACTGTTACTTGAAATGAAGGAGTGTTCTTGTTTGAACTATCCTGCTCAGAAGGGCCAGCCTGGGCTTGCATCTCTTGTAGTATCTTACTAAACCCTGCAACAGTAGCTACTTTTTTTCCCTGCCAAGTTATCTAAATGTAGAGCTTCCTGTGGTCTGAGTTTTAAGTGATTACAGGTGATAATTAACTAATTATTTGCTTTACTATAGAATCTATGTATAGGTGGAATTGAAGGTGGTGGAATCTTTACTGATTCCCTGACCCACTTCACTCAGTGAGTTACATATTTGAGGGATATCAGTGAAGTGTATCACTACGGTCTACTTGTTTGCAACTTACAAAAACCCAACATGAATAACCTTGGTGTCCGTGGGCTCTTACTTCCAAGTTACAAAAACCTAGCATGCATAACCTTAGAGAAAAAAGGGAAAATTTTGACTGATAGAAACCATGAAATGAGGGAAAAACAAAACAAAGAAAGTGGGCAGAAATACAACTGGGAGCAGAAACTTGAAACCATTCAACTTAAAGAAGACTTTCCCTCTCTCTTATGTGAAGTGGTGTAGCATAGTGGTTAAGAGCAGAGATGCTACCCCTAATAGATCTGGGTTCAAATCTTAGCTTTATTTCTCTTCTGTGACATAAGGCAAGAATCCCAAAACTTCTGTGCCCCAGTTTACCTATCAATAAGGTATGATAATAGTAGTACCCACCTCATACATTTATTATGAGCATTAAGAGAGTTATCATATAACAAACGTTTGAATTTGTGCCTAGCACATAGCGGGACCTATGTATAAGTGCTACCTGTTATTATTATGGTATCTCTGAGAACATTGATTTTAGTTGTTCGCCATTGACTTGCTTTTGTTATAGAGTTAGGAAATATGGCCAATAAAAATGTTTGATTCGTAAGTCTAACTGCAACAGGAGAATTCTGATCTTTCCCTCATCTTAAGTCCAAAGATGTAAGGGAGGCTCTCTTTGCTAGCATGAGTCTGGTGTTCACTCCTCAGCCAATGAAATCTCACCAAATTTGTGGAGTTTGGGAAGAGTTTGACAGCTACTATGGCAGTCATGTGGACATCCTTGAGCAGCTGAAGGTGGGTGGGGAAAGTCACAGGGCAGATTGGTTCCATTGTATATACAGTGTCTCTTGGAACCTGAGGGATTTGTTCCAGGACCCCTGCAGACACCAAAATCTGCAGATGCGCAAGTCCCTGATATAAATTGCATAGTATTTGCATGTAATCTATGCACACCCTCCTGTATATTTTAAATAATCTCTAGATTACTTATAATACCTAGTAAAATGTAAATGCTATGTAAATAGTTGCTACACTGTATTTTAAAATTTGTATTTTTTAAATGTTGTATTTTTTAAATTTTTTAAAAAATATTTTTGATTCATAGTTGATTGAGTCCATGGATGCAGAACCCCAGAACCTGCAGATATGGAGGACTGACTATACTTGATCAGTAAGATCAAATGAAGCCTCAACATTGCCTGGCAATCCAATGACATTTTCCTAGCCAGCTTGCTGCCCAGTTTCCTGAAATAGCTATCTTAATCTTTCAACACTTATGTCAAACCTCTGAACATCATCATCCTATTTTCCTCCATCTCCTTTGCCTCAGGAGATGAACTTACTGTACACAGAAAATTCACCCTCTAGAGAAAAGTCTTTCCCCTCTCCATGTCCAATTCATTAAGACGCCCTGCCAGCTCTGCCTCCAAAGTATATCTTAAAGTTTTTAGTGCTTAATGTCTAAATGCCTTCTCTAGAATTGAATTTCTATGAGAGTAGGGACCTTCAGTCTCTTATTTTTCTCTACCTTAAGTGCCTGATACATAGTAGAAAGTCAGTAAGTATTGAATAAATAAATTACAATAGAAGGTAGATAGAAACTCCCTCAGCTTCCTATTACTTCAGCAACCACACTCATTCTACCCTCCTTCTCCCTCATCTACATCTCTTAAGGAAACTCACTGTTATTTATTTTTGCTTCTTCACAATATGATTTGTGAGCTTTCTTTTTTAAATTATACTTTAAGTTCTGGGATACATTTGCAGAACCTGCAGGTTTGTTACATAGGTATACACATGCAGGGTTTTTACATAGGTATACACGTGCCATGGTGGTTTGCTGCACCCATCAACCCGTCATCTACATTAGGTATTTCTACTAATGCTATCTCTCCCCTAGCTCCCCACCCCCTGACAGGCCCCAGTGTGTGATGTACCCCTCCCTGTGTCCATGTGTTCTCATTGTTCAACTCCCACTTATGAGTAAGAACATGTGGTTTTTGGTTTTCTGTTCCTGTGTTAGTTTGCTGAGAACGATGGTTTCCAGCATCATCCATGTCTCTGCAAAGGACATGAACTCATCCTTTTTTGTGGCTGCATAGTATTCCATGGTGTATATGTGCCACATTTTCTTTATCCAGTCTATAGTTGATGAGCATTTGGGTTGGTTCCAAGTCTTTGCTATTGTGAATAGTTCTGCAATAAACATACGTGTGCATGTGTCTTTATAGTAGAATGATTTATAATCCTTTGGGTATATACCTAGTAATGGGATTGCTGGGTCAAATGGTATTTCTGGTTCTAGATCCTTGAGGAATCACCACACTGTCTTCTGCAATGTTTGAACTAATTTACACTCCCACCAACAGTATAAAAGCCTTCCTATTTCTCCACATCCTTTCCAGCGTCTGCTGTTTCCTTTTTTTTTCTTAACACATTAAGTTCTGCAGTACATGTGCAGAACATGCAGGTTTGTTACACAGGTATACACGTGACATGGTGATTTGCGGCAACCCATCAACCTGTCATCTACATTAGGTATCTCTCCTAATGCCATCCCTCCCCTAGCCCCCAATCCCTTGACAGGCCCTGGTGTGTGATGTTCCCTTCCCTGTGTCCATGTGTTCTCATTGTTCATCTCCCACTTATGAGTGAGAACATGCAGTGTCTGGTTTTCTGTTCTTTTGTTAGTTTGCTGAGAATTATGGTTTCCAGCTTCATCCATGTACCTGCAAAGGAAATGAACTCATCCCTTATTATGGCTGCATAGTATTCCATGGTGTATGTGTGCCATATTTTCTTTATCCAGTCTATCACTGATGGGCATTCGGGTTGGTTCCAAGTCTTTGCTATTGTGAATAAAGCCACAATAAAAATACATGTGCATGTGTCTTTATATAGAATTATTTGTAATCCGTTAGGTATATATCCATTAATGGGATTGCTGGCTTAAATGGTATTTCTGGTTCTAGATCCTTGATGAATCTCCACACTGTCTTTCACAATGTTTGAATTAATTTACACTCCCACCAACAGTGTAAAAGTGTTCCTATTTATCCACATCCTCTCCAGCATCTTTTGTTTCCTGACTTTTTAATGATCGCCATTCTAACTGGCATTAGAATGTGGTATCTCATTGTAGTTTGGATTTGCATTTCTCTAATGACCAGTGATGATGAGTCTTTTTTCATATGTTCATTGGCTGCATAAATGTCTTCTTTTGAGAAGTTTCTGTTCATATCTTTGGCCCACTTTTTTTTTTTTGTGGGGACTAAATGTTTTAATATATGGACAATAAGCGGGTTATCACATTTATAAACAAAACAATTTAAGAGCATAAGAAGTACTCTAAAGGAAACAAACAGAAAGCTGGAGCAAAGAGCAATGAGTGAGACTTCTTTTTGATAGAATTTTCCGGTAAGAGCTCTCAAAAGAAATTATATTTAAACTGAGACTGAAGGATTCACATTAAAAGCTTAGTGCAAATTTTGAAGAGTGAGGAGTTGAGTATACCAGAATGAAGGGAAAAAAATGTAAAGGCCTTAAAGAAAGAAAGAACTGAGCATGTTTAAGGAACAGGAAGAAGACAAGTAAGTGTAAGTTACGTGAGCAAGGGGGTGGGTAGGTGGTATTTCATCCATTCCTTCATTCATCCATTCAACAAAAATAACAACTAAACACAAACACATAAATAACATGTGTGCATGCACACAGGCACTCACATACGTACACAGAGACAGAAAGAGAAGCTACTATGTGTGCCAAGCACTGTTCTTTGCTTTGGGAATACATCAACAAATAAAAATGTCTCCAGACTCATGAAGTTTTATATTATTGAGGAAGGGACTTAAACCATAAATATAAACCATATAGTATTTTTTAAAATAAAAGCAATGGTAAGATATATAAGGAGAAATAGGTTAGGAGCCTCCATTTTAATTAGGATGATTTAAAATTTTCTACATATGTGAATATGTAGGAAAATAATATTCCAGGCAAAGGCACTAAGATAAAAGAATGAGAAATGTATTTGAAGAATACCAGGGAAGCCAGTGTGATTGGAGAGGAGGGAGCAAAATAGAAGAAAGCATCAGATGAGCTGAGAGAGGAATGGGGGCCAGATTGTTCAGGTACTCTAGACCATTGCAGGACAGATTGTGCAGGTACTTCTAGACCATTGTAAGGGCTTTAGTTTTTTTTTTTTTTTTAATACTTTAAGTTCTAGGGTACATGTGCACAACGTGCAGGTTTGATATATAGGTATACATGTGTCATGTTGGTTTGCTGCACCCATCAACTCATCATTTACATTATGTATTTCTCCTAATGCTATCCCTCCCCCAGCCCCCACCTCATGCCAGGTGTGTGATGTCCACCCCCCTGTGTCCAAGTGATCTCATTGTTCAATTCCCACCTATGAGTGAGAGCATGCGGTGTTTGGTTTTCTGTCCTTGTGTTAGTTTGCTGAGAATGCTGGTTTCCAGCTTCATCCCTATCTCTGCAAAGGACATGAACTTGTCCTTTATTATGGCTGCATAGTATTCCATGGTGTGTATGTGCCATATTTTCTTAATCTAGTCTATCATTAATGGACATTTGGGTTGGTTCCAAGTCTTTTCTGTTGTGAATAGTGCCGCAATAAACATACATGTGCATGTGTCTTTATAGTGGCATGATTTATAATCCTTTGGGTATATACCCAGTAATGGGATGGCGGGGTCAAATGGTATTTCTAGTTCTAGATCCTTGAGGAATCACCACACTGTCTTTCACAATGGTTGAACTAATTTATACTCCCAACAATGTAAAAGCATTCCTATTTCTCCACATCCTCTCCAGCATCTGTTGTTTCCTGACTTTTTAATGATTGCCATTCTAACTGGTGTGAGATGGTACCTCATTGTGGTTTTGATTTGCATTTCTCTGATGACCAGTGATGATGAGCATTTTTTCATGTGTCTGTTGGCTGCATTGATGTCTTCTTTTGAGAAGTGTCTGTTCATATCCCTTGCCCACTTTGTGATGGGGTTGTTTGTTTTTTTCTTGTAAATTTGTTTAAGTTCTTTGTAGATTCTGAATATTAGCCCTTTGTCAGATGGGACGATTGCAAAAATCTTCTTCCATTCTGTAGGTTGCCTGTTCACTCTGATGGTAGTTTCTTTTGCCATGCAGAAGCTCTTTAGTTTGATTAGATCCCATTTGTCTATTTTGGCTTTTGTTGCCATTGCTTTGGTGTTTTAGTCATGAAGTCCTTGCCCATGCCTTTGTCCTGAATGGTATTGCCTAGGTTTTCTTCTAGGGTTTTTATGGTTTTAGGTCTTACGTTTAAGTTTTTAATCCATCTTGAGTTAATTTTTGTATAAGGTGTAAGTAAGGAGTGCAGTTTCAGTTTTCTGCATATGGCTAGTCGGTTTTCCCCAACACTATTTATTAAATAGGGAATCCTTCCCAATTGCTTGTTTTTGTCAGGTTTGTCAAAGATCAGATTACTGTAGGTGTGTAGTGTTATTTCTGAGGCCTCTGTTCTGTTCTATTGGTCTATATATCTGTTTTGGTACCAATACCATGCTGTTTTGGTAACTGTAGCCTTGTAGTATAGTTTGTAGTCAGGTAGCATGATGCCTCCAGATTTGTTTTTTGTTTTTGTTTTTGTTTTTCTTCTTAGGATTATCTTGGTTATATGGGCTCTCTTTTGGTTCCATACGAAATTTAAAGCATTTTTTTTTTCTAATTCTGTGAAGAAAGTCAGTGGTAGCTTGATTGGAATAGCATTGAATCTATAAATTACTTTGGACGGTATGACCATTTTCATGATATTGATTCTTTCTATCCATGAGCATGGAATGTTTTTCCATTTGTTTGTGTATTCTCTTATTTCCTTGAGCAGTTGTTTGTAGTTCTCCTTGAAGAGGTCCTTCACACCCCTTGTAAGTTTTACTCCTAGGTATTTTATTCTCTTTGTAGCAATTGTGAATGGGAGTTCACTCATAATTTGGCTCTCTGGCTATTATTGGTATATAGGAATGCTTGTGAGTTTTGCACATTGATTTTGTATCCAGAAACTTTGCTGAAGTTGCTAATCAGCTTAAGGAAATTTTGGGCTGAGATGATGGGGTTTTCTAAATTTACAATCATATCATCTGAAAACAGAGACAATTTGACTTCCTCTCTTCCTATTTGAATACCTTTATTTCTTTCTCTTGCCTGATTGTCCTGGCCAGAACTTCCAATACAATGTTGATTAGGAGTGGTGAGACAGGGCATCCTTGTCTGGTGTTGGTTTTCAAAGGGAATGCTTCCAGCCTTTGCCCATCAGTATGATATTGGCTGTGGGTTTGTCATAAATAGCTCTTATTATTTCGAAATACGTTCCATCAATACCTAGTTTATTGAGAGTTTTTAGCATGAAGCACTGTTGAATTTTATTGAGGGCCTTTTTTGCATCTATTGAGATAATCATGTTTTTTTTTTCATTGTTTCTGTTTATGTGATGGAATTTGTTTATTGATTTGTTGTTGAACCAGCCTTGCATCCAAGGGATGAAGCTGACTTGATTATGCTGGATAAACTTTTCAGTGTGCTGCTGGATTCAGTTTGCCAGTATTTTATTGAGGATTTTCACATCAATGTTCATCAGGGATATTGGCCTGATCTTTTCTTTTTTTGTTGTGTCTCTGCCAGGTTTTGGTATCAGGATGATGCTGGCCTCATAAAATGAGTTAGGGAGGACTCTCTCTTTTTCTATTGTTTGGAATAGTTTCAGAAGGAATGTTACCATCTCCTCTTTGTACCTCTGGTAGAATTAGGCTGTGAATCCATTTGGTCCTGGGCTCTTTTTTGATTGGTAGACTATTAATTCCTGCCTCAATTTCTGAAGTTGTTATTGGTCTATTCAGGGATTCAACTTCTTCTTCCTGGTTTAGACCTAGGAGAGTGTATGTATCCAGGACTTTATCTATTTCTTCTAGGTTTTCTAGTTTATTTGTATGGAGGTGTTTATAGTATTCTCTGATGGTAGTTTGTATTTCTGTGGGATCAGTGGTGATTTTCCCTTTATCATTTTTTATTGTGTCTATTTGATTCTTCTCTCTTTTCTTCTTTATTAGTCTGGCTAGTGGTCTATTTTGTTGATCTTTTCAAAAAGCCAACTCCTGGATTCACTGATTTTTTGAAGGGCTTTTCATGTCTCTATCTCCTGCATTTCTGCTCTGATCTTAGTTATTTCTTGTCTTCTGCTCGTGTGTGAATTTGTTTGCTCTTGCTTCTCTAGTCCTTTTTTTCTTTTTTCTTTTTTTTGAGATGGGGTCGCAGTTTGTCACCCAGGCTGGAGTGCATTGGCATGATCTTGGCTTACTGCAACCTCTGCCTCCCAGGTTCAAGCAATTCTCCTGCCTCATCCTCCTGAATAACTGGGAGTATGGGTGCATGCCACCATGCCCAGAAAATTCTTCGTATTTTTTTTTTTTTTTTAGTAGAAACAGGGTTTCACTGTGTTAGCCAGTATTGTCTCAGTCTCCTGACATCATGATTCACCTGCCTCGGCCTCTCATAGTGTTGGGATTACAGGCGTGAACCACCACGCCCAGCCAATCTCTATTTCTTTTAATTGTGATGTTAGGGTGTTGATTTTCGATCATTTCTGCTTTCTCCTGTGGGCATTTAGTGCTATAAATTTCCCTCTAAACACTGCTTTAGCTGTGTCTCAGAGATTCTGGTATGTTGTGTCTTCATTCTCATTGGTTTCAAATAGCTTATTTATTTCTGCCTTAATTTATTTATTTACCCAGTATTCATTCAGGAGCAGGTTCTTCAGTTTCCATGTAGTTTTGCGGTTTTGAGTGAGTTTCTTCATTGTGAATTATAATTTGATTGCTCTGTGGTCTGAGAGACTGTTTGTTATGATTTATGTTCCTTTGCATTTGCTGAGGAGTGTTTTACTTCCAATTATGTGGCCAATTTTAAAATAAGTGCTATGTGGTGCTGAGAAGAATGTATATTCTGTTGATTTGGGGTGGAGAGTCCCGTAGATGTCTGTTAGGTCCACTTGTTCCAGAGCTGAGTTCAAGCCCTGAATATTCTTCTTAGTTTTCTGTCTTGTTGATCTGTGTAATATTGATGGTGGGGTTTTAAAGTCTCCCACTATTATTGTGTGGGAATCTAAGTCTCTTTGTAGGTCTCTAAGAACTTGCTTTATGAATCTGGGTGCTCCTGTATTGGGTGCATATATATTTAGAATAGTTAGTTCTTCTTGTTAAATTGATCCCTTTACCATTATGTAAAGGCCTTCTTTGTCTTTTTTTATCTTTGTTGGTTTAAAGTCTGTTTCATCATAGACTAGGATTACAACCCCTGCTTTTTTTTTCTTTCTATTTGCTTGGTAAGTATTTCTCCATCACTTTATTTTGAGCCTATGTGTGTGTTTGTACATGAAATCTGTCTCCTCAAAACAGCAAACCAATGGGTCTTGACTCTGTATCCAATTTGCCAGTCTGTTCTTTTAATTGGGGCATTTAGATCATTTACATTTAAGGTTAATATTGTTATGTGTGAATTTGATTCTGTCATTATGACGCTAGCTGGTTATTTCACCCATTAGTTGATGCAGTTTCTTCATAGTGTCGAAGGTCTTTACAATTTGGTATGTTTTTGCAGTGGCTGGTATCATTTTTTCCTTTCCATATTTAGTGCTTCCTTCAGGAGTTCTTGTAAGGCAGGTCTGATGGTGACCAAATCCCTCAGCATTTGCTTGTTGGGAAAGGATTTTATTTCTCCTTCACTTATGAAGCTTATTTGGTTAGATATGAAATTGTGGGTTGAAAATTCTTTTCTTTAAGAATGTTGAATATTGTCCCCCACTCTCTTCTGGCTTATAGGGTTTCAGCCAAAAGATCCACTGTTGTCTGATGGGCTTCCCTTTGTGGGTAATCCGACCTTTCTCTCTGGCTGCCCTTAACATTTTTTCCTTCATTTCAACCTTGGTGAATATGATGATTGTCTATCTTGGTGTTTCTCTTCTCGAGGAGTATCTTAGTGGTGTTCTCTGTATTTCCTGGATTTGAATGTTGGCCTGTCTTGCTAGGTTGGAGAGGTTCTGCTGGACAATATCCTGAAAAGTGTTTTCCAATTCGGTTCCATTCTCCCCGCCACTTTCAGGTACACCAATCAAATGTAGGTTTGGTCTTTTCATATAGTCCTATATTTCTTGGAGGCTTTGTTAGTTCCCTTTCATTCTTTTTTCTCTAATGTTGTCTTCATGCTTTATTTCATTAAGTTGATCTTCAGTCTCTGATATCCTTTCTTCTGCTTGATCCATTTGGCTATTGATACTTGTGTATGCTTCACAAAGTTCTCATGCTGTGTTTTTCAGCTCCATCAGTCATTTACGTTCTTCTCTAAACTGGTTATTCTAGTTAGAAATTCCTCTAACCTTTTTTCAAGGTTCTTAACTTCCTTGCATTGGGTTAGAACATGCTCCTTTAGCTTATTTGTTATTACCCACCTTCTGAAGCCTACTTCTGTCAATTCATCAAATTCATTCTCTGTCTGGTTTTGTTCCCTTGCTGGCGAGGAGTTTTGATCCTTTGGAGGAGAAGAGCCTTTCTGGTTTTTGGAATTCTCAGCCTTTTTGCACTGGTTTTTCCTCAACTTCGTGGATTTATCTACCTTTGGTCTTTGATGTTGGTGACTTTCAGATGGGGTTCCTGTATGGAAGTCTTTTTTTGTTTTTGTTTTTTGATGTTGATGCTATTCCTTTCTGTCTGTTAGTTTTCCTTCTTACAGTCAGGGCCCTCTGGTGCAGGTCTGCTGGACTTTGCTGGAAGTCCAGTCAAGACCCTGTTTGCCTAGGTATCACCAGTGGAGGTTGCAGAACGGCAAAGATTGCTGCGTGTTCCTTCCTCTGGAAGTTTCGTCCCAGAGAGGCACCCGCCAGATGTCAGCTGGAGCTCTCCTGTATGAGGTATCTGTTGGCCCCTACTGGGAGGTGTCTCTCAGTCAGGAGGCTCAGGGGTCAGGGACCCACTTGAAGAGGCAGTCTGTCCCTTAGCAGAGCTTGAGTGGTGTGCTGGGAGATCTGCTGCTCTCTTCAGAGCTGTCAGGCAGGAACGTTGAAGTCTGCTGAAGCTGTACCCACAGTAGCCCCTTCCCCCAGGTGCTCTGTCCCAGGAAGATGGGAGTTTTATCTATAAGCCCCTGACTGTGGTTTCTGCCTTTCTTTCAGAGATGCCCTGCCCGGAGAGGAGGAATCTAGAGAGGCAATCTGGCTACAGTGGCTTTGCCGAGCTACAGTGGGCTCTACCCAGTTTGAATCTCCTGGCAGCTTTGTTTACACTGTGAGGGGAAAACCGTCTACTTAAGCCTCAGTAATGGCAGACACTCCTCTCTCTAAGGTCAAGTGTAACTGTTTACTTCAGACTGTTGTGCTGGCTGTGAGAATTTCAAGCCTGTGGATCTCAGCTTGCTGGGCTCCATGGGGGTGGGATCCACTGAGATAGACCACTTGGCTCCCTGGCTTAAGCCTTCTTTTCAGGTGAGTGAATGGTTCTGTCTCGCTGGCATTCCAGGTGCCACTGGGGTGTGAAAAAAAAGCTTTTGCAGCTAGCTTGGTGTCTGCCCAAATGGTCACCCAGTTTTGTGCTTGAAACCATGGGCCCTGGTGGCACAGGCACCCGAGGCAATCTCCTGGTTTGCAGGTTGTGAAGACCGTGAGAAAAGAATAGTATCTGGGCCAGAGTGCACCATCCCTCAGGGCATGGCCCTTCTCTGCTTCCCTTGGGTAAGGGAGGGAGTTCCCTGACTTCTTGCACTTCCCAGGTGAGGCGACGCCCCACCCTGCTTTGGCTTGTCCCCCGTGTGCTGCACCCACTGTCTAACCAGTCCCAATGAGATGAGCTGTGTACCTCAGTTGAAAATGCAGAAATCACCCGCCTTCTGCGTTGATCTCCCTGGGAGTAGCAGACCAGAGCTGTTCCTATTCAGCCATCTTGCCAGCCGCTGTCGATTTGTCATCTTTTTAACATATTCATCTCTCTCTTATTAAAAAGGAAAACAGAAACCAACAACAAACTCCCCATTGCCCCACATCTTTCCAACTACCATTGGGAGAGTCAAGAGGGATATTTACATGCTCTCTGAATTGAGGGTTGAGAGCTCTAGGCCAAATACTACCTCTAGTGTACTAGAAGTAGTAATACCACTTCTAGGCCAAATTTGGGCTTCCATTGGTGGGCCTTGAGAAATTGTAGTATCCTGAAGTAATTGGGATTTTGTAATTTGACTAACTTATAAATTGACTTACAAATGGGAGTAATTTGAATTTGACTTTATAATTTGAGTCAAGGGCCAATATATATTTTGATTTTGTAATTGGGATTTTGTAGCTTCTGGAAGTTTCAAGAGGTGTCTGGCTGTGACTGCAAAGCCAGCAATAAATCAGGGTCATATTGTTTAAGAAAAGACACAGTTTAAGAAAAGATCCTTTATACTCATTGCATCCTTTTCCTCACCTCCCTCTCACTTCTTCATGCTGCCATTCTATTAGACACCTCCAGCCCTTCATTGAAACATCTGCTGACTCCTTCACTTTGAGCTTCTAGCCTCCAGAACTGTCAAAGAATAAATTTCTGTTGTTTTAAGCCACTCAGTCTATGGTAATTTGTTACAGTAGCACTAGAAAACAAATACAGAATCTGATCTGTGTTTATCATTCCCTGTATCTTCCCATTTCCTTGATTCTCTTCTCTCTCCTGACTTAGTGGGAGTGCTTCTTCTCCACTCTTTATGTGTCTGCTCCACTGTCCTTTAGCTCTCTCTCCACATTACTAATGTGGTGCTTCTTGTTTATGTAACTCATTTGGAACTTAGCATGCACATCCTGTTTTGTTCTCTGTTTTATATGCAGAGACTGCTTTCTAGGTTAGATTTGAGTCAAGAAATGCAGAAGTCAAAATTGAAGAGTGAAGCTTTCTTCTTTTTTTTCCTTCTCTTTCTCTTCTCTCCCAAGTAGCTGGGATTACAGGAGCATGCCACCATGCCTGGCTAATTTTTGCAATTTTAGTAGACATGGGGTTTTTCCATGTTGGCCAGGCTGGTCTTTAACTCCTGACCTCAGGTGATCCACCCTCCTCGGCCTCTCAGAGTGCTGGGATTATGGGCATGACCCACCACGCCTAGCCGGTTTTGAATCTTTAACTCAGCATCTTAATAGTTATTCTTAGGAATTAAATTCACTAATATATTTTTAGTCTTGATTTCAGTGCTGAATTACATTGGTGTTGATTCATATCAATTTCTATTTCACTGTTGTAAAGTACTGCCAGTCAAAACATTTTGATAGTGAAATTGACATACACTAAAATATGCTAAGACATATTCAATTGAAATGCATTTTTTTACAATTCATTTTTATAATATAGCCTTCAGTGTTTTCCCTATCATATACATTGGAAATAATAAAAATAATCATAAGTCTTATTTTATAGATGAAAAGACTGAGGCTTAGAATGAATGAGCAATTTTCCCATGATCACATGGCTGATAATTTACAGATCTGAGATAGAATTCAGCATTACCTCGATCCAAAGTTCTATTATTTCCTTTATCCCATGATCTGTTTAAACACTGTATTGAAAAGTTAAATAATAATGACAATGCTAATAGCTAACATTTATTTATCTCTTACAATATGCCAAGCACCTTATGCTTTATTCTATTCAACCATTTAATCCTCATAGTAACTCTATGAGTTATTATTAACTTTTGAAGGAGTAGAGGCCTTGTGAAGGCAAGCAGTTATGAAAGGGTTAAACAAAGATTACTAATGTCTGATGCGGTTTATAGGTGGGGAGGATTTAGCACCTATTTATTCCTCTGTTCTCCTTATCAACATTTATGCTTAACCTTTTTTAGTTCTTTATTGATACTTTTTTCATCTAGGCTTTGGTGTATTTAGTTTTTCTTTTTGCCAGTTATTTTTCTACCTCATTTGGAATTCACTAGTCAACTATAAATGCTAATCAGCAATGAATACTTAAATAGAGTTGGAATAAAACAATTGAAAACTGGTCACTTGTTAGCTGTTTCTAACTACCTTGCTGTGCCTTGGTGTCTGCTTAAAAACTATAGGAACTCTTTGACTTGAATTGTTATTGCTATGTGATCAACTTTCAGTACAACAAATATACTAGAAAGAGCTTCAAGGCTCTTGGAGCTTAGTAAAACATATTTTATTAATTGAATATGTATAATCTATGTACGTGTGTATCTATATATTTTATAAGTACCTGTCTACATGAAATTGAAGCATATGTTTTTAATGCTAATAAGTTTTCAAAATTGTATTACTATTCACGTGCTATAAGAACTATGATGACTTTTAAGAATGAGCATATTGCTATATATATATAAGTTCTGTGGAAATTTTATTAACTACGTTAAAATATGTGTAATAAAACTTTTTATACTTATTTGGCTTACTTAATTATGACATTTCTAAAGCTTTGATTTGTTGTGCTTTAGTAATTTGATATGAAATTTTGGAGAAATAATTCAAAGCCCTCTGATTCTAAGTCCTTATATAAAACCATTTGTCAGTTTGAACTTTCAGGTGTATAAGACCTCAAACTATAGTTCTTGTAAATTTCAACTTCTTCATATAAAGATAAATTCATGATTAGAGACTTTAATAATCTTAGATTTACCAGGACAGTTATATTTAATTTATTGCATGTTTATGTCTGATGCGGTTTATAATTTATTAAATTATTAATAATAATTTATTAAATTAATAAATATTAATTTATTGCATAAACCCACAATAAAATTATTTTTATAGACACAGAAGAAAGATGATGATAAGAAGCCGTACATTGTAAGACATTTAGGTAAACTTTTTTACCAAAATAAGTCAACATAATATGTGTTATTTCTTACTTAAATAAAAATATTAAGCCATTCTTTAACTCTGTATTACTTTATCTGTTACACTTATGGAGAATATTATTCCACATGAAACTCTTGCATGTACTTTTCCTGCTGCACATATGTGATTTAGTTCCTCTCTGCATTCCAGGAGATTTCAATGAATTATTTGCCTTGGTCAGCAAAGCAGAAACATTACTTATTTCTACACATGTTATCTGGAGTCTTTAAACCACATACATCATGTATTATTCAATCAACATCATTTCAGAATGAATGGGCACTAAATCAGCACTTGAAATCTGGACATTGTTTGCAAATTACCAATTTCAGATAATATCTTGATTAGATTAAATATTTCCCAATATATAAATTTTAATCTCTCTTTTTTTACTTGCTAGACTTTCTATGTGTCCTTCAGGCTCACTCAGGTCATTCACAGTTCTGTTTTTCCTTTGACTGGACTAAGCTCCAGCTTTGAATCCAAGTGGTGCAGTTAACAAGGAGGAGCAAGAAAGCAGGACAAATAAAGCAGAGAGCTAGGCACCAGAGGGATGTGTTTGATCCAGCACACCCCTTCTCTTCATAGCAGAGAATTGACACCCAATCAATCACAGCAAAGGTGCTCACTGTGCCTGACATTTCTATTCTACCTAAAATTAGTCAGCATTGACTGAGCATCTCCCTAGGTCAGGTACTAAGCTGGGTCCAGTGGAGTGGCAGTTATAAGATATGACCTCTACCCATGCCAGAAGCAGTATGGGGCTGTGGTGATGGCATGACTTTTGGGACCTGGCAGACCCTATTCCTTACTAGTTCTGTGTGCTTGCACTTATTATTTCATTTTTTTTTCCTTAGTTTCCTCATCTGTAAGATGAAGAGGAATAACAGCAGCATTTTAAAGGACTGTTTAGTGAATAAATGAAATAATCCATTTAGAGTACTGATCACAGAGTTTAGCAGGTAGAAGCACCCTCCTAAATTTTAGCTACAATTATTATTCACAAAAGGAAGCTCACTGTCTCTGAAGAAAAGACACACAGGCAGTCAAGTCTACCTATCAGCCTGGCTGGGAAGTGTCCTATCACAGGGGTCAGTTAGTGCTTTGAGAGTAGAGACAGAGGTGCTATTTGGAATAAAGGACTTGGGGAGGCATGGTAGAGGAACAGGCATAAAACTTGTTTTGTCTTTCACAAAAACTGGATCATATAATACAAATTACTCTGTAGCTTGCTTTTTATAGTTAGTGATTTATGATATTAATACTGCCAGGTTTTAAGATATAATTTTTTTTTTAAGACAGGGTCTTTCTCTGTTGCCCAAGCTGGAGTGCAGTGCACAATCATGGCTCCGTGCAACCTCTGCTTCCTGGGATCCAGTGATTCTCCCACCTCAGCTTCCCAAATAGCTGGGACTACAGTCACATGCCACTATGCCTGGCTAATTTTGTACAGACGACTTTTTGCCATGCTGCCCAGGCTGGTCTTGAATTCCTGAGCTAAGGCGATCCTCATACAGTGGCCTCCCAAAGTGATGGGATTACAGGCATGAGCCACCACACCCAGCCCCCTGTTTTTAAAGAAAGATCCACTTAGCATTCAAAATAGGGAGTTATCTTTCCATGTTTAGTGCTTCCTTCAGGAGCTCTTTTAGGGCAGGCCTGGTGGTGACAAAATCTCTCAGTGTTGGCTTTTCTGTAAAGTATTTTATTTCTCCTTCACTTATGAAGCTTAGTTTGGCTGGATATGAAATTCTGGGTTGAAAATTCGTTTCTTTAAGAATGTTGAATATTGGCCCCCACTCTCTTCTGGCTTGTAGAGTTTCTGCCGAGAGATCAGCTGTTAGTCTGATGGGCTTCCCTTTGTGGGTAACCTGACCGTTCTCTCTGGCTGCACTTAACATTTTTTCCTTCATTTCACCTTTTGTGAATCTGACAATTATGTGTCTTGGAGTTGCTCTTCTCGAGGAGTATCTTTGTGGCATTCTCTGTATTTCCTGAATGTGAATGTTGGCCTGCCTTGCTAGATTGGGGAAGTTCTGCTGGATAATATCCTGCAGAGTGTTTTCCAACTTGGTTCCACTCTCCCCGTCACTTTCAGGTACACCAATCAGACATAGATTTGGTCTTTTCACATAGTCCCTTATTTCTTGGAGGCTTTGTTCATTTCTTTTTATTCTTTTTTCTCTAAACTTCTCACTTCATTTCATTCATTTGATCTTCCATCACTGATACCCTTTCTTCCAGTTGATCGAATTGGCTACTGAGGCTTGTGCATTCGTCGCATAGTTCTCGTGCTGTGGTTTTCAGCTCCATCAGGTCCTTTAATGACTTCTCTGCATTGGTTATTCTAGTTAGCCATTCATCTAATTTTTTTTTCAAGGTTCTCAACTTGTTTGCCATGGGTTTGAAATTCCTCCTTTAGCTTGGAGTAGTTTGATTGTCTGAAGCCTTCTTCTCTCAACTAATCAAAGTCATTCTCTGTCCAGCTTTGTTCCATTGCTTGTGAGGATCTGCATTCCTTTGGAGGAGGAGAGGCACTTGATTTTTAGAGTTTCCAGTTTTTCTGCTCTGTTTTTTCCCCATCTTTTTGGTTTTATCTACCTTTGGTCTTTGATGATGGTGACATACAGATGGGGTTTTGGTGTGGATGTCCTTTCTGTTTGTTAGTTTTCCTTCTAACGGTCAGGACCCTCAGCTGCAGATCTGTTGGACTTTGCTGGAGGTCCACTCCAGATGCTCTTTGCCTGGGTATCAGCAGCGGAGACTGCAGAATAGTGGATACTGGTGAACAGCAAATGTTGCTGCCTGATTGTTCCTCTGGAAGTTTTGTCTCAGAGGAGAACCTGGCCATGTGAGGTGTCAGTATGCCCCTACTGGGGGGTGCCTCCCAGTTAGGCTACTTGGGGGTCAGGGACCCACTTGAGAAGGCAGTCTGTCTGTTCTCAGATCTCCAGCTGCATGCTGGGAGAACCACTACTTTCTTCAAAGCTGTCAGACAGGGACATTTAAGTCTGCAGAGGATTCTGCTGCCTTTTGTCTGGCTATGCCCTGCCCCCAGAGGTGGAGTCTAGAGAGGCAGGCAGGCCTCCTTGAGCTGTGGTGGGCTCCACCCAGTTCGAGCTTCCCAGCCACTTTACCTACTCAAGCCTCGGCAGTGGCGGGCGCCCCTCCCCAAGCCTCACTGCCACCTTGCAGTTTGATCTCAGACTGCCGTGCTAGCAATGAGTGAGGCTCCCTTGGTGTAGGACCCTCCAAGCCATGTGCGGGATATAATCTCCTGGTGTGCCATTTGCTAAGACCATTGGAAAAGTGCAGAATTAGGATGGGAATGACCCGATTTTCCCAGGTGCCATCTGTCACCCCTTTCTTTGACTAGGAAATGGAATTCCCCGACCCCTTGCACTTCCCGGGTGAGGCGATGCCTCACCCTGCTTTGACTCATGCTCAGTGCACTGCACCCACTGTCCTGCACACTCTCCAACAATCCCCAGTGAGATGAACCCAGTACCTCAGTTGGAAATACAGAAATCACCCATCTTCTGCATTGCTTATACTGGGAGCTGTGGACTGGAGCTGCTCCTATTCGGCCATCTTGGAACCACCCTCGATTTCAAAGTTTATGTGGAGAAGCAAAAGACCCAGATTGGTCAACTGAATATTGAAAGAGAAGAACAAAGTTCATGGAAAGGAACAACCCGTACCAGCTACTGCAGAAACATGCCAAATTGTAAAGACCATCGAGGCTAGGAAGAAACTGCATCAACTAATGAGCAAAATAACCAGCTAACGTCATAATGACAGGATCAAATTCACACATAACAATATTAACCTTAAACGTAAATGGGCTATATGCTCCAATTAAAAGACACAGACTGGCAATTTGGATAAAGAGTCAAGATGCATCAGTGTGCTGTATTCAGGACACCCATCTCATGTGCAAAGACACACATAGGCTCAAAATAAAGGGATGGAGGAAGATCTACCAAGCAAATGGAAAACAAAAAAAGGCAGGGGTTGCAATCCTAGTCTCTGATAAAAAAGACTTTAAACCAACAAAGATCAAAAGAGACAAAGAAGGCCATTACATAATGGTAAAGGGATCAATTCAACAAGAAGAGCTAACTATCCTAAATACATATGAACCCAATACAGGAGCACCCAGATTCATAAAGCAAGTCCTTAGAGACCTACAAAGAGACTTAGACTCCCACACAATAATAATGGGAACTGTCAACATTAGACAGATCAATGAGACAGAAAGTTAACAAGGATATCCAGGAATTGAACTCAGCTCTGCACCAAGCAGACCTAATAGACATCTACAGAACTCTCCACCCCAAATCAACAGAATATACATTCTTCTCAGCACCACACCACACCGATTACAAAATTGACCACATAGTTGGAAGTAAAGCACTCCTCAGCAAATGTAAAAGAACAGAAATTGTAACAAACAGTCTCTCAGACCACAGTGCAACCAAACTAGAACTCAAGATTAAGAAACTCACTCAAAACTGCTCAACTACATGGAAACTGAACAACCTGCTCCTGAGTGACTACTGGGTACATAACGAAATGAAGGCAGAAATAAAGATGTTCTTTGAAACCAATGAGAACAAAGACACAACATACCAGAATCTCTGGGACACATTTAAAGCAGTGTGTAGAGGGAAATTTATAGCACTAAATGCCCACAAGAGAAAGCAGGAAAGATCCAAAATTGACACCCTAGCATATCACAATTAAAATAACTAGAGAAGCAAGAGCAAACACATTCAAAAGCTAGCAGAAGGCAAGAAATAACTAAGATCAGAGCAGAACTGAAGGAGATAGAGACACAAAAAACCCTTCAAAAAATTAATGAATCCAGGAGCTGGTTTTTTGAAACATTAGCAGAAGTGATAGACCACTAGGAAGACTAATAAAGAAGAAAAGAGAGAAGAATCAAATAGATGCAATAAAAAATGATAAAGGGGATATCACCACCAATCCCACAGAAATACAAACTACGCTCAGAGAATACTATAAACACCTCTATGCAAATAAACTAGAAAATGTAGAAGGGATGGTTAAATTTCTTGACACATACACCCTCCCAAGACTAAACCAGAAAGAAGTTGAATCTCTGAATAGACAAATAACAGGCTCTGAAATTGAGGCAATAATTAACAGCTTATCAACCAAAAAGAGTCCAGGACCAGATGGATTCACAGCCAAATTCTACCAGAGGTACAAGGAGGAGCTGGTACCATTCCTTCTGAAACTATTCCAATCCATAGAAAAAGTGGGAATCCTCCCAAACTCATTTTATGAGGCCAGCATCATCCCGATACCAAAGCCTGGCAGAGACACAACAAAAAAAGAGAATTTTAGACCAATATCCCTGATGAACATCCATGCAAAAATCCTCAATAAAATACTGGCAAACTGAATCCAGCAGCACATCAAAAAGCTTATCCACCATGATCAAGTGGGCTTCATCCCTGGGATGCAAGGCTGGTTCAACATACAAAAATCAATAAACATAATCCAGCATATAAACAGAACCAATGACAAAAACCATATGATTATCTCAATAGATGCAGAAAAGGCCTTTGACAAAATTCTACAACCCTTTATGCTAAAAACTCTCAATAAATTAGGTATTGATGGGACGTATCTCAAAATAATAAGAACTATCTCTGTCAAACCCACAGCCAACATCCTACTGAATGGGCAAAAACTGGAAACAGGCAGAAGACAGGGATGCCCTCTCTCAACACTCCTATTCAACATAGTGTTGGAAATTCTGGCCAGGGCAATTAGGCAGGAGAAGGAAATAAAGGGTATTCAATTAGGAAAAGAGGAAGTCAAATTGTCCCTGTTTGCAGATGACATGATTGTATATCTATAAAACCCCATCGTCTCAGTCCAAAATCTCCTTAAGCTGATAGGCAACTTCAGCAAAGTCTCAGGATACAAAATCAATGTGCAAAAATCACAAGCATTCTTACACACCAATAACAGACAAACAGAGAGCCAAATCATGAGTGAACTCCCATTCACAATTGCTTCAAAGAGAATAAAATACCTAGGAATCCAACTTAAAAGGGACGTGAAGGACCTCTTCAAGGAGAACTACAAACCACTGCTCAATGAAATAAAAGAGGATACAAACAAATGGAAGAACATTCCATGCTCATGGGTAGGAAGAATCAATATCGTGAAAATGGCCATACTGCCCAAGGTAATTTATAGATTCAATGCCATCCCCATCAAGCTACCAATGCCTTTCTTCACAGAATTGGAAAAAACTACTTTAAAGTTCATATGGAACCAAAAAAGGGCATGCATCGCCAAGTCAATCCTAAACCAAAAGAACAAAGCTGGAGGCATCACGCTGTCTGACTTCAAACTATACTACAAGGCTACAGTAAACAAAACAGCATGTTACTGGTACCAAAACAGAGATATAGACCAATGGAACAGAACAGAGCCCTCAGAAATAATGCCACATATCTACAACTATCTGATCTTTGACAAACCTGAGAATAACAAGCAATGGGGAAAGGATTCCCTATTTAATAAATGGTGCTGGGAAAACTGGCTAGCCATATGTAGAAAGCTGAAACTGGATCCCTTCCTTACACCTTATACAAAAATTCATTCAAGATGAATTAAAGACTTGAATGTTAGACCTAAAACCATCAAAACTCTAGAAGAAAACCTAGGCAATACCATTCAGGACATAGACATGGGCAAGGACTTCACGTCTAAAACACCAAAAGCAATGGCAACAAAAGCCAAAATTGACAAATGGGATCTAATTAAATGAAAGAGCTTCTGCACAGCAAAAGAAACTACCATCAGAGTGAACAGGCAACATACAGAATGGGAGAAAATTTTTGCAATCTACTCATCTGACAAAGGGCTAATATCCAGAATCTACAATGAACTCAAACAAATTTACAAGAAAAATACAAACAACCCCATCAACAAGTGGGCAAAGGATATGAATAGACACTTCTCAAAATAAGACATTTATGCAGCCAAAAAACACTTGAAAAAATGCTCATCATCACTGGCCGTAAGAGAAATCCAAATCAAAACCACAATGAGATACCATCTCACACCAGTTAGAATGGCGATCATCAAAAAGTCAGGAAACAACAGATGCTGGAGAGGATTTGGAGAAATAGGAACACTTTTACACTGTTGGTGGGACTGTAAACTAGTTCAACCATTGTGGAAGTCAGTGTGGCGATTCCTCAGGGATCTAGAATTAGAAATACCATTTGACCCAGCCATCTCATTACCGGATATATAACCAAAAGATTATAAATCATGCTGCTATAAAGACACATGCACTCGTATGTGTATTGTGGCACTATTCACAATAGCAAAGACTTGGAACCAACCCAAATATCCAACAATGATAGACTGCATTAAGAAAATGTGGCACATATACACCATGGAATACTATGCAGCCATAAAAAAGGATGAGTTCATGTCCTTTGTAGGGACATGGATGAAGCTGGAAACCATCATTCTCAGCAAACTATCACAAGGACAGAAATCCAAACACCGCATGTTCTCACTCACAGGTGGGAATTGAACAATGAGAACACATGGACACAGGAAGGGGAACATCACACACTGGGGCCTGTTGTGGGGTGGGGGGAGGGGGGAGGGATAGCATTAGGAGATATACCTAATGCTAAATGACGAGTTAATGGGTGCAGCACACCAACATGGCACATGCATACATATGTAACAAACCTGCACGTTGTGCACATGTACCCTAAAACTTAAAGCATAATAATAATAAAATAAAATAAAATAAAATAAAAAAAGATAACCATAAAGACTCATCCAAAAATCTCCTAGAACTGGTAAATGAATTCAGCAAAGTTTCAGGATACAAAAGTAATGTACGCAAATCAATAGCCTTGCTATATACCAACAGTGACCAAGCTGAGAATCAAATCAAGAACTCAACCCCTTTTACAACAGCTGCAAAAATTTAAATACTTAGTAATATATTTAACCAAGGAGGTGAAATACCTCTACAAGGAAAACTACAAAACACCACTGAAAAAACATAGATGACACAAACAAGTGGAAACACATCCCATGCTCATGAATGATGGAATCAGTATAGTGAAAATTACCATACTGCCAAAAGCAATCTACAAATTCAATGCAATTCCCATGAAAATACCACCATCATTCTTCACAGAACTAGAACAAACAATCTAAAATTCATGTGGAAGCAAAAAAGCCCCACATAGCCACCGCAAGACTAAGCAAAAAGAACAAATCTGGAGACATTACATTACCCGACTTCAAACTTTTCTATAAGCCTATAGTATCCAAAACAGCATGGTACTGGTATAAAAACAGGCTTGTAGACCAATGGAACATAATAGAGAACCCAGAAATAAAGCCAAATACTTAAAGCCAACTGATCTTTGACAAAGCAAAGAAAAACATAAAGTGGGGAAAGGACACTCTATTCAACAAATGGTGCTGGGTTGGCTAGCCCCATGTAGAAGAGTGAAACAGGATCTTCATCTCCCATTTTATACAATAATCAACTCAAGATGGATCAAAGACTTAAATCAAATACCTGAAATCATAAAGATTCTAGAAGATAACATGGAAAAACCCTTCTAGACATTGGCAGAGGCTTCATGATCAAAAACCCAAAAGCAAATGCAACAAACACAATGATAAATAGACAAGACTTAATTAAACTAAAAAGTTTCTGCACAGCAAAAGAAATAATTAGCAGATTAAACAGACAACCCACAGAGTGATAGAAAATCTTGGCAATCTATACATCTGACAAAGGACTCACAAAGAACTCAAACAAATCAGGAAGAAAAAAACAAACAATCCCATTCAAAAGGGGGCTAAGGACATTAGTAGACAATTCCCAAAAGAAAATAAGCAAATGGACAACAAACAAATGAAAAAATGCTCAATATCACTAATGATTAGGGAAATGCAAATCGAAACCACAATGTTATGCCACCTTACTCCTGCAAGAATGGCTGTAATCAAAAAATCAAAATAATAGATGTTGGTGTGGATATGGTGAACAGGGAACGCTTGTACACTGTTGGTGGGATTGTAAACTAGTACAACCACTTTGGAAAACAGTGAGGAGATTCCTTAAAGAACTAAAAGAAATCTACCATTTGGTTCAGCAATCCCACTACTGGGTATCTACCCAGAGGACAAGAAGTCATTATACGAAAGAGATACTTGCACAAGCATGTTTATAGCAGCACAATTCACAATTGCAAAAATATGGAGCCAGCCCAAATGCCCATCAATCATTGACTAGATAAAGAAAATGTATATTTTCATTATATATATACACACACACACACACACACACACACACACACACACACACACACATACACACACACTATGGAACACTACTCAGCCATAAAAAGGATCTAAATAATGGCATTGGTAGCAAACTGGGTGGAATTGGAGAACATTATTCTAAGTGAAATAACTCAGGAATGAGAAACCAAATATATTTTCCCACAAGTGGGAGCTGAGCTATGAGGATGCAAAGGCAAAATAATGATACAATGGACTTTGGGGACTAAGTGACAAGGGAGGGAGGGGTATCAGGGATAAAATACTACACATTGGGTACAGTGTACATTGCTTGAGTGATGGGTGCACAACAATCTTGGAAATCACCATAAAGAACTTATTCATGTAACCAAACACCACCTGTTCCCCCAAAACCTATTAAATTAGAAAAAGTAAAATAAATACAAATCTGTTATCTACACACTTTTATACATTTTTCTGTTTAATCCTCTCTCACATCTGGAGACCTAGCATTTAAGGGAATTGTAGCCACTACCACCTTGTTTTCAAGGCCCAAATGAATTTGGAAATGTGGTATTTGCTTATGAGCTTCTATCACTTTGTGAACACATGGCTCTATGAACAGCCAAAAGTACTTTGGGAAAAACTCCATAGAGTCAGAGTCAGTAGATCTTTGTTTTGTTTTTTTGTTTTTTTTCTTCTCCTTCTCCTTCTTCTTCTTTTTATTATTCTTTAAGTTCTGGGATACATGTGCAGAACATGCAGGTTTGTTACATAGGTATACACATGCCATGGTGGTTTGCTGCACTCATCAACCCATCATGTACATTTGGTATTTCTACTAATGCTATCCCTCCCCTAGCCCCCCTCCCCACAACAGGCCCTGGTGTGTGATGTTCCCCTCCCTGTGTCCATGCGTTCTCATTGTTCAACTCCCACTTAAGAGTGAGAACATACGGTGTTTGGTTTTCTCTTCTTGGGTTAGTTTGCTGAGAATGATAATTTACAGCTTCATCTATGTCCCTGCAAAGGATATGAACTCATCCTTTTTACAGCTGCATAGTATTCCATGGTGTATATGTGCCACATTTTCTTTATCCAGTCTAACATTGATGGGCATTTGGGTTGGTTCCAAGTTTTTGCTGTTGTGAACAGTGCTGCAATAAACGTATGTGTGCATGTGTCTTTATAGTAGAATGATTTATAATCCTTTGGTAGATACCCAGTAATGGGATTGCTGGCTCAAATGGTATTTCTGGTTCTAGATGTTTGCTGGCCACATAAATGTCTTATTTTGAGAAGTGTCTGTTCATATCCTTCACCCACTTTTTGATGGAGTTGTTTGTTTTTTTCCTGTACATTTGTTTAAGTTACTTGTAGATTCTGGATTTTAGCCCTTTGTCAGATGGATAGATTGCAAAAATTTTCTCCCATTCTGTAGGTTGCCTTTTCACTCTGATGATAGTTTATTTTGCTGTGCAGAGCTCTTTAGTTTAATTAGATCCCATTAGTCCATTTTGGCTTCTGTTGCTGTTGCTTTTGTTGTTTTAGTCGTGAAACTTTGCCCATGCCTATGTCCTGAATGGTATTGCCTAGGTTTTCTTCTAGGGCTTTCATGGTTTTAGGACTTACATTTAAGTGTTTAATTCATCTTGAGTTAATTTTTGTATAAGGTGTAAGGAAGGAGTCCAGTTTCAGTTTTCTGCATACGGCTCGTCAGTTTTTTTCAGCAACATTTATTAAATAGGGAATCCTTTCCCATTGCTTGTTTTTGTCAGGTTTGTCAAAGATCTGATAGTTGTAGATGTGTGGCATTATTTCTGAGGCCTCCGTTCTGTTCCATTGGTCTATATAGCTGTTTTGGTACCAGTACCATGCTGTTTTAGTTACTGTAGCCTTGTAGTATAGTTTGAAGTCAGGTAGCGTGATGCCTCCAGCTTTGTTCTTTTTGCTTAGGATTGTCTTGGCTATATGGTATTTTTAGGTTCCATATAAAATGTAAGGTAGTTTTTTCTAATTCTGTGAAGAAAGCCAAAGGTAGCTTAATGGGGATAGCATTGAATCTATAAGTTACTTTGGGGAGTATGGCCGTTTTCATGATATTGATTCTTCCTATCCATGAGCACGGAATGTTATTCGATTTGTTTGCATTCCCTCTTATTTCCTTGAGCAGTGGTTTGTAGCTCTCCTTGAAGAGGTCCTTCATATCCCTTGTAAGTTGTATTCCTCGGTATTTTATTCTCTTTGTAGCAATTGTGAATGGGAGTTCACTCATGATTTGGCTGTTTGTTTTTCTATTATTGGTGTGTAGGAATGCTTGTGACTTTTGCACATTGATTTTGTTTCTTGAGACTTTGCTGAAGTTGCTTATCAGTTTAAGGAGATTTTGGGCTGAGATGATGGGCTTTTCTAAATATACAATCATGGCATCTGCAAACAGAGACAATTTGACTTCCTCTCTTCTTGTTTGAATACATTTTATTTCTTTCTCTTGCTCTGGCCAGAACTTCCAGTACTATGTTGAATAGGAGTGGTGAGAGAGGGCATTCTTGTCTTGTGCTGGTTTTTAAAGGGAATGCTTCCAGCTTTTGCCCATTCAGTTTGAAATTGGATTGGCTGTGGGTTTGTCTTTCTTCAATACCATCTGGCAAGTACTCTGTGCTTACTCTTTGCTCCACCTTCTAAATGTATACATAAGCAGGTGGAAAGAGTAGGGGACACATGATTGAGTGTCAGAGTTCTAGTATCAGAGCACTATGGCAGGCCTGGAGCAACATCTGGAGTGTCCAAAGGTAACCCTATCAATCTCTAGGGGTCACAGGACATCACTTTCCTCTGCTTCCCTCTCTGTGTGTGTCTCTGCAAGCCAGCCCAATTCTATATTCCATTTCCACCAAGTACTGTATTCTAAATTCAGCTTATCCAGAGAGATGATATGCTTGGTTCCATCTGGGTCAGTGATCTCCTGTGTTGTAGGCAGAATAATGGCCCTCAAAGATGCCTACTCCTAATCCCTGGAATCTAGGATTATGTTGCTTTACATGGCAAAAAACCGATTTTGTTGATGTGATTCAGTTAATGGTCTTGAGGTTGGAAGATTAGCTTGGATTATCCAGGTGGACCTAATGTAATCTTATGGCTTCTTAAAATTGGAGAGCTTTTCCAGGCTGTGGTCAAAGAGGGAGATGTTTCTACCCACAAACCTTAGCTGGTCACGTCTGCAACAGGGGTGTGTTAATTTTCTATTGCTGATGTAACAAATTACCACAAGTGCTCTTGGAAAGTTAGTGGAAGGCAAGGACTGGCATCTCTAATATAATTATACAGGTAATGATGAATAGTGCAGAGATGTGACTCCAAAGCCTGGAGAAGGACAGACCACCATCTCTGCAAGAGATCCAACTGTATCCTTTAACCGAAGAGGTCCATAATTTACATGGACCCAAGAAAGAATACTGTAACTGGCAGAAAGTATCTTCAGTTCAAATCCTTCATTTTTGGGGTTAAATAACTTGGCAAAATGGCGAGATTAATATTATTTTAAATATTGCTAGAAAAAATGTAACATTTAATGTATGTGCATAAATAGCAAACTTTAAAGCATGTTTGGACATGAGGTGCCAAACGAAGAGTGGGAGAGGGACTTTAATAGCAATAAATAGAACTTGAGAATGGAATAAATAAATATTCTATAGAATATTACATTAAATAGAATAAATTTTAAGTTCCTAGAGCAATTTTTGAAAATCTCACATTCGAAGCCATCAATTCCTACTCAATTAGTGTTTCATTTTCATTTTGGTACTGAAACCCAAGATGTTGAAGGAACTGAAATGCTTGCTGGTCTTGCAGTGGCTGTGGAGCCTGGAATCCTGCCAAGAAGAGCATCTGTGAGAGATCAAAGTGTTTGTTTACATTCCTCCTGTGAAGGAAGTTGAGAAATAATCTAAGAAACCCAATCCAAAAGCAAAGATGTTCCATCCAGCCTTCTCTCTTAAAGCCAAGCTACAAATCATCTGAATGTTCCAAAAGTGTTTTGATGATGTATTGATGTATTTTAAATTATCTGATAATGTGCTTGGCAAATGCTTAAAAGTATATTTACTGAGATGATGTAGAAATGCCAAGCATTTATTAAAACAATACAGAGTAATACAAATGCTATGGTTGTCAATATAAAAATTTCTGAAAACTAAAGAGTTCTTTAATGGTGAAGATTTTTTTCATTTTTGAAGTTAAAAGTATAAATTTTTGTAAAATACAAATGATTACTATCTATATCTAACATTTACAGAGTGCTGATTTTGCTCGCTTTTGCACATACATTGCCTCATTTTGTGCAATGTTTAGCATTAACTTGTGAGGTAGATACCATGCCACGAGCATTGTATAGATGAAGACATTGAGGTTTAGAGAGATTGCATCAATTTCCCAATGTAACACAGCTAGTGGTGGGGCCAGGATTCCAGGAAGCCTAACTCTAGAGTTTAATAACCTGAAGAAGAAGAATAGCTAATATTCTTGTCACTCTCAGCATATGCCAATTGCTGTTCTATATGCTTCACATTTATCCACTAATGTAAACCTCAGAATAACTCTACGAGGCAGATTCTATTATTATTATCGTTTCATAGACATATATTTTGTACGTCTATGTCAGCCTTAAAGCCACTTTTGAGTTTTTTGGCATATTTTTTGAGAACATGTCAACTTTATTTCCATTTAAATTGCTTGAGACACAGCATGATTGTTGATATAGTCTCTGGAAATTTTATTCCCAGCTGTGTATCTCTCTGGAGTCTTTGACTTACTCCCATGTGGGCGGGAGGTGCTTTGCATCTGGCCACACCTGCCATCCTGGAGCCTCCTCACCCTCATCCTGGGGAATCCCTTCCCTCTCCCCAGGGTGATAGCATCAGCTTGTCAGATACCACATCTTTCTGAATTAATTATCAGTTTGGGGGGATTTCATTAGTAATCTTCTGAAGAAAAGGTACACTGACGGGTAAATTTATTGCGATCTTTTATGCTTCTATTGGATTTCTACTCTGCTGTGATGATTTTTAGTTCTCAAGAGATTTTTTAGGTATCATATTCTTCTTTCATGCATATAGTATCTTTTCTCTTTGCAAATAATAACAGCTTTTAAAAACATTTTGTATTTTTTCACTTTATGGATTATTTCTTCTAACTTCTTTTTTCTTTGCTTTGTTTCTATCTTTCTGATTACAAAGCTAGAATCACTCCACATTTCTGATGATTTTGGTTGTCTTCTGTTGTAGGATGGGGCACTAATGAGCTATCGGGAAGCTCTAAATTCATGGGTGGCATCTGTGTCATGTGAGATTCGCTATAGAACTCTCTGGTGGGATTAATTGCTGGGGAATATAATATAATATTACTGATAGGAATACCTATCAGTAATGATAGGTATTTTCTCTTGGGCTGGTCAGATTTTTCAAAGGATGATTTTGGAAGTTTCTGTGTAGAAGACACATGCCCAGCTGCCAACACTCTGGGGCCCAAGAGGGCAATTGAAAATCCAATTATAATCCACTTGGGAGAAAAAGGCAAAATCCAGGACTACCTAGGTAATTCAAAAGCTTGTTCGCATTAATCTAGCAAGACTATAGCCAAAAATCTATTGGAACTTATAATAATCTCATGTTTAACAGCTCTAAAACTCTTATATATTAAGGTCTGTGAGAATTTTCTTACATCCAGCCTTATGTATCTGCCATTGATAATCTTAGCTTCCTAAATGATCCATTAAGAAAAACATTTCTATGACTCTATGAGGAATTTCTTCCCAAGGCTTTTGACATGGCTGAGATAGTTTATATTATTTTGACCTTTATTTGGTCAGAAGGTTTTTTTAAATTTTTTTAAAATTTTATTTATTTTTTATTATACTTTAAGTTTTAGCATACATGTGCACAACATGCAGGTTTGTTACATATGTATATATGTGCCATGTTGGTGTGCTGCACCCATTAACTCGTCATTTACATTAGGTATATCTCCTAATTCTATCCATCTCCTTCCCCCCACCGCATGACAGGCCCCGATGTGTGATGTTCCCCACCCTGTGTCCAAGTGTTCTCATTGTTCAGTTCCCACCTGTGAGTGAGAACATGCAGTGTTTGGTTTTCTGTCCTTGTGATAGTTTGCTCAGAATGATGGTTTTCAGCTTCATCCATGTCCCTACAAAAGACATGAGCTTATCCTTTTTTATGGCTGCATAGTATTCCATGGTGTATATGTGCCACATTTTCTTAATCCAGTCTGTCATTGATGGACATTTGGGTTGGTTCCAAGTCTTCGCTATTGTGAGTAGTGCTACAATAAACATACATGTGCATGTGTCTTTATAGCAGTATGATTTATTTGGGTATATGCCCAGTAATGGGATGGCTGGGTCAAATGGTATTTCTAGTTCTAGATCCTCAAGGAATCACTACACTGTCTTCCACAATGGTTGAACTAATTTACAGTCCCACCAACAGTGTAAAAGTGTTCTGATTTCTCCACATCCTCTCCAGCACCTGTTGTTGCCTGACTTTTTAATGACTGACACTCCAACTGACGTGAGATGGTATCTCATTGTGGTTTTGATTTGCATTTCTCTGATGGCCAGTGATGATAAACATTTTTTCATGTGTCTTTTGGCTGCATAAATGTCTTATTTTGAGAAGTGTCTATTCATATCCTTCACCCACTTTTTGATGGGGTTGTTTGATTCTTTTCCTGTAAAGTTGTTTAAGTTCCTCGTAGATTCTGGATTTTAGCCCTTTGTCAGATGGATAGATTGCAAATTTTCTCTCCCGTTCTGTAGGTTGCCTTTTCACTCTGATGATAGTTTCTTTTGCTGTGCAGAAGCTGTTTAGTTTAATTAGATCCCATTAGATCATTTTGGCTTTTGTTGCCATTGCTTTTGGTGTTTTAGTCACAAAGTCTTTGCCCTACATGCTTATGTTCTGAATGGTATTGCCTAGGCTTTCTTCTAGGGCTTTCATGGTTTTAGGACTTACATTTAAGTGTTTAATTCATCTTGAGTTAATTTTTGTATAAGGTGTAAGGAAGGGGTCCAGTTTCAGTTTTCTGCATATGGCTAGCCAGTTTTTTCAGCAGTATTTATTAAATAGGGAATCATTTCCCATTGCTTGTTTTTGTCAGGTTCATCAAATATCAGATGGTTGTAGATGAGTGGCATTATTTCTGAGGCCTCCATTCTGTTCCATTGGTCTATATCTCTGTTTTGGTACCAGTACCATGCTGTTTTAGTTACTGTAGCCTTGTAGTATAGTTTGAAGTCAGGTAGCGTGATGCCTCCAGCTTTGTTCTTTTTGCTTGGGATTGTCATGGCAATGCAGGCTCTTTTTTTGTTCCATATGAACTTTAAAATAGTTTTTTCCAATTCTGTGAAGAAAGTCATTGGTAGCTTGATGGGGATGGCATTGAATCTATAAATTACCTTGGGCAATATGGCCATTTTCACGATGTTGATTCTTCCTACCCATGAGCATGGAATGTTCTTCCATTTGTTTGTATCCTCTTTTATTTCATTGAGCAGTGGTTTGTAGTTCTCCTTGAAGAGGTCCTTCACATCTCTTGTAAGTTGGATTCCTAGGTATTTTATTCTCTTTGAAGCAATTGTGAATGGGAGTTCACTCATGATTTGGCTCTCTGTTTGTCTGTTATTGGTGTGTAAGAATGCTTGTGATTTTTGCACATTGATTTTGTATCCTGAGACTTTGCTGAAGTTGCTTATCAGCTTAAGGAGATTTTGGGCTGAGATGATGGGGTTTTCTAAATATACAATCATGTCATCTGCAAACAGGGACAATTTGACTTCCTCTTTTCCTAATTGAATACCCTTATTTCTTTCACCTACCTGATTGCCCTGGCCAGAACTTCCAACACTATGTTGAATAGGAGTGGTGAGAGAGGGCAGAGAGGGCATCCCTGTCTTGTGCCAGTTTTCAAAGGGAGTGCTTCCAGTTTTTGCCCATTCAGTGTGATATTGGCTATGGGTTTGTCATACATAGCCCTTATTATTTTGAGATAAGTCTGATCAATACCTAGTTTATTGAGAGTTTTTAGCATGAAACATTGTTGCATTTTGTTGAAGGCCTTTTCTGCATCTATTGAGATAATTATGTGGTTTTTGTCTTTGGTTCTGTTTATATGATGGATTACGTTTATTGATTTGTGTATGTTGAACCAGCCTTGCATCCCAGGGATGAAGCCCACTTGATCATGGTGGATAAGCTTTTTGATGTACTGCTGGATTCTGTTTGCCAGTATTTTATTGAGGATTTTTGCATGGATGTTCATCAGGGATATTGGTCAAAAATTCTCTTTTTTTGTTGCGTCTCTTCCAGGCTTTGGTATCAGGATGATGCTGGCCTCATAAAATGAGTTCGGGAGGATTCCCTCTTTTTCTATTGATTGGAATAGTTTCAGAAGGAATGGTACCAGCTCCTACTTGTAACCAGTAGAATTCAGCTGTGAATCCATCTGGCCCTGGACTTTTTTTGGTTGGTAGGCTTTAATTATTGCCTCAATTTCAGAGCCTGTTATTTGTCTCTTCAGGGATCAACTTCTTCCTGGTTTAGTCTTGGGAGGGTGTATATGTCCAGGAATTTATCCATTTCTCCTAGATTTTCTAGCTTATTTGTGTAGAGGTGTTTATAGTATTCTCTGAGGGTAGTTTGTGTCTTTGTGGGATTGGTGGTGATATCCCCTATATCATTTTTTATTGCATCTACTTGATTCTTCTCTCTTTTCTTCTTTATTAGTCTTGCTAGTGGTCTAAGAATTTTGTTGATGTTTTCAAAAAACCAGCTCCTGGATTCATTGATTTTTTGAAGGGTTTTTTGTGTCTCTATCTCCTTCAGTTCTGCTCTGATCTTAGTTATTTCTTGCCTTCTGCTAGCTTTTGAATGTGTTTGCTCTTGCTTCTCTAGTTATTTTAATTGTGATGTTAGGGTATCAATTTTGGATCTTTCCTGCTTTCTCTTGTGGGCATTTAGTGCTATAAATTTCCCTCTACACACTGCTTTGAATGTGTCCCAGAGATTCTGGTATGTTGTGTCTTTGTTCTCATTGGTTTCAAAGAATATCTTTATTTCTGCCTTCATTTCATTGTGTACCCAGTAGTCATTCAGGAGCAGGTTGTTCAGTTTCCATGTAGTTGAGCAGTTTTGAGTGAGTTTCTTAATCCTGAGTTCTAGTTTTGTTGCACTGTGGTCTGAGAGACAGTTTGTTATAATTTCTGTTCTTTTACATTTGCTGAGGAGTGCTTTACTTCCAACTCTGTGGTCAATTTTGGCATAAGTGCGATGTGGTGCTGAGAAGAATGTATATTCTGTTGATTTGAGGTGGAGAGTTCTGTAGAAATCTATTAGGTCTTCTTGGTGCGAGCTAAGTTCAATTCCTGGATATCCTTGTTAAGTTTCTGTCTTGTTGATCTGTCTAATACTGACAGTGGGGTGTTAATGTCTCCCATTGTTATTGTGTGGGAGTCTTAAGTCTGTTTGTAGGTCTTTAAGGGCTTTCTTTATGAATCTGGGTGCTCCTGTATTGGGTACATATATATTTAGGATAGTTAGCTCTTCTTGTTGAATTGATCCCTTTACCATTATATAATGGCCTTCTTTGTCTCTTTTGATCTTTGTTGGTTTAAAGTCTGTTTTATCAGAGACTAGGATTGCAACCCCTGCCTTTTTTTGTTTTCCATTTGCTTGGTAGATCTTCCTCCGTCCCTTTATTTTGAGCCTATGTGTGTCTCTGCATTTGAGATGGGTCTCCTGAATACAGCACACAGATGAGTCTTGACCCTTTATCCAATTTGCCAGTCTGTGTCTTTTAATTGGAGCATTTAGCCCAGTTACATTTAACGTTAATATTGTTATGTGTGAATTTGATCCTGTTATTATGATGTTAGCTGGTTATTTTGCTCATTAGTTGATGCAGTTTCTTCCTAGCATCAGTAGTCTTTACAATTTGGCATTTTTTAAAATATTTTTTTATTATACTTTAAGTTCTAGGGTACATGTACACAATGTGCAGGTTTGTTACATATGTATACATGTGCCATATTGGTGTGCTGCACCCATAACTCATCATTTACATTATGTATATCTCCTAATGCTGTCCTTCCCCCCTCCCCGCCACCCCACAACAGGCCTGGGTGTGTGATGTTCCCCTTCCTATGTCCAAGTGTTCTCATTGTTCAATTCCCACAATTTGGCATGTTTTTGCATTGGCTGGTACCAGTTTTTCCTTCCCATGTTTAGTGCTTCCTTCAGGAGCTCTTGTAAGGCAGGCCTGGCAGTGAGAAAATCTCTCAGCATTTGTTTGTCTGTAAATGATTTTATTTCTCCTCCACTTATGAAGCTTAGTTTGGCTGGATATGAAATTCTGGGTTGAAAATTCTTTTCTTTAAGAATGTTGAATATTGGCGCCCACTCTCTTCTAGCTTGTAGAATTTCTGCTGAGAGATCAGCTGTTAGTCTGATGGGCTTTCCTTTGTGGGTAATCCGACTTTACTCTCTGGCTGCCCTTAACGTTTTTTCCTTCATTTCAACTTTGGTGAATCTGACAATTATGTGTCTTGGAGTTGCTCTTCTCGAGGAGTATCTTTGTGGTGTTCTCTGTATTTCCTGAATTTCAATGTTGGCCTGCCTTGCTAGGTTGGGGAAGTTCTCCTGGATAATATCCTGCAGAGTGTTTTCCAACTTGGTTCCATTGTCCCTGTCACTTTCAGGTACCCCAATCAGATGTAAATTTGGTCTTTTCACATAGTCCCATATTTCTTGGAGGCTTTGTTCATTTCTTTTTACTCTTTTTTCATTAAACTTCTCTTCTCACTTCATTTCATTCATTTGATCTTCCATCACTGATACCCTTTCTTCCAGTTGATCAAATTGGCTACTGAAGCTTGTGCACGCGTCATGTAGTTCTCACGCCATGGGTTTCAGCTCCATCAGGTCATTTAAGGCCTTCTCTATAGTCTTTATTCTAGTTAGCCATTCATCTAATCTTTTTTCAAGGTTTTTAGCTTCTTTGGGATAGGTTCGAACATCCTCCTTTAGCTTGGAGATATTTGTTGTTACAGATCATCTGAAACCTTCTTCTCTCAACTTGTCAAAGTCATTCTCCAGCTTTGTTCCATTGAGGGTGAGGAGCTCTGTTCCTTTGGAGGAGAAGAGGTGCTCTGATTTTTAGAATTTTCAGCTTTTCTGCTCTGGTTTCTCCCCATTTTTGTGGTTTTATCTACCTTTGGTCTTTTGTCATGGTGACATACAGATGGTATTTTGGTGTGGATGTCCTTTCTGTTTGTTAGTTTTCCTTCTAACAGTCAGGACCCTCAGCTGCAGGTCTGTTGGACTTTGCTGGAGGTCCACTCCAGACCCTGTTTGCTTGGGTATCATCAGTGGAGGCTGCAGAACAGTGAATATTGCAGAACAGGAAAGTTGCTTCCTGATTCTTCCTCTGGAAGCTTCATCTCAGAGGGGCACATGGCCGTATGAGGTGTCAGTCGGCCCCTACTGGGAGGTGTCTCCTGGATAGGCTACTCAGGGGTCAGGCACCCACTTGAGGAGGCAGTCTCTCTGTTCTCAGATCTCAAACTCCGTGCTGGGAGAACCACTACTCTCTTCAAAGCTATCAGACAGGGACGTTTAAGTCTGCAGAAGTTTCTGCTGCCTTTTGTTCAGCTATGCCCAGCCCCCAGAGGTGGAGTCTACAGAGTCAGGCAGGGCTCCTTGAGCTGCGTTGGGCTCCACCCAGTTCAAGCTCCCTGGCCACTTTGTTTACCTACTCAAGCCTCAGCAATGGCAGGTGCCCCTCCCCCAGCCTCGCTGCTGCCTTGCAGTTCGATCTCAGACTGTTGTGCTAGCAATGAGTGAGGCTCCGTTGGCATGGGACCCTCCAAGCCATGTGCGGGATATAATCTCCTGGTGTGCCATTTGCTAAGACCATTGGAAAAGCGCAGTATTAGGGTGGGAGTGTCCCGATTTTCCAGGTTCCATCTGTCACAGCTTCCCTTGGCTAGGAAAGGGAATTCCCCAACCCCTTGTGCTTCCCTGGTGAGGCGATGCCCCACCCTGCTCCGTGGGCTGCACCCACTGTCTGACAAGCCCCAGTGAGATGAACCCAGTACCTCAGTTGGAAATGCAGAAATCACCCATTTTCTGCGTCACTCACGCTGGGAGCTGTAGACTGGAGCTGTTCCTATTTGGCCATCTTGGAACCTCCTCCAGAAGTTTTTTAAAGTAATTAAAATCTCAATTATAGTACCTTTAAATTATTTCACAATTACATATACATGTTGGCAGCTCGAATCTTTCATTACAATTTTTTATAAGGTAAAAAAGTAATAAAATCATAAATCTCATCATAACTGACAATCTCGATTTCAGGTTTCTATAAATTGTTAAAGAATGTGATTGGCATTCTTGAAGAAATTATTAAATAAATTTGATTTTCCTGCCTCTATTCAAGACTTTCAAGAATAGTATGTAAAGAAATTACATAATGTTAGTTTGAAACAGTTATGGTTCAAAAATTAACTTTAGTTCTTCAACTCTTTTCAGATCCAGGTTTCTGAGGTGAACAGCCTGTTTTGTACATTTCTATATCTTTCTCTATGCTCATATCGACCTATATACCAATAAATAAGAATTTTAATTTGTTTCATTTTGTCTTTCACAAAATTGGATCATATAATACACATTATTCTTTACCTTGCTGTTTATACTTTCTAATGTATCATATTAATTTCTCTAGGTTTTAAGATATAATTTGTTTTTGCTTTTGTTTTTGACATGAGGACTTGCTTTGTTGCCCAAGCTGGAGTGCAGTGGTGCCATCATGGCTCACTGCAACCTGTGCCTTCTGGGCGCCAGCAATCCGCCCACTTCAGCCTCCCAAGTAGCTGGGACAACAGTCGGGTGTCACTATGCCTGGCTAATTTTTGTGTTTTTTTGTAGAGACAGGTTTTTGCCATGTTGCCCAGGCTGGTCTTGAACTCCCTAGCTCAAGGGATCCACCTGCCTTGGCTTTCCAAAGTGTTGGGATAATGGGCATGAGCCACCATGCCCGGTCCCCTGTTTTTTTTTTTTTAATAAGATCCACTTACCATTCAAAATAGGGAGTTATCATTCCTTATTCTGTCAATCAAACAGATAGTTTAAAAATTTTTGTTTCTTCTACAAGTAAGGCTGCGGTAAGTAGCCTTGTTTCTGTATCCTTTCACATAGATACTTATAATTATGGAGTTGATTCCCAAGTGTGATATTGCTTGGGACATGCATTTTGTAAATTTTAATAAATATCACAAATTTCTTGTCAGAAACCTAGGACAGTGCACATTTCTACCAACAGTGTAAGCTAATAGGTAAGCAGTAATATCTCATTTTGCTTTATTTTGTATTTTTTGACCACTACCAAGGCTCAATGGCATTTAATATGCTTTTTGGCCATTGTAATTTCTCCTCCTATGAATTTCCATCATTGTTCATTTTCTCTTTGAGTCGTCTATTTTTAAATAGGAAAGCATTAGGATTTGGCTGGGCATGGTGGCTCACGCTTGTAATCCCAGCACTTTGGGAGGCTGAGACGGGCAGATAATGAGGTCAGGAGATCGAGAGCATCCTGGCCAATATGGTGAAACCCCATCTCTACTAAAAATACAAAAAAATTAGCTGGGTGTGGTGGTGCATGCCTGTAATCCCAGCTACTCAGGAGGCTGAGGCAGGACAATCGCTTGAACCTGGGAGGTGGAGGTTGCAGTGAGCCGAGATTGTGCCATTGCACTCCAGCCTGGTGACAGAGTGAGACTCCATCTCAAAACAAAGAAACAAACAAACAAAAACACTAGGATTTTAGAAAGATCATTTTTTTGGTCAATCATATATGTGAAAATATTTTTTCCTTATCTATATTTTTAGTTTATGTGTTTATACCAAAATTTGAAAATTTTCTCCAAGCTCAGAATTTCATTTTAAATACTTTCATGATATTATTGAAGTCAATCCCCTACTTTATTTATTTTTTTATTTTTATTTTTTTGAGATGGAGTCTCACTCTCTCACCGAGGCTGGAGTGCAGTGGAATGATCTCAGCTCACTGCAACCTCCGCCTCCCAAGTTGGAGCGATTCTCCTGCCTCAGCCTCCCTAGTAGCTGGGACCACAGGTGTGTGCCACCATACCCAGCTAATTTTTGTATTTTTAGTAGAGACGGGGTTTCACCATGTTGGCCAGGCTGGTCTCTAACTCCCAATATCAGGTGATACACCTGCCTCAGCCTCCCAAAGTGCTGGGATTACAGGGGTGAGCCACTGTGTATTTGTTTTTATATATCATGAAAAGTCAAAGAATCAAAGCAATATATTCTCACAACCATGCACATTTTCTCCCTGTCCTCTTCAGCCCTGTGTCTGTCACTCCCATAATCCTGTTTCAGCAACTATGAAGGCACTTCTGTGGAATACTTGATTACAGACCTATATATGTATACACATTCACTTAACTTTATAAACCACTTGCCCCATAGTAAAAATTTCTTTACCTAATATTTGTTAAAGTCTTGAATAGAGGCAGGACAATCAAATTTCTTTAATAACTCTTTAAAGAATGTCAATTACATTCTTTAATAAATTTATAGGAATTTGACATTGAGAGCTTCCTCATGAATCCTATTGTCATGTTGTGTTTGTATTCCACCAAAATTCACATGTTGAACTCTAATTCCCAATGTGATGGTATCTGGAGGTGGGGCTTTTGGGAGGTGATTCCACCCTCATGAATGGGGTTAGTGCCCTTATAAGAAGAGACACAAGGTGATCATTCGGTCAGTCATGTGAAGATACAGAGGGAAGGCGTCTGTCTACAGGCCAGGAAGTTGGCCTTCACCAGGCACCAGTTCTTTTGGCCCCTTGGTCTTGTACTCTCCAGCCTCCATAATGGTGCGAAATAAATGTTTGTTGTTTAAGCCACCCAGTCTGTTATGTTTAGTATAGCAGCCCAAACTTATTGAAACATGATGGTAGACAGAATTCTAAGCTGACTCCCAAGATTCCAGCTCCCTGGTATACATGCCTTATATGATCCCTTATGCTTAAATGAGTATGAAACCTTTGAATATGATGGGAAAGCCACTCCATGGATTAGGTTGTGTTACAGAACAAGTGCTGATGGAATAGTCACATTTGTGATTATCTGACATTATATAAGACTCTGTTGTGTTAGACTTGAGGGGTTTGTGAGTCAATATGTTGGGAGCATGAGAGGGTGTGCTGAGGGAGCCATGCTGAGATTGTTCCCTGGTTGACGGTCAGCAAGAAACCAGAAGCCTCAGTCCCACAGCTACTGGGAACTGAATTCTGGCAACAGCAATGTGAGCCAGAAAGAGGGCCCCAAGCTCTAGAAAGCTAATACTTTCTAGAAAGAAACCAACACAGGCCAGCTAATACTGTTGGAGCAACTCCAACAGTTGGAGCAACTAGTTCAGCTGTTTCCAGATTTTTGACCTGTAGAAACTGTGAGAGAATAAATGGTGTTCATTCAAGCCAATAATTGTGTGGTAGTTTGTTACTCAGAAGTAGAAAACTAACATACGTGTGAAGAAATGTTTTATACAATTAACTCCCTTCAACTGTGTTTATTTTTTCAAGTACATTTCACAAATTTGGAGTAAACTTTTATGTGTACTCAAGGGAGATGTTTAGAAAGGGTTATCTTCGAAGAGACACTTCAGAAAGGAGAGAGAATTTGGGGAACCTTTTCCATGATTTGAAGAAGACGGGTGAGTAGAGATGGGAATGTCACTTGGGATAAGATTTTGACTTGTAGGAAGGCATGGAAGAAACTGAAAATGTGATGCTACATGCTAAAATTATTTTAAAAAGAACAATTCAGTTTCAAATCGAAAAGATTATAGAATAGAAACAAGGTCTAGCATAATTTATGAAAGATTATGATGTGTCATTTAAACATGGTATAATATAATTTAAAAAGTCCTATATACCAGATATTGCTTAAAATTATGTTTATTTCTACTCTGGATATGAACATTAAGGAGTTTTAAGTAGAAAATTTAACCAACAGTTATGGCAGTTATGAAAAGTTAACAAAGAGACTGTAAGAACTCCATTATTAATTGGCATCACATATCTTTGTTCCACAAAGATGACTAAGCATTGGTCCTGCAACAATTGTACCTCCCATTTTTAGCTCCAGACTGTATAAACAACTGCATTTGAAAATCCTAGAGGAACTTCAAACTCAAGTCCATTTTCCTACTTAACCATCGCTATGGCTTGAATGTCTTTCTCCTTCAAAACTCATGTTGAAATTTGGTTGCCATTGTAATAGTATTAAGAGGTGGAACAACTTAAGAAAGAAGTAGGCCAGGAGGCTCTACCATTATGGGTGGAGTTAATTACATTGCAAAAAGATGAATTCAGCCTCTTTTTGTTCTCTCTCTTATCTTCTACAATGTGATGATGTAGCAAGAAGCCTCTCAACACATGTTGGCACCTCCATATTGAAATTCCCAGCGTCCAGAACTGTGAGCTAATAAATTTCTTCATTGTAAATCACCCAGTCTCAGTCTCAGGCATTCTGTTATAGCAGCACAAAACGGAATAAGTCAACCATCTTCACCACAAATACCTGATAATGTCTTGAGATCACAAGTTGGTGAAAGGACCAACCATCCACACCAAGTTGTCAGGCCAACATTTTGGAATTAGCCTCCTCCCTATCCCTTGTCTCTCTCTCTCTCTCTGTCTCTTTTTTCATCTGAGACGGAGTTTCGCTCTGTTGCCCAGGCTGGAGTGTGGTGGTGCGATTTTGGCTATTTTACTTTATATCTAAGGTCTTTCATAATATGAAATAGAATGTAGATATTGCAACAAGTAGCATTTTTGGAGACAGCTGTAACTCCTTTACCAGGAATAACCTTTGCATGTCACATTTAGAGATAAAGCTCAAAATGCAAATCTTTCCCCTGAGAGTGGGAAAGCATTAACAAATAGGCACCACAAGTCTTTACATATTCAAAATATTAAACTAATTCTAGGATTGTATACTTGATTTAAGACATGGTAGTTAATAGAAAAGTTCTAGATTGAAAACAATTTTGCAAAAATATACATTTGTATATGTGTGTATATGTATGTCTATATGTCTATCTATTAGGAAAATATATTGCTTAAGGTGTTTGTGCCATTTCTTAGTTACCAATTTTGCATTCTGTGTTCACAGCTTTTGCCATCCCATCTCTACACTTAAAGCCACCGTATTACTTTTAATCACTTTATACCCATTTTCAATTATCATCTAAATAATCGTTTATAGCCATAAACTAATACTGTTTAGCCAATGAAGCACTTTCATGAGCAAAAATTATAGATTTTTTGAACATAATTCCAGGAATAGTTCAGTTTTTGCAATTAGTAATTGTACCTTAGTCATATGAAGCATGAAATCAGCTATTATTTTTAAAAATCAATTGTATATTGACCATAAAGACATAGTATAAATGTCAGAAAAACATTCTCCTTCACTGTAAGAAAACATGTGACATTTTATTTGAGTTCCTAAGAAATTTCCTGGATTTACAACTCTTGGACTTTCACCACCTGTAAATATGAGTATATCCTTTACCCTACTACAGCTTTTACCCTAGGAATTCGGTATATTTTATTTAAAAAAAAAAAAAAGGCAAAAATGCCGACAGTGAAAATTGAGATAGATGCAGGAGACTACAAGCACAATAGCCCAGCATGTGTATATTCAAGGCAAGTGAAGGGTCCCCTCCACTGGGATTCCATGACTAAAGATTATGAAGATACCAAAAATGCAGGAAGTCATAGGAAATAGCTTTTCTCAATGGCAAAGATGACACAAGTAGAATGGTTAAGAAGGAAGGTTTATTGGCTTCAATTCCCCAGCTGATGTTCAACACTTTATTTAGTTCTCATTTGGATTTTAAACATTTGCTTGAAAAATAATTTTACATCAATTTCCATTTCTTTGGAAAGCCCCCAAATGTAATTTATTGATAAAATCTGTGATGAGCAGAATTAATGATATTTCCCAGATGTTGCTCCAGATCATGTAGGGTAGAGGAGGCTGAAGACTGCCACAAGGGAAAACATCTGTATTGTCTCAAAACATCAGAATGGTACGGATACTGCAATAGGAAAGAAGAGACATTGTATTAACATTTAGACAACCCACATGCTTCCATGTGAGAGTCCAAGGAGCATTTGAAATGACTTAGTGAAAATCTGTCTGTTCTCAGCCACTCTAATCCCACCCCCATGCATTTGGGTCAAGTGAAGTCAAAGGAAAGCTCATCTTTTTTGGTTTTCTCTTGTGTTTTCTTCAACTTTAAGCTCACTCACAACATTCTGAGTATGCCTGTCATTTAGACTTCAATACTACGTTAGCATCTTCAAAAAATCATTGTTGTGTGCCCACGTTCCTGGTATAATAAGGAATATAAAACAACAATGGATAATAACTTGTGATAAGTTTTTGCTATTTGTCACATTCTTCATGCATTTTCTGTCTTAAACTTCAACCTAAACATCAACACTAGGAGGTAGATTTTCATATTATTTTGATTTTAGAGATTATAAACACTGAGACTTAGAAAGATTTGTAACTTGGTCTGGTCGCACATCTAGTATAGAGTTTTGGGATTAAAACTCAAATACAAATTTGCACAAATTATAAGATGATAAATAACTTGCCTGAAAGAACTGATAATTTAACAAAGTTAAAACCATGCTGGAAGTTTAAAAGACCTTTGATACAGATATGTTTAAGGATTTTTAGAAGTAGAGAATAAAGTCGATTTGTATTAATTCTAAGATACTTCATTCTTGTGAAGATTACAAATGGAACATTTACACTAGAACTAATGCCCTTTCTATAAACCAACTTCTCATGAATACATATTTTTAGAAAATGATGGTCTTTGTGACTCTTTAATAATTTTTAAAATATATATGTATTTGCATATGCATATATAAGAAAAATATATGCACATAATTCAGAGAATACAAGACAGCAGAAAGAAGAAAGTAAAGGTAATCCATAATCCCCCAACCTCGAAACAATCATTCTCAATGTTTTCTTGAATTTCTATCAACTTTTTACTAGGCATATGTACAAGTTTTACTGCTGTTGTTGAAAATTTGCGATATTGTATATAAAATTTATATTCTTTATTATATGAGCCTAAATTATATCATGAGAATTTCCCAATGATGTCATTTCTTTTTGATGGCCTCATTCATTTCTAATAGATGATTGGAATTTATTAAATCATTTTCCTCATGTTGAAATTTAGAATGTTTCTAATGTTTGATATTACAGAAACAAGTAAACATGCTGAAACACATATGTATGTTTGAATAGTTGATTATTTCTGTAGAATAGATTTCTAGAAATGGAATTGCTGGAACAAAAGATCCATTTTTTTTAAGGGTTTCTGATACATATTACCAAATTGCTTTCCCAAAAGGATGTATCAATTACTACTGAAAGTACATGAAAGTGCCTAGTCACCTTAGTCTTACCAATATTGAGTGTTACAATTTTTAATCTTATTGATAGGATTAATTATATTTACATATGCGTATTACTATATGACATTCTCATAAAGTGAATTTAGGCATGCTTCATGACTTCTTATGTTGCTCAACACTATCTTCTGGTTTTGTTCATCTCTATATTTGCCATCATCTTTTCAATCCTATGATGATGATGATGATCACGATGATGATGTCAATGATAATGATGACAATGATAACTAACCTTTGATGGCTACTGTGTTCCATATATCCATGCGCTCTTGAGGGGCGGTGTGGTTTAATAGAAGTGAGATATTTGCTGACAACAAGATCTACCTTTGAATTCTGGCTCTCCTTCCTACCATCTGATGATTTTGACCAAGTCATGCCTTCTCTGAGTCTCAGTTTTCTCTTCTCTAAGATAGTGAGATTGAGACTGACACCTAGCATTGCCTGGGAATCACATAAGATAATGCAGGTAAGACACTTAGTAGAACAGCTGGTGCTCTGTGGGTGCTAGTTTCTTTCCCTCCTCAAGAATGTTGTCGGTTAAAGTATCTACTATAATAATTTTGTGAGTGCCAAAGAAACACTATTAAAAGTTGAAAATCTCGTGAAAATAAGAATGGGATAGCAGAAAAGTCTCAGACTCTGGAGCTAGAAGGCAGAAGTTAGATATAACTGCCTGTTTCCAGTTGTGCCTCATGTAAATGCAGGTGACAAAATTCATTTTATTAGCTGGTTGTGAGAGTTAAGTGTTAGAGACAGGAAATAGAATTGGCTTAGTTTTCTAAGCTTCAGACAAAAAGTAAGCCAAACATTTACAATAGTGTTTAGTATACTTCTCTTTTATAATAACTTTTATTGATAAAAAAATTTTTGTAAACTGCAAAAGAAAAAAAGGAAAAAGAAAAAACTAGTAATATCTACTTAGAAAACAAACTAAATATAGTTTCACATACTCCAATAATGAAAGTGTTGAGGATGTCCTGAAAATTATTTAAATATATAGCCACCTAATGTCAGTTTTATATAGGTGGCAGGCAGAGGCTTCAATGACACCATGTTATAATTATGGTTGTTTTAAAAGACTTTTTTTTTTTTTGGCAAAGGTGATTGTTCTCTTTTAAAGAAGGCTGAGTGGCTCTGATCATTCGGATTTGCTGTAATCAACATAATTTGGCTTCAGCACAATAGGAAATGCAAAGCAACTGTTTTTAGCATCTCACAGAGGTTTTAAACTTCTCTTACAAGCTCTCCATGTAAAGACTGAACTGGTAATGGAAAAACCAAGGCACTCTAATTTTTCTCATCCTTCCACCTTTTCATTTTCTGCTAGACAATCCCCTACGGTAGAAAAAAAAGCAAAACACAAAACTAACTAAAAATCTACCTTTTCCCAGAGTGAAGCAGGTCAAATCCTTCATTTATTTTTTCAAAAGGTAAAACATGGGTTATTAATACATCCAATGAAAACTTCTTAGCCATAAAATCAGCCACAAGTTTTGGGACACATTCTTTACTCTTAAAGCCTGAAAAGAAGACGGTATCATTGTTAGTTTCAACCAGGGTAAGTAGGAGAATTGAAGAGAAGATTTTCCAAATAAATGAAAGTTTAGAAAAGTTGCTGCTTCCAGACTGCAACGACTGAGGTTAATAAGAGATACAGTACTTCAATAAGCTTTTACAGGCTCAGACTTAAAAAAAAATCACAGATAAACAAGGGTCCCTGGTTATTCTCTCTCCCACAGAGAAATCATAGTACAGATGTTATGCCCAAAGGAACAAGTTTAACAGTTGTCTAAATTTGGGTGTAGATATGAAATATCGTTGTAGATTTCTGTGTCTTACTAGAAATTCCCATGCCTTACACAGTTACAAGTACAAAAACAGATGAAGAGGAACAGACTTTCTTAATGGTGGCATCAGAAATGTCTATTTTGGGACCTTCTGCCTGCATTAGTTCCATATCTAGTTGATTTGGAGACTGTAGATAGAAAAGGAATTTTAATTTATTTTTGATCTGCTTTTCAAAACCTTGCCTTGTCACTTGTAAAAGGGGAGATATGCTGAGGTTAATGAGAATTTGGCTCTGAAGCCCAACTACATACCACCAAGAATAGCTCCCTTCCAGGTGCGTCCAGTCAGTAGCAGCATAGGGTTCATTGAGAGGTTTTGGGAATCAGGAGGTACCCCTACGATGACACTTGTGCCACATGCCTCATGACAACATAACAGGGAAGCCATCTGGAATAAAGTGAACACTTAGCATTCTTAACGTGGAGTCGCATAGTTCCTATTCATAATGCACAATATCATGTAATAGGCTTAACTGGATTGTGAGTGTGTAGAGGGAAGAGATCATGTCTTTTGCTCCTTCAGTCCCCTTTTTTGCACGGGATAGTGCTGTGGATTTAGGAAATGCCCAGAAAATGGTTTTTTAATGAAAGAATGGATGAATAAATTGGAGTGCACTTAATTTTTCCTAATAAAGGAATAAAGTGGTAGATATCATCACAAATATATATTAAGTCCAGTTCCTTATATAAGCATACAATTTCATCATCACATAATTCTTAGGCAATCTGTGAGTTGGTTAATTCATTTTTCATTGATTTATTACATAGGTATTTTGAACCCATTACTTTCAACCACATATTTTAATGGGAAACAAGATAAATGATTATATCACCAAAGTAGTCTCTTGTCTTGACTTGATGGTCTCCTTTTTTAATGGATTCCTATTCTACTGTCCATTTCTCAAATGGACATGTTTTAAACATTGTTTTTATCTCCCCAAATATATATAGGTTTTACATTAAAATACCCTGATTATTAGGGAACCTCAAAAGACAGTTCAGAAAGTCTTTTCCAGTGAGCTTTCTGAACATGTTCTATAGTTAGAAAATGGTTTAGGATTGCCCCAAGATATGTAATGATTAGTTCTTTGATTTTGGATTCTGACCTTTGGGAGACCAGACATCCTCAGAACATGTGGCTGTCAGATATTTGGTATCTTGAGATAAGATACACTCCCGTTCCACATGAGAAAATGGAGGAAGATACAGAAAAAGAACATTAGGAGAAAAGCTATAGCCCTGGAAAAAGTTGGAATCTCTTGACACTTCATTCATCTGTGGCATTTGTCCCAGGTCAAGGCTGCTGAGAGCATTGATCTCAGGGTGCTGCTCCCCATTACCCACACTGCTGGACCTTCTAGAAAATCTCGGCAATGGAAACGTGTTGGTCTCTGGAGACTTTTTCAGTAGGATTCTAGAGAATTCTGGGTAGGTGAAATATAGCTAGAGATGTGTTTCCCATTGCCTTTGATATTTGTAACTGTTTGAAAGCAATACCATGTAATAAGCCAAAGATGATGTAAGTACTGCAAGATTGGAAATAGTATTTCATATCAATAATGCCAACTGAGGCCGGGCGTGGTAGCTCGTTCCTATATTCTCAGCATTTTTGGAGGGTGAGGTAGGAGATTTGCTTGAGCCCAGGAGGTTGAGGCTGTAGTGAGTTATAATTATGCCACTGTACTTCAGCCTAAGTGACAGAGTGAGACCCTGTCTCATATAAAAAGAAGACATTTATTCGGAGCTTACCATATGACAGGCTGCACTGTGCTAAGTATATTACATGCATTGTCTCATGCAATCTATAAACAATGCCATGAGTATATAGCTTTGAAATTTGGGGGGGTGATAAAAATCTGTTGACTTTTCAAAGTATTCAGTCCTACTAGTATTGGGCTCTAGTTTTGTGCCAGGTACTGTCCAGTTTCTGTGATAAAATATAGTGATGCATTTGAGCTTCACTTTCCTTAGGGCATATTTTTGTTAATAAAACAATAGTTGGCCTAAAATTGCTCACTTCTTTTGGCCAAATACTAATATGTTTAAAAAAATTGGAATTTATTAAGAACATATGCAAAAGTATTAAATCATTTTGTTAAGAATGTGGCAGAAAAATAAAACATTCCAATTTGAGAACAGAACTTGTATTATTTACGTTTACTTTAACTTACAGTTTTTAACTAAAAATTAACAAAGTAATCTATAATCACTCAGTTAAGAAAAACAAGCCCTTTGCTTTTCCTCTAGAGGAAATATGACTTGAGACACATTTGCATAGTTGATAGAATAAAAGATTCCTCATAACAATAAATTAAACAAGCCAGGTAACAAACAGATGATGGGAAATTTCCATTCATCATTAAAAATATCCTTTATACAGAAAACATATATTCTGCAGCCTAAATGCATCCTCCAAGTCGTAGAGGCAGAAATCTCAGGGCATGTCATGGTACATACCATGGTGTCAAGCCGACCGATGACTTCAAACGAAAAATCCACACCTCCATCAGTCATTTCCTTTAGCACCTCCTGGATGGGTTTCTTGTAGTCTTGAGGGTTGATGCATTCAGTGGCACCCAACTCTTTGGCCTTTGCAAATTTGTCCTTGTTGATGTCCACCGCAATGATTCTGGCTGCCCCAGCTGCTTTACAGCCCATAATAGCAGATAGGCCGACCCCTCCCAGGCCAAACACAGCACAGGTAGAGCCTGGGGTGACCTGTGTTTTCAGAAAATGCAAAAATGGATTAAGCAATGGTTGTTTGAAAGTGCCTAAACTTTATAAAGTGCCATGCCTAGTGTTTATCAAGAGCTGCTCAAACTCTTCTGTTCAATCTGTTATCAAAACCTCTTTTGGCTTCAGTTGCTTTATTTTTAAATTCATGGAGTTGAACTAGTTGAGTGGTTCTCAAACTGCTGCATATTGGATTCATCTGGGCAGGTTTAAAAATGTCCCACAGTCCAGGTCACAGCCCATGCCAATTAAATGAGAAGCTCTGCAGGTGGAACTTAGTCCCCAGGTGACTCCAATGGGAAGGTCAGGCTGGGAACCAGGGGACTGGATGATCTTTGAGATCCAGATGGCAGTGATTACAATCTTGAAGGGACTCTCGATTGCTGAAATCCCTTGATAGCCAGCTTCAGTAACTCATACATACACAAAGGCAATATTTGGAAAACAAAATAAGTGGAAAAGGCTACTCCAGGAGACTGAAAAATATTCCACTTAAACCCTCAGTAATGAACTCCTTGGTTCATTTATGTTCAGTAGTCATGACCAGTATATCCCTGCTTTAAAAAATACACTACTGAATAACACAGTAATAAAATATTAGTCTATATTTTAATAATAAAATCTATTGTTATGAGTATCCTCATCTTCTGTTCTTGGGTAGGCTCACTTAGATCACCTGTTAAAATAGACGAGGCAATTGAACAAGGGACTAAGAGCTAAAGTCACAGAAATTTGGAAAAGATGCCATCTAAATTTTTTTAATTGGCCAGGGGATATTTATTAAACCTAGTCTCCCATAGTCCGCCTTCATTTTGCGTAACATGCTCTTCCTGTTCCAAATAATCTCATTCTTATATTCCCTTAAGGGTGTCTATTCATTCATTCATTCATTCATTCATTCACCAAGTGGTATGCAATACTATGGGGGACAACACCATTTTCTAACTTACTTAGAAAAATACAAGGCTTGTGACTGTGATTTAAAAGTGCTAATAATTATGTATCGTGATCTAAGATTCAGCAGGAGATTAGTAAAAGATATTTTAGTCTCAGCTCTCATATTAACCAGCAGTGAGACTTTGGGCAAATATCTTTATATCTCTGGGCCTCGGTTTCATAAAATAAAGCATACTACTAGATTTTCAGCCTACTCAGATGAGGAGCCTTTAAAGAATTTCTGCTTGAAATTTATCACCTCTGAATATATGTGTGTGTTCATGCCAGGGGAGTTAGTTTTAGCAGTGAAATGTCATAATGAGTGAATTACGCATCACTGAAGCGTCATTACTTTCAGTCTAAGAATCCACAGAGTGTGTGAGCCTTGGTTTGGAAGTGCATCAGGTAAGGTTTTGGACTCTACTGTTGATCCTAATTCTGGGAGTAGAGGATCCACAGACTAGCTGCTCCTCAAGGGCAAACGCTTCATTTCATTTACTTTTGCTGTCAGAGCCTAGCAGAACCTATGGTGCCTGAGGCATGTGTAGGTGCTCTCTAATTGTAGAATGAATTACTAAATGAGTTCTCAGGCCTAATATTTCATGAGCTCATAAAGAGCAAATACAGAAGAGTAATTATTGAAAATGAAATCTTTACATTTTCTAAACTCTCAACAACTTTTTAATCTGATAAACACGTGAAATTTCTTGCATGTGCTCTCAATTCTTTCTGGATTGTGTTTCTATTAGTCGACATTCAAAATCTACAAAAATAATCTTCGATTCTTGTGAGACATTCCTTCCCTTTCGGTTCCTGACAGTCTCCATGTAACTGTTTTTATCACCCATTGTCATTCTTACCTTGGCAACATTGACTGCAGACCCATAACCAGTTGAAAATCCACAGCCAATGAGACAGACTTTCTCTAGGGGCGAGGCTGCATCAATTTTGGCTACTGCATTTTCATCCACCACTGTGTACTGTGAGAAGGTGCTGATGCCAAGGAAGTGGTGGATGGGCTTCCCCCTGCAGGTGAACCTGCTGGTGCCATCCTGCAGGGTCCCCTGAGGATTGTTCACACTGGGCAGTGCAATACAAAGACACACAAAGGCATGAGACAGGAACATAACTAATGTGCAAACTCAATGTCTGCGCAGGGAGAGCATCAGAAACCTACTCGTTTTTCAAGCAGTAGTTGCTCTCCGGGTTTTTACAAATTCTGCATTTTCCACACTGAGGAAGAGCGAGTGGGATGACTTTATCACCTGGAGAGGGATAAAACAAATTCTTTTACAATTTCTATCCAGGTATCAATAGAGCAAAAACATAAAGCTCACATGTCTTTAAAACATTAGAAACATGTGTCTTTAAAAGTCTCCAAGAAATACAGTCCAATCACAAATATGTCATTTGTCATTGCCTGCCACAGCCTTGTTTCCAGTTTGGGTTTATAAGTGCCTGAAGATTCCTAAAGAGGACATGCAAATATGGGAAACAACATGGATTAGAAAAATTGCTTCCACTGTATTAACAGTTGCTTTCATGTAGTGTACCAATTTCTCCTGGAGGCTTTACAAACATTTAATTTAATCCTTAACTATTTAAATCTTACTGTAAGTATAAATATAAATTTTAGTTGAAAGTAGGGTATAATAGTTCCACTTGATGTTGGTAAGACCTGTTTTTAGTTATAGTTTGATTTACAATAAAAATGAGAATTTTGAACTAATTCTTTTCAAAGTGACTAGGTTTATCTTTATTATGAAATGAATGCTTTTAAAATGATCTCAGTTCTTTTTTTGAGGAAAACTATCAAAAATGGGACAAAGAACAATTCCAGAAATTCCTCTGGAAATTTCAACCCTCCACAATAAGTTAGGCACTTTTAGGATAAGAACTGACTTTGAAATGTTTTTAGCTGATAATTTGTGAATTACCTACTTTTCCCGTTACAGTGGAGGGAGCATGGGTAAAAAGTAAGGGTGTCATTTTGTTATTAACTTAATACTAACTAATTAGTTATTATTAGTATTATTTAGTAGTTATTAGTAGTAGTAGTTTAGTAGTTATTAATTATTCAGTAGTTATTAATTTATTACTACTAAAGAAATTAGTAGGAGCTGAAACCCAAATTGGACAGTTCATTTTATTTTTCTGTTCACAGTTCAAATAAGTATTTGGTAAAGTGGCAGGTCCAATCTAGTGCCTAAAGTGATTTTTTAGACTGTAATCCCAGCACTTTGGGAGGCCGAAGCAGGCGGATCACGAGGTCAGGAGATCGAGACTATCCTGGCTAATATGGTGAAACCCTGTCTCTACTAAAAACAGAAAAAATTAGCTGGGTGTGGTGGCGGGCACCTGTGGCCCCAGATACTCGGGAGGCTGAGGCAGGAGAATGGCGTGAACCCGGGAGGTGGAGGTTGCAGTGAGCTGAGATCGTGCCACTGCACTCCAGCCTGGGCGACAGAGCGAGACTCCGTCTCAAAAAAAAAAAAAAAAAAAAAAAAAAAAAAAAAAAGTGATTTTTTTAGAATTAAACATAATTTTTATTTTAAATTACCTATGCTGTCTATTCCACAAGACCAAGAAAAATGGTTGGCCCATAACATTTTATAGGTAAAATTTATGTGAAAATGATAGTATGGAAGTGTCCTAGTTATTCTCCCTTTATAATTAGTAATCCATAATCAGTCACATTCAAGCATGGCTGAAAGTAATAAGGCAGACATTGTTGATGGTGGATGGCTCTTTCTATGTTTCTTTCATTTCCTTTCACCTAGTCTGCTTCATTGATTCCTTGCTCAGGAAGAGAGACCACGTTGCAAGAGGAAATTGGTGAAGGGGCTGCATAGGTCACCTAAGAAAAGGTCATGCTCATTCAGCCGTAGCCATGTAGCCTCCATTTTGTGAACTCAGCACAGAACAATGTCCATACTTAGGTTTTTTCCCTCCTCCCATTTCTAGTTGTCTGGGCCCTGACAGAAGACCGTGTTCAGCCAACACTAACACGGAAGTTACTAGATTATGAATGCCACACTAGTAGGCACTGTGTCCCTTTTGATCCTCACATATCTCCAGGCTCCAACCTGGTGCCTGGCATCTAGCAGATGCTCAGTACATAATTGTTGAAGGGTAGAATACATGCGTGCCTAAAGACATACATGCTTGAGTCAGGCAGGAAGAGAGGGAAAGAGGAAATCCCTGAAGTCCTGGCTGCGCGGTGACCTTGTTCAAGCCCTTTCGTCCCTCATTGCTTCTGTTTCCTCATTCAGGCTGGGAAATCTTAGGATGGTGAACCATCATGTTTCCTGAGTGTGAATCCTGTACCTGGTTTGACTGTAGTCACCCCTTCTCCAACACTCTCTACGATACCGGCTGCCTCATGGCCTAAAATCACAGGAAGTGGGGTCACCATGGTACCACTAACCACGTGGTCATCTGTGCCACAGATTCCTACAGCCACCATCTACAGAGTGAAGAGAAGATGTTTATAAAAGATTATGAGTCTCAGGTGAATTTAAAAATCCCAGTTTCCTGAAATTGCGCTTCCAAAATGTTTTCAAGGGTTTTACTAATAATCCCTACTATCCCAAGTATGAAAGATTCAGTTTATCCTCAAGGTTGACCAGGCTGAAACCCTCCTCTACCTTCCATTCTTGAAGTAAACAGTTTAGAATAATCTGTGAAGTAACTGATCCTGAAATAGTTAAGTCTTAAATAATATAAAAGAATGCATGCCTTTAAAAAATAGAAGCAGAAGTTGCAAATTAATACATAAAAATATCTAATGCTAATTGATTTTGAAGTCTTGATATATATCACTTTGAAATTTTTTTTCTGCACAAACACATACATTCTTTTGTATTTTACTGGAATTACACTGTGTGCACTTTTTTAAAATTTAAAAATTTATATTTATACCTTTCCTTGATAACAAGTATATTCTATTTTCTGGATGATCATATAAAAATGACTCGGGATTTTTGGTTGTTTCCGTTTTTTAACTTTTCTGAGTTTTTAAAACTTAAATACAAATGGAAAAATGTATTTCACCTTAATACGAACTTCATGGGCCTTAGGAGGTGCAACCTCCACCTCCTCAATGGAAAAGGGTTTCTTTAACTCCCATAGCACAGCTGCTTTGCATTTGATTACCTAGAAAAGCAAACAGAGAGATGGCACCAGTGTTCTCCCACGCTTGCAGTCAGATATTGTGTCATTTCATCTTTGTACATACAACATCTAATCCTATGTCTGGTACCTAACAAGTGCTCTATAGAAATGATCACCTCTGATTTATAAAGAGAAAAGAATATATTTTAAAAAAGCAATAACATAAGGAAAGATAAACAGTTAACTATAATAACACACTGAGATAAAATGGAATATATTCATTAAGGCCATCCTTATGTTGTTGTTGTTTTTCTCCAAAGTTGTTTAATCCTGACATTTCCTAATGCTATGCTGAAAATGTCTCTTCACCCACAATTATTGGCTGGTACATCAAATTCTAAGTCACCTTCATTTTGCTGACAGAGTCAGTGTCTGTTCACATAAAATACACTGTTTTCTTTCTCAATTTTCTGCTTAGGCCAAAAGGATCTGAGTTTATAAGGATATATTTATCTTCCTGCCTGGGATGACATCTCTTTCTCTCTCTTTTCCTATTCTCCTCTTTTAATTTTCCCTCTCCACCACTTCTGTGTGTTACTTGTTCCAACACTCATTTGCAACTTAGCTTTGAGAGGCTGTACTGTTATCTGATCTATGTGTAGAGACTCCTTCCAGCTTTGATTTGAGCCCCAAATTACAAAGGTTAGAGTTGGGTGTGTGTGTGTGTGTATGTGTGTGTGTGTATACACTCAGACCTACACATACATATTTCAAAATTGGAGACACTGTGTGTTTGAATTTCTAGCTAGCAGATCTTATCCATAGATGTTCTTAAAAATAAAAGATGTACACATAATTTCCAGTGCTTGGCAATGAACTGTAATATCTGTCTTCATTGTGGTTAAGCATGTACAATTCACAAAACTCTTTCCAGAGAGAATCAACAAAATTGCAATTATGATAAAAATTCAATTGAAATTTGTTCTTCTGATGATTTGTTGTCATTATTTATTTGTCAAATTATTCAACTTTGCAGGATGTTCAACATGATCAATGCCAAAATAAATATCAGAATACTTGGAAGTAAAGTACTAATAGTAGGAGTTCCTGATTATCAGGTGCCTATGATGTGACAGGCACATTGTGGCCTGTGCTCGGTGAGTTATTTGCATTATATTTATTTATAAAATTTATTTTTAATTTCAATAGTTTTTGGGGTGCAGGTGTTTTCTGGTTACCTGGGTAAGTTCTTTAGTGGTGATTTCTGAGATTTTGGTGCACCCTTCACTCAAGCAGTGTACATTGCACCCAATATGTAGTCTTTTATCCCTCACCTCCCCTTTCAACCTTCCCCCTCGAGTTCCCAAAGTTCATGATATCATTCTCATGCCTTTGCATCCTCATAGCTTAACTCTCTCTTATAAATGAGAACATATGATGTTTGGTTTTCCATTTCTGAATTACTTAGAATAATGGTCTCCAGCTCCATCCAAGTTGCTGCAAAGGCCATTATTTTATTTTATTCTGTTTAATGGCTGAGTAGTATTCCATGGTATATGCACACCATATTTTCTTTATCTACTCGTTTGTCGATGGGCATTTAGGTCAGTTCTGTATTTTTGTAATTGAAAATTGTGCTGCTATAAACAACATGCATTATTTTAAAATCTCGTAAGGATGCTACCAGGACAGTACTATTGAATTATTGGCTTTATTTTACAGCTGAAATAATTGAGGATCCATTGACTCAGTGATTAACTAATTTCTCTAAAGTCTCAAAGCTGGCTTTCCGGAGAATAAAGATGAATCTAGCCTTATGTTTTCACTACTCGTTGGCAGTAAAAAGTTAGCAAAAAGTTAAACAGCAACAATAATAATAGTGGCTAATAGTTATTGACTTATTTCTATATCCCAAATATGATTTTAAGTTCTTTATAGTATTCATTTATTGAATTATCACAACACAACTACTTTATGAAATAGTTAGTATTGTCACTATTTAGCATTTGAGGAAAATATAATGCAGGATGTATAAACATAAATGAAATGCTGACAACAAGCTAAGTTATTGATGTTGTGCCCAAGAGGGGAGGTAATTGTCTATTTCATCAGTTATTATTTTCATTAATATGATTGGTTTATACTTTTGCTCTAGGAACTCATTATTTCTTTTAAGTTGAGTTTGGTAAATTTAATTTTTTTGCTAATTGTTTTCTATGTGGAATGTACATATTAATCAGTAATGAATGAAAGTAAAGTGAGGTGGAATAAGAACAGTAACAATGGGCCACCCATGTGATTTCCAACCAGTCTTATTGATATGAACCTGTTTTGTCACAGAGTGTATAGAGAAGCCTCAGAGCCTTTAAACTGAGTTATCATAGTGAGATATTTTACTGTGTAATACACTCCTAACACAAAAAAGGACTGGAAATAGTTGCACAAATTTTTGTAATTAGGCAATTAAAATATCAATTGATTATATTGTATTACCACATGCATTTTTGTGCACCTATAAACACATTGAACAATTAAGATATTTATGGAAGGCAAAACCAAATATCTGTGTTCCTAGTGCTAATAAGTGATTCAAATTGTATTATTAATTTTCTGTAAAACCATATTGACTTTTATATGGGGAAGATACTGTTCCATAGGATTACTCTGGAAATTGCCTGAATTGTGTCCTACTAGACCCTTTTAAATCAGAATTTGAATGTTGATGTTGTCTTGCTTAACCTTGATGATTCTAATGCTGTGAGACCAATGAGCATTTTGTAAACTATTTTATGTTAAGGTTAAAAGGGTATTTCAAAGTCTTCTAAATCAAATCCTCTCATAAAACTTTCATCAGACTTTCTTGTATTCACAAAAAATATAAATACAAATAATAATACATTTAAATTATGGTACCTTAATATAAAGAAAACTTCTTGATGAAAGACATTTCTAACTTTGGCTTTACAAATTAATCGTGATTAGCTTGGAATAAACTATCACTTTACCGCAAATGTCTTTAATGTGGGAAATAAACACTTCATAGATAGAGATTCTATACATTCTTTTTGAAGGTATTTAGGCATAGCTTATTTCCACTGTAGTTCAGTATACATTACATATTATAGCATATATTGCATATCATATTTCAGTGTATCATTTCTAATTTAGTTATGAATTTTAAATGATTCATCAAATACTGTATTACTTTCTTTGTTATATTGATGAGAATATAGTTCCAACAGTAATATATTTTTTGCTTACTTTTCCTGCTGTGCTCATGTTGATTCTGTCTTCTCTGCAGACCAGGAGACTGGTGAGTCCTTGTGGATTTCTTCCCTGCTCAAGTGCATAAAGCAGGTGTATTGCACAGGTATTTATTTATTTTTTTTGCTTGAATAACACCCAATTCCAGTTCCACACATGATCTAGGTCTTTAAGCCACACCCATTAGATTATTCTCAGACTGTCAAATCATAAAGAAGAGGGCAATGAACCAGCAATCAATACATTGATTTTTCCAATTTCAGATAAGATTTTGTTTTCATTAGGTTAAATATTAAGTTAAAGTGATAAAGCTTAATCATTTTCTCTTCTCCTCACTTTATTCCTCATCTGTCAAATTTCTTGTTTCTCCTCTCTTAGTCCCACAGTGGTCATTCAAAGTTCTGTTTTCCCTTTGTCTGCATTAAGCTCCAGCTTTGAATCCAAACGGTGCAGTTAGGAAGGAGGAGGAGCAAAGAAGCAGGGCAAATAAAGATGACAGCCAGGAGCCAGAGGAATGTGTTTGACTCAGGACTCCCCTTCTCTTCATAGAGAATCAGATACTCAATCACAGCAAAGGTGCTCACCCTGCTAAGCATTTTTGCTCCACCTCAAACCAATCAGCATTGACTGAGCCCCTCTGTGTGTCAGGCACTAAGCTGGGTCCAGTGGATGGCAGTGATAAATAAGACATTACCTCTATCTACCAGAGGCAGTATGGGGCAAAGGTGATGGCATGCTTTTTGGGACCTGGCAGACCCTATTCCTTACTAGCTCTGTGTACTGGCACTTATTATTTCACTTTTTTTTTGCCTTAGTTTGTTTACCTGTAAGATGAAGAAGAATAATAACATTTTAAATGACTGTTTAGTGAATATAGCACCATTTTAAAGGACTGTTTAGTGAATAAATGATATAATCTATGTAAAGCACTCATCATAGAGTTTAACAGGTAGGAGCACCCTACTAAATGCTAGCTACAATTATTATTCATAAAAGGAAGCTCACAGTCTATGGGGAAAAGATACACAGGCAGCCAAGTCTACATATCAGCCTGGCTGGGAAGTGCGCTATCACAGGGATCAGTTAGTGCTTTGGGGACAGAGACAGAGGTACTATTCAGAATGAAGGCCTCAGGGGAGGCATTATAGATGAACAGGTATTTGAGGTAGATTTTAAATAATTGTGGGAAATTCAGACAAATCCTCACTGGATCATTTCTATTGCCCTTTGATCAATGTAACTAGTTTACGCATGGCTGTCCAAGTTTATGAGTTTAATTTTTCTTTTATCCACACTTGGAGGCACTGCACAGGCAGCTGTTTAATCAGATGCAGTCTGTCAACATGAACATGTCAACATAAAGGACATATCTCTCTAGAATTGCAAAGGGAACATTTCAGTAAGCTTTAACTACGTAGGCACTGAGACTCACACCAAGACTGAGAAACATTCACCCAATAGAGAAGCAAGGAAGGTCCTACGATTTCAGTTGCTTCTGAAATGTATCAAGGTAAGAATATAGCCCCATATCTGATGTTCAGCATTCAAGGCTACATAATATGGCTTCAACCTTCTCATCTACCTACTCCTCCCCATTCTCCAATACAGGGCGTATGTGCTTTAGAAGCTTGTATCTCCATGGTCCTCCAAAGAGGAATCTATTTAACATTCAAGCCCTTGCTCATCATGCTCTTTCTCTTCTTTTCTGTCCCTCTGGCCCATTCAAATCCTACCCAAAATTTGAGATGCAGGACAAGGTCACCCTCGTGGAGGTATATTAACTCCATCTCACTGTTGTGCTTTATGTCTCTGCATCCCTGTCATGCTAGCATCTCTCCTGTGGTTTTGGGTCTGTTCCCTTTTGTCGCCCTCTATATTTAGTGTAGAGATCAGTCTCCTAATTTCTACTGGAAATTTCTAGTCAGGGATGTTCTTAAATTTCATTTATATCATCAAATATACCTAGCTCCATGTATACTGTAGGTGTTTAATGAGTGATTGTTGAATTCTTATGCTCATTTATGTTAGGACAGGCACTGTTCTATGAGCAGTCCCATAATCCAGAAGATCCGGTGTCTCCTCTTTAAGGGTTTACAGATTAGCAGTGGGATTGGCTGCGGTCAGGTAGACAAGACAGAGAACCCTCCTGTGAAGCAGGAAGTGGTCGTGCCAGGAGAAGAGTTCAACGTGGAATTCAAAGGAGGAAGATCCTACTCCGTCTTTTCATTATGCATTCTCAGCTCTTAACTCAATGTCTGGCACAGAGTGAGTGCTCAGATATTTGTTGCTTAAATTAAAGAAATGACTTCTACTTTTAGGGTGAGGAAACCTTGAAAGAAAGGTATTTTATTAAGATGTATCAAGAAAAATGGGTCATCAGGAGGCAAAATGGAGGAGGATAGGAGGCAGGACTAACTTGCACCTGCTACTTGGATGAACAGAGCAGTTCATGGAGACCCACATTGTGAACTTTTGCTCCAAGAACTACTGCAGGGACATACCAGGAAAGCAGAGAGAATCCACAGACCCTTTGAAGGCGGTGGACTGCTGCTCTAGGCTCTGTGGGACAGCAGAGGAAATGTGAGCCAGCTTGCTTTCTCAGTTGCAGGGCTTACAGCCTGGGGCAATTTCTCAGCTCTACTCACCAGCTGACTGGAAGGAAATAAACACATTTTTGTTGGGGGCTCATGGTGGGAGTGAGACCGGCCCTCAGACTCTGGGCTGCATGGGAGCTGTGTGAGGCCTGTGGCTGCCAGCTTTCCCCCACTCCCCTGATGACCTGTATGACATGGCAGAGACAGCTGTAATCCCACTGGGAACATAACTCCATTGGCCTGGGAACTACACCCTCATCTCCCAAATCAGCCACAGCAAGCCCTGACCAAGGAGAGTCTAAGCTCAGACATGTCTAGCCCTGCCCCTAGTTGATGGTCTTTCTCTACCCAGCCTGGTAGCTGAAGAAAAGGACATAAGCTATTGGGGGGGCTAGTCCAACTTATAGTAATCAAAAAAACAATACAGGGTGTGAATGAGAAAATATCTAGTGAAATAGATAACATAAGAGAAAAACAATCAAAACTTCTGAAAACGAAGGACAGAGAGAATTGCAAAATGCATTGGAAAGTCTCAGCAATAGAATCAAACAAGTAGAAAAAAGAACTTCTAAAAAACAAGTCTTTTAAATTAACACAATTAAACAAATACAAAGAAAAAAGAATATTTAAAAAAGGACAAAGCCTGCATGAAATTTGTGATTATGTTAAATGACCAAACCTCAGAATAATTGGTGTTACTGGAGAAGAAGAGAAATCTAAAAGTTGCAAAACATATTTGAGGGAATAAACAAGAGAAACGTCCCTGGCCTTTCTAGAGACCTAGATATCCAAATATCAGAAGCTCAAAGAACACCTGAGAAATTCATCACAAAAAGATCATCGCCTAGGCACATAGTCATCAGGTTATCTAAAGTCAAGACAAAGGGAAGAATCATAAGAGCCGTGAGGCAAAAGCATCAAGTAACCTATGAAGGAAAACCTGTCAGATTAACAGCAGATTTCTCAGCAGAAACCCTACAAGCTAGAAGGGATTGGGGTCCTTTCTTTAGTCTCCTTAAACAAAACAATTACCAGCCAAGAATTTTGTGTCCAGCAAAACTAAGCTTCATAAATGAAGGAAAGTTACAGTCTTTTTCAGACAAACAAATGCTGAGAGAATTCATCATTATTAAGCCAGCACTAAAAGAACTGCTAAAAGGAGCTCCAAATCTTGAAACAAATCCTGGAAACACATTAAAACATAACCTCTTTAAAGCATAAATCTTACAGGACCTATAAAGCAACAACACAATGAAAAAAAAAACAAAGTATACAGGCAACAATGGCATGATGAATAGAATTGCACCTCACATCTGAATACTAACGTTGAATGTAAATGGCCTAAATGCTCCACTTAAAATATATAGAATGGCAGAATGGATAAGAATTCACCAACAAAGTACCTACTGTCTTCAAGAGACTCACCTGACACATAAGGACTCACATAAACTTAAGGTAAAGGGGTGGAAAAAGATATTTCATGCAAATGAAAACCAAAAGCAAGCAAAAGTAGCTATTCTTATATCAGACAAAACAAACTTGAAAGCAACAGAAGTTAAAAAAGACAAGGAGGTACATTATATAATGATAAAAGAAAGAACTATTTCAACAGGAAAATATCACAATCCTAAATATATAAGCACCTAACACTGGAGGTCCCAAATTTACAAAACAATTACTACTAGACCTAAGAAATGAGATAGACAGCAATACAACAATAGTAGGAGACTTCAATACTCCACTGACAGCACTAGACAGGTCATCAAGACAGAAAGTCAACAAAGAACCAATGGATTTAAACTACAGCCTACAACAAATGGACTTACCAGATATTTATAGAACATTCTACCCAACAACTGCAGAATATACATTCTGTTCATCAGCACATGGAACATTCTCTAAGTTAGACCATATGATAGGTGAAAAAACAAGTCTCAATAAATTTAAGAAAATTGAAATTATGGCAAGTACTCTCTCAGACCACAGTGGAATAAAATTTGAAATAAACTCCAAAAGGAACCCTCAAAACCACGCAAATACATGAAAATTAAATTATCTGCTCCTGAATGGTCACTGGGCCAACAGTGAAATCAAGATGGAAATTAAAAAGTTATTTGAACTGAATGATAATAGTGTTACAACCTATCAAAACCTCTGGGATACAGCAAAGTGATACCAGGAGGAAAGTTCATACCATTCATTAAATGTCCACATCAAAAAGATTGAAAGAGCACAAATAGACAGACAATCTCAAGTCACACCTCAAGGAGCTAGAGAAACAGTAACAAACCAAACCCAAACCCAGCAGAAAAGAAATAACCAAGATCAGAGCAGAACTAAATGAAATTGAAACAAAAAAATACAAAAGATAAATTTTAAAAAGCTGTTTCTTTGAAAAATAATATTGATAGACCATTGACAAGATTAACCATGAAAAAAAGATGGACGATCCAAATAAGCTCAATTAGAAATGAAATGGGAAAAATTACAACCAATCCCACAAAAACACAAAAGATCATTCAAGGCTACTATGAACAAGTTTTTGTGCATAAACTAGGAAACCTAGAGGAGTTGGATAAATTCTTGGAAAGATACACCTGGCCTAGATTAAACCAGGAAGTAATAGAAACTCTGAAGAGACCAATAACAGCCCTGGACCAGACGGATTCACAGCTGAATTCTATGAAACATTCAAAGAAGAATTGGTACCAATCCTATTGACACTATTCCAAATGATAGAGAAAGAGGGAATCTTCCTTAAGTCATTCTATGAAGCCAGTGTCACCCTAATACCAAACCAGGAAAGGACATAACAAAAAAAGAAAACTACAGACCAGTATCTCTGATGAACATAGATACAAAAATTCTCAAGAAAATACTAGTGACCTGAATCCAACAGTATATCCAAAAGATAATCCACCATGAAAAGTGGGTTTCATACCAGGGATGCAGGGAAGGTTTAACATATACAAGTCAATAAATGTGAGACCAGTCATAAACAGAATTAAAAACAAAAATCACATGATCATGTCAATAGATGCAGAAAAAGCATTTGACAAAATCTAGCATCCTTTCTGATTAAAACCCTCAGCAAAATCAGCATAAAAGGGATATACCTTAAGGTAATAAAAGCCATTGACAACAAACCCACAGCCAACATAATACTGAATGGGGAAATTTGAAAGCCTTCCCCTGAGAAATGGAACAAGACAAGGGTGCCCACTTTCACCACTTTTATTCAATACAGTACTGCAAGTCTTAGAGCAATCAGATAAGAGAAAGAAATAAAGGGCATCCAAACCAGTAAAGAGGAAGTCGAACTGCTGCTGTTTGCTGATGACATGATCGTATACATAGAAAACCCTAAAGACTCATCCATAAAGCTCCTAGAACTGGTAAATGAATTCAGCAAAGTTTCAGGATGTACACACATCAGTAGCCCTGCTATATACCAACAGCGACCAAGCTGAGAATCAAATCAAGAACTCAACCCCTTTTACAATAGCTGCAAAAAAATTTAAATACTTTAGAATATTCCTAACAAAGGAGGTGAAATACTTCTACAAGGAAAACTACAAAACACTGCTGAAAAAATCATAGATGACACAAACAAATGGAAACACATCTCCTGCTCATGAATGGGTAGAATCAATATTGTGAAAACGAACATACTGCCAAAAGCAATCTGCAAATTTATTGAAATTCCCATCAAAATAGCACTGTCATTCTTCACAGAACTAGTAAAAACAATCTAAAATGCATATGGAACCAAAAAAGTCCCCACATAGCAAAAGCAAGACTAAGGGAAAAGAACAAACCTGGAAGCATTACATTACCCAACTTCAAATTATACTATAATGCTATAGTCACCAAAACAGCATGGTACTCGTATAAAAACAGGCTTGTAGACCAATGGAACAGAATAGAGAACTCAGAAATAAACCCAGATACTTACAGCCAACTGATCTTTGACAAAGCAAACAAAAACGTAAAGTGGGGAAAGGACACCCTATTCAACAAATGGTGCTGGGATGGTTGGCAAGCCACATGTAGAAGAATGAAACAGGATCCTCATCTCTTAACTTACACAAAAATCAACTCAAGCTGGATCAAAGACTTATATCAAATACCTGAAATCATAAAAACTCTAGAAGATAACATTGGAAAAACCCTGCTAGACATTGGTTCAGGCAGAGACTTCATGACCAAAAACCCAAAAGCAAATGCAACAAAAACAACGATAAATAGATGAGACTTAATTAAACTAAAAAGCTTCTGCACAGCAAGAGAAATAATTAGCAGATTAAGCAGACAACCCACAGAGTGGGAGAAAATCTTGGCAATCTATACATCTGACAAAGGACTAATATCAATAATCTACAAAGAACTCAAACAAATCAGCAACAGAAAAACAAACAATCCCATTCAAAAGTGGGCTAAGGATGTGAGTAGGCAATTCTCAAATGAAAATAAACAAATGGCCAACAAACATATGAAAAAATGCTCAATATCGCTAATGATCAGGGAAATGCAAATCAAAACCACAATGTGATGCCTTCCTACTACTTCAAGAATGGCCATAATCAAAAAATCAAAAAATAATACTTGTTGGTGTGGATACAGTAAACAGGGAACACTTTGACACTGTTGGTTGGAATGTAAACTAGTGCAACCACTATGGAAAAAAGTGAGGAGATTCCTTAAAGAACTAAAAGAAAATCTACCATTTGATCCGGCAATTCCATTACTTGGTATCTACCCAGAGGAAAAGAAGTCATTATAAGAAAGAGATACTTGCACACGCATGTTTATAGTAGCACAATTCACAATTGCAAGAATATAGAGTCAGCCCAAATGCCCACCAATCATTGACTAGATAAAACACATACACACACAAACACTATGGAATACTACTCAGCCATAAGAAGGAACTAAGTAATGGCACTGGCAGCAAGATGGGTGGAATTGGAGACCATTATTCTAAGTGAAGTAACTCAGGAATGAAAAACCAAATATCATATTTTCTCACTCATAAGTAGGAGATGAGCTATGAGGACACAAAGGCAAAAGAATGATACAATGGACTTTGAGGATTCAGTGATAAGGGTGGGAGGGAGGTCAGGGATAAAAAACTAGTCATTATGTACAGTGTACATTGCTCAAGTTATGAGTGCACCAAAATCTCAGAAATCACCACCAAAGAACTTATTCATGTGACCAAACACCACCTGTTCCCCCAAAACCTATTGAAATAGAAAAAATAAATAAATAAAATAAAAAAACCTGTTATCAATCCCAAAATAAAATTATCAGTTACCCCACAAAAAGGATTTATCAAGAAAGATGAGATGGAATTGAAAGGTATATATGCAATCAACAGTATGGACAAATAATATTGAATACCTTTTTTCCACACCCTTTTATTCATTTTTCTGTTTAATCATCTCTCGCATATGGAGACCTAGCATTTAAGGGAATTATAGCCACTACCACCTTGTTTTCAAGGCCATAATGAATTTGGAAATGTGGTATCCACTTATGAGCTTCCATCACATTTTGAGCATATGGCTCCATGAAATACCGAAAGCACTTTGGGATAAACTCCATACAGTCAGGAGATCTTTCTTAATACCATCTGGCAACTACTCTGTGCTTACTCTTTGTCCCACCTTCTAAAGGTTTAGATGGGCAGGTGGGAAGAGCAGTTGTCACATTATTGAAAGCCAGTGTTCTAGTATCAGAGGGCCATAGCAGGCCTGGAGCAACATCTGGAATGTCCAAAGGTAACCCTGTCAATCTCTGGGGATCACAGGGCATCACTTTCCTCTACTTCTTCCTCTATGTGTGTCTCTGCAAGCCAACCTGATTCTATATTACATTTTCACAAAGTACCATATTCTAAATTTAGCTTATCCAGGGAGATGATATACTTGATTCACTTTGGGGGAGTGATCCTCTGCCTGGTAGGCAGAATAATGGCCCTCAAAGAAGTCCACTCCCAATCCCTGGAATATAGAAATACGTTGCTTTACAGGGCAAAAATGGATTTTGTAGATATGATTCAGTTAAAGGTCTTGGGATGGGAAGATTAGCTTGGATTATCCAGGTGAACCTAATCTAATCTTATGGCTTCTTAAAATTGATGAGCTTTTCCAGGCTGAGATCAAAGAGGGAGATGTGTCTACCTGCAGATCTTAGATGGCCATGTTTGCAACAGAGGTGTGTTAGTTTTCTATTGCTGATGTAACAAATTACCGCAAGCTCTCTTGGAAGGTTAGTGGAAGGCAAGGATTGGCATCTCTAATATAATTATACAGGTAATGATGAGCAGTGCGAAGATGTGACTCCAAAGCCTGGAGAAGGACAGCCCAGCATCCCTGCAAGAGATCCAACTGTCTTCTTTTCTGCAGAGGTCCGTAATTTACATGGACCTGACAAAGAATATTGTAACTTGCAGAAATTATCTTCAGTTCAAATCCTTCATTTTGGGGGTTTAAATAACTTGGTAAGATAATGAGATTAATATTATTGTAAAGATTGCTAGAAAGAATTGTAACATTTCATGTATGTGCATAAATAACAACCTTAAAGCATGTTTTGGGATGAGGTGCAAAATGAAAATTGGGAGAGGGACTTTAGTAGCAGTAAACAGAACTTGAGAATGGAATAGATGCATACTCTATAGCACATTGCAATAAATAGAATACATTTTAAGTTCCTAGAGAAATTTTTGAAAATGCCACATTCAAAGCCATCAATTCCTACTCAATTAGCATTTCATTTTGATTTTGGTACTGAAGCCCAAGATGTCGAGGGAGCGGAAATACTTGCTGGTCTTGCAGCGGCTGTGGAGCCTGGAATCCTGCCAAGAAGAGCATGTGTGAGAGATCAGAATGTTTGCTTACATTCCTCCTGTGAAGGGAGTTGGGAAATAACCTAAGAAGCCCAATCCAAAAACAAAGATGTACCATCCAGTCTTCTCTGTGAGAACCAAACCACAAACCATCTGAATGTTCCAAAAGTGTTTTGATGATGTATTGATGTATTTTAAATTATCCTGAAAATGTTCTTGGCAGATGCTTAAACGTGTAATTACTGAGATGATGTAGAAATACCAAGTGTTTATTAAAACAATACAGAGTAATACAAATGGTATGGTTGTCGCAATATAAAAGTATCTAAAAACTAAAGAGTTCTTTAATGGTGGAGATTGTTTTCCTTTTTGAAGTTAAAATATAAATTTTTGTAAAAAACACGAATTATTACTATTTATAGCTAACATTTATGGAGTGCTGACTATGCTCATTTTTGAGCATACATTGCCTCATTTAGTGCAATGTTTAGCATTAACTTATGAGGTAAATGCCATTGCCATGCACATTGTACAGATGAAGACATTGAGGTTTAGAGAGATTGCATCAATTTCCCAATGTAACACAGCTAGTGGTGGGACCAGGATTCCAGGAAGCCTAACTCTAGAGTTTAATAACCTAAAGAATAATAGGTAATATCCTTGCCACTCTCAGCATGTGCCAGTTGCTGTTCCAAATGGTTGGTTCAAATTATGTACTCATGTAAACCTCAGAATAACTCTATGAGGTAGGTTCTACTATTATTTTCATAGACACATATTTTATATGTCTATGTCAGCCTTAAAGCCACTTTTGAGTTTTTTAGCATATTTTTGAGAACACATCAACTTTATTTCCATTTAAATTGCTTGAGACACAGCATGATTGTTGATATAGTCTCTGGAAATTTTATTCCCAGCTGCGTTATCTCTCTGGAGTATTTGACTTACTCCCATGTGGGCGGGAGGTGCTTTGCATCTGGCCACACCTGCCATCCTGGAGCCTTCTCACCCTTGTCCTGGGGAATCCCTTCCCTCTCCCCAGGGTGAGAGCATCAGCTTGTCAGATATCACATCTTTCTTTGAATTAATTATCAGTTTGGGGGCACTTCATTAGTTATCGTCTGGAGAAAAGGTACACCACGGCATAAATTTATTGAGATCTTTTATGTTTCTATTGGATTTCTACTCTGCTGTGATGATTTTCAATTCTCAATTGCCCTCTTGGGCCCCAGAGTGCTGGCAGCTGGGCATGTGTCTTCTGCACGGAAACTTCCAAAATCATCCTTTGAAAAATCTGACCAGCCCAAGAGAAAATACCCACCCTTACTGACATTATATTCCCCAGCAATTAATCCCACCAGAGAGTTCTATAGCAAATCTCACATGACACAGATGCCACCCATGTATTCAGAGCTTCCCGATAGCTCGTTAGTGCCCCATCCTGCAACAGAAGACAACCAAGATCATCAGAAATGTGGAGTGATTCCAGCTTTGTAATAGGAAAGATAGAAACAAAGCAAAGAAAAAAGAAGTTAGAAGAAATAATCCATGAAGTGAAATAATACAAAATGTTTTTAAAAGCTGTTATTATTTACAAAGAGAAAAGATACATGCATGAAAGAAGACTATGATATCATTAAAAAATCTCTTGAGAATTGAGGCCAGGCGCGGTGGCTCACGCCTGTAATCCCAGCGCTTTGGGAGGCCAAGGCGGGCGGATCACGAGGTCAGGAAATCGAGACCATCCTAGTTAACACGGTGAAACCCCGTCTCTACTAAAAATACACACACAAAAAATTAGCCGGGCATGGTGGCGGGCGCCTGTAGTACCAGCTGCTCGGGAGGCTGAGGCAGGAGAATGGCGTGAACCCGGGAGGTGGAGCTTGCAGTGAGACGAGATATCACGCCACTGCACTCCAGCCTGGGCCAGAGCGAGACTCCGTCTCAAAAAAAAAAAATCCAATTATAAGCGTCTTGGGAGAAAAAAGGCAAAATCCAGGACTACCCAGGTAACCAGGTAACTCCAAAAGCTTGTTTACATTAATCTTGCAAGTCTATAGCCAAAAATCTATTTGACCTTATAATAATTTCATGTTTAATCGCTCTGAAAGTTTTCTATTAAGGCCTAGGAGAATTTTCTTATATCCAGACTTATATGTCTGCCATTGATAATCTTAGGTTCCTGAATGATCCAGTAAGAAAAACGTTTCTATGACTCTGTGAGTAATATCATCACAAGGCTTTAGAGGTGGCTGTGATAGTTTATATTATTTTGACCTTTATGTGGTCAGAAGTTTTTTTTTTAAGTGATTAAAATCTCAATTACAGTACCTTTAAATTAGTTCACAATTACATATACATGTTGGCAGCTAGAATCTTTCATTACTGTTTCTTTATGAGGTAAAAAAGTAATAAAGTCATAAATCTCATCATAACTGACAATATTGATGTCAAGCTCCTACAAATGATTAAAGAATGCAATTGACATTCTTGAAGAAATTGTTAAAGTTGATTGTCCTGCCTCTATTCAAGACTTTCAAAAATAGTATGTAAAGAAATTACTTAATATTAGTTCAAAACAGTTATGGTTCAAAAGTTAACTTTAGTTTTTCAACTCTTTTCAGATCCAGGTTTCTGAGGGGAACAGCCTGTTTTATACATTTCTATATCTTTCTCCATGCTCATATGAACCTATATACTAATAAATAGGAATTTTAATTTGTTTTGTTTTTTCTTTCACAAAAATTGGATCATATAATACACATTATTCTGTACCTTGCTTTTTATACTTTCTGATGCATCATATTAATTTCTCCAGATTTTTAGATAAATTTTTTTTTTTGAAATGAGGACTTGCTTTGTTGCCCAAGCTGGAGTGCAGTGGTGCCATCATGGCTCACTGCAACCTGTGCCTCCTGGGCTCCAGCGATCCTCCCACCTCAGCCTCCCAAGTAGCTGGGAATACAGTTGCATGCCACTATGCCTGGCTAATTTTTGTGTTTTTTTGTAAAGACAGGTTTTTGCCATGTTGTCCAGGCTAGTCTGGAACTCCTGAGCTCAAGTGATCCACCTGCCTCGGCCTCCCAAAGCACCGGGGTTACAGATATGAGCCACAATGCCCAGTCCCCTATTTTTTTTTTTTTTAATAAGATTCCCATTCAAGGCCGGGCGTGGTGGCTCACGCTCGTAATCCCAGCACTTTCGGAGGCCGAGGCGAGCGGATCACGAGGTCAGCAGATCGAGACCATCCTGGCTAATACTGTGAAACTCCGTCTCTACTAAAAATACAAAAAATTAGCAGGGCGAGGTGGCGGGCGCCTGTAGTCCCAGCTACTCGGGAGGCTGAGGCAGGAGAATGGCGTGAACCCCGGTGGGCGGAGCCTGCAGTGAGCCGAAATCGCGCCACTGCTCTCCAGCCTGGGTGACAGTGAGACTCTGTCTCAAAAAAAAAAAAAAAAAAATTCCCATTCAAAATAGGGAGTTATCATTCCTTATTCTGTCAATCAATCAGAGAGTTTAAAAATTTTTGTTTCTTCTACAAGTAAGGCTGCTGCTAATAGTCTTGTTTCTATATTCTTATACACAGATAATTATAATTACGGAGTCAATTCCCAAGTGTGATATTGCTTGGGATATGCATGTTTAAAATTTTAATAAAAATCACAAATTGTTTGTCAGAAACCTATGACAATGCACATTTATTTCTACCAACAGCATAAGCTAATAGGTAAGCAGTAATATCTCATTTTGCTTTATTTTTTTTTTTTGATCACACCAAGGCTCAGTGCCATTTAATATGCTATTTTGCCATTTTAGTTTCCTCTTCCACGAATTTCCATCATTGTTCATTTTCCTCTTTGGTTGTCTATTTTTAAATGAAAAAGCACCAGGATTTTAGAAATATCTTTTTTTTGGTCAATCATATATGACCAAAATCAATATGACCAAAAAAAGAAAACATTTTTTCCTTATCTATATTTTTAGATTATTTGTTTATACCAGAATTTGAAATTTTTCTCCATGCTCAGAATTTCATTTTAAATATGTTCGTGATATTATTGAAGTCACCCCCCCACTTTATTTGTTTTCATATATCATGAGAAGTCAAAGAATCAAAGCAATATATTCTCACAGCCATGCACATTTTCTCCCTGTCTTCAGTCCTGTGTCTGTCACTCTCATAATCCTGTTTCAGCACCTATGAAGGCACTTCTGTGGAATACTTGATTACAGACCTAGCCAATACTTTCTACACTGGAATACATATATATATATATATATATATATATATATATAAACACAATCACTTAACTATATGAACCACTTGCCCCATAGTAAATTTTTTTTTTCATAGTGCATGATGCAGAAGGCTCCCACATGCCACTCCCATCCCATGGAGGACTTGCCACTCTATGACAACACTGGCAGAGCCCACCTAATGGCTCCCACTCTACCTGCTCCCCGAACATGGGAGGAAGGCGGGTGGGAGCTGGATGTCAGCTTCTGTGTCACTAGCAGGATTTGATGACCCTGCTGTGAGATGGGCATGTAGAACTCCATTTTCTTTTTCTGGATCTCACACAATCAGCATCAGTGTAAAAGCCGCAGAGCACCCAGCAACAGGTAGTGTCCCATGATGATGTTATCTTAGGGACATTCTGAAAACTTTCTTGACCCTGAGTAACTCCTTCAGCATTTTCTTTTCTTTTCTTTTCTTTTGACAGAGTTTTGCTCTTGTCGCCTAGGCTGGTGTGCAGTGGCAAGATTTCTGCTCACTGCAACCTCCGCCTCCCAGGCTCCAGCGATTCTCTTGCCTCAGCCTCCTGAGTAGCTGGGATTACAGCCACCTGCCACCATGCCTGGCTAATTTTTGTATTTTTGGTAGAGATGGGGTTTCACCATGTTGACCAGGCTGGTCTCGAACTCCTGACCTCAGGTCATCCACCCGTCTTGACCTCCCAAAGTGCTGGGATTACAGGGATAAGCCACTGTGCCACCCCCCACCCCGCTTTAGCATTTTTGACAAAACAATCAGGTTACCCACATTTACATGGCCCTTCTTAATTGGCGAAGCTCTTTCATTAACATCATCCCATTTAATCTTGGTTAAGCTGTAATGGATTGGTTGAGTAATTTTTTCAAAACAAAGGATGAACAAGCTCAGAGAGCCTGAGAGACTTATTGAAGATCACACAGTAAATGATAAACTATTTTACTTTATGTCTAAGGTCTTTCATAATATGAAATAGAATGTAGATATTGCAACAATAGCATTTTTGGAGACAGCTACCTCCTTTACCAGGAATAATCTTTGCAAGTCACATTTAGAGATAAAGCTCAAAATGCAAATCCTTCCCCTGAGAGTGGGAAAGCATTAACAAATGAGAGTGGGAAAAGCATTAACAAAGCATTAACACAGGTCTTTACATATTCAAAATATTAAACTAATGCTAGGATTATAGACTTGATTTTAAGACATGGTAGTTAATAGAAAAGTTCTAGATTGAAAACAATTTTGCAAAAATATACATTTGTATATGTGTATATATGTATGTGTATATATATATCTACTAGGAAAATATATTGCTTAAGGTGTTTGTGCCATTTCTTAGTTACCAATTTTACATTCTGTATTCACAGCATTTGCCATCCCATCTCTACACTTAAAGCCACCATATTACTTTTAATTACTTTATACACATTTTCAGTCATCATCTAAATAATCATTTATAGCCGCAAACTAATACTGTTTAGTCAATGAAGCACTTTCATCAGCAAAAATTACAGATTTTTTGAATATGATTCTGGGAATAGTTCAGTTTTTACAATTAGTAATTGAGGCTTTGTCACATGAAGCAAGAAATCTGCTATTATTTTAAAAAATCAATTGTATATCGATCATAAAGAAATAGTATAAAAGTCATAAAAACACTGCCATTTACTGTAGTAAAATGTGGGGCATTTTATTTGAGTTCCTAAGAAATTTCCTGTATTTAGAACTCTTGGACCTTCACTACTTGTAAATGTGAGTCTATCCTTTACCTTACCCAAGCTTTTACCCTAGGGATTTGGTACATTTTATTAGAAAAAGGAAAATGTCGACAGTGAAAACTGAGACAGAGTTAGAAGACTTCAATCACAATGGCCCAGCATGTGTATGTTCAGGGCAAGTAAAAGGGTCCCCTCCACTGGGATTCAATGACTAAAGATTATGAAGATACCAAAAATGCAAGAAGTCACAGGAATATTTTTCCTCAATGGCAAAGGTGACACAGTAGAATGGTTAAGAAGGAAGGTTTGTTGGCTTCAATTCCCCAGCTGATGTTCAACACTTTATTTACTTCTCACTTGAATTTTAAATTTTCCTGAAAAATAATTTCCCATCAATTTCCATTTCTTTGGAAAGCCCCCATGTGTAATTTATTGATAACATCTCTGAAGAGCAGAATTAATGATATTTCCTAGCTGTTGCTCCAGATCTTGTAGGGTAGAGGAGGCTGAAGACTGCTGCAGGGGAAGGCATCTCTATTGCCTCAAAACGTCAGGACGGTACGGATACTGCAATAGGAAAGAAGAGACATTGTGTTAACATTTAGACAACCCACATGCTTGTTGTGAGAGTCCAAGGAGCATCTGAGGTGTCTTAGTGAAAATCTGTCTGTGATCCCAGCTACCCTATTTCCATCCCCATACATTTGGTTCAAGAAAAAGGAAGTTCATCTTTTTTGGTTTTCTTTTCTTTTCTTTTTTTCTCCAATCTTAATCTCACTCACAACATCCTGAGTATGCCTGTCATTTCAATTCTACATTAATTCTACATTAGCATCTTCAAAAAATCATTTTTGTGTGCCCACGTTCCTGGTATAATAAGGAATATAAAACAACAGTGGATAATAACTTGCAGTAAGTTCTTACTATTTGTCACATTCTTCGTGCATTTTCTTAAACTTCAACCTAAACATCAACACTAAGAGGTAGGTTCCCATATTATGTCCATTTTAGAGATTATAAAAACTGAGACTTAGAAAGATTTGTAACTTGCTCTGGTAGCACATCTAGTATGGAGTGTTGGGATTCAAACCCAAATACAAATTTGCAAAAATTATAAGATGATGGATAACTTGCCTGAAAGAATTGATAATTTAACAAAGTTAAGACCATGCTGGAAGTTTAAAAGACCTTTGATACAGATGTTTAAGGATTTGTAGAAGTAGAGAATAAAGTTGATTTGTATTAATTCTAAGATAGTTCATTCTTGTGAAGATTACAAATGGAACATTTACACTAGAACCAATGCCCTTTCTATAAACCAACTTCTCATGAATACATATTTTTAGAAAATGATGGTCTTTGTGACTCTTTAATAATTTTTAACATATATATGTATATGCATATGCATATATGAGAAATATATATGCACATAATTCAGAGAATACAAGACAGCAGGAAGAAGAAAGTAAAAGTAATCCATAATCCCACAACCTAGAAATAATCATTCTCAATGTTTTCTTGAATTTCTATGAACTTTTTTCTAGAAATCTGTGCATGTTTTACTGTTTTTGATGACGAGTTAATGGGTGCAGCACACCAGCATGGCACATGTATACATATGTAACTAACCTGCACATTGTGCACATGTACCCTAAAACTTAAAGTATAATAATAATAAAATAAATATAAAAAAAGAAAATTTGAGACATTGCATATACAACATATACAATTTATATTCTTCATTAAATGAGTCTAAAATTACATCATGAGAATATCCCAATGAAGTCATTTCTTTTTGATGGTTTCATTTATTTCTAATAGACGACTGGAATTTATGAAATTATTTTCCTTGTGTTGAACTTTAGAATGTTTCTAAAGTTCTAACAAGTAAACATATATGCATGTTTGACTAGTTGATTATTTCTGTAGAATAGATTTCTAGAAATGGAATTGCTGGGGCAAAGGATTCAGTTATTTTTTAAAGGTTTCTGATATATATTACCAAATTGCTTTTCCAAAAGTATGTATCAATTACTACTGAAAGTACATGAAAGTGCCCAACTCACCTTATTCTTACCAATATTGAATATTATAATTTTTAATCTTTGCTTATTGATAGGATTAATTATATTTACATATGCATATTACTATATGACATTCTCATAAAGTGAATTTAGGCATGTTTCATGACTTCTTATGTTGCTCAACACTGTCCTCTGGTTTTGTTCATCTCTATATTTGCCATCATCTTTTCAATCCTGTGATGATGATGATCCCAATGATGATGTCAATGGTAATAATAATGACTGATAACTAACCTTTGATGACTACTGTTTTCCATATGTACATGCACTCTTGAGGGGCGGTGTGGTTTAATAGAAAGTGAATAGATTTGCTAAAAACAAGATCTACTTTTGAATTCTGCCTCCCCTTCCTACCACTTGATGATTTTGGCAAAGTCATGTCTTCTCCGAGTCTCAGTTTCTGTTCTCTAAGATAGTGAGATTGAGACTGACACTGAGCATTGTTTGGGAATCACAGGAGATAATGCAGGTAAGACACTTAATAGAACAGCTGGTGCTCTGTGGGTGCTAGTTTCTTTCCTTCCTCAAGAATGTTGTCGGTTAAAGTACCTAGTATAATGATTTTGTGAGTGCCAAAGAAACACTATTTAAAGTTGAAAACCTCATGAAAGTAAGTGTGGGATAGCAGAAGAATCTAAGACTCTGGAGCTAGAAGGCAAAGGTTAGATATAACTGCCTGTTTCCAGTTGTGCCTCATGTAAATGCAGGTGACAAAATTCATTTTAATAGCTGGTTGTAAGTGTTAAATGTTAGAGGTAGGAAATAGAATTGGCTTATTTTTCTAAGCTTCAGAGAAAATGTAAGACAAACATTTAAAATAGTATTTACTACTCTTTTATGATAACTTTCAGTGGTAAAAAATTTTTTCTTAAACTACAAAAGAAAAGAAAAAGAAAAAGAGAAAAACTAGTAATATCTACCTAGAAAACAATCCCAATGTAGTTCCACCTACTCCTGTAATGAAAATGTTGAGGATGTCCTGAAAATTATTTAAATATGCAGACACTTAGTGTCAGCTTTATATAGGTAGAAGGAAGAGGCTTCAAAGACACCATGTTATAATTATGGTTGTTTAAATAGACTTTTGTTTTTTGGGGTTTTTTTTTTTGGGCAAATGTGAGTGTTCTCTTTTCAGGAAGGCTGAGTGGCTCTGATCATTCAGATTTGCAGTAATCAACATAATTTGACTCCAGCAGAATAGGAAATGCAAAGGAAATGTTTTCAACTTCTCACAGTATGATCCTACATACGCTCCATGCAAAGACTGAACTGGTAATGGAAAACCAAGGGACTCTATATTTTCTCATCTTTCCACCTTTTTCATTCTCTGCTAGACAATCCCCTATGGTAGAAAAAAAAGCAAAACAGAAAACTAACTTAAAATCTACCTTTTCCCAGAGTGAAGCAGGTCAAATCCTTCATTTATTTTTTCAAAAGGTAAAACATGGGTTATTAACGCATCCAGTGAAAACTTCTTAGCCATAAAATCAGCCACAAGTTTTGGGATACCTTCTTTACTCTTAAAGCCTGAAAAGAAGACAGTATCATTGTTGGATTCAGCTAGGGTAAGTAGGAGAATTGAAGAGAAGATTTTCCAAATAAATCAAAGTTTAGAAAAGGTGCTCCATTCCAGACTGCTATAACTGAGGATAAGAAGAGATACAGTACTTCAATATGCTTTTACAGTGTCTTGACTTAAAAAAAATCACAGATAAACGAAGGTTCTTAGTTATTTTGTCTCTCCCATAGAAATAATAGTACAGAAGTTTATGCCCAAGGTAGAGGAGCAAATTTATCAGTTGTCTAAATTTGGGTGTAGATATGAAATATTGTTGTAGATTTGCATGTTCTACTAAAAATTTCCATGCCTTACACAGTCACAAGTACAAAAACAGATGGAGATTAAAGGTCCTGGGTTATGGTGACAACAGAAAAGTCTATATTGAGACCTTCTGTCTGCATTAGTTCCATATCTAGTTGATTTGGAGACTGTAGATAGAAAAGGAATTTAAATTTATTTTTGATTTGTTTTCAAAATCTTGCCTTGTCAATTGTAAAAGGGCATATATATTGAGATTATATTGAGATTAATGAGATATATTGAGATTAATGAGAATTTGGCACTTGAGCCCAACTACATACCACCATAAACAGCCCCCTTCCAGGTGCGTCCAGTCAGTAGCAGCATAGGGTTTATTGAGAGGTTCTGGGAAGCAGGAGGTACCCCTACGATGACGCTTGTGCCACATGCCTCATGACAACATAACAGGGAAGCCATCTGGAATAAAGTGAATATTTAGCATCCTTAACGTGGAGTCGCATAGTTCCTACTCATAATGCACAATATCATGTAATAGGCTTAACTGGATTGTGAGTGTGTAGAGGGAAGAGATCATGTCTTTTGATCCTTCATTCCCCTTTTTTGCACGGGATAGTGCTGTGGATTCAGGAAATGCCCAGAAAATGGTTTTTTAATGAAAGAATGGATGAATAAATTGGAGTGTGCTTAATTCTTCCTAATAAAGGTATTTTGAACCCAGTACTTTCAACCAGATATTTTGACGGTGAACAAGATAAACAATTATATCACCGAAATTTGTCTCCTGTCCACTTGACGGTCTCCCTCTTAAGTGGATTCCTATTCTACTGTCCATTTCTCAAACGGACATGTTTTAAACATTGTTTTTTTACCTCCCCAAATATATATTGGTTTTACATTAAAATACACTGATCATTTGGGAACCTCAAGAAACAGTTCAGAAAATGTTTTCCAGTCAGTTCTTGGAACATGTTCTGTAGTTAGAAAATGGCTAAAGATCCCTGTAGGAATATAATGATTAGTTCTTTGATTTTGGATTCTGACCTTTGGGAGACCAGACATCCTCAGAACATGTGGCTGTCAGACACTTGGTATCTTAAGATAAGGTACACTCCAGTTCCACATGAGAAAATGGATGAAAATATAGAAAAGGGGCATAAAGAGAAAAGCTGTAGCCCTGGAAAAAGTTGAATTCTCTTGACATTTTATTCCTCTGTGGCATCTGTCCTAGGTCAAGGCTGCCGAGAGCTTTGATCTTAGGGTGCCACTCCCTGTTACCCACACTGCTGGACCTTCTAGAAAACCTCAGCAATGGAAACTTGTTGGTTTCTGGAGACATTTTCAGTAGGATTCTAGAGAATTCTGAGTAGGTGAAATATAGCTAGAGATGTGTTTCCCATCGCAACTGATATTTGTAACTGTTTGGAAGAAATACCATGTAATAAGCCAAAGATGATGTAAGCACTGCAAGATTGGAAATAGTATTTCATATAAATAATGCCAACTGAGGCTGAGTGTGGTGGCTTGTGCCTATACTCTCAGCATTTTTGGAGGCTGAGGTAGGAGAATCACTTGAGCCCAGGAGGTTGAGGCTGCAGCGAGTTATAATTATGCCACTTCACTTCAGCCTTGGTGACAGAGTGAGACCCTGTCTCAAAAAAAAAGAAAAAAAAAGTCAGCTGACATTTATTGGGAGCTTACCATATGACAGGCGGCACTGTGCTAAGTATATCACATGCGTTGTCTCATGTAATCTATAAGCAATGCTATGAGATACGTAGCTTTTAAATTCTGGGGGTTGGTAAAGTCTGTTGACTTTTCTTTTTTTTCTTTTTTCTGTTTTTTTTTGAGACAGAGTTTCACTATGTCACCCAGGCTGGAGTGCAATGGCGCGATCTTGGCTCACTGCAACCTCCGCCTCCTGGGTTCAAGTGATTCTCTTGCCTCAGCCTCCGGAGTAGCTGGGATTACAGGTATGCACTACACCACCATACCTGGCTAATTTTTGTATCTTTAGTAGAGACTGCTGACTTTTCAAAGTATTCAGTCCAACTAATATTGGGTACTAGCTATGTGCCAGGCACTGTCCAGTTTCTGTGATAAAATACAGTGATGTCTTAAAGCAGTCAATTTCCTTAGGGCATATTTTTGTTAATAAAACAGCAGTTGGCCTAAAATTGCTCATTTCCTTTGGCCAAATACTAACATGTTAAAAATTTGAAATTTATTAAGAACATAGGCAAAATTGTTAAACCATTTTTGTTAAGAATGTGGGAGAAAAATAAAACATTCCAATTTGAGAACAGAATTTGTATTATTTATGTTTACTTGAGCTTATATTTTTTAACTAAACATTAATAAAGTAAATCTATAATTGCTCAGTTAAGAAAAACAAACCCTTTTCTTTTCCTCTAGAGGAAATATGACTTGAGACAGGTTTGGGTAATTGATGGAAGAGAAGATTTCTCATAACAAAAATTAAACAAGCCACATAACAAACAGATGATGGGAAATTTCCATTCATCATTAAAAATATCCTTTATACATAAAACATATATTTTGCTGCCTAAATGCATCTTCCAGGTTGCAGAGGCAGAAATCTCAGGGCATGTCATGGTACATACCATGGTGTCAAGCCGACCGATGACTTCAAACGAAAAATCCACACCTCCATCAGTCATTTCCTTTAGCACCTCCTGGATGGGTTTCTTGTAGTCTTGAGGGTTGATGCATTCAGTGGCACCCAACTCTTTGGCCTTTGCAAATTTGTCCTTGTTGATGTCCACCGCAATGATTCTGGCTGCTCCAGCTGCTTTACAGCCCATAACAGCAGATAGGCCGACCCCTCCCAGGCCAAACACAGCACAGGTAGAGCCTGGGGTGACCTGTGTTTTCAGAAAATGCAAAAATAGATTAAGTGATGATTGTTAGAAAGTGCCTAAGCTTTATAAAGTGCCATGCGTAGGTGTTTATCAAGAACTACTCAGACTCTTTTGTCCAACCGTTTATCAAAACCTCTTTTGGCTTCAGTTGCTTTATTTTTAAATTCAAGGGGATGAACTAGTTGAGTGGTTTTCAAACTGATGCATATTAGATTCATCTGGGGAGCTTTACAAAATATCCCACAGTCCAGGTCACAGCCCATGTCAATTAAATGAGAAGCTCTGCAGGTGGAACTTAGTCCCCAGGTGACTCCAATGGGAAGGTCAGGCTGGGAACCAGGGGACTGGATGATCTTTGAGATCCAGATGGCAGTGATTACAATCTTGAAGGGACTGTCAATTGCTGAAATCCCTTGATAGCCAGCTTCAGTAACTCATACATACACAACGGCAATATTTGGAAAACAAAATAAGTGGAAAAGGCTACTCCAGGAGACTGAAAAATATTCCACTTAAACCCTCAGTAATTAACTCATTGGTTCATTTATGTTCGGTAGTTGTGACCAGTATATCCCTGCTTTAAAAATACACTAGCGAACAACACAGCAATGAAATGTTTGTCTATATTTCAATAACAAATACAATCTATTGTTATGAGTATCCTCATCTTCTGTTCTTGGGTAGGATCACTTTGACCATCTGCTAACACGTATGAGGCAACTGAACAAGGAGCTAAGTGCTAAAGTCACAGAAATTTGGAAAAGATGCCTTCTGAATTTTTTCTTTGTGGTTGGCTAGGGGCTATTTATTAAACCTAGTCTCCCATAGTCAGTCTTCATTGTGGGTAACATGCTTTCCTGTCCCAAGTAATCTCATCCTTATATTCCCTTAAGGGTGTCTATTCACTCATTCATTCACCAAATATTATTCATACTATGGGGGACAACACCATTTTCTACCTTACTTAGAAAAACACAAGACTTGTGACTGTGATTTAAAAACACTAATAATTGTGTATTGCAAGCTAAGATTCAGCAGGAGATTTGAAAAAGATATTTTAGTCTCAGCTCTCATATTAAAATATATTTTAGTCTCAGCACTGAGGCTTTGGGCAAATATCTTTATATATCTGAACCTCGGTTTCATAAAATAAAGCATACTACTAGATTTTCAGCCTACTCAGATGAGGAGCTTTTAAAGAATTTCTGCTTGAAATTTACCACTTCTGAAGTATATGTGTGTGTTCATGCCAGGGGAGTTAGTTTTAGCAGTGAAATCCCATAATGAGTGAATTATGCATCACTGAGTCTTTATTACTTTCCGTCTAAGAATCCACAGAGTGGGTGAGCCTTGGTTTGGAGGTGCATCAGGTAAGGTTTTGGACTCTACTGTTGATCCTATTTCTGGGAGTAGAGGATCCACAGACTAGCTGCTCCTCAAGGGCAAACGCTTCATTTCATTTACTTTTGCTGTCAGAGCCTAGCAGAACCTATGGTGCCTGAGGCATTTATAGGTGCTCTCTAATTGTTGAATGAATTACTAAATGAATTCTTAGGTCTAAAATTTCATGATCCCATAAACAGCAAATTCAGAAGAAAAATTATTGTAAATGACATCTTTACATTTTCTTAACTCAACAAGTTTTTATCTGCAATAAATTGGTGAAATTTCTAGCATGTGTAGTCAATTCTTTCTGGGCCATTTTTCTACTCATAATCAACACTTTAAATCTACAAAAATAATTTCTGAGTCTTGCAAGAAATTGCTTCCCTTTTGGTTTCTGACAGTCTGCATGTAAGCAGTTTTATCATCCATTGTCATTCTCACCTTGGCAACGTTAACTGCAGACCCATAACCAGTCGAGAATCCACAGCCAATAAGGCAGACTTTCTCCAGGGGCGAGGCTGCATCAATTTTGGCCACTGCATTCTCATCCACCACCGTGTACTGGGAGAAGGTGCTGGTGCCAAGGAAGTGGTGAATGGGCTTCCCCCTGCAGGTGAACCTCCTGGTGCCATCCTGCAGGGTCCCCCGAGGATTGCCTAGACTGGGCAGTGCAATACACAGACACACAAAGGCATGAGACAGGAGCATAAGTAATGTGCAAACTCAAAGTCTGTGCAAAGAGAGCATCAGAAACCTACTCATTTTTCAAGCAGTAGTTGCTCTCCGGGTTTTTACAAACTCTGCATTTTCCACACTGAGGAGTAAAGAGCGGGATGACTTTATCACCTGGAGAGGAATAAAACAAGTTCTTCTTAAATTTCTATGCAGTAATTAATAGAGCAAAAACTTAAAGCTCACATGTATTGATTAGAAGCATGTTTCTTTAAAAGTCTTTAAGGAATAGAGTTCAATAATAACTATGTCATTTTTCAATGCCTGCCACAGCATTGTTTTCAGTTTGAGTTTATAAGTGCCTGAGGATTCCTACTGAGAAAACACAAATGTGGGAGACCACACAGATTAAAAAAATTACTTCCACTGTACTAATAGTTAACTTTTACACAGTGTACTGATTTCTCCTGGAGGCTTTGCAAACATCTTTTTATTTAAACTTTAACTAATTAAATCTTAAATATTCTTACTATAAATATAAATATAAATTTTAGTTGAAAGTGATCTATTATAGTGCCTGTAGATATTGGGAAGATCTGGTATTTTGTAAAAGATTGATTTACAATAAATATGATAATTTTTAACCAATTCTTGACTTTCCAAAGTGACTATGCTTATCTTTTTTTATGAAATGAATGCTTTAAAAAATCCTAGGTTTTTTTTTTTTTTTTGAGAAAAACAAAAATGGGACAAAGAAGAATTCCAGAAATTTCTCTGAAAACTTCAGCACTTCACAACAAGTTAGGCACTTTCTTTTAGGATAAGAATGGACTTAACAAATATTTTTAGCTGATAATTTGTGAATTATCTACTTTTCCTGTTATGGTGGAGGGAGTAGGGGTAAAATGTAAGGCTGTCATTTTGTTGTTAATTTATTTCTAACTAAAGAAAATAGAGCTAAAACATACTTTGGATAGTTTATTTTATTATTTTCTGTTCACAGTTTAAATTGGTATTTGGTAAGGGGGCAGGGTGAATCTACAGGCTAAAGCAACTTTTTTAAATTAAACATAATTTTTATTTTTAATCACCTATGCTATACATTCCACATGATCAAGAAAAATGGTTGGTGCATTAACATTTTATAGGTAAAGTTTATGTGAAAATGATGGTATGGCAATGTCCTAGTTATTAACCCTTTACTTCTAAAAGTATTTACATTAATACATAAGTTTAGGGTAAAATAAATATTGAAGATGAAATAATTAGTAATCTGTAACCAGTTGCATTTAAGCATGGCTGAAGGTAACAAGGCAGACATTGTTGATGGCGGGATGGTTCCTTCTACGTTTCTTTCATTTCCTTTCACCTAGCCTATTTCATTGATTCCATGCTCAGGAAGAGAGACCTTGTTGGAAGAGGAAATTGGTGAAGGAGCTGCATAGGTCACCTAAGAAAAGGTCATGTTTATTCATCCGTAGCCATGTGGCCTCCATTTTGTGAACTCAGCACAGAACAGTTTCCACATTTACTTTTTTTCCCTCCTCCCGTTTCTGCTTCTATCTGGACCCTGACAGAAGACAGTGTTCAGCCAACACTAACACAGAATTACTGGACTATGAATGCCACAGTGGTAGGCACTGTGTCTCTTTTGATCCTCACATATCTCCAGGCTCTAACCTGCTGCCTGGCGTCTAGTAGATACTCAGTACATAATGGTTGAAGGGTACAATACATGAGTGCCTGAATGCATACATGCTTGAGTCAGGCAGGCAGAGAGGGAAAGAGGAAACTCCTGAAGTCCTGGCTGCGCGGTGACCTTGTGCAAGCCCTTTCGTCTCTCATTGCCTTGGTTTCCTTATCCAGGCTGGGAAATCCTGGATGGTGAACCACACGTGTTCCCTGAGTGTGAATCCTGTACCTGGTTTGACTGTAGTCACCCCTTCTCCAACACTCTCCACGATGCCGGCTGCCTCATGGCCTAAAATCGCAGGAAGAGGGGTCACCAGGTTGCCACTAACCACGTGGTCATCTGTGCGACAGATTCCTACAGCCACCATCTACAGAATAAAGAGAAGCTGTTCAGATTCAGAAAAGATTGTAACTAGATGAATTTAACATACCCAAATTCCTGAAATTGTGTTTCTAAAATGTATTTGAGGGTTTTGCTACTAATCCCTACTATTCCTAAATATGAAAGATTCAGTTTATCCCCAAGGTTATTCAGTCTAAAACCCTTCTCTACCTTCCCTTCTTGAATTAAACAATTTAGAATAATCTGTGAAATAATTGATTCTGAAATATTTAAGTCTTATGTAAGAATGCATGCTTTAAAAAATAGAAGTAGAAATAGCAAAGTAACACATGGAAAATATCTAATATTAATTGATTTTGAAGTCGATATATATCCTTTGGAATTTTTTTCTGTACAAACATAAATTCTTTTGTATTTTACTGGAATTATACTGTATGTACTCTTTGATCACTTTTTAAAAATTTAAAATTTATATTTATACCTTTCCTTGACAACAAATGTAATTTTATCTTCTGGGTGATCATATAAGATATGCCTCTTAGTGGATTTTTGGATGTTTCCATTTTTAATGTTCTCTGAGTTTTTTAAATGTAAAATGAAATATAAATGGAAAAATATTTCACCTTAATGCGAACTTCATAAGCCTTAGGAGGTGCAACCTCCACATCCTCAATGGAAAAGGGTTTCTTTACCTCCCACAGCACAGCTGCTTTGCATTTGATTACCTAGAAAATCAAACAGAGAGATGGTGACAGTGTTTTCCCACTCTTGAAGTCATAAGTTGTGTCTTTTCATCTTTGTACATGTAATATTGCGTCCCATGTCTGGTACCTAGCAAGTGCTCCATGGAAATGAAGTACTCTGGTTTATAAAGAGAATAAAAGTATCTTTTAAAAAGCAATAACATAAGGAAAGATAAACAAAGTATAATAAGACATTGAGAAAAATGGAATATATTTATTTAGGCCATTCTTATGTTGTTGTTGTTTTTTCTCTGAAGGTGTTTATTCCTGGTATTTCCTAATGCCGTCCTGAAAATGCTCGTCTACCCACAACTATTAGCTGATATATGAAGTTAGAAGTCACCTTTATTTTGCTGACAGAGTCAGTGTCTGTCTACATAAAATACACTGCTTTATTGCTCAGTTTTCTGCTTAGGCCAAAAGGATCTGACTCTATAAGAGCAATTATACATTTACCTTCCTGCGCACAATGACATTTCTTTCTCTCCCTATTTGCTTATTGTCCTCTTTTAATTTTCTCTCTCCACTACTTCTGTGTGCTACTTGTTTCCTACTCATTTGAAACTTAGCTTTGGCAGCCTGTTTTGTAATCTAATTTATGTGTAGAGACTTCTTTCAGCTTAGATTTGAGCCAAATATTATAGAGATTAGAGTTGGTGGTGTGTGTGTGTGTGCACGTGTGTGTGTGTGTATACACTCAGACCCACGGGTGTATATTTTAAAACTGGAGAAACAGTGTGTTTGGATTTCTGTTTAGCAGAGCTTATCCATAGATGTTCTTAAAAATAAAGTTCAGCATATATTTCTAGTGCTTGGCAGTGTACTGTAAAACCCATCTTCGTTGTGGTAAAGCATGTATAATTCACAGAGCCCTTTCTAGAAAGAATCAACATAATTGCAAATATAATTTAAAAATTCAATTGAGATTTATTTTTCTGCCAATTCATTTTCATTATTTATTTGTCAAAATTTTCAACTTTGTAGGATGTTCAACATGGTCAATGCCAAAATAAATATCAGAATACTTAGACAGAAGGTACTAATAGTAGGAAGATTCTTATTATGAGGTGCTTATGATGTGACAGGCACATTGTGACCTGTGCTGGGTAAATTACATGCATTATTTTTATCTTAAAATTTATTCATTGATTAATTTTTAATTTCAATAGTTTTTGGGGTGCAGGTGGTTTTTGGTTACACGGATAAGTTCTTTAGTGGTGATTTCTGATATTTTGGTGCACCCCTCACACAAGCAGTGTAGACTGAACCCAATATGTAGTCTTTTATGTCTTATTCCTCCTACTGCCCTTTTCCCTCGGTCCCCAAAGTCCATTATATCATTCTCATCCTTTGTGTCCTCATAGTTTAGCTACCACTTTTAAGTGAGAACATTGGATATTTGGTGTTCCATTCATGAGTTACTTTACTTAGAATAACGTCCTCTAGCTCCATCAACCAGTCTTATTGATATGAGCCTGTTTGTCACACAATGCAGAGAGAAGCCTCAGAACCTTTAAATTGAATTATCATAGTGAGATATTTTACAGTGTGGTACACTCCTAACACAAAAAAAGGACTGGAAATAGTTGCACAGGTTTATGTAATTAAACAATTAAAAAATATCAATTGATTATATTGAATGACCACATGCACCTGTAAACACATTGAGCAAATAAGTACAAATTTATAGAAGAAAAAACCAAATATCTGTATTCCTAGTGCTAAGTGATTCAAATTGTATTATTATTCAAATTGTATCATTGATTTTCTGTAAAACCATGTTAACTTTTAAATGGGGAAGATACTGTTCCATAGGATTTTTGTGGAAATTCCCTGAATTGTATCATAATGGACCCCTTTTAATCAGAATTTGCATGTTGATGTCTTGCTTAACCTTGATAATTCTAATGCTGTGAAATCAATGAGTATTTTGTAAGATATTTTATAGTAAGGTTAAAGGATATTTCAGTCTTCTGAGTCAAATTCCTCTCATCAAACTTCTGTCAGACAACTTTCCTGTGTTCATAAAAAATTTGAGTAAAAATAATAACACATTTGAATTATGGTTTCTTATTATAAAGATAACTTGCCATTAAAGACTTTTCTAACTTTAGATTTACAAATCAGTCATGATTAGCTTGGAATAAACTATCATTTTACTGTAAATTTATTTAATGTAGGAAATAAAGACTAATAGACACAGGTTCTATACATTCCTGTTAAAGGTATTTAAGAATAGCTTATTTCCACTGCAGTTCAGTATACATTACATATTGAGGTGTATATTGCATATCATATTTCAGCATATCATTTCTAATTTAGATATGAATTTTAAATTATTCATCGAATACTGTATTCCTTTCTTTGTTATATTGATGAGAATATATTACCAACAGTAATATATTTTTTGCTTACTTTTCCTGCTGTGCTCATGTCGTTTCTGTCTTCTCTGCCCACCAGCAGACTGTGAGTCTTTGTGGATTTCTTCTCTGCTTGAGTGCATAAAGCAGATATATTGCACAGATATTTATTTTGTTTGCTTGTGTAACATCCAATTCCAATTCCACACGTGATCTATGTCTTTAAGCCACGCCCACTGGATTATTCCCAGACTGTCAAAACAGATAAAAGGGTACTGAACCAGCAATCAAAATATTGACTTCCAAATTCTAGATAAGATTTTGTTTTCATTAGGTTAAATATTAAGTTAAAGTGATAAATTGTAATCACTTTCTCTTTTCCTCACTCCCCCCCACCCCAGCCTCTGGAATTCCTTGTTTCTCTTCTTTCAATCCCACATAGGTCGTTCTGCCTTGTATTCCCTTTGTCTGCACTAAGCTGCAACTTTGAATGCACATGGGGTGGCGAGGAAGGAAGAGGAGTAAGAAAACAGGAAAAACGAAGTAGGATAGAGAGAGCAGCCTCTTTGTCTTTACAGCAGAGAATCAGACACCCAATTAGTCACAGCAAAGGGGATCACTGTGCCTGGCAATTCTGCTCCACTCAAAACTAGTATGTATGGACTGAACACCTCCCTGTGTCAGGCACTAAGCTGGGTCCAGTGGAGTAGCAGTGATGAATAAGACATGACCTCTGCCTGTGCCAAGAGGCAGTATGGGGCAGCGGTGATGGCATGGCTTGTGGGACCAGGCCAACCCAGTTCCTTACTTGTTCTGTGTACTTGGACTTATTATTTCACTGAATTTTTTTTGCCTTAATTTCCTTATCTGTGAGATGAAGATGAATAATGGCATCATTTTAAAGGACTGTTTGTGAATAAATGAAATAATCCTTGTAAAGCACTCATCATGGAGTTTTGCAGATAGGAGCACCCTCCTAAATGTTAGCTACAATTATTATTCATAAAAGGAAGCTCACAGTTTATAGGGAAAAGACACGCAGGAAACCAAGTCTACATATCAGCCTGGCTGGGAAGTGCCCTATCACAGGGGTCAGTTAATGCTTTGGGAACAGAGACAGAGTTGCTATTCAGAATGAAGGACTCAGGGGAGGCATTGTAGAGGAATAGGCATTTGTGGCAGATTTTAAATAATTGTGAGAAATGGAGCAAAATCCTCACTGGATCATTTCCATTACCCTTTGATCAATGTAACTAGTATCCTCATGGCTTTCCAAGCATAGGAGTTTGATTTTTCTTTTATCCACACTTGGAGGCGTCATAAAACTATACAGGCAACTATTTCATTAGATATAGTCTGTCAATATGAACATGTTAGCATAGAGGACATATTTCTCTAAAATTGCCAAGGGAACATTTCAGTAAGCTTTAATTATGTAGGCACTGAGACTCACACCAAGACTGAGAAACATTCACCCAATAGAAAAGCAAAGGAGGTCCTATGATTTTAGTTGCTTCTAGTTTGGAAAGGTATGAGGGAAAGAAGATAGCCCCAGATAACCTGGCTTTAGCCTTCTCATCCAACTATTCCTCACCATTCTCCAATACAGGGCCTATGCTCTTTAGAAGCATGTATCTCTGTGGTCCTCCAAAGAGGAATCCATTCCTCATTCAAGCTCTTGCTCATCATGCTTTTTCTCTTCTTTTCTGTCCCTCTGGCCCATTCAAATCCTACCCAAACTTTGAGATCTAGGACAAGGTCGCCCTTGTGGAGATATGTTAACGCCATCTCACAGTCATGCTTCACTTCTTTCCGTCCCTGTCATACTAGCATCCCTCCTGTGGTTTTAGGGCCCATTCTCTTTTGTGGCCTTTATATTTAGTGTAGAGATCAGTCTCCTAAGTTCTACTGGAAATTTCTGGTCAGAGATGTTCTTGAATTTCATTTAAATCTTCAACTGTACCTAGTTTCATGTGTACAATAGGTGTTTAATGAAAGATTGTTGAATTCTTGTGCTCCTTTATGTTAGGACATGCACTGTTCTATGAGCGGTCCCATAATCCAGAAGATCCGGTGTCTCCTCTTTAAGGGATTACAGATTAGCAGTGGGATTGGCTGTGGTCAGGTAGAGAAGACAGAGAACCCTCCTGTGAAGCAGGAAGTGGTGAGTGCCAGGAGAAAGTTCAACGTGGAATCAAAAGAGGAAGACCCTACTCCGTCTTTTCATTGTGAATTCTCAGCTCTTAACTCAATGAGTGGCACAGGGTGAGTGCTCAGATATTTGTTGACTAAATTAAATGAATGACATCTAATTTGAGAATGAGGAAGCCTTGAAAGAAAGATATTTTATTAAGATTTATTAAGAAAGATGAGTTGCAGTTGAGAGGTATAGATGCAGTCAGCATATGGACAAAGAATCTTGAAAACATTTTTCTCCCCTAGTACCCCCTTTTATACATTTTTCTGTTTAATCCTCTCTCACACCTGTAGACATAGCATTTCAGGGAATTATAGCCACTACCACCTTGTTTTCAAGGCCCTAATGAATTTGGAAATGTGATATCCACTTATGAGCTTGCATCACTTTGTGAACACATGGCTCCATGAACTGCCAAAAGAACTTTGGGACAAACTTCATAGAGTCAAGAGATCTTTCTTAATACCATCTGGCAACTACTCTGTGCTTACTCTTTGCCCCACCTTCTAAAAGTTTAAATGGAGGGGAAGAGCAGTTGTCACATGATTGAGTGTCAGTGTTCTAGTATCAGAGGGCCATGGCAGGCCTGTAGCAACATCTGGAATGTCCAAAGGTAACCCTGTCAATCTCTAGGGGTCACAGGGCGTCACTTTCCTCTGTTTCTCTCTCTGTGTGTGTCTCTGTAAGCCAGCCCGATTCTATATTACATTTCCACCAACTACTATATTATAAATGCAGCTTATCCAGAGAGATGATATGCTTGCTTCAGTTTGGGTCAGCGATCCCCTGTGTGCTAGGCAGAATAATGGCCCTCAAAGAGGTCCACTCCTAATCCCTGGAATCTAGGAATATGTTGCTTTACATGGAAAAAAACGGATTTTGTAGGTGTGATTCCATTAAAGGTCTTGAGATGGGAAGATTAGCTTGGATTATCCAGGTGAACCTAATCTAATCTTATGGCTTCTTAAAATTGGAGAGCTTTTCCAGGTTGTGGTCAAAGAGGGAGATGTGTCTACCCACAGCCTGTAGATGGCCATGTTTGCAAGAGGGGTGTGTTAATTTTCTATTGCTGATGTAACAAATTACCACAAGCTCTCTTGGAAGGTTAGTGGAAGGCAAGGACTGGCATCTCTAATATAATTATGCATGTAATGATGAGTAGTGCAGAGATGTGACTCCAAAGCCTTGAGAAGGACAGACTAGCATCTGTGTAAGAGATCCAACTGTCTCCTTTTCCCCATGGGCCAATAATTTACCTGGATCTAAGAAATAATATTGTAACTGGCAGAAAGTACCTTCAGTACAAATTCTTCATTTTTGGGGTTAAATCATTTGGCAAAATGGTAAGATTAATATTATTGTAAAGATTGCTAGAAAAAATTGTAACATTTCAAGTATGTGCATAAATAACAGACTTTAAAGCATTTTTGGGGATGAGATGCAAAATGAAGAGTGGGAGAGGGACTTTAGTAGCAATAAATAGAACTTGAGAATGGAATAGTTACATAAATAATCTATAGAATATTATAATAAATAGAGTAAATTTTAAGTTCCTAGAGGAATTTTTGAAAATACCCACACTCAAAACCATGAATTCTTACTCAATTAGCATTTCATTTTGATTTTGGTACTGAAGCCAAAGATGTTGAGGGAACCGAAATGCTTGCTGGACTGGCTGTGGCTGTGGAGCCTGGAATTCTTCCATGAAGAGCATGTGTGAGAGAACAAAATGTTTGTTTACATTCCTCCTGTGAAGGCAGTTGGGAAATAATCTAAGAAGCCCAATCCAAAAACAGAGATGTTCCATCCAGCCTTCTCTGTGATAGCCAAACTGCAAACGATCTGAATGCTCCACGAATGATTTACTGATGTATTTTAAATGAGTTATTGATGTATTTTAAGTTATTCTGATGATGTGCTTGGCATATGCTTAAAAGTACATTTACTGAGATGGTGTGGGAATACCAAGTGTTTATTAAAACAATACAAAGTAATACAAATGGTATGGTTGTCACAATATAAAAATATCTAAAAGCTAAAGAGTTCTTTAATGGTAGAGAATTTTTTCCTTTTGAAAATTAAAAATATATTTTTTTGTAAAAATTACAACTGATTAGTATCAGTATGTAACATCCATGGAGTGCTGACTTTGCTAATCTCTGTGCACGCATTGCCTTACTTATAGCAATGTTTAGCATTAACTTATCAGGTAGATACCATTGCCATGCACATTTTACAGATGAAGACACTGAGGTTTAGAGAGATTGCATAAATTTCCCAATGTAACACATCTAGTGGTGGAGCCAGGATCCCAGGAAGCCTAACTCGAGTTTAATAACCTAAATATCAATAAAATAGCTAATATCCTTGTCACTGTAAGTATGTGCCACTTACTGTTCTAAATGCTTTACAATTAACAGATCATGTAATCCTCACAATAACACTATTAGGCAGATTCTACTGTTATTACCATTTTATACAAAATGGTATAATACATACAAAATATGTATTTTGTATGTCTTCGTCAGCCTTAAAGCCCCTTTTGAATTTTTTAGCATATTTTCCCAGAACATGTCAATTTTATTTCCATTTAAATTGCTTGAGATATGAGATGATGACATAGTCCCTGAAAATTTTATTCCCAGCTGTGTATCTCCCTGGAGTCTTTGACTTACTTCCATGTGGGCAGGAGGTGCTTTGCATCAGGCCACACCTGCCATCCTGGAGCCTCCTCACCCTCATCCTGGGGAATCCCTTCCCTCTTCTCAGGGTGAGAGCATCAGCTTCTCAGATACCACATCTTTCTTTGAATTAATTTATCAGTTTTGGGGCACTTCATTAGTAATCTTCTGGAGAAAAAGTTACACCAAGGAGTGAATTTATTGAGATCTTTTCTTTCTATTGGATTTCTACTGTGCTGTGATGAGTTTTAATTCTCAAGAGTTTTTTATGGCAACATACTCTTTTTTCATGTATGTAATATCTTTTTACAAATATTAATAACAGCTTTTAAAAATTTTTTGAATTTTTTTATTTCATGGATTATTTCTTCCAACTTCTTTTTTCTTTGCCTTGTTTCTATCTTTCCTATTGCAAAGCTAGAATCACTCCACATTTCTGATGATCTCGGTTGTCTTCTGTTGCAGGATGGGGCACTAATGAGCTATTGGGAAGCTCTGAATACAAGGGTGGCATCTGTGTCATGTGAGATTTGCTACAGAACTATCTGGCGGGATTAATTGCTGGGGGATATAATGTCAGTAAGAGTAGGTATTTTCTCTTGGGCTGGTCAGAGTTTTCAAAGGATGATTTTGGAAGTTTCCATGTAGAAGACACATGCCCAGCTGCCAGCACTCTGGGGCCCAAGAGGGCAATTGAAAATTCAAATATAAGCCACTTGGGAGAAAAAAGGCAAAACCCAGGACTACCCAGGTAATTCCAAAAGCTTGTTCGCATTAATCTTGCAAGACTATAACCAAAAATCTATTGGACCTTATAATAATCCCATCTTTAATAGTTCTAAAAGTTTTCTATTTAGGCCTGCGAGAATTTTCTTATATCCGGACTTAAATGTCTGTCATTGATAATCTTAGATTCCTGAATGATCCAGTAAGAAAACATTTCTTTGACTCTATTACTCCATAATGCATAACATCTTCTTAAGGCTTTAGAGGTGACCGAGACAGTTTATATTATTTTGACAATTATTTGGTCAGACTTTTTTTAAATAATAAAAATTACAATTACAATACCTTTATTTTACAATTACATGTACATGTTGGCAGCTGGAGTCTTTCTTTATAGTTTCTTTATAAGTTAAAAAGGTAATAAAATTATAAATCTCATCCTAACTAGTAAAACCAAACAGTTATGGTTAAAAAGTTAACTTTAGTTCTTCAACTCTTTTCAGATCTTTGTTTCTGAGATGAACAGCCTGTTCTGTACATTTCTATATCTTTCTCTATGCTCATACAAACCTATATATAATTACAAATTTTAATTTGTTTTGTCTTTCACAAAAATTGGATCATATAGTACACATTACTGTGTAACTTGCTTTTTATACTTAGTGATGCATTATATTAATCCCTCCGGATTTTAAGATATAATTTTTTTTGACATGAGGACTTGCTCTGTTGCCCGAGCTGGAGTGCAGCGGCACGATCATGGCTCTGCCTCTGCCTTCCAGGCTGCAGTGATTGTCTCACCTCAGCCTCCCAAATAGCTGGGACTACAGTTGCATACCACTATGCCTGGCTAATTTTTGTGTTTTTCTGTAGAGACAGGTGCCGAGACCAGCTTGGTCAGGGAGACCGTAACCAAGTGGGCCTGAGCGTTAGAGGAATTAAAGACACACACACAGAAATATAGAGGTGTGGAGTGGGAAATCAGGGGTCTCACAGCCTCCAGAGCTGACAGCCTCAAACAGAGATTTACCCGTGTATTTATTAACAGCAAGCCAGTGATAGGCATTGTTTTGATAGATTATAGATTAACTAAAAGTATTCCTTATGGGAAACAAGGGGATGGGCTGAAATAAAGAGATGGGTTTGGCTAGTTATCTGCAGCAGGAGCATGTCCTTAAGGCACAGATTGCTCATGCTATTGTTTGTGGTTTAAGAAAGCCTTTAAGCGGTTTGCTGCCCTGGATGGGCCAGGTGTTCCTTGCCCTCATTCCAGTAAACCCACAGCCTTCCAGCATGGGCATCATGGCCATCATGAACATGTCACAGTGCTGCAGAGATTTTGTTTATGGCCAGTTTTGGGGCCAGTTTATGGCCAGATTTTGGGGGCCTGTTCCCAACAGACAGGGCTTTGCCATGTTGCCCATGCTGGTCTTTAACTCCTGAGCTCAAGGGATCTCCCTGCCACAGCCTCCTAGAATGCTGGAATCACAGGTGTGCCTGACATCCGACTCCCTAGTTTTTAAAAGATTCACTTACCATTCAAAATAGGGAGTTATCATTCCTTATTTTGCCAATCAGTAAGTTTAAAATTCTTTTTTCTTCTACAAATAAGGCTGCAGTAAGTAGCCTTGTCTCTATATTCTTACACAAATATACTTTTATTTTTATGGAGTTGATTCCCAAGTGTGATATTGCTTGGGGCGTGCATGTTGTAAATTTTAATAAATATCACAAATTGCTTGTCAGAAACCTAAGACAATGCACATTTCTACCAACAGTGTAAGCTAATAGATAAGCAGTAATATCTCATTTTGCTTCATTTTGTATTTTTTGACCACTTCCAAGGCCCAGTGCCATTTAATATGCCTGCTGGACATTTTAATTTCCTCTTCTGTGAATTTCCATCATTGTCCGTTTTCCTATTACCTATTTTTAAATAAAAAAGCACTTGGATACTAGAGATATCATTTTTTGTCAATCATATATGTTGAAAATATTTTTTCTTGTCTATTATTTTCTTTCATAGTTTATCTGTTTATACCAAAATTTGAAAATTTTATCCATGCTCAGAATTTGATTTGAAATACTTTTATGAAATTATTGGAGTCAACTTCCCACTTTGTTATTATATATCATGAGAAGTCAAAGAATCAAAGCAATATATTCTCACAACCATACACATTTTCTCCCCATCCTCTTCAGCCTTGTGTCTATCATCCTGTTTCAGCACTTATAAAGTCACTTCTGTGGAATACTTGATTACAGACCTAGCCAATAATTTCTATGCTGGAATACATATTTACATATAAATACAATCCCTTAACTATGTAAACTATCTGCCCTATAGTACAAATTCCTTTACATAATATTCTTGAAAGTCTTAAATAAAAGCAGGCCAATCAAATTTCTTTAATAACTTTTTAAAGAATGTCAATCACATTCTTTAATAATTTATAGGAACTTGACATCGAGAGCATCCTCATGAATTCTATTGCCATGTTGTGTGCTATGGACTGAAGTTTCGTGTTCCACCAAAATTCACGTGTTGAAGTCTAATCCCCAGTGTGATTGTATTTGGAGGTGGGGCTTTTGGGAGATGATTTCACTCTCTTGAATGGGGTTAGTGCCATTATAAGAAGAGACACAAGGTGATAATTCATTCAGTCATGTGAGGATACAGAGGGAAGGTGGCTGTCTACAGGCCAGGAGGTTGCCCTTCACCAGGCACCAGTTCTGTTGGCCCCTTGGTCTTGTACTCCCCAGCCTCCATAACTGTGAGAAATAAATGGTTGTTGTTTAAGCCACCCAGTCTGTTATGTTTGGTATAGCAGCCCAAGCTTATTGAACATGATGATAGACGGAATTCTAAGCTGACTCCCAAGATTCCAGCTCCCTGGTGTACATGCCTTGTATGATCCCTTATGCTTATATGGGGATGGAACCTTTGAATATGATGGGACAGCCACTCCCTGAATTAGGTTGTGTTACAGAGCAAGTGCTGATGGAATAGTCAGGTGTGTGATCATCTGACATTATAGGAGACTCTGTTGTGTTAGACTTGAGGGGTTTTGGAGTCAGGAGTTTGGGAGCATGAGAGGATGTGCGGAGGGAACCATGCTGAGATTGTTCCCTGGTCAACAGCCAGCAAGAAACTGGAAGCCTCAGTCTCACAGCCACTAGGAACTGAATTCTGGGACCAGCAATGTGAGCCAGAAAGAGGGCCTCAAGCTCCAAAAAGGAACACAGGCCAGCCTATACCATTGAGACTGCAATTGGAGCAACTAGTTAAGCTGTTTCCAGATTTTTGACTTGCAGAAACCATGAGATAATAAATGGTGTTCATTCAAGCCAATAATTGTGTGGTAATTTGTTACTCAGAAATAGAAAACTAATATACACGTGAATAAATGTTTTATATAATTAATCACTTTCAACTCTGGTTATTTTTTCAAGTACGTTTTCAAAAACATTAGAGTAAACTTTTATGTGTAATTAAGGGAGATGTTTAGAAAGGGATCTCTTCCAGGAAAGCCTTCAGAAAGAAGAGAGAATTTAGACAAACTTTTTCATGATATAAAAAAGACTGGTGAGTAGAGATGGCAGTGTCACTTGGGATAAGATTTTCACTTGTAGGAAGGCATGGGAGAAACTGACAAGATAATGTAACTTACTAAAAGTGTTTAAAAATAAAAAATTCAGCTTCAAATAGAAAAAAATTAAAGAATAGAGATAAGATTTAGCATAATTTATGAAAGATTATGATGTAAGAATTGAAACATAGTATAACATAATTTTAAAAATTCTATATACTGGCTAAATGATAAAATTGCTTTTATTTCTGCTTCTGATATTCACATAAGGAGTTTTAAGTGGAGGGTTTAGCCAACAATTTTTGTAGTTGTGAAAAAGTAACAAAGAGACTGTAAGGACTCCATTATTAATTGAGGTCAGAGATTCTTGCCCCACAAAAATGACTAAGAGTTGGCCCTACAACAACTGTACCTCCCATTATTTTCTTTTCTAATTTTTTTTATTTTTATTTTTTTGAGATGGAGTCTCGCTCTTTCACCAGGCCAGAGTGCAGTGGTGCAATCTTGACTCCCTGTAACCTCTGCCTCCTGGGTTCAAGTGATTCTTCTGCCTCAGCCTTCCGAGTAGCTGGGACTATAGGCGTGTGCCACCACACCCAGCTAATTTTTGTATTTTTTTTAGTAGAGGCGTGGTTTCACCATGTTGGCCTGGATGGTCTTCATCTCTTGTCCTTGTGATCCGCCTGCCTTGGCCTCCCAAAGTGCTGGGATTACAGGCATGCACCTCCCATTCTGAATGGGAGGTAGACTTTGCATAAAAAACTGCATTTGAAAATCCTAGAGGGCCTTCAAACTCATCAAGTCCATTTCCCAAACTTTACCATTGTGATGGTTTGAATATTAGTGTCCTTCAAATCTCAATTTGAAATTTACTTGCCATTGTAATAGTATTAAGAGGTGCCATTCCTAAAGAAGGAAGTAGGCTAGCCAGGCCCAGTGGCTCACGCCTGTAATCCCAGGACTTTGGGAGGCTGAGGTGGGCAGATCACTTGAAGTCAGGAGTTCGAGACCAGCCTGGGCAACATAGTGAAACTCTGTCTCTACCAAAAAATACAAAAATTAGCCGGGTGTGGTGATGGAATCCTGTAATCACAGCTACTCAGGAGGTTGAGGTAGGAGAATCAGTTGAACCTGGGAGGCAAAGGTTGCAGTGAGCCGAGATCATGCCATGCACTCCAGCCTGGGTGACAGAGTGAGACACTGTCTCATAATACATACATACATACATGCATACATACAAAGTAGGGCATAAGGCTCTGCCATTATGGGTGAGGTTAACTACATTACAAAAAGGTAGATTTAGCTTTTTCTTGCTCTGTCTCACTCTCTCACCTTCTACCATGTGATGATCTAGCAAGAAGGCCTTCAACAGATGTTGGCACCTTGATATTGAACTTCCCAGCCTTCAGAACTGTGAGCCAATACATTTCTCTGTTCATTATAAATCACCCAGTCTCAGGTATTCTGTTATAGCAGCAGAAAATGGACTAAGACAACCAGCTTCCCCACAAATACCTGATACTGTCTTTAGATCCTAAGTTGGTAAATTTGGATAACCTTTGGACAACCACATCAAGTTGTTAGGCTGATGCTTTGGAATTAGCTTTCTTCCTCTTCCTTTTTTTCCCACACTCTCTTGATATTGATGACATGTCACTGATACGTTCTAAGAATGTCTCATTTATCTGGTTCCCTGCTTTTCCTTTGTCACTACTTGAAACAGAATCCATTCTGTCTTGTTCACAGCTAAAACCTCCTCATTCTCTCTGTTCTTCTCCTCACCTCTAATACACCCTCCTCAAGGCCAAAAGAATGAGTTTAATATGCCAATCTGATCATATCATCAATCTTCTCCAAAAAGTTTTAACAGCGTTCTTGTTCTTAGAGGGTAAAATCTAAACTTCTTGTAAGGAATCCAGGAATCATTGTTACTTGGCCATAGACCTTTCCCATTGTGAAGTTTACAGGCCATTAATTTTAAGTTCTTGTAATTCCTTAACATGCTCTGCTGTTTCCTGCTGAACCCTTGGTCTTGGATGCCCTCCTCTAGTTTTGCTTCCGTCAAACTCCTCCTTATTCTTTAAATTTAGGCATAAATATTTGCATTAGGTACCAATCAATAGAATGGAACTTTTAGGTTAAAAGAGAAAATTGCCATTTTCTCTTTTAGGTATTCATTTTGGATCTAATACTTATCCCTGCCCTGCCTCATTCTTCCTTTTGCTCAGAACTATTGTGAGAGATGGAGAGCAGATAGCTCAGAGAACCACAAAGCTCTTTGACTCTCAGAAGTCAACTAGCACATTTTGAATGTCCTCCGTCTTTAAATGTCCCTGAAGAAGAAGATACCAAATGTAAAATAAATGGTATTTGACTGCTCCAAATCATTTCTGCTATTCATTACAGTTTGAAGATTTTGGAAAGATTAAATCAAAAGCCTTAGAATTTCCTTCCATTAATGAAATAATTTATTCTGGCTTTTGTTTTGCTTCCAATTTCCTGAGGTTTTAATTAAGGTTCAAAATAAGTATTTAGTCTCGAAATTATTTCTGAGCTCTTTTCTCCCACCTACCTAAAACATGGTATCATCTAAGTGATGTTTATTATTTAAATTTACAATAACCTAAAAATGTTTCAATACTGTAGCTATAATTTAACTTCCACTTATAAGTGAATACATGTGGTATTTGGTTTTCTGTTCCTTTGTTAGTTTGCTAAGGATAATGGCCTCCAGCTCCATCCATGTTCCTGTAAAGGACATGATCTCTTCCTTTTTTATGGCTGCATAGTATTTCATGGTGTATATGTAACACATTTTTTTATCCAGTTGGCTATTGATGGGCATTTATGTTGATTCCATGTCTTTGCTATTGGGAATAGTGCTGCAATAAACATAAGCATGCTTGTGTCTTTATGGCAGAACAATTTATATTTCTCTGGGTTTATACCCAGTAATGAAATTGCTGGGTCCTACGGTAGTTCCGTTTTTAGCTCTTTGAGGAATTGCCACATTGCTTTCCACAATGCTTGAACTAATTTAAACTCCCACCAACAGTGTATAAGTATATCCTTTTCTTTGCAACCTTGTCAGACCTAGCCATTCTGACTGGTATGAGATGGGAACTAAATGATGAGAACATATGGACACAAAGAGGGGAACAATGGACACTGGAGCCTCCGTGAGGGTGAAGCATGGGAGGGAGAGGAACAGAAAAAAGAACTATTGGATACTAGACCTAGTACCTGGGTGATAAAATAATCTGTACAACTGCCTATGACATGAGTTTACCTACATAACTAATCTGCACATGTACCCCTGAATCTATAATAAAACTTTAAAAAATAAAAATAGAAAAACCAAAGAAACAAACAAAAAGCTCAAAAACTGTAGTTATATCTCCTTAAGGCAATTAGATATCTTCCAAAACACAGTACATTATTGGTTTCTGAGTGAGTAGTAGTCTTTAAATACATTTCCATAAGAATTATCTGTTGATCTCTCTGACCTGCTTTCACTGATAACTACGGAGTTATTTGCTGAAGTGTCAAATACCTCAAAGAGCAAGCCTGGAAACAATGGAAACCAGATATTTTTATCTCTCTGGTTATCTTTGTTTATTAGTTTTATTGGTAAGGTGTTAAGCAACCTGTGGGTTCTATGGTGATTGTGATAGTGCCGTGCAGGTGATCTGGACCCTGAGATCTAAGTAAAAGAAATGAGCAAACCAAGTTAATATATGTAAACATCCATCTCATCAAAACAGTGTTTGGTACCAGCTCCACTTTTACTTTTGTCCCACCAATTTTTCTTTCTCTTTCTATCCAATGGACCACTTCCTGAATGTTGCTAGATATTTGATAGGCAAATAGAATTTAATGTACTTTAATAAAATAGTTATTTTAACAGTTTCAAGGAACATTTGGTTACAGAAATGAATAGTCAGGTGTCTAAGCATGTGTTTATCAGATATAGATTTGCTCTCACTATACTTCAACATATGAGCAATTTTCTAATAATTCTGTCGGGATGACTTTCTTTCTAATCCCAGGGCAGCATGTATGATTTATAAAGTAGAAAAAAGTTAATTCAGAGTTTTGTTTGTATGCCCTTTCTGGAGGTGCTAAGTCAGTGCACCTCACACAGTTATTAATTAAACCATCAACATAAACTTTTCTCTTTTTAAAGTTTGAAAAGTTTCTTTATTTTGACAAAGCCTTTGGCTGCTGGCTAAAATGAGTGCAAACTATGTACATTCACAGAGTTACATTATAGAGGGGGTGATCAGCATATATAGAAGTCCTTGATTCTAGAGTCAAAATTTGCTGGAAGTCACCCAGATCATGTGCACCACTTTAGGTCCACCAGGACACAAGCTACTCTGGGGTTCCACATTTATGTTTTGATTTTTACTTGCCTTTTTAGACCCACCATTGTCAATGTAACTAGGAGCCAATGCATGGTGCAGAAGTCTCCCACCCCATGGAGGACTGTGCCACTCTATAACAACACTGGCAGTGCCCACCTAATGCCCCCAACTCTACCTTCTCCCCTAGCCTGGGAGGAAGGAGGGTGGGAGCTGGATGTCAGCCTCTGTGTCACTGGCAGGATTTGATGACCCTGTTGTGGGGTGGCCATGTAGAACTGCTTCTTGTTTTTCTGGATCTCACACCATCAGCATCAGTGTAAAAGCCACAGAGCACCCAGCAACAGGTGGTGTCCCATGATGTTATCTTAGGGAGATGCTGAAAAGTGTCTTGACCCTGAGTATCTCAGCATTTTTGACCAAACAATCACATGTTCTCTACATTTAGGATGCCCTTCCCAGTTGGCAAAACTCTTTCATTAATATCATCACATTTAGCCTCGGTAAAGCTGTAATGGGCTGGTTGAGTAGTTTTTTCAAAACAAAGGATGAACAAGCTCAGAGAGATTGAGTGACTTACTGAAGGTCACACAGTAAATGATAGACTATTTTCCTTTATGTCTAGGGTCTTCCACAATATGAAATAGATTGTATGTATTGAAACAAGTAGCATTTTTGGAGACAGCTTTAACTCCTTTACCAGGAATCATATTTGCATGTCACATTTAGAGATAAAGCTCAAAAGGCAAATCTTCCCCGAGAGTGGAAAAGCATTAACAAATGGCCACCACAGGCCTTTACCTATTCAAAATATTAAACAAATTCTAGGATCATAGACGATGTAAGACATGGTAGTTAATAGGAAAGTTCCAGATTAAAAACAATTTTGCACAAATATACATTTGTGTGTGTGTGTCTACTTGGAAAACACATTGCTTTAGGTGTTTTTGCCATTTTAGTTACCAATTTGACACTCTGTGTTCACAGCATTTGCCACCCAATATCTACATATAAAGCCACCATAATACTTTAAATTACTTTATATTTCATTTTCAGTCAATTGGAATCATAAACTAAGACTGTTTAGCTAATGAAGCACTTTCATGAGCAAAAATTACAGATTTTTTGAACATGATTCTGGGAATAGTTCAGTTTTCACATTTAGTGTCTGAACCTAAGTTTGTCACATGAAACACAAAACCCGCTTTTATTTTTAAAAATCAATTATATTTTCACTGTAAACAAATAGCATAAAAGCAATAAAAACACTTCCCTTCATTGTATGAAAATGTGTGGCATTTTATTTGAGTTACTAATTAAAATCCTGGATTTAGAACTTCTGGATCTTCTTCACTTATAAATTTGAGTCTATTCTTTACCATACTGTAGTTTTTACCCTAGGGATTTGGTACATTTTATTTAAAAAAGGAAAATGCAGACAGTGAAAATTGAGATAGAGTTAGAAGACTTCAAGCACCATAGCCCAGCATGTGTATATTCAGGACAAGTGAAGGGTCCCCTCCACTGGATTCAATGACTGAAAATTATGAAGATATCAAAAATGTAAGAAGTCATAGGAAATATTTTTCCTCAATGGCAAAGATGGCACACAAGTTGAATGGTTAAGAAGGAAGGTTTATTGGCTTCAATTCCCCAGTTGATGTTCAACACTTTATTTAGTTCTCATTTGGATTTTAAACATTTGCTTGACAAATAATTTCCCATCAATTTCCATTTCTTTGGAAAGCTCCCACGTGTAATTTATTTTTAACATCTCTGAAGAGCAGAATTAATGATATTTCCTAGCTGTTGCTCCAGATCATGTAGGGTAGAGGAGGCTGAAAACTGCTACAAGGTAAGGCATCTGTATTGTTTCAAAACGTCAGGACGGTACGGATACTGCAATAGGAAAGAAGAGACATTGTGTTAACATTTAGACAACCCACATGCTTCCATGTGATAGTCCAAGGAGCATTTGAGGTGACTTAGTGAAAATCTGTCTGTGTTCTCAGCCACTCCATTCCCATCCCTATGCATTTGGGTCAAGTCAAGTGAAGGGAAGTTCATGTTTTTTGGTTTTCTCTTGTGTTTTCTTCAATCTTAAGCTCACGCAAAACCTCCTGAGTATGCCTGTCATTTAGACTTCAGATCTACATTAGCATCTTCAAAAAATCATTTTGGCATGCCCACGTTCCTGGTATAATAAGGAATATAAAATAACAATAGATAATAACATGCAATAAGTTTTTGCTATTTGTCACATGCTTCATGCATTTTTTTCACTTAAATCTCAACCTAAACAATGACGATAGGAAGTTGGTTTCCATATTATTTCCATTTAGAGATTATAAAAACTGAGACTTAGAAAGATTTGTAATTTGCTCTGGTCGCACATCTAGTATAGGGTGTTGGGATTCAAACCCAAATACAAATTTGCACAAATTATATAATGATAGATACCTTGCCTGAAAGAACTGATAATTTAATAAAGTTAGGACCATGCTGGAGGTTTAATAGACCTTTGATACAGATATGTTTAAGGATTCTTAGAAGTAGAGAATAAAGCTGATTTGTATTAATTCTAAGCTACTTCATTCTTGTGAAGATTAGAAATGTAACATTTACACTAGAATTAATGCCCTTTCTATAAACCAACTTTTGATGAACACTTTTAAGAAAAGATGATATTTGCGACTGAGAATTTTATATATAGTGTGTGTGTGGTGTGTGTATATATATACACAGATAAGAAAAATATATGCACATAATTTAGAGAATACAGGACAGAAGAAGCCGCTAAAAAAAAATCTGTAATCTTACAACCTCGGAGTAATCATGGTCAATGTTTTCTTGAATTCTATCAGCTTTTTCTAGACACAGATACACTTTCTATTGTCCTTTTTGAAAATTTGGGATCATCTTATAAATACAATTTATATGATTTATTTTATGAGTTTAAAATTACATTTTAAGAATTTGCCAATGAAGTCTTTTTCATTTCTAACAGTTGCTTGGAATTTATTAAATCATATTCTTAATGTTGGACTTTTCGAATGTTTCTAAATATTGATATTACTGATAGTAAATAAACATGCTTAAACATATATGTATGTTTGAGTTGATTATTTCTATAGAATAGATTTCTAGAAATGGTATTGCTGGAACAAAGGATCTAGGTTTTTTTTGGAGGTTTCTGATACAAATTACCAAATTGCTTTCCCAAAAGGATGTGTCAATTACTATGAAAGTATATGAAAGTGTCCAAGTCACCTTACTCTTACAAATATTGATATCACAATTTTTATTCTTTGCTTATTAAGATTTTATTTGCATATGCGCATTACTATATGACATTCTTGTAAAGTGAATTTAGGCATGCTTCATGCCTTCTTTTGTTGCTCAATAGTGTCCTCTGGTTTTGGTCATCTCTATTTGCCATCATCTTATCAATTCTATGATGATGTCAATGATAATAATAATGACAATGATAATTAACCTTTGATGAATACTGTTTTCCATATATATATATATATATATATATATATATATATATATATATATACACATACACTCTTGAGGGGCGGTGTGGTTTAATAGAAAGTGAATAGATTTGCTAATAACAAGATCTTCCTTCGAATTCTGGCTCTCCTTCCTACCACCTGATGATTTTGACCAAGTCATGCCTTCTCTGCTTCTTAGTTTTCTCTTCTCTAAGATAATGAGATTGAGACTGACACTGAGCGTTGTTTGGGAATCAGAATGCATGTAAGACACTTAGTAGAACAGCTGGTGCTCTGTGGGTGCTAGTGTCTTTCCTTCCTCAAGAATATTTGTCGGATAAAGTATCTAGTATGATAGTTTTGTGAGTTTCAAAGAAACACTATTTGAAGTTGAAAACCTCATGAAAATAAGTGTGGGATAGCAGAAAAATCTCAGACTCTGGAGCTAGAAGGCAGAGATTAGATATAACTGCCTGTTTCCAGTTATGTCTCATATAAATGCAAGTGACAAAGTTCATTATATTAGGTGATTGTAAGTGTTAAGTGTTAGAGGTAGGAAATAGAATTGGCTTATTTTTCTAAGACTTGGAGAAAATGTAAAATATTTAAAATAGGGTTTAGTACCCTTCTCTTTTACAACAACTTTTCTTAGTAATTTTTTTTTTTCTAAACTGCAAAGAAAAGAAAAGAAAAAGGAAAATCTAGTAATATCTACTTAGAAATCAATCCCAATGTAGTTCCACCTACTCCCATAATGAATATGCTGAGGATGTCCTGAAAATAATTTTAATATACAATCATTAGATGTCACACTTACTTATGTGACAGGCAGAGGTGTCAGTGATTCCATGTTATAATTCTGGTTGTTTAAACTTTTTTTGGAGGGGGATGGGGGCCAAAGTGAGTGTTCTCTTTTAAAGAAGGCTGAATGACTCTGATCATTCAGTTATGCTATAATCAACATAATTTGCCTTCAGCAGAATAGGAAATGCAAAGCAACTGTTTTTAGCTTCTCACAGTATTACCTTACATGTGCTCCATGCAAAGATTGAACTGGCAATGGAAAACCAAGGCACTGTAATTTTTTCTCATCCTTCCACGTTTTCATTCTCTGCTAGACAACCCCCGCCCCCGCTACTGTAGAATACAAAGCAAAACAAAAAAACAACTTAAAATCTACCTCTTTCCAGAGCGAAGCAGGTCAAATCCTTCATTTATTTTTTCAAAAGGTAAAACATTTGTTATTAATGCATCCAGTGAAAACTTCTTAGCCATAAAGTCAGCCACAAGTTTGGGGACAGATTCTTTACTCTTAAAGCCTGAAAAGAAGAAAATATCATTGATAGATTCAACCAGGGTAAGTAGGAGAATTGAAGAGAAGATTTTCCAAATAAATGAAAGTTTAGAAAAAGTGCTGCATTCCAGACTGCTATAACTGAGGATAATAAGAGATAGAGTACTTCAATATGCTTTTACACTGCTTTGACAAAAAAAACACAGATAAACAAGGGTCCTTAGTTATTCTCTCTCTCACAGAGAAATTATAGTACAGATGTTATGCCCAAGGTTAAGGAGCAAATTTATTAGTTGTCTAGATTTTTGTGTAGATATGATTTATTGTTATATATTTCCATGGCCTACTAGAAATTTCCTTGCCTTACGCAGTCACAAGTGCAAAAAGAGGTGGAGATGAAAGTCCTGGTTAATAGTGACATCAGAAAAGTCTATCTTGGGGCTGGGCATGATGGCTCACGCCTGTAATCCCAGCACGAGCACGTTGGGAGGCCGAGGCAGGCAGATCATTTGAGGTCAGGAGTTCGAGACCACCTTGGCCAACATAGTGAACCCTCATCTCTACCCAAAAAAATTAGCTGGGCACAGTGGGGCATGCCTGTAATCCCAGCTACTCTGGAGGTTGAGATAGGAGAATCACTTGAACCTGTGAGGTGGAGGTTGCAGTGAGTCAAGATTGCGCCACTGCACTCTACCTTGTGTGACAGAGCAAGACTTCATCTCCAAAAAAAAAAAAGAAAAGTTCTGCATTATTGGAGACTATAGAAAAGAAATTTTAATTTATTTTTAATTTCATTGCTTTTCAAAAACTTGCCTTGTCACTCATAAAAGGAGAGAAATTCTTAGGTTAATGAGAATTTGGCTCTGAAGCCTAACTACATACCTCCAAAAATAGCTCCTTTCCACGTGCGTCCAGTCAGTAGCAGCATAGGGTTTATTGAGAGGTTCTGGGAATCAGGAGGTACCCCTACAATGACACTTGTGCCACATGCCTCATGACAACATAACAGGGAAGCCATCTGGAATAAAGTGAACATTTAGTATCCTTAACGTGGAGTGGCATAGTTCATACTCATAATGCACAATATCATGTAATAGGCTTAGCTGGATTGTGAGTGTGTAGAGGGAAGAGATCATGTCTTTTGCTCCTTCATTCCCCCTTTCTTTGCATAGGATAATGCTGTGGATGTAGGAAATGCCCAGAAAATGGTTTTTGAATGAAAGCATGGACGAATAAATTTGTGTGCCCTTAGTTCTTCCTAATAAAGGAATAAAGAGGCAAACATCATTACAAACATATATAAAGTCCTGTTCCTTGTACAAGTGTACATCATTCTTAGGCAATGTGTGAGTTGGTTCCTTTTTCATTGATTTATTACAAAGGTATTTTGAACCCAATACTTTGAATCAGATATTTTGACGATGAACAAGATAAATGAGTATATCACCAAAATTAGTCTCTTGTCCACTTGATAGCCTCCCTTTTTAACAGATTCCTATGTCCATTTCTCAAATGGACATGTTTTAAACATTGTTTTTACCTCCCCAAATGTATATTGGTTTTACATTAAATTACACTGATTATTTGGGAGCCTCAAAAGACAGTTCAGAAAATCTTTTCCAGTCAGCTTTTGGAACATGTTCTGTAGTTAGAAAATGGTTTAGGATCCCTCTAGGTATATAATGATTAGTTCTTTGATTTTGGATTCTGATCTTTGGGAGACTGACATCCTCAGAACATGTGGCTGTCAGACATTTGGTGTCTTGAGATAATGTACACTCCAGTTCCACATGAGAAAATGGAGGAAGATATAGAAAAAGAGCATAAGGCGAAAAGCTATAGCCCTGGAAAAATTGGATTCTCTTGATACTTTATTCCTCTGTGGCATTTGTCCCAGGTCAAGGCTGCTGGGAACTTTGATCTCAGGGTGCTGCTCCCTGTTACCCACACTGCTGGACCTTCTAGAAAACCTCAGCAATGGAAACTTTTTTGTTTCTGGAGACTTTTTCATTAGGAGTCTAGATAATTCTGGATAGGTAAAATATAGCTAGAGATATGTTTCCCGTTGCCTTTGATATTTGTAACTGTTTGAAAGTAATATCATGTAATAATTCAAAGACGACATAAGCACTGCAAGATTGGAAATAGTATTTCATATCAATAATGCCAACTGAGGCTCAGCATGGTTGCTCATGTCTGTACTCAGCACTTTCGGAGGCTGAGGTAGGAAACTCACTTAAGCCCAGGAGGTTAAGGCTGCAGTGAGCCATAATCATATCACTGCATTCCAGCCTGGTGACAGAGTGAGACCCTGTCTCAAAATAAATAAATAAATAAATAAATAAATAAATAAATAAATAAATAAAATAAAATAAAAAAGGGGGCAGCTGACATTTATTGGAAGCTAACCACATGATGGGTTGTATTGCACAAAGTATTTTACATGCATTGCCTCATGCGTTTCATAAACAATGCCATGAGATATGTAGCTCTTAACTTTTGCGGGTGGTAAAATCTGTTGACTTTATTTAAAGCATTCAGTCCAAGTAGTACTGGGTACTAGTTTTGTGTCAGGCACTGTCCAGTTGCTGTGATAAAATATAGCAATGTATTAAAGCAGTCACTTTCCTTAGGGCATATTTTCTGTTAATAAAATAATAGTTGGTCTAAAATTGCTCATTTCTTTTGACCGAAGAATACTATGTCAAAAAGTTTGGAATTCATTAAGAGCATACATAAAATTGTTAAAATATTTTTGTTAAGAATGTAAAAGAAAAATAAAACTTTTTAATTTGAGAAAATGATTTGTATTATTTATATATATTTAAGTTTGCATTTTAAACTAAAAATTAATAGAGCATATTTGTAGTGGCTGTGTTAAGGAAAACAAGCCCTTTTTCTTTTCTCGAGGAAATATGACTTGAGACAGGTTTGCTTAGCTGATCGAATGGAAGACTTCTCATAACAATAAATTAAACAAGCCAGGTAACAAAAAGATGATGGGAAATTTCCATTCATCATTAAAAATATCCTTTATACATAATACGTATATTCTACTGCCTAAATGCATCCTCCAGGTTGCAGAGGCAGAAATTTCAGGGCATGTCATGGATCATACCATGGTGTCAAGCCGACCGATGACTTCAAACGAAAAATCCACACCTCCATCAGTCATTTCCTTTAGCACCTCCTGGATGGGTTTCTTGTAGTCTTGAGGGTTGATGCATTCAGTGGCACCCAACTCTTTAGCCTTTGCAAATTTGTCCTTGTTGATGTCCACAGCAATGATTCTGGCTGCTCCAGCTGCTTTACAGCCCATAACAACAGATAGGCCGACCCCTCCCAGGCCAAACACAGCACAGGTAGACCCTGGGGTGACCTATGTTTTCAGAAAATGCAAAAATGAATTAAATAATGTTTGTTAGAAATTGCTTAAGCTTTATAAAGTGCCATGTCTTGTGTGTTATCAAGAACTACTCAGACTCTTCTGTCCAATCTGTTATCAAAACCTGTTTTGGCTTGAAATGCTTCATGTTTAAATTCAAGGGGTTGAATTAGTTGAGTAGTTCTGAAACTGCTGCATATTAGATTCATCTGGGGAGCTTTAAAAACATCCCACAGTCCAGGTCATAGCCCATGCCAATTAAAAGAGAATCTCTGCAGGTGGAACTAAGTCCTCAAGGGACTCCAGTGGGTCAGGCTGGGAACCAGGGGACTGGATGATCTTTGAGATCCAGATGACAGTGATTACAATCTTGTAGGGACTCTCAATTGCTGAAATCCCTTGATAGCCAGCTTCAGTATCTCATACATACACCAAGGCAATATTCGGAAAATAAAATAAGTGGAAAAGGCTACTCCAGGAGACTGAAAAATATTCCATTTTAACTCTCAATAATTAACTCCTTTCTTCATTTTTGTTCAGTAGTCGTGACCAGTATATCCCTCCTTTAAAAAATACACTTGTGAACAACATAGCAATGAAACATTAGTCTATATTTTAATAATAAATAAAATCTGTTGTTATGAGTATCCTCAGCTTCTGTTCTTGGGTAGGCTCACTTAGACTACCCATTAAAATAGATGAGGCAATTGAACAAGGGAGTAAGTGCTAAAGTCACCGAAATTTGGAAAAGATGTCCTCTAAATTGTGTAAATTGGCTAGCAGTTATTTACTAAACCTAGTCTCCCATAGTCAGCCTTCGTTTTGGGTAACATGCTGTTCCTGTTCCAAATAATCTCATTCTTATATTCCCTTAAGGGTGTCTATTTCACTCATTCATTCACCAAGTGTTATTCAATACTATGGGGGACAACACCACTTTCTACCTTACTTAGAAAAATACAAGGCTTGTTTGTGACTGTGGTTTAAAAGTGCTAATAATTATGGATTGTGATTTGAGATTCAGCAGGAGATTTGTAAAAGATATTTTAGTCTTAGTGCTCATATTAAGCAGAAGTGAGATTTTGGGCAAATATCCTTATATCTCTCGATCTAGGTTTCATAAAATAAAGCATACTACTAGATTTTCAGTCTACTCAGATGAGGAGCCTTTAAAGAGTTTCTGCTTGAAATTTACCACTTCTGAATATATATGTGTGTTCATGCCAGGGGAGTTAGTTTTAGCAGTGAAATGTCATAATGAGTGAATTATGCATCACTGAGTCTTTATTACTTTCCGTCTAAGAATCCACAGAGTGGGTGAGCCTTGGTTTGGAGGTGCATCAGGTAAGGTTTTGGACTCTACTGCTGATCCTAATTCTGGGAGTAGAGGATCCACAGACTAGATGGTCCTCAAGGGCAAACGCTTCATTTCATTTACTTTTGCTGTCAGAGCCTAGCAGAACCTATGGTGCCTGAGGTATGTATAGGTGCTCTCTAATTGTTGATTGAATTACAACATGAATTAGTTCACAGATCTAAAATTTCATGATCCCATAAACAGCAAATTCAGAAGAAAAATTATTGAAAATGACATCTTTACATTTTCTTAACTCAACAAGTTTTTATCTGCAATAAATTGGTGAAATTTCTAGCCTGTGCTCTCAGTTCTTTCTGGGTCATTTTTCTACTCTTAATCGACACTTCAAATCTACAAAAATAATTTCTGATTCTTGCAAGAAATTGCTTCCCTTTTGGTTCCTGACAGTCTGCGTGTAACCGGTTTTATCATCCATTGTCATTTCTACCTTGGCAACTTTGACTGCAGACCCATAACCAGTCGAAAATCCACAGCCAATGAGGCAAACTTTCTCCAGGGGCGAGGCTGCATCAATTTTGGCTACTGCATTCTCATCCACCACCGTGTACTGGGAGAAGGTGCTGACGCCGACGAAGTGGTGGATGGGCTTCCCGCTGCAGGTGAACCTCCTGGTGCCATCCTGCAGGGTCCCCCGAGGATTGCCTAGACTGGGCAGTGCAATACAAAGACACACAAAGGCATGAGACAGGACCATAACTAATGTGCAAACTCAAAGTCTGTGCAAAGAAAGCATCAGAAACTTACTCATTTTTCAAGCAGTAGTTGCTTTCTGGGTTTTTACAAATTCTGCATTTTCCACACTGAGGAGTAAAGAGCGGGATGACTTTATCACCTGGAGAGGAATAAAACAAATTCTTCTTAAATTTCTATGCAGGAATTAATAGAGCAAAAACTTAACGCTCACATGTATAGATTAGAATTATGTGTCTGAAAAGTTTCTAAGAAATAGGGTCTAGTCACAACTATGTCATTTGTCATTGCCTGCCAAGGCCTTGTTTTTTAGTTTGGGTTTATAAGTGCCTGAAGAATCCTAAAGAGAAAATGCAAGTGTGGGAAACAAGATGGATTAAAAAAATTCCATCAACTGTGTTAATAAAATTTTACGCAGTGAACTAATTTATCCTGGAGGCTTTGCAGATATAATTTATGTAATCCTTGTCTAATTAAATCTCAACTAAATATTTTTGCTGTAAGTATACATATAAATTTTAGTTGAAAGTAGCCTATTTTAGTCCCAGTAGATGTTGGGAAGATCTGGTATTTTGTACGAATTTGATTTACAACAAAAATGAGATTTTTAACATAGGTCTTGGCTTTTCAAAGAGACTAGGTTTATCTTTATTATAAAATGAATGTTTTCAAAAAGATCTTAGTTCTTTTTTGAGGAAAACTAACAAAAATAGGACAAAGAAGAATTACAGAAATTCGTCTGAAAATTTCTACCTTCCACAACAAGTTAGACACTTTCTTTCAGGATAAGAATTGACTTTCAAGTGTTTTTAGCTGGTAATTTGTGAATTATCTATTTTTACTGTTATGGTGGAAGGAGGAGGGGTGAGAAATAAGGCAGTCATTTTGATATTAATTTTTTTCTGAGTAAAGGAAATAGTAAGAGCTAAAACTCAAATTGGACAGTTTATTTTATTATTTTCTTTTCACAGTCTAAATTAGTACTTGGTAAGTGGACAGGTCGAATCCATTGGCTAAAGTGATTCTTTAAAGACAAATTTTATTTTTAATCACCTATGCTATCTATTTCACAAGACCAAGAAAAATGATTGGTGCATAACATTTTATGGGTAAAGTTCATATGAAAACGATGGTATGGAAATGTCCTAGTTATTCATCCTTAATTAATATAGTAATATTTATATTAATACATAATAAGATTAGGTAAAATAAATATTGAAGATAAAATAATTAGTAATCCATAATCAGTCACATTTAAGCATGGCCAAAGGTAATAAGGCAGACATTGTTGATGGTGGATGGCTCCTGCTATGTTTCTTTCATTTTCTTTCACCTAGTCAGTTTCATTGATTCCATGCTCAGGAAGAGAGACCATGTTGGAAGAGGAAATCGGTGAAGGAGCTGCATAGGTCACCTAAGGAAAGGTCATGTTTATTCAGCCATAACCATGCAGCCTCCATTTTGTGAACTCAGCACAGAACAGTGTCCATACTTATGTTTTTTTTTCTCCCCTCCCATTTATAGTTTTTGGGCACTTACAGAAGACAGTGTTCAGCTAACACTAACGTGGAAGTTACTAGATTATGAATTCCACACTGGTAGGCACTGTGTCTCTTTTGATCCTCATATATCTCCAGGCTCTAACCTAGTGCCTGGCATCTAGTAGATAGTACATAATGGTTGAAGGGTAGAATACACGCATGCCTGCCTGAAGTCATACATGCTTGAGTCAGGCAAGCAGAGAGGGAAGGAGGAAACCCCTGAAGTCCCAGCTGCCCTGTGACCTTGTGCAAGTCCTTTCGTCTTTCATTGCCTCGGTTTCCTCATCCAGGCTGACTAATCTTGTGATGGTGAACCAAGGCATGTTCCCTGAGTGTGAATCCTGTACCTGGTTTGACTGTAGTCACCCCTTCCCCAACACTTTCCACGATGCCGGCTGCCTCATGGCCTAAAATCACAGGAAGGGGGGTCACCAGGTCGCCACTAACCACATGCTCATCTGAACGACAGATTCCTGCAGCCACCATCTACAGAATAAAGAGAAGATGTTTAGATTCAGAAAAGATTATGACTGTCAGATGGACTTAACAAACCCAGTTTTCTAAAATTGTTATTCAAAAATATTCCCAAGGGTTTTGCTGATAATCCCTACTATTCCCAAATATGAAAGATTCAGTTTATCTCCAAGGTTATCCAGTCTAAAACCTTCCTCTATCTTTTTCCCTTGAATTTAACAATTTAGAATAATCTGTGAGATAATTGATCCTAAAATTTTTGTCTTGTATAATATAGAAGAATGCATAGTTAAAAGAAAAAGAAGTAGAAATTGCAAATTAACACCAAGAAAATATCTAATGCAAATTGATTGTGAACTCTTGATATATATCCCTTTGCATTTTTTTCTGTACAAACCTATAAATTCTTTTGTATTTCACTGGAGTTATCCTTCATGTACTGTTTGCCCACTTTAAAAAAAATGTAACAATTTATATTTATACTTTCCTTGACAACAAATGTAATTTTATTTTCTGGATAATTATATAAAAAATACCTCTAGTGGATTTTGGATGTTTCTATTTTTAATATTTTCTGAATTCTTTAAACTTAAAATTAAATACAAATGGAAAAAGTATTTCACCTTAATGCGAACTTCATGAGCCTTAGGAGGTGCAACCTCTACCTCCTCAATGGAAAAGGGTTTCTTTAACTCCCATAGCACAGCTGCTTTGCATTTGATTACCTAGAACATCAGACAGAGAGATGGTACCAGTGTTTTCCCACGCTTGCAGTCAGAAATTGTGTCTTTTCATATTTGTACATGCAACATTGAGTCCCATGTCTGGCACCTAACAAGTGTTGCATAGAAATGAAGTCCTCTGGTTTATAAAGAGAATAAGAGTATCTTTTAAAAAAGCAATAACGTAAGGAAAGATAAACAGAGTTAAGTACAATAAGGCACTTAGATAAAATGGAATATATTCATTTAGGTTATTCTTTTTTATTTTATTTTATTTTTTTGAATTTTTTTAAATTATACTTTAAGTTTTAGGGTACATGTGCACATTGTGCAGGTTAGTTACATATGTATACATGTGCCATGCTGGTGCGCTGCACCCACTAACTCGTCATCTAGCATTAGGTATATCTCCCAGTGCTATCCCTCCCCCCTCCCCCCACCCCACAACAGTCCCCAGAGTGTGATATTCCCCTTCCTGTGTCCATGTGATCTCATTGTTCAATTCCCACCTATGAGTGAGAATATGCGGTGTTTGGTTTTTTGTTCTTGCGATAGTTTACTGAGAATGATGATTTCCAATTTCATCCATGTCCCTACAAAGGACATGAACTCATCATTTTTTATGGCTGCATACTATTCCATGGTGTATATGTGCCACATTTTCTTAATCCAGTCTATCATTATTGGACATTTGGGTTGGTTCCAAGTCTTTGCTATTGTGAATAATGCCGCAATAAACATACGTGTGCATGTGTCTTTATAGCAGCATGATTTATAGTCCTTTGGGTATATACCCAGTAATGGGATGGCTGGGTCAAATGGTATTTCCAGTTCTAGATCCCTGTGGAATCGCCACACTGACTTCCACAATGGTTGAACTAGTTTACAGTCCCACCAACAGTGTAAAAGCATTCCTATTTCTCCACATCCTCTCCAGCACCTGTTGTTTCCTGACTTTTTAATGATCGCCATTCTAACTGGTGTGAGATGTTATCTCATTGTGATTTTGACTTGCATTTCTCTGATGGCCAGTGATGATGAGCATTTTTTCATGTGTTTTTTGGCTGCATAAATGTCTTCTTTTGAGAAGTGTCTGTTCATGTCCTTCGCCCACTTTTTGATGGGGTTATTTGTTTTTTTCTTGTAAATTTATTTGAGTTCATTGTAAATTCTGGATATTAGCCCTTTGTCAGATGAGTAGGTTGCGAAAATTTTCTCCCATTTTGTAGGTTGCCTTTTCACTCTGATGGTAGTTTCTTTTGCTGTGCAGAAGCTCTTTAGTTTAATTGGATCCCATTTGTCAATTTTGTCTTTTGTTGCCATTGCTTTTGGTGTTTTAGACATGAAGTCCCTGCCCATGCCTATGTCCTGAATGGTAATGCCTAGGTTTTCTTCTAGGGTTTTTATGGTTTTAGGTCTAATGTCTAAGTCTTTAATCCATCTTGAATTGATTTTTGTATAAGGTGTAAGGAAGGGATCCAGTTTCAGCTTTCTACATATGGCTAGCCAGTTTTCCCAGCACCATTTATTCTTTTGATTTTTTTTCTCCAAAGATGTTTAATCCTGATATTTTCTAACACTGTCCTGAAGACAACTGTTTACCCACAACTATTGGCTGGTACATGTTCTAAGTCACCTTTACTTTGCTGACAGAGTCAGTGTCTGTCCAAAATACACTGCTTTCTTGCTCAATTTTCTGCTTAGGCCAAAAGGATCTGACTCCATAAAAAGAGTTATACATTTACCTTCCTGCTTAGGATGATGTCTCTTTCTCTATTTGCCTATTGTCCTCTTTTAATTTTCTCTCTCCACTTCTGTGTGTTACTTGTCTCAAACACCCATTTGAAACTTAGCTTTGGCAGCCTGTTTTGTTCATCTAATTTATGTGCAGAGACTCCTTCCAGCTTAGATTTGAGCCCAAAATTACAGAGGTTAGAGTTGGTGTTGTGTATGTGTGTTTGTGTGTGTGTGTGTGTGTGCATTCAGACCACACACATGTATTTAAAAACTGGAGAAACTGTGTATTTGAGTTTCTAGCTAGAAAGCTTATCCACAGATGTCCTTAAAAATAAAAGCTGATCACAAATTTCCAGTGCTGGCAGTGTACTGTAAAACCCATCTTTATTGTGGTAAAGCATGTACAATTCACTGAGCTCTTTCTTTACAGAATCAACATAATTGCAAATATAATAAAAATTCAATTGAAATTTCATCTTCTGCCAATTAATTTTCATTATTCATTTGTCAAATCCTTCAACTTTGCAGGATTTTCAATGTGGTCCATGCCAAAATAAATATCAGAATACTTGGAAATAAAATTCTAATAGTAGGAGTTTCTGATTGTCAGGTGCCTATGATGTGACAGGTGCACTGTGGCTTGTGCTGAGTTACATGCATTATTTTTATTTTTAAAATTTATTTATTTTTAATTTCAATAGTTTTTGGGGTGCAGGTGGTTTTTGATTACATGGATAAGTTCTTTAGTGGTGGTTTTTGAGATTTGCTGCATGTGTCACCTGAGCAGTGTACACTGTATCCAACGTGTAGTCTTTTATCCCTAACCAAAGTCCACTATATCATTCTTATGCCTTTGTATCCTCATAGCTTAGCTCCCACTTATAAGTGAGACCATATGGTATTTGGTTTTCCATTCCTGAGTTACTTCACTTAAAATAATGGCCTTCAGCTTCATCCAAGTGGCTGCAAAGGCCATTATTTTGTTCCATTTTATGGCTGAGTAGTATCTCATGGTGTACATATACCACATTCTCTTTATCCACTCGTTGGTTGATGGGCATTTAGGAAGTTTCCATATTTTTGCAATTGCAAATTGTGCTGTTGTAAACAATATGAATTACTTTTAAACCTAAAACGGATGCTACCAGGACAGTACTATTGAATTATTGGTCTTACTACATCTGAAATAATTGAGGATCAACTGACTCAGTGATTGAATAATTTTCCTGAAGTCTCAAAGCTGGCTGTCCAGAGAATAAAGATCAGGCCGGGTGCAGTTGCCCACCCCTTTAATCCCAGCACTTTGGGAGGCCGAGGTGGGCGGATCACCTGAAGTCAAGAGTTGGAGACCAGCCTGACCAACATGGTGAAACCCTGTCTCTACTAAAAATGCTAAAATTAGCCAAGCATGGTGGCGTGCACCTGTAAACTCAGCTACTTGTGAGGCTGAGGCAGGAGAATCACTTGAACCTGGGAGGCAGAGGTTGCAGTGAGCCGAGATCACCATTGCACTCCAACCTGGGCAATAGAAAGATACTCCATCTCCAAACAAACAAACGAATGAAAAAATTAATGTAGCCTCACGTTTTCAGTACTCCGTGGTAGTAAATATCAAAAAGTTAAAAAGCAACAATAATAACAGTGGCTAATATTTATTGACTTATTTTTATTTACCAGGTACTATTCTAAGTGCTTTTCACTATTAATTTACTGAATTCTCACAACTACCTTATGAAATAGACATTAGTATTGTCACAATTTAGGATTGAGGAAAATAAAATGCAGGACGGGTAAACATAAATGAAATGCTGTCAAAAAGCTAAGTTATTGATGTTGCACTCAAGAGGGGAGGATTAATTATCTATTTCATCAGTTATTATTTTCATTAATGATTGGTTTATACTTTTGCTCTATGAACTCATTATTTCTTTTAAGTCGAGTTTAGTAAATGGTAAGTTTAAATTTTCTTTTTTCTAATTATTTTCTATGAGGAATGTAAATATTAATCAATAATGAATGAAAGTAAAGTAAAGTGAAGTGGTGTAAGAACAGTACCAATGGGCCACTCATGTGATTTCCAACCAGTCTTATTGACATGAGCCTGTTTTGTCGCACAGCATAAAGGTAAGCCTCAGAACCTTTAAACTGAATTATCATAGTGAGGTGTTTTATTGTGTGGTACACTCCTAGCACAACAAATGGCTGGAAATAGTTGCACAGGTTTTTTTAAATTAGGCAATTAATAATATCAATTGATTATATTGAATGACCACATGCATTTCAGTGCACCTGTAAACACATTGAAAAATAAGTACAAATTTATAGAAGAAAAAACAAATATTTGTGTTCTGAGTGCTAATAAGTGATTGCATTATTATTTTCCTGTAAGATCATATTGACTTTTATATAGGGGAGATACTGTTCCATAAGATTTCTGTGGAAATTGCCTGGATTGTGTCATAATGGGCCCCCTTTAAACGGAATTTGAATGTGATGTCTTGCTTAACCTTGATGATTCTAATGCTGTGAGATCAATGAGTATTTTGTAAGATATTTTATAGTAAGGTTAAAAGTATATTTCAAAATCTTCTAAAATCCCTCTCATAAAAGTTTTGTCAGACTTAACTTCTTGTGTTCACAAAAAATATGAATACAAATAATAACACATTTAAATTATGCTTTCTTAATATAAAGATAGCTTCTGATTAAAGACTTTTCTAACTTTAGGTTTACAAATCAGTCATGATTAGCTTGGAATAAACTATCACTTTACTGCAAATTTATTTAATGTAGGAAATAAAGGCAATAGATAGAGATTCTATATATTCTTTTTGAAGGTATTTAGGAATAGCTTATTTCCACTGTAGTTCAGTATACATTACATATTATAGCACATATTGCATATCATATTCCAGTGTATCATTTCTAATTTAGATATGAATTTTAAATTATTCATCATCTAATTTAGATATGAATTTTAAATTTTAAATTATTCATTATTAATACTGTATTCCTTTATTTGTTATATTGAAGAGAATATATTATCAACAGTAATATATTTTTTGCTTACTTTTCCTGCTGTGCTCATATTGATTCTGTCTTCTCTGCAGACCAGGAGGCTGGTGAGTACTTGTGGATTTCTTCTCTGCTTGAGTGCATAAAGCAGGTATGTTGCACAGGTATTTATTTTGTTTGCTCATATAACACCCAATTCCAACTACACACGTGATCTAGGTTTTTAAGCCACACCCATCGTATTCTTCTCAGACTATCAAATCATAAAGAAATGGGCACCGAACCAGCACTCAAAACCTTGACTTTTCCAATTTCAGATAAGATTTTGCTATCATTCGGTTAAATATTAAGTTAAAACAATACATTTTAATTACTTTCTCTCTTCCTCCTCTCTCAAGTTCCTGCTTCTCTTCTCTCAAACCCACAGGGGTCATTCAGAGTTCAGTTTTCCCTTTGGGGTCATTCAGAATTCCGTTTTCCCTTTGTCTGCACTAAGCTGCAATTTTGAATCCACATGGTGCAGTTACGAAGGAGGAGGAGTAGGGAAATGGGATAAACAAAGTGAAACAGAGAGAGCTAGGAGCCAGAGGAGTGTGTTTGATACAGCACTCTCCTTCTCTTTATAGCAGAAAATCAGACACCCCATCAGTCACAGCAAAGGGGCTCACTGTGCCTTGCAGTTCTAGTCCACTCAATAACAATCAGCATTGATTGAGCATCTCCCTGTGTCAGGCACTAAGCTGGGGCTGATGGGGTGGCAGTGATGAATAAAACTTGACTCTTACCTCTGCTGAGAGGCAGTATAGGGAAGCGGTTATGACACAGCCTTTGGGATCAGACAGACTATTCCTTAGCAGCTCTGTACACTTGGACTTATTAGTTGACTATTCTTTGCCTTAGTTTCCTCGTCTTTAAGGTGAGAATGAATAGTATCGTGTCCAGAAGCTGCAGACCTTCACAGTGAGTGTCAGAGCTCTTAAAGGTGACATGTCCAGAGTTGTTCATTCCTCCCAGTGGCTTCATGGTCTCACTGACTTCAGGAGTGAAGCCGCAGACCTTCACAGTGAGTGTTACAGCTCTTAAACATGGCACGTCCAGAGTTGTTTGTTCCTCCTGGTGGGTTCATGGTCTTGCTGGCTTCAGGAGTGAAGCTGCAGACCTTTGCCATGAGTGTTACAGCTCATAAAGGTAGCATGGACCCAAAGAGTGGGCAGCAGCAAGATTTATTGCGAAGAGCAAAAGAAGAAAGCTTCCATGGCATGGAAGGGGGACCTGAGTGGGTTGCTGCTGCTCTCTTGGGTGGCCAGCTTTTATTCCCTTATTTGGCCCCCCCACCCCATGTCCTGCTGATTGGTCCATTTTACAGAGTGCTGATTGGTCCATTTTACAGAGTGCTGATTGGTCCGTTTTTACAGAGTGCTGATTGGTGCATTTACAAACCTTTAGCTAGACACAGAGCACTGATTGGTGCATTTTTACAGAGTGCTGATTGGTGCGTTTACAAACCTTTAGCTAGACACAGAGCACTGATTAGTACATTTTTACAGAGTGCTGATTGGTGTGTTTACAAACTTTTAGCTAGACACAGAGCACTGATTGGTGTGTTTACAATCCTTTAGCTAGACAGAAAAGTTCTCCAAGTCCCTACCTGACCCAGAAGTCCAGCTGGCTTCACCTCTCAATAGACAGAAAGAGAGAGAGAGGAAGAGACAGAGACAAAATGGGAGTCAGAAAGAGAGAGACAGAGAGAGGAAGAGAGACAAAGAGGGAGTCAGAGAGCAAGAAAGTAAGAGACAAAGTCAAAGACAGAGAGGGAGAGACAGACAAAAAAGGGAGTCAGAAAGAGAGAGACAAAGAAGAAGTCAAAGAGAAAGAGAGATAGAAGTAGTAAAGAAAAAAATAGTGTACTCTATTCCTTTAAAAGCTAGGGTAAATTTAAAACCTATAATTGATAATTGAAGGTCTTCTCTGTAACCCTATAACACTCCAATACCACCTTGTTGTCAGTGTAAACAAGGGCATAGCCCGACAGCACTGAGGCCACTGACAACCTGTAGCCTTCCTATCAAAAATCTTTAAACCAACAAGCTTCCTAACAGGGGATCTAAATCTTGATTAATTACCATACAAAGTTCCTACCAGATCTAGAAGGAACTCAGAACAGGACAATAGATGGTTCCTCCGGGGTGATTAAGGGAAAAAGACACAATGGGTATTCAGTAGGTAATAAGGAAACTCTTGTAGAAGCAGAGTTAGGAAAATTGCCTAATAATTGGTCTGTTCAAATGTGCGAGTTGTTTTGCGCTCAGCCAAACCTTAAAGTACTTACAGTATCAGGAAGGAGCCATCTATACCAACTCTAAGTTAATATGGACTGAACGAGGTCTTATTAATAGCAAAGAATAATTGAAATCCCAAACTTACAAGTTTTTCAACAAAAGTAAAGTTTGCTAAAAGTTAACAGTGTAACATGTATTATCCTACTACCACACACGCTCAAGGGATCTCTCAGTTTACAAGAAACAGTGAAATCTATCCTTACTCTACAATCCCAAATAGACTCTTTGACAGCAGTGACACTCCAAAACCTCTGAGGCCTAGACCTCATCACTGCTGAGAAAGGAGGACTCTGCACCTTCTTAGGGGAAGAGTGTTGTTTTTACACTAACCAATCAGGGATAGTACGAGATGCCTCCCAGCATTTACAGGAAAAGGCTTCTGAAATCAGACAATGCCTTTCAAACTCTTATACCAACATCTGGAGTTGGGCAACATGGCTTCTCCCCTTTCTAGGTCCCGTGGCTGCCATTTGCTATTACTCGCCTTCAGGCCCTGTATTTTTAAACTCCTTGTCAAATTTGTTTCCTCTAGAATCGAGGCCATCAAGCTACAGATGGTCTTACAAATGGAAACCCAAATGAGCTCAACTAACAACTTCTACTGAGGACTCCTGGACCAACCCACTGGCCCTTTCACTGGCCTAAAGAGTTCCCCTCTGGAGGACACTACAACTGCAGGGCCCCTTCTTCGCTCCTATCCAGCAGGAATTAGCTAGAGCACTCATCGCCCAATTCCCACCAGCAGTTGGGGTGTCATGTTTAGATGGGGGATTGAGAGGTGAAGTCAGCTGGGCTTCTGGGTCAGGTGGGGACTTGGAGAACTTTTCTGTCTAGCTAAAGGATTGTAAACACACCAATCAGTGCTCTGTGTCTAGCTAAAGGTTTGTAAATGCACCAATCAGCACTCTGTAAAAACGCACCAATCTGCGCTCTGTGTCTAGCTAAAGGTTTGTAAACACACCAATCAGCACTCTGTAAAAATGCACCAATCAATGCTCTGTGTCTTGCTAAAGATTTGTAAATGCACCAATCAGCTCTCTGTAAAAATGGACCAATAAGCACTCTGTAAAATGGACTAATCAGCGCTCTGTAAAATGGACCAATCAGCAGGATGTGGGCAGGGCCATATAAGGGAATAAAAGCTGGCCACCCAAGACAGCAGCAGCAACCCGCTCTGGTCCCCTTCCATGCCATGGAAGCTTTCTTCTTTTGCTCTTCGCAATAAATCTTGCTGCTGCTCACTCTTTGGGGCCACACTACCTTTATGAGCTGTAACACTCACCACGAAGGTCTGCAGCTTCACTCCTGAAGCCAGCAAGACCACGAACCCACCAGGAGGAAAAATAACTCCAGATGCGCCACCTTTAAGAGCTGTAACACTCACTGTGAAGGTCTGCGGCTTCACTCCTGAAGTCAGTGAGACCACGAACCCACAGAAAGGAACAAACAACTCTGGACGTGCCACCTTTAAGAGCTCTAACACTCATTGCGAAGGTCTGCAGCTTCACTCCTGAAGTCAGCAAGACCACAAACCCACCAGAAGGAAGAAACTCCAGACACATCTGAACATCTGAAGGAACAAACTCCAGACACACCATCTTTAAGAACTGTAACACTCACCGCGAGGGTCCCTGGCTTCATTCTTGAAGTCAGCAAGACCAAGAACCCACCAGAAGGAACTAATTCTGGACACAGTAGCACCTCTTTAAAAGATTGTTTAGTGAGTTAATGAAATAATCTATGGAAAGCATCTATGGCAGATAGGAGGATCTTCAACAAATATTAGCTACAATTATTATCCATAAATGGAAGCTCTCAATCTAGGGAGGAAAAAGGCACACAGTAGGCATGTCAGCCTATCTGGGTAGTACTGTGTCAGGTACAGGGCATTCTGATCAAAGAACTTAGAGGAAGAAGGCTTTGTAGAGAGAAGATGTTTAGAAACAAAAGTGATCACTTTGGCAAACAGACCAAAAAACTCACTTGGGCACTCCATTGTTCTTTGTTTAATGCCGTGAATATAAGTGAATACGAGTTTGATTAAAAAAAAATAAATCTCAAGTCTTCTACCAAGACTTGAGGACTACAATGCATTTAACTATTCAATTGGATGTAGTCTGTCAACATATATACATAAACTATATTTTTCTAGAATTGTCAAAGGAACAACATTATTGTCTGTTTCTAACTACACCAATTATGCAGGTGTAGAGAGTCCTGCTAGGGGTGCACTACTCCACCTATCAGAGAGGTGAGAAAGGTTTTTCATTTCCTCATTGTGGTCTTATGGTGATTGAGTAGGCATCACTTCTAGAAAATCGCCATCACTCTGCTCACCCACTTTGTGGAGAGCAGTGTAAAGGAAGGAAGTCTAGCTACTTAGTCTGGATAACATCAAGGAGTTCACCTGTTGCAACCAATTTGAAAGACTCATTGGATTGGCCTGTTTACAGAGTGATGGACAGACATGGTAGGGTATCAGAAATAATTTGAATTCCTAATATATTGGTGGTTTATTTATGAGGCATAAATTTGCAGGGGCCGGGCGCGGTGGCTCACGCCCGTAATCCCAGCACTTTGGGAGGCCGAGGCGGGCGGATCACGAGGTCAGGAGATCGAGACCATCCTGGCTAACACGGTGAAACCCCGTCTCTACTAAAAATACAAAAAATTAGCCGGGCGTGGTAGCGGGCGCCTGTAGTCCCAGCTACTCGGGAAGCTGAGGCAGGAGAATGGCGTGAACCCGGGAGGCGGAGCTTGCAGTGAGCCGAGATCGCGCCACTGCACTCCAGCCTGGGTGACAGAGCGAGACTCCGTCTCAAAAAAAAAAAAAAAAAATTTGCAGGAAGTTAATGGCCATAATTTATTGAGCACCTACTATGTTTTCAGAACTCAGAGTTTTCCACACATTGTTACACAGAATCCTTAGTGCATTCGTACAAGGAAGGTATTATTATTAGTCTCATTTTATAGATGAGTTAAAAGAAGCTCAAAAGTTGTAGATCTCTAAAGGTGCTTTTTAAGTCAGAGATGTTGGCTTCAAGAACAGAACTGCAGTCAGGCTAGTGTTAATGAGTTTTATAGTATAATATAACAGACAGTCACAGAAACATCAAAGGACAAGAAGTGGGTGGTATATCTTGAGCAACTGGACATCAGGGGCTGTCTCTCCTCATTGCTTCTCTCTTTTTCTTTTTCTCTTTCTGAATACACTCTGGCCCTGACTCTTCTATCTTTTAGCTACAGTCTCTCGATCACACAGTTGAGTCAGGGGTCCAACCTGGGTCTGATGTCTGGCCATGAAGCAATCAGTGAAAACCAGAGGGTTGAGGTTATGCAGGTGTAGAAAGCCACATCATTTTCAAAGGTGTCACAAAGCTAGTAAATGGCAGAGGCAGAATGCCAAGTCACATCTGTCTGATGCCCATATTCTTTCCACTAAAAAAAAGGAGTGGGGCTGAAAAGAGTTTGAGTAAGACTTTCGGCTATCTACCCTGAATGATAGCTCCACACTGCACAAGGCTTGAGGAAAAACACTGTAACTGGCAAGGAGCTCAGAAGCAATACTCTTCAAATTCCTCATTTTATTGGCCAAATGACTTGGCAAAACAATGTTGTTAATATTTATTTAAATATATTTGGATAAGGAAAATACAGGATTGTTCTCACAGTTCCATAGTCTAACATCTTTCAAATATTGTGAGGTTGAAGCAGGCTAAGGAGCAAAATGTCTAAGCTTCTAGGGCCGTATGTTTAATCTACCCAAATCCAACACCACAAATCAAGTATTCATTTCACTTTGACATTGAAACCAAAGTTGGTGAGAGAGTTAAAGTTGTCTCCTCTACCCTTGGGTTAGAAAATATTTTTCCAACTTGGTCCTAATTCTCTCATAAAACACATGTATACAGAATGTTGGAAATGCTTGTTCATATCTCTCCCTGTGAAAGTTTTTGGGAAATAATCTGAGAAAAGCCAAAAGACAAAGTTGTACACATATTCCTGGCAGCTTCCTCTGAGTACCAAACTAAAAAAACTTAATGCTCAGCAAATGGTTTAGTGAAATATTATAGACTGGTATAAGAAAATGCTATGCCAATAATCATTTTAACATGATGGAGAAAAAATATTATATAATAATTTAAAATAATAAAAAATGGCATGAATTCCACAATTTCAACAATAAAAGAATATATACAAATGATGGGTACCATCTGATTTGGTTTGACTCGATGTGATTCCACCCAAATCTCACCTTGAATTGTAATCCCCGTGATCCCCATGTGTCAAGGGTGGGACCAGGTGGAGGTAATTGGATCATGGCGGTGGTTCTCCCATGCTGTTCTCATGATGAATGAGTCTCATGAGATCTGATGGTTTTATAAGCATCTGGCATTTCCCCTGCTGCACTCACTCTGTCCTGCCACCCTTTTAAGAAGGTGTCTGCTTCTCCTTTGCTTTCCACCGTGACTGTAAGTTTCCGAGGCCTCCCCATCAATGCAGAAGTATGAGTTAATTAAACCTCTTTCCTTTATAAATTACACAGTCTCAGATATTTCTTTATAGTGTGAGAAGAGACTAATAAACCGTCTATATATTGAAAATAGTTTTTTAAGGATGAAGAATCTACAGTGATTTCCCATAGAATCATATTATTTTCATTGATAATCACATTATATTACTAACAATGGCCAAAATGTATTGAGTGATTACTTTATTAAGTGCTTTACTGATATCTTTTAACTTAATTCTCTTTAGGAAAATAGTATCATAAGTCACACTTTGTAAAGAAACTGAGGATAAAAGAGGTTAAGCAAATTCCTGAGATACAATTCTAAGAAGTTTTCCCCAGAGTTCAAGTTCCTAACTAAGGAATAATAATGATGGTAATAATGAGAGGTGATAATATGCTAGCAGCCCTCGCTTGCTCTGGGTGCCTCTTCGGCCTCGGCGTCCACTCTGGCCACACTTGAGGAGCCCTTCAGCCTGCCACAGCACTATGGGAGCCCCTCTCTGGGCTGGCCAAGGCCAGAGCTGGCTCCCTCTGCTTGCAGGGAGGTTTGGAGGGAGAGATACAGGCAGGAACCAGGGCTGCGGCACTCATGGGCCAGTGTGAGTTCCGGGTGGGCATGGGCTCGGTAGGCCCTGCACTCAGAGCACTTGGAGTGGCTGGCCGGCACCACCGGCCCCAGGCAGTGAGGGGCTTAGCACCCAGGCCAGCAGCTGCAGAGGGGTTGCCAGGTCCCCCAGCACTGTTGGCCTGCCTTCGCCACGATTGAATTCTTGCCAGGCCTCAGCCACCTCCCCATGGGGCAGGGCTCGGGACCTACAGCCCACCATGCCCGAGCCCCCCCGCAGTGGGGGCACCTACCCCTGACGGGCACCTACCCCTGCTCTGCGCCTGGTCCCATTGGCCGCCCAAGGGCTGAGGAGTGCAGGCGCACAGCACGGGACTGGCTGGCAGCTCTGCCCACGGCCCTGGCATGGGACCCACTAGGTGAAGCCAGCTGGGCTCCTGAGTCAGGTGGGGACTTGGAGAACATTTATGTCTAGGCAGAGGATTGTATATTCACCAACCAGCACTCTGTGTCTAGCTCGGGGTTCATGGATGCCCCAATCAGCACTCTGTATCTAGCTAATCTGGTGGGGACTTGGAGAATTTTATGTCTAGCTAAAGGATTGTAAATGCACCAATCAGCACTCTGTGTCTAGTTCAAGGTTTGTAAACACACCAATCAGCAGCCTGTGTCTAGCTCAAGGTTTGTAAATGCACCAATCAGTGCTCTGTGTCTAGCTAATCTAGTGGGGACTTGGAGAATTTTATGTCTAGCTAAAGGATTGTAAATGCACCAATCAGCACTCTGTGTCTAGTTCAAGGTTTGTAAACACACCAATCAGCAGCCTGTGTCTAGCTCAAGGTTTGTAAATGCACCAATCAGTGCTCTGTGTCTAGCTAATCTAGTGGGGACTTGGAGAACTTTTACATCTAGCTAAAGGATTGTAAATACACCAATCAGCACTCTGTGTCTGCTCAAAGTTTGTAAACATACCAATCAGCACTCTGTGTCTAGCTCAAGGTTTGTAAACACACCAATCAGCACCCTGTGTCTAGCTCAAGGTTTGTAAATGCACCAATCAGTGCTCTGTGTCTAGTTAATCTAGTGGGGACTTGGAGAACTTTTACGTCTAGCTAGAGGATTGTAAATACACCAATCAGCACTCTGTGTCTAGCTCAGGGATTATAAACGCACCAATAAGCACCCTGTCAAAATGGACCAATTAGCTCTCTGTAAAATGGACCAATCAGCAGGATGTGGGTGGGACCAGATAAGGGAATAAAATCAGGCTGCCCACCAGCAGCCACAACCCACTTGGGTCCCCTTCCACACTGTGGAAGATTTGTTCTTTTGCTATTTGCAATAAATCTTGCTGCTGCTCATTCTTTGGGTCTGCACTGCCTTTATGAGCTGTACCACTCACCGTGAAGGGTCTGCAGCTTCACTCCTGAGGCCAGCGAGACTACAAACCCACTGGGAGGAATGAACAACTCCGGATTGGAGGAACAAACAACTCCAGACGTGCTGCCTTAAGAGCTGTAGCACTCACCGTGAAAGTCTACAGCTTCACTCCTGAAGCCAGCGAGACCATGAACCCACCAGAAGGAAGAAACTCCGAACATGTCCGAACATCAGAAGGAGCAAACTCTGGACACACCATCTTTAAGAGCCGTAACACTCTCCACGAGGGTCCGTGGCTTCATTCTTGAAGTCAGCGAGACCAAGAACCCACCAATTCCAGACACAATAACAACAGCTAACAATTAAGTGCCACTTAATATATGCCAGACAGTGTTCTAAGTGCCTTATGTTTACTAACTCATTTAATCCTCAGATCAATCCTATGATTTAGGTAGTAATATGATTCCTTTTTTCAGGTAAGAAAACCATAGCCCAGAACCAGGGCCCCCAGCCAGGGTGTGGCTGAATCAGAGTTAGAACTCAGACTGTCTGCCTCCAAAGTCTGTACTTTCATCTGCTCACTGCTCTAGTTCCAGGACTTAGTAGAAATAGCAAGGAAGGAATGAAGAAATAAATTTTAAAGAAAAAATCAAAGAACTTATGATAACTCCAAAACAATCCCAAACATTCCTGCCTGAAGGAGTGGGAGGAAAATAGCTTTATTGACTAACAAAGGAGGTTAATTTGAACATGTTAAATTTTAGGTAACTTTGAAATATGCTGAGTGAAAGCTCCAGCTGGGTCATGGGAAGCACGGGGATGTTGTGTGCAATATAAAATTACTCAATACATGGATTTGAGACCAATAATGTGAGAGGTGATAATTTCTAACTCTCAGTATGAATTAATTTTTTGAGAGAGAAATTTTAGAGGGAAGAGCACTCTTCAAGAAAATTGACAGTAAAAAGTGAAGAGATGGACAGCAATCTGAAAATTACACAAGGCAGAGTCATGAAAAGAAGATAACTCTGCAGCAGGAAGTCAAGAGGAAAGAAGCTGAAGGAAGCCTTGGAATTGGTTCCCAGAGGTCCTTCATGACTGTGGAAGGAGGGTAGAACTGCAGCCACAGGCTGAGGAATCAGAAAGGGTCAGAAAGGGGAGCAAGTTATTCTTTAGGAAGTTTGTCAACCAAGGGAAGGAAACAGTAGAGCAGCTGGAGGGAAAATTAGATTAAGTGGGAGTTTCTTTCACAGCAGTTAGTTGTCTGTGCAAGACCCATGGCAGTCTGGAAAGATTATTTACCCTATTGTCTCACACAGTTTATTTATTTACCTATTGTTTCACAAGATCATGGCAGTCTGGAAAGATCTGGGGCCCTGGTTCTGGGCTATGGTTTCCTTACCTGTGAAAAGGAATCAGATTAGTACCTACATCATAGGATTGATCTGAGGATTAAATGAGTTAGTAAACATAAAGCACTTAGAACAGTGCCTGGCATATATTAAGTGCCACTTAATTGTTAGCTGTTTTTATCATCATCATTATTATTCCTTAGTTAGGAAATTGAACTCTGGGGAAAACCTCTTAGAATTGTATCTCAGTCAGGAAAGATCAGGGGTGTCTGAAGATGCTGGAGAAAGGAGAACCTCTTGAAACAGTGCTGGGAAGGATCAGAGGGAGGAGTTTCATTTTCTAAAAGGGAGATGTCATATATGTGGCCATTGGAGGGAAGCAAGTATGAGTGTAGGTTGGAGTTGAAGTAAACAAAAATGCAATGTTGTTTATTTACCTATTGTCTCACAGTTTATCCTTTTATAATTTGTTCTATGCTGCCAGTGCTGTGATTCTCCAAATTTGATTTCCTAGTCTACCTTGACATCTGGCTTTTCTAATGGTTCTGCCAATGAGAGGTACTAGAGAGATTTGAAAGCAGTGGAGGGGAGAAGGGACTTACTTTCCAATTCCCACTAGTGTCACTCCATGTCACATGGTTGGGTCAGCTGTTTTAGGCCCTCTTGGCACCAGCCTTGCCTTATTCTCACAGGGACCAGCCACAGCTGGGCCACACTCTCTTGGCAGTGTAAGTATGAGCTTTGCCTTCTGAGCAGCCACTGGGCTATACCCTTTCCTCTGAGGTTTTAGTTCTGGTAACTGTACCACTTTTTTTTTTTGTCCTCCCTCAGGAGCTTAATGTTCTTAACGTTTTGGGTGACCTCAGTTTGCCCTTTGTAATTTTTTCACCTTCCAACACATCAATAACCAACTTTCTGTATTAAATCACCTTTGTTTGAAAGAATTTTCTTTCCCTTTCCTAACTGGACACATTGATATAGTTCTTGGCCCCAGCAGTGGTTCCAGAAGCAGACCCTCAAGTAAACATGTGTTTACATAGATTTACTTTCTATCTTTTTTCTTATTCTTTCTTTTTTTGTTTTTTTCCATATCTGAGTTGATGTCTTTTTAATGATTATAATTTGCTAATATAGAAAGCAGTGGAGTGAGTTAGTTTAAGGGATGTGAAAAGAGAGGAAAAGATCCAGAAGAGTCAACCAAGGGGAAGCCAGTGGAGCTGACTAATGGGCCCCAGTTGCTCTCTTCTCTTATAGACTTGATATAGCTCTGCTCTGCAATTTTCTACACACCCTGCATTGGCTTTCAAGTAGAAGTTTTCCAGAGCACTTCCAAGGTGTGTGAAATGTAGTATTTTTAGAATTCTTATACAATATAGTCACTGAAAATGTTATCCCCAGCCATATATACTTATTTGCACAATGCTATGAACTTTGTTCTACAATTTTTATTAATTTTGTATTTTGTGAATTTTGGAATGTAAGCAACTCTTTTTTTGAACACTAAAATAATCTTAATTTTTAATTTTCGTGGCTACCCAGTAGATGTATATACTTATGGGGTACATGAGATATTTTTGTATAGGTATGCAATGCATAAAAATCACATCATGGAAAAGTAGGTATCCATCCCCGTAAGTATTTATTCTCTGTGTTACAATCTAATTATACTCTTTTAGTTATTTTAAAGTGCATAATTATTATTGATTATAGTCCCCCTGTTATGCTGTCAAATACTAGGTCTTATTTATTCTAACTATTTTTTTGTACCCATTAACCATCCTCGCCTTCCTCCATCCCTCTCACTACCCTTGCTGGCCTCTGGTAACCATCCTTCTATTCTCTCTCTCCGTAAGTTCAATTGTTTTGATTTTCAGATCCCAAAAATAAGTGAGAACATGTGATGTTTGTCTTTCTCTGCCTGGTTTATTTATTTAACATAATGACTTCTAGTTCCATCCATGTTGTTGCAAGTGACAGGATCTCATTCTTTTTCGTGGATGAATAGTACTCCATTGTGTATATGAAGCACATTTTCTTCATCCATTCATCTGTTGATAGATACTTGGGTTGCTTCCAAGTTTTCGCTCTTGTGAACAGTGCTGCAATAAACATGGGAGTGCAGATATCTCCTTAATACACTGATTTCCTTCCTTGGGGTATATACCCAGCAGTGGGATTGCAGGATAACATGGTAGCTATATTTTTAATTTTTTTGAGGAACCTCCAAAATGTTCTCCATAGTGGTTGTACTGGCTTCCATTCCTACCAACAGTGTATGAGGTTTCCCTTTTCTCTACATCCTCGCCAGCATTTGTTATTGCCTGACTTTTGCATAAAAGACATTTTAGGCTGGGTGCAGTGGCTCACACCTGTAACCCTAGAATTTTGGGAAGCCAAGGCAGGTGGACCATGAGGTCAGGAGATTGAGACCATCCTGGCCAACATGGTGAAACCCCGTCTCTACTAAAATACAAAAAGTTAGCTGGGCATGGTGGTGCACGCCTGTAGTCCCAGCTACTTCAGAGGCTGAGGTAGAGGAATCACTTGAACCCAAGAGGTGGAAGTTTCAGTGAGCAGAGATCGTGCCACTGCATTCTGGCCTGGTGATGGAGCAAGACTCCATCTCAGAAAAAAAAAAGCCTTTTTAATGGGGATAGGATGATATCTCATTGTAGCTTTGATTTGCCTTTCTCTGATGATCAATGATCGTCATCATATGCATGTTTGCCATTTGTTTGTCTTTTTGTGAGAAATATCTATTCAAAACTTTAGCCCATTTTAAAATTGAATTATTAGATTTTTTTCCTATAGAGTTGTTTGAGCTCTTTATATATTCTGGTTATTAATTATTTGTCAAATGGGTTTTTCTTCAAATATTTTCTCCCATTCTGTGAGTTGTCTCTTCACTTTGTTCATTGTTTCCTTTGCTATGCTGAAGTTTTTTTTTTAACATGATGTGACCCCATTTGTCCATTTTTGTTTTGGTTGCCTGTGCTTATAGGGTATTATTCAAGAAATTTTTGCCCAGACCAACGTCCTGGAGAGCTTCCCCAATGTTTTCTTGTAGTAGTTTCATACTTTGGGGTCTTAGATTTTAAGCCTTTAATCCATTTTGATTTGACTTTTGTATATGGTGAGAGATAGGGGTCAAGTTTCATTCTTCTGCATATGAATATTCAATTCTCCCAGCACCATTTATTGAAAAGACTTTTTTTCCTCAATGTATGTTCTTGGCGCCTTTGTTGAAAACGAGTTTACTGTAGGTATGAAGATTTTTTTCTGGGTTCTCCATGCTGTTTTATTGGTCTATGTGTCTGTTTTTATGGTAGTATCATGCTGTTTTTGTTACTATAGCTTTGTAGTATATTTTGAAATCAGATCATGTGATTCCTACAGCTTTATTCCTTTTTCTCAGGACAGTTTTGGCTATTCTGAATATTTTGTGATTCCATATAAATTTTAGGATTCTTTTTCTATTTCTGTGAAGAATGTCATTGGTATTTTGACAGGGATTGCATTGACTCTGTAGATTGCTTTGTGTAGCATGGACATTTTAATAATGTTGATTCTTCCAATCCATGAACATGGAATATCTTTCCATTTTTTGTGTCCTCTTCAATTTTTTTAATCAATATTTTATAGTTTTCATTGTGAAGATTTTTCACTTCTCTGGTTGATACCTAGGTATTTAATTTTATTTGTGGTGGCTATAAATGGAATTACTTTTTTGATTTCCTTTTCAGATTGTTCACTGTTGATATTTAGAAATGCTACTGATTTTTGTACATTGATTTTGTGTCCTAAAAGTTTACTGAATTTGTTTATCAGTTTGAGTAGTTTTTGGGGGGAGTCTTTTGGTTTTCCCAAATATAAGATTATATCATCTGCCAACAGGAAAATTTGACTTCTTTTTCAATTTGGATTCTCCTTATTTCTTTCTCTTGCCTGATTGCTCTTGCTAAGAATTCCAGTATTATGTTGGATAATAGTGGTGAAAGTGGGCATCCTTGTCGTGTTCCAGATTTAAGAGGAAAATCTTTCAGTTTTTCCCCATAAAGTATGACACTAGCTGTGGGTCTGTCATATATGGCTTTTATTATGTTGAGGTATGCTCCTCTTATACCCAGTTTTCTGAGGTTTTTTTTCTTAATCCTGAAAGATGTTGATCTTTATCAAAAGAGTTTTCATCATCCATTGAAATATATGGTTTTTGTCCTTCATTCTGTTGATATGAAGTATCACATTGACTGATTTGCATATGTTGAACCATTCTTGCATTCCTGGAGTAAATCCCACTTGGTCATGATGAATGATCTTTATAATATATTGTTGAATTTCACTTGCTAGTATTTTGTTGACAATTTTTGCATCAATATTCATCAGAGATGTTAGCTTGTAGTTTTTATTTATTTATTTTAATATGCCTTTGTCTTGTTTTGGTATTAGAGTAATACTAGCCTCATTGAATCAGTTTGGAAGTATTTCCTCCTCCTCTGTTTTTTGGAACAGTTTGAGTCGGATTAGTATTAGTTCTTTAAATGTTTGGTAGAGTTTAGCAGTGAAGCCGTTGGGTCCCAGGCTCTTCTTTACTGGGAGATCTTTTATTATGTCTTCAATCTCATTACTTTTTATTGACCTGTTCAGGTTTTGGATTTCCTCATGGTTCAATTTTGGCATGTTTTATGTTCCTAGAAATTTATCCATTTCTTCTATATTTTCCAGTATATCAACATATGGTACCTAATAATGATCATTTGAATTTCTGTTGCATCAGTTGTAATGTGTTGGGAACAAGCCCCCAAATCTGGCCATAAACTGGTCCCCAAACTGGCCATAAACAAAATCTTTGCAGCACTCTGACATGTTCATGATGGCCATGACACCCACGCTGAAGGTTGTGGGTTTACTAGAATAAGAGCAAGGAACACCTGGCCCACCCAGGGCAGAAAACTGCTTAAAGGTATTCCTAAACCACAAACAATAGCATGAGTGATCTGTGCCTTAAGGACATGTTTCTGCTGCAGATAACTAGCCAGAGCCCATCCCTTTGTTTCAGCCCATCCCTTTGTTTCCTGTAAGGAATACTTTTAGTTAATCTATAATCTATAGAAATAATGCTTATCACTGGCTTGCTGTCAATAAATATGTTGGTCAAACTCTGTTCAGGGCTCTCGGGTCTGAAGGCTGTGAGTCCCCTGATTTCCCACTCCACACCTCTATATTTCTGTGTGTGTGTGTCTTTAATTCCCCTAGCACCACTGGGTTAGCTACATGACCGAGCTGGTCTTGGCAAGTGGTGCCCAATGTGGGGGCTCTAACCTAGGTCGAATGGTCACTGGAGCAATGGTTGGAGAATGTGGAACTAAACTGGAGGACACCTGAGTACTCTTAAGCAGTCCCCATGGTGAGTAAGAAGGGGAGCTCGGAAGCATCAGGGTAACAATGGGACAAGTGTGGGCTCTGGTTCTTTCCACCTTGGAACCTTTTCACACTGGTGATGAGGAGGAAGGAAAGTATAACAAAGTAACAGAAGAGGTGACAGAGCAGGTTTGTTTGCCAGCTAAAGCTAAAGTGGCAAAGGAGGAAGAGGTTCATCCCTACCCTTCTGCACCCCCTCATTATTTTGAAGAAAAAGAGTGGCCTGACCCTCCAGATCTTTCTTTTCTGGAGGACACTGGGTGAAAAGTATTTGCCCCAGTGACTGAGCAGTACCTCAAGTGACTGCTCTCAGTTCTATTCTGGCAGGAATCCAGTAAGCTATACAAGAGGGTGATATACAGGCTTGGCAGTTCCCTGTTAGCATACACCCCCAAGATCAACAGGGAAATATTATAGCTACATTTGAGCCTTTTCCTTTTAAATTTGGGAAATGCCATGAGGGGCCAGTCCTGGGCCCTGTTCCAAACCAGAGCATTTCCAGCTCAGGCCCTTCCCTCACCCCTGTACAATTCCTGTCCCCTGCCACAGCCGGTAGTGCCACAGTAGATTTATGCTGCACAAAAGCTGTGAGCCTTCTGCCTGTGACCCCCACAAAAAGTTCCAACAGGGGTCTGTGGATCCTTGCCAATGGGGATGATAGGATTACTTCTAGGTAGATCTAGTTTAAATTTAAAAGGAGTGCAAGTACATATCAAAGTCATTGATTCAGATTACAATAGGGAAATTGAAATTTTTATATCTACTTCTGTTCCCTGGAAAGCAGAGCCAGGAGAGTGTATAGCACAGCTCCTGATTGTGCCATATGTGGAAATGGGGAAAAGTGAAATTAAATGAACAGGAGGATTTGGAAGCACAAATAAACAAGGCAAAGCAGCTTTGGGTGAATCAAATTACTGATAAACATCCTACCTGTAAAATAACTATTCAGGGAAAGAAATGTAAAGGTTTGGTAGATACAGGAGCAGACATTTCAATCATTTCTCTACAGCACTGGCTGTCCATGTGGCCAATTCAACCCCCTCAATTTAACATAGTTGGAGTTGGTAAAGTCCCTGAAGTATATCAAAGTAGTTATATTTTGCATTGTGAAGGGCCCGATGGAAAACCTGGGACTATTCAACCAATTATGACTTCTGTACCTATAAATCTATGGGGAAAGGATTTATTACAAAAATGGGGAGCACAAGTTCTAATTCCAGAACAATTATATAGCCCTCAAAGTCAACATATGATGCATGCAATGGGGTATGTCCCTGGTATGAGACTAGGAAAAAATTTGCAAGGTTTGAAGGAAGCCCTTCAAGTGGGAAGACAAACTTCTTGCCAAGATTTAGGATATCATTTTTGATGGCAGCCATTGTTAAGCCTCCAGAACCTATACCTTTAAAAGGGTTAACAGATAAGCCAATTATCTGATACAACAAAGGTCGCTGAATAAAGAGAAACTGGAGGCTTTAGAGGACTAAGTTACTGAACAAGTAGAAAAAGGACACATAGCTCCAACATTTTCCCCTTGGAAATCTCCAGTTTTTGTAATTAAGAAAAAATCAGGTAAATGGAAAATGTTAACTGACTTAAGAGCCATTAATTCAGTTATACAACCTATGGGGACATTGCAGCCAGGACTGCCTTCTTCTGCTATGATTCTGAAAAATTGGCCTTTAATAGTCATAGATTTAAAGGACTCTTTACTATCCCCTTAGCTGAGCAAGACTGTGAATGGTTTGCATTTACAATTCCTGCAGTAAACAACCTGCAGCCTGCTAAGCATTTTCACTGGAAAGTGTTGCCACAAGGCATGTTAAACAGTCCAACAATTTGCCAGACTTATGTAGGGCAAGCAATTGAACCTACTCGTAAAAAATTTTCACAGTGTTACATTATTCATTATATGGATGATATACTTTGTGCTGCCATCACTTGAGAAATATTAATCCAATGTTATGATCTCTTGCAAAACTTAATTTCTCATGCTGGTTTAATTATAGCTCCTGACAAAATTCAGACTACGACTCCTTACTTCTTTCTTGGGGACCTTAGTAAATGATACTACCATTGTGCCACAGAAAGTAACCATATGTAGGGATCAATTGAAAACATTAAATGACTTTCAAAAATTACTAGGAGAAATTAGTTGGATATGACCTGCCCTAGGCATTCCTACCTATGCCCTGAGTAATCTATTTTCTATCCTTAGAGGAGATCCTAGTCTCACTAGCCCTCAGCAGTTAACAAAAGAAGCTGAGGCAGAGCTGCAAGTAATCAAAAAGCAAGTCCATAAAGCTCAAATCAATAGAATAGATCCAGAGAAGACTCTAGATTTGCAAATTTTTTCAACTCAGCCTTCACCTACTGGTGTTATTGTTCAAGAGCAAGATCTTGTACAGTGTCTTTTTCTTCCACATACTAATTCAGGGACTTTGACTCCTTATTTGGATCAAATTGCTACTATGATAGGAAATGGGTGAACTCAGATTGTTAAATTACATGGATATGATCCTGGAAAAAATATTGTCCCTCTCATGAAGGCACAAATACAGCAAGCTTTTATAAATAGTCTTACTTGGCAAACCCATTTAGCTGACTTTGTGGGTATTCTCAATAATCATTTTCCTAAAATGAAACTGTTTCAATTTTTGAAATTAACTAATTGGATTCTCCCTAAAATAACTAAATTCAAACCAATTGAAGGTGCTGAGAATGTTTTTACTGGTGGGTCTAGTAATGGTAAAGCTTCTTATTCTGGCTCAAAAGGTAAAATTTTCCAGACGCCCTCTACTTCAGCTCAAAAGCAGAGCTTGTAGCTGTAATCGAGGTATTGACTGCTTTTGATATGCCTATTGATGTGATTTCTGATTCTTCATATGTGGTTCATTCCACACAATTAATTGAAAATGCTGAGTTATTATTTAATACAGATGAACAACTGATGACTTTATTTACCCAATTGCAAACAGGAGTCAGGAGTAGAATGCACCCTTTTTATGTCACTCACATTAGGGCTCATACACCTCTTCCAGGACCTTTGACTGCAGTGAATCAAATGGCTGATCACCTAGTTGCTACTGCAATATCTAATGCCAGACACTTTCACAATTTAACACATGTTAATACCTCTGGTCTCAAACTCAGATACAGCATTACCTGGAAAGAAGCTAAAGCTATTATCCAGTGATGTCCAACTTGCCAAATAGTGCATTCCTCATCTTTTACAGGAGGAGTTAATCCTCGATAATTGGAACCTAATTCTCTTTGGCAGATGGATGTCACACATGTTCCCTTATTTGAGAGACTAGCTCATGTACATGTATGTGTGGACACCTTTTCTCACTTTGGGCTACATACCAATCAGGAAAGTCTTCTGCCTGTGTTAAATGCCACCTTTTGCAGTGTTTTGTGGAGATGGGTATTCCAGCTTCTATTAAAACAGATAATTCCCCAGGCTATACTAGCCAAGATCTAGCTACATTTTTCTCTATATGGAATATTAAACACATTACTGGCATCCCATATAATTCTCAAGGACAAGCCAGAGTAGAAAGAATGAATCTCTCCCTGAAACAGCAGTTGTAAAAGCAAAAGGGGAGAAACAGGGACTATGGGACACCCCATATTTAACTGAATCTAGCATGATTGACTTTAAATTTTTTGAGCCTGCCTAAAGGCCAGATGCTATCAGCAGCTGAACAGCATCTACAGAAACCAGCTGCAAAGACAGAAGCGGAACAACTGGTTTGGTGGAGAGATCCAATAACAAAAAGTTGGGAAATAGGTAAAACGATAACTTGAGGTAGAGGTTATGCTTGTGTTTCTCCAGGCCAGAACCAGCAGCCGATTTGGATACCACCAGTACACCTGAAGCCTTATCATGAGCCAGATGCTGAGGAAGAGATTCTGGGAGGACCCCAAGGACCCCTTGGTTGCAGCCACATTGAGACTGATGCTGAGGAGGACCCCAACTGTCACAAGCAACACCCGTGGAACACAGCCATCTACCTGGAGACAGATCAAGAAGCTGTCACAGATGGCAGAAGAAAACCATGGAAAATGGGACAACCAGTCACAATGAGTAATTTAATGATAGCTATGATAGCAGTGATCACCATTGCCATGAGTATTCCTTCAACAAGGGCTGACACAGAGAACAATTATACTTATTAGGCATATTTATCAATCTTGGCTGGCAATAATGGCCTGGATGTAATCACCCTATGACAGAGTTACACATGCTTTCTGATCTCAGTATTTACCATAATAAATCTGCTCCTATAATTGAGGCATACTGCCCTCAAAAACTTATTTGTAAACAGAATTGGACCTGGCCAGAATTAATGAACGTACCTGTTTGGGAAGATTGGGAAGATTGCATTGCAGAACAGGCAGAGGTGCTGCATAATGATTTCTATGGAATTATTATTGATTGGTCCCCTAAGGGGATGTTTAGTTTGAATTACACCTCTCAGTCTGTGTGTCACAGCCACACTATGTTCACCTGGTCTAAACAAAACAGTTGGATGGTAGAAATAGTAAGAAATATGGCAAGAGTTTCTATTTTTCTGGAAACATGATGGTATAGTGGCACCTCAACCTCAAATGATATGGCCCACTGTAGGACCTAAACATAAGGAACTTGTCTTTGGATATTGCAAGATTAAAAGAACAAATACTTAAAGCATCCCAGGCACACCTGACCTTAATGCCAGGAACTGGAGTGCCTGAATGAGCTACAGACAGATTAGCAGCTAGTAACCCATTAAAATGGATAAAAACACTTGGAAGCTCTGTGATTTCAATGATGATTGTGCTTTTAATCTGTGTTGTTTGTCTTTATATAGTCTGCAGATGTGGATCCCAACTCCTGGAAGAAGTAGCTCACCATGACAAAGCTGCCTTTTCTTTTATTGCTTTGCAAAACAGAAAAGGGGGACATGTTGGGAACAGGCCCCCAAATCTGGCCATAAACCAGCCCCAAAACTGTTCATAAAAAAAATCTCTGTAGCACTGTGACATGTTCATGATGGCCATGATGCCCAAGCTGAAGGTTGTGGGTTTACCGGAATGAGGGCAAGGAACACCTGACCCACCCAGGGTGGAAAACCACTTAAGGCATTCCTAAACCACAAACAAAGCATGAGTGATCTGTGCCTTAAGGACATGTTCCTGCTGCAGATAACTAGCCAGAGTGCATCCCTTTGTTTTGGCTCATCCCTTTATTTCCCATAAGGAATACTTTTAGTTAATCTATAATCTATAGAAATAATGCTTATCACTGGCTTGCTGTCAGTAAATATGTGGGTCAAACTCTGTTTGGGGCTCTCAGGTCTGAAGACTGTGATTCCTCTGATTTCCCACTCCAGATGCTGTATTTGTGTGTGTGTCCTTAATTCCTTTAGTGCTGCTGGGTTAAGGTCTCCATGACCAAGCTGGTCTCAGCAGTAATGTCTTTTTATTCATCTCTGATTTTATTTATTTGAGTCTTCTTTTGCTTTTTCTTAGTCTAAAGATTTGTCAATTTTGTTTACCTTTTCAAAAAAATCAACTTTTTGTTTCATTTATCTTATGTATTGTTTTCTTCATTTAAAATTATTTTATGCTCTGATCTTTATTATTTATTTTCTTCTACTAATTTTGAGTTTGTTTTGCTCTTGTTTGTATAGTTCTTTAAGATGCATCACTAGATGATTTATTTGAAGTTTTTCTTCTACCGCTTTCACTGTATTCCATAGATTTTGGTATGTTGTGTTTCTATTATCATTTGTTTCAAGAAAATTTTCAATTTCCTTCTTAATTTCTTTATTGACATACTGGTCATTCAGGAGCATGTTGTTTAATTTCCATATATTTGTATAGTTTTAAAAATTCCTCTTGTTATTGATTTCTAGTTTTATTTCATTGTTGCAGAGAAGATGCTTAATATTACTTTAATTTTTTGAATGTTTTGACTTGTTTTGTGACCTAACATATGGTCTACCCTTGAGAGTGATCCATGTGCTAAAGAGAAAAATGTGTATTCTGCAGCCATTGGATAAAATGTTATGTAAATATCTATTAGGTCCATTTGTTCTACAGTGCAGTATAAGTCTGATGTTGCTTTGTTGGTTTTCTGTTTGGGAGTTTTGTCCAATGCTGAAAGTGGGGTGTTAGAGTCTCCAGCTACTAATGTATTGGGGTCTATCTCTTTGGTTCCATATATTTGCTTTATATATCTGGTTGCTCCAGTGTTGGGTGCATATATATTTACAATTGTTATACCCTCTTGCTGAATTGACCCCTTTGTCAATATATGGTGACCTTTTCTGTCTCTTCTTACAGTTTTTGTCTTGAAATCTATTTTGTCTAATAAGTATAGCTACTGATGCTCTTTTTTGGTTTCCACTGTATGGGATATCTTTTTCCATCTCATTATTTTCAGTCTTTGTGTATATTTCTAGGTAAAGTGTGTTTTTTGTAGGCAATAGGTCATTGGGTCTTGTTTTTTTCATCCATTCAGCCACTCTATGTCTTTTCATTGGAGAGTTTGGTCCACTCATATTCAATGTTATTATTGATAAGTAAGGGGTTCCTTCACCATTTTGTTATTTGTTTTCTGGTCTTTCTTTCCTTCTTTTACGTCTTCCTTTTAGTTAAGGTTTTTTTTTCTAGTGGTATGCTTTAATTTTTTGCTTTTTATTTTTAATGTACCACTGTGTGTTTTTTAATTCAAAGTTACCATGAGACTTGCAAATACTATCTTATAACCCTTTTTTTTTTTTTTTTTAGGCAGATTCTTGCTCTGTCACTCAGACAGGAGTGCAGTGGTGTGATCTCGGCTCACTGCAACTTCTGCCACCTGGGTTCAAGTGATTCTCCTGCCTCAGCCTCCTGAATAGCTGGGATTACTGGTGTGTGCCACCATGTCCGGCTACTTTTTGTATTTTTAGTAGAGACGGGGTTTCAGCATCTTGGCCAGGCTGGTCTTGAACTCCTGACCTCACAATCCACCTTTCTCAGCCTCCCAAAGTGCTGGAATTACAGGCATGATCCACCACACCCAGCCTTATAACCCATTATTTTAAACTGATGACAATGTAACACTGATGCATAAACAAATAAACATGCAAAATACTAATAGAAAGTCTGCACTTAATTTTGCCCCCCAACTTTTTAACTTTTCATTGTTTCTTTTTATGTCTTTCTTGTACTATGACTTGAAAATTTGTTGAAGTTATTATTTTTGATAGGTTTATCATCTAGTCTTTCTAATTATGTCAAGAGTTTACACCCCACAATTACAGTGTTATGTTATTCTGTGTTTTTCTGTGTGCTTACTATTATCAGTGAGTTCTGTGCCTTCAGATGATTTCTTCTTGCTCATTAACACACTTTTCTTTCAGATTTCAAAACTTCCTTTATTATTTCTTGTAGGACAGGTCTGGTGCCGATGAAATCCCCCAGATTTGTTGTCTGGGAAGGTTTTTATTTCTCGTTCATGTATAAAGAGTATTTTTGTTGGATATATTATTCTAGGGTAGAAGTTTTTTTCCTTCAGCACTTTAAATGTGTCATACCACTCTCTCCTGTTTCGACTGAAAAGTCTGCTGCCAAACATATTTGAGCACCATTGTATGCTATTTGTTTCTTTTCTCTTGCTGCTTTTGGATTCTTTCTTTATCCTTGACCTTTGGGAGTTTGATTATTAAATGCCTTGAGGTAGTCTTCTGTTAAATCTGCTTGGTGTTCTATAACCTTCTTGTATTTCTAATCCTGCATTTTTTTTTTTTTTTGAGACAGAGTCTTACTCTGTTGCCAGGCTGGAGTGCAGTGGCACAATCTTGGCTCACTACAACCTCCGCCTCCCGGGTTCAAGTGATTCTCCTGCCTCAGCCTCCCAAGTAGTTGGGATTACAGGTGCACGCCACCAGGCCCAGTTGTATTTTTAGTAGAGATGTGGTTTCACCATGTTGGCCAGGATGGTCTCAATCTCTTGACCACGTGATCCACCCATCTCGGTCTCCCAAAGTGCTGGGATTATAAGAATGAGCCACCGCACCCAGCCACCTTCTTGTATTTCAATGTTGACTTGTGCTAATACATCCTGTGTGCTATACATCTGGGGCACACCTGCTCTGTTGGTTTCCTGTGACTGCTCTAACAAATTGTTACAAAGTATGTGGCTTAAAACAATGGAAGTTTATTCACTCACAGTTCTGGAGGCCAGAAGTCTGAAATCAGTATCAAGGGCTGACATCAAGATGTTGGCAGGGCAGCACTCCTTCTGGAGGCTCTGGGAGAGAACCTGTCCCTTGCCTCTTTCAGATCCTATGGCTGCTGGCATTCCTTGGCTTGTGGCCACATCACTTCAGCCCTATCCTTCTTCCTTTATCCCTTTTCCACTTTGTCCTCCTATTGCCTTTGGAAGCTTGTAAAATATTTCATTTATCCTTAGTAATATGAAATTTTATAATGATCTGTTTTGAGTGGGTCTATTTTTGTCCATTTCATTGGCATTCAGTGATTTAAGAAAACTGTCTTTCTTCAGTTCTAAAATATTTACTTAAGTTGTCATATTAATGATCTTCCCTCCCTGCCCATCCCACCCTGCTTTATCTACTCATTCATTTTGAAACTTCTACTACTCAGATATTGAATGTCTTGATTTGGTATTCTTCATTTTCTTGTTTTTCCCCTTCTCTTTTTTATATCTCTTGTGTTTTGCTCTACTTTCTGGGAAATTTCCTGAATTTTTCTTCCATCATTTCTATTGAGTTTTTAATTTATGCTACAATTCCTATCATTGTGAATAGCTCATCTTTGTTTTCTGCATTTTATGTGAAATAACCTGCTGTTTTGTTTCATGAAAATACATCTTCTTGTTTTTCTGAATGCATATATATGTATGCATATGTATATATGTGTACAAAGACTACACATTTATATATAAATTGTATTCACATATATAAAATTTTCATATTGTTAGATGGTGATATGGTTTGGCTGTGTCCCTACCATCTCATCTTGAATTTTAGCTCTCATAATTTTCATATGTTGTGGAAGGGATAAGGTAGGGGATAACCGAATCATGGGTAGGAGATAACTGAATCATGGGAGCAGTTTTCTCCATGCTGTTCTCCTGGTAGTGAATAAGTCTCATGAGATCTGATGGTTTTATAAGGGGTTTCCCCTTTCACTTGGCTCTCATTTCCCTCTTGCCTGCTGCCATGTGAGACGTGCCTTTCTCCTACTTGCCTTCCACCATGATTGTGAGGCCTCCCAGACAGGTGGAACTATGAGTCCGTTAAACCTCTTTTTCTTTATAAATTACCCAGTCTCAGGTATGTCTTTATTAGTAGTGTGAGAGCTGACTAATACAGGTGGTCATCTAAGACTGCTTTAGAATTTCTGAGCACATAAATGGTGTTTATCCACTGCTAGATACATTATAGGGTATCTGGGAGGTTTACTTGGAGAATCCACAATGTCACAATATTTAAGCCCTTTATGTTTGGAATTTACCACAGAAGAGACAATATTTGCCTACCTTCCAGAATTCTGGGAACAGGATGGGGGCAAATATTCCCAAAGAGAACCTATAAATGCAATATGAGATAGAAGCCAAGACAACAAACCACTTGGAGGGAATGGCAAAAATTTATGACTATTCAGGTTAACCCAGAAAGTCTGATTATTTTAATCTTTTAAATATATAAACCAGAATACTTTAAACTCTACAATAACATGATCATCAGTTAAAGAGAACAATCTGTCAAATAATTCACATATGTTTTTAGATTTGTTTCCAACTATTCAGCTTCTTTGAATTGCCATCTGTTTTAGATCATCAGGCTCTCTCCCAGAGCCACTAGAGGGGGTGCTGCCTTTTAGCACCTTGATTTCACTTTTTTTTTTTTTTTTTTTTGACAGAGTTTCGCTCTTGTTGCCCAGGCTGGAGTGCAATGGCACAATCTCGGCTCACTGCAACCTCCGCCTCCCGGGTTCAAGCAATTCTCCTGTCTCAGCCTCCCGAGTAGCTGGGATTCCAGGCACATGCCACCACGTCCTGCTAATTTTTGTATTTTTAGTAGAGATGGGGTTTCATCATATTGGTCAGGATGGTCTCAAACTCCTGACTTCAGGTGATCCACCCCCCCTCCTTGGCCTTTCAAAGTGCTGGGATTACAAGAGTGAGCTACTGCACCTGCTGATTTCACCCTTTTAATAGTGAAGTAAGAAAGTAACATTTCTATATCTGTTTCTAACGTGCATCTTGTACAGAGTCCTGAAAAAGCTTATCAAGGTTTTAGAGACAGCTATTAATATTTTATTTTATTTTGAAAATATTGCCCAAGGCTTTCTTTTTAATGGAAACAAGAATGACAGTAACTAAGTTATATTACAATTACATGTGAATATTGGGAATTAAAATATTTAGTTTTCTTTATATTTTACATTATTATATTCTAATATACAATGTTCATTGGGACAAATTATAAACAAGCCCACAAGCAAACCAGTACTGTAGTTAAAAAGTTAATTTTATCCCAGCACTTTGGGAGGCTGAAGTGGGCAGATCACTTGAGGTCTGGAGTTCGAGACCAGCCTGGCCAACATGGAGAAACACCATCTGTACTAAAAATACAAAAAGTAGCCAGGTGTGGTGGTGCATGCCTGTAATCCTAGTGACTCAGGAGGCTGAGGTAGGAGAATCACTTGAACCTAGGAGGCAGAGGTTGCAGTGAGCCAAGATCGTACCACCACACTTCAGCCTGGGCAATAGAGTGAGACTCCATCTCAAAAACAGACAAACAAAAAAAGCCCCTAAAACCCAAAAAGTTGGGCTAAATAATTTCAGGAATAAAATGAAAAATACAATCACAGCTTCAACAATAGACTAGGTTGAGCAGAAGAGAGAATTTCTGAACTTGAAGCCAAGTCTTTAGAAATAATACAGTCAGAAAAAATAAGTAAATAAATAAGAAAGAATGAAGAAGTTGTAAACCAAGAGCATCTGAAACAAGTCTTAATCAATTTAGAAAGTTTATTTTGCTAAGGTTAAGGACATGCCTATGACACAGCCTCAGGAGGGCCTGATGACATTGCCCAAGGTTGTCAGGGCACAGCTTGGTTTTATACATTTTAGGGAGACATGAGACATCAATCAGTATATGTAAGATGTACATTGGTTCCATCGGGAAAGGCAGGACAACTTGAAGCCGGGAGGCGGCTTCCAGGTCATAAGTAGATAAAAGACAAATAGATGCGTTATTTTGAGTTTCTGATTAGTCTTTTACTAAATACACAATTTACATGAATAGTCACTTATGCCTTAGTCTGGCTTAGTGAAACAATAGGGCAAAGGAAGCAATCAGATAGGCATTTGTCCCACATGAGCAGAGGGATGACTTTGAGTTCTATCTGTCCTTTGTTCGCAAGGAATTTCCTTATGGGCAAATTGTGAGGGAGGTATGTAGCTTTAAAAAAAAAATGTAGCTATCTTATTTAGGAGTAGAATGAAAGGTATGTTTGCCCTTGCACTTCCCAGATTGACTTTTCCTTCTGGCTTAGGGATTTTAGGGTCCCAAGGTTTATTTTTCTTTCACAAAGCCTATAGGATTTATGGGACACCATTAAGTAGCTTTAATGAAATATATGAATCTGAGAGTTGCAGAAGTAGAAGAAATGAGAAGAGGCATAGTGACCATATTTAAGAAAATAACAGCTGAAAACTTCCCATGTCTTCAGAGAGAAATGGATATCTAGATCCACGTTATCTAGGATATCTAGCTCTCAAAGTCTCCAAATATACTTAATCCAAAAAGCTCCTCTCCAAGGCCTATTGGGATTTTACTGTCAAAAGGCAAAGACAAAGAAAGAATTTTAAAAATAGAGAAAAGCCTTAAGTCACATATAAGTAAATCTCCATTAGACTAACAACAGTTTCTCAGCAGAAAACTTGCACACCAGGAGAGGATGGGACAACATATTCAAGGTGCTGAAAAAACCTTTGCTGGCCAAGAATACTACCCCCAGAAAAGCTATTCTTTAAAAATGAAGGCTAAATAAAGTATTTCCTGGACAAGCAAAAACAGGAAATGTATCACCACTAGACAGATCTTACAAGAAATACTTCAGGGAATCCCACATCTGGAAGTGAAAGGATAAGAACACAGATGAGAATATAAAACTCACTGGTAGAATGGATACACTAATGAGCAGAAGAAAGGCATCTAACTTACCACTACAGAAATACATCCAACCAAAAGGATATACAATACTAGAGGAAGAAAGAAAGGATTCACAAAACAATAAGAAAGCAATTAACAAATTGAGAGGAGTAAGACCTCAGCTATCAATAGTAACCTTGAATATAAATGGGTTAAATTCCCCAATTAAAAGATATAAAATGGCTTAAAAAACCATTTGGATTAAAATAAGGATGGATTTTTTGAAATGAATGGATTAAAAAAACAACACCCAACTATATGCTTCCTATAAAAAACTCACTTCACCTTTAAAAACACACATAGATTTAAAGTTAAGGGGTGGAAAAAGATATTCCATGCAAAGGAAAACCAAAAGTGATCAGTAGCTAAACTTACATCAGATAAAATAGACTCTAAGCTAAAAAAAGAGTCCTGTCATTTGTGGCATCATGGAGGAGTTTGAAGAATATTATATGAAGTGAAATAAGCCAGATACAAAAAGATAAATATCGCATATTCTCACTCATTTTTGGAAGCTAAATAAGTTGATCTCATAAAAATGGAGAGTAGAATGCTCACTAGAGGCTGGTAAGGGTTGGGGAAAATGGGATATAGGGAGAGGTTGATTAATGGATACAAAATTACAGCTAGATAGGCGGAATAAGTTCTATTGTTCTATATCACTGCAGGGTGATAGAGTTCATTAAACACTCTCATATCAGTACTTGATAGAAGTACTGAATTCTATCAAATGAATTCAACACCGTGAGAATGAATTCAACACTCTCATGTCTCATACCATGAGAGTGAATTCAACACTCTCATATCTTCTGTCGGTACTTGATAGAAGAAGTAGAAAGAAAATTAATGAGGATATACTAGACCTGAATAATACAACATTACCAACCAACTTGAGCTAATTGACATTAACTGAAGATTATATTCAATGATGAAATGATATATATACTTTTCAAATGACTTGGAACCTTCATCAAGATGGACCCAGTTTTACAAAATGACACTCAAAATGTCTGAAATGATTACTATTTAAATATTATCTAGTTATCGAAGATAGACTTCATTCACCCTAATTCTGCTAAGAGTAATTTTTATGATTCTATCAAATCAATTACACTGATCTTTTCTCTTTCTAATCTTATACTAGCTGGTATGATCCACAAAGTAGCAAAAGTTGTTATTCTGTATTACTCTTTTAAATTGCTACAATATTTCTGAAATAGGTCACCAACGTCAGAGCTATTCGTTAAAAATTAACATGAAGTTCTAGTTCTTGAAACTTTGAATTTTTCTTTTTCTGAGGAAGATTTTTGCAGTTGATTAAATCTGGGTTTTATCGAGGGTGCCCATGTGTCCCAATTCTGGTTCCCATATAGGTATAAGTAAAATGATCATATAATTAATTGTTGGAACTGGAACATTTTTGAGACTGAAAGGTAAGTCATTAATAATTACTTTGTAATTATATTTTCAGCAAACCAAGACATATCATTACCCATCCATAACTGTTCAAGCTGGAGCATGGGTTTTATGTGGTATATAAGCTTATCAATCATATAAATACCACTCAGTTTTTCAAGGGACTAACTAGCATGATAAGCAAAAAATCAACATCCCTACTACTGTGAACAGAAAATGTGTATATTCACAGAGTGACAATTTTGGGGAGACTAGCAAAAACAGAAGTTCTTGACTCTAGAAGTCAAACTTTTTATTGCTAGGAGGCAGTAGGGCACTCAGATCCTATACACCATTATATTAAATTACTAAAGGCTTTGATTTCAACTCAACTCCTTCCCCACGATTGTAAACAACAAAAAAAGTGCCTATCCTGGCTCCTCACCAATATTCATCTTAGAAGTGGATTAGGAGGGAGTAATTTAAGCATTTTATGACCACAGTATATGAACATTTAGAACTCTCTTCCTTTCTCTACTTCTCATATAGTAAAAGATCATGAAACAATGCCCACAATGCTATCTCAGGGAAACCCTGAAGGCCTGCCTTGAGCCCTGAATATCTCTTTTGGTCTTTGACATAACAATTATAACTATATTCTTCAAAGACCACAAAGCACTTTCACTAATGTGGTTTCAATCTTCATAAAAAGGAACAGAGTTTGTAGAGTAATGATTAGTTTTTCATTATTTCACAAATGAAGAAACATTATCAAAGAGGTCAAGGTCACACAGTAAGTGGTAGGTCTTTTTTCTTTAATTTCTGTGTCTCTTCCATATACAAAATAGTTGCTATGGAAACTAGATTTGGTTGTTTTTGAAATATCTTTTAATTTAACACTGTTCATCATTTAGCATTAATAAACTCACCCTGAGATTTATAATTAATATCTGAGTCTTCCCTGAGAGCAAAGTATTTGTAATGGCTAACAACAACAATAACAACAACAAAACCAGGGTAAATCAGGTAGCTTAGTAGAATGTTGAATCATGAAAGAATTAACAACAAATTGCATGCACTTCACAATTTTTTCTCATACTCTTCTTTACTGGGACTAACACTTGGGAAGGAACCTTAATCTTAGTGCTAAAGCAACAGCTTAGGTTTTAGTATTTCTCTTGCTGGAGAACTCTACTGTTGAAGGAGATAAGTCATTTTAAGCATCTTGCTTATTTTTTCTCTTCTTTCTTATTTGGGTCCTTCGTTTATTTAATAAGCAATTGTAATGTTTAAAAATGTAAGCAATCTCACATATATGCAGCCAAGATATGTTTCTAAAATTATGCCTAAAAAATGTAGGTTATTACAATGATGTAAATAATCCTTGTGCTCTTTATCTTTTGATAAAAAGAAATGCTCAGTTTCCCAGAGTCTTCCTGTTCCCCAATTCTCTCCCAGGGCATCTGGGGGAAGGAAGACTTTCCCACCTCCTTGCCTAGGTGAAGATCAGCTCCTCATCACTTGTGATGCTCCTCCTTCCTTCAGTCTTCCTGACAATGCCTCTCTCTGCCTGGGTGCTGCTCACCTACTGTACTTGTAGCAGAGGGCCTTATCTGGTGGAGCTCATGGTCTGGTTTATTTTGGTTGGCCAGAGCCCAGTGTTGCTCTACTGATCACTTAGCTCACTTTAGCTCTAGTTATCACAACAAACCCCATGTCTCTCATCTGGCCTCCTGCTCTGATGGTCCATCTCAAGCTGAAGATCTTGATACATTTCAGCAATTCAGACCCTGTGAGTGGGAATGTTATTTGGCTCTCAAGTCACCTGATTGCTCAGTCATTCCCCTTTGCCCTGCTTGCTCTACCCTGCAAAAAGGAAATGAGATATTTACTTTCTGCCTTGGCCTTGTAGTGATGGAAAGCTGCCTTGAAAAGCTAAACTCCGTGCCTAACTTCTGTCTAACCACACTTTGTTGCCACGTTAAACTCTGGTATGGGTCTGCCCTAGATTGGGCAGAAGGGCCTGTGGTTGGGCTATTTACATAGACCCAAATAAGACTCCATAGCTTCCTCTTCTAGAGCATCCCCTCTTTCCTAACACTCATTCCTGGCTAAAGTCAAGCAGAAGACATCAAGACATTTAGATCTGAATATTTTCTACTTCTCCTTCTCCCTTTTTCCCTCCCATTCCACAACCCCCTACTACCAGAGGGATGGACTTTTTCCCCTTCCTCTGTGTCACATTCTCTTCTTATCATCATACAGCAAGCCCTGGCAGTCACAGGCAGAAGGGATAGGTGCTACCATTGTGTCAGAAATCTGAGTCTTCTTCAGCCTTTAAGAAAAAAAGAAAAGGAATTTAGAAAATTCTCTACCCTAAAAAGCTTGGCTTTTAAGCTTATTGTCTTGCTTCAAAGTCCTATTTTAAACATCGGGGAGTAAATAGCAATAATCTTGATCGATATTTCTCTGGCCACCAATCATATGAATGTTTCGGGTCAATTGAGAAGAAGGTCTTAGAAGGAGATAATGTCATAGAGATATAAAGAAGTTTAAACCAGAAGGCTAGCCTTGTATCTGGGTGGAAAATTCCAATGTCATTTATATTTACTTTTATTGCCAAAGCTGAAGGTCATGGTTGTTGAGTGAAAACATCTGTTTACTCTCTTTCTGGACACCCATTTCTACCATCACGCTTTCTGAACTTTGTTACATGTTTACTGAATAATTTGTAGCACTCTTATAACTTCAGGGTACCACGTGCAAAGTAAGTGAAAAACTCATGGTTTTTTAGGAGTCAAGCACTCCCAGACATGTGTTATGCATTAGTAAAAACACGCAGTCACGCTTCCTGTGCATGTGCACCATGTTTGCACTGCGGCCAAAAGAAAAGGAAAAAAAATGCTTTTCGTTCTATGTGGACATGTTCCAGGTAGAATGACACCACACATTTCAACTTTATTTCAAAACTTCTGCCCTTAAAAGGAAAATAAAGAAAGAAATGTTTATTCTTAATCTTATGGGATTAAAATCTACTTCGAACACCACACAGTAATTGGAAAGACCCAAAGGACCAAGCCAAGTGCATAAGCCATGGGGTCAGAGTTGCCTGTTTTCTTCTGAATTGTTATGATTAGAATAATTAAACAAGGAAGTTTAATAGCAATTTAATAGCTTGTTAACAAAGTTATACAAGCTCAGTTTAATATCTGTTTGGACACCTCATGTCAAATAATATTCTCAAGAATCTGAAAAGTTCAGTAAAGTTAATTGTAAGGCCAATTTGTAAAAGTCTTCTAGAACTAAAAAGATAATTAAAAAGAATATGTAGAACAAGAAAATAGTAGGAAGCAGAAGTAAAATAATATAAATTTTTTCTCTATCATAAACTTAAACATCTGCTTCCATATGTTTATTCTATAATCTCAGAATTACATAATTAGTTACTCTAAATGTAACATCAATATTACATGATATTCTGTAAAGAATATAATGAATTCTAAGCATTATGTCTTTTGAAAATGAGAACCTGTGCTTTATAAGACTTTTTGGACTTTAAATCTCTGTAGGAAAAATAAAAACATTTCCATTGTACTTTGAGGATTTTTTAAACAAAAAATTACAGCTAGATGGTATTATTTAGTCTGAATTATTTCACACATGATAAAATTAAGGACCCTCTGAGATTATGCAATTTTTTCAGGTCACATGTAGTTGGTGAAATATCTAGAATGGGAATTCTGTATTTTCTTATATCCCTTGCTAATATGGGGGTCTGATCACAGGTTCCTTAATTCTCTAGGTTATTGCGTATTTGGATTAAATTACTGGGTTAACATGATAGATGAATAATCATGCCTCCTGTGCCTCCACCCAATGAAGCCAACGATTACTACAAAAGCTAGTATCCACAATATAAATTCAAAGGCCATAGTCAGAATAGATTTTTCATCTGTATTGAGAAGCATAGTTTTTGAGGCATACCACATACTCTAGCTTTTGAACCATATGCCAAAGGAAATATGAAAATACTTTGTTATCTCTCCTCTCTATGCCTTTTTCAGATTAAAGAGCTCTACTGACCATCAGGAAATGTTGCCATTCCTGAAGAGAACATGTAGAATTGTCTTTGCCCATTGGAATTATCCTACTTCTCCTAGACACATCCTGCACCATTACTACTGCTCTTTCTCTATCCAGGCTTCTTTATGAATGCAACATATTGTATAAAAGCGGTCTGGAGAAAGCACAGGGCATCCTGGTATGCTTAGTGTGAACAAAGGAAACGTATTGCAAGTGTGGATAGAGTTAGCCTGTGGGAACAGTTAATGAGGAGGTCTAGTCCCATGTGTTATGTTGCTTAATTAAGAACTGCATATTGCATGGCTAGGTGCTGTGCATGAAAATAGAATTTAGCTTTAGCTACCAAACAAGCTCCCAAGTAGACAGAATGGAAGCTTAAGGCTGTTCCACTCACCCTATCTTTTGACAAATGCAGTATCAGAAACAATTTTATATAAGAAAAAGGAAACAAGAAGAAACTAAAATGGGGCCTATAAAACAATACTGCAATATAAGGGGGGGAAGACAACACCCAAAAACATAAAAGAACATAACTTTTTATAAGAAACAAATCATAATTTTAGAAAGCAATTGGTTCATTGGTCTTCTCCAGGTGTATGAATAGAATAGCCTCCATGAAATGGATGCTTTGACCCATTACGGCTAAAGTAAAGGCTGAGCTGCAAGTGGAATCCCAGTGAATGAACAACTTACACAATAAACTAGGAATATAATAGTAAAAACAAGCAAGCAAACAAGCCAACAAATAAAAACTCAAAATGGAAATAGTAAAGACCAGAATTGACACTCTTGATGTCAAATCAGCAATCTGGACAACCTCTAGATACTTACCAAGAGACCCTAGAACAGGATAACAAAACAAAAAGATACTTCTTGAACCAAAATAATAAAAATCAAAGATATAAAAAATAGATGGTAGTAGTTTTTCATTTAATTAATATTTTTGAGTACCCATTAGTCTTTAAGCATATATATTGGGCAAATTTAAACACAAAAAATCAGGATGGCTTAATAAACATCAAAGAAGCCTGAGACCTGACAGAGAGGATAATTTTTTATGGCTAGAAGGAAAATTGCATAGTCAAGGAATACCTTAGCATTAGATATTATAATATCTTAAAAGTTAGAATCATACAGAAAATGAGAAGTAATCACTTCAAGGAACTTGGAAGTGCCAATCTAATCTAAGGGAGAGGAATGCATAAAGGTTGGGGCACCATCCACAGTGATACTTGGGTTCCAAGTTACAGAATACTAACTAACAGTGGCTTAAGCCCTTGCTACTCAAAGTGAGGTCCACAGACCAGCAACATGGGCATTACTGGGGTGTTTATTAGAGATGTTGAACCTCATGGCCCACTGTGCCTACTGAAGCACAATCTACATTCTAACAAGATCCCCAGGTAATTCATGTGCACATTATTCATTCATAATCAGTCGTATACTTCAGGGGCCCCTACCCACGGGCCACCAATCAGTAACAGTCCATGGACTATTAAGGAACCAGACCACACAGCAGGAGGTGAGTGATGGGCGAGCTAACAAAATGTTATCAGTTTTTACAGCCGCTCCCTAGCGCTTGCTTTACTGCTTGAGTTCTGCTTTCTGACAGATCAGCAGAGCATTAGATTCTCATAGGAGTGAGAACTCTATTGTGGACTGCACATGCAAGAGATCCAGGATGTGCACTCCTTATGACAGTTGAATACCTGATTATCTGTCACTGTCTCCCATCACCCCTAGATGGGACTGTCTAGTTGCAGGAAATCAAGCTTAGGGCTCCCACTCATTCTACATTATGGTGAATTGTAGAATTATTTCATTATATATTACAATGTAATAATAATAGAAAAAAAGTGCACAATAAATGCAACGTGCATGAATTATCCCGAAACTATCCTCCAACCCCAGTTCATAGAAAAATTGTCTTCCACAAAACCAGCCCCGAGTGCCAAAAAGGTTGTGGACCACTAATATACTTGACATGTGAAGAGCATTTAGAATAATAATATTAAATGAGGTAAAATTATATTGCTGTACATTCTACATACAAAGAATATCTTTTTTTGGAAGTTTATACAAGACTTACAAAATACATGATGGCCTAGGAAACAAAGTCTTATTAACTCCAAAGAGCAGAAATTGTAAAGTTATATAGTCTGAAAACTAGATTAAAATTTAATTATACAGATTTAAACAAAGAAATTAACCAACCAACCAGTAAAAAAACACAAACTTTCATTAGCTATTGCTTTACAGAATAAATTAAAAATGAAATTGTGGACTTTCTGGAAAGTCATATACTGAAGTTTATAATATGCTCTCATCTGTACTAACAGGAAAAAGCTTAAGTTATTTAATAAGAAAAATTATAGCCTAGATCTTTAACTTAAGGAAGTAGAAAACCTATGACAGTTTTGTGGAAAAAGACAGTCCAAGATATACATGCGTGGTGGCAAAACTGATTCAACTGAGTTTTTATTTACTTAGCTTGTAAATAATATTCTTCAAGTACCTATGGCATTGTCATTTTTCTTTAAACTGGTTTAGAAGCCAATTATTACTCAGGTAGTGCTGCACTGTGTTCAGCTGCTCCTTGATGGTTAAAATCTTCAATTACCTGAAAAGTTGAGGCTCAGGCTAGAATTGCCCACTCACTAAATAGAGGGCTGCAGAAGGGTTTTACTTGTACTTATAGATGAGCCTCCACTGGGACAACCTGATGATCTTCCCAGAAATGAGGGAGGAGAAGAGTGTCTGATTCTTTGTATTACTTCCTGAGGGCAAATAATGTGGGTCTGTAGTGACATAGAATCACAATATTTTTCTGCCTTGACTTGGATTCAAAGAAAAAATTTCTTGTGAATTTGTGTGGACAAATAAAAGGCAAATATGTGTGATTTTCTAAACAAAGAGAGAATTTTAAATAAATGTGTGCTTATCATATGTTCACTTATCTTACTGTAGATGTTTGATATTTGTCAGAACAGGTGCCCAGCCCTTGGGATACTTTGCTTAAGAATAAGAGAATATAAAAACTATTAATCACATATGTTCCCACAAGGAAATAAAAAAATATTATATGGTTGTGCCAGAAGGTTGAAATAAATAAAGCTAGTGAAAATAAGAGCCAAGTCTTGTTGGGCTTCAGCAGAGAGCAGTGTCTCTATGGGAGATAGTGATCTATATAGAAAATGTAGGTGAGAATTGTTGTTAGGTGTGTTTCAACAAAGCTTGTGAAAAATTCTGATTGGGGTGGGAAAGAGCAAAACAAAGGAGGGTACTTTCTTCTCCTTAGCTAACTCTGTTTAGTCAACTCTTATTACTCAGTTGAAGCAAGAAATAAAAATGCCAAGATGAACTAGAGACACTTACTGCTTTTAAGGAATTTAAACTCTAAAAGTTAATGTAGGGAAAAGTTAGATACATGTTTTATTACAAGCTTAAAAAAGACTTATCACATAGGTCAAACCAGAGTGACTGAGAAATCTCCATGAATAAAGTAATTTAAACTGGGCTTTATATATTTTGACAAGTGGGTATATGAGGGAAAAATAATTCCAACTGGAGAAATATCTTCATAGAAGGGACAATGTATGGGGCATATTTTGGCTGGATGTATAGTGTGTGGAGGCAGTAGGGGAAGTAATTTTAAAAAGCAAGTAGAATCTAATTAATGTATTACTTCAAATGTTATTTGGAACAGTTTGGATTTCAAGGGTGCCCACTTTCACCACTTCTATTCAACTAGTACTGAAAATTCTAGCCAGAACAATTAGACAAGAGAAAGAAATAGAAAGCATCTGAATTGGAAAGAAAGTAACATTGTCTGTGATTTCAAATTACATTATCCTATATATAGAAAACCCTAAAGACACCACCAGAAAACTGTTAAATGAATTCAGTGAAGTTATAGAATATAACATCAACATTAAAAAAGTCATATTTCAATACAAGAACAATGACTGATTCAAAAAGAAATTGAGAAAACAATTCTATTAAAATAGCATCAAAAGGAATAAAATACTTAAGAAATAAATTTAATAATGAAGTGAAAGATCTGTACACTGAAAACTACAAAAAAACTCATGAAACATATTGAGAAAGACAAATAAATGGAAAGATATCCCATGTTCATGGATTGGAAGAATTAATATTGTTAAAATTTTCATATCACACAAAGTGACCTACAGATTCAATGCAATTTTTATTAAAATTCTGATGGCATTTTTAACAGCCTGCATAGAGCTTGCACACTCTGCATCCCTGCAGAGTTAGCACCATATGGACATTGTCAAGGTTTGTGGGTTTTGCCTTTTGGAGTAGCAGCCTGAACTGCACTTAGGCTCACTTGAACCACAGCTGGGGTGGCTGAGGAGTGCTGTCCTGGAATGAAGGGAGCAGAGACATAGAGTGGCCCTGAATCATGAATCCCAAGGCTTTATGAGAGTCCTGGGACCTCTCTCAAAATTGTTCTGGCCTCAAATTCCTGGCAGTCTGAGTCTATGATGAGAGGAAGAGCCTCAAAGATCTCCAAAATGCCTTTGAGGTCATTCTTCCCTTCTTTTGATGAGTAGCACCTGGCTTTATACTATCCATACATATTTCCTTATAAAAGGGTCACTTGGCTGCACCCTTGGTTTTCTTTCTTTGTTTACATAGCCAGGCTAAAAATTTTCCAAATCTTTACATTCTGCTTTCCTTTTTAATTATAAGTTCTATCTTAAAACTATTTTTCCTTTTACATTTTACTATAAGCAGTTAAAAGAAGCCACATAGCATCCTGAAAGCTTTTCTGCTTAGAGATTTCTTTTGCCAAATATCCTAGTTCATTGCTCTTAAATTCTGTCTTCCATAAAGTCATCGGACAGGAATGTAATTCAGTAACAAGGATGGTCTTTCCTCCAGTTTCCAGTAAGATATTACTTATTTCTGTCTAAAATTTCATCAGAGTTGTCTACTCTGTCCATATTTCTACCAATATTCTCTTCCTGTCCACTGAAGTAATCTCCAAAAATACCAAGGCTCTCTCTACAGCTCTCCTCTTCTGGGCTCTCACCGGAATTACCCTTAATGCTGCAGCCACAGCAGTATATGATTTTTCTGGCCTACTCCTCCAAACTCTTCCAGCCTTTGCCCATTACTCAGTTCCAAAGCTGCTTCCACATTTTTAGATTTTTTTTTTTTTTTTTTTTTTTTTTGAGGCAGAGTCTTGCTCTGTCGCCCAGGCTGGAGTACAGTGGCGTGATCTCGGCTCACTGCAAGCTCCACCTCCTGGGTTCACGCCATTCTCCTGCCTCAGCCTTCTGAGTAGCTGAGACTACAGTCACCTGCCACCACACCCAGCTAATTTTTTGTATTTTTAATAGAGATGGGGTTTCACTGTGTTAGCCAGGATGGTCTCGATCTCCTGACCTCGTGATCTGCCCACCTCGGCATCCCAAAGTTCTGGGATTATAGACATAAGCCACCATGCCTGGCCTCATTTTTAGATTTTTTTTTATAGCAACAACCCCACATCTTGGTACCAATTGCTGTCTTAGCCTGTCTGTGCTGTTCTAATATCTGATAATGGGTAATTTATAAAGAACAGAAAATTATCAAGACCAAAGCACCAGCAGGTTTGGTTGTCTGGTGAAGGCTACATCCCTTGGAGGGGAGGAAGACTGTGTACTCACATGGAAAAAGGTGGAAGGGCAAGCAAATGCTGTGTGCAGTATCTTTTGTAAGGGTGTTAATTCCATACATGAGAGAGGCACCCTCATGACCTAAGCACTTCTTACAAGTTTTATCTCTTATTACTACCACATTCACAACATGCGAATTTTGGAGGGGACACATTTAAGCCATAATCATTCTATATGTTCCAAAAGCTAGAGGAATGACTGAACATGTTACATAGAAATATACAAATATAACAAAGGTCCTAACTGAATAGCCAAAACAATTTTGAAAAAGAACAAAGTTGGAGAACTCACACATCTCTATTTTAAAATATATCATAAAGCTATAATAATTAAAACAGTGTGGTATTGGCATTAAAGCCATACATATAGACCAATGAAATATAGAGCTCAGAAATAAACCCTTACAAATATGGCCAAATGATCTTTGACAAGAGTGTTAAGACCACTCAATGGGTAAAGAAGAGTCTCTTCAATGAATGGTATTGGGAAAACCGGATATCCACAGGCAAAAGAATGAAGTTGGACCTTTATCTTACACTACATACAAAAATTAACTTAAAATGGATTAAAGACTTAAATATAATACTCAAAACTATAAAACTCCTAGAAGGAAACGTAGGAGAAAATCTTCATGACATTAGAGTTGGCAATTACTTATTGAATATGACAGCAAAAGCACAGGCAGCAAAAGCTAAAATAGACAAATGGGACTACATCAAACTTAAAAACTTTTGTTTATCGAAGTACACTGTCAACAGAGTGAAAGGGCAATCTACAGAATGGAAGAAAATATTTGCAAATAATATATCTGGTAAGTGGTATATCTAGAATGTATAAAGAACTTCTACAACTCATTATCAAAAAAACAAATAACCCAATTTAAAAATGAACAAAGAAATCGAATAGACATTTATCCAGAGATGTTATACAAATGGCCATCAAGGATATGAAAAAATTCTCAACTTCACTAATCATCAGAGAAATGCAAACCAAAACCACAATGAAGCATCGCCTCACACCCATTAGGATGGCCACTATATTAAAAAAAAAAAACAAGTATTGGCAAAGATATGGCTAAATTGGGACACCATGCACTGTTGGTTGGGTTTTTAAATAGTGCAACCACTATGGCAGTATGTATAACAGTATGGTGGTTCCTCCAAAATTTAACAATTAAATTACTATATCATTCAGCAATTCCACTTCTGGGTATATATTAAAAAGATTTAAAATTAAGGTCTTGAAAAGATATTTGCATACCCATATTCATAGCTATACTATTCACATTAGCCAAGAGGTGAAAGCAACCTAAATGTCTAACAGATGAATGGTTAAAGAAAATGTGATGGAGTTGAATATTATACAGCTATAAAATAAAATGAAAATTAACCACGTGCTACAACATGGATGAACCTTGGGAATATAATATTAAGCGAAATAATCACAAAAGAACAAATACTGTATGATTCCCCTTATAAGAGGTATCTAAAGTAGTCAAATTCATAGAAATGAAAAGTAGAATGGTGGTTTCTGGTGGGGTAGGAGGAGGAGACAAAGAGGAGTTATTGTTTAATGGAAGTACTGTTTCAGTTCCTCAAGATAAAAAAGTTTCAGAGATCTATTTCACAATAATTTAAGTATGTTTAACATTACTAAACATTATACTTAAAAAGTGTTAAGATGGTAAATTTTATGACAGGCGTTTTTTGTGACAATAATAGATTCAAGTTGAACTTTTAGACATCTGGAATAAAAAATACAGTGGATGAGATTAACAGCAAATTGTATGTTACAGAAAAAAAGATAAAAGCCATTCAGAATTAAATACAGGGAAAAAACTGAAAAAAGCATCAGTGTGAGGTGAGACAACTTCAGGAGGCCTAATATATGTGTAATTGTAGCCCTAGGAAGAAAAGGAAAACATTTTTAGAAGATAATGGTTAACATTTTTCATATTTCATGAAAATCATAAACTTACAACTTCAGGAAGCTCAATAAGCCCCAGGTACAAACAATAAGGAGAAAACTATGTCAAGGCACATCATAGTCATAACCAATGTTAATGAGAAAAATTTTTTAAATATTGGTGATGCTTAGCAGACACAAGTAAGCAAGACAATAGATTTATTACTGGAAATAGCACAAGAGAGAACAGAGTAGAGCAACCTTTTTAAAGCACTGAAAGAAAATACCTTTCAATCTAAAATTCTATACCCAGTGAATATCTTTCCAAAATGAAGGTGAAATAAAGACTATTTTCAGCATGTAAAGGCTGAAAGAATTAATCACCGTCAGATTCACGGTACAAAAAATACTAAAGAAAATCCTTCAGGCAGAAGGAAAATTGACAGTGGCAGCAATAAGATCAGTAGTTGTGTTGGGATGGGGAAGACAGGGAGGGGCAGGAATAGGAATCACAGTGTGGCACAAAGATCTTTGTGGCATAATGGACATGTTCATTACCTTGATTGTGAATATATATAAACAGTTATCAAATTGTACACTTTATATCTGTGCAGTATATTGTATGTCAGTTATGATTCAAAGAAGCTTTTTTCTTATTTTTTACTTTTAAAAAAAATTTTACTTTAACTTCTAGGATACATATACAGAATGTGCAGGTTTCTTACACAGGTATACATGTACCATGGTGGTTTGCTCCATCTATCAACCCGTCATCTAGGTTTTAAGCCCTACATGCATTAGGTATTTGTCCTAATGCTCTCCTTCCCCTTGTCCCCACACCCCTGACAGGCCTTAGTGTGTGATATTCCCCTCCCTGTGTCCATGTGTTCTCATTGTTCAGCTCCCACTTATGAGTGAGAACATGCAATATTTGATTTTCTGTTCCTGTGTTAGTTTGCCGAGAATGATAGCTTCCAGTTTCATCCATGTCCCTGCAAAGGACATGAACTCATTCTTTTTTTATGGATGCATAGTATTCCCTGATGTATATGTGCCACATCTTCTTTATCCAGTCTATCATTGATGGGCATTTGGTTTGGTTCCAAGCCTGCTATTGTAAATAGTGCTGCAATAAACGTACGTGTTCATGTGTCTTTATAGTAGAATGATTTATAATACTTTGCCAAAAGCAATGGCAACAAAAGCCAAAATTGACAAATGGGATCTAATTAAACTAAAGAGCTTCTGCACAGCAAAAGAAACTACCATCAGAGTGAACAGGCAATCTACAGAATGGGAGAAAATTTTTGCAATCTATCCATCTGACAAAGGGCTAATATCCAGAATCTACAAGGAACTTAAACAAATTTACAAGAAAAAATCAAACAACCCCATCAAAAAGTGGGTGAAGGATATGAACAGGCACTTCTCAAAAGAAGACATTTATGCAGCCAACAAACATATGAAGAAAAGCTCATCATCACTGGTCATTAGAGAAATGCAAATCAAAACCACAATGGGATACCATCTCATGCCAGTCAGAGTGGTGATTATTAAAAAGTCAGAAAACAATAGATGCTGGCGAGGCTGTGGAGAAATAGGAAAGCTTTTATAATGTTGGTGGGAGTGTAAATTAGTCCAATTATTGTGGAAGACAGTGTGGTGATTCATCAAGCATCTAGAACCAAAGAAGATTTTAAAAGGCCTACATATACCTTATGAGATTGATCAGGGTAATTTTTCGTTATTACTCTTCTAACAGGCACCAGGCTGGCTTTACCTTCCTGTGTTCAAAAACCAAAAAAAAACAAAAAACAAAAAACAAAACCCTTATGGAAAGTCTTTGATTAAAGGCAATGAATCATAAAGTTATCTTTTAAAAACATTGTAAACTTAAAAGGCAAAATGGTTTGATATGTTACAGAAAAAACGATAGAAACTATTCATATGGTTTCTATCCAGTTTCTATTCCAAAAGTCCAAAAGTTCAATTTGAATCTATTTTCTTATGGTGGCAACACACACCTATCATAAAATTTACCACCCTAGCATTTTAAGTGTAATGTTCAGTAGTACTAAACATACTTAAATTATTGTGAAATAGATCTCTGGAACTTTATTATCTTGCAGGACTGAAACAATATTTTCATTAAACAAAGATAGAAACTACTTCCTTTACAAGGGAAAGAAAATTATTTATTTTTCCAGGTGAGTTAACATTAAAAATTTCTCTGGAAGGCAAAGAACTCTGATTCATGCAGTGACTGATATTCCCTTTCTAAGAGCAGCTCTTAACAAAGGAGGAGAGTGAAGGAGTGGAAAACTAAACAGAGGGTGACTATATGTCCTAATTTTTCTGGGTCCCCGATGGCTTGTGTCCCCTGTCTTACCATAGTTATCAATAATGAAGCCATTCATTCTTAAAATTGTACTTGTTGGAGGAGCAGAGCAAGATGGCCAAATAAAAGCCTCCACTGATCACCACCCCTGCCCCCACCAAGAGCACCAAATTTAACAACTATTTATGCAAAAGCACCTTCGTAAGAACCAAAAATCAGGAGAGCAATCACAGTACCAGGCTTTAGCTTCATACAGCTGAAAGAGGCACTGAGAAGGGTAGAAAAGATAGTCATGGGTCACTGATGCTACCCCTCCATCATACCCCGGTAGCAGCTTTGTGGTGCAGACAATCTGTGCACTTGGGGGAGGGAGAGTGCAGTGATAGTGGGACTTTGAAGTAAACTCAGTGCTGCCCTGTCATAGCAGAAGCAAAATTGGGCTGAACTCAGCTAATTCCCACCCACTGAGGGAGCATTTAGACCAGCTCTAGCCAGAGAGGAACTGTCCATCCCAGTTGACTAAACTTAAGTTTCAGCAAGCCTTGATGTCACAGGCTGAAGTATTCTTGCTGGCTTAGAGCTTTACGGCCTTGAATGAACATAGTTAGTATCTAGGTAGTGGTTACAGTGGTTGTGGCCACAGGGGTGCTTGTGTCACCCTATCCTCAGATTCAGATGACTCAGCACAAAGAAAAAAATTGCACTTGTTTGGAAGAAAATAAAGGAAGAGAACATAAGTCTCTGCCTGGTAATCCAGAGAATTATTCTCGATTTTATCCAAGACCACCAAGGTGAGTCTGCAAGAACAAAAACCCCCTCTGTGAGTCTGCAAGAACCACAGCATAACTGAACTTGGAGATCCCTAAAGCAGATATGGCTTAGATCACAACACTCAAGTCCCTTTCATATCTGGAAAGCATTCTCAAGAAGGACAGTGCAAACAAGCTCAGACTCAAGACTACAGTAAATAGCTAACTCTTTAATGCACAGACACTTATGAACATTCACAAGCATGAAGGCCATCCGGGAAAACATGATGCCACCAAATGAACTACTTAAGACACTAGAAACCAATCCTGGAGAAATAGAGTTATGTGATCTTTCAGGAAGAGAATTCAAAATAGCTGTTTTGAGGAAATTCAAAGAAATTCAAGGTAACACAGAGAAGGAATTCAGAATTTTAACGGATAAATTTAACAAAGAGATTGAAATAATTAGAATCAAGCAGAAATTCTCGATTTGAAAAATGTAATTGACATGCTGAAGAATGCATCTTAGTCTCTTAATAGCAGAATTGATCAAGCAGAAGAAAGAATTAGTGAGACTGAAGACAGACTATTTGAAAATACACAGAGAAGACAAAAAGAAAAAAGAAAAAAACTGAAAAAGCATGCTTGCAAGATCTAGAAAAAAGCCTCAGAGGAACAAACCTTAGAGTTAGTGACCTTAAAGAGGAGGCAGAGAAAGTTATAGGAGTAGAAAGTTTATTGAAAAGAATAATATAAGAGAACTTAAAGTTGGTCTTTTGAAAAGATAAACAAATTTGACAAATGTTTATCCAAGTCACTAAGAAAAAAAGAGGGAAGATCCAGATAAATAAAATCAGAAATGAAAAAGGAGACATTATAACTGATACTTCAGAAATTCAAAGGATCATTAGTGGCTACTATGAGTAGCTGTACGCCAAAAACTGGAAAATCTAGAAGAAATGAATAAATTCCTAGACATATACAACCTACCAAGATTGAACTATGAAAAAATATAAAACCTGAACAGACCAATAAGAAGTAATGAGATCAAAGCCATAATAAAAGATTTCCCAGCAAAGAAAAGCCCAGGATCTTATGGTTTCACTGGTGAATTCCATCAAACTTTTGAAGAACTAATACCCATCCTACTCAAACTGTTCTAAATATAGAGGAGGAATATTTCCAAACTCATTCTACAAGGCCAGTAATACTTTATACCGAAAACAGACAAAGACACATTGAAAAAAGAAAACTACAGGCCAATATCTCTGATGAATACCGATGCAAAAATTATCACCAAAATACTAGCAAACAGAATTCAGAAACACATTAACAAGGTCATTCATCATGATCAAGTGAGATTTGTCCCATAGCTTCAAGGATGGTTCAACATATGCAAATCAATCAATGTGATACATCATATCAACAGAATGAAAGACAAAAATCATATGATCATTTCCATGGAAGCTGAAAAAGCATTGATAAAATTCAATGTTGCATCATGAGATGTTGAAAATCCTGAAAAAACTGGGCATAGAAGGAATGTACCTCAACATAATAAAAGCTATATACGACAGACCCACAGCTAGTATCCTACTGAATGGAGAAAAGCTGAAAGCCTTTCCTCTAAGGTCAGGAACATGATAAAGATGCCCATTTTTACCATCATTATTCAACATAGTACTGAAATCCTAGCTAGAGTAATCAGACAAAAGAAAGAAAGAAAGGGCATCAAATTGAAAGGAAGAATTCAAATTTATCCTTGTTTGCCCATAATACGATCTTATATTTGGAAAAGCCTAAAGGCTCCAACAAAGAAACTATTAGAACTGATAAACAAATTCAGTAAAGTTTCAGGATACAAAATAAACATACAAAATCAGTAGCATTTCTATACACCAACAGCAAACAATCTGAAACAGAAATCAAGAAAGTAATCTTATTTACAAAAGCAACAAATAAAATAAAATAAAATACCAAGGAATTAACCAAAGAAGTGAAAGATCTCTACAATGAAAAGTATAAAACACTGATGCAAGAAACTGAAGATGCTACAAAAAAAAATGAAAAGACATTTCATGTTCATGGATTGGAAGAATCAATATTGTTAAAATGTTCATACTACCCAAAGCAGTCTACAGATTCAGTGCAATCCCTATCAAAATACCAGACATTCTTCACAGAAATGGAAAAAACAATCCTGAAATTTATATTGAACCACAGAAGCCCCAGAATAGCCAAAGCTATCCTAAGCTAAAGAAGTGAAGGAATCACATTACCTGACTTTAAATTATAGCACAGAGCTATAATAAGCAAAACAGCATGGTACTGCCATAAAAACAGACAAAAAGACCAATGGAACAGCATAGAGAACTCAGAAACAAATTCATACATCTAGAGTGAACTAATTTTTGATGAAGCCACCAATATCATACATTGGGGAAAGGAAAGTTTCTTCAATAAATAGTTCTGGGAAAAATGGATATCCATATGCGGAAGAATAAAGCTTGACCCCTATCTCTGACTATATACAAAAATAAAATCAAAATGTATTAAATACTTAAATCTAAGACCTCAAATTATGGAATTACTAAATGAAAACTTTCAGGAAAGTCTCCAAGACATTGGAGTGGGCAAAGATTTCTTGAGTAATACCCCACAAGCACAGGCAACCAAAGCAAAAACAGACAAATGGGAACACAAAAGGTAAAAAGCTTCTGCACAGCAAAAGAAACAATCAACAAAATGAAGAGTCAATCCACAGAATGAGAGAAAATATTTGCAATCTACCCATCTGACAAGAGATTAATAACCAGAATAAATGAGGAGCTCAAACAATTCTATAGGAAAAAATTTAATAATCCAATTAAAACATGGGCAAAAGGTCTGAGTAGACATATCTCAAAAGAAGACATACAGATGGCAATCAGCTATATGAAAAGGTGCTTAACATCATTCATCGTAAGATAAATGCAAATCAAAACCTCAAGGAGATGCCCTCTCCAGTTAAAATGGCTTTATTCAAAGACAGGAAATAACAAATTCTAGCAAGGATGTGGAGAAAAGGGAACCCTTGTAAACTGTTAGTGGGGATGTAAATTAGTACAACTCCTAAGCAGAACAGTTTGTCGGTTCCTAAACAAACTAAAAATAGAGTTGCCATATGATCCAGCAGTCTCACTGTTGTGTATACACCCAAAATAAAAGAAATCAGGATATCAAAGAGATATGTGCATTCCCATGTTTGTTGTGGTACTCTTCACAGTGGCCAAGATTTGGAAGCAACCCAAGTGTCCATCAACAAATGAATGGATAAAGAAAATGTGAGGCTGGGTGTGGTGGCTCATGCCTTTTATCTTAGCACTTTGGGAGGCAAAGGCAGGAGGACTGCTTGAGTCCAGGAGTTTGAGACCAATGTGGGCAAGATGGCAAGGCCCCATCTCTACATTTTTGTATTGTTTTTGTTGTTTAATTAGCCAGGCATGGTGGCTCACATCTCTAGACCCAGCTACTCAGGATGCTGAGGCAGTAGGATCCCTTGAGCCTGGGAGTTCAAGGTGGCAGTGAGCCATGATCACACCACTGTACTCCAGCCTGGGTGACAAAGCAAGACCCCATCTTTTAAGAAAAAAAAAAAGAAAAGAAAGAAGCTGTGGTACATATACACAATGGGGTACTGTTCAGCCATAAAAAATGAGATCCTGTCATTTGCAACAACACTGATGGAACTGGACATCATTATGTAAAGTGAAATAAGCCAGTCACCGAAAGACCCAAACTTCACATGTTTTCACTTATTTGTGGGAGCTAAAAATTAAAACAATTGAATTCATGGAGATAGAGAGTAGAAAGATGGCTACCAGATGCTGAGAAGGGTAATGGGCGGATCAGGGGAAGTGGGGATGGTAGGTACCAAAATATTGTTGGAATGAATAACAAATTGACAGCACAACAGGGTGACTATAGTCAATAATAATTTAATTGCTCATTTAAAAATAACTGAAAGGGTATAATTAGATTATTCATAACATAAAGGATAAATGGTTGAGATGATGGATACTCCATTTATCCTGATGAGATTATTACACATTGCATGCCTATATCAAAAATTTTCACATACCCCATAAATATATATACCTACTATATACCGCCAAAAAATAAAAATTAAAAAAATTGTATTGGTCGGATAACGAGCTATATAGCCATTTACCAATGTTGGCTAATACACAGGAGATGGATGACTCCAGAGATGAAGAAAAGGGGCAGAAGATGAACATGGGGGATCACAAAGTGAAGGCCTTCTGTGTCTCAGAGTTGCCTAAACACCCTGCTTCCATATCAACCCTTCTATGAAAAGAACATGAGTCGTTGGTGGGAATGGAGGACATGAATCGTTGGTGGGAGTGGTACTAATACCCACTATGTTTCATGACATGTGGAGAAAGCCAGTGTATAGTGAAGTAAAAAGAAGCAAACTTACACAAAGAAGTAGATATAACAGTAAAGAGGAACCCTGTGCTGAAGCCCAGTTCTGTTCTGGCATTGCCGAGGCCTAAGTGCCTTCCTATGCTGTTCTTGGTTTGGTTGTTCACACTTCCTTGTATTCCATGACTTAACACATTCTCAATTTGTCATGGATGTCTGTTGTTACTGAATCCAGAGCATTCGATTCTTCCTTCTTTTTATAATAAATCCTCTTCATTTGGGAATTATCCTTCCCTTACTCCATGTTTTTCCAATGAACCTGCCACTGCAACAACCCAGCCATGGAGATAAGCACAAGACCCAACTCTGTTCAATCACAGCATCACATTGTTCCATTCAAAGATATTGGCTCTGGGATGAACACATGGCCCCAGCCATGCTTATTTGAGCTCTTCTTTGGGATTTTTAAGAAAAGATTCTAGGAGAGGGAAGTTTTCTTTCTTCTGGATCTGCTATACTGGGATGACCTGAGTCTTGAGCCATCTGTATTCTATTTGTCCACTGCACAAGGAAAGCAGTTTGCAGTAGGAGGGGATGGCAACCACACAGGGAGAGCTGCTCAACAAAGCTTGAGGGTGAATTTCTCTCATCTGCAATTGGGCAGACCTCACCATCTCCATAGTTTATCATGGAAATGCTAGAAGATATTTACTATTATATTTTATACAGGCAAAAACTGAAGCTGAGTGATTTGAAGTAACTGTTCCAAAGGTTAAACAGTTAGTAGAATAACAGAAACTTAAACTCATGACTTCTCTGCAGACTCTTAGGAAAAATATTGCTTGCCTCTAACCTTAAGGGTTCAGAGAGTGTAAGAATCCACTGATGCCACTGAGGACCTGATTATCCTTCCTGATTCACCTGCTTTGCACTATTACTCCAGCAAGGGGATGGGGCAGGGGATTTTACCCATTTTATAAATAGGAAATTGAGCATTGCCTATAAGGAAGAAGATGACTCTGACCTTTCCTCTTTCCTTCTTGGTACATCCAAACATGTCCATTGCCCTGCCCTACCCATCTACCCACTCCATGTGCATGGAAGCATCAGAGTTTCTCATAATGGAAACTCTACTCTGAGCTGGTGAGACTTCAGGCAGAGACTATCCTCTGGGCCATCACTGATGAAAGGATTTTAGGAGGATCAGGGAGGTGTTGAAAGCTCTTACTGGAAGGTGAAATGGGAATTGCATTGAGCTGCAGTGGCAGCCTTCAACTCTAGTTTTTCTAGGCCTTTGACAGGGAACCTCCAAGATCTCAAGTGAGGGGGCTCTGGGCACTAGGTTACCTCATGGGCCTGACAGCCAACAAAAGGGTGTTATGTGGTCTCCTAGTATAAATTCTGTGCTTCAGGTAATTCTGAACCCCCTCACTCCATGACTTTAGGGAGAAGAGGGTAATGGGGGTAATAGGAGATGCCCTGAAACACCTAAAAGCTTTTTCCTCTCAGCATGTATTCTCTAGGACTTGTAGTCTAAGATGTGAGATGGGACTAGGAATACTACCTCAGTCCATTTGGGCTGCTGTAACAAAATACCATAGACTGGGTGGCTTACAAATCACAGGAATTTATTTCTCACAGCCCTGGAGGCTGGGAAGTCCAAGATCAAGGTGCTAGCAGTTTGGGTGTCTAGTGAGGGCCCTCTTCCTGGTTTGAAGGCAGGTACCTTCCTACTCACTGCAGCCTTGACTTCTTGGGCTCATGTGATCCTCCCACTGCAGCCTCCTGAGTAGCTAGGATTACAGGCACACACCACTATGTTGGGCTAATTTTAAAATTATTTGTAGAGACAGGGTCTCACTATGTTGCCCAGGCTGGTCTTGAACTCCTGGGCTCAAGCGATCCTACCTTTCAGCCTGTGAAAGTGCTGGGATTACAGGCATGAGCCTTCATACCTGGCCTCTGGCCTCTTTTATAAGAGCACTAACCCCATTCATAAGGCCTTTTCCCCCATGACCTAATTACCTTCCAAAGGCTCTGCCTCCAAATACTATCAAGGGGATTGGGGGTTTTAGAATTTTAACATATGAGTGCTGGGGTTACATAAACTTTCAGACTGTAGCAAACACCTCACAGGTAGAACTAGCATAAGGACTCTGGGATGTTTATTCATCCAAAAGGGTTTCTTTAGGGCCTGAGTACTCCTCGGGCTACACCCAACATATAACTAAACAAGACAGTCATGTGACATTTAGAACTTGATCCACCATTCCACCTGTGCAGCATCTGAAAATCTGGTGAGTGGAGGTTTAAAGAAATAAGTTGGAGCAGCCCATGTATTGTAGCAGTTCCCAAGCACTGAAAGTAGTAAGACTCTTACTTTAGTTCACTGGAGACTGAGGGCATCAGATTCTCCCACCTTCGGCATTAGCTCCCAAAGCTGTTCTCACTTCCGTTCATGGGATGCAGAAAATACTGACCCCAGCAGGAGGCAGTCTCCTTCTATGTCTCCAGTGCTACAGAGAAGCACCAAAATCATAAGGATCCAAATGCTGAAAGGCTAATAGAAAGAATCCTTCAACCTGATGGAGAGTTGCGGGCATATCTCCTTTATGTCCCTATTTTTTCAGAAGAGCATTGCATGCCCTGCTCCCAACCTCCCCAACCCCATTTCTCCTTCCTTAGCCAAACCCATGTCTGAGCTAGGAGAAGAAGGTGAGCTCTTTTGACTATATATAAAGCCATAATAATAATATTAAAAAGTTCACTTTGGATTTCTATCACCATTCCTTTTCACCATGTGGTAAGCAGCTAAAGCCCAAAAGGACCTGGGGCACTCATAACCACATGCTTCGCATGCATCACTCTTCTGCTGGAACCAAGGCAAAGGGGCTCCACTGGTACCCCAAAACCTCAGTTGAGACCACTTCTTAAACACTCCTTTCACTACCCCTGTGCTTTAACATGACTTATTTTCTATAAAGTTGTAAGAAAGTGGTAAGATTTTCTTAATCAACTACCCCTGTTGGGGGGGCCCAGCCCATAAGGAAGCCCCTTCTTTTAAAAGATCTGTTACTGTAGGCTTTGATCATCACTTTGGGAATACTTGTGAAAACTGTTAAAAGTTTGTCCTGGTGATTTTTACCATATTTCTGAATTCTGATTCTGAAAGCTGAGCTAATCATACACAGGATTAATGGTGCTTTAAAAGTTAATGGTTAATGATGAAAACACTTATGTTCTTGACTCTCCCTAAACTGAATTGTGGATGCAAAGTTCAAGAGAGAGAAACCAGTCAATACTGGAGCTGAAACAGACTGAAAACAAAATATGTTACCTAATGTTGAGCCTGTAACAGCAATGCAACTCTGAAACTAGATATGGCCTCATAGCTTCCTGGAATCTGAAAATAGTTACCTCAAAACTCATACTCAAAATAATGCCATAAAAAATACACAAAGTTCCAACTTTGTTTCTCAAAGAACAAGATTTTTCATTCTCATTTTTAGGGAAAGAAACCATGTGTTAAATGGGAAAACAGAATCCAGCTACTCAACAAAGAGTGGGTGTGATTAGAAGGTGTGGTGCCAAATATCCTGCTTAAAGTCCCCAGTGTGTTTCATAAATTAGTAGGTTACCTTGGTAGAGAAAACAGATTCATTTTTCCCAGTAATTTGCCTTTTCGAGATGGAAATCTCCTTTTGAGCAGCACATTTTTCTATAGCCCTGAAAAGACAAATTTATACTTAAATGCATAATACACTCAGAATTTAAAAGGGGAAGGTAGTCATCACAAAAGTCAACTGCAAATTTCACATTGGCTTTAATTTCCCTATAGAACACCAGTTTATCAAATCTGAAGACTTACTTCATCAGTTCTTGATCTTAGAGGGTCTTTCAGCTTTGAGAAGTATCAGGGGCAAAGTGCTAATTTAGACAATAAACAAGCACATTGCCTTTCTCTTGCTAAGACTGCAAAGGGTAACAGTATGTCAAATTGCTTTTCTTCTGACTGGGCTGAAAAACTCAGTCTGGTATCCCTAGTTATTTTTTACTTAACAGAAGCTCGGCATTAATGTGTGGCTTGGTTAATAGCAATGAGAAAAATAGTTACTACTTTAAAATGTTGTCTAGTAGAAGAGTTACCTCAAAACCTGAACCCTAAGAGGGGGCTATCAAAATGAAAGAGAAATTGATGATGACTCATTAATGAAACATAAGTCATTGAAATGTGGTCTATGATGGTCAGCCTCTTCCTGTGGTTGGTGAATCCTTTCACCAGCAATTCTCAATCACATTTGGCCACTGCTCCTCTCAGGCAGCCCCTTGGCTATAGCTCCACTCCATCACTTGCCAGATTCTAATAACTTCCTTGTCATCGACCTTCAGGCCTAGGGGCAATAATAGCTTCCCACTGTAGCAAAACCCTGGATACTTCAACATCCCTTATTGGAGTGATTAACCCTGCCTGTACCTCTGGAAAGAAAATTATCTCCCATTAAGCCCTAACTTGATTAAACAGGGGTTCCCTGCTAAGACCCTGACTGATAAAGGTCCTACCTTCAGGTTTTCCACCAGACAAATCAATAAGCAGTGACTACTCAGCATGAGTACTACTGTGATGGAAATTCTAGTTCTCAGCCTAATCAGTTAGAAGTTAACCAACATAAGGAACTGAGAAAATGTAACATGAAGAATGTAGCAACCACTGAATGCTTAGGGTTGAATGAACAAAACCATTCTTTCAACCTACAATTATAAATTTAGAACCTATAGGTAGAGGAATTGTGTGCGGGAATTAGAACACTTAAAATAGGAGAATGGGATCATTCTGTGGGATTAAACACTAATAAATGCAAATAAAGTATAAAAAGATAGACTTGAAGTCACATTGAAGATATAAGCAATCTCCCCCAATAATTCCGTTAGTCTATGAAACTGTAAGCAAGATAATAATTTACATACTGATTAGACCATTTTATGTCCATTTTTCTCATTCTTAAAGCAGTTCCCAGAGCCTGCATGACAAAAGTGGGAGGATGGGCTTTACTCAAGTTGCTCAGCCAGTCCAGCATTTCTGGGTTTGATGTCTCCATCAAGCACAAAATTCTCAACTGTGGCCTTATTTTCTCAGTTCTGCTGGAAAAGAGAAGCAATCAAGGCAGTTGGAAAAATGTCCCAAGATAGGAGTGGTTATTTCTGTTTCTCTTCCTAGCGTCAGCATGAACTCACTGATAGCTAAATGCTGCCACCTTCCTGCCCTCATAAGTACTGCAGAGGAAACCAATCCTGAAAGGCCCAAACGGGATGGAATCAGAGACCATTATTCTAAGTGAAGTAACTCATGAATGGAAAACCAAACACTGTATGTTCTCACTCATAAGTGGGAACGCAAATGAGGACGCAAAAGCATAACAATGGTACAGTGAACTTTGGGGACTCAGGGGAAAGGGAGGGAGAAGGGTGGTACAGTGTACACCGCTCAAGTGATGGGTGCTCCAAGATCTCAGAACTCACCACTAAAGAACTTATTCATGTAACCAAACACCACCTGTTTCCCACAAATCTATTGAAATTAAAAAAAGGAAAAAGAAAAAGAGAGAGAAAAATTATTTTTTAAAAATCGAGTATTGAGAACCTCAAAAAAAAAAAAAAAAAAAGAAAAGAAAAGAAAAGAAAAGAAACACTGGTGGATCTCTATTCTTGTTAGCTTCTCTGCCAGCGGCTGGAGGTAGATGAATAGACCTGTGAAAGAACAAACACATAAACAGAAAATTAAATGATAACATGATACACGAAAAGAGACTTATACCAGGTAACAAAGAGACAACAGACACATTGAGATCAGAGGAGATATTCTGGAGGAGTGAAGATAAAACTAAACCCTAAAAAATGAGCAGGAATTTGCCAAGACAAAGGGGAAGGATGAGAGAATATTCAAGGAGGAGGAGTAGCAAGACAGAAAGCAAGAAAGAAAATAAAACCCTGCATGGTGTGCGCAGCATTTTAATGTTGTCTGAGAATGTTGGGTAGTGCAGGGAGCAATGGGAACCCATCTCGAGGGGCCCTTGATGCCTATTAATAATCTTGGAGGCAAAGTAAAGCCCCTGAATATTTATTAAGCAGAAGTGGCATGGTCAGATTTGCCTTTTGGATATTACAGTCTGGGGACAGTGGGAAAGCTATATCTGAAGGGAATAAGACAAGAGGCAAGGTATGTGAAATTTCTTGAAGTTCTCTTTGTAATTATCCTGAAGAAAGACAAGAAGATAGCAAAATTTCATTTTAAGTATTGGTGATTTTCTAAAGAAAAATGAAAAATTAAGTCACAAAGACCATGTTTTTGGTGAGTACTGAGTAAACATTTTGAAACTCAGTAAATCTCACCAGAAGAATATCGTAATTCCCAAAGTAGAACTAAGCTTAGAACCGAGCTTGTCTCCAGTGAATGATAATGGAGGTAAATCCATGGTAATTAGACCCTGAATCCTCTGCCTTGATTTTAAGAGAGAAACAAGCCAATGAAAGATAAGTATCCTTCTTCTTAAACAAAACAGAGGAATAAGAAAGAGTTCCTGCTCTGATGGAAAGAAGGAGGGCAGAGATAAAACCTACGCCTAGGTGTTTGGCATTACCTCCATCCTTTTCAGGTGGTGGTCTATTCCCCTCTCTCCTACATGGACAAGAATCTGCTGGGGCTCAAGCAGAGCTGGTCACAATGAACAGAGCATCTCCTCTACATTCTACACATCCTGTCCATGCTGGGACCGTGAGGTATCCTGCTCTAAGGCTTGAAGTGAGAGAATGTGGATGTATTAGTTCATTCTCACACTGCTATAAAGAACTGCCCAAGGATGGGTATTTTTTAAAGGAAAGAGATTCAACTGACTCACAGTTCAGGACGGCTTTGGAAACTTACAATCATGGCAGAAGGCTAAGTGGAAACAAGGCACCTTCTTCACAAGGCAGCAGGAAGGAGAAGAGCAAAGAAGGAAGAGCCCTTTATGAAACCATCAGATCTCATGAGAAATCACTCACTATCAGGAGAACAGCATGGGGAAACTGTCCCCATGATTCAGTTACCTCCACCTGGTCTGTCCCTTGACATATAGGGATTATGGGGATTATGGGAATTATAATTCAAGATGAGATTTGGGTGGGGACACAAAGCCTAACCATATCAGTGGAGAATGAGTGTGATGCTGCTTTCTCCTTTGCTCTCAAAAATCCTTTTTGTATTTAAAGCACAGAGGAAGAGAGTGCTGAATTTAGCATTCCCATGGGTGGGATTGGGGGATTTGAATAAGCCATTCAAATTAATTCCAAGGCCATTCTACAGTAGGCAGGGACATGCGTTCGGTGGTTATTGCAGGAATATGGGCAAGAGATAAAGGAATGAACTAGGGAAACAAGCTAGCAGGGAAGAGGAAGAGAGAATTGATTGTTTCAATACTTTTAAGTTTCAAAGGGAAAACACCCCAAAGTAGGATTAGAATTCTGCCATACCAAGCATCCTCTAAGCAGATAGGGATAAAATAAGGTTTCCTGATGGTGCTGGGACTGAGGTCCTAGAACCGAGTCCTCTCTTGTTTCTTCCGAGGGATTTTGTCTTCGATTAAGCTATCTCTTTTGAGTGTTTCTTTCAAATGTAGCCAAGTGCTTCCTATAACTTTCAGTGTCTTCCAGGAGAGACTATGTCTATGATTCTAATTTTCTAGAACAAATGCACTAGATAAGTCTCCTAGTTTGAAGCAGCAAATTGCAAGTGCTTTAGCACCTTTTCTTCCTTAGGGAGACACCCCTCGGTCTTCTTTTGGAAGGTAAAGGAAAACCAATAACCAATTTTATGACAATTTCAGAAACCCTCTCAAAACCATAGTAGGTACAGAAAAGTTATTAATAATAAAAAAGAAACCTCATTCTAGTTAGAACCTTTGAGAATGCTATATCAGACTTCAGAAAATAGCTACTGTGAGTTTTAATTGGAGGTAGAGTTGTAATCAAACCCAGCCCTCCTGAGTTAGGTCACCACATCACACTTTTGACAAGTTGTAATACACAATCAGAGTACAATATTTGTACTTCCTTTTTTTGGCAGGAAAGTTTGTTTTATAAAAGGCCTTTCTGAATAAATAGTACTAAAGTGATGCATGCCAGGTAGTTATGTAACTATGTGGTTCTTTGCCAAAACTTGCATTGAAATTTGTAAAATGCTAGTGAAATTAAAACAACATATCCATTTTTTTTCAAATATACCATTGCAAATTCAAGTAAGCCTTATTTTTTTTTAAATTTTACTTTAAGTTCTGGGATACATGTGCAGTACGTACAGGTTTGTTACATAGGTATACATGTGCCATGGTGGTTTGCTGCACCTATCAACCCGTCATCTAGTTTTTAAGTCCCAGATGCATTAGGTATTTGTCCTAATGCTAGTAAACGTTAATTAAAATGTTGACTTGAATCTGAAGTGCAAGTCTCATTCGTTTACCAAACAGAAAAAGAAATCCAAATTTAAAATTAAAAATTTGACTACCTGAAAGAGCTGTTGCCAAAAACTTGCTTTATTATTTCACTCAATTCTTTGGCTAACATGAAAATGCATTTAATGAGCTGGACACGTGACACAGCCAGAAATACATAATCTTCTCAATTCAATTGTTAAATCAGCTAAGAATGTTTGCATGGTGTCCATTGGGCACAAAACGTTCTATTAATACTAGGTACTGTTTTGAGAAAGAACTTAGAACATAATTCTTATCTTCTGACACTTTACATGTAAAACGGAATGGACTTTCAGTGAAGGCATCCGTCACTTTTCTGTACCCTATAGGGTAACAGACAAAGTCAGATACATGGTGGAAAGAACTACTGGAACCTAAAGCTGGTGGCCTAGGTAATCGAGATTTTCCTTAATGAAGGGAATCTAACTCTGTGAGGGAGTAAGGAATAAAAAAATGGACAAATACCTATGCATGAAGAAGATGAATACTACAAACTAGTTTATGAGGCCTTGGTTAGTTACTTATTAGATAAAAATATAAATAATTTTAGATGTAAATAGAAATGAGAAACAAAAAAGAAATTGCTGGTGAAAGAAATCTTTGCAGAGACTGGAGTTGAAGTCGTGGGCAAGAGGGTACTCTTGGGAATGCTATTTCTATATAGTCCTTTTCTTCCTCTAAATTAAAATAATTTCATATCAATTTTGGCACTAATCAAATCACATTATCTTTGGGAAATATACATAAGGAAGCTGATTATTGAGGTAAATGTATAAAAATGTCCACAAGGTTTTAGCATCTTTTTCAGCTTCGTGAACCTAAACAATATCATTAATGTTTTGCAGCAAATACCAGCTACACTGGCCCTTTTATAGTTCCCAACAATAAATGGGTATGCTTTTCCCAAATTAATGGCCTTTGGCCATGTTTTTCCTTTGCCTGAGATAATTTTCTCTTCTCTTCACAGAACTGGCTCTAGCTTATCCTTCCGTGTAAGCTTAAATTTACTTCCTCAGAGAGGCCTTCAAGTACCTTATGGAAAGCTGGAAATACCTTCCTGTTTCCCCTCTTTTTTCTCTCTAACACAGCACCTTGATCATTGCCTTATTTATCATTTATCAAAAATTGAAGTAATATACTTATGTTTATTTACTTATTAAATCTCCTACTGTTACAGGATCCTTGGGGTGTCACTTTGCCAGCCAGAAACCTCTGTGGCCAGTCGCGCCTTTGCTCATGTTTTGCTCTGGCCTGCTGGGCTCATTCTGCCCACTCGGCCTGGCAGGCTATGCTCAGCTCATGCTACTGGTCTGGGTCCCACACCTGCCAAGGGTGAGCCCGTCATGGAGTGATTAGGGGTGTGTGAGGAAGTATGGGGTCTGGCCACTGCACACAGCCAGCCATGCTGGCTGCAGCAGGGTGGGCAGCTCCAGGTGCTGGCATGAGCACCCGCTTCCTGCAAGTCTGTGGCTGGACCAGGCATACCATAAGCAGCTTCCACAGCTGACACCAAGAATGCAGTGGTGCCTGGAAGCTTGGAGACATCAGGAACCACAGAGTTCCAAAGAGGGTGTTACAGCCCTGGCTTAGGGAGCTCCTAGGTCTGGGCTCCCCAAAGGGTCGCAGCTCTTCTCTCCATCTCTTTTCTCTCCTTGTCACCCACAACATGGTGAGCAAGGGGCGTGTTTCAGCTCTGTTGGTGTTACAGCTCTTTTAGCCCGGCTATTTGGTGGGCCCCAAGTTCTTGTCCTGCGAACTGGAAGAATGAGGTATGCAGACAACTGAAGAGTGAGCAAGGTGAAGAAGAGCTTTATTGAGTGATAGAACAGCTCAGAGGAGACCTGCAGTGGGTCACTCCTTTCTGCAGCCAGGGTGTCCCGAAGAGTGTTCAGTTCCTAGCAGAGAGGAGCTGCCATCACTACTAGACCATATGCTCCAAAGGGCATTCATTATTCTGTTTTATTCATTACTGTATACCAAACACCTAGCTCAGTGCTTAATACTGGTTGAAATTAAAAAAAAAGATTGCCCAATGAATGTTCTCCACATATCAGTTAAATGATTAGAAGTCTAGACTATTCTTTAAAGAAGAAGCTGGGTATTTCTTTTAGCATTCCTCTAGCTATTTATTGCTTACTTATATTTTGATTTATATTCAAGAACTCAGTTTGACAATGCTTTGTGGTTTCATTGACCAGAAATAAGAAATATGCAAAAATAATCAGATTTCCTGATCTATTCTTAGAACCAGTGTTTTCTGATGACTCAAAATGCTATGCATGTGCAGGTTACCCTGAGAAAGATAGTAGAAGTTCTTTCTGTTCATTATTTGGCCATGACAAGCTCAGACATGAGGAATGATTCCACAAAGTATCATAATAAATATTAAATAAATAAAATTGTCACATATGCAGCATATTTGTCAAAATATAGTTTTATCTAAGCATAAAGTGGATTTCATTTAAAAAGCTGTGATCTGAGAATATAAATGTGTTTATTCCTTCTTGGATTTATTTCTTTTGATGTACCTATATTTGCATATTACTTTTAGTATCCTTATTTACATGTTTTTCAAAATTTGAGGCAGGAGACATAAAGGAATTAATCCATTCTACATATTTTTCTTGTTAAAAATGCTTTTTTGGGGGGCAGTTTTCCTTCCTTAATGGATTCTGAGATCCTAGCTACAGATATTGCTAATGGACAGAGGAAATGTCTCCAAATGATTCTTGGATAGAGATTTTCTATACTTATCTATATCTATCATCTATCTATCTATCTATCTATCTATCTATCTATCTATCATCTATCTATGTATCTATTTATTGACATAAATATAGATATATATGTATACATAAAAATATAATTCTTATAAGCTGTAAATATTCGTAGTGTTTTGAGAATTGCCATAGCTAAACTCAGCTGATGATGAAGATACTTCAAAATAATTATTTACACTTTTCAGCTATTTTTTTTAAACCTAGATTAAGCCTAGATTGACAAACCGGTAAAAGAAAAAGGAAATTTTACTCCTCGAGTTCATGCCACTTTTCACTGGGAAATATTCATCATGTAAAAGTGGTTCATAAATACCTGGACATTTTGCAATTTACCATGGTAGAAGTGTCCAATCTATATTATGCCCTAACATTGGAAGTCTCAATTTCTGCTATGACCACCCAACTTCTTATATGTCTTATAAAGTATTTTTATGTTTTCAGGCGCTTCAACACTTTGTTTATAACAAATAAAAGCTCAATAACAACATAAAAATGCCTGTTTAAAAATATATCACCACAAAACATTTTATAAATTTTTAATTTTCTTAAGAATTTTTAACATGTTATAGATATATATAGATACATCAGTGTAGTTGTTAAAAACTAAAAACACTTTTTATTAAATGGAGTCACTACTAAGCACAGTGAATAGGGACTTAGGGACTTGCAATTCTACTGTATCAAATTGAACATTATGATAAATATGATAATATGATTCTAGCTCTATGTTTATATTCAGTATTACAAAAGGAATATTTTCTAAAATATTAATATATGCTGGCAAATAGCCTTGTGTACCCATATGATATACTTTTTCAGTTTCACCAAGTTATGTAATGATGATTCTTAATCGTTGAAAAATGTGCCCGTCCCTTAATCTTTTCTGTCTTTCTAAATCTAATCCAGTAATATGCATCATGGAATGAACTGATTTCAAAATGTAATCCAAGTTAACTCATAACAAGTGTTTAAAAAATACATTTATATTCAAATCTAAAAAATAATAGTTTCAATGTGTTAAGTGAATATTACTCTAGGAGATGCATTTACTATATCTTTATACGCTATATCTGTTTTGAGATATATATCTGCAGCAGCTGGTTAAAACTCTTAAAAATCTCCATTTCAACATAGAAATCCAAGTGTGTTTTCTTAAAAGATACAATTATAGCCTTACAAAATGTAAATCAAAAATATTAACATTGTTATTATACTAATTCCCAGGTGCTCACAAGACTTTAAATGTTTATAAAGGTTAATAATTCTTTATAAGGGTTCTATGTCTTCAACAAATCTTCTACTTATGCTTGTATTTGTGAGACAGATACATGATTTCAGATGAGGGAACTCTCAAAAGAGAAACTCCAGTTCACCATGACAACACAGACCTCCTGCCACTTTGGATCTCAAAATGTCAGGACCGTTCGAATGCTGAAATGTAAAATGAGAGTTTTTAATGACTTGTTTTCATATCTTTCAAGAAAGGATAGTTTAAACAATTGTCCTTTCTATCTGTCATAGAAACTTCAAGTAAATTCTGTTATTGGAAATCCTCTGGGCTCAAAGTCCTTAACAATTAGTTTTCTTTGTTACGCAACTCTGATAAGGGTATCTGAGCTAATTCTGAAAGCATCAGTATAATTTCTGTAGGCCAACAAGAGGGAAGTGGTTTCCAGGCTGAGGAGAAAGCATGAACAAGCCTAGGAACATGTGAACAGGAAAGGTAATCCAGTATGTTTAGATTTCTGGATGCCCAAGAGATCCTGCAAGTAGATGAGACCTACTTCCCTCACTTTATCCCAAAAGCCTGCTGCAGAGGGTGATAGAATGAATGCCAAATTCTTAACTGTTGAAACAAAATAGGTTTTAGTTCAATAATAAAGGCTTTCAAAACCATGCTAAGACATTGACATTTTGGCAAAACTTGAGCTTGGCAGCTTAGTGAAAGACTAACTGGAATGTATTTTAATACAGAAGGTGGAAAACCTATTATCTCACTACCATGTCCATGTCAGAAATGATTAGACTGAATTAAAGCAATGAGCATGGGCAATGAGATGAGGGATTCTGAAGGAGAAACCAAGGGTTGCATCATCAAGGCTTAGAATTGGTTTGTATGTGGTAGGCAAGAGTGAAAAAGAAGTCAGACATGATGCTATGGCTTCTCATCTATAAAAGAGGAATGCATAATATAATGACTGAGATAAAAATTACTGGCGAAAAAATATTTCCAAGTGGGACATTCAAATAGAGCTGTGCAGGAAGTAGATGGAAATTGAAGAGTTTAGGTTTACAAATGTTAGTTTGGATGTCCCTGCTTTAAGGTGATATTTGAAGCAAAATTCCTGAAAGCAGAATTTATGTTTCTTTGGAAAACAAATAGTAATTATTTTCCAAGCAGGCCATACTAAGCTGTTAGTTTTGCTTATCTGAGTAAAGTAGTACTGAGTGGTTCTGACAGTTTTTCTTACAAAATTCCATTGTTTACTTGCTTAAAAAAATGTATGTTCATAATATGATGATCCTGTAGGCTAGACCAAATGTGGAGACAAGACACAACATTGAAAAAGCTCTCAGGTAAAAAAAAAAAAATAGTAAAAATTTGGATCTCTATATACAGTTCCTTTTACTAATGAAATCCAAGTCCTTGGCACATAGTGGAAGCTCAATAATTATTTATAGGCCCAATGAGTGAAAGTCATTTCATCTTGTAGACAGGCTTTTTGATTGCTGTTTGAGACCTCCATGAGGTAGATGTTGTAGATAAAATTTGCATGAATTCATACTTGACCTCTATGTTGCCTCAGAAGCAACAAGAGTAGTAATCATCACACCCATGTTTACCCAAAGCTTGCCAAGCTCTGTCAGAGAAGTTTGTTATATGGTCAAAAGAGCACAAGTTTTGCAATTAGTTTATATCCTGGCACTACCCCAGGAGGTTTGGCCAGTTATTTATTTGCTTTCACAACCTTGGTCTTCATCTAAAAATGGTAAAAATAATACCTGGCTTACAGGGATCTGAATAATGCACATTTGAGAAAGCATTTTGAAAACTGTAAAATAAGGAAATTTTGTGGCCTACTTGAAATAACTAGCAGCTTTATGATGAAATAAAAATAGCCACAATGAAATCAACTAGGTAAACAACATCCAAAAGATTTTAAAAAATTGATTAATATAGTACAATGGCATACTAAGTTGGTGATATGGTTAGATTTTGTGTCCCCACCCAAATCTCATCTTGAATTATAATCCCTATAATCCCTACATGTCAAGGGAGAGACCAGGTGGAGGTAATTGAATCATGGGGCAGTTTCCCTCATGCTGTTCTCATGATAGTGAGTGAGTTTTCACAAGATCTGATGGTTTTGTAAGGGGCTCTTCCCACTTTGCTCGACACTTCTCCTTCCTGCAGCCTGTGAAGAAGGTGCCTTGCTTCCTCTTTGCCTTCCACCATGATTATAAGTTTCCTGAAGCCCCCAGCCATGCTGAACTGTGAGTCAATTGAATCTGTTTGCTTTATAAATGACCCAGTCTCGGGCAGTTTTTTTTTTTATAGCAGTATGAAAATACACTAATGCAGTGGGTAAAGAGAAGTAATTAGCTGTATCAATCTGGCTAGATTAAATAATTAGAAATAAAATATGAAGAAAACAGGCACATTTATAAGTACTAAATTTTAAAAGTAGCCTGTGGAGAAGAGACAAGATCATCATAAGAAACAGTTACCTTTGTCCTGAATTGAGCAGCTCAAATCCTTCACTGATTTTTTTAAATGGTAAAACATGAGTTATCAACTGGTCCAGGTCAAATTTCTTTGCCAGGAACTCAGTCACTAGTTTTGGGACATCATCTCTGCTTTTCAAACCTGTAAATAAGCACACATTTTCTCTTTAGACATTACTAAATAATCCTTATCTTTTATTATGTTATATTCATTCCTTCTCTTTCCTGCACTATGACTTTCCCTGTGTTAGATCATTCCCAGCAGTGTACAAATAAGCTGTATTTGTCCCAGCATAAGAAACAAAAGTTATGCAGCCATAAAAAAGAATGAGTTCATGTCCTTTGCAGGGACATGGATGAAGCTGGAAACCATCATTCTCAGCAAACTAACACAGGAACAAAAAACCAAACACCGCACGTTCTCACTCATAAGTGGGAGTTGAACAATGAGAACACATGGACACAGGGAGGGTAATGACACATACCAGGGCCTGTCGGTGGGTGGCAGGCAAGGGGAGGGAGAGCATTAAGACAAATACCTAATGCATGCGGGGATTAAAACCTAGATGATGGGTTGATGGGTGCAGCAAACCACCATGGCACTTGTATTCCAATGTAACGAACCTGCACGTTCTGCACATGTATCCCAGAACTTAAAGTAAAATAAAAATTAAATTAAATTAAATTAAAAAGAAACAAAGGTTAAAAAAACTCTTCTGATACCCACATCTCCTTCCAGTCACCCCATATCTTTGCTTCTATTGCACAGAAACTTCTTTACTTTACAGAAAGAATTGTCTTCAGTTCACTGTTTCTGGATCCTGTTCCTTTCCTCTCATCCTCTCTGAGCCCACTCTGATTACGCTCTTGCCCCCAGCACTGTCCTGTAATGGCTATCATCAAGGTCATCTTTGAGCTCCATTTTGACCCAGACAGGGGTCATTTCTCAGTCCTCCTCTTATATGAACTGTTAGGTATAATTGATACTGTTGGTGGCTCCCCTTTTCTGAAACACTCTGTTCCCTTAGCTTCTAGATACTACATCGTCATCATCATTGTCACTTTACTTGCTCACTAGTTACTTCTTCCACAGATCTTTGCTGGGTCCTCTACATCTCCCAGACCTCTAACTCCAAGGATTCCTAGGGCTTGGTCCTTGGTCCATTTCTCCTCTTTATCTACATTTACTTCTAGGGTGACCTCCTCTGGTCTTGTGGCTTTCGATATACTCCTCTTAAAATACTTAGGTTTCTATACCCATCCTAAACCTCTACCTGTACTACAGACTCATAGCCAATTGCCTACATTTTATAGACATCTTTATTCAGATATCTCACAGGTACCTGCACAAGTGTAACCTGCCCCAAACCACTCCTGGTTTCTACCACTTCCACCCTAGCCCCCAATCTATTCCTTCTATAGTCTTCCTTCTCAATAAATGATGATGGTGACATGATTCCTGTTGCTTAGGCCCCAAAATCTTGGATGCTACTCTTTTTGCCATACAATAACTATTTCGGCAAATTTTGTTGACTCTATCTTCAAAATGTATCCAAGAGCTGACTACTTCTCACCAGCCCCATCACTCCAAGCCAGCATCCTTTCCTTCCAGCATTATAATAACTTCTTCCATGGTCTCCCTGCTTGTGCCCTTTGCCCCATTTAGAGTATTCCCCATAGAGCAGCCAGAAGGAGAGTGTTAAAATGGAAGTCAGATCAGGTGACACCTCCCCCAGAAGCCTCTATGGTTTTATTTCTCTCTCAGAATAAACTCCTAAAACCTTGCAATGGCCCAAAGGCCCCATATAATTTAAGGTCCTCTGACCCCAGCTGTGACTGTTCTTCTGTCCTCACTCTGTTGTAGCCATACTGACCTTTTCCCCGTTCTTATGGTTCTTGCCAACACCCTTTTGTATTTACTACGTCTCCTTCCTGGAATATTCTTTCCCAAGATTTCTGAATATCTTATTTATGTTTTTGCTCCAATGTTACCTTATCAAGGAGGCCTTCCCTGAACTTTATAAAATAGCATTCACCTCCACCTCCACCCCAGTCTTCTGGCACTGCCCGTTACCCATCCTTTATTATTATCCTTTGCACTTGTAACCATATGGTATATTCTGCATTCATTTATTTATTGTCAGTCTCTCTATACCAAAGTGAGAGGATTCTCACACTTCCTGAGATCAGGGACTTGGTATGTTTTGTCTCTTCTCCGTTCCTAGCTCCTGGAATGGTACACTATGTACACAATGGTACCTGTACTCAGTATACACTCAACAAATATTTGCTGAATAACTGAATTTTACCTCTAATATTCCTGAATAATCTATAATCTTCCCACTTCCCACAAATAGTCAAAGCAAGGAGGTTCAACTTCTTATATCTCTTATTGTTTTGTTCTTCAAGTTTCATTTTCCCTAAAAAGCCTTCTCTATAAAACCTCATCCATACCAACTAGCCTCTTGCTTTTTTATGCCCCAAGTAATGTTGCAGAAAGAGGAAAAACTTTGTTCTCCCATGGACCAGCTTTAAATCTCAGTTCTCAACTTGAGAGCTATAGGGGCAAAAAACTTAATAGTTCCAAGTCTCAGTTTTATTATTCATTAAGTAGCTTCCTCAGAGAGTTACTGAGAAATAAAATAAACTTCAAACACATTAATGTAAAACTTTTAACATAGAATAAATGCTAAAAAACTCCTCATAATTTGTTTTATAATATCTATAGCTGCACTTATTTTTATATTCTTTCTTTTATATTTGTTTTTGTATCCTTTGCTACATTATGTACTTCTCTAAGTGAAGAACAATCATTTTCTCCTTTTTTATACTCTTAACAAGTACTTGAATAGTTACTATTCTCTTATATTGTATAAAGCAGACTCTAATATTGGGAGTACCTTCAAAGCACCCAGTACAACTCTGTATGAAGGCACTAGAAAACGAGACTTTGTGAAGAGGGAAATAAAAGGACTCACTGTGTCACCTACCTTGAGCAGAGTGGCCCTGGCTCCATCTCTCCTAAACAATATTAATTGTTGAGTGATAATCTAAGTCCTTCCAGTGTGAATCTGAACTGTTCCCATAAAATGTGACAATCCCTTTTTTTGTTGTTGTTGGTTTTGGCTTTGGGTCCAGGATTTTTGTTGGTGCTATTATGAATCGAATAAATTCACTTTAATACACATTCTTGTGTATATTAATAATAATGGATTAAATCAGAACTTCCTGTTACATAATTCATCCCTATAGAAACACTACTGGTGTCTCTCATTCAGGCCTTTGGGGAACTTGAGTTGCAGATGCTAATATTAAAAATGCGTCCACCAATATTAGTCCTACATCAAGGTGAGGAGTGGAGAATTATCTTTTGTGTTATTATGATCACAGTTCCATTTTAGATCACTTCATACTCATTCTTGGAAGAAAGGCCTGAGGAAACAGGCTTCTCCCACTTGCCAAGCACCAGAGTGAAAGCCACCACTCCCCATCCAGAGGCTTTGCTTTCCTGACCTCCAAAGACACATCCCTTCCATGTGCGTCCAGTGAAGAGCAACATCGGGTCATAGGTGAGCATCTTGGCTGATGGAGGAACTCCTACTACCACGCTGGTCCCATAGTTCATGTGGCAGGATGCCAGGGCATCAATCTGAGTTTAAAACGGAGGAGATCGTTTGCTTCCTGTGTCTCTTACAGTGTGACATAAGCTCTGAAATGACCTATGTACTATGACAAAGTCATGAAATTAAATTAAGCCACCTTGTTTTTTACTTGCTTTAAAAAAATTTCTGTGCAACTTTAGTCCTTAATTAAATTTCTATACACATTTGCCCTTTAAGGCAGAAACAGCAATCAATGTGGTCAGTGTTTGTGGCATTTTTAGTGTACCATGGACTAAAATACAAGGGAAATTCTTGTGATATTTTCATACCAATATCACCACTTCAGATAAGCCTTAGAAAGCCATTTGAACCAAACTAAATTGAATTAAGTATACCAAATCATTTAGCATAGTTTTTTTTAAGTTTAGTCTTAAAATTAAATAAAATACTAAAATGTGGGGCAAGAGAGTCCCTTTTCTTGGGAGCATTTCTGAGACTAACCTCACATTTTCTGGTCATTAACCCATCCAGTTATTAAGCAATAATTTAATACTTGCTAGATTGGAGCAACAGATGGCATTGTTTTTAGAGACCAGCCTTCATCAAGTAGCAACTGGAAATCAATAGCTCTAATAATATATCCAGTATCACATATGGCTTCATAAACTTATGACCTAGAATGCTATTTGTTGATATGAAATAAATCTAAGTGATTCACTAGGAAAGAAATATGACAGCAATGATAAATTAAGGACTATTTATTCTTAAATTACCAAAAGCATTAAGGTGAGTTAATCTGCCACTCAATCTTGAGCAAAAGTGGCTTTATTCCATTTTTCCAAGTCTCCTTACGCTATGCCAGGCTGGAGCTTTCTGGTTCCAGGAATCTCGGATCTGTTTTACAGGTCTAACTGAAGGTCTGGTGCTGTGGGCTACCATACAGGAGGCATGGTTAGAAAATTGAAGGTTCATATTCTAAGGGAATTCAGATGAGGGCAAACAAAGCTCAGATGTAAAGAGTGAGAAGGTCGATGGATCACAGATTTGGGGGAAGAGACCACAACATTTGGAATAATCCCTTTTCACCTCTCCTCAGTCACCTTCTGATGCTTACTTTGCTGACATCCAAGAGACAGAATTGCTTTCGCCAAGAAATCTACATATACAAGGAAGATCATACTTAAAACAATTATCTAGAAGGGTTGACTACCTTGCCATCTAGTCAGCTGAGAGTGGTATGATATGGTATTTAACTTTGGTCCAGTGAACCTGCTCTTAAGTGTTTGACATTTTAGGCAAAATTGCTATGTGATTATCAGTTTTTGCCTGAGTAAAACTGACTATTGCAGAGATATTTCCATTATTGACTATTAATAAAGTTATAGAAAATTAAATTTACCTTGTGCATATCTAATAACTTGGGTATTTTGTGGCTTCTCAAATTTTGGGTCTTACCATGGTTTCAAGATGCCCAATAACTTCAAAGGTGTATCCCACGTTGTTGCCCGTCATTTCTGACAGCACCTCACTGATGGGTTTGGTAGAGTCCTTGGGACTGATACACTCAGTGGCACCTACAGCCATGGCCTTCTCAAATTTGTCTTTGTTGAGGTCAATCCCAATGATCCTAGATGCACCAGCTGACTTACAGCCCATGATGACTGACAGGCCAACTCCTCCCAGGCCAAAGACGACGCAAGTGGAACCAGGTTTGACCTGTGGAGAGGAATGTTAGGGGTTAGGGTCAAAAAGTGAAACCTGAAAAGGGCCTCCAGTTAAAAACACAAATCATGAGTGAACTCCCATTCACAATTGCTTCAAAGAGAATAAAATATCTAGGAATACAACTTACAAGGGATGTGAAGGACCTCTTCAAGGAGAATTACAAACCACTGCTCAAGGAAATAAGAGAGGACACCAACAAATGGAAAAATTCCATGCTCATGGATAGGAAGAATCAATATCGTGAAAATGGCCATACTGCCCAAAGTAATTTATAGATTCAATGTTATCCCTATCAAGCTACCATTTACTTTCTTCACAGAATTAGAAAAAAACTACTTTAAATTTCATCTAGAACCAAAAAAGAGCCCATATAGCCAAGACAATCCTAAGCCAAAAGAACAAAGCTGGAGGCATCATGCTACCTGCCTTCAAACTATACTACAAGGCTACAGTAACAAAAACAGCATGGTACTGGTACCAAAACAGATATATAGACCAATGGAACAGAACAGAGGCCTCAGAAATAACACCACACATCTACAATCATTTGCTCTTCAACAAATCTGACAAAAACAAACAATGGGGAAAGGATTCCCTATTTAATAAATGATGCTAGGAAAACTGGCTAGCCATATGCAGAAAACTCAAACTGGACCACTTCCTTACATCTTACACAAAAATTAACTCAAGATGGATTAAACACTTAAATGTAAAACCCCAAACCATAAAAACCCTAGAAGAAAACCTAGGCAATACCATTCAGAACATAGACACGGGCAAAGACTTCATGACAAAAACACCAAAAACAATTGCAACAAAAGCCAAACTTGACAAATGGGATCTAATTAAACTAAAGAGCTTCTGCACAGCAAAAGAAACTATCATCAGAGTGAACAGGCAACTTACAGAATGGGAGGAGATTTTTGTGATCTACCCATCTGACAAAGGTCTAATATGCAGAATTTACAAGGAGCTTAAACAAATATACAAGAAAAAAAATGAAGAACCCCATCCAAAAGTGGTCACAGGATATGAACAGACACTTCTCAAAAGAAGACATTTATGTGGCAAATAAACATATGAAAAAAGCTCAACATCACTGATCATTAGAGAAATGCAAATCAAAACCACCATGAGATACCATCTCATGCTAGTCAGAATGGCGATTATTAAAAAGTCAGGAAACAATCGATGCTGGTGAGGCTATGGAGAAATAAGAACACTTTTACACTGTTGGTGAGAATATAAATTAGTTCAACCATTGTGGAAGACAGTATGGCAATTCCTCAAGGATCTAGAACCAGAAATATCATTTGACCCAGCCATCCCATTACTGGGTATACACCCAAAAGAATATAAATCATTCCACTGTAAAGACACATGCACACGTATGTTTATTGCAGCACTATTTACAATAGCAAAGACTTGGAACTAACCCAAATGGCCATCAATGAAATACTGGATAAAGAAAATGTAGTACATATACACCATGGAATATTATGTAGCCATAAAAATAAATGAGATCATGTCCTTTGCAGGGACGTGGAAGAAGCTGGAAGCCATCATTCTCAGCAAACTAACACAAGAACAGAAAACCAAACACCACATGTTCTCACTCATAAGTGGGAGTTGAACAATGAGAACACATGGACACAGAGAGGGGAACAACACACATCAGGGCCTGTTAGGAGGTGGGGGGTGAGGGGAGGGAACTTAGAGGACGAGTCAATAGATGCAGCAAACCACCATGGCACACGTATACCTGTGTAACAAACCTGCACGTTCTGCACATATATCCCATTTTTTAATAGAAGAAATAAAAAATCATAACTCTGAGTCATTTGTAAATAAATTTAGATACAAATATAAATTTTGGAAATTTGAATCTGAAGGAGATGTGGAAGAAACAAAAATTAAATCTAGAAATTTCATTTTCAATTGTATTTCTTGATAAAGGTTTTTCTTTTAATAATGCATTAGGTCAAAGATTCTTTTTTTTTCTAATAAAATAGACCTATTTTATTTTTTTTCCTAATAAAATAGATCTATTTTATTTATTTATTATTATTATTATACTTTGTTTTAGGGTACATGTGCACAATGTGCAGGTTAGTTACATATGTATACATGTGCCATGCTGCTGTGCTGCACCCATTAACTCGTCATTTAGCATTAGGTATATCTCCTAATGCTATCCCTCCCCACTGCCCCCAGCCCACAACAGTCCCCAGAGTGGTGAGATGTTCCCCTTCCTGTGTCCATGTGTTCTCATTGTTCAATTCCTATCTATGAGTGAGAACATGCGGTGTTTGGTTTTTTGTCCTTGTGATAGTTTGCTGAGAATGATGGTTTCCAGCTTCATCCATGTCCCTACAAAGGACATGAACTCATCAATTTTTATGGCTGCATAGTATTCCATGGTGTATATGTGCCACATTTTCTTAATCCAGTCTATCATTGTTGGACATTTGGATTGGTTCCAAGTCTTTGCTATTGTGAATAGTGCCACAATACACATACGAGTGCATGTGTCTTTATAGCAGCATGATTTATAATCTTTTGGTTATATATCCAGTAATGGGATGGCTGGGTCAAATGGTATTTCTAGTTCTAGATCCCTGAGGAATCGCCACACTGACTTCCACAATGGTTGAACTAGTTTACAGTCCCACCAACAGTGTAAAAGTGTTCCTATTTCTCCAAATCCTCTCCAGCATCTGTTGTTTCCTGACTTTTTGATGATCACCATTCTAACTGGTGTGAGATGGTATCTTATTGTGGTTTTGATTTGCATTTCTCTGATGGCCAGTGATGATGAGCATTTTTTCACGTGTTTTTTGGCTGCATAAATGTCTTCTTTTGAGAAGTGTCTGTTCATGTCCTTTGCCCACTTTTTGATGGGGTTGTTTTTTTTTTCTTGTAAATTTGTTGGAGTTCATTGTAGATTCTGGATATTAGCCCTTTGTCAGATGAGTAGGTTGCAAAAATTTTCTCCCATTTTGTAGGTTGTCTGTTCACTCTGATGGTAGTTTCTTTTGCTGTGCAGAAGCTCTTTAGTTTAATTACATCCCATTTGTCAATTTTGTCTATCGTTGCCATTGCTTTTGGTGTTTTAGACATGAAGTCCTTGCCCATGCCTATGTCCTGAATGGTAATGCCTAGGTTTCCTTCTAGGGTTTTTATGGTTTTAGGTCTAACATTGAAGTCTTTAATCCATCTTGAATTAATTTTTGTATAAGGGGTAGGGAAGGGATCCAGTTTCAGCTTTCTACATATGGCCAGCCAGTTTTCCCAGCACCATTTATTAAATAGGGAATCCTTTCCCTATTTCTTGTTTTTCTCAGGTTTGTCAAAGATCAGATAGTTGTAGATATGTGGGGTTATTTCTGAGGGCTCTGATCTGTTCCATTGATCTATATCTCTGTTTTAGTACCAGTACCATGCTGTTTTGGTTACTGTAGCCTTGTAGTATAGTTTGAAGTCACGTAGCATGATGCCTCAAACTTTGTTCTTTTGGCTTAGGATTGACTTGGTGATGCGGGCTCTTTTTTGGTTCCATATGAACTTTAAAGTAGTTTTTTCCAATTCTGTGAAGAAAGGCATTGGTAGCTTGATGGGGATGGCATTGAATCTATAAATTACTTTGGGCAGTATGGCCATTTTCACGATATTGATTCTTCCTACCCATGAGCATGGAATATTCTTCCATTTCTTTGTATCCTCTTTTATTTCCTTGAGCAGTGGTTTGTAGTTCTCCTTGAAGAGGACCTTCACATCCCTTGTAAGTTGGATTCCTAGGTATTTCATTCTCTTTGAAGCAATTGTGAATGGGAGCTCCCTCAAGATTTGGCTCTCTGTCTGTTATTGGTGTGTAAGGATGCTTGTGATTTTTGTACATTGATTTTGTATCCTGAGACTTTGCTGAAGTTGCTTATCAGCTTAAGGAGATTTTGGGCTGAGACAATGGGGTTTTCTAGATATACAATCATGTCATCTGCAAACAGGGACAATTTGACTTCCTCTTTTCCTAATTGAATACCCTTTATTTCCTTCTCCTGCCCAATTGCCCTGGCCAGAACTTCCAACACTATGTTGAATAGGAGTGGTGAGAGAGGGCATCCCTGTCTTGTGCCAGTTTTCAAAGGGAATGCTTCCAGTTTTTGCCCATTCAGTATGACATTGGCTGTGGATTTGTCATAGATAGCACCAGGCCTGCCCTAAAAGAGCTCCTGAAGGAAGAACTAAACATGGAAAGGAACAACTGGTACCAGCTGCTGCAAAGTCATGCCAAAATGTAAAGACCGTCGAGACTAGGAAGAAACTGCATCAACTAATGAGCAAAATAACCAGCTAACATCATAATGACAGGATCAAATTCACACATAACAATATTAACTTTAAATGTAAATGGATTAAATGCTCCAATTAAAAGACACAGACTGGCAAATTGGATAAAGAGTTGAGACCCATCAGTGTGCTGTATTCAGGAAACCCATCTCATGTGCAGAGACACACATAGGCTCAAAATAAAAGGATAGAGGAAGATCTACCAAGCAAATGGAAAACAAAAAAAGGCAGGGGTTGCAATCCTAGTCTCTGATAAAACAGACTTTAAACCAACAAAGATCAAAAGAGGCAAAGAAGGCCATTACTTAATGGTAAAGGGATCAATTCAACAAGAAGAGCTAACTAGCCTAAATATATATGCACCCAATACAGGAACACCCAGATTCATAAAGCAAGTCCTGAGTGACCTACAAAGAGACTTAGACTCTCACACAATAATAATGGGATACTTTAACACCCCACTGTCAACATTAGACAGATCAACGAGACAGAAAGTTAAGAAGGATATCCAGGAATTGAACTCAGCTCTGCACCAAGTGGACCTAATAGACATCTACAGAACTCTCCACCCCAAATCAACAGAATATACATTTTTTCAGCACCACACCACACCTATTACAAAATTGACCACATAGTTGGAAGTAAAGCTCTCCTCAACAAATGTAAAGGAACACAAATTATAACAAACTGTCTCTCAGACCACAGTGCAATCAAACTAGAACTCAGGATTAAGAAACTCACTCAAAACTGCTCAACTACATGGAAACTGAACAACCTGCTCCTGAATGACTACTGGGTACATAACGAAATGAAGGCAGAAATAAAGATGTTCTTTGAAACCAATGAGAACAAAGACAGAACATACCAGAATCTCTGGGACACTTTCAAAGCAGTGTATAGAGGGAAATTTATAGCACTAAATGCCCACAAGAGAAAGCAGGAAAGATCCAAAATTGACACCCTAACATCACAACTAAAAGAACTAGAAAAGCAAGAGCAAACACATTCAAAAGCTAGCAGAAGGCAAGAAATAACTAAAATCAGAGCACAACTGAAGGAAATAGAGACACAAAAAACCCTTCAAAAAATTAATGAATCCTGGAGCTGGTTTTTTGAAAGGATCAACAAAATTGATAGACTGCTAGCAAGACTAAGAAAGAAAAAAAGAGAGGAGAATCAAATAGATGCAATAAAAAATGATAAAGGGGATATCACCACCAATCCCACAGAAATACAAACTACCATCAGAGAATACTACAAACACCTCTATGCAAATAAACTAGAAAATCTAGAAGAAATGGATAAATTCCTCGACACATACACTCTCCCAAGACTAAACCAGGAAGAAGTTGAATCTCTGAATAGACCAATAACAGGATCTGAAATTGCGGCAATAATCAATAGCTTACCAACCAAAAAGAGTCCAGGACCAGATGGATTCACAGCCGAATTCTACCAGAGGTACAAGGAGGAACTGGTACCATTCCTTCTGAAACTATTCCAATCAATTGAAAAACAGGGAATCCTTCCTAACTCATTTTATGAGGACAACATCATCCTAATACCAAAGCCTGGCAGAGACACAACAAAAAAAGATAATTTTAGACCAATATCCTTGATGAACATTGATGCAAAAATCCTCAATAAAATACTGGCAAACCAAATCCGACAGCACATCAAAAAGCTTATCCACCATGATCAAATGGGCTTCATCCCTGGGATGCAAGGCTGGTTCAATATACGCAAATCAATAAATGTAATCCGCATATAAACAGAACCAAAGACAAAAACCACATGATTATCTCAATAGATGCAGAAAAGGCCTTTGACAAAATTCAACAACGACCTTCATGCTAAAAACTCTCAATAAACTAGGTATTGATGGGATGTATCTCAAAATAATAAGAGGTCAAAGATTCTTAATTCCTTGAACTCCAATTTACTTGTGAAATTTCATGTGATTAATTTAAAATTCCAGGGATCCTATCTAACATCACAGTTGATGGAAAAATGTATACTGAGAAATCAGTTTTGGTGAACAGTAACAGCATTACTGATAATAGGCAACAAACACTACTGTATTTTATTTCTGATATGCATTATAGGTGGTAATCAAAATGATTAATGACTTTATTGCTCTTTATATTATCTATAACAGGTGATCTGACAAAATTGTACTTTTTTCTGAGAAGTTGGTAATGTACTTACTACTCTATTTTGTAGTTATACAATAAATCTTACTTAGCTGACAAGAAACTAGGAGTAAAAGCTCTGACAAAAACCCTCTGCTGTAACTAAAATACTGAGATCGTTCTATCTTAACAAACTTAACATATGGGGAAGGGGTATATTTTAAAGATGGAGAAATGATGCAGTTTGCAAATATAGTCAATAAATATTCTCAAGTGTAAAAAAAAGAAATAAAATTTCTAATCTGAATTTTTTATTTTTCTTTTAGTTGATTTGGCATTGTGTTGCTTGGCAGCCTGAATATGCAATACATTCTTTTAAATGTTTTGTTTTTTTTTTCCAAAACCCTTCAAGATTCCAAGGAAATCATTTAAGAAAAGGAAAGAAGAACAAATAAACTAGCCTACCCTGTTTCTTACCTTGCCAGTTTTAACAGCAGCCCCATATCCAGTGGAAAACCCACAGCCAATTAAACAGACTTTCTCAGGAGGAGCTGCATCATCAATCTTAGCAACAGAAGATTCATCCACCACTGTGTACTCAGTAAATGTACTGGTGTTCATGAAGTGGTGGACTGGTTTGCCCTTGCATGTAAATCTGGTGGTGCCATCAGCCAGTACTCCACGACCAGTAATACTATTTGATACATCAAATACACGTATTAATTAATTCAATTCAAAAATTAGCATAGGAAAAATGTAAATAACATTAAAGTAAAAATGACTGAAACCTACTCGCTCCTAATGCAAAGGTTGCCATCTGGGTTGCGACAAGCATTGCATTCTCTACATTGTGGCAGAAAGAGAGGGATGACTTTGTCACCTACAGGAAAAAAATCATGATATAAGATGCTGTTCATTAATGGTAAAATATGAAATTAACAAATGTGAATTGAGCCCATATTATAGGTAAAACTTTTAAAAAGATATTCTAAGGTTTATAAACACCGTAAGGTTTGCCTTCTAAAGGTTGAGGTTTTGCCAAATTAAACATTACTCAGTAAAATCCATTCTTGTATCCTTTTAATTCCCTGAATTGTGTTAAGGATCCCTCTAATAATTCCTAGTGTGTGCTATTTCCTTTGATAGGCTAATCAAAGCCTAATTATTTCAAACTTGTGGTTTGACACCTGCATATACCTGGTTTCACTGTAGTCACTCCTTCTCCAATGCTCTCTACAATCCCAGTTGCCTCATGTCCCACAATCACTGGAAACTTGGACACCATTGTTCCTTTTATCACATGGTCATCTGTGCGACAGATTCCTGTGGCCAAAATCTGTGTTCAAAGACAAAAACATTGCACCAATCAACAAACTGATCATTTCACTGTTGGGAGAATATTTAACTTCTTGAAGAAATTATAATTGTTTAATCAATATCTTTGCCTAATATAACAACATTTATTCTTAGACTATTCTGAGCCAAAAATCAACCATCAGACAAGATCCCTCTCTGATGGAACTTATAATATTGCTCCCTTATACCCTAGGTTGAATCTTGGTGCCTGTCGGTAGTAAATTGGTGCTCTTGTGAGGGAACCAGAATACAGATGTTACCATGTGATGGCCCCAAAGTAGATTTTTATAGCTAGGCCCTTATTGGGCTCTCTTAACAAAGAACAGAGGAAATGGCATGCAAGAAGGTAAGCAAAGAGCAAAATCTTCCTGCTACTGTTGTGCTCAGATAACAGTAAGAGGGTCAAAGAAAGATTGGTAGCAATGCCTACTCAACAACTGGTGTCCAAAGCCAAGGTTAAGCTCTGTCCAAAGAAAGGGAGGAAAATGTTCCACGAAGTTGTCATTTCTCCAGGCACAAGTGAGTTCCTCATTCTTTGCAAAAAGTAACCTCAAAACAATCTGACTCCCAGAAGATTTTAAAAGAAGTCTTTAGCTATGATTATTAACCATTTTTAATTAGACACTATATGAATAAAAATTCAACAAATCAAAGGTATAATAAAGCATGTTAGCACTGTTGTTTTTTAAAAGGATAATGAACTCATTAATTTCACATCGAGTACAACCAGATCCTTAACAATATACAAGAGCCAGTAAAGGAATTAATACTCCAAACATGGGAAGCATCTCCTTATTTAAGAATCCAGCCTCACAACAGTGCTATATTCAATATAAGTTTGATAACGCTTTTGGCTTAAGTTCTCTAGGGCTCACGCTTACCTTAATGCGAACTTCTTTAGTCTTTGGTGGGGCAACTTCTATTTCCTCAATGGAGAAGGGTTGCTTCTGCTCCCAAAGCACAGCTGCTTTGCATTTAATAACCTAAGAAATAGGCAAGTGTTATAATGGGTCCGAATTATGCCTTTAAATACAGACTCCCTGAATAGTATAAATATGAACAGAAGAGCATATATAATATTCTAAGTTTTCCAGAATGATTTTCATCAAACACTAGTATTATAAGCCTTATAAATCATCTTGTGTGTGCCTTTGCTTAAGGTATGAGAAATGCAGCCCAGAGTGACTAAATGATGGATCCATGGTCACCTAGCACATGACATGCAGAGCTGGACTAGACCTGAGGTACTTTTCCCAACTTATTGATTTTTGTTTGCTGTTCACATAATACCCCCACCCAAAAATAGGTTATTTTGTTACAATTTCAAATCTAATAGATTAACAAAATTGTCCTCTGTGTATCGCTTATTCACAAGAGACAAATTTATAAAACAGAAAATGCTGCTGACTTGTCTGTAAGAATTTAAACCAGTATTTAATAGCTGCATATAATCATATAGCAATGGTGAAGAAATTAGACTATTAGCATGGTAAGGATGAAGGGAACCATGAACATCATGAAGCATACAGATTATGACTGTGAGTTCCTGGATGATTGAATTTGTGTCTGCATCTCTGCATCCCTTTTGCACCTAGCCCAGTTCTTGCACCTGGTAGGGCTTGATAGGCAGGTTAAAGCTTGTCATCTTATAGTAGTGGACACTAGGTGTGGAGATACCAGTGACTGGCATCCAGTTGTTCAACTGGTTTTGCTGTAGTTATTCAATTAAATGGTTTTGCTAAGATTATTGAATTATGACAGAGAGAGAGAGACAGAGACAGACACACATAGAGAAATTGTTTCCACCTTCCTACCTCCAAATCTGTCTAGGACTCCTATAAAATATTTTAATTAATTTGTTCAGATGCAAAATAAGTTACCTTCAACTTGTCAACAAACACAACAGTCCTAGAGAGCTCTTATGGATTCTTAAGTGGCTCTTTTGTAAAAACGTTAAATGTGAAAAATGATACACTGGTAACAGATGGGCGGCTGAAAGCCATCAGTAGCTCAATTTAATATTTACCCTCTGCCTTACTAATGAAAATGTTATGGGTTACAGTGTAATATGGCCCAATGTTGAAGTTAGAAATCTCACACCACATTCCCAAACAAATTCAAGCTGGATTCATTGTTAAGATTTTTATTTTTTTATTATTTTTTTTTAGACGCAATCTTGCTCTGTCGCTGGGCTGGAGTGTAGTGGCGCAATCTGGGCTCACTGCAACCTCTGCCTCCCAGGTTCAGCAAGTCCCCTGCCTCAGCCACCCGAGTAGCTGAGACTACAGGTGTGTGCCACCACGCCCAGCTAATATGTTTTTGTATTTTAGTAGAGACAGGGTTTCACCATGTTGGCCAGCATAGTCTCGATCTCCTGACCTTGTTATCTGCCCTCCTCGGCCTCCCAGAGAGCTGGGATTACAGGTGTGAGCCACTGTGCCTGGCCCAAGATTTATTTTTAAAGTCAAACTATTTTATCAATCAGTGAAGATGTAAATATTGATCATACTGAGCATGGAGTAACTTTTATGCTTAAGAGTGACCGAAAAAATAACAAAGGACAAGCCATGGGGAAAGAATGCTCTACTTAATAAATGGTGCTGAGTAACTGGCTAGCCATATGCAGAAGATTGAAGCTAGACCCCTTCCTTATATCATACATAAAAATTAACTTAAGATGTGACTTAAATCTAAAACCCAAAACTCTAAAAACCCTGGAAGATAACCTAGGGAATACCATTCTGAACATAGGACCTGGTAAAGACTTAATGACAAAGATGCCAAAAGCAATGGCAACAAAAACAAAAATTGACAAAAGGGGCCTAATTTAACTAAAGGGCTTCTGCACAGCAAGAGAAACTATCAACAGAGTACACAGACAACCTACAGAAGTGGAGAAAATATTTGCAAACTATGCATCTAACAAAGGTCTAATATCTGGCATCTATAAGGAACTTAAACAAAATAATAAGCAAAAAACAAACAACGCCATAAAAAACTGGGCAAAGGATATGAACAGACATTTTTCAAAACGAAACATACATATGGCCAACGAGCATATGAAAAAATACTCAACATCACTAATCATTAGAGAAATGCAAATCAAAACCGCAATGAGGTACTATCTCATACCAGTCAGAATGACTATTGCTAAAAAGTCAAAAAACAAACTGGTGAGGTTGGAACGAAAAGGGAATACTTATGCACTGCTGGTGGGAAGGTTAATTAGTTCAGCCACTGTGGAAAGCAGTCTGGCCATTTCTCAAAGAACTTAAAACAGGATTAACATTTGACCCAGCAATCCCATTATTGGGTATATACCCAAAGGAATATAAATCATCCTACCATAAAGACACATGCATGCGTATGTTCACGGAAGCACTATTCACAATAGCAAAGACATGGAATTAACCTAAGCGCCCATTAATGCTAGACTAGATAAAGAAAATGTGGTACATATTTGCCACAGAATACTATGCAGCCATAAAAAAATAAGATCATATTCTTTGCAGGGACATGGAAGGAGCTGGAGGCCATTATCCTGAGCAAACGAATGCAGAAACAGAAAACTAAATACTACATGTTCTCACTTATAAGTGGAAGCTAAATATTGAGTACCTATGGACACAAAGAAAAGAACAATGGACACCAGGGCCCATTTGAGGGTGGAAGGTGGAGGGAGGGTAAGGATGAAAAAACCACCAATTAGGTACCATGCTTATTATATCTGGGTGACAAAATAATTTGTACACCAAACCCCATGATACACAATTTGCCTATGTAGCAAACCTGCACATGTACCCCTGAACCTAAAATAAAAGTTAAAAAAAGTCATAAAGGAAACAGCTTCTAAGAATTAAAATTTTGTGTGTTGAGAAATAGTAAATTTTCCACATTGACATCAAATAGTACTGAGGGAAAATATTAAAGCAAAATAGATAAAAGTTACCACATTTGATAAATACAATGCTTACTCAAATTTACAGAGGAAGTGTTAACAACTTCACTCCTAACACTCCTTCCCACTTCCACATACCACACTTACATCCTGGGAGATACATAGCAGGCAAAGGGCCTATGGAAAAAACTGCAACAGATTAATGAATAGATTGTGACATGTTTGTTCTCACTCATAAAAATGCCTTTTAAAAAAAATAAAAATGAGATACAATTCTCTGCCTATCAAGTCTGTAATGAATTTTAAAAAAAAATTTTAAGACAATATCACACTCTGTTGCCCAGATTGTACTCTAGCTCCTGGGCTCAAGTGATCTTCCCATCTCAGCCTCCCCAGTTAGCTGGGACTACAGGCACAAGCCACCATGCTCTGATAACGACTTTTTACTTAATGAGAACTTAATGAGAATGCACAGTATTGTCAGATAAATGGTAAAATGGGCCATCTTACCTATGTCAACCCTTTAGAAAGTAATTTGCATGGTACATCAAGATATTTAAGGATGTTGTGGCATGTTTACCCATGTAATTCCATTTTTAAAGGCTACCTCGAAGAAATATTAATTTTAGAAAAACCTCTCTATATAGCAGATGTCATCACAGCACTATTTATAAAGGAAAATACATAAATAATAATAGAGGAATGATGAAATAAATTGTGGTAAATGCAGAAATTAGACATTTAAAAATGTTTATAAATTGTTATAAATTGAAAAATGTTTAAGATGGAAAAATAGGATAAAATATTTGTATATTGTATGAGTACAGCTACATAAACTATGGATGGAAAAATAGAAGGAAACACACACACAAAAATGGCAGTTTGGGGATGTGATATTATGATTGATTTTTTTCCTTCATATTTTCTGACCTTCCAAATTTTCTAGAATAATCATTGGTATGGGATGAATTGTGTCTCCCTCCAAAATCGTATGTTGAAGTCCTAACCCCCCGTACCTCAGAAGGTGACTGTATTTGGAGATGGGGTCTTTCAAGAAGTGGTAATCAGGGTGGAACCTGATCCAATATGGCTGGTGTCTTTATTAGAAGGGGAGATTAGGAAAAGGGAAGATCATGTGAAGACAGCGAGAAGAGGGTCATCCACAAGCCAAGGACACAGGCCTCAGAAGAAACCAACCCTGATGACACCTTAATCTCAGAATTGCAGCCTTCAGATGTACAAGAAAACAAATTTCTGCTGTTTAAGCCACCCAGTCTGTGATATTTTGTTATGGAAGCCCTAGGAAACTAATACAGTTATCTTTTACTTTTTTAATGAAAAAGAAAACATTTATTATAAAGAGAAAAAATCAATCCCAATGTAAAGGGAAACTCCTTTCAAGAGCTACGCTGGAACACTACAGAAAGTTGGGAAATATATAATCCTTAGGCAAACCACACTATTGCATGACCATATATCAAAATCATATAGCTTTTATACTCTTTATATATTATATACTGTATTATTAATTGGAAAGTGCTGCCTTGAGGCTACTTTCTCCATCATCAGAAATGTTCTTACAGTGGATGAATATCGACTTCCTAGAAATAGTGTGACCAGACCTGAAGCATCTGTTGGGTGGTTAAAGTTGCAAATTTTTAAGATTCCTTTCAGTTCTAAGATTCATTAATATCCATGGGTAGAGTTGCTAGCTTCTGTAGTGCAAAATTAACTTCCCAAGTAATCTAGTTTTGCTGGATTTCTGACCCAAATTAGGATGGTTTTATTCCAGTTCTATCCAATTCTAGTAAAACTTATTTCAAATTCTAACATCATAGAGTCTCCTGACTTGTCACATTACCCAGACTTCTCATGTCATCTTTATTTTTCCAAAACCTTAAGCAAGCTAAATGCAAAATTGTTCAAGTTAAAACAAAACAAACAAAAAAATTTAGTCCTTTAAGCAATTATGTACCCATTTAAAGTAAGGAAATATACTGACCTATTTTCAAATAAAAAAAACAAAGCAAAGCTGTTTCTAAAGTTAATACCAACTCTGCTAACTCTGTTGTTTTTAGAACAATAAACATACTTTACCAATAATATAGTCTTGATTTTAAAGAATTTTTAAATATATATTTTGATAAAAATTACATTTGTAAGAAACCTAAAATTCATGACACTTTCTTGGCCATTTTGCATCCCAGAATTAGCATTTTCCATTCTTAATGGCAGGAACGTTTCTTCCAACATCTGGGCATGAGACCCTGGTCTCCCATTGAACTACTGCAGCGAGTGCAGCACATGCTACTGAGACGATTGAAGTGTCCTTGTGGAAACATTTGGCTTCCTGGAGCAATTGCCCAGCTATCCTGAAATCAAATTATGAATAATGCCAATATAAATCAATTTCTCTATTTTCCACCAATGTCTTGCTGACATTGGATATGCTATTTCCAACTTACCCCTGCTTCCACTGACATTCTCTGAAACACCATATCCAGTGTTTCCCTCACTGTATGCCTGCTCACCAAGCATTTCATTCCTCAAGGAATATCTCCAAGTGTTTAATTACTTTAATGGATTCAAAGTTCTAAGTGTCAGCCTCACATCATTAGGTCATGATGAGGAGAGGACAGAAATGTTCCACTTACTTTTCCAGCAGTGCCCATCCTGTCTTTGTCTTGGATCTGTATTTCTGCAAACATAGACTTTTTTCTGACTGATGCTCAGTTCACTCTGTTGTATATAACAGCAGCTTGTGCCTTCACATAGATAGTCTGGCTTCAGCGTTCCACCTTCAGCAATATGACTCACAGCCGTCACAACTTTCCAATGGTCTGCAAGCCCTACCCTTTGCAGACCAACTTATAGAAAGAAATACAGTAACTACTATGATCAAACCAAGAGGAGGGATCTAACAAAAACAAGATAATCAAAGCTATTGAAAAGGGCTGAAAGCATTCCTATCCACCTCATTTTGAAGGATGTAAAAACGGGTTAGTTTACTTCACTTCACCACAATCATGAAAAATGTATTGGGTGTTTAAGTGCAAGCTGCTTTGCCTAGGCACGGCTGATTTTAGAGACGCGTGTGTACATCTCTACTTCTTTATGCTCTACTTCATTCTGCAAAGACTGGATGTGGTTTCTGGAATTAAATATAAATGAAAACAGAGCCAAGGAAATGTAAAATAATTGCAACAGTAGGTCAAGTGTGGGCAAGAGAAGTTGAGATGATATAAAATATCAATATGGATGACTATGGTTTCTAAGTATTTTAGGTGTAGAAAGTTAAGTAAAACTTTCTGTGCCTGCACATAGAGAAATTATCATCTGACTCCAAATCCCATTAACCACAGAGTTGCCTCATATGGTTGTACAGTTTGTTTACGGCACCAATGTAACACAGTGCAGGGGCTCAAGAAAAATTGAAATCCAGCCTGCATACTGGCTCTCGAATGCCAGAGGGTTTTCATCTACTTGGGCAAGTACCTAGGTCTTCTTGAGTAGCTGTTTAACCATTACAGACCATTATTTCTTAATATAAGTTGCAATGACTCCAGAAGCTTCTGGATCTATTATTTGATAGGAGAATGTCCAGTATAGATGTTATTTTTGACAGTAGATGGTCAGCATACTGGTACACCAGATGGTCGGCATACTGGTACACCAGATGGTCAGCATACTGGTACACCATCACCTCCAAGAAAACTTTACCCAAAGGATATTTTACTTTTGTTAAGTGATCCAGTGAAGCAGGTTTTCTAAGTCTTCAGACAAAGCTGTTCAAGCTATGAAATCCAGAACCTGGACTCTTAACAACCCAGAGATGAAATTTGCTAAGAGTTTATTTTTCAGATACAAACAAAAGTTTCTTTTCAAAAATAAGTATACATTTCTTCCACACATCTCTCTTTCAATATAATATAGTAAATGTACATCCAATTTAACATATATTATGTCAAATTCAGAATTGGTAATTAGAATTTGTTACTATAACTCATTAACCAAATCAAATCCACCAGGAAAAACCATTGCCAGTTGATTTGGCTTGTGAGTAAGCACCATTGCTTTAGCAGTAGTGCTGAAGAACTCCAGTATGTTTGCTGGCACTATAAGACAAAGTTAAACAGGTGTGGACAAGGACAGGTATTCTTAGTCTCGACTTTCAAACAAAAACTTGTTTACTTATGAACAAAAGAAAATGAGTTCAAACATGGGTGGTGACAGCATAAACGCAAAAGCGCTGAATTGATAAACTCCCTCTTAAGGGCTTGGCAAAACTTTGTATCATATTAATCTAAAAAATTTTTTACAAAAAATAATGTATCATGTGAGGCTTAATATCTGAATAAGTCTTATGGTCCTAATCCAGTCTCCATGAAACTTGATTGGATGATAAAGTGCCAAAAGCTGAATCTTGGAAGGTAATAAAAAAAATGGGTCAGTTTGGATATATAGCAGCTAAGTCTTAATTTTAGGTTTAGAGAATTTAACCGATGACTTCTTTCTTCTAAACACCATATTTCTGTGAAATTCTGGGGCCAGAACTCTCAGGGTACTCAATCTCCTAGTTACTGTGAGCCTGGTCCTACTCCCAAAGTTTACAAAAGCCTTTAATGATTACCTCAAAGCACCCATGCAACTGTAATTTCCTCAGGTCAAGATACAGGGGAACTTAGAGGAACTTTGAAAAGTGTACTACAGGAATATGGGCTTTGGAATTAGAGTCACTTGGTTCAGGGCCTGGAGCCTTGCTTGAATATGTATGACTTCAGCTTCCATATTCATAAAATAAGACTAATGATAACCACATTGCATGGGTGTCCTGAGGACTGGTAGTGAGGGTCAGAAAGCACTGAAGTATACTGCCTGATTCATAATCAGTAGCAGATGTCATTATTATTAACTTGACTCCAGTTGGCTGCTTGGATTATTATTATTATTATGGATTGGTTGCTCAAATATTTAAATATGGAACCACATGAGACCAAATGTCCCAGAGTACTGACTCAGTAAAGCTGTCTTGCAGCAATCGACTGTGAGGTCCTGGAAGCCGCCAGAATTTCCTAAGAGTTTAAGGACTAAGTCTTTTGAACCTGGAAGTGCTACCAGAAATTTAGATGAAACCTAAGAGGCAAAATATGATCCACACAGGGGTTGACCAGCCATTGGTGTGCACAGAATTGAGGGGGTTCCCAGGATGCAAGATTTTCAGTTCCCAAACCAGGAGAGTCCCAGGCAAATGGAGACTAGTCGGTTACCCTGTCCATACTCTGCAGCACCTGTGAGTGTGGGAGTCTGTAAGTGTGGGAGGCTTACAGGGTCATGTTATCAGCACTACTCTCCTACAGCCTTGCTCCTTCGCCCTTCGGTAACAGCTTTCTGTTATGGACCCTGTCCAGAAGTGTTCTCACTCCAGTCTCATAATGACAGCAGAGAAGTGAAAGAGTCACTACAGTCAGAAGAGCTAGGTATCTGCTCCATAGGGACTGGTAGGCACTTATGGCAAGAAAACTAAATGCTCCAACCTTCACAAAGGGAGAAAATAATACCCACTTCAGGACTTGCTGTAAAGCACAAGTGCGGAAGTGCTTATTAAACTGTCAAACACTCAGTAACTGAAAATTAAATAGGTATTTCCCTAAGGTTAAGAAGGGAAGAAAGGATCTGTTTATTGCTAAATCATTCTTAATAGCATAAATAGTTATGCAATTGTACTTACTGAGTGGGATATAACTAGACACCCTGTATTAGGGTGAATGCTGCTCATTTACACTCCACTTTAGTAAACTACAAACCTTGAGGGTGGGGTTTCATTCTTGCCATTGTCTCTAAAATTCTCTTTCTCCAACACTGCAAACTCAGGTGGTAAATCCTATGGCTAGATGCAAGCTGAAACTCATCCTTTCATACCATCAGCTCTGCCAAGCCAACTGGGAATGAGGCTGTGCCAGGAGTAGGGCAGAGATCGGGCCTCTGCAGCTCTGCCCAGATTTGTCACGCTTTTGCTAATCCTTTTTCAGGCACACTGTGCCAGCTTTCAGAACTGCCATGGGAGATTGTGCCTAGTAGTTTCAGAAAATTTGCTTCTGCATGCACACCCTACTCAAGAAAAGAATCCAAAGCAGATTTTTCACAAGATGAGGGCTTCACATCTGCTTCACATAAACTCTCCATTTCACTCAGCTCATGAAATCGGTGTGCTGGCTGATGGGAATTTCATTTCAAGGAGGTCAAGGATTGTGAAAAAAATAAACCCAAGTTTTTTTTCTTTTTCCTACTCATTATCTCAAAAAAAAAAAAAAACAAAGCACAGGAGAATCAGTTTTGTGATGTATGCAACTAAGGATTTGTTGAAAATGACCCCAAGGCACTAAGGCCTAGCAGTTCTTCACAGAGACTGAGCCTAAAGGCTGTTTCTGGCAGGGAAGGACTGGCATCAAAACACAGCAATCAGAAAGGGAGCGTGCCTAAAAACTGGAAGATGGGAGGCACAACCTTGCGAATAAGACAGACATGGCTCTGGGAGGTGTTCAGTATCTCATTAAGTCAAGTTAAAGTTTCTCTCTTTGCATCTGTTTCCGAAGGTCCCCTCAGGACTCATGTCACTAAAATATAGAGCAGGCTCCTGGAATGGTATGGTAGCAGCAGAAGTGGCCTTGGACCAATTCTTCATTGCAGAGCTTTGCTCATACTTAGTACCTCACCTTACGCTGCAGCAGTGTGGTCAGGGGCAAGCCTGGAAGAAACCTCAGTGACTCCCCACCGCACCTCAACTCTTGAAGTTTTGCTTTAACCTGTTTCACATTTGCAAGCCTTTATTTGGAGAAAAGAGGTTCCTCATGGTTTTACCCCCTTGTATTTTCTAAAGCCTGGAAGTAGAAACATGAGAGAAACTCTTGAGACTAACTTGTTATCTATATGGAGAAGAGAATTCCAAGCTTAAATAGGTTAACTTATGAAGGTTTTGAGCTGCTTATCATGAAAAGGTCACAACCATCTGCAAGTAACAATACAGACCAAACTCCTGCACTGTGGGAGAGGTTAGACTAACTTCAGTATTATCTAAGACATGAAACATAAGGACTGATAATTGGAAATGCAAGGGATAGTGAAGAGCACTCATCTAGGCTGCAGTCAACAGAGGTCATTGTGACTTCCTTCATTCACCCCAGTGAGCTGCTAGATCCATTCTGGCTGCTAGAGATCAGAAGCCAGAATGGATCCAAACATGGATCAACATGTCCCAGGAGGTGAACTGGAAAGTCCTTGGAGGTCTAAGTCTCCAAATACAATTATATCACATGAACCTTGAAATGTAGGAGTATTTGCAAGGATGGGCGGGGAAGGTGAAAGAGAGGAAGAGGAGGCAAAAACAACAATTTGCTAATAGGTTGGTGCAAAAGTAATCCATTACTTTTAATATAAAAACTGCAATTACTTTTGCAACAACCTAATACAATATTATAAATGTGATAAAAACCACAACTCTCATTAACTTCTTAACTGTTTTCTTTCATCTTATTGAACTGGTGAAACTTCACTGCTGTCTGGACCTTCCGAGAACAAAAGGAATACTGCTCTTACAGTGAACCAGGTATTTCTGCTTTTGTTCTCCACCCAGGTGCCCCATGAGTTTTAGACTGTTTTTAAGGTGGTTAAGGGCAGATCCAGGATGATATTGAATCCCATATCCCTGGGATTCCTATAGTATGATGAGGATATCTTGGGTCTAAAAAATTCTCAGCTATGTAAGTTTGAGAGCCTGATTTTGATTCGATTCTGAGGTTGATTAGATTCTGGAATCTGATTCACATTAATCACGTACATGAAAAATTGATAAACAAGGTACCAATTTGTTAATATATACTGCCTGGCACTATAACTTTGAACAGATTCTGCATAAGAAACACGATTGGTAGATGTAATATTCAAAATATTCAAAATATTTATCAACCTAAAATACATGGCACTGATCAATCAGTGCATCCACAGCTTAATTTAATAGATGCCAGCTGACTTGCCATTTCCAGGCATATCGGATAGATGTCAGCCCTGGGAATGAGTGACGGTTAATATTTGAGTAATCCGACTACCTGCCAGACACTAATATATAATCAATTTTTGTGGGTTATTTTATTGAAAACTCACAATGATCCTTTGAGGAATGCATTTAAGAAACAAGGGCTCAGAGATTTTAGATAACTTCCTCTTGGTCCCACAGGTAATAAAATGTAGTTTGAGGAAGGCATTTCATAAACTGGACTCTCCCTGCTTGCAGATGAAATGATCCTATATCTAGGAAACCCCATCACTTTAGTCCAAAAGCTTTGTAAGCTGATAAGCAACTTCAGTAAAGGCTTAAGATACAAAATTAATGCACAAAAATTGCTAGCAACTGTACACCAACAACAGTCAAGATGAGATGAGAGCGAAGTCACAAATGAGCTCCCATTCACAATTGCCACAAAAAGAAAAAAATACCTAGGAATACAGCTAACAAGGGATATGAAAGATCTCTCTAAGAAGAACTAAAAACCGCTGCTCAAAGAAATCATAGATGACATAAATGAATGGAAAAATATTCCGTGTTCATGGATAGGAAAAATCCATATCATTAAAATTGCCATAGTGCCCAAAGCAATTTATACATTCAATGCTATTCCCATTAAACTACCAACGATGTTCTTCACAGAACTAGAGAAAACTATTTTAAAATTCATATTGAACCAAAAAAGAGCCCAAATAACCAAGGCAACTCTAAGCAAAAAGAACAAAGCTAGAGGCATCCTGCTACTCAATTTCAAACTATACTACAGGGCCACAGTAACCAAAAAAGCATGATATTGGTGCAAAAACAGACACATGGACCACTGGAACAGAACAGAGAACCCAGAAATAAGACTACACACCTACAATTATCTGATCTTCAACAAACCTGACAAAAACAAGCAATAGGGAAAGAATTCCCTATTCAGTAAATGGTTCTGGAATAACAGGCTAGCCATATGCAGAAAATTAAAACTAGGCCCCTTCCTTAAGCCAAGTACAAAAATTAACTCAAGGTGGATTAAAGACTTAAATGTAAAACCCAAGACTATAAAAACTCTGGAAGACAATCTAGGCCATATCATTCAGGACATAGGCACCAGCAAAGATTTCATGAGGAAGATGCAAAAAGCAATTGCAACAAAAGCAAAAATTGACAAATGGTATCTAATTAAACTCAAGAGCTTCTGCACGGCAAAAGAAACTACCAACAGAGTACACAGACAACCTATAGAATGGGAGAAAAGTTTTGCAAACTATGCATCTGACAAAAAATCTAATATACAGCATTATAAGAAACTTAAAGTTACAAGGAAAAAACACCATTAAAAGGTGGGCAAAGAATATGAACAGACATTTGTCAAAAGAAGACATACATGTGGCCAACAATCATATGAAAAAAAGCTCAACATCACTGATCATTAGAGAAATGAAAATCAAAACCACAATGAGATACCATCTCACACTAGTCAGACTAGCCATTTTAAAAAGTTTAAAAATAACAGATGCTGGCGAGGTTCTGGAGAAAAAGGAATGCTTATACACTGTTGGTGGGAGTGTAAATTAGTTCAGCCATTGTAGAAAACAGTGTGGTGATTCCTCAAAGACCTAAAGACATAACTGCCATTCGACCCAGCAATCCCATTACTGAGTATATATCCAAAGGAATATAAATTGTTCTATTATAAAGACACATGCACATGTATGTTTATTGTAGCACCATTCACAATAGCACAGACATGGAATCAACCTAAATGCCCATCAATGGTAGACTGGATAAAGAAAATGTGGTACATATTCACCACGGAAAAGTAGGCAGCCATTATAATGAATGAGATTATATTCTTTGCTCTGACATGGATAGATCTGGAGGCCGTTATCCTTAGCAAACTAATGCAGGAACAGAAAACCAAATGCCACATCTTCTCATTTATAAGTAGGAGCTAAATGATGAGAACACATGGACATGTAGAGGGGAAGAACACACATTGGGGCTTATAAGAGGGTACAGGGTGGAAGGAGGGAGGGTATCAGGAAAAATAACTAATGGGTACTAGGCTTAAAAACTCAGTGATGAAATAATCTGCACAACAACACCGCATGACATGTGTTTACCTATGTAACCTGCACATGTACTCCCGAACTTAAAAGTTTTTTAAAAAAGAAACTGGACTCAGAGATTTTAGATAACTGGCCCATATTCCCACAGGTAGTAAAATGAAGTCTGGTTTTACACACAGGTCCATGTGTACCATACGGTAAAATGTATCCCCTTCTGGTAAATTCACACAAGAAACAAATTTAGATCAAATGGTCAACTAATGCTGATATCAGAGCAAGAATGTCATTTTGTCTTAAAGAAATTCCTTAAGAGTTTTTTTTTTTAATGAATGCCAGGGCTATCTCTAAAAAATAAAAGCTAGAATTTTATTTATGTAATTAAGCTGGTCAGGGCTAGAATGTCTAAGCTGTCTGTACCTTCAGGGTTATTACTCTTTATGTAGATCTGGCTGTTTGTCAGTAATTGACAGAAATGAAGCTTAAATAACAAGGCCTGTTATTCTGGAGGAATGATTTTCAACTTCACTGCACATTAGAAAGAATTGAGAAGCTGTTAAAAAAACACAATACCAGAACAACATCCACATGATTCCCCTTTCAATAAACACAAGTTTGGGGACATCTGCCCAAGTGACCCAGTGTGAAGCCTATCTGGGACCACTATTCTTCCATACTAGCAGTGCCACCCAAAGCGTGATCCTAGCCTAGCATCAACCCTCTGATTATTATTATTATTATTAGCATCAACCCTCCTCAGTCCATGAGAAGACGGACCTCGAAACTAAGAGTGTTTAGAAACTTCTATAGAAACTTGACAAATTAAGTTTATATCTGTTAAATATAATAAAAAATATGGATTAGTACTTTGCTTCTCATTATTTTTCTAGTAATCCATTTTTATTATATTTTATAAAAGGATCAGTCCATGATGGACTGGAGAAGGAATAGAATGGGTCTTCACCACAGATAGTTTAAGAAACACAGCCCAAAACCATGTATTAGATCACCCTAGTTCATTCCAAAGACTATGCTTTGTGAGATATGCCCCTGTACTTTCTGTCCTTCCAAGACTGGCACTGCATCCTTCATCACTTTTTGTGTCATTACCGAGGTAAAGCATAGCATCCTCAAAGGGTTGGCTTGTCTTTGCCAGTTTTCTCTCAGATAACATAGGTATGCTCTCTCACTCCTTCTATAATTTGCCTGGAAAAAATGGAAATGTATGAGTGTAAAATGTGCATTTATTCTCAGTGATAAAAGCAAAAGGAAGAGCCCAATTGAACCTTAAGGAGCAGGTGCCTGTCTGATATGAAATCTGAGGTTCCTCAGCTAAACACACCTCTGCAGGAAAGAGCCCCAGACATTGTTAAAGAACTATGGTCAGACAACACTGTGGCCTTGTATTTTTTTTTTCTTGTCCTAGGAATGAAGTTTTGTGACAAGATTGAGTCTTATGGCAGTGCTGACTGAGGACGAGACCAGGAATTATATAACTATGAGGATGCTGGTGGCTAAATTGAGGTCACAGCTATAATTGTGTAAGAGAGGTCTAAACTGACAAGAAGCTATGGTTTGTCCTGGATTTCTTCAAAATGAAGAACTTGTAATTTTAAAATAAAAAGGTTTAACTCCGCCTAAACTATGGGGAATTAATTAAATTAATTAAAAATCAATGCATAGTCTGGTAAAGAGTTTTGGCATTGATGTTGTTGATGTCACTTCCATATTTGAGACCTGGTGTTGGAAATGTAACTTGGACACTGAAATGGAAGAATTTCTGAAATATTTCAGTGCTTTATAGAAAAAGTAGAACAGGATATTTTATATCAAAAGATGCTTGAAAGTCAGAGACCTGGCCAAATTTTTGCCATTGTGTAAGGAGAGTAGGTAACCTCCTTCTATCTGAAATTATGGCCCGTAATTTGTTAGAAATTACCTTGGTTAAATTATGGTCTATATCTTTCTCTTTTTAACTGAATGTTCCTTCAATTAATCATAGCAAATGTTTATTAGATCACTAAATAATTATCTCATTTGATTATAAAACTCTTAAAAAGCAGATGATATTGTTCATTTTAGAGAAAGAGACTGAGGCACAATTTAAAATAAATCTCAAGGTAATCTCAAAGGGGAAATGATATGCTACATGGGTGACAGGAAACCTATTGGTGGATTGTGGAAAATATTTATAAAATAGTTGAACAAAGGGTATAAATAAGAAGAAGGAAAAGGCAAAAAAAAAGAGGAAAGGAAATGAGCTGGAAGCCAGCAAGTGGTCTGAGTCCTAACACCAAGTTCTAAGTTGGGCCATCATCATTTAATCAAGGAATGGGCTATCCCTTGATTGTAAGTATTAGTTTTAAATACTTAAAATTTTAAGTATTTAAAAGTAAATTGTAAGTATTAGATTTAAATACTTACAATTCTAAGTATTTAAAAGTTCTGCCTGGTAGAACTTTCATTTACTAAGTAGTTTACATTTAGGTATCAGTATAGTCAGTATTATCAGCCTGAAGCCCCCTAAATGGGAGTTTCTGTGTCCCTACACCCATGGAGCTGAGGGCAGTGTCTTGCTCACAGAATCTCAGCGTCAAAAGGAAAGAAAGGGCTCCCAAATTCAAACTCAGGCATAGTCAGGCTAGTGTGGGTTGAGCAAACTCTTGGACAAACCATTGAGGTTATTCTTCATAATTCAACCTCTTTTTTTTTTTTGATCTGCTGGATCCTCAAAGAGCCAGCTACCCACTTTCCTCCATTGCTGTCATCACCTGGGCCCCTGTAGAAACAAATTTGCAGTCAGGTGCTATAAAAAGAATTTAGCTTTAAGGGAAAACAGATCAGGATTTTCATTTCAGATGTACCGGCTATAACACTTCAGACAAATGACTTAACTTCTTGTACCCACGTTTTTTCTCATCTGCCAAATGGAGAAGACAATGTATTTTTTATAAGAAGACCACATTGAAGTGTTTAAAAGTTTCATCTCTGGACTCTGACATCCATTTAAGAATATTGTTACCTTTGATAAACTATCTAATTTCTGTAAGTCTTAATTTCTTCACCTGTAAAATGAGGATAATACCAATTTAGTACTTCTTTCACAAAACTGTTGTAAAGATTTAATGAGATACCATTTATGAAATGCTTGAAATATTCCCTAAAAAACTGTTTATGATCAACAAGTGTTAGCTTTTATTATCATTACTGAAGATCAGTGATAAGCCTACCCACTGCAAGGTAACTACCCTTATTGGGATACCACGAGACAAGCTTTGAATAATTTATATGCACATTATTTTCTCTGAGCTGCCACTCTTAAATGCGCATTCAAATGATGAAAGCCTAGCTTTCTAGTTCTTTTCTCTTTAGATAAATGAGCTTGCACATATATATGTAGGCATAGGGTGTGGGCAAAATCTCAAGAAAGCTTGAATGATACCTTGTGCTCCTGTAAGACCCAGCTGGGAAGAAAGGAGGTGTATTGGATTGAATAGTGTTCCCCCAAAATTCATGTATGCCAGAACCTCAGAATGTGGCCTTATTTGAGAATAGGATCCTTGCAGATGTAATGTAAGTAGTTAAGATGAGGTCATATTGCATTAGAGTGAGCTCTAAATTCAAAGATTAGTGTCCTTATATGAAGGCTAGGTGAAGATGCAAAGAGACACACAGAGGAGAACAGCATGTGACCACAGAGGCAGAGATTGGAGTGATACATCCACAAGCCAAAGGATGCCAAAGATTGCTGGGAACTACCAGAAGCTAGGGGAAAGGCATGGAACAGATTCTGCTTCAGAGACTCTAGGAGTATCCAATCCTGATGATACTTTGATTTTGGACTTCTGGTGTTCAGAAACTATGAGAGAACAAATTTCTGTTGTTTTAAGCTACCAAGTTTGTGTACCTTGTTATGGCAGCTCTATGAAATGAACACAAAAGGGGTCTCTAACCAAAAGGAATATTATAGGATCTCTCCTCTCCAGGCAGGGTCAACAAGGAGAAGTGAAGAAAGTGTGTGTATAGGAGTACCAAATGTATCCAGAAAAACACAGGACATCAGAAAGTGGGTCCTGGAAGACACTGTAAGGGCAGGTACACATTCTGTTACATCAGTGGCTCATTGGGCAACTGAGGGTAGTTCTGTAACATCCCAAGTGGGGGGCCAGACATGAAGAGGCAGGGAAACATAATCATATTGAAAGGAACAAAATTTTTAGACATGGGGCTGCTCAAGTACTGCAAGGGTGACTCTCCATGTAGATTCAGAGTCTGGGCACTCCAGTCAACACTAACTCATAAATCCTTTTAAGCATATAGCAAAAAGATGACCACCTTCTTATACTTCAAAGACAATACTGATACCTAAATGTAAACTACTTAGTAAATGAAAGTTCTACCAGCCAGTTTTAAATCAAATGCTTACAATTTTAATCAACGGATAGCCCATTAACCAAACAATTCTTTTTATGAAGTGTGTTTTTTTTTTTGTTTTGTTTGTTTTAAATGTCTAGGAGACACCTTACCAAGACCTCATTTATTTTAACACTTCCTGGGAGACCTTTATTGTCAAACTCGACCAGATTTATTCAACAAACAGCAATTCAAGAAAGCAGTGGAAAAGAGCTGAGTCACAGTGAAAGTGACATTTCCCTTTGCAGCTGAAGAAACCACCGGCTGTGATTAACTGCTTGACTAGTCCTCCAGTGTGAAGGATCACAATGGGATCAAGAAGGCTTGGCTGGGCTATGAGAAAGAAAAGAACTGAATCAAATTGGAGCTTGGGAAACTCAGTTCACAGGATCCCCTAAAAGTTACAAATGTCACAAGTGTGAGTGACCATTCATTTACTTAATCAGGCAATAAATCTTTTATTCATTCAATGAGATTTTTTATTAGTTTCTACTGTGGGCCTAGGTGCCGGGATATTGGTGGTGGGGTCAGATACTAAAATGATTCTGAGACAGTTTCTGTTCCAATAGGCTTAGAATATAATAGATTCTCAACAATCTTTTTTTTCAATAGTCTTTCATCCCCAAATAATTCTGTCTTTAAAAGAGAAGAGCCACCTGAGGAGTGACTGGAGAGCTGTCCATTCAAACTTCCCTTATTGCTGAAATGTTGCTAAACAGAGTTTGACATTGACTCTTAGTTGCCAATCACTCTCTCCAGTGTGGGACAGACTAGCAACTCAGTGCAGGTTCATTTGGGTACTGAAGGACAATCAAAACCTAACTACAGGATGATTGATCTGTGATACCTTCCGAGAACAATCGTAATCAAAAAGAGAAATATGAAAGTGGTCGGAATCAAAATGGAGTCATGTATGTTTAAAACAAACAAACAAATACAAAAAACCCTGACAAATAGAGCTGGGGAGGGCTATGAAGAGAGGCTTCTCACACTTATATGCCAGATAATAAAAACTTCCACAAAAGACTCTACAGAAGCCACAACAATGCACAAAGGTCATCACAACCTTACACAAAAAATACTTCTGTGAGGATATCTGCCCAGCAACTAACTGCCTGTCCAAACTCAGACTGGCACCACCTTTGTTCCTTTGTTATTAATCTTTGTAGCGAAAGATAATTATCTCAAAACAATTATACAATTCTGCTCATTATTTTTAACTTTTATTTTAGGTTCAGGGGTACATGTGAAGGTTTGTTACATAGGTAAACTCATTTCATGGAGGTTTGTTGTACAGATTATTTCATCACCTGGGAATTAAGCCAGTACTCAATAGTTATCTTTGCTGCTCTTCTCCCTCCTCTCAACCTTCACCCTCAAGAAGAGCCCAGTGTCTGTTGTTTCCTTCTTTGTGTTCATACTCATCATTTACCTCCCACTTATAAGTGAGAATATGCAGTAGTTGGTTTTCTGTTCCTGTGTTAGTTTGCTGAGGATAATAGCCTCCAGCCCCATCCATGTTCCTGCAAAAGACTGATCTCATTCCTTTTTTATGGCTGCATAGTATTCCATGGTGTATATATACCACATTTTCTTTTTCCAGTCTACCACTGATGGGCATTTAGGTTGATTCCATGTCTTTGCTATTGTGAAATGTGCTGCAATGAACATGTGTGTGCATGTGTCTCTATAATAAAACAATTTATATTGCTTTGGGTATATAGCCAGTAATGGGATTGCAGGATAAAATGGTAGTTCTGACTTTAGGTTTTTGAGGAATCATCACACTGTCTTCTACAATGGTTGAACTAATTTACACTCCCACCAACAGTGTATAAGCATTCCCTTTTCTCCACAGCCTCACCAGCATCTGTTATTTTTTTTACTTTTTAATAGTAACCATTCTGACTGCTATGAGATTGTATCTCATTGTGGTTTCAAAATGCATTTTTCTAATGATCAGTGATGTTGAGCTCTTTTTCATATGACTGTTGGCCACGTGTATGTCTTCTTTTGAGAAGTGTCTGTTCATGCCTTTTGCCCACTTTTTAATGGGACTGTTTGTTTTTATCTTGTAAATTTGTTTAAGTTTCTTATGGACACTGGATATTAGATCTTTGTCAGATGCATAGTTTGTAACTATTTTCTCTTATTCTACAGGTTGTTTGTGTACTCTGTTGATAGTTTCTTTTGCTGTGCTGAAGCTCCTGTGTTTAATTAGATTCCATTTGTCAGTTTTTGCTTTTGTTGCAATTGCTTTTGGTGTCTTTGTCATAAAATCTTTGCCCGTTCCTATGTCCAGGATGGTATTGCCTAGGTTGTCTTCCAGAGTTTTTATAGTTTTGAGTTTTACATTTAAGTCTTTAATTCATCTTGAGTTAATTTTTGTATATGGTGTAAGGAAGGGGTCTAGTTTTAATTTTCTTCATATGGCTAGCCAGTTATCCCAGTACCATTTATTGAATAGGGAGCCTTTTCTCCATTGCTTGTTTTTTTTGAGAATCAGGTGGTTGTAGATGTACAGCCTTATTTCTGGGTTCTCTATTCTGTTCCATTGGTCTATGTGCCAGTTTTTGTACCAATACCATGCTATTTTGGTTACTGTAGCCGTGTAGTATAGTTTGAAGTTGGGTGACATGATTCCTCCAGCTTTGTTTTTGTTTTGTTTTGTTTCCCTTAGGATCATGTTGGCTATTCAGGTTGTTTTTTGGTTCCACGTAAATTTTAAAATATTTTTTTCTAGTTGAAGAATGTCATTTGCAGATTGATAAGAATAGCGTTGAATCTGTAAATTGCTTTGGGCAGTATGGCCATTTTAATGATGTTAATTTTTCCTATCCATGAATATGGCATGTTTTTTCCATTTGTTTGTGTTATCTCCGATTTCTTTGAGCAGTGTTTTGTAATTCTCATTGTGGACATCTTTCATCTCCCTGGTTAGCTGTATTCCTACGTATTCTATTCTTTTTGTGGTGATTGTGAATGAGATTGCCTTTCTGATTTCACTCTTGGCTTGGCTATTGTTGGTATATAAGAATGCTAGTGATTTTTGCATATTAATTTTTTATCCTGTGACTTTGCTGAAGTTGTTTATCAGCTGAAGGAGCTTTTGGGCTGAGACTATGGGATTTTCTAGATATAGAATTATGTCATCTGTAAACAGATAGTTTGACTTCCTCTCTTCCTATTTGGATGCCTTTTATTTCTTTTCTTGCCTGATTACCATGGCTAGGACTTCCAGTACTATGTTGAATAGGAGTGGTGAGAGAGGGCATCCTTGTCTTGTGCTGGTGTTCAAGGGGAATGGTTCCAGCTATTGCCTATTTGGTATAATGTTAGGTATGGGTTTGTCATGAATGGTTTTTATTATTTTGAAGTATGTTCCTTCAATACCTAGTTTATTGAGAGCTTTAACGTGAAGGGTTGTTGAATTTTATCAAAAGCCTTTTCTGCATCTACTGAGATAATAATGTGTTTTTTTCTTTAGTTCTGTTTATGTGATGAATCATATTTATTGATTTGCTTATGTTGAACCAACCTTGGGTATCCCAGGGATTAAGCCTACTTGATCATGGTCGATTAGCTTTTTGATGTGCTGCTGGATTCGATTTGCAAGTATTTTATTGAGGATTTTTGCATTGATATTAATCAAGGATATTGGCCTGAAGTTTTCTTTTCTTGTGTCTTATGACAGTATTTTGGTATCAGGATAATGCTGGCCTCATAGAATTAGTTGGGGAGGAGTCCTGTCTCCTCAATTTTTTGGAATAGCTTTTGTAAGAATGATAGTAGTTCTTCTTTGTACATCTGGTAGAATTTGTGAATGCATCAGGTCCTAGGCTTTATTTTGATTAGTCAGATATTTATTACTAATTCAATTTTAGAACTCGTTGTGGTCTGTTTAGGAAATCAATTTCTTCCTGGTTCAGTCTTGGGAGAGTGTATGTGTCCAGGAATTTATCAATCTCTTCTAGGTTTTCTAGTTTGTGCATATAGAGGAGTTTGTAGTAGTTTCTGATGGTTATTTATATTCCCATGGGGTCAGCAGTAACATTCCCTTCATCGTTTCAAATTGTGTTTATTTGGATCTTTTCTCTTTTCTTTATTAGTCTAGCTAGTGGCCTAGCTTATTAATTGTTTCAAAAAACAAACTCTTAAATTCATTGATCTTTTAAATGGCTTTTCATGTCTCATTTTCCTTCAGTTCAGGTTTGATTTTGGTTATTTCTTGTCTTCTGCTAGTTTTGGGGCTGATTTTTTCTTGCTTCTCTAATTTTTTTCAGTTGTGATGTTAGGTTGTTAACTTGAGATCTTTCTGACTTTTTTACATGGGCATTTAGTGCAATGAATTTCCCTTTGAACACTGCCTTACTTGTCTCAGAGATTCTGGAATATGATATCTTTGTTCTCTTTAGTTTCAAAAGCTTATTGATTTCTGCCTGTTTCATTATTTACCCAAAAGTAGTTCAGAAGCATGTTGTTTAATTTCCATGTAATTCATGGTTTTGAATTATTTTCTTAGTCTTGACTTCTGTTTTTATTGCACTGTGGTCTGAGAGTGTGTTTGGTATGATTTGGATTTTTTTGCATTTGCTAAGGATTGTTCTGTGTCCAATTACATGGTCGATTTTAGGGTATGTGCCATGTAGCAAAGAGAAGAATGTATACTCTGTTGTTTTGGTGTGGAGAGTTCTGTAGAAGTGTATCAGATCCATTTGGTCCAATGTTTAGTTCAGGTCCTGAATATCTCTGTTAATTTTCTGCCTCAAAGTTATGTCTAATATTGTCAGTGGAGTGTTGAAATCTCCCACTGCTATTGTATGGGAGTCTGTGTCTTGTCGTAGGTCTCTAAGAACTTGCTTCATGAATCTGAGTGCTCCTGTGTTTGATGCATATCTATTTAGGGTAGTTAAGTCTTCTTGTTGAATTGAACCCTTTATCATTATGCAATGCCCTTGTCTTTTTTTTTAGCTTTTTTGGTTTGAAGTCTCTTTTGTCTGAAACTAGGATTGCAACCCCTGCTTTTTTCTGTTTTCCATTTGCTTGGTAGATTTTTCTCCATCCCTTTATTTTGAGCCTATGGGTGTCATTTTGTGTGAGATGAGTCTCTTGAAGACAGCATGCCACTAGGTCTTGCTATTTTATCCAACTTGCCACTCTATGCCTTTTAAGTAGGGCATTTAGCCTGTTTACATTCAAGGTTAGTATTGATATGTGTGGATTGGATCATGTCATTTTGTTGTTAGCTGGTTACTATGTTGCCTTGTTTGTGTGGTTGCTTAATAGTGATAGTGGTTTGTGTGTTTAAGTGTGTTTTTGTATTAGCTGATAGCAGACTTTTCTTTCCATATTTAGTGCACCTTTCAAGATCTCTCGTAAGGCAGGTCTGGTGGTAACAAACTCCCTCAACATTTGCTTATTTGCAAAGGATCTTATTCCTCCTTCACTTAGGAAGCTTAGTTTGGCTGGATATAAAAATTCTTGGTTAAAGACTTTTTTTCCTTAAGAATGTTGAATCTAAGCCTCTAATCTCTTCTGGCTTGTAGGGTTTCAGTTAAGAAGTCTGCTGTTAGCCTGATGGTGTTCCCTTTGTAGGTGAGCTGCCCTTTTTCTCTACCTGTCTTTAACATTCTTTCTTTTATTTCAGTCTTGGGAAAGCTGATGATTATGTGTCTTGGGGGTGATCTTCCTGTGTAGAATGTTGCACTTCTCTGCATTTCTTGAATTTGACTCTTGGCCTGTCTAGCAAGGTTTGGGAAGCTTTCAGGGACAATGTCCTGAGATATGTTTTCCAAGTTGTTTCCTTTCTCCCCTTCCCTTTCAGTGATACCAGTGATTAGTGGATTTGGCCTCTTTACATAATCCCAGACTTCTGAGAGGTTTCGTTCATTCCCTTTTTATTCTTTTTTCTTTATTTTCATGTGAGATTCTGAGATTCTTTCCTAAGCTTGATTTATTCTGCATTAATACTTGTGATTGCATTGCGAAATTCTTGTATTTTGTTATTCAGCTCTTTTAGACCCATCAGGCTCTTTTTTATACCAGCTGTTTTATCCTTCAGCTCCTGTATCACTTTAAGGTGATTCTTATTTTCCTTGGATTAGGTTTTGCTGTCTTCCTGAATCTTGATGATCTTCTTTCCTATCCATATTCTTAATTTTACTTCAGTCATTAGAGCCAGTTCAGCCTGGTTAAGAAGTTTTGTCAGAGAACTGGTGCAGTCATTTGGAGGACATATAACACTCTGGCCTTTTGAGTTACTGGAGTTCTTGACTTTTTTTTTTTTCTCATCTCTGCATGTGGATGTTCTTTACAGCAGTGTAGATTGCATACAGTCAATAGACTTCTTTTTTGATGTTTTCACCAGACCAAGACTTTGTGCAGGGTCTTTATTTGAAGCTGATTTCTTGTCTCTGGTTTCAGAATGGGATGTGTCAGCAATTATTTGGTGTTGAAGCTTTGGGGTGTGATCCAATAGGTGTCACTTAGGCTTATTAGTTGGTAGACTCTTGCTCAGCTGTGTGGCTCCCCTATGTTTCTTCACAGTTGCAGGTGTGTTCCTCTCAGTGCTCTGAAAGAGTGGGTGCCTCTCCCCATTGAGTGCTGGTGGTTGATCATGGCTTGGCGCTCCTGGGCTGGCCACTGTAGCTCTCGGACAGTCTCAGTGTTTATATTCCTTCCCCAACTTGCAGGCAGCAGAGTAAAGGACCTTAGTAGTGGTTGTGGCCAAGTGTCTTTTGCTTGTCTCCTAGGGGCTCCAACCTAGAGAGATGCAGGTCAACAATTACTCAGTACAATCATCTCAGGATGGAGGGTCTGTGCTGTGGGTCCAAGCCAGGGGTCTCTGCCTGGTGACAAGCAGTGCTGGGTGTGTGAGACCCATGGGAGACAGACTGATCTCCTTTCCTTGGATCAATTGCAGCTTGTTGGAGGTATGGTTAAAGCACTTAGGGTCTTTGCTCCTTCACTGGTCCAAGGGTAGCAAGTGCAGTTCCACTGCAGAGGCAGTGGTAGAAAGGCATTTAGTTGCCCCTGGAGACTCTGTTCAGGGAGTTGTTGAATTGCAACTGGCTTAATAGGTCTGGGAGGGGTCAGCTGGGGCCCAGGCCTGGAGGACCTGCCCGGTGAGGAGATATGGGAATAGGCACCCAAGCGACAGTCTGGCCACTTTTCTGTAGGGCTGCTGCAGTATGTTGGAGGCCTGCTCCTGTTTCTAGTCTCCTCGGATTTTCCAGTACCTGGAGGTATCACCAGGGAAAACTGCAAAAGAGCAAAGATGGCAGCCTGCCCCTCCTCTGAAAGCTCTGTACCATGGAGGGACAGACCTGTTGCTGGCCCAAGTGTACTTGTAGGAGGTGGCTGGAGACCTCACTTGGGAGTTCCCAGCCAGTGAGGAGGAATGGGATTGGGGACTCACTTAAAAAAGCAGTTTGTTCACATTTTCACAGAGCAGCTGTGCTGTGCTTGGGTACTACCTTTGTCCCTGGCTAGTGTGCATGGCTTTCATGGAGAAAAAGAGAAGGGGCAAGTAAATACAACACCTTCAACTGAAACATCCAGGTACCTCCACTGGGACTAATTAAGGAAACAACTTGACCCATGAAGAATGGAGAAAAGCAAGGCAGGACAACGGCCCACCTGGGAGTAACACAGAGCCAAGGAAACCTCCCACACCCAGGGAAGCAGACTCTCCAAAGCCTGAAGGCTGGAATGGCTAAGTTGCCCAAAAAGCAAAGATGGCAGCCTGCCCCTATACCTGGGAGCTCCATCACAGGGAAGTGCAATGCTGCTATTGGTGGCTGACTGGAATTCCAAGGCAGTGGGTCTTATCCTGTGAGGTGCCGTGGAAATGGGGCCTGCAGACTGTCACTGCTCAGCCCCCTGGATTCAGCCTCTTTTCTAGTGATATGTACCAAAGTCTAACTTCCTGCTTTGTTGGAGTTGCAGCTACTTTTGCTGGAAAGCCCAGAGAACTTGAATATCTAACGATCCTGAATCTCTGTGTGTTCCTGAGCAGCTGCTCTGCTGAGACTCCACACAGCTCTGTGTATCAGAAGGCCCCAGTGGAGTGGGTTCATGAGGGGATCTCCTGACCCAAGGGTTGCAAAGATCTGTGAGAGAATCATGCATTCTCGAGGTTGCACATTCACTCACTGCTTCCCTGGGTGTGGGAGGTTTCCTTGGCTCTGTGTTACTCCCAGGTGGGCCGTTGTCCTGCCTTGCTTTTCTCCATTCTTCATGGGTCAAATTGTTTCCTTAATTAGTCCCAATGCGGGTACCTGGATGTTTCAGTTGAAGGTGTTGTATTTACTTGCCCCTTCTCTTTTTCTCCATGAAAGCCATGCACACTAGCTGCTTCTAGTTGGCTTTCTTGGCCACATCCTGCCTCATTTTTCCTTTCAAAACCTTTGTCTTTCTTCATCTCCCTGAATGTGCACATAGTACACTGTGGCACACATATTCCCATTGCAATACCCTATTCCTGAATAAACATCATTTTCTTTTGGAGAGCCTTTTCTTCTGTTTGTTATTTAAGTTGGCAGTATTAAAATGGTTATGATGTAGTTTCTGTTCCAAGAAGTTTACAATATAATACATGTTTAATCAACTTTTATATCAATAATCTTTTGTCCCCAAATAACTCTACTTTCCAAAAAGAAGAGTAAAGATAAAATCTAGGCTAATTTGTTCTCAGCAAAAACATACTCTATGAAGAACTACCAGTCCACATTTTTGTATTCTTTCAATGAAAGACATTTTCTTGAACATCATGTTTTAGTCTCTAAAATTGTAATGTCACTTTTGATTAAAAAGTAGCATTTTTCATATTTTAAAGCTTATCTGTTTTTCAAGTCCCTTTGAATTCCCTTAGCATTTCTATAAGCTGAACTGCTCCTCTAGTTTTGGTCTTCTCATATTTCCTTATCAATTTCTCCACTAGAGATGAGAGATGTTATGAAGGAATACTAGCCAATGTCGTTTATCAGACAGACAACTAGAATATTACTTTAATCACATGCTGCTTTAAATCAGGCCAGTGCTAGCAAGCAAATTTGGGGTATGCAGTCTAATAGATTTTAGTTGTAATTCTGGCTCTGATACTTAGCAGCTGACCATAATAAGTTACTAACCCCATCTAGATCTCAGTTTAAACATTTGTGAAAAGGGAATGTTTTAATACCATACAGGGATTATGTAGGAATATGATGAGAACACCCAAAGTGCATAGGTAATTCTGTTATACTGTGCCTCGTACAAAGTGGCAGCTTTCCTGTTTCTTCATAGAAACAATTTTTATTCTCTTTGTTTTATACAAAATTCCTAAAGGAAACAATCAAATTTATCTTGAGGAGATTCTTTATGACAGTTAGAAATTTTTCCTCCAAGGAACAGAAATACTTTAAATAAAATGGTGTGTGTGTGTGTGTGTGTGTGTGTGTTAAAAAAAATCCAAACTAGCCAGAAGTTTATAGTTTGATGATTGCTGGCCTTGGTCTAGGGCCCTAGTGATGTCAGGACTTTGGGCTGGCTTTTGTCCTTCCTCTCATTCTAGCAAGATGGCGCCTGCAGTTGCAAACATCTCATCCTCACACAAACACAAAAATCCAGAAAAGTACTAAATAGGACATTCCCATTCACATGCCTCCTTCTTTTCATGGAAAGCAATCTTTCCCAAAAAGCATCCTGGTGATGTCCCTTTACAACTTTTCACCAGAACTAGGTCACCTGTGAAACCTAGACTAGCAGCGGGGAAGGGGATACTTGCCTTGAGATGTATGCCAAATAAAGCTCAGATTCTGTTACTCGAGTAGAAAAGAAATACATGGAAAATGGTCTGCAAGCCATATCATTGTGTCTAGGGCAACAGTCCTTAATGTTGAAATTATTATGGACAGTAAGGAGAAATAAATCAGTCCCTGATATCCAGGAGTTGATCTGACACTCACAGCAAGTTCAGATGTTCTTTGTTAAACATAAATAACTTCCCAAATACCAACATTACACAAATCTGCTGTGTGACCATAATGGATTAAGAAAAACATGGCCACTCTGTAATCATGTCAGAGCATGCATACACATATGTCTACATACATGATCATTGTTCAAATCACAAAAGTGACGAAACATCATACTTCCCTAATGTGGAAGTGTGAAAAAAATGTCTGCAGTTTTTGAATCCTCCTCCCCTCAGGAGGTACAGCTTCCCCTCCTGTTGGGTGGCTGGACTTAGTGACTTGATTCTAATGAATAGAATCAGGTGGAGGTGACAATGTGTAGTTCTAAGACTCCATCATACAACTCACTGGACCTTATTCCTTCTGCTCTCTCTTCTTCCTCACAATGGGGTAAGCCATGTCAGAGCAGCCCTATAGAGAGGAACTGGAGCCTCCTGCCGACAGCCACTTGAAAGAGTTGGAAGCTCAACTTTGGCCCCAGTCTTCTAGGACTGCAGCTCCAGCTGACAGCTTCAGTGAGACCTCAAGAAACGCCTTGAGCCAGAACTATGCAGCTAATCCTTTCCTGGATATCTGATCCTTAGAAAGAGTGAGAGACAACTAACTGGTGGTTGTTTTAAGCTGCTAAGTTTTGGGATAATTTGCTGCACAGAAAAGACAACTACAGTATCTGGTTAAATGAGTAACTGCTGCTTCTTTACCAATTACAGGTTCATTTCCACTTTATTACTCTTGCCTTCTTGATAAATGCTATTAAAATGCCCAATCATAGAATTGCCCCTGCTTCCTGACAGCATCCAATCCCAGGCAAAGCTCCATTTCCTTAAACCCTTTGCAGACTCATCTAACACAAGCACAACTCTTATAATAACTTCTTTCTGGCATCCTCTTATGAGATACTTTACAGTTCCCAAAGGCATGTTGTCTCTTGTTGCAACAAGCAAATAAACCCAAATCTTTCTTTGATTTCAGGTGTCTCCCTGGTGGACTTCAACTAAAGTCATCAAAAGTAGTTTGGCGTTGTACTGGACAATAAGCTTTCTGCACTATGCATAAATGAAAATCAATTCAAGCTGTTAAGAGATATGATTACACAAATGTTAGCTAATATTTATTGAATGTTTACCATGTGCCAGATGCAGGGCTAAGAGCTTTACATGCATTATATCATTTCATTTTTATGAAATAACTTTATGAAGTGGTTGATATTAGTATTCCCATATCACAGATAAGTAAATTGAAGGGTTGCGAGGTTAAGTAACTAATCCAATATCACACAGCTAAGCAGCAGTGGAATCTGAATCCCGACTTCATCAAGACCAATATTTCTAACTATTAATAGATTATCCCCCACCAATGTGTATCATAATACTGACTTAAATCTAACAGCCAGTGATTCCATATCTCCTCAGCCTGATAGCCAACTAACTTAGCACCCCACTAACTGGCACTGTCTGGAGTTCTACCTTTTCCAATCATCTAGAAACAGATTTCAAATGTTCTTTATTGATTCCCTCAGGGACAGCACAAGGGAAGAATGGTAAGAATTTTATGGCTAAAGCAATTTTGAAAACCATGTATGTAACCTTCTCTTCTATAACAGTCACAAATCTGGATTCCAAATCCTGTACGGACTCGAATTCTTAGGATATTTAAATGCAGAAACTTTTTCTTGGAAATAAAGTATACATTGTATTTCTTTTTCTAATCCAGTAAGTCATCACAAGAAGAAATAATCAATATATTAAATGATTTTACTGTTTCTTATTTGTTTCTATGTATTACTTTTCACAAAAGGTAATTTCCCCCCAGAGCTGGAAAAATAAAGGAGCAGAGGCCTGGAGACTCTTGGCATGGCCGAGGAGCACAGGAGGTGAGGACAGCCTTGGGGTAAAGGACAGCCGCCGAGGAAGATGAGCTGCTTCCAGGGAACAGACTCTGAAAGAAGAGGTGTACACATTTTAACCAAAAGAAGAAAACCAGGAAATTGGAGTTGTCTGAATGAACAATCATTCCTAAGGAACGCTGTGAGGTGAAACCTGATTCCTGTCTCAGACTCCCCCAACACCTTCCTGTCTCTGCCCTAGTCTGCAAAGATTCTTAACTATCATTCCTTCATTCCACTCATTCATTTAGCTACCGATTATCCTAACAGTGGCGCAACATTGTAGTATGTGCAACATAAAAGACACATTATAGTAGGGCAGAAAACATAAGACATTGTCCTATGAAAAGTTTCGTAAGACGATAAGCAGCTAACATTAATTAATCAAACAAGGAGTATTGTATTAATTCAGAGGCAAGAGCACTGGAATCTGGGATGGGCTTGGGAACAGGTGAGCTCACAGAATGACTCTTGCCTGTGGCTAGTGCCATATATAATTATGCATGTTTAGTCATGAATCTCCTGTTTCCTTGGTTTCTGCCTAGTCTGCCCGCTAGATTGCCTCACACAACACAGGGTCTCAAAAGTAGAGCTCCCTCCTTGAAATGTTTTGAGATCCAGGTCTTTCTTATATCCTCTCCCCTGACTTATATCCCTCCTTCTGTTCTTGTTTTGCTCCGTGTGAGGAGAGAGCTCGCCAACCCATCTGACCAACGAATTTGGGCTCATGGATTAAAATGGCACCACGCTAGGAAATGTGCCAGCTAAAGGTTGATTCTATTATTGGGACTTTGAGAAAGGCATCGAGTCAGTCTGAGGCAGTCATACCATGGTTGCACTATATCCTGCCTATTCTGTTCCTTTGGAGAGCCCAGCTTCAGGAACCCCACCTCAGTTTATGTTAAAACATAGCCCTGTGTAAATGTAGCTTTCTCCATCCACCCCAGTGGAGGAGTGAAAGTCAACAAAACAAATTAGGTAAGCCTAAATTGATTCAGCAAGACGGGCCAATTATTAACTTATTTTGAGTGCACTATCATATTGGAGTAGTTCCTTTTAAAGAGAAAAATGAGAGAAGACTGAGAAACATCAATGTTTTTAATACTTTGAATTATCATGTTATAAAAATGATTTATCTAAAAATATTAACTATATTTTTTCTTCTTACTCTTTTAGGTCTTTCTAGATAAAATTATTTGCTTAGTCATTTTCAGTTTGGTTCATTTTCAGTGTTTTATGGTGAAAAGAAAACAGGTTTTGGAGTTAGAATCTAAGCTTGACCAGGTACTAACTATGTACCTCAAAAAAGGTACTGCATTTTTCAGAGACCCAGTAAATAAGGCATGTCTTAAAGAGGTATTATAAATGTAGAATAACATAATGAAGTTAAAGTGCACACTGTAATAGGTACTTACTAGGACAGTTTTATTTGTGATTGCTAATCATTATTTTGGAGGGTAATACCTTTCATTTTTCAACCAAAGTACCTAAAGATTATATATAGAATATATATATACTCTGATATATAGATATATATATTCTGATATATATCTGTATATATATGATATATAATATATATATATGCACTTTTTTTTGAGACAGGGTTGCACTCTTTCACCCAGGCTGGAGTGCAGTGGCTCGATCTCAGCTCACTGCAAACTTTATCTCCTGGGTTCAAGTGATTCTTCTGCCTCAGCCTCCCAAGTAGTTGGGATTACAGGTGCATGCCACCATGCCTGGGTAATTTTTGTATTTTTAGTAAAGACGGGGTTTCACTATGTTGGCCAGGCTAGTCTTGAACACCTGACCTCAAGTGATTCACCTGCCTCGGCCTCCCAAAGTGCTGGGATTACAGGTATGAGCCACCGCGCCCGGCCCTAAAGATATATTTTAAGTCAATGTAAGTCTTCTGGACAGCACCAACTTCCTTTCCCTGGTCCCCCGTCCATCCTGCTCTGTAAGTGGGTGGGCTAACTGACTCAGGTGGACTAGTCCAGGGCTTTCTTGCCCCTTGGCTGCATTTTGGCCAAGGGAGGTGTCAGTTGGAGGCTGGGAAACAGAGTGCAGGGACAGAATGAGGCAGAATCAGGTTGGGGTATTTTTTCCCCAGACACCTCTTGGCTGGCTCCCTCTACCCAATGAATCTCTGTCCTGAGGCCCTCTTCATACAGCCCTGCCTCTCTCTAGCTTCCAGCAAGTGCTTCCTCTCCTGCTCCCACACATACCAGCTCCAGGGTCCTAGACCCTTTCTGGTTGCTTTTACAAAATGCTATCCATAGGTTTATAAATAATTTCTTAAACTCTTTGCAATAACTCACCTTGATGACACCACCTATTTATTTCCTACTAAAGCCAGAAATGACACAATGATTGTTACATTTTCTACTATTATTCCTTCCAGACTGCATTGGATTTTGTTTCAATAACCTATAGATATTATCAGTCAGATTATTTCATGAAGCTTGCCTCCATAGATAACAGAAATATGTGCTCTGGAGGAACAGAAGCTTTGGTTTCAAACGCAAGTTGGTTCTGGTCATGACTCTGCCATCTTCCAAACTAAGTGGTCCATCCACAACTTCTTTATAAGCCTCAATTTTCTCACCTGTAAAATATGGGTAATAAAAGTTCCTGCCTCGTAGGATGATTGTGGGGGTTAAATGGAATAAATGCATGTAAATTGCTTAATGGAGTGTAGAACATTGTGATCATTCAATTAGCTATTAATATTATTATGCTAGGAAAAAGAAAAGGATGTCCCCCCAGGCGACCATAAATGAGCAGCTGGGCTGTCAAATTTGCCTTTAATACTGTAACATTTCTGGTACTGGTCAAGCTACTGAAAACTCAGTATTGTATAAACCCAACATGACAGGGAACAGGGTGACTGGGCATTGGTGGCGCAGTCAGTGCCCTCTGGCCCTAGAGCAAGTCTTTGAGGCCTGGTTCTAGTTATTTTTCTCAACCCTGGGTCTTTATCAATCACCAGGGAAGGTTTTTCAAACATAAACTGTTGGCTGGACTTCAGAGCCTACACGATTTTGCAAAGCTCCTCAGGTGCTTCTGATGTTTGGGTTAAGAGCCAAAACTCTTTATTCCACGGGTCATTGGTACTGTCCTGGACAGAGGTGGTCCTGTGCTATGCCCTGTAGGTTTCCTCTAGTCCATAGCCAGAGAAGACCAACATATCTTCAGAGAAAGCAAATACTTAGAAAATCCTAGGGTTAGGAGGATAATATTTATCCTTGAGGCAGGGTTACCAGCCACAGATTAGAAGTAGGAGACGCCTCTTCAACTTGGAATAAAGCCCTGGTACCAGATATTAACAAACTCAGTATTCTCAGAGGGGAACTCTCAAACTGCTGACTTCTGCACATGGTCTGTTAACATCCAGGTGCTTCAGGGTTACTGCAGCTGCCCAAATTCCAACTTTTCTGGAAGGACAGTGCCTGTCACTGACTGGAGATTCTTTGTGTCTCCCCCTCTTCCCTTGCCCTCCTTTCCCACAGCCTACTGTCCAGCCATAAGAGTCTATCTCTAAGTCAGTGCCTTTCATTTCACCAACTCCACACTTGTCTTATGTATTCATTCATTAAGTCACTCATTCACTCAGTAAATATTTATTGAACTATCACAGAAGGTAAATCCCACCTAAATATCTGGAGAATCTGCTGCAAAAAGTCCCCAAGTGATCCTTTGGTATTCCCAGAGCGAGAAGGACTCTTCTAAATATTCTCATCCTGGAATAAAAATTTAAGGGCCAAGCATAATCCATATTTCTCTGGCACTTGTGAGTTTGTAAAGCATTTTTGTAGGGATTATTTTAATTGTTAATTCTGCTTATCTTGGGATGTATTATTATAAGTATTTATAGCTTAACTTTAGTGAAGAAAAAATGGAAGACTATTGAGGTAGGTTGCAGAATGTCAATTATTGAGATAGGTTGCAGAATGTCAATTATTGAGGTAGGATGCAAAATGTCAATTATGTCAGTGGAAGTAACGTATTGCAGAATGTTCCAACTTATCAATAATGTCTTATCGAAAGGGCTATATAGTAGCCTTTACTTTTACCTTCTAAGGGTTTTTAGTTTAGGGAGGTAAATGGCCACAGCCTTTCTTGCCTCCAAACTTGTGTTCCACCTCTTCCCTAGCTGACTGGGCACCGTGAAGTCTGTGCCTGGTGTGTTACCACCACCTAGTGGTGAATATAGCACTTAAACCCTGTGACTGGAAACAAGATGTTAGAAGAGAATATATAGGTAGACTTAGATTAACATCGGTTTGAAAAGAATCTTGAATTTCTCTTCCCACTCCAGAAAGCCACCCTGATATAGATATATTCTTTTGACAAGTTTAGATAGTACATAATCAGCTATTTTTAAAAGTAGGCATTCCAGTGCCTTTTTGCTGTCTTTTCTCTTGTCACACCCTACAGTAATTTTTCCTTAAAAGCTTTTTTTAAATCATAAACCAACTATCATTTTAACTATTCAGTATCTGTGAAATATCTAATATGGATATGCAAATGGCAGAGAATGCTCTTTAAACTTCTTTTATCAACACTTAAATTACAGCACTTCTCTCAATGAATTGAAATATCTCTTCTCAGAGCCAGAAGAACTATGTATTCAGAAGCGCTCCATTTTGAGTTCTAACAGAAATAAACCTAAGCTATTGCTTGATAACAGCTGATAGTAATTAGACCCACTGGCTGGAAAAAGTAAATGCATAATACTTTGCATTACTTTGGTAATCCAAAGTAATGTCACTCATCCTAAGATTCCCTAAAGGAGCTCAGGAAACATTTCCACTGTCTGTCCTTTTTATTTAGCTGAGGGAGCAGAAAAATGAGAAACAAAGAGCTCATTCATATGTGTGAATTTTGAGAATCTGTCAGCATTCTCAGGCTGATGATGCACCACTTCTCCCATTTTTTCTAAACATGGGACCAGTTCTGCCACTGGCTTCTGTGCGACACTGGGGAACTTGCTCACGTGTTTTTGGGTTTCAATTCCCCTGCCACATTACTTTGTTTAAAAGAACCATGATCCTACAGTCACCTTCTACTGGGTTGAATGGTGGACACCCAAAAAATGTTCATATACTAATTCTCTGGGACCTATAAATGTGACTTTATTTGGGAAAATGATTTTTACAGATGTTAATTAGGTTAACGATCTCTTGATCATTCTATATTATCTTGGTAAGCCCTAAATCCAACACCCTGTATCCTTTTAGGACACACAAAGGAGATAACACAGAGAGATGGAGAAGACCATGTGAAAATAGAGGCAGAGTTGAGAAATACACAGTAAGCCAGCAAGCCAAGAGAAGAGGGATGGCTGGGTTATATGGTAGCTTTATTTGTAATTTCTTTAGGAACTTCCTTATTGTTGTCCATAATGGCTGCACCAATCTACATTCCCATCAACAGTGTACAAAGGTTCCCTTTTCTCCACACCCTCACCCACACATTCTGTTGCTTCTCTTTTTGATAATAGCTATCCTAAGATCTGTAAAGATGTATTTCACAGTAATTTTGATTTGTTTTTTTTTTTTTGAGACAGAGTCTCACCCTGTCACCCAGGCTGGAGTGCAGTGGCGCGATCAGGGCTCACGGCACCCTCCATCTCCTGGGTTCAAGCGATTCTCCTGCCTCAACCTCCCAGGTAGCTGGGATTACAGGCATTCGCCACCACACCCAGCTAATTATTTTTTGTATTTTTAGTAGAGACAGGGTTTCACCATGTTGGCCAGGCTGCTCTCAAACCCTTGACCTCAAGTGATCTGCCCGCCTCAGCCTCCCAGAGTGCTAGGATTATAGGGGTAAGCCACTGCGCCCAGGCTTGATTTGTATTTTTCTAATTATTAGGGATATTGAGTACCTTTTAATGTATCCATTAGCTATTTTTATGTGCTTTTTGACAAATGTCTACATCAAGTCCTTTGCCCATTTTAAAACCAGGTTATATATGTTTGTATGAGCTATTTATAAACTTTGAATATTAACATCCTATCTGGTATATGGTTTACAAGTATTTTTTCCCCAATCTGTAGATTGCATTTTCATTTTGTTGGTTCTTTCCTTTGCTATGCAGAAGCCCTTCAGTTTGATATAGTCCCATTTATTTATTTTTGGGACTAAATCCAGTTTCTCAGCACTATTTGTTGAAGAAAGTATCCCTTCCTCATTGTGTTTTCTTGGTGCCCTTGTTGAAAATTAATTGACCATACATATTTGGATTTATTTATTTCTGGGCTCTATGTTCTGTTCTATTGGTCTATGTGTCTGTTTTTATGCCTGTATCATGCTATTTGGGTTGCTATAGCTTTGTAGTATATTTTGAGGTCAGATCTTGTGATACCTGTAGCTCTCTTTCTTTTGCTCAGGATTGCTTTGGCTATTGAGGGCTTTGTAGTTCTATACAAATTTTATAATTTTTTTCTATTTCTGTGAAGAATGTCATTGGTATTTTGGTAGGAATCGCATTGAATCTGTAGATTGCTTTGAGTAGTATGGTCATTTGAACAATGTTAATTCTGCTGATCTGTGAACATGGGATGTCTTTACAGTTGTTTGTATTCTTTTCAATTTCTTTAACTGTTTTATAGTTTGCCTTGTAGAGGTCTTTCACCATCTTGGTTAAATTTATTTTTAAATATTTTATTTTAGTTTTTGATGCTATTGTAAATGGGATTTTTTTTCAGCTAGGTCATTATTTGTATATAGAATGTCACAAATTTTGTATGTTGATTTTATATCTTGCAACTTTACTAAATTCATTTATTATATTAACAGTTTTCTGGTGGAGCCTTTGGGGTTTTCTACATATAGGATCATGTCACCTGAAAATAGAGATAATTTTACTTCTTCACTTCCAAATTGGATACCTTTTATTTCTTCTTCTTGTTTAAAAGTATTATCAAGAACAATTAATTAGTTTTCCCCCATTGATTAGGATGTTAGCTGGGAGTTTTTACAGATGACCTTTAAGTTAAGGAAGTTTCCTTTTATGTCTAAACTGTTAAGAGTTTTTATCAAGAAAAATCTCAAACTTTGTCAAATGCTGTATCTGCATCAATTGATAAGATCATTTGATTTTTGTCCTTCAGTCTGTTAATGTGATGTATCGCATTGATTGATTTCCATATGTTAAACCAGCCTTGCATACCAGGAATAAATCCCCCTGTGTAGTTATTTTTGGCTGTTTTGACTTAATCTTTATACTAGAGATGTACAAAGCACCATAACAGTATTGGCATATTCTGAATTTGACTATATATTTAATTTTACTGGTGAATTTTATATTTAATCTTTAATTTTCTAGTTATTGCATTATAAAAAGCAAAAAGGAACAGGTGAAATTAATCTCAATAACATATTTAATCTAACCAGGTATATCCCAAAATATTATTTCAACATGTAATTAAGATCAAAAAGTATGAATCAAATATTTTCCATTACACGTATAGCACAACTTAATTGGGACTAGCCATATTTCAAGTGTTTAATAGCCACATATGGCTAGTGGCTACCTCATTGGACCCTATGCCTCTATAGTTTCTATATTCTCTACATTTATATGATTTAAATTTTTATAATGAAAATTTATTCTTATATTACTTTTACAACTAAAAAATGAATAAGAAAGGAATAAAAATTAAAGAAACAAAAGTTTTTGCTGTCCAATCTAAAAATAAATTTTTAAAAAACAATAATATACTCATGGAGGAGAGTTAGAAAATAAAGACTAAAATAAATCAATCAAATTAGCTGTCCTCCTTATGCCCAGAAAAACCACATTTAGGCTGGCCACTGTGGTTCACATCTGTAATCTCAGCACTTTGGTTGGCTAAGACGGGAGGATCACTTGAGCCCAGGAGCTTGAGACCAGCCTGGTCTCAAGACCCTGTCTTAAAAAAAAAAAAAAAAAAAGAAAGAAAAATCAGAAAAAACACATTTTGGAGAATTTTCTTTCAGGCCTTTTCCCATAAGGTATAGAATATATATAGTACCCTTTATTTTAAGGAATTTTCTCTCTTCCATTTATAGGAACATGTTGTATCTGTTGATGATTAAATACCCTTGGGTGTCCTGGCTATTGAAAAATGATTATAAAACCTTTAGTGGCTGAAAGAAAATTATGATGAAGTCTAGAAGAGAATCCTCTGACTAGAAGAGATTTGGAAACTATATGTGAATGTGTACCCACTTTTGCTTTTCTCTTTTATTTTTAAGACAGCCAAAATGTGTGTGTGTGTGTGTGTGTGTGTGTGTGTGTGTGTGTGTGTGTTTGTCTGTGTGTTAACCTTCAAACAATTCACCCCACCAAAATGTTTTAAGCCTTGATTTTATGTTAATTCTTGGACTGCTGATGGGTTATTTCCCTTTATTTTAATTCTTGGAGGTGTGGTAGTGGAGGCTGCTTAAACCACTGTGTTGACACATCCTGCAGATGGGAGTTGGTGAGGAATTCTCTTGACACCGAGTGCAGCCAGGCGTGAAGATGAATGGTACTCACAGTAGCTAAAATCTCTCCTTCACATTTTACTGTTTTGTGTTTTGTTAGTTTTGTTTTTTAAACTTCTTAAAAATACTTTTCATCAGGTAAAATAGCAATCTGGGTTTTGGAAAGACATCAATTATGTATGGCTATGTTCACATTTATACTAGAAATTATTGTCTTCTTATCTCCTTACCTCCAAACAGAGAGCCTTTCTATTTATTTTTCCAAAAAAGAACAGCACTGGATCAAATGAAGTGTGTTCCAAAAGGAACTATTCCATTAATCATACATTTTCCATAATTCTTATTGCAGGATTTCAGGGCAGTCAACTTGTTTAAGGTCAGAGAATGAAAAAGAGAGACTTTTTCATATAAAGACAGCATTTAATTATGGAGTCAGATTTGCTCCTGCTTAGCAATCCCTGGCAAAACCACTCTCCTCCCATTAGTTAAAATAATCTCTTTTTATCACAATCTGTCCATTAAAATGACCCCCTTTTGTGAGAAAATTACTTACAAATAAAAATAAATGTTCTGTGCACCTAGAAGATCCCTATGAAGTTTCAATAACTGAGTTTAAGTGCAGAGGATAGCACTTCAACAAAGAATCAAAAGGCAAAATAAACCATAGAGATAAGGCTCAGTGATGAATAGCAGTGCTGGAGACTAACTGAATATGTGCTGGAAGTCTCATTTTGCCTTTGTTTGCTGACAGCTGCATTTTCCAACCAACTCAAAGAGCAATGAAGAGAACTCTTTTTCCTGACTGAACTCTATGCAAATAGGGAACGTTATTTGGTAGTAAGATGAAGGATGGAAATGACCATGTCATCTTAGATGATTTCCTTCCTAATCATCAAGGAAGCAACATTAAGAAGAATCAGACTTATATTTAAGCTTTGTAAAGGCCAAATTTTTTAAAGTTTAGGAAAAATAGGTTAGAGGCCATGGCTGTGTACTCAAGACAATAAGTTGTTTCAAAGGGGAGGAATATTTAAAGGATGAAACTCTGACAATGGATTCTGCAAATGATCTCTGTGAGGAAGAATAGGGATACACATGTAACGATTCCAACATGGCTGCACTAGAGCCCTTAAAACAGACTTCTCAAAGAAGAGAACAACAAATTAAAGGAGAGCCCTGCTATCCAGGATAATAAAATAGAGTCTCGGGACCTATAAGAACAGTGTCTCAAAGCTAAAGACCAAAAGAATGACTTGAGACTTTCTTTTTTTAAAAAAAAGTTAAGGGCAAATAAGGAGGCTTTTAATGTGGTTAATGTTATAATGCTATGTCTCAAACAAGGAAAAAGGAAGAGAAAAGAGTAGCTAGAGAAAGCAGAATTACTCAGGTCATTTTTCTTACATCTTTTCAGTAAGGAAAACTCTGATAGGTCAATCATGGGTAGACTAAACATTAAGAAACAAATTCTAATACAGGTCAAATGATGGTAAAATAACAAGTGGTAGGTTTGAATGCTGGCAAATTATATTCTGGGATACTAAAAGAACCTATCTTTCTGATTGTGGATACATTGAGGAAGGAGAGAGCTATCTAAAGGGTGAACGTGAGAAACTGCCACTTTTCTGAAAGGGCAATGGCTGCCTTTTCTTGTGTGACATTTCCCCTCACTGGAAGTGTTAATGTAGCAACAGCAAGAAAGGGATTCCCTGCTCTTACATAGTGGCTGGATTAGATCATCTTAAAGGCCTCGTCCCAACTCTGAGAGGCTATTAAAAGCCAGATTCCCAGCAACTGATGGGTTGCTGTATTACTCCATTCTCATGCTGCTGATAAATACATACCAAAGACTGGGTAATTTATAAAGGAAAGAGGTTTAATGGACTCACAGTTCCACATGGCTAGGAAGGCCTCACCATCATGGTGGAAGACAAAGGAAAAGCAAAGAGACGTCTCATATGGCACCAGGCAAAGAGAGAGCTTGTGCCAGGGAACTCCCCTTTATAAAACCATCAGATCTCATGGCACTTATTCACTATCACCAGAACAGCCCAGGAAAGACTTGCCACCATGATTCAATTACCTCCCACTTGGTCTGTCCCATGACACATGGAATTATAGAAGCTAAAATTAAAGATGAGATTTGGGTGGGGGAACACAGCCAAATCATATTGGTTGCCCAACCATAAAATCTGCAATCTTAAAAATTACAGGGGGGAGTACACCTTGGTTTTAACAAAGCCTGTAACTTCAAATACTATGTTGTCACTCATTTCAATGAGCACGTGTCAGATAGGCTTCTCAAGATCCCTGGAACTAATAACATTCAGCAGCTCCCAGAGATATGGCCTTCTTAAATTTGTTTCTGTTGATGTCAATACCAATGATCCTGGAAGCACCAGTAGCTTTGCAACCCATAATAATAAAGAGGCCAACTTCACCCAGGCCAAACACAGTACAAGTTAGAAAGAATTTGACCTAAATTATCAGAAGACACAGACATCCAAAGGCAATGCAGGCTGAGAAAGTGAGTGGACCCCATTCCACTGGGAAAGGGAGGTGATGTTTCTGGTCAATTTGTCTTTTTAAATTATTAAATCTTTCAAATAACACTTTCCTTTGAAAGGAACTTGAGAGCTTTATATGATGTACTACCAATCTCTAGACAACAGAGGAAAAGATTTCTTATAGGAATGTCAGAAACTAGTATTAGAATTGTCAAAATTATGACTCCCCTAAGGGCTTGGAGAGCAGTTTCCAATTTTTCTTTTTTAGGTTGAAGACCAGATGAGCAGCAGTAGCTGTCAATGCAACTTTCTCCCTTTGGGCATTATATTTACATGAAGGAAGCTGCAAAAATTTTATTTTACCCAGCCACTGTGATTCAGTTTTTGGTGTCTACTTATGAGGTCGCCATGCATAAAAAACAGAAATATGTGGCTAAGAATTTCCTAGGAATGCACATAAAAATCTGTACTGACTGCGTCTCCTTTAACCAAGGATACACATGTAATGATTCTAAATGATTCCATTCTAATGATTAGGCTAAACAATTCTAATAAAGTACGCATCCATAGAATCTATTTAGTAACTCTCATTCCTTATAAAGCCTTTATTCTCCTTTGAAATAACTGGAAGGGGGTAGGAAATGTGACTAAGGCTCATAAAAATGAGAAAGGGCAACAAAAGGTAGCTGAATTGTTATCTTTAACAAGAACCTATTTACCTTTGTTTAGAAGAGGACAACACTTAGTTTCCATTATTGCAGTAAAAAAAGCCAGTTAACTTATGCAATCTTCCTGAAAAGGGTGTTTTTTTAAAAAAATAACTTCTTGACTGAGAAGCCCTTGGCCCTTCAGGCAATTTCTGTTGAGACAGAAATGGTCAGCACCTTCAGTCATTAGTTCAGTGTCACTTCTTTTGGGGGATTGTCTATTCATGTTAGTCAACTGAGCATACACAATGCCCAGTTACCAATGGAGCATAGGCAGTTTATAAAGTTATGAATTTGTGTCAGACTTGAGAGTTGCAAAAATCAGTAGTATTAGGGGGTTTTATTTCTTGATAGATTTATTTGGGCCTTTAAAATTTGGCCCCAAATGTTGTAAGCAGAAATTCTTGTAGACAAAGGGCAAATGAAAGAGCTGTCTTCTTTCCCTTTCTGTTCTCCACTTTAAGACAGCCCAGACTAGTATATGAGGGTATTTAAATTTCCTATACCAAAAGAGAAGACCAGCAAACTCTTTACTTTTCATATTCCAGTTTTCTTCAAAAAGCAAGCTTTCTAAATGATAATCTCCTAAAAACACCAGTTAAGAACAGATGCTACCATTTTGCTAGTACTTTATGAGAGAACTCCAAGAATCCTAATGAGTTGCTATCCCACTCTCAACACTTCCCTTTACTCCTGTTTTCCATGCATTCTTTTCTATATGCAAGAAAACAAAGAAAAATGCAATAAGTAAATGTAAAATACTAAGTGGTATAAACTAAGTTGTGTATTCTCAAATGTGCTAAGCAACAAGGAAGCCTGACTTGTAACATTATGTGTTTGTTCCTTCCTTTCATTTTGTGAAAATTTATAAAACCATTAAACCTAGAATAGGGGAAAAGAAGGCAACCATAAAAGCTGAAAAATGGCAATCTTGAGCACACATCTCTTCCTCCTACCCCCCTTTCTTTTGTGCCTTGAGCTTTTTAAACAGGATGGCCTGAAGGAGGCATCACAGAGATGAGCTTGATTTACTTCTTGTATACATTAAATGAAAGAGCCTATGATGGAGGCTTTAAAAGACTGTGATGGAAAAAAGCCAATCTAAATCCTTACCTTTGCATTATTTATTCCTGCTCTCTTCCTGCAAGTAATCCACAGCCTATCAAACATACTTTTTCTAGTGGAGCATCAGGATCAATTTTGACAAATGCACTTTCTCTTAACACTGTGTATTCAGTGAAGGTGCTTGTGTTAGGGAGTTGGTAGATTGGTTTTCTTTTACAGGTAAATCTGGTGGTGTCATCAGCCATGGTTTCACAAATACCATCAAAGCTTAGTAAAGCAAACCATAAAAGCACATATGAGAGATGAATGGAGGTATAGGATGAAATTTTAGTAATTAAAGAGACCTACTTGAATTGATCACATATATTTCCTTTAGGGATCAAACAAGGGTCAGATTTTCCATACTGAAGGATGACTTTGTCTCCTGGAGAGAACAATGCAATCATTCATCAAAAAGTCTCTCTGGAATGTTGAAAGGATAAATATATACAAAAGACTACGGCGTATTTCAATTAAAACCTCTCACAACACATGCCCAAGCTCACTTTTAACAAAGTTAGATATCCTTTATCTTCCTGATTAAATTTATCAAAGAACTGGGTTTTGAGCCATGTACTTACTATTTCCTAGCTGTGGTAAGACACTTGATCGTTCTGTCAGTATTATCTAAAAAGTCCAATTTCTCAAAAATTACAAGACATGCAAAAAAATAAAACCAGAAATTATGACCCATACACTGGAAAAAAAAAAGCAGGCAAAAGAAATTGCCTGTGAGAACAACCAGACATTGAATTTAACACACAAAGCCTTCAAAGTAGACATTATAAATATGATCAAAGAACTAAAGAAAACTATAATTAAATAAAGGAAGGTGGCTTAGTCTGTTTGTGCTGCTATAACAGAATGCCTGAGACTGGGTAATTTATAAAGAACAAAAATTTATTTCTCACAGTTCTGGAGGCTGGGAAGTCCAAAATCAAGATGTGGGCATCTAATGTGGGCCTTTTTATTGCATTCTCACATGACAGTGTGGAAGGATAAGAGAGAATAAACCCACTTTTGCAAGCCCTTTTCATAGCAACATTAATTTATTCATGAGGGCTCCACCCTCATGACCTAATCACCTCCCAAAAGTTCTCACCTCCCAACACTGTAACATTGGGAATTAAGTTTCCAACACGTGAATTTTGAAAAGGACACATTCAAACCATAGCATTTGACCTCTGGTCCCCTAAAATTCATGTCCTTCTCACGTACAAAATACATGCATTCCACCCTAATAGCCCCCGAAGTCTTAACTAGCTCCATGTTATATTTTCCTCTACTGTAAGCCTGTGAGCAAACCAGCTATGCACTTCCAGAATACAATGGTGGGACAGCTACAGGAAGGACATTCCCATCCCAAAAAGGAGAAACAGTGAAAAAAAGAAGAGCAACAGGTCCCAAGTAGGTCCAAAACCCAACAAAGCAAACAACATCAGGTCTTAAGGCTTGAGAATAATCTTCTTTTACTCCATGTCCTATCTTCTAGACACACTGGGGTGAGGGTTGGGCCCCAAAGGCTTCAAGCAGCCCTGCACCTATGGCTTTGCTGGGAACAGTTCATGCTTCAGCTCTCATTCATTGAAGTCACATACCTGAGGCTTTTTCAGGCTGATGATGCATGCTGGTGGCTCTACAGTTCTGGCATCTTGGAAGCAGCCCCATTCCCACAGCTCCACTAGGCATTGTCCTAGTGGGGATTCTCTGTGGTTGCCCTGACATCACAGTTTTGCTTGACATTGTCCTAGTGGGGGCTATTTTCATCATCCTTTGAAACTGCCTACACACCCACTAGCATGTGGCAAGAATCAAAAAATGAGGATGTAGCAAAATAAGAGCTCTCCTACGCTGCTGGCAGGAGTGTAAAACAGTATGGCAGTACTCAAACTACGCACAGAGTTACCCAGGAAAAATGGTAATGTATGTTCACACAGAATCTTGTATGTGAATATTCATAGAAGCATTATTTACAACAGCCAAAATGTAAAAAAAAAAAAAAAAAATCCAAATCCTCATCAATTCATGATTGGCTAAACAAAATGTGGTATCCATTGGAAAATTATTCAGCCATAAAAAGAAATGAAATACTGATACATGTTATAGCATGAATGAACCTTCATGCTAAGCGAAAGAAGCCGGACAGACACCAAAGACTACATATCATATGATTCAACGTATGCGAAATGTTTAGAATAGGCAAATCTACAGAGACAAAAAAGGAGATTGCACATTTCTTAGGGCTTGGTCAGTGGAGGAGGAATGGGGTAGCTAAAGAGTACAGAGTTTGTATTTAAGGTGACAAAAACTTTCTATAGCTGACTATGGTGATGGTTGCACATATTTGCAGATATACTAAAAACCATTGAATTGTACACTTTAAATGGGTGAATTGTGTGGTGTGTGAAATACACATCAATAAAGTTCTTAATGCATTCAGTAAGTTGGTGGTAAAGATAGAAAGCATTTAACAGCTATCTCTTATTGGCACTTGGCAATTTTATACATTAGCCATAGTAGCTCATGAAATATTTTTTTCCCTAAGAAGAGAACTAGGAGAACTCTCTTATTGTTTATTAAGATTCCTGAGAAGGAAAAGATTTCTGTTACAATATTTACATCTTGATGATAACTGAGGAAACCGCTCAAGAGGTGAAATCTAGTTTTGAAACACAACACTGGGGACATTGGAGATGATGGGCCTGGGAAGAACTGGAGGTAGAGAGGCTGTTTAGCGGCCCCCACCTCAGATCTCACCCAGTATTCTTGTTACCTTCTGAGTGAGGCAAGGTTAAAATTAAGAAGAAGGAAGAAAAGTGAAGACAGTGCTTCAGAGAAAGAGAGGCCTTTTATACCTAAAGAGGAATAGAAATTTAACCTGTGAGACACATTGTCCCTAGTCAAATGAATACTAGAACCTCAAATGGCCATGCCTCAGGTCACTTTAGCTAAACCTACTCACTTCACTCCATTTGTCAGAAACCCAAAAAGCTGACACCTCTAATTTTTAATTTCATCTGTATGATACTGGTAAAGTAAAATCTTATTAAATCACAGGGAATTTATTCAACTTTCTGGAACTTGGTTGAAATTATGATGGATCATTGAACCTCTATCTGACAAGCCACTTCTTTGGGGGAAGTTTTACTGGATGACCATGGAATTGAGTTACTATAGTAACTATGTCATATGGGTATAATAAGGGCTGTGTTATTTCAGCTTCCAAGATTATCTGGCCTGAGTTTAGGGGCAAGAAACCTAATATTTTGACAACATCTGAAAGAAAAAACTATTAGAAGTAAAGAAAATATAGAGGATATTTCTGATTTAAGATGATAAACTGAGCTTACACGTTTAGCTCTTCTCCAAGAGCAAAAGAATTTTTAAAATATCTATAAATTAATATATATTAATTATATATATTTATATATAATATATAAAAATATATGTACACACACATATATCTCCACTATAATGAAGACATAAGGAAGCGCTCATCAGACACCCTAAATATAACCTGGCCAAATTCAAGCTCCCTATAGTGCCTCAAAATCTATGCTTTCCATAGCCTTCTTTTCTGTAAATTGCAATCCCAACATACTTACTAGTCTTTCTACCCAAACTTTGAAGTCATCCTTGATGCCTTTATTTCGCACACTTTAGCAAGTTCTGTTGACTCTATCTTCAAAATATACTTAGAATCCAATCACTTTTCACTACTTTCATACTATCATCCTGGTCCAAGCTATCATCACCTCTTGTGTTTACTGCTATAATAACATCCTAACTTGCCTCCTACTTCCACCTTTATTTCCTCCTCATCTCTTTTTTTCAGTATGGCAGCTGAGTGTTCCTTTTAAACATATAAGAATGCTTATCATTTTTACTCAAAATCATTTAGGAGTAAAAGTCCTTACAGTGTACTACAGTGTTCTACTTCATGTCCATTTAAAACATACTATTTAATTACATGAGGCTTTATGTGTATCTTCTTTGCTTAAATTTGTATCTGTCATTTTCAATTTATTCTTTTTTAGTTTAACTTTTATTTTAAGTTCAGGGATACATATGCAGGTTTGTCAAATAGGTAAACTTGTGCCCTGGGGGTTTGTCATACATATTATTTCTTCACCCAGGTATTAAGCCTAGCACTGATCTTCTCCTTCCTCCCACTCTCCACCCTGCAATAGGCAATTGAAGAAACTTTTCAAAAGAAGATATACATGCAGCCGGCAATCATGAAAAAACACTCAACATCACTGATCATTAGAGAAATGCAAATCAAAACCACAAAGAGATACCATCTCACACCAGACAGAATGACTGTTATTAAAAAGTCAAAAAATAACAGATTCTGGTGAGATTGTGAAGAAAAACGGAGGCTTATACACTGTTGGTAGGAGCGTAAAATTAGTTTGACCACTGTAGAAGATGGTTTTTGTGATTCCTCAAATTCCTAAAGACAGAAATACCATTTGTTCCAGGAATCCCATTACTGGGTATATACCCAAAGGAATATAAATTGTTCTATTATAAAGACAGAGGCACACGTATGTTTACTGTAGCACTATTCACAATAGCAAAGACATGAAGTCAACCTAAATCAATGGTAGACTGGATAAAGAAAATGTGTTACATGTACACCATGGAATACTGTGCAGCCATAAAAAAGAACAAGATCATGTCCTTTTCCGAGAACATGGGTGGAGCTGGAGGCAATTATCCTTAGCAAACTAACTCAGGAACAGAGATCCAAATACCACATGTTCTTACTTATAAGGGGGAGCTAAATGATGAGAACACATGGACACATAGAGGGGAACAATACACACTGGGGCCTAGCTTTCTTTTTATCTTGTTCACTGTCACCAGAATGTAAGTTCTATGAGAGGAGAGATTTGGTTCTTTAATTTTTAAAAAAGATTCAGCACCAAACTATTACTTAGCAGATAGTTGGCACTAAATATACACTAGTCAAATCTATGATAGGATGAAGATCATACTGGAATTCCTCTTTCCAATCTGTAAACTGTCAGAAACCACCACCCCCCAACACTATTTGACAAGTCTCTACTTTTGTGTTATTTTACCTGGTTTTACCTTTCTCACTCCTTTTCCAATACTCTCTACAATTCCAGCTGCTTCGTGTCCTAGAAGAAATGGATATTTAGTTTTTAATTTTCCATTAATTGCACAGTCGTCTGTGCCACAAAAGCTGATGGCCAGAATCTGTGAGGAGATAAAACAAGAAAGATACACAAAATTCATTAGTATTTTATGACGTAGATAATATTTCTCTCAAGATAGTTCAAATAGAGTGACAGTATTTTATTTTTATATTTTCTGGTTATAATCAATTATAAAAGCATAGACTTATATAAATAACATTGTATCATTCATTTAAGTCAAAAGTTTAAAATGTATTAGCTCAATTTACTTTCCTATCCTAAAATACAATAGCATGTAATCCTCAGTCCTTTGAGATCATTCTACTGGCTCTGCACTTATTTCATCAATCCCACCAAAATTGCATGCTGTTAATTTTTTCTATGTATGTTCTTTGATTATTTATTTAATCTCAATAAGCTATACTACCTCACTGATATTGTTCAATAGCAGAATTTATTCTTTTTTACAATTTTTGTTTTGTTTTTGTAGAGACAGGGTCTTGCTTTGTTGCCCAGGTTGGTCTCAGACTCCTGGCCTCAAGCTATACTTGCACCTCAGCCTCCCAAAGTGCTGATATTACAGGCCAGAATTTATTCTTAACATGATGTTTTAAAGAAACCATTATAAACACAGAATGATCTTATAACAGTACAAACCCTATCGTCTAAATGTTTTACAATATTCTATGGGAAAAACAGAAAATTCTTAATGCCAGAATATGATAGATTTCAGCACTTCATTTTTTGTTTTGTTTTGTTTTACTTAGTGGCAATTAACATTTTCTCCTTCCCAATAACCTTGAAGAATAGGACAATCTCCTAATGCTTGCTAGTTCTCCCAATTAATTGCTTATTTTACACTAATGGATAGAGTATGTAGTAGTAGGAAAATTGGTGGATTGAGCATCCGGCTACTCAACATTTACCTTGTTCAGCTTGCAGACAGTGAGCAGGCTGCCCTTAGTGACTCACTAGCAATTCTTTTCTTCCTATCCCAAAAACCTAATGCTCTGCTGACCTAGAGGTCTTAGTTCCAAAGGGAAGAATGATTCCACCAGGAGACACGATTCCACTGAAGTGGAAATTAAGACTACGATTCAGACACTTTGGTCTTTTATGCCTCCCTTCTTTAGGCAAAGAAGGGAGTTACTGTACTGGTTGGAGTGATTGATCCTGATTATCAAGGGGAAATTGGGCTGCTATTGTATAATTAAATTAAAAAGAATGTGTCTTGAGTAGAGGAGATCCCTTAGAGCATCTTTCAGTACAAACATGTCCTGTGACTAGGGTCAATGGAAAACTACAATTCAATTCTGGCACAACTACCAGATCCTTTAGGATGAAGGTTTGTGTCATTTTTCCAGGAAAAAACCATGACCAGCTGAAATACCTGCCGAGGGCAAAGGGAACACAGAAAGAGTAGTAGAATATGATAGTCATAAATACAAGCTACAATCATATGACCAGCTGTAGAAATGAGGACTACAGTTGTTATGAATATTCATATTTTGGTATGAGTCTATTTATATATATATATGTATATATACATATATATGCTTATATAAAAATATTTTCCTTTGCACACTTATCTCTTTATCTTTTAAAATGTATTAATGATAGTTAATTTTCCATTACAGTATATAAGTTAGAGCAGATCAATGAGAAGAATGAACATCACCCAAGGTCTTTGCATATTTTTTGGGGGAAAGTATTAGCACATTTTTTATTGTATACAGAATAGTTACATCTGTTAAGTGAAAATACAATTTTATTATTGTCCTTTTTTTAAAAAAACTTTTATTTTAGGTTCGGGGGTACATGTGGAGGTTTGTTATAAAGGCAAATTGCAGGGGTTTGGTGTACAGATTATTTAATCACCCAGGTAATAAGCATAGTACCTCATAGGTAGGTTTATGATCCTCTCCCTCCTCTCATCCTCCATTCTCAAATAGCCCCCAGTGCCTATTGTTGCCTTCTTTGTGTCCATATGTTCTCAATGTTTAACTCCCACTTATAAGTAAGAACATGTGATATCTGGCTTTCTGTTTTGTGTTAGTTTGCTTAGGATAATGGCCTCTAACTCCATCCATGTTGCTACAAGGGACATGATCTCATTCTTTTTTTTATGGCTGTGTAGTATTTCATGGTGCCACATTTCTTTATCCTGTCTACTATTGATGGGCATTTAAGTTGATTCTATGTCTTTGCTATTGTGAATAGTGCTGCTATGAACATACACATGCACGTGACTTTATAGTAGCATAATTTCTCTTCCTTTAGGTGTATACCCAATAATGAGATTGTTGGGTTGAATGGTAATTCTGTTTTACGTTCTTTGAGAAATTGCTACACTGCTTTCCACAAGCATTGAACTAATTCACATTCTCACCAGCAGTGTGTAAGTGTCCCATTTTCTCTGCAACCTCAAGAGCATCTGTTTTTTACTTTTCAATAATAGCCATTCTGACTGGTGTGAGATGGTAATCTCGTTGAGGTTTGATTTGCATTTCTCCAATGATTAGTTATATTGAGCATTTTAAAATAAGCTTTTTGGCCACATGTATGTCTTATTTTGAGAAGGGTCTTGTGATGGTTAATACTGAGTGTGAACTTGATAGGATTGAAGGATGCCAAGTATTGATCCTGGGTGTGTCTGTGAGGGTGTTGCCAAATGAGATTAACATTTGAGTCAGTGGGCTGGGAAAGGCAGACCCAGCCTTAATCTGGGTGGACACAATCTAATCAGCTGCCAGTGAGGCCAGAATAAAAGCAGGTAGAAGAACATGAAAAGGCTAAACTGGCTTAGCCTCCCAGCCTACATCTTCCTCCCATGCTGGATGCTTCCTGCCCTTGAACATCAGACTCCAAGTTCTTCAACTTTGGAACTCAGACTAGCTTCCTTGCTCCTCAGCTTGCAGATGGCCTATGGTGGGACCTTGTGATCATGTGAGTTAATACTCCTTAATAAGCTCCCCTTTAGATATACATCTATCCTATTAATTCTGTCCCTCTAGAGAACCCTGACTAATACAGATCTGTTCATGTCATTTGCTCACTTTTTAATGAGATTGTTTGTTTTTTGCTTATACATTTGTTTAAATTCCTTATAAATTCTGGATATTAGACCTTTGTTGGATGCATAGTTTGCAAATATTTTTTCCCATTCTGTAGGTTGTCTGTTTATTCTGTTGACAGTTTCTTCTGCTGTGCAGAAGCTCTTAAGTTTGATTATATTCCATTTGTCAATTTTTGTTTTTGTTGCAGTTACTTTTGGCATTATCATGAAATGTTTTCCAGGGCCTATGTGAAGAATGGCATTTCCCATGTTACGTCCCAGGAATTTTTTTAGTTTTAAGTTTTACGTTTAAGTCTTTAATCCACCTTCAGTGGATTTTTGTATATAGTGCAAGGAAGGGGTCATCTCAGTCTACATATGGCTAGCCAGTTATCTCAGCACTATTTATTGAATAGAGAGTCCTTTCCCCAATTTATAATTTTGTCAATTTTGTCAAAGATCAGATGGTTGCAGGTGTGTGGCATTATCGCTGGGATCTTTATTTTGTTCAATTGCTCTATGTATCTATTTTGGTAGCAGTATCATGCTGTTTTGGTTACTGTAGCCTTGTAGTATTATTTGAAAATGGGAACAAAGTCCAGCTTCTTCTTCATTTTTTTTTTTTTTTTTTTGCTTAGAATTGCCTTGGTTATTTGGGTTCATTTTTGGTTCCATATGAATTTTAAAATAGTTTTTTCTAATTCTGTGAATAATTTTATTGGTAGTTTGATACGAATAGCATTGAATCTATAAATTGCTTTGGGCAGTACGGCCATTTTAACAGTGTTGATACTTCCATCCCATGAGCATGGAATAATTTTCCAATTGTTTGTGTTATCTCTAATTTCTTTCAGCAGTGTTTTGTAATTCTCATTGCAAAGATCTTTCACCTCCCTGGTTAGCTGTATTCCTAGGTATTTTACTCTTTTGTGGTGATTGTGAATGGAATTGTTCTTGATTTAGCTATCAGCTTGGACGTTGTTTGTGTATAGAAATACTACTTAATTTTGTACATTGATTCTGAATCCTGAAAATTTGCTTAAGTTGTTTATCAGATCTAGAGGCTTTTGGGCAGCAACTCTGGGGTTCTCTAGGTATAGAATCATATTATCTACAAACAGATGATTCTGATTTTTCTCTTGCCTGATTACTCTGGCTAGGAATTCCAGTACTATGTTGAATAGAAGTGGTGAGATAGGGCGTCCTTGTCTTGTGCCAGTTCTCAAGGAGAATGCTTCCAGCTTTTGCCCATTCAGTATGATGTCAGCTGTGGGTTTGTCATAGGTGACTCTCATTATTTTGAGGTATGTTTCTTTAATGTCTAGTTTATTGAGAGCTTTCAGCATGAAGGGATCCTGATTTCTATTGAAAGACTTCTGCATCTACTGAGATAATCATGTGGGTTTTGGTTTTAGTTCTGTTTATGTGATGAATCACATTTATTGATTTGTGTTTGTTGAACCACCCTTACATCTCAGGAATAAAGCCTACTTGATTTTGATGGATGAGCTTTTTGATGTGCTGATGGATTTGGTTTGCCAGTACTTTGTTGAGGATTTTTTAAAATCTATGTTCACCAAGGATATTGGCCTAAGGTTTTCTTTTTTTGCTGTGTCTGATAGCAGATTTTGGTATCAGAGTGATGCTGGCCTCATAGAATGAGTTAGTGAGGAGTCCTTCTCCCTCAATTTTTGGAATAGTTTCAGCAGGAATGGCACCGGATATTTTTTGTACAACTGTTGCTGTGAAAGTATTCAGCTGTTAATTTATTTGGTACTGGGCTTTTTCCGGTTGGGAGGTTTTTTTCCTTACTGATTCAATTTTGGAACTCATTATTGGTCTGTTCAGGGATTCAGCTTCTTCTGGTTCAATCTTGGGAGGTTTTATGTTTACAGAAATTTATCTATTTCTTCTAGGTTTTCTAGTTTTTGTGCTTGTAGGTGTTTATAGTAGTCTCTGAGGGTTTTTGTATTTCTGTGGGATTTGGTGATAAAGTACCCTTTGCTATTTTGGATTGTGTTCATTTAAATCTCTCTTTTTTCTTTATTAGTCTAGCTAGAAGTCTCTCAATCTTACTTATTCTTTCCAAAAACAAACTCCTGGATTCATTGACCTTGTGTATGGTTTTTTGCGTCTCCATTTCTTTCCATCAAGCTCTAATGTTGGTTACATGTTGTCTTCTGTAAGTTTGGGGGATAGTTTGCTCTTGTTTCTCGAGTTACTTTAGGTGTGACATTAAGTTGTTAATTTTAAATCTTTCTAACTTTTTGATATGGGCATTTAGTGCTATAAACTTCCCTCTTAACACCACTTTAGTTATGCCCCAAAGATTCTTATATGTTGTATGTTTGTTCTCATTAGTTTCAAAGAATTTAATTTCTGTTTTAATTTTATTATTTACCTTAAAGTCATTCAGGAGCAGGTTGTTCAATTTCCATATAATTCCATTTTTAAAATTATTTTCTTAGTATTGATTTCAATTTTTATTTTACTGTGGTCTGAGAATGAGTTTGGTATGATCTGGGTTTTTTTTTGAATTTGCTAAGGATTGTTTTATGGCTATTTATGTAGTTAATTTTAGAGTATGTGCCATGTGCAAATGACAAGAATGTATACTCTGTTGTTTTTGGGTAGAGAGTTGTGTAGATATTTGTTAGGCCCATTTGGTCAAGTGTCGAGTTCAGATCCTGATTATCTTTGTTAGTTTTCTGCCTCACTGATCTGTCTAATACTGTCAGTGGGGTGTTGAAGTCTCCCACTATTATTCTGTGATTGTCTAAGACTCTTTGTAGGTCTCTAAGAACTTGCTTTATCAATCTGGGTGCTCCTGTCTTTGATGCATACATATTTAGCATAGTTAGATCTTGTTGAATTGAACTCTTTACCATTATGTAATGCCCATTTTTGTCTCTTTTTATTTATTTAAAGGCTGTTTTGACTGAAGTTAAAATAGCAACCTCTGCTTTTTGTTTATTTGCTTGTTTTCCATTTGCTTGGTAGATTTTTCTCCATCCTTTAACTTTGAGCCTATGGGTGTCATTGCATGAGAGATGGATCTCTTGAAGACAGCATACAGTTGGGCCTTGCGTTTCTATCCAAATTACCACTCTGTGCCTTTTAATTAAGGCATTTAGCCCATTTACATTCAAGGTTAATATTGATATGTGTAGATTTGATCCTGCAATCACATTATTAGCTGGTTATTATGCAGATTTGGTTGTGTGGTTGCTTCATAGTGTCAATGGTCTGTAGACTTAAGTAAGTTTTTGTGGTGGCTGGTAATGGTCTTTTTATATTTAGCACTCTCTTAAGGACCTCTTGTCAGGCAGGTCTGATGGTAACAAATTCCCTTAGCATTTGCTTGTTTGAAAAGGATTTTTCTTTCTCCTTTGCTAGTGGAACTTAGTTTGGCTGGATATGAAATTCATGGTTGGAGTTTCTTTTATTTAAGAGTGTTTAATATAGTCCCTCAGTCTCTTCTGGTTTGTAGGTTTCTGCTGAAAATGTGCTGTTACCCTGATGGGTTTCCCTTTATAGGTAACCTGTTCCTTTTTTCCAGCTGCCTTTTATATATATATATATTTTCATGTCGATCTTGAAGAATCTGATGATTATATGTCCTGGGAATGGTATCTTATATAGTAACTTGCAGGGGTTCTCTGAATTTCCTGTATTAGAATGTTGGCCTTTCTAGTGAGGTTGGGGAAATTTTTGCGCATGATATCTTCAGATGTGTTTTCCAACTTGCTTGTTTTCTCTCCCTCTCTTTCAAGGACACCAGTGAGTCATACACTTGGCCTCTTTACATGATCTCATATTTCTTAGAGATTTCATTCATTCTTTTTTATTCTTTTAAATTTGTTTTTATCTGGCTGAGTTAGTTCAGAGAACCTATTTTTGAGCTGTGAGATTCTTTCCTCAGCTTGGTCTATTCTGCTGTTAATACTTGCAACTGTATTATAAAATTATTGTACTCTTTTTCAGCTGTATCAGATCAGTTTGGTTCTTTCTTATAGAGTCCATTTCATATTTCAGCTCCTGTATTATTTTATTATAATCTTTTTATTTCTATGATTGAGTTTTGACTTTCTCCTGAATCTTGATGATCTTAGCTTTTATTCATATTCTGAATTTTATATCTGTCATTTCATCCATTTTAGTCTAATTAAGAAATTTTGCTGGGGGCTAGTGTGGTCATTTGGAGGAAATAAGACAATCTGGCTTTTTGAGTTACCAGATTACAAGTTGCACTGGTTCTTTCTCATCTATGTGGGCTGATGTTCCTTTAACAATGGTGGAGTAACTTGAGTATAGTCAGTTAAGTTCTTTTCTGGATGTTTTCAGAAGGCTGAGGCTTTGTGTAGGGTCGTATTTGTAGCTGAATTCTTATCCTTGCTTTCATGTTGTGGGGGGCATATTAGTAAAATATTTTCATGTTGAAGTTTGGGCTGCGACCCAGTAGATGGTGCTTAAGTTTAATGGCCAGTAGGTAGGCTCTTGCTCAGCTACATTGCTCCTCTGTGTTTCCTCATGACTGCAACCATGCTCCCTCTCAGTATTCTGAAAGTGTGGGCTCCTTGCCCCATTGAGTTCTGGCTGCAGATATTGGCTTGGCACTGCTGGGCCCCACACCACAGCTGTGGGGGTGAAGCTCAGGCTTTATGCTCACTCCCCAGCTTGGAGGCAGCAGGGGAAGAAATCTTGGCTGTCATTGTAGCAGAAGGCCTTTTACTTGTCTCTTGGGGCTGCACCAGAGAATTGCAGAGCCACTACCAATTGACATGATTGGCTTGGAGTGGGGTAGCTGTGTTGTGGGCTCAAGCCAAGATCCTCTGCCTGGTGATAAACAAGGGGAGGAGGGGGATCATGAGGGAGACAGACTGGCCTCTTCTTAGGGTAGTGGTGGCTTACTGGAGGTGTGGGTAAAGCTCACAGGATCTTTGTTCCTTCCCTAGCCCGTGGGCAGTAGGGGTAGTGGCAAAGAGGCTTTCAGTTTCCTCTGGGAGGTCCACCTCAGACAAATGCAGAGTCACTCATGTGCCTGAGTGGAAGCTTTGCTAAGACTCCACATAAATTTTCATGTCAATCTGGAATCCCCAGAGTGAAGGGTAATGGAGTTATTGGAGGATTTTCTGAGCCTAGAGTTGCAAAGGTTCATGGCATAAGCGCGGTCCCTGGGAACTCTCACTCACCATTTCACCACAGTGGGGAGCCTCCCTTGGCTCTGCACCACTCCCAGGTCAAAGGTTATCCTGTCTTGCTCTTCTCCATTCCCTGTGGGTTGCATTGCTTTCTTGATGATTCCCAGTGTGTCCACCTGGATGATCCAATTGAAGAGTTAGTGCTGACTCACCATTCTTTCTTCTCTCCATGAGAGTGGTGTACACTAGCTTCTCTCAGTCAGCCATCTTGATGGGAATTTATTGTTGTCATTTCAAGATTATGTACAATTTAAGATGTGTGTGAATGCCATGCTGACAGGAATGTACTATGATAGTTAGTTTTATGTGTCACCTTGGCCAGGCTATAGTGCCCAGCTATTCAATTAAAGTAGGTGTTATGGTCTGAGCATGCCCTGCAAAGTATACATTTTGGAAACTTAACTTAATCCTCAATGCAATAGTACTGGGAAGTGAGATCTTTAAGAGGTGATTAGACCATGAGGGCTCTGCCCTCATGAATGGATTAATGCCATTATTGTGGATGTAGGTTAGTTACTATGTGGGTGGTCTCCTGATAAATTCAGCCCCCCTTTTCTCTGTTCTGTGCTTGCTTCTGCCTTCTACCTTTGGATGACCCTCATTAGATGTTGGCACCATGCTTTTGGACTTCCCAGCCTCCAGAACTGTGAGCCAAGTAAACTTTTATTGTTCATAAATTACCTAGTTGGTGGTATTCTATTATAGCAGCAGAAAATGGACGAAGACACAAGGTGTTGCTGTGAAAATATTTTTTTTTTATTATTATACTTTAAGTTTTAGGGTACATGTGCACATTGTACAGGTTAGTTACATATGTATACATGTGCCATGCTGGTGTGCTGCACCCACTAACTCGTCATCTAGCATTAGGTATATCTCCCAATGCTATCCCTCCCCCCTCCCCCCTCCCCACCACAGTCCCCAGAGTGTGATATTCCCCTTCCTGTGTCCATGTGATCTCATTGTTCAATTCCCACCTATGAGTGAGAATATGCGGTGTTTGGTTTTTTGTTCTTGCGATAGTTTACTGAGAATGATGGTTTCCAGTTTCATCCATGTCCCTACAAAGGACATGAACTCATCATTTTTTATGGCTGCATAGTATTCCATGGTGTATATGTGCCACATTTTCTTAATCCAGTCTATCATTATTGGACATTTGGGTTGGTTCCAAGTCTTTGCTATTGTGAATAATGCCGCAATAAACATACGTGTGCATGTGTCTTTAGAGCAGCATGATTTATAGTCCTTTGGGTATATACCCAGTAATGGGATGGCTGGGTCAAACGGTATTTCTAGTTCTAGATCCCTGAGGAATCGCCACACTGACTTCCACAATGGTTGAACTAGTTTACAGTCCCACCAACAGTGTAAAAGTGTTCCTATTTCTCCACATCCTCTCCAGCACCTGTTGTTTCCTGACTTTTTAATGATTGCCATTCTAACTGGTGTGAGATGATATCTCATAGTGGTTTTGATTTGCATTTCTCTGATGGCCAGTGATGATGAGCATTTTTTCATGTGTTTTTTGGCTGCATAAATGTCTTCTTTTGAGAAGTGTCTGTTCATGTCCTTCACCCACTTTTTGATGGGGTTATTTGTTTTTTTCTTGTAAATTTGTTTGAGTTCATTGTAGATTCTGGATATTAGCCCTTTGTCAGATGAGTAGGTTGCGAAAATTTTCTCCCATGTTGTAGGTTGCCTGTTCACTCTGATGGTAGTTTCTTTTGCTGTGCAGAAGCTCTTTAGTTTAATTAGATCCCATTTGTCAATTTTGGCTTTTGTTGCCATTGATTTTGGTGTTTTGGACATGAAGTCCTTGCCCATGCCTATGTCCTGAATGGTAATGCCTAGGTTTTCTTCTAGGGTTTTTATGGTTTTAGGTCTAACGTTTAAATCTTTAATCCATCTTGAATTGATTTTTGTATAAGGTGTAAGGAAGGGATCCAGTTTCAGCTTTCTACATATGGCTAGCCAGTTTTCCCAGCACCATTTATTAAATAGGGAATCCTTTCCCCATTGCTTGTTTTTCTCAGGTTTGTCAAAGATCAGATAGTTGTAGGTAAGTGGCATTATTTCTGAGGGCTCTGTTCTGTTCCATTGATCTATATCTCTGTTTTGGTACCAGTACCATGCTGTTTTGGTTACTGTAGCCTTGTAGTATAGTTTGAAGTCAGGTAGTGTGATGCCTCCAGCTTTGTTCTTTTGGCTTAGGATTGACTTGGCGATGCGGGCTCTTTTTTGGTTCCATTTGAACTTTAAAGTAGTTTTTTCCAATTCTGTGAAGACAGTGATTGGTAGCTTGATGGGGATGGCATTGAATCTGTAAATTACCTTGGGCAGTATGGCCATTTTCACGATATTGATTCTTCCTACCCATGAGCATGGAATGTTCTTCCATTTGTTTGTATCCTCTTTGATTTCCTTGAGCAGTGGTTTGTAGTTCTCCTTGAAGAGGTCCTTCACATCCCTTGTAAGTTGGATTCCTAGGTATTTTATTCTCTTTGAAGCAATTGTGAATGGGAGTTCACTCATGATTTGGCTCTCTGTTTGTCTGTTGTTGGTGTATAGGAATGCTTGTGATTTTTGTACATTGATTTTGTATCCTGAGACTTTGCTGAAGTTGCTTATCAACTTAAGGAGATTTTGGGCTGAGACGATGGGGTTTTCTAGATAAACAATCATGTCATCTGCAAACAGGGACAATTTGACTTCCTCTTTTCCTAATTGAATACCCTTTATTTCCTTCTCCTGCCTGATTGCCCTGGCCAGAACTTCCAACACAATGTTGAATAGGAGCGGTGCTGTGAAAATATTTTGCAGATGTGGTTTACATCTGCCATCAGTTGACTTTAAGTAAAGGAGATGATCTTCAACAAAGTAGGTGGGACTCATCTACTCTGTTGAAAGGCCTTAAGAGTAAAACTGAAGTTTCCCTGGTGAAAAAGTAATTCCACCTGCAGATCATAGAATTGGCTCCTGCTCTAGAGTTGCTAGCATGCCAGTCTGCCTTACATATTTCTAACTTGCATAGTCAGATCTCACAATCATAAAGAATGCATAATCAAATTACAAACAATAGCTTTTTTTATTAGGGATACCAATATACTGCAGGAATTTTGTTAGAGTGATAAACAAACATTAACTGAGTTCATGCTGAGACCAGCTTGCCCACATTGGGCGCCACTTGCCAAGACCAGCTCAGTTGAGGAGACCCTAACCCAGCAGCACTGGAGGAATTAAAGACACACACACAGAAATATAGAGGTGTGGAGTGGGAAATCAGGGGTCTCACAGCCTTCAGAGCTGAGAGTCTTGAACAGAGATTTACCCACATATTTATTGACAGCAAGCCAGTGATAAGCATTGTTTCTATAGATTATAGATTAACTAAAAGTATTCATTATGGGAGACAAAGGGATGGGCTGAAATAAAAGGATGGGCTCTGGCTAGTTATCTCCAGCAGGAGCATGTCCTTAAGGCAAGATCACTCATGCTATTGTTTGTGGTTTAAGAACGCCTTTAAGTGGTTTTCCCCTCTGGGTGGGAGAGGTGTCCCTTGCCCTCATTCTGGTAAACCCACAACCTTCCAGTGTGGGCATCATGGCCATCATGAACATGTCACAGAGATTTTGTTTATGGCCAGTTTTGGGGCCAGTTTATGGCCAGATTTTTGGAGCCTATTCCCAACATGTCCCCCTTCTTTGATTTGCAAAGCAATAAAAGCAAAGGCAGCTTTGTCACGGTGAGCTACTTCTAGCAGGAGTCGGCATCCACATCTGCAGACTATACAAAGACAAACAACACGGATTAAAAGCACAGTCATCATTGAAATCACAGAGCTTCCAAGTGTTTTTGTCCATTTTAATGGGTTAATAGCTGCTAATCTCTCTGCAGCTCCTTCAAGCACTCTGGTTCCTGGCATTAAGGTCAGGTGTGCCTGGGATGCTTTAAATATTTATTCCTTTAATTTTGCAATATTCAAAAACAAGTTTGTAGAGCGTCCTTCTAGATGCTTTTTTATTCTTTCCCAAATTTTGTTCTTATTAAGAGCTATTAATAGTTTCCACAAATCATTGTGTTTAGCTCCTACATTGGGCCATATCATTTGAGGTTGAGGTGCCACTATACCACTATGTTTCCAGATAACAGGAACTCTTGCCATACTTCTTACCATTTCCACCATCTGACCATTTTGTTCAGACCAGCTGAACATAGTATGACCATGGCATGCAGTCTGAGAGGTGCAATTTAAGCTAAACATCCCCTTAGGGGACCAATTAATAATGTTTCCATAGGAATCATCGTGCAGCACCTCTGTCTGCTCTGCAATGCAATCTTCCTAAACAAGTACGTTCATATTTTCTGGCGAGTTTCAATTTTGTTTACAAATAGGTTTTTGAGGGTGGTATGCCTCAATTATAGGAGCAGATTTATTATGGTAAATACTGAGATCAGAAAGCATGTGTAACTGTGTCATAGAATGATTACATCCAGGCATTATTGCCAGCGAAGATTGATAAATATGCTGAATAAGTATAATTGTTCTCTGTGTCAGCCCTTGTTGAAGGAATACTCATGGCAGTGATGATCACTGCTATCCTAGCTACCATTAAATTGCTCATTGTGACTGGTTGTCCTGCTTTCCTCAGGTTTTCTTCCACCATCTGTGACAGCGTCTTGATCTTCCCCAGGTGGGTTGCTGTGTTCAATGGGTGTTGCTCATGATAGCTGGGGTCCTCCTCAGTGTCAGTCTCAATGTGGCTGCCACTGGGGGGTCCTTGGGATCCTCCCAGAATCTCTTCCTCAGCAACTGGGTCATGATAAGGTTTTCAGGTGCCTTGATGGTATCCAAATCTGCTGTTGATTTTGGCCTGGAGAAACACAAGCATAACCTCTACCCCAAGTTATTATTTTATCTCTTTCCCAACTTTTTGTTATTGGATCTCTCCACCAAACCAGTTGTTCTGCTTCTGTCTTTGCAGCTGGTTTCTGTAGATGCTGTTCAGCTGCTAATAACGTCTGGCCTTTGGGCAGGCTCAAAAAATTTAAACTTAATAATGCTTGATTCAGTTGCATCTGCAGTGTTCCACAGTCGCTGTTTTCTCCCATCTGCTTTTGCAACTGCTATTATAGGGAGAGATTTATTCTTTCCACTATGCCTTGTCCTTGAGAATTATATGGGATACCAGTGATTGATTAATATTCCATATAGAGAAAAATGTAGCTAAAGATTGGCTAGTATAGCCTGGGGCATTATCTGTTTTAATAGAAGATGGAATGCCCATCACTGCAAAACACTGCAAAAGGTGACATTTAACACAGGCAGAAGATTCTCCTGATTGGCATGTAGCCCAGACAAAGTGAGAAAAGGTGTCCACACATACGTGTACATAAGCTAGTCTCCCAAATGAGGAAACATGTATGACATCCATTTGCCAAAGAGAATTAGGTTCCAATCCTCAAGGATTAACTCTCCTGTAAAAGATGAGGAATGTACCATTTGGCAAGTTGGGCATTGCTGGATAATAGCTTTAGCTTCTTTCCAGGTAATGCTGTATCTGTGTTTGAGACCAGTGACATTAACATGGATTAAATTGTGAAAACGTCTAGCATTAGATATTGCGTTAGCAACTAGGCGATCAGTCATTTGATTCCCTTTAGTCAAAGGTCCTGGAAGAGGTGTATGAGCCCTAATGTGAGTGATATAAAAAGGGTTCGTTTTACTCCTAACTGCTGTTTGCAATTGGGTAAATAAAGTCATCAGTTGTTCATCTGTATGAAATCATAACTGAGCATTTTCAATTAACTGTGTGGAATGAACGACATATGAAGAATCAGAAATCACATTAATGGGCATATCAAAAGCAGTCAATACCTCAATTACAGCTACAAGCTCTGTTTTTTGAGCTGAAGTATAGGGCGTCTGAAAAACTTTACCTTTTGAGCCAGAATAAGAAGCTTTACCATTACTAGACCCATCTGTAAAACAATGAAAACACTTAGCAGGCTGCAGATTGTTTACCGCAGGAATTGTAAATGCAAACCTGTTCACAGTCTTGCTCAGCTAAGGGGCTAGTAAAGAAACAGTCTTTTAAATCTATGACTATTAAAGGCCAATTTTAAGTCCTCTAAAGCCTCCAGTTTCTCTTTACTCAGTGGCCATTGTTCTATCTAAATTGGCTTATATGTTAACCATTTTAAAGATATAGGTACTGGAGGCTTAACAATAGCCGTCATCAAAAATGATATCCTAAACCTTGGCAGGAACTTTGTCTTTCTGCTTGAAGCAGTTCTTTCAAATCTTGCAAATTTTTTCCTAGTCCCATACCAGGGACATACCCCATTGCATGCATCATATGCTGACTTTGAGGGCTATATAATTGTTCTGGAATTAGAACTTGTGCTCCCCATTGCTGTAATAAATCTCTCCCCCATAAATTTATAGGTACAGAAGTTATAATTGGTTGAATATTCCCAGGTAGTCCATCAGGCCCTTCACAATGCAAAATATAACTACTCTGATATACTTCAGGGGCTTTACCAACTCCAACTATGTTAAATTGAGTGAGTTGAATTGGCCACAGGGACAGCAAGTGCTGTAGAGAAATGATTGAAATGTCTGCTCCTGTATCTACCAAACCTTTAAATTTCTTTCCCTGAATAGTTATTTCACAGGTAGGATGTTTATCAGTAATTTGATTCACCCAATAAGCTGCTTTGCCTTATTTATTTGTGCTTCCAAATCCTCCTGTTTGTTTAATTTCACTTTTCCCCATTTCTACATATGGCACAATCAGGAGCTGTGGTATGCGCTCTCCTGGCTCTGCTTTCCAGGGAACAGAAATAGATATAAGAATTTGAATTTCCCCATTGTAATCTGAATCAATGACTCCTGTATGTATTTGTACCCCTTGTAAATTTAAACTAGACCTTCCTAAAAGTAATCCTATGGTCCCTGTTGGCAAGGGTCCACAGACCCCTGTTGGGACGTTTTGCAGGGGTTCCCCAGGCAAAAGGCTCACAGCTTTTGTGCAGCATAAATCTACTGCAGCACTACCAGCTGTGGTGGGGGACAGACATTGTATAGGGGTGAGGGAATGGCCTGAGCTGTAAATGCCCTGGTTTGGAATGGGGCCCGGGATGGGCCCCTCTTGGTGTTTCCTGAAATCAGGTTCCCATCTTTATCAAACTTAGAGTGAAACTGATTAGCCCAGTGTTTTCCTTTTTTGTAGTTTGGACATATTTCAGGCTCAGCAGCTTTCCTTTTTCCCCTATCTGGCAGCCTGACTCACTGATTTTTTTTACATTCTTTTTTAATATGACCATGCTTCCCATAGGTAAAACAAGATTCAGGAAACAGAGTATTTCCTTTATCCACTCTCATTCCTGCCATTGCCTGTGCCAACAAAGTAGCTTTATGCAGATTACCTCCAATACCGTCACAGGCCTTGATATAATCAACTAAATGTGCTTTCCCTCTAATAGGTCACAGAGCAGCCTGGCAATTGGGATTAGCATTGTCAAAAGCTAATAGCTGCAACACTATATCCTGAGCAGCCAAATCTGCAATCACCTTTTTAAGAGGCTCCTGTAACCAAGCTATAAAATCCATGTACAGTTCTTTTGGTCCCTGCTTTACAGCACTAAAGGAAGGATATGGTTCTCCACCTGAAGACATTTTTTTCCAAGCTCTAATGCACATTCCTCTAAGCTGTTCTATGGCATCATTCTGCGTGGCCACTTGTGCATCTAAACCAGCCCAGCCGCTGACCCCCAAAAGTTGGTCTGCAGTCATATTAATTTGAGGTTGGGCCTGGGCATTGTGAGCAGCCTGGATGGAAGCTTCATCTGCCCACCAAGTTATAAATTGTGGTAAGAACTGAGCAGGAGTTAGACAAGCTCGAGTAAGAGTGTCCCAGTCAGTAGGAATCATCTGACTGTAAACAGCAAAATTCTTTAACAGTCCCATTACAAAAGGAGAGCCTGGTCCATACGGATTAATAGCTTGTTTAAATTCTTTGAGTAATTTAAAAGGAAAAGGCTCAAATGTAGCTATAATATTTCCCTGTTGATCTGGGGGTGTATTCTAACAGAGAACTGTCAAGCCTCTAAATTACCCTCTCGTCTAGCTTGTTGAATTCCTGCCTGAATAGAACTGAAAGTGCTCACTCGAGATGCTGCTCAAACAGTCACTGGGGCAGCTACTTTTCACTCAGTGTCCTCCAGAAAAGAAAGATCTGGAGGGTCAGGCCACTCTTTTTCTTCAAAATAATGAGGGAGTGCAGAAGGGTAGGGATGAACCTCTTCCTCCCTTGCAGCTTTAGCTTTAGCTGGCAAACAAACCTGCTCTGTCACCTCTTTCTTTCCTCCTCATGATCGGTGTGAAAAGGTTCCAAGGTGGAATGAACCAGAGCCCACACTTGTCCCATTGTTACCCTGATGCTTCTGAGCTCCCCTTCTTACTCATCACAGGGATTGCATAAGAGTACTTGGGTGTCCTCCAGCTTAGTTCCACATTCTCCAACCATCTTTCTGGTGACCCTTCAACCCAGGTTCAAGCCCCCATATTGGGCACCGCTTGCCGAGACCAGCTCGGTCAGGGAGACCCTAACCCAGTGGCACTAGAGAAATTAAAGACACACACACAGAAATATAGAGGTGTGGAGTGGGAAATCAGGGGTCTCACAGCCTTCAGAGCTGACAAACTTGAACAGAGATTTACCCATGTATTTATTGACAGCAAGCCAGTGATCCAGTGATAAGCATTGTTTCTATAGATTATAGATTAACTAAAAGTATTCCTTATGGGAAACAAAGGATGGGCCAAAATAAAGGGATGGGCTTTGGCTAGTTATCTGCAGCAGGAGCATGTCCTTAAGGCACAGATCACTCCTGCTATTGCTAGTGGTTTAAGAATGCCTTTTGAGGGGGGTGGAGTCAAGATGGCCGAATAGGAACAGCTCCAGTCTACAGCTCCCAGCATGAGTGATGCAGAAGATGGGTGATTTCTGCATTTCCAACTGAGGTACCAGGTTCAATTCACTGGGGAGTGCCAGACAGTGGGTGCAGGACAGTGGGTGCAGTGCACCGTGCATGAGCCAAAGCAGGGTGAGGCATCACCTCAGCCGAGAAGTTCAAGGGGTCAGGGAATTCCCTTTCCTAGTCAAAGAAAGGGGTGACAGATGGCACCTGGAAAATCGGGTCACTCCCACCCTAATACTGCGCTTTTCCAACGGGCTTAACAAATGGCACACCAGGAGATTATATCCCGCACATGGCTCAGAGGGTCCTACACCCACAGAGCCTTGCTCATTGCTAGCACAGCAGTCTGAGATCAAACTGCAAGGCTGCAGCAAGGATGCGGGAGGGGCGCCCGCCATTGCTCAGGCTTGAGTAGGTAAACAAAGCGGCTGGGAAGCTCGAACTGGGTGGAGCCCACCACAGCTCAAGGAGGCCTGCCTGCCTCTGTAGGCTCCACCTCTGGGGGCAGGGCACAGACAAACAAAAGACAGCAATAACTTCTGCACACTTAAATGACCCCGTCTGACAGCTTTGAAGAGAGTAGTGGTTCTCCCAGCACGCAGCTTGAGATCTGAGAATGGGCAGACTGCCTCCTCAAGTGGGTCCCTGACCTCTGAGTAGCCTAACTGGGAGGCACCCCTTAGTAGGGGCAGACTGACACCTCACACGGCCGGGTATTCCTCTGAGACAAAACTTCCAGAGGAAGGATCAGGCAGCAGCATTTGTGGTTCACCAATATCTGCTGTTCTGCAGCCACTGCTGCTGATACCCAGGCAAACAGGGTCTGGAGTGGACCTCCAGTAAACTACAACAGACCTACAGTTGAGGGTTCTGACTGTTAGAAGGAAAACTACCAAACAGAAAGGACATCCACACCAAAAACCCATCAGTACATCACCATCATCAAAGACGAAAGGTAGATAAAACCACAAAGATGGGGAAAAAACAGAGCAGAAAAACTGGAAACTCTAAAAATCAGAGCACCTCTCCTCCTCCAAAGGAACACAGCTCCTCACCAGCAATGGAACAAAGCTGGACGGAGAATGACTTTGACGAGTTGAGAGAGGAAGGCTTCAGAAGATCAAACTACTCTGAACTAAAGGAGGAAGTTTGAACCAATGGCAAAGAAGTTAAAAACTTTGAAAAAAAATTAGACGAATGGATAACTAGAATAACCAATGCAGAGAAGTCCTTAAAGGACGTGATGGAGCTGAAAACCATGGCACAAGGACTAGATGACGAATGCATAAGCCTGAGTAACTGATGTGATCAACTGGAGGAAAGGATATCAGCGATGGAAGATGAAATGAATGAAATGAAGTGTGAAGAGAAGTTTAGAGAATAAAAAATAAAAAGAAATGAACAAAGCCTCCAAGAAATATGGGACTATGGGAAAAGACCAAATCTACATCTAATTGGTGTACCTGAAAGTGACGGGGAGAATGGAACCAAGCTGGAAAACACTCTGCAGGATATTACCCAGGAGAACTTCCCCAATCTAGCAAGGCAGGCCAACATTCAGATTCAGGAAATACAGAGAATGCCACAGAGATTCTCCTCAAGAAGAGCAACTCCAGGACACATAATTGTCAGATTCACCAAAGTTGAAATGAAGGAAAAAATGTTAAGGGCAGCCAGAGAGAAAGGTCGGGTTACCCACAAAGGGAAGCCCATCAGACTAAGAGCTGATCTCTCAGCAGAAACTCTACAAGTCAGAAGAGAGTGGGAGCCAATATTCAACATTCTTAAACAAAAGAATTTTCAACCCAGAATTTCATATCCAGCCAAACTAAGCTTCATAACTGAAGGAGAAATAAAATACTTTACAGACAAGCAAATGCTGAGAGATTTTTGTCACCACCAGGCCTGCCTTACAAGAGCTCCTGAAGAAAGCCATAAACATGGAAAGGAAAAACTGGTACCAGCCAGTGAAAAAACATGCCAAGTTGTAAAGACCATCAAGGCTAGGAAGAAAATGCATCAACTAATGAGCAAAATAACTGCTAACATCATAATGACAGGATCAAATTCACACATAACAATACTAACATTAAATGTAAATGGAGTAAATGCTCCAATTAAAAGGCACAGACTGGCAAATTGGATAAAGAGTCAAGACCCATCAGTGTGCTGTATTCAGGAAACCCATCTCACATGCAAAGACACACATAGGCTCAAAATAAAGGGATGGAGGAAGATCTACCAAGCAAATAGAAAACAAAAAAACGCAGGGGTTGCAATCGTAGTCTCAGATGAAACAGACTTTAAACCAACAAAGACCAAAAAAGACAAAGAAGGCCATTACATAATGGTAAAGGGATCAATTCAACAAGAAGAACTAACTATCCTAAATATATATGCACCCAATACAGGAGCACCCAGATCCATAAAGCAAGTCCTTAGTGACCTACAAAGAGACTTAGACTCCCACACATTAATAATGGGAGACTTTAACACCCCACTGTCAACATTAGACAGATCAACAAGACAGAAAGTTAACTAGGATATCCAGGAATTGAAGTCAGCTCTGCACCAAGTGGACCTAATAGACATCTACAGAACTCTCCACCCCAAATCAACAGAATATACATTCTTTTCAGCACCACACCACACCTATTCCAAAATTGACCACATAGTTGGAAGTAAAGCACTCCTCAGCAAATGTAAAAGAACAGAAAGTATAACAAACTGTCTCTCAGACCATAGTGCAATCAAACTAGAACTCAGGATTAAGAAACTCACTCAAAACTGATCAACTACATGGTAACTGAACAACCTGCTCCTGAATGACTACTGGGTACATAATGAAATGAAGACGGAACTAAAGATGTTCTTTGAAACCAACGAGAACAAAGACACAACATACCAGCATCTCTGGGACACGTTCAAAGAAGTGTGCAGAGGGAAATTTATAACACTAAATGCCCACAAGAGAAAGCAGGAAAGATCTAAAATTGACACCCTAACATCACAATTAAAAGAACTAGAGAAGCTAGAGCAAACACATTCAAAAGCTAGCAGAAGGCAAGAAATAACTAAGATCAGAGCAGAACTGAAGGAAATAGAGACACAAAAAACCCTTCAAAAAATCAATGAACTCAGGAGCTAGTTTTTTAAAAGATCAATAAAATTGATAGACTGCTAGCAAGACTAATAAAGAAGAGAGAAGAATCAAACAGACGCAATAAAAAATGACAAAGGGGATATCACCACCGACCCCACAGAAATACAAACTACCATCAGAGAATACTACAAACACCTCTGTGCAAATAAAGTAGAAAATGTAGAAGGAATGGATAAATTCCTCGACACATACACTCTCCCAAGACTAAACCAGGAGGATGTTGAATCTCTGAATAGACCAATAACAGGCTCTGAAATTGAGGCAATAATTAATAGCTTACCAACAAAAAAAAGTCTGGGACCAGATGGATTCACAGCTGAATTCTACCAGAGGTACAAAGAGGAGCTGGTACCATTCCTTCTGAAATTATTCCAATCAATTGAAAAACAGGGAATCCTTCCTAACTCATTTTATGAGGACAACATCATCCTAATACCAAAGCCTGGCAGAAACACAACAAAAAAAGATAATTTTAGACCAATATCCTTGATGAACATTGATGCAAAAATCCTCAGTAAAACACTGGCAAACCGAATCCAGCAGCACATCAAGAAGCTTAGCCACCATGATCAAGTGGGCTTCATCCCTGGGATGCAAGGCTGGTTCAACATACAAAAATCATAAATGTAATCCAGCATATAAACAGAACCAAAGACCAAAAACACATGATTATCTCAATAGATGCAGAAAAGGCCTTTGACAAAATTCAACAACCCTTCATGCTAAAAACTCTCAATAAATTAGGTATTGATGGGACTATCTCAAAATAATAAGAGCTATTTATGACACACCCACAGCCAATATCATACTGAATGGACAAAAACTGGAAGCATTCCCTTTGAAAACTGGCACAAGACAGGGATGCCCTCTCTCACCACTCCTATTCAACATAGTGTTGGAAGTTCTGGCCAGGGCAATCAGGCAGGAGAAGGAAATAAAGGGTATTCAATTTGTAAAAGAGAAAGTCAAATTGTCCCTGTTTGCAGATGACATGATTGCATATCTAGAAAACCCCATCGTCTCAGCCCAAAATCTCCTTAAGCTGATAAGCAACTTCAGCAGTCTCAGTATACAAATCAATGTGCAAAAATCACAAGCATTCTTATACACCAATAACAGACAAACAGAGAGCCAAATCATGAGTGAACTCCCATTCACAATTGTGTCCAAGAGAATAAAATACCTAGGAATCCAACTCACAAGGGATATGAAGGACCTCTTCAAGGAGAACTACAAACCACTGCTCAAGGAAATAAAAGGATACAAACAAATGGAAGAACATTCCATGCTCATGGGTAGGAAGAATCAATATCGTGAAAATGGCCATACTGCCCAAGGTAATTTACAGATTCAATGCCATCCCCATCAAGCTACCAATGACTGTCTTCACAGAATTGGAAAAAACTACTTTAAAGTTCATATGGAACCAAAAAAGAGCCCGCATCGCCAAGTCAATCCTAAGCCAAAAGAACAAAGCTGGAGGCATCACACTACCTGACTTCAAACTATACTACAAGGCTACAATAACCAAAACAGCATGGTACTGGTACCAAAACAGAGATATAGATCAATGGAACAGAACAGAGCCCTCAGAAATAATGCTGCATATCTACAACCATCTGATCTTTGACAAACCTGACAAAAACAAGAAATGGGGAAAGGATTCCCTATTTAATAAATGGTGCTGGGAAAACTGGCTAGTCATATGGAGAAAGCTGAAACTGGATCCCTTCCTTACACCTTATACAAAAATTAATTCAAGATGGATTAAAGACTTACATGTTAGACCTAAAACCATAAAAACCCTAGAAGAAAACTTAGGCAATACCATGCAGGACATAGGCGTGGGCAAGAACTTCATGTCTAAAATACCAAAATCAATGGCAACAAAAGCCAAAATTGACAAATGGGATCTAATTAAACTAAAGAGCTTCTGCACAGCAAAAGAAACCACCATCAGAGTGAACAGGCAACCTACAGAATGGGGGAAAATTTTTGCAACCTACTCATCTGACAAAGGGCTAATATCCAGAATCTACAATGAACTCAAACAAATTTACAAGAAAAAAACAAACAATCCCACCAAAAAGTGGGTAAAGGGTATGAACAGACACTTCTCAAAAGAAGACATTTATGCAGCCAAAACACACATGAAAAAATGCTCATCATCACTGGCCACCAGAGAACTGCAAATCAAATCCACAAGGAGATACCATCTCACACCAGTTAGAATGGCGATCATTAAAAAGTCAGGAAACAACAGGTGCTGGAGAGGATGTGGAGAAATAACACTTTTACACTGTTGGTGGGACTGTCAACTAGTTCAACCATTGTGGAAGTTGGTGTGGCGATTCCTCAGGGATCTAGAACTAGAAATAACATTTGACCCCGCCATCCCATTACTGGGTATATACCCAAAGGATTATAAATCATGCTGCTATAAAGACACATGCACACGTATGTTTATTGCAGCACTATTCACAATAGCAAAGACTTGGAACCAACCCAAATGTCCAACAATGATAGACTGGATTAAGAAAATGTGGCACATATACATCATGGAATACTATGTAGTCATAAAAAATGATGAGTTCATGTCCTTTGTAGGGACATGGATGAAGCTGGAAACCATCATTCTCAGCAAACAATCGCAAGGACAAAAAACCAAACACCGCATGTTCTCACTCATAGGTGGGAATTGAACAATGAGAACACATAGTCACAGGAAGGGGAACATCACACACTGGGGATTGTTGTGGGGTGGTGGGGGGGAGGGATAGCATTAGGAGATATACCTAATGCTAAGTGACGAGTTAATGTGTGCAGCACACCAACATGGCACATGTATACATATGTAACAAACCTGCATGTTGTGCACATGTACCTTAAAACTTAAAGTAGAATAAAAAAAAAAAAAAAGAACGCCTTTAAGCAGTTTTCCGCCCTGGGTGGGCCAGGTGTTCCTTGCCCTCTTTCCAGTAAACCCACAGCCTTCCAGCGTGGGCGCCATGGCCATCGTGAACATGTCACAGTGCTACAGAGATTTTGTTTATGGCCAGTTTTGGAGGCAGTTTATGGCCAGATTTTGGGGGCTTATTCCCAACAAGTTCAGCCATGAAACCAAAGGTATTATTTAAGTGGAAAGTTTTAAGAGGCCTTTCTGTAAGTTTTCACGGTGCTGGGGTATAGGTGCCTCATGGTCCAGCCTAGTCCTCAGATATGCAGTATGCACTGTGTCTCTACTCGAATCTCATGATTCTTGAGATGGACAACTCAGCTCCTCAATAGAAATGGGTATGTTTGGTTCCCACACCACAAGTGCCTTGCATTTAATAACTGGAAGGCATCAAAAGAAATGAATGGTATTATCATGTGGGTTCATGTTAGTTTATGGGTAGGCTGATTAAACTATAGCAAGCTCCTATGATAAAATACATTATATTCACACAGATTTTACCATACAATGTAGGAGAATCTTATAATGTGGAGTCTGTCTTTGATCTACAATGAAGATATACCTTAAGCAGAGAATAGGTTTGAAAATCAGAACCATCCTTGAAATTCTTTTAAATCATTCATAAATTATAGTATTCAGATATTCAGTTTCTCAGTTTATTGAGAGCTAGTTTTCTACCAGCTTTGAAACGGATTTTCTATTTCTTCATTTGGGCACAAGATCATGAAGTTAACGTCTATTTATGATCATGCTACAAAAAAAAATGATTGATCTTTAAACACCAGAATCAAGGAATGAAGCAAGAGGATCGCCCCATGGGAGCTGCAAGGTAACTGAGATCTGCTCAGTGAAAAATAGATTCATATCTCTCCTGTCACTCTCACTCCAGGGCAGATGTTTATTGAGCAGAAGGGCCACCAAATTGCCCCATCTATCTATAGTGTCAGTTTACTCATCCAGGTCCCTTTACTACTCACCCACACTCTCAACACCTGTAGTTAAAACTGATTGAATGCTCATATAATGCTACTCCCCTATGTCACACTACTAGTAAATTATAGGCAACCTCTGTCAAATATGATAAAAATGACCTAGAAGATATTTTGATTCAAAACTAACAGTAATCGACAGTGAGAAAGAGGCCAAGGGCTCCCTTTTATAACTTCTTTCCAAGTCCATAATCTATGTTCTATTCTTGTTCATAAGTTGTTGTCAACTAAGCCTTCCCATAGAGTAACTAATAATTAAAAGGATAACTAAAATGGTTTAAGGTTAAAAGGCTACCAGGAGTGCTTACGTTTCCTTTCCTCTGATTTCATGTCTTTGCAGGGATCTGAACAAATACATGCTACTTGTGAACAGTTATCTACTTCCTCCTTAGAAAAATATTTGATTCAAAATATTTGAATCAAAAATATTTGATTTACTACTATTTACCAGTAGTAAATATTTCTATATATTAAGTAAGAGTTTTCTCTGTGCCAGCCATTGAATATTATCTCTTTCAGTCTTCATGGATTCCTTATCCAACAGGTTTTATTATCTTGTATCTAGTGAAGATCTAACCCAAAGAGGGTTTACATAATTTTATAAGACCAGACATTTAGTACAAAGCAGAGGCAGGATTCAAATTCAAGTTTGTCTAATTATAAGGTCCATGCTCTTAATCATTAACCATGCTTCCCTCACAGCTTTATTGTGCTCTGCAGCCAAGCCTGTTGAGTTGTTGTATCATCTGCCACCTCTAATCAAATTCAGCATGTCATAGTAACATCAAACTTTCCATATTGCTTTATCATTTGCAGAGCACTTTTACATTCATTATTAATTTGGCTGATGCTTAAATCAATCCACAGGAATCTGAACAACAATTACTCCCTCTGTGGAACAGAGGCTGGGAATAGAATATGAGTGTTAGTTCAATAAGCCTTAGTTGGAATTTTAACTCTGACAAGGTCTGTGTGACCTTCGATAAGTCCCTGGATTTGTCTAGGTCATAGGTGTCTTGTATGTAAGCTAGTATATTAAATAAAATGATGTGTATATTCTATGTACTTGGTTTTTTCATTGCCAGTAGTAGTATTCAGGAAATATTTAAGTGACCAGATACACTTCTTCTGTAGTTTCCTATTCCAAAGAGCAGATAACATGTAAATTTATCACAGCAATTTTACTACTAGGTATCTACCTAAGAGAAATGAAAACATACTTTTCCAGACAAAAACTGGCATAAAAATGTTCATAACAGTTTTATTAATCATAATCAAAAACTGGAAACAATTAAAATATTCATCAACTGTTATATGAATAAACAAATTGTGGTATATCCCAACAGTGGAATCTACCCAGCAATAAAAGGGAGATAACTATTATATAATCAGCATCACAGATGAATCTCCAAAATATTGTGAAAATATAAGAAGCCATATCCAAAAGTTACAAACCATTCATGTAATACTCTCAAAAATGTAAAATCATATGGACACAAGAGATTAGTGGTTGTCTTTGTCGGTTAGGGCTACTATAACAAAATGCCATAAATGGAGTAGTTTATAAGCAACAGAAATTAATTTCTCACAGTTCTGGAGCCTGGGAAGTCTAAGATCAAGGTGCTAGCAGATTCATTGTGTAGTGAGGGCTTACTTTCTGCTTCACAGTTGATGTCTTCTTGCTGTGCCTTCACATGGTGGAAGGGACAAGGGATCTCTCTGGGGTTTTTTATAAGGGGACTAATCCATTTATGTTTTAATCACATTCCAAAGGCCCCATCTTTTAACATGATCACCTTGGGGGTTAGAATTTCAACATATGAATGTTAGCGGAGCACAAACATTCAGTCCTAGCGGTGGTTGCACAGTCATAGACATGAGGGAAGGGAACTTACTGCCAAGGAAAGGGAGGGAAATTTGTGTTAAAGGACACATTCTATATCTTGATTGTAGTGGTATTATATGACTGAATACATTTGTCAAAACTCATTATTGAACTGTGTACTTATAAAAAGATGAGTTTTATGTGCAAATTATATTTCAGATAAGTAAGTAAAAAATTTAAATCTATAATTCACAATTAGATACCACTAATCACCACCTAAACTATCTAAAATTTAAAAAGACTTATAATACCAATTGTTTGTAAGGATATGGAAAAACCAGAAACATCTTACACCACTAACAGGAACATCAATTGATACTACTGGATTGAAAAGCTTTTGGCCTTATCTACTAAATTGAAGATACACAACCTGTGACTTAGCAATCCATTTCTAAATATGTGTCCACTTAAAATGCATGCACAAATATTTTCAGAGAAATATTATTCATAACAGCCAAATTTATACACAATCCAAATGTCCATCAACATGAGAATGGATAAATACACAAATTATGGCATATTCTATAATGGGATACTATGCAGAAATGAAAATCAACTAAAACTGCCCCCAACAGCAGGAGTAAATTTTACAAATATAAGGTTGAGTTAAAGAAGTCAGACACAATACAATAAGAAAAAGAGGAGAAGCATTTAGGGATCCCACTCACTGTTCTGTCTGGCCACAATATAATTGGAAGAGGCACTTCCTAACCTCTCCCACACGATTAGAGAACAGTAATGATATTACTGAGTACCTGTCCTGGTGTTCAAGGAGCAGTTCCTAGCTTCCCTGTTTGGTGTTTATACTCTGCCTGTTCTCTCAAGATCTACTTTGACTCTTCCTACATTGTCAAACTCTGTTTTAGAGGTATGCACATTTTCTTGGTCCATTGCAAACCCCAAATTGGCTACAGCATTCCACACATTTTCCCTTTAATTTGGCCTTATTGACTGTGCTCTGACCTAAACTCAGGTGCTCAGGTTCCCTTCCCAGACCTGCAGCCCCTACAGAGCCTATTGACTTCCTTCTATAGACTACGGGGGGGAAAGTTTATAATATTTAAAGTGGCCCTGTGTTAAGCAGGCTATGCGCTAAGAACTTTACAAACACTGGCTTCTCTGCAGCCAATGCAATGAAATAGGTCCTCTCAGATCCTTCCTTTTCTGATAATAAAATAGATGTACAGTGGCCAAGTGCTCAAGTCAAAGGTCACATGTAACTGGCAGAGTCAAAGCTCCAATGTCTCACTCTGATGGCCCTGCTCTGTACTGTATAGGATTCTTAGCATGAGGAGAAAGCTGTTAGTAACAAAAAACCCTGCGCTACTCTCAGGGGGTACTTTCAGAGCTACATTCAGACAGCATTATCAATTCTTCCCGCCAGAGCAGAATCTGGACGCGTGGGTCTGGCAGCAGTTCAGTGTGCACTTGTTACTGGTAAGAGCACTGGATTTGGAATCTGGTAAACTTCCTTGCTATCAGGGCAAATCACTTCACCTCTTTGAGTGCCAGTTTCCTAATCTCTACAATATAGATAATAGCTGCTTCATAAATATTTTAAAAATTAGATGTTATGATGGAGGTAAAAGGTCTCGCACAGATTAAGCACCATGAGTAACAACTATTTGCTGTGGGTTCCATTTCTATCGGCTCTGGGGCAACAGTCTAAGGGGCACACAGATCCAGCAACCACATCTACACTCTCCTTGCTTTCTCTCTTTTTGTCCACTACTAACTGGCTCTTCTGGATCTCAGTCTCTGCTCTACCTCTATTTCTGTCATTGTCAGTTCTTTTTCTTTCTCTTCCATTCTTTCATTAAGTCCTTTCCCTTTCTTCCTGCTTCAAAATTGACCCCTCTCCCACTGCCCTGCCTATCTCAGAATTCCCCCATCTTTCTCCTTTTATCAGAGTCTTCTTTAGGACATTCCCTTTTCAGGACCTCAACTAACTGACATGCAGTATGTGCGGTGCTGCCGTGTGTAGATCACAGCGAGGAATATGAAGGTGTGTAAGACGCAGGGCCTGGTATTCAGAGGCTCACCATCTAGTGTGAGAAAGAACACATGCATGACACACACCAGCCTGTGTCAGCCTGTCCCATCCACTCCTAGGGTGCAGTGCCCTCCTCAAGCAATCCCTTCTCTCCTTTCACCTAGTTATCCAGGTTTAATGCCATTTTCCCCAGCCTTTTCCCATTTTGTCACATGACTATTCAAAACAAACTGGTCCTATGTCACAAGTCTTTGTCCTTTCCAAGATCTTAACTAGCTAATCCAATGAGCTAATTTTCCATAGCGTGCTCAAGATAGATGGTTAAATGTGATGACCCAGGTTCTTTTGTATTTGACTGTGATTTAAAAAAAAATGCCCCCTTGAGGATGTGACTTTAATGTTTTTAGTTTATGGTAACCTAGTTCAGCTCTGGGTGCTTTCAGGGGTGGAGACTCTAAATGAGTTCCTTGGTTATATAGAGTCTTTGTGTGGTGGCTTCTTAGATGCTGGTTGTAGTAGTAATGTGCTTAGTTTGTGTGCAGGTTCACTGTCTCCTGTGGGGTTGGAATGGCAGAGGTCTCTTGAAGCTCATCTCATTCTCCAGCGGTAGGTACTTTGTTTATTTATTTTCCCCCACCATTTTATTTACTGGGTTGAAAAGTTCAGGTTTCAGGCCAGGAGGGGAGGCATCCATGGGTTCAAACCAGCTGTGGTTAACACAGGTTGGCAAACCCAATACCCAATGGTAGGCAGAGGTCCCAGCCTTGACAGAGACAGCTTGGGGAGCTCTTTGTGAAAGGCACTAAGGTCTTTTCAGGGGAAGGGAGGGAGCCACCTCAGCTCCCCTGCCAGTTCAGCAGGAAGGCAATCCACCTCGCAGTCACACTCCTGATGCAGTGTCATGGCTATTCAGATTAGGCAGGCACCTCTTTACATTTGCAGGAATGCTGATGTTCCATGTAGAGAGGGATTATGACTCTACCCCTCATGCAAGCCTGCACCTGGAAGGCACTCCCCTTGTGAGGTTGCAGACACCCTGAAGTGTTCCAGAAAGGCTGTCAACAGGCGCATCCATGCCGAGCTCCTGTGGGAGGAGCCCCAGTTGTATCTGCAGTAGTGGATGAGGGGGAAAAGAAGTCCCATTCTCCAAGACCCTTCAGGAGCACCAGGACTGCCTCATTGCTGGAGTGGAGCTGCAGATTTTCTCCACCAAGCCCAGCACTGCACCTCTGCCTCTGCTGAAAGAAACTTCCCACAACTAGAAAATTCTAGAACTCAAGGCCTACCATCTGGATTTTTTTTTTTTTTTTTTTTTTTTTTTTGTCCCAAGAGGTGCTCCCTTGATGTGGCGCACTTCCTCTTCCCCTAGGAGTAGGAGTCCCTTAGAGCCAGACTACTATGAATGTTGCTACTCTTCTGGGTCTAGCTGCCCAGTGGGGCTGCCACACTCCAGAGTGGTGTTGGGGAATGTCTGTAAGGGGTCCAGTGATGTGATCTGTATTCAAGGTGCCCAGAAGTGGGTATCAGCGCCAGCTCTGAAAAGGGTGGTGGGGAGTGACATAGAGTTTGTGAGATTCCTTGAATACAAGTTGCGTTACTGTATTGTTGGCTTTCTCAAATGTCAGTTGTACTAGTAAGGAACTAGTCATGTGGACAGACTCAGGACCTCTTGGTTAGCCGGGATGATACAGGCAATGGTGATAGCTGAGGTCACACACAAATTTTCTCCATTCTGCACACTGTTATTTTGCCTGTAGAGACTATAATGAACTGTGGCACTTGGCCTCCAGCCAGGAGGTGGCACTTGCAAAAGAGCACCAGCTGCAGTGGTAGCAGTGGGATTTGTGCTTGCCTTATGTTATCCAGAAGATGTACTGTGGTGACTCAGGAAATGGATGGGGCCACACAGAACCCACAAAAGTTTTTGTCCTTTGTTGAAGCTGCCAGGGTGGTTGGAAGGGCAAAGGCAAGTCTGTGCCCGGGCCCTCCACATGTGAGCAAAAGCAGTGGCCCCACTGGGGATTATAGAGCAGTTCTCTGGCTACCAGAGTAATGTTCCAGGGAAGAGCACAGTTGCCTCTGCTGTATAGAAGAGTCCATATGGAGAGTGGAGAGTAGCAGGTGGCAGTAAGCTCCACCCAGCTCCCACTCACTGGGCAAGGCCAGTCTCACACTTGCAGCATTCCACTAGCAGCAGCTAGCTAGGTTCCACACAGTCTGTGCTCAGAACTCAAAAGTGCCCCAGGCCATATTTCTTCCCCCAAGGAGACAGCAACCATGGCTTTCAGGCCATGCCTCTCCTCGTTTGCCTGTGAAGCAGGGGCACCCAGCTCCTGTGCCTGTGGCTGCAGCACACTTCCCACCCAACCCTCAGTTCTGGCCAAGGGGGTTTGTCTCCACTGAAGATTATATCATGAATCTCAGTTGGGAGCTTCCTTCTACCTGTGACTGCCACCTGAGTTAGCTGGTAGATTTCGGCAAGGTCCCCTGTGAGGCAGGATCAGGAATGTCTTCCCTCCAACCCTGCTGGAGACTGAAAATGAATATAAAGCCTGTTCTAATGTCAATTCTTCTCATATACTCCCTACCACTCACTAAGTCAGCTTCAGCACTGGGTAGAGTTAAGGCCTTCCCCCATGGCCTGGATTGCCAGGTTTCCCAGTGGGAGTGTATGTTCCAGAGGTAGTCTATCCTCTTCTCACACTCTGGGGACTTACAGTTTTCTAGTTGGCTCACAGTGTAAGCTACAGCCCAATGCTTCTTTCAAATAGTCTGTGGCTTTCAATTTTCTTATTACGTTCCTGTGTTTGCTTCTTGGAAGAAAGTTCACGTGTGAATCTCTACACACTATTTTGTCTTTCCAAGTGGGAGAAGCATGCTAACAATGTCTCCTATATGATATCTTGGGGAAAAATAACAAACTCTTCTAGCACTTTGAATATATCATCCCACTCCTTCCTAGTCTGCAAGTTTCCACTGGAAAATCTGCTGATGGACTTAGGGAGGCTGCATTGTATATCACGAGTCACTTTTTTTTTGCTGCCTTCAGTATTCTCTTTCACATTTGAAAATTTGATTATATTGTGTCTTGGTGTGGATTCGCTTATGTTTATACTGTTTGGGATCTTTTGAGCTTCATTAATCTGGATGACTATTTTCCTCTCCAGATTTAGAAGTTTTCAACCAACCTTCCTTCTTTGTTTTTCCACTTTGTTTCTCCATTCCGGTTTCTCCCTTCCTTCCTCCCTTCCTCCCTTCTTTCCTTTCTTTCTCTCTTTCTCTCTCACTTTCTTTCTTTCTCTTTCTCTCTCTTTTTTCTCTCTCCCTTTCTTTCTCTCTCTTTCTCTTTCCCTTCCTTACTTCCTTCTCTTTCTTTTTTCTTTCTTTCCTCTCTCTCTTTCTCTTTCTTTTCCTTTTTCTTTCTCATTTTCTTTCTTTCTTTCTTTTTCTCTCTTGCTCTTTCTTTCTTTCTTTCTTTCTTCTTTCTTTCTTGATGAGATCTTGCTACATTGACTAGACTGGAGTGCAGTGGCTCCTCACAGACATAATCATAGCACACTACAGCCCTGGGCTCAAGCCATTCTCCTGTCTCAGCCTCCTGTGTAGCTGGGACTAGAGGCATCCACCACCACACCTGGCTCAATCATTATTCTTTAAATAAGCTTTCTGCCTCTTTTTCACTTCTCCTTCTGGGACATTCATAATTCATATATTAATTTGCCTGATGGTATTCCATAAGTCCCTTTGTCTATCTTCACTCTTTTTCATTCTTTTTACCTTTCTTCCTATGACTGGATACTTTTAAAATTTTTTTATTTTTTTGAGATGGAGTCTTACTCTGTTACCCAGGCTGGAGTACAGTGGCACAATCTTGGCTCACTGCAGCCTCCACCTCTCAGGCTCAAGCAATTCTCCCACCTCCTTCCCACCCAGGAGTTGGGATCACAGGGGCACCACCATGCCTGCCTAATTTTTTGTATTTTTGGTAGAGACAGGATTTCACCATGTTGCCGAGGATGATCTCAAACTCCTGAACTCAGGAGATCCACCTGCCTCAACCTTCCAAAGTGCTGGGGTTACAGATATGAGCCACCATGCCTAGCCTGACTGGATAATCTTAAATGACATGTATTCAAAAATTACTGAGCCTTTCTTCTGCTTGATCAAGTCTGCCATTGAGTCCCTCTAGTAAAATTTTCAGTTCAATTATTATATTCTTTATCTTTAGAATTTCTGTTTGGTTCTTTTTTATAGTTTTTAAGTTGATATTCTCATTTTGTTTATGTTTTATTTTTCTGATTTCATTTAGTTGTTTTTCTGCATTGCCATATATAACTAACAGTTTCTATGAAATGATTATTTTGAATTGTCAGGCAATTCACAGATCTCTCTTTTCTTAAGACCAGTTGCTAGTGCTTTTCTTTCTTCTTTGTTTGTGTCACAGTTCTGCAACTTATTATATTTCTTGTAGCTTTTTGTCGGTGTCTGTATATTTGAAGAAATAGTCACCTCTCCCATTCATTAGGCCTGGGTTCAACATGGAAAGCCCTTCACCAATCAGCCTAGCTAGAGATTTTGGGAGCCTCTCATTTTTTTTCTAGGGATATGTATACTTCACTTCCCTCCTTTCCTCCTGGGGAAAATGTTTAAGGGTTATGTATCTTTTCCCAATCTTGCAGAATTGTGCCAGCTGTGATGAGCTACTCACCTCTTTTCCTTATTCTTGACTTCCCCTAGGAATTTAAACTATTTTGATTCTTTCAGTGTTCTGAGTGAGGCATGGCAGAAAGAAGTCCCTTGGGCACTGTGCCAAAATGCCAGGAATGATGAATATATGCTCCACCCTCTTTTTACTCCTGAATGGAGCATCCACAAGCTAAGGCAATTTCTCCCAGCTCAGAGCTGTGCCAACTTGGGGGAGGGGCTGATGGTAAAGTAAAATTGCTCTTCCAACTCATTTCAGTGTGGCTGATATCAGTATTTTTGCTCATCTGGGGGTACTTCTTAACTGCAATCTGAAATATGTGCAAAGATATTTTGCTCTGCATATCATTGTTAACTTAACATTGTTAAGTATTTCATTGTTTCTATAGGGAGATGAGGGCTTAGAACTTCCTGTTCCATCATCTTTTGATATCAAGGAATTATAAATTTCAAAGGTGGTTTTGTTGTATTTTTATTTTTTTGTGTCTGAAAATAATATTCTTCTACCTCACAGAAGAAAACAAAATCAAATCATAGTGCCAGAAGAGACTCTAGAGATAATCTTACTTCATCTAATTACATAACTCCTAAGAAGAACAGAAAAGTCAATGTTATCAGCAAGAGAATGTTATAAGCCACAGGACTCCTATGCCTGCCAAAAGAGGCTCTCAGATGATCATATGGGGTTGGTTATGACTGGACAACAACAAGGTAAGCAACTGGGCTTAGGAGTTTTGCTACAGTGCTCTTCTAACAGGAAACTATATTTTCTTTTTTAAAAATTTTATTGTAGTGACAGGGTCTTGCTATGTTGCTCAGGCTGCTCTTGACCTCCTGGCTTCAAATAATCCTCCCACCTCAGTCTTCCAAAACACTGAGATTACAGGTATAAGCCACCATGCCTGGCCTGAAGCTTTATATTTTCTATCTATCCAATGTGAACCCAGATTTTGCCCCATGAAGAGAACTCTAAGGGTGTATTCACCTTTTTTGAAGAGCTTCTTTTTAATTCTTTTGAAGTTTTGAGTTACTCATATTCTTAGAGGAAGGTATGACTAACAGGAAGTCTTTGGAAAAGGCTGGGTGAGAACTGTCAAAAGGCTGCAATCAAGATATGTGCTGTGGCTTGGGTCTTCTTCTGAGGTCTTCTCCCAAGCTCTCATGGTTGTTTGCAGGTTCATTTCCTCCCAGCTTGAGAACTCATAATGCCTTGCTTTTTTAAAGTAAGCAAGGGAGCATCTCTGATAGTGGGGAAGGCCTAAATCTTCTTTTAAAGGGCTTATCTGATTAGTTTGGGACAGGCCAAAATAATCTCCTTTTGATTAACAGAGATTGATAAACTCAAAGTCATTCTGATTAGGGACTTTATATCTGTAAAATCTCTTCATCTTTGCCAGAAAATGCAAACTAATTGCAGGAGTGATATTTATCATATTAACAGGTCTACCCACACTCAAGAGAAGGCGATAACACAGAGTATGTACACCATGGGGAGGAAATCTTGGTGGCCATTGTAGAATTCTTTCTATGACACTTATGTCAGCATTTTTGTTGTACTCTGGAGATCACAGAGTGAAAAGTACCGTTTTCTGTGATTGTAGATATTTGTTACAAATTCGAGACTGAACCATATGCTTTCAAAATTGACAGAACAGAATATAGGGTTGTCAAGGCACCAGATGAAATTAAATTTTATTCTTCCATTATGTTAAATTAGCATCTTTTCCTTTCCGAAATCACTTACATTGCTTTCTCATATGTTAATCAGACACCTGTGGCATTTTTATAGTAAATGCAAAGTGAGGATTTTAGGTGATCAAAATGAATAGGCCTAACTAGTTCACAGCTTTGAGATGTGGCCACACTGCTTATTCATGGAGAGAACAGAGCTTACAGAGTATCCTGCATATTTACACTTGTATCAGTCAGCTTGTGCTGCCATCACAGAATACAATAGACTGAGTGGCTTCAACAACAGAAATTTATATGTTCAAAGTTCTGGAGGCTGAATGTCCAAGATCAAGGTACTGGCAGGCTTAGTTTTTGGTGAAGCCTTGTCTTAGTCAAATTGGGCTGCTATAACAAAATACCCTAGACTGGGCAGCTTAGAAACAATAGAAACTTATTTCTTACAGTTATGGAAGCTGGTAAGGTTAAGAACAAGGCACTGGCAGATTGAATGTCTGCTGAGGGGCCACTTTCTGGTGATAGATGTCCCTTTCTTCCTTTGTCCTAACATGGCCAGCTCATGCAAGGAGACAGAGAGGGCTCTGGTGTTTCTTCCTTTTCATATAAGAACACCAGTCCTATAAGATTAGGGTCCAACCCTTATAACCTTATTTAAACTTAATCATCTCCTTGAGGGCCCCATCTGTAAATACAGTCACATTGGGGGTTAGAGATTAAGATACGAATTTGTTGGGGGACACAACTCAGTCCATAACAATTTTCAAAATATCTGTGGGCAATGAAAAACCTGTGGATTTCCTGCTTATCATGACCCCAGATAATGTTTAAAAATCACTAATTACCATTCATAAATATATGCACATATTCCAAAAAAAACTTTCCATCTGTTTTCTTTGCTAAAATAATAGAGTATCCAAGGCAACAAGGATACCTGTGCTACCCTGAGCAGTGCAGCAGAGCAACCTCTGTCTTTTTGATTCTGACAAAATTAATGCAAACAAGCCAGTTGTATCATTTTTTTCCTAGTAATGAGACAGGAAAATTCCCCATGGGGCTTCATAAATGGAAAATAACATAGTTACATAGCCAAGTACATGTTTATCTCTAGTGACCCTCTCTAAGGGAAAGCACAGCACACAGAGCGTAGAATTCTCCTACCCAGAGTTAGGTATTAATGTCAGGATCTGTGGTTGAGATTGCTTTTTATAACCCAATTTACACTTTCTCCCTCTCTTGTTAGAGCCCCTGTTTTAGAATGGGGTGTCAATGTGCCCTATTAAGAAACTACATTTTCTATCCTTCCTTGTAGCTATAAATCGTCAATGCAACCTAGATTATTGTCTGAGACTCATGAGAAGGCTCTTACAAAGAGAGCAGATAGCTAGCATGTGCCCTTGCCAGCCCTTACCTCCCCAACCTTCCTCTTGTTTCCTGCTTGGAGTACAGATTTGATATGTGCAAATATAGCAGCCATCTTGGATGACTGGAACTTCAGGAACCATCTTGAAAAAGGGATAATTTCAAAAATGGAAGCCTAATATTAAGAAAGATGGACCTAAAACATAGATGAAGCCAAGGTCCATATTGATGCTTCATAAAGCTTCCATACCAACCCTAGACGGTTGAAGTCTTCCATGTGAGGAAGAAATACACATCTATCTTACTTAGAACACTATTTCTGATCTCTGTTATTAGCTGTGTAATAAAGTTTCTCAACTGATACAAAGTGAAAACTAAAAATCTCAGAATACAAAAATTACCTTAGAAAGTCAATTAGATCTCCCATAAAATTCCCCATAAACTACGTAAAACAGGGAGGCATAAGGCATAAGAATGGGTTATAGGCAAAGGCAATTAAACCTTTAATTCTTGGGCCAGTCAAGAAAACAGACAAATTAGGCTCTATCCTTGCATTGTTTTAAGCTAGTATTTGCCTTTCAGAAATTGTCTATATTGCTCTTAGAGACTGTAATTCAGAAATTGAAAATCATGTGTATTCTGAAAAGTCTTGTGAAGCACCGCATGTACATGTGTGTGTGTTTCTCTATGACTTCTAATTAACATTTCAATATTTTTTCATGGCTATTGAACATGTCATCAGCACAGACATCCTGACTACCAGAGCAGTATATTCCATTCACAATTATTAGAAACTCCTTAAAAGCATGTATACCTTCTCCCCATTGGTTTTGGATTAAGCTATATTTGGTTATATCATAACTGTTCTTTAAGCAGAATTGTGGGAAAAATTATAAATTTGATTTATATTGCTCTCTGTTTTATTTTTCTTCTTTTTCTTTTTCTTGCATTGGATTTAACTCTATTATATGTCCAAAATTGAGGAAAGCCATTTGTGGCCACATGGTTTTGTCAAGTGGGTAACTGGAGGTCTGAGAAGAATAGTGGGTGAGAGGTTCTAGAACTTAGATTTTTCTAAGGAATGTTACCACATTGCTAAGCTATGTAACATATCTTAACAACCAGGGAGCCACACAGGCTCCTTGGAGTAAGAGTGTGAGAAACTGGATGAAGACAGCTGTATTCTTTTGGAAGCGTTCGAGATTGGTCTGTCTCTACCAACTAAAAACTTCTAGCTTAAGTGCAGAGATTTAAGGAGATCAACAAAAACTCAGTCTAGACATATTATGAGGCTGGGAGGGTATCAACAGACTTGAGTTCTTGTCAGCAAGATCACCTGCTTTTAATATTGTCCTCAGGTATAATTTTAAATTCATCATTACAATAATGTTCTAAAATTTTAGGTATGATTTAGTTAATAGTCCTCAAGTTCATTCTTTTTTCAAGAGTATGTAAAAGCCAAATAAGTCTGTTTTAAGAAAATGAAATACACATTGTTTTCTTGTTGACTTTTTTTTTCAAAATTTAAAGTGTATCACTACCCTTTAATCTAAGAGAATTCATGTGGGACAGACACATATAGAATAACTGAATAATATCAGCTAACATTTAAGTCAATTTCATCAGGTTATAGATAAACAGACTGAAATCTAGGCAATAAAACAATTAATCTGTGGTCACTTTGCTGGTTAATGGCAAATCTGGGACCATGAATCCTATCTTTAAATTTCTGGTTTAATGTCTTTTTCACTCTCCAAATTGTCTGCTGTACTCTTTTCCCCTCAATACAAGTAAAAAGCAAATTTACTGGCTTAATTGTACAAAAGGTCCCACACCAAAAGAATGAGTAAGTCTAAAGTGTGATTTAAACAAACAGATTAGAACTAGCTCCTCACTGTGATATTCATAAACAGCAATATGAAAATATACTTTTTATTGCTAGATAGATATTTTCTGCATTTAATGTCTACATATATTTTACCCAACCTAGGATAATTTTAGTATTTATATATATCAAACTGAAGTTCCTGAAAACCAGATATTCTGTGGCAACAAGTCTGGGAATTTATACACCATACAGTCTAAGTATATAGCATGAAACACTTAAACATAGATTTCTTTGTTCTAAAAAGGTAGTCAACGATCTAAAAGCATCCATCCCAACAAAATCCTGAGATCAATTTCTAGAACATGAACATTTTTTGACACTGCAAATTATTCTAACCCAAAAAGTCTCTGCCATGGTTATAAATAAAATGTGTATTTCCCAATTCTGCTACGATGAATAAGATTTTCATGTAAGATAGAAAAAATACAACAGGCACCAGAAAATCATCCTTCTTAGATTTCAAAAGCATACTATTTTCAAGAAAATTTAAATAACGACTTTCTATGTTCTTAATCCAGAAATGTTCTTTCTCACATGGTTGTGAATTCACCAAGATACACAACATTATCTTTAATCTCCCAGGTCTATGACACCATAGGTGTCTAAAAATGTTAACTGTTACTCAATATTGCAAACAACAACATGGCAAAGGTTCTCTGGTTTATCATCTCCAGATACATCACTCTTTTGGATTTTTTTCCTTCTTTGGGTTTTACCATTCTCTCCGAAGATGATATACATTTTAAGATGCTGGGATTTAAAAGTACAATATGAAGGGACTTAACTTAAAATTAATTCAATGTAAAGTGCATTTGTGAGTATTGTATTTAAAAGTCATTTAAATTTACTATATCAAAATTGATAATCATGTAATTTTTTTTTGGTAAGTCAACAAAGTGAGCTCAAATGAAATTAAAAACAGAATATACTTTATACTTTTTACAAATATAATATAAATATTTTGAAATCAAACACTTTGATTTTCCCCTGGGTAAATGTTTTAGATCCACCCATGCCTATACTTTTCAACGTTTACAAAAATTTGGTCTGAAAACAAAATAGCCTCACATTGCTGTAACATGAGAAACAATTTAGTTCAAGCAAAGAAGATGGAGAAATGTTTGATATATAAGAAAGTGACAAGAAACTCTTGTCAGAATGTTTGTCATTTTGTGATTTCAGGGTCTGAGCACATCTGGAAGTGAGGTCAATCAAGTTAGACCCCAAAAACTTTTGTGACAACAGTGAAGAGGGGAAAATAAACACACCACAAACATGAACCTGAACCCCCCGACATCTGCTCTTCAGATCGAGGGCAAAGGCAGCCATATTATGGCTAGAAATGTAAGCTGCTTTCTAGTCAGGCACACCCCTCATCCCAGAAGAGTCTGCCACATCAAAGGTAAGGTGACTTAAGGTCCTAGTATGTGTCTCTATTCTCTACACTTGGGCTATTTGATAATTCTGGCAGGTAAACACAACGCTGCTATTCAAAATATTTAACCACTGGAGAGGTATGGGAATTGACTATTGGGACTAGATGCCAGCACTGGAGTGAAAGCAGAGGCCTGGAGTGAGAGCAGAGGCCTGCAGTCCCTCTCTGTGTTGGACAGTAACCGTTAAATTGCTTGATTGTTAGGACAGGGGCCTGGAGAGGGGCCAAAGTGGCCAGGAAAATGGGGACCACTCAGGGAGCTCAGGGCAGCCTTGACCAATTGATATAAAAATATTTCAGTATTTTAACAATCCACACATCCATGCTAGCATCTGCATGCTAAATATCATCCCTAAGGAAGCATATGTTTTACTCTTGCTTCCTTCCCTTCTGTCTTGTCTTTTCTCCCTCCCTCCTTGCCTCCTGCCCTCATTCCCTCCCTTCCTTCCTCCCTTTCTTCTCTTTCCTTCCTCTCTCTTTTCCTAGCTTTTACTTTAACTTTATACAGTAGAATTACTCAAAATTAGACATTAATAACAGCTTTCCCTTTTGAGGGAGGCAGTTCAATTGAGCTTGGATTGAAGAATTTTAAAAGTATACAGTTTTTAAACACATCTTGCGTTCTGAGATGTTTTGAGAGGTACAGAGAAAAAAGGGTTCTGACGTTTTGAGAGGTACATTTCTCAAGGTTATGAAATATATGGAAAACAAACAGAATTGTTTGGACTTCATAGGGTGAACTAGCCAATTCACCTAGGATGGGGTGACTGTGTGATACCACCCCCGACAAAGTAGCATATCAACACTGGCTATTGGGCGTAATCTAAATAGACCCTCACACCCATCCCTGAGATTCTTATCCCCAAGAGAAATGCTGCCACAGTGAGCTCCAGCAGATGGAAATGTGTCATATTCCTGAGGTGACAGAAAAAGTGATATTAAAAACCAATGTCATTTGGCTTAGGCAAATAATTCATGACTAAGACCACAAAAGCAAATGCAACAAAAACAAAAATAAATAAATAAATGGGACCTAATTAAACTAAAAAGCTTCTCCACAGCAAAAGAAATAATCAGCAAACAGACAACCTGCAGAGTGGGAGAAAATATTTGCAAACTATGCATCTGACAAAGGACTAATATCCAGAATCTATAAGGAACTCAAACAAATCAGCAAGAAAAATCAAATAATCCCAACAAAAAGTGGGCAAGTAACAGGAATAGAAAATTCTCAAAAGAAGATCTACAGACAGCCAACAAATGTGAAAAAAATGCTCAACATCACTAATTATCAGGGAAATGCAAATTAAAACAACAATGAGATATCACCTTACTCCTGTAAGAACGGCCATAATTAAGTTAAAAAAACAATAGATGTTGGTGTGGATATGGTGAAAAGGGAACACTTTTACACTTATGGTAGAAGTGTAAACTAGTATACAACCTCTGTGGAAAAACAGTATGTAGATTCCTTAAAGAATTAAAGGTAGAACTGCCATTCAATCCAGCAATCCCACTACTGGGTATCTACTAAAAGGAAAATAAGTCATTATATGAAAAAGACACATGTACATGCATGTTTATACCAGAACAGTTCACAATTACAAAGATATGGAACCAACCTAAGTGCTCATTAACCAGGTGGATTAAAACAATGTGGTATATATACACCATGGAACACTACTCAGCCATAAAAAGGAATGAAATAATGTCTTTTGCAGCGACTTGGATGGAGCTGGAGGCCATTATTCTAAGTGAAGTAATTCAGGAATGGAAAACCAAAGATCATATGTTCTCAGTTACAAGTTGGAGTTAAGCTAGAGGATGCAAAGGCATAAGAATGATATAATGGACTTAGGGACTCAGTGGGAAGGTTAAAAAGCGGGTGAGGATAAAGGACTACATTCTGGGTTCAGCATACACTGCTTGGGTGATGGGTGCACCAAAATTTCAGAAATCACCACTAAAGAACTTACCCAGTAATAAATCATTCTGTTATAAAGACACCTGCACCTGTATGTTCACTGCAGCACTATTCACAGCAGCAAAGACATGGAATCAACCTAAGTGCCCATCAATGATAGGCTGGATAAAGAAAATGTGGTACATATACACCGTGGAATACTCTGCAACCATAAAAAGAATGAGATCATGTCCTTTGTAGGGATATGGATGGAGCTGGAAGCCATTATCCTCAGCAAACTAATGCAGGAACAGGAAACCAAATATCACATGTTCTCCTTTGTAAGTGGGAGCTAAATGATGAGAACACAGGGACACATAGAGGGGAACAACACACACTGGGGCCATTCAGAGGGTGGAGACTGGGAGGAGGGAGAGTGTCAGGAAAAATAGCTAATGGGTACTAGGCTTACCACCTGGATGATGAAATAATCTGTACAACAAGCCCCCATGACACAAGTGTACCTATCTATGTAACAAACCTGCAGTTGTACTCCTGAACTTAAATAAAAGTTAAAAAAAGAACTTATCCATGTAACCAAAAATCACCTGTGTCCCCAAAAACATTGAAATAAAAATAAAAATTAATTATTAAAAAATTAAAAATAAAAAAAAAGTCATGATACAAATAAACCAAGCTTTGTTGAAAAAAAGGGCAGATCCTGGAGATAGAGAAGAGAATTAGGAGGCTGTTGCACCTGTGCAGATACACGAGGACAAACATCCCTGCTATGCTCTTGGCAGCAGGACCAAGCAATAGCAGAATATGAGGCTAGAGAGAGTTTGCAGGGAAGAAATGAAAAGGTCCTGGTAACTGATTAGTACAGAAGGTGAAGAGGAACAAATCACATATCCTTTGCACCTTTCTCCACCCTTAGTTATTATAACTAAAAAATGATGAAACAGGAAAGCTGAAAGGGAGAAGGTGAAGTCATTTCATTCAACAGATATTTATTCAATTTCGAACATATAACAAACTTTGTTCTAGATGTGGGAGATAGACCAAAGTTTCTGAGGGAGGAAAAAAATGTCCCTACCCTCATGGAGCTCACATTCTTGTCAGACAATAAAATCAATTCAGTGGTATACATACTGCAAGTGTAGTAACATCAAGCATCCAAATGGAAATGAGCTGCCCACAATCCCAAACCTAGAATAGAAATCCATGTCTGAGTCTCAAATAGGAACTTAGGAGTAGAGATGCACATTGGGAGTCATCAGCATAGAAATGATATTTAAAGGCATGAATATTGATCATCTCTTTATTCATTCAGCCATCTATACGTTTATTCATTCATTCAACAAACATTTATTTGGAATGAAAATATAGCCAAGAGCCTGCCCTCAGGAGCTGGGCTATCTGGCTGGTCCAGCCACTCTGTAAAATGACATTAGTAACAATAATATCTACATCGGGGTTAAGTATACAAACAAGGAAGGCAAAGAGAACAGCGAAAGAATATTAGGAAACTTTGTAGAAGAAGCTCCATATGCCTGTTATGGAGCATGTGGGGAGGAGGGAAGGGATAATGGGAAGTCGGGGTGGAGAAGTGGATAAGAGGCCAGATTTAGGCAGGCTCTGGATATCATGCTAGGGAATTTATATTTCTTCACAATCAAAATAAATGTCTACATTCATGGTTTTTACTTCTTCTCCTCGGAGCCACTCTTCAGCCCACCGAAGCGTGGCCTTTTCATCCACCATTCTGCATAGGCTGGGCTTGCTAAGGTTACCACTATCCTTCAGTTAGACAAATCCAATGCAAAGAGGATCTATTGGCTCAAGTCACTGGAAAGTCCATCAGGGAGGTGGGCTTTACGTTTGATTTGATGGCTCGCTTAAACAACCTGCTTTTTAAAAGCGCTTCTCTCTGTCTTCCACAATTCCAGACTCAACCTAGAGCTGGCTTGCTCCTCTCCTAGTGGCAACATAGCTACATCAGTTCTTAGTTTCACATCTGCATGCCACTCTGACTTCTTTCCCAGCAGATTTTGCAAAATTCTCTTTACATTTTCATTTTACCAGCACACAGCAGTTCTCATGCTATCCTTGAATGAATCCTCATGGACAGGGAAGTGGCATGCACAGATTAGTAGGCCATGGTTCAAATAACCAATCACTACAGCAAGGGGAATGGGTTCAATCTTCCCCAGAACATATGGCTGCAGGGGCTGCAGGGGCTGCAGAGTGGTAGACAAGGGGAGGATAATGAAGCAAAATAACCTGGGTACTGTTGTTAAGGAAAGATAGAAACAGGTTCTGGGCAGAATTGACAGATATCCACTACACTGCAATCCTCATCTTGACCCCTTAGCTGCATTTGGCACAGCTAACCACCCCTCCCTTCCTGTCTCTCTTTCCCTCTTTCTCTCTTTCTTTCTTCACCTTTAAAAAAATGTAGATTCTGTAACAATATATGCTTCAGTTGTTTTTCCTCTACCTCTGTGCCTTCTCCTTCCTAGCTTAATTTTTGTTCTTCGGTAAATGCTGGAGTCCCTCACAGCTCAGTCCTTGGCTGTTTTCTCTTTTTAATCTGTACTGGGATGCTAGGCAAATATGTTCATTCACAAGTTTCAAATACCCTCTATAGACCAAATATTTTTCAAATATGTATCTCAGACTCAGACACCTCTTCAAAAGTTTGGACCTGTATATTCAACTGTCTACTTGCAAGGCATGGAATGCCTCATGGGCACCTTGAACTGTGCTCTTCAAAACTGAACTCTTGATCTTCCTTCAAAAGCAAGGTCCCCCAACCAGTGTATCCTAACAAATAAATGGTGTTGTAAATTTGAAGTTTGTAAACTTGAAGTTCTTCTTTAACTCCTCTCCCTCATTCTCTTCCCCTTCCAATACTTCACTTGACCTTGTCATTTTCCTTCTAAATATTTTGTAAATTAAGCCACTTCTCTCCATGGCTACTGTCACAGCTCCATTCTAGGCCACTGTTATCTCCTGCTTTGACTACTACTTTGCAATCTGTAGCCCTCATAGCAGCTTTACTTCCACTCTTGCCCTCTCTCCAGTCTATCCTCCATAGAACAACCAGAAAGATCATATTAAAATGTAAATTTGACTGTTTAGGCCAGGCTCAGTAGCTCACACTTGCAATCCCAACACTTTGGGAAGCCAAGGTGGGAGGATTGCTTGAGGTGGGGAGTTGGTGGTGCGCCTGTAGGTCTAGCTACTCAGAAGCTGAGATAGGAGGATCACTTGAGCCCTGAGTTCAAGGCTGCAATGAGCCATGATTGTGCCACTGCACTCCAGCTTGGGTGACAAGCAAGACCCTGTCTCTTTAAAAAAAGAAAAAAAAATATATATATATATATAGAGAGAGAGAGAGACTGTTTATCCTACACAAAAACCTTTGGAGGCTTCCCATGAATTTAGGATAAAGTGGTTAATTTTGACATAGGCTAAAATGTTCCCTATGATGTGGCCTCATCTCCTATCAACTCCCTCCCCCATTATGCATATGCCACAGTGGACTTGTCTAAGTTGCTTGAACATGTCACAGGCCCTTTCCCACCTCCGTCTGGATTTCCACACATACTCTTCCCTCTAATTATAAACCTCCCCTCATTATTTGTGGTTCCTCATTTTGGTTTAAATATCATTTCAGAGAGACTTTTCAGGCTTCACATCCTCAATCTAAATTAGATTTTCTTATGGTATTTTTTCATAGTACTGTATATTTTTCTTTAAAGTAATTGTCTTAGATGACTCTGAGGTGGAGATTTGTGTGAAGGAGCTTTATTAGGAAGTGCTTTTGGGAACAACATTGATAAGAAAGCCATAAGTGAAGGAAGAAGAACTGGGTAGAAGGGGAAGTGGAACTGCGGATACAATAGGGACCTCAGCCAATCGCACGAGGAGCTGTGGAGCTGGGATATCCCTTCAGAGGTGTCTCAATTCCAGGTAAGGGGGCCAGGCCTTTGTAATTCCCACCAACCAGTCACTATATACAAGAGCTCTCACTGTGTACAAGAGCTGCCTTCAGCCAAGAGCAATTCCTAGAGAGGGACTCAGAATGAGCCATAAGTAACTGACATATGTGGAGCTGCAGAGCTGAGAGCCTAGGTGCTGAAGGCATGATCTAGGTAGGTGGTGGATGTACTACAGCAATTACCACACCTTATGGTGTGGTAATAGTTATTTTCTTCATTATTTGAATAGTTTCAGAAATCCTCCACTAAGCTGTGAGCTCCATGAAGGTGTGTCTGTTTTGTTCATGATTTACCTCAACTTCCTAAGGAGTAGTTGCCACAAGTGAGGTGCTAGATAAATTATTGTGGGAGGAAAGGAGTTTAAATTGCATCCAGATAAAATTGTAGAGTTACTGACAGATTTTAAATAGGATTTATATTCTACATCAGTAGTCTCACAGTTCTGTGTCCCTGAGCAATTGATTTCATTCAAAAGATCATTCTAGCTGCATTGTAGAAAGTGAAAGGTGAGCAGGACCTCACTAGACATTGGGAGATAAGTTAGAAGACTGATTCAGTCATCAAAGTGGGAAGGAATGAGGGACAGGCCAGGGCAGAGAGAGGAGCAGAGAAGGTTGAACTTGGGGTAGAGAGAGGAAAGTCCAGCTAAGCAGCACAGAGAGAACCAGCAGAGGGAAACAAATTCAAGGAAAATGGCTAGGTGACGAGCAAAGACATATTCCTAAAGGAGATTAGGAAAATGAAGGCCAAGGGGAAGCAAACAGATGTCACTGTAAAGAAGTCATAGATGGCCTTGGAATACATTGTCTTGGCCAAACCTGAGGGCGCAGTTTTTCACAACCTACATGTGGGAAAAAACCCCAAAACCCACATTTAATTTTTTTTTTTTTTTTTGAGACGGAGTCTCGCTCTTTCGCCCAGGCCGGACTGCAGTGGTGCTATCTCCGCTCACTGCAAGCTCCGCCTCCCGGGTTCATGCCATTCTCCTGCCTTAGTCTCCCGAGTAGCTGGAACTACAGGCGCCTGCCACTGCGCCCAGCTAATTTTTTTTTTTTCTGTATTTTTAGTAGAGACGGGGTTTCACCGTGTTAGCCAGGATGGTCTCGATCTCCTGACCTCGTGATCCGCCCGCCTCAGCCTCCCAAAGTCCTGGGATTACAGGCGTGAGCCACCGCACCCAGCCAACCCACATTTAATTTTTAATTGAAACTTTTTTTCCTATGAAAAACAAATAGTATTACATTGAAGAATTTTCTTTCTGGTTTTATATACTTTAAAGCACTTGATGTATACCTCTTCTTTATTTTATTTCACATTCTGCTTCACATTTTCTTATCATATACTATAAAACTATTGGCAGGCAAGGGACTAATTTTTATGTCTTCAACTCTCCTCTAATGCCTGCCACAAAGCCATGCTCATGGTAATATATGTTCAATTGAAAGAAAAATTTCAATTCCAACATTATTTGTCTGCCTTAGAAATCTAGCAAATTTTAACACTCATTTCTTGGTTGGGGGGAATCTTTGATTAACATTTGGTCCCATTTACAAACTTTGTTAATAGCTTTAAAAGCTTTAAATGGCACTTATTCATTAAATATACTTGATTTTTAAAAATATTTTACATACTTAAATTCTCACTAAGCTGTAAATAACTCCTGTAAGTTAAATAAATTATACTTATAAGTATAGATTAAGCCATTTCTTTACTGTTTACCAACTTAATAATATTTTCATAGTGTTCTATTTAAAATCAGAAATGTAAAATCATTTTAACATTTTAAACTGTAATTCCAAAGTTAATTTGTTAGATATTCTAATATTCCAAATTAGCTAATAAGCATTAGCTTAAATGTGTATTTAAGATGTAGATGGGGCCAGGCACGGTGGCTCACGCCTGTAATCTCAGCACTTTGGGAGGCTGAGGTGGGCGGATTACAAGGTCAGGAGTTCGAGACCAGCCTGTCCAACATGGTGAAACCCCGTCTCTACCAAAGATACAAAAAATTAGACGGGCATGATGGTGCACATCTGTAATCCCAGCTATTCAGGAGGCTGAGGCAGGATAATCACTTGAACCTGGGAGGGGGAGGTGGCAGTGAGCAGAGATTGCGCCATTGCACTCCAGCCTGGGCAACAGGGAGAGACTGTGTCTCAAAAAAAAAAAAAAAGTAGATTTTAATTTGTGACCATTGCATATTGTGTATTTAAGATCTATATCTTAAATAATTTAATCTTACATTCTAATGCAGCTCAGAGAAGTAGTGTGCAAACAGATGTATTATGATATGTGATAAATGCTGTGGAAAAAATAAAAGCACATAAGGGGACAGAGAGTGATCGGGCACATTTCAGACAGAGTTGCCAGCAAAGATTATTTTGATGCTATTTGAGAAGACAATTAAGAATTAGGTGAACCAGTGGTACTGGAGAGAGATTTGGAAAAATGAGCAAGTGTAGAAAACACTATCCAGAAGCTTGCCTGGCAATTTCTGGGAAGACAACGCAGCCATCTCTTACTACCTGTCATAACTCATTGATTAACAGAAAGCAATACCCGGCACACCCCCATTTCCTAAGCTGTCCAATTCCACATGACTTAGCATTGATATTGAAAAGAGAACCTGTCTATAACTTATTATTTGAACCAAATCCTATATTTGAGCCAAAAGTGAATAGTTATTTTTAGGAGAGAGAGTGAACCCAGAAGTCTCTCACATGAGGAAGGAGTTCCTTTTATACCAACTTCTCCTTCCTCCTTCTGTCACAATCTACCTTATCCTGTCTCCTATTTCCAGCTCCTACACCTTTTTACCTCTGCCAGGACAAAAGAGGAACCACTGTATCTCTTCTAGAAGACCTAGTTACATTGAGGCATTCTGAGTGCTTTAAAAAATTTAAATCTGGCATTCATGAAGAGAGCTAGCACAAACCCTCTTAGTCATTATCAAGCTTTGGGAAGTGTGAGATTTGTCTGGGATAGAAGGTCTACTCCACTTGAATCCCAGACCAACATCGACGATGTGGTCTGGCTCTCAAGACTGACAAAATGGCCGGAGATTTTAAGGAAGCATGTAATTGGCCACACTGACTTTCAAAGAATGTCTACCTTGCACTGGTTCATAATACAATTTTTTTTTTTTTTTGGTTTATACAATTTGAAGTTCAACATTTTACATACATTTAATGATATTTGGTTGGGAAATTGTTGATCATTCAAAGAAAACCTTCCAAACATCTAATCTGGTTGTTTGATCTGTCTCTTTTTTTAATCTTTACTCACCTAGGCTTGAATAACATTCCAATCTGTACTGTGAATGATGATGAGAATGCATTTGGAACATTGTGGGGAGTTGGCCAGTCTAACTACTTAGAGAAGAACAGGATACCATTTGCCAATTGCAGTTACCCACCCAGCACTGCAGTCCAGGAGAGCCCTGTAAGAGGAGTGTCGCCAGCCCCAAACGGTGCCAAAGTGCCTCCACGGCCTCATTCTGGTGAGTTGATTTAGAACTGATGAAATGTTTCCTTATGCCTCCTGCAAACAAGGCTGTGGGGAGTCTATATGATGCTAAAATAGCTGCAGTGGTTTTTACATCAAGTTTCCTCACTGTGAGGAACATAAATTTTGTTATATAATTTTTTTTCACTCTTCTAATCTCATCAGTAGCACAATGATGTCAAAAATGTTATTACCATTACTATTAATAGTGCCTAAGACATATTTGGTGTGGTCCTAGTCTTTAATCCCTACAAAACTAGCTAAAAGATGCCAGAAATGAATGTTGTTCCAACACTGATAGGGAAACGATGTCAGACGAAAATCGAGTCCTGGAAACACAGTAAGAATGAAATTGCATGTTTACATTGTCCTCATGAGACTGTCGTCTCCTTAAGGTCAGGCCCTGTGTTATTGCTTTCTGTGTTTTTGCCATCCTTCCTTTCTCCCCAGGTCCCAGCACAGTGCCTGGTCCTTAGTAAACAATTGAATTAATTTTTACTGAATTGAAGGAAAACGGCACTGATAAAAGTAAAATGTGGAAAAATCCAAAGAGCAAGGTAAAATAGAAGAAAGGAATTCTGCATGATAGAAATTATATCCAGTTCTCTTTTTCTTGCCCCATACAATTTACATGCTATTACTAAAACTATCAGGATACATGAAAATTATTATGGCATAATGTAGTAAAATATATCTCTAAAGATAGCAATAAGAGTGGTCAATTATAGAGTACTCACTATGTGGACATATACCGTTCTAAAGTCTTCATACTTGATTCATTTCATCCTTTCAAGAATTTCTCTTCCCTCCCTTCCGCTAGCAATGAAGAGTCAAAGCCCACTTATTTTCCCTTATTTCTTGTGTCCCTTTTTATACTGTAGAACCTAGAAACTTAAAAACTACATTTGCAAGAAAGAGGCCTTTGATGGGAATCAGGTGTCACCACCTAATAAGATTTCTATAGCAGATGTGGGAAAAAGTCATCTTTTTCTTTTATCTATAAATTAATGTAAAGGGAAATTAAGTAAAACTTTAAGTGGTTTTAGGGCAGCTTAGGGGGATTTAGTTATATGACTGAGTATGAAATGGGTAGGGTTGAGAGGCTGATAAAAGAAGAAAGAAAATAAAGAATGTAATTGTAATTCAGCACAAACCATCTTTCTGTCTAAAGGTCAAATAACAAAAAAATTCTCTTTAATTAGATAAAGTGACATTTATATGGACAGAAAACAGAGAAAAATATGTCTTATACTAAAATATATACTTTTTTTTTTTTTTGAGACGGAGTCTTGCTCTGTCGCCCAGCCTGGAGTGCAGTGGCGCAATCTCCGCTCACTGCAAACTCCACCTGCTGGGTTCACGCCATTCTCCTGCCTCAGCCTCCCAAGTAGCTGGGACTACAGGCACCCGCCACCACGCCTGGCTAATTTTTTTGTATTTTTTAGTGGAGACGGGACTTCACCGTGTTAGCCAGGATGGTCTCAATCTCCTGACCTCGTGATCCGCCCGCCTCGGCCTCCCTAAAATATATACTTTTAAAATCAGTTTAACCAGATCAAGAAAGCATTTGCCGTGTGTTTTTATATCATCATCTTGGGCATAGAACTAGTTTTTAAATGCAAATACTTTATGTTATTATAATGCCATTTACCTGCAAATTTCCTAATATTTATAAACAGATTCCTGAATTGACCTTAAAGTCAGAAATACTCTCATCTATTTCAGCAATTGACACATATATCATGTGATATAAATTCTTTTTCAGTTTAATCTAAATACATTTTTCCTCAATTTTATTTCAGAGCCCAGTAGAAAAATTAAAGAGTGCTTCAAAACCTCCAGTGAGAATCCCTTAGTAATTAAAAAGGTAAGGAACAGCTATTTACCGCTATCTATTTAGTTTGACTTCTATAAGCTCCTCTCCTTTTCTTTACATACCTTTCCGAAAAGTCACCATGTTTCACAATATTTTTACAGCTTTAGTAAAGTCTAATTAACATAATATAAGATACACATATTCAAAATGCACAATTTAATGAGCTTTGACAAATACACACCTGGGAAACTACCACTGCAGTCAAGAGAATGCACGTCCTCATCACTCCCAAAAGTTTTCTCACGATTCTGGCCCTCCCACAGGCAAATGTTTGTCTGCTTTCTGTCACTAAACATTAGCATGGACTTTTTGGATTTTATAAAAATGAAGTCATATGGTGAGTTCTCTTTCTAAAATCTGGTTTAACTCAGCATGATTATTTTAAGATTCATCCATGTTTTTATGTGCATCAATAGTTCATTCCTTTTTGTTGCTGAGTAGTATTCAATTGTATGGTTATCCTACAATGTGTTGATCTATTTACCTCTTGGGGGACATTTAGGTCCTTCCCAATTTCTGGCAAAGCTAATACGAACATTTGTCTACAAGTCTTTGTTTGGATATATACTTTCTTTTCTCTTGGATAATTCCTATGAGTGAAATAACTGTGTCTTATAGTAGTTGGATGTTTAAGTTTCTAAGAAATAGCCAAATTGTTTTCCAAAATGATTGTCCCATTTTACATTCCCACCAGCAGCGTATGAGTTTTTTTTTCCTCCACGTCTTCCCCAAGCTTAGAATGGTCAGTCTTTTTATTTTTAGCCAACCTAGTGGGTATGTAGTAGCATCTTATTGTGGTTTTAATTTGCATTTTCCTCATGACGTTGACATCTTTTCCAATTCTTACTTGCCATGTATATATCTTTTCATGGGAAATATATTGTTAGATCTTTCGTCCACTTCTTAAATTGGGTTGTTGGCCGGGCGCAGTGGCTCACACCTGTAATCCCAGCACTTTGGGAGGCTGAGGCAGGCAGATCATGAGGTCAGGAGATCGAGACCATCCTGGCCAACATGGTGAAACCCCGTCTCTACTAAAATACAAAAAAAATTAGTTGGGCGTGGTGGTATGCACCTGTAGTCCCAGCTATTGGGAGGCTGAGGCAGGGGAATTGCTTGAATCTGGGAGGTGGAGGAGGTTCCAGTGAGCCAAGATAGTGCCACTGCACTGCAGCCTGGTGACAGAGCAAGATTCTGTTTCAAAAAAAAAAAAAAAAAATTGGTTGTTGACTTTTTTATTATAATGTTGTAAAAGTTCTTCGTATATTCTAGATTAAATCTTTTGTTACATGCATGTTTTTGCAAATATTTTCTTCCAGTCTGAGGCTTGCTCTTTTTTTGATAAGTGTCTTTAAAAAATTTATAATTTTTTCCATCATAGTTTCACATCTGCATGCTGTTTATCTCTGTATTGTGCTTTATTGCAACGGCTAGAACCTCTAGTACAATGTTGAATAGAAATGATGAGGGCAGACATCCTTGCCTTGTACCTGATCATAGGAGGAAGGCATTCAGACTTTCACCATTAAATATTATGTTCATTTACTTTATTAGTGGATGACCTTTATATGGCTGAGAAAGCTCCCTTCCATTCCTAGTGTGCTAAGAGTTTTAACAGAAATGGGGAGAGATGTATTTTGCCAAATGCTGTTTCAGTATCTAGCTGAGATGATCAAATGATGTTTCTTTTTTAGTCTGTTAATATAGTGAATTACACTGGCTAAGTTTCAAATTGGAACCAACCTTGCATATCCAGTAAAAACCTCACTTGGTCATGATGTATTATCCTTGTCATACACTAAAATTTCATTAAAAATTTTTAGCATTCTTGTGTCTATGAGGAATATTTGTTTGTAGTTTTCTTATAAAGTCTTTTTCTGGTTTTAATATCAGCATAATGCTGGCTTTATAGAATAAGTTGGGAATTCCTGTTTAATATTCTGGAAGATTTTGTGTAGAATGGATATTAATTCTTCCTTAAAAGTTTAGTAGAAATCTTCAGTAAAATATTAGGCTTGATATTTCCTTTGAGTCAAGGTTTTTAACTACAAATTCAATTTCTTTCTTTTTTTTTTTTTAATAGATATAGGCTATTTGGGTTGTATATTTCTTCTTTAGCCAGCATTGGTAGTTTGTATTTTGCAAAGAATATGTCCATTTCATCTAAGTTGTTGACTTACTGATGTAAAGTTTTTAAAAATATTCCTTTTATTATTTTATAATGTTTAATGTTTGTTCTCTCATTCCTGATTTTGGCAATTCGCGTCTTGTTTTTTTCCTGATGTGTCTAGCTAGAGGTTTGTGAGTTTTATTAATCATTTTAAAGAATCAGTATTCCATTTCATTGAGTATCTCTATTGTTTTGCTTTTGTGTTTCCATTTCATTGACTTTGGCTCCTATCTTTATAGAAGGTAAAATCTTAGGTCATTGATTTGAGACTTTTTTTTCTAATATAAGCATTTATTATTACATTTTTCCTATAAGCATTACTTTGGCTGCATCCCTCAATTTTACTGTGTTGAATTTTCATTTTCGTTATGTTCAGAATACTTCCTAATATCCTTTTTAATTTATTCTTTCACCCATGGGTTACTTAAAATCATATTATTTATTTTCTAAATATTTGGGGGATTTTCCAGATATCTTTATGTTATTAATTCCAGTTTAATCCCATTGTAGTCAGAGAACACACTTTATATACTTTGTAATGTTTTAAATTTATTGAGACTTGTTATATGGCCTAGAATATTGTTGACTTTAATAAATTTTTCATGTACCCATGAAACAAATATTCACTCTGCTGTTGTTTGGTAGAACACAATATAAATATCAATTAGGTCAAGTTAGGTGATACTGTTGTTCAAGTCTTCTACAGCAGCAGCTCCCAAACTTTTTTGGAAGACTATTTTTCTACAGACCTGTGGTGGGGTGGGGGGAATGGTTTCAGGATGAAATTGTTCCACCTCAGATCATTAGGTGTTCCATTCTCATAAGGAGCACACAACCTACATCCCTTGCATGTGCAGTTCACAATAGGGTTTGCACTCCTATGAGAATCTAATGCCACTGCTGATCTGACAGGAGGCAGAACTCAGGCGGTAATGCTCACTTGCCCTCCCACTGCTCACATTCTGCTGTGCAGCAGGTTGTGGTCCAGGGATTTGGGGACCCTCGTTCTATAGCCTTACTGATTGGCTACTTTTTCTGCCAATTATTGAGGGAGAGGTGTTGAAATCGCTGATTATAATTGTGGATTTTTAAATTTCTCTTTCCATTTCTACCAGTTTTTAATCATGTATTTTGAAACTCTCTTATTAGGCATAAAACTGTTTAGGTTTGCTATGTCTTCTTGATAAAATGACCTTTTTATCATTATGAAGTTACTCTCTTCATCCCTGACATTATTCTTTGCTTTAAAATCTATTTTGTTACAAAACTGTTCAGATTTTCTATTTCTCCTTGAATCAGTTTTTGGTAATATATTCTTTTCTAAAAGTTGTTTATTCAGTCTAAATTCAGATTTATTGACAAAGTTATGCATAATATCCTTATATTCTTTTAAAAATATCTGCTGGTTCTGTAAGAAGTACCCTTTTACATATTAGTTGTGTTAATTTGTGTCTTTGTTTTTCTCAATTAAAAGAAGTTTATAATTTTCAACAAAAGTTTATTCAATAAGTTTATTGATTTTATTAGTGTATCAAAGAATTGATTTTCATGATTTTTTGATTCTCTATGTTGTATATTTTCTATTTTATTAATTTCTGCTGTTATTAGTTTTCTCTATTACATACTTTATCTTATTGCTGTTTTTCTAACTCATTTTATCTTTCTAATATATGTATTTTAAAGCTATAAATTCCCCACTGAAGTTTGCTTTAGCCACTCTCACAATTTTTGTATATACCATTTTCACTGAGTTCAGTGTATTTTCTAATTCTCATTATTATTTCTTCTTTGACTCATGACTCAATTGCTGGACTTTATCTTTGTGACATATCCAAGACTGGGTAATTTATAAGGAAAAGAGGTTTAATTGACTCACAGTTCTGCATGGCTAGGGAGGAGTCAGGAAACTTACAATCATAGCAGAAGGCAAAACTGGCATGTCTTACATGGCAGCAGGCAAGAAAAGCGAGAGCCAAGTAAAGGGGGAGGCCACTTATAAAAACCATCAGATCTCATGAGAATTCACTTTCATGGAAATGGTATGGGGGAACCTGACCCCATGATTCAATTAACTCCACCAGGTCCTGCCCTTGACACATGGGGATTATCACAATTCAAGGTGACATTTGGGAGGGGACACAGAGCCAACCATATCAGTTGATGAGAAAAAAAAATTGGATTTGTTATACATCATCTCACGTAAAGTCAGTTTCTAAGAGCTATCAACAACATTAAGGACTTACTGTGTTACTATTTTTCCATAACAAAGTCTGTATAATAAACTTAAAAAAAGAATGCCTCAAATATAATGCAGATTTATTTTTGCTAAACATAAAGCTAAATATTGTTTTATCAATTCCAATCATCAAAATCCCAGGTTGTTGGCTCATTTAGGCACTAAATTCTATGTGTTGTTATAAATCAGTCACTTCTGAAGGGTAGAAAGCCTTTCCTGGAACAGGCCCATGGATCTAAGGCTTCTGTAACTCTTCATGGACTTAAAGCTCCCAGAACCTTTTAATTTTTAAAAATTGCAAACAGTATACTTACCTCCCAGAATGGGAAAATAACCTTTCTATTTCCATTCCAACTGAAAAAGGGAAGAAATTTAGTTTGCCTAACTCTCAGCTGTTAGCTGTTGCTTGCAGCAAGGAAGTAGCAATTTGCATCATGCAGTTGCTTCACAGACAAAGCATAAAACCTCTCAGCTGTCTTTTCCTGGCCATAAAAGAGAAATCTTCCCAACTTAACAGCAAATCTCATGTGTCATGAGTTGGCTGTTATCTGGAACTGCAATATAAAAGGTTACACATTGCATATTACAAATTTGTTATCTTGTTATTTAGCCAAGAGTTTAAAATGATTTCATCAAAAGTTAATAAGATACCACTATTTGTTTTGTCTCTAAATATAAATATTTGATAGCTTAAGATAAAACTAACCTTTTTTTACTTTCATGTATCTCTCTTATTAGGCACAATATTTCTCATTCATTTTACATTGAATTTTCATAGAAAATATAGGTGGATGCAAATGTATATTGGTTATATTATACTTTTGATTTAGGAAGAAATTAAGGCCAAAAGACCACCATCACCTCCAAAGGCATGCTCTACTCCTGGCTCCTGTTCTTCAGGGATGACAAGTACCAAGAATGATGTGAAAGCAAACACCATTTGCATACCAAACTATCTGGATCAGGAAATAAAAGTAAGTATCAGGTTTATCAAATCCATAACTTGGAAACAGCATGAATATACAAAAAAATTTATACCACTAGCATCCTTAAAACTCTTAAATGATTCCTTACTGATAACTGAATTGATTTAAGACTGCTTAGCCTGAAATCCAAGGCATACTCCTATTTTCATTTCCAGTCTTAACTTTCCTTGGAATCTTGCCACTGTCAGATAAACACAATCTTTGATTCAGACGTAATGAAAAGCTTGGTGTTTATCACACAAACCCAGCCCTATTCTTTCCATCTTTCGTTATCATCTTTCTAATACTTGAGAGACACTACTCTGAATGTCTTGCCGCAATCTATACATTTACTTCTCATATTTTAAAGCATAGATTCCTCCAATCAACATTCATCTCTTCCTCTTTTCTTTGCAAAACTATGTCTTCAAACTTTCTCTGTCTGGGGTTATAAACTTAGTTATATTAATAGTAATATGTCATATCAGCTTCCTGAAAGGCCGTTCCCAGCCACAGTTATTTCTGAGAATGATATAAAATCAAGAATACGTCAGTCAGCTGATATTTGTCATCTGCCATTTTTCCTTCTTTTAATCTCTTTGGTAACCTCCATATTGAACCACCATAAGTCCCACTACAATGAACTAAGGGTTAGAAGATTGTAATGATGCCTCTAACTGGAATTTTAAGTAATCAGTGTCTATAGTTATAATTACAAATAACAGAGCATGTTGTAGAGATGGTTATTGAATAAGCCTAACAAAGAAGTATTTTAAAAGTAGAGCACAGAGTATGATAGTGACATTGGTGTAATAATTTATGCTGATAATTAAACTTGAGAAGGAGACTAAAAGGAAATGTATAGAAAGGAGAGTATCTACATATTTGACTTATGTTTATACATTATTTCCTGATGATTCTGGCTAAAGACTTTATATTATACAGTCTTCAGAACCACTGTTTCACCTGCTACACTCTGGCCACTTTGATCTTTCTATAATTTTCTCATTCTCACCTTAAGAGCTTTCCTCTAAGAATTATCTTTCTCTTTATTGGCTCAGTGATCACCTGCTCATTAAGGTCTCAGTTTCAGTATTGCTTACTCAGAGATACTTTCTCTAACCATCCAATCTGAAGTAGCTAACCAGTCACTCTATATCCCATTACCCTTTGTTATTTTTTTGCATAAATATGCTATATATGTATGTTCAGACTTATTTATTTAGTTCAATATTTTGTCTCTCTCCTCGCCCCACTCCCACTGAAATTTAAATCATATAAGATCTCACACTTGTCTGCCTTTGCTACTGCTTAATCTTCAGTGCCTAGGTGAGTGCTAGACACCTAGTAATTGTTAGATAAGTATTTGTTGGATATTGAATAAATAAATTAAAAGGAAAAGTGAACTCAAAATCAAAAGGATAACTGTAGAAAATCAGCTAAATACATAGTTCTCAACTCAAATAATCCATAAAAATGAATGCAGTTTTAGTAAGACTGTCATTCTTCCTTGGGCATATCAATAGAACAGCGTGATCCTATAGAGCTGGCTTTCTGGGCATCTATGAAAGAGCCCTCCTCTCAAAAGCATCTTCTATCCTACAAAAATCAACTTCACTGGACATCGGTTGATATAAAACACACTAAAATATAAACTCTTTGAAGGCAGGGATCTTGTCTGCCTTGTTCACAACTGATTTCTTAGCACTCACCACTTCGCTTGAAAAATATTAACTGGCACACAGACAATGACATTTTGCCAAATAGTTGTTGACTATTTGCTAAATAAATGAACGGAGAGGGAATAAAGTGATAAAGTAGGTTTTATCAAGATGTTTTGGCTTGTATAAAAGAGCCCCGGAAATACTGCTCATCTTGGAGGCATTCTATTCTTCCACGTTTCCTACAAAAAAATGTGTAATATTTTCTAATTTCCTACTATCCATTGAGTAACTCTAAATGGGCTGTGAAATCAGGAAATGTTTTTGCAGGGGCATGTGTGAAAAGGTATGCAGTTTCATGATTATTACTTTAAAAGGAAAGAGAAACATAATTCCGTGTCTATTAGCACCTTGTTTTAAGCCTTCCTTCCAAAGATCTTTATAGACATAACACCAAAATGTCTGCCAAACTCTTATAAACTGTTGGTGGGACTATAAATTAGTTCAGCCCTTGTGGAAAGCAGTTTGGAGAGTTCTCTAGGAACTATAAATAGAATTGCCATTCAAACCAGCAGTCCCATTACTGGGTATATACACAAAGGAAAATAAATTGTTCTAAAAGATAAAAAGACACCCACACTGGCGTGTTTATCACAGCAATATTCACAATAGCAAAGACATGGAATGAAACTCAGTGCCCATCAGTGATGAACTGGATAAAGAAAATGTGGTACATATACACCATGGAATACTACACAGCCATAAAATATGGAATAATACATTTTGCAGCAACATGGATGCAGCTAGAGGGCATTATTCTAAGTCAATGAATGCAGAAACAGAAAACCAAATACCGCATATTCTCACCAGTAAATGGGAGCTAAACACTGGGTACATGTAGACATAAAGATGAGAACAATAGGCACTGGAAACTCCAAAAGGTAGGAGGAAGGAAGGAAAGCAAAGAATGAAAAACTATCAGGAACTCTGTTCACTATTTGCATGATGGAGTCAACTGAAGCCCAAAGCTCGGCATTATTTGGTATATCCACATAACAAACATGCACATGTACCCGCTGAGTCTCAAATTTAAAAAGAAGAGTGGACCAAACACATCCATTTATTCTGTAAATATTTAATGTCAAACTACAAAATACTAGAGTGTGAGGACACAATTAATTTCTTCACTCATAGAGGTTATGAAATAATAGTGCAGCTGTTATAAGAATATGTACCAGGAGACTTTGTAGCTCAGAGAGCCTTTAAGGAGAAAGGGACCTAAAGAATGTTTAGGATATAATTAGAAGATAAAGAGAAATGTGGAAGAGATCTTTCCCAGTCAAGTGACCTTCGTATCTTAAGACTAAAGAGTGAGAGCATTGCTTATTTAAAACAACGAACAACAATTAATATGGTTGATGCAGACAGTGCATGGAGAAAGTGGCAAGAGATGGGGCTGGAGACTTAAGAACAGACTGGATAATGTAATACTTTATAAGTCCTATCAAGGTGTCCAGATTTCATCCCAAGGGGTGTGGGAAGCCAGCAAAGAATTTTAAGCACTAAATGATACTGAATTACTTTGTAAGTGTAAGAATTACATAGTTAGAACTGTACTTTAGAAATCACTCTGGATACAATATGCAGATTAATTTGGGGAGATAAGGGGTGACAAAGTTGCAAACAAGGGACTCTGGTTCCAAAATGATAGATTAGGCTCAACGCTTAACCTCCTGCTGTAAAAAACTATATAATTCAGCAAAATATATACAGAAACGATTTTCAGGTACTGGGCAACAGACACTACAGATTGGACCATTGAGAGAAGAGAAACAATTGGGGTTATTTCCATATTCAACCCAGACTTCTGCCTGGGGCACATGCCTAATCATGGCACAGAGAAGTGGAGCCTGAACAGAGAGCAGCAGCTTCACTAGGTACAGAAAACAGAGTTTAGCATTTGAGGTTGCTGAGGTGGCTGGAACTTGCAAAGTAAGATCTGAAGAAGATAAATCTATGCAGAGAATGAGCTCCAGAAATTTAGGGGTACCATTAAGTGTTCAGTCCAATATGAAGCCTCACATGTACAGGGTGATTCTGAGACCTGGTAAGGAGAGCTAATGGGAGGTATCACAGAGCTTAGAGTTGCTGGAGTTCTAAGAAACCTTGAAAAGACCTTGACAGAGTGAAGATACCTTGTGGAACACACCAGGACTTCAATTCAGACCCCAGAAAAGTTACACCTTAAAAATAGCCCTGCAATAGAGCCTACTCTAGGCTAGATTCTCAAATCTTAAAATTTCAAGACATCAAGTTCACTTGCCAATATATTAATTATGTTCAAGAACAAAACACTATTTTTTCCCTCAACTTTTATTTTAAGTTCCGGGGTACATGTGCAGGATGTGCAGGTTTGTTACACAGGTAAATGTATGCCCTGGTGGTTTGCTGCACAGATTATCCCATCACCTAAGTATTATGCCAAGCATCCATTAGCTATTCTTCCTGATGCCCTCCCTCTCCCCCAACTCCCCCTGACAGGTCCCAGTGTGTGTTGTTCCCCACCATATGTCCATGTGTTCTCATTGTTCAGCTCCCACTTATAAGTGAGAACATGTGGTGTTTGGTTTTCTGTTCCTTCATTAGTTGCTGAGGATAATAGCTTCCACCTCCATCTATGTCCTTGCAAAAGACATGATCTTGTTTCTTTTCATGGCTGCATAGTATTCCATGGTGTATATGTATCACATTTTCTTTATCCAGTCTATCATTGATGGGCATTTAGGTTGATTCCATGACTTTGCTATTGCGAATAGTGCTGCAGTGAACATATGCATGCATATATCTTTATAACAAAATAATTTATATTCCTTTGGGTATATACCCAGTAATGAGATTGCTAGGTCAAATGGTATTTCTGCCTCTAGATCACTGAGGAATCACCACACTGTCTTCCACAATGGTTGAACTAATTTATACTCCCACCAACAGTGTAAAATTGTTCCTTTTTCTCCACAACCTTGCCAGCATCTATTGTCTTTTGACCTTTTAATAATCACAATTCTGACTGGTGTGAGATGGTATCTCATTGTGGTTTTGATTTGCATTTCTCTAATGCATTTAGCCCATTTACATTTAAGGTTAGTATTGCTATGTGTGAATTTGATCCTGTCACCATGATGCTAGCTGGTTATTTTGCAGACTTGTTTATGTGGTTGCTTCATAGTGTCACTGGTCTGTGTTCTTAGCTGTGTTTTTATAGTGGCTGGTAAAAGTTTTTCCTTTCCATATTTAGTGCTTCCTTCAGGAGCAAGGCAGGTCTGGTGGTGACAATTCCCTCGGCATTTGCTTGTCTAAAAAGGATCTTATTTATCCTTCGCTTATGAAACTCAGTTTGGCCAGATGTCAAATTCTGGGTTGGAAACTCTTTTCTTTAAGAATGTTGAATATTGGCTCCCAATTTCTTCTGGCTTGTAGGGTTTCCACTGAGAGATCTGGTGTTAGCCTGATGGACTTCCCTTTGTAGGTGAGCTGGCCTTTCTCTCTGGCTGCCCTTAATGTTTTTTCTTTCGTTTTGACCTTGGAGAATGTGATGATGATGTATCTTAGGGTGGATCTTCTCATGGAGTATCTTACCAGGGTTCTCCAGATTTCCTGAATTTGAATGTTGGCCTGTCTTGGTAGTTTGGGGAAGTTCTCCTAGATGATATCCTGAAGTATGTTTTCCAACTTGGTTCCATTCTCCTCATCTCTTTTAGGTATTCCAATCAGTTGTAAGTTCAGTCTTTTTACATAATTCCACATTTCTCCGAGGTTTTGCTTATTCCTTTTCATTCTTTTTTCTCTATTTTTGTCTGCCTGTCTTATTTCAGAAAGATATGCTTCAAGCTCTGAGATTCTTTCCTCCACTTGGTCTTTTCTGCTATGAATACTTATAATTACATTGTGAAGTTCTTGTGTTTTTCAGCTCCATAAGGTCAGTTATGTTCCTCTCTAAACTGGCTATTCTTGTTATCAGCTTATGTATTGTTTTATCATGATTCTTAGCTTCTTTACATTAGGTTACAACATGCTCCTTTAGCTTAGCAAAATTTGTTATTACCCACCTTCTGAAGCCTACTTCTCTCATTCAGCCATCTCAGCCTCAGCCCAGTTCTGTGCCCTTGCTTGAGATGTGTTGCAGTCATTTATAGGAGAAGAAGCACCCTGGCTTTTTGAGTTTTCAGCATTTTTGCGTTGATTCTTTTTCATCTTTGTGGGCTTATCTACCTTCAATCTTTGAGGTTGCTGACCTTTAAATGGGATTTTTGTGGCATCTTTGTTGTTGTTGTTGTTTTCTGTTTGTTTGTTTTTCTTCTAACAGTCAGGCCACTCTTCTGTAGGGCTGCTGCAGTTTGCTGGGGGTCTGCTCCAGACCCTGGTTGCCTTGAGTTTTCCCATACCTAGAGGTATCATCAGTGAGAGTTGCAAGACAGCAAAGGTGTCTGCCTGCTCCTTCCTCTGGGATCTCCATCCTAGGGGGGTACTGAGCTGTTGCTGGCTCGAATGCTCCTATAGGAGGTGTGTAGAGGCTTCTATTGGGAGGTATTACCGGGTCAGGAGGAATGGGATCAGGGACCTACTTGAAGAAGCAGTCTGACTGCTTTTGGGAAGAGCAGGTATGCTGCATTGTGGGGAACTCTTCCACGTCCAGACCTGGACTCTCCAGTGCTGGCAGGCTGGAATGGCTGAGTCAACTGAAATGCAGAGACAACAGCTGCCTCTCCCCCAAGGGGCTCTGTCCCAGGGGGAGATCAGAGCTCTGTGTGTATGACCCTGGCTGGAGTTGCTGAAATTCCCACAGGAAGGCCCCACCCAGTGAGGAGGAATGGACCAGGATCCCACTTAAAGAAGCAGTCTGGGCATGATCTGGCACAGCAGCTGTGCTGTGTTGTGGGGGACTCCTCCTTGTCCAGATGGCCTGCACTCCCTGGAGCCAGCAGGCTAGAACAGCTGAGTTGACCAAAACACAGATATGCTGGCTGCCCCTTCCCCTGGGAACTTGGTCCCATCACAGGCAGTCTCCAGCCTGTTCCCTCTGTCTCAGACTATGTAGAGGAGCAGGGCAGATGGGGCCAGTTCTGTGACTGATGGATTCTCATTAGAACCCTGTGGTACAGTGGGAAGGATAAATTCACCAAAAGTATGTTCCTACTAGAAGATGTTGGTACTGAACAGACAAAACAAGACAAATGTTGGGATTCACTCAGGATGGTGGCAGAAATATTAAAGTCAAATATTAGGGAAAGTTATAGGGAATAGTCACGAACCTTTTGGAAGGCCAAAAGGTTACACAGCTTGTAATAATTGAACAGGCTGGAGGCAGCCTGTTCTTACCTCAGAACATCAGGTCATAGGGTAAATACTAGGGACAATAGAGGCTTCCCCAGTTGTCTGTTTACCCCACCTCCATTAACTAACCTTTGACCCAGATGGCCTTCTTGGCGGGAGGTCGACTAGGGATATTGCCCCCTAATGGTATTTACCTTAGACCTCGGTACCTGAGCTTTAATCATTCCTAGAACTACTCTCTTAACCATGTTAATTATCTGCAAGTGTGTTTACTCAAAGCTTCTGTTGTTAATTGTATATCAAATAAATGCCTGGAGTGTGAGCTGCTCAGGGCAAGCCGCAGTGACAAACCTCTCTTGGTGCGCAGGCGGTTGGACACTCAAGCTGGACTGGCAAAACAGAATATCTGTGTGTCAGTGTATGTTTTATTCATCCGTCGTTGAGGTCAGGGTCTGCAGGCAGACCCCCGCAGCTAATGCCCTCTTGTGAGGAGCAATACGTCAGACAAACACACTCCATAGCCTACCCTAAACTGTTAATTGTACTGGAAATGTTGTTTTCACTAAGATTCTACTGTGTGCTATTTGAAATCGAGCTCGTGAGTTAAAAATCCCAATTGACTAAATTGCACATCATATACAAAGTGATATTTGGGAAGATGGGATTCTGGAGAAGGTAAAGGAAAACTGATAAGCCTTGTACTATTTATTTGCTCATATGTAACTCTAATGTTCTCTGTCAGATCCTGGCAAAGCTCTGTGGCATTTTGCATACTGATTCTCTGGCAGAAGTTTTACAGTGGCTGCTTCATGCAACTTCAAAAGGTGCGATTAAGATATAAATTTTAAAACACTGAGCTCAATTTATTGTCAGAAACTGGGAATATGCCAATATCTGAAGTTTTGTACCTTGGATTTGCAAAGATAACGTTGCAATATTATTTCCGCAATGTTTCAGTATCAGAATAATTGCTGTTCTGCATATCCAGCTGCATGCATGTGGGTCATTCAATGAACCCAAAATTCAGTACGCTTTAAATTGAACTCATTTGGGTGACATGAAACACTTGTGTCCAAGGGCGGTCTTATTCTCAGCTAGAGTTGGTTTATGCTCCTCCAGAGTCCACACACCCAGAGGCCTCCCTGAGCACATCCTCTGGCCTGTTGTTAACTCTGAACACAAAGCTTATTTCTTTCCTTTGGTAAGGAGAACAGTAGAACAGCTATCCAACCTGTAACAGCTCTGCCATTTGCCCAGCAAAACCATCAACTCAGTCATTTCCTAACCTCTTTTGGGCCCTTCCTGGCCTGTTCCATGAAAACACATGCCATTCCCAATCGGGACAATGATAAACGGCAGAGAGCTATCCTCACTTGTAGTTGATCCTCAAATGTAGTTGATCATCAGACTGACTGAGGCAAAATCTCTGCAGTGGGACTTGAGAATTTGTGTTTCTGACAAGTTCTCAGGTGATGCTGATAATGCTGGTCTCAGCACTACTCTTTGAGAATCACTGCACTGATCAATGCTAGCAAGTACCAATGTGTGAGGAAGTCTAATGTTTTAAAGTAGGAAGCATTCTGGAAATATTACCTTGCCCCAGGAATTCAATACTACTTTTTAGGCAATTGAGAAGTGTTTAGAGGTGATGGGTCTTTAGTTACCTTCCAATTATTTTTCCTTTTAAAGAATGTAACATTTAATAAACTATACAAGTAATAAATCCTTATTGTTGGGAGAAAGAACAGATGAACCAGAAAGAAAAAAAGAGATGAGACAGAACAAAAATAATCAATAAAATTACCACAGACATCATTTCAGTGAATACTTTGGTGTATATCTTCCTAGATATGCTTGTAACTATTTATTACCTATTAGTCTGTATTTTAATGGAATCATATTACCCTTCTTATTTTTGTATAGGTATCCTTATATCTTTGGCAGCAGCCTGTAAGACTGGCTACTGTACTCAATATTTTAAAACTATTCCACTGCTATTCAGGGACAAGTGCCTCAGTGAGTTAACTACTCTGGGCACTCTACAGTATCACAGGTCAACAGAAACTATGTTAAAATGAACCAACTTTTCTGCAGAAGTCCTTACTCCCACATAGGTAACTATCCAGAAAATAGATGACCAGTCTTTCATACTCAGGAGCTGGATATTCCTGTGTTTCTATGCAACATGATAATTGCAACCTTCACTCCTCCCACCCTTTTTTGTCTTTTAAACCAGAAAAAGAGTGGATCTCAGCTTTGATTCATTCTGAGCTTGCCGAGATAAACCTGTTAACTCATCACAGAAGAAACACCTCAATGGAACCAGCAGCAGAGACTGGGAAACCACCCACAGTTAAATCACCACCCACAGTTAAATTGCCCCCAAATTTTACTGCAAAATCAAAAGTGCTGACCAGAGATACAGAAGGGGATCAACCAACCAGGTAATTAGATATAATGGCCCCCTAGAGGGAGGGCCTATGGCACATGAAGACTTTGAATTCTCTTGTTATTTATCTTTCAAAATGTTAAACAGGAGGTTCTAAAGCTCTGCTTTATTCAGTAAGTGACTGCAATATATATTTGCTTTCATTTTCATATATGTAATATAAGAATTGTTCTCAATTCTATTGTTTAGAACATTTTGGCAGAAACTATGTCTTTCTTATCTGGTAACCTTTCTTTTTAAGAAAAATTATTTTTCCACTAAGGGAAAAGCAAGAGTGGCTACCTAGAAATCTAAGATAATAAAGATTTTTATAGTTTAACTGAAAATAGATGCAATTAAGGAAAACAAAATTGTATTGTTACAGTTATTGTATATTTTGTTAAATGTGTATCACACAGGTTTCACTTTTTTGTGTAGAACAATGCAAGATTAAAATAAATTGCTTCACTTAATTTCCTCTGATTTACTCCTGGGGCCCCCTAGAGAGAAAAATAACTACTAAAATAATTGAAATTATTGCAGGAGAAATTTTTCTTAGATGCTGTTATTTCAATAACAGAAGAAAAATATATATTTATGTAGAATCATGGTGAAAGAATGTGTGGTAGGATGTTATTTAAGCTAGGAGAGAAAATCTTGTTGCTTTAAAATTAAAAGTTGAGTAAAGCTTAAAGTTAGAGGAAAAATACATTTTTGAAAATATAAATATGTCACTTTAAAAAGCATTAAGACAAAAAAATTGTATTACTAACTGTCCGTATCTTAAAGTTTCCATAAAATCAGAAACTAGAAGATAGTAAGAGTTAATCTGTACCTTAATGACTAACATATGATACAATAGTTAAATATTTACTCAAAGTAAGAAGAATTTTTCATTGGGAAGTAAATTTAATACTGTATGCATTAAAAAAACAAAGAATTGGGGTAGCATATTTAAGATACATATACACTGAACTTATTGATGACAGTGTAGTCTATAGAAAATACTTTTTTGTATCTGTGAAATTCACTTTTTTCTTTCTCCAACTGATCTAGAGTGTCAAGTCAAGGATCTGAAGAAAACAAGGAAGTACCAAAAGGTTAAGTACAGTTTTTGGTAACTATTGAGTTGGTATAAAGAAACCAGTAAGTACTAATGACTCAGGGAACAGATTTTAAGGATCAGTGCTTTTAAAAAAACAGAAAAATACAATAGTAATTTCCAGATCAATTCTTGAGAGAGCATCTGCTTACTTTCTCATAAAGATAAATTTACCTTTGTTTTGAAAGGCAAAGTGCCTGATCATGGACAGACACTCTTTGAGAAGCAAGACAGCAGGACAACAGGAACTATAGGTTTGGTTATAGCAATTCAGTGAAAAGGGAAACCCTGCATTGACCTAACAAAAGGACAATGATCTCAGAGTTTTGGTTCCTCACAGCTTAATGGAGTTAAATAATTTCACTGGAGACAAAGTCAACCAGAGAGAAGAGTAAAATGGCAATCAGCCACAAGCAGGTGACCTACAAGACAGCTGAAATACAATTGAAAAGAGCAGTTTTGTGTTCCACCAGAAGCCCAGCTCCAGTCTGTAGGGGAACCAGGGAGAATCAAGAATTGTGGAAAGTCCTACCTTGGTCCAAAATAGCCCAAAGTATCCTTATAGGTTTGGCAGTTTCTAGCTTTAAAACAAGGAGAGCATTCATGACTACAGAGCAACAACTATGAAGTGTATCTACAAGCTTTATACAAAAATGTGTCTTGTCATTTCTACAAGTTCCCTTTATACCAGGAATGAAATATAATCAATTAGAGCTCACTGGGGTCACCCTAGACCCCAGCAAGTTCCACTGTGATTAACCAAACCCAAAAAAGACACTATCTCCTAACAGCCAATAATAAGTATAGTTTAAAAATTACAAAGTACTCCCTTACTTAGACTCCAAGGACAGCCTATTGTATCTGGCCTCTCCTACCAAACTCCTCATCCTGGGACTATAACATCATGACAGTGATGGTTTCTATTATTCAACTTTATGTCTTACCTGTAAGGCTCACACATATTTTATCATTTAGATATTTGGAATTTTTTGTATAAGAATTCCCAAGTCATGCCCCTTTCTCTCCATTGTCGATATTTAGCATCTCCTTACATCCCTATTCCTGCTTGGGTGCAACTATGTAGGTCTTACGAGCACAATTAACTTGTTTTAGCCTGTTTGTCTCTTCTCTTGTTACATCTATCAGGACCATAGATCTTCCTTCTTTCTCTCACTGTCACTCTTACCCATAACCAGTTCTATGCAATCAAAATCATGTTTACTTTTGAGAGTGAAGGAACATATCCTGCATGTTACAGAACAAATAACTCATTAAAGATGAGCATGTGGTGGAAAAAAAAGAAAAGGAATATATTCTTTTGCGAATTTTGGGTGTATCTGATTCACCTAAACTTCATATAGTTTTTTATAGATAATTTACTACTAAAACATGGAGAAGGTGTATTCAGTGTCTCAATTATGGTCTTACTTAGATTTTTTTCTCTATTTCAGAGGCTGAGCACAAGCCTCCACTACTTATAAGAAGAAATAATATGAAAATACCTGTTGCAGAGTATTTCAGCAAACCAAAGTCTCCTCCCAGGCCTAACACTCAGGAGAGTGGATCAGCAAAACCAGTGTCAGCAAGGAGTATACAAGAATACAACCTCTGTCCCCAAAGAGCATGTTATCCTTCAACACACCGGAGGTAGAAGTTCTAGACTGGATGAATTCTTTCATGAATATGAGCTTCACATTTACATCATCGAATTATTTTTCAAATGAATATTTTTGGTATTGAGGAATCAAGTGGTCCTCTTTATGGTGGCACATGTAAATCTAAAAATACCTGTATGTAATGCTACAAATAAATATTACTGGAAATGATATTTCCATTTGTAGTTAATACGATGTGTAAAAGAAATACGTTTATTTATATACTATGTTTCCAGTCTTGCACTATTAGTACATGAGCATAGAGCCCTGATACTAGAAAAATCATCCATAGTCAGAATTAGGCAGTTACAGTTTGACACCTACCCCAAACTCTGTTAGAGGGGGAAAAAAATACAAAGAACAAAAAACAAAACACCACCATCACCGCAAAAACAAACCAACCCAACAACAGAATTTTAACATGTGAGATGATTTTTATCATCTAGTGTCTCACTGTTGTTGAACTATTATGAAAAAATGCTCCCCTCCCCTCCAAAAAGAAAACATATACATATTGTTTCTAACTCATGAGCCAGAAAGAAACTAGTTTTCAGTCAGTACTAATGGTGGACATTAACATTTCATACTGAATTTTTTGTGTTTTTAAAAGAAACCACGTGGCTGGGCGCGGTGGCTCATGCCTGTAATTCCAGCACTTTGGGAGGCCGAGGTGGGCAGATCATGAGGTCAGGAGATCGAGACCATGGTGAAACCCTGTCTCTACTAAAAATACAAATATTAGCCGGGCACGGTAGTGGGTGCCTGTAGTCCCAGCTACTCTGGAGGCTGAGGCAGGAGAATGGCATGAACTCGGGAGGCGGAGCTTGCAGTGAACTGAGATCGCACCACTGTACTCCAGCCTGGGTGACAGAGCGAGACTCCATCTCAAAAAAAAAAAAAAAAAGAAACCACTCTTGGGCCACAGATATGATTCTTTGAGCATGTTGCTGCAGTCTATCTACCAATAAGCCAATCCTTTATTTAGAATGTTCATACTGATGTTCATCAGAGATACTATAAATTCAGTGTGTGGTGTGTGCATATGCATGCATGTCTATATGTACATTAACTTTTAATGATAACATACTATGTGTCACGAATCATTCTAAACACTTTAGATATAATAACTTATTTAATTTTCACAAAAACTATTTGAGGTAACTACTCTTATTTTTCTCATTATTTAAAATAAGAAAGCTGAGGCACAGATTTGAACTCATTGTGATGGGATAAGTTGTAACAAATGCTATCATTCAAATACAATTATTTCCCACGTGAGAGTCTAAAGTGTGTGTTTCAAAGATAACTTTGCTTTACTTGGTGATTTAGAGGCCCAGGATCCTTCCATCTTGTGGCTCAACCATCACCTAAGGCTCCATTGTCAACTGTACCATGCTGGCAAAAGAAAAAATGAGAGTAAAGTATTAGTTTCCTATTGCTGATGTAACAAATTACCACAAACTTTGCGACTTAATGCAACACAAATGTATTCTCTCACAATTCTGTAGGCAGAGGTCTGAAACAGGTCTTACTGGGCTAAAATCAAGGTGTGGCAGGACTGCATTCCTTTCCTAGGCTCTAGGGGACTATTTGTTTCCTTACCTGTTCCATTTTCTAGAGGCTATCTATATTCCTTGCTTCATGGCTCTCTTTCATCTTCAAAGTCAGCAATGGCCAGTCAAGTTGTTCTCATAACAAATCACTCTGATGCTGACTCTTCTGCCTCCATCTTCCACTTTTGGACCTTTGTGATTGCATCGGGCCTGTTATCCAGCTTATCCAAGATAATCTCCTTCATTTAAGGTCAGCCGATTAGCAATTTAATTCTTAAATTCCCCCTTACCACGTAACTTAACATATTCAAAGGTTCTGGGAATTAGGATCTTTGAACGGACATTATTATGCCTTCCACAAGGAGGATATATCTGCTTAAAGTCTTCGCCTTGAAATGGTAAACATCACTTCTAGTTACATTCCATGGTTGAGAATTAGTATAGCTGAAAGGGAAACTGATTAAAAACTCTTGAGTGGGAATCATATTCCAATTACAGCTATGTTCTATGTTAACAAAAATTAGCTTTTGGTGGACAGTCAACTTTCTCTGACACAAAGATTTCATGGCTGGCTCAAGGTATGGCTAGAATCTATGTGCTTAAGCACTAGGTGCTAGTGACACATAACAAGATTATGCTCAACTCATAAAATTAATAAAGTGCACTCCCTCTTGCTTTTCTGTTATGAAGATGTTACAGTGGCATTGCCAATTCTTTTTCATTAAAAATGTGCTAACATTCATCTATCAGATCACATAGGTTTTGTATTTTGGGAGTTGTAGCTTTTTGACAATTTTATTTCTCCTGTGGTAACTGTTCTATTTATATTTTCTGTATTTTTGGAGCGGAGGATCAATTTTGGAACTTCATGTTTTCCCAGAAAATTATCCATTCCATCCAGGTTTTCAAATTTATTTTCATAGAATTGAGATTTATCTCATAATTCATCTAAATTTGTTTATTCTGAAATCTCATTTTTGTGTATTTGTAATTTTTTTCTTGATCCAGTTAGCTAATACTTTTCACATTTTGCTACCATTTTCAAAAAACAACAGATCTTGGATTTATTCATATGTCCAACAATTTTCCTATTTCTATTTTGTATCTCTTTTCATTTTTTATTAAGTTCCATTTTTTATTTCTTCAGGTTCATTATTCTTCTAATGCCTTGAGTCAAATCTTTTTAATATGTTTATATTCAGTTATTCTCATTAGCATGAATTTTTAAAGTGATGAATTTTCCTCTAATCACAGCTTTAGCTAGATCTATAGATCTGATATGTAGTGTTTATTATCTCTATTTTCAAAATATTACATAATTTCTAATTTGGTTTCCTCTTCTATCTTTCCTCTTTTATCTTTATCTTTCCCCTTTTATAAGCTCTTGAGAAAAAAAATTTAAAATAAGGCTTTCATCCCATCTCACCAAGTTTATTTTCCAGTTTAATGTATTGTTATCAGAGAAGTTGCCTATATTTTTACTTCTGGAAAATTTTCCTTGTGGTCTAATATAGTTACTTTTATGAATACGAGTTGCATTTTTTTTAGCCTACAAAATTTGGTATCACTATCTGTATTAATTATAGCATGTACATTTTCCACATACTCATCTTTTGTCTACTTACATTGTCATAGGTTGAGAAGTATGAGTTAAAGACTCCTTATACTGATGTATTGTTTCATGTAATTCCCAAAGACTGTCAGTGACTTTGAATACTATGTTACCTGATACACAGATTTTCATAATGGTTAGATCTTTACTAAGGATTGCCTTCTTGACAATTACAACATGTCCTTCTCCTTTTCTTTATTTGTAATGTGTTGGACCTTATCTAATGTTAAGACTGTGACTTCTGACTTCGTTTTATTAGCCTGGTATGGCTTTTTCTATTTTTTATTTTCAATATTGCTGAGTAGTTTTAAATACAGCATATATTTCTTTTTTAAATCCAATCTGGAAGATTTTTGGACCATTTAAATTTGCTGATAGGCCATATAGATTTTGTCATGTGATTGTGTTTTATGTTAGCATTGTTTTTGTTGCTTTTATAAATGTTTCACTAAATGATCTGTAATTTCCTTGTTTTGTTTAGTGAGTGTTCATCTGGTAATTTAGAAAGTTTACATTTTAAAAATCTTATCTAAGCCTGGGTTCCTCAGAAAGTACAGCCTGAAACAAAAGCCTATATATTATTACCATTTTAGGGCAGGCAATGTCAAAAAGACTGAGAAACAAGGGAAATAAGGCAAGAAATGAGAAAGCCAATACAAGCATTATCGTTAGCTACTGCTTGACAATTGTTTGCTCAAGCCCTGACAGAGTAAATGGAATAACATTTCCATTTTACATATAAAAACACTGAGGCCTAACAAAGGTTGAATAACTCATCCAAAGTCTCATCACCAACAGTGGCAGTGGCAAGGCTTATGCTTAGTCCAATTCCCTACTGTTTCCATTGATTGTCAATATTACCACCTTTTGATTCTGTCACTGCTTCTCTTCTTCACATTTATTAGATGACTACTATATTTGTCTGGTAATGAGACAGGGAAACAGAGATAAATACCTGCATGCTAACTGAAATCAAAGTTTAATGACTACTAAATGCCTTTACTGCCCTTAATTCAAATCTCTACCATTCTCCTTTCTTTCTTTATCTCATTTTACACCTGTTGTCTGTATACTTTCTCAGGGCTCTATGGACAATTCTTGCCTTTTATCTACATCATTTCTGTTACCTTTTCTGTCTATAAAGTGAAATAGTATGTCCCTTTGCTTTATAATTGCCAGTCACTGCTGGATTTCATCATTGTTCATTTACCTCCCAAAAGATGTTTATTCAGTAGAATTACTTTCTTTTCTCATTTTTGATTTTTCCATTCTGAGCATTTTCAAATGCTATAATGTCAACAGCACCAAACTCTGGAGAATCAGAATGAAGAATGGTTCTTCTCTTAAGAATGAGCTTGCTTTATGATGACTGTAGGTTATTAAAGAAATTAAATGTGAGGAAATTCTGTATTTCAGCAGACATATATTTTTTGATGCGTTTATTTAGGTAGTTTAATTCTCTACTTTTATTATGTTCTAATACAAGTAACTTTAGTATTTACTGAAGTTTTAACAAATAACCTAAATAAACCAAAACAATGTTGAGAGAAAAGTATACATGCAAATGAGCAAAAAGCTTAATATTTTTAAAACCAAATTTTTAAATACCTCAGAAACTAGTTATATCAAAAGAGGTAGTAATCTTCGCCTTCTTGCCACCAACATCCTAGATAAGATATGGGCCTGCAGTGGGTAGAATTGTGTCCCCCAAAAGAAAATCCTAACACATGGTACCCTGTAAATGTGACCTTATTTGGAGACAGGGTCTTTGCGGATGTAGTCAAGATGAGGTCATATTGGATCATTGTGAACTCTAATCCAGTGCTGGTCTCCCTAGAAAAAGAGTTTGGACACGGATACAAACATAGAAGACAGGGTAGAAGACCACTTGACAACAAAACTGAGATTGGAGTCAAGCCACTATAGGCTAAGGAACAGCAGGGATTGCTGGCAACCACCAAAAGCCAGGAAGAGGCTAGGAAGTATTCTTTCCTAGGGCCTAAGGAGGAAGCATGGCACTGGGACATTGTGAGTCTGGACATTTAGTCTCTGGAACTGTTAAGGGAATAAATTTCTGTTGTTTAAAGCCACCCAGTTTGTGGTAATTTGTTATAGCACATCTAGGAAACTAATACAGAGTTTTTTATAATTAATAAAAATTAAACTCTTATTTGGAATGATTTTCCCCCTTTCATAATTAAACAGTGCCCTATTTTACATAAAATAATTTAAGTAAAAGGCATAATATTTCATGCTAATAAACCACATTTACTCAGAAAAACATGAACCTTTGAAAGAATACAACTTAAGACATAAGCTTTGTTATTTTAAAATTGTAGGGCTTGTCTTTACTTACATATCTTGCCTACAGACCTTACCTTAAAATAGGTAACTATAATAGATTACTAAGAACAAAGTAACAAAAATAGACAGTAAATATCAGTACTAAATCCAATAAACTTTCTGTTGTGCATATATATGTTAGTATGTAACATATATAGTATGTTATATACTTTTTAAATATAACTTTTATATATTAAAAAGAAGACAAAAGAACAGCAACTTATTTTACCCAAACTCAATGAAGGCTACTGAAATCTTTTAGCTGTGACAGAGACCAATCATTTTACCTTAAACATTTAACTGCATGTACAATTACTGATAGGAAACTAAAACAGTTCCCTTTCACACTATTCTTTCTTGCCAATGTTCCCATACAAACGTTAAGGATTTTTGTACTTAATAAAATTCAAATTGTTCTTAGCGTGTTCAACACAACCTGGCAAATCAATCATGTTATCATCAATTAAGAACTGAGAGCCATACATGAGGAGGATAGTTATGTATTTACATGCATATTATCACATGTGTATTTGATTTATAGAAACAAACATTAGTATGCATATTCTTATAGAAGAGGAGGCAGATGCACCTATAAACTTTATTCATCTTAAGAGCCAACAAATTTAAAAAAAAATATGGAAAAAAAAAACCACAGCTGCTAAGAGCTGTTCCATTTTAAATGCAGGTAAAGACAAAATTGATCTTTCAATAGCAACAGCCTTATAAAATAATTTAGTCTGCAAAATTCAATTTTATAATTGAAGTAACTTATCACCATTGTAAGAATTAAGAAAATGCATTAAAGAGATTCTCAACTCTTCAGTAATTACTTCAGAACCATAAAAAGGCATCATAAAGAAGGAACAGATATGCGCTCCATAGTCCAAAAGAAATGATTTATTAAGTCTATCAAACTGATACTTCCTCCTAAAATTACTACATTCTTTCAAGTAACTAATTTAAACATAAAAGCTGCAAATAGAGGGTAACCTACCATACACAAATTCTGATAGATTGACAGTATATTTATGAATATGTGCCCTCACAGATATATAGGCAATAGATCATAAAGATGTTGATGTGACTATAAAATTAAAAAACTGAAAGGTCAGAAGGCACATTCTAAAGAATATAAAATGAAAGAAAATGAAAATATACTAATACAGTAAAATTATCTAGAAACTACTGAGGCTTTAAAAACAAAAACAAAAAAATCACATACACATTTAAATCTTCTTACGCAAAATCAAAAAATATTTCCTTACAAAGTTTAAAGGGCTTTTTTTTATTATTATTATTTAGGTCCAAAAAAAAGTTTTTAAAAATCACAACAGAAATAAGAGAAAATAAAATGTTCTTCCAATTTCAATATTCTATATAGCACCTCACTTTCTCCTAATTTTTCCTTAAACTAAAAGGAAACCAGGTAACATTAGTGTGGCAGAGAGTTCACTGTAGATTCAGTGTGATTTTCCTTATCCTGCTTTTCTTCATGTGGTGAATCTAGTTCATTTCTGCTATATTCCTCCTCACTGGAATCACTGTCCGATCCACCTTCCTCCATCCTGACAGACTGATTGTCATGAGAAGCACTTTCACAGGCTTTGTCTGTGGGAACAGCTCCTTTCCGTTGGGGCAAGATAGTAAAAAATGCTTCTTGCCAGTCTCTTGTTTCCAGGTATTCCAGAATAATTTCAAACACTGCAATAAAGACAAACTCCGTACATTTCTTAGCCAAGTTCATCACAATGCTGCACAATGTCTTTTAAAATACATTGCCTTTGTGTTAAGAGTGCTAGTTTGTCCTAATAACTACTTTGTTCTTATCTCTTCTTTCTATTGTCTGTCAAGCCCAATTTGCCCCAAGGTACTTAAGTCTATTACCTCCTATCTAGCTTTTTCTCAGTTCAGTTCTTAAGCACTCAGAAATTTACCAGTATCCCATGTCAATTATAATCAATAAAGACCTTTTCAGTTTCTCTCCTACTCTTTTTTAGCCCCTTCACATCTTTATCCTTTACATGCTAACAACCTAGTTAGCATTCACTTAACTTTCTTCATGTTTCCTGTAAAGAGCCACTCACACTAGGATCTCCTTGCCTGCTTTTTTTTCTTTTGTTTTTCTTTTCACATTGGTTGTAGTCAAGAGTATCAATATTGTCTCCAGGGTACTCTCACATCAGCATACTGCTGAAGGGCTAACCTGAATTACTTTGTGGAAAAAGTAATTTCTACTATATATCAAAGGTTTTAGAGGCAATTCATTTGTTGAATCGATAATTTCATTTTTATAACTCCCTAGAACCTGCTATATAGAAAGTAGCACATAAAAAGTTTAATAAGTAGTTGTGTATTGACTAAAAACTCGGCTTAAAAATTTTTTTAAAGCAAAGTCCAGGCAAAGACCGGTACAAGGATGTCTATTTCAATGTTATTTGCAACAGCAAAAAGAAAAAAACACAATTCAACCATAGTAGAATGGTTAAATAATTGTATATTCAAATGATGGACTACATAGCCATTAACAACCATTTTTAAAATTTATTTATTTGAGACAAGGTCTCACTCTGCCACCCAAGCTGGAGTGCAGTGGCACAAACATGGCTCACGGCAGCCTCCACCTCCTGAGCTCAGGTGATCCTCCCATCTCACCCTCCTGAATAGCTAGGACTACAAGCACCCACCATCATGCCCAGCTAATTTTTGTATTTTTTGTAGAGATGAAGTTTCACCACGTAGCCCAGGCTGTGTTCTAACTCCTGGGCTTAAGCAATCTGTCTGCCTCGGTCTCTCAAAGTGCTAGGATTAGGATTACAGGTGTAAGCCACTGTGCCTGGCCACCATTAACAATCATTCAATGACATGAAAAAATAAAGTAATAAAGGAGAGAAAATATCCCAGATTCACAACATTGTATGTAATATAGTGAAAATCCAATTATGTAATAAATAATAATATATATACATAGGAAAAGAACTAGAGGTCAACACCAAAAAGTTAACACCAAGTATTTCTGTGTAGTAAGACACAGCTAATTTTTTAATACTTTCGTACATTTTCAAAATTTTCTAATACACATTATTTCTGTTAAACAAATTATAAATTATTACTTTTTACAATTTTGTCTCCAGGAAGGTGTAATACTTTCTACTTGTTCAAATACTAAATGTAATATTCTTTCTCACAATGTTCGCTCAGGTATATTTTCAGTTTATCCCTTACAGCTTACCATGATTAACTGCCAAAACTTTTCGACTATTCATCTTCACAAAATTTCCAAGTGGGAGCTGTGCATGATTGATTCCATAATCTGACGCTTGTTTATATGTGAGTCCCTAAAACAAAGACACTATGACTTCGACAAGAACATTAAATTATTTAAAGTTTCTGTAATAGTATAAATAATTTTTAGATAAGATTTATAGTTCAGAGAATTTATAGTTCAGAGAATATTATCTGAATGGGGGGTATGTGTGTGTTTTACTGCTCATTTGGAAACATTCTCTTGACAATAAGTATAGTCAATGTGCAGAGCATTTGTTTTAAGCTCCTCAAGTTACAAATGAGGAAACCAAAGACATTATGTTTCCTGCCGAGTTACAAAGCTCCTCAGTGGCAGAATCACGAGAAAAATCTGGCTCACATATCTCCTAACTCAAATATCTTTTCCCCATTCTACCCTGCCTTTATCTCAGCTTAAAATACAGTCCTGCACTGCATAACAAAGTTTCAGGCAATGACAGATTTCATATACAGTGGTAATCCCATAAGATTATAATGGAGCTAAAACATTCCTGTCACCTAGTGACTTTGGAGCTGTTGGAACATCATACTGCAACGCATTACTCATGTGTTTGTGGTGATGCTGGCAGAAACAAACCTTCTGCTCATCACATAAAAGTACAGCACATACAATTATGTACAGTACATAACACCTGATAATGATAATAAATGTTACCTGTTAGGTATTTACTATACTTTTTATCGTTAGAGTGTACTCCTCCTACTCCTAAAAAAAAAAATAATAATTACATATAAAACAGCCTCAGGCAGGTCCTTCAGGAGATATTCCAGAAGAAGGCACTGTTATCACAGGAGATGACAGCTCCATGCATGACATTACCCCTAAAGACCTTTCAGTGGACTAAGATGTAGAGGTAGAAGACAGTGATTTAGATGATCCTGACTCTATGTAGGCCTAGGCTAATGTGTGTGTTTGTGTCTTAGTTTTTAACAAAAAAGTTTAAAAAGTTGGAAAAAAAAAGAGGAAAAAATTTTTTTTAATTTTAAAAAGTTAAAAAATTAAGAATAGAAAGAAGCCTATGGAATAAGGATATATGAAGAAAATATTTTTGTACAGCTGTATAATGTGTTTACGTTTTAAGCTAAATGTTATTACAAAAGAGTCCAACAGTTTAAAAAATTAAATTTATAAAGTAAAAAAGTTACAGTAAGCTAAGGTTAATTCATTATTGAAGAAAAAATTTTAAATAAATTTAGTATAGCATAAGTGTACAGTATTTATAAAGTCTACAGCAGTGTACAGTAATATCCAGGTCTTCACATTTATTTGCCACTCACTTACTGACTCACCTAGAGCAACTTGCAGTTGTGCAAGCACCACTCATGGTAAGTGCCCTATACATGTATACCGCATATACCTGTATTTTAAAAATCTTTTATATCATCTATGTTTAAATATGTTTAGAAACACAAAGACCTTTATGTTACAATTGTCTACACTATTCAGTACAGTAACACTCTGTATAGGTTTGTAGCCTAGGAGCAATAGGCTATGCCATACAGCCTATGTGTAGTAGGCTATACCATCTAGGTTTCTGTAAGTACACTCTATAATATTGATATCGCTAAATGATGTAATTCTTAGAACACATCCCCATCATTAAGCAACATACGACTGAACTTAAACTGAATTCCTATGGAAGCACCATCATTCTTCCCGTAAGTGTAAAAAAAAATTAAATTTCAATTAGTAACACTACTTTGCACAAATGACAAAGACAAATTAAATGAAAACTTGAGAAATTTTAAATAACTGACAAGTTTTATTTTTCCCTGTCAATTAAAAAAATGCAGAATATGAATTTCATCTCTTCTCAAAATTAAAATCCTTGAAACCTATGTCCAACCAGAACTGAAATGGTCGAAAAACAGAGTACAGGAGAAAGAAAAGCTCAATTTGTCAACTGATGGTTTGCATACTTGGTGGGGGGGGCAGCAAATAATAATAGATTGAAGCAGGTGCTTTTGAAAACAAAATTGTTTTAGTTCAGAGAAACATAAACATGAGAAAAAATGTGGTTCTATATAAATAACAAAACAGAATTTTTCCACTAAGAAAAAAACAAAAAGGCTAAAAGATCATTCTGATAAAATTCCCTATGATGCAATAGAGCTGCAACTGTCCAATTGGTAGCCATGTGTGACTACTTAAATTTAAATTGATTACAATTTTAAAAATTCAGTTCTTCAGTCATACTGTACACATTTCAAGTGCTCAATAGCCACAGACCTAACATACTGGACAAGCAGATACGAAGAATTTTGCATGCTGCAATGTAGCTGGCGAAGTACAAAATGACATTTTCTTTCAGAAAGTGCATTTCTGTAATTTTTCATCCAAATAAAGGTATGGATGGGAAGAGAGAAAAGTACAAATGAAAGATAATAGAAAAAACACCCCATGAAAATAACATATTTAAAAACTAGTTTAAGTTCCAATGGCTTAGCAATTGATTAGCAGCAGAATCTTCTATCAGTATAGCATTTAAGCATGTGGACTCCAGAACAATCAGCCTGGTTTCAAATAGCTGCTTTGTCACCTACTACTGTTGATTTTAGACTTAATTTCTCTGTGCCATGAATTCCTTACTTGTGGAACGTAAATAATAATAGCCCTAATCTCACTGGGTTGAGTGAAGATTAAGCAAGCTAACTTATGTGAAATACTTTGCTTAGCTCAGAAGGTGACTGACATATAGTAGGCACTCAATAAAGATGAGCTATCATTAGTATTATTGTTACTTTCAGGAAATGGTGATATATCAATTTTAAGAACAAGCAAAAGCAAAAATAAAAATTTAATAGTACCTTGTGATGGTTGTGATCTACTAATCCTCCAATCACATAGGCCTTTGATTCATCTAATTCCTTCAGTATATTAGGTGAATCTGACGTAAGGTAAATCAGGTCTTCTTTCTTTATGAGTTCACTATAGTGCTCTGGTTTGATATGGATATCCTTTAAGACAACAGGGAAAGAGGTTACTAATTAATAAGACCTTATGAAAGTTGGCTAAAAATGATTATTCTCTTTTCCCAAAACAAATCCATTCAAAAATATATGAAACAAAGTTTGAAATAATATAATTACAATGCATTATTTTGAATTTACTACATCGATTTCTTATATCTCACACTTTGATCATTTAAATAGCCTCTTAATTTTATTTCCTCCTTGTTGGCCTCAGACCCCTCCAACCTACTTCCACACACTGATAGCAGGCTCATTTTCTAAAAACACTACTTTCAATGTTTTATCTTTTTCTGTGGGATAAAATCTGAAATCCTTAATTTAAAAACTCTTTCCTGAATATGGCAGTAATCTACTTTTCCAACTTTATTTCTGTTCCAACAAAACAAATGCATTTTTACTGCCACATATTTGCTCACATTGTTCTATGACCAAAGAATGCCTTCTCCAATTACTTCCTCTCCATCTACATGAATCATGAAAGGGAAATAGCTGGTCACGTGCGGTGGCTCATGCCTGTAATCCCAGCACTTTGGAAGGCTGAGGCAGGTGGATCACAAGGTCAGGAGTTCGAGACCAGCCTGGCCAACATGGTGAAACCCTGTCTCTACTAAAAATACAAAAATTAGCTGGGTGTGGTGGCGGGCTCCTGTAATCCCAGCTACTCGGGAGGCTGAGGCTGGAGAATTGTTTGAATCCCGGAGGCAGAGGTTGCAGTGAGCCGAGATTGCGCCATTGCACTCCAGGCTGGGTGACAGTGCAAGCGACTACGTCTCAAAAAAAAAAAAAAAAAAGAAAAGAAAATAGCTTATAGATTTAATTAATTCCATGTATCTGTTTCTACAAAGAGACACACATTTGAAAACTTCTTCACCAAAATTGTCAGGTCACAGGTACAAAATTGAACAATAGCTGGCAGTCATGAATTGTAAGCCACACTGATTGCATAAAAGATGTATCACCAGGCTCAGATGACATTTATCCATAATTTTTAATGAAACCAAGAATGAGGCAAAAGAACTCTCTCCTAAAATGTATAATTAATAAATAGCCAGTTTTCTGGAAAATGTTATATTACAAATTTAAGGCCCCAAGAGGAACCTGATTAATTAGAGACCAATGAATCTCAAGTCTCTCTGGAAAGGTGATGGTATAAATGATAAATTTAACAAGTCGCAAAATAACTGAAAACATGCCTCTTTTAATTTATTACACTAGTTCTTGGAAAAATGGGCACAAATACAGGATTTGGTAAATATACTGTACTTAAAAACTTAAAAGCCTTTGAAAATGTTTCATACCATAGGCTATTAATAAAATAAATGCCTTTGTTATGGAATTAGTGAGTGTGAAAGGGAAAGTGTGTCACTGAGAGAACTGACTTTGAGAAAGAAAAAAGGTATAGGGATAACCCAGTACTTCCCTAAATAGGATCAAGTTCCTCAGGGACTGGTACCAAGGCCAATCTATTTAGTCACCTTTACCAATGACTGAGAACAATTTGGTCCAATAGAAAAAACTGTGAGGCCACATAGGCAATTTTAAATATTCTAGTATCCAAATTTTAAAAAGTGAAAATAGGTGAAATTAATTTTAACAATTTATTTTATTAATACAGTATACCTAAAAGTTTATCATTTGAACATATAATAAATATTTTAAAAATTACCTAGGAGATATTCACATTCTTTCTCTTTTGTGGTACTGAGTCTTTGAAATCCAGTATGTATTTCACATTCATAGCACATCTCAATTCACAATTCAGACTGTCACATTTCAAGTTCAATAGCCACATGCGGTTAGTGGCCAGCACAGAGTAAGAAGAAACAGAATGCAGGCACACTTCCAAAATTTAGAGTGACTTCATTTTTATAGGTAACATATAATGTATAGCTAGTATGTTAGGGAGAAATGATATAAAGGCCCTTAAAATTATTTCTTTTTAAAAATACGTTTTAAAAGTTGACCATAAAATAGGGAAGATTTAATGAGAACAAATACAAGCTACCAGATGTCTCACTCCCTTCTTCAGCATCTCTGATTTGTAATCTTAGACTTAGGTTCAGAGATTGCATCTGGAGATTGTTGTATTAAGTAGCATTATATAGAATTTAGGTACAAAATGTAGACCTTTAGAAACATAAAAATACTTGGAATTATGTGAGAGTTTATCTGTTTTAATTACCTTCCAGTTGACCCATCCTTTGTCATTTTCATCCATGTTCTTTTTCAGCTGGCCTCCGTGGCTTGTCAAGTAAAACTGATAAAAGATTTGTAAGTATAGAAAAAGAGAACAAATGACCATTTAAGTCTAATATTTTATTTCTCTCATCTACTTATCTGACGATCAATGAAACACAAAATATATTTATTCTCATTTATCTAGAAAAAAAATTTGTGACATGCTTTGAGCAAACAATAAACTGTGGTAGAAATAGTACGTTTTGTGTGCATGTTTCATAACCCAGTAGCTGCAGTATCCCATTTACATTTTCATCCCAAGTAGTTATAACATGCCTGTACCTTAATCATCACTTGTCTACAAACTCCCTGCTTCCATGTCAAGTTCCCACTCCTTTTTTTTAAAACAATACAAAGTCTTCATAATTTTTCTTTGATTCTAAACCCTGACACCTATTTAAGTTTGAAACAAGGGTGAGAAGGGGTCTAATACAGATAAAAATGGGGATAAAAGGACTATCAGAGAAGTGTGATATGAGACTATAAAACAAAAAGTACAAAAAACAAAAATATAAAATTACTATCACTTGGTAAAAACAAAATATCTAACCAAAATATATTAATAGTTCCTGGTTCTTAACATCAGTGAGCCAGTATTAATTTTTAGGTCACCTAGAATTCCAACAGAAAGATGTTATTCTTAACAGTAGCCAAATAGTCTCCCAAATCACTCCCTCACCTCAGCTTAAAAAAGACCTGTCAAAACTCTCAGTGACCCAAAAGAAAACTAAAAACCTTTAAGTAGACAAAACCTATACAACAGATACCACGACATATGTCAAGCGGTGGCAGCCACAGCTTCTGCCTCTCTGTCCAATCTCTCTCCCACATTGGAAGTAATTGTAAACTGAAAAACTGGTATAAAAATATATGTATGTCCCACAATGAAGATAACAACTACAGGCAATGAAAAGGCCAATTTGTATAAGACTGATGATTACTGGAAAGAGTGTGTCTAAGATAACATATAAAAAGATGTTTAAAATATTTTCCTTTATTTCTGTCAAAAAATTTTTTTTCACATAGGCATTAAACAAGATTACCTGTAAGACTACTGCAAAGACTATAGGAATTATCTATGTCTTTTGCCACAAAAGATATCAAAGAAAACTAGAGTCTGCTTTAAAATCTTCACACATACCTGCACAGGATGCAGTGCCCGTCGGTTTTCTGCGTAACATCGTTGAATCTGCTTATGAAGTTTCTTAATGTCCTATCACAGAGTTCAATTTTTAAAGCAAAGTTATTAAAATTGTCTATGGCCATTCTATGATCTTAAAGGAATGGAATAAGCAGAAGGGATGACTATATACATACAACTTTTCTTCTTAAATACAAATGCATTCTGATAAATGTTATTTGATTTCCTTACATACTAGCAAAATTACTGTAAGTTAATGCTCTGTAAGTGACCCATTATTTCATATTTTGTATTTATTTAAAATGCTAGTTCATGAAAACGGCTACTCTCTTAAGAGACAACAACAAGACTTTTAGAGCCATACTATTACTATTTTCATGTTTTACCAACAACACTGGTAAAACCCCACAGATCTTTATGATTAATAAGTAGTTAATTTAGTTCTGTCATCTAGACTACGAAGTGTGTGTTTGTCTCTCTTTCCTGTCTGCACACATACTGACACACACACATACACACATATATAAATATACATATTTATTATATCAATGCAATTTGCTAGCTAATTTAACTTAGGGGAAAGTTTGAAAAACTGAAGATTCATTTCAATACACAAATTTACATAAAAGGGATATTGCATATTAAAACAAAAATGATTCGACCTAATTCACATACAAGATTTTTCTGACAATGATTCATGATACCTTTAATACCATCAAGTGATCAAAACTACAGTCAATAATAAGGCGAAGGGTGCTATGAACAACATCTCTTCGAACACGTTTTCTGTCATGTCCATCTGAGTTTGATTCCATTTGACACTGTCGCTCTAATTTTTTCCTCTTGCGTTTTTCTTTTCGCTTTTGTCTAAAATTAGTAATTGAAATAACATTTTGTTATTGTGTATTCAGTTATTTACAAGACTCTTCTAAATAAACAATTCCTTTTAAAAATCATCAGGTTAAATCATATGAAATTGTCACTTCTGTGACCATTCAAAAATGGGCAAGTATTAGCAGTTTTATACAACCCATCTAAAAGCTTCAGATAGGAAGGAAATGAGCTTCCAAAAATGATCTAAAGCTTTCTATCTAAATCCTAACTATACTATCTGAATAGTTTCATTTGTTATTGGTATCATACTATCCCTAACCTTATAAATACTGAGTTTGAGTTATGACGAATTTTATTTTCATAATTTACCTATATGATTTTTAAGCCACATTTATAAGGTATAGAAAAAAGCAAAATAAAATTGTTCATTAAAAAAATTACATACTTTTTCTCTAATTTACACCAACTACAGTTTATTTTCTCTCCATAAATTTTGGCATTTATTACAACGACAAATTTAGCCAAACTGCTTTCACCAAAACCTGCAACAGTTCTTGTGGCAAAATCAATGTTAGGCCAAAACTTGATCTTTCTGAGTTGGCTGTTTTTATTCCATAACTAGCACACGGACACTAATTACATCCCTTATCTAAGTCAGTTGTTTCAAAAATTGTGCTGCTACTCATAATAAGGTTCTGCATTAGAAAAAGTGTTGAGTGCAAGATCATCAACAGTGCTAAAAGAAACCCAAACAATTTTAAAGAATAGTTTTAACAGCCAGTTGACAGTGTTAGCTAACAATATACGTTGTTAGCTTCAATTTTCTTCTCTTGCGTTTTTCTTTACGCTTTTGTCTAAAATTAGTAATTGAATTTTAAGCAACACAATTACATTTAATATGCCAAAGGGCTATGCAAGGTCTAACATTCCATATCTCTAAATAGGAAGAGAGCATATACATTTTGAAACACATACTTGCGGAGTTCCCGTTGCTCTTCCCATTGTTTCTGTTTTATTAGTTTTTTCATTTGTCGTTTAGATATTGGTTCACATCCTTCACCTAATCTTGGCTTCTGGCTCTCCTCTTGATCTTCATTTATGCCTTGCTTTTTGTCAACATTAGAAGTTTCAATAAATGCTGGCAACATTTCAGATGACATTATTTGGTGCCTCTGAAAAACAACTTTTGACATGAATAGATAATTTACAAGCACAAAAAAGTTAAAAAACTCAAATAATCAATATGATTAAAGTTAAACCATAAAATAATAGAAATAAAACTTTAGACAAATAAATGTCATTTAATTGTAAATATCATTTAAATACCATTTAATATCAATTAAATATTCAGCAATGCTAGTAAAGGTCTAAAGAAATGGGGTGTTTCATACACTACTGGTGGTCATGGTACAATTTTTCCAGAAGGCAACACATATATATGTTTTAAGAGCTTCAAAATCTCTATTTAGACACCCTTTGACTCAGTATTTCCTTAAATTTCTGTAAATAAATCAGAAATGCACACAAAAATGTGCACAAGAGTATATGCAATGCAGTGTTATTTTTAACAGTGAAAAGTTAGAAACCTCCTGAATGTCAGTGAAAGGAAACTAAACAATTACGGTTAATCTATAACATGGGCAAGGAATATTAAGCAGCCAGAAAAACTTATATATCCAAAAATATTTAATGATAAGGGGAAACGGTTATACATTAAACAAAATCAAAGAAAACAATATATACATTACGACCAACTTTTTAAAAAAGGTATACACACACACGTTTAATTCTTACCCACAGTTTTCTGCATTTTCTAAAGTTATATAATGAAAATATATTGTTTTTAATAAAACAAAAAATTTTAAAAAGAGATGAAAAGCATCTTTTCTACAGTCTTTTTTAATGCTGTAGAATGAGGGAAACTACAAAAAGACAGAACTGATTTTTAAAACTGAAATCAATAACCAAGAAATAAATTCACTTGATACAAATTAAAAATAGGGCAATCAAAATGACTTTAAAATAAATTTGGCTGAAATATTTCAGAGAGGTCATAAGGGAATAAGAAGTATAAGAACAAAACAGAAAGTTGTGATATAAAAGCAGGCTTTACTAAAAAGTAAAACAAGAATCAGTGAAAAAGAACAGAATCAGTGAAAAAGAATCTGTGAAAACTAGGAAATGAAGACATAAGTTCAATAGAAGAGACAAACTCCAGATTATCTGGAGTCCCAAGAAGTAACTGATGACTTAGAAGACAATCTGACTCAGGATGCAGACACAAATAGAACAGAAAAATAATATGGAGGAGCAGTAAAGACTTGGATAACAGAATAAGAGAGATACAGGAAAAAAAGGTAATTAGAGATAAACATATAGCCTTGAATGCATTCATTAATTTTTTTAAAAAAAGCTAGAAAGTAAGGTAAGCATTCAATTTAAGAAACTGGAGGTGGGGAAACTGAATAAGCCTAAAAAGGCTAGATGGAAAAAAATTTAAAAATATGTATTTTGATCCCCTGGATCACTTTTATTTTCCTTTCTTTCAATACACAATACATTAAATAAAATTCAGCTATGCAGGTATCCAAAACGACACCGAGTGGAGGAAACTTAAAAGCACAATTAAAATTCACAGGAAACAAATTGCTCTCTTCATGAAATAATAATATTCCAAGAGAGTACATTTCTGTTTATCAGTGGCATCATTTTCAGTTAGTTCTCTATTTTATTCAAAAACGGCATGTGTTGATTAGCTCTATGTGAAGATTTTTTTTTTTTTTTTTTTTTTTTGGAGACAGAGTCTCACTCTGTCACCCAGGCTGGAGTGCAGTGGCGCGATCTCCGTTCACTGCAACCTCCACCCACTGCAACCTCCGCCTCCCAGGTTCAGGCGATTCTACTGCCTCAACCTTCTGAGTAACTGGGATTACAAGCGCGCGCCACCACGCCTGGCTAATTTTTGTATTTTTAGTAGAGAAGGGGTTTCACCACGTTGGTCAGGCTGGTCTCGAACTCCTGACCTCATGATCCGCCTGCCTCGGCCTCCTGAAGTGCTGGGATTACAGGCGTGAATCACCAGGCCTGGCCTACGTGAAGACTTTTTAAAGAGCAATGTAATGTTTTACAGGTCATGTACACCAGGGGGAGCATTTGCCTTTCCTATCTAAGAAGTCTTAAGTTAAATTTAATATGACCTGTCATAGTACATTAATGTTTCAATCTCTCAAACACAAGGAAAGGTCATGAGATGGTCAACATCTTCATCATCATCATCATCATCTTTTTAAAAACTATTCCTAACTAAGAAAACGACTGTACTAAGTGAAGTTTTTAGGCTTTAAATAAGCCAGGTGCACTGAGACAAATGGAATGCAACAAAAATGATGCTAACCTGATATCTTATAAATTATTCCGTATAGTATACTTTACAAAGATATCTACCAACTCGCACTGTCTACACTATACAATAAGTATAATGTATATCTACACTGCACTATGTACTAGCGTGTTCAGATTACCTGTTAAGCAAAACAGCATTTTATTAGGTATACTTGCTTTCTAATTGTTTTAGTTTGGGCAATAATTTATAAAATTCCATGGCAGAGTTTTTCATTCCTTTCTCACATGCAGTGATGCTCACAGTACATTTTCATTCATTCAACCAAGTTCAACAAATGTTCAAGAACGTATTTTACAGTAACTATAAAAATATTTGTGTGAGGTCGGGCGCAGTGGCTCATGCCTGTAATCCCAACACTTTGGGAGGCTGAGGTGGGCGGATCACCTGAGGTCAGGAGTTCAAGACCAACATGGCGATACCTCGTCTCTACTAAAAATACAAAAATTAGCCAGGCGTGGTAGTGGACGCCTGTAATTCCAGCTACTCGGGAGGCTGAGGCAGAAGAATCGCTTGAAGCCGGGAGGCAGAGGTTGCAGTGTGCCATGATCGCAGCACTGCACTCCAACTAGGGCAACAGAGTAAGACTCCCTCTCCAAAAAAAAAAAAAAAAATTATATATATATATATATATGTGTGTGTGTGTGTGTGTGTGTGTGTGTGTGTGAAATTTTACTTCTGCATAAAATTTTAAAAATTTGTGGGGTTCATTCGCAGACATAGGTTATCAAGTGGGCTTACAAACTATCTCACTTTGTAAGGCAAGGACACATCCTACATCAATGAGCACCAAAAGAAAAAAAAAAGTTTTTTAAAACTGCATTAAGTTATGGATTGGGATAAAATAAATAATCGTCGTTAATTTATGACAGTCTCCTTTTCAGAAAAATCTCAACGAATGTGGGAATAATGCAGATTGGAATTAATGACTTGACAGCGATAGCAAAGGAATGCCTTTTTTTTTTTTTTTTTTTTTTTGAGAGGGAGTCTTGCTAGGTCGCCCAGGCTGGAGTGCAGTGGCGCAATCTCGGCTCACTGCAACCTCTGCCTCCCGGGTTCAAGCGATTCTCCTGCCTCAGCCTCCCGAGTAGCTGGGACTACAGGTGCGCGCTACCACGCCCAGCTAATTTTTGTTATTTTTAGTAGAGACGGGGTTTCACCACGTTGGCCTGGATGGTCTCCATCTCTTGACTTCGTGATCCACCCGCCTCGGCTTCCCAAAGTGCTGGGATTACAAGCATGAGCCATCGCGCCCGGCCTTTCTTGTTTGTTTGAGACGGAGTTTCGCTCTTGTTGCCCAGGCTGGAGTGCAATGGCGCAATCTCGGCTGATTGCAACCTCCGTCTTCTGGGTTCAAGTAGTTCTCCTGCCTCAGCCCCCCCAGTAGCTGGGATTACAGGCATGCGCCAACACGCCCGGCTAATTTTGTATTTTCAGTAGAGACGGGGTTTCACCATGGTGGTCAGGTTGGTCCCGAACTCCTGACCTCAGGTGATCCACCCGCCTTGCCCTCCCGAAGTGCGAGGATTACAGACGTGAGTCACCGCGCCCGGCCAGGAATGCCCTTTTTAAAGACATGCGGACTAAACGTGGAGGAGCGAAAAGCCCTTTGTTCACTTCAGTTGTCAAGCCTTTTGGGCAGAGGGTTGGGAATGGAAGGGGCAGAGGAAATTCTTTCAGAAAGTGACAAGTAATGTGTTGCCATCCTCTTCATATCTGTAGAAAAATTCCCAAATTTAAAGTATTTCAGTGAAATCAAGTAACACTTCGATCTTTATAAAACTGTCCTCAGCTCACAGCACCTGCAGCAACTTCCCCTCGGGCTCTCTACATTTCAGAGAGTTCAGCGACGTCAGCCCTTTGCAGGAAAAATGAGGTAAGGCAGCTTTAGAGAGGTAAAGCCCACGGTCTCTAGCCACGAAGTGGCAGGGCCATAACACGCTTTCCGGCCCTTTAGAGTACAGATTTCCCACTGATTCTTTGCAAACTCACTTTTCACATACTACGGGCCGATGGCAACCCCAAAACACGCGCCGACGGAAAGCGCCCCACCACGGGGCGGAGCCTCGCCCACTATCCCTTCTAGGCTCCCAGCCAGCAAACGCATTTCAGAGACGGGATTAAGCTGTCTCTGGCGAACCAGGGAGCAGCTGGGTAGGCCGCGGGGGGCGCCTGTCATCGACGTCATTTCCTTCAGCAAGAGCGCCGCAGGCAACCACTTCCACACCACTGCTCCCCTCTCCCCCGGAAGCCCTTAGGGGGCTGTGTGGCACGCGCCCCTTTGCGTCCAGAGAATACCATAGTGCGGGGGAGCGCCAACCAGTGCCAGGACACTTACCGAGCTGAAGAGTTGACAGGGAAGTGAAATCTCAGAAAGAAAGCCTTTCTGGGTTGGCCTGGTTACGGCTCACGCTTCCTTCCACAGAAACTTCAATTCCCAGAGGCAGGGGCGGTAGTTACACGGTGGAGGCTACGGCGGTTGCGTCTTACGTCATCGAACTGCGCCCATTTCGAACCCGCAATGGAAGAAAGGGGAGGGGTTTATGCGGGGCGGGGTCTGGAGTTAGTGTTTTGGGAGTGGGAGGTAGTTACAGTGATGTCTGTTTTTTCCCGTTCAAGAATTAAGTGTGTACCTGCAGACGTGTATTCATTCATATATTCTTGTGAGTATTGGATGAAGGAATTAAGATAGTCCCACTGTTAAAAATGCAAAACAACGAAGAAAGGCTCCTAATTTTTCTGTGTTGAAAATGAGAGAAAAACATCTCTTGCCTATATTATTTTTAATTTATTCAGAAAATTACCATATCACATGATTTTACATAACTCAAGTGGAAAATTAAATTCAAAAAGTGAGTCAGATTCACAATAAAATGCATTTAAATTTAGAATCTGTAAGGCTTTTTTATGGCTGAAGTAAAACAGCCATAGCTTTACTCTTTATTCATTCCTTGAGCTATTTTTCCTATGCTGTTTTGCAAAACACCAGATGACATTTCATTGTTTATAATACTTGACCTTATATAATCTTTTTGCTATATATAGATCATGTCAACTGAGAGAGAAATGAAATACAATCCCGTAGATTGTCGTTTTCTATTTAGTTTTTTTCTCCTCTACTTCTAATAGGTGATTATTGCAGAATTTGAAGGTAAGAATGAGGTTTGCATCTTGAATAGAAGACTGGCTTCTCATATAGAAATAATTTTGAAGTAAATTATCCTTGATGCTTGAAGATATTTGAACATGTTTAAAGGCTTCAGTGAATAGAAAATTAAATCCAGAATTTGAGATTCTCTAAAAGAGCCGAAATTTCTTTGACTTTAGTTACAAAACTAAAGTCACTCTTGCCATAAGCCCTTAAATTTTACTTGAAACACTGTGTCAGCTATAACACTGTTGTGAGTCCCTCTTCTGTTTCTTCCTCATCTCAAACCTAAAAGATCTTTGTTAACTGAGCACTGGCAAAAAAGTCTGGATCCACTTCTGATCTGTTAGTAGGGCATCTTTTTTCAGCTGCCTCCATATGAGGGCAAAGAGTAGCTGAGGGAGGATTAGTAATTGGATATGTAGCCCTTCATATGTAGGTCATTAAATTCAGGCTGGCAAAGTGATGTGCCAAATCTTTCCACAGCTGTTCAGTTGCTCCTATGGGATCTGTTTTATAAATAATTATACAGTTTTTTCAGAGTTAATACCTGGCATCCTTAGATATTTTAAACAAAGTTTTAAAGCAAAAAAAAAAACTTCATATTCTAATAATGAAGTCAATAAATTTTCTTTTGACATAGACATTTAACTTTGTAGTCATTTGGTGCAAAATTTAAAATGATTCTATTATTAATCCAAAGTAAGCACCAAAAGAGCACCAGCAAAAGTCAATTTAACAAAAAATTGAAACATATAGAAAGTTTAAGACGGTGAAATCATGTGAAACAATATTTTCATTGATTTGTAAAATTATGTATTTATTTATTTGACACATGTATCGAGTTCTATGCGTTTTGTCTTAGTATTGGTGATACAGAAATGACGAAATCATGCTCTCTGTGCTTAAGGAATCCTTAATCTAATAGGGGAGCCAGCAGTAAATAAATACCATACAACATGTACTTGAGATGCTTGTACTTTGAAAGAAGCAACTAAATGCTCCTTGAGGCAGAGGACATAGTTTTGGAGATTAAATAATTTTGTTTCATCTTGGAAAGTAAGGAGGAGTTGTACAGGTGTCAGAAAAGTGAAGAAGTTTAAGATATTGGGAACAGTGAAAGCAAAGACCTAAGCGTGTCATAGTTTTGCACATGACTGAAAAGCTGTGGATAGAATGAGGAAGAAGGAGGAGATAATAACCCTAAGGGCTTCTCTAACTTGGACAACTGTAGGAATGCAGTAACATTAACCGGGTCATTTAGGGAATACTGGAAGAAAAATAGGTTTTGAGGCCGGGCGTGGTGGCTCACGCCTGTAATCCCAGCACTTTGGGAGGCCTAGGCGGGCGGATCACGAGGTCAGGAGATCAAGACCATCCTGGCTAAAACGGTGAAACCCCGTCTCTGCTGAAAATACAAAAACTTAGCCGGGCGTGGTGGCAGGCGCCTGTAGTCCCAGCTACTCCGGAGGCTGAGGCAGGAGAATGGCGTGAACCCGGGAGGCGGAGCTTGCGGTGAGGCGAGATCCTGCCACTGCACTCCAGCCTGGGTGACAGAGTGATACTCCGTCTCAGAAAAAAGAAAAGAAAAAGAAAAGAAAAGAAAAATAGGTTTTGAAAAAATAGTTTTGTTTTAAAATATGTGCATTCTGGGGAGTCTGCAGGACATCTGAGTAGAAACAGATTTTAAAAAGAATGAGCACATACTTGTAGTTTAAGCCAATATAAGAGGTTGGACTCAAAGAGATACTACTCCATGGGTTACAAATGCATAGTATCTATGGGGACTGGAAGGTAGCAAATGAGAGAAGCGTCTAGAAGGAAAGTATCACAAACCTGAGAGTGCAATTCCTCTTTAATCAGGGTACAAGTTCCAGGAGAGAATATGGGCCTAATGGCACCAGATCTCATTTTTTTAAGAACAGCCATAAATATGAAATCTGGTTTTAAAGTGTTGGCAGCTATTTTGTTTGTTTTAAAATACTGAGCAGACTAAATAAAATATGTCTGTGGGCTATATTCAGACAGTTGGCAACCAGTTTGTTAAATTGGGCCCTAGTTGGTAGAATAAGAAGGAGGCTACAGACAGAACTAGAACTTTAGGACATAAAAATACAGTAATAACTATGATTATGAACCCCTCCGTAAGTTTGATTTCAAAACATTGGGCAATCATTACAAATTCCATTATTTTAAGCTTAATTCTAAGTCTTAGGATACTCTTCAGCAAGTTGGGAGTGAGGAGATGTGGAAATAGAGTAACACTTGTGAGTACTTTAATTTCAGGCTAGGAAAGCCAAAAAGAAACCCATTTTTAAACATGACTTGAAAGGTAGCTACAAGGAAGAATCGACCACTCATCTATAATCATTTCAACCTGCATTTCGACTGACTCCAAAAATACAGAAAAAAACCTTTAAAATGTATTTGTACATTTACATACTTATACATACATATTACTCGTATCCTCCCACGTAATATATGAATATTGAAGACTCTGGGAAGGTGATTAGACAGGCGGTGTAGTCTGTGAACTTCCTGAATCTCCTGATAAAAACAGGTAAAGCATCTAGGATAGACAATAACAAAATCCCAGAAGATAGCTATAACATAACTAGGTGAAAAGGAATCCCTAAAACCTCAAAATATGAACAGGAAGGAGCAAACCCAACTTAATATCAGCAACTGTGTAGGAGGGAATAGTGGGAAGACAACAGGTCATCTGAAGACCCTCAGAATGGGAAGGCCCCAAAACTGCCAACAAATAATCACTAAAAAACAGAGGAAACCAATGTGAGGTCGGCGTCAAAACTGGCAGGTTGTTCAGCAGACTCTAAGCTCAGCTAAGTGTGAAGGAATGAGGAGGGTCTGAAGCTGCTGGAGGGATGTGAGGCCTGTAAATTCTCGAAACCAACAAACTGGAGCTCCGTTCTTGAACATAGCCCAACACTAGGGAGAAACTGCTGAAAGTAGAATCCAAATTGAACAGAACAGAGACAATAGGGGCCAACAAAAAAGCAGATGCAGATAAAAGTGGGAGAGTAGAGAGGAGACAGATCTCAGAAAATATGAAGACATGTGTGTCATTTTATGAAATATTAGAAAAGGAACCTCTAGAGCCATGAAACTGGAAAAGATATTCTACCCAATCCTCCCTCTTAAAAATACAGAATAACTTAATTAGCCTAAAAATATACCACAGAAAAGGATCATGGTTGAATTTCATTTAAAGTTGCTATAATAGAAAAGAGAATATGAAGCAAAAAAAAAAAGTGGATGAAAACTATAATGCAATATTTCAAAACAGAGAGCAAGTTTTAAATAATAGAAAATATTAAAGAACCACATAAAAATGAAAATGATTCAAAAATGAATATTTGAAGATGAATAAAAGAACTCAGACAATAATAAGAAATATAGAAAGCACACACATATATTCACCATTGTACTGGAAGTTCTAACCAGTGCAATAAGATTTAAAAAGAAAATAAAAGGAAGGAAGAAATAAAACCATTTGTAGATGACTGAATGTCTGTCTAGAAAATCCCCAAAAACATACCAAAAAAAGACACTCACTAAACTAATAAGCAATTATAGTAAGGTCACATGATATAAGGTTAACATGCAAAAGTCAATTGCCTTCCTATATAGCAGCAGTGCAGAACTGGAACTTGAAATTAAAAAGAAACAACCCCTCCAAAATGAAATAGGTATAAATCTAAAAAATTTGAGCAGAATCTACATGAAGAAGTTGCAAAACTCTGATGAAAGAAGTCAAAGAAGATCTAAATAAATGGAGAGATATGTGTTCATAGATTGAGAGACTCGATGCTGTAAAAATGAGCACACCTAGAGTCCAGATCTTGGTTTCTAGTACAGTTCTTCAATAAAGGAAACCAGAGATTCTTGGAGAAATGACTGATTCTAAGATTGGAGTAAAAATGCACAAGATGAGCTGGGAGCATCTTGCAGTGCCAGATAATAAGGAGATGCTAAAAACCAAAACTAAAACCAGAACCCAAACAAAACACATTTATGGGGTATGTCAAAGGAACACGGGGCCAGCTGAAGGAACTCCCAGTGGCTAAAGATAGAACAATTGTTGCAACAAAGAAGGATTCAACCTTAACCCAAAGTATAAATTAAATATCCACAAGTCCTTATTGATATAGTGATTAAATAAATCAATGGGAAATTAAAGACAAATTTCCCATGTGGAGGAATTCAAATAATTTACGTAGCTACTCCACCCTCAAGGAGGAGGAACATAACTCCTCACTCCATAAATGTGGGATGTACATAGCATTTCCTTCCAAAGAGTGCACTATGAAAAAAAGGGTGAAGAAAAACAATTAACTTTACAATGGAGAAATCTGACAACACTGCTGAGCCAGGTGATCAAAGTCAATGTAAATAGAGATAAATCATGTTGATATTATGTACTTCTGATGTAATGTGGTATCAAGAAAATAGCACTTTACCTCTGTGGTATTCCTCCTCCAAACTTAACAACCTCAGTCAAATCATGAGAAAAATACCACAAAAATTCACTAGAGGAGTATCTTGCGAAGTATCTGACCATTTCTCCTCAGAGCTATTACAGCCAAGAGGAGCCTAAAGATACTTGAGAACTAAATGTAATGTACCCTGGATGGGAGATTGGAAAAGAAAAAAAGAATTAGGTAAAAACAAAAGTAACCTAAATAAAGTATGAATTTTAGTTAATAATATATTAATATTGGTTTATTAATAATAACAAATCAACTACACTAAGTTATTAACAGAAGTAACTGTGCAGGCTATATGAGAAATCTTTATTATTTTAGCAATTTTTCTGTAAATCTAAAACTGTTATAAACAATAAACCTATTTTAAAGTAACATATACATTATACAATGTGAGAAAATATAATGGCAAAAAAAGAAAATGCAAGCACAAACTATATTCCGTCTCTCAGGGATAATAATTATTAAGGTGTTCAGTGAATATTGTTCTAATCCTTTTTCTGTGCTCATATGTATGTATATTGTTTAAACAAGAAATCTCAAACCATATCTACATCTGCTGTTTAGCAGACTGCTTCCTTTACTTACTAAGATATGGTAAATATACTATATTTACAAGTTTACATATTTTACATATACCAAACTATACAAAATACACACTTATATAGTATTATTTTAAAATGGCTTCATGGAATTCTGTTGAATTGATACGCCATAATTTATTGAACTATTTTTGTCATTAATCAAACATGGTATCCAAATTTTCACTATACCACAAAGTTCCTTGTGACACCATTTTTAATGGTTTTTTTTGTGCACTTTATGCCTAACTCCACAAGACACTATTATTAGAGCCAGTGTGTTTCTCCACCATACTTTCTTTGCTCTTCATCCCTTCTTGCATCTCAGATTTTATCTGGGGTCAATTTTTTTCTAATTGAAGCAGATTTTTAAAGATGTCATTTGGAGGAGTCCTTTACTGGTAAATTTTCAGTTTTAATTTTTCTGGAAAATCTCTATTTCAAGTTTATACTTAAAAGACATCTTTACAGAATATATATAGAATACTTAATTCACAAGTATTTTCTCTCAGCACATTGAAGACAACATTCTAATGTCTCCTAATTTTCATTGATACTGTTAATAATTTAGTAGTTGTCTGCTTCTCTTTCTTCTTGAAAATAATCTGTCCTCTCTATCTAGTTCCTTTAAATATCTTCTCTCTCTCTGATATTCTGCAGTTTAATTATGATGTATCTACTTGTGTGTATGTGTGTTTAAAAATTATCCTGCTTAAGACTTATTGAGCCTTGTGAATCTGTGGATTGGTATCTGTGATAGGCAGACAATGGCTCCCCAAAGATGTTAAATGTCTTAATCTCCAGAACCTGTGATATTCTAAGTTAAGGTTGTAGATGAAATTAAAGTTACCAATCCACAGACCTCAGGGTAAAAAGATTATCCTGGATTATTTAGGCAGGCCCAGTATAATCACAAGGATTCATAAAACGGAAGAGGGAGACAGAAGAGATGGTCAGAGTGATATGAAGTAAAAAGGATTCAGCTTACTCTTGCTGGATTTGTAAATGCAGGAAGGGACCACGAGTCAAGGAATGCAGGTAGCTTCTAGAAGCTAGAAAAGGTAAGGAAACAAATTCTCCCCTAAAGCCTCTAGAAAGGGATACACCTGCCAATACTTTCATTTTATCCCTGTGAGACCAGTGTTAGACTTCTGACCTCCAAGAGTATAAGACAATAAATCTGCTGTTTTAAGCCACTAAGTTTTGTGGTAATTTGTTATGGTAGCTATGGAGAACTGATACAGTGCCTTTCAATAGTTCTTGGAAATTCTTCAAATATATTCCCCAAATATTGCCTTTGCACCACTCACTCTATCCTCTATATCTCTTGACCTCTCTTTAACATTTTTTATTTTCTTATTTTGGTAATTATTTAAAACAATTGGCTTCTTGTTCCACTTCAAATAAATTCATATTTTTATATCTACATATTAAGAATTAGTTCATAAATGTAATTGTTGTATCATATATACTTTAAAAGGAAAATTGCATTTATACTTGGATATTATTATATTTTAGGTTTTGAAATTTCTTTTTTTAAATGTCCGATAAATTTATTCTGATCAAAATTAAAATCTTATTGTATTTACAGTAGTCTACTAAAAGAGTTTCCATCAATTCTCTCCTTTAAATGCTAGCAATTCAGTTTTGTGTGGTCAAAGATAATTTAGAATCCTTTTATGGTAACTGATATGATACAAAGGATTTTTTTGGTTGTTGTCAAATTTGTATGTGCATATATATGTATAGGGGGTAGAAAATTTGGTTAGTGACTCTATTTTGGAAAAATGAATGTTCTTTTTGGAGTCTTAGATTCCCAGTGTTTCAAACCAAGTTTGCTTTTGATAAGGAATTCAATGAATCTTTATTTTCTTGTAGAGAATTTTTAAACAATACCTTTCAAACTATTGTATGTATTCCTATATAATTTTGCCTTGGAATAAAAAAAGTCATCACATTAAGAATATTTTTAACTTAAGAAATTTTTTCAAGATTCTTTCAAAATGCTAACTCCCTCATTGATTTGAAAATACTTTTAGAGTTTAAACTATTATGACCATGTAGGGATAACTTAAAGTGTCCTTCTAAATTTTTTTTTCATTAATGTCATGCTTCTTTCTAAGAACAAAGTGTTTCAATGTTATAAACAGACTGTTTTTTCACATAGCTTTCATACATCCTGACTTTCTATATCTAGTAGGGTAATACATTTCCTTCCAACCTTTAGTGGGGTGAAGTTCATTTGTCTTCTAATCTAAGAAAATACGTTAACTCCTGACAACCTCTGACACTCAACAGAAACACAACTGTACTTTGGAATTAATCATCCATTTTTATTTCATAGTCTCCTTATTTATCAATGCAAATGGAAGTATGGCAAATATTTCACAGTGTCATGTACTACCTAAGGAATTTCATTGCAATAGCATTGTTTTGAAATGTATCATTTGATTTTGATCTAACTGTCATAGATCAGTTTTACCCCTGTATGTTCAGCCTGAATGTCTAACCACAATTTCACAAAAATCAAGGGCTCTGTTAGTTTTCATACAAAATTGTGATGACTTATTATGAAGACAGTCCCAATTAACAATTGCATGTCATCTGTAAGAAATCAATTTTTTTCTCACTCCCCACCTGTAATTTTTTTTAAGCAAAGAAGAATACTTGGGTCTAGGTTTCAAGGTTTATTTTTCTGTAGTCCTAATATCACTTCAGTAAATTAATCTGAGACTCATTTTTCTAATATGTCAAATGACTGTTGTAAGGATTATTATAAAAACGTAAGGTGATTAACAAAGTATGTAATTGTTCCATAGATGGCAGCTCTTGTTTTTTTACTGTGCTTTGCTTCTGCCCTGCTTCACATGTTATGTAAAATAGCTGGTGAGTTTTAGGAGGTAGTGCTCACATGCTTGCACAGTGTTTGCTGTGCACGATCAACAGTAACAGAAGAGCATACTTCTTCGATACACAGAGTTTACTGAATTTGGAAAGGCTTTGGCATTCTTATGTCATCTGTAATGAAACAATCTCCAGAAGTCTTTTCTAAAATGTCCTTGTAAAAAGAAAAAAGTTATGTTTATATTTTATAAAAGGATGATGTTATTTATAACCAGCAGAAGCAGCCTTATTTGAACATCTTATGTTGAAATCGCTACTTAATACAGTGACTCATAGGAGCTTTCTAGTGGAAATCAAATGCTCAAATGAAATAGAATTTAGTTTGTTAGGCAATAGTGATATGTCTTTTATTGGTTGGACTCTGGAAAACACTTGACAACGAATGGTACTTTACCCGAAGGGCACGTATCATGCACCACATAGCCTAACCACAAACATTAAAGGTCTTGTAACTGTGAGCCTCAAATGAAAATACATAAGGACAGCTCTCATACAATCAAATACAATACAAACTAGCTTTTAATTTAAATAAATATGTAAGTAAAGTTCAAGTGACTATAATGATTTTATATCCCTATGTATGTATCACAGAAATTGTGGCAAACTGTAGAAATCTATTCAAATGGAAAGTAACAAAGCACTTTCACATTGCCTTGTATTCAAAATCCCTACTCTTCATAAAAACTTACATTTCTTTAACAAAGCTACTTTTCTGTTTAACTCCCGAAAGTATTTATAACTTAAGGGGGTTTCTCCAACCAAACAATTTACTTTTGCTAGGTACTATAGCTATATTTTTTATACAAAATTTGTGACAGCAAATGAAATTCTAATCCCAATAGAAGAACAAACAATTTTCATGTTTCGATCTTCATATATATAATTCAAGAGGAAATATGCTTAACTTTGTAGATTTTTACATTTTAAATTGCATTGTGTCTGTATCAAGTCTACTATCTTTTACCTAGATTGTCTGGAAGATTTAAGCTCAAGGTTACGGTTTGAGAAAAGGGTTTTGAGAGTGACCAGGATAGATTTAAGAATTCATTTTATACTAAAATATGGCCATAAATATTTTTAAATACATTCAAATAGCCCTTTGCTAGCACATTTTTCCCCTTCTTTGCCAAAACGTTCCCACAGGCGGCCTAAGTCACCTCATTTTATAGGTTTAGTAGGTTTAGCAGGCTTTATGTGCTCTAGTAGGGTTAGTAGGTTTTGTTCATATCAGGTCTCTCTCATGGGAGTTTCCAGGGACAAGGATTGCTTCAGTTAGTATGGCCTTAGCCATACTAGGGTATTTGCTTTAATTCTACAGAAGTTTTCTAATTAATATTCTGTAGCAAAAGAACTAAGATCTGGAATTCCCCCTCTTAATCTCTTCCTAGAAATGAGATTCAGAAAGGACAGGACTGCATCCAGCCTGTTTGGGAACTCAGACAAATGTGTGTTGTCACAGACACAAATAGAGGTCTACTATGAAATAATTGGCTTGCTAGTGTGCTAATGACAGACAATGCTGATTTGCTCCAACCTCATACAGTTTCACACATAAGGACAATCATCTATGTTTCATGAAAATTCTATCTACTTTAACATTATTTTGAAGTGATTGGTAGTGGTATGACTTAACAGTTTAAATTTAAATCCTAAAATTCAGTGTGAATTTTTTATAATAGCATAAAAATTCAAAGATGTCCATACAAGAAATATTAAAATTTGGTTAGGTTTAGCAGAGTTTGAGAATCCTTACTACCCTCCCACATAGTATTGTAATGTGAATATAGGCAGTTACTATTACAGGCATAATGATGATTATGTATTAAGCAGAAAGAAGTATCACCACCAGTTTTTTTCTTTGAATGCCCCTCAGTACTTCTGCATTTATAGGATGGTAGACTGGTTTGGTTTAGCTCTCAAAAGTGAAAACATTTAAAGTTTCCTCATTGGGTGAAAAAAAATTAAAAAGAGTGAGAGACTGAAAACTGCAGCCCACCTACGTTTAATCATTAATAGTGAGCCCTTCAGTGAACTTAGGTCCTGATTTTGGAGTTTGGAGTCTGACCTTTCCCCAAAGATAAACATGATTGTTGCAGGTTCTGAAGAGGGTCACTCCCTCACTGGCTGCCATTGAAAGAGTCCACTTCTCAGTGACTCCTAGCTGGGCACTGGATGCAGTTGAGGATTGCTGGTCAATATGATTCTTCTTGCTGTGCTTTTTCTCTGCTTCATTTCCTCATATTCAGCTTCTGTTAAAGGTAAGTTTGTGTTGCCTTTTGCTAAACTTTAATTTCCATCTTTGGAGTTGGAGGCAGATACGTGTGTGTGTGTGTTTGTGTGAGTGAATAGTGAAAGAGTTTCTGACTAAACTATCTTCAAAACCATGTAACTTTGGAATGTTTGTGAAAGCATGGCTGAGTTGAAATGAAAACCAAATTCAAATCCCTACGAACATTAAGAAAACAGATATTTCTTTTAGTTTCAGTTCCTCAGACCAGTGTGTTCTTGCTTCAATTTCTCATTCATGGTCTGTTTTTAAAAGAAGGAAAAAAGATACCCACTATTGTTACCTGCTGCTGTTGGTCACATTGAATGCAGCTCCTTCATTTGAATTGTAAATGAGGATTTTTTAAAAAAACCGAGTTCTTAAATTTTCTTTTAGTTGCTTAGCAATGTGACCTCAAGAAGAATTAGACCCAATGAAAAAGGCATTTGATTTGCCAAAGAATTATGAATGAAATGGCACAACATATATTTAATTCCGTTACAATTAAAAAATGATAGAATTCATAGTGAATTAAAGAAAATTAAATTTCCTGATACAGATTTAAGAAATAAGACATTATCTTTGGAAAAACAATGTTGCTACTTACAGTTTCTATTTTAAGATGAAATTAATTTTAAAAATACATATGAATTAATACCATTGAAAAGGCAAGCGAAAAAACATTTTATGAGGAATGGTTTCATAAAACTGTTGTGAAGTGTATTAATATAGAATCATGTTTCAGATCAGCTAGATTATAAACATCGGTTTTCCAAATGCTGCATTGTGTAAAATGATCACTTTTTAGTTTCTTAGGAAGACACACTGTTAAAAACCAATTGATATAACAACATAGCATTATAGGGACCAATTTTAAAACCATGTACTCTAAGTAATTGATAGAAAACAATTCACTTATAAACTTCTAAAACCTGTTAGGGATAAATGTGGCTTTTGATATTAAAGTAAAGTTTGCCTCAGGATTTTTTGTGTAGAAAATTTCCACACGAGGAAAAAAACCTAATCTTCATTATTGGAGCAATAGAGGGCTAAATTTAAACCAATTCACCTCAGCAAATCACACTGTAGGTTCTTGAACTAAAGAAAATATTTTCACCAATTTCTAAATATTTACTATTTAAACATACAGTTCTTACTTGGACAAAAGAAATTTTTTAATGAGAAGAAGATTTATAAATTATATCTGACTGAGAGTGTTATATAGAGGACTTACTATTTCATCTGCCAAATAAACTGTTGAGTAGTCAAAATATGTGTGATTTAAATACCATAGTATCAAACCTAATACCATAAGTATTTTGAGAAAAATAATTGAGACATGGTACTTATCATGAGCTTCTCCTGTTTTCCCATTTTATAAACTAGAACATTGGATGACCTCATGTTTTCAAATATACTTATAAAAAATTTAAATATACACATACACTAGACAATGGCATAATTGGGAAACGGCATAAATGAGAAAATGTGGTTTAGAATATTATAGGTAGCTACAGTTTATTGTAAACAAGCTTAGTAGTAAATCTAGATTTTTAAAGCTTGAAATATACATAATTTAGGGGCCACTTTTGAGAAAAGATTACAAAAATATCTTACTATTGCAAAGGTTACTGAAAAAGATATGGCATGTGGATACATTGCTAGGGTCCACTTCTGGAGTCTTTGGAAGGATCCTGGGCAAGAGAGCTTAAGCTTCATCAGCATCGTGGTACGTTGCTTATGCTGATATCATAAATTAAAAGTGTACAACTTGAGAGCTTCTTTACCTAGATGGAATAACTTTTTGCATTATGGTACCATGATTTAATTATATATTCTTTGCCCTTGTAACAACTGACATTAATTAGCAAATAACTTGTGAAGAGTTTACCTTAAAATCAGTCCATTTAAAATTTGGGGATCCCATGCCTCATTGCCTCAAAACTCATCTCTAAATTACCAATGCAACTGTTTGGTAAATCCTCAGATCTGGGTGGATGTTGAAGGGCAGGTTAGAATCTAAAGAAAATTGAGGCTGGGTGTGGTGGCTCATGCCTGTAATCCCAGCACTTTGGGAGGCCAAGGTGGGTAGATCACTTGAGGTTGGGAGTTCGAGACCAGTCTGACCAACGTGGAGAAACCCCATCTCTACTAAAAACACAAAATTAGCCAGGCATGGTAGCGCAAGCCTGTAATCCCAGCTACTCAGGAGGCTGAGGCAGGAGAATCGCGTGAAACTGGGAGGTGGAGGTTGCAGTGAGCTGAGATCACACCATTGCACTCCAGCCTGGGCAATAAGAGCGAAACTCTGTTTCAAAAAAAAAAAAAAAAAAAGAAAAGAAAAGAAAGAAAGAAAGGAAGGAAGAAAAGAAAAAGGAAAATTGAATGGCAGATTGGAATCTGAAGAGGGTATTAGGATTAGGATAAAAGAGCACATCTATATGATTTGCTGTGTGAACTTTCTAAAGACTCAAGTTTTCCCTACTTTTTCTTAATTATACTTTGTCATGGTTGGACTATTTTCAGCGTCTTCTCTGTGTTTTCCTTATATAGTATTTTTACCTTCTATTTAATTTTGTCACCTTTAAACCTGTACACTTCCTTCATTTCCAGTCTTTCTCTCAATCCCTCACCCCACCCTTACTTTTTAGTCAATTTTTATTAGTCATCTTCCAGTTCTTTTTTCTTCTTACCCTTCATCCTCTTTTTTAACTTCTGACCCTTTAGTTTTCTGTTGGGTTCATAAATGCCATTACCTATCACCCTTATCATCACTGCATGTCTCTTCAAACCTCACCAATAACTCAGCTCTGCTTTGTCTTCTTGACTAAGCCAGTTATCAGTGATTGTACTCATATAAATCTGACAAAGGAGTATTTAAAAAATATTTCTTGAAGATTCAAAACTAACAGTTTTGTTGCTTTTAAGTCACTTAAAAATTCTAAATGCACTTGAAGGGCAAATGAAAGAGATTCTGACTTTTTTGGCTAATATTACTTTCTGTTTTGGTTTTATCTAACAACAGTTATCAAAAAATATTACTATACATACTCTGAAGAGCACTATCCTACAAAAGGAATTAAGTCAACAATATAAATGGGACATGCCCCAATGCCCAGTGTTGCCAGATCTCTGCAAAGCATAAACAGAGAAATACTTATCAAAAAGGAAAGTATAAGAGGATGACACTCTAGCACAGTCCACCTTATTTGAACCGTTTTAGGCTTTATCTCCTGTTGAAAGAGGTAGGAAACAGTTTGGAGGAATAAAGGGCCCATTCTTTTCTGTGCTTTAACATTTCCTACTCATAGTCAAAAATTGATTTATTATATGGCCAGTAAAGTAGAGGTAAGAAAAGAAGTGAATAACATAATAGTTTGGAAAGCTTTGGAATTTAAGAAAGGTTACCTTCCTACAAATGTTTCGTAGTTATTTTAACCAGAGGACACCTTAATATAGTCCACAGAACTTGGATTTTGGTCAATTTAACCATCAAATCTGCATTATATTTGCTATGTTGGGTTGAACTTGGAGTCAGCTTCTATCTTCTCTCACACAATGCTTACTTTTCAGAATTGCTCTGAGGATTAGATAAGACAACATGTATTTCCTTTATGCCCTATGTGGAATTTGATAGGTGTCATAAAAAGAAGGCCTCCTGACCGAAATATTTTTCCTGACCAGAAAGCCAGTATTTGAACCCGCTATAGAGTCCCCAATTACAATGCAGAAGACATAGAGATAAGAGGGAATCCCAGTCTTCATCCCCTTCAAGGTTTTTCCTGACTCTCTTTGCCTTCTGTGTCTCACACCTCAGTTTCTGCCTGACTTGGTGCTTGGACACAGCTTGGTTTTGTGTATACACATTTAGATCCTTTCATACTTCCTTCTCCGGGCTCTTCTTGATTCCTATGAAAATGCTTGTCCCTTTTCTTTGAAGGTTCGACAGATTATGTGACTTCACTACCCAAAATTCTATGGCAGCGTCCCATCTCACTCAAACTCCCCAAATCTTCCTGCCACCCATAGGTACCTCCTTTACCTTGTCTCCTTCACTGTGTCTTTTACTTATTCATTTCCAGCCTCTTTGGTCTCCCTGCTCTTCCTCCATTACACCTGCAGGAGCCCTCCTCGGGGCCTTTGCACTTGCTGTTTCCTCTGTGAGGGGAAGGGGTAGAAAGGGTAGGAGTTGGGGGAGGGGGATGCCCTTCCCACAGATATCCGTGTGGCTCACCGAAAACCTTTGTCCAAAATGTCACCTTTCCACAGAGGTTTTTCTCTCAGCATCTCCATTCCCTTTCCTGCTTCAGTTTTCTTTATGAGCACTTCTATCATACTATATAACTTGCTTATGTACTCATTTTTTTATTGCCCTTCTCCATCGCATTTAAATGTACCTTCCAATTTACATTTACAAAGGGTAGAAAATTTACAAAGGGTATTAAATTTACAAAAGGTAGAAACTTTGTCTGCTGGTCGGGTGTGGTGGCTCACACCTGTAATCCCAGCACTTTGGGAGGGTGAGGTGGGTGGATTGCTTGAGCTCAGGAGTTCAGGACCAGCCTGGCCAACAAGGCAAAACCCTATCTCTACAAAAATACAAAAATTAACTGGGCTTAGTGGCGTGAGTGTGTGGTCCCAACTACTCAGAAGGCTGAGGTGGGAGGATCACTTGAGATGAAGGTTGAAGTGAGCCGAGATCGCACGACTGCACTCCAGCCTGGGTGACAGAGTGAGACCCTGTCTCAAAAAAAAAAAAAAAAAAAAAAAAGTAAAGAAAGAAGAAGAAACTTTCTCTGCCTTTCTCTGCTTGTTAACTGGTGTGGTCCCAGAGCCTTAAAAAGTACTTACTATTCAAAAGGTACTCACTATATTCTAGTTGAATGAATGAATAAATTTCTAGCTCACTGCCTAGGAATGGAAAATAATTCAACCTATAGTTTTAGAGATATATAGTATAGATAAGAGCATCATCTTTAGAGACAAACAGCCTGGATTAAAATCATATCTCCAGCCAGACGTGGTAGCTCACATCTATAATCACTTTGGGAGGCCGAGGTGGGTGGATTACCTGAGGTTAGGAGTTCAAGACCAGCCTGGCTAACATGGTGAAACCCCGTCTCTACTAAAAATACAAAAATTAGCCAGGAGTGGTGGCACACACCTGTATTACTAGCTACTCAGGAGGCTGAGGCAGGAGAATTGCTTGAGCCTGGGAGATGGAGGTTGCAGTGAACTGAAATCGTGCCACTGCACTCCAGCCTGGCCGACAGAGTGAGACTCTGTCTCAAAAAAAAAAAAAAAAAAAAAGAATCATGTCTCTATGATGAATTACCTGGGTGACCTTAGGTAAATTATATAGTTTCTGTGTCCCCTCAGTCTCTTCATCTATAAAATGAGACTAATAATAGTGCCTACCTCATTAGATTTTTGTGAGGATTAAATAAGTTAATACATGTAACATGCAGATGATGGATTTTTGACCACCATTTCCTCTGGGCAAGTACGTGCTGTCATATGTAGAGGAGACAGTGAACAGATTTTTACTGTGTAGGTGGGTAAGGCCTTTTCAGGCATTGCAAAGTAATTTTTGCTATCACCTTTCTCAGCTGCTTTGCTTCTTGTCTAGTCACCCCAAACCCCTTTTCTGTCCCTCTCCCCATATGTATATTTCCTGAGAGAAAAAAAGATTATGGTTGCGTGTCATAGTAAACTGGGCAATGCAACCCCATTAGCATTGAGGAATAAGGTAAACTGAAGTCTTTTTTAACTATCTCCTGAGAGCCATACATAGAAAATATACAAAAGAAAAAAGATTTATGTGACCATACATTTTAAGTCATCTCTGGGAAAGACTTGCTCCTTGGCATTTCTTTGGGCTAGGTAAACTGAATTGGATACTGTGTGAACTCATTCATACATCAGTTTTCTTGGCTCACAGTACAGATTTGTATACTATTTGATCTTTTTAAATTACCCCATGCCAACTTTAAGCCTGTACTAAGATTTCATATAGTAAAACATTATTTTATTCGGGCACAGCTAATTTAAAGTTACATATGTGCAACGCTGAAATGTACCTTTGTACTAAAAGTTTGATAATTACATTAATAGAGTAAATTACACTGAAGAGATGTTTCTTAAATATCAAAAATGTCCAAATTAAAGAACTTCCTTCTAACCACTAAAACTACCTTGGCATTGATCTGCTTGCATTTAAATAATACGTTAATTACGAATGGCTCATATTAAATTTATCAACCAATTCCTGGTGGGTCCTCTACTTGAAATCATGTTCATATAATTAAGAGAAATACAATGGCATTTAAACAAAAAAAACCCAAAATATCTATAGTTCAACCATGGCACTATCTGATAAGTGATTAGGAATACAAACTAAGGTTCTCTGAAATGGGAGCTTATTTGTTTGTTTTTTGTTTGTTTATCTATGTTTTTCAAGTCAATGATTTCAGCAGATGAAGTAGCACCATGTTTCAATCAGCGAATATTTACCAAGCTTCCTCAGCCCCACTGTGGTAGAGAGATGCACTGATGGTGAGACAGCATGTTCCCTTACAATGAAAACTGGATATGTGTCATTATCTTTATGCAGGTCACACAACTGGTCTCTCATTAAATAATGACCGGCTGTACAAGCTCACGTACTCCACTGAAGTTCTTCTTGATCGGGGCAAAGGAAAACTGCAAGACAGCGTGGGCTACCGCATTTCCTCCAACGTGGATGTGGCCTTACTATGGAGGAATCCTGATGGTGATGATGACCAGTTGATCCAAATAACGGTGGGCATTTTCTACCAGATAAATGCAAAGATTAGATATAAGAAGTTTTTGAGAAGTGTACCATTAGACAGCACTTGTATTGGGTTCCCGTTTATAAATCCCTTTAGTTTCTTATCTATCACTAAAACTAGCAGTTCTATGTATTTAAAGGTTTTGCTGATGAAAAGTGAACTGATCTTTCCAAGTTATTGCAACAGACAATAGAAGGTATATACTGGTAAACGACCAGAGTATGGTGTTCAATTCTATAGACCATGTTAATAGGGACGTTATACTAGAGTCTTTTCAAAATGCTCTGGGAGAGAAGGGTCAATAATCCATGTTGTATGAAAAACAATTTAGACCACTCTAACTCAAGAGGAGATCAGTTAGGAGGTTCCTGCATTCCTTGATACAACAGGTGGAATTACTGAAGAGAGAGTAAACCTAGTCTGTGTTCTTCCTGAGGAAGGAACCAAGTACTCCCCTGAATAACAGTGTTTGGTCAGTTAAAATGGTTTAGATTTATGTGTTGAGAAGGGAGGCCAAATTAGTTGGTCTCTGGGGACTTTTCCAATTGTAATATATGGTGATTCCCTTATTTGCTTCTCAAGAACCTAAAGATAATAGATTCCTTGAGTAAAGTCAGTTATTCTTCTACATCTTGGTGTGAAACAGGTACACAGGACAAAGTACTTGGAACAAGTAGTTGCTGGTGTCCTTTATATTGAGGTGTCATAGCAATACATTTACAAGTGATATTTGCTTCTTTGGGTGTCTCTAATTGCTCTTGTGTTTTCCAAGTTAGATCTAAGCATCATCATCCATCTCTCTGAGCCATTTCTCAATACAACAGTAAACTGTTCTCCAGAAAACATTATATTCCTCCTTATTCAGTAATTAGACTTTATTTTTATTTACACAGATAAGGTAGAATAGGGCAGGGGTCCTTTCCAACAAGTGGTAAAGAAAGTGAAGTGATCAGGCAGACAGCAACCACAAAAAACAAATGAAGAGTGGCAATGATAGGAAAGAATCACATTCAAGTCACAATTATTTTAAGCCTAAAGTCACAGAGTTCTTTAAGTATTGCTATTTTTGCCTTATTAAAAAACCTAGTTTTTAAATACCTTCTCCATTCTTTTAAAGTGAGTGGCAAGGTCCTATAAATCATGAATTGAAAAATGACAGAAGAAATTGTGGCCAACTCTTTCTGTTTCTTTATCATTTTATTTTCAGAGAGACTCTGATGAAGACAGATATAGGAAGTTTTTTTTAACAGCTTTCTTTCTGTTACTCCAGATAAAGGATGTAAATGTTGAAAATGTGAATCAGCAGAGAGGAGAGAAGAGCATCTTCAAAGGAAAAAGTCCATCTAAAATAATGGGAAAGGAAAACTTGGAAGCTCTGCAAAGACCTACGCTCCTTCATCTAATCCATGGAAAGGTAAAGGGGCGTTTAGATTCCACAACTTTTTCTCCAACTTCATATTTTTCTTCCCTTCAGTAGATATTATTTTGAGGTAATCACATTGTAACTACTTTTATGGTAAATGGAATTTCTTCAAGAACTAAAGAACAGAGGTTGTAAATTAAATGTTTCCAAACTGAATCAATGCCCTGAGTTCCCTTACATTTACTAGCCAATTTGTTTCCTATTTTTCTGGAAATCTTTATAGTGGAATCAAGTATTTATTTATTGATGAAAGGCATTATTAAAAGGTAAATTTCTCATCAAATTATAAGGGATTACAAACATAATGTAACAAAGCAAGTCATCAAAGCATGATTGGATGAATTCAGGAAAGGAGACAAATTATGAGACTGAAATGATCCAACTGAGATTAGTAATATTGATTTGTTATGAGATTATCGATATCTGGCTAAAGTACAAGGTTAAAGATTTTAAAAGGGTATGACAAGTCTAAAGTAGAGTTTTTTTAAAGCCTTTAGAAATTATTTTAAAACTGTGACATGGAAAAGCCTTTTATATATTAAAATAATGATTGAACACTTTATAATATATATTTGAAAATCTGTTTTAAAAATTCTATGTGTGCATTACTTATGGCTTGATTCTAGTCAATTGAAATGGTCTTAATAAATTTGGAATTGAGAAACAATTGTGATCAGTTGATTATTAGGCATTACATATTTGTGTTTATGAAAATTACAGATAGTGTGTTTACATACATAAAAATGTGTCTAAAGATGAGAGCTCAATTTTAGGAACAAAAGCAGGAAAACAGAAAGGGAACATTGAGTTATAATTCCATACGTCTCTGAAATTTCACTTTCTAAATTCAAAATAAAGAAAAACTGATCTTTATATACTGATAAAGTAATACTTTATTTATTTTCAACTGAAGTATTTGAAAACAAATACTTTGGACATTTCATATATGTATATTGCTAATCATGATGCACATTTTTATATGAAGTTCTAAAAAGGAACTCACAAGAAGAAATCTTGTGTTTTCACCTCGCCTACAACCAAATATGAATCACTATCTTCAAGAATGCTTTCTCTTCCTTCTTTACTTGTCAAAATACTTGCCATGTTTCTGACTGCTCACATGCCATTTCTGTCATAAAGTTCATACCCTTCCAGCCAGCTGGAAATAACCATCACTCTTTAGAATGCTCTTAGCACTTTGCAGCTCACTCATGACCCTTATCACTTTCTTTTTGGTCATTTGTGTTCATTGCTAGATTATGGGTGTTGGATAGAAAAAAATCCAATTCCTCTTTGTATTTCAGCCTCTCCCCTTCACCTCCATGCCCTTCCACTCCCTCCTTCCCCAAAGCACCCAGAATTATGCCTTGCACTGAATATTTTATGAAGCCTTCTTCGACATCTTTCCAAACCCCTGGGCCTATTTCTGTCAAAGCATTTATCACAGTGTATTGTCACTCTCCTTTTATGTCTTGGCTCTCCACATTCAGAATAAGTTTCTCATGGGCAGAGTTGTATCTGTCTATTCAGCACCTTGCTCATAGGGGATACTGAATATAGATGCTTCTAAAATAAAGGATAAACAAATAAGATTATATGGGGCTCAACTGAGTTGAACTTTGATAAAGGTTTTACTTATTGTTTACTTAATAATAGCTAAAATGAACTAAGCACTTACTGTGTGCTAGGTGCTGACTAAAGGCATTACACGAACTGTCTCTTTTATTCTTGTAACGGCCCTGAGCAGTAAGGGCTGCCTTATCAACCTCTTGTGATAGATGAGGAACCAAAGTTAAGAAAAGTTAGGAAATTTGCCTATGGTCATACAACTGGCAGGTGGTGGAGTTGGGATTTGAAATAGAGTCTATGCTCAAACTTCTATGCCTACTGTCTTCCAGCTGGAAAGTATTTGGAGAAATGCCTGCCTCTTTGGTTGACTTGTAGTGTTCCTTATTTACATCATGAGATCAGTTGACTTATTTGATTTTCTTATGGCTCAACTTTGTTAACAACAAGAAATATTGTTATTTTCTTCTCTGAGCTTCCAATGTGGCAAGACACTTGAGTTCATAGATATTATTTGCATTTATAATCTTACTGACAACCAATCATTTTATAGCTCCTTTGGTAGCAGCTGAGTACAAAGTCTTCTGCTACACACATGAAAGGACTCAGTACCCTCACTGTTCAAAGGCTGGGATGGAACTGCCACATCATTATTTTAGTAACTGCAATGGGCCAATTCTAGAGGAGCTATGATTTGCGATGATTTACTGTAACCACAGGTTAAAGTACATCATTGTATCTTTCAAGTATATAATAAAATATTTGTTGGAAAAAACTTAACAATGAGGACTAAGAAGCCAACAGGAAGTTTTGGCCATGTCACTGTCAGAAAGATCATTACTTAAATTATCATTTCGGTTTACTATGAGAGAAATTATGGACAGGCAGAGTAAGGCTATGGACAGGCTATTTTCTTAGAGAGCATTTTCTACCACAGGCTTAAATTAAGTTGTGCTCCCTGAAGTTTCTGGGATTTCAAGGATGCTCATCAGCATGTAATTTTTGTCCTTCCAGACCTCCCCGTCTCCCTTTCCCATCTGAGGCTCTCATATTTACATTTTAAAAGAGAGTCCATTAAAATACTTAGATATATATTCATTGCACATCTTCTTTTTTCCATGCCCACTCATCTTCCCTACATAAGTGGGCATAACTCTAGTTTTGTCTACAAATCATTAAGTTGTAAACGTGACAGTTATCCGATTAAGTTGATTAATGCTGACGAGTGAAAGATGCCTCAAGTTATACCATGGATTCTTTTTTAGGCCTGAAATGCTGCTCCAATTAACTGGATAATTACCAGATTTCTATTTCTGGTTTTGGCTTTGTGTTGATTAAATTAACCACGTGGCTGCTGAGTCAGACCTTTATTTTGTATTGTTTCCGGGCATTGATTTGCTCTCTAAATCAGCATGGCTCTTGTAAACACACTGAACTGCCACAAGAAATGTGACACCTTGAAAGTCCTTCTGAAATTTGTTGTATATTTCTTTACTTGTTTGTTCTCCAGTGTGTCATTTCCTAGCCATGCTCTGTCTTAGATAGATATCAAAGATAAAATTACTAATCTTTGTTTGCTGGGATTCTTTTTATTATTTTTATGGTTTGGCCACTTAATGGAATTTAGTCTCCTCTTATTCTTAAAATAAATACAAAGGAAGGTGTGGAGAAAGGCATCTTCTTCCTAAGGAAAAAACAATATGAATGATGCCTACCTATTTCAAGAGGAAACTGGCCCCTCATATTTGGCTGGAAGAGGCACTGTACCACCTTCCCAGCCATTTTACCCAGTCTCCCTCTAGCTGTGGTTTCCTTGGGTTAAAGACTTCGTTTGTAACCAGGTCGTACCTGCTGCTGCTCTTTGGAAGCTCCGAGTACTGTGAATTTAGATAAGAACCCTGTGCTCTTGGATGTTCAGAACTAATTTCATTGCTGAATGAAGTAATCAACTTTATGGCCTGAGTATAATAAAACTTACTCAGTTCCTGTTGTGAAATAATAAATTTAAGATTATTGCTGTGACAGCCATGTGGCTTGAACTGCAAAATTCTGATTTCAGATTATTATTTTTTAAATGATTACAAGGCAGCTCAATTCTAACAGTTTTGACATTTAGCTGGTATGGATATCAGTACTATCTTCACTTTGGATCTCATCAGTCTACACTAAAGAAACAGAATTTAGGCCCTAGAAGTAGCAGTCATATAAAAGAAAAAGAGATGTGTTCATTTTTCTAGTTTTGGGAAAGCAATAAAAACTAATAGAAAGGATTAAAAAAACTTTTTTCATTGTGTCTCACAGTTTATATCTATCATTCAGCCTGCCAGGAGGGAAAAAAGGCTCTAACACCATTTTCTAAGGGATCCAGAGGTCAAGATCAAAACTTGATCCATTGCAGTTGGTCAGTAACAGATAAGCACTGAACCTCATGCACAGTCCAAAGATTAAATCCAAGAACTGGGTTTCCTTACCTTTTAGGTAAAACTTTAAAAATAGCTCAGATACATTTTGTAGCCTGGAAGGAAAGTGACATAGTGGTGACAATACTGGTATTTTTCCCACTTAGGAGATCTTGCTTTCTAAAGTATTTAAGGTTCATACCAAAAAGACATGGGCCATATAGACATGTGTGCATTGCCACTGAGTGAACACTTCTGACTATTTTGGGGCACTCTAGTTATGAACTTCTAATGGTCATGATATCTGGAGATACACTTCCAAATATTTGAAAAGGAAATTACACTGTGATTATTAGAGGAAGGAGATACAGTTTACGAAATAGAACTTCAGAAACTCAGGCTTGGGTCTGAGATATTGCCAGTGATTTGTTTGAGAATATGATACTGTGAATTTTCAGACACTGAGGTCATTATTCCAGTTCCTTTCTAAGTCGGACAAACACTATTCCAACATTTATAGGTTAGTCCAGTCTAATGACTAAAACTGATTGCCAGATAAAGTACCTAGTAAATCCATCACTAGGCAGAGTATATGTAGGAAGTAAAAATAGAGATTTGAGACACTTGTTTGGATAATTCAGGAAAAGTATTCTCTTCTTCTAAGGCACAAGAGAATTTTCATGTAGACTAAATTACTGAGCTTGGTATTATTTGGATTCATTGCATAGCTATTGAGCTTTATGTTTTACTTTAGAAGCTATGGTTGGTTTTAAAGAGTACTAGGAAGGCATTCAGGATATTTCTGGTAGAAATGCTCAGCTATAATTATCATAGACCTTGGGAATTTTTACAGGGAACATGTATCTATCCTCTATTTCTAAATTGTGTGATGCATATCAAGTCTACAGGGTGAAAACCAACAAGCTGATTTTCATTAAATTCACTTTGTACTTTTATCCTTGTTTCTTAAACATTAGTTAAATTATCAAAATGGCGAAAGACACTTATCATCTCTGTGCCTATAAATATCAAAGATGATAAAACAAAACTAAGTGGCTTACTATTCCTGCCAAATCATAGTCACCCTCCTCATTTCAACCTCCTTTCTCTGCCTTCTGATGGGAACCTTAACGCAGTGCCTGGGGCAGGTTATGCAGCAGTAGCAATCTCAACCTCAAATTTTCCAGCCTTCTGAATATATATATACACATATATATATTCATATATAAAATGTTCATATATATATTCATATATATGTTCATATATATATTCATATATATGTTCATATATATATGTTCATATATATTCATATATATGTGATTTGTTTGAATATATATATATTCATATATATATATATTTTTTTTTTAACCCAATACCAACATAAATGCTCTGGAGGGTGGAAAACATTGCCCCTGTGAAATGTTGACCATGGATATTATGGCCATGCCTGGGGCCTTGCAATAGCCCATAAAGGCTGTGCCATCTCAGGAATCTCAAAGGTAGTGATTGCCATTTTCGTCCAAGAACTTTTTTATTTGCTATTATTTTAAACCTTAGTTATTTTTTGTTTCAAGTACAGTTACAGGTAGAGAACATGCTGACATGTTCAAACAGAATGTTCATCATTTCTCTTCCCTGGGCCATCCTTGTTTTCATGAGGCTCCCAGCCTATATCAGTGCTCTCTCCCAATGCTGTGCCCATCATGCAAGAGCCTTCATTATCGGTCTCCCTAAACTTCATATTCTGATGGTCTCAGAGATTTAAATAGCTTCTTTTCACAAAAAGGAAATCCCAGATTTGGAGTGTCAGATCTCTTTCTCCCAGGATTAATACAGGTAAGAATCTGACCTTGCCTGACACTTATTTAAATCTGATAAATGATGCATTTTTGCTTCATTTGTGTTCTGTTCCCCTCTCCCCACCAGGTCAAAGAGTTCTACTCATATCAAAATGAGGCAGTGGCCATAGAAAATATCAAGAGAGGCCTGGCTAGCCTATTTCAGACACAGTTAAGCTCTGGAACCACCAATGAGGTACTTACCAATATTAATAAGGATTCAGCATCTCAATAAAATTTGTAAGGATTTCTACTTATACAATTTCAGTAGAAGAGTTACTAAGGTAATTCTCAGAAAAGGTGACTTGTGTAGTGAAGTCGCGTTTGCCTATGAAACAATTGCCATTTATCCCAATGTTTTGTTAATTAATTACAAGGTAGAGAGGATTAGAAATATTTATACTAAAGGAGCTTCGTGAGGATCATTCCAGTGGTTCCCAGATATCACTGTGCACCACTGTACCATGGAGGGGCTTGTTACAAATATAGATTCCCTATATTTATCCCAGAGATTCTGATTCAGTAGATCGGGGAGGACCTGAACGTCTTTTTTTTTGAGATGGAGTCTCACTCTGTGGCCCAGGCTGGAGCGCAATGGCGCAATCTCGGCTCAATGCAACCTCTGCCTCCCAGGTTCAAGCGATTCTCCTGCCTCAGCCTCCCAAGTAGCTGGGATTACAGGCGTGTGCCACCATGCCCAGCTTGTATTTTTAGTAGAGACAGGATTTCACCATGTTGGCCAGGCTGGTCTTGAACTCCTGACCTCAGATGATCCACCCGCCTTGGCCTCCCAAAGTGCTGGGATTACAAGCATGAGCCACCGCGCTTGGTCAAACATCTGTATTTTAACAGTCTTTGTGGATTATTTGGATGCATTGTCAATGTAGGGAACCACTGGTCTATACCAACACTGTTCATTTTGCAAAAGAAGAAACTAGAGAAGTTAGGTGGATCTTCCAGTATCATACCTGGAGTCAAGGCTGGAGTCCAAGTTTCTTAGACTGAATTCAACCAGCCCATGAGTGGGTGAAAAATCTGATGGTAGGGTTGGACCAAAAGAATGTTGGTTAGCTTGCTAGAAAAGAGACCTCTGCTTCTGTGATGCTGGCAGAGGCCCCAGGAAAAAGCTCAGAGAAGCTAGACAGAGTCTGTATTGGGATACATTTGCCTAAACTCAAACTGATGATGTAGCTAATGATGATTTGAGTTAATCCCACTGGATTTTAATTAATCCCACAGGATTTTAAGAATTTCTAATCATGTTCAGCTAGTTGAAGTTACACACACACACACACCACACACACACAGAATCTAGATACAGCATTAACAATCAACTCCCTTGCCACAGAATTACCCATTTATCCAAAGTTTCAATTATTACCAGGCCATTTGTCTAATTTTAATTGGATTTCGAGAGAAGTAGGAAATCCCACATTATTCGTGAAAAAAAATGAGAAGGCGCTATTAAGACACTCAACCAAAGAGAATGGGAGGGAATCAATGAGCTACCAGAAACCTTGTTCTTGTCTTTGTATCTTATCATCCTGGGGGAGAAAAAAAGTCCCCTATGGCCTATTAGAGACCTCAATTTTCAAGCCACTTCTCATTAGAATTCAAATGGCCCACAAGGAATCCCAAGCATTATGCCCTTGCCTTTCTTTTTAGGTAGATATCTCTGGAAATTGTAAAGTGACCTACCAGGCTCATCAAGACAAAGTGATCAAAATTAAGGCCTTGGATTCATGCAAAATAGCGAGGTCTGGATTTACGACCCCAAATCAGGTATGATAGATGTCACTTTCTTTGAGGCATTAAAATAATTACATTTTGTAGAGACTAATTTAATGTAATAGAAAAATAAAGTAGAAATAGAATTTTGAAACATTTGTAATTTTTAGTTTAGGCTACAAATTCACACATATGTAATGAATAGACCCATTTCAATTGTTGTAGGTGTTAGTAATGAGGGATGGGTGTAATGGGGAAGCTGTTTGTAGACTGAAAGACAGTTTGCTATTTGACTTGATTCGACAATTTAAACGATGATTACTTGTTATAAAGATGGCTATTTATTTATTTAGGTCTTGGGTGTCAGTTCAAAAGCTACATCTGTCACCACCTATAAGATAGAAGACAGCTTTGTTATAGCTGTGCTTGCTGAAGAAACACACAATTTTGGACTGAATTTCCTACAAACCATTAAGGGGAAAATAGTATCGAAGTAAGATAATGCTAAAATTTTTATTTTCTTTGCTATTCTTTGTTATATTATTATACTTGATTTGTAAATAGATCTGTGTTTGTGTGTGTGTGTGTGTGTGCGCGTGTAGTCATGCATTGCTTAACAATGGGAATAAGTTCTGAGAAAAGCACTGTTAGGCAATTTCATCACTGTGCAAACATCATAGAGTATACATACACAAACCTAGATGGCATAGCCTACACTACATTATATGGTATAGCCTATTGCTCCTAGGCTACAAACCTGTATAGCATGTTGCTGTACTGCATACTGTAGACAATTAAACACAATGGTAAGTTTTTGTGTATCTAGACATAGAAAAAGTCAGCAGAAAAATACAGTATAAAAGATACTATGTAGGTGTACCTTTATTCATAAAAGGTACATAAGTGAAATTTGCAGGGCTGAAAGTGGCTCTGGATGAATCACCAAATGAGCACTGAGTGAATGTCATAGACTAGGACATTACTGTACACTACTGTAGACTTTATAAACACTGTACACTTATGCTACGCTGAATTTCTAAAAAACTTTTTTCCTCCATCATAAATTAACCTTAGCTTACTGTAATATTTTTACGTTAAAAACTTTTTAATTTTTGTTAACTTTTGAACTACTCTGTAATAACACATAGTTTAAAACACATTGTATAGGTGTACAAAAAATATTTTTTCTTTAAATCTTTATTCTATAAGCTTTTTTCTATTTTTAAATTTTTTATTTTTATTTTTTACTTTTAAAAATTTCTGGTTAAAAATTAAGACATAAGCATATATATTAGCCTCGGCCTACACAAGGTCAGGATCATCAATATCACTGTCTTCCTCCAGTGGAAGGCACTTACAACCTCCAAATGTTGTCTCACTGAAAGGTCTTCAGGTGCAATAACATACATAGAACTGTCACTTCCTCTGATAACAATGCCTTCTTCTGGAATACCTCCTGAAGAACCTGCCTGAGGCTGTCTTACAGTTAATTTTTTTAATAAGTAGAAGAAGTACACTGTAAAATAATAATAAAATGTGTGGTATAATAAACACAGAAATCAGTAATAATCATTTGTCATCATTATCAAGTATTATGTATTGTACAGAACTGCACGTGCTATACTTTTATATAACAGTAGCACAGTAGGTGTGTTAACCACCAGCATCGACAAAAACACGTGAGTAATGCTTTGCACTGTGATGATAGGACAGCTATGATGTCACTAGGCAAGAGGAATGTTTCAGCTTCATAATTTTATGGGACCACCTTTGTACATGGGTCCATCATTGACCAAAATGTCCTTGTGCAGCACATGACTGTATTTATTGTGCTTCCTCATTTCAACTGTGAGCTCCTTGAAAATAGTGATTATATCTTGTTCATCTTTATTTTTTACATCATCTACAACAATTCACGGCACATGGTAAATAATTACTTTTTAAATAAAATTGTATTAAAAATCAATTATTTATTGAACAGGTTTTAAGTTTTAAAAAGACAAACTACTTGATTCATTGTAGTTCATTTTCTAATTTCTCTGTCAAATGTTTTTAATATTAAGGTAAAAAAGTGGTAGCATTTGTAATTTTTAAGGGTTTTAAAAAAAAAATTGTTGTTAAAAAACATAAAAAGTTCCGTAGTAAAGAGATGTGACAAAATTTTTGATATGACTTATGCAACTTAAATATTTAGGCCTGTTTATCATTTGAAGACCATTCTCTGGACAGAATTGTTCTAATAGGATTAAGAACTAGAATGTTAAATCTTAGAGTTTCTGTTATTTTCAGATTTTAATTCAGAAAACAATGTTTTCTAGCAGTGAATGTGTTATACCTTATGCCATTGCTTCTCAAAAAATTTCTCTGGAGTAGCTGTAATATTAGCACCAAATAGATGCAAAATAGTAGTAAAAATGCCTGATTAAGATGCTTGAAATTTTATAGAAGTCTCATCTGGAATAGAATTTTGCATTCTACTTCATATACTACTGGTATATCTATAGTGTTTTATTATATTTTCATATAAAATAAATATTTTAAATAACTTATCAGGCCTATGAGATTTCCATTGCTATGTAACAACCCCAGATTTAGTGGTATAAAATGCAACAATCACTGTACTGTTCTCTGTCATAATTTACAGGCTTGCCTTGGCCTTGCTAGGCATCTATTATGTAGTTTCAGACAGTCAAACTATTCAAAGGTTGTTCCCCCATGTATCTGGTGCATGGGCTGGAAAGACTCAAACATCTGAGGCTCCTCGTGCAACTATCTTTATTTCCCTGTCACCTCTCAGCATTGCAGCTTCATGTCAGACTTCTTATGTAGTAGCTCAAGGCTCCGAAGCACATGTACTGATAGTGTGCCAGAGAAAAGCTGAATTCTCTTTTAAGACATAGCCTTAGAGATCACACAGTGTTACTTTCAGTCTCCTCTATTAGTTGAGGCAGTCACAGAGTCCTACCCAGGTTCAAGGAGAGGGATGTAGACCCTACCTTTTGATGACAGACAGGTTCTGGAAGAGCATGTCAGACAAAAATATAGTTGAGACTATTTTTGGAAAATAAGATTTTCTAGCTGTCTTGGTTAATAAGTAACACGTGGTTGTATTGACAATATCATTTTCAGAAAGCTGGGCTAAATTCAAAAGAGCTGACATTGCATATCTTATTCATCATCCAGGCAATTTTTCTTCCCTGTATACTGTTGAAATAATATTTTGAAAATGCAAACTTAAATTTTCAAATCTTTTAATATAATTGTTGCTCCAGAAAGACTTCATAATGAGCTTTCAGTTACCTCTGGAGATATCACAGTTTTAAAGACATGGCTATATACAACTTGAATAAATTACTATCTTGTTTGCCAAAAGAATGGCAATTAGTATCTTGTTCACTCAAAAGAATGATTATAATATAGCATTTCCCTTTGGTATTATGCAGGCAGAAATTAGAGCTGAAGACAACCGAAGCAGGCCCAAGACTGATGTCTGGAAAGCAGGCTGCAGCCATAATCAAAGCAGTTGATTCAAAGTACACGGCCATTCCCATTGTGGGGCAGGTCTTCCAGAGCCAGTGTAAAGGATGTCCTTCTGTAAGTGCAGACAAATATGGGAATAATCATGACATCAGACTCTGTTTTCATTTTGTCTCCAGTGAAAGCATCAACTCATTCAATGAAGACAGTTTCTAAAGAACTACCAGCTACCACAGAGTTGTGATGACAGCAGTCTCACAATATGCACCTGACATAGTGCATGACACATCAATAATTAACAAATAGTTACCATTCATTCCTCTCAAAAAGTGTTATAACTCAAGGGCAGCCTTTAATAAGTCACATCTAGAATTCAGGGAGGATAGAGGGCTTAATGAAGTTAGGGGGAAGCATATGGTGTCAAGAATGTGGACAAAGGCTGAACCTTGAAAGTTCTGTCACATAATAGTTATTTGTCCACAGGTGACATACTTTACTGGCCTCAGTGTTCTGATTATTGCTGCAAGGACTGAAAAAGGATACCAGGATCTTTGCCTAAATTAGGAAACATTTATTTACCCCAGTTTCCCCTACAATTCCTGTCAGAAATGCGGTATCTCATCCCCAGGGCAAAGTGTAGATCATCTTGTAACATTTTTAATCCAACAAAGAAAATTTTCCTTTTATTGCATGAATCAGTTATGATATACATTCAGAGAAATGACTTACCACCCAGCATTTCCTTATCTGTAATCTCTTGTCAGAAGAGCAAACCACTGGCTTCATGCTCTGTGTGTAACTATAGGGAGATGCTCTTTCCTTCAGTATTACTGGTGTTCAGAAAAGTGAAATCATCAAGATGTAATACCATAATTTGCTTAAAGTACAAGACAGTAATTGCTTATTAGTTTCTGAAATTGAGTTAGAGGAAAAAGGAAACATTTTAAAACACAAAATCATCATTTTCAACCAGTTTCTTCTTTTACCTGCTTTTTTTCATATGTCATTTAATGTTCTAATGTAATTTTCTAATGCTGTATGAGATGGAAATTATTTAGGAAGGTGGCTAATAAAACTAATCTTTCCTTATGCTCTGCACTATTAATTTCTCTCCCATAGATATTAAACATTATGAGCCATCTAAGATTTTTGATAATTATTTCTTAATTATTATAGAAAAGGATTTATTTATGTCATTGAGGAATTTGCTTTTCCAAATTTGGAATTCCAAATTCCAAATTTGCTTTTGTAAATTCTACTGCAGCCCTTTAAAGTAAAACAAAAACAAAAACACCTGAATTCATATTGATATGCTCTCTGCCTTCAGAAATGACCCAGTAAATCTTTAGCTAAGTGCAGCTGGAATTTCACTTGGAATATCTTCTTAAGATTACATAGCTAAAAGGCACTTGAAAAAGAGAAAAAAAAGGATCCATTGCTTATTAGAAGTAATGAATAATTTAAAAACTGGCAGCAAGTTATTACTATAGAGTTAGAGAGTTAGTAGTCACTGATAGGATTTCATAAAACTAGGGGGGAAAGTAGTAAAGTATGAAAAATAAGTTATTCAGTTAGTTTCAAAGCTGAGAGATGCTGTTAATTAGAACTATTTATTAGGTTGTTGCAAAAGTAATTGTGGTTTTTGCCATTACTTTTGTGACAACCTAATATTATTTTTAAAACCTCAATAGAATAACTTAGTGTGTGTGAGAATTACCTTTATCTAAATGCTACTCTAAAAAACATAGATATAAGAAATGAATAATTCAGACCTTAGCAACAGCAAAACATTGAATTTCGTACAAATAATAAAATAAAGAGAGAGAATAGGGAGCTCACCGAAAAATTGATTTTCAGTGAGGTACAGGTAAATTAGAAACCTGATGCAATTCTTCAGCAGTTCTCATTATTTTATCTCTGAAATATTTTGCTGTTAATTAAAGTTCTGCACAATTTAAATTGCACTATGGTAGTCAAAGCCTGGCCTCGGATAAATTCCCTTGGTGTAGCCGTGAAATGACCTATATACCCAGAAACCAGTTAATTATTGCCCTAGGATCTTCAAGCTAAATACGAATAGACAAAAACAGTCCTCCTACAGAGGAATGGTTCACAGAGTGGATGGAAGTCACAGGGGTATGATATGGGCAGGGAACTGTCATGTGTATTGAGGTAAGGTACAAAAAGCTGCTTTTGCTTCAGACACAAGGGACATTTTATTCCTAGGAGAACACCCTTTGTAAATGTGGATGTTCACAGTTATGAGTGGGGTATGAGCCTGCAGTGTATGTTTTGCAGCTCTCGGAGCTCTGGCAGTCCACCAGGAAATACCTGCAGCCTGACAACCTTTCCAAGGCCGAGGCTGTCAGAAACTTCCTGGCCTTCATTCAGCACCTCAGGACTGCGAAGAAAGAAGAGATCCTTCAAATCCTAAAGATGGAAAATAAGGAAGTATTGTAAGTTCCCCAACCTTTGTGTGGGGTTGTCTGTCAGAAACATTTCTGGATTGTTGGTTTTTTGAAGTAAGAAAGACACCTTTTAAACCAACTGCCCCACCTCCAAAACAATTATTTTCTTGTACTACATTTTCATTGAAAAGTTATGCCACAGTGCAGTAATTTAATGGTCACTTGACCAGAAATACAATAGCAGATTTTCAGCAGGGACTTGGAATAAACATGTTGTTGTGTTTATGAGTTTAAATCAGGACTAGATTGATACATAGATAAGTGAAGGCAAGGCTTCGTCGTGACGTCGTGGGGCATGTGCTGCCTCACTGTTTTTGAAATTATGTTCCTCATGCTGTTAATTGACACCTGAACAGATTTGAGTTCATTTAAAAGAAAACAACAAAAAGAGTTTGACTTCTTCAGTTGAAAATGTGATTTCACTAAACAGCCAGTTGAAACTATGTTTTATGTAAAAAATTGAGAACTGAGGCGAATGGTGAAAAGAATCTGGAGAAAATAAATCCATATGTTACTTAATATTTGGTGAAACTATGATCCATTTTACATGTGTAATAAACAGAGTTGACTTAATTTTTCCCCAAAACATTGCATCTGTTTCTAAATAGAATGTATTTTTAGTCTATCATACAGAATTTGTGTATATATACAAATTGAGCTTATGATACCAATTATCCTAATTGATGATATAGAACAAGGCCCAATTAATTTGACAAACAGTGAAAAACAGTCATTAACATAATCAAAAGTGGAAATTAGCCAAGTTACACACACACACACAGCAGTAGCAGTCACTGAGTTCAAAGAACTGAATTCCCCAACAGGAGGAAAATTGCAGCTTTTTTCTGAAAAGTCTGTTTATGCTCAATTGCATTTATTTACTTGCCTTAAGGACATTAAAAAATTGATAGGAATTCCAAATGACTAATCAAAGTTGGTTATTCTCTTCAAAAATAAATAAACCAGAAATTGAAAAAGAAGCAAAATCATAAATTATCAGGCTCTGTTTTAATTACAGCATGTTAAAATATATTGGTAGAGGGACTTGTCTTAACATTATTTTTTATATTTTTAAGATTCTTTAAAAATTTTACCACTCTCAAAGTACATAGGCATTGTCTTAACATTAAAGGCAGACATTACTGAGAATAAAAGTGGAATAATTAGGTATTAATTTAGAATAGAGATTACATTAAACCTTATTAGCATTATCTGTATCCTAAAAATCTTAAGGCAGCAATAATTTGGAGGACTGCATGATGTATTTTCTAAATCAGATTATTTATACAATATTGAACCATATAACATGCAACACACATGTAGTGTAGTGTAATAGAAAGGATACTAAGATGAACTAAAATTGGAAAATTTAGTTTAAATTCTGACCTCCAATAACAGTATATCCTTCAAGGAAGTCTTTTTTTTTTTTTTTTTTTTTAATTTTAGACAGTGTTTCGCTCTTGTTGCCCAGGCTGGAGTGCAATGGCGCAATCTCGGCTCACCACAACCTCCACCTTCAGGGTTCAAGCAATTCTCCTGCCTCAGCCTCCCGAGTAGCTGGGATTACAGGCATGTGCCACCACACCCGGCTAATTCTGTATTTTTAGTAGAGATGGGGTTTTTCCATGTTGGTCGGGCTGGTCTCAAACTCCCGACCTCAGGTGATCCACCCGCCTCGGCCTCCCAAAGTGCTGGGATTACAGGCGTGAGCCACCGCACATGGCCAAGGAAGTCTTTTATATTTAGCTTCTCTGAGCCTCACTTTCAACATCTGTAAAATAGGGATAATAATTCTTTCTATGTATTGTAGGCTAGTGAGAGGCAGGGTGGTGGAATGTAACATTTCCCAAAGAGCCTATATGTTGTATCCTGTAATTTGCAGGAAGTTAACAGGTATGCAAAAAGGAAAAGATTCTGTGAGCAACTGAGTTTGCAAAACTGGATGAAACCTTGTTAATTTCTCTCTGTTGCAGAACTTTTCAGTATCTTTAATCAGATAATATTCTGGTAAGTTTTGAATATTTTCTAAAACACATGATCTTGAAAATCCCTTTTCTTAAAGCATTTTGTAAGACTAGTGTTAACATGGAAAACACTTTGAGAAACATCACTATAATTAAGAAACCATGGACTCCAGAGTCAGAAAAACCTAGGTTTCAATCCCAGCAATGCCATTTACCATTTACCAGCTATGTGACCTTGAACAAATGACTAGGTATATCTGCGTCTGTTTCCTAGCATGTACAGGGGAATATTAATATTAAACTGACAGGGATGTTCAGTGGATTAAATGAGGTGGTAGTATTAGTAACAGCTAATATTTATCAATCACTTACTATATGTCAAGCACTCTTCTGAATGTTTTACAGAGATAACATAATTTAATCCTCCCAACAATCCTGAGGTAAATACTACTTTGGCTTCATTTTACAGATGAAGAACTTAAAGAGAGATTAGACGCATAAAATTTTTAGTACAGTGCTTGCACAATATAAACTCAATAAGTATTATGTCTTCTAGTTATCTAAGCTTAATTCACTAGTTTTTTGTTATGATCAAAATAGTACAAGTATATCATTTTTTAAAAGTATAAACTACTAAGCACCTGTCACATTGTCTGTTGTGCTTATATAGGGGTAGTATGTAATATTTACATACATGTGTTAATTAGTATGACAACTATTTTTAGAAGTTTTACCATCCCAGGCTCAAAAAGCCAAAGATTTTTGATGACTAGAATATATAACTAGAGTTTTCCTGTAGGGGTTCCATTCTGTTCACACATATTCATTGTGGTTAAACATAGAACTATACTATGGTGTGTTTTTATTTTTAAAAAGAGGAAAACCTTTCCCCTTGGATTTAAGGTTAAAGGATTTTCCATCAAATAATACTGCTTTAGTTCAATTAGGCACTTCTGAAATATGTTTGTTTGCAAAGCTAATTAAAGAAAGAGAATAAATTTGGGGACCCATAGCTTTTATGTATTACTCATATAGGAAAGAATTTGAACTTAATTTATAATTGTATTTATATAACTTTTACTTACAAATCTCCAAATTATACTTGGCTTAGGTTAATATAGTAAAATTAGTTTGTATATTCTGAGTATACATTGTTTGAGTGAGAGAGAGGGGCGTTCAAGGAGAAAATTAAAATAAAATGGGGAGGGGTCTTTTTGAGAAAGTCTTAATCATTTTTTCATTTGTTCAAATTAAAAAAAAAATCACTTCTTGAGAAAACTCAAACCAATAGAAACTCTGTGAATGGTAGAGATTTTTAAGTATTCCTTCCCCTAAACATTGATATCCATGATTATGCCTTTTTTTATAGACCTCAGCTGGTGGATGCTGTCACCTCTGCTCAGACCTCAGACTCATTAGAAGCCATTTTGGACTTTTTGGATTTCAAAAGTGACAGCAGCATTATCCTCCAGGAGAGGTTTCTCTATGCCTGTGGATTTGCTTCTCATCCCAATGAAGAACTCCTGAGAGCCCTCATTGTAAGTCAAATAGAAAATAAAGACCCTCAACTCCTATAAAACTTCTTAAGAATATTAACAGTAATTAAAAGTTTCTTAGATCTGAATGAAGGCTATCAACTAGAGACTCCTGAGTATTCATATTCAAATTGGGGTATTTTCTATCCACTAATTATTAACTGTATAATAAATTATTTCAGTTAGTGCCTTATTCATAATTTCAGTAAATAGTATAAACTATATGGAAATTTAAAGATTGTGTTCACCTATCATGTTATATAGCATAGGACAGAATTTCAGAGGGGAGAAATCTAGGTTATGCTTCAGTAATCAATTTTACAAGATTTGTTTTGACTTCAAAAATTCTCATGATATTTAATACACCTACATCAAAGAGATACAAGTCTTCTGCTGTTAAAGATTTATGTTGAAAACAAAAGCTAGACTTCTCTTGTGTCCAAGAATGTTATCTATTTAATTGCACTTGTCTACCTATGATCTAGTGGAATAGTTCATAATCTTTATGGAAAATGTACCCATTCAGAATCTGATAAAAGTGATGAGGCCCCTTTTTACTCATACATAAAATTTTATAACCCTCACCTCTCTTTTTTTTTTTTTTTTTTTTTGTTCATTGACCCCATGAATCCAATCCATAAACTTCCAGGGTTAAGAATTCCCTGTACCACAGGTTAAAAATCCCTGAAAAGGGGATTAACTCTTCAGTTCAAAGCTAGATAGCAAATGTGTAAGTGTCTCAAAAGCAAAATTCTGAGTTTGCAATCTAGAAACATAAAAATACTTTCTCAAGTATGTGTTTATTTTTTAACTAAAAGTGTTCCTTGGAAATATTTAAATGTCTTGGTAACCTATTTTATCCCTGTTTGGTTAATAGAGTAAGTTCAAAGGTTCTATTGGTAGCAGTGACATCAGAGAAACTGTTATGATCATCATTGGGACACTTGTCAGAAAGTTGTGTCAGAATGAAGGCTGCAAACTCAAAGTAAGTGCAAATCCAATCTCATGTATTACATCATTCTACACCATTGTCCATTTGATACTCACCATGCTGCCTACTATTGGCACTCCTAATTCTCTTTACTCTATTCTACTTACCTTATTTGCATAGTAATTTTTGCCATCTAACATATATTAAAATTCAGTCATTTATTATGTTTATTGTATATTTCTATTTCACTAGAATGTAAGTTCCATGAAGAAATGGATCTCAGTTTTTTTCAACACCAATTGCTCACCAGTTCCCGGTACATAGATAATATTTAATAAAGACTTGCTAAAAAGTGAATAGTACAATAACCTCCCTACCCATATACTTTATTGAGTGCCCACTATGTACTCAGTTTTAAATGGTGTGTATGATATACTTCTTGTTTTCAGAGAAATATTAGACTCTAAGGCTATCTCCTAGAGTAGAACTTTGTATATAGTAAGTGTGGTTTCCAGTTTTAAGTTTTGATAGTAGGAATTTAGTTACTTCTAATCACAGAGAACTTTATATTTTATTTTCAATTTCATTTGCCTAAAGCTTTTCCACTTGCCTGAGTGGACTATCAATTTTCACGTCTTTCTTATTAAAAAGCCAAAAGCAAAAACACTTTTTAAGTATAACTAAATATGGAAAACCAAAATAGATTAATGTCTAACACAGTCCATCTTTCTATAATGCAAATAAAGATGCTAAATATATAACAACATAGTCTTTTTTTCTGTCCACATTATACAGCCAGTGTCCCATCAGCATTTTTTCTACCTCAGACAGCACTATATATCATTTTGCTTACTAAGTGCTTGCTATTAAAAATAGTAGGGAAAATGTTCTTGAAACCAAATGGTCCCAAAAGAGGCAAGCCAAAACTAGAATATACATTAAGTATGAAAAAGATCACTAAAAACAGTAGTACTGAAAAGGCTTGAGTATTAACTTATTAAGTTCTGGCAGAAATTAAATTTATTATTTTTATATTAGGGAAGCATGACTTCTTATATTTTTCAATTTCCATAATTATTTGAGTAGCTGATTTACTTCAGCTATTTGTGTATTAAATATCTTGGCAAAAGATAAAACCCACATATCAAAAGATCTATTCAGCAGTATTTAATGAGCATCTACTCTGTACTAGGCATGATGCTAGTCCTCAAATAAAAAGATACATAAAATATTCTACCATCCTCAAAGTACTCCTAGTCTGTTTATCAAATATAAACAAATAAATAATATTGAAATATAAACAAAGTGCTCAGACAATACAGAAGATGCAGCAAAGTTTTCTGTTTGAGTGTGCTCAAGAAGTTTCCACCAAAATAACAATTTTTGCACTTAATCTAGAAGAGGTTTTTAAGTGAAGAGGTCAAAGTATGGAATGAAAGACATTCTAGGAGACATACAATAATGTATGAAAAGGCCCAAAGTCAAAATAGGCCTGGTATGGTTGGGAACAGTGAGAAATTCTGTGGGGTTGGAACATAAAATATGTATGTTTCTGGGGGCAGATAAGTGACAGTGGAGACACAGGAAAGATGGGAAAAGAGATGGAAGGTGAGCCAGATCTTCATTAATAACAAGCTAAGGAGTCTGGCCTTCATTCCATAGAAAGAAGAGAACAGTGAAGTCTTTAGGCAGATGAATGACATACTCAGATTTTTTATTAAGAAAGAAGCAAGATGTTGTGTGGACTGATTGTTTACTGGATTGGAGTTAGTGAGATCTGACTGGAAGCATTTGCAATAACCTAGGCAAGAATTAGTAAAGGTCTGAATTAATGTAGGGGCAGAGGGCCGAGAGGAGATAGATTCAAGGGCCACTTTATTTAGTGACTCATAAGATATGGAAAATGAGAAAGAGATAAGAATCCAGGTGACTCTATAGCTTTCAGTTGAGGTTACCAGGTGTATGGTGATGCCAACCACTTAAGTAAGGTTTATACAGCCTGGTTGGGGGTGGGAGGAGAGTAGAGCTATTAGTTTGGTTTGGCCATGTTAAGTTCAAAATCCTTTGGGTCACCAGGCTCAGTTGTCCAACAGGCAGGTGTCCACATTCACCTGCAGCTCAGGAGAGAAGTTAGGGTCAGAAATAGAGAGTGGCTGAAACCTTGAAAGAGACTGGGGTTACCTAGGAAAGTCATGTAGCATAAGGAAACAGAACAAAGGATCAAATTTAAAGTTCTTCTGATAATGGACAGCCTGGTTCTCATCACATCTTTAAAATTACCTTGAAGGTAGCTGCAAACCATCTACTATCACTGGCATTCAATTTTGTTAATGTTTTTGAGCAAACATTTTTTTTTTCATCTTTGAGGATAATAAGATTTGGCCATAGTGAATTTACTACAGAACAACTGTAGTAAAGGTTCAGTTTTTCTTTTGAATTTTCTGCTGTGAAACACTCATCTATATTTTGTCCAAATCAAAGATATATGAAAGGAAGGAAAGAAAATTATGTATTGTATTAAATAAGCACAAATTTAAGGTAGCTACTGGGCACACTATATGCATGCTGTGTAAAAGGAACCTGCCATTCTGTGTAGTTCTATAGCCTTTCAGAACTTACTAGCATAAAAGCTACAGTCCTGTGACAGTCTGAATGGCAGCTAGACAAGTGCACAACCAGTACTATGCCACATGTTTCTTTTTTATGTTTGTCTTTTGCTTATGTTTTGACCTCCTGGCATCCTAATTCCTTATTTTCACTGAATTTGTACTTGAAAAAATTTAAACCTACAGAAAAGTTGTAAGAATAGTACAATTCCATGAACACCCAGATATCTTTCATCTAGATTCATCAGTTGTTAACGTATTTTCATCTTTGCTTTATCTCTTTCTGTCTTATTTTAGTTGAATAATTTGATAGTAAATTGCAGACATCTGACATTTTACCTCTAAATACTTTTACTTCTTATTACTTGAGTGCCATTGCAACTAGTCTCTTACAATGAAAAAAATACATGTATTTACCAAATTGTGAGTTCCCACTGCTATCTCTAATTCTAATTCTAATTCAACACTACAGGGTTATTTTTTCCCTCATTTCATCATTATATTTTCCTTCTCCCACTGTGACAACTGTGGTTTTCGAGAACACCAATATATTGATTCACCTGCTCAATTCTAAAACATACACAATATATTTTTGGAATTGCCACACTGATATTACTACATAAACAAACTAAGTAAAGTTCAAGACTTTTACAGTTCTTTTTGTCCTTAGAATATATTCCATCGCATGTACACAAAGTTCTACGCTCAAAAGTTACTTGGATTAATTCTTTTTCATTCTCTTCTGTTTAGTCATATTATCAAGTTGGTAGACATTTAGTTTCATTTGTTTCTGGTTAAATTGAATTTTGATAATTTTCCATCCTGTTAATTTAATTTTATTTCTTGAACATGTGAAATAATAATGTGGTTCAAAAGGCAGAACTGTGTTTTAAAAGTATTAACAGAGAGGTCTCATCGCTTCTCGATGCTTTTCCCCCAATCTCACCTACTTCCTCTAGGTAAAAAAAATCACTGATTAAAAAAAATTTTTCTTTCTATGTTTCTTTTTGCAACAGTAAACAGATGTTCACACATTTACATACTTTTTTGCACAAAATATATCATTCTATACATACTCTTTTTGTATCTTACATTTTTCACTTAACAATATATCGTGAAAATATTCCCTACATAGAGATCTTTTTCATTCCTTTTGACAACTGCCTAGTACTCCATTGTGTCTATGGACTATGTTTTATTTAATATCTCCTATGACTGGTCACGTAAGTGGCTTCCACTATTTTGCTGTTACAAATAATACTGAAGTGAATAATCTCAGGCACAGATTTTTGCTATTGTTGAGATGTAGCTTCAGGGATAGAGTTGCTGGTCAAAAAGCAGTTCTGTTTGTTTTTCTCACATTATCTTCCATAGGAATTGTACCATTTTAGGCTTTCATCAGCAATTTATGAAAAGGCCTATTTCCCCATAGTCTCACCTACAAAATATATTAGCAAACTTTTGAATTTTTCACCAATTTGATAGTTGAGAAATGTCACTTCTCCGATTAAGTGTGATGTTTAGCATCTTTCCTTCTATTGGGAGCCTTTTGTTAATACTTCTCCACTCTTCCCCATATCATCCATTCTCCCCAACCCCATGTATGTGTGTGTGTGTGTGTGTATGTGTGTGTGTGTGTGTTTGTGTGTGCTTGTAGCCTAATTTCAGAGGTTATGAATCCTGTGGATGAATTAGATCTTAAAACTCTTTATTTTTGAAAAATTTTTTTCAGCCTAGACTCTGTCATACAAAGAATCTTTATTTTAAACATGAAACTGAAGCCTCTAAAACATATGTAGTGGCAAATATAAGACCAGAACCCAGATGTCCCTATTTCTAATTTGCTTTCCCATTAAACTATTAACTTACACTCAATCCCCCTTTTTCTCAGACTAGGACAAAAGGACTTTTCTGATTACAGAACATATTTGAAAAGTACCTAGTAAAGTACCTACCACATAGGAGGTACTTAAGAAATATTCTTTGAACTATATTGCAGCATTAATTAAATTTGGAATTAAGTGAAAACAAACACTTTTAAAACATTTAGAGCCAGACTTTATGGTTGAGCTCTAAGAGGTCTCACCCAAGTTCTTACTTAAGGAAAGGTGTATGGTGACACTAAGGCTCCATCTAATTGTTGCTTTAGCAATTCAGTGAATGAGCAGTTTTTTGAATAACCAATCACAATGAAATTAAAAAGTGGCCTTATATATTCAAAATGTGTTCAAAACAAAATATGCCCATTATTGATAATACTCGTTGCTTCTTAAGAATGTATATGTATTTTTTTTAAAAAAAGTATAACACCTTTATCAGGCTTTACTTGTTTGCTTTTATTCCACTGTGTGCCTCAGTCAAGCAACCAATGCAAAACTTTGTAAAACTGTAGGTTGCTTTCTTGGACCCAAGAATAAAGCCAGTCTTGCCCAAGTCTTCTTCAATGTATGGTCATGCATATATCTAAGGTATATGATTTTTCAGGCAGTAGTGGAAGCTAAGAAGTTAATCCTGGGAGGACTTGAAAAAGCAGAGAAAAAAGAGGACACTAGGATGTATCTGCTGGCTTTGAAGAATGCCCTGCTTCCAGAAGGCATCCCAAGTCTTCTGAAGTATGCAGAAGCAGGAGAAGGGCCCATCAGCCACCTGGCTGCCACTGCTCTCCAGAGATATGATCTCCCTTTCATAACTGATGAGGTAAAATCTCCAAGAATATTTGCAACATTTACAGAAGAAAAAAAAAGCATGCTGAACATGAGTCAAATGCAAATTCCGCTCAAGTCACTCTGTATTTTCCCCAAATAGTCTTCTCTCCTGCTTAAAAATAACTCTTAAATTGCATTTGAGGCTATTCTAAATATCCTCACAGGGTAACGTCCTATATCCTGAAGCATAAATATTGAAGCATATTCTCTTAAGAAACAAATTCTTTTTTGAAATATATTTACTTTTATAAGTTTTAAGATGCTGTTACATTTTTCAATACTGAAATATCCTGGTTTAAGTATAACTTTGTTTGTTACTACAACTACATTTTTCAGGAAGCCATCTAAATTAAACCTTTGTTAGGGCAGAGAATATCTATAAATCTCAAGATAAACCATCTGCCGAGAATGGTGTTTCAAGTTTGTAGCTAAGCACCTTCCCACCAGTTTTGTGTTGAAGTTGGTGGCTGCAAATCATGATGGTTAGGGGCACAGGCTTTTGAGAAAGACAGACCTACATATAAACTCTGGCTCTGTCCTTCCCTGGTTGTTTGTTCTTGGGTGACTTATTTAACATCTACATATCTGAGAGCAAAGCCAAGATTTGAGGGAGTTAGTAAAAGGTAAAGGGAAATGAAATTAAAGAAATATTTATAAATGCTTAGTATAGATCCTTACACATTGAATGTCATTAGGCATTTTTAATAATCAATGAAGTTACTTGTTGCTATGGAATGCAATTATTTTGGCATGTTTTCTTCGATGCTAATGTTTTGTTTAGAAAACAAAAGGATCCTAATGTAACCTACAGACTTTGGGTAATAATGAAGTGCCAGGTAGATTTATTGAATGTAAGAGATGTACCACTGAGGGCATTGTTGATACAAGGGGTGATTGTGCGTGTGTAGGGTTAAAAGGTGTGTGGGAACTCTCTGTACTTTCCACTCAATTTTGCTGTGAACCTAAACTGCTCTTTAAAAAGTCTATTAATTAAAAAAAGAGAGATGGGAAGATTCTGAGGTACTTCATTGTAAGGAAACATTACTTCATATAACTACCTCTCCCCAGAGCCCCATGCCATGTAGTATCCTTAAAATTCTATATTAGTTAGGTAACACCAGGTTATGCTGCAATAACAAATGTCCCTCAAAATCTCAGCAATGTGTTAAAAGTTTATTTCTCAGCCAGGCGTGGTGGCTCATGCCTGTAATCCCAACACTTTGGAAGGCCGAGGCGGGTGGATCACGAGGTCAGGAATTCGAGACCAGACTGGCCAACATAGTGAAACCCCATCTCTACTAAAAATACAAAAATCAGCTGGGCATGGTGGCACACGCCTCTAGTCACAGCTACTTGGGAGGCTGAGGCAGGAGAATCACTTGAACCTGGGAGGCAGAGGTTGCGGTGAGCCGAGATCATGCCACTGCACTCCAGCCTGGGCAACAAAGTGAGACTCCGCCTCAAAAAAAAATGTTTATTTCTCATGCTATGCCTAATGTGCATGAGGAAGTATGTGGTCTGAAGTTCACTACAGTCATGGAAGAAAGAGATGGAGAAAGCCACCAGCTCTTAACGGCCTCAGCCTAGAAGTGATCCTCATAGATTCTATCCATGGCCTATTAGCCAGAACTAGTCACGTGGCCCCCATCAAATCACAAAGGAATCTGGGAAATGTAGTAACACATGTATATTTTTATGAACACTCACTATTCCTGCTATTCCTTCTGAAATGTCCATTTTAAAAATCTAGATGTGCACTAAGTTTGAACATCTTATGAACAGGTGAAGAAGACCTTAAACAGAATATACCACCAAAACCGTAAAGTTCATGAAAAGACTGTGCGCACTGCTGCAGCTGCTATCATTTTAAATAACAACCCATCCTACATGGACGTCAAGAACATCCTGCTGTCTATTGGGGAGCTGCCCCAAGAAATGAATAAATACATGCTCGCCATTGTTCAAGACATCCTACGTTTTGAAATGCCTGCAAGGTATAATATATTGCACATGTCTCTCTGTGTATTCAAGCTTATTTGTGTGTTCATGGGGTACCGATGTAGCTAATAATAATGATGTGGTCATTATGCAGGGTTACGTTGCATAAAACCAAAGAGTGCCAGATTTCCCATAATAGGGATATTTAGGGGGCCAGATGAAACAACTTCATTTTGGCACTATGAGTCCATGAGTGGTAACTCTGGGTATAATTTTTAGTAGGGATGTCTTGTTCAGTCTGGCAAGTGTATATTGCCAAATGTTTTAAAAGCTAACTGCATTTTCAACAGGATTTTAAAAATAAGTACAACAAAACAATGTAAATTCTTACCAAATGGTTTTCATTGTAACATTTCAAGTGTTAGGAATTTTTGAAGCCTCATTTATCACAGATCAAATAAATTTCCCATTTAAGTTTAAAATCTTAGGCACAGCCCACATTTTAAGATGATTCAAAATTTAAAGAGTGCAATCAGTAGAGTTCATCACTCTATAACTCTTGCTGAATTAATTTCCTTCCAGTTACCAAGTCTGTCCTCCCAAATGCAAAGTGGCTCCCCCAAGGTGCCTCCTCCCTGGAATTAGAGGGTCAGAGAAGGAAGTTTCATTTTTCCTGAGTTACATGCAGAACACTACCCCCACGAAAGATCAGATTTAAGCATTCACCACAGAGATTGGAAGGGTGGAAAATAAAGAGAAAGAAAATGAAAAAAGACAGCATTAAAAGGTTGAAAGAAAAAGAAACAAGGACTAAGACTGAAGGAAGACATAAGAAACGGGTGTGAGTAGAACAGAGATAAGAGCAGGACATTCAGGAAAGAGCAATGGAGCAAGTGAGTGAGAAAAGAAGCCAAATCTCTCTGCAGCCATGTATTTCTAGTTGAATGCATTTAGCTTCTCCTTTTCTTTGTTTGCTTTTATGAGACCCTGTGAAGGAGATCCTGGGTGTACTTGCTGCCTTCGTCTTATGGCTCTAGCATTTCCGGGACCCGGAAAGAGGAGACAGTGGGGTAGAGAACAGATTAGAAATTGTGAGGAAAATATCACCAACATTATGGTTCAGAGTCTCAGAACCAAAAACATTAGAGTGGGGAGGAACACTAAAGGCTCCCTTGCTTGGTATCTCTCCACTGTAGGGCTGTAGTCTCCCAGCAGGTGGTATTCAGACTTTGCTTCCCTCTCCCGATGACAGGAAGCTCACCATCTTTGAGGGAACTTGTGCCAGTGTTGTTCAGAGACTCTTACCATTATGTCTTTGTATAATCTGAAATCTTCCTATTGGCTCTGGTTTTATCCCAGGAGCAAAGCAAAACACGTCTAGTCATTCATCCACAAGAAGACCCTTTGAATATCTGAGGATAGCTGTCATAACCCTCCTCATCTTTGCTTCTCTAGGCTAAAATCTTATAACCTAGTGATATTGGAGGGGAAACCTCTCAGGATGCCATTGCCTCCCCTCAATTATTTTCTACCTTAGACCTAGGACCAGATTTCTATAGTTGATTATTTTGATGTTTTGCTATGTTGTCATAATGTTGCTATTACTGATATGATTAATGTTATGTAATCAGAAATGAACATCTTAACACTAATTACTTAGACAAGATGGACGCAATGGGGTAAGGATTAAGACTTACTCCAGAGGAGACAATGATTTCTATATGGGTTTTACTGAGCTGTTTCTGTAATTGGAAACTTCACAGATATAGAAGAAATACTGGAAATGTACTGCTATATGTCATTAGTGAGAGAGACTATTAGGGAATGCAGAAAAACATTTAAAGAAATATTGTGCAATCTCCCCAGTTTGGCACAATTTTCCTTTAAGTGTATGCACTATTAAACAATAAAACCATGACGAATCAAAGAATTTTGCCATGCCTGAAATGTGTCTACTAGTCAACTTAAGCCACCTCAAAGCTGGACACCCTTGCCTTGCTGTCATTTTGATACCAAACTAAATTTCAAATATCTGAGTAATGAAGGGGCTAGCCCTAATCCTGATGCTACCACGCCAGCTGGCACCACCCTGGCTCTTGGAAAGGCATGAGGAAAATTTGGCTTCCTCTTTTTTCCACTGAGGATTTTTTTTTTTCCAAATTTGACTTGGGAAACAGTCATTACAATGAATGTGCAGCTTTTTTTTCCCTCATATGTTGCAGCAAAATTGTCCGTCGAGTTCTGAAGGAAATGGTCGCTCACAATTATGACCGTTTCTCCAGGAGTGGATCTTCTTCTGCCTACACTGGCTACATAGAACGTATGTACACCAAAAAGAGGTTCTCCTTCCGTACCCCACAACTTAGCATTGCTGGAACTGCTATTAAATTACAGTTATTGTGTGTCATCAGGTAGTCCCCGTTCGGCATCTACTTACAGCCTAGACATTCTCTACTCGGGTTCTGGCATTCTAAGGAGAAGTAACCTGAACATCTTTCAGTACATTGGGAAGGCTGGTCTTCACGGTAGCCAGGTAACTCACTTCTCATGGATTTTGCTTAATAAAGTATGCAAGAAATCAGGCTGAGGTAAAATAAAACATATATACTGTGGGTAATGCTATAGAATGTATAAGTTAATGGTGGCTTCTGTCATATTTTGCCCATGATTCCCTTATCTGTAAGAGGCTGTATGGTTTATAGTCACTCAGAGAAAGTTTTGAATATGAACTTGAAACCTAAGTAATTTGATCCATTGAACTTGACAAATGTCCATTTGTCTTTTCAAAGGTGCACATATTCACAAAACTGAAATTGTGCCAATATTTCTCACATAAACGTTTAAAAATAATATTTTATTTTTATTCACAGATATATTTCTTAGCCTCCTCTCACCCCCAAGTATTTAATTCTAGAATATATTTTCCTTTTCTGGTTGTTTCTATGAAGAGATTGATTCCCCATAATAAAACCGTTCATAATAGAATATGATGCTCTAAAGAGTCAATCTATATTTCTCCAACACTGCTAGAAGAGAAAAGAATAAAATGTAGGCATTCAACAGCTGGCTGACTTCCACCCCTTTAGTGTTATCCAAATTGAGGTGATGGTCTATAAAGACTTCCTAATAATGACATGTACTTTCTTTTTAGTTTTTATGTACATGAAATTATTACCTTGTAAATACAGCCATTTAAGTTTTTTAAATGATCCAATGCTATAAAAACTTGAATTTTTATCAATCTTATATTACTATACCTTTTGGTAGTACTGTAGTCAGAATACTATGCCTTTCTGTCCTGAGGAATCACAATCTGTTTTCTGATATGTACTTTGAAATGCAAAACATCCAGGGGTTAAAGGGCTGGGTATGGAGGACAGAAAATATGTAGGATTCCTATTTGTTGTGGAAATAAGTGTGTTAGCCCCCTCATGGTGTTTATCAACTTTTTTTTTTTTTTTTTGGCTAGGGAGAAAAGTTTGACATGGAATGGGGTGAGTCATGGCTTAGAGAATACCATGTCCTCACATAGCAGCAGCCTTAGAATGACTCTGCCAACACCTTTCCCTCTACTTTTAGATGCTCTGCAAGACAGCTGATGCGTTGTATATGACAGTCCTGGAAAGACTAAGAGTCTGTAGGATGACATCATAAAATAGAAAGCTCATGGTTTTCATAGTCAGACAGAAGGGGTATGGGTCCTGCCTCTGACATTTATTAGCTGAGTAAACTTGAAACTTTTTTTGCCTCATCTACAAAATGGGTAATATCATATGTACTTCAAAGAGTGGTTGTGAGGATTCAATGAAAAACTAACCCACCTTATATTCAGGCATAGAGGTTTTTGTCTGTTTTAGTTTTTGTTTTTAGCTGTTGCAAATATTTAAGTTTTTGGCCCCTTGAGAAGTTCTAGCTGCAGCTCAGAAGCTTCGCCATTATTTACAGAGCAGGCAGGGAGCTTGCGTCATGAACATTATATTGATTTTATCCAGGTGGTTATTGAAGCCCAAGGACTGGAAGCCTTAATCGCAGCCACCCCTGACGAGGGGGAGGAGAACCTTGACTCCTATGCTGGTATGTCAGCCATCCTCTTTGATGTTCAGCTCAGACCTGTCACCTTTTTCAACGGATACAGTGATTTGATGTCCAAAATGCTGTCAGCATCTGGCGACCCTATCAGTGTGGTGAAAGGACTTATTCTGCTAATAGATCATTCTCAGGTAATTCATTCAGTCTGTGAGTATTTATTGAGTCCCTAAAATATGCCAGGCACGTTTTAAATATGCTTAGTTCTTGGAGGATACAAGACAAAATTGTGCCCATCTTGGAGCTCATATTCCAAGCACTTGGCCCTCTTGGTATTGTTCCCCTTTCTCCTTTACTATAGATATGTTATAATTTCATTTATTAGATGATTAATAAGTGCCTTTAATTGGAGGCAAAGAGAAAATGTTGATGTTAACAGAAACAAGAAAGGTTAGGACACAACAGAATAGAGCTACCACTGTCTCCTCACTTGGCTTTCTCAGGCACGAGGGCTTAGGTGATATTTATCCTGAAGGCAGGAGCTGAACTATGTGGCCTTATAAGTCACTGATGACATTTGTAATGACAGCGATGATGAAGATGCATACAGTGCATCATTTTGACCCTGCCAAATTAGTAGAGGCACAAGCAACCACGGCCATGAGCCACATGCAAGAAATCATGAAGACTCTTGGCCCAAAATTCTCATGTATATAAAATCTCAGAAAGATGTGTTCATTCTTAGAGTATAGGAGTACTTTCATTCTCTAGAGCCACATTCTTCAAAATGGTTTTCAATTTTTTGTGGCCTGAAATCTTATGATACTGTACCAAAAAAATGACAATACTATCTTTGGTGCAGTAAGATTTAAGTGGCCAAGATACTGTGGGATGGAGATGGTCTGCCTAATTAGATTTTCTGAAAAACAGAAGAGGGTTAATCTGAATAACCTTTGAGTCTGAATGTTTGGTGCTTAAAATTTTTCTTTAATAGTTTGATTTATTTTCTGCTTCACTAAGCATGGCAACATAAAAAATGATATATTTGCTAAATAAAATCTTATAAGGAATCAAAGTGATCACTGTGTACTCTAATTCATACTTATTATATTGAGAATATATAAGGAGATTGAAATAAAAATTTACAGATGATTGGACTGACTTGTAAAGTTTACTTTATTGTTTTAATACATTAATGGATAATAGCCTACGTTTGAATTTTTCCTCCGTTACCTTCTTGCTATGTGCTCTTGGGCAGTTACTTAATAGCCTTAAGCCATAATTTCATACTAGTAAAATGAGGCACCTGGAACAGGTGGTCTGAAGATTTTATCAGCTTTTTTGTTTGCCAGATAATTTGAGGATTCTGATTTGTTAGGTTCTGGTTATGAAATCATAGATTTTAAGGGCTGGGAGATATCTTAGATATTAGACTGTATTAAAACTCCTCCAAAAGCTCATTATTTGGGATTAAACAGTGTTAATTTTCTATCTTTCTTGTTCCTCATATCAGCTCAGGATAGCTGTATATAACAAAAACAAAAAGCAATTTAGAGTGGCTTAACTAAATAGTTTCACTTTTATAGTGTAACAAACATTTGGAAGTAGGTGGTCCAGGGTTAATATGGAAATCTTAAGATATCATCAGAATCCAAGCTGCCTTCCTTCAGCTCAGCCATTCTCACTTGTGACTTTTGACCTCATGCTTGTCACCTTGTGATTATCAGATGGCTGCTCCACTTCCAGCACCACTTCCTCATTCCAAGATGGAAGAAGGGAAGGATAAGAGGTCACAGAGTCTGACTCTTTTTCAAGAATTATTTGGAATCCCTGTCTAGGTTTTGGACCAAAACGGTGTTACATGGCTATCTCTAGCTGAGAGGGAAGTTTTTGAACATAGTTTTTCAATGGGTGTCTGAACAAAATTGTTCCTGTCAATACAAATGTAGAAAGGACAAAGAGCAGTGCGTCTTGTATCCCTTAATCCTCAAGTCACACGTGAAAAAAACAGTTCTCAAATTATATCAGAATTTTACATTGCACAATTCCAGTTTTAATGAAAGAATCGTCTAAAGGCAGCATAAGTACTGAAAAAGTAGTCCACGTTTTAGGACACAGAGGACAGCTCAACACCACCTGTATGTGCTTAGCTACCCATAAACAATGCCTGAGGATTTGAATCGGGGTGTAAAACCATGAGGAGTAATCTAGACCTGGGTCAGCAAACTTGTTCTGTAAAGGGTAGAAAGTAAATATTTTACGCTTTGCAGGCCACATGGTTTCTGTTGCAGCCACTCAATTCTGTTACTGTAGAGTGAAGACAGCCATCAGCAATACATTAACAAATGAGTATGGCTGTGTTCCAATAAAATTTTATGTACAAGAATAGCCAGTGGGCCAGACTTGCCTGCTGGCCATAGTTTGCCAATCCCTGATCTAGATTATCTTGTACAGTTTTTCTATTCACTAAGCTAGGGCAGCTAAGGCAAGGCATATTCTTTGAGAAAGATTGCCCCCTAGCTATTAAACATAGCCCAGTGTCTGTGTGTCAGGTTGGAGTATTTGGCAGATCTGAGGTTATTATACAAATTAAGCTGTCTGAGGCCCCCTGGCTCTGCAGAGCACTCCAGTAATGCCATCCTAGCTTCAGAGACACATACCACTCTAGGTCAAGTGCTGACACTGAAGGAAATGTTGGCAGTGGGTAGCCCATCACAGCCACCAGGGCAGATGGAATTACTCTGTGCTTGCTCACACTTTCTCTCTTCAGCTAATTGGATTACTCTTCAGAGAAAGATGTCTCATAAAGTCAGTTTAATAAGGGGATCCTCTTTAGCCAGTAAAGAACATATTTCCCTAAATGGAAGCAACAGGATGAGTTGTCAAAATGTCAGCATCTGAGCTATAAGAAACACTTATGGGACCAAGAGGATCAAAGCGGTCACATTAGCTACAAAGTTCTAATATCTTTTTCCTCTAGTTCATAGGAAAGAATCTAAATAAATATGCACTCTGGGCCAAACAAGGACATAAACCTATGCTCTCTCTCTCTTTTTTTTCTTTTTTTGCAATATTTCTTAGAACAGGCTTTCTTGTACACCAGGAGACAAAAGAGAGGTTTTGTGATAGCCATGAATATTAGTAGAAAAGTCTTCACCCAGGCCAGGTGCAGTGGCTCATGCCTGTAATCCCAGCACTTTGGGTGGCCAAGGCAGGTGGATCCCTTGAGCTCAGAAGTTTGAGACCAGGCTGGGCAACATGGTGAAACCCCAGATCTACAAAAAATAAAAAAATTAGCTGGGCATAGTGGGGTATGCCCGTAGTCCCAGCTACTCAGGAGGCTGAGGTTGGGGTGAGAGGATTGCTTGAGCCCAGCAGGTTGAGGCTGGTGTGACCCATGATCACACCACTGCACTCCAGCCCGGGTGACAGAGCAAGACCCCATCTCAAAGAAAGAAAGAAAAGAAATGTCTTCACCCTAGAGACAATTGGAGTGTTTATTCTGGCTTCATGTGTAGCCTCTGAGCCTGATTTTTCCTTTCAATCTTAAGATATAATGCCAACCATGGAAGATTGGTATGAGGATTAAATGAGACACCAAAGCTTTGTAGAGCTTTGGGCACACAGTAGGTGCTCAAAACCTGTTAGTTCCACTTACTTTATACTGCTTAAAAATTAGCACCATGTGGCTTAGTCCCTTTCAAAAAGGAAAGAGTGCTTTGTTTTTCTACAGGGGTCAGTGGTTTATCTTTATAAGGGGGTCCAAGAAAATTCCTCTTTGCACATGCATTCTTCTTTTGTCCCTTTGTGTAAGGAAGTAGAATTTTCCCAGAAATCCAAGGCACTCCTCATAACCCACCTTGCAATGGAAGTGCTCTCTCCCCACAAAAGGTGCATTGTCTAACAGCCATGAAATGGCCTTTTCCATGGCACTTGGTGTATTTTGCCTTCCATTTAATATATGGTTGGTGGGAAGGCCAAGATCCACATCACAGGCCTCTGCTGGACTGGGTGGATGAACAAGATTATAATTTTCAAATTAGGAAGAGAGAAAAAGATGCAAAGAAAGGAATACTTCTGAGGTGAGGCACACCATAGCTTTCATTTGGAAACAATCATGTTTGGAGTACACGTACAGAACTCTCATATTTTGGTCCCATAGTTCACAGGCATAGGTGAAAATGTGGGCATGACTATTGTGTTTTCTTCAGGATAGTTTGTGTCCATCACATTAGTTATAATGCCTCAAACAATCCCTTCATCCCATGCAGCCATATTTTGTTCTATATCAAATGTCTCTTTAAGTATCCTTAGGGCTATCTCCTAATGTGTCCTGAGCATGGCACTGAGAATCTCATGCTTCCATCAAAGAGTGTCCTTCAGACTGAAAGTAGCTTCATGCCACAACCGTACTTTTTTAATACACCTGGTTGTAAACCAAGTCCTTTGCCTGGGGTTTCCTGTGACCTTTTTTTGGAAAGTGAAGAGAACTCAGGGAGATCAACACAATCCTTGCTAGAAAGTTAAATCATGGCAGTTATAGCTGGCAAATGCATGGCTTGTTTGGTCTGAGTAGGGCAGTTACATAAAGAAGTTAGTCATCCTGCCAGTTGCTAGGAATTTAAGATCTTTGGAGGAATATCAAAATTAAGGATACTGAGTCTCCTTCTCAAAATCATTATCACTTCCAACACTGTCCCCAGGCAATCTGATTCCAATCCAACTAAAAAGTTTTGTGCCAACATCACCTCAACTAATGTACATGAAAAAAAAATGCAAGACTTAAAGGCTAAATGCAGCCAAACAGCACAAAACAATGGGTTTCAGACAACCACAAAATTTGCTCAGGATGGGCCATGTTTGTAAATAATTACTGTCCCTATGAAAAATACTATTGAGTTCATGTTGAACTTGACTGTTAACTCAGTGTCATTTCAAATGTCAAACAGCAGGGTATTAGGCTTAGTTAAATTGCTTTGCCTTCTTTTTCTAGTTGGATGTAGGCAATTCCTGGAACTTGTATACAGTTGGCGTCTCTGTAACCGCTGGTTCCTCATCAAATTCAACCAACCTCAGATCAAAAATTTTGGAAAAAAAACACCAAACAATAAAATATAGCAAAATGACAGTATATATTCATACAATTTTTAAAATACAGCATAACAGCAACATAGCATTTACATTGTATTAGATATTATAAGTAATCTAGAGATGATTTAAAGTGTATGGGAGGATGGGTGTAGGTTACATGCAAATACTATGCCTTTTTATATAAGGGACTTGAGCACCCTTGGATTTTGTTATACTCAGGGCTGGGCACAGGCAGTCCTATAACCAGTTCCCCTTGGATACTAATGGACAAACACACTCCACCGGCAGTTTTAAATCTTGTCTGTTATTTTCTAGCAGGATGCAGTTGACTGTATTTGCCACAGCACATAACTAGAGAAGTGCTGAAGGACCTCGAGAGATCACCTGATCCAAACCTCCTCCCCTTACTTCCCTGGACAAAAAGCCACAGCTAGATTTCTGATGGAGATGCCTTCATTTTCCTTAGTTCAAAAGTTTCCAAATTTAGGTGGATCAGAATCATACAAGGGCTTGTTAAAACATAGATTGCTAGACCCCATCCTCAGAGTTTCTAATTTAGTAGGTATGAAGGGGAACTTATAATCTGTACTTCAAACCAGTTCCCAGGCAATGCTAATGCTGTTGTTCACAGAAACACACTTTGAGAACCATTGTTCCTTTCAAAGTGTAGCAATGATTGAAGGAAAACATCCTTCTTAATTGGCACTTCATCACTCTGGTATTTTAATTGACTAATTAATTTAGCAAATCAACAGAGTCTACTTCTGGTGCTTAAAATTAGGACAGCATGTTTCCAAGCCTAGAGAAAGACTCCAACATCAACACAACTCAAATGGAATTATCTACAGCAGGAGGTCAAATGTGCCATTGGAAAGGGGGTTAACTAAATTGTACTTATTATTTTTATAACTATTATTATGCTTTTTTCTTCTAGGAACTTCAGTTACAATCTGGACTAAAAGCCAATATAGAGGTCCAGGGTGGTCTAGCTATTGATATTTCAGGTGCAATGGAGTTTAGCTTGTGGTATCGTGAGTCTAAAACCCGAGTGAAAAATAGGTAAGTGTTTATGCATTATACATTTATGAATTACATATAAGACTATATACAGAGAACTTCATTAATATGTTTTGGGAATTAACCTTCTGACTTTTCAAAATCTATGCTTTCTATTTGGAATTATAAAATGATAGAGTTGGAAGTGATCATAGGAAATTATTCTGTCTATAGCTTCTTATGAGCAGGTCAGTACCTAATATGACTCAGCCAAGAATTTTCCTGCTTTTAAAGACATACATAGACAGGATGCCCTGTGAATCAGATGGTTCATCTTCTTTTGGTATTCCACCAAGAGAAGAAATTTCACTTTAAGGTAAACTTTCCTCTTTTGTTGTCTTCAGTGGGGAAAAATAAAATAGATAATTTCATCTGTGCAGAAACTAACTATTAAGTGTTAGGAGTCCTTAAGTCTTTTCATCAGCATTCCTTTTTCTAAATAAAATACTCTAAGCTCCTTTAATTTTTCTAATCTACCTGTGAGATTTAATGAAAGTGTTTTACTTGGAATATAAAACAATGTCTTTGAACTAGTGTGAAGATGAAAATTATTAGCCTTCTGTTTGTTACAGAATTTTTAAAAAGGAAATAGAAATGCAACTAATTTTAATTTTTTGATATTTAAAAACACATTCAGGCAAAAGTGAGATATGTGATAAAATCAAATTTTTGATTCATCTTGAACTATGGATGAAGGAACTGAGAGCAATCAAACAGTAGCACATTTAATGTGAAGCGTGACCCACAGTGTTACTAAAAGGAACCACAGAATGAAAAATGACACTGGTCATCAAAAGGTTCACAATATAACTTAGGGCTTCCCACATAATCAGTCATCTTTCACCTCTTTCCAAAGTACTTTCTAGACAGAAGTTTTTCCAAATGAAATGGAATTGAATTCTTTGCAAAGAGAAATCAACAACAGCAACAACAACAAAAAGTAGTTTGGATTTTTTAAAAAAGTACACAGTATCCTTAAGAATCTACCCTTATCCATATTGTAACCAATCTGTCTTCCATTTCCACTTGTTCATTTGAAAAAAATATCTTTTAAACCTTTGCTGAATATAGGACATCAGAAGGTACTCTAAGTGATTCAGGGATTAAAACGACCTCTGACCTATTTTTACACTGATCATAACAGCAGCAGGGGTTTTAATTTGCGCAGCAAAAATTAATATTCCTGTCAAAACATAAGGGCATAGAACTCTCATTTAATTGTGAAAGCAATTTCTCACAGTTTGATTTAAAGTCCACAATTCAATTACAGTAGAAGTAAGTCTTCTGTTGAAATTATTTATCCTCTTCATTATTATCCAGGGCACATTCCCCAGCCAATGCAATCTGTTTATCCAGTTATCTAGAGCATCATTAAAGGACCCACCATATTTTTCCTCCTAGGACCTACTGTACATGCCCCACTGTAAGAATGATTTTTTGTAACACAATATTTTTTCAAATATCTTGGCAATCAAGGGCTTACGCCTCTAGAGACTCTTTGGAGAAGGTAATGAAATGGAATTAAAATAGCTGCCTAGAAGCCAACAGAGAGATAGTTAACAAAAAACTATAAGCATCGATTGTCTTCTTGGTGAGTTTAGACTCCATTTTAATATAACTTGGGTATTTCTGACCTGCTGAGAGGACTGGGTTCCAAGAATGTTTTCATTTTGTTCTTTGTTATGCCCATACAAAACAATGTAGTATCTTACAGACACTCCCCACATCTGCAACTGAAGGCAGGGGAGAGCTCAGGGGAAGGGCAAACCTTCCCTGCCCAATATCTGAGACTCACCAGGCCCTGGTTACCAGCAGAACTCTAAGCACATCCAGGTCACCTCTGAATCCCTTAAGTGTTTCCTTCCAGTCACTGGCATCATACGTTCAGACCCTGTAAAGTTACAGCTGTTAGTCCAATTCCATTAAATATAATATGAACAAGTGTTTTCTTTTTTTCTCAAATGTTTAGGGTGACTGTGGTAATAACCACTGACATCACAGTGGACTCCTCTTTTGTGAAAGCTGGCCTGGAAACCAGTACAGAAACAGAAGCAGGCTTGGAGTTTATCTCCACAGTGCAGTTTTCTCAGTACCCATTCTTAGTTTGCATGCAGATGGACAAGGATGAAGCTCCATTCAGGTAAGATGCAGCGTTCAGGTCATGTTCCAGGACCATCCCCAGTGCACCAGGAACTTGCATTCAGTTTAGAACATTCAGTTTCAGAATTAAAACGAAATAGTAGAAACCCAGGGAAAGATGAATTTTCTTTAAATGAGTAGAAGAATAATTGATAAGGCCAAAAAAAGTCAGTTTCTGGGATACCAAAAAAAATCTAATGACTAGTTCATTTGATTCTGGAGATAGTTATCATATTCTAATCCAGAAACAATTTATCCAGGAAAGAAAGGCCTATGATTTACCATAGGAGTTGCCACATAGTTTCATTAAAAAAATCAGATACACATTTACTGTCTGGTATCTTCACAATAAACTGCTGGACAAAAGATTTCAAATAAAACACCTGGCAATCCATTTACCATGTTTAAGGGCCAAAATGAATTCGCAATTATTAAGTATTCCATATAGCAGCAACTTGACCCTGTTTAAGTTTTAGCTCAAGTTTCAGAGTTTGGGATTCTGAATTTTTTTAAATAATGCTTTTGGTAAAATAGTTAGTGTTTTAAAATATAAAGATATAATTTCCATGTAACATTTATGCTGTGTCATTTGAATTTTGTAACCATTATTTGTAACAATACTATCACATAGAGCTAGAATGCCTTGGGTCTAGGTAGCACTGACCCTTTCATAATAGTTGACCTACGGTAACCATAAGGGTCATTTGTACAGTTAAAACAGCAAGCCACATCTTACATCATCTCCTTTTTTAAGTAGGCCAAAATTGAGCACCTTCATTATTTTACTGACGTTTCATGATTCATATTAAAAAACGCATCGATTATATAAAAGTAAACATGAGTCGGTTGTATTTTCAGAGAATGAAAGATTGTGCATTATAGTTAAACTATTAAGCTGTCACTAACTTACATTAACTTATATCTAGAATGAACCTCCACAGATGCATTTTAAAAACCCCAACCTTCTAATGGTTGAAATGCAGTGACCACCAACCCACCCACATGATTAATTGGTTTGGTTCCACATTTGCCTTGGGCCAGAGCTCTTAGAATGTTTCTCTGTCCGCATTCTCTGCTTAAATCCAGCTGGGCTTGCCTGTTACTCAAAAGGAGAGTGCTCCCAAGGTGGGGCTTCTGGGATGAAGGGTGAGACACAGCACGGCCTGCAAAGCTTAATGGCATCACCAAAAAGCTGAAATGAATTTAGTCTTTCGTTCTAGAAAAATGTATGGCAGGACTCCCATATCCCAGGCATTTGAAGTGTTTCTGTTGATATAAAAAGAAATGAGAAGAAAATCACCCATTCATGGAGTAGCCTTTGACACTCATATCCTTTCTCAGATTGCTTTGGAACAGAAACTTCAAGTACATTCAGTAACTTGGCTGGAGAGGTATAGGGTGACTTAACTGTGTGTGTAATTCTGTTATTGTTGCTGTTGTTGTACAGGCAATTTGAGAAAAAGTATGAAAGGCTGTCCACAGGCAGAGGTTATGTCTCTCAGAAAAGAAAAGAAAGCGTATTAGCAGGATGTGAATTCCCGCTCCATCAAGAGAACTCGGAGATGTGCAAAGTGGTGTTTGCCCCTCAGCTGGATAGTACTTCCAGCGGATGGTTTTGAAACTGACCTGTGATATTTTACTTGAATTTGTCTCCCCGAAAGGGACACAATGTGGCATGACTAAGTACTTGCTCTCTGAGAGCACAGCGTTTACATATTTACCTGTATTTAAGATTTTTGTAAAAAGCTACAAAAAACTGCAGTTTGATCAAATTTGGGTATATGCAGTATGCTACCCACAGTGTCATTTTGAATCATCATGTGACGCTTTCAACAACGTTCTTAGTTTACTTATACCTCTCTCAAATCTCATTTGGTACAGTCAGAATAGTTATTCTCTAAGAGGAAACTAGTGTTTGTTAAAAACAAAAACAAAAACAAAACCACACAAGGAGAACCCAATTTTGTTTCAACAATTTTTGATCAATGTATATGAAGCTCTTGATAGGACTTCCTTAAGCATGACGGGAAAACCAAACACGTTCCCTAATCAGGAAAAAAAAAAAAAATAAGTAAGACACAAACAAACCATTTTTTTTTCTCTTTTTTTTTTTGGAGTTGGGGGCCCGGGGAGAAGGGACAAGACTTTTAAAAGACTTGTTAGCCAACTTCAAGAATTAATATTTATGTCTCTGTTATTGTTAGTTTTAAGCCTTAAGGTAGAAGGCACATAGAAATAACATCTCATCTTTCTGCTGACCATTTTAGTGAGGTTGTTCCAAAGACATTCAGGTCTCTACCTCCAGCCCTGCAAAAATATTGGACCTAGCACAGAGGAATCAGGAAAATTAATTTCAGAAACTCCATTTGATTTTTCTTTTGCTGTGTCTTTTTGAGACTGTAATATGGTACACTGTCCTCTAAGGGACATCCTCATTTTATCTCACCTTTTTGGGGGTGAGAGCTCTAGTTCATTTAACTGTAATCTGCACAATAGCTAGGATGACTAAGAGAACATTACTTCAAGAAACTGGTGGATTTGGATTTCCAAAATATGAAATAAGGAAAAAAAGTCTTTATTTGTATGAATTAAAAGATCCATGTTGAACATTTGCAAATATTTATTAATAAACAGATGTGGTGATAAACCCAAAACAAATGACAGGTGCTTATTTTCCACTAAACACAGACACATGAAATGAAAGTTTAGCTAGCCCACTATTTGTTGTAAATTGAAAACGAAGTGTGATAAAATAAATATGTAGAAATCATATTGAATTCCTTTTGTCTTTCGTTACTTCCAACACCATATTTCTCATTCCTGCCACTTTCTGAGCCTAGACACATACACAGCTAAGCCTCTGCAGCAATACAGGTCAGGCCAGGTTCTCTAGATGGGAGACCAGACCCATTTGAAAAATGGGCCACTGAAAATATCAGCAGTCAGAACCTCTTAAGGACCTGTGAGCTTGAAAACATGCCATAACCCCAGTTTTCATAAAGCTCTGGACTGGCCCCTTTACTGTCATGTTACTAAAAAGGAAGAAAGGAATCAGAAACTAAGGTGGTGGGTGGAACATGGTATGTGGTAGCATCAGCCTTGGGGAAACCACTCTGGAAAGATGCTGACGTCGCAGGGAAAGTGAGTTGGTCTAGGGTACTAAGCTGAAGATGTTGTGGACTCAGGCGCTTCAGCCCTGTGAGGTTTAACAAATCACAGCCACCTCTGCAAAATGTAATCATTTACTTAACAGTGACGACTGTGGTGCTCTGAATGTTAGTGTTTTGCCATTTCCCAACTGTTTACTGGGCTGCTGAGCCAAGTATCTGCCCACCCAGTGGAGAATGGATGATCCTGAGCAACTCTAACATGCTCCAAAGAAACAAGAAAGCAGCAGCATAGGACAAACAGTAACTCCTTTGTAAATAAACAAGATAGAAAATGAAGAGGGGTAGAGTGATAGTCCACATTTGGAAATAAGATATTGGAGCCAGAAAAATAACTTTAAACCTCATTTGCAGTCCTCTAGTTCTGACTACTTCTCCATTATAAATGCCAGCATACAGACACATTTGTCTTCTGAAAAGACATCTATTTGGGAATTGTATAGCCCCCTAATGTGAATCTCCAGGCCTCTGTCCAGTCAGATCTTTCCTGCAAGCTTTAAGATTAGCGTGGCTTCTTTTCTTCTGTGAAGTGTTATTGTCATTCCCTGGCTCATGTTGCAGTCCTGCCTGTGACAAGTTGCTCCCTGCTTCTCTAAACTGACCACCTTCAACTAAGTGTTAAAGCTAACACTTACTGAGTGCCTATTATATGCGAGGTATTTTGAAGCCTTTTCCGTACATTAATTTAATCTTCATAAAAACTATATTTAACAGGTAGCATTATTTCCATATGATAGATCAGCACTAAGAGAAATATAATATGAGTCACATAAGTAATTTGGAATTTCTAGTAGCCACATTAAAAATGTAAACCAAAACAGGCGAAGTAAACTGTAATAATATATTTTATTTAACCCAAAATATCCAAAGTATTATCGTATCAATATATAAGTAACATAAAATTTATTAATGGGAAGCTTTACTTTTGTGGGGAAGATTAGGTCTTCAAAATGTGGTATATATCTTGTATATAAAGCACATTTCAGTTTGGATGAGACACATTTCAAGTGTTCAGTAGATGCATGTGGCTAGAAGCTGCTGTATTGCATAGTACAATATTGGGCACACAAGACATTTAATTTGCCCCACAGAAGACATTTTCTCACTTAGAAAGTGAAAGAATCAGGACTCAAATATGAGTAGTTTCACCTCAGAACCTGCTCTCTGAACCCATTATAGGATGTTTCCCACATGCTTTTGGTTTTAAAGATTTGCTGCCAAACGAATACAGACAGTAGGTTATGAAAATGAGAAACATGTGACAGCAGCAATAAAGCTAAGAGTTGTTGCCCTTTCTTTTTTTTTTTGAGACAGAGTCTTGCTCGGTCGCCCAGGCTGCAGTGCAGCGGCGCAATCTCGGCTCACTGCAACCTCTTCCTCCCAGGTTCATGCCATTCTCCCGCCTCAGCCTCCCGAGTAGCTGGGACTGCAGGCGCCCACCATCATGCCTGGCTAATTTTTTGTGTTTTTAGTAGAGACAGGGTCTCACCGTGTTAGCCAGGATGGTCTTGATCTCCTGACCTCGTGATCTGCCTGCCTTGGCCTCCCAAAGTGCTGGGATTACTGGTGTAAGCCACTGCGCCCGGCGGACTTGTTGCCCTTTCTCTGTGGTCGTTCAGTCTCCTCCTCTGATGGAATCAGAAGCCCACCATAATCAATTGTAGAATGCATCCATCATTCCAAAAAGAAACCTGCACACTTTAGCTATCACTTCCAATGTACCCATCTCCCAGCCCTAGGAAATCACTAGCCTACTTTCTGTGCCTAGATTCATTGTGGACAATTCATATAAATGCAATCATATATACTATGTAGTCTTTTGTGACTGGCTTCTTTCACTTAGCATTGTGTTTTCAAGTTTCGTACACTTTGTAGCATGTATGAGCACTTTATTCTTTTTTATGGTCAAATAATATTGCACTATACAGTTATGCCATGTGTTTATCCATTCATTAGTTAATGGACATTTGGTTTGTTTCCACCTTCTGGATATTATGAATAATTCCGCTATGAACATTTGTGTACAAACTTTTTGGTGGGCATGTGTTTACATTTCTTTATACTTAGCAGTACAATTGGTGACTCAAATGGTAACACTATATTTAACTCTTTGAGAACTGCCAGAATTTTCTCCAATGTAACTGAACCATTTTACATTCCCACCAGCAGTGTATAAGGGTTCTGATATTTCCACATTCTCACCAACACTTATTAATATACTTCTTTTTGATTATAGTCATCCTAGTGGGTGTGAAGTTAGCACTATATTTCGAATAAATAAAAAAATGTATTTGGCTGGGTATGGCGGCCCACACCTGTAATCCCAGCACTTTGGGAGGCCAAGGTGGGATGATTGCTTGAGGCCAGGAGTTTGAGACCAGCCTGAGTAACATAGGAAGACCCTCATCTCTACAAAAAAATAAAAAATAAAAAAATTAGCTGGGCTTGGTGGCACATGCCTGTAGTCCCACCTACTCTGAGGCTGAGGTCGGGGGATCGCTCAAGCCCAGGATGTTGAGGCTGCAGTGAGTCGTGATGGTGCTAATGCACTCTAGCCTGAATGACAGAGCAAGACCCTGTCTCAAAAAAGAAAAAAAAAATGATTCAAGTCCTTGCCCTTTTTAAAGTTGAATATTTTTCCTTTTATTTTTGAATTGCAAGAATTAGTTATATATTTTCAGTGTAAGTCCCTTATCACATACATAATTTGCAAAAATCTTCTCTCATTCTGTTGGTGTCTTCACTTTCTTGATAACGGCCTTTGAAGTACAAGAGTTTGTAATTTCGCTGAGATACAATTTATCTCTACTTTTTCTTTTTTGTTTGTTTGTTCTTTTGGTGTCATATCTAAGAAACCATTGCCAAATCCAAAGTCACAAAGATTTAACCCTATGTTTTCTTTTAAGAACTTCATATTTTAGCTCTTAAATTAGTCCATCATGGTTAATTTTTTATATAGTGAGAAGTAGAGGATCAAAATTTATTCCTTTGTGTATGGATTTCCAGTTGTCCCATCATTGACTGTTGAAGAAACAACTCTGTCCCCATTGAATTATTTTGGCATCCACAAACATGAAGGCTCATTTCTGGACTGTTAGTTTTATTCCATTAATCTCTATGTTGATCTTTATGCTAGTACCGCACTGCCTTGATTACTGTTGCTTTGTAGTAAGTTTTGTACTTGTGAAGTGTGAATCGCATATTTTGTTCTTTTTGAAGATTGTTTTGGCAATTCTGAGTCCCTTAAGCTTTCATATGAATTTTAGGATTAGCCTGTCAATTTCCACAAAGCCAGCTTGGATTCAAATGGAGATTGTGTTGAACCTGTGCATCAAAAATTAATTATATTGTCTCCAGGTCCATGAACACGAAACATCTTTTCATTTATGCACATCTTGAATTTCTTTCAACAGTGTTTTGTAATTTTCAGAGTATAAGCTTTGCACTTTTTTCGTTAAATTTATTTCAAATGTTTTATTCTTTTTGATGCTATTCTGAACACATTTGTTTTGTTTCATTTTTTCATTGTTCATTGCAAGTATATAAAAATATAGTTTATTTTTGTATAATATATTGCTCATGTGAAAACAAATTTTGTTGCAACACTGCTGACCTCATTTATTCATTCTATATCTTTTGGTAATAGATTCTTTAGAATTTTCTATGTAAAGAATAATGTCATTTTTGAATAGACATAGTTTTACTTCTTTCTTTCCCGTCTGAATGTTTTTCTTTTTTTATTTTCTTGACTAATTGCCCTGGCAAGAACCTCCAGCACAATCTTGAATAGAAGTGGTGAGAGTGGACATAGCAAAGATGATAATGCTGGTGAAAAATGTGGTGGTGGTAACAGCAGTGACAGACACTAATAACTATGGGACATGAAAGGAAGGCCCAAATTGTATGGCAGTAGCTCTAGTTCTATTTTCACTAAGTAATATACAGTTGTTCCTTGGTATCTGTTGGGGATTGGTTCCAGGACCCCTGTGGGTACTAAAATCTGTGGATGCTCAATCCCTTATATAATGGCATAGTATTTGCATATAAACTACACACATGCTTGAGTATACTTTAAAGCATCTCTAGATTACTTATAATACCTAATACAATGTCTAAACATCACTTCATTCACATGGCTTCAACTTAGTAGTCAATGTGGGGCAAATTCAAGTTTTGCTTTTTGAAACTTCATGAAATTTTTCTTCCGTATATTTTTGATTCTCAGTTAGTTGAATCTATCCATAGATGGCGAACTCATGCATATGAAGTATTGTAAGTTCTGCTGTGCTTGAAAATTAATAAAAGCTTATTTGAACGTTTAAAACACTTTCAAGATAGTCTAGATGTCTGACTGCACAGAGAAGAGATACACAACTTGAGGTGCCTGTACCAGCACTAAGAATATGTTTGAGATTCAGATTGGTTGAAGCTTCAGTGTTGTCAACTTAGTCAACTTCCTCCCCTAGAAGGAAGCGGGGAGAGAAAGGGAATAGGACAGGGAGGCCTGGCTTAGAAATCCAGTTCCACTACCTGCTGGATCTTGGACATGGGATTCAACCTATCTGCCATTTCCAAAATGGGTATTATAATCTTTATTTCATTGTGTTGTTTTAAGGATTCATGGAGATAATGCATGTAAAGCATACTGCTCAGCACATACTTGGTAGCATTTGGTTAATGTTTTTAATTTTGGAGATGTAGTGAGCAATATCTTATAACTGATCAGTTTTAATAAAAAGGAGTTTGTTTGCACTTTATTTCTACCTCTTCCTTACAGGTAGTTGGAGAGCATAGTAGTAATTTTCTCTCTAACTCTCCAGAATTGGTGCAGAATGGCATGAAAACATTTCCCATGCAGCATCCAGGAAGGTAGGAGGCAGGGGATTGCAGCAGTGAGGAGATTTGGAGTAAGATACTCCTGCATACGTGAAATCTCACTTCTTCTTCTTACTACTGCTACATAAACCTTCAAGCCTCTCAGCTTCTACATTGGGAAAATGAGCAGCACCTCATAGGTTGTTGTGAGGATGAAGTAAGGTAATAAGCAAGTTCCTGGCAGATAACAAGCATTTAATAAGTACTCATTAATACTAACTTTTCATGTGCAGTCTTATACAATTTCTGAGTAAAGCAACATTTTATGTTTTGACTCAATGGAGTGAATCTATTTTCTGGACATTCATCCATGAACATCATAAGTTTTGAAATGGCTACCAGTTTTGTTTATTTATCATGAAAACACTACTTTCACATTATAAAAATTTATTCCTCCATTTTGTAAAAACATGACTTTCATCCATTTCTCTGCATACCTAAATTGACCTGAGATTTCACTGATCCTTTCTTTACCATTTTTCTTTGCTTTTGTCCTCTGTAAATATGATAATTACCAAGAGTAAAAGAATAAGTCTTTTCACTAGGGGGCATGGAATGAATTTAAAATTCATCCACAAACTAAGAAAGTTCTAGTAGAAAGTTTTTGGAGAAAATCTTAAGAGAACTCTACATCATAAATAAAATGGATAGGATTTTTGAGAGGAAAGAAAATACCAGAAGACACCACTCCAGCTCAGTCATTCTTGTTTAGGACTTGAGCAGAATGTCATATCTATGTTTAAACTTCTACCTATTCTCAGTCTTCATCTTCCTTAACATCAGTTTCTCCTTCCATGTCAAGGCCCCTATAAGAAATAGGGTTGTTACATGAAACTGAAACTGGGTAATTTGAGGAGAGCTCAAAAAACTCTATAAAGATGTGGGCAGGATATAGAAAAAACCACAAGAGATGATGTAGCTCCCTGAGGCTCCTAACAACAGGGATCCCGAAAAGTCAATGGAGGGAGTGATTATTGGCATCCATAGAGTATAAACTGTGTGGGTCTGTGGCCTTGGGTAGAGGGATGCAACCACCCTCACCATCTCCACTGGGTGGAAACTAGGGAAACTCTGTTTTCACTTTCTTTCATCTCTCTGTCTTCTGTTGATGGTACCCCTTAGCTGAATCAGCCAGGAGCCAGAGGGCAAGAGTGCACTATTAATCTAAACTATATACAAAGCAGGTAGAAACAGTCAAGAGTAGTTTGAAGGGGAAAATGAAAGAAATCCAGCCAAGCTTATATGATGAGTCCTTCTCTACAACTTGTTAATTTATTTAATCATTTGTCTTATGCAATATGGAGTATCTATTAGAATCAAGAAATGTATTAGATTTAAAAAAAAGCAAGATATGCTGCTTTATCTCAAGAAACTTGGTGAAGTGAGGGAAGCAATACATGTAAAAATAGTTTAGTTCAATGATACAAATGTAAAAGAAACATATTCAAAATCCTAATGGAGCATAAAGAGAAAAAAGATAAAGAAAACATCATCGAGGAGGTGATATTTGAATTAGGCTACATGGGTACTTTACCTCAACCCCAGCTGCTACTTAACCAACTTCTATTTTCCTTTAACTTTGTATCAGCTTCCATTACTGTCCACGACATCTAAGACCCCAGCAGAGAGTCAGGTCTGCTAGTCTTCAGCTTGAGTGTGCAGAGAAATAATCTGCAGTCTTACAGAGCCTGTTGTAAAAACTGCAATCCTATTTGATGAGAGTAGAAAAAAAAAATGAATATTTAGATTGATAAAAATTCCACTGCTGGAGGTATATTAGCTAATCGTTTACCTCCTATCTTGGGATTATAGTTAGTCTAGAGTGACATTAGTCATCCTTTGCTACCGTCCTATTCATAAAAGCTTAATTTATTCATAGTTAACTGGAACATGATGTAAATCTGTAAACTATTTTCACCCTTCTATTTTTAATAGAAAGATTCCTGCCATAATCTTCTAGGATTACATGTAAAAGTGTGGACATTCTCTTTCCAGAATAGGCTTTAGTTATAAATTAACTGATTTCCTTTGTTAGTGAAAATGAGTCAATGCTATTTGGTTTGGGGATATCTATCTTTTTAAAAGACTTCTCCCACTCAATTTGCCTGAAGATTAACCATGTAAACAGTCATGGAGTAAAATTTCAGGGTGCAATGAATCTTTCAAATTGCCAAGATACACAGAGATGCTTAAAGGTAGAGATGCTCTCATATATTCCTCAAATGGTGAAACCCTGTCTCTTCTCAAAATACAAAAACTAGCAGGGTGGTGGGCGCTTGTAATCCCAGCTACTCAGGAGGCTGAGACAAGAGAATCACTTGGACCCAGGAGGTGAAGGTTGCCGTGAGCCAAGATCATGCCACTGCACTCCACACTCCAGCCTGAGTGAGACTCCGTCAAAAAAAGAAAAAAACAAAAGAAAACAAACAAACAAAAACAGACATTCGCTCTTTAATGAGATCTGAAGGAGTTATGGTAAATACAAAGCACTTGTTAGATGAGCAGACAATTCCCAAGAATTAACATTACTTAACATGCCTAAACAAAGTTTTCTCTACCTTTATTATTTAGCAAACATTTTATATTACACTTGTTAAGTGCCATGTACTGCTCTAGGCCCTTTACAGGCATTAAATCAGTTCCTTCTCGTAAGAACCCTACCAAGTAGGAACTATTATTACACACTAGATTTGTTTAGGAAGAATCAAAACACAGAGAGATTCAGTGACTTGTCCAATGTCTCACAGCTGGCGAAAGGCAGAGTCTGGATTTAATTCTGAAAGATTTAACTCTAGAGGAGTCTGCTACCTATGGCAAGATCCAGTCTGAGCTCCTAAGACTAGAATTCAATTCTCTCCTCACACTCAGGTTCCACACTTCATTCCTGTCTCCTATGCATGACTCTTCATGAATATCACCTTTCCTGCCCCTGAAATATGCACTGTCCCAAACAGATCTTACCCTTAGCTGTTTGTTTCTGTGTTCTTGCCTTCCCCCTTCCCTTCCGCCGAAACAAATCATACCAAGCCCAGCTCCTATTACATTTCCTGCACATAGAATCTGCCAGCGATCGAGACACTTGCTTCCCATGTATGCTTATTAAATATATAACCCAACTGGAAATTAACCAAACCAACTTAGGTGACTGCCTTTCTCTGTTGCCTTATGTCACTATTTTTTAGAAGTTTTACTTTGAGATTACTTATGTAAATATCTTTCTAAATAAAGTGTGAGCTTCTCAAACTCAGCGCCATGTATATATCCTCAGTATTCTCCATGCACTGTATAGTCTGTGTTCAATGACCCCTGAGCTATTCCCTATGGATGCTAAGGACATCCATAACTTAAACTGCTCTTCAGGATGTCCAAGGTGCCATTTGAAGTGGGAAGATTTCTGTTACAGCCTCCATAGCAAAGCAATTTACTCTCCCCTCACGCCCTGGTACTCTGACACTTCCCTCAAAAGAAAAAAAAAAGATAAATGTTCAAAAAAATAAAGGCTAGATTAATTGTATCAATATAGAAGGAAAACAATATTTTTTAAGAATTGTTTTTATGAAATGTTCACAAAAACCCTGAGACAGGCATTTATTGTCTCCATTGTTAAAGATCATTGAGGAAAATGAGGATTAGAGAGAAAATATCTCACTGGGGACTAGTACACTAATATAATGGGTCAAGAGCAGAGTTTTCTACTCAGGAATATCAGTCTTGCTGCCGTCCAGGAAGTGACCAAACTGTGTTGCCAGGGCACAGTGTTCCAGAGCAGTGGTTCCCAAATTTGCATGAGAAGCACCTGGAGGGCTTGTTAAAATACAGATTGCAGCTTCTCACCACTCCCTGTCCATTTCTGATTTAACAGGTGTAAGATGGTCTGAGGGTTTGCATTGAAAACACGTTAAGTTTCCCTTGCCATTGATGTGGGGACCACACTTTGAGAGCCCTGTTCTAGAGAAACTTGACCCAGGAACGAAGAAAGACAATGACAATCCTAAGACCACATAAGACCATTAGTCCATTACTCTTTCCTGATGTCTGTAAAGTAGCAAGTGAGGGAAATGTCAAAGTAAAAGTTTATATACTACTTTCTGCAGTGAAATATGTATTTCTGCAAATCACAAGGAGCTGCTCATGCTTCCACCTTCAAGATAATTTGAAATAAGTGAAGTGCTAAAATATGAGGTTTCTAAATGCAGTGTTTGCATGGCAGCTCTCATTAGCATAGAATATTTCTAAGGAACTGGTGATTTAGGTGTGTAGGGGGATGGTGGAATTGGGAGATGGAGGGAGGAAGACATTTCAAAATCTCATGTGTCAAAATTTCTAAGAATGCTCATGCACTTTTGTTTAGTAACTCTAATTAGAGGACTTTACCTCATGAAAATAATCAGAGATGCTTACAAAGATTTATGTTCAAAAATATTTATTGCAGCATCATTTTCATAGCTCCAAACTATAAATACTTTAAAATATGAGATTGATTAAACATATTATAATACAGCTATATGAGAAAAAAGATAGAGCAGTTAAAAATCATTCCTCCAAGAATATTGGAAGACAAAGAGGTAGAATATTGGTGTAAGGAAAATGGATGTGCTGTGGTCAAAACAGGCCGAGGCAGACATCCAGTCCAGCATGACTCAGTGAGTTTGGAGCAGAGGTGCACAACTCTGCTCATTGTGTAACCACGCCACATGAGGCGCATTAGGTGATCACCCACGTGAGTTCATGCTAGGCTTGGAGCGACTATTGTTTGTAAAAGGTATAATTATCCTGCTAATGCTGTACATATGGCTCGTGCCTGGACTCGCTTGTGCCTAGAAAGAGTAAAGCCATGTCGAAACTGTCTACGTTTCCTTGAGTGTTTTTCCAGCTCCCCCGCACTCGCCCACCAACTCCCCTTGGATCTTCGTTAGAACCTGACAATTGGTAAATGAAGAGGTACAATATTATGAAGCAAAAAAAAGTAGAAAACAAAATAGCATGTAAAATATCAAATATACTTATAAATATTTATTTTCTAGAGGCAATTTGTGCAGTGGGTCTCCAAGTAAAAATTTTTCCCCCTGCTTTCTAATTTTTAAAATATTGTAATTAAATTTTTTCAATGAATATGCATTATATTTGTAAATATAATGCATACAAGGAATCCCAATAAATGATTGAGTATTTTTAAGTACGCTGTATAACAGTGAATTTGAAGTTTTCAGAAGCAGAGGTGCTATAATGGGGAGGTGTATCATAGCAGTTAATGTTTCTTGAATGCTAACTATAGGCTAGGAGTGATACATATTATCTCATAATTTTCTCATTATAATGATACATATGTCATAAATATAATATGGTATATTGTAATACTGTTAAATATATTGTGTTTGTGTATATTATATACATATACACACACTATAGTATTTTATATACTGTTAATAATAGTGCTATTACTAAACTTATTTCACAGAGATGATACTGATTGAAGAACTGACTTAAGAATTCCTTTTAAAAAAAAACCGTTTAAAAACACCTCTTAATGAGTATGGTGCTTTTAAAACATGTCCCCCAGTTCTTGGCACTCCACCCATTGAGAGGTAGAATTTATGTTCCTGTCCATTGAATCTGGGCTCTGTGATTTCCTGTCAAATAGAGATGATGAAAGTGACGCTGTCAGTTTCTGAAATAGGTCTTAAGAAACTGGCACTGTCTGCCTCCTGTCTCTGGGGATACTTACTGTTATAACCCAGCCATCATATTCTGAGGAAGCCCAAGCAGCAAGATGCCCAAATGAAGAGGAATCAAGACCCTTTTCTCTTGGGCCTAGCTAAGCTTCCAGCTGACAGCTAGCATCAACTTGCCAGTCACGTGAGTGTGCCATCTTGGAAGTGGATTCTCCCATTCCTAGACTGATACTATGTGAATCACACCCAAATCTGCCATGCTGAGCCCTGCCTGAATTGCAGATTCATGAGCTAAGCAGATGATTTTTGTTATTTTTAGCCACTAAGTTTTGAGGTAGATTGTTTCTCAGCAGTACATAACTAGAACAATGGGCATGCTTGTTTATGAAAGTAAGATCTTCTGGATATAGTGTAGTGGGTCTGCATCAGTAGGGATTCATTAGATAGGTAAATTGCTTTATACAAGAAATTACAGAAACATGGAGGATGGGGAGCCAGAAATCTAGGGAGCAGAGGAAGTGGAAGATGAAAGGAGAGGGCTCTAGCAATTAGGAGAGTGTCTGGAGCACAAATAAACTCAACAACCAGTGAAAATGATCTCGTGCCAGAGATGGCATGGGGCTATTTAAGAATTGGAATGCCAGTGGTTCAGGTTTAAGGTGTATGCTAATGCAGCTGCCTGCCATATGATGAACTACCTGCTAATCTCCATCGAGTTACAGCAAACCTTCAGCCAAATCCTGCCACACATACAGTCGCTGTTTCTGGAATACTCAGGATGGGGTGAGTGTGCTGCAATGAAGGCTGGTGGGGTAATGCAGTGCAGAGAAAAATGACGCATACTTGATGTAAAGTGGAGACTGTAGTTTGAGAATTGATTAGAAACAAGAGCCGGAAGCCAGAGGTGACTCAGAGGTGACATATAAGATCTGAAACTGCCCTTAATTTCCTTTCTTGCTCTATATTCCCCAACCACTAGACAGATGTGAGGAATCCTGGATGTCTGTCTTTGTGCAATATGGGTTCAAGTGTTTTGGGGTCTTAATCTTAAGGTTTATAGTGATCTCAATTGACTAGTGTATTATTTAAGGGACATGTTACAGCATTAATCTTCACTGTGCAGTAGGTTTCCAAAATGTATGTCTCTGATATGTAGTTTTTGAGAGGGATGACCACATTACTTTCTGGGGCCTCACTGTGGACTCTCAGGGACACATGTTGTCTGTGTTGCTCTTTGGTGTCAGTGGAGTGTCAGACACCTTGGTAGGTGTTCCTCACAATGCTACTTAATGAGCCAAGCTCAGATCAGACTCCTTAGGTTGGCCAAAATACTCTAGGTACAGGAAGTAAAATACTCTGGGTACAGACAAAAATCAATACCAGACTTCTGACCTCCAGAGCTGTAAGATCATAAATTTGTGTTGTCTTAAGCCACTAAATTTGTGGTCATTTGTTACCACAGCAATAGAAAATTAATAGTACCTGGATGTGAAATACTAATAGAGTATTTTAATTAAATGAAGGATTTAAAGTAGAAGAAAATAAAACTATCCATAGCTTGTTTTTTGAGTTAAAGTAAAGACAAACAATGTACGTTTTCTTTGAAGTAATTTTTACTGGGAAAAAAAAACAATAAAACATTTTTTTTCCAAAACAGTCAAAATAAAAGACCATTACACAAGATTGCACAATCATTTACAAATGCTGGCAATTAAAGGTAAGTAGCCTAGTCTCACAGAATCCTTGTCTAAATAGTTTACTCCATATTCAATGCACTGAAAATGTGATTCTCAGAGCTGTCGAGATTCAAAGTTCCCTTGGCTGGATTCAAAGTCCCCTTGGCCAAGCTCATTGCATTCTATAATTGAATCATATCAGACCTCAGGTAGGAACTTTTCCACCAAGATTCCTACGTTGAGAGCAGTTTAAAATTTCACATTCTTCCCATTTACCACCAGCTTTTTTCATAGTCCGGGGTATAACATTATCCAATATCCTTCCCCATTAATCACACAATTTACTCTCCTTTTTTCCAACATAACTTCTACAGTGTTCACATTCTTTTCAACCACTGCTGTCTTTACTATACAATAGTATGATTTATGTGTAAATACAGAAACACACGTCTTCAAAGTGGGGATTAAAAAAAGCATCACCTGCTATGGATACAGGTATGGTAGGTTATTCAGGGAGCCCTGGGAAGGACTTTTTGCCATTAACACTAGCCATAAAAAGCAATTATGAAACTTAAAAAAAGAAAAAGAAATCAAATCAGATGTGTGTGTTTTATTCTGCACCATTATGAATTAAACAGGAATAAATCTAATAATGTGTTCTAGTTACAACACGAAATACTGAATGTTAATAGCTTACAAACGCTGCTCTGAACATTCAGTTCTCTTCTGAGACACAGGACACACAAAAGAATTCAATTTTCAGACTCTTCCCCTGGGCCTAGTACTCACACGTGCCACAGACGGACATGTTTTTTTCCCAGAGGACCGGAGTCTGCAATTCTGATTAGATTCAAGCTTAAGGCACCAATTAGCAAGTGCTACATGCTTTATTAATGATTTTATGCACCTGTGAGGTCTACTTAGGACCCAGAAGCTAGTTAAGAATATATAAGCAGTCTCTTGATAATATATATCTTATTTCTACATATATCTCCTTAGAAATTATGTGAAAGCCTAACATATTTTGTGAATTTGATTTTTATAAGCAGTTTTATCAAACAAACTTACACAAAAAATTTCCCCCTCTACAGTACTGATAAAATACAGGGCACCTTTTTCTTTCAAGTATTTGGGTGAAATAGCATACCCTGAGAATTTGGGGTGCAAACCTACACCTTGTAAACTGTAGAATGAAACTCCTCAAGCACCACATAAGAAAATGTATACCATGATAGTTTTAAACACAAAGACTATTATTGAATGTTGTTTTCCCATGCACATATACATACTTATCATGAGATTATAGTCAATCTACTTAGGAATCAATACTGTCCTGTCCTGCAGTCCAAAGTATTATTTCAGGTAACGTGAGCATTCAATTTGTAGCAAACACAGACTTTGATTTCTATGAAGTATGAAAACAATTAAAATGTATCTTTTTAAGAGGCAAGGATGATAATGTCAAATTTGAAAATAAGAAAAAGGAATTTATATCACCAGATATTTCCAGTGACATAAGGATGTATTAGAAATGCATGTCAATAGTTGAGATTTGTTATAAAGATATAAAGTATGATTTGCTTTAGCTTATTTACTCCCTGATAAATGGACATATAGAGAGCCTCTCTGCTATGTCATTACCTACATATCTGGGCCTTCACTTAATCCTGAGGGCAACTTCATTGAGTACTTTTTAAAAACATACATTCTGGTGAATTAAATTTTTATACGGTTACACATGTGTTCAGTTTTCCAGAAATGATTGAAATGGGACATATTTCAAATATGACCATTTTATCAACAAGTAAAAAGTGGATCTTCTGGAAAACTAAGCCACACATATAACCCTAAGAGGATATTATAAAAGCCAGACTCTGCAATTCTGATTAGATTCAAGTTCAAGGCACTATTTAGGAAATGTTTTACTAATGGTTTTATAGTAATAAAAAATAAAAGGGAAGTTCAGTAACTAAAGGGACATTATTAGGGTAATAGTTTTATGGGTCAGAAGGCTTCATAGGCTCTTGTTTGATTCCCCTTGAGCTATAAAAGGAAGGGTATATCACTTCATTCAAATATTCATGCAACCTCAAGAAATGACAAAACAATAAAAATCAAGATTGAGATTTACCTCATGCCCGTGAAAATATTTTTTCCCTATCACTGGAGGTAGTGAATGGCCTAGCAGCTTTGTATGATTTGGTGAAATAGAGAACCATAAAATTATCGATAGATGACATGATATTAATAGAACATTATTTAAAAGTTGCGTTTTTAGCCACTTGGACATCACTGTGTCCTTGGCAACTTCCTAAAAGGTGAAGCCTCTTGTATAGAACAAACAAATGAAAAGCTTTTTCTTTCTTTCCTTAGTTTGTGTCCTAATTTACCTCAGTGTGAGAATTTAAAACTCAAATCTGCTGGTGAGAAACACTGATACATAGATTAGGGGTCCCAAGCCCTCAACTCTACCACATTTTCTAGAGAAGGAGTTGTCTCTCTTTTGGAAGAGTTGGTGACCAGTCACTACTCAACATGGCCACTGGTTTTTCCTGAAAGTCGCATTTCACTTTAAACCAGTCTTAACAATTTTGGTACTATCCACCCAAATCCTATATAGGTTTCACCAGGTGTATTCAAATACTGGAGGTTTCTTGGTGCTGCTTTCAGTAAAATAAGTGTAAGATTTCTGAAAGGGATTCTACTTTCTTGGGTCAATATTAAGTTACCTTATACCCAGCCAATCTCTCCTGAAAACGAGGAAGCTCTGATGCCATAAGATTTGTTCCCCAGTGGAGAAAACTTACTTAAGTTCTGGGGGGAATTGATTGATGTGCCTGGGTAAGAAGACCTCTATGATAAAGAAATATCTTTTTCTTGAATTTGGCACAAGGGCATCTTTTTTATACACAGAGACTATGTTTCATATTTCATGTCTCATAAAGTCTATAGCTTCATTTCATAGCTCATCAGCACAACAAGCAATTGAATTGTGATCAGAGCTGACTATTCCCGCCTCAAACCTTTCCCTATACCCAAGAGAACTTTTTTTCAGAGTAAGATCCCTTAAAGGAAGGCCCTGAAAGTGAAATTAAGTTTTTTTTAAGAGTCTGAGATGGGAAGCATAACTACAAAGTAAAAAGATTATATAAATCATACAAAACTCAGTCTCCTAGTTTTTTACTCACACTTTTTGTCATGAGTAGCATAAAATTCTGTGGCTTATGAAGAAAATTTAAGCAGAAATCAAATATTGCTGAGGTTTAAAATAATATTAGGGTGTTTAAAAAATTACCAGAATGCTTTATCTTTAAACAAATTGGTAAATAAAAGGAGATTCTTAAAAAAAAATCCTGGGAAAACCTTCAAATTATTCCTTTAAAAAGTAATTAAGTAATATTTCAATGTAACATTTGCCAAGTATATATCGATACACTTATTATGACAAGCTAAATATTTATCTGTTCAATCAAGTCTTCCAGTCTTCAAGACTCCCTGTGAACACTCACTCAAATAGCCTTCAGAATTGGGTTACAACTGAGACAGTACTAAATGTCGATAAAAGATTCTGTGATTTGGATTCTTGACATCTCTTCAAACCTGCCTCATCCTCATAAGGAGCAAGTGCTGTAACTCTAGGTTACTGTTATTGGGATAGCGAGGCTAGGGCTGGAGTGAATCAGAGCCACTGAATTAGTGCCATATTCTACTCTACTGCCCCAAATGGGTCACTCTTTAGACTCTAAACAATCCATGAGAGACACGAGTATGCAACTATGGAGGGAATTATTGAAGAAAAGAAAAATGTTATGCACCCACAAAAATAATTGGATTCTTAAAGGAAAATAGATATTTTATACCTTTCTGAGACTAAGTACTTAATTTTAGATGCAATCATTGGCTTTCCAGTATTTCAAGCCATTCTATTTTAAGGCAACAAATAGTGTTGTGGCATTGTACAAATGGGAAAAATAAAATAAAGCACAAACATTACAACCACCATTTTTCACAATCACATTTGAAATCATGCCAAACCTAATAAAAGAACATATAGAGCATAACCAAGAGAATGGGTAGGTTTGGCTGATATATGATTCAAAGAGCAGACCATCATAGTGAAAACTTAAATACGTATTACAACTCAGCCAGCTAGTCTTGATATATTCCAAGAAACTATAAGGAGATTCGTGATCCAAATTACTCATTTACTAGCTTGGTTTACAACAGAATCAATCCCATTCTGTGGTATGTTTTGACTGAACAATGGGAACAAAGGAATTGTTTGTCTAGTCACAAGTACAGGGGGGAAGGAGGTGAATAGAAAGCTTATATCCTGTGTTGAAGTATAAAAAGAAATAGTCATAAAGGGAAAAAATGCAACCATTCAATCAACTTAATAAAATTAAAATAAAAACTGCCTTAAGAGGATTGTTCAGAAAAATATAGAAACTTACACACTTAGCTTATAAGAAGCAAAAATTAAGAATAACACATGTGGAAGAAGTTTTTCAGATGAAATAATTCTTAGTGATATTACAATGCAAATTCCAGATTAAAGAAGAATAGTCCATCTTTTTGTCTTGCTCCTATAAAATAAAAAAATTAAGAAAAAACATAGTCAAGGAAAAGATTTTTAGTTCTAAAAGCAAATTTCACTTTTACAAACAAGAAAAATATTAAAATACATTTTATTTAACTGTTTGACTAATTTCAATGCTAATAATGAAGTTAACATTTTAAAATGTGCTTGGCAAATGTGTTTATGAACTTACTAAACATTATGCCAACTTCAAGAAATTGCCCCAAGTGGAATTTGAATCAAATCTAATCAACTCTTCAAAAATGACTTTAAAGTTAAATGTTCCGTTTCATTGAAATCATTCATAGCAAAGATAAAATATTATAATAGATATGTTTCTAATATTAGCATGCAGAAATATTTAAGCTAAATGGAAATATTTGAAATTTAGTTATCAATCTTATTAAATGAGTAAACTCCATGCTGAGAATTCTTGTAAAGCAAATGACCAGTACTTAAATTATGTGGAAATTCACATAGTACATTTTGTTCAAAATAAGATGTACTGGTTAGAACCTAACTTAGTTAAATCCATTCTAGAACAGCATTGACATGTTCAAAAGCTTGCTGAAGGTTAGCCTTCTCTCTCTATCTCCATATAAGTTCTAGTATATCTACCAGAACTTTGCCTAAGTAAGTTTTTTTTAACATTTGGGAGTTGATATTTGAATATAATATTATGAAAACAGAAATAGAGTGGCCTACAGGTAATATTTGTTAGGGATTAAGAAGGCTCATGTGAAAAATAACCTCCAAGAAGTATCAAATAACAGCTATCTAGCCAATTATATGCACTCAGAGTAGCAAGGCAAGGGACATTTTAATTCTGTCATCTAGAAACAAACCTGTTTAAATATGTGTTTTAAAAAAGAAGTCTATAAGAATAATTTTTAAGCTTATATGTATACACTCCATGTTTATTTTATTGTGTTGTACTTTATATTGAGGAATGACCTGCAAGATGAAAGGGACCATTGTGAATTTGGAGACCTCTCATATGCTAAATGTAAGTTTTTCTACCTTAGGACATAAAAGCAGCAATACGAAAAGAAAATTTAATTACAAGAGGGAGAAAAGAAAATATGGGACTGAGAAGAATAATTTCAATGTGGATACAAGGATTTGATAACAACTCTGACTGAGTCCTATCACTAGGCAAGATTTGCAAAGACTCCTTGAGCAGTGAGAAGACATTGAGGGGAGACAGAGAGAAAAGAAAGAAACAGTCGAGAGAGATTGCACTATAGGACGGTAATAGTCTGAGAAATGAAGGAGAAATCTGGTTATACAATCTGCTAGGATCATATTTAGGGATTGATAGTGTAGATATTGCCTTTTTGGATAGTCACAGAATATCGCTTCTGCTTACATTAATTTCAGAGGAATTTGGTTTGAAATTGAAAAGTAGTAAAGTTGCTCCCAATTCCTATTAAAGAAAAAGTAATAAAAATCACCAATATAGCTAACCTGTTAGAGGCCTCACAAATATTTACTGCAGTAGAATGGATCACGAAGAAGTCAGTAAAGATGAAGGGATGACTACACTGTGTCACCAGGGAGTTTAACTGGATGACTTCCCACGGTTTTAGGACCAGAACACATGACAGAGTTCAACAGGGATGCTGGGTCAGATTTTCCCTTTCTCCACGCCGGCCTGTGCCCAGACAGAGGGGAAAATCACCGCACACAGCTGGCAAGCTATGCTCAGAGTTGTATAACATTCTGGAAGGCCTTGGGGGATACTAGAGTACCCTGACACACAGCCAACTGGCCTGCCCTGAGAGATCAGCCAGCTAGTTCAAAGAGGACTGCAGAGCTGTGGGCACTGCCTCCGGTTTGGGGAAATACAGAGCAATCCTGGGCACAGGTCCATGATGCTTACCCTGGGAGTCTGCATTGATAAGGGCTGATTTTCCGCTCTGGTGAGGGGCCCTGAGAAGATAAGGGGATTCTGAGGCATTTATGAGGATCTAGTTTCAAGGGAGCTTGAACACTTACTACGAGCAATGTACTATGTGCTATGTCTTCTGTCATGGTTTTATAATTCAGTCTTCACTACTCTCCTGAAATGTACCCCATTTTACAGATGAGGAAAATGAGGCTCAGTGACAACAAGTCACTTGCCTGGACTACACTGTGACTAGTAAGTAAGACTAGTTACTTAGACTAGTAAGTAACAGTATTAGAATCTGAGTTGGGGTTGCCTGACTTCAAGGCACATGTACTTGTGATTTAGTAAAAGCCACACAGCTTCCCTTCAACTAAAATGCTTTAATCCACTGGCATCCAAGAAGATTTCACCCTTACCTTTACAGCCCACATTCTTCTGCTTTACATAAACAAAAATTCTCCCACCTCTGGGAGCCACAGCTCCTAGGAGTCCTTAAGCCGTCTCAGGTTTCTTTTTGGGGCATATAATGTTCTAAGGACAGCTAGTTTTTTAATCAAATGAAAAACACACAGAGTTTTAGTATATGCTTAACACTGACAGATTCAGGGTCAGTTTCTTACCTTATTCCCTTTCCCTGCCCTTTCCCCCAAGCCACAACACACACACACACATACACACACACACACACACACACACACACACACCCTCCGCGGCAGTAAAATGGCCAGAAGATTCTATTTCCTCTGAATGAAACAGAAATTTGGAAAATTAGCAGCAGGGCAGCCAGTCAATTCCAACTGTGTTCTTTTCCACCATCCACAAGGACTTTAATGTTTCATATAATTAACCCTTTAGCGTACTGATGTGGCCGAGAGGAAAAATGCAATGGCTGAAAAATTTTGGAGAAGTTAGGTAGTGCGAAAGTCCTGACACAAAGAACAAATAAGGGAAGAGGGACAATTTACAACAAAGAACTGAGACCAGCAAGCAGAGAATAAGACAAATAAATGAGCAAGGGGGTAATCTATAAGAGCACGGGCCACGGAGCTCCAAGTGCCTGGATTTCAATAGGTGTTGATCTGGGATAAGTTAATGTTTAATTTGTCAAACAGAGATTAAAAATAGTACCTACCTGTGTTAATAATTCAATGATGTTAAGTCTTGGTATATACTAAATGATTAATACATACTAGCTTTTACTTTTAATTTCTTATTAATTTTAGATAAGTTAAAAAAGAAAATATAAAGGTAATGGAATCGTGAAGAAAGGTACAAAATAGTAAGCTAGAGGAAAGCCACAATGCAATTAAAGGGAAAGGGAGAAAAGAAAAGGCAAAAACAAACAAATACATTAAGAAGATAAAATAAAACAGAAGCTATTTACAATAATTGGGAGAGGAAGTCACTACCAAGTTAGTGGGGAAAATAGAAATAAACTAATCAATTCATGAAGGTAACTATGGAATGAAGTGAAAATAAAACATCTAGGTTATAGCCTGCAGATTAGCTACCTGGCCTGCATGCACCGGAGCAGCAAATTTCCTGTCCTTCAGATGACTTGCGTGGGCTTCAAGTACAACGCTTCAAGAACATTCAGGTGAGGGAGCTGGAGGACTCACCCAGTCCTACCCTTTAAGCTGTCTAATCTATGATAATAATAAAAAAAAAAAACTACAAAAGAAGTGAGGAGAAGGGAAGAAGCAAGGTGGTGGAATGTTGAACTAAATCAAGTTGAAGTGAATGGAAAATGAGAAACCGCAATAAGGAACAAGTTGCAAAAAAAAAAAAAAAAAAAAGCAAAGGACAGAAAATAAATTCTCAAGCAAATGGCAATGGAAAAAAGAGAGACTAGTGGGACAGACACCAGGAAGTAACTCCATCAAAGAAAAGTGGCCTTAGGGAGAAAAGGAAAAGGAGAAATGGACGAGAAGAAGAAGGCGCCTGTGCACCACTGAACTCCAGCCTGGGCAATGTAGTGACCCCATCTCTAAAAAAGAAAAAGACTCTGGCATGGAATATTTAGGTTTTGAGTCCCAGTTCTGTGACTAAGGAAGGGTCACTTAACCTCTCTGAGTGCCAATTTCCTCTTGGAATTTCAATACAAAGAGACTGGGTTTGATGATCTAAGGACCCAGTCTAGGGACCCATTAGAATAATAAAACAGCTCTCCCTGAATCCAGCCCTTGCTCTTGCTACTTTAGTTGCTGATGCATGGGGCCCTATACAGGGGGTAGAAATAACTCTGAGGGACTAAATAGAAAAGAAAGACCAACAATGCAGGAGCAACATGAAACACAGGGAGAAATGAAGAAACAAAGGCTTACAGTAAAAAAAAAAAAAAAAAAAAAAAAAAAAAAAGAACATACAAATGAAACAAAATAATTGCAATTCTCTTAGGCTGATATCCACTACTTGTGCCAATGAAAGTTTTCTTTTGTTAATATTACATATTTATTTTATCTTTATGCCCTTGTAAATGGTATTTAGCATCAAGTCCCAATTAAAATCTTAAAACAAAAATACAGCATCTAAGTGGATGGGCAGGAGAGCATGTCAGGAAGGGAAAAATATAGCCATGTTCCTCAAATAACAGAAATCTAAAAAAAAATTCTCACTAAAAAGTTGTCAAAGATCATGTGAAGAGGGAACATTAAAAACCAAAATAGGCAGACAAAAAGGCCTAACAACAACAAAAAAGAAAGTGGTGAAGTTTTGCAACTGCTGTGCCTAGTACACTGGTGTGTTGCAATTGGATTACTGCTGTAGCCATCTGGGCAGTTGGGTCCCAGGTGGTACACAGCCTTGTGCCTTAATCACAATGTGAGATTCACTAAATAATAATAAAGTGAATAATATTATCTTTTTAGATGGGTTGTGGCATGGCAAAATCTGAGAATAACTGGGATATTGACCACAGGATGAAGAGAAGTGAGAAAACCCCACCTATAATTTTTTTTTAATAATAATATTTTTTATAAGAGAATAATCAGAAAAAGATAACAGCAGCTGTTTATGTCCAAATATATACAGGAAGGAACAAAAGTGAAGCTCCCTATTGCAATGTGGTGCTAAAAATAGATGATGAAATACTTATTATTTGAACTGGAATGAATCTTAAAGGTTATGACAGTTCTTGAACACTTGTTTTGCAGTTTTGTGTGTACAAGTCTACACTCCTGCTGGAGTGTAGGCCCCTAATTTGTGTTATCCGTATGTGGGTTTACGGCCCCAACAGGGAGTACACGGTGGCTCGTAGAATGTAGGCATGTAATTCATGCTTGTTGAATTAGTGCATTTTGTTGAAACATTCATTTTACAAATGTCCAGAGAGGCAAATGGAAACACAGATGGTTAATGGCCAAATGCCACCACAGAGCAGATCCCAGGTGTCCTTGCTGCCAGTTCAGAGCTCATTACCACCTCCTTTACTGTCCCTTTTTTGCTCCATGCATCACACCAAGGAACACAGAGTGGTCTGCAGGGAGCAAGGTGTGGCCCAGGAGTTAAGAGCTGGTTCTAAAGGTCCTGGTTCTCTCATTCTCTGGGGACCTCAGTAAAACCATTTCTTTCTAAGTCCCAGTTTTCTTCTCTGTGAAATACTGTGGTCAGATAAAATCATTTACACAAATTCTCATTTGAAAAGGGGACATAAACCTACCCTACCTCAAAACAAATATCTGCAATAAGTCTGGTTTTTAAGGGAAATTTTGACCTGAAATCCCTTTCAAGATTTCTCACACTGACCATCTTGAAATATCTGAATGGTACTTACAACTTTTTTACACAAGGAAAAGAATTACACACTTAAAAAAAATCCATCTGGCTTTTCTTTGGAGGGTGGTATTGAATGTTCACAAAGGTGAGTTTTGAAAAATTTTTAATTCATTATTTCAATTTGGCTAAGTCAACTTTTACCTGCATACAAAAAGCTAATCTTTAGTTGCCAGCCAGATTTGGCCTTTCTGTCTATCTTTAGGGCTTTATTTACTAAAATAAAGGTCGTGCTTTCAAAAAGGAAAAAATTTTCAAATATCACTATTCAAGTCCCAAACGCTAAAAACTCTAATGTATATCTGTGTCTACTGGAAAAAACTCCAAGTCTAATCTCTCTAGACTCAACAGACAGGGGAAAGGCCAAAGGCAGCTGCTTAAGAGGATACTGTGCAAGTGTGTGCCCGATCCTCCCTTCTCTCTTCCCTGTCCTCCCTTCCCCTTGCTTCTGCACCTCCACAGCTTGCACAAAGGCCTCATAGCATTAGTTGGTCCAAAATAGCCCTAGGTAAACACACCACCTGTCTAAGCGATTAAAACACTTTTGCCTATAGGCTACTCTTTTCCTTCTGCGAAACTAATTCTCTAATTCTGAGTCTCCTACCCATGCATATTGAATTTTTTTTTAATTTTCTACACTAAACAAAAGATGACTTATTTGTCTTTAATTTTCTCCCTCCCCTCTTCATCTGTTATCATCACACAGTGTCTGTTGCAGACTATCCCAGAAGAAGAATTTAAATAATGTATTTCTAGATTGCAGCTAAAATGAGGCTTGTGCTTTCAAGTGAATTCTTAGAGAAAGATTTAAGGGTTTTTTAAAGTGTCTAATATTGTCTTACAGTCCAATAAGTGTAATAATATTCAGTAACAATCTCTTAATTTGAACAAAATTTTTAGCTTGCAATACATTGTTATATCATCTGATATTTAGACACATGTTTAGGGTTAGATATTATTTATTGTCCCTACTAGAGATGACACATGAATGCTAAAAAGTTTGTCAGGCCCAACATCACACAGCTGGTGAGAAGCTGTGTGACTCCAAAATCCAGTGAGGCTAACTCCCGAATGAAGGCTCTTTCATTGCACAAAGCAACAATATTCCTGTTCCTTTTCAGTTATAACAGAGAAGAGAGAAATAACATATTTTTTATTATAGAAGCATAAATAGGATTTCTCTTCTTTCCATCTCTTTTTTTTTTCTTTTTTCTTTTTTTTTGGTTCAGAATATGATCTTACCAAAGACTGAAAGTCCTAGAAGCTTTTATAATATCACCCTTTCCCAATCTGAAGAGAACAGGAGTGTAAGGGGCAAGTTTGTCCCCACACAGTTCTGACACCTTTACGCTCCTATCTGAAGGTGTCTTTGCCCTGTCATGTGTTTGACCTGAAGTGTCCCGGTTTGAACAAGTAAAGCTCACTCTTCCTATCAAGTTCCATGTACTGTATTTCCAGGGATTCCTGTTTGGACATTTGGATTAACTTAGTTGTCAGGAATCTATTTACCCTGATTTCCTTTACCTAGGGGTAGGTGTGGAAGTTGATTCTTTTCTGAAGAAAGAATGCAGACATGAAAATAACAGTCTTGTGGGGATTAGCAGCAAAGCATAATGTGTTCAGTTTGGACAGGACTGGATTAAACACAGCAAGTCCATTCAAGCAAGGAGTAACTGCAGCTCCAGAATCCTCCCTCCCCCATAGAGAACAAAGTGTGTGTGTGTGTGTGTGTGTGTGTGTAAGACACATCAGAGACCTTGAACTCATCCTGAGAACATGTTCTGATTATCTGAAAACTGAAAAACAAGAGCTTAAAAAATACAGTCGCTTTGTATAAGCAATTTCAAAAGGAAGATACAGAGGAGAAAGAAGCTTTTCTGCAGATTTTAGAAAATGTTCCTACAAGAAAACATCTGTCTTTGCTTCTCCATACTTCTGGGGAGCAAACAGATTGAAGGGGTTTCCAATGACCTCCTGGGATGTTCAGTGCCTCCTGTCCCTGGGACTGTCATGAACAGAGTAAGGCTCACTCCACAAAATCCAAGCTGGGTTTTCATTTCTTTGCCCTGACAACGTTCACCACAGACTGAAGGAACAGACCCAAGGTTCACTTCCCTTCTACTCTCAGGTGGGAAAAAACACTCAGGCAATCTGAAAAGGTCAAAGGGCAAAGGCCGACCTTGGGGACTGAAGCCTAGAGAGAGGGGGAATCCTGGCAAAATTATCCCCTTTGTAAATTGGATGCAGTTTTGTTCTATTCTCTCAAAACATCCATTTCTAGAGACAGCCTCCTTTATTGTAAATCTCTCACTTCAAACACAAACAAAAAAATATTGTTCTTACTCTCTTAAACCTGATTATCAAAGTGAAATTCACTTACCAGCAGTTTTTCATTCCGCTTCCTGGTGGCTGCTCATCATCTGTGTTCTACCACAAAGCTCATGGTGGTGCCATCAAAGGAAGGGGGAGCAATGATCCGTGGCCCCAGGGGCTGCGAAGTAATGCTGATGACAGGCTTGCCATGCAGCTGGGCAAAGGCCTTGGCCCCTAGGAGCTGGGATGTGGCTGCTGGGGCTGAGGAGGTTGAGGAGGCCGGAGACTGACCAGAAGCCATGAAGTATGGGGCCTCGGTGAACGTTGCAGCTGCCTCTTTGCTGGAAGGTTCTGCCACCATTGGGGAGAGCTCACTGCCTCTTGGAGCGCGAGAAATTGGTGTGGGCTGCAGAGCATTGGTGGGCAGCACGGTAGGCAGAAACCCAGGGTAAATCATGTAGGTGGGTCCATAAGCCCCAGGACTCAGGGCCAAGGGAGGCACAGAGATGGACATGGGAGCCACAGCCTGCTGCTGGGAGGTCATGGGCACATCCACATACTGCCCTGTCTCAGGGTCAAACAGTCTCCGGGTCATGGGCTGTACTGGTGTGTCCACCAGATAGTACTGGCCTGTTGTCACATCCAGGAGCATCTTACGCTGGGTCTGTTGAGGCTGTGCCTGCTGGAAGGGGTCTGTGGGGACGGGAGCTGAGGCTGCAGGTGCTGGGGCAGGCATGCTGGGTGGGGAGAAGCAGAGGACCTGAGGCTGGGCCCCCTGTAGGGTGAAGGGCAGCGGCGGCTGGTGGTAGATGGTGGTGGGGGGATGCTCGGGGCTCTGTGGCCCTGGGGGGGCAGCTACTGTCTCCCTGGCGTTGTCAGGTTTGGTACGCCAAGCTGGTCGGCTGGTTCCACTAACCTGAGAGCCTTTGGAGCTACTGGGGACCTGACTGCGGGCACTCAGCGGGGGTAAACTACAGAGAGTGGCAGCTGAGGAGTTGGGGGGCCCCTCCCTGGAAGCCCCAGGCCTGCTAAGAAGCTCCCCTGCAGCAGAGCTTCCTTTAAGAGGGATGGTCAGGTAATTCTCACAGTCACTGTTGCTCTTCTCCAAATTGCTGCCACTTTTCCTGTTGGTCACCTCATCAGGAGGTGCCCGGGTGGCTGGAGAGATCTTGAGGGACCGGAGTCCCTGCGACTTGATGCCCTTAGCTGCTGAAGGACTCTCCGGAGAAGGCCCTTGTGGGAACTTGCCAGCGACACCCCCAGTTTTCTGGATGCTGCTGGCACTCACTGTGAACACGTTCCGGTTGCTGGGGAGTGGTGGGAGGGGCTGCAGGGGTTGGGTTCTCTCTACATCCTTGTGGACTGGGGGAATATAGAGAGATCGGGGTCTTTCCCTGGCCAGGTTCTCAAAGGCCGCTGCCCTGGCAGACACACTCTCAGCGCTGGGGTTGGAGTTTCTCCGCTGCAGACGTTCTATGGGGGCCCCTCGCAGGACCACACCAGCTTTGTTTCCTGTGCCCCGCTCTTCCACCTCACCCAGCCGTTTGGACAGCTTGTCGTGGTCTCCATCAGCAACCACTACCCCTTCCCTCTCCTCACTGGCAATGAGCGACAGCACGTGGCTGTCCATCATCATAGGCAAGGGGTCGCTTTTGCGCTTCCACTCGTTCCTGTTGAAGCTGTACAGCTCTTCCATGGACCTCACGGCAGCAGTCAGCTTCTCCAGGGCATTCCGGGCTGGCTTCGTGGCTTTCCCTTCCTCCTTGACCTCCTCCTCCTTGAGCTTCTCTGGGGTCTTCTGGGTGGAAGCCTTGGAGACAATCTTGAGCACAGGCAGGTATGAGCCCTGCTCGGGCTTATTGGGGGCAATGGTAGCCACAGGCAGCCTGCCAGATGCCCTGTGAACCAAGACTGTCCCTTCTGGGGAGGAAGAATTCAAGACTCTGCTGCCGCCCCCTTTGCCCATGCTTTCCCTGGGCTCTCGGTCCATGCTGTCTTCCCTCTGGTTCACTACAGCCTGGCATGTAATCACCATGGGGGACAGGGATCCAGATCCGCCAGCTGCTGCAGACAGCTGCCTGGGTTTGGGTCCAGTCAGCCCCTGCTCTGGGGTAACACTGCCCTTGTCACTACTATCCCCTGACCCTTTAATTAGTTTCCTGACATCTCTCACCTGGTGGAGGGCGCCTTGAGCCTTGGACTTGTCTCTGATGTCTCTCACCTGGAAATGGGGCACTTTTTCTAGGTTGTCCCCGCGGAAGAGTTTCTGCTGTGCCCTGCTGTTGTCCTCGATGGTCTTGAACAGGTTAGAGGCGCTGCCACCGGCCAGCTTGGGCGTGAGCAACTTGGCAATGTTGAAGTCTGAGCTCGGCTGCTGCACACTCCCCAGCCGGATCTTGATTTCGGGAGCCTTGGGTCTGATCACCGCTGTGGAGGTGGCCTGAGCAGCAGGGTACTTGGTGGCCTGCTTCCTCGGCTGCTTGTCCTTGGGTGTCTGCTGGATGTTGGGGACAAAGAGGCGAGACATGATGGTGTTCTTGCTGGCAGAAATCTCCCCGAGATCAGCCCGCCAGTCGCCTCCTTTGGGCAGCTTCAGCTTCCCTATGGGGGCTTGTTCCTCCCTCTTCTCGGCCTCTTTCTCCTTCCATGACCGGAACGCACTGTTCTGACTACGGAGGAAGATGCCCTTGACGGTCTCTGAGGCACTCTTTTTAATTTCACACACTTCTGTGTGTCCATCGGCGAAATTCCGGCCAGGGCCTGCGTTGCGCTCGCGAGGAGTACTGGCTTTGAAGACTGGGGATTTGGAGCCCGCCACGGACCCCTCCCCGCCCGCGTCGGACATGCTGACCACTGTGTACTCGGAGCCGGCCTCGGAGTGACGAGAGCTCTGCCTCTGCAGGCCCCTCTCTCGCTGCCTCTCGCTCCCGCGGGCGCCCTCCGTCTCCTTGGAGGTGCCTGAGAGGTGCTGGGATGTATCCGTGACTTCTCCCCTCTCCATTTTGAACTCGTGTTCCCGCTGCATCGTCTTGGAAATGACATTTTTGAGCAGACTGGAGGCGAACTTGGACTTCTGGGGGCCATCGGCGCGGGAGGTGGGCTTGCTGCCCTCGGAGGTCTCGGAGCCGTCGTCCGTGTATGCCGACCCGGGACCCTTGCCGGGGCCTTTGGTGGCCCTGCCGGGCCCAGGGGCCGAGCTGGCTTTGCTCTCACTGCGTACATTCAGGGGCTCCAAAAGGGTGACGACGCGGGAGCCCGTCTGGACCTGCTTCTGGAAACACAGGGGCGTCTCCACATGTTTGATTTCCCCCTCGACTTTGCTGACCACGAACTCCAAGGCCTTGGTCTGAGACTTCTTGGACTGGATGTAGAGCTGGTCGGCAGTGGCCCGGGCCCCACTGCCCTTCCTCAGACCTGCAGCCACAGAGGCCGCGCTGCTCCTGAGGAGGCTCTGCTCCACCCTGGCCCCAACACCCCCACATTTTAAGTCCAGGAAAGTTGACCAGCGCCCAAAGCCCACTTCGGAGAGCGTGGTGGAGGACTCCCGGGAGCTGATGTTCAGAGCCTCAAAGTAGGGGTAAGCCAGGCTCCGGAAGGCCCGGGAGGTCAGGTTACGCACCTCTTTGTCCGCATCGTCCAGTTCGCTCACGGCACTGGAGGCTCCGCTGGAGTAGTCCACCAGCTCCTTCGCCCGGATGGCCCCGCACCTGGTTTCCAGGCGAGCAGGTACAGCAATGAATTTCTTTGCATGGTCCTGAGCCACTGCTGCAGCTGGGTTTTGCTTCAGCGAACTTGAATTGTGTTCAGCAGCTGTAGAGACGCGGAGGCTCATGTCGCCTTCATGCTTGGCAGCATAAATAATGTTTTGCTTTGCACGCACGTTGCTAGGCTCATTTATAGCCCGGGAAGCCGGTTTGATTGATAGGAGGATCTGGCTTGCTGCACTCCCACAGCTGCTTGCGGCGGCGGCTGCTGCCCCTGAAGCTGCCTCCGGGGTCTCAGGCAAGGGCTCAGTCAGGGGGGCAGTGCCAGGCCCAGTGGGTGGGGGAGTGGGGCCACTGTCAGAGGGGCCACTGCCCACTTCGGTGCTGCTGGTGTCGCGGCCACTGTGGCCTGCATTGGGGCGGGCCAGGTCGCTGCTTGTAGGGCTGGGCGTCCGGGTGGTGGTGGTGCTGGGAGTGGTGCTGAGGTAGCAGCTGTTGTCGTCGTCCTCTTCGGTCAGACTGGTGATGTCCCCTGGGGTCTCGTCGCTGCCACCAAAGGAAGCATAATCCACGAACGAGTAGATCACGTTGTTGTCCTCGAAATCCCAGCGGGAGGCCAGTCCCACGTCGAAATCCATGTCCTGTTCCACCTCACTCAGCTGGATCTCATGGGTGGTGATGTAGTGAGCCTCTTCGACTTTGAGGGGGTCCCTGCTGCCCTGGGACTTGGCAATAATGTCCCTGCACTCTGTTCCATCTCCTGCCCCTCCTCCCCCTCCTCCTTTTCCTCCTCCCCCTCCTCCTGATATTTTCTCTCCTTCTCCTCCCACGGCCTGGCAACCTTCACTTTCACCACTCTCACTCTCGAAGCCTAAGGATGAAGAGGAGGTGGCCAGAGCGCCTGTGGATGTGGTGGAGTCCTCCATTTTGGAAAGGCCATCCTCTTCTGCTTTGTTCATCGGGGAGGAGGATGAGGAAGATGAGAAGTTGCCACCCTCTTCAGAGGCAGAGTGCTGGGATCTAGAGAGTGGGGAGGAGGCAGGATTGTTCTTGGGGCTTGGAGTCTTGCTGCTGGGTTCATCTTGGGCTTTCTGCTTTGGGCTCCTAGAGGCCCTCTGACCCCCAGGGCAGTGCCCCAGGGTAAGTTTCATGGTCCGGGGACTCTCCCTCTGGACTTCAGCTGAAGCACACATGACCACATATTTCGCTTCTCGCTGGGAGGAGGCTGAAGGCTTGGGAAGTGGCCACAGCTGCTGCTTGAGCTCCTGGCTGTCTTGAGCACTGCTCACCCCGTCCCCCACCTCCGCCTGTCTTGCTTTCGAATTCAGCTCAGGAGGGGCAGCTTCCATTATGAGCCCTTGCCCAGGTTTCAGCGACAGGAAGAGACAATGGTGATCGCTGGGGAAGTCTTGGGTCCGTCTCTGGCCCCGGAGGGGCTGCAGAGTTGCCCGAAGCAGGGTCCCACGTATCTGGACTGGCCCCAAGGCTGTAGGCACTGCTGCCACCACCTCCCAGTTCTTCAGCCCCTGTGGCGGGGCCGCAGCAAGCCTGAGGGAGGTGGGAAGGCTCCTGGATGAGGCGGTGGAGGTGGTCTGTGGCTGGGGGGCTGCTGCTCTGGCCGAGACTGTGGCCAGTGTTCTGTAGCTGAGCTGTCCTGTCCAGTTGTTTGCCTGGCACCGTCGGCAGCAGCGAGGAGTCTGAATGCCATCGGCCACGGAAGAAGCAGCATCTGTAGGTTGACCCCGGGACTTCCAGAAATGAAAGGAAAGCATGTGCTGTTTCTTGTGAAGCCTTGTCCCTTTCCTGGATGGGGCGAGAGAGGGTCACGTCATTCCAGAAATATTTTTAGTGTCCATTCCGTAGTCATATCGAAACCACACTTCAGGGTAGAAAGAAGAGGCTCTAATGAGATGAAAAGAGAAGGTTGGGGGTGGAGGAGGCATGTGGATTCTAATTCAAATCAGCCAAATGTTCTATGTAATCTATTATAGCGATGTCTAGCAAGTATGAAATTATTCTTTCCTCACAGCCATCTTTCACTCTCAAGTTTTTGATTAAATGGTTCCCCCCACTTGTTCTTAAATAAAATTCAAATTTTTCACACATTTCGCATGAATTAAGGACACTCTGGAAATATTTCAAAGTCTCCCTGGTACATATGGTAGCCTTATATTTGCCTCAAAATCTATGCATTTCTTTTTCTTTGGAGAGCCAAATCAGATGAATTTTGGTAGTAAAACTTTTCACAGGAATAGAATATTCCATCCCTCTTTCCCCAAAGTTACACTCTATGAAACACGACCTGTTTGGTTCAAAATAGAAGAATCTCTCCTAGAATCCTTACTGTGGTGACTCAAAGTATAAAAGGGCAATTTTCAAAGACCTAAACTTAACACTTTAAGCAAACTTTTCATTATGGTCACTAAAAAGGGCACATGGAGCCAAAATTGACACTACTTCAAATCCCTACAGTGCCTTAATCAATCTCAAAAAAGATCCCTAAACTTGTAGAACCATGGCAAGACAACAAACCTCCAATTAAATATAGCCTGAGCTGCAGCCTCATGATTCGGTTACACTGGCTGAATTCCAGGCCTGCAGGGCACTGAGTCAAAAAGCAAAAGAATAACAAATACACTTACCCTTCAAGAGTACAGTGCGGCTTGGAGGGAGATTCAGAGAGGAAATGTGACCCACTGGCATGCCCCATGGAAACGAAGCCAAAATCCCCGTTCGCTGGCTCTCAGGTACCTCCATTTCAGACAATTTGGTAGTTGTGCAAGCAAATTTGCCAGTCAACTTAAGATGGGGGTCTGTGCTGGCCATCCTCAGAGCTGATTCCTTGGGTACTATCGGTGGAGAACCATGATGCTTGATTTTGGTGAGATCTGACCCTTGTCACCTGCCAGGCCCAGTTCCACCACTATACATAGTCTATGTGTCACTTATGCCGATTGAATAAAGCACTATTTTAAACAACCACATTTGCAGGGAACAAAAATAACACCATCAACCATCCCCTTTCAACATGAATGCCACCTCCACACAGAAAAATGTTCTTTCCTCCGAATAGGCATGTGGGTAGGTATGGAGTGGGAGCCCCTAACAACTGAAGCATCTACCTTCTCATACTTGGGCTGTGGACAACACAGGTCTGCCGTTATCCTCTCAACTCCTTTCTGCCCACACCACTGCCATTAAAAGTATGACTTAAGGCAAGACTAAAAATACCAAGAATCAGAATATAGACATAAAGCCAGAGATCTAGGTGAAGAGAGTAAAAGAGGAAAGGAAAAGGAAAGAAACAAAGAAAAGAAGAGAATGAAAGAGTAAAGAGCGAGAGAACTTGCTAAATGTGCAATCAACTCTTTGATTATAGAGAACCATGTTTTTTTTTATCTTAGTTTTTTTTTTTTTTTTTCTTTTGAGACAGAGACTTACTCTATTGCCTAGGCTGGTGTTCAGTGGCATGATCTTGCCTCAATGCAACCTCTGCCTCTCGGGTTCAAGCAATTCTCGTGCCTCAGCCTCCTTAGCAGCTGGGACCACAGGAGCACCCCACCACGCCCAGCTAATTTTTGTGTTTTTAGTAGAGATGGGGTTTCACCATATTGGCCAGGCTGGTCTCGAACTTTTGACCTCAGATGATCCACCCGTCTCGGCCTCCCAAAGTGCTGGGATTACAGGCGTGAGCCACAATGCCCAGCTCTTAGATTCTTAATGATAGTAATTACAATATTCACAGCTAAGACTTACATAGCATTTACTATGTGCCAAGAACTACTTGAAACATTTTTAAATGTGTGTGTATTAATTTATTTGATCCCCATAACAACTTGATGAGTTAGGTGTAATCATTGTTCTAATTCCTTATAGATGGAAAAGCTGAGGCAGAATGATGTTAAGAAATTATGTGACAGACTTCAAACCCAGGCAGTCTGGCTTCAGAGCTTGGACCTTTACCATTATGCTACACAGTGTTGCTGACTTCCATGCTCAAATACTCTACAGGGCACCCGGATTCACAATTAGAAGGAAGCCACTTATCCACTAGGCAATTTCATTTCATCTGCATGACCACACATATACCACATAACTTGTTTGTTTTTTCTGGTTTTTCATATAACAAAACTGTGTACACATTATGTACTCAGGGATTAAGGATCATAATCCTAGAAATAAAATGAAATAACATATAGTTGGCTCCTTCAGGCAAGCTGAGTATTTTCAATGTCCCATTTAAATTTTGCTTTGAGGCTAACCATGTCTTGGACGATAAACCATGAACACAGCTGTGAGCACTGTGGTGCATACATACTCCATAGTGGAATAGAAGGCAGAGTTTCTGCCCATCAAGGCAATTATAGTCTAAGGAGGAATTTTCCAGCACTTTTCATATGGCCTTGTCTGTCATGACAACAGATTTCAGCTGAGTTTCTCTCTGCAGTTGGCACACTACAAAATTGGAAGGTCATATGCCCTAAGTGTAGGTTAAAACATAATTGCTTAATACCCAAAGTTCTGAAAATCTACCTGCAGCATCTTGCTTCCTCCACAGAGCACAGCCCTAGTTAAAACTCCCCAAGAGGCAAAGAGAGAGCATCATTCTGACAGTAGTACTTACCTCCAAAGTATCTGTGTGGCTCCTTTACTGCTTTCTAGCTAAATGAATGCCAGTGTAGGAAAAAATTTGAAGAGAAATCTTTTTCAAATGAAGTCAATTTCCAGTCGGGTTTAATTCAAACCACAAATTATCTTTAAAAACCATGTGAGCTGAAAATTTTGAATAGAACAGACTCTATTAAAAGCAAAAAACAACTGATAAATAGAAAAACGATAAAGGCTAAAGTAAAACAATTAAGAACCCCAAACTGCTTTCCCTCTGGCATTTTCAGAGTTCTGGAGTAGTATATGTTACTATGAAAATGGATGTGGTCAGTTTTGTTGAAATAACTTGCAGTCATTGGGTAGCCATGGAGCCTTTTATTCCTTAATATGACTACAGTCATTTTTTTAACAGATGAACTCAGTGATTGCCTACCTGATCTCAACTCTTGAGCAATTAACAGTGACTAATGTCACCAGCATTAAACCATATTAAGCAGGCATACTTGCTAGACCAGGCTAGGTACACTTAGTTGATAACTTTATATGGGAATTCAAAGAGTAACAAAGGCAATGACTCAGTATCATTATTTTTATCTCTGCAGAGAAAGTTTCTTAGCATTCCCTGAAAGTGTTGGAGATGATGGTATGTAAAAGAATGAAGGCCAGACTATCCACCAGTTGGTAAAAGGACACTGCTATATTTAGGGTTTCTGACAGTGGCATAATAAGATAAATAAATATGTTATTCAAAAGGAAGAACAGTTTATCAAAGGTGTACCACTAGACCAGAAATGAAGAGAGAGTCAAACTCAGACTCAAATAAGGAGTCAGAAAAAGGATTTACCAAACACAGACCTTCTCAGGATTTTCTGGGCTGTGGTGGGTGAGGGATATTCTCTGACTACCTGAAATTTTGTGTCAGGCTTTCCATAGACACTTGCACAGCTATTCACACACACTGATGGAAAGGAGTCTCTTCTGTGGGCCACAGCTTAATACTCAGAGGGTGGCCAGCTGTTTCTCCTCCTGGCCAAGGTAGGCATGCAAAAGAATTACATCTGAAGGAGAGGCACCGTATTATCTTTTTTCCTGAGGGTGCCAAAGAGTGTTATTTATTTGTCTATTGGGGTAAATGCTTTACATATTTTTGCTCATTACTCCTCTCAAACATACCATGAAAGAACAACTATTATTCCCATTTATAGATAAGAATTGGAGGCTGAGTGAAGACATGTGCCCTGAATGACTTTTCATAATCATAAGTGCTGGAGCCTTGATTAGAACCCAGCTCTGAGTGACTGGAGCTCACGCTAAGTTGATGATTGAGCATTCAGTCTATTTGGTGGAGGTCACAGGGTCATGCCCACTGCTGGCCAGTTAGCTGTTTCACAGCCTCAACCAGCTGCCTGCACACAGGAACAGTTGGTCACCATGGAGTCCAAGGAAACGGAGTGGCAGGATTAGTATAAAACTATCCCTGTGAATAGAAAAACAGCATGTACCGTGAGGATGAATAAGTAGCACTATCTTCTTGTGCAAAGAAGAGCACGTTATTGTAGACTCATGCCATACACATTGTAGATGCAACCCCTTAGCTATGCCATTAAAACTTGGAAGGACAGGAAGAAACAATTCACCACCAGAAATAAAACCTTACTAACAGCCACTCAAGCCTGCACACAGAGGCCAGAGGTGATGCAAAAATGTTTGCTACTTTCCCCCTTGCATCAGGTTGTATATCAAGGAGTCACTCCTCTCTGATCTCCCTCCCTCTCCTTCTCCTCTCTGAATGGTCTGTTAGGCATCTGCCCTCCCTTTCCTCACTCCCATTGCCCTTCTTTTTCCTCTTAGTACCTGACTTGTTGTCCCAGATAGTGGTTTTCATCTAGCTTTCTCTCAAGGGAGTTGTGGAAGTTTTGGTGTTTCAGATTTTGCTGGATAATGGAAAATTATTCCTTCCAGACTAGCCTCAGAATGAAATATCAACAGGACAAACAAATCTTTCTCTATATAATACTGGCAACTTCAAGTAGCCTAACCCTAAATCTTGGTCCATTTTATCCGAGACCTCTGTCTGTTATCCCAGCATGAACGATATAGGACCCAAAAAGTGAGTGGCCAAGGATACCCTCCCCATTGTGGAGGGCAGGACAGAAGAGCTGCCTCATTAGGCTTTAAGAAGTTACTGTAAGTTTTTTCAGGTTGATATTGAAACAGTGTTTCATTAACCAGCCAGCTCAGCTACCTGTCTATGAACCACATGAGTGACTTATTTCTGTGATTTTTTTTTAAGAAATAATTTTTTTCACCTTTTAATTCTTGATATTGCATTTTTGGGGCTAAAACCATGTTTCTGTTTCTGTTTATTTTGGAAAATGTTTCTTCTTCCTACACATCTGATTTCAGACTTCAGCAATTTCAAACACGAGCCTGTAAAGATACACTCAATATTTTATTTTTTAGCTTTCTATTTCTATGAATATTTTTGAAAATTATTTAAGATGTCATGTCTTCGCTTTCTTTAAATCTCACATTCAAACCTTCACAAACCTCAAGTACTGAGATGCAAATTAGAGCAACTTTTTAGAAAACAATCTGACCATTTATATCTATCATACAAAATGAGAAAGACTATGAAGGCTTAATATTATATGCATGAGGATGCTTGTTGTAGTGCATTATGATAGCAAAAAAAAAAAAAAAAAGGAAGCCACCTAAATATCAATCAATAGTGAAATGATTGACTGATTACAGTGAATGCATGCTGTGGAACATTGTGCAGACTTTAATTCAAATGAACAGTTTTAACCTTGAAAGGATTTCCATGAAGAGAAAATTGAAGAATAAAATGTGTTAGTACCATTCCATTTCAAAAATAACAGTAACAGGCCAGGCACGGTAGCTCACGCGTGTAATCCCAGCATTTTGAGAGGCCAAGGCGGGAGGACCACGAGGTCAGGAGATCGGTACCATCCTGGCTAACACGGTGAAACCTCGTCTCTACTAAAAATACAAAAAAAAAAAAAAAAAAAAAAAATTGCCGGGCATAGTGGCGGGCGCCTGTAGTCCCAGCTACTCGGGCGGCTGAGGCAAGAGAATGGCGTGAACCCGGGAGGCGGAGCTTGCAGTGACCCGAGATCGCACCACTGCACTCCAGCCTGGGCAACAGTGCAGACTCCGTCTCAAAAAAAAAAAAAAGCAATAACAATAACAGTAACATCCATTTAAGTAAGCATAGGGTTCTATCAGCATGGAAAATATTATGGGAGTATAAATACAAAACTAACATTATTTTTGTATGTCTGGGAAGGTAGAATTCAACAAAGGGATGAGTGCATTATTACATTTTCCTTTAGGTAGCTCTGTGTTGTTTGAATTGTTAGAACGAATGTGCTTTTCTTTTATAATAGAAAAAATAATTTTATTTTGGAAAAATGTATTTTCTCTATCACTTTTCCTTAAGTTAAACCCAAACTAAGCTGAAGCTTGGGGTTAGAGTAAAGAACATTCACAATGAAGTAGACTAAAGACAGACATTTTAGCTTAACTTTCTTATTTTATCAGTACCGGAACAGAAGTTTAGAGAAGAGACTTGCCCAAGGTCACACAGCTATGAATAGTGGAGGAAGACTAAAATCCATTTCTCCTGACCCCAAATCAGTGTTTGCTCTTGTGTTGTTCAGACTTTGTCATCAGAGTGACCAGAAGGAGACTTAATTGCATTCTCAAAAAATTGCTGTATATTCCCTCAAAAAGCAAAAAATTTCATTGTGACATCATATTTTATCTTAAAAACTATGTGAATTTAATCAACAAACTACTGTCACATGTAACAACATGAATGAATCTCACAAACACTTTTTTTTTTTTTTTTTTTTTTGAGACGGAGTCTCGCTCTGTCTCCCAGGCTGGAGTGCAGTGGCGCGATCTCGGCTCACTGCAAGCTCCACCTCCCGGGTTCACGCCATTCTCCTGCCTCAGCCTCGCGAGTAGCTGGGACTACAGGCGCCCGCCACTGCGCCCGGCTAATTTTTTGTATTTTTAGTAGAGACGAGGTTTCACCGTGTTAGCCAGCATGGTCTCCATCTCCTGACCTCGTGATCCGCCCGCCTTGGCCTCCCAAAGTGCTGGGATTACAGGCGTGAGCCGCCGCGCCCGGCCACAAACATACTTTTAAGGAAAAGAAGTCAGTGGCAAATAGAACATACTATATGATTCTACTTATATAGAAATCTAAAACAAGACAAAGTAATCAGTCATTAGTTAGAAATCAGGATAGTGGTTAATTTTAGTTACAGTTGTCAGAGAGCACACTGGGGCTCTAGAGTGCTGATAATCTTGTATTTCTTCATCTGGGTGGCGGTTACATGGATGCATTCACTTTGTGAAAGTATATTGAGCTGTATCCTTATGATTGTGCACTTTTCTGAATAAATGTTATACAATATAGTCATTAAGAATTCATGTGATTTTTACAATCATGTCTGTTTTCATATGTATATATTTCAAATCTTGAAATACAGTTTATGGCTTATTAAAATATACAATATTTATTTTGTCCTTCACATACCACTTAGTACACTGCAGAGTGCCTCCAGAGGTATCAGTGCCCCTGGTGTGAGAAGCAGGGAGTCAGAGCCAACATTCAGGGCATGGGCAGTGCCACACTGCCTGAATTTGAATAGTGACTCCACCATTCCTAGTCACATAACCGAGGAACTGTAATTTAGCTTCCTTGTATCGCAAAAGGGTACACTTCAATAAGGTTGTGCCGATTAAGTTAGAGAATACATTTAATGCACTCAGTACAGAACCCGGCCCATAGTAAGCACTGAATAAATGCTAATGATTGGTAACTATTGTTATTCTTTGGAGAAATTTTAACCCTTCTCCTACTACATGTGAGTCTCCGCCCCCTACCACACACACACCAGGACATCACACATTGTTTTGCATTTATCAGATGCTCAATATTTTTTAGCTGAATTGAATGCAATAAATCCCCATGGTCTGTAGAAGAAAATTCAATCTCCTTAGTTCTCCTTTAAGGTTGTCCCTCATTTCAGTTCCCACCTATTTTTCCAGTTTTAGTTTATTCACTGCTTTATATAAATCCCCTGTCCCAAACACAGTGTCTAAAACTATTCCCACAGATGCCTTGAATGTCTTTTTATCTCAGGAAGTTTCTTTGCACTCTCCCCATTCCTGAAATATCCTTCTTCCTTCTCTGTACCTTCTATAATTTAACCAATCCTTTTAAGATTGAGACTAAATTTATCTCCCATGGCAATGCTTCTAATCCTTTTTTTTGATTCAGAAAACCCTTTGAGAATTTCACAATTCACTCTTTTTTAAAAAAAATACGCACATGTATACAAACCATCTAGTTTCTGAAGTTTTACAATCCCCCTGAATCCTAGACCAGCCTCCCATCTAGGGTTCCCCAGACTACCAGCACCATCACAAAATGAGTCTAATTCTTGATACCCAAAGTAATTACTCTCTGGACTAATACATTTTGATTCTTTTATTGACATTTGCTTTCAATTGTATGTGTTTTTCCTTTCACCTTGAATGTAAGTCTCTTGAGGATAAAGATATTGTCTTATACATCTTTGTCTGTCAACACTGATGAGGCAATGTGCCTCTCACATAAGGAGCACACAATAAAGAATTGCTGACTAATTGACCCCTGATCACCTATATTCTTTTCTCCGTTGATCTCATCCTGGCCCTTTGTTTTAAACATTTTGTGTTTACTGATGATTGCTAATTTTTATGCCTTTGCCTAAACAGTGTCCTCAATTCTAACTCACATATCCCATGGGCTACTTGACATTTTCATGTGGATGCCTGACTGGCATTACAGAGGTTAAACACATCAAAAAGTGAACTCATCATTGTTCATGTCAACCTTCCCCTCAGCAAAACTTATTTCTACCCTGGTCTTTTCCATTTTAATATGTGGCACTTCATCAATTTAGACCTGGTTCTTCCCTTTTACGGTGCTCCCATTTTTAAATAACGCTCTCAAATCAACCTCCAAAGTCCATCCCAAACCCATTCCCTACTCTCCATCTTCAAAGTCACCACCGTGGTCCAAGCCCTCACCATTCTTACATGGCTCCAAGTTGCCCTCCTGCTCCCTCCGTGCCCCTCTGCAATCCATTCTCCAGCAGGCAGAAATTTTTTTTTACAAATAGAAATTGGTTGCTACTCCCTGTCTTAAACCCCTTTCCATTTCATTTAGGTAAAGCCCAATCCCCTTACTTCAGGTTACAAGGACACACATGATCTGGTTCCCACCTGAACCTCCAGGGCTGCTCACATTAAGTTCCAGTCATAGGTTCCTCCCCCAGCAAATTCTTCTTTGCCTAGGGCTATAAACCGGCCTGAAAAACTCTTCCCCTTTCCCTTGGCTCTAAATTTCCGGCTCCTTCTTATCCCTCATGTTTTAGCTTAATCATTTCTTCATGGGATCTTCTCTGACCACTGTATCCAAAGTGGGAGTCAGAATGACCATGTCCTATCCCATCATCCTGTACATTACCTTATTATTGAATTCTCTTTATAAAATTATTTTCCTGGTTTGTTGCCCATCTTTCCCACCTGAATCAAAACTGTATACAGGCAAGAATCATGTCTAACATATTTATTGTTTTAATTCTAACATCTAGGACAATACAAGCTTCATAAGGACAAAGATTTTCTTTTTTCTTTTTGTTCTTTTTATTTTTTCTCTTTTGTTCATGATATTGTCTTGAGTGCCCAAAAAAGGGCCTAGCACATAGTGAGCATCAATACATCTTTATTAACTCTGTAATGACTGAACAATAGAAACTCAGCAAATGCTCTTTTATCTACATTACTGAATCAATAATTAAATAGTCTAATAATTACTTTTGGATAACTGGAGAGAAGCTAGCAAGATTATTTAGGAAAAAATACTCCTTTACTGAATAGGCAAAAAAATTTATAATTAATGCATCAAAGCATTATGATCTATGGGTATTACAAACATGTTGTTTACAAATAGTTGTATACAAACTCCTTAGAAACACTTAATTTTCAAAAGTTTCCAAAAATTTCCTCATCTTGTTTACATTATAAATTTGCTTAGTAGAACACTTTTTAAATTAAAGCAAAGATAAAATACTTAATATGCTGTTATTAAATGATGCAAATTCAGAATTAATAAATTCTGAAGTAATGATTTTAGTTTATAATTCAGCTCAAAAAGTGATGAGGCAAATCAAGAGTAGGTCTGTTTGGAGTATGCTATAGCACTTCATTAAACCAGGCCAACAGAATTCTTCCATGTCTGTTGATCAGCCCATATATCATGTAAGAGCCTCTGTGGTCAAAATAGCTCACTGAATACATAGTCTTTAAAAGGTCAGGGGTCATTAATCAAGAAAGACTGTTTACTTTAAGCTCAGAACATTGGCTGCTTTCTGCCAGCAGCCATGGGTGATGAAGGGTGCAGGGAGTTCTGACTTTCATGGCTGAGTATCTGGGCTTAGTGGGATTACAAAGAAAGAGACATCAGCCAGATACATTTCAGGCCTGCAGACCCTTCTTATATTTATGAGAACATGTTTTCCTAGTAACAGTTTATTTTGCTGAAAACATTTAAATAAAAACCTCCAGAGACTTTTTAGAGAGGATGGTTTTTCATTCCTAGGCAAGTACCTACCTGATTTAAATGTGGTATTATTTTAGTCCCTGAAACATATACCCCCTTCCATAAGACTTGAGTTGATTTCTGTACCTTTACCACGCACACAGCCTCTAAGAATAGAAATAACTGCAGAGGGCTTTTCTGACTAACTCTGATAAGCCATCCTCTCTGTATGCCTTCAGCAGCTGAGGAAGCAAAATTGTGTGCAAGAAAACCATTTCTAACTCAACACAACACACTTCTAATACGATACCTTACAGAATACTCTCTCACTGATTTTGGAATGTGTCCTCCTAGTTGAAAGATATTCTTACCTGGGTTTTCTCCCAACTGTCCTAGTGTAACTAAAGCAACTTCTGCACAATTCTGGATCAAATCTAACAGACTGATCAAATACACTCCTGAGCCACTTTGACTTCTCCTCCTTCTCTATTCCAGGTGAATTGCAGTATCTGAAAGGGAGAGACACTACTTTATTAGCAAACAGATCTGAATTAATACTTGGAACCAGGAGGCATCCATCCTTTCAGCCTTGTCACTCACTCACAGGGACATTTTAATTCACAGTGGCGTCTCAGGCTGCTATCTGGTTGGGCCTCTAAGACATGTTAAAATAAAAAGCAGGAAAGGTGAAAATTATCCTTAGAAATTCTTTAAATCACTCATAAGTTCTGATTTCAGGATTTTGAGTAAAAACCTGCATAACATAATATGTGAATGCACATACTTGTATGCAATATATAAATGCACGTATTTATTCAGTATATAATAAAGAACATATATGCAAAATAACACTTGGCAACATTTTATTTCCGAGTTCCCCATCCCCACACACAGAGTGGATGAATTTATATAAATCAAATGCCCTTGAGTTCAAGAAAGTTCTCTATTTCAGAGGTTAGATATACCTTTTGGCCTCTGAGTTCTATTCTGAAGTCTTGCTTCCTGTTCTGTGTCTGAAACAAGTCCATTTGGAACCAGCTGTGCACCTTAGACATTGTTTCCATGGAAACGCTTTCATAAATACTAATGGCCTTAATTAGACAAATCAAATAAACACAAGAAACACGTATCTAGGAACCACTGACCCATATTATTAGCTAGAAAGGCAGAAATTTTTATTTCCTAGCCATAGCCCTGATCTTTTCAAATTCCTGTTATTTGTTTCCTTTCTTGTATAAAATGATTCATTCATCTGGTTTACTTGCATTTTTTAAAAAAGCCATTAAATGTGTTTCCATTTCTTTTGGTATTCAATCAAATTTAGGTTATGTAAAATGGCAGGAGTGAACACCCGCTGTATGTGTTTACAGTATTTGTGTTTATAATGGAGTGAAAGGGTTGGGGAATACTGGGCTTTACGGCTTCTGAGCAAAGTGTTTATATATCTCAGAACGGACTTCTAGAGCACACATTTATCCTTTTGCTGTGAATGGACATTTTCTTATTTAGTTCTAGGTTTGCAGAACTACATTTTTTAAAAGTTCAGCTTCCATGGCTACTGGCATGAAGAAGACAATGCCAATGACTCAATTGCTTAGGCCACAGCACTGTAGAGAGAATAAGAATGATCTCTCCTATGTCTGGAAGTGGAGAAGGTAGAATACTCTTACTGAGACACCAGGTGACCCTGTAAAATATAGCAATAGCTGATAGAGTCAGATTTAGGATTGAACAAGTTAATACATGTGAATTGCTTAAAACAGTGAGCCCATCAGTGTTGTTTGTTGCTATCATTTCTATTGCAGTCTCATCACAAACGACATCCTAGCAATGAGTTTTGATCTTTTGGGGACCATCTAGTAAAGTTTTCATAACTTACTGACCCCAGATACTCCAAAGACACATAAAAGGCTGGGTAGAATTCTCCTCTAATGCTAGATATTCATTTAGAAACAAGATTCAGCAAAGCATTTATTTTGTAGCCTTTGTTGGGAAGTGGATTTGTGGTTCACCACTTGGAGCATGAGTAGAAATCTGTAAGAAGAATTACTCTGTAAGTCATTTAGCTCAATCCACTCACTTTAAAGATAAGAAAATTGAGACTAGGAGAAGCACCAAATACTTGTCATATCAGTGATAATAAGTAGGTCTTCTTTTCTCATTTGTTAAACTCCATGGGGAAAGGAAATCCAAACTCACATTTAACTATGAGATTGAGACACAGTAAAATTTTGTTAAAGAAAGTGAACTCTATGTAGCTTTTAAAATTAATCCTACTATTGAGATTTAACTAACTTTACAAGGTTTTCAGACCCTTGGCCAAAGGATATGGTTGTACCTCTCTACAAAGGGTTGAATAGTTGAACAATTTATGCATTTCATTATCTCTTTACTATCAAGTAAACTAACTGCAGAAAAAGCAATCAGTAGGAATCTAAATAATGACCAAAATTAAACTTATAGATAAAATTGTCCCTTAATTGACTCGATAGTATGTGCTTTTATCATGATAATACCTGCAACATGCCTTCTTTATCATGGGCTATGGAAAACGGTGAAGAAGCTAGGGAGTTATGTTGCCAAATTAAATAATGATTATTAAAGATGTAATTATACATGTTCAAGAAGAAAATACAGGGCAATAAACTAAGAACACCATAATACAGAAATGCAAAGTTTCTATCTTTTACCTCATAAAGAATTTACCTACAGGTTAAAAACAAGGAGATTTTTTCCTTTTCCATCATCCTCATCATCATGTCAACATTATCCTCATCATCATCATATCATCATCAATGGTACAATTTAATGAGTAGTTATTATGAGCTAACAATATGCTGTTTTACACACACACACACACACACACACACACATATATATATATATATATTTTTTTTGAGACAGGGTCTCACTCTGCCTACTAGGCTGGAGTGCAGTGGCGCGATCTCGGCTCACTGAAAGCTCCATCTCCCAGGTTCATGCCATTCTCCTGTCTCAGCCTCCCAAGTAGCTGGGACTACAGATGTCCGCCGCCACGCCCGGCTAATTTTTTTTTGTATTTTTAGTAGAGATGGGCTTTCACTGTGTTAGCCAGGATGGTCTTGATCTCCTGACCTCGTGATCCGACCGTCTCAGCCTCCCAAAGTGCTGGGATTACAGGTGTGAGCCACCGTGCCCGGCCTACATATATTATTGTTTTGGTCCTTTGACGCTGAGGCTGGAATCACCCCCAAAAGCAGTGTCAGGGGAATTCCTACAAGGGTTGTCCCCACACGAAGCTGAGATGGAGCTGGTTGGGATTCCAAAGAAAGAAGCAATAAATGCCAGGGTAATCGGCCCAAAGCATTTATTAGGGGAACCTAATTACAGAGTGCTGCATTAATCCTTGTGACAGACAGTGAGAGAAAAAGGATATTTTACTTAGGTATGTCTGCAGAGCGGGGGTCAGGGTACAGAGTTTATATGAGGGTTTAAAAATTTTTACTCAAGGCTGGAGCCAGTTCCTCTCAGTGTTTTGGGCAACAACCTAGAGACCTTTATCAGTGTCTATGAATGTTCAAGGCCCTAGTTTGGCTTCAGGCCTGCTGGGAAAAACTTGCAGCTGGCTGGGTCACAAAATGGTCAAGGCACTCTGTGATTTTCAGTAAGGACACAGGAAGAAAGCAAGAGGAAACTAGGGGATCCTGCAATTATCTAATTAATCCTCATGTTAGTCTTTTAGGTTAGGTGTTTATTATAATCATGATTCAGACAAGAAAACAGAGGCCCATCTTTCTTTAGGTCATACTGGTAATGAATAGCAGGACTGTGATTTAAACTAAAATTTGTTGATTCCAAGGCCCAACTTTTGAATCATCAAGTGCTGTTGTTAAAATTTGATAAATACTAAGGTAAAGAAATAAAATTTCCAGAATTCTGAAGACATTTTCAAATGGAGATTAAATTGTACACATAGACACTAGATAAACAAAGTCAATTATTTTATTAGCGCTCTAGAATTTGAGAGAAGATAGTACCTTCAAAAGTTTCCATACAACACTGTATTTGTAATCTATTGCTGCATAACACATTATGCCACAATTTAGTGGCTTAAAATTTGTACTATCTCACATAGTTTCTGTGAGTCAGAAACTTGGAAGGAACTTAGCTAGTGGGTTCTGGTTCAGAATCTCTCATGAGGTTGCAGTCAAGATGTGGGACAGGGCTCAAGATATACAAAGGCTTAACTGGGGCTGGAGAATCCACTTCCAGATTCACTCATACACTGGCAAGAAATTTTAGTTCCTTGTTGGCTGTTGGTAGAAGACCTCAGTTCCTCACCATGTGGGCCTCTCCACAGGGCTGTTTTGAATGGCTTCCTAACATGGCAGTTGGCTTTCCCAGAGCAAGTGATCCAAGAAAGAGAGAGAGCACTACAGAATCCATGGCACCATTTATAACCTAGTTTTGGAAGTCACATCCATTATATTGTGGAAGAGGACTACATAAGAGTGGGAATACTGGAAGGAAGAAATCACTGGGGCCATCTTGGAGGCTGGCTATCATCATTTTTATCAAAGTGTCAAAGAGCTTACCATCACAATTTTCCATCATTGTTAACTTAAGTAAATGGTCAATTTTACACAGTTGCTATTAGGATGACTTACATAACCACTACGGCCATTCTAAAGTGCCACTACTGTGCTTATTTTTAGGAAGGCATCATAAAATATTTGGACTAAAGAATACGGACAAAGAGAAATTAGTTTTCTCCCTGGATAGTGTCTTTTAGCAGTCATTATTCAACAACTCTTTATTCTTAGCCCCTCATCCCCTTAATTTTCAAGGACATTTAAATACTAGATCTACCATCATGCTGACATTATAGCCAGGTCTTGGTATTGAATGGAGCCACAACAAACATAAGGATCAGCATAAGCTTCTGAAGAATACTCTATATCATATTTCTTTTGATGAAAAGTATTAGGAACCCTCGTGACCTTCTTTTCTAGCTTTCAGCAGACCCTAGCATATAGTGTTGCAAATATGATGAATATAAGACCTGTTCTTGATAACAAAAACTTAGTGGAAGTTCTCATATGGGATGATCTTAGAAGTAGAAAGTGCCAAAGAATTCAAAAGAATTCAGAAAAGACAGGTTTCCAGGAGATAAAACTCTCCATTAAAAAAACTAGGTCTTGTGGCCAGATAAAGACATGAAATATCCCAGTTTCATGGAAAGGAAGACAAATTGTTACAGCCAGGTTGGTGAATCTGCCTTAGGGAAAATGAAACAGACTGGGTTGAAGGGAAAAAAGAAACTTGGTTTAGGATCTATGTACCAGGAAGACTTGCCAGCAATCCAATTTACAGTAAGCTCTTTGACGCTTTTCTCTGGTCCCTTCTAAAGCCAGAAAAAAATCCAGTAGCAACAAGCCATGAAGATAAGGGTCAGTGAGAGCTAGAAGAGATTTGTATTTGACACATCTGAAGGCAATGTGTTTGGGACAGATAGTCATTATTTAAAGGAAGCAAAGTTGTAACCATGGAGATGGGGCCAAGCACCAAGTACAAACCTGATAGGAAGATAGAAACAAAAAAACCAGTAAAGCAGGGTGGCCGATTAGAAGCAGCGGTAGTCTGCAGAACTCACAGAAAGGAATCAAAGTGGCAAGTAAATTTGGCATGTTCAACTGAAGTATCAAGATTCTCACATTGGGACTGACTAGGAAAACAGCTCTGCCCACAGAGAATGAAGAAAAGCAGGGTGAGGCAATGGCCCACGCAGGAGCAGCACAGAGCCAAAGGAACCCACACCCCAGCCAAGAGAAGCAGTGAGTGATTGTGTGATCCCACCCTGGAAACCATGCTTCTCCCATGAATCTTTGCAACCAGGATATCCCCTTGTAAGCCCATGCCACCAGGGCCTTGGTTCCAACACACAGAGCTGTGTGGAGTCCCAGCAGAGCATCCACTCAGGCACGCACAGAGACCAAGGAGTTTTGCATATTCTGCCCCAGGATTCCCAGCAAGATGGGAGATCCATCCATACATACCCCTAGGAGAGGGGCTGAATCCAGGGAGCCAAACAGCATTGTTTTTCAGGCCCCATAAATTAAGAGCCATTGGTTTCTGTCTTAAACCCATTCCACAGCACCTCATAAGGTAAGAGCCACTGGCTTGGAATTCCAGCCAGCTGACAGCAACAGGCTAGAGTCTGCCTGAGAAGGACTGCGTTCTAAGGGGGAGGGGAAGCTACAATCTCTGTGGTTCCATTGACTCAGCTGTTCCAGCCTGCCAGTTCTGAAGAGTTCAGATGGTGCAGATGAGGAAGGGTCCCCCACAACACAACACAGCTGCACTACCAAAAAGCAGCCAGATTGCTTCTTTAAGTGGGTCCCTATTCCCATTCCTCCTGACTGGGTAAGACCTCCTGATGGGGTCTCCAACCACCTCCTACACATATAGTTCAGGCTGGCAACAGGTCAGTACCCACCTAGGATGAACCTTCCAGAAGAAGGAGCAGGCTGTCATCTTTGCTGTTTTGTACACTTCACTGGTGATACCTCCAGGTATGGGAAATACCGAGGAAACTAGGATCTGGAGCGGATCCCCAGCAAACCACAGAAGTTCTATGAAAGAGTAGCCTGGCTGTTAAAAGAAAAACAAACAGACAACAACAACATCATCAACAAAAAGAAACTCCAAAAAACCCCATTTAAAGGTCAGCAACCTCAAAGATTAAAGGTAGATAAGCCCACAAAGATGAAAAAGAATCAATGCAAAAATGCTGAAAACTCAAAAAGCCAGAGTGCCTCATGTCCTCCAAATGATTGCAACACCTGTCCAGAAAAGACAGAACTGGGCTGAGGCTGAGATGGCTGAAATGACAGAAGTAGACTTCAGAAAGTGGGTAATAAGGAATTTCACTGAGCTAAAGGAGTGTCTCGTCACCCAGTGCAAAGAAGCTAAGAATCATGATAAAACAATACAGGAGGTGATAGCTAGAATACCCAGTTTAGAGAGGAACATGACCGACCTTATGAAGCTGAAAAATACAATGGAAGAACTTCACAATGCAATCACAAATATCAATAGCAGAATAGACCAGGTGGAAGAAAGAATTCCAGAGCTTGAAGACTATCTTGCTGAAAAAAGGCAGACAAGAATAGAGAAAAAATAATGAAAAGGAAGAATAAAACCCCTGAGAAATATGGGATTACATAAAAAGATGAAACCTGTGACAGACTGGGATACCTGAAAGAGAGGGAGAGAATGGAGCCAGGTTGGAAAATATCCGTCAGTATATCATCCAGGAGAACTTTTCCAACCTAGCAAGACAGGCCAACATACAAATTTAGAAAATCCAGAGAACCCTAGTAAGATACTTCATGAGAAGAGCAATCCCAAGACACATAATCATCGGATTCTCCAAGGTCAAAATGAAAGAAAATATGTTAAGGGAAGGCAGAGAGAAAGGCCAGGTCACCTATAAAAGAAAGCCCATCAGACTAACAGCAGACCTCTCAGTGGGAACCCTACAAGCCAGAAGAGATTGGGGTGCAATATTCAACATTCTTAAAGAAAATAATTTCCAACCCAGAATTTCATATCCAGCTAAACTAAGCCTCATATATGAAGGAGAAATAAGATCCTTTTCAGACAAGCAAATGCTGAGGAAATTCATCACCACCAGGCCTGCCTTGCAAGAGCTCCTGAAGGAAGCACTAAATATGGAAAGGAAAAACTGTTACCAGCCACTGCAAAAATACACTGAAGTACACAGACCAGTGTCACTATGAAGCAAACCCATAAACAAGTCTAAAAAATAACCAGCTAGCATCATGATGACAGGATCAAATTCACACATAATAATACTAACCTTAAATGTAAATGGGCTAAATGCCACAATTAAAAGACACAGAATGGCAAGCTGGATAATGAGCCAAGATCCATAGGTATGCTGTGGTCAAGAGACTCATCTCACATGCAAAGACACATATAGGTTCAAAATAAAAGGATGGAGGAAAATTTACCAAGCAAATGGAAAACAGAATAAAGTAGGGGTTGCAATTCTAGTTTCTTACAAAACAGACTTTAAACCAACAAAGATCAAACAAGACAAAGAAAGCCATTATATAATGCCTTTCAACAAGAAGAGCTAAGTATCCTAAATATATGTGCACCCAATACAGGAGCACTTAAATTAATAAAGCAAATTCTTACAGACTTACAAAGAGACTTAAACTCCCACACAATAATAGTGAGAGACTTTAAAATTCCACTGACAATATTAGACAGATCATGGAGACAGAAAATTGACAAAGATATTCAGGACCTCAACTCAGCTCTGGATCAAGTGGACCTGATAGATATCAAAGAACTCCCCACCCAAAATCAACAGAATATACATTCTTCTCTTTGCAACATGAGAATTACTGTAAAATTAATCACATAATCAGAAGTAAAACACTCCTCAGCAAATGCAAAAAAAAAAAAAAGTCATAACAGTCTCTCAGATCACAGAACAATCAAATTAGAACTCAAGATTAAGAAATTTACTCAAAATCACACAACTGCATGGAAATTGAACAACCTGCTTCTGAATGACTACTGGGTAAATAATGAAATTAAGGCAGAGATCAAGAAGTTCTTTGAGACTAATGAGAACAAAGAGGTAATGTACCAGAATCTCTGGGATGCAGCTAAAGCAGTGTTAAGAGGGAAATTTATAGCACTAAATTTCCACATCAAAAAGCTAGAAAGATCTCAAGTTAATACCTTAATGTCACAACTAAAAGAACTAGAGAGCCAAGAGAAAACAAACCCCAAAACTAGCAGAAGACAAGAAATAACCAAAATCAGAGCTGAGCTAAAGGAGATAGAGACACAAAAAAACCTTCAAAAAATCAATGAATTTAGAAGCTGTGTTTTTGGAAAAAAAATAATAAGATAGATAGACCACTAGCTAGACTAATAAAAAAGAAAAGAGAGAAGAATCAAATAAACACAATCAAATGATAAGGGGGATATCACCACAGACCCCACAGAAATACAAACAACCATCAGAGAATACTGTAAATACCTTTATGTAGATAAACTAGAAAATCTAGACAAAATAGATAAATTCCTGGACACATACACCCTCCCAAGACTGAACCAAGAAGAAATGGAATCCCTGAACAGACCAATAATGAGTTCTGAAATTTATACATTAATAAATATCCTACCAACCAAAAAAAAGCCCAGAATCAGATGGATGCACAGCTGAATTCTACAGAGGTACAAAGAAGTCCTGGCACAATTTCTACTGAAACTACTCCAGGCAACTGAAAAGGAGAGACTCCTCCCTAACTTGTTCTATGCCATCTTCACCCTGATACCAAAACCAGGCAGAGATACAACAAAAAACAAAATATTCAGTCTGATATCCTTAATGAACATTGATGCAAAATACTCAACAAAATACTGACAGACCAAATCCAACAGCACATCAAAAAGCTTATCCAACACCATCAAGTTGGCTTCTTCCTTGGGATGCAAGTTTGGTTCAACATGCACAAATCAATAAATGTGATTCATCACACAAACAGAACCAACGACAAAAACCACATGATTATCTCAATAGATGCAGAAAAGGCCTTCAATAAAATTCAACATTCCTTCATGTAAAAACTCTCAATAAACTAGGTATTGAAAAAACATACTTCAAAATAATAAGAGCCATATATGACAAACCCACAGCCAATATCATACTGAATGGGCAAAAGCTGGAAGCATTCCCCTCAAAAACCAGCACAAGGCAAGCATACCCTCTCTCACTACTTCTATTTAACATAGTATTGGAAGTTCTGGCCAGGGAAATCAGGTAAGAGAAAGAAATAAAGGGTATTCAAATTGGAAGAGAAGAAGTCAAATTATCTCTGTTTGCAGATGGCAGAATCCTATATCTAGAAAACTCCATCATCTTGGCCCAAAAGCCTCTTAAGCTGATAAGCAACTTCAGCCAAGTCTCAGATACAAAGACAATTTGCAAAAATCACTAACATCCGTATACACCAACAATAGAAAAGCAAAGAGCCAAATCATGAATGAACTCCCATTCACAATTGCTGCAAAGAGAATAAAATACCCAGGGAATACACCTAACAAGGGAAGCGAAGGACCTCTCCAAGGAGAACTACTAACCACTGCCCAAAGAAATCAGAGGACACAAACAAATAGAAAAACATTCCATGCTCATGGATAAGAAGAATCAATATCATGAAAATGGCCATACTGCCCAAAGTAATTTATAGATTCAATATTATTCCTGTTAAACCACCATTGACATTCTTCACAGAATTAGAAAAATTTATTTTAAAATTCAAATGGAACCAAAAAAGAGCCCAAATAGCCAAGAAAATGCTAAGCAATAAGAACAAAGGTGGAGGCATTATGCTATCCAATTTCAAGCTGTACTACAAGGCTACAGTAATGAAAACAGCATGGTGCTGGTACAAGAACAGACACATAAACCAATTTAACAGAATCAAGAATGCAGAAATAAGACCTCGCACTTATAACCATCTGATATTCAACAAACCTGATAAAAACCAGCAATGGGAAAATGATTTCCTATTTAATAAATGGTGCTGGGATAACTGGCTAGCCATATGAAGAATATTGAAACTGTACCCTTTCCTTATACCATATACAAAAATCAACTCAAGAAGGATTAAAGACTTAAATGTAAAACCCAAAATTCTGGAAACTCTAGAAGAAAATCTAGGCAATACCATTCAGGACATAGGAACAGGAAAAGATTTCATGACAAAAACACCAAAAGCAATTGCAACAAAAGCAAAAATTGACAAATGGCATCTAAAGCTTCTGCACAGCCAAATAAACTACCATCAGAGTGAACTGACAACCTACAGAATGGGAGAAAAATTTTGCAATCTATCCATCTGACAAAGGTCTAATATCCAAAGACTACAAGGAACTTAAGCAAATTTATAAGAAAAAAAATCAACCCATTAGAAAGCAGGCAAAGGACATGAACAGACACTTCTCAAGAGAAGACATATATGAGACCACAAACATATGAAAAAAGCTCAACATCACTGCTCATTAGAGAAATGCAAATCAAAACCACAATAAGATACCTTTTCACTGCAGTCAGAATGGCTATTAATAAAAAGTCAAAAACAACAGATGATGGCAAGGTTGTGGAGAAAAAGGAATGCTTATACACTGTTGGTGGGAGGGTAAATTAGTTCAACTATTGTAGAAGACAGTATGGCAATTTCTCAAAGATCTGCAGGCATAAATACCATTTGACCCAGCAATCCCATTACTGGGTATATACCCAAAGGATTATAAATCATTCTATTATAAAGATATATGCACATGTATGTTCACTGCAGCACTATTCACAGTAACAAAAACATGGAATCAACTTAAATGTAAATCAGTGACAGACTGGATAAAGAAAATGTGGTACATAACACCATGGAATACCATGCAGCCATGAAAAGGAATGAGATCATACCCTTTTCAGGGACATGGATGGAGCTGGAAGCCATTATCCTCAGAAAACACAGGAACAGAAAAGCAAACACTGCATGTTCTCACTTACAAGTGGGAGCTGAATGATGAGAATACAGGGACACATGGTGGGAAACACTGCATACTGGAGCCTATTGGGGGAGTGGGGAGAGGGAGAGCATCAGGAAGAATAGCTAATGGATGCTGGGCTTCATACCCGGGTGATGGGATAATCTGTACAGCAAACCACCATGACACACCTTTACCTATGGAACAAATCTGCATATCCTGCAAATGTACCCCTGAACTTAAAATATAAGTTGAAGAAGAAAAAAACGAAAACAGCAAGGTGAATAGGAGGATCAGATGCAGGGCAAAAATAGGAAAATTTGGGAATATGGCTCTAAAGCAGAAATTTTGAATGATTTACTCCAATCAAGATTTACCTTGACCACTCTACCAAAATTGCTCTTGTAAAATTTACCAATGAGTCCCTGAATTTAACAGTTATGTTGATAAATACAAAGGGCAGTTCTCTGCTTTTTTCATCAGCATTTGACAGGGGTGTCCATTTTCTCCTCTTTGATTATAACTTTCATTATTTGGTTTGCAGGCAACTACAGTGCCTGGGTATTCTTCCTAACTTGATCATTGGTCCTTCTCCGTCTTTTGAGCTTGTTCCTTTCCCAGCACATGATCTTCTTTTCTTCTCCCTGTATACATACTCACTTTGTGATCTCACCCAGGCTTATGACTCAGCACAATTTAAACACCAATGATTTCCAAATCAATATCCCCATTCTCACCTCTCCCACAAACTCAGGTTTCTGTCTCTGCTGGGGTGTCTAAACTTAATATGCCCCAAATTAATCTCCTTGTCTTATCCCCAAGCCTGTTTTACCTATAGCCTTTTCCATTTCAGTGGATGGCAACTCCATTCTTCCAGATGCTCAGGCCAAAAACCTTGGTGTCATCACCAACTCCTTCCATTCTCACCTCACAGCCAATTCATCATCAAATCCTATTGGCTCTGCTTTCACAATATATCCAGACTCTCACTGCTTCACCCAACTTCCTCTGCTTATTTCTCTGTTTTCAGCCTCCTTCTCTCTGCTGGTTGCTGATGTAGTCTCTCAAGCATGCTCCATTTCAACATTTTCTCCTACAGTCTATTCTCAAGTCAGCCAGGTTGTTTCATTTTAAAGTATAAATCCGAGCATTTCATTCCTCTGCTCTAAACCCATTTCCCACCAAGTAAAGCCAGATATCTTGTGATACCCTGACCCTTCATGAGATGACTTTATTTCTTTCTCCCTTGATCCCTGTTCCAGCCACAATGACCTCTTTGCTGTTTTTGAAAATACTTTTTTCATTTGTATTGGCTATTCCCTCTGCCTATAACACTCTTCCCCAATGACTCACATGGCTAACCCCTTCAGGTCTATGCTTAAAGACTACTGCCTTAGTGCAGTCTACCTTGACCACTCTTTTTAAACACTTCAACCTCCTCCCACTCCACTATTTCTGATCCACTTTCATATTTTTAAAAAATAATACTACTTTCTAACATACAATAAATTTTAGTTTATATTTATCTATTATGTTTTTTCATGGTAAGACTATCTCCCACTGCCAGGGAATTAGTTCAACAAGGGCAGAGTTTTCTGTTTTGTTTACTGGTGTATTCCAAGTGTCTAGTAGAGTGCCTGACATATAGTAGGCACTCTATAAACATGTGTTTAAGAAATAAATGATTTATATATTAAAGTATTGAATCTTAAAACTCTGGGGAGAAAAGTCTTCTATAGAAGGATGATGGGTGAAGCAAGAAGCCCTGTCAGAAGCCTAATGCTCCAGTTCTGGTGAAGTCTGTTGGAGCTCTGACCAGGTGGTAGGAGCTGTGCAATCTTGTGTGTGGCCCAACCCCCTTGTCTGAACAGAGCTGACCTCACCATTAGCAAGTGCTTTCCAAGTCCTCACTTAGTCCTGGTCTCACTTCCAACACTTGTTAGATAATATTTCCTTAAAGCCCAGCTCAAACATTAATATGCAAGTGAAGCCTTAATCAACTTCTCTCCACCTAGGCTGAATTTGTTGCTACCTTATCTTGTTTTCACATCTTGCCCATATCTTTCGCATAATGCTCTTCACACTGCATGAAAATTTGGAGACGTATCTTTATATATTCATGATTTTGTGTTTCCCCTGCTAGATTGTGAGGTCCCTGAGTATAGGGAATATGTTTTATTGATCTTTCATCTTTGTAACTAAACTAAAATTAATGCCTGCCCATGATAAATGGTCTGCAAAAAAGTAACAATTTTAGATCAAATTCAATATATTTTATTTCAGGGAGATATTTTCTTGTCTTAAACAGTTTTAACTCAATCATATAATAACAACACATGCAAGAGGATTCTTTCTTATTGATGTTGTGCATTTTTACAATTTTAAAAATGGTTTTAAATGAGAACGACCACCATTCCTGCAATTAAAAATTTTTAAATGCAGAAGAGTCCAAGAATGGTAGCTTGTTTTTTTTCTCTTTTGTTTTTGTTTCTTACCAGAAAAAAAGATTCAGAATTTTAGATTATCCCTCATTAAGTCTTGAGTTTCTGGCCTTGAAAGTTAAGCATGTCTTCAGCTCTAAAGAAGCAGATTAAGCCAGTTGTGCTGGCAGCTTGAAGCATTTGGAAGCTGGCCAGAACTGCCAAAGAATTTTTTTTTGCCCTTTTTATTCTCTTCCTTTCCACCAGGCTAGCTCAGGGAGTCCATCTGCAGAATCAAATGAAAATCAATCCCTTTTTATGCAAACCTTCCTGAAACAGCAAGGCTATGTTTGGTCACAAGGGCGGAGGTTCGTGCAGTGGAAGCCCTGGTGGTGATTTCTCCCAGCTCAGGGCTTGCCAAAGTCGTCTCCACCTCATAGTGATGAAAGGCTGGATCAAACGGCTCTCAAAGCCAACTTCTATTAGACTTGCCTTTTCTAAAAATAGTGCACTTCAGTAAACACCATTGTGAGTTTGCAGTTTACTTGCTGGGGAGTACCTTGCCACCTCCACCAAAATTTCACGCATGCATGTATTTATTTATATCTTATTGGACCTTCTTTTATCAGTTAAAACCCCCAGCAAATTTATTTTTTTGTTTTAAAATCTGATATTTAATCAATTCCTGTTCAATGATTTAGAAAAAGTATGAATAAAAAGATCTCTGAATCAGAGCAGGTTGAATGAAAGAAGATTAACCAAAGATAAGATTGAAGTTTCTTCAGTTCTTGGAAAATGCCAACTGAGGTTGCAGAGACCCACTGCCGTGTGTCCTCATGGACAGTTTCACAGTCAAAAAAAGGATTGGGTCAATCAAATTAAGGTAGTGCATTGCTTGCTACAAATTCTCCTGAGTGGTGTTTACAGATTATAAATATGTATCCTGTTTTATTGTCTGAAAGGACCCTAACAGTGGAGGTACTGACCTTATTTTTGGTTTATGTTCACGTTTGATCCTGACAGAAACTAAATCTCTCTGTTCTGTAGCCAGCACCTGATCCTTGGACTTCTGTTCACCCTCACCTAAAAAAAGATAGTGGAGAAAAAGCACATCAAGTGTGCAAAGCTCAGCACTGATTTAGGACAGGAACCAAGGAACATGATCTCCAGTGGAAGCCATGGGGATCACCAAGGGAGGATGTGATGGTTTAAGCTGACTTTAGCCGAAGGGGTCCCTATGCTGGTGGGAGAGATGTGGGAATCTGAATAACCACAAATGGGCAGAGTATACTCTTTGTGGCATATTGGAGAGGTGACACTATGAAACCAGCTTCCCCCAACATTAGGGTCAACTGCATTAGATTCTGTGCAGAGGAAACCTCAGAGTCCCAGTGAATCATGGTCCCTTTCACCCATCATTTTCAACACCTGTTATTTCTTTCAAAGCTTGTTTGTTCTTCTCTGGAAGATTTCTATTTTATCAGTTTATCAAGTCAACTCAACAAATTAGGATAACAGTTTTGGAAAACAAATCTTTCAATCTGAAAGCAGGTAGAAAAAAAAAGAAATAAGTGTTATATAACGCTAGCTAAAAATGAAAGAAGTGATAACAATAGGCAGAACAAAATAGGAGAGTTAAGAAGTCAAAATTTTGTGGATTTTTTTGTATTTTGCCCTTTTTCTTTTTCTCTTTTTGTGCCTATCAACTATTTGTATATTCTTCAGGTACTCAATTATTCCATCTTCAAAATGAATGGAAACTAGTGTTTCATGCATTTATAAGATGAGAATCCCACTATAGAAAAATCCCCCCTGCCAATTTTTTTTACTTACAAAATTTAAATGAGGACATGGTTTTCTTCTTTATAAGAGGATTCTTCAGTAGCTTTCTCAAAAATCAGAATTATTCAGAATAAAGCTTTTACAAATAGCTGCCAAATAGTGGAAAGAATCGAAAAATCTCAATTAATGTTCCAGCCACATTATTTATTAGTTCTGCCTTGAGGACTTGTCAGTTAACATTTTTGAGCTTTTGTTTTCTTTTATGTAAAACAGAGATAACAACACCTACTTCACAGACTTGTTAGTGATGAGATAATTTGTGTAGAAACTCTTGGTTGAACAGACTCATTTATTTGTGAAGTCAGTGAACATTCATCAAGTGTCTACTATGTGTCAGATACATATATGTGTTAAGCACTGATAAAATCAACACAGTGTGTGTAATTTCATCTGCAATTTTCCTGTCTTACAGATGTCCACCCTGGGTTAAAATGCTTAATAAATGTTTAAATAAACTATAGTTGCTACATATTTTTAGAATGTCACCATGATAAAAACTATTTAAAAGTAAAATTTGGTTTCTATGTAGTGTATCTACAACTTATCAGAAATATATCTACTGTGTACAGTAATGGGCAAGTACACATATTCATTTACTTCTTCACATATTTCAGGTACATCATGGATTGTGAACAAAGGGTCTACTTCTAGAATACTTACAAACTTTATTGGCTATGGTGAAGCAAAGGAAGGTGCATGTATCTCAGCCTTTCCCAAAAAGAGAATGGAAAGAAAAGGACTCTTGGTTTTGGGGAGCAGATCCTATGGAGGAGCTTAGCAATCTAGAGACTCTTCCACATTCTTCTGCAGTCCATATCCTGAGCCCCTGAATTGGGCACCACTGTGGAGTGTCCCTACTGGGACTAGTTTCCAAGCTGTGACACATTGATGGAAGTTTTCCCTCAGTCTGCTTTGATACAAAGGGCTTTATATTACCTTCTTATGGGGTCCTTCCCCAGCTACCTCAGAGCCTGTTGCCATCGGCATTCCTCTCTTACCTCTCTCAGCACCTGTGTGGAGCAATAACTGTTTCAGTCTTACATTAGATCTTAGGGCTTATATACCTCGCATGACATTTCTCAAGAAGCTGTGTAGACTATCTTTGGAAATTTTTGTTTGCACAACCATAAGAAGAAGAGTTGAAGCATTGCACAACTCAAAGAGGCTTCAAACACATTCTGGTCTATAATCATAGCACATTTTAAAGTTGTGGCCGGGCATGACGGCTCACACCTGTAATCCCAGCACTTTGGGGGGCTGAGGCGGGTGGATCACCTGAGGTCAGGAGTTAGAGACCAGCCTGACCAACATGGAGAAACCCCATCTCTACTAAAAATACAAACTTGGCCGGGTGGGGTGGCGCATGCTTGTAATCCCAGTTACTTGGGAGGCTGAGGCAGGAGAATCACTTAAACTCAGGAGGCAGAGGTTGTGGTGAGCCAAGATCGTGCCATCGCACTCCAGCCTGGGCAACAAGAGCGAAACTCCATCTCAAAAAACATTTAAAATATTTAAAAAATAAAGTTGTGTTAGTGCACCGCACATCTAGCCATACATGGCAACCCCAATAGGAAAACTAGAAGCTCTACAATATTCCTTAAACTGAATCTGAAGCTTGATTACATGTGAAATCTACACTCTCTTTCATGCCCCTGAAAATTGTTTTGGCCACTTTAATCTGGCTTTCTAGTCAGTTAGCACTGGAAAGTGTCCTAAGTAGAGGCATGCTTAATATCTAGGAATCTATCTCCTCCTCTTTATTTGAATTATCACTGCCTTAGTTCAGGTCTCTATCATCTTTCCCCTGAGTTACTGTTACAGCCTCCTATCTGGTCTCCCTGCCTCAATCTCTCCTTGTCCCCATTCATTTTCTGGTGTTGACAGGGTGACCCATCTAAATCACAATCTGATCATACCATTCCCCTGCTTGCTTTTAACTTTGATAACTTTCCACTCCCTTCAGAATAAAATCCAAACTCCTTAGCACAGTTATAAAACCCTTCATGATTCTGGCTTTTGTTCTTATCTTTTGCTTCTGTAATACCATGCTTGCTCAAGTCAAGTTAAGGGCTCTGCATTTGATATTCCCTCTGCCTAGAATTTTCTTTTACCCTTCCATCTCTTTTAACTGACCAAGCCCAGCTTGGATATAACCCCCCCTGGGAGCAATTTGCAGGCAATAAAAATACTTCTGGCTAGGCGTAGTGGCTCACACTTGTAATCCCAGCACTTTGGGAGGCCAAGGTGGGAAGATCACGAGGTCAGGAGATCGAGACCATCCTGGTCAACTTGATGAAACTCTGTCTCTACTAAAATACAAAAAATTAGCCAGGCATGATGATGTGTGCCTGTAGTCCCAGCTACTCGGGAGGCTGAGGCAGGGGAATCGCTTGAACCTGGGAGGCAGAGATTGCAGTGAGCAGAGATCGTGCCACTGCCCTCAGGCCTGGTAACAGAGTGAGACTCCGTCAAAAAAATAAAACCTCTTAGACCCACAGACTACTGGAAAGTAACAGTCTTGAAGAAAAGTTCAGAGAGAAAGAAATTCATGCCTGTTCCACCACACCCCTGATTCACAGGGGTCAGTCGCTTGCGGCAAGTTCAGTAAATTATATAGAGTAAGGACATGCTGAGCCAAGCTACTATTTTCCTTCCTAACCTCTAGGCCAAATGTCAGGGCTGACACCAAGGAGGTGGGCACTTGGGTACTTGTAAGTGCCTCTGGGCTGCCACTCAGAGAAAATCAGATGTCTAAAAGACCCCATGAGAGGCAGCTGCAAGTCACATGGGAAGTAAAAGATGGAAAATGTGACAAAAAAAGTATAAGCTCAGGAAGTAGAAAAACTGAGTTCTGGTCACAAGATCTTTAGATTCCAGTTTATCACTTTAATACAAAAGGACTGGACTCTGTCATAGGTTGTCATATTGTGCTTCATATAGCCTGGGACATTTCTAGATGTTTCTCAAGGACCACCGTGGGGGAATAAAGATGATGAATATAACTCCCCCAGAACAGCTCCTCTCTTGATGGATATTCTGTTTTTCTGTGTATGATTGCAACTGAAGAAAGGGTCATGCTGCTTAAAACGCATTGCAAATCTCTAAAAGAAATTAATAAACAGCAGATGTTCCTTGAACCAACATGTACTTCACCTTCTCCCAGAGTTAAGTAAGATGTGCTGACAGATGCACTTGGTGGCTGATGGGGCACTGCTGTGGGCTGTTCCCACAGAGAGCTACCCCCGCTAGTCCCTCCAGGAGAGCCACTTACTGTCCAAGGATCAGTTGGACTTTGTCTTCAAGCCAGTAAATGCCAGTCGTACTTGTTATTTTGATTATATTGATTTAATTATATGTTATATAAGCCAGTGAAATAGAGTGAAAAGAGAGTACTTTTTTTAATATGGTTTGACTGTGTCCCCGCCCAAATCTCAACTTGAATTGTATCTCCCAGAATTCCCATGTGTTGTGGGAGGGACTTAAGAGGTGATAATTGAATCATGGGGGCCAGTCTTTTCTGTGCTATTCTCGTGATAGTGAATAAGTCTCACAAGATCTGATGGGTTTATCAGGGGTTTCCGCTTTTGCTTCTTCATTTTCTCTTGCTGCTACCATGTAAGAAGTGCCTTTCACCTCCCATCATGATTCTGAGGCCTCCTCAGCCATGTGGAACTGTAAGTCCAATTAAACATGTTTTTCTTCCCAGTCTCAGGTATGTCTTTATCAGCAGCATGAAAAGGGATTAATACAGTAAATTGGTGCCAGTAGAGTGGAGCATTGCTGAAAAGATACCCGAAAATGTGGAAGCAACTTTGGAACTGGGTAACAGGCAGAGGTTGGAACAGTTTAGAGTGCTCAGAAGAAGACAGGAAAAGGTGGGAAAGTTTGAAACCTCCTAGAGATTTGTTGAATGGCTTTGAGAAAAATGCTAATAGTGACATGAACAATAAGGTCCAGGCTGAAGTGGTCTCAGATGGAGATGAGGAACTTTTTGGGAATGGAAGCAAAGGTGATTCTTGTTATGTTTTGGCAAAGAGACTGGCAGCATTTTGCCCCTGCCCTAGAGATTTGTGAAACTTTGAACCTGAGAGATGATTTAGGGTATCTGGTGGAAAAAATTTCTAAGCAGAAAAGCATTCAAGAGGTGACTTGGGAACTGTTAAATGCATTCTGTTTTAAAAGGGAAACACAGCATAAAAGTTCAGAAAATTTGTAACCTGATGATGCAGTAGAAAAGAAAAACCCATTTTTTGAGGAGAAATTCAAACTGGCTGCAGAAATTTGCATAAGTAGCAAAGAGCTTAATGTTAATACCCAAGGCCATGGGGAAAATGTCTCCAGGCCATGTCAGAGACCTTCACAGCAGCTCCTCCCATCACAGGCCCTGAGGCCCAGGAGGAAAAAGTGGTCTCATGGATCGGGCCCAGGGTCCTCGTACTAGGTACTACTGGAAAGTAACAGTCTTGAAGAAAAGTTCAGAGAGAAAGAAATTCATGCCCTGTGTCTCAGCCAATCCAGTCATGGCTGAAATGGGCCAAAGTACAGCTTGGGCTGTGGCTTCAGAGGGTGGAAGTCCCAGGCCTTGGCAGCTTCCATGTGTCATTGAACCTGCAGGTGCACAGAAGTCAAGAATTGAGATTTGGGAACCTCTGCCTAGGTTTCAGAAGAGGTATGGAAACACCTGGATGGCCAGGCAAAAGTTTGCTGCGGGGGCAAGACCCTCATGAAGAACCTCTGCTAGGGCAGTGTGGGAGGGAAATGTGGGGTCAGAGCCCCCACACAGAGTCCCTACAGGGGCACTGCCTAGTGGAGTTGTAAGAAGAGGGCCACTGCCTTCCAAAAGCTAGAATAGTAGATCCACCAACAGCTTGTACTGTGCACCTGGAAAAGCTGTAGACACTCAGTGCCAGCCCGTGAAAGCAGCCAGGTGGGAGGCTGTACCCTGCAAAGCCACAGGGGCAGAGCTGCCCAAAACCATGGGAATCTACCTCTTGCATCAGCATGATCTGGATGTGGGACCTGGAGTCATAGGAGATCATTTTGGAGCTTTAAATTTTGACTGCCCTGCTGGATTTCAGACTCTCATGGGACCTGTAATCCCTTTGTTTTGGCCAATTTCTCCTATTTGGAATGACTGTATTTACCCAATACCTGTATCTCCATTGTATCTATGAAGTAACTAGCTTGCTTTTGATTTTACAGGCTCATAGACAGAAGGGACTTGCTTTGTTTCAGATGAGACTTTGGACTGGGGACTTTTGGGTTAATGCTGAAATGAGTTAAGACTTTGGGGGACTGTTGGGAAAGCATGATTGGTTTTGAAATGTGAGGACACAAGATTTGGAGAGGTCAGGAGTGGAATGATATGGTTTGACTGTGTCCCCACCCAAATCTCAACTTGAATTGTATCTCCCAGAATTCCCACATGTTGTGGGAGGGACCCAGGGGAGGTAACTGAATCATGGGGGCCAGTCTTTTCCATGATATTCTCATGATAGTGAATAAGTATCATAAGATATGATGGGTTTATGTTAAAAAAAAAACCACTTTTGCTTCTTTCTCATTTTCTCTTGCAGCCACCATGTAAGAAGTGCCTTTCACCCCCCACCATGATTCTGAGGACTCTCCCAGCCATATGGAACTGTAAGTCCAATTAAACCTCTTTTTCTTCCCAGTCTCAGGTATGTCTTTATCAGCAGTGTGAAAACTGACTAATACATTGTTTCTATGAATACTAAGAAGTATTAGCATCAGAAAACTAATTACTAACAATGCTGCTGAGGAGTTATGTATGAATGAGTTAATTCTTTGGGGAAAGATTGTAAAAATCTAGATGGAAGCTACTCTCAGATTGTTTTATAACTATCTTGGAGTGTTAATTCTACTTTAAAGAAATCTATAATGCATAATACATTAAGAAATTTTACAAAATACAAAAGTGACATCCACATAAAAGAGGCAACAACAGAACTCCAAACACCATGTTCACACCAAAATCATCATTGGACCTACATTAGACATTAGAAAATAAATAAACGTCTATAGTTTAAGATAAAATAAAATATTTAAACATAGATACATATATCTGTATGATTCCCCACTTTGACTTTAAATTAACTGCAAGTGCTGTCATGTAAGTTTATATGTGTGGAAGAAACAAATGAAAAAATATTTCTTGTGCAAAAATGAAACAACCCACAGTATCAGCTTATAATCTGAGGTTCTGATGGCATTTTTTTTCTTCCAAACAGAGAAGACACTTCTATTAAAGTGAACACTGACTGGCCTTGCATATGTGCAGCTGTTGGGCTCAATGACCACTATAACACAGAAAACATGGTTGTTTCCAACTACAACAGCTGTCCCTGATTTTTAGTCTTTCTTAAGTTTCAGCAGAGACTGCAGTATGGTCATGGAAAAAAAAGTTGGACAAGAAGAAGAAAGATAGTTGGGGGTGTGGAGTGAATGATGTGACCTGGAGACTCTCTCTCACTAGTCAGTATATTTGTAGTGCAACAGGGCTTTGCTTGGCAAGCCCAACGTTACAAAGATTTATTGATTCTGCTTTCAACTGTGATCAGCCACTGAGTGACTTGTCTCATTTTTGGGGGTAGTGTATGTCTACCATACAAAGCATTCTTTGCCTAGAAACTATTGTAACTGTTTACCGCAAAATCAGTATTGCTACGGGTCAGTAGAAACGTGCCAACTAGGTGGACATTGATCAAACAAGAGAAATATATTAGTTACTTGAAAGATTCACTATATTCTTTGGTGGAAGGTATAGCCATTCTGAAAAGTGAATGGCACATAAAACAGTTTTGTGAAAGACTAGTTTATTTTATTAGGAGTCTTTCTGACCTATAATTAAAGTACAACATTTAGCAAACAAATAAAGAGCTTAATGTTTTAAATTACATACAAGGCTTGAGCCTCCTAAATGGCATCCTGTCACCTGGAGAATCTCAGGTGGAAAAGAAAACAGTGTATTCAAAACCTCTGAAAAACAAACATCTCCTGTATCTTATCACTCTCCTGACCTCCTTACACCTCTTGCCTATGGCAGCATTTTCTCAGTACAGATATATTTCATGAATATTAAAATATCTTTTCTTTTTAATAACACAATTGAAATTACATTTTATGTACTGTTCTTCAACTTATTTTATGTGTCTCATTTTTGGGGGTCTTCTCCCCCCCCCAAGCCTTATTAAGGTACAATTGACAAATAGAAATCATATATATTAAAGTATACAATGTGATATTTTGATATATGCATACACTGTGAAATTATTACCACAATCAATCTACTTAACATATCCATCACCTCACATAATTAGCTTTTTTTTCTGTTGCTGAGAATATTTAAGATCTATTCTCTTAGAAAATGTAAATTATGCCAAAAAATTAGCTGGGCGTGGTGGTGGGTGCCTGTAGTCCCAGCTACACGGGAGGCAGAGGGAGGAGAATGGCGTGAACTCAGGAGGTGAAGCTTGCAGTGAGCTGAGATCATGCCACTGCACTCCAGCCTGGGTGACAGAGCGCCACTCCATCTCAAAAAAAAGAAAGAAAATTTAAAGTATGCAATACAGTATCACTAACTATAGTCACCATGCTATACATTAGATCTCCAGAGCTTATCATCCTATATAGCCAAAGCTTTGTACCCTTTGAGCAATATCTCCTCATTTCTCCTACCTCTCCCTACCCCTGGCAACCACCAGTCTACTTTCTGCTTCTATGAGTTTGACGTTTTTAGATTCTACATATGAGATCATGCAATATTTGTCTTTATGTGCCTAACCCGTTTCATTTAGCATAATGTTCTCCAAGTTCATCCATATTGCAATTTCCTTCCTTTTTAAGGCTCAATAATATTTCATTTTATATACATGCCATGTTTTCTTTATTCATTCATCCTTTGATGGACACTTAAGTTTATTTTATATCTTGGCTACTGTGAATAATACTACAATGAACATGAGAATGTAGATATCTTTTCAAGACACTGATTTCAGGGCCGGGAACTGTGGCTCATGCCTGTTATCTCAGCACTTTGTGAGGCCAAGGCAGGCAGATTGCTTGAGTCCAGGAGTTTGAAACCAGCCTTGGCAACACAGTGAGACCTTGTCTCTAAAAAAAAAAAAAAAACAGCAAAAAGAAATACAAAAATAAGCCCAGCATGGTGTTAGGTACCTGTAATCCCAGCTATTCAGGAGACTGAGGCAGGAGGATCACCTGAGCCCAGGAGGTGGAGGCTGCAGTGAGCCATGATCATGCCACTGCACTTCAGTCTGGGCAACAGAGCAAAACCCTGTCTCAATAATAATAATAATAAAAGAATACTGATTTCATTTCCTTTAGATATTTTAGATATAGACTCAGAAGTGAGATGGCTGGTTCATGTGGTATTGCTGTCTACTCTCCCTTCAATTCCGTTTATGTTTGCTTTATATATTTAGGTCCTCCAATGTTGGGTGAATATATATTTACAATTGTTACATCTTCTTGATAAATTGACCCTTTATCATTATATAATGACTTTCTTTGTTTCTTGTCACAGTTTTTGACTTAAAGTCAATTTTGTCTGATATAAGTATAGCCACCTCTGCTTTCTTTTAGTTACCATTTTTGTGAAATATTTTTTACAACCCTGCACTTTCAGCCCATGTGTGTGTGTGTGTACTTAGGACTATGTTGAGTCTCTTTTAAGCAGCATATATTTGAATTTTGTTTTTATCCACTTAGCCACTCTATGTCTTTATTTTATTTTATTTTTTATTTTATTTATTTATTTTTTTTTTGAGATGGAGTCTTGCTCTGTCACCCAGGCTGGAGTGCAGTGGCATGATCTTAACTCACTGCAATCTCCACCTCCGGGGTTCAAGTGATTCTCCTGCCTCAGCCTCCTGAGTACCTGGGATTACAGGCACCTGTCACCACGCCCAGCTAATTTTTGTATTTTTAGTAGAGTTGGGGTTTCACCACGTTGACCAGGCTGGTCTCGAGCTCCTGATCTCAGATGATCCGCCCACCTTGGCCTCCCAAAGTGCTAGGATTACAGGCAAGAGCCACAGTGCCTGGCCCTATGTCTTTTAATTAGATATTTTAATCTGTTTACATTTAAAATAATTATTGACAGGTAAGAATTTACTGTTGTCTTTTGTTAATTGTTTTCTGTGATTTTGTAGTTCCTTTCTTCTTCTTTTCTTGATGTCTTTCTTTCTGATTTGATGATTTTGCAGTGTTATGCTTATTCCTTGATCTTTTGTATACCTACTAGACATTTTTTTGTGTCATTACCATGAAGCCTACATAAATCATCTCATAGTTAGGACAGCCTGTTTTAAGCTGATAACAACTTAACTGATAACAACTTAATTCTGATCACATACAAAAACTCTATGCTTTAATTTCTCCTCCTCCCATATTCAATGTTTTTGACATCACCATTTACATCTTTTTATATTATCCATCCATTAACCAATATTATAATAATAGTTATTTTTAATAGTTTTATGTTTCATACTAGAGGTCAAAGTAATTTACATACTACTATTACATTATTAGAGTATTCTGCATTTGACTATATTCTTATCTTTACAGTGAGTTTTATGTTTTTATATTGTTAGTTAGCATCCTTTTTTTCAACCTGAAGAACTCACTTTAGTGTTTCTTGCAAGGCAGGTCTACTGGTAATGAACTCTCTTTGCTTTTGTTTGTCTATGAGTCTCTATCTGTCTATTTCTGAAAGATAGCTCACTTAAATATAGTATCCTTGGTTGGCAGAGGTTTTTTTTTTTTCAGCACTTTGAATATAACATTACACTTTCTCCTGTCCTGCAAGGTTTCTGCTGAGAAGTCCACTGATGGTTTTATGAGAGTTCCTTACTTGTGACTGGTCACTTTCCTCTTAATGCTTTCTAAATTCTCCCTTTGTAGTTAACTTTTGAGACTTTGATTGTAATGTGTCCCAGTGACCATTTCTTTATTTATCTGAGGTTCTTTAATTATTTGAATTTGTGGATCTGAATGTTTATTTACCCCTTCACATTTGGAAAGTTTTCTGTAATTATTTCTTTAAATAGGCTTCTGCTCCATTTCCCTTTCTTTGCTCCTTCTGAAACTTTCATAATTGGTTTGCTTGATGGTGTACTACAAGTTCTGTAGGCTTTATTCACTCTTTTTCATTTTCTTTTCTTTTTGTTTCTCTGTAACTTCTAGTGGTGTATTTTTGAGCTCACTGATTCTTCCTTCTGCTTGACTGAGCCTACTGTTAAAGCACACCATGGAGGTTTTTAGTTCAGTCATTGTGTTCTTCAGCTCCAGAATTTCTGATTGGTACTTGTTTATGGTTTCTATCTCTTGAACTTATCTTGTTCATGTATTATTTTTCTGATTTTATTTCATTGTCTCTGTTCTCTTGTAGCTAGGTGGAGCATCTTTAAGACAATTATTTTGAGTGCTTTGTCAGACAGTTCATGCATTTTCATTTTTTTAGGGTTGGTTTCTTGTGTTTTATTTTGTTTCTTTGGTGGTGCTGTGCTTCCCTGATTATTAATGATCCATGTGTCTTTGTATTGGTGTCTACACATTTAAGAAGTAGACACCTCTTTCAGTATTTACAAACTAGCTTCAAAAGAGAAAGCTATTCTCCCATCACCTTGCCTAGAAATTCTAAGTGGGCCATCTAGTGGGGTCCATGTGTGTGCTTTCTGTTGGTGTACTTAGGTGGTCTGACCACATACCAGGGTCTGCAGGGATGTGCCTGGATCTGAGTCCAATGGGATGGGGCTCATGATGGGTCCATAACAATTGGCCTGGAGTCTGTGTCTTCAGGGACAAGCCTGGAGACTGGGTCCACAAGGGTGAGCCTGAAATTTGTTTCCATAGAAGCTGACCTGGTGCTGGAGCATGACTTAAGTATGAGTCCACTGGGGCTGGCCTGGTGCTGGGGCAGGCCTGGAACCTGAGTCCACGGAGATGGGCTTGGCACTTGGGTCCATGGGAGTGGGCCTGGTGCCAGGGTTAACTAGAGTTGATGGTGAAGTCAGGTGCTCACTTCACTCTTCTTCCCCTAGGTGGAGGGTATCTTTTGCCATACTGTGGTGCCCAGGTTTGTGGAGGAGTGATGCAGATAAGGTGAAACTGTTCTTTCTACCTTCTTTAGGGTGTCTTTTTTTATATCTATGCTCCACCCAAGTGCTGTAATATCTTATATGGATTCCTTAGCTCTTGTGAAGATGTTTTCATGCATGGATGGTTGTTCAAATTGGTGTTTCTGTGAAGGAACAAGTACTGAAAATTTCTCCTCCACTATCTTGCTGATATCACCCTCCTACACTCACTTTTAAGCTATACCGCAGTGTACAATTCTATGCATTTACTAAAGCTTATTTAGTTAGATAGCTCATGTTTTATTTTATAATTGAACAAGGTCATAATGGAACAAAACCATTTAAAACAATATAGAATGATAAAACTTAAAAAAAAAAAAAACTTCTGACCATTTGAGAGGTACAATAGCTACTCTGAGGGGTGGGGAAGGGCCTGGCCTCTGAAGATTATCAATTTCTCTTGAGAGCAGAAATAGACCTGCTGGTGATGAGCTTTTCAATCTTTCATGAAATTCAGGGCTAGTTCTCACGCTCAATGAGAAGGTGTTTAATTTCTCAGGGAACAATTCACAGAACAGAACTTTAGTAATATCAGGAAATATTTCCCAACATTGTCATTACCTTTAACTGATCTCTCCTAGTTTATAACACCTCTGCAAAGGTGTTAAGTAAGTTGGAATCAGAGTTTTCAAAAGCCAGTCTCTTCTGGAGTAGGTGTCAAACCATTACAAGGGCTCATTATTCCCTTAATTAATTTTTTTCCTTTATTTAGTACCGTGCTTACTGATTTGGGGTAGGCTGAGTGAGCTTAGTGGAGTCTCCCAAACTGTAACAGCCAACTGGAGCACAGTTCTTAATGGGATAAAAATAGTCATGCTTCCCAGCTTCCATCCAAAGGGGTAGTTGCGGAGAGTTGCAGAGTTCCATAAAAAGGGCATTAACATCTTCCAGCCTTGCTGACTTTGAAAAACCTGCCCCTCCTGGGCTAGCTAATTCCCAGAGATAGTAAACAACTAGCCTGTGAGTGTCTTTTATATGTACGCTAACCAATTAAGGTTCCATACCCCCAACCACCTCCTCCACTGGGCTCTCACACTCAGGGCTACTATACCCCTTTCCTGATCACCCCAGGGCATGGCACCAGAAAACTAGAGACAGGTTTATGCCCTAGAGCCTGCTGAAATTACTCAAATTAGCCAATCCTAAGTCTGCATACCCTGCCTGTTCTGTTCCTTCCCATGAAAACCACCATAATGGTTATTTCCCACATTTCCCACTAAATCTCTCTGCCTCCTGACTGACTCTGGTGTTTCTCCATGTCCCCGCCCCCAACCCAACCCCTAACTCAGCTTGGGTGTGGTGTGGCAGGCCCTCCTCCTCTGGGGATGTGTGAGTATAACAAACTAAATTTTTAATAACAGTGATCTCCTGATCTGCTGGCCCCACTATGCTTGAATAACAATAAAGCCTACATTTTCAAACAAATGGGTGGTACCTGCCAACTTGGCTTTGCATGTTGTTCCTTGTATGCATTCACCCACAGCCTAGAGGCTTCAAGCAACACTATTCCTCCTGCCAGGGAGCTTTTGCTCTTGCTGTTCCTCCAACCAGAAGCAACCCTCTTCATCCTGAACCATTCCCCAGACCTAGGGAGCCTCTCCACACTTCAGATATCATCTCAATCATCTAAATCCTCAGAGACCTTCCCTGAGCCCCAGTCTATATTTGGCCATTTGCCATTGTTCTAATGGCATTCTATTTTGTCTTTGTAGTGCATAACATAGTCTCTGTTTGATTGCCTGGGAGATTATTTGGTTAAGGTTTGGTTTCTCGTTTAAGATTGGAAATGCCAAGATAGCAGCAGCTGCATCTTTTTTTTTCTCATTATTGCATCCCTATTGCACTGTCTGGTACATGGCATGTGCTCCTTATTTTTGGATTGAAGGGATGGGTGAATCCCTTGGGGACTGTTGGAAATGAGAGAAGGAGTCTTTAACGAGAACTTAAAGTTCAGCAGAAGAAAATTGGAAGAGATTCAGAGAAATATATTTTATTACTATTAAGATGGCCTCATTTTCCCCGGGCAGCTGAATCATAACAGATGACACAAAGTGTTAAATAAATCCAAGTACATATTTATGATGAAATATTATACAACCATTAAAAATTACATTTGCAGTCTAATTGTCTCATAAGTATGGCACAGTCATAAAAAGAAATACTACATAGTTACTCAAATTATACTGCAGATTTATGTTTACTAACATGGAAAAATGATCCTGATATATTGTTCATATTTTTAAAAAAGCAGATTACATTTACAGAACAATTTGTATAGGTTGATGTTGCTTTGCTTAAAACTGGTATAAAATTATAAACATGTGCTTATGATGTACAAGGAACTGTGAAAAACATTTTACGTTAACATGAAATATAAGTCTTATAAGGAAATTACTATCATTATGTCCATTTTAAAGATAAATAATAGGAAGCTTTTAGAGGTAAGACATTTGCCTATAATTTAGAGCTAACTATATTAAGAGTGATTAGTTATCTTTTAAAAATTTAATTTTTTAAACTTTATTTTCTAAATTTTCTGCGATTAACATAGGTTAGTTTTTATAATAAAATAATTTTCTTATTTACATGTTTTAATGACATTAAAACATTAAAATATTAATTTTGTAAATATTTTCAACTTTCATTAGATTCAAGGGATATAGGTGCAGGTTTATTACATGGGTATTTTGGGTGATGCTGAGATTTGGGGTACAAATGACTTCATCGTACAGGTAATATAGTAACCAATAGTTTTTCAACCTTTCCCCCTTTCTCTCCCTCCCACTCTAGTAGTCCCCAGTGTCTGTTGTTGCTATTTTTATGTTCATGAGTACCCACTGTTTAGCTCCCACTTATAAGTGAGAACATTCAGTATTTGGTTTTCTGTTCCTGTGTTAATTTTCTTCAGAAAATAGCCTCTAACTGCATCCATGTTACTGCAAAGCACATGATTTCATTCTTTTTTATGGCTGCATAATATTCCATGGGTCGAATGGTAGTTCTGTTTAAAGTTCTTTGAGAAATATCTGAACTGCTTTCCACAGTGGCCAAACTAATTAACATTCCCAACAGCAGTGAATAGGCATTCCTTTTCTCCACAGCCTCAACAGCATCTGTTATTTTTTGACTTTTTAATAACAGCCACTTTGACTTGTGTGAGATGGTATCTCAATGTGATTTTGCTCTCTTTGATGATTAGTGATGCTCAGCATTTTTTCATGTGTTGGCTGCTTGTATGTCTTCTTTTGAGAAGTGTCTGTTTCATGTTCTTTGCCTACTTTTTAATGGTTTTTTTGTTGTTGTTTTTTACTTGTTGAATTAAGTCCTTAAATGTTCTGTATATTAGACTTTTGTCAGATGCATAGATTGTGAATGTTTTCTCCTATTCTGTAGGTTGTCTGTTTACTCTGTTAATAGTTTCTTTTGCTGTACAGAAGCCCTTCAGTTTAGTTAGGTCGAACTTGTCAATTTTTGCTTTTATTGCAATTGCTTTTGAAGACTTAGTCATAAATTCTTTGCCAAGGCCAATGTCCAGAATGATATTGCCTAGGTTTTCTTCTAGGACTTTTATAGTTTGAGATCTTACATTTACATTTTTAGTCTATCTTGAGTTAATTTTTGTATATGGTGAAAAGTAGAAGTCCAGTTTTCTTCTTCTGCCAATGACTAGCCAGCTATCCCAGTACCACTTGCTGAATAGAGAGTCCTTTCTCCATTGCTTATTTTTGTAGACTTTGTTGAAGATCAGATGGCTGTAGTTGTGCAGCTTTATTTCTGGGTTCTCTGTTAAGTTCCATTGTTCTATGTATCTGTTTTTGTACCAGTACCATGCTGTTTTGATTACTATAGGCTTATAGTTTAAAGTCACGTAATGTGAACCCTCCAGCTTTGTTCCATTTGCTTAGGGATGCTTTGGGTATTCAGGCTTTATTAGTTCCATATGAATTTTGCAATAATCTTTTCTAATCTGTGAAAAATAATGTTGGTAGTTTGGTAGGAATAGCATTTAATCTGTAGATTGCTTTGGGCAGTATGGCCATTTAACAGTAAAATAATTGTTAACATTAACACTTTAATAAAATACACTTTCATAAAATATTACTTATACAATGTCAAAACACAGTAGACTAAAAGCTATATATGGATAGTTTTAATTATGCTATTTTTAAATGAAGAGAGAATAGGAAATGGATGTCAATATTATAAATGAGACTGTTTTCTCTTTAGGCATTTTACATTTTCGAAATTTCTTACAATAACCTTGCAATATTTGCTGCCATTATCAAGCAATTTGCCAAAGTTGCCTACTGTAGAGCAGCTGGCATTAGGATACTTTCATTTCAGGCCAAATCCCTATAAAGTATCTGAGGCAACTGCAACTCTCATCTGACAATATCAAGCCTCTAAGAAAGAGATTTTTAAGGTTTTTTTCCTATAGCAAAACTAATTTTTATTTCAAGTCATCATTTTGCAAGAGGAGAACACCTTGACCTCAAATTTCATTCTCCTTTCTTCCCCAGATGACCGCTACCTTCACCCCTCCCTGCACCCACTTTCTAGGGATTAGCCACCACATTTTACTATGTCTCAAAATATCAGGGAAAAATTAATATATGTTAGTTTTTCAGAAATATTATTTTTCCTCACATCAGTGGTATAGAAACATTGATAATAGTCAAATCCCAAACCAAACTTACCTAGATTCACCCTTCTGAGTGATTGACACACTGGCCTTTGCTTGGTAGTACTAAGTCATAAAAATGCCACCCTCCTGTGACTTAAAGTCAGCCAGGTTGACATGATCTCTCTTTGATCGGGTTGAGGATTCATTGTCAAATGGCGATGGAATCCTCTTTACCTAGAAAGGGTGGTCATACCAGGTCATCCTGGAGGGAACTAAAAGAGTACTTTGAGCCTAAGCTGGCAGCTGCTTTTGCCTATTAAGTAGTCTTTCTGCTCTAGAGCAGATGGTGTTGGCAATGCCACATAAGTCAGCCTGGAAAGACACAAACACATTTAGAAGTTGACTTTGACTTTCCATATTAAATTTCCTTTGAGTGTGTGTACATCTATCTGTACACACACACGCACACACGCACACACAAATATAAACATATCACTAGTATTTTTGTGATGTTTAGTTTGCAGGCTGGTCTGTCAGTGTATTTTTAGTGTCTACTCAAACCAGTGCTTGGCACACACTGAGCACTCAATAGTTGTTTGTTGCGTCAATGAATAAATAAACAGTAAATGAATTTACCTTCCCATAAAAGATGACTATTCACAGAAAATATGTCATAGCTATGACATAAGTCAGATGTATTTTATTTATAAAATGACACATGGGAATCTAAAGGGAAAAGAGTGTAACCAGCTGCTTTACTCAGAGTTCCAGAGTTGGAGTGGAGAAATCTGCTGCATTGATTCCTCTGGAGTAGGAAATACTTAGGGTTATGCCACGCTGAGTGTGGAGAGGAGAGAGTTCCTTGTTTTGTCTTTGGTGCACCAGGTTTATACCAGAGTAGCACTTCTGAGTGGAGGCATGCTAGGACAATCAGCGCCACCATAGAGGATCAGTCAAGCTCGGTTCTTGTTCAGACTCAGGAAAACCTCAAAGAGATTCATTTCCTGAATATCCGGGAATAGCCAGAGGTACACACATAGAGAGGTGGTAACTCTTCAGGAGGGCTACTGAGTTTCTGGGATCTTCTGACCCTGGTGTTGGAGTAAGCCAGGAATTCAATCCCAATAGAAATCTGGTAATAAGACTGGGAATTTGAAACTTGGTGTCTGGCAATGCCTTCTGTTTCCATTATCATAGTCATAATCATTAACTTTGCAATTACATTTATCTGAACACCTATAGACCAGGCACTATGCCACATACTTTTTTTGTCAATGTTACAAGCTCTCTGGAAGGTATCATTATCTCCATGTTACAAGGGAGAAAATGAGCCCCACAGAGGCAAAATAATGTTCTCAAGGCTTACTGGGAAAAGGCTCACCTTCTCATCTGAAAAATCTTTGACTCCCGATTGCTTAGAGTTGCAGTTTTAATCTAGATTTTAAAGTGCCCTAGGAGGACCCCTCAGGAGCCATCTCAAGGAGAGGATCATGTGACAAGTTTAAGGTTTCCTCCATGCAGCACACATTTTGATGAAACATCTTTGATTTTGCCTATTTTCAATTCTAGTCAGCCATGTAATATTTAATCTGAAGGAAGGGCTCTGCTTTGATATTTGAAAAAATTCAGAAAAAGAAGGAAAGGGAATGAAGGGAAAAGAAAGAAGAGAGGGAAATATTAAAAAGCATTGGCTTAAAGGAAAAAATCTAAACTTCAAATTTTGGCATTTCTGGACCTTCAGAAACTTTTCCCAAGACACCATTCCTTATGTAACCACAATTGCTGTTCTTGAGCAGGCTTGATCCCATCAAACTGGACACATTGCTGTTTCTTAACTATTCCTCATGTCGATTTGCCTCCATGTCTCTTCATTGCTTCCCCAAGCTTATGCCTTTTTTTTTTTTCTGCTGTCCATTTCTGGCTGCCTCACAGCTTCCACCTCCTGAAGACTTCACTAGTTTCCCCTGACTGGAAGCTATTTAGCGTACTCTGAATTCACGTAACACTTTGCTTAATAATTTTTTGAGGCACTCAATAAGATAGCTATCATAGCCTTGGGCAAGATGGCTGAATAGAAACAGCTCTTTTCTGCAGCTCCCAGTGAGACCAAAGCAGAAGGCAGGTGATTTCTGCATTTCCAACTGAGGTACCTGATTCATCTCATTGGGACTGGTTAGACAGTGAGTGCAGCCCACAGAGGATGACCAGAAGCAGGGTGGAGCTTCATCTCACCCAGGAAGTGCAAGGGGTCAAGGAACTCCCTCCCCTAGCCAAGGGAAGCTGTGAGGGACTGTGCTGTGAGGGATGGAGCTATCTGGCCCAGATACTACACTGTTCTCATGGTCTTTGCAACCCACAGACCAAGAGATTCCATTGGGTGCCTACACCACCAGGGCCCTGGGATTCAAGCACAAAACTGGTGGCCATTTGGGCACACATTGAGCTAGCTGCACAAGTTTTTTTGTTTTGTTTTGCTTTGTTTTTTTGATAACCCAGTGGTGACTGGAATGCCAGAAAGAGACAACCGTTCACTCCTCTGGAAAGAGGGTTGAAGCCAGGGAGCTAAGTGGTCTAGCCCAGTGAATTCCACCCCCAAGGAGCCCAGAAAGCTGAGATCCATTGGCTTGAAATTCTTGCTGCCAACACAGCAGCCTGAAGTCGACCTGAGATGCTGGAGCTTGGTGGGGGGAGGGGCGTCCACCATTACTGGGGCTTGAGTAGGCAGTTTTCCCCTCACAGTGTAAACAAAGGTGCCAGGAAGTTCGGACTGGGCAGAGCCCACCACAGCGTGCCAAGCTGCCGTAGCCAGGCTGCCTCTCTAGATTCCTCCTCTCTGGGTAGGGCATCTCTGAAAGAAAGGCAGCAGCCCCAGTCAGGGACTTATAGATAAAACTCTCATCTCCCTGGGACAGAGCACCTGGGGGAAAGGGCGGCTGTGGGCACAGCTTCAGCAGACTTAAATGTTCCTGTTTGCCAGCTCTGAAGAGAGCAGTGGATCTTCCAGCAAAGTGCTCGAGCTCAGCTAAGGGAAAGACCACCTCCTTAAGTGGATCCCTGATCCCTGTGCCTCCTGACTGGGAGACACCTCCCATCAGGGGCCAACAGACACCTCATATAGGAGAGCTCCGGCTGGCATCTGGTGGGTGCCCCTCTGGGATGAAGCTTCCAGAAGAAGGAACAGGCAGCAACCTTTGCTGTTCTGCAGCCTCTGCTGGTAATACCCAGGCAAACAGGGTCTGGAGTGGACCCTCAGCAAACTCCAGCAGACCTGCAGCAGAGGGGCCTCACTGTTAGAAGGAAAACTAACAATCAGAAAGCAATAGCATCGACATCAACAAAAATGACAACCACGCAAAAACTCCATCCGAAGGTCACCAACAACAAAGACCAAAGATAGATAAATCCATGAAGATGAGAAAAAAACAGAGCAAAAAGGCTGAAAATTCCAAAAACCAGAATGCCTCTTCTCCTCCAAAGGATCACAACTCCTTGCCAGCAAGGGAACAAGAGTGGATGGAGAATGAGTTTGATGAATTGACAGAAGTAGGCTTCAGAAGGTGGGTAATAACAAACTCCTCTGAGCTAAAGGAGCATGTTCTGACCCAATGCAAGGAAGCTAAGAACCTTGATAATAGGTTAGAGGAATTGCTAACTAGTATAACCAGTTTAGAGAAGAACATAAATGACCTGATTGAGCTGAAAAACACAGCATGAGAACTTCGTGAAGCATACACAAGTATCAACAGTCAAATCGATTCAAGTGGAAGAAAGAATATCAGAGATTGAAGATTAACTTAATGAAATAAAGCATGAAGATGCAAGATTAGAGAAAAAAGAATGGAAAGGAATGAACAAAGCCTCCAAGAAATATGGAACTATGTGAAAAGACCAAACCTATGTTTGATTGGTGTACCTGAAAGTGACAGGGAGAATGGAACCAAGTTGGAAAACACTCTTCAGAGTATTATCCAGGAGAACTTCCCCAACCTAGCAAGACAGGCCAACATTCAAATTCAGGAAATACAGAGAACACAACAAAGATACTCCTCAAGAACAGCAACCCCAAGACACATAATTGTCAGATTCACCAAGGTAGAAATGAAGAAAAAAATGTTAAGGGCAGCCTGAGGGAAAGGTCAGGTTACTCACAAAGGGAAGCCCATCAGACTAACAGCAGATCTCTCTGCAGAAACCCTGCAAGCCAGAAGAGAAGAATTTAACATACTTAAAGACAAGAATTTTCAACCCAGAATTTCATATTAAGCCAAACTAAGCTTCATAAGTGAAGGAGAAATAAAATCCTTTAAAGGCAAGCAAATGCTAAGGGATTATGTCACCACCAGGCCTGCCTTACAAGAGCTCCTGTAGGAAGCACTAAATATGGAAAGGAAAAATCAGTACCAGCCATGGCAAAAACAACCCAAAATGTAAAGACTATCAACACTATGAAGAAACTGCATCAACTAATGGGCAAAATAACCAGCTAGCATTATAAAGACAGGATCAAATTCATACAGAGCAATATTAACCTTAAATGTAAACAGGCTAAATGCCTCAATTAAAGGCACAGATTGGGAAATTGGATAAATAGTCAAGACCCATCGGTGTGCTGTATTCAGGAGATGCATCTCACGTGAAAAGATACACATAGGCTCAAAATAAAGGGATGGAGAAGGATTTACCAAACAAATGGAAAACAAAAAAAAAGCAAGGGTTACAATCCTAGTCTTTGATAAAACAGACTTTAAACCAACAAAGATCAAAAAAGACAAAGAAGGGCATTACATAATGGTAAAGCAATCAATTCAACAAGAAGAGCTAACTATCCTAAATATATGTTCACCCAATACAGGAGCACACAGATTCATAAAGCAAGATCTTAGAGACCTACAAGGAGACTTAGACTCCCACACAATAATAGTGGGACACCCCACTCCCAGTGTTAGACAGATCAATGAGACAGAAAATTATCAAGAATATTCAGGACTTGAACTCAGCTCTGGACCAAGCAGACCTAATAGACATCTACAGAACTCTCCACCCTAAATCAACAGAATATACATTATTCTCAGCACCACATAGCACTTATTCTAAAATTGACCACATAATTGGAAGTAAAGCACTCCTCAGCAAATGCAAAAGAACGGAAATCATAACAAACAGTCTTTCCAACCAAAGTGCAATCAAATTAGAACTCAGAGTTAAGAAACTCACTCAAAATGGCACAACTACATGGAAACTGAACAGCCTGCTCCCTGTATGACTACTGGGTAAATAACAAAATTAAGGCAGAAATAAATAAGTTATTTGAACCCAATGAGAACAAAGACACAATGTACCAGAATCTCTGGAACACAGCTAAAACAGTGTTTACAGGGAAATTTATAGCACTTAATGCCCACAGGAGAAAGTGGGAAAGATCTAAAATCAACATTCTAACATCACAATTGAAAAAACTAGAGAAGCAAGAGCAAACAAATTCAACAGCTAGCAGAAGACAAGAAACAACTAAGATCAGAGCAGAACTTAAGGAAATAGAGACACAAAAAACCCTTCAAGAAAAACAGTGAATCCAGGAGCTAGTTTTTTGAAAACATTAACAAAATAGACTGCTAGCCAGACTAATAAATAAGAAAAGAGAGAAGAATCAAATAAATACGATAAAAAAATGATAAAGGGGAGATCACCACTGATCCCACTGAAATACTAACTACCATCGGAGGATACTATAAACACCCCTACACAAATAAACCAGAAAATCTAGAAGAAATGGATAAACTCCTGAACACATACACCCTCCCAAGGCTAAACCAGGAAGAAGTCGAATCCCTGAAAAGACCAATAACAAGTTCTGAAATTGAGGCAGTAATTAATAGCCTACCAACCAAAAAACACCCAGGACCATACTGATTCACAGCCAAATTCTACCAGAGGTACAAAGAGGAGATGGTACCTTTCTTTCTGAAACTATTCCAAATAATATAAAAAGAGGGACTCCTCCCTAACTCATTTAATGAGGCTATCATCATCCTGATACCAAAACCTGGCAGAGACAGCAAAAAAAGAAAATTTCAGGCCAATATCCCTGATCAACATAGATGTGAAAATCCTCAATAAAATATTGGCAAACCAAATCCAGCAGTACATCAAAAAGCTTATCCACCACAATCAAGTCAGCTTCATCCCTGGCATGCAAGGCTAAGTCAACATACGAAAATCAGTAAAGGTAATCCATCACATAAACAAAACAAATGACAAAAACCACATTATTATCTCAATAGATGCAGAAAAGGCCTTCAATAAAATTCAACACCACTTCCTGCTAAAAACTCTCAATAAAATAGGTTTTGACGGAACATATCTCAAGATAATAAGAGCTATTTATGACAAGCCCACAGCCAATATCATACTGAATGGGCAAAAGCTGGAAGCATTCCTTTTGAAAACTGGCACAAGACAGGGATGCCCTCTCTTACCACTCCTATTCAACGTAGTATTGGAAGTTCTGGCCAGGGCAATCAGGCAAGAGAAAGAAATAAAGGTATTCAAATAGAAAGAGAGGAAGTCAAATTATCTCTGTTTGCAGATGACATGATTGTATATTTAGAAAACCCCATTCTCTCAGCCCAAAAACTCCTTAAGCTGATAAGCAACTTCAGCAAATTCTCAGGGTACAAAATCAATGTGCAAAAATCACAATCACTATACACCAATAACAGAAAAACAGAGAGCCAAATCATGAGTGAACTCCCATTCACAATCGCTACAAAGAGAATAAAATACCTATTAATACAACTTACAAGAAATGTGAAGGACCTCTTCAAGGAGAACTACAAACCACTGCTCAAGGAAATAAGAGAGCAAATAAATGGAAAAACATTCCATGCTCATGGATAGGAAGAATCAATATTGTGAAAATGGCCATACTGCCCGAAGTAATTCATAGATTCAGTGCTACCCCCATCAAGCTACCATTGACTTTCTTCACAAAATTAGAAAAAACTACTTTAAATTTCATATGGAACCAAAAAAGAGCCCATATAGCCAAGACAATCCTAAGCAAAAAGAACCAAGCTGGAGACATCACGCTACTTAGCTTCAAACTATACTACAAGGCCACAGTAACCAAAACAGCATGGTACTGGTACCAAAACAGATATATAGACCAATGGCATAGAGCAGAGGCTTCAGAAATAACACCACACGTCAACTATTTGATCTTTGACAAACCTGACAAAAACAAGAAATGGGGAAAGGATTCCCTATTTAATAAATGGTGTTGGGAAAACTGGCTAGCCATATGCAGAAAACTGAAACTGGACCCCTTCCTTACACCTTATACAAAAATTAACTTAAGATGAATTAAAGATTTAAATGTAAGACCTAACACCATAAAAACCCTAGAGGAAAACCTAGGCAATACCATTTAGGACATAGGCGTGGGCAAAGACTTCATGACTAAAACATCAAAAGCAACGGCAACAAAGCCAAAATTGACAAATGGGATCTAATTAAACTAAAGAGCTTCTGCACAGCAAAAGAAAATATCATCAGAGTAAACAGGCAACCTACAGAATGGGAGAAAATTTTTGCAATCTATCCATCTGACAAAGGACTAATACCCAGAATCTACAATGAACTTAAACAAATTTACAAGAAAAAAACAAAAAGCCCCATCAAAAAGTGGGCAAAGGATGTGAACATTCTCAAAAGAAGATATTTATGTGGCCAACAAACATATGAAAAAAGCCCATCATCACTGGTCATTAGAGAAATGCGAATCAAAACCACAATGAGATACCATCTCACGTCAGTTAGAATGGCGATTATTAAAAAGTCAGGAAACAAAAGATGCTGGAGAGGATGTGGAGAAGTAGGAACACTTTTACACTGTTGGTGTGAGTGTAAATTAGTTCAGCCACTGTAGAAGACAGTGTGCTGATTCCTCAAGGATCTAGAACCAGAAATACCACTTAACCCAGCAATCCCATTACTGGGTATATACACAAAGGATTATAAATCATTCTTCTGTAAAGACACAGGCACATGTATGTTTACTGCAGCACTATTTACAATAGCAAAGACTTGCAATCAACCCAAATGCCCATCAATGATAGACTTGGTAAAGAAAAGGTGACACATATACCCCATGGAATACTATGCAGCCATAAAAAAGGATGAGTTCATGTCCTTTGTAGGGACGTGGATGAAGCTGGAAACCATCATTCTCGGCAAACTAACACAGGAACAGAAAACCAAATGCCACATGTTCTCATTCATAAGTGGGCATTGAACAATGAGGACATATGGGCACAGTGAAGGGAACATTACACACTGGGGCACGTTGGGGGGCAGGGGGCAAGGGGCAAGATAGCATTAGGAGAAATATCTAATGTAGATGACAGGTTGATGGGTGCAGCAAACCACCATGGCACATGTATACCTATGTAACAAACCTGCACATTCTGCACATGTATTCTAGAACTTAAAGTATATTTAAAAAGAGATGGCTATAATAAAAAACAAATGAAAAACAAAAACAAAAAATAATAATTCATATGAAACTGGTTTTATACTCCCTTCAATCAATCACACTTTGGAGTTTGTATAAAATATATCTTATTTCCACACACAAAGATATTAACCGGAATAATGAACACTTACTTAGTTTCCTTGTTCAGATTATTTACTAACCGTCATTACAAAGACTGAAAAGCCAGGATGATTTCCTATTTGGTCTAATTAATTTTAATTGTGTATATAAATATGAATATATGTTCATATGATAAATATTATATACCAAAATTAGTATGAGATGGATCCAATCAAGAACCCATTTAATAATTGGACAAATTCGATGAAAAAGACAAATTAACCCTGCCAAAACCAACTACTATCAAAATCAACACAAGTAGAAATCAAAATTCTTAATAACTCTTCATTTAATAAAGAAATTGAATTGCTAATTAGAAATCTTCCCAAACACACAAAAATCATGACTCAAATGGGCTCACTGATGAGTTCTCTTAAATCTGTAAACAAACAATAATACCAACATTACACAAGCTTTTTCAGAAAATAGAGAATTACATTACAAATTTGCCAGCTTCCCAACTCACTTTTTGAGGATACCATACCCCGGTTCCAAAACTTGACAAAAATACTGCAAATAGAGAAAATTACAGAACAATACTTCTCAAGAATATTGGTGCAAAAATCCTAAATATATTTTCAACTGAAATTCAGCAATATGTAAAAAGCATAATACAGTCTAAGTAAAGTGTAAGTTTAGTTTAACATTCAAAAATCAAGAATGCAACTCACAATATTAACAAAATACAGGAGAAAAATCATTTGATCATCTCCATACACACAGTAAAAGCATTGCACAATATCCAATATCCATTCATGACCAAAAAACAAAGCTCAGTAAACCAGGATTAGAATTAATCTTTCTCAATTTGATAAAAAGGCATATATAACAATAACCCACAGCCAACATTTTACTTAATAGCAAAAGTCTGAATATTTTCCTTCTAAGATTGAAAGCAACACAAGAATGTCCATTTATACCACTTCTCTTCAACATGTCATTGGGGGTCCCAGTCTATGCAAAAAGGCAGTGGTACTCAGGAGGATGATTTTGCCCTGCAAGAGATTATTTTGCAATGCCAGGAGACATTTTTGGTTTTCACAACTCTGGGGAAAAGGCGATGTTACTCTTACCTACAGGGTAGAGGTCAGGGATGCTGTTAAACATTCTAGGATGCACAGGACAGACTCAAAATGTCAATAGCACTGAGGTTGAGAAACCCCCCAGTAAGACAAGGAAAGGAAATAAAATAATATATAAATTTGAAAGAAAAAATGAAAACCATATATATCTTCCAGATGACATGATTTTTCATCTAGAAATCATGAAGAAATCTATTTTATTTTTATTTGTTTACTTACTTATTTATTTTTGAAACAGGGTCTTGCTCTGTTGCCCAGGCTGGAGTACAGTGGCGCGATCTTGGCTCACTGCAACCTCCACCTCCCGGGTTCGAGCAATTCTCCTGCCTCAGCCTCCCAAGTAGCTGGGATTACAGGTGCATGCCACCACACTCGGCTAATTTTTGTATTCTTACTAGAGATGGAGTTCACTATGTTGGCCAGGCTGGCCTCGAACTCCTGACCACAAATGATCTACCCACCTTGGCCTCCCAAAATGCTGGGATTACAGATGTGAGCCACCGTGCCTGGCCAGAAATCTATTCTTAAAAACTACGGTACTAGAACTGGTGAGTGAATTTGTAAAGGTCATAAGAAATAAGATCAATATACCAAAAAATTAACTTTCTTTTTATGTACTTGCCCAAAACAATTGGAAAATATTTTTAAATTATAGCAACAAACATACAAAATATTTCAGAATAAAGTTAATGAAAGATATAAAAGATCTCTATACTTAAAATTATAAACATTCCTGAAATAAATTTTAAAAATCTAAATGAATTTCAGGAGAGATACAGAATGTTCATGGATCAACAAACACAATACTGTTAAGAGGTCTATTCTTCCCAAATTGATCTATAGGTTAAACCCAGTCCCAATCAAAACACTGAAGCATTTTTATAGAAATCAACAATATGATTCTACAAAAAGTTGGAGCACTCACATTTTATTTCAAGACCTATGATAAAGCTACAGTAATTAAAATAATTTAGAATTATCATTAGTATAGACAAAAAATAGGAAAGATTTAAGAGTTGGGAAATAAACCCTTATATACAGAGTCAGTTGATTTTCTATAAAGGTTTCAAGACAATTCAATAGGTGAAGAAAAATTGTTTAAACAAATGGAGCTGGAAAAACTGGAATAAATATATGGAAAAAAAATAAGCCTCAACTTCAACCACACATTATACATAAAAATCAATTCAAGATGGATCACACACCTAAATGTAAAAGCAAAAATTATAAAGCTTCTAGGAAAAACATAAGAGAACATCTTTGGAACCTTGGGAGACAAAGATTTCTTAGAGGTGACACGAAAAGTATTAATTATATATGAAAAATAGATAAATTTGATTTCATTAAAATTTAAAACTTTTATTCATCAAGACACTATTAACAAAATGAAAAGGCAAACCATATACGGGAAAAATATTTACATACCCATAGCTAACAAAGAAGTTGTACCCAGAATAGAAATACTAAAAAAAGAAAAGGCAACCCAATTTAAAAGTGGGCAAAATATTTGAACCACAATTTACACCCAGAAAGGAGCTTTAATCCACAGGGAAAATTAGCACACATAAAAATGACTGTTAGCATTCCTCATCTCTATTGCCTTCTACAGGTTGAGTATCTCTTACCCAAAATGCTTAGAACCAGAAATGTTTCAGATTTTGATTTTTTTTAGATTGTAATATTTGCTTTATACATCCTAGTTGTGCACCCCAAATCAGAAAATCTAAAATTCAAAATGCTTCAGTGAGTATTTCCTTGGAGCATCATGTTAGCACTCAAGAAGTTTCAGATTTTGGAGCATTTCAGATTTGGGATTTTTGATGCACAACCTGTACCACTAAGAAGTCTCACAATTTCACTATCGAAGAAAGATGGGTGATATTCTTTACATTATGAATGCAATCTAAGACATGAATCCTCTAAGCTTGAACGGTTTTGTTTGAAGAGGTGAGAAAGACAAATTTTAAAATTACATTCTTAATGCAGGAGCCTTGAACATGGCAGATTAAGCACAAATATTTATTTCCTCCCCTAAGCCCTATTAAAACAACAATAAAAGATAAAAATATTCTAAAACCACAATTTAAAAAGAGAATAGACTACGGGAAATGAGGTATGTCAATAAACTTTTGGAAGATGAGATGTTGGCTAGGCAGAGTAAAGAAAGCTGAAATGTAAGCATCTAAGATGCAAAGGAAGATGTTCAAAAATAGCAAGCCGTTTCATCCAGCAGCACCAAGGAGAGTCCCAAGCATTGGATGCACCAGTTACTGTGGAAGTAGATGGTGAGAAATATAGTGAGAAATGATAAAAGTATGTATAAAGAGCATGTAGATTCCCAGGTAGCCTCCCACACCTCCTCATAGCTAAGTGACTACCTCTGCTCCAATCTAGCAAGGACTGGAAGGTGTATTCTCTAGAGAATCCAGGCAGTCTTTATGGCCAATGACAAAATTCCATTTTAAGCTTTTAGGCAAATTCAGAATTTAGAAAACTTGTATCTGCACAGTAAAGAAACAGTTTCCCAATACATAAAGACTTTTCTGATTAATGGCTTTATTAAGAATGTGTTTATTTGATATTATACAATAAAAAGTGTCAAATTTGGAAGATCTGCATATCTCAGTGAAGCAATATTTTCCAAATGAGCAATATGCCATGCAGAGAGCAACACACACATGCACACTTATGTATGTATGAATATATTTATTTTTATGACCTCCATATATTGAAAACTTTGGGGTTTATATTAGCTTTCCCTGTTTTCTGTAATTGCAACTTTTTTCTCCAACTTTGTGAAATCTCGCTCCCATTATTCTCAATCTGCTTTCACATTTGGTCAGTCCTCATATGAAAGCAATCTACTGACCTCGCCGGGCTGCTACAGAACTGGATGTTCCTATCTCATAAAAGCACCCAACACCTCTGTGAGATGCTGCTGCCTTTGTAAGATGTGCCTTCCTTGCTCAGGCCCCTGGTCCCTATAGTTTTTGGGTAGCATTATTATGGAAGGACAGAAAGGAGGGAGGGGAAAAGAAAGTGTCCTTATATTTAATGTGGTCAAATTCATTCATCTTTTCCTTCATGGTTTGGATTACTTTTGTCTAAAAAATTCTACCCTATTCCAATTTTTAAAGATATCCTACTATATTTTCTTCTATAGGTTTATATTTTCTTCTTCCTCACTTAAATCTTTAGTCTACTTAGGACTGATTTTTGTTTGTGGTAGGTAGTAGGGATCCAATAATAATAATTTTGTAATGTGGATAACATTTGTTCCATTACCATTTATGGAGGTATATTTCTTTATTATAAAATATAATTTTTAAAATAGTAAAGTGAAAGTAATCTACTTTAGTTTGAAGAAGAACAGAAGAAGAGAGAACTTAAACCCTATTATATCATGTCTGAGCTTCAGTAGCTCATGTTGACTACCGTTCTGCTGAGGCTAAGACATGATGTGGAGCTGCATCTTCCGATACAGTTTGCTTCACGCCATAACGTTTCCTGAGAAGAAAATTCAAACGTTAAACCATGGTAGGCAATTGTATTTCTGATAGAACTAAAGGATTATCCTGCTTGTGTTACCAAGAAGCTATAATATATTGAAGCAGAAATTGGAGAACTACTCATGTAATTTTTCAGTAGAAGGCTTACACTCATCATTTGCATGTTATACATTTTCTCTGATTAATATTTCCCCTGATTAATATTATGCCTGCACAAATGCTCATGGCTGCCCTTTGACATAAATACTTGTCACAGCTGATACTGATGAACACAGAGTCATTTCTGACTAGCCAACTGGCTATGCTGACTCATCAGAATGTAGATTCTCTAATCTTTTCTTAATAAGATAACATAGCAAATCCAGAATGTACTTTAATTAAAATAATTGCAAAAACATAAGAACCTATAGAAATAAATGTTTCATAAAAATACATAAACCTTAAAAGTTTACAGAATGCTTGTGAGTGAATTAAATTCCTATACACTTAGTGAAGTTTAATGTTTGAATGATACCAGCATTGTGTGCCAAAAATCTAATGTAAAGATTAGGTCTAGGCTGGGAGCAGTGGCTCACACCTGTAATCCCAACACTTTGGGAGGCCGAGGTGGACAGATCACTTGAGGTCAGGAGATTATAACCAGCCTGGCCAACATGGTGAAATTCCATCTCTACTAAAAATACAAAAATTAGCTGGACGTGGTGGTGCACACCTGTAATCCCAGCTACCCAGGAGGCTGAGGCAGGAGAATTGCTTGAACCCGGGAGGTGGAGGTTGCAGTGAGCCGAGATTGTGCCACTGCACTCCATCCAGTCTGGGTGACAGAGTGAGGCTCCATCAAAGAAAAAAAAAAAAGATCAGGTCTATTCTAAAATAACTTCTTACTTTTCCTGAATCATGGTATGATGATTTCAATTGTTTACATTCTTTGAGCTGCAGTTTACATGTAGTACATTATTTTAAAAACATCCTATTGAGACATACTAGTGTGTCTTGTGGACCAGGAAAACCACTTTCAAAATAGAGACTATGGGCTCTTTCTGATATTAAGCTTAGGGAGTAATTGATACTTTGAATTTGTCAGTTACTAGCTCTTCTTTTCCCTTGATGGAAACTGTGTCTGTTGTGCTTATAGTCAGCGTAAAATAGTTTTGCTGTTGCTAAGTAGTGCGGGTACAGGATACTAGAGAATGACATTTCAGAGTTTCCTCAGGGGTGAGTCACCTAGAACAACCTGGGCAATGAGTAGAGCTGTTGACATAAGTTTGGTTACTCACTGAGAGTCTCCTTGTTCTGAAAATGAGCTAAGATTTAAAGGCATCTTTTAGAGAGGAAATAGGAACTTAGGGAACCCATATGGACAATTCCAAAATGAAAAGACAGACATTCTGTTTCTCCTAGTCAGAAGTAACTGATAGAGATTTGAAATGAGAATGGATGGAATCTGTCATCAGAGACAGATAAATAATGATAAGATTTGGCCCTGATGCCAATTTGGAATAGTAGATGAGGAAGCTGAGCTTATTTTGAGGGTGAAATGAATCTTAGTATCTCACTAGCTAGTAAACATGTATTATCAAGTAAATTATACAAGCTGGAGTGAAATGAATGAGGGCATAAGGCTGAATATTTTGGGCCCCAATGCCATAGAGCCCACCAGGAATGAAGTCAGTGAGATGGTGATGGCTCAAGACAGAAAGCTTGAGAACACATTGAGAAATGGCTTTCTTCCTGAGGGACAGTGAGTAGGGTGGAAATGAAGACACAGTGACTGAGCACCCTGGGACTCTGAGAATCAATTCTGGATGAGACTGTTACCATAATTTTAACAGCATGAATCCACATCTGTTTAATCTAGTAAACGTAGACAGGGTGTGAACAAGAAGGAACTAAGGTGGAGTAATGCTTTCTAGCTAAGATACATGTGGTTAGGTTTAGTCACGTGAGGTGAGGTTTAGTCAGGTAAGGGGAAAAAAGCTGTGCTTTCTGTGCCATCCAATTCTATGCTAGAGTCAAAGACTAACCTGCTCAGGTGAAGTAAGAGTAATTTTCCTACATGGTGGCAGCATGGTTGGGATGAGAGGTGCAGTGTATGAGTAAGGATGTGGTGTGCAGATGACAGGGGCCATTCTAGCTAAGGAAGCTGGAAAGACGGTGGTAGGGCAAAGCAAAGAGATGAGCAAAGCAAAAAGGTAAAGCAAAGCAAAAAGGTGGGACAGAATCAGGGCAGCTAAGGATTGTAAACCTCATCCAGCCTGGAATTTTTCTCTGCAGATATGTCAACTATACTTTTTATGGTCATTTGACAGCTGGTGAGAAGTTTTAAACCTGCAGAGGTTATTAGTGATTACCTTTGCCATCGCTGAGTAATGATGAATAGAGCATTTATATAAGCTGCAGCTTTGTGCACACAGCAGTGGCCCTCAACATTACTCTGCTTCTCAAACCTACAGCAAGATTTAGAAAAGGTATAAGAATGGATTTAACTTATGATAGAAATCTCAAAACAGGGCCATACCTTGTGCAGAATACTAAGTGATACAGAATGGAAACAGCAAGCCCTTCTTAATTGTCCCAAGCTTGCTAGGGTCTGTTTCTCAGTTCTTAGTTTTTGAAGAAATCATTTTTCCTGGGCTTGTTTTCTGAACCCAACACCTGGATTTGGGCTTTTGAAAATAAAACTCTTTTTCCCCCAATTCCAGTCATTCCCAATCCCCTTTCCTACTTCCCATGCCCACACACCTCTCTATAGCTGGAACAAACACACACACGTGCACACACACACACACACACATCCATTACCTGCCCTGTGCTTCTGAGTGTTGACCCATCTGGCTCTCATAGCAGAATGCCACAGCCCTGTCTTTATTCCTAGATCTGTGCTATCTGGGTCTTCCTTGGATAAACTCACAATACCAATTGCTTTCAGAAATGAGTTGACAACTACTGTCATTCATACTTGTTTATACACCCTAGCATCTATACTCAGCACCAAAGAAAGACATGAAAGGAATGTCCACTCCATGGTGTATCATCTCTTTTCTGGTCAGAGAGGACCTCTAGGCTGATTAAGTTTCTTTCCTTCAAGTTTGATAAGATCTTGAGACAAGCAAATCACACTCAGGAAATAAAAATTTGTACAATGAAATACTTGTTATCAGCACACTGAGAGAAACACCACTGCCAGGAAGAGTAAACTCTAATTTTAACTGGTCAACAGGTTGTATTTCCCATTAGAAAAGCTATTTGTAAAAAAGAACAGTTATTTGTCTAGTGACTACAAAGTTAAAAATTAAGAGAATTGGGTGGCTGTGGGATTAAGACAGAATCTAGTTCCCTTTGCCTCTGGAACTCATCTTCCTGCAATCTAGATTAGTTGTGTGCCACAAAATAGGAGTTCTCATCTCCATGGGCAATGGAGATTAGATCCTAAAACTGCAACCCTTAAGCCTAGTGACCTTCTGTTATTGAAATTATGCTTGTTTCTCTGACTACTCCTCTACTGATTTAACTACAGTGAAGTAATTTGAAGATTTAAGCATAACAATTTTGCTTTGGAAATAGGACTATATGACAGATAGATAATCATATAGTGCCCGAAAGCTATTAGGTACTCAGAAAATATGAGAAATACATGACAAATAAGAGAATACAAGTAATTCAAGATTAAATATCTTGAAGAACTTTATGAAAAATGGAATCGGAAGTAGCCATTATTTGTTTCAAATTCCTTTGAAAATAAAGTAGTTTATAGAATTATGAATTAATAACAATTATTCGTATGCAAAGGACTATTCAGTAAGGTGAGAGAATGCCATTGTTCATTTGGAATCTGATTTGTAAGATTCTATTCAAGAAAACCCAGTAGTAACAAGGCAGGGATAAAAGTCTGCCAAATCAGATTGAGCACTTACTCAGAGCTTCTTATTTCCAGATATACCGGGAAAAGGAGCTCTTGGAAACAAGAAAAAAAGTAGAGAATACATGGAGTGTACACATACACCTTTTGAATGAAATGATACTTTATGCATAAACGGCCATGCTTTGAACCATATGATGGTGTTACGATGAGCACAGATAATTGCCTCAAAACAGGCTTTTGAGCCAAAAGCAGCAATCTGTAGTCTGGCCTGCAGTTCACCAGTTGGCTGGAGCCATAACAATGCATAATAAGGATGCTCACTAGGTGCTCAATACATACTGCAGTCAGATTTTCTATCTCTTCGAGAGTTTAGCTCTAGGAGAAATGCAGCTAGTGGAGGAGAAGAGAACCTGAAGGAGGCAGGAATAAGGTAGCAAACAGAAGCCTTGGGAACACAAGGATGACAGGGTATTTTCTATGGCAGCTGGAGAGATAAGAGCAGTAAGGATAAGATGCTGAGTCGCCGCAATGCTGGAACACTAGAGAGTCAACAATGTGCCCTGTTGATGTATTGAAACCACCTTGGCTAAAGTATGACAGTCAGAGAAATCTGACGTGGCTGACTCCATTTTGCTTCTAGCCTCACAGGCTGGTTCCCTTCGCTCATTCCTGGGCATAGCCCAAGCTAACTTTGGGAGAAATTTAATTTATAGCTTACATAATAATAGACCTTTCTAAAAACTAAACTGTTCTTGTAAAGCTTAATGAAATGGCACCAAGTTAGGAGGATGAGAGGGGCTTGAATTCTAAATAATTTTCAGTCATTATTCTGGAGGTCATAATATTTGCAATTTCCCCTATTAGTCTTGAAGATAACATAACTATTGTAGAACAAAGATTGGCCTCTTGAGGTGTCTTTTCAGGTTTTTGCGTTTCTGACAACCAGATGTCACCACCTAGACGTGCCAACCAGTCCTGTGGCCCCCACCCTAGAACTGACTCAGCACAAGAGGACAGCTTTGATTCTCTATGATTTCAACTCCAACCCAACCAATCAGCATGCTTCCTACCCTAGCCTCCTGTCCACAAAACTATCTTTGAAAAATTTCTAACCTCTGAGCCTTCAGGGATTCATTTGAGTAATAACTCAGTCTCCCACATGGCATAGCTGGCCTTATGTCAATTAAACTCTTTCTTTACTGCAATGCCATGGTCTTGGTGAGTTGATTTTATTTGTGTAGTGAGCAGGAAGAACCCATCGGGCAGTTACAGGAGTGTGGAAATAAACAGAGACCATCCAAATGAGAAAAGCAAAGGTTATTTATTCTGAGCTTGCTATAGCAGAAGAGTCTGCATCATCCCTTGAGTTTTGGCAGAGATTTAAAGGCAGGCAAAGAAGTGGGAAAGCTTTACAATGGAAAAAAGGGAAGGCTTCAGGCATGCACTGATCGGAGGCTTTGGCCTGGGGAAGCTATAAGTGGGCTAACCAGAATCAGGTTGTCCTGTGTGATTAGTTAGGGGTATATATTCTGCTTTCTCTGGTCCTAGGTTGGAAGCAGAGATCAAAATTAGGGATGCTGTCAATTATTAATCAAGTCCTGGCTATTTGGGGCCTATTGCTATAGCAGCTACTGTTTAGCTTCCTGGATCATCACTACAGATAGCAATCTGGCTTCCTGCAGGTCTGACTTACAGCAGGATGGCTTCTTGTGTTGCTCATTGCAGATAAGGAGCTGGTTTCCTGGGCAGGTTTCTAAAAGTTGTGGATCAAAGTTCTGTTTTTATATATGGTCTGGACATTGTCCATTTGCATATCAGTCTCTTGGGAGTCTCTATTGTTTGTATTCAGATTGATCACCTAGTCCTTCATAGGCCTGGCTCTCTGATCACTAAGATGGTTTCTTTTCTTTTCTGCTTCTAAAACCATTTCTGTTTCTAAACTAAGACTATCTCAGCTTTAGAAACTCTCATACTGCAGGAAAGTCTTCAGTTCCAGGCAAACTGGGATGGTTAGTTATCCTGCCAGTATATATCCTTTCCATAGCCCTAATTAACTGGGTTAACAAGCAAAGCATTGATGGTTTTTAAGAACTCATCCTGTTCAATATTCTCTGTTCCTAGAAAAATTAAAAAGTCTAACTAACAGAAGGAAAAAGTAAAGTCCTTGTTTTTAATAAGCAGAGTAGTAATGATAGGGACAAGAGGCAGGGAAATTTTGGGCAGAAGGGGGCAGGTCCCTGGCAAGGGTGCCACCTGGGAGCCTGGAACCACAGCCCAAAGTGAGAACATACATTCCTGTTTTCCTGCTCAAATGTTGCCTTTTCCAAAACCTCCCATGGCCTGCCCTGCCCCACATGCTATGTCCATAAAAACCACAGGTTCCACCAGCAGAAGAGAGGAGAAACAATGGATGTCGGAGGCTACAGTTAGAGAGAAGCAGCTTGACTTCAGAGGGACAGCTTGATGGCATAACTTCAGAGAGGAGTCCAGCTGGAGACAGCCAGACTCCAAGAGAAAATTACCTTCCTGCTCCATCCCTTTTTCATCTCCCCTTCCCGCTGAGTGCCACTCTCATTGGCAATAAGATCCTCCACATTTACCATCCTTCAAATTTGTTCATGTGACCTCATTCCTCCTGGATACTGGATGAGAACTCGGGTGCGGGTGCAAAAGACTGTCACATTGACCCTCCACTGAGGTGTTAACACTTAAGCTGTCCACAGGTGGCAAAACTAAAAGGACATTGACTGTAACACTCTTCTGGGGCTTCAGGGTTTGCAGGCACCCCCACTAGATGCTGCCACAGGACCTATACAGAGTTCATTCCTGCCAACAGCCAAAAGCACTCACCCAGGCTCCTGCACTTGCTCACCTGCATGCTCCCTTCTGCAAGGAGTTGAGCACAGCGGGTTTGAGTGAGTGGAGTTTGCCCCTGCCAGCGCTGAAGCAGCCAGCTAGTTCCCATGCTCACACTCTAGTTCCAGTCCACAAAGGGGTCGGGGAAATTTTCCTGCTTCACTAAAAACTACATTTGTTTATAGATTTATTTAATATTATTTGCATATCAGTGCTGCACAAGGAATCAGGAGGCCTGTATTGTCTGCCAATCAGCTATGTAAACTTGGGTAAATTGCAAAGGAATGTTGGGGCTCAGAAAACAATACCCCAAAGTATGGTGCTTTGGCATGCTGAGTACTTTGAACTAAAGAAGAACCAAGGTCTCTGATCCTCTTCTGCCCTCCTATCTCTCATCCCTCTTTCTCCTCCAAGTGCAGGGAGGGGCTTTCCCTGAAGTTTGTTTATTTGACTAAGGGAAGTTCCTCGCAAAAGAATGTAATTGTCTCATTGTTCAATTCCCACCTATGAGTGAGAATATGCGGTGTTTGGTTTTTTGTTCTTGCGATAGTTTACTGAGAATGATGGTTTCCAATTTCATCCATGTGGTGGGGTGGGGGGAGGGAGGAGGGATAGCATTGGGAGATATACCTAATGCTAGATGACGAGTTAGTGGGTGCAGCGCACCAGCATGGCACATGTATACATATGTAACTAACCTGCACAATGTGCACATGTACCCTAAAACTTAAAGTATAATAAAAAAATAATAAATAATAAAAAAATTAAAAAAAAGAATGTAATTGTCATGAGCTCCTGCCTTAAAAGTCCATCGAACAGGGAAGATTAACTCATAGGAAAGAAGACTAAAGGTCACTATACCACCTATACTGTCACCTGAGAGACTACCTGCATAACAAAACACCTTTGCTCACCATACATTTCCTTCCCTCACCCTTTCACAGCTTGTGTTGACCCCTCACATGAAGAAGTCCTAAGCCTCTATTTCTTTCTGTAGCTCAGAATGCCATTTATAGCCTGGCATGATGGCATGCACCTGTAGTCCCAGCTACTCAGGAGACTGAGGCAGGAGGATCACTTGAGCCCAGGGGTTTGAGGCAGCAGTGACAGCTATTATCACACCACTACACTTCAGCCTGGGTGACAGAGCAAGACCCTGTCTCTTAAAAATAAATTGCTATTTAAACTTCAACCATCTGACCCTTCTTTGAGTCTTATATTTTGTGAGACTCTTGGGCATTTGCATGTAATAAATTTGTATGCTTTTCCTCTTGTTAATCTGTCTACTGTTAGTTTATTCCAGAGATGCAAATTATCAAAATATCAGAGTAGAAGGAAAGTTCCCTTCACTCCTACAAGAGCATAACAGTAATTTTTCCATTTTCTGGAGACAATGTACAGATATGGTTTTGAGAATTCATTCTCTATAGATTTGAAAACATTAATGAACATTTTTAGCTCAACTTTTCTCATTTGTAAAATGGAGATTCTAATAATCTAGCTTTTCAAGTCAGTGTAAGAAGTATATGAAATAATGTATATAAAACAATTATCCCATTGCCTGAAATGTAGTAGGCTTAGAAAAATTTATGTATTTGCAAATTTATTTTGCTTGCTAATACCTCCTGTTTGAAACTAAGTTATATACCTCTGTATTAGTCCATTTTCGTACTGTTGATAAAGACATACCCAAGACTAGGTAATTTACAAAAGAAAGAAGTTTAATGGACTCACAGTTCCATGTGGCTGGGGAGGCCTCACCATCATGGCAGAAGGTGAAAGAAACATCTCAATGGTGGCAGACAAGAGAAGAGAAATTGTGCAGGGAAACTCCCCTTTATAAAACCATCAGATATCATGAGACTTACTCACTAACACAAGAATAGCACAGGAAAGATCTGCCCCCATGATCCAATTACCTCCCACCAGGTCCCTCACATGACACATGGGAATTGTGGGAGCTACAATTCAAAATGAGATTTGAGTGGGGACACAGCCAAACCATACCAACCTGCAAACTCATATAAGTCCTAACCTCAGAATTTACTATATTTAAAGATAGGGTCTTTAAGAGGTAATTAAGTTAAAATGAGGTCATTAGGGTGGGCCCTAATCCAATATGTCTGATATCCTTGTAAGAAAAGATTAGGACACAGAAGGAAGAAAAGGTGAAGCCACAGGGAGAAGATGGCCATCTACAATGTAGTCAGGAAGAGAGGTTTCAGAAGAAATCAACCCTGCAGACACCTTGATCTCAGACTTCTAGCCTCCAGAATTATGAGAAAATAAATTTTTCTTATTTAAATTACTCAGTCTGTGGTACTTTGTTATGGAGCCCCTAGCAAACTAAACCTCGTAAAGATAATAACATCCTAATTTAAATAAACAATTAACTTGGGCTAGAGTAGCAATATAGTACGATCTGCTAATCAGCTGATTATTGTTTGATCTATATCTGATTTTCATATATAAACAAGGAAATATCATGCAAAGTGTTTCTATTTAAGGCCAGGCATGTTGGCTCATGCCTGTAATCCCAGCACTTTGGGAGGCTGAGGCAGACAGATCACCTGAGGTCAGGTGTTCAAGACCAGCCTGGCCAACATGGTGAAACCCCTTTTGTACTAAAAATACAAAAATTAGCTGGGCATGGTGGTGTGTGCCTAAAGTCCCAACTACTTGGGAGGCTGAGGCAGGAGAATTGCTTGAACCCGGGAGGTGGTGGTTGCAGTTAGATTACGCCACTGCACTCCAGCCTGGATAACAGAGGGAGACTGCATCTCAAAAAAAAAAAAAAAAAAAGTTTCTATTTAAGAGATCTCCTCTGTATCAAGCAATATTTGAATATCCCAGAATTAATGGGTTTTTTAAATGACTGATATTACATTATTTTTGAGGTCTACAAATCTTAAAATTACCTATTTGTAATATTTCTATTTTTCATATACACCTGATTCCTAATTTCAATAAACAAGAAAATAGGTGTTGCAGAAAGCTGTCTATACCCTCCATGAAAAAAAAAATAGAATGCTCTTTGAGCCAGCCAAACAAGAAAAATGCCTCTTAGAAGAAATGGTTGTTGCCAAGAAGGATTTCTTTCTGCTTCCCCATCTGTCACCCTCAGTTTCCTTGCATGTGCTCTGGCCCCTGGGTACAGTTAGGAATATTTAGGTGCTAAGGAGCTCCAGCTCATTAATGGTCACACAGGAAAGGACCTTCTCCAAGGGAACTGCTGGAAAGGACCAAGGGAGGCTGTTGTCCTTAATCTGTCATACCTATAATAGATTAGTTTTTGACCGAGTTAAGGGAGAGTAGGACATTTCAATGATTCCAGTTCAAAAGTCAAAGTTGCAATGTCATTTCATTATATTGAAATGTCCTTTCGTCTTAATTGTCTGATAAGATTTGGGCACAGGTTATGTATAAATGCTTAACTGGTTTTGAGAGACACTGAGGTTGCTCCATTTCCTACATTCCCAGAGGAGAGTGTGAGCTACTCTCACTAGGGAACCAATCATCAGCCTGGCTTGTGTATAAATTTTCCGTGAAGAGGCAAAAAGCAGTGCAAGAGAAAACATACACACACACACACAATGAAACAGGCAGTTGTGCCATGCTCGGTTGCAACCCACAACTAAATTAAAGTAACACGACAGTAAATACGCTATAAAAGAGTAAGCACATTCTCTCAAGCCAAAGATGTGCTAAATTTGGATACCTCTATGTGGAACACACATCAGAGCTTTGAAAAATGAAAAAAACACAACTTGAAACATCCAAGCTGACTGGGGTTTAAAAAACAAACAGCAACACAGAGTATCTGGGAGGGAATAAAATATCTAACTATTCTACACAGAGTGCCAAGGCATCTCGTCTGTACTATCATTTTAAGCTCCAATTGGGTCAGTCATCTACAACCATATCATGTGCTTTGATTGACTACAGTTTGGATATTTGGTCTCCTGTAACATCTACCTCCATGTGACTTCTGAGCTAGATTATCTCTGCTCCCCTGATGTTAGTCAGGGAAAGGAGATTAGAGTGGAGGTTGGAGGGGGCATGAATTCTTTCTTAGACTGTCACAGAAGCAGCTGTTCTCTCCTAGCAGGGGCAAAACTTCAGTCTGAAGATTTTGGTCACATTGCTTTTTACCTACTTTCCAACTTTGCAAATGTAAATTCTATAAACATCTGGGCATTTTGCATTATGAAGAAAATTGCTAGATCCTCGACTTAATTTTTAAATATCCTTTTAAGTATTTTGAAATCATTTAAGCAGACTGTAATCTGAGAATCCTTAGTTTGGGAAAGGTTTTGCTCTCCAAGGGACCGAATGGCACTTCCCAACTCACAATTACAAATTTATGGGAAGGTTGCCTGTGACTCTCAACTTTCTCTATCAAAGGTCAAGGGAAAAGAGAGTTTATATCTTTAGTCTTTGGAGAGTTTCATCAGTCTGCAAAATATTTTTCACATTTCTTAGGATTGTGGCAGTGATGTGCCTAATGACCATATCTTCAACAGGTTTAGTAACCATCTTTAAAGGTATGGTTTTAATTCAAATTCAAACTTTTACTCTCCCAAACACAGACTTCTTTCATACTCAGCATTTCTTTCTTACCTAGTGCTAATGTAATTATTTTAATAAATTAAATGCAAAAGGATACAATTTTCAACCACCTCCTTCTACTTGATAAAGTCCTACTCTACCCCAAGGCCCATCTCAGATCTTTCTAACAACCCTAGAGAATATTTTCCAAATGAGTTTAGTTCCATCATCATCTTACAGCATCATGCTTGTCCACTGTCATAACACTCACCGTATCAGCAATCTCTCACCACTGAATTATAAACTGCTTGAGGAGAGAAGCAGTGTATAATTCCTCTCTGTATTCTCAGGAACAAGCACAGTCTTTGGAATACAGTTGATGCATCATAAACCTTGTTGAAGTGAATTGTCAAGGTTTCATTGAAGTCAAAGACATCATCGGACACCTCTGTTATATGAAAATTCATCTGTGATTAAGGTGCTAAATAATGAAGTCTCTCCCAAGACAATAATAATGAGTCATGTACCTTTTTTGAGATGCTTTCTATGAAGTTATAGACATGATATCAGATCTGAAATGTGGTGAGGACCGTTGCCCTTGGAATTCATACACATAATTGAGGAAAGAGCTAGTGTCAAGGTCCTTGTAACTTTGAGAGCTATAATACTACTATAAGAATGACTAGAATCACATTAAAGACCTATTCTGAGTTTCCTCTCTCTCTGTTTCATAGAGTGAGGCAAGGATGAAGTAGAACTGAATCAGTTATTTGCTTTTTATGCTTATGTCTATGACCATGAAACTTTCTTGGGTACGCTTTCTTAGTCACATGTAACATCCCAAAAGGGCTAATCATTTCAGGATAAGTGCTCTGGCTTTGATCATGCTTTGTCTTACCATCTTAGGGCCTCATTTAATACATATGTGTAACTTACTATTTGCCAAGCACAACAAATGCTGGAATTGTAGCAGTCATGAGTTACTATTTTGTTATCCAAAATTCATTCTTCTTCCCCCAGCTTCCTTATTCATATTTTTTAAAGTAACAATGTACCTGACTAAAAATCTCAACTCCCTAGACTCTCTCAGAGTTGGAGGGGTGATACCGTTGCAGACAATAAAATAAACTGCAAGTTTCTGGGAAATAACCCTCATGAATGTAAGCCATTCTTGGGACAGCTCTGTTATTTGAGGCTGAATGAATATCTGATAAGTTGGCACAGGCAATCCTAAGAACTGTTGAATTGTGGCAGTCAGAAGAATAGCAGGGCTTAAATGTTGTTGCGTCATATCCTGAGCTTTATATTTCTAGGCCAACCTGAAATCTTCCCAGTGGGTGGATGAATGAGAAGAATTGAGGAAATACACCTTCCCCTGTCTCAGGGAAGGAAGAGGATTATGGGCCCACATTATTACCTTTAGGTCTGAGACACAGTGTGGGTGTTGGTTATAAGGGAGTTTGCATGCTAATGAATCCTTTTGGAGCTTGCATTCTGTGGAGGGGTAAAGAAATAAGGTTATAAGTGAAGGATCAATTCCTGTGATGCTACGAAACTCCTCCTGAGCAACAATCTGGCACTTCGAAGGGAGGCAACAAGTTCAGTATAGAAGGACACAGAGACTTTTTCTCTCTCTTTAAATCCTTATTTCCTTACAGAAATTGCTATTCTACTGCCCTCTAGGAGAAGGCTGCCCAGGACAAGAATTTCCTTGTTAACAAAAATTATGGCCAAAAAACAAAACAGTAGCAGAGATATTAAAGAAGTATCTGGTTTGGGGAGCTGGGTGGATGATCCTAAATTAATTGAAATTGAAAGGAGATATATGACTGTGTTTTTGGCCTCTCTTTTACTGTCATCCCAGCCCTTAGGTCATGTTTTATGTTCAAGGCATTGTGATCATCATTCACCTTTGACTGGAAGAGCAAAGTCACTCCTACTGGACATGGGTAAATATAGTAAGACACTTGAAATGCAATGCCCTTGAGAAGCCAGTTTCTTCTATAAGGAGCACCTTTATCTCAATAACAAACAGACAATAAAGGGACCTCCAGCTGGCCTGATGGGTGTTTTGGAACTCAAACAGCTGCTTCCGGATGTATCATTCCCACCTTTCACAGGCTTTCAGCGGAAATACTTATTGGCTCACTCAGAGGATAGAAAATCTTTCCAATTAGGCAAGTTGGTGTAAAGGCCTGAGGTGGGAGCTGGCAATGCTTCCCAGAGGAGCCCACCTCGAATGGTAGCCTGAGTTCACGCTGAATGCAAGGACAGCGCTGTATACAACAGAGGCCTTTAGTCACAGATGTGGGACGGGGTGCCTTCGATGGGTCTTGCTCATTTTTTCTGTACTATTCCATATCTAGTATTGGATTCTTTAATTTCTCCAAACCAGCATTTATGAGGAAAAAACACAAATTCTCCCTAGGCAGGCAGTTGTAAGTGTGTGTGTGTATACATCTGTGTGTGTATGTGTGCATACGTGTGTATGCATGTATCTACATATTTGGTGGGAGAGAAGAAAAAGCCAGTCTCCTTCTCCCTGGAGACTGATTATTTGTAATTATTCAAGACATTTATAAGTAAAAATATTTATAATATTGTTTGAATGGCTCAAACATAAGAAGTAGAAGAGATGTACTAAAATTAAAAGTGTGTCTTATAAAATGAACTAACTTAGTTTAAAGAGCAGCTAAGTTTAAAGAGCAGCTTTTTTTTCTCTATCACCTGCCTACCATGCCCCAGCCAACACGACTTGCCAAGGCCAGTGACTCAGCAGAGCGTGCATTCAGCAGCTACTGAATGACAGCCTTGGAACAGTTACTGCAGGTCTCTCCACTCCTATGAGCAGTATAGTGACCAATGAGGCATGGATCTTTGCTCTTACTGTTTTCATCTTGAAATGCACACCCACTGCTGTGTGCATTTTTCTGCACGTTTCTACATTGCCTCAGTGTTATAAAACAATGCAGTAAAGGGCTGTTCTAGAGGCTGCCTGAAGTCTTCTGTCTCAAGCCAGCTATTTCCTTATCTGACTTGGCATTTAAAACAGCTGGATGGCTCTGACAAATGTGTCTTGGAGCTGTGCACCAGGGGTACATTGCTTTATGATATGATTAAGTAAAAGCATATTCTTTCTCTTGCATTGACTTTCTGTGTGCCCTGAACTGAAATCAGTCCAATCAGTAAAATCCTGATGCAGAAAATGATAAACCCCAAGGCTTACTACTGTTACTGAGAAAGCCCAAACTCAGCTCCCTTGACACCCTTGAGAGAGTTTACCGTTTACCTGGAAGCCATGAATTTCTCTGCTTGTTGAAAAGCATGCAATTGCCATTAGATGGAGCTCAATGAAAGAAAAAATAGAGGATGGGCTTTTTCTGGGTTAGAAAGAGGTTTTTCCTGGAAAGTCTATTGGAATTGTTACAGGGACAGTCTCAGTCTGGTATGTGTTTCAGAGTTAGCCTCCCTATAAACCCATCAGACAGCTCTGTCCATGCACAACCATAAGCATTAACATCACTAAAACTAGTAAATATGAGATATAGGGCCCTAGAAAATTATATAAAAATCCAACAGGATAAGCTAATTTATGTTGTATTAGAGTTTAGAGCCCAGATTTCCTCATAATTTGTAAAATGAGATTTATCTAGTGTGCTTTTATTTCCCTGCTCCTCAATCATCCCCACCACCAGGAGGCTTGGTGTTCATACATGAAGAAAGCTAGTCAAAGAGATGTATAGCCTGGGAAAAGAAAGGTAACCTAGTATTCATGTTGGAATGAAGTTTCCAGTCTGGCTTTGTGCAAGGATGGGCATGATGGCTGAGCCAACTACTGCAAGATTGTTCCCTTTTGCTTTATGGCTGGGATCAAATCAGAACATGGGTGGTCCTATGTAACAGGAAAAATGTGTGTCTTATGGGAAGAAGCCAATGCTTGTATTGTAACCATTTATATGTCATTAAGTGACACTGGGAATTTTCGAAGGACATTTCACTAAAGAACTTCTGCATGCTGAGATTTTATACTATCATGAGATCAAAACATCAAGGGAAAGAAAATATAAATAAATAACTTTACTGCATTTATTTATGTTCATATTAAACCATAGAAAGAGATTTGTAAACTATAAACAATGAAGATACTATGGATTTAAAATTGGATTTGGTTCTATAAACTGATTTGCATCAATAAGTTTTTAAAAGAAAGCTTTTTTCTCCTTTTTCAATGTGTGTATACATATGATTCTTCCAGCAATGCAGGGACTGCCCATTTGTCCTTTTCTTCCACCCCATATATATCACCGGACACAGCAGAAGATATCTGCCTTTGAAACATTTGTTTGTAAATCAAAATATATTTTAATTGCATTGGAATGGTCTTTATTACACTGTTGGGAGTAACTTCACAAGCAAAACATCTTTTAAGGAGTGAATAATGAAGCCATAGTAAGTCTTTTACTATACATAGGAGTTTATATGCTAAATGTGCATAAAGCCAAATAGTGCACAGAGTCATAAATTGAGGTACCCTCTTACATATATGACAGACATCCCCAGACTAGCCAATTAGCTCATGCATTCCAGAAAGATGTACCAGACATCCTCAAAGACTCATGCTTGGGAACTTAAGGAACCAGAGGGAACTCCGGCAAAGTAAAACCACCTGTTCTCATTCGATAGGCCTCAGTTGAGGATCTCACTCACCTTTGCTCCTCACATCCTGATTCTCATTCTGAAAACAACTATCTATCTGGCTTTGAGTCTATATTCAAAAACACATGCCTTTGCTCACATCCTGATTTTCACTTTGAAAACAACTATCTACCTGGCTTTGAGTCTATATCCAAAAACAAAGGTGGTGAGGTATCAGGAAACAATGGACTTCCTACCGAGCCTCCAGGAGGATATTTCCTCCCAAACGATAAAGGAAGAAATTTCAAGGGGAAGGAGGGCAAGGTAGAAGGAGAGGAAGACAATACAGCATAGGATGTTGTGTATTAGCCCATGATTCAATATTAGACTCATCAGTAAGTGCCTGCGTGGAAGGTTAATTTAGATTTCTATTTCTGCATTTAACGTCTTTTAAAAAGAGAAAAACGTTGACTCCTCAAGACTCAGTGACAAACTGGGGAGAGAAGAAGAGGATCAATGATGGTATTGGGTTCCCGACTTGGATTACAAATGGATGGTGGTGGTGTTACAGAAAAGGAGTCCTAATCCAGACCCCAAGAGAGGGTTCTTAGCTCTCACACAAAAAGAATTCAGGGCAAGTTCACAGTGCAAAGTGAAAGCAAGTTTATTAACAAAGTAAAGGGATAAAAGAATGGCTACTCCACAGACAGAGCAGCCCTAAGGGCTGCTTGTTGCCCATTTTTATGGTTACTTCTTGATGATATGCTAAATAAGGTGTGGATTTTTCATGCCTTCCCTTTTTAGACCATATAGGGTAACTTCCTGACATTACCATGGCATTTGTAAACTGTTTTGGTGCTGGAGGGAGTATAGCAGTGAGGACAACCAGAGGTCACTCTCATCACCACTTTGGTCTTGGTGGATTTTGGCCAGCTCCTTTATTGCAACCCATTTTATCAGCAAGGTCTTTATGACCTGTATTTTGTGCTGAACTCCTATCTCATGCTATGACTTGGAATGCCTTAACTGTCTGGGAATGCAGCCCAGTAGGTTTCAGCCTCATTTTACCCAGCTCCTATTTAAGATGGAGTTGTTCTGGTTCACATGCCTCTGACATTCCCCCGTCCCTTTTATAAGAGAACTCTTAATCCTAAGGGTTGCAGAGGGATGAAGGTCCATCTTCTATAACTTCTTCAGGCTGAATTGAGCAATGATATTCCTGCCTAACTATCAGGGGTCTCTTGCATTCAGGATAGAGAGGAGCTCAGTCAGAAAGCATCAATATGGTAAGGTCCATTCATAACTCTTGAGTTTCAACAAAAGGTGATATCTGCAAGATTAATAAGTGTATAATTTAAGAAAACATTCAGTAAGCTTGTCCCGTATTCCTACACAAAGAGTGTAACAGCAATATATTCCACAAAAGCAAATAAAAATAAGTAACGTTATTCCAGGTAAATTAAATTAGAAGGCTTTTCATGAACTGGGCAACTGCTGGAACTAAGCTGATACAGAGTTGTTAGCTGATTGTAATGTGCCCAGAATTAGAATATTGATCCAGATTTTTACATTACCCATCCCTCTTGTTTCTTCTGAGCAGCAGCCAGAGATCACTGGTTGGTTTACAGGATTAAGCAGGGTCAGTCTAAATGCAGAAACAAACTTAAAAACAATAATAAGACTAGAATTTAATAACAAGTGTACCATAGCTTTTGAAACATAGTATTTCTCACTCCAGTTTCCCAGTTTTACTAAAGACAAATTATAGTACGACTGATTTGCTTTATTATACTTGGCCTGATTATTTGTATAAAATGCCGCAAGAATAATTATTTTTCACATAGGCTTTTTAATTATCTTTGATGGAACTCTGTTTCATAAGGAATCTCAGACAAGACTTTTTAAAAGCTGAGCCCTGCCAAATACCTATGAGTTGGGTAAATTCCTCTCCTTTTGAGGAGATAACTTGGGGCTCCCAGACCTGTGAGAAAGTTACATTCTTTACTTACCATATATTAGAAACCCTCTACAAGGATTGTTGTAGGCAAGGTATGAGGCCAGTTCCCCAAGGGGTTTTTAGTGGCTCTGTAAGTCAAGTTAAATTCCCTAAAGGGAAACACACTATTCCAGTCAAGGCCTTGGCAAAATAATCAATTTCTCCAATTGTGTCCTGTTACAAAGGAAAACAGCCTCTTATTGCACCTATGCAAATAACTATAGTGCCATAAGTTAAGAATACTCACAACTAGTTTCCAAATTCTGGAGAAATCAGGTAGAGAGAAATAAATATGCTCCAAATTTTGTTCATAGGAGTACAATCAACGGTTAAAAGCTGTAAATAGCTCAAAATAAAAGTTTCCTTGACTCTGAAAAACAAAACAGAGGATCAGCAACGTTTTAAGCAAAGTTAAAAAGACTAAACTTCTTCAGTTTAGGCCATGTAGTTAACTTCTGTTTGATGGTTATGAACATTTCAGTTCTCTATGAGAGTTCTGAAAGTTTTTTCTTTTATTCTGATGTCACAATCTCCAAAGTTATTAGAAAGCCTGCATTTCTTTCTTTCTTTCTTTCTTTTTTTTTTGAGATGGAGTTTTGCTCTTGTTGCCCAGGCTGGAATGCAATGGCGCAATCTTGGCTCACCACAACTTCTGCCTCCCAGGTTCAAGTGATTCTCCTGCCTCAGCCTCCCAAGTAGCTGGGATTATAGGCATGTGCTACCACGCCCAGCTAATTTTTGTATTTTTGGTAGAGATGGGTTTTCTCCATGTTGGTTAGGCTGGTCTTGAACTCCCCACCTCAGGTGATCCACCCACCTCAGCCTCCCAAAGTGCTGGGATTACAGGCATGAGTCATTGCACCCAGCCAGCAAACCTGTGTTTAAGAACACCTGCAAGAGTTCTATAGTTGATTATATAAACCACCTTCTAAAGAGGATTAAAACAAGACAACAATTGTCTGTGGATGATAAAAAGTTTAACCACAATTGATAAGGAAATTTAGTTACTTCTGTGACACACAAAATTTTACATAATAATTATAATTATTAATAACATATACTAATTCATATTAGAATTATAGGAGTTTCCCATAACTTTGAAACATATACCAATAACACTTTTATGCAAATATAGTCCAAAGAAAGCAAAACACTATTTCACATTTGATAATGCTTCCTGTATGATTTTATACCAAATAAGCCAAATTACACCTTTACATTAATGTGCTATTAATGTTAATCCCAATTTTTAATAAAACCTTATAGACATATTTAATCAATTTTAATGTTTAACCACAAGGTAATATTCTTATAAACCTTTTATAACCCTTTATATTTTTGTGAAACAGCAGATTAATGCTCTAAGAAAAATCTGTTGTGCTTCTATTCCAATGTTTAATTTACAGAAAAATTGAATAATACCCTTTTAATTTTAGCCAATATGTTCACACACAGAATGTCTTACAATTAATTTTTATAAATCTTCCATAACTTGTTTAAACCTTTAGATTTTTTTTACTTAAAACCATCCTTTAACACTTTATTCTAGGCTGAAAAAATCCACATTCCTACGACTTCTTATAATCTTTCACCAAAAATACCTTTTACTTTCTTTTCACACCTTTCATGAAAAATTGTTTCTTTAGTAGTTTTAATTACATGTTATAATGTTAAGTCTTAGCAACTTCTATTTTTGGTGAAAACCTTGGTAAATTTGAGATTTTAATTATGTACTAGATGTGGAGCCTAGCCTAGGACACACCAGACAGAAGTGCATTTAACAGCTGGCCCTCCAGCATAACTAGGGGCTGTGGCTAACTCCACATATCCCAGGCCTTACCTTACTTAAGCAGGCAAGTTTTACAGTAAGAGTCATAGTGGCATTTTATGAAGCATTGAGGTGGCCTAACAACCTTTGAAATGTACATTTCTCACATAAATTTCCTTGCACAGATCCTTTCATGACTTACACAGACCATCTGAGATATCCTTGAACTTTCGGACTTGCCCTAAACATTCCTCCTATTAAACAACCAGTCATTTTACTTTAGGACAAGAATTTACCATACAAGATCGTTTCTTATATAAAATCTCTTTCTTTATAATCTTCCTTGTATAGTTAGGGGGCATGGCTAATTCCACATGTCCCCAGGCCTTATCTAGAATCTAATGGCTGTAAGGTAGGTAAATTGAATAGTTTTCAAAAGTCAAAGAAATCGTGTGACCTTGAAGCAGTTAGCAAATCTGATATCTGACCTCAATTTAGACCAAATATCTCCATTTTCAAGGCATTTTATATTACCAATAATCTTTAAAACTGTCTTTTCCTAAAGATTACTAAAGTCATGTGAAGAAAAAGGCATTAAAATTCCCATTTTTCTGACAAACTATTTGATTTAAGCACTTAGTTTTCTAAGCCAATTAATTAGAGCTCTTTTATATATAAACATACAACACGTATAAATACATAGGCAGAGAGAAGATTCAGCACTAGTAAGATTTTTCATTTGCCAGTTTCTTAATTGGATGACTGGCTTTAGGGTGGACCCCATAGAGGAACAGGGCCAGAAAAGCAGCAAATAAACAGCTGAAGGCAAAGACAGATCCCCAGAATTAAGAGTGCCATTTTTTACTGGTTCCTGGATCCCCCAAAGGAGGGAAATACTATGGGAGAAGACAGAGCAGTGCTTCTACTCTGCATTTCATTGCAAGGCAACCCAAATCCAATTAGCCTATTTTGTAATTAGCCCAACCTTCATGGGATTCCCATCTCCCAGTCGGGGTGGAGGTGTTTCCTTATCTTCCAGGTGGACAAAAGCATGCTTCTTTGATCCAAGTGTGCAAAGATTTGGTCAAGTATCCCTCCATAACTACTATTAGCCATCCCTTAAAGTATATTTCCTACCTAGTTATTACACACCAAAACTCTCTCATAATGCGAAGTAATTTCTGATACCCCCAAAACTCAAAACCATCAGATAACACAATGCAAAACAGAACGGAAACCTTTGATTTTGAGAGGGATCTATCTGCTTTTAATTTCTAGGGTTTCATGAGGAAAACAGAAGTTTTTTCCCAAAACGGGGTGCCTCCTCTATTTTTCCCAAGGAGTCCCAGGCTACCAGAAGTTATTTTAGGGCCTCTCGTGTGTGCATTAAGAGTGGCAAGACAAAAGAAATAGAGAATAATTCAGTCGACTGAGAAGAAAAAACCTTTTCCCAGAAAAACAAGTTCCAAGAAGAGAATAACGTAAAGACCTTTTAAATATATCTATAGCTTGTTCATCCATTTTTAATTAAGCTGACTTTTAACTGTAGCGCTTTTTAAAAAAATCCTTTCAGATCTTAGCTGGGCGTGGTGGCTCATGCCTATAATCCCAGCACTTTGGGAGGCCGAGACGGGCAGATCACGAGGTCAGGAGATGGAGACCATTCTGGCGAACTTGGTGAAACCCCATCTCTACTAAAAATACAAAAAATTAGCCAGGCGTGGTGGCGGACGCCTGTAGTCCCAGCTACTCGGGAGGCTGAGGCGGGAGCATGGCGTGAACTCAGGAAGGGGAGCTTGCACTCCAGCCTGGATGACAGAGCGAGACTCCGTCTCAAACAAACAAACAAAATCCTTTCAGATCTCTTATTACCCGACTTTAGCCTTGCCAAGCGGCCAATATTTCTAGCTTCTGAACTTTACCAAAGGTAACCTCCTAGGTGCTTAGAGAAAGGAAAATTTAAGACAGTCCACGGATGAGAAGAGAATAGACAAGGTCACTCAGATACTAAACCAGACATGACTTATTTTGTAGGTGGGGAATCGAACACCAGACAGCCACTGTGAAAGTGCAAGACCCTGACTACTGAGCTACAGCACAGGACAGTCGCTACTTTGTCTCCCAGAAGAAGTCTAGAGTAGTTAATTTTGAGCTTCAAAATGTTTTTAACTATTTAATATGATTTTTAGAGCTAACTATGACATGAACCGTAAAATTCCTATTCCCTGAAGGCGGAGACCAAAAGAAAGCACCACCACAGGGTTAAAAGATCAAGCTCCCAAGGACATAAAACAAGGTGGAGACTTCATCCAGTTTTTTTCTTTGTTTCAGGGACCCGAAGCCAAGTTTGTTACAGACCAGCTTGCCGGGTCGTCTTCAAAAGCGGGCTTACAGGTGTTCTAAGCCCATGTTTTATCCTAAAGATAAACGAATTCAAGCACAAAATACACCAGCTTAAGATTAGACTTAGAATTCTCAGCTGGGCGCAGTGGCTTATGCCTATAATCCCAGCACTTTGGGAGGCCGAGGTGGGTGGATCACCTGAAGTTGGGAGTTCGAGACCAGCCTGACCAACATAGAGAAACCCCATCTCTACTGAAAATACAAAATTAACTGGGCATGGTGGCTACTTGGGAGGCTGAGGCAGGAGAATCCCTTGAACCTGGGAGGTGGGGGTTGCACTCCAGCCTGGGCAACAAGAGTGAAGCTCTGTCTCAAAAAATAAAATAACTGCTTTTTGCATTAATCTAAACTTCACAGGGAAGATAAATACTGATTTTTTTTTGAACCATTTATTCAACTGTTTGCACAGAGAAAGAGAAGCCAGAAATCTGATGGGTAAGAAATTCTTACCCTTTTCCCTGCATGTCAGGCTTCTAGGTTCCCTTTTCCTGAGCAGCCCTAGTGATCCAGCTTGCAGCAGCATTGCCCTGGGGGCCAAGTCACATCATAAAGAAAAATTATTTTTTTTTTCGTTCTGGCCAGAGCAAAATACATGTGATAAAACATAGACATTAGCCACTCTGCTTAGCACCCAATATCAAACTGGCAAGGCTTAAATTTGCCCTCAGATGGGCCCCGTCATCTTTAATCCAACCGCTGACTAGGAGTTTCAACACGTGGTCTCTGGGAAAGATGGTCACCCTAAGTAATAGAAAAGATGAGAAAGGGAAAGGAGAGAAAGACAAACATTACCTGTGGCAGGTGGCGAAGGCAAAATTCTCAGGGCGGCCAGAGAAAGATCCACCCACTGCAGCAACACTGAAAATTTCAGGAGGCTGCTGTTGTGAAGGGATTTTTTTTCCAGCAGTTTCATTAGCTCTCAAGTTTCTCCTTTTGGTAGAAAAAAAAGCTCCCCATGTCCCACGATGCTGTACATGCCTAACCCTGCCACCCACGGCCATCAGCAAAGAGTTCAAGGCAGATTAATCCAAAGAGAATAGAAGTTAACATCCCACAGTGCCAAACTTATTCTTAGCCGAGAGGGACTTTACTGAGAGGGGCCTCTAACCCCCTAAATCTAAGGGAATCTAACCCTCCTAAGTTGGGCCTCTAACCCGAGGTTGGTCAAGCTTCCTTGCATTTTATTAAGAGGGGCCTCTAACCCACTCTGTCATAGGAGAGACTCTAACTCCCCTAAGTTGGGCCTCTAACCCAATCCCATTCTTTATCTGGGTACCCCACCACTTACCCAAAGTCATCCAATCAGTTCTCCAGTCTATTTCCTTTGGGTCAGGGGTGGCCTCAGTTTGTCCCTTTTGTGGTTTGTGAGAAAGATGTTACTGGACCCCACCACTTACCCAAAGTTAGCCTTTGGGTAGGGGGTTTCTGTAGTATAGTATCGGGGGAACCAGCCCCCAATATTTCAAAGTAGGTTCTTTTCTATTTTCCCTAAGTGTCGGCTGGTCTGAGAAATAAAGGGAAAGAGTACAAAAGAGAGAAATTTTACAGCTGGCTCTCCAGGGGTGACATCCCATGTTGGCAGTTTCCGTGATGCCCCTGAGCCTCAAAACCAGCAAGTTTTTATTAGCAATTTTCAAAGGGGAGGGAGTGTACGAATAGGGTGTGGGTCACAGAGATCACATGCTTCAAAAGGCAATAAATTGTCACAAGGCAAATGGGGGCAGAGCAAGATCACAAGGCCAGGGCAAAATTAGAATTGCTGATGAGGTTTCATGTCCCACTGTGCACACATTGTCATTGATAAACATCTTAACAGGAAACATGGTTCGAGAGCAGACGACTGGTCTGGCTACAATTTGCCAGGCTGGAATTTCCTAATCCTAGCAAGCGCTGCACGAGACCAGGGCGTATTTCATCCCTTATCTTCAACTGCATGAGACAGACACTCCCAGAGTGGCCATTTTAAAGGCTTCCCTCTGGGAATGCATTCTTTTCCCAGGGCTGTTCCCTGCAGAGAAAAAGAATTCAGCGATATTTCTCCTATTCACTTTTGCAAGAAGAGAAATATGACTGTTCTGCCTGGCCCTGCAGGCCAGTCAGACCTTATGGTTATCTCCCTTGTTCCCTGAAAATTGCTGTTATCCTGTTTTTTTAGGATGGCCAGATTTCATATTGTTCAAACACATGTTTTACAAACAATTTGTACAGATAACGCAATCATCACAGGGTCCTGAGGTGACATATATCCTCAGCTTAGGAAGATGACAGGATTAAGAGATTAAAGTAAAGACAGGCATAGGAAATTATAAGAGTATCGATTGGGGAAGTGATAAATGTCCATTGAAATCTTCACAATTTATGTTCAGAGATTGCAGTAAAGACAGGTGTAAGAAATTATAAAAGTATTAATTTGGGGAACTAATAAATGTCCATGAAATCTTCACAATTTATGTCCTTCTACCATGGCTTCAGCCAGTCCCTCCATTTGGGGTCCCTGACTTCCCGCAACAGTATAGTCACTTCCGTGGTTGTCAGAAAGATGTCACAGGACCCCAACACTTACCCAAAGGTAGCCATTGGGTCAGGATTTCTGCACTATATGGTCCCTTTGTAGTCGCCAGAAATATGTTACAGGAAAGGGGTCCTAATCCAGACCCCAAGAGAGGGTTCTTGGATCTCGTACAAGAAAGAATTCAGGGTGAGTCCACAGGGCAAACTGAAAGTAAATTTACTAAGAAAGTAAAGGGTAAAAGAATGCCTACTCCATAGACAGAGCAGCCCTGAGGGCTGCTTGTTGCCCATTTTTATGGTTACTTCTTGATGATATGCTAAACAAGGGGTGGATTATTCATGCCTTCCCTTTTTAGGCCATATAGGGTAGCTTCCTGATGTTACCATGGCATTTGTAAGCTGTCATGGTGCTGGTGGGAGCATAGCAGTGAGGACAACCGGAGGTCGCTCTCATGGCCATTTTGTCTTTGGTGGCTTTTGGCTGGCTCCTTTATTGCAACCTGTTTCATCAGCAAGGTCTTTATGACCTGTATTTTGTGTTGACCTCCTATCTCATCCTGTGACTTAAAATGCCTTAACTATCTGGGAATGCAGCCCAGTAGGTTTCAGCCTCATTTTACCCAGCTCCTATTTAAGATGGAGTTAGTCTGGTTCACACACCTCTGACAGTGTTCTTCACTGAAATCAGGGTAGACACTTCTGCAAGTTCAGTGCTAGGTTGATAAATGTGAAATATGTCTTCTATGTTTGGTAAAAGGCAGTGTTATAAAGAATAGTGGTACTACTGCTTTATGTTTACATAAAGCAGTTGTCAAAGTATTTTCACAAACACCGTCTCATTTGATACCCACAGCATCCCCATGAAATAATTTAGTTGGTTATCAGTAGTCCCACTTTAGAGATAAGAATACTGAGGCCTCAAATGTTTAAATAATTTTCCAAAGGTCACAAAGGAGGTATTAGGGTGAGGATTGAACTTTGGTCTTCTGACTCTAAATCTTGAGACCACTGAATTTAGTACTTAATTATTCTTCTTAACTTCATGAATGTTAGGTTGCTATTTTCCAATTAGAGTATATAGTCTCTGAAGAAAAGGATAATAGTATATATTTTTGTCTTGGAGTTTCTTGATCTTGACACTATTTACCTTTTGTGTCAGGGTAACATTTTGTTACTTTTTTGCATTATAAAGTGTTTAGTAGCACCCCTGGCCTCTACCCACTAAATGGTAGTAAAACATGCCAAGTTGTGACAACCAAATATGTCTCTAGTCATTGTCAAATATTCCCTGAAGGGCAAATTTCCCTCTTGGTTGAAAATCACTGATTTAGTCCTTCTACCATACCGGGCACATAGGAGATGGCTGTAAATTTCTGGAGAACTAATGAAGTGTTTTAAATAGAAACCTGTTAAACAATGAAGCTGAACTGAAGGGTAAGATGAAGGACTTGGCCTTTTTATCATTTGTAACAGTGCTAACAAGTCAGGGAAGTCTGTGCTGATTAGTGAAATAATGTTATAGGAACAGATTTGGGAAGAGAAGAGAGGGACATGCTTCTTTTAAAGTAGATATGCCCCCAATTTTGCATGTACTTCCACACTGAAACAGTGAGCCTTGATGAAGGACACACTCATGTATATTTCACTTATTTAGAAATCCCAGCCACTGAGGAAGAGCTCATTAAAGGGGGCTCTGAGTAGAAGGAGCCTGGGACTTGAGCACCTGGGGACTGGAGTCTATTTCTATCTCTGCTACTAACCACCTAGTAAGACCTTTGGCAGGTCACTGCACTTTTCTGGACTGAGTCCTCATTCATAAAATGAGAAGGTTGGAATGTATTACATCTTAGGTACTTTCCAAATCAAATATTTATTTATGATTTTATGATATAGGTCCTCAATCCCCTATTTGTAAACCTTGGGATTGCATGTCACATGTTACTGAATTCATGCTTTTCATATTCTTTCAAAGGTAATAAATTGCACAAGCTCTTTTTAAATAATATTTCCAATAGGTGTTGGAGCAACAACCCCAAATTATTTCTTCTGTAAAATGATGGCTATTCACCTTCAATTGGATAAAGATTATTAACAGCCTCAAATCAGTTCAGGTTAGATTTTGTTGCCAAATCAGTTTGTCACAAAAGCAAACGACAACTTTTCATTTTCAGACCAGTAGACTTCAGCATTGTAGATATGTAATTGTGTACATGTACTCAGTTTTGATTATTGATAATTGATTAGGAAGCCCTGTTGTAAATAAAGTCTGCTAAATAAATCTAGGGTATACTTTTTTTCTAGCCCTATGGAAGATAAACTTTTATTTTATTTTTTAAAATCTTATCTTAATACTTATCTCTTGGTTCCCAATTTTAAAGCTGCCACAATAGCCATTCTCTCAGACCTTGATTTTTATTCCAATATTTCATCATTATGCAAAACATTATTATCCCAGCAACATGCGTATATGGGAAAATATGAATAAAAATGAAAATCAAAAGAATTCTTTCTTTTTCTTAATAAAAAAGCATGTAATAAATTTCATGAAAGCAGTAATAAAATGAAAATTTATCAAAAACCTAACACACAAGTAATTTAACAAATAAAAGGTTATTGTTTGTTTTATTCTATTTTAATTCAGGTCATATTAACCTGCCCTTTGGTCAAGTGAAAAAAAATATTCAGTAAATGTTTGCAGGCAATGCTACCAGAAAGCTTGTCGTTCCTGGCCAGCACAGATGTCAAGTTCTCAGGTTGAACTAAAGTTTTACTCCTGTAGGTCTCAATTCCCCAAATTGCTATTAATAGTGCTGCCAACCATGGCACTTTCCTTCACTCCCTCAGCACTTTCTGTCACAGACTAATAATACTCCACAACAGAAAAACACCATTGGACTAAGTATGTCAAAAGGCTTCACCAAATAGAAAATGTATGTTCATTGTTCTGAAAAAGAAACCAAGGCCCTTGGGGAAGCAGCAGTTATTAATAAAGTCATACAGTCTTTCCACTAGGAGCTAAGAGCACAATAGAATTGCCTTGACCCTCTATGAACAGCAAAGTGTAAAACTAAAGCTTTAGATATTCTAAGACATAGAGAAATTGAGAGAGAGAGAGAGAGAAGAGGTTGGGTGAGGGACAGAGGAGGAAGGAAAAGAGTAAGGGAAGAGGTCGTAATTGGTGTTGGTTATGGAAATCTGCCAGGAAATATCTAGCAGTTTAGTTGTCTATTTTGTCTTATTCATTGCTCTAATAATGATAATATATCTAATATCATAAAAGTAGCAATAATTATTATTATAAATGTCAAGGACTGTGCTAGGTTTGGGGAGTAAAATGATGAACAAGACATCTGAAGTTTACAGATTTTGTTATTATTATAATTGACACATAATAACTGTATATATTTATGGGGTACAGAGTGATATTTTGATACATGTATACATGTATACAATGTGTAGTGATGGAACCAGAGTAATTAGCATACCCATTCCCTCAAACATTTATCGTTTCTTTATGTTGGTAACATTCAAAATCCTCTCTTCTAGCTATTTGAAAATATACAATGAGTTATGGTTAACTACAGTCATCCTACAGTACTATTAGAATACTAGAACTTATTCTTCCAATCTGGCTGTAACTGTGTATCCATTAGCCCACTTTTCTCTATCCTCCCTACCCCCATTCTTGCAAGCCTCTAGGAACTACAGACTGGTGTTGTAAATCAATAATAAACAAGTAAGAAAAAATATGTAATTTTAGATAATGATAAATGGTGCAAAGGAAATCAACCATGTAATCAAATCACACAACTTGTGTAGAATACTTTCAATGGGATTCTCTGGGAAGACCTTTCTGGAAGGTGGGAGTTAAACTGCAACCTGAAGGAGGAGAATAAGTAAGTCACAGGAGGCACTCTCACTGCCAAAGCCAGAGATAAGAAGCGTTTGGAAGATGGTTAGAAAAGGAAGGAGGCAGGGTGATGAAGTTAGATCCAGGACTGCAGGGTCTGACAAATCATAGGAAGGTGTCTGTTTCAGAGGAAGAGCAATGAAAAGGGATGGAAGATTTAAGCAAAGGAGAGCTCACTTGGTTCATCGTTTTAAGTAAATATGCCAGCTGCCTTGTGGAGAATGAATTGGGAAGGGGGAATAGCAGAAGTAAGAGCACTGGTAAGAAGGCTGATTTGGATGAGGATATTGCAAGACTATGAGAATGTTCTCAGCAGGTATCAGTCTGAGACATTAAGACTAAGGACTAATCAATGAGAAGATAGGATGACCTTCTTATGTCATCTTCCTTGAAGCTTATAATTTTTATAAGCTTTGCATGCATGTTTCTATTTCCAACTTGCCATTTCTATATGATTTTTAAAAACTATGTTTATTTCATGGTGTGGATCATTTTTTGAATAATCCAAATATAGGTAAGACATCCACAAAGACCATATTGTTAGAGTGGTAAGCATTCACACTGACAGCAGAGGAACAATTCCTCTTTAACTTGTCCAAATCCTGCAGAATATTAAAGACTTAAATTCTATTTCCTTTCAACCTTTATCTTGTAGGTTAAAAAATTCTAATATCTATCCTGATATGAATTCCCCTTTATTATTGTACCAATATTAGGCCCTCTTACAACTCTTTTTTTCCAGGTTGGCTAGTGGATTTTCTGGAGGTGTAGAATTAGTATTGCATTTGAAGCCACACATAGGTATTATGTTTTATTTTGTTTCTTTTGGAGACAAATTTTACCTTGTCATATGTATTATGTTTAAATGGGCCAACAATTTGATTCAGGTAGGAACTATGGGGAGTGAAGAGGACACCTTCTGGGGTGTGTGTGTTTGTCTGTGTGTGTGTAAACTTCTTGGTCAGGTTTTCATATGTCTTAGTGAACATTCGTCAGCCTGTTAAGACTGCTTTCATGGTTGGCTGAGTGGTCTCGATGCCACTGATGAAATGAGGATTAAGACATTTAATTAGTTATATATTGTTGTGTAACAAATTTCCAAACCTAGCAACTTATAACAACAATAAACATTTATTATTGCACGTTTCTATTGATCAGGAATTCAGGAGTCACTTGGCTGGTTGGTTGCCGCAGTCAAGATGCCTGCCAGGGCTGCAGTCATAAGTTTGAACAAAGCTAAAAGATCTGCTTCCAGAATGTCTCATTCACATGTTCACAAATTGAAACTGGCTCTTGGCAAGAAGCCACAGTTCCTTCCAAGGGTGGCTTGGGAATCCTCATGACATGGCAGCTGGCTTCCCCCAAAGATAGGAATCCAAGAGAGAGTGAGGTATAAGCCACAACATCTTTTATGACCTAACCTTGGAAGCCATATTTCATCATTTTTGCAACTTCCAGTTGATTACAGGATGTAATTGAATGTACATGCAGGCAAAAATACCAGGAAGTGAAAACTACTGGGAACCATCTTTGAAGTAGTCTACATCCTGTCTACAGGATGCAAACCAGAATAGGAAAGAGTAGATTGTAAAGGAGCAGGTGTGGAATAAGACACACCCTATGGCAGGGAAAACAATTGCTTCTCCTTTGGGGAAGTCCCACTGATCAGATGCATTATCTGAAAGGTATAGCAACAAATGCCACTGCTGGAATGTAGAGAGCCAAGCAAAGTGTTATAAGGGTATGATTGGGCATCAAAACATAGCATCCTTTCAAGCCAGAACAAGAGGTATTTTGATTCAGATGGGCACTTAGCCAGCATCTGGAAAAACATTATTCATTGTTCACTTATTTAGTACATGTTTACTGAACAACAACTGTACACTGGCCACTAAGGATCTAAGGGGAAGATGAACACCCTGTCATTAGGAAGCTTAAAACCTAGTAGGGACTATGTAGAGGTAAAAAGGTAATGACGCTATCATGTAGTGAGCTCTGTGATTGCAGAACTACAGAATGGTTCAGATGTCACAGGAGGAACATTTGGCCAAATATTGAGAGGGGCTAAAGGAGGAAGAGACATTGGAGCCAAAATTTAAGAAGGAGTTACCAAGTGAAAGATGAGGAGACAGGGAGTGTTCCAAACCAAGAGATAACACATGGAACAAGAATAACCCTGCATCAAGAAAGGAGTCCTCCTATAGCAACTAAAAAAAAAGTGTGTCTGGAGCTAAGCATGCAACATTGAGGAAATCACGAAGTGAAAATAGAGTGCAAATCCAGTGACAGAATTCCAGATGGAGTTTAGGGGCAGGACCACAATCCTGGAAGGGAGGGAAAGCTGAAGGGAAAGAAAGGCAGCCCTGCAGGCACAGGGATTCTTGGGAATTCACCGGACAGGAACTGTGAGGCTGGGACAGACATCTGGTGGGAGGTAGGCTGGCTCAGTCAAATCTAAGATGGGATGTCTCTTATGATCATTTATTTCAGGAATGGTCACCCATGTGAGAGTGCTGGGGCAGAGAGGACTGGGAGTGTGCCAGGAAGGGACCCTGTGATGCAGGATGATACATGATCAGAAGAAATGAGCGAGTGGATGCATCCCTAAACAAGAGTGTCAAGAGAATAATGTAGAAGTGGAGAGCTATGGGGAAGGTAGTTTTGAAGCTAAATGTGCAGACTCTGGACAGACATTCTTTCGTGAAGAACCCTGAGCTTCTTGCCAGGAGAACAGATCCTTATAAGCTGCCCAAGACCAGACAAGATAAATAAAGGGAACTAATTTGTTAGAAATTAATGTCTCAGGAATATGCAGAAACGTACTTATGAACCCCAGAACCTAAGGTTACAGCAGAGCTGGGATAGTTACACTGGATGCTGTTACTTCAATTAAATCAGAGATCTCAGCCGGGCACAGTAGCTCACGCCTGTAATCCCAGTACTTTGGGAGGCCAAGGTGGGCAAATCACGAGGTCAGGAGATCAAGACCATCCTGGCCAACATGGTGAAATCCCATCTCTACTAAAATACAAAAATTAGCTGGGCGTGGTAGTGGGTGCCTGTAATCCCAGCTATTTGGGAGGCTGAGGCAGGAGAATCACTTCAACTCAGGAGGCAGAGGCTGCAGTGAGCCGAGATCGTACCACTGCACTCCAGCCTGGCAACAGAGTGAGACTCTGTCTCAAAAAAAAAAAAAAAAAAAAAAAAATCAGAGATCTCCATGGGCTCAGCTTTCAATTTTCAAGAGGGGCTCATCAATGGTCCTTGCAATGGGAGAAAATAGGCAAGACCTGGTATCCTATGATTCTTGACTCTTGGCCAATTTGAGATCGTGCACTATTTCATGCAGTGGTTCTTAAACTTTAGTATGTGTTAGAATAATACTGAAATTCTTGCTAAAATTCTGATTTCTAGGAACCACCTACAGCCTCTCTGATTCAGTAGGTCAGGAGTAGAGCTCAGATATAGGTATTTTAAGACTTGCAGGTGATTCTGAGACCAAAAAGTTGGCAGATCACACTTTGAAAACATTTATTTAGCACTTAAAATTTGGCATAGGGGTGATTAGAAGTATGGGCTCTGCAGCCAGGCTGCCTATCTATCAGTGCCCAACTCTGTCACTTCCCATGATCTCCAAGAAGGCCAATAATTTGTGCCTCAGTTTTTTCAGCTGTAAAAGGGGGTCATAATACCCACCTGACTGGTTTATGGCAAATATTAAACAAGTTAGTAAGTATAAAATACAGTACCTGGCACAGTTTGTGTACTCAGCTAATGTTAGCAATTATCAACTGCAAAGAAATATCAATGTTGCTTGAAAAAAATGTTTAGTGAAACTTACATGTGTAATTCTAACATTACACATGTAGCCTTGTGGATTTTTGCAGTGCTATAGATTCATGGTAAAACAAGAAAAATTATCTCAACATCCATTTCTATCTCAAACAATCTTTCACATACTTCACTGTTAGTGTCTGCCCTTCCTGAATCCCTTAAACACAGAAGAATTATTTGAAAATGTTAACATGGTAGAAAGTTAGATACAATATTGGAAATGTTGACCAAATGATGGCAAAGATGACCATCATCCATGTTACAGGGTTCTTGCCTGTCAGCTCTTGGAGGGTGGTGTACATGATGGCCACTGATGGGGTCCCATTTATCCACCCACCCACCTACCCATTGTACTAGCCCATCCACAATATCAACTTCTCACAGCACACTCTGCACTGGGCACTTAGGTGGACATAATGACAAGGCCCTGTCTCTGAGTTGGTACAGGGAAAACAAAGATGGCAACTTTGACCCCTATAATTATTAGTTATTCTCTCTATAAGAATGTAAGACAGGAAATACTCTCCCCATTTTTATGAATGAGGAAGCTAGAGCCCAAAAAGTTTACATGGCTCATAAAATAAGAAAGTTATGATTCAAACCCAGGTCTTGTCCCCCACTTACTACTCTTTCTGTACAACAAAAGGAGAGACTATTAAAAATAAAGTTCAGGCTGGGCACAGTGGCTTACACCTGTAATCTCAGCACTTTGGGAGGCCGAGACCAGTGGATCACGAGGTCAGGAGTTTGAGACAAGTCTGGCCAATGTGACGAAACCCCATCTCTACTAAAAATACAAAAAATTAGCCGGGCGTTGTGGCAGGTGCTTGTAATCCCAGCTACTCGGGAGGCTGAGGCAGGAGAATCACTTGAACCTGGGAGGTGGAGGTTGCAGTGAGGAGAGATCGTGCCATTGCAGTCCACCTGGGAAAAAGAGCGAGACTCCATCTCTAAGTAAGTAAGTAAGTAAGTAAATACATAAATAAATAAATAATAAATAAATAAATAAAGTTCAGGCTAGAGATTGGAGTAGGACTCAGAGAGAGAGAGAGAGGAGGAAAGCAATACACTAATGATGCACATGAAGAGTAAGCTAGTAGCTTCCAAGTCTAAATGTTTAGGTACCTCATTTGGGGGATATTTTAATGACACAATGAAGACATTAACTATTGTACACATATGATGATTTGAGCTGTACAAATACACAGAAGTAAACTTTATGGCAGCTGTTGAAATAATCATAGTAACATGATTCAAGTGGGGTTATTCAATGGTTGTAAGGAGACACTGAGAAAGGGTATTTTCATACTTGCTTTTGAAAATACGTAGCAGAACCATATCAGAGTAGTTCCATCTATTGAGCACCTACTCTGTAGTATGAATTTTAAGTAGGTTGTCTCATATAATACTGAAAACAACTAAGAGAGGTAGGAATTGGCTTCCACATTAATAGAAGAGTAACTGAGCTTCAGCATAGTTTTTCCAGAGGGGCAGGACTTGTAAGTGATGGAAGAGTCACTATTTGAACCCAGGTCTGATTCCAGTCTGCATGCTCTTGATTTTACACCAACTGCCACAAGTTAATGGACCCAAAACAACTCTCATTCCTTTCTCTCCTGATTCTTTAATGCTAAGTCTGCTAAAACCTGTTCTCATTACTTGACATTTCTCCCAAATCTGTTTCTCATGTGTTTCGTCCTTCTGTGAGTCCCTCGGCAATCATCCCAATCAGCCAGGCTTGACTCCTTTCTTCCAATCATCCTCCCAATCCAATCTGTTTGCAAGTCCTGGCAATTCTAATTCTGTCTTCATTTTCATGCCATTCCCCTCGCTCCTTGCCAACAGGAACCACCTACTGCAATTCCTCACTATCTCCAGCTTGCTAGGTTGAAAGAACCAATAAAATGACCTCCAGTGATCCCCGCCTGCTGTTATTTACACCTTGTGGAATCAGTTCCCCTTGAGTGTGGACCAGGCTTGGCAACTTGCTTCACATGTGGCACATGTGATGGTATATTCCTTCCATGATTAGGTAACCAAAAGACTATGGTTTCCATCTTGCTACCTACCCCTCTCTTGCTCTCTTGCTTCTCTGTTGGAAGCTGGCTGCCATGTTATGAGCTGCCCTATGGAAAGGCTCACAGGGAGGAACTGAGGCAGTCTCCAGTGAATGGTCATTGAGGAGCTTAGGCTGCCAGTCCAACAGCCCTTGAGGAGCTGAATCCTGCCAATAACTACCCCCCAGATTTCTGACCTACAGAAACTGTGAGATAACAAATGCTTGTTGTTTTAAACTGCTAAATTTTAGATAATTTGTTATGCAGCAATAGATAACTAGTATGTTTTAAATGGATATTCCCAAATCCAGAATTGTTCATTTTTCTGCTGCCACATTAAACTTCTAGAAATACAGTTCTGTTTATGTCGTTCCTATGTTCAACAACCTTCAAAGGCTTTCCATTTGCCTTTAGAAAATATCTAAGCTTCTCAGCTTGACAATGATGATGCTTTATCACCAGTTCCCAACATACCAGGGTATTAGTCCATTTTCACACTGCTGATAAAGACATACCCAAGACAGGGTAATATATAAAGGAAAGGAAGTTCAATGGACTCACAGTTCCACGTGGCTGGGGAGGCCTCACAATCCTGGTGGAAGGCAAAAGGTACATCTTAAATGGCAGCAGACAAAGAGAGAATGAGAATGAGAGCCAAGTGAAAGCTGGAACTCTTATAGAACCATCGGATCTCATAAGACTTATTCACAACCATGGGAACAGTATGGGGGAAACCACTCCCATGATTCACTTATTTCCCACTGGGTCCCTCCCACAACACATGGGAATTATGGAAGCTACAATTCAAGATGAGATTTGGGTGGCGATACACCAAGCCGTATCAATTAGTTAATAATCAAGAATTATTTGATAGTTGAAGGCAATAATGTATAATTCAGATATCAACTGAGGCCACACTGTTCCCTTGGGGACTAAATAAGATTGGCTCTAACCACAGATATACATTTTGTAAAAAATCCAACACCCTTCCCAAGGTTTTTATCAATTCCTGGTGGGTTTATGTTCTCACACTCACCTCTAGCTTTTTTTGCTTTTGCTGAATTAAATCAGTGTATAGATGATCTCTCTATCCCACATGTGCTACTATTCCACATAATGTCAGCCCAGATGTACAACTCAGTCCCTTTCCTTGACACCCACACAACCACACACATACAGATTTCATATAAGATTGTTATGTAAAGTAGATTTTACTAGATTTTGAGGATTTTCTTTACAGTTCAAATAACTTCAACTGAATATTAGACATCACTGTTAAAATATTTTTGAAGGTGAAAAAATAATATAAATTCATTTTGATTTGTCTTTGCATAGAGAATCACTGTAAAGATACCATAAAAACTAAAAAAGAAATTATCTATGGAGGAGAGGGGTGGAATGAGGTGGATAGGGACAAAATTTGCACTAAGACATTATGCTATATTTCTCAATATTGTTTTGATTTATGAACCATGTAAATGTATTTTTTCAGAAATTCAAAATTAAAAAGTAAAATTTAAAAATTTAAAAATTATTTAGACCCCCCCATTAGAATAATTCCTCTCCTTCTCCTTCTCTTTCTCCTTTACCTTCTTCTTCTTCTTCTTCTTTTTTGAGATGGGGTCTCTCTCTGTCACCCAGGGTGGAGTGCAGTGGCACAATCATGGCTCACTGCAGCCTCAACCTCCTGGGCTCAGTGATCTTCCTGCCTCTGCTTCCCAACTAATTGGGACTACAGGCATGTGCCACCATATCCAGCTAATTTTGTAGAGATGGGGTCTCACTATGTTGCCCTGGCTGATCTAGAACTCCTGAGCTCAAGTGATTCCTCTGCCTTCACCTCTCAAAAGTGCTGGGATTACAGGCATGGGCCACTTCATGCTGCTGGATTCTTAATTCTCACTCTCCCCTCCCATTTCTCCTCCTTAGTTCTATTTAGGGTTAAGTCCTTTCCTGCTCCAATCCAGATTTTTCTCACTTCCAATTTAGTTAAGCTCTATTTTGTCCTTACTCTCAAATGTGGCTCTGAACCTTTGCACATTAGAACCTCATAAATGTGCTTATATAAACAATGTCCAAAGAGAAACCTAGCCATGGTACTTTTAAATGCAATTCCTGCCTCACCCTCCCATCCCCAGGATACAGAATAAGAGGGGTCTAGTGAGGAAGAGTTGTTGATGAAGTTGTGATAGCACAGAGAATTTGGAAGGGAGAAAATCCAATAGGTAAGAAAAAAGAATATCAAAGGCAAACTGTGCTTAATAGAGAACTCTGCTTGGGGCCAACCTGATTGTGTTATCCAACCTTCTCCTGACATTTTTGTTGAGAATGTGTGTCCCAGATAAGTTAACAAAAAAAGCTTGTCTCTAATGAAACAACTTTTTTAAGTGACTTCTAATTCTGTAGTATAACTTTAAAATATTGATTTTTTTTAATTGAGCAAAAGTTTAAACTGACGTCTCATGACAGACAATATGCAAATGGTTAATGAACTTGAAAAGATGTACAGTTTCATCAATCATCAGGGAAATGCAAATTAAAACCACAATGAGATGCACTGCATGCTTATCATAAGGCTTAAATGTAACAGACAATACCAAGTGTCAGCAAGGTTGTAGAGAACTACTGGTGGAAGTGTAAATTGACACAATCACCTTGGAAAACTGGCAATATCTACTAAAGCTGAGCCTCTGCAGCACAAGAATATCCTCAGACACAGCTACTTCACTCCTGGGTATATTCCAAAGAGATATGTGTACATATGTCCCAAAATCTAGAAGCTTCTCAAAGTGTCCTTCAGTAGCAGAATGGATAAATAAATTGTGAATTTCATGCATTGGTCTATTATACAGCAAGATAAGTTAGTAAACATAATTTAAGTGGAAGAAACCATACACCAAGAACTCCTGTCTTAGTCTATTTTCTGCTGATATAACAGAGTACCTTAGACTGGGTAAATTATGAAGAACAGTTTATTTGGCTCACCATTTTTGAGGCTGGGAAGTCTGAGAACATGGCACCACGATCTGGTGAGGTTTATCCCATGGTGGAAAGCATCCCACAGCAAGTAAGTGCAAAAGACAGAAAGGAAATTGGAGCTGAACTTATCCTTTGATTAGAAGCCCTTTCCCTTGATAACTGACCCACTTCCAAAATAATGGCATTAATTCATTAATCATGGGAAGCCCTCATGACCTAATCACCTCCTAAAGGCCCCATCTCTTAATACTGTTACAATGGAAATTAAGTTCTCAACACGTGAAATTTTAGGGGACACATTAAAACCATAGAAAATTCATATTCTATTATTCTGTTTTCATAAAGTTGAAAACAAGCAAAACCAATCTGAGATTTGAGAAGCCAAGAGAGTAGTCATTTTTGGGGAATGGCTATTTACTGAAAGGGGGGTAAAATGAGACTTTTGGTGTCTTGGCTAGGGTCTATTTCTTAATCCCGGTGCTGGGTTCATGGAGGCGTTTGCACTGTGAAGATTTATCAAAATGCACACTAATGATTTATGCACTTTTTCTGTATGTGTGTTTACACATGTACAGAAATTTACTGTTTACAAACAGTAAATTATACTCCAAAAAAAACTGTCTGTTTTCAAAGACCTTATCAACAAGCTTATTTTTAGTATCTGGTATGGTCTGAATGTTTGTGTCCCTCCAAAATTCATGTTGAAACTTTGTCCTCCTTGTGGTAGTATTAAGAGATGGAGCCTTTGAGGAAGTGATTAAGTTATGAGGGCTCCTCCATCGTGGATAGATCAATGCTCTTATAAAAGAAGCTTCGGAAATCTGCCTGGACCTTCCATTTCTTCTTCCATGTGAGGACACAGCATTCATCCCTTTTTGTCCCTTTCCACCATGTGAGAACACCACAAGGAGGTGTCATCTTAGAAGCAAAAAGCAGCCCTCACCAAACACTGAATCTACCAGTGCTTTGATCTGGGACTTCCCAGGCCCTAGAACTGTGAGAAAGTAAATTTCTGCTCTTTGCAAATGATTCAGTCTCAAGTATTTTGTTATAGTAGCACACACAGTATCATTTATCCATATTTTTGAAACTACCCACTTCAAATGTAAATTCCATGAAGACAGGTTTTTGTCTGTTTTTTGCATATTTGCTAAATAAATTAATGAAGGAATTAAACTCAATTATTGACATCAAGGGCTAACCAATGACTGTCTTTGATTATTAAGAATAAATTCTAGCCTAGATACTTAGACTTGTAGGTATTAAAAAATCACCTGAACATAGTGATAAACTTTTCATAATATATGGAATATTGTGGGAGGCAGAAGAGCTTAACATTTAACAGCATGTGGTCAGGGAATGAATTCAAATTCAGGCTTTGCCACTCATTAACTGTGTGTGACTTTGAGCCATTTATTTAACTCCTTCCAGCTTCAGTGTCTTCACGAGTGAAAAGGAAATAATAATGCTAACTACTCCATGAGTTAATGGGAAGAGTAAGTGAGAGTATGGTTTTTAAACACTTAGCACACTGCTGGACATGTATTGAAAGTGTTCCATAAATATTTTCTATTATTGCTTCAACTAATAGTTAATTTAGTCACAATTTGTATATCATGAAGATATTTTTTAGTTATATCTTATGTTAAATTTAACTATAACTTGAGAAATTTGAAAAGCCTTCATTCCACTGATTATTTTTATTCTGCTCCTTAACCAGCTGTGTGACCTCAGTCAGGTCACTTCACCTCTCTGGGGCTAATTTTCCTCAGACATCAAATGAAGAATATGAAATAAGCTAACTCAGCTTGAAGATCCTGACAATGCTAACATTGTATATATTCATGTTTTGGCTTCTATACCTTCCTAACTGCATCTTCCCACTATCCCCCAAACCTTTCACACATCCCATATGTTAATCAAAAAGAAGGGCTGACAATTTTAAGTGCTCTCCCAACAGCAGGCCTTTGCTTTTATCTCAGTAGGTCCATACCTATTTGGAGTGCCTCTCCTAGATTTTGCCCTGCTGGATTGCATCTGTCTCCCTTTTAAAATCCTATCTATATGCCTAGTCTATATGCCTCTTTTAGACTATCCTAGTCTATATAGACTAGTCTATATAGACTATCCTAGTCTATATGCCTCTTTTAGTTACTTATTTAAATTTTATGTCTTATTCCAGACTCTGAGCTCTTTTGAGAGAAACATACTTGTGTTGCCTAAGTGCACTTTGCCCATCATAGATGTTTATCAAGAATTTGTTGAATTACTTCACCTAAGACTGTTAATACTATCAAGCCATTCCTTATACCACAAAAGAAATCTAGTATTTTCTTTAAAATATCTGACTAAATGACTAATATCTTATTTAAATTTGAAAAATATTTAAAGTATCTGATTAAATGACCATCATTATTTTGTAGCTCAACATGTTCCGCATCTAGGTTTGACATGAGACACCTAAAACAACTGAATCTGGTAATTACTATACCATGGTGGGGTTTGAGAAAGGATGACCATACATGTCTGTCTGAAAAAGTGTATGTTAGTTTCTAAGACTGAACTTCACTTCCTTCCTACGTAGGGCAGCAGGGTTATGACAGAAGAGCTGACTCTATTTGACTCATGTTGGTCCCCTTTCCCTCTTTGGCCTCCTGGGTATAAGAGATGCAAAAAGTAAAAAAGGCTCTGCACCGTTACAGCTAAGCCAGGAGAACCATCCCCAGGGAGAGCTCAGTTAACCTTCCTTAGTTGCTAACTATCTTTTGCAGGTTGTTTCTAAATTAAGCTCTGTAGACTAGCAGCTTTCAATCTTGCCACGCTCAAAGCAGACTGCTCTTGCTCCTGTGAGTAATCCCTAAGGAAATCATAGCCATGATAAGCTATGCAGGGGTGAGAACTAATCTCCAGACCGGAGGGGTTTTCAGGGTAATAGGTTTTTGTTTTTTAATGTCATTTTTCAGTTAGAGATGTAACATAATGATGTAGAAGACCAGCCAATTAAAATGTGGGTGTCTTTCAAACAAGAGCCTTCACAAAATGCTTCTCAAAGAAAAGGCAGGTTGCCTCAGTAAGAAAATCATGACAGTTGACAGACAATCAGTCATAAAAACAGGCAGATGAGCTGAGAACTTCCTTCTCTGCTTCTCTCAGGTTTCACTGCCTGAAAAAGCCAAATGTCAGACCTCTTGTTCTAGGTGGGGTTTTTTTCATCCACAGAAGAACTTTATCCTGTGGTGAATCATTGTTACATTGTCAAGGATGATGAAGGATGTTTAGTCAGACATGTTTTGTTGAATTTATTAAAAGGTACCTCAATCTTGAGTACAGCCTTACTGGAGAGCAATCTGAAAATACTTATTCAAGGTTTTTAAATGTCTGTCCTCTGACCAAGAAATTGCACTTCTGGACAATCAACATAGAAAAGCACTCAAGGATTTATTCCAAATACGTACTTATAAAAATATTTGTATCATAACTATTTGTAACAGCACAAGTTTGAAAAACCCAAATGCCCAACAATAGAGGTTTGGTTCAATTATGGCACAGTCACGTGCTCAGATACTACTCAACTCTTTAATGTTATAGAAAAATGCAACTAGTGACATACAAAGATATTCACATATTTACCTTAAAATATGTTATACCCCATTTTTAAAAACTAAACAGTTGAAATGTGTTGAATAATTACTATGTGCTAGATATACAGTTGGACCTCCATATCCATGGGTTCCACATATGTGTATCCAACCAACTACAGTTCAAAAAGATTTGGAATAAAAATGAATGATTGCCTCTGTACTGAACGTGTTCAGATTTTCTCCTGCCATTATTCTTGATACAATACAGTATAACAACTATTTACATAGCATTTACATTGTATTAGGTATTATAAAGTAATGTAGGCATGATTTAGTGTATATAGGAAGATGTGTGCAAGTTATATGTAAATACTATACTATTTTACATCAGGGATTTGGGCATCCTTGGATTTTGATATCTGCGGAGGGGTCCTGGGACCAATCTCCTATGGATATAGAGGGACAACTGTACTGCTAAACATTTATATGCACCTTATTTAATTCTAAAACAGTTCCACGAGGTAGGTACAGTATGCGGTATGCATTGCTTAACAATGGGAATACATTCTGAGAAATGGATCATTAGGTAATTTCTTTATTGTGCAAACATAGAGTGTATTTACACAAACCTAGATGGTCTAGCCTACTACACACCTTGGCTATATGGTATAGCCTGTTGCTTCTAGGCTATAAACCTGGACAGCATGTTATTATATTGAATACAGTGGGCAATTATAACACAGTGTTAAGTATCCAAAAAATCTAAACATTTAAAATTACAGTAAAAATATGTACAAAGGATTAAAACAAAACTACTCCTGTATAAGGCACTTAACATGAATGGAGCCTACAGAACTGGAAGTTGCTCTGGGTGGGTGAGTCAGTGAGTGAGTGGTGAGTGAATGTAAAGGCCTAGGACATTATTATACACTACTGCAGACCTTATAAACACTGTACCCTTAGGATCCAGTAGGTTTATTTACTTTCTTTTTTTTTTTTTTTTTTTGAGACGGAGTCTCACTCTGTCACCCAGGCTAGAGTGCAATGGTGCAATCTCGGCTCACTGCAACATCTGCCTCCCGGGTTCAAGTGATTCTCCTGACTCAGCCTCCTGAGTAGCTGAGATTACAGGCATGCGTCATGAAACCCAGCTAATTTTTGTATTTTTAGTAGAGATGGAGTTTCATCATATTGGCCAGGGTGGTCTCGAATTCCTGACCTCGTGATCCGCCTGCCTCGGCCTCCCAAAGTAAAAAATTTTATTCAACATTAAATTAACCTCAGCTTACTTGAACTTTTTTACTTTATAAACTTTACAATTTTTAAAAACTTTTTGACTCCTTTGTAGTAACACTTAGCTTAAAACAGAAACACATTGTACAGCTGTACAAAAAGATTATTTCTTTATATATTCTGTAAGCATTTTTCTATTTTTACGTTTTTAATTTTTAATTTTTTTACTTTTTAAACTTTGCTGTTAAAAACTAAGACATAAGCACATGTATTAGCCTAGGCCTACACAGGGTCAGGATCATCAATATCATTGTCTTCCACCTCCACATTCTGTCCCACTGGAAGGTCTTTGGGGGCAATAATATGCAGGGAACTGTCATCTCCTATGATAACAGTGCGTTCTTCTGAATACCTCCTGAAGGACCTGCCTGAGGCTGTTTTACAGTTAACTTTTATTTTAATAAGTAGAAGAATTAAGTATACTCTAAAATAATGATAAAAAGTGTAGTAAATACATACATCAGTAACAGTCATTTATGATCAATAGCAAGTATTATATACTATACATAATTATATGTACAGTGAAAGTTTGTGAAGGTTTGTTTACACCCAGCACCACAAACACTATTGCATTGTGCTATGACCTTACCATGGCTACCATGTCATTAGACAATAGGAATTTTCCAGCTCTATTATAATCTTATGGCACCGCCATTGTATATGCAGTCTGTCATTGACCAAAACATCATTGTGCAGCACATGACTTATTATTATTACCTTCATTTCACAAATGATGAATATGCTCAAGGTCGCATGAGTGGTAAGAGGCTGAGCCACAGAAAATAAGTGCCTGCGTGGCAGACAGCAAGTGAGAGAGAGAGATGAGGGAATGATATTGAAAGGATCTAACAGGATCTGTTGCAAGATGTATGTGATTATGAGTATTTTCTTCTTTTTTGTGAGTATTTTCTGTGGTTCTTTTTTCTATAATGAGCCTGAGCTGTGTTCATACTTGGAATTTCTTAGTCTCTCAAATGTATTTCTTCTCCTTGATTCTTTCAAGATGGCCTTATATATACGGGAAATAATTCTGGCTCATGTGATCCCACGGTTGGTGGAATGGTAGGAAGATGTGGATCCATGCAGTGTCTTCTACCTCTTGCCAGGCTCTGCTGCAGAGAGGCTGGTCTCAGTGGCTGCTTGAATGGGTGAATATTGAGTTGCAACGAATCCTATCCTACTTTTTGGAGAGTGTTCCACTATATCTGACCACGTGAACTTTGATCTTCTTGCTCTCCATTGTCAAACACCTCCTCTCCCCAGCCCTAGGCTCTACCTACCAAGATCCTCTAAGAGCCACAGTGCTTTCCTAAATCAGCATCTGGGCACACCTGAACTCCATTACTGCTTTGTGTAAGCTGAGGCATTATCTTTTTAGCTCACTCCTGCTGGTACCTCTATATCGTCTCTCTGAATCCTGTTGAAAATGGTCGTATGTCTGGCTTCTCTTGGAGACTTCCAGCCTTCTCCAGATCATGTAAGCAGGTAGGCTTCCTCTGGATGATTCTTCCCTCATCACCATTTGAAATCTTCCTTCTCCCAAAGCTTATTCTTCCTTCTTCTTTCTATCAGATCGGGAATTTCCTTAAATAAATCTTTATGAACCAGTACACCAGGGCCTGCTCTTCATATGTTGAAAGACAGGATAAAGGAACTTTAAAATTGTATTCTTCCAAAATGCCCAGCTTTCAAAACCATCATTGCAAAATCCTATTTTGGATGCCAGAAGAACAATATTAACTTTATCTTGATATTTTCTGTTGCAACAATCTGAAACCTTTTCAGTAAATTAGTCAATAATTAAAAGGATACCCTTGAAAGACATAGAGGAGGTCAGTTCAAGAACATTAGAAAACATAATACCTGTATTTGAATTTTGCTTGCACATTATTATAGAAAAGGTTAAAATTAAGCAGAAAGATTTTGTGGTTAGGGAACAGGACAAATTATGAGGGCTCTCTGAGTTATAGAAAAGAGCTAAATTAGGAAGGGCTTGGGAATAATGGTTAGATATTTTGTCTTTCTATAAAGGTTTGTAGAAAGAACTCCAACACATTTTTTTAGAATGCTAGGTGGTGGGCTCTGAATGTGAGTTAGAACAGAAAGGCAAATTTGTAAACAGTCACACAAAAGTACCAGTCAAATATGTAGGATACATTGAAAGAAAAGTAAATGAAGCCAACTTAGACGAACAAAAACAGGTGATGATGGAGAACCAGGTGCAACCACTTGCAACAAAAGTTATCAAGTAGAAGGAGCCTGAGCTTTGAGGTCAAACAGAACACAGATTAAATTCTAACTTTGCTAATTGCTAACAGTATTAATCAAACTTCTCTCTCTTACCATTGGGTTCTTTATCTAAAAATGAAGATGGCAATACCTAACTTAATGAGTTACACAGAGAATAAAAATCAAATAATGAGTGAATGAGAGTAAATAACATATTTGAATTTCTCATAGCAGTGTGTGGCATGTAATAATACTCAGTAAATGTTGGCTAAACAACACACACCATCATCACCATTATTACAAGAAGCAGAGAATATATATATATCTCCTTAGAAAAAAGCTCTGGTTGGAAATACCACAAGGGACAAAAAAAAAAAAAAAATCTCTGGTCAAGGCCCAGAGAAAGCCATTAGAGATCATTATGAGAATGATGGCTGAGAGCCAAAAAGGAAAATGGAGAGGAACCCAGACACTTAAAAGTACTCAAAGTGAAGATAAAGGAAAATGGGAATACATGTGGTTTCATATGGACATGGAACCAGGTGTGGCAGTAAAATAAGACTCCACACAACTGCATTTAGAAAAGTCACCTTGCTTTCTCTGATAAGCCACACAGCTCTGGAGCAAGAGGGAAGGGCGGGGGGGGGAGGAAGAAGAGGAGAAAAACATGGTATTCACTGTATTTAGATTTTACACTGATTATGATAGCCATGAAATCCTGTACACATCCTCCACACATGTTGCTTCAATATCCAGGATATAAAGCCCTTTCTGAGCACAGGATATGTTGCAACCTTGGTATGCTCATGTAGCTTCTGCACAGGCTTGTGTCCTTCTTGGTCTTCAGTTTTCCCTCTCCCTGTGGGAGAGTTTTGACTGTCAAAAAACCTTTGCTAATTGCTATATGCCTAGTGCTGCGCTGGGGATGAGGCTCCTAACACATACTGGTGAGCAAGATGGCTTAACAGCTGTGTGTGGCATTTAAAGGACAGGGGAGGATGCCACAGTGAGGCTTTCTTTGTGAGAGCCCTCCAGTTGGCACAGTATCTAGGAGAGGTGCTCAATATTTACCTCCCATATAAGCCTGCTATTTTTTATTGTTTCACTCCAGTTCTTTGAATATGTACAGCCATCACCTGTTTGCAGCGGGCTGCCTCCCTCTTTGGGCTCTTTACTCCAGGAGCCCCACACAACTATGTGACCCATTAGCTGACATTGCTTACTGGCTTGTTTGTTGTCTACCTCTCCACCAGGCAGGAGAGCTTTATCTGGGAACATTCCATCCCTGCATGAATAAAAGTTTGCTCACCTCCCCCAACAGCCCAATATATATGTCTGTTCCCACGCCATATATAGTTTCACAGCTGGGTTGTTATAATTATGACTGAGAGTTATTTTTTATCTAAACTAAAGTTACTATTTGCCTACAATCTTCTCAGTATGTTTTTTGTGGGGGAGGAGGGCTGAAATATCACATCTTCATCTATGCAGATCTGTATGTAATGAAGAAAAGCAATTTTGCACATTCAGAGAACTTGAAAATGAAAGTTTGCATTACTCATACTATAAAAATGTTTTTCTCCCACAGCACAACTCCAGAAATCCTTTACTCAAATCATTTATTCTGATATAAATCTTATGACTAAAAGTACAAGCCTTTGGCTTAATTTATTCTTGAATTCTCAAAGCTGAATATTCATTTAGTTAATGCTTCATGCTTCAAATCACATTTATCAGCACATAAAAACACTGGTCAGTCTCAAATCCACGAAAGAGTTCTGAAATTCAAACACAACTGTGAAATCCAAAAGCAGTTTATTAGTGATAGTTATTTGCTAAGAATTGGGGTACACCTTGATAGCTTTGATCCAGTCTATTAAGTGTAGTTCAATAGACTAAATCCATTGTGTCAGGCAGAGGGGAGGCAAAGATGCTTCCAAATTCCTGAAGGTCTGGGCAGATGGCTGGGACACAAACAGATCATTTGACAATTTCAACGCAATGCCTAAGTACTATGGCTGTCTTTTGCAGTGGTTACTTTGGGAATACAGAGAGGGAACATTTTCTCAGGAAGCACTTTGGAGATCTGAAGGAAATGTCCACCAGAACTAAGGTGAGAAAGATGTATAGAAATTAATGAGGTCAGTCAAGATGCGGATCTCAGTTTCAGCAAAGGAATTTCCCCCTCCCCCGTCACCACCCCCATCCCGTCCCCCTCTTCCCGTGTATGAAGTATGAGTTAGGGAATGGTAGGAGATGACACCAGAAAAGTTGTAGGTTAACCATAAACCATTATTACAGTCAGCCATTTTGACCTAGAGAAATGGCTATTTCATGTGGTTCTAACCAGTGAAGTTGGTCATGGACAACTTTTATACTAATTCCAGGTTAAGGAACTTGAGATTTATCTTGCATAGAATAAAAAACTAATGAAGCATTTTAATCAGGCGAGTTTCCAGCTCAGTGCTGCATTTTAGACAGATCATTCTCACACACTGAGAAGGTGGCAAAGACCAGTTTATTCCTGTCACCAGTTTCTCTCTCTCCTTTTCTCTCATTTGGGAACCGCCCAGATGAGAGATGGAGGCCTACATCAGGATGAAGGCACTAATGCAGAGGAGGGAACAGATTAGAACATGTGATCACAAGATAAAACCTGTCAGAACCCGGGGCTGGTTCTCAGTGGAGAGAAAAGAGTTAAGTCCCAGGTTTCTGTTTTGTGTGACTAGAGGGAAGCTGGAGCCATTAACTCAGATGAAAAAAGAGAAAAGGAGCAGCTTTAGAGTTTAAAATAATGAGTATTTTTGACATATTGATTATGATGTAGTTGCGGAAAATCCAGAGAGTTGTCCAGAAAGAAATTGGAATATAGGGGTCTAATCCATGGAGAATTCTGGACCAGAAAAGGAAACACAGCAGCCGCAATATCATCAGGGTGAAGCGCGGGTAAGGCAGGAGGGTGGGAAGCAGGCGGTCAAAAGCATGAGTGGCTGACACTGCTTAGAAGCATAGGAATTTTTTCTTTTTGAGACGGAGTCTCGCTCTGTTCCCAGGCTGGAGTGCAGTGTGGCACGATCTACGCTCACTGCAACCTCCGCTTCCCTGGTTCAAATGATTCTCCTGGCTCATCCTCCCATGTAGCTGAGACTACAGGCGTGCACCCACATGCCTAGCTAATTTTTGTATTTTTAGTAGAGACAGGGTTTCTCAATGTTGGCCAGGATGGTCTCGATCAAGATTGACCTCGTGATCTGCCAGCCTTAGCCTCCCAAAGTGCTGGGATTACAGGTGAGAGCCACCGTTTCCGGCCAGAAGCATACAATTTTCAAGGGGACTTTAAAGACAATATTTTTTACATGCTTTTCAAATGAAAAACCTTTAAAAAAAAATCTTAGAAGTCCAAAATATGAAAAAGAAGTGCTTTGATTGAAATGGAGGCGAGAACTGCACAATCCCATGTGCTCAGGCTCCCTACTCCTTTTTCTTCCTAAGGCAGCCCCAGCAATCTCTGAGGAAAACAGTTGAAAGACAAGTGATCTAGACCTCTCTAGAGTGGTCAGAAAACTACCTCCTGCACACCAAATCCAGCCCCGTACCTGTTTTTGTGAATAAAATTGTATCAGAACACTGCCATATTCATTTGTTTTTTTTTTTTCACATTTGTTAATCATTTGAATTTTTTTGATGACTTTTTTTCTCTCTTTTTATTGAGGCAAGGTCTCACTGTCCCCTGGGCTGGAGTGCAGTGGTGCGATCTTGACTCACTGCAACCCCCCTCTCCTGGGTTCAAGCGATCCTCCCACCTCAGCCTCCTGAGTAGCTGGGATTACAGGCGTGTGCCACCATGCCAGGCTAAGTTTTGTATTTTTAGATGGGGTTTTACCATGTTGGCCAGGCTGGTCTTGTACTCCTGAGCTCAAGCAATCTGCTCGCATCAGCCTCCCAAAGTGCTGGGATTACAGGCATGAGCCACCACACCTGGCCTAATGATTCATCATTTTGGTCAGTCATTTAAATGACTGAATTTTTGAATTTTTTAAATGAGTTTTTAAAAGTTTTCTTTTATTTTTATTTGACATATAATAATTGTACATATTTATGGTGTACAGGGTGATGTTTCAATCCATGTATACCACTTGTTTTCTTATTGTCTACCTCTGCTTTCACAGCACAACAGCAGAGCTGAGTTGTTACATGGACTATATGAACCTCAGGGCCTAAAATATTTGCCATCTTTCTTTTAAAGAAAAAGGTTGCCGACCCCTCATTTGAACTAAATCTTTTATTTTACAAATGAGAAAAGCTGAGGTCCAAAGAGTTTGAATAATGTCTGACAAGCTGCTCAGGCTGGAACCCAAGTCTTGGGATATAGACCCTGCTGTCTTTGTTTTTAAAAAGGAGAATTAGTAATCAACGTGCCAGAAAGTGAACTGGATATGTGCCCATCCAAAACAAATCTCATAACAACTTTCTTTCACTATTGAACAATGTGTAGTTTTTAGTATTTTTTAAATTGTGGCTATTAGCCCTGAAATAAATTTAAAACTCCCTTTATCCCATCTGTCTGAGGTAAAACGTTGAATTTTAGTTTTTTTTAAAAACTAATTATCCTGTTACTAGTTGTTCTTCCCTAATTCAAAGACCAGTTTTAGGGTCAAGCATGGTGGCTCATGCCTGTAATCTCAGCCCTTTGGGAGGCTAATGCAGAAGGATCACTTGAGCTCAGGAGTTTGAGACCAGCCTGAGCAATATAGCAAGACCCATCTCTACAAATAATTTAAAAATTAGCTGGATGTGGTGGTGCATGCCTGTGGTCCAAGCTACTCAGGAGGCAGTGGCGAGATGATTGCTTGAGCCCGGGAGGTGAAGGCTGCCGTGAGCTGTGATCACACCACCACACTCCAACCTGGGCAACAGAAGGAGATTCTGTCTCAAAAAAATAAAATAAAATAGATATTTTTAAAGACAAATTTTATTTTTAAATGTGAAATACTGTGCACCCTCTCTCCCACAGTGATATGGGTTGAAAAATCAGTTCCCTAATGTAGAGCCACCAGGATGGCTCACAGAGGTATAACATCTGCTCCAGGTCAGATTGTACCCTCTTTACAGCCCCCTATATGCCTGGATCCCACCCAGCCCATGGCTCCCACCCCCTCTTCATCGCTTTTCATTCATGCATCGCTCCTATTAGTGGACAACATGTAAGAACTGGGGCCAGAAACAAGCTAGGAAAAAAGAATGCAGAACCTTCAGCCCTGAGAGCTGAAGAGATGGACATGAGGCATGAGGGGCAGGGAAGAAAGCACAGGACCTGCCATTTCCAACAGGTGCAGGCACTTGCAGTCCCGCCTCTGTGTCCTCCCACTCTGTGCCATCCGGTCTTCCACATTTGGGCAGAGAAAGAAACACAAGGCAGGAGGCACATATCACAGAGTTCTAAATGAAGTTCAAGCAGCACCAACTGGGAAGTGGAAAATTTCCCACAGTTCACCAGAAGGAATTTTAGTGTGGTCCATTAGAGATCTGGAATTGAAGAAACATAAATTCAGTCCATTAGAGATCTGGAATTGAAGAAACATAAATTCAGTCCTGGTCCATATGCTGACAAAGCAAATTGAAAACTAAACTCCACATTCCTCGACAGATATCCTGTATTTTCAGAGCAATAAATAGAACATAGAAACATGAATTTTAAGCACTTTTTTGTCATGCTTCTTTTAAGGATGATTGGGGGAAGTGATTAGTCACAAATGAAAAGGAAAGGGTTATTTTTATAGAGAAATACGAGCTTTCTGCTGAAGTCTTTAAAAGTGTTAGGGTAAAATTCCCAGTGTTCAGATATATTTATAGATCATATGAAGTGGGGGAAGAAGAGTGTGAAGAAGAGAAAAAAATTTATAAGATGAGTCATTTAACTCTTTTTTATAAATGTACCAACCCACTTAATACACCCATTCCCAGTCTTTTTGTGAATCATTTGTTTCATTTCATATTTTAACCCTGTTGAGTTTAAGTATGATAAAGAAAACCACATAGAAGATGAAATTCAGACTTGAGGTGAATGTTTAGAATCATGCACTTATTTATCAAATACGTATGGAGTTGCTTACTATGTGCTAGGAACTGTTTTAAGAGCCTCATGTGATTAAGTCTTTCTTGAGTAGTTATGAAGTACATCTGAGAAAGAACTAAGCACTAAAGTATAAAAGTTGATACAGGAAATACTAGGAAAGTTACGATTCAAAAAAATAATGCAAGCAATATGTTAACAACTGGCAACTTTATTTTACTCATCTTACTTCTACAGAGCGGCTCCTCTCCTGAACATTTTGTTCCTTTGTTCTTGGTATTTTGGTGAGGAAAAGAACTCTGTGTCTCAAGGCTTGCCTAGCTTTAGTACTTCGTCTCTCCAAGGGGATGCTTGCATTAATGATTTTCTCACTGCTGCGATTATAAAGAAAAAAATTGCTTACATTTGTATGTTGCTTTTTTATTTTATTTTATTTTACTTTAAGTTCTGGGATACATATGCAGAATGTGCAGGTTTGTTACATAGGTACATGTGCCATGGTGGTTTGCTGCACCTATCAACCTGTCATCTAGGTTTTAAGCCCCGTATGTATTAGGTATTTGTCCTAATGCTATCCCTCCCCTAGCCCCCAACCCCGTGACAGGCCTCGGTGTGTGATGTTCCCCTCCCTGTGTCCATGTGTCCTCATTGTTCAACTCCCACTTATGAGTGAGAACATGTGGTGTTTGGTTTTCTGTTCCTGTGTTAGTTTTCTGAGAATGATGGCTTCCAGCTTCTTCCACATCCCTGCAAAGGGTGTGAACTCATCCTTTTTTATGGGTGCATAGTATTCCATATTGTATATGTGCCACAGTTTCCTTATCCAGTCTATCATTGATATGCATTTGAGTTGGTTCCAACACTTTGTTATTATGAATAGTGCTGCAATAAACATATGTGTGCATGTGTCTTTATAGTAGAATCATTTATAATCCTTTGAATATATACCCAGTAATAGGATTGCTGGGTTAAATGTTATATCTGGTTCTAGATTCTTGAGGAATCGCCACACTGTCTTCTACAATGGTTGAACTAATTTACACTCCCAGCAGTGTAAAAGCGTTCCTGTTTCTCCACAACCTCACCAGCATCTGTTGTTTCCTGACTTTTTAATGATTGCCATTCTAACTGTTGTGAGATGGTATCTCATTGTGGCTTTGATTTGAATTTCTCCATTTTCTCCCATTCTGTATGTTGCCTGTTTACTCTGATGATAGTTTCTTTTGCTGTGCACAAGCTCTACAGTTTAATTAAATCCCATTTGTCAATTTTGGCTTTCATTGCAATTGCTTTTTTGCTTTTCTAAAGTTCTTTTATATATGTTATTTCATAGGTTTCTATGAAAACATTTATGTAAATATGCAAATTAATAATACCCAAATTTATTTAATTGTAATATTTTTACACTTCCCAATTACCAAAACTTTCCATAGATATATGATAGCAGTTTCCTATAATTGCAGTATCCCCAAGTCTTCATTATTTTCTTTTCATCCACCAGAATCTTCTCTTTTCAAGAGTGTGTCTTATCCATTCTGTTGGATCTTCCTTTGGAACTTTTACCTGTTTCTGACTGCTGTGTTTCCACTCAATCAATAACATTATTCACACAATTGTGATTCTGTCTTCCTTCCTTCTTCAATTTGCCCACACCTAGACAACTTTTATTCAGAGACCCAGTATTGTTGGCTTTCCTCCAGCCTCTCTCCATCTTTTGGTCAAAAGTTTGCTATTGGCCCTGAACACTTCATTGCTGGCCAGCAATAGGCGGTGTGAGTCTCCCATGGATGGCTGCCATCTGAGCATGTCAATTTCCTGAGCAAAAGCTTCATCCTCAAGTCCATCCCTTCCTATAGTTCTGCTTCTTTATTTCTTTACATTATATGAAACAGGGGATCTCCCTTAATTCATTCATCTGATAAATTATGTGTTTGTTGAGCTGCTGGTAAATGCCAGGCACAAGTGTGTTACCACTACAGATCCAACAATGAACAAAACAGGGATCATCCAAGTTCTCATGGAGCAATGGGAAGTAAATGATTATTGTTTGGATTGTCCTAAGCACCATGAAGGAAATGAACAAGGATCACTGAGGGATTGACATATTCTGTTGGTTTGAAGCAAATCACAGGTTCCACCTGCACTCTTGGGGAGGAGATAATGCAGGACCTATTGTTATAGGGCAGAGACCAAGGACGCCATCTTAGAATTCTGTTTACAACAATATCCCTCATAGGGCTGCTATAATAAGGTTTACTAAATAAAATCATGTGGGCCAGGCACAGTAGCTCATGCCTGTAAACCCAGCACTTTGGGAGGCCAAGGTGGGCAGATCACTTGAGGTCAGGAATTCAAGACCAGCCTAACCAACATGGTGAAACCCTGTCTCTACTAAAAATACAAAAATAGCCAGGTGTTGTGGTGCATATCTGTAATCCCAGCTACTCGGGAGGCTGAGGCATGAGAATCACTTGAAACCAGGAGGCAGAGGTTGCAGTGAGCTGAGATTGTGCCACTGCACTCCAGCCTGGGTGACAGACCGAGACCCCATCTCCCAAAACAAATAATAAAAAATAAAATCATGTATATAAAGCACTTAACCCGGTGTCTGGCAGGTGGTAAGCACTCAACAGTGAGCTATAATTATACCGCTTCTTTGCTGTACTTTTAAAAATTTACTGCCAGAAGGATGTCAGCTACTTATAACTAAGCACTGGCAGCACCTTCCAATCACCTTCACAAGAGTGTCTCTTAAATATCTTTCCTGGGATCTTTATCTCTCTCTGCTAGTCACTTGATTGGTTTCCCAACAAGCTGGCACTAGGATACAAGACCCCATCATTGGCATCTTCTCAGGCACATTATATCATGGGTGTTCTTAAGGAGAAAATTATATTTGTCTGTTCAAGTTTCTTCTATAGTCCTGAACATCGTAAGTGTCTTCCCACCCCATCCTTTGGCACATTCGTTACTTCCCCACTGCTGTCTTGAACCTCTGCAGCATCCATGCCATGGCCTCTGCTGTTCTTTGCAGCTTTGCAGCAAGTTCGTCTTGAAACCTCTTGGAACGATGTTTAAAATATCAGCAGCTTCCAAAGTCTAATTTTCTTTTGCTTAAGTGAAAAGACTGCCACTGTCCTTGCATCATTGGACTGATCATGTCTGTACCCAAGATTCTCAGCATCCCATGGGAGCTTGACCTGTGTAAAAAGGAACCTAAAATCTCATTGCCTGAATGGCAAAATAAATCTAGGTTTCCAAGAGATGCTGTTGTTATTATGTGAATCTGTCAGAAGGTGGGCATGAAAAATGGTGCAGTTCTAGAAAGGAGGATTCAGCCTCAAGGAGAGAAAATGGAAGAGACCCTAAGAAGAAGCCATAATATATACTAGCCAGGTTAAGTTCAGAGATAGACTCCTACAGCCTGGTGCCCAGAATGACATCGTGTGAACTGATAGCCTTGAAAAGGGATTAAAGCAAAGAAAGGGAGAACTCGGGTTTGCTTAAACATCACTGCACCCAGACCCATAGGTGGAAATGGTGAATGGTCTGGCAGGTGAGGAAGGACAGTGCACTGGAGGGAGAAAGTGTCCTACCACATGAGATAATTTTTGCATCTTTAACCTCAGCTATATTCAACTTAAAAGTGGCACTCTTTTTGCCAGCTGACATATTGTCATGAGTGACTCAACCTTTTAGCAACTAATTCTGGCAAATTTGTTTCTGAAGTGTGAGTCATCCTAGTGAACCCTATTGCAGATCTTCTGAGTACCATTCACAGCATTTTTCTATGTGTGCCCTGGCTGACTCAGGCCATTGCAGACGTCAACTATTTTGACACTGCTGCTATATTATTTGACTGCTAACTGAACCCTAACTTGCATTATTTCCCTTCTCTCTCTACTTTTCCTGCTTCCAAAGCAGTCTCTTAAAGAATTCTGCTTTCAAAAAATCTGTTTATGCAAAAATCATACACACATAAATATATATATATACACATACATTAAAATGTTTACCTATACTAGTGGTTGTCCCTGGATAGTAGGTGCACTTGTTTCCCATTGACACGGTTTGGCTCTGTGTCCCTACCCAAATCTTATCTCGATTTGTAATTCCCATATGTGAAGGGAGGGAAGTGATTGGATCATGCGGTTTCATCCATGCTGTTCTCATGACAGTGAGTTCTCACGAAATCTGATGGTTTTTTAAGTGTTTAGAAGCTCCTCTTTTGCTCTTCTCTCTCTTGCTGCCTTGTGAAAAAGGTGCTTGCTTCCCCTTCGCCTTCTGCCGTGATTGTAAGTTTCCTAAGACCTCCCCAGCCATATGGAACTGTGAGCCAATTAAACCTATTTCCTTTATAAATTACTCAGTCTCAGGTATTTCTTTATAGCAGTGTGAAAAAGGACTAATACACCCATAGTTGTTGTAACAAATTACCACTAATATGGTGGCTTCAAACAGCACCAGTTTGTTATCTTACAATGCTGTCATTAGTGATATGGTTTAGAATTTGTCCTCTCCAAATCTCATGTTGAAACGTGACCCCCAGTGTTGAATGTGGGGCCTAGTGAATGGTGTTTGGGTAATGGGGTTGATCCCTCAAGAATGGCTTGACGCTTTCCTCACAGTAATGAGTGAGTTCTCACTTTGTTAGCTCATGTGAGAGCTGTTTGTTTAGAAAAGCCTGACATCTTTCTCGCTCCTTCTCTTGCCATGTGATGCCTGCTTCCCCTTTGCCTTCAGCCATGAGGAAAAGCTTCCTGAGGCCCACCAGAAGCGAATGTTGTCATTATGCGTCTTGTGCAGTCTGCAGAAATGTGGGCCCAACATAAACCTCTTTTCATTATAAATTACTGACCCTCATGTAGTATTCCTTTATAGCAATGCAAAATGGACTAATACAGTCAGGAAATCCAAACTGAGTTTCACTGGGTTAAAATCCAGATGTCAGCAAAGCTGCATTTCTTTCTAGAGGCTCTAGGGGAGAATCTGTTTCTTTGTCCTTCCAGTTGCTAGAGGCTGCCTGCATTCCTTGGCTCATGGCCCCTTCCTCTGTTTTCAAAGCCAGCCCAACCTTCTGATGCAGCCATCTCTCTGGTCTGTCTTCTGACTTCCTCTTTCATTTGTAAGGACCCTTGTGATTACACTGGGCCCACCTAGTTCAAGAGAATAATTTTCTTACTTTTTTTATTTTTTATGTTTTATTATACTTTAAGTTTTAGGGTACGTGTGCACAATGTGCAGGTTAGTTACATATGTATACATGTGCCATGCTGGTGCGCTGCACCCACTAACTCATCATCTAGCATTAGTTATATCTCCCAATGCTATCCCTCCCCCCTCCCCCCACCCCACAACAGTCCCCAGAGTGTGATGTTCCCCTTCCTGTGTCCATGTGTTCTCATTGTTCAATTCCCACCTATGAGTGAGAATATGCGGTGTTTGGTTTTTTGTTCTTGCAATAGTTTACTGAGAATGATGATTTCCAATTTCATCCATGTCCCTACAAAGGACATGAACTCATCATTTTTTATGGGTGCATAGTATTCCATGGTGTATATGTGCCACATTTTCTTAATCCAGTCTATCATTGTTGGACATTTGGGTTGGTTCCAAGCCTTGCTATTGTGAATAATGCCGCAATAAACATACATGTCCATGTGTCTTTATAGCAGCATGATTTATAGTCCTTTGGGTATATACCCAGTAATGGGATGGCTGGGTCAAATGGTATTTCTAGTTCTAGATCCCTGAGGAATTGCCACACTGACTTCCACAATGGTTGAACTAGTTTACAGTCCCACCAACAGTATAAAAGTGTTCCTATTTCTCCACATCCTCTCCAGCACCTGTTGTTTCCTGACTTTTTAATGATCGCCATTCTAACTGGTGTGAGATGGTATCTCACTGTGGTTTTGATTTGCATTTCTCTGATGGCCAGTGATAGTGAGCATTTTTTCATGTGTTTTTTGGCTGCATAAATGTCTTCTTTTGAGAAGTGTCTGTTCATATCCTTCGCCCACTTTTTGATGGGGTTGTTTTTTTCTTGTAAATTTGTTTGGGTTCATTGTAGATTCTGGATATTAGCCCTTTGTCAGATGAGTAGGTTGCAAAAATTTTCTCCCGTTTTGTGGGTTGCCTGTTTACTCTGATGGTAGTTTCTTTTGCTGTGCAGAAGCTCTTTAGTTTAGTTAGATCCCATTTGTCAATTTTGTCTTTTGCTGCCATTGCTTTTGGTGTTTTAGACATGAAGTCCTTGCCCATGCCTATGTCCTGAATGGTAATGCCTAGGTTTTCTTCTAGGGTTTTTATGGTTTTAGGTCTAATGTTTAAGTCTTTAATCCATCTTGAATTGATTTTTGTATAAGGTGTAAGGAAGGGATCAAATTTCAGCTTTCTGCATATGGCTAGCCAGTTTTCCCAGCACCATTTATTAAATAGGGAAGCCTTTCCCCATTGCTTGTTTTTCTCAGTTTTGTCAAAGATCAGATAGTTGTAGATATGCGGTGTTATTTCTGAGGGCTCTGTTCTGTTCCATTGATCTATATCTCTGTTTTGGTACCAGTACCATGCTGTTTTGGTTACTGTAGCCTTGTAGTACAGTTTGAAGTCAGGTGGTGTGATGCCTCCAGCTTTGTTCTTTTGGCTTAGGATTGACTTGGCGATGTGGGCTCTTTTTTGGTTCCATATGAACTTTGAAGTAGTTTTTTCCAATTCTGTGAAGAAAGTCATTGGTAGCTTGATGGGGATGGCATTGAATCTGTAAATTACCTTGGGCAGTATGGCCATTTTCACAATGTTGATTCTTCCTACCCATGAGCATGGAATATTCTTCCATTTGTTTGTATCCTCTTTTATTTCCTTGAGCAGTATTTTGTAGTTCTCCTTGAAGAGGTCCTTCACATCCCTTGTAAGTTGGATTCCTAGGTATTTTATTCTCTTTGAAGCAATTGTGAATGGGAGTTCACTCATGATTTGGCTCTCTGTTTGTCTATTGTTGGTGTATAAGAATGCTTGTGATTTTTGTACATTGATTTTGTATCCTGAGACTTTGCTGAAGTTGCTTATCAGCTTAAGGAGATTTTGGGCTGAGACAATGGGGTTTTCTAGATATAAAATCATGTCATCTGCAAACAGGGACAATTTAACTTCCTCTTTTCCTAATTGAATACCCTTTATTTCCTTCTCCTGCCTAATTGCCCTGGCCAGAACTTCCAACACTATGTTGAATAGGAGTGGTGAGAGAGGTCATCTCTGTCCTGTGCCAGTTTTCAAAGGGAATGCTTCCAGTTTTTGCCCATTCAGTATGATATTGGCTGTGGGTTTGTCATAGATAGCTCTTATTATTTTGAAATACGTCCCATCAATACCTAATTTATTGAGAGTTTTTAGCATGAAGCGTTGTTGAATTTTGTCAAAGGCCTTTTCTGCATCTATTGAGATAATCCTGTGGTTTTTTTCTTTGGTTCTGTTTATATGCTGGATTCCATTTATTATATGCTGGATTCCATTTATTGATTTGTGTATATTGAACCACCCTTGCATCCCAGGGATGAAGCCCACTTGATCATGGTGGATAAGCTTTTTGATGTGCTGCTGGATTCGCTTTGCCAGTATTTTATTGAGGATTTTCGCATCAATGTTCATCAAGGATATTGGTCTAAAATTCTCTTTTTTGTTGTGTCTCTGCCCGGCTTTGGTATCAGGATGATGCTGGCCTCATAAAATGAGTTAGGGAGGATTCCCTCTTTTTCTATTGATTGGAATAGTTTCAGAAGGAATGGTACCAGTTCCTCCTTGTACCTCTGGTAGACTTCGGCTGTGAATCCATCTGGTCCTGGACTCTTTTTGGTTGGTAAGCTATTGATTATTGCCACAATTTCAGATCCTGTTATTGGTCTATTCAGAGATTCAACTTCTTCCGGGTTTAGTCTTGGGAGAGTTTATGCGTTGAGGAATTTATCCATTTCTTCTAGATTTTCTAGTTTATTTGAATAGAGGTGTTTGTAGTATTCTCTGATGGTAGTTTGTATTTCTGTGGGATTGGTGGTGATATCCCCTTTATCATTTTTTATTGTGTCTATTTGATTTTTCTCTCTTTTTTTCTTTATTAGTCTTGCTAGCGGTCTATCAATTTTGTTGCTCCTTTCAAAAGACCAGCTCCCGGATTCATTAATTTTTGAAGGGTTTTTTGTGTCTGTATTTCCTTCAGTTCTGCTCTGATTTTAATTATTTCTTGCCTCCTGCTAGCTTTTGAATGTGTTTGCTCTTGCTTTTCTAGTTCTTTTAATTGTGATGTTAGGGTGTCAATTTTGGATCTTTCCTGCTTTCTCTTGTGGGCATTTAGTGCTATAAATTTCCCTCTACACACTGCTTTGAATGCATCCCAGAGATTCTGGTATGTTCTGTCTTTGTTCTCGTTGGTTTCAAAGAACATCTTTATTTCTGCCTTCATTTCGTTATGTACCCAGTAGTCATTCAGGAGCAGGTTGTTCAGTTTCCATGTAGTTGAGTGGTTTTGAGTGAGATTCTTAATCCTGAGTTCTAGTTTGATTGCAGTGTGGTCTGAGAGATAGTTTGTTATAATTTCTGTTCTTTTACATTTGCTGAGGAGAGCTTTACTTCCAAGTATGTGGTCAATTTTTGAATAGGTGTGTTGTGGTGCTGAAAAAAATGTATACTCTGTTGATTTGGGGTGGAGAGGTCTGTAGATGTCCATTAGGTCTGCTTGGTGCAGAGCTGAGTTCAATTACTGGGTATCCTTGTTGACTTTCTGTCTCGTTGATCTGTCTAATGTTGACAGTGGGGTGTTGAAGTCTCCCATTATTAATGTGTGGGAGTCTAAGTCTCTTTGTAGGTCACTCAGGACTTGCTTTATGAATCTGGGTGCTCCTGTATTGGGTGCATATAAATTTAGGCTAGTTAGCTCTTCTTGTTGAATTGATCCCTTTACCATTATGTAATGGCCTTCTTTGTCTCTTTTGATCTTTGTTGGTTTTAAGTCTGTTTTATCAGAGACTAGGATTGCAACCCCTGCCTTTTTTTGTTTTCCATTTGCTTGGTAGATCTTCCTCCATCCTTTCATTTTGAGCCTATGTGTGTCTCTGCACATGAGATGGGTTTCCTGAATACAGCACACTGATGGGTCTTGACTCTTTATCCAATTTGCCAGTCTGTGTCTTTTAATTGGAGCATTTAGTCCATTTACATTTAAAGTTAATATTGTTATGTGTGAATTTGATCCTGTCATTATGATGTTAGCTGGTTATTTTGCTCATTAGTTGATGCAGTTTCTTCCTAGTCTGGATGGTCTTTACATTTTGGCATGATTTTGCAGCGGCTGGTACCGGTTGTTCCTTTCCATGTTTAGCGCTTCCTTCAGGAACTCTTTTAGGGCAGGCCTGGTGGTGACAAAATCTCTCAGCATTTGCTTCTCTGTAAAGTATTTTATTTCTCCTTCACTTATGAAGCTTAGTTTGGCTGGATATGAAATTCTGGGTTGAAAATTCTTTTCTTTAAGGATGTTGAATATTGGCCTCCACTCTCTTCTGGCTTGTACGGTTTCTGCTGAGACATCCGCTGTTATTCTGATGGGCTTCCCTTTGAGGGTAACCCGACCTTTCTCTCTGGCTGCCCTTAACATTTTTTCCTTCATTTCAACTTTGGTGAATCTGACAATTATGTGTCTTGGAGTTGCTCTTCTCGAGGAGTATCTTCATGGCATTCTCTGTATTTCCTGAATCTGAATGTTGGCCTGCCTTGCTAGATTGGGGAAGTTCTCCTGGATAATATCCTGCAGAGTGTTTTCCAACTTGGTTACATTCTCCCCGTCACTTTCAGGCACACCAATCAGACGTAGATTTGGTCTTTTCACATAGTCCCATATTTCTTGGAGGCTTTGTTCTTTTCTTTTTATTCTTTTTTCTCTAAACTTCCCTTCTCACTTCATTTCATTCATTTCATCTTCCATCGCTGATACCCTTTCTTCCAGTTGATCGCATCGGCTCCTGAGGCTTCTGCATTCTTCACGTGGTTCTCGAGCCTTGGTTTTCAGCTCCATCAGCTCCTTAAAGCACTTCTCTGTATTGGTTATTCTAGTTATACATTCTTCTAAATTTTTTTCAAAGTTTTCAACTTCTTTGCCTTTGGTTTGAATGTCCTCCTGTAGCTCAGAATAATTTGATCGTCTGAAGCCTTCTTCTCTCAGCTCGTCAAAGTCATTCTCCATCCAGCTTTGTTCTATTGCTGGTGAGGAACCGCATTCCTTTGGAGGAGGAGAGGCGTTCTGCTTTTTAGAGTTTCCAGTTTTTCTGCTCTGTTTTTTCCCCATCTTTGTGGTTTTATCTACTTTTGGTCTTTGATGATGGTGATGTACAGATGGGTTTTTGGTGTGGATGTCCTTTCTGTTTGTTGGTTTTCCTTCTAACAGACAGGACCCTCAGCTGCAGGTCTGTTGGAGTACCTGGCCGTGTGAGGTGTCAGTCTTCCCCTGCTGGGGGGTGCCTCCCAGTTAGGCTGCTCGGGGGTCAGGGGTCAGGGACCCACTTGAGGAGGCAGTCTGCCCGTTCTCAGATCTCCAGCTGCGTGCTGGGAGAACCACTGCTCTCTTCAAAGCTGTCAGACAGGGACATTTAAGTCTGCAGAGGTTACTGCTGTCTTTTTGTTTGTCTTTGCCCTGCCCCCAGAAGTGGAGCCTACAGAGGCAGGCAGGCCTCCTTGAGCTGTGGTGGGCTCCACCCAGTTTGAGCCTCCCAGCTGCTTTGTTTACCTAAGCAAGCCTGGGCAATGGCGGGCGCCCCTCCCCCAGCCTCACTGCTGCCTTGCAGTTTGATCTCAGACTGCTGTGCTAGCAATCAGTGAGACTGTGGGCATAGGACCCTCTGAGCCATGTGCGGGATATAATCTCCTGGTGCGCCGTTTTTTAAGCCTGTCGGAAAAGCGCAGTATTGGGGTGGGAGTGACCCGATTTTCCAGGTGCCATCTGTCACCCCTTTCTTTGACTAGGAAAGGGAACTCCCTGACCCCTTGCACTTCCCGAGTGAGGCAATGCCTCGCCCTGCCTTGGCTCCCGCACGGTGCGCGCACCCGCTGACCTGCGCCCACTGTCTGGCACTCCCTAGTGAGATGAGCCCGGTACCTCAGATGGAAATGCAGAAATCACCCGTCTTCTGTGTCGCTCACGCTGGGAGCTGTAGACCGGAGCTGTTCCTATTCGGCCATCTTGGCTCCTCCAGTTTTCCTACTTTCAGGCAGCTAATTAGCAACCTTAATTCCATCTGAAACTTTAATTCCCCTTTGCCACATAGCCTACCATATTCAGAGGCTCCAGGATTAGGATATGGACACCTGTGTTGGCCATTATTCTGCCCACCACAATAGGATCATGGGTTGTTGCTATCGTTTATTTACCTCACATATATTTTTAAATTTCCACATGATAAACATATATTATTCACATAAATTTTTTAAATGAGCTCACAAAATACTATAATTCTCTTATCCATAACCTCCCTTTCAATGTTCCTCCCCTAACACTACCACCACCCTGTATCTTAAGCGGAAAAAAAAAGTCACTGAAATTTTCTCTAGGTGGTTACTCTTTCATGACCACTTGTGTCTTTTAACAGCTTCATTGTGTCCCCACAGTTGCCTTTGACTTGCTCTTTGGTTTTTACTATTTCTTCTACTTCTGTGGTTGGGATCAGGGGCAATGTTTGTTTTTAAAATCTTCTCTATCAGAGTCACCATCGACACTTTACTTGGGAGTATTTTGACAGGTTTATAACATATACTTCCAGTCTCTGATATTTAGAAAGGAGAATCAGAATTCTCTCTATCCATCTTGCCTCTTAGGATATTAATAGCTTATACATAGCATTTATGATGTTTCCGGCACTGTTTTAAACACACTTTAGATATATTCAACTAACTCATTTGCCATACACAACAATCCAGTGAGACAGCTACTATCATTGTAGCCATTTTAAAGATAGAAATGAGGCATGGAGGAAGGACAAGAAAGTGTGGCACAGAGGATAAGTAACTTTACTAAGGCCTCATAGCTACTAAGAGATGTAGCTGGAATTCCAACTCCAGAATTCATCTTCTTACATATTTTGCTATATTTATACTCTTATATTTTTATATCTTCCTGTTCCAACATTTTTAAAAATTGTGATAACTGTTTTTGTCTCTCATCCCCTCTGCTTAAATTAACATTTTTTGGAAACTAATTTCTTTTATTAGCATAGCAAAATTAGAAAACAAAGTACAGCATCAGCTGGGTGCGGTGGCTCACACCTGTAATCTCAGCACTTTGGGAGGCCACGGCAGGCAGATCACGAGGTCAGGAGTTCGAGACCAGCCTGGCCAATATGGTGAAACCCTGTATCTACTAAAAAAATAACAAAAATTAGCTGGGTGTGGTGGCATGTGCCTATAGTTCCAGCTACTTGGGAGGCTGAGGCAGGAGAATTGCTTGAACCTGGGAGGCAGAGGTTGCAGTGAGCCGAGATCACGCCCCACTGCACTCCAGCCTGGGCAACAGAGTGAGACTTTGTCTCAAAAAAAAAAAAAAAAAAGAAAGTACAGCATCTTTTACAATCTTTATTCTAGGCACATAAATGCTGTGGATTCTGTTGGTAGTTACTCTTTTTTGGAAGAATATTTAAGATGATTCTAAGTATTTGGTTTCCAGTCACTTTTGTGTTATTTCTGGTTTCATTTGACTACTTTCTGCAACATAATTAAATCCTGTTCTATCATAATCAAGACAAATATTATACACCAAAATAGATGTTTCTTTTATATTAATTTTGGGAAGGAAGAAAGGAAACCAACATATATTGATTGGCTCTTAAGCTAAAAAGCAGAAAGTACTTTTTCAAATGTCTCATTTAACCTTTGCAATAGAGTTGTGAAACAGGTGGTATGATCTCTATTTTGCAGTTGAGAAATGAGACTTTGGAGAATAATTATATCTACCCTTTACTGATGGCATCCAACACTGTTTTTATGCATTATTTTAGTTGATTCTTAGAACAATCATATGATATGGTATTATAAATGAGGAAACTGAGGCTTAAAGAGGTTAAATAAATTGTATAAGATCATATACCAAAGCTGGTTTCTCTGACTTCAAAGACTATTTGCTTTACTCTATACCACACTGGGATCTTGGCTCCAACTTCTGTTGGAGAATCTGCTATTCTTGTGCTCTTTAATCTTTGTCTTCATGAATTTCTCTGAATTGGGATAAATTCAAATGCCTACATGGGCCCAGGAAGGGTAACAAAAGGAAGAGAGACAAGCCATGTGTCAAAAACACAGTGTTGGGTTGCAGCAACCAAGAAGGCTGAATAGAAACAGCTCCACTCTGCGACTCCCACGAAGGATGAAAATAGTGAGTGAATTCTGCATCTTCAATTGAGGTACCAAAGTTCTCTCATTGAGACCGACTAGGTGGTAGACATGACCCACGGAGAGCGAGGAAAAGCAGGATAGAGTAAGGGCCCATCTGGGAGCTTCATGCAGCAAAAGGAACTCCCTCCCTCCAGCCAAGGGAGGTGGTGAAGGATTGTGCTACCCTTCCCTGAAAACCACACTTTTCCCACAGATCCTTGCAACCCATACATCAGGAGGTTCCCTCATTGAGCCCATGTCACCAGGGCCTTGGGTCCCAAGAAAAGAGCTGTGCAGACTCATGGGGACTGCTCAGTGTGCGGCCACTCGAGCAGGCACTGAGACATGGGAGTTTTTGCATACTCTGGCTCCAGGAACCCCAGTGAGACAGGAGATCCATCCATTCCTGTGGGAAGGGGGTTGAAGCCAGGGAGCCAAGTGGCGTTGTTCCCATGGAAACCCACTGGCTTGGAATCCCCATCAGCCAGCACGGCGGGCTAGAGACTGACTAAGAAGACCAAGTTCCGGGGTTGGGAGAGGCAGCCGTCATCACTGTGGCTCCAGTCTGCCGTTTTCCCCTGCCACTGGTGCCAGTGAGACTGGGCAGTTTGGATGAGGAGTAATTCACCACAGTGCAGCACAGGAGCTGGGACAGTTCATGGCCAGACTGTTCCTTTAAGCAGGACCCCAATCCACTCCTCTTCACCAGGCTGGGGCTCCCTGTGGAAATTTCAGCATCCCCAGCCAGGGGTTTATGGACAGAACTCTGATATCCCTGAGAGGAGCCCCTAGGAGGAGTAGTGGCTGCAGGATCATGGATCAGCAGTCTTAATCTTTTCTGCCTGCTGGCTCTGGAGGGTCAGGGCAGCCCAGACGAGAAGGATTACCCCCAGAGCAGCACACTTGCTCTGCCAAGGGGCAGCCAGACTGCTTATTTCAGTGGGTTCCTGATCCCACTCCTCTTGTCTGGATGAGATCTCCCAGTAGAAGTCTCCAGACACCTCACAAAGGAGCATTCTGGCCAGCATCAGGTCAGTGCCCCGCAGGGACAGAGCTCACAGAGGAAGGAGCAGGCTTCCATCTTTTCTGTTCCTCAGCTTCCATTGGTGTTACTTCCAGGGGCAGGAGAGACCCAAGAAAATGGGGTCTGGAGTGGGACCCCAGCAGCCCTACGGAAGAGAGGCCTGACTGCTAAAAGAAAAACAAACAGAAAGCAACAACATCAATGAAAAAGACCCCAAAAAACCCTGTCCAAAGGCCAGCAGACTCAAAGTGCAAAGGTAGATAAACCCACGAAGACGAGAAAAAATCAACACACAAAAATACTGAAAACTCAAAAAGCTAGAGTGTCTCTAATCCCAATGATTGCAACATGTCTCCAGCAAGGGCACAGAACTGGACTGAGGCTGAGACGGATGAATTGACAGAAGTAGTCTTCAGAAGATAGGTAATAATGAACTTTGCTGAGCTGAATGAGTATGTTCTAACTAATTACAAAGTTAAAAACCATGATAAAATATTACAGGAGATGTTCATCAGAATATCCAGTTTAGAGAAGAACATAAATGATCTGATAGAGCTGAGAAACACAACACGAGAACTTCACAATGCAAACACAAGTATCAATGGCCAAATAGACCAAGTGGAAGAAAGGATATTAGAACTTAAAGATTATCTTGCTAAAATAAGACATGCAGACAAGATTAGAGAAAAAAAGAATGAAAAGGAATGAACAAAACCTCCAAAAACTATGGGATTATGTAAAGAGATTGAAGTTATGACTGATGGGCTATCTGATAGAAATGGGGAGAACAAAACCAAATTGGAAAACACACTTCAGAATATCATCCAGGAGAACTTCCCCAAGCTAGCAAGACAGGCCAACATTCAAATTCAGAAAATCCAGAGAACCCCATAAGGTACCACATGAGAAGATCAACCCCAAGACACATAATCATCAGATTCGCCAAAGTAGAAATGAAGGAAAAAATGTTAAGGGCAGCCAGACAGAAAGGCCAGGTCACCTCTAAAAGGAAGCCCATCAGACTAACAGCAGACCTCTCAGTGGAAACCCTACAAGCCAGAAGAGATGGTGGGCCAATATTCAACATTCTTAAAGGAAAGAATTTCCAACCCAGAATTTCATATCCACCCAAACTAAGCTTCCTAAGTGAGAAAGAAATAAAATCTTTTTCAGACAAGCAAATGCCGAGAAAATTTGTCACCACCAGGCCTGCCTTGCAAGAGCTTCTGAAGGAAGCACTAAATATGAAAAGAAAAAACTGTTACCAGCCACTCCAAAAATACACTGAAGTACACAAACTACTGACACTATGAAGCAACTACATAAACAAGTCTGCAGAATAACCAACTAGTATCATGATGACAGGATCAAATTCACACATAACAATATTAACCTTAAATGTAAATGGGCTAAATGCCCCAATTAAAAGACATAGAATGGCAAGCTGGATAAAGAGTCAAGATCCAGGATGGGTGTGGTGGCTCACACCTGTAATCCCAGCACTTTGGGAGGCCAAGGTGGGTGGATCATTTGAGATCAGGAGTTCGAGACCAGCCTAACCAACACGGTGAAACCCCATCTCTATTAAAATACAAAAATTAGCCAGGCATGGTGGCGCGTGCCTATAGTCCCAGCTACTTGGGAGGCTGAGGCAGAAGAATCACTTGAACCCACAAGGCAGAGGTTGCAGTGAGCCAAGATTTCACCACTGCACTCCAGCCTAGGTGACAGAGTGAGACTCCCTCTCAAATAAATAAATTAATTAATTAAATTAAATAAAAAGCATCAAGATCCATTGTTGTGTTGTATTCAAGAGACCCATCTTACATGCAAAGACATGCATAAACTCAAAATAAAAGGATAGAGGAAAATTTACCAAGCAAATGGGAAACAGAAAAAAGCAGGGGTTGCAATCCTAGTTTCTGCAAAACAGACTTTAAACCAACAAAGATAAAAAAGACAAGGGCATTACATAATGGTAAAGGGATCAATTCAACAAGAAGAGTTAACTAGTCTAAATATATATGCACCCAATACAGGAGCACCCAGATTCATAAAACAAGTTCTTAGAGACCTACAAAGAGACTAGACTCCGACACAATAATAGTGGGAGATGTTAACACCCCACTGTCAGTATTAGACAGATCATTGAGACAGAAAATTAACAAAGATATTCAGGACTTGAACTCAGCTCTGGATCAAGTGAACCTGATAGATATTTATGGAACTCTACCCTAAAGCAACAGAATATACATTCTATTCAACACCACATGGCACTTACTGTAAAATTGATCACATAATTGGAAGTAAATCACTCCTCAGCAAATACAAAAAAACAGAAATCTTAACAGTCTCTCAGACCACAGTGCAATCAAATTAGAACTCAAGATTTAAAAATTCACTCAAAACTACATAACTACATGGAAATTGAACAACCTGCTCCTGAATTACTCCAGGTTAAGTAATAAAATTAAGGCAGAAATCAAGAAGTTCTTTGAAACCAATGAGAACAAAAAGGCAACATACCAGAATCTCTAGGATGCAGCTAAAGCAGTTTTAAGAGGGAAATTTATAGCACTAACTGTTCACATCAAAAAGCTAGAAAGATCTCAAATTGACACCCTAACAACACAACTAAAAGCAAGAGCAAAGAAACCCAAAAGCCAGCAGAAGACAAGACCAGAGTAGAACTGAAGAAGATAGAGACACGAAAAACCCTTCAAAAAATCAATGAATATAGGAGCTGGTTTTTTGAAAAAATTAATAAAGTAGACCACTGGCTAGACTAAAGAAGAAGAAAAGAGGGAAGAATCAAATAGACACAATAAAAAATGATAAAGGGGATATCACCAGTGACCCCATAAAAATACAAACAACCATCAGAGAATATTGTAAACACCTCTATGCAAATAAACTAGAAAATCTAGAAGAAATGGACTAATTCCTGACACATACACCCTCTCAATACTGAACCAGGAAGAAGTTGAATTCCTGAAAATATCAATAACAAGTTCTGAAATTGAGGCACTAATAAATAGCCTACCAACCAAAAAAGCCCAGGACCAGATGGATTTATAGCTGAATTCTACCAGAGCTCCAAAGAGGAGCTGATACCCTTACTTCTGAAACTATTACAAGCAATTAAAAAGGGGGTACTCCTCCCTAACTCATTCATTGAGGCCAGCATCATCCTGATACCAAAACCTGGCAGAGATACAACAAAAAAAGAAAACTTCAGGCCAGACAAAAACCACAAGATTATCTCAATAGATGCAGAAAAGGCCTTCAATAAAATTCAACATCCCTTCATGCTAAAAAACTCTCAAAAAACCAGGTATTGAAGGAACATAATAATAAAAGCCATATATGACAACCCCACAGCCAATATCATACTGAACGGGAAAAACCTGGAAGCATTCCCCTTGAAAACCTGCACAAGATAAGGATGCCCTGTCTCACCTCTCCTATTCAATAGAGTATTGGAAGTTCTGGCTAGGGCAATCAGGCAAGAGGAAGAAATAAAGAGTATTCAATTAGGAAAAAAGGAAGTCAAATTTTTTGCAGATGACATGGTCCTATATCTAGAAAACCCCATCATCTCAGCCCAAGAGATTCTTGAGCTGATAAGCAACTTCAGCAGTCTCAGGATGCAAAATCAATGTGCAAAAATCACTAGCATCCCCATACATCAACAGGCAAGCTGACAGCCAAATCATGAATGAACTCCAATTCACAACTGGTACAAAGAGAATAAAATACCTAGGAATATAGCTAACAAGGGAAGTGAAGGGCATCTTCAGGAAGAACTACAAAACACTGCTCAAGGAAATCAGAAAGGACACAAACAAATGGAAAAATATTCCATGCTCTTGGATAGGAAAAAGTCAATATCTTGAAAATGGCCATACTGCCCAAAGTAATTTATAGATTCAATGCTATACTCATTAAACTACCATTGGCATTCTTCGTAGAATTAGAAGAAACTATTTTAAAATTTGTATGGAAATAAAAAGGAACTCATATAGCAAAGACAATCCTAAGCACAAAGAACAAAGCTGGAGGCAGCATGCTACCAAACTAAAAACTGTACTACAAGGGTACAGTAACCAAAACAGCATGGTACTTGTACAAAAACAGACACATAAGACCAATGGAACATAATAGAGAACTAAGAAATAAGACCACACATTTACAACCATCTGGTCTTTGACACACCTGACAAAAACAAGCAATGGGAAAAGGATTCCCTATTTAATAAATGGTGCTGGCAGAACTGGCTAGCTATATGCAGAAAATTGAAATTAGACGCCTTCCTTACACCTTATACAAAAATTAACTCAAGATGGACTAAAGACTTAAATGTAAAACCCAAAGCTATAAAAGCCCTAGAAGCCACGCCTGTAATCCCAGCACTTTGGGAGGCCAAGGTGGACGGATCACGAGGTCAGGAGATCCAGACCAGCCTAGCCAATGTGGTGAAACCCCGTCTGTAGTAAAAATACAAAAAATTAGCCGGGCATGGTGGTGGGTGCCTGTAGTCCCAGCTACTTGGGAGACTGAGGCAGGAGAATGGTGTGAACCCGGGAGGTGGAGTTTGCAGTGAGCTGAGATCGCGCCTCTGCACTCAGCCTGGGGGACAGAGCAAGACTTCATCTCAAAAAAAGAAAAAACCCTAGAAGAAAATCTAGGCAATACCATTCAGGACATAAGCATGGGCAAAGATTTCATGACTAAATTGCCAAAAGCAATTGCAACAAAAGCAAAATTGACAAATGGGATCTAATTAAACTAAAGAGCTTCTGCATAGCAAAAGAGACTATCATCAGAGTGAACAGGCAACCTAGAGAGTGGGAGAACATTTTTGCAATTTATCCATCTGACAAAGGTCTAATGTCCAGGATCTACAATGAACTTAAACAAATTTATAACCAAAAAGCAAACAACCCCATTAAAAAGTGGGCAAAGGACATGTACAGAAACTTCTGAAAGGAAGACATTCATGCAGCCAACAAACATGAATAAAAGCTTAACATCATTGATCATTAGAGAAATGCAAATCAAACCCACAATGATATACTATCTCATGCCAGTCAGAATGGCAATTATTAAAAAGTCAAAAAAAACTTCAGCTGGTGAGGTTGGAGAGAAATAGGAAAGCTTTTACACCGTTGGTGGGAATGTAAATTAGTTCAACCACTGTGGAAGATGGTGTGGCGATTCCTCAAAGATCTAGAACCAGAAATACCATTTGACCCAGAAATCCCATTATTGGGTATATACACAAAGGAATACAAATCTATTATAAAGATACATGCACATGTATGTTCATTGCAGCCCTATTCACAATAGCAAAGACATGGAATCAACCCAAATGCCCATCAATGATAAACTGGATAAAGAAAATATGGCACATATACACCATGGAATACTATGCAGTCATAAAAAGGAATAAAACCATGTCATTTACAGGGAAATGAATGGAGCTGGAAGCCATAATCCTCAGCAAACTAACACAGGAACAGGAAACTAAACACCACGTGTTCTTACTTATAAATGGGAGCTAAACCATGAGAACACATGGACACAGGGAAGGGAACAACACACATTGGGGCCTTTAGGCGGGTTCAGGGGGAGAAAGAGCACTAGGAAAAGTATCTAATGCATTCTGGGCTTAATAACTAGGTGATAGACTGATAGGTGCAGCAAACCACCATGGCACACGTTTACCTATGTAACAAACCTGCATATCTTGCACATGTACCCTGGAACTTAACAACAAAATTTGAAAAACAAAAACCAGAGTGATGGAGCTCAATGGAAATGGCAACTGATCCTAGGCCTCAACACCCAAGGGGCACAAGGATAGAACTGAATCACAACATAGTTGGTTTCCCTTGTAATTCTCTATATTTTAATTTATGTGTTTCAAAATACTATTCTGACAAGGAGGTTCACAGGGAGTCCATAATTGTGAGTCTGCATCCATGCATCAATATAAAGGTTAAGAAACTCAGTATCCAAAAGCAGTTGAGATTGGCTGGGGGCTCAGGGGCTGTGAAGTCCCCGTGTATGATTTCCACGTAGGAACACCAGTCCTGTGTTCTAGATCTTCAGATTTTTCAAGACAAGCCAGAAAGTTAGACTTTTAAATTACACTTTTTAATTTTTCAGTGATGGCAGTTAATTCAGTTCTTCACTCTTGGGCCTCTGCTCTAAACATCCCCATGCTCTGTCTTGTTCATTTTACCTATTTTTTTCTTCTTTTTCCCACAATTTCATGGAATCTCTTTTCCTCATTTTTACACCAGTTTTTAAAGAAATTGTATATTTCTAACTTTTAGTACTACCTTTTATTACACTGGTAATACCTGTTCTTTGCAGATAAATCAAAAAGTACGGTCAACAGAATTGGTGTCTAAACCAGATCTGTTAAGATCTCACACATTTAATCTCGACCCTCCTATGCCTCAGAATATGCCATTAAAGGGCAATATCATGCTACATTCAAATCGTCTCTCTTTTGGTTCAGAAGTTCTCTCACCACTGCTTCTTATTTCAATGAAAGCCTCAGAAAGGCCAGGTGTGGTGGCTCATACCTGTAATCCCAGCACTTTCGGAGGCCAAGGACAGCAGATTGCTTGAGCTCATGAGTTCAAGACCAGCCTCACCAACAGGTTGAAACCCTGTCTCTACAAAAAATTCAAAAATTAGCTGGGCATGGTGGTGCACACCTGTAGTCCCAGTTATTTGGGTGGCTGAGGCAAGAGAATCACTTGAACCTGCGAGGTAGACGTTGCAGTGAGCTGAGATCACACCACTGCACTCCAGCCAGATGACAGAGTGAGACATGGCCTCAAAATAAAATAAAATACAAAATAACCCTCAGCGCACGACCCTGTGTTTTCTTGGGCAAGTGTTACCAGTACTGTAGTTATTGATCCTCTTTCATTTGGGGCCAGATGGGTCTGCTTCCAGCTCTTGGAAAGTTAGTTTGTCTGGTTGTTCTTTGTTCATCATTAAGACACCACCTGACTTAAATCCTTAAATATTATATGTATACAGTTAATACATTCCTATTGTCAAAACAAAACAAAGACTCATAAAGCAAATGCTTCTTCATTCTCCTCTTCAGTCTCCAAAGTAACATCTGACTCCCTTCACCAAAAATTGTTGTAAGATTGGCTCGTATCTTCCAGCCATTTTCTATAAATACATATATATGTTCATATGCAAATATGTAGCTTGGATTTTGGACATAAATGTGATCATGTTTAATATTGAAAGGTGTTGCCTTTTTGTTTTTATATATTTGTGTCAATATATATACATCTACCTTGTTCTTTTTAAATACTGCTGAGTATTCCATATTGAGCATGTACCATAGTTTAAGTAGTTTACAGGTGATGTGTATTTAGGTTTTATTCAATTTAGCCCCATTATAAATAATGCTTTAATAACATCTTTGTATATGTAGGGTAGCAGAATATGCCATCCCCAAATATACCATTTTTGGATTAGGATTATTTTGAGCTGAAGGCAAGTGAAAAGAAGCTACTAAAAATACAAAAATTATCTGGGTGTGGTGGCAGGTCCCTGTAATCCCAGCTACTCAGGAGGCTGAGGCCGGAGAATCACTTGAACCTAGGAGGCGGAGGTTGCGGTGAGCCAAAATCATGCCACTGCACTCCAGCCTGGGCAAGAGCCACTGCTGTCCCCCTATTTGCCTAAAAGTAGGACATAAATTTGTAAAGGTGTCCTTCTTCTCCCCTTTACCAGGAAGGACACAAGTTAATCACTGGAGAAAATTCTAGACCCTTGTCAGCCGGAAGACTGCATCAACTTCATTAACTAGCCCTTATCTTCCATCAGTTTTCTTACAGATTTTCCTTCTTATAATTTGCTGCACTAGAAACTCAAAATCTTTTTTTTTGTCTTCTTATGGCTCTAAAATTTGTTGTTGTCATTGAGATGCTGTATAAGTGCAAGTTCCAACTAACCTTTGAGTTACTCAACTCTGAGTGCTCCCATATGTATGTGTGATGAACATGCTAATAAACTTGTTTGTTTTTGTTTTTCTCTTGTTAGTCTATTTTACAGGGCCTCAGCAAATGAACCTAAGATGGGTAGAGGAAAAATTTTTTTCCTCTTCTACATATATATGTCTTTGTTTATATGTGGGAATATTTATCTAAGACAGAAACTTCAGGATAGGATTACTAGATTGAAGATAATGCATTTACAATTTTGGCAGCTACTACAAAATTACTATCCAGGATAGCCTTTTAAAAATACATTTCTTTCAAGAGTTTCTAAAATGATGTAATTTTATTTTTTAAATTTTTTGTCAGTCTGATGAATACAAAATTAATTTCTCATTTTTAAAATTCACATTCTCCCAATTACTATTCAGATTATGCATCTTTTCTATGGTTAACATCTATTAACCTTTTTGTTCTAATTTTTGAATTACCTGTCCATATTTTTTGCCTATTTTTTCTGTTGGGTTGATTGTAAATTTTGGTTATAAAACTTTGGCTCATTAAATGGGTCAAAAATATTGTCCACTCTCTGATGGGGTTCAGGACGTGCTACCTCAAAATTTGGTGTGTTGGCATTTGGAAAAACAGCAGAAGCAGGAAGGTCTCTATGGCCTTCCCCATCCTTATCCTCTGAAGTAGGCTATAAAACCTAGGAAGGATTGTCTGACCTTTCCCTGAAGCAGGTCATAAGACTCTCAGCTGAGGGGTACCCTCCCTATACCTAGAGGAAAGGAACATCCTTATCTCTGAAGAAGAAAGGTCACGAGAAGAATAAAAACTAATAGGACTTGCTAAATTTCCCTCAGTTTATTATCATTAGATTGTACTCTTTCTCCAATCCTATTTCTCCACAACTATCCACTTCATTAAACCTAACATGAAAATATGTAAAATTAACCATTTCTTCAGGTCTTCCACTTCTTAAAAAGTCTCCTATGTCACATAAAACTTGTATTAAATAAGTTTCTATGCTTTTTTCTTGTTAATCTCTTTGTTTTAGGGTCTTTAGCCATGAACCTAGTGGTACATAAAGAATCTTTTTACTTTTTTTACACCTCTGTCATCTATCTTTTCATATGTTTTATAATAAGCTTTGTGATATATGCAAAAATGCTTATGCATGTTTTAGTTGAAGCTTTCAATCATTTTTAAATGACTTTGAGGTTTATTTCTTGATTAGCAAAATCAAGAAATTTCAAAATAATGAAAATAGTTTTCTATGTTTTGTATCTAACAGTTTTATAGGCTCTTTTCCCCTTTAACTATTTAATCTACCTGAAATTTACTACTAATAAGTACTCCTGGTATTATATTTTTAAAAGCGTTGTGTCTTTATCCTCCTTCTAAGCCAGATAAGTACCTTCCTATGCTTCCACTTCTCTCACTCTTCACTTCCATCTCCTCACACTGTCTCCATGGTTAAGCCCATCTGGAATTTTAGTTCCGTGGTGTCACCGTGACTCATCTTCCTCTCATACCTCACTTCCAATCTATTGGCAAATCTTGTTATTCTGATCTTCACCATGGATTCAGAACCTACTTTTTATCACCATCTTCATCATAACAACCCTGGTCCAAGTTCCACCATCTCTTGCATAGGTGGTTACGGTGATCTCTTCTCATGTCTCCTGCTTCCATTCTGCCTTTTGTTGTGGGCTGCATTATGCCCACCTCAAAAATTTATATGTTGAAGTCTTAACCCCCAATACCAAAGAGGGTAGATGTATTGGGAGACAGGTTGTTATAGCAGTGATTAAGTCAAAATGAAGGGCTTAGGGTGGACCCTAATCCAATGTGACTGGTGCATTTAGGATAAGAGATTTGGACACAGATATACAATGCACACGGGGAAGATGATATGAAAACACAGAAAGGAGACAGTCATCTGCAAGCCAAGGAGACAGGCCTGGAATGGATCCTTTCCTCATGGCACTCAGAATGAGCAGACCCTGCCTACACATGGCTCTTGGACTTTCAGCCTCCAGAACTGTGAGGAAATGAATTCCTGTTGCTGAAGGCACCCAGTCTGTGGTACTCTGTGAAGGCAGACTAAGAAAACTAATGTACCCTTTATCACCGTATGTGCAACACAGCAGCCTGAGTGACCTGGTTAAAACCTAGGTCAACTTATTACCTTTTCTGTGTTCAAAATTCTCCAAAGGCTAAGAGCCCAGCCACTTTCATAGACCCACTGTGATCTGCTACCCCCACCCCACCCCGTCTCCACCGTCTCCTCTCCTGCAGTTCTCATCTCACCTGCTCTGCTCCAGCCACACTAGCTGTTTGGTGTCCCTCATCCTCCAGACCCTGGCTGCTGCCTCAGGGTATTTCCCTGGGCTAAGCCATCTGCCTTGGGTGTTGGTCCCACAGATATTCACTAGGCTGTCTCTCCTCACTGTCTTCAGGCCCTGTTCAAGAACAACCTTTTCAGTGAGGCCTTCCCTGGCAATTTTGCCTAAAATCATAATCTCCCCACACCCCACTTTCTGGCCTCCTTGGCTGCTTTCTTAGTCTCCTTAGCCCATATTATTATCTAATATAGGGTATATTTTATTTATCTTTTGATATTGTCTGTCAACTTTCTAGAATATAAATTCCACTAAGAGCAAGGATTTTTGACTCTTTCATTCACTTTTTAATCTTTGGTGCCTAACACATAATTGGTGCTCAATAAATATTTATTGAGTGAATAAGTGAATTAGTGTATAAGGAAATGTCCTACATCAACTAGAACCCTTCCTTCTTCCTAGATGAAAAGCCTTGGCAATGATACAGGATACTTTTGGTCCTGCTTCACCAGCCAGAAATCTCTGCAGTCAGTGGCACCTCTACCTAGGATGTGCTCGGCTCGTGCTACTGGCCCGGATCCCATGCCCATAATGGCTCTGTCTCAGTCTGCAGCTGGTCCAGGTGTGCTACGACCAGCTTCTGCCTTGGGCACTGGTGTCTGGACGAGGGGGACATGGTGCTGCCTGAAAACTAGGAGATGCCAGCAGTCAGCAGAGCCCCAAAGGGGTGTACGGCTTTTGCTTGAGGAGTCCTGAGGTCTGAGCCCCTAGGAAGTGTTGTAGTTCATGTTCATTCCCTCCACCCGCAGCTTCCGTGAATGGGGACACATCACAGCTCATTCGGTCCCACCACTCGCAGCTTGGCGAGAGGGGGCGTGTGGCACCCAGCAGCTTTTTCTCCCCCATTGCTAGGCGAGCAGGAAGGAGGGTTAGAGTGTTACCACTGCTTTCTCATCTGCTGTTCAGCAGGTTCCAGATTCTTATCCAGCGTCCAAGAGGAATGAGGTGTGTGGACACCAGAGTGAGCAAGACGGAGAAGAATTTTATTGAGTGACAGAAGGAAAGCTGTCAGCAGAGAAAGGACCCAAGAGCAGGTAGCCTTGTGTGTGAGAGGGGTCCCAAAATGGGTAGACCCATGTGCAGCAGAGCCCAGAGTTTTTGTGGTCTCAGAATGGGGGAGTCTGTGCTACTTGGTCCATGAGCGGCCCTGGTAAAAGCACTATTTGATAGGCTAAAAGGCATGGAGGAAGTTCACGCTTCCTCCAGTTCCAGTCATGGACTCTACCACAAACTGGCAGTTCAGTCTTTGGGCTTTAGGCTCTCTTTGGCTTGAAGGTCGGGATTCACCTGTACCCATCTTTGTCTGCCCAGGAATTTGTCTGCCTTCTGCCACTATCAGTGATATTAATTTTATCATTCCCTTTCCACAAGTTTACACTGTAATGTAAAACTTTGCTTGGTAGTAAGAGCACTTTTGCAAAATTCAGAGAATCCTGTAAGAGAAATCTGACATAGTTGACTCTACCTTTCTTCTAACCTCCAAGCTGTCCTTTGTCATTCCTGGGTATAGATCAAGCTAACTTTGGGAGAAATTTAATTTATAGTTTAACCGTAAGGCAAGGAATGATATTTCTTCCCAAAACTAAATTGCCTTTGTAAAACTAATAAAAGCCCACAAGGTTAGGATTATGAGAGGGGCCTGAATTCTGCTAAAATGTATGTCCAGTGAAATGATAACCAGCAATTGTTCCAGAGATAACAAGATTTGTAATTTCCCCAATTACTCCTGTAGATAATATCACTACTGTAGAACCTAAGATTGGTTTTTCAGATTTTTTTTCAGACTTTTGCATTTCTGACAACCAGCTGAGCTGCAACTGTCCACCCAGACCCACAACTCATGACTCAACTGGTCCTGTGGCCCCTACCCAGAGGTGAACTCAGCGCAGGGGGACCATTTTTCACACCTGTAAAATTTCATCCACAACCAGTCAACACTCCCCATTTCCTACCCCACTGCCTGCCAAATTATCACTGAAAAACCCTAATCTTTGAGCCTTCAGGGAGACTGATTTCAGTGATAACTCTGTATTCTGCATGGCTAGCCTTACATTAATTCAACTCTTTCTTTACTGAAATACCATGTCTTAGTGAACTGAGTTCTCAGTTAACTGGTTTTTGTTGTTGTTGTTGTTGTTGTTGTTTTTGAGATGGAGTCTCGTTTTCTCGCCCAGGCTGGAGTGCAGTGGCGCAATCTCGACTCACTGCAAGCTTCGCCTCCCGGGTTCATGCCATTCTCCTGCCTCAGCCTCCCGAGTAGCGGGGACTACAGGCGCCCGCCGCCACGCCCGGCTAATTTTTTGTATTTTTAGTAGAGACGGGGTTTCACCGTGTTAGCCAGGATGGTCTCAATCTCCTGACCTTGTGATCTGCCCGCCTCAGCCTCCAAAAGTGCTAGGATTACAGGCGTGAGCCACCGCGCTCAGCCAGTTAACTGTTTTTAATCTGTGTAGTCGGCAAGAAGAACCTGTCGGGCAATTACGCTATTTTTACTGGTGTTGTTAACTTATCACACCATATTTAACTATGATATAATATTATTTAAAACCCTTTATCAATGTGAAACAGATAAGAATTCTTTCTTCTTCATAACCGTCAATGGCTCTATATCATAATATATTGGATTTAATATATCAGCCCTTTCCCTGATAAATTAAATGTAATATAAATCAAATAAATCTAAAATAAATCTAATATCTTTGCTAATCCAAAATTGCCCTCATACCTATTTGCAAGGTTTCTTTCAGCAATAAAATTCAAATATTCCATAAATACATCCTTACTTAATAGAATTTGCATGGTGACAACTATATCATGGTGTTTTGTTTTGTTTTAGAGATAGGGTCTAGCTCTGTCACCCAGGCTAGAGTACAGTGGCACAACCTTGCCTCAATCATTGATTTTGGTTGTCAAACCATAGTTTCAACTTGACAAAAAAAGAATTAGAAACCTTGAATTTAAAAATATGTACAGGCTAGGAGCTATTGCTTATGCCTATAATCCCAGCACTTTGGGAGGCCAAGGAGGAGGGATCACTTGAACCCAGAAGTTGGCAACCAGCCTGAGCATCATAGGGAGACCTTGTCTCTAAAAAAATTAAAAAATTAACCAGATGTGGTGAAACTACCTTTGCAAAATTATAACTGAGACAGTGAAAGAGATCTGACCTAACCAACTCCATCTTGCTTCTAACCTGTTGACTGTAATCACCCTGTTGTATCAAATACTAGATCTTATATATTCTTTCTAACTATATTTTTGTACCCATTAACCATCCCCACATCCCCTACTCTCCCACTACACTTCCCAGCCACTGATAGCCATAATTCTACTCTCTATCTTTGTGAGTTCAGTTGTTTTAATTTTTTTAGCTTCCACAAATAAGTGCAAACATGTGAAGTTCATATTTCTGTGCCTGGCTTATTTCACTAAACGACCTCAAGTTCCATCCATGTTGTTGCAAATGACAGGATTTCATTCTTTTGATGGCTGAATAGTACTCCATTGTGTATATGTACCACGTTTTCTTTATCCATTCATCTATTGATGTACACTTACGTTGCTTCCAAATCTTGGTGATTATGAGTAGTACTGCAACAAACATGGTAGTGCAGATATCTCTTTGGTGTACTGATTTCCTATCTTTTGGGTATATACATAGCACTGGGATTGCTGGGTCAGGGGTAGGTGTATTTTTAGTTTACTGAGGAAACTCCAACCTATCCTCCATAGTGGTTGTACTAATTTACATTCCCGTAAACAGTGTATGAGTGTTCCCTTTTCTGCATATCTTTGCCAGCATTTGTTATTGCCTGTCTTTTGGATAAAAGCCATTTTAACTGGGATGAGATGATATCTCATTGTAGTTTTGATTTGCATCTCTTGGACGATCAATGATGTTGAGCACCTTTTCCTATACCTCTTTGCATTCAATGTTATTATTGATAAGTAAGGAATACTCCTGCCATTTTGTTATTTGTTTCTGGTTGTTTTGAGGTCTTCTCTTCCTTTTTGTATTCCTTTTAGTGAAGGTGATGTTCTCTGGTAATATGTTTTAATTTCTTTCTTTTTACTTTTTGTGTATCTGTTGTATGTTTTTTGATTTGAGGTTGCCATGAGGCTTGCAAATAATACCTTATAACTCATTATTTTAAACTGATGGCAACTTAACATAAACAAACAAACCAACAAGCAAGGAGAAAACTAATAAAAACTCTACACTTTAACTTCACATTAATGTATAGTAAAAAATTATATGAAGGTACGCTCTCTTGTCTACTCTGACTGTATTTTCAAATAGCTTGTCTTCAAGCTCACTAATTCTTTCTTCTCTTTGATCAATTCTGCTGTTAAGAGACTCTGGTTTATTCTTCACTATGTCAATTGCACTTTTCAGCTCCAGATTTTCTGCTTGTTTCTTTTTATTTCAATATCTTTGTTAAATTTATCTCACAGGATTCTGAATTCCTTCTCTGTGTGTTTTCTTGGATTTTACTGAGCTTCCTCAAAACAGTTATTTTGAATTCTCTGTCTGAAAGATCACATATCTTGGCCTCTCCAGGATTGGCCTCTGGTGCCTTATTTACTTTGTTTGGTGAGGTCATGTTTTCCTGGATGGTCTGGATGCTTGTGGATGTTTGTTGATGTCTGGGCATTAAAGAGTTGGGTATTTATTATAGTCGTTGCAGTTTGTGTTTATTTGTATTTGTACCCAACCTTCTTGGGAAGGCTTTCCAGGTATTCAAAGAAACTTTGGTGTTGTAATCTGAGTCTTTGGTCACTGCAGCCGTAGCTTCTTTAGGGGTAGCCCCAAGCCCAGTAATGCTGTGGCTCTTTCAGACTTGTAGAGGTATCATCTTGCTTCCAACCTATTCTGTTTCAATATGTCCCCAGTAAGCCCCTGAACTAATCCTGTCTTTTTTGGAGGCCTTCTCTGACTGATTCTCTTCTCTCCATGCTACTAACAAGGTTAAAAACTGGGTCATGCCTAAAGTCCCTTCCACTGAACCTCTATGAATATTATTCATGCTTGGTTAGTAACTACCCACAAATTATTAAAGCTTCCATTAGTGCAAGATTTGTGTTGTAATATGTTCAGTCTTCAAGGAAATATGTTTTTAAGCAACAATTCAGTCTGCTTTTTAGTTTCCAAATGATTTCCAGGAATCAGAAGCATCATGAGACTGCTCTAGTAGTTGAAGCTTCAATTACATTATATCCTTTGACTTTATTTCAGTGGCTTCCAATCAACCAATAAGTATTTACCAAGTGATGCCATGATGGGTAGCAAAGGACATGCATTACCCAGCCCTAAAAATAATTGCCTTCTGGTCATGAAAATCAAATTAACAGTGAGAGGCAAAAAAAAAAAAAAAAAATGCAATTTGAGTGATACTGATGAGTTGTGCAGAGCGGCTCAGAAAAAGGACAGATAATATGATCTGCGTGAATCAGCAAGACCTCGTGAAAAGAGCATAGGGTCTCAAGTTAAATCAAAGGGTGAACAGGATTAGGAAGGATAGGGTAGGAGGGAGAGCACTGCAGTCAATAGGAACAGCATAAGCAAAAGCACGGACATTTTCCTGAGGAATTCTATTTAGAGGACAAAATTCTCCAGCCTTCAGCCTTTTCCTCCTTTCCTCCAAAATGCATGGTTGCCTGGCCCTCATGGGGATCAAAAAGTACCCTAAACCTGAAATTTGAGATAATATGTGGAAGTCTACCCCTGAAATAGTAATGAGCAATCTCTTGGTTTCTCTACTATGTTTTGAAGAAAATAAATGAACAAATGTCAGATTCAAATAGATCCCTCAAGAAGGATAATTTTAGTTGACTGGAAGCCTGTCTGGGCACGTACAAGCACACAGATATCAGTTACCTTTGGTTACTGAAGAAGAGCAGGTGTCTAAACAAAGCTGCTGCTAGTCAAACTAAATTAAAATGACATTGCGCTCCTCCACAGCCCTCGGGATTAGTGAGCGTGCAGCAAGCCCAAGAGCGCCTTCCTTACAGATGGCTTTTGAGGACACCTGTACTTAGTTAACTGCCACAGTCAATGGCTACATCTGAGCCTGACATTTTGTCTCAAAAGGATCACAAAGCTGTAATGGTACAATACTGTTGAGCTTAGAACCTGTGAAAAGTGACTGCAGGTCATTTGTCCCAGGTTCTGGCGACTTCTGGCACATTGTTAGGTCTCTCTTATCTCCAACTTAATTCCTAGTAAGTTAAGCAAATGTACAACTTACTATTTCTTTGCAATTACTTTTCCAATTTGTCAAAACATGTCTAGTGAGCACTCACTCTGGGAAAGGCTCTCTGCCAAATGTTTGAGGGAAGAAGGAAAACAAAGAAGAATGAGGCAATTGATGCCCTTAAAGAGTGTAAAATCTCTTGTGGCTACATACAAGAAATACAAGCTACATAGGGCAGAGTAAGGCTAAGACTGTAAGAGATACAGAATATGCTAAGGGAGACGGACTGGAAGGATCAACTTTTAGAAGTCTCTAGGATGATTCCTCATAGGCATCTTTTGGCAATATTCTTCTGGATTGGCTGGGAAGAGAAATGTTCTAAGACAACAGAAGACAATAAATAAAAGGAGGCACAAGAATATACTGGCCAGGCACAGTGGCTTACGCCTGTAATCCCAGCACTTTGGAAGGCCAAGGCGGGCAGATCACTTGAGGTCATGAGTTGGAGACCAGCCTGGCGAACATGGCAAAACCCCATTTCTACTAAAAACACAAAAATTAGCCAGGCATGATGGTGTACAGCTGTAGTCCCAGCTACTCAGGAGGCTGAGGAAAGAGAATTGTTTGAACCTGAAAAGCAAAAGTTGCAGTGAGTCAAGATTGTGCCACTGCACTCCAGCCTGGGTGACAGGGCAAGACTTCATCTCAAAAAAAAAAAGAATACACAAATGCATGATGTATTTGGAAAATAAGGAGGAGCCTTGTGTACCTGGAGAGAATATAATGAAAAAAGACATTTAAAATGTAGTTTGAAACTAGATGATAAGGAAATTAAAAGCCTAACTAAGGAAATACAATTTTTTTCGATGTATAAATAATAAGGAGTTATTCAAAGTTTTGAGCAGGAGACTGTAGTATAATCATATGTGGGCATTAGTTTGCTAGCAGGAATGTGAATAATGAAATGGAGACTTTTTTAAAAGGCCAGTTGAAACCAGACTCCATATTCCTAGAGTAAGATGATAGAGGCCTGACCTCATCCAGAAACATTAAGAATGACCAAAAAGAAGCAGACGCAATCTGTCTGCCAAGGTGCAGAGAGGAGCAGAGGATGGCTCCAACTTTCCGGTTTGAGTTGGTGTTTGCGTGCCATGCTCCACAACACTTTTCATCTGCATCCCATCCTATGGAATAGGTCTGCAACCTATTTCCATTCACAAATAAATAAATACATAGTTGCAGACCTTCTGAATCTGCCCAGACCAGAATTAAATATTAGTAGATGAAGACCAGTAAAGAATCTGACTTCTGATCCAGTAACTGGGAGGTTAGAGATACTTTCAGGTGAGGAAGAGGAAACAAGTAGGAACAATTCCTAGAAGAAAACACTGGAGGACACATTGGATTTTTTTTTTTTTAATACTTTAAGTTCTAGGGTACATGTGCACAACGTTCAGGTTTGTTACATATGTATACATGTGCGATGTTGGTGTGCTGCACCCATTAACTTGTCGTTTACATTAGGTATATCTCCTAATGCTATCCCATCCCCTCCCCCCACCCCATGTCAGGCCCCAGTGTGTGATGTTCCCCTTCCTGTGTCCAGGTGTTCTCATTGTTCAATTCCCACCTATGAGTGAGAATATGCAGTGTTTGGTTTTTTTGTCCTTGCAACAGTTTGCTGAGAATGCTGGTTTCCAGCTTCATCCATGTCTCTACAAAGGACATGAACTCATCATTTTTTATGGCTGCATAGTATTCCATGGTGTATATGTGCCACATTTTCTTAATCCAGTCTATCACTGTTGGACATTTGGGTTGGTTCCAAGTCTTTGCTATTGTGAATAGTGCTGCAATAAACATACGTGTGTATGTGTCTTTATAGCAGCATGATTTATATTCCTTTGTGTATATACCCATTAATGGGATGGCTGGGTCAAATGGTATTTCTAGTTCTAGATCCTTGAGGAATCGCCACACTGTCTTCCACAATGGTTGAATGAGTTTACAGTCCCACCAACAGTGTAAAAGTGTTCCTATTTCTCCACATCCTCTCCAGCACCTGTTGTTTCCTGACTTTTTAATGATCGCCATTCTAACTGGTGTGAGATGGTATCTCACTGTGGTTTTGATTTGCATTTCTCTGATGGCCAGTGATGATGAGCATTTTTTCATGTGTCTGTTGGCTGCATAAATTCTTCTTTTGAGAAGTGTCTATTCATATCCTTTGCCCACTTTGTGATGGGGTTGTTTTTTTCTTGTAAATTTGTTTGAGTTCTTTGTAGATTCTGGATATTAGCCCTTTGTCAGATGAGTAGATTGCAAAAATTTTCTCCCATTCTGTAGGTTGCCTGTTCACTCTGATGGTAGTTTCTTTTGCTGTGCAGAAGCTCTTTAGTTTAATTAGATCCCATTTGTCAATTTTGTCTTTTGTTGCCATTGCTTTTGGTGTTTTAGACATGAAGTCCTTGCCCATGCCTATGTCCTGAATGGTATTGCCTAGGTTTTCTTCTAGGGATGTTTATGGTTTTAGGTCTAACATTTAAGTCTTTAATCCATCTTGAATTAATTTTTGTATAAGGTGTAAGGAAGGGATTCCATTTCAGCTTTCTACATATGGCTAGCCAGTTTTCCCAGCACCATTTATTAAATAGGGAATCCTTTCCCCATTGCTTGTTTTTGTCAGGTTTGTCAAAGATCAGATGGTTGTAGATATGTGGCACTATTTCTGAGGGCTCTGTTCTGTTCCATTGGTCTATATCTCTGTTTTGGTACCAGTACCATGCTGTTTTGGTTACTGTAGCCTTGTAGTATAGTTTGAAGTCAGGTAGCATGATGCCTCCAGTTTTGTTCTTTTGGCTTAGGATTGACTTGGCAATGTGGGCTCTTTTTTGGTTCCATATGAACTTTAAAGTAGTTTTTTCCAATTCTGTGAAGAAAGTCATTGGTAGCTTGATGAGGATGGCATTGAATCTATAAATTACCTTGGGCAGTATGGCCATTTTCATGATATTGATTCTTCCTATCCATGAGCATGGAATGTTCTTCCATTTGTTTGTGTCCTCTTTTATTTCATTGAGCAGTGGTTTGTAGTTCTCCTTGAAGAGGTCCTTCACATCCCTTGTAAGTTGGATTCCTAGGTATTTTATTCTCTTTGAAGCAATTGTGAATGGGAGTTCACTCAAGATTTGGCTCTCTGTTTGTCTGTTATTGGTGTATAAGAATGCTTGATTTTTGCACATAGGTTTTGTATCCTGAGTCTTTGCTGAAGTTGCTTATGCTTATCAGCTTAAGGAGATTTTGGGCTGAGAAAATGGGGTTTTCTAGATATACAATCATGTCATCTGCAAACAGGGACAATTTGACTTCCTTTTTTCCTAATTGAACACCCTTTGTTTCTTTCTCCTGCCTGATTGCCCTGGCCGGAACTTCCAACACTATGTTGAATAGGAGTGGTGAGAGAGGGCATCCCTGTCTTGTGCTAGTTTTCAAAGGGAATGCTTCCAGTTTTCGCCCATTCAGTATGATATTGGCTGTGGGTTTGTCATAAATAGCTCTATTATTTTGAGATACCTCCCATCAATACCTAATTTATTGAGAGTTTTTAGCATGAAGGGCCGCTGAATTTTGTCAGAGGCCTTTTCTGCATCTATTGAGATAATCATGTGTTTTTTGTCTTTGGTTCTGTTTATATGCTGTGTTATGTTTATTGATTTCCGTATGTTGAACCAGCCTTGCATCCCAGGGATGAAGCCCACTTGATCATGGTGGATAAGCTTTTTGATGTGCTGCTGGATTCGGTTTGGCAGTATTTTATTGAGGATTTTTGCATCAATGTTCATCAGAGATATTGGTCTAAAATTCTCTTTTTTTGTTGTGTCTCTGCCAGGCTTTGGTATCAGGATGATGCTGTCCTCATAAAATGAATTAGGGAAGATTCCCTCTTTTTCTATTGATTGGAATAGTTTCAGAAGTAATGGTACCAGCTCCTCCTTGTACCTCTGGTAGAATTTGGCTGTGAATCCGTCTGGTCCTGGACTTTGGTTGGTAAGCTATTAATTATTGCCTCAATTTCAGAGCCTGTTATTGTTCTATTCAGAGATTCAACTTCATCCTGGTTTAGTCTTGGGAGGGTGTATGTGTCGAGGAATTTATCCATTTCTTCTAGATTTTCCAGTTTATTTGCATAGAGGTGTTTATAGTATTATCTGATGGTAGTTTCTATTTCTGTGGGATCGGTGGTGATATCCCCTTTATCATTTTTTATTGCATCTATTTGATTCTTCTGTCTTTTCTTCTTTATTAGTCTTTCTAGCAGTCTATCAGTTTTGTTGATCTTTTCAAAAAACCAGCTCCTGGATTCATTGATTTTTTGAAGGGTTTTTTGTGTCTCTGTCTCCTTCAGTTCTGCTCTGATCTTAGTTATTTCTTGCCTTCTGCTAGCTTTTGAATGTGTTTGCTCTTGCTTCTCTAGTTCTTTTAATTGTGATGTTAGGGTGTCAATTTTAGGTCTTTCCTGCTTTCTCTTGTGGGCATTTAATGCTATAAATTTCCCTCTACACACTGCTTTGAAGGTGTCCCAGAGATTCTGGTATGTTATCTTTGTTCTCGTTGGTTTCAAAGAACATCTTTATTTCTGCCTTCATTTTGTTATGTACCCAGCAGTCATTCAGGAGCAGGTTGTTCAGTTTCCATGTAGTTGAGCAGTTTTGAGTGAGTTTCTTAATCCTGATTTCTAGTTTGATTGCAGTGTGGTCTGAGAGACAGTTTGTTATACTTTCTGTTCTATATTTGCTGAGGAGTGCTTTACTTCCAACTATGTGGTCAGTTTTGGAATAGGTGTGGTGTGGTGCTGAGAAGAATGTATATTCTGTTGATTTGGGGTGGAGAGTTCTGTAGATGTCTATTATGTTCGCTTGGTGCAGAGCTGAATTCAATTCCTGGATATCCTTGTTAACTTTCTGTCTCGTTCATCTGTCTAATGTTGACAGTGGGGTGTTAAAGTCTCCCATTATTAATGTGTGGGAGTCAGTCCTTTGTAGGTCTCTATGGACTTGCTTTATGAATCTGGGTGCTCCCGTATTGGGTGCATACATATTTAGGATAGTTAGCTCTTCTTGTTGAATTGTTCCCTTTACCATTACGTAATGGCCTTCTTTGTCACTTTTGATCTTTGTTGGTTTAAAGTCTGTTTTATTAGAGACTAGGATTGCACCCCCTGCCTTTTTTTGTTTTCCATTTGCTTGGTAGATCTTCCTCCATCCCTTTATTTTGAGCCTATGTGTGTCTCTGCATGTGAGATGGGTTTCCTGAATACAGCATGGTGATGGGTCTTGACTCTTTATCCAATTTGCCAGTCTGTGTCTTTTAATGGGAGCATTTAGCCCATTTACATTTAAGGTTAATATTGTTATGTGTGAATTTGATCCTGTCATTATGATGTTAGCTGGTTATTTTGCTCGTTAGTTGATGCAGTTTCTTCCTAGCCTCGATGGTCTTTACAATTTGGCATGTTTTTGCAGTGGCTGGTACTGGTTGCTCCTTTCCATGTTTAGTACTTCCTACAGGAGCTCTTGTGGGGCAGGCCTGGTGGTGACAAAATCTCTCAGCATTTGCTTGTCTGTAAAGTATTTTATTTCTCCTTCACTTATGAAGCTTAGTTTGACTGGATATGAAATTCTGCATTGAAGATTCTTTTCTTTAAGAATGTTGAATATTGGCCCCGACTTTCTTCTGGCTTGTAGAGTTTCTGCCGAGAGATCCGCTGTTAGTCTGATGGGCTTCCCTTTGTGGGTAACCCAACCGTTCTCTCTGGCTGCCCTTAACATTTTTTCCTTCATTTCAACTTTGGTGAATCTGACAATTATGTGTCTTGGAGTTGCTCTTCTCGACGAGTATCTTCATGGCATTCTCTGCATTTCCTGAATTTGAATATTGGCCTGCCTTGCTAGGTTGGGGAAGTTCTCCTGGGTAATATTCTGCAGAGTGTTTTCCAACTTGGTTCCATTTTCCCCCTCACTTTCAGGTACACCAATCAGACGTAGATTTGGTCTTTTCACATAGTCCCATATTTCTTGGAGGCTTTGTTCGTTTTTTATTCTTTTTTCTCTAAACTTCTCTTCTTGCTTCATTTCATTCATTTGATCTTCAATCACTGATACCCTTTCTTCCAGTTGATCAAATCAGCTACTGAAGCTTGTGCATTCATCACGTAGTTCTCGTGCCATGGTTTTCAGCTCCATCAGGTCCTTTAAGGACTTCTCTGCATTGGTTATTCTAGTTAGCCATTCATGTAATCTTTTTTCAAGGTTTTTAACTTCTTTGCGATGGGTTCGAACTTCCTCCTTTAGCTCAGAGTAGTTTGATCATCTGAAGACTTCTTCTCTCAACTCATCAAAGTCATTCTCTGTCCAGCTTTGTTCCATTGCTAGTGAGGAGCTGCATTCCTTTGGAGGAGGAGCGACGCTCTGATTTTTAGAATTTTCAGTTTTTCTGCTCTGTTTTTTCCCCATCTTTGTGGTTTTATCTACCTTTAGTCTTTGATGATGGTGACGTACAGATGGGGTTTTGGTGTGGATGTACTTTCTGTTTGTTAGTTTTCCTTTTAACAGTCAGGACCCACAGCTGCAGGTCGGTTGGAGTTTGCTGGAGGTCCACTCCAGACCCTGTTTGCCTGAGTATCAGAACAGCGAATATTGCTGAACAGCAAATGTTGCTGTCTGATTGTTCCTCTGGAGGTCTTGTCTCAGAGGGGTACCCGGCCATGTGAGGTGTCAGTATGCCCCTACTGGGTTGTGCCTCCCAGATAGGCTACTCTGGGGTCAGGGACCCACTTAAGGAGGCAGTCTGTCCATTCTCAGATCTCAAACTCCATGCTGGGAGAACCACTACTCTCTTCAAAGCTGTCAGACAGGGACATTTAAGTCTGCAGAGGTTTCTGCTGCCTTTTGTTTGGCTGTGCCCTGCCCCCAGAGGTGGAGTCTACAGAGGCAGGCAGGCCTCCTTGAGCTGCGGTGGGCTCCACCCAGTTCAAGCTTCACAGCGGCTTTGTTTACCTGCACAAGCCTCAGCAATTGTGGGTGCCCCTCCCCCAGGCTCGCTGCAGCCTTGCAGTTCGATCTCAGACTGCTGTGCTAGCAATGAGCAAGGCTCTGTGGGCGTGGGACCCTCTGAGCCTGGCGCAGTATATAATCTCCTGGTGTGCCATTTGTTAAGACCACTGGAAAGGCGCAGTATACAGTGGGAGTGACCCAATTTTCCAGTGCCGTCTGTCACAGCTTTGCTTGGCTATGGAAGGGAATTCCCTCATCCCTTGCATTTCCTGGGTGAGGTGATGCCTCTCCCTGCTTCGGCTCATGCTCAGTGCGCTGCACCCACCATCCTGCACCCACTGTCCGACGAGCCCCAGTGAGATCAACCCGGTACCTCAGTGGGAAATGCAGAAATCACCCGTCTTCTGCATCGCTCATGCTGCAAGCTGTAGACTGGAGCTGTTCCTATTTGGCCATCTTGGAACTGCCCCCCTGTTTTACTAAGATCATTGGATCTTAAACTGTATCATGGTCATCAATATAGAGGCCACCCAATAATAATTAGAAATGCTCAGCTGATGTTCACCTATAGCACTTGAGAGAAGTTATGACTGTGTTTCAGAGACTTGCAAACATTGAGTTTTGGGTCATTTGTTTGTTTGGAAAATTAAACACTGGAGAGACCTAAGACTATTCTGGTTCTGGTGAATCTTCTAAATTGGAGACAGGACAATAGAAAATATTCTCAGATATCAGTTATTTTTCTAGAAAACTTCAGCAGCGTATTGAGCCAAATGTTATGTGAAGTCTTGTAACACAGCTATGATGTCCACAATCTTTTGCCTTGTTAGAGGGAGACCAGGCATAGTCTCCTGATGGCACAAAGTGAAGTTTACTTATTTTAATTTCAGCTACTAAGGTCCTTATTTATATAAGCAATTGCCTTTGGTATATTATAACAAGTTATGCCTTACCTATATCTAATCTTAAAAATATCCTTTATCCCAAAGATTCTAAGAAGGCAAGGCTTCACCTGTGACCTTGGGGAACTCCAAACAGGTGGCACACCTCTGCAATGGGCAGCCTGTAAGACCTGCCTTAGGAGCTAAGGCACAGCCAGCCCTCTGACCAAACAGCTTGCTCAAGGGTAACTGGAAGCAAACAGCTAAATGGAAAAATGTGGTGAAGAGTTTTAATCCCTTTTAAAGTAAAGCTAATGCCCTCATGTATTTCCAGAATAATCATTAAAGTATTTATGGGTTGAAAATTTTTAAAGACTCAGATCATAGGGATTAATACTTTTAAGTGATCTTGCATAGCAACTAATCACCTTAAACAAATTAGGTAATAGCTTTTATTGCTTCTAAAACACTTTTATAACCATCTTTGAATGACGAAAATGAAAGTATAAAGCAGATTTAATACCCCAGATGTGGAATTTTGATGGTTTTATAGTCATATTTTGGCAGTGTGTTGAACCAGTTGACATTTTATAATGATACTCCTTACCTGCAAAGGAGTATGCATAGCCTATGATTCCCAAGCAATTGTGAGTTTGTGTAAGCATGTGCGTGGATGCATGTGTGTGTGTTTGATGCTTTCCCCTACTTAAGGCAGAAAACTTGCGTAAGTTTGTCATTTTGGAGATGAACTTTATCCAAAAGAGTTCTTGATTCCTGTGCTATTTCATCATCTCATAGTTTTAGGAAGATGAAAAAGTCATCTGAAAAGAAAAATACACTTAGAAAATTCACTACTTTCTTTGAGTTTTAGGTAGTTTCCACAAAGCTGACATCAATTTTTACGGTTGTTTCTTTTACAAAATAAATGAGCAAATATATAACAAAGGCAGTATTTTAACAAGACTAAGACCGACCAATGTGTCTTGTCCAAAAACCAAACAATCAGAAGATACAAACTTTCCAAGAAAGGGGAAACCAACAACAGCATTCTTTGTAAAAATCCAATATTCACCTTCTAATCACTAATTTGAATGATTTTAGGTAATTATACCTTCCCATGATGCATGTATCCATGAGGCAGGGTCAGTGTGGCATTAGAGAGGGGTAGAAAGAACAGACCCTTTCTGGGAGCCTTGGACACTGTCTCAAATTAAGTCCTTTCTGCCCCAGGCCCTATCTGGCTCATTCCCAAACCATGGCCTCTTCTGCTGAACCTTGTCTACATCTGACAGCTTCTCCAAGTCCCACACTTGGTGGAAAAATACCATCTGCACATGTTGCTCCCTTCCTTCTGAGGCTGGAAGACATACATAGTATTCCAGATTTCCACAGTCATTTCCAGTAATTAGCTATTTTTCATGGCAGTTGTCCATGAATCATTCCATTCTTATAGATGGTCAGGGTGAGTCCCAGGGATTTAATGACTTGCCCTCTGCAAATCTTTGACAGAGCAATGACAGAGCCAGGTTCAGAAGGTAGGGCCCCTCAAGAAATGGGTCACCCCACATAAAAACTCAGGAAATGAAAATGTGGCCATGAGCTCAATTTCAGGGGAGAACTTTTAGCTAGGCTAAATATAGTACCCCAATGTGGAAGACAGCCAACGCTCAGGGTGCCAGTTCCCAGGACTCACACAACAGCACTCTAGGATACTTAATTGCCACAGGTGGGTCACATAGTTCTTGTAAACCTCTCCTAAAAATAAACCTTCAATGAGTCTAACTCCAAGTGTTGATTGTATTATCATTTTAAAATTCAGGATGAAAAGAGGTACTGGTGAGGAGGAGGAAGAGGTAGTTATTCTTAGGAAATCAGAGGTACATTCCATGAGTTGCTGGGAAGTGCTTTTGAAAATTGTGGACAAAAAGAGTCAAACCCTGTAAAATATTTGAAGAAATTTATTCTGATTCAAATATGAGTGACTAATGACCTGTGACACAGCTCCAGGAGATCTTGAGAACATGTGACAAGGTGGTTTGGCTACAGCTTTGTTTTATACATTTTAGGGAGAGAAGACCTCAATCAATACATGTAAGATGTACATTGGTTCTGTCTGGAACAATGGGGGGGGCCAAGGGGCTTCCAAGTCATAATCTGTTTGGCAATTAGTTGAAAGATTTATTTTCTAAAATCCTGGAATCAATAGAAAGGAATGTCTGGGTCAAGATAAGGAAGTGTGGAGAACAAGGTCCTTATACTGATGAAGCTTCCAGGTAGCAGGCTTCAGAGAGAGCAGATTGTAAATATTCTCGTTGAACTTGAAGAGTCTGTTCTATCAGTCTTAAGGTCTCTGTTTTAATGTTAATGCTGGTCAGCTGTGCCTGAATTCCAAAAGGTGGAGGGTATAATGAGGCATGTCCCACCCCCACTTCCCACATGGCCTAAACTAGTTTTTCAAGTTAACTTTGGAATGCCCTTGGCCGAGGGGAAGGTCCATCATTTGGTTGGTTGGGGGCTTAGAATTTTATTTTTGGTTTTAAAACAAATAGATTTTCTTTATTCTTTTTATAAATTTCTAACAGACACCTATTTGATTTTGATTTTCTTTTACAGTATTTGCTTTGTTTTATTAAAACCTGAGAAATGTACTTGACGTTCTGTGATCCCTCTTTCCCCCAGGGATGAGGGATGAGGCTACCGTGTCTATCTCAAAATCACAGTTTCCTTCTTGCACCCTGGAGGCACCAGTTCCAGTCAGGGGGAAGTGATTCAGGCATGTAGGCCAGCAAGGTCCTTCTCCAATCCCTGGGGAGCTCCTGACCTCCTTGGGGGAATCATGGGTGGGCGAGCAGGTGGGAGTGAGCAAAGGCCATGAGCCAGATAGACCCAAGTTTGAATCAGAGTTCCCCCCTTCACTGCCACTTCAGTGTGCAAGTCTCAGGTTATTTGTTTCTACCTCAGAAATAATGATACTGAGCCGTCCTCATAAGATGCTGTGATAACCAGATGAGGGAATGGTTCAAAGAGGTTAACTAAGGGTTTGGCGCAGAAGCCCCTCTCAGTATACCTGTAAGGAATTTTAGCATCTAAATAATCATCATGAACAGTTTAGGTAATAGCAGTTACTGTTACTGCATCTGAAACACTTCTGTAAAACATAATTTAGTACAGGGTATTAGTTACAGGCTAGCATTAGTTTTATAAATGACAGTGATTTCGTGGTATAACTCATAGAGAATAACTTACGACTATCAGAAACAGAGGGAAGACGCTATTCTTAACTGGCATTTCAAAAGTCCTCCAATTTTTGTTTGTTTGACTCCTAATTTAAAGTCAAATGAATGTTGTTCTTCACTAAAAGGTGAGTGAATTGAGGTGGCATTCCACTATGGGACCCCAGCTATAATGAACTGGCTCTTTGTTTATGTATTCACTATAAACAGTTGTTCCATATTTTCCTGTGCATTTTTTCCTTTCCTCAAAGCAGAGGCCATATATGCACCTCTCTCATCCCCTGTGTAGGGAAAGGAAAATTTTCCTCCAAGTTTCCAGTATCTCCAGCTGGGACTGACATAAAACAGATTAAAAAAGAGAAAAGCATAAGAATTGCAATCGTTTTTTGCATATATATGGAAGACTTTACCAAAAAAACTGAAGACCCAAAGAAGCAGTTAGAACCAAAGGCTTATCTACTAGGCTTGACAAAGAGCAGAAAATTAAGGAAATGCAGCAAAATAAAGGGGCTTGAGCTCGGACAGTTAACTGTGGAAAAGCATCAAGGAAGATAAGGGTTCCTTGAACAGTGTTTGTTTGCACAGATTTCTCTTAGCCCCAACTCCTCATCTCTAGTGATAAGAATATCTTTCTTTTTCCTGTAACAAGGAGGGTACCTTTCACATGGGAGTTTTATTTCCTGCTTTCAGGAAGAAAAAAGAAGATCAGAGATCAGAGTGCCCTTCTGGCATCTGCTGTTTTTCAAACGCCTTTAACTGAAAACAGTCAATATCCCAGAGTAGGCTCTTTTGAGGTGGAGTAGCTGAACTCCACCTGCTTCCCAAATCTAGCAACTGACTAGTGTTCAGTGAGCTCTTAGTCAATGAACTGTCAGATTTATATACAACCATTTACTACTAAGGGATTTCTCCAAAGACACACCCTGCAGGCTGAGTTTTCTAGCTCATCAAAGTATTCAAATGAGCTTTTCCAGTCACAAGTTAAAAGAGGTCACAGGAACCAGATAGTTCCCCAGGTTTCAATTCACTCACTCCAGCTAAATTCCTACCTTTAAACATAATCCTCAATAAACAAATAGCTTTTTTTTTTGCCACTATTTTGCCCTATTTTTGTTTGACCATTTTGTTTCAATCTAATTCTACTCTTTTGTATTTTTGTCCTAAAAACTTTTAAACAAAGATTTTTCTCTAACACTTTCAAATTTCCTGAAGCTGGGCAGGCAGGCTCATGTGGCTTGTATTTTGTTTATGTGCTTTTACAATTCTAATTATAACCCTTTGGGGAGCCGTTCTGCAAAGGGCTGTCTGTATAAAGGAAGAGCTGGACGTGTGGCCCTCATGTTGGCAAGAATTGATCATACATGTCACTTGGGGCTGGATGCAGCTGCCACAGCTAATGCTCAAATAACCCCGGGACAAAGACTCACCCCAGTACATTGTTACATTTTATTGAGTGCTTAGGAGAAGATCTGATTAAAGCAAGGTGAATGTAGTGCTGTTAGAAATTAGCTGTCTCTCCAAGTTGATTTAGGGACACCAAAGTGTCCCTCAAAATAATCCCCTATCTTGTTCTCTGAGAATGGTCCAAGTCTTTTATTCTATAATTAAAATGTCAAGTTTGGAATCTAAAAATCTCCGCTAACATCATACTGAGCCACCTTTTAAGAAGAGTGTTACCGACGGGTCAGGGAACTGCAATCAGGAGACAGCAAACCGTCAAGCCCCTCAGAAGGAACAGCTTTGCAGTAGGGAATTTATTTGCACATTTTGTTACTGGGCTAGTCCAATGAAGATAAAATGAATTTTCTCATTAAGAGAGCCATGAAGGAGCCTCAGGAATGCTTCTCCTCTCCCATCCCACCACCCCCATTTCACTATAGAGCCTGGAAGCTACCATAAACTATCATCCTTTTAGATTATGAGCTACCTTTTGTCCCTCAGTGCCTACTTTTTGTCATTGTTTGCAAATATAGGTGGGGGGGGGTGGGCAAGGAGCACATCAGGGTGCTCCCATACCCTTGCTTCTTAAAGTGGCCCAAGCAGAATCAACATCACGTGGATGCTTTTGTCAGCGAGGCAGGCCTGAGGCCCCACCTCAGACCTATTGAATCAGAATCTGTTTTAACAACATCCCCAGATGATGTATATGCACATTAAAGTTTAAGAAGCACTGGCCACAGCTTAGAGTAGATTTATTCATTTTTTGGTTTGCATGTTGGGAAGACGATGTATCTTTTCTGGATATTGAAAGAGGATGTGAGAACACAAGAAACTGCAGTGGGCCAGGTGCAGTGGCTCATGCCTGCATGCCCAGCAGTTTGGGAAGCTAAGGCAGGAGGATTGCTTGAATCCAGCAGTTTGAGACTAGCCTGGGCAACATAGCGAGACCTTGTCTCTACAAAAATTGTTATTGTTTAATTTTATGAAACAATTAGCCAGGTATGGTGGTATGCATTTGTAGTCCCAGCTAATCAAGAGGCTGAGGTGGGAGGATGCTTGATCCTGGGAGGTTGCTTGATCCTGAGAGGTTGAGGCTGCAGTGAGCTGTGAATGTGCCATTTCACTGAGACCCTATCTCAAAAAGGCAAGGCAAGGCAAGGCAAGGTAAGCAAGGCAAGGCACTGCATCCTATTCTATATCTTGGTAGATTTACTTGAATATTCCCCAAGGCCCATCAGCTTGTCCATCCTAGGCAAAGTCATTATTTGTTCGTACAGTTGCTGGATTAATACCCTCCACCTGCTGGTGGCCGAGTCTCAGTCCTTCCCATTCTTTTGTCTAAAAGTCTCCAGGAAAAAAAGGGGGAGCCTCTCACACACAGTCGGCCTCTGCCTGCAGCTCTGCTCACCTGCTGCTCTAGCTGTTGCTCTGTTCTTGGGGCAGCCTCTGCTTCAGTTCTCTGAGGCGTTAATGCTGCTGCATCACAGTCTCCAACCACCCAAATGGTAAGAGGACACATCCCCAACCTTCATGACCCAGGGCAGTTGCATGGTAAACTGATGTCACCTAGAGTTCTTTGCCATCTGCTTAATGGTCTCCAATGCTCACCTCCCTTTCAGGTGGCAGCATTTCTCTTCAAATGACCATCTTTATGCTGGACAGGAGGCCAGGGAGTGAGAAATTTGAGAGAAGAAAAAGTGCAGATGGTGGGAAGTAGTGGCCAGAAGGCAAAGCTGGTCACCAAGTAGTGAGTGCTCTGTGGTGGAATTGAAGAGATTCAGCTCAGAGTCTGCCATTTATTTATTTCTTTTTAGATTTTTTTAGAGACAGGATCTCACTCTGTCATTCAGGCTGGAGTGCAATGGTGCAACCGTAGCTCACTGCAGCCTCAAACTCCTTGGCTAACATGATCCTACTGCCTCAGCCACTGAGCAGCAGGAACAATACGCATGTGCCACCATACCTGGCTAATTTTTTAAAGCTTTTTCTAGAGACAGGCTGTCTTTGCTATTTTGCTCAGGCTGGTCTTGAATTCCTTGCTTCAAGCAATCCTCCCACGTTGGGCTCCCAAACTGCTAGGATTACAGGCATAAGCCACCATGCTTGGCTATGTCTGCTATTTAATGTTAAGTTTTTATGTAAGCTGTGTTATAATGCAAACTTTCCTCCATTTCTCTAAGCAAAACTTTAGTCAAGTCTGCTATCCTTGACTGTTTGACAAGACAGCTGCACTTAGAGGCACCATGTCTACTGTTTGGTCAGGTGGTACAGAGAGAAGAGAACAACCTCAGAAGGCACGCTGGCTGACTGGCTCAGTGGCTTAGATGTCAATGGAAGCAGGAAGTAAGAGGAACAGAAACTATGATATTGTAAGCCCCCAGAATTCATGGAAATCTCACTGGATTGTCAGATCACTGGATTGGCCACAGCATGTGAGATAGGGAAGCCTGGAGGGGATATTCTTTTCATTAATTAAAGGAAAGGGTTAGGGGACTTGGATCCCCTCAACCCAACAGGCTGAGGTGACTTGGATCACTTAGGAAGCAATAACACTACTGAGCGTCATCATGCCCTTTCCTTCCAGGACACAGAATCTTGCTAGAGAGTAGGCGATTAGGTTGAGTTAAGGCCAAGAACAACCACCAAGACCTGCCTGCCCTTGGCCCTGAAACCGTGAATCCTCACCTATAAGGATTCTTCCTCCCAGGGACTCCCTTTTTTACTCCCAGAAGTCCAGCTCCATCCCTTTCCTATTTGCCCTTGTCTGTCAGACTGGTTTGTATCCTAAGCCTGGATCAAGTTAAGTCCCCCACCATGGGACCTCTGGTCATCTGGATCATCAGTGTCATCGAGCAACCTATTCCCGTAAGAAGGCCTTGTCTGCTGAGAGCACTTGGAGGATCTCCACAGGGAGCCACCAACTCCTGATGCCAGCATAGCTGAGTCTCAGCTGAGCTGCAGCCAAGAGTTACTGAGACAAAAGAGCTTGAGGTTACTTACTTGATACCTCCAAGCCCGAAAAGACCTCAACCTTTCTTGGTTTTGGAAGTCCTTCTTTTTCTCCTTACACAGCCCATTGCTTGTGAGCACACACAGATGGTCCAAGGAATGACAGGCTTCTTTTGTGATGGGTGTTGACTGACACAAACGTGGATAGCTTATTAGGTCACAAGGTACCATCTTTTCTTGGCACAGGCTTATAGCACTCATTATTGCCCCAGGAGCCCACAGACCCATCACCACATTACTTTTGGTCTGCAGGCTCTTCCACAGACTCGGGTGCTCTTCAAACTTTGCCGGACATCAGAATCGCCTGGGGCAACTGTCCAAGATGCAGGCCCCAGGGCCCTGTGCCGTGGGGATTTTGAGGCTGGTGGTGCACAGCCTGTCCTGGGAGAAGCCCTGCTGCAGCCCTTGGCTTTCAGCTTCCAGTGTGTCACCTCCATGCTCCCCACCCTCCAGGGTCTTCTGAAGCCTTTATTTTTGCTCTGATGTGGCCCCCTTCAGGGCCAGGTTTATCCTTTTTGCTTCGGGTGGATTACTGGTTCAGTCACCTATCACACCATCCTGTCAGTACTCTCTTTTATAGTTCTCCTGCTCTCTTCACATTTTTTTTTAACCGCTCATAGTTCCTCATAATTCTGCTCTTCCTCCTGCTTCCATCCCCCACCTAACCTTCTGGATAAAATTCACTCTGTGTCTGGGCACAATGACGGATGCCTGTAATCCCAGCACTTTGAGAGACTGAGGCAGGAGGATCACTTAAGGCCAGGAGTTCAACACCAACCTGGACAACACAGTGAGACCCCATCTCAAAAAAAATCATCTCTATAATGTCTCCTTTAGATAGACAGAACAAAAACATTTACATGTTAAGAGAAACTTCTCTTTACCACCGTTAAAATATTTAAAATACCAAAGATCTCATATTTATATGATTAACAGAGAAAACTCAGACCCATGGGCCAGCCAGGAACAGTGACAAAATCTACTTCAAAGTTGTTGCTGTGGCTGAGTCATTGTCTCTGTAATCGGGGAGCTGTTCCCAAGCTGCCTTCACTGTAACACTGAGAACCCTGAAGAATTTTCACTATTTCCAGTCACTGTTACTGTGACAGGGCTCTACGTTAGCAGTTTTAGAGTCACCTACATTCCTTATTTTAAATGAAAATTGAAATGCTTTGAAGATTTATATTTACCAAATGAGCTGAGGAAAAAGTAAGTGCTTAACATATATTGCAATTGCAGGAATGAAAATCATTTTTAGGTATAAAATTGAATTTTTAGATTTCAATCACTTCCTACTCATTTAAATTCTTTCAGTAAAGGTCTCAAAGCTTTAAAGGGAAAAGAGAGCAGAACTAAGAATTGAACCATTTAAAACTTGGTGAGACAGGTAATAAATTATACCTGAATCATTTAATGGTTTAATAGTCTGGCGTTTAAGGAATCTTCTATAAATGTGGTGTTGGGTAGTATCACCTGAATTCAGCTACTTTAATAAAGAACTATACTTTCATAGAGAGGAAGGAAAAAGCGGTGGGTCTAATCTTGACTTCAGGTAAAACAGCTCCCCCGCGCCCACCAACGCGGTATTACTGCCACCTAGTGATAGCATATCCTCATCACAGAGGTCCTGCCTGTGGAAGTGGAGGGGAAGAGGTGTAGTACGCACAGCCAGTAGGGCGAATCCACAAATTAAATACAACCGGGGGTTGGGGGTGGCAAGGGGAGCGCTAGAGTAAGGCTATATTTTCTATAATGTCCATTCTCATTGCTTCCAGGGCTATTTTAAGAAATATTTATTTTGATGGGGTTTCAAAGTAAGTCATATGAGGACCTGTAAGCCACAGTTTTTACTCCCGCGGAGTTTGTTTTACGCAGGCTTCAAATGGACAAATAACATATATCTGAGGTTCAAGTTTTCTATTAATTTAATGCTGGCCTGGAAAACATTTTGTGATTTACAAGAAAGCACCAAAGTTAGCTGTATTACTGGACTCAGCAAGGAAAGAATTGGGCTCAGTCAGAAGTGCCAGAACCCCTGTAACTAGGGGTGAAATCTCAGGCAAGTATCTTAATAGTTTCCAACCCCACTTGCCCAACCTGTTAAATAGGGGAACTGAAGTAGGTTCCCTCTAAGACGCTCTCCATGAAAAGCTCTAAGACTCCTCTTATTCATTTCTGAAGTCCTACCCCAAGGTAGACCAAACGTTCTGACATTTTGGCTGAGCTGCTCCATTCACACACATTATCATGAACGATTTCAAATTTTACGTATTTTCAAAAGCTGAATCTACCCTGGTGCTTCGTGGAAGCTAAGAATCTGGGAGATATCTCAGCTGGCCAGTTGGTCAAATTATCTTTGTTGTTTGCCATTAGCTCCCGTTAGTTAACACAGAAATCTTTTCAGATGAAGTGTGGCCAAGAAGACAAAAAGTATTTGGATAAGGCCCACAGGATCCAAAAGTGCGTAACCTTGTTTAATTTCATTTGGTTGAGTTAGCAGCTACTTTTGCAGACTTAAATGCAAAAATGCTGGTGTGTTTGAAGTTTCATTTTTGTCCAGGCTTTCATTACTCAGAAATCAGTGCTGACACAATTAAGCATGACCTTTCCATGCAGATGGTGCCTTGCTTCACCAGCGCAAACAGCATCTGCCACACTCACCCACAAGTGCACATGTTTGCATATTTTTAAGACACTGCATCTAAAAATGGTAAAGTAAGTGCTGAAGTAAAGCCTTTGCAGAAGGGAGCATAATATCACTTAATCTGTTTGCATTACCTGTTAAGAAAGCCAGAGTGAAGTTCTAGGAAATTAGGAGACATGCAAAACACAGCACCGTTCTTAAACCACACATGTGCTCTCTTAACATTATTGGAATAATGTATTAACACTGCTCTATCTGAAGACATGTTGATTTGCTGTGCTAAGAGGTGTTTGGTTAAATATAAATCATCCCCAGCTTCAGCAAGAAAGCCTAATATATATTATGTATGTGTGCAGGATAGCTTCAGCAACCCTGGGTATTTGTTTCTAAAAAGTCACATTATTTCAAAGTTAAAAGGGAACTTAAAAGTGACTTAGAATAACTTTCCTTCTAATATAAGAATCTTTTTTACCAGTGACATACAAAGGTGAGGGGGTGCTTGGCAGCACTTTAATCCCTGGTATAGTCAATAACAATAAAGAAACAGGCTGTGCGTTGTGGCTCATGCCTGTAAACCTAACACTTTGGGAGCCTGAGGCAGGAGGATTGCTTCAACCCAGGAATTCAAGACCAGCCTGGGAAGAATGGCAAAACCGTGTCTCTACCAAAAAATACAAAAATAAGCCTGGTGTAGTGGTGCATGCTTGTAGTCCCAGCTATTCAGGAGGCTGAGGTGGGAGGATGGCTTGAGCTGAGGAGGCAGACGTTGCAGTGAGCTGAGATTATGCCACTGCACTCCAGCCTGGGTGACAGAGCCAGACACTGTCTAAAAAAAAAAAAAAAAAAAAGAAGAAGAAAGAAAGAAAGAAAGGGAATAAAGAAACAATGATAAAACCAATGAGAAGTCATTCTGCTCTTTATTACCACCAGAAACCAGCAATTCTAACCAATGTCAATGATAGAATATACTTCTCAGCAGAGGCAAACCATTCCTCACTCCCTACCAAAAACTGAACATTTGTGTCCCACAAAATTCCTATGTAAAAGCCTAATCCCCAATGTGATGGTATTTGGAGGTGGAGCCTTTGGGAGGTGATTAAGTCATAAGGTCATAATTCTCATTAATGGGATTCGTGTCTTATAAAAGAGGTCCCAGGGAACTTCCCAGCCCCTCCCACCATGTGAAGACACAGCAAGAAGACAGCCAGCATCTATGAACCATGAATCAGGCATTATCAGACTCCACATCTGCTGGTGCCTTAATCTTGGACTTCCTAGACTCCAGAAATGTGAGAAATAAATTTCTGTTGTGTGTAAGCTACCCAGTCTGTGGGATGGGGTGGGGAGAGTGACCCAGGACCCCTAGTGATGAAGGTGGGAAGAGTGACCCAGGACCCCTACAAATGGGGTGAGGGAAGAGTAACCCAGGACCCCTAGGGATGGGGTGGGGAGAGTGACCCAGGACCCTTAGGGATGGGGTGGGGAGAGTGACCCACGTTATTCACAGTCATGTGAATAAGATATTCACTTCTGTGTTGAAGTGTTAAATTTTGGGTCTTTCTGAAGTAGCAATTTAGCATACCCTGATGAACACAGGAGAGAATGAGGCAGAGTGAAAAGAACCTTGAGTGAAAATGTTATGTGCTAGTTATTCATCAATTGGCTTCAGCTCCACTTCTGACCTCCTCTCCTCGCCTGGTATCACAGGGGACTGGAAGCCCACAAACTACATTTCACTAATTCCCTTGCCAGCTGTCTTCCAGAAAGAATTTGCTAACAGGAAGACTGGAGAAGGGTAGAAATCTGGGGGTTTTTTGTTTTTGTTTTTGTTTTTTTCTTCCTTAGGCAGTGCTTTCAGCAGCACGAGCAGCCTTCAGCAATGGTGGGCAGCTGCATGCTCCAAAAGTCTCAGTCCCAGTTTTCAGCTGCATCAACAGAGTTGTGTCCTTCTGGTCCCACAGACCAGCAGTGGCAGCTAAATGTCTACAGTGGCTTCTCTTTTCTTAACTGGATAGTGACTGATGCACATAAATTGCCTGGGTGCTGCTAATTTCTGACAATTTTCTTAACATTTCTGAGCTCCAATTTTCTTATCTATTAAAAAATAACAAGAATAGCGATACCTGCTCTGTGTCAATAACATAACGTTCATGATATACAAATGAAAATGATTATGAAGACTCATAATCGAAAGAAATGTATTTTTATGGATCCTGGTTAAGTTTGCTGTTATTGGTCATGTCTTTCTCTTTCTAGACCTCCAGGAGCCCATTGAATGTTTCTAAATTGTGATCTAGTCAAATATGTTAGTTATTTTTTTATTTGAAAAGATGAATATAGCCTGCACCAACAGGGGGAGCTGTTCTTTTATAACCACCGAGAGCGGCTGTATTTCTTCTTTGAGGGCAAAGCTTTAATTGTTTCAACACCAGCTACTGGGAAATGTCACCAGTGAACCAATTAGCCTGGCTTCCTGAACCATGTAGAACTGATTATCCAAGTCAGGCCGGCGATGGGCTTGGGCACAGGGTATATGGTAGACACAAATGAAGAGTGACCTCAATGTCCCATTAATGTTACTTGACTTGTGCTCACTTGACCTCAGGTTGCTTGTAAAAAAGGTAGGGTCTTAGCCCTTTCTCCCTGAAATCCTCCCCAGTGATTTCTGGGAAGGGCTGGCTTTTTATTTCACTTTAGCTTTCTCGTTAGGTAGGTGACTTTGCACAGTTACCTTCAGTGGATTTACTGTATTATGGTTTTTAGGTTGCTCTTAAAGTGAGAAAAAAATGTGCTTGAGGTAGACCAGGTAGCCCTTTTGATACTTTTAGCCAGGTAATTCTTTATTGTGGGGGCTGTACCGCACACTAGGATATTCAGCATCACTGCACACTAGATGCCAGTAGGCTCCCCAAGTTGTGACAACTAACAATGAAAACCACCTCAAAAATGAGGATCCAATTGAGAACCACCATTTTAGGGGCTATGGATACTATATCAGTGAAGGTTCTCCAGAGAAACAAAACCAATAGTATGTATATATGTGGAGTGTGAGAGTGTGTGTGTGTGTGTGTGTGTGTGGGGTATAAAATAAGGAATTTCCTCACATAATTATGTAGGCTGGTAAGTCCAAGATCTGCAGGGTAGGCTCACAGGCTGGAGAACTAGTTCAAGTCCAAAGGCTGTCTACTATAGTACCAGGAAGAGTTGATGCTGCAAATGAAGACCAAATGCAGTCTGCTGGAAAATTATGTTGCTCGGGGGAGGCTGGTCTTTTGGTTCTGTTCAAATTTTCAACTGGTTGGATGAGGTCCACCCACGTTATAGAGAGCAATCTGCTTTACTCAGAGCCTACCATTTAAATGTTAATTCACTCAAAAACACTCTTATAGCAACACCCCGAATAACATCTGACCAACTATCTGGGCAACCCGTGGTCTGGCCGAGTTGACACATAAAAGTAACCATCAAAGATATAAGGTGATCAAGACCCTGGAAGTCCCTGCCTCTGGGAGCTCACATTCTAGGCATTGACCCAGATGATAGGCAAGTGTTTCAGTTATCTATCGCTGGCTGTATTAGTCCATTTTCATGCTGCTGATAAAGACATACCCAAGACTGGGCAATTTACAAAAGAAAGAGGTTTATTGGAATTACAGTTCCATATGGCTGGGGAGGCCTCACAATCATGGCAGAAGGCATGGAGGAGCAAGTCATCTTATGTGGATGGCAGCAGGCAAAGAGAGCGCTTGTGCAGGGAAACTCCCATTTTTAAAACTATCAGATCTCATGAGACCTATTCACTATCACGAGAACAGCAGGGGAAAGACCCACCCCATGATTCAGTTATTTCACACCGGGTCCTTCCCACAACATGTGGGAATTATGGGAGCTACAAGATGAGATTTGGGTGGGGACACGGAGCCAAACCATATCACTGCCTAACAAACCATCCCAAACTTCATGGCATCAAATAGCAAATATCTTATTAAGTGCATGTATTCTTTAGATCCAAAATTCAAACAGGGCATGGTTTGTCTCTCCTCTTTGATGTCTGGGGCCTCAGCTGGCAATATGCAAACCACTAGGAGAGAGTGATTTGAATGGCTGGAGGCTGGAATCATCTGGGGGCTTCTTCAATCAAGTCTGGCACCTGGACTAGAATGATTCAGGCTGGGGTTATCTGGGACTGTTGACCGGAGCACACACATGAAGCATTCCATGTGGCTTGGGCTTCTAGGCATAACAATTATGTTCCTAAGGGGAACCCCTGAAAGTAACATCTGGAGAGTGAGCCTTCCAAGAGACCACAATAGAAACTGCAAGGTTTCTTCTGACCTAGCCTCAGAAGTGATCCAGTGTCACTTCCACCACATTCTATTGGTCACAAGTGAATCACAGAGGCCAGGCCAGATTCAAAGGAGGGGAGTTAGGTGCTGCCTCTTGACAGGGAGCAGCAAGGTCACATTGCAGAAGAGCATGTGGGTTGGGAGATGTATGTGTGTGTGTATGTATGTATGTATGTATGTATCTATCTATCTATCTATCATCTATCTACTATCTATCCATCAAGAGAATTTGCCACAAGTAAGCAAATATTCTATATAATTTCAGGTAGAGCTAAAAACAGAAGTGGTATTTAGACTGTTACAGATACAAAGGATCTTCTGGGGGTGATAAAAACCATTCTAAAATTGTATTGCAATGATGGTTGCACGACTCTGCAAATTTACTCAAAATTATTGTACACCTAAGGAAAATGAACATTATGATATACAAATTGTACCTCAATATACCTGTTAAATATACAACTAGCATGCCACAGGCACTGAAGGATAAGAACAGACATGATGCTGGCCTTGGTTCCAAAACAAGGTTGTTTTTTTTTTTTTTTTTAGACGAAGTCTCACTCTGCTGCCCAGGCTGGAATGTAGTGGCATGATCTCAGCTCACTGCAAGCTCTGCCTTCCAGGTTCACGCCATTCTCCTGTCTCAGCTTCCTGAGTGGCTGGGATTACAGGCGTCCACCACCATGCCCGGCTAATTTTTTGAATTTTTAGTAGAGACAGGGTTTCACTGTATTAGCCAGGATGGTTTTGATCTCCTGACCTCGTGATCCACCCACCTCGGCCTCCCAAAGTGCTGGGGTTATAGGCATGAGCCACCACGCCCGGCCCAGAACAAGATTCTAAATGCCCCTTTCAGTTACACAGCAATAGATGTCCCGGGAGGGATGGGCTCCAGCATTTTGTTGAAACTATCTAGCAAGCCTCCTGCAGCTGTTACCACTGCAAAACTAAGTGTGTAGTTAGTGGAGCGGGCGGGGTGGTAGGGATACTGTGAAAAATTGAGTAAATGACAAAGTGGGACAATGACATCAAAGAAGAGGGCAACAGACAGGACAGCAACATGAGGAAGGGCGAAAGGCAGGAAGATTCAGCCAGAAAAGCAGGACGATCTTAGAAAATTCTGCTACTTGTACTTCCAAAAAAGTTAAGAAAAAGAATAACCAGAATTTGCTAAAAATGGGAATGAAATAGATACTAAAACACCAAATAAAGGGCTCTAGAGAGGGAACAGGAACTCTAGTGCCCAGGCTGTTCCCCTGTCGCTGCTGTGTGCATATTCAGTATCTCCCTGGCCTGCACTGGCCTCTCTGTTCAAGTGGGCCCTGTCCTTCTCTGTGAGCAAACTGTAGCCAAAATAATTTAAGTGCTCATTTAGTCAGTTATATATGTATTATCAGAGCTTAGTCTTCAGCAGACTGCCTCCAGACACTCAGGAACTTCCCACTGGCAACCAGTGTTACCCAGGGTCTCACCGATCCTGGGTGAACAGTGGTAATAGGGAGGAAGATGAAGGATAGAACCATTGCACAGCAGCCTTTTGCAATCATCTAGTCCTTTAGGAACAGTTCTGCTGTGCTGTTAGTCCTCAGGCCACACTGTGAGAACAAGTTACAGAGCACTGTGGTGAGTGCTGAGTGAGTCAGGGAGTAGAGATAGGAAGAGAGAGAGAGAAAGGGAGAGGGAGAGAGAGACCTGTAGGTACATAGAAAAGGCAGGAAGCAACATATGTCCTTGACTCATTTGATACTGCACTTTGTTCCACTTCCCAAGGATTCAGTCACTGCCATTTACCTTTAGCATTCCAGACAGATAGAATCCTGCTCTACATATGAATCTGGGCACAAAGCCATGCAGGTGTGAGTAAGCCCATGAAGGAAGTGGCACTCAAAGACTCTAGGAGTTCAGGCCAGGTGCAGTGGCTCATGCCTATAAGCCCAGCACTTTGGGAGGCCGAGGTGAGTGGATCACCTGAGGGTGAAACCCTGTCTCTACAAAAACACAAAAATTAGCAGAGCATGATGACGGGTGCCTGTAATACCAGCTACTTGGGAGGCTGAGGCAGAAGAATCACTTGAACCCTGGGAGGTGGAGGTTGCAGTGATCTCAGGTCATGCCATTACACTCCAGACTGAGTGACAGAGAGAGACTGTCTCAAAAAAAAAAAAAAAAGACTCCAGGAGTTCTCATATGCCCCATTAGGTGGGCACCAGAATGGCCCCTTGTAACTTTTTCCTACCTTCTCCTCTCCTAATTCTTTTTCTGTGGAGGAAACAATAATTGTCTCTGAATCATCCCTATTCGGAGCATTGAGGATATATTAGAAGGTCTGGGTAAACAAGCAGAAATATTGCAAAAGTGCTAAAACATCAAACTTCAGGGTCGAATTTGTGGTTTGCTTCTGCTTTTTCTATCCACTCTAAAGGTGTTCCTGATAGAGAAGCTTCCTCAGTGTTCCCTGTGTTGGTGTGTAAGACAGAAAGAAGATGGGGTAAAAGAGTGCACGCATCCTCCACTACAAACCAGAGGCTGATAGCATTATGGAGAAGCTAGGGTTTGGCCTCACACAAGCAGTTTGCACTGTTGTCCAATCCCAGGTGGGGTGGTTGCCTCTTCATTTCCTTTGATAGCAACCGCCTGTTGCGTGATGTAGTGTGGGTGTCCTCAGAGGTAACTACCTAAGTTTGCATACTTCCTGACTGACAGAACACTCCTGCCAGTGCCTCCAGGCCAGGGTGGTGGTGTTGGTGGGAGGAGTAAGTAACCAAGTTTCACTTCCTTGCCTTGGAGACTCAGAGCCAGAGCAGGCTGCTGTCTCACAGAGCGAGAAGGTGTCAGGAGCAGCCCAGTTGTGTCTCTCTCTCTACCTCTGTGAAGGGCGCGAATGGGCAGAGCAGAACTTCTAGAAGGGAAGATGAGCACCCAGGATCCCTCAGATCTGTGGAGCAGATCCGATGGAGAGGCTGAGCTGCTCCAGGACTTGGGGTAAGGCAGCAGATCTCCTTTCAAAGTACCTAGTGGGTGGACATTGACTCCGCACTCCCACCTGCATGCTTTGATTAATGACTATCTTCAGTGCCTTGTTGCCCTCTGCCACCTCAACCATTTATTTTTTTCCACTTTATTCATTTGTATCTGTTAAGTATCTTCTTGTCTGGGGCTAATTCCATTGGAAAAGCAGGCATTATTTTTCTAGATGTGAAAACAAGTAGGTTGAGAAAATAGGGGAAAAAATCAAATGTTGGACATTCTTTGAGAAGAGGGACAGAATTGGGATATAGAGGTGATGTTGCCTGGCTTCCTTGATGTTGCTCTGGTTTATGAATAAATGCGCTGTTCAAGAGTTTCTAGCACTGACCCAGGGACAGTAAAAGGACTGTGTTTCTGGTAAGATAAACAGAAAGCCTACCCTACTGTAAGGGAGAGGGACTTTTTCAAAAGACAGAGAATGAGGAAGTTCCTGCAACAGTCTCGCTTGTATGTTTCTTTCTCCTGATACTGCATTTGTGAGCTTTGATATCGTATGTATGTCCAGAGAGCCAACTTTGAGCCTTTCAGTACCAACAATCCAGGAAGAGGATAAAATTTCTGCTTCAAACAGGTAAGTATAGGTAGGTGGAGTCATTGGAGCTCTGTCTTTAAGAAGGGACCCAGATGACAACTCATCCGGGTATTTAATAAGAAACAAGTATTACACAAGAGAGGAATTGGGGATTTCCCAGAGAAACTGCCTAATGCACTGGGAATATCCCAATAAAGGTGGCTTTGACACCTGTGCATGAGGAGAGGCAAAACCTTTACCTTCTGCCTGGACAAATAGCTCTAAATCTTCATAGCAATCCAATGACATAGGAGCTGTTGTCATCTTCATCTTACAAAGGATGAAAACAAGTACCAAACAGGTTTGAATAACTTGCTTGCTAGTCACACATCAATTACATGGCAAAGCTGGGCATCCAACCTACCACAGGCTATGTCCTAAACCAAAGAAAAACCAAAATAGAGTTGAAATCTCTCTGTGTTAAGGCTGCAGAGATTGTATCTTTTTATGTTGTATTACTGTAAAAGTTTATCAATAATTCCTGTCTTTAGATTATAAAACTGAGGTCTCGGAATTGAACTCTACTTTCATTTGGCAAATCAGATAAAACACCTGGAATTTTCATTAAAGAAAACTCCCCTTATTAGGAAGCCAGAGCTCTAGAATCTCTCTATCCCTCTAGATTGAATCCCCAAACAGAAGAGGTAAAAGGCCCTTCTGTGAGCATCCAGCACAGGTGTCACCAAGTCCAAAAGCTAAAGCTGAACTGTGGCCCTCAGTGTCTTATTGAACTATTAAGTTACAATGCTTTACATGTTCTGTTAACTGTATTCCCAGCCCACTGTAATAGAAAACCCCAAAGGAGGAGATAGAGGAATATATTCAATTCTGGTCCTTTAGTTAAACAAACAATCCTAGAACCCAGAGTCTATGGTTGAGTACTGTGGGAACACACTTAGATGACAAAGATGAATTAGATGCTGTCTCTGTGCCCCACCATGATGTCAACAGCAAGAAGCAACTACAGGTGAGCCCCACGGGTGGAATAGGACTGTATCTTTCCTCCATGTGCAAAGAATAGACATTGAATACAAAACCGAGTCACACCACTTCCCTGCAAAAAAAAAGGGTACATTCATGGCCAGATTTCCCTATTTCAGAAGTCGTGAACAATTAATAAACATGAGGATGATTTCTATAGCAATGGGCAACCTGCAGTTATCTGGGAAAACTGCTCTACAGTCCTGGTTCTTGACCTTGGCTGTGCTCTGGAACAACTTGACACCCAAACCACAGACTTGACAAATGATTTCAGTATCTCTGGGGATGGGTGTTTTCTTGTCAAACTCTCCAAGTAATTCCAAAGTGAGACCCTAGGTTGATGATCACTGCATAGAATATGTATCTACCAAATGCATTAGGTAAATGTGGTCTTGTTTTTCATTTTAAGTCTGTTGGGTGTGTACTTGAATCTTAAAATTACTAATAAATGTTGATATTTTGTTTGTTGGTTTAGGGGCATTTCGATTAGCAACTTTATTGAGGTTATTTTACATATCATAAAATATACCCATTTCAAGTGTACAATTCAATACTTTTGACTAACTTTACAGAGTGATACAACCATCACCATAAATCAGTTTTAGGACATTTCTGTTCTCCCAAAAAGAACCCTCAGATGTATGGCTTATTTAAGCATACTCAATAGTGTGCTGGAAAAACACCTGGGAAGAGTTGGGGTGTGGAGAAAGCCCTGATTTCAAGAATTTGCCTAATTCCCTGGTATAAATACTCCCACTATAGACAATTTCAAGCTGCCAACAATTTAACATCATCGAATTGAATATTTAATAATCAACTTGTGCCAGTACTTGCTCCTGCAGCACCTCACTGATACATTTTTTATAGATAACAATTTGATAACTCTTGACAATGACTTGTTGCCTCTGCCAGAATACTGAACATAACTCGAACATTATACTGACTTTTTCTTTGAACCTTTAACCACTGGCGAGATAGAATCTCTACCAAACCTTCTGATTAATTTAGTTTCCAAAGACCTCCTTAAAAACAAAATGATTTAATGTAATTGATAGACAAAAGGTAGCTGGTTTTAATGACTTAATTTTTCAATTATTTTTAAGAGGTTATTTGAGTAGTTAGATAAATCCTTACGTTTATGTTTTTGATAGACATAAACAGATAAGTTAGTGGTTAAATTACAGAAATAGCAGAAGTCTTTGTTCTTGGGCCTCTGTTTTTTTCAGGCTCTGGAATATGTAAATCCTGTAAATTGAGCCCTGAACTGCAGCAAATCCATCACTTGCCTTTCCAGGACATATACAACTTGCTCAGAGTACAGGTTTATTATTTTTTAAAATACCTAAATCAAGCAACACAGTGCTTTTCCATGTCTCATTTATAGAGTGTCAGCCTAAAATCATTAATTTTCTTTCATCTAAAATACATTAATGTGTCCAGAAGCAAAGGAGAAATAAAACCATCTTAAATTGTTGCTCAGCTTCGCTTACACTTCTCAGGGGAGGGTATGGGCTTAGGGGGAAGAGAGGTGTGGGGAGGGCAAGAAGTGAGGGTGTGGAGAATCAGGGGAGAGGAAGGAGGTGGACCATGAATGAGGAGATGGGTCAGGCTGTTTGCTGCTTGCAAAATGAAAATATGGCAAAATAAAACAAGTAACAAATACTGGAGATATCACCTAAGTAACAAACTGGTAAAGAATAGCTAGTTAAATTACTGAAAATTCCAGCAATTCTTTGGCTTTAACAAAGGTTACTATACTATTTCTACATATAGCTATATATATGTATAAACACAAAAGAAATAACATGAAATGAAAGTGTTTTAGCATGCTTTAAAATTAAATATTCAAATGATCTAGTCAGTTGTAACTCCAAGTGAGAAACATAATAAACGTTCTCTTTTTTAAATACTTTCTCAAATTGAAAGTTGTATAAGAAAGTGCCAGTGTTTGGCTGGATTGGCCAGTGCCAAAGAACTAGATTCCAACCTCTGAATATTTAAATAAATTGATAACTAATTCTTCACATATAAGAGAAGGTTAGAGTAGACCATGGAGCAGCAAACCTTTTTTTAATAAAGGGCTGGGTAACGAATGTTTTAGGCTTTGCAGGCCTTACAGTCTCTACCTCAACTACTCATATCTGCCGTTGTGCAAAAACTACCAGAGAACACAGAAACAAATGACCGTGATGGTGTTCAAACAAAACGTTATTTATACACTGAAATGTGAATTTCATATAATTTTTATGAATATTTTTCTATTTCCCTCAAGCATTTCAAAATGTACAGCCATTCTTGGCTCCCAGTCCATACTAAAACAGGTGTCTGACAGGAATTAACCCTCAGCTGGTGGTTTGCTGACCCAAGGAATAAATGATAATAAACAAAATGAGTCTGTATTATAAGGCAGGCATTTTGTAGACACCAGCTCTGGTCTTTGAAAGGCACTGGTATTCCAGCTTTACACAGGAAGAGACTCAAGAGCAGAAAAATCAGGTTGCCTACAGTCTCTGAGTGTCTGTGTTCAAAACCCATGCTGACTTCACAAACCAGGTTGTTTCCCTGCTGTGATAGTCCTAATTTACTGACCACCTACTATGCATCAGCACCATACCATTCATGTGCATAATGCCATTTAGGCTTCACAATAACACTTTCAATACGATATCACCATACTCATTTCATAGATGCAAAAGGTGACTTCAATAAGCTAAGTATACGATCCAGGTCACAGACTTTGTAAGTAGTGGAGCTGAGAGACACACCTAGGAACTTACCCCAGAGCTTTCCACTGCATGGTGCTGCTTTGTAGAGCCCACTGGTCAAAGGTATGTATTCTAATAATGGCAATTAGTAATTATTGGATGCTTATCATGTGCCAAGCACTAGTTTAAGCCCTTTGCCCATGTGAACTTGTTTAATTTACACATTGCTGTGAGGTGGGTATTATTACTAATGTTGTCCCCATTTATAGATGAGAAAAGTAAAGAACAGAGTTTTAATCACATGCTCAAGTTTCCATTCTAACATACCTTCAAATCCAAGAGTTTTGCTCCAGAGCCTTCATGCTTGACTGCTGACGTAACCTCCTGGTTTTCATCAAATTTCTCTCATCTTATTATACTAGTACATGTTCATAGTTCTTAATATGAACTGAGAGAAGCAAAGAAAGTTCTGTGATTATAACAAAGTTTACTATAAAAGACATTATTCTTTCTATTCCTCACATAATATACATGCACATGTACACAAAGCCAGGCCAGCATTCTAGTTAATCAGAACATTATTGAATTTTGTGTAGAATTCATTTTCAGGACTAGAAAAATTTATTCAGCTAAGAAACGTAAAGTCAAAATTTCAGTGGAACCTGTTTACAGAGGTGTGACACCAACTACAGCAATACAGCTTGTTCCTCTTCTGTGCACAGCTCTGTAATCTTGGATTCTAAAAACGGAAGGTGGTTCTTCTGTGGTTGTATAATTAGTATGTAACTAGTGTACAGTTCCATCTCTTCATAACTCAAGTGAATTTCCTCTTCAGTTGTGGTGTTTTTCTGTTCCTTCAAAGGGTGACTTCCTTCTACTTACAAGTGGAAATCTGTCCCACAGACTGTCCATGTTGGGGGGAGTCACTTGTTTCATTCATTCACTCTTCTACTGGGTCATAGATCTATCTGTTGAATGATGACGCCAGGCAAGGCAGCATAGAGGAGACTACAATAAAGAAAGCATGGCTGTGCGGAGATGGAGGATTCATATGCATGTAGAGTTAGAATGCAGTGTTGTGTGGGCTGAGGGCTGTGACAGTGTCTAGATAAAACAATCTCCTATGGAAGGCTATCTTCTCCACAGTAGAAGTGGAGAAGATGGCCTTGGAGCTGATATGATTTTTGTCAGTTGAAGTTAGAAAAGGTGAAATTTTCTACAGAGAAAATGGCCTGAATAAAGGAGTGATGGTAGCAAAATATGCAAGGATTCAGAATTGAAAAAGCTCACATGAACTCAGACCCACCCAGTCCCCAAGACCCATCTGGTTTGTCAGCATTCCGGTGGTCTGATTCTGGTCTCTACCTCTATCCGTCTCATCCTATGAGAAGCTTCAACTTGGCTTTTCTCTTGTACTTCTGCTTTCATGACCATACTCTTAGACATTTTGTTAAAACCTGCATTAATTTCTGGCTCCTACCAACTCCCGAAGAGGATAAATTCCTATTCTGAGCCCATCAACCTCTGTGTCCTACTGCCTGATAGAGGCCTGCCTCTACCAAGAGCACAGTGAACACTGCTGGGCCTTATTGGTGTTCGTTGCTCACCACTTGCTTCTTTATGGTCATGCTTCCCCTGACCCTGCCCACTAGCACCTGCCCCCATTATCTATTGTTAGACCTTCTTTGTTTAAAAATGTTTATAACTTTAAAAAGTGTAAGAGTAATCACTTGTTTTGATAACAGTATGATGATTATGTAAAAGAATGTCACTTTTGAGAGATGCATGTTGAATTATTTAGGGTTAAAGTGTCAGGATATCTGTAATTTACTTTAAAACTGTTCATCGAAAGAGTCAAAATTAAACGTTGTATTAAAAATGTGGCAAAAGGTTAAAAATTATTCTACCTGAAATATGGGTATTATTTAAATGCAGAAACATTGATGCAATTTTTCTACTTTCTAGTATATCTGAATTTATTTATAATAAATAGTTGAAAATAATAGTAATATATATTAATTATCAAAAATTAGAGAGATGAAGAGAAGCATCAAAATATAAAGAAAAGCACTAAAATGTCAGCCATGTACTACTACCTAAAATAACATTGTTCATCTCGATTCTAGTTTTTAAGAAATGTTTTTCTGTACACACACACAAACATATATAGAGATTGAATTGTAATCATATTATATGTATAATTTTGCTTTTGCTTTTTGGTAGGATATTTTTCCATCATCTCCTTCTTGATCTGTCTCAAAGTAGGCTCTTGCTTCCCTCTGAAAGCATGGATATTTAGGTTGATCTAGATTCCAGAGGGCCTAAAATAGATTTGGTCAATGAACAATGTGGACTCACTGAAGGTTCATAGGAATGTGGAATTACATAGTCTTCATGTTTTGTTTTTAGGTAGATTAATCTGATAGTTCAGCATGATGGGTGGCAATGGGGCTAGAGCCAAGATAGTGGGTTAGTGAGGGAGTTTTCAGATTGGTGAGTAGGAAACTAGAGTGCTAACCCGGGAATAGTCAGGAAGGAACAAGGGTAGAATCCAGCAATTCCATTGAGCTAAGCAAAATAAGCGACTCATGTCCAAACAAAACTAGTTCTGCTTTTGTGTACGTTTTCAAAATGGTATCAAAGAAATTTTGAAAACCTTAATGTCTCACAAATATATTATAACTCATTGTTTGCTTTATCAGTATAAATTTCTAAATTTTCCTGGGTTTCATGTTACTGCTCCTAGAGTTCTGACTTATACAAGTTGATTGCATGTTTGGGTTGATTCACCAGATACTCTTGAAACCATTTTGCAGATGTCAGTCCTGAGGTACTAAGAGGTTTAGCCACCTGCTTTAGGCTAGAGCACAGTAAACTCCTTTTAATGGTGAACTCCTTAGGAGCAGGACAGTGGTTTATTCATCTTTGCCTTCTCCATCTGAGCATACCACTTGACAAAGAGCAGATGTTTAAATGTTGAATTGCCCCAAGTTGAGTCAAGGCCAAGACCAGAACTCAAGCCTCCTGACTTAAGCCAGTGAGCTTTCCACTGCACCAACGCTGATGATGTACTTGCATTCATCACTTTCAGACTCACTCAGTCCCCTTATGCCCAGTGGTTTTTACTGGTGGAATAAATTGACGTTGGTTAGAGGTATCGCCTAAACCATGGAATAGAGAAGAGATAACTAATGAAACAAGAATCTGCCTGTATTTTTTTTACAGACCCCAATGTTCTTATAGCTCTTTCCTATAGCTGAAGCTTCCTGAAAGTGACCCTCTCTGTCTCCTACACTAGCCCACAATGGTAGGTTGTCAATGGCAACCACAGTTTGAAGACAATTACCCTGAACCAGCACTTTGTGAGGGATAAGTTACAAGAGTAACCATCGTAAGCCCAGAGTCAAGCTTGATTTTACTTGAAGATGAGCCCTCTTAAGAGAACCTCTGATTTTCATTCCCTGCCTAGTCATTCTAGGCCTTTTCAAGGTTTTTTCCAATCCAAATAAAATGTTCCCTGAGCCTCAGTTACTGGAGAGCAGTGGTGCTTTTTTGGTCTTGCAGCCATTCCTGTACTGTGAAGGCTTCCCTGGGGACTGAACAGAAGGATCTCAGTACAGTGAGATGCAGTTTTCACCCCTCCCGCAATTAGTGGCTCTGTCCCTCAGGTCTGTCCAAATCTGACTTCCCTGGGTATGTTGGTCCATCTCTGAGTCAGGCTCTGTGGATTTTTCTTTATCTTTAAAGACATCTTTATCTTTCATTGTTTTCTCTGCTCCTGTCTCCTGGATCACTCTTTGGGTCTGCATGTGCATTCCCTAAGTCTCTGTCCCCATGTGCTTCTGGCTATCTGTGTGAGCTGGCGAGTCTATCTTGGTCTCTTGAGTTTTGTGTCTCTATCTTTCTATCCGTCTGTCTGCAGTTCTTTGACTTTTGTGTCTCTGAGACTTTGTGCCACTCTGTCTCTGAATCTCTGAGTCTCCATCTCTGTCTGTCTCTGTGTTTTCATATTCCAGAGCTTCTTGCATCATTTCTCAGACTTCTTCAAGAACAGGTTCATCCTGATCTCAAACTCCTACAGAATTCTCTCCTCCCTTTCAGTTTTGATTTCCATTAGCTGAGCCTTGACTCCCACCAAAAAACTTGGGACCTGCCTTTAACTCACAGATCAATGAGATATTTGCATGCTCTGCCTCTGTCATCACTCAGGTCTGTTTTCTAAAGCCTGGAGCAGCTGGTCTCACCATTTAGCTCTGCTCTTAGCTCATGTAAACATGGGCATTTAGAAAAGCAATTTTGAAAGATACAGCCCTGCTGGTTCCATCACAGAAACCTCTCTATTGGAGAGACTCTAGAGAATCTTTCTTTGGCCTCCCCTGTATATCACACTACACCTGTCTGAGACCATGTAAGAACTTCCAAAATCCTTTATAAGGCTTCGGCTTGATTCCCTCTATTTGAACAGGGTCCATTGCTATTATCAATGGAAAAATAAGCCCACACTTATGAACATGTGACTTAACGGGCTTGTGTGGGCAACACCATCTTTCTTAGATATGTCACAACCTGATTCTAATATAAATTACAGCACTGGTAGCTCTTGAGTTACATAAGACACCCTAAACCCATGATTTCTAATGGCATAGAGGGCCAAACACTTTACCTTTCACAAAATCAAAGTATCTAGCACCGACCCTATGAACAAATGAGCATGAATGAAATCAGCAGCCAAGCAATCCCATGGAATAGTTCAAGTGGTAAGAACAGATTAAACCTTAGAGTGTGAACGCCTAATAGATTCATCTTTGTTCTATCACTGTTGTGTTCAGAAAGATTGTGAGGCTAAGTATAGGCTCAGCAAGAAAGACACATCAATTAGCTGTGCCATGTATGAACTTAGAGAAGGGGTGTGGCACATATGTTATGCATTTGTCATCTTTGGTCTAGATAGTTCAGAGGGGTGTCAGTGTCATATAAAAGTGAGAACAACTTTGAAAATGAAATAAGAGAAAATTTTCTAAAGAAGAATGCTTTTGTTGGCTGTTCAACTCCAGGGCATTTTGGCTGTTTTAACACAATCAGGAGTTTTTTTCCCACTTTGCGTTGAAATATATGTCCTCTTTATAACTCTGATGAAACAGAATTGAGGTTCTATTTCATGTATCTTTTCCAGGCAGGGAAAAATATATCATTAAATATGTGAATAATCTGTAGACATGAGTTACTAAGACATTTTGTCATCAAGAAATATACTATCTAAATGGATGTGTGGCATGTGTTTTAAAGTGCAACATTGCTTTCTGTGTCCACCAGTTCTTCCAGAGTTATTTTGCATCACTTCCCAACAGGGACCCTGTGCTCCAGCTAGGCATTTGGTTGCCCATACACACCAAGCCCATGTCCACTCCAGTGCCTTTGCTTATGTCATTTCTCCTCTCAGAATGCCTCTCACTGCCTAATGAATCCTATATTCATTCTTCATACTGCAGTTTATCATTTTCCCGCTCCATGAAGTTTTCCCTGATCATTCCAGCCCACTGTGAGCTCCCCTTCCTATGCTATAATATTTACTGTCCATATCACTAAGATAGCAGCTATTTGGTGATTCTTCTATGTTAACCTGCAGATCCTTCTCTTTTCCATTCTGTTGGTACTGGAAAGTCACTTAGTACTTTGCTTTGCCCTTCTCTTCAAATGCCAAATTCTGTGAACTCAAACTGTTCACATTACTGAAGTGAATTAAAGTTTTCAGGCCCAAGAGTCCTTCCCATACATGCTCCTCAAACTCTAAAGTGCATAACAATCACGTGGGACTTAGCAGGTTGAGGGAGGGGCCTGAGGTTGTGTGTGGTCCATGTTGGCTGCTCACTAGCCACTCTTTTCACTTGACACTTCCCAGTAGTAAAAAGTTTCTTATTGCACCTGATTTTAAAACCATCACTCTTGGCTGGGCGCGGTCTGTAATCTCAGCACTTTGGGAGGCTGAGGTGGGCGGATCATGAGGTCAGGAGATCGAGACCATCCTGGCTAACAAGGTGAAACCCCGTCTCTACTAAAAATACAAAAATTAGCCAGGTGTGGTGGTGGGCACTTGTAGTCCCAGCTACTCAGGAGGCTGAGGCAGGAGAATGGCGTGAACCCGGGAGGCAGAGCTTGCAGTGAGCCGAGATCGAGCCACTGCACTCCAGCCTGGGCAACAGAGTCAGACTACGTCTCAAAAAAAAAAAAAAAAAAAAAAAACACCATCACACTTATAAGTGCAGATGAAGGAAATGACCTAATTGGAAGTTTTAATCAACAGTAAGTCCAGTGTGAATCAGCTATGTGATGCAATTGTGAAGAAACTAATGCATTCTCGGGCTGCCTTATGTGTGCCCAGCAGCCAGAATAAGGGAGCTCCTGTGCTGCTTTGTTTTGCAGGTCAGAGTTTAACGTTAAGACAGATTTTTTAAGTTTGAAAGATTTTCAGATGAGATGAGTTCTCTGGGTGATAAGGTCCCTGGATGATAAAGGAACTGAAAGCCTGTCATAAAAGGAAAAGCTGAAGATGATGGAAAGAGAAGAAGGTGCATTCTAAATGCTTTCAACTCTTTCTATAAGTATCATCTATGTAACTCCAAGAAGCAGCTCTGAAACCATCTGCTGAAAGCCATCTACACAGCAAAAAATGGCAATTCATTGTAGCCCAAGAGTTTTCTAACCATGAATCATGAACATATGGATTAAGCTTGCCTATACAAGTACTGAGTTCCCCATCATTAGCAATATGTAGGCAAAGATTGGATAAGAGTACTATAGAGTTTAGAAATTATTCAAACACTGCTGTTGTGCATTTCTGACAAGATCCCAGGTGATGCTGATGCTGTTGGTCCATACTTTAAGTAGCAAAGCTTTGCACTGTGATTTAAACACCAGGTACAACCCGTTAGTAGGCTTAAAGTGAATTTAATGGGTCACATCAATATTCATTCAAAATAAAGAGAAAAGAATATATTCAAGTTAATATCCTATAGAAAGATAGGTGTTACGTCCTGTAACTTTTTGTTTTTTGTGCGTCTTTGTGACATATGTATGTTTATATATATACAGAGTGATATAAAATGTATTTTGTACTGTGAGTCAATTCAAAAAATTTAAAAGCCTCTCCTTTAAAGAACAGAACAAATGAGGTATAAAGTTAGATTAGTAAATTAAAACAGTAAAACCCAATGGGATAAGAAACTATGAAGGTTCCACTATTCTGGAGCAATTTTCCAGAAGATTCTAGCTCAAAGAGGCCCCAGAATGAAAGGAAAGGAAGCTGAACCAAGGACCAGCTTTCTGGATCCAGCCTGTCCACATTCTCTGTGGCTGAGTTTATTTTCTGTATCTTACTAAGAGGCAGCTATGAAAATTCTTTAGTGGGTGGTGTTTCCTAGTTTTTTACTGTATCATGGAAAGGATAATATCACTGTTTCCTTCAAGTTGAATTGCTGGTTTTCATAATCTTATAAACCCAGTACAAATATTCTTTTGGAGCTTAATTAGTCTTTTCTCTGTTGACTTTATCAGACTTGAGACATAATTATGGCAATATGTGGGCCTTGGGGAAAATGGAGACTATTAACATTCTTTCTAATAGGAGTTTCTTGCTCTTTTTTGCTTCTTCAGGGAAAATGAGACTAGAAGAATTTTTTTTTTTAAGTTTCAAAAAATGAACCTATTCCCAACTGCATTACAGTGTGTTCCTACCACTTTGCAAATGTCTAGCATATCCATAATACATTGTTTAATTTAGCAAATCTAGTTTGTTTTTTTCTGTAAAAGTTAAAGAATTGCATAAAAAATTTATAAAAGAAGAAAATTTTTCCAATACATGAAAATAAGAAGGTTCTCTGGCCAGGCGCAGTGACTCATGCCTGCAATCCCAACACTTTGGGAGGCTGAGGTTGGCAGATCACCTGAGGTCAGGAGTTTGAGACCAGCCTGGCCAATATGGTGAAACCCTGTCTGTATTAAAAATACAAAAATTTGCCAGGTGTGGTGGTGCACACCTGTAGTCCCACCTACTCAGAAGGCTGAGGCAGGAGAATTGCTTGAACCCGGGAGGTGGAGGTTGCAGTGAGCCGAGATCACACCATTGCACTCCAGCCTGGGTGACAAGAGTGAAACTACGTCTCAAAAAAAAAAAGAAAGTTTTTTTCCTAGGCATTCTTACTAGTCACCTTGATGGATGAGAAAACTGAGGTTGCTACTTGCCAGGGGGTCACATAGTGAATAAGGTAAAAATTGTTGGAGCAGATAGACTACCTGAGGGAATGACCAGAGACAAACGCATGACCTCTCCTCACCAACAATTATAAAAACTTCATTACTAATCACATTGAGAAGCTGAAAATAGCTTTTCTATACTATCAAGAATTTTTTTAAAGTGTTCTAGATGAAAGACTGAATTATCATTCCATTCCCCCATAGAAAATTATATTATTAAATTATTACATGAAGAGACAATCAAACACCAGACAGCAAAAATATAGAGAAAAAAATTATAAGGTTTGATTCAACAGTTAATTAATACAAATACGTTATTTTCTCTGTGTTGTGATGTTTGTGATATTTTTGTTTTTAAAATTTGTAATTTGCGATTTCTCATTTTAAATAAATATTCCTTTCTTTTTTGTAATTTTGCATAATTTGTCTTAAAGAGACCTCCAGATTTTATAAGCTTCAAGACCATTGAAATCTGCCTCTTATCCCTAATAACTGGAATATTCAAATTTTTTAAAATTGAATATAGTTCTGGCCCGGCACAGTGGCTCACGCCTGTAATCCTAGCACTTTGGGAGGCCAAGGCCGGGAGATGACCTGAGGTCAGGAGCTCAAGACCAGTCTGGTCAACATGGTGAAACCTCATCTCTACTAAAAATACAAAAATTATGCAGGCATGGTGGCACATGCCTGTAGTCTCAGCTACTAGGAAGGCTGAGGCACGAGAATTGCTTGAACCCAGGAGGCAGAGGTTGCAGTGAGCCAAGATCATACCACTGCACTCCAGCCTGGGTGACAGAGCAAGACTCTATCTAGGAAAAAAAAAAATTGAATATAGATCTAATTATAGAAACTGTAAGGTCCATGCAATTAGATTTTATGTAATGAGCTATTGGACATGCATATTAAGCCACAGGCAGCTCTATAAACATCAGACAAGGAACTGTCAGTATTCAGTGCCACATATACAGCCTCAATATCCTCCACCTTCATCTCTCACCATTCCCGACTGCTGTCCTTCATCACTCACTTTGAATTCTCACATGACTGCATGATATTCTGATTCTCATACATGCCTGGCATTCTCTCACTTCTAGGCCTTTGCTGCTGCTATTCCCTCCCATGTTATATCTCCCTGAACAACTGCGGATCCAAACCCCACCAGACTTTTAATGGGAAAAAGCCAAACTCTCTCTTTCTCTCTCTCTCTCTTTCTCTTTCTCTCTCTCTCTCTCAATCTTCACCTAAGTGCCTACTACTCAATAAGCAGTAGTTGAATAAATGAAAGAATATGGCAAATTATTAATAAGGTTATCTCTGGAAGTTGGATTAAGTAAGAAATTAGCTATTTTCTTTTTTTCTAATTAAATTTGTAGCTAACTAATATAGAAATCTATTTTTTTCATTAGAACAAGCTAAATTAGAAAAATCTGATCAAGCTAAAGTCTCCTTTGAACAAATTCTGGTTCCTTCTACAAAGAAAATCATACTTATGAATTTGGTGTATATTTTTTAAACTCTTATTTTATGTTTTTATATATCTTAATATGTAAGCATATTTTTGTTGTTGATATTTTATAGGGGAACGTGTTAAAACCAAGTGGTAACATTTGGTGCCTGCAACTAGTTCTTCTAACTTTACAATGTATGTTGGGATCTATCAACTTTGATGTGTGTGTGTATACACACCTATCTTCAGTGATTCTCAGTGGTGGGGTGTAATTGACATCATGAACAAGACAATTCTTGATTCTTCAAGACTGTATCATTTGTAGGATGTTAAGCATCCCTGGCACCCTCTCACAAAATAACAATAGCACCCCGACTCCCTGCCCTCATTATCTGGCAACCAAAAATATGCTCACAGCTTTTCGAACACTTTTGGTTAACTTTTTACATAATCTCATCCTTTTAGCGCTCCACTTTATTTATCATCTCCGTGTCGATGGACATTTAGGATGGCTCTGGATTTCTTACTCTTACAAACAATTCTGCAGTGAACACCCTTGTTCATATTTTCTTCTGCTCATGTATGGGTGTTTCACTAGGTGGAAACTAGAAGAGGAATCACTGGTCATATGTGGAGGTTCAGTTACACCCTATGTGCTAAATTCCCCTCCAACTTAGACCCTTATCAACAATGGACAGTAATAGCCATTGCCCAAATTCTCCAATACTTAATACTATCCAATCCTTTCATTATAACCGATCTGGTGGATAAAGAAAAATATCACATTATTATTGTAATCTGCATTTCTCTGATTAATAGTGAGATTATTTATTTGAAACACATCTTTCCTCTTCTGAAAAATACATACTTTCTCTTCTTTACATGTATATATTTTAACTTTTACTATATATGCTTTATAATCAGAATAAAAGGTAACACAACCTTAAAAAAAAAACAACAGGTTATCTTTCAAGGCCTATACAGATGTTGGCTCATTCAGGGAACCTGAGTTCGATCTTTCTTTTTAGAACACCCCTTGGGTACTTTATTCTCTCTTGGATATAGTTTGCAATATGCCTGTCTTATTCTCCTGACTAGATTAATGGTTATTTGTCACCCAGTCTGAGGCTTTTCCATTTTTGTTCCCTTTGACCTGCCTAGCACAATGCCTTGCACAGATTTGAAGCAATGATTGAAGGCAGAAAAGGTTGATTATGGGAAAACTACCAGCTTAACTCTATTTTTAACTTTTATGGACACAGTCTTGAATCATCCTTATCAAAGGTGGACATATTTCTACAAAGAATATAAAATGTCATTAGGATATACATTCACTCCCCTGGAAGAAATGCTCATCAGAATGTTCCAGGAAAGGAATGCTTAACTCAATTAAAAGGGGAAGTTTAGGTTTTTGTGGAAAAGCTATTTGGGGAATGAGGATCCTTATTGCACCACTGACATCATGGAATGTAGGTGGCTGCCTGGAAAGCTCTATACTGGGCTTGCCCAGGCCCTGGAGTCTGTAAACTCCTGAAAAGGCAATATTGACTCAAGCAAAGCTGCCACCAAGGAATTGCAGTCTCCAAGAATTTTCCAGACTGCAGCATAGTGTGATTCTTCTTGCATTATACTCAAGTATTTATGTATTTATGGTATATAGTTATTGTTTTTTAAATTATCATTAAAACATTATTAATAAAAACTGTTATCAGGCTATAATTAGATGTCAAAAGAATTCTATAAATGTTTTAAACGCAAACTTCCAATTCTATTGAAAAGAATCCAAAGGAATGTCCAAATCCTTTAAATGTTTTGGAATTTTGCGAATCAAATATTGCTTTACATAAACAACTGTTATCAGGCTATATAATTAGATGTAAGAAGAATTCTATAAATGCTTTAAACACAAACTTCCAATTCTATTGAAAAGAATCCAAAGGAATGTCCAAATCCTTTAAATGTTTTGGAATTTCACAAATGAAGTATTGCTTTAAATAAACAATCTGCTGGCTCAAACTGAAACTTATGCTGAAATGTTTATTATAAAGTTAATTATTGGCAAAATATATCTAAGTTTTTATAACCTTGTGGAAATTTCACCTATCAAAAAGAATTAGAATTTTGGCTTCAGTTGAACTTGAACTTTATTATTGTTTCACTTATAATTCTTCCAATTGTTCTTTGAAAGCATTTTGTAGTGAACAGATTTGAACTTGTCTGGGAATCAGTTCAATGAATGGAGCTGCTTTGGGTAAATAGCTCTGTGTTTATTCTTATAAAATGTGTTTCATGCCATTGCTTTCAGCTAGCAAATATATTTCTAACATAGGATGAAAGCATCTCTGCCCCAAAGATAAAATATGCTAAGAAACATGCATTAGGAAAGCAGATTTAGAAAATAGCCATCTTGGAGACCTATGTAAAAACTTCCTTCCACAGGTGCACTTACGTTTACTCTTTATTACTCAGGCTAAAATTTTATGCCACAGGGATGTCTCAGTGGATATCAGTGTGGTTCATGACAACAAGATCCCTTAATGCCAGAATAGGGCTATTCCTCAAAGCCTTTTTACACTATACACACCTCTTTAATAGCATTTAGTTCATCACACTGACATTATTTGTATAATCGCCTGTCTCTCTTTCATCTTCACTGACCTACACTGTGGTCCCTAGCAGTCAGCAACTGCCTCTGCTATCTAGCTTTCTGTTATCTGATCTAAATAAAAAGTAACAAAAATTCTATTTGAGCAATAAGAAAATCATGCCACAGAGGGTAAATTGAAAGTTACGGCTTTTTGGATCTCAATGGCTTCCTGGTAGCAATTAACGCATACTAAGCACTGCTTTAGTTGCCAGGCTTTATGGAGCACATCTCATCCATGTTAATGTGTGCAGGACTCACAACTGGCCTATGCCGTATGCCTATTAGTCATACTATTTTAAACATGAGGAACCAAAGCTCAGATTGGTTAAGTAACATGTCCAAGGCCATACAGCTAGTAAGAGGTACCACCTGGATTGGGACCCAGGCAAAGAAACCCCCGGGGCCACAATCCTAATCATCACATTTCATGCCTCTATGACATCGTTTAAAAGAATGTGAATGACCTGTTATTGGAGAAAAGAAAGATGGTGCAGAGCAATATGCCTAGAAAATAAAAATAATAAATAATGCTCGTATGTTTGTAGAATCAGGAGTGGAGGTACACATCCAATGCCTCTAAGTGTGTAGACTATCTCTTAAGAGGAAGCACAGGAAAATGGTTACCAAGGTGTCCTCTAGGAAAGGAACAGGGAGCCTGAGGGCCCAGGGTGAAGAAAACATGTTTTGCTATGTCTCCTTTTGGACAATTTGAATTTTTTTTTTTTTACCATAGATATATATTACCTTTTCTAAAACACAAAGATCAGTTTGAATCTCCTTGAGCATTCCCTAGCTCTTCAGATACTTGTCAGGCTGAAACAGTACTTGGTGGCATTTACTTCATACTATAATTCCTTCCATCCAGCTTCGTTTCACTCATGACAATAGCCTTTAGTATTATAGCACAGAGGTTTCGCCGTGAAAAGGTACCACACTTGAAAAAGAGTGTGAGAGACCAAAAAAAGAAGGAAATTGGTCAAAGCCTATTCTTATGGTATTTTGACTTGGACTTTAAAAACCAATTCTGATTACAAAGCAACACTGTATTAGTTTGCTAGGGCTGCTATAATAAAGAACCACAGCCTGGGCAGCTGACTATAAGAAATTGATTGCCTCACAGTTCTGAAGGCTCAAAGTCGGAAATCAAGGTGTCAACAGGATTGGTTCCTTCCAAGGGCCGTGAGGGAGAATCTGTTCCAGGCCTCTTCCTGTGGCTTGGAAGTGACTGTCATGTTCATGCACTGTTCTCCCCGTAGGCAAGTCTATCTCCTGATTTTCCCTTTTTACAAGAGGACACCAGTCATATTGAATTAGGGCCCACCCTAATGACCTCATTTTTTTTTTTTTTTTTGAGATGGAATTGCACTCTGTTACCCAGGCTGGAGTGCAATGGCATGATCTTGGCTCACTGCAACCTCCGTCCCCCAGATTCAAGTGATTCTCCTGCCTCAGCCTCCCGAGTAGCTGGGATTATAGGTGCCTGCCACCATGCCAGGCTAATTTTTGTGTTTTTAATGGAGACGGGGTGTCACCATGTTGGCTGGGCCGGTCTCGAACCCCTGACCTCAAGTGATCCGCCTGCCTTGGCCTCCCAAAGTGCTGGGATTACAGGTGTGAGTCACCACACTCAGCCATGACCTCATTTTAACTTGGTAAAGACCCTGTCTCCAAACAAGGTCACATTTTGAGGTACTGGGAGGTTAGCACTTCAACATAAGAACTTTCAGGACACAATTCAACCCATGTCACACTACTATTAGTCAACTCTGTGCTCTCCTTTCAGCCCCACCCAGGGATTTCCTTGTCCTGATGTTGGGGCTGAGAGCTGGGTCTCTGGGCTACTTATCTTGAAGAATGTTGCTAGGTAATCTTTGCAAGGAAAAGCCAGTGCAGGGGGAGTCATGCCATGGTTTGGCCTGAGTGAAAGCGCTGTTCCCTCCTTTCTAGGTGGTATCACGGCAACCTCACACGCCATGCTGCCGAAGCTCTTCTCCTCTCAAATGGATGTGACGGCAGCTACCTTCTGAGGGACAGCAATGAGACCACCGGGCTGTACTCTCTCTCTGTGAGGTAAGGTGCTTCAGGGCTCTATGACTTCAGCATGGGCTCCTCTGTCACTTACTGACTTTATCATCACTCAAATTGCCAGACAGCAAAACTTCCCAATTCCTGTTGGACCACCAGGTTAAAGGATTCCAAACTCTAAATGATGAGGGTGTAAAACAACATTCCTGCTCTATTCGTTAGCAGGAAAAAAATTGTTAGAGCTGGAGGAGACATGAGGAATTATTTGTTGGAAACCTTTCATGGGACTGTTGAAGAATCTGAAACCCAAAGCGGTGGAATGTCTGGTACCTCAAAAATCAACAATAGAAACAGTGCCAGAATCCAAATTCCTGACACCTGACTCAGTGTCCTTTTCACTATTCTTTGATTTCTCTGTAAATGCAGAATGATTTATGACTGTACGGCTTTCATAGTCACAACCTCAAGGAGGCAATATACATGTTTAAAATTTTTCCTATAGTGGGCTAGCTTTTCATATTGAGTCTCTATTTCTCCCAAATGGTAAGAAAGTTAATCCAGTCCCCACCAGGTTCATACAGCCAAATGCAGTCATTGTCCAGATCTTTCAGGTCCTCCCCACCTCACACCCCCTTCTTTCTGTCTGGTGCCCCAGATCAGAGAGGCTGACCAAGCTTCTGGTAGTCAGGGGAGGCGGCTGGTTCTCAGTCGCATCTGACACTCTGGCTTCCACTGACATGTAGCAAGTATTCTTGGGTTTTTAGGCGCTTCTCCATGGGTTAGGCAGGGGATGTAAGGACTCCATGAAATTTCCCTCAGCCACCCACCCATTAAGCTCAAACTGTTATTGTGTTACTGTTCTGATGGCACCTCCATATACCCTGGAGAGTCACTCTTCCCTTCATAGTGCAGTTCCTCAAGCTAATCTGGCCTCAGAGGCTCTCTCACTTCTTTCCCAGTCTACACGGTCACTACTGGTCACTAACTCAGTACCAGCATTCACATTGTCTCTTTGGGCTCTGGGCCTTGCTTCTATATTCATTTTCTATGCTACATAACAAATTATCAAAAACTTAGGGACTTAAAGCAACGCAACTTGATTATCTCACAGTTTCTGGCTGGATTCTCTGTCCAGGATCCTACCAGGCTGAAATAAAGGTGTTGGAGAAGCTTGTGGCTCTGATCTGGTATTTAGTGTCTTCTTCCTTCATTTTCTCCTTTCCTCTTCATCCTTTTTCATCCATTCCCTTGCTGCCGTAGAACTGAGGTCCTCCTTTTCCTTTTAGCTATCAGCCAGGGGCCATTCTCAACTCCTAGACGCCACCCACAGTTCTTTGCCACATGGCACCCATGGCTGTTTACCACATGGGTGTTTGCTTTCTTGCATGCCAGCCAGAACACATCTCCCTGACTTTTTCTTCTGTGAGCAGCCAGAGAAAACTCTGTTTTACAGGGCTCATGTGATTAGTTGAGGCCCACTCAGATAATGTCTATATCTTAACATCAACTGACTTGGGACTTTATGACCTGCTAAATCCCTTCCCAGTAGCATGTAGACTAGTTTTTGATTGAATAATTGGGATAAAGTGTGTGTACTCCAGGGGCTGGGATTTGGGATCATCTTAGAATGCTGCCTGCCACAACTCCCATTCCTGGAACAGTGAAAATCTACAGGCCTTCTTGAAGTGGGTGGGTGTGCGAAACAGGTAGAGGGTGATGGGGTAAGTAGGGGTCACAGAGGAAAAAAAAGCATATTCATTAACATTTCTCATGTCACCCTGTTATATTTTATTTATAAATTTTCTGAATAACATAGATGAAAAAATTATTAATCCAAGATGGAATTCTGTTTGAGTGGCAACAAGAATTGTGCTTTCTCTGCTCAACAGCAAATGTTAAAAGTTCATCTAATGGTTAAGTTGTAGATGCTTTATTGCACACATCAGAGGTCCTCAACCTTTTTGGCACCAGGGACAATTTTGCCACAGACCGGAGCAGCGGCAGATGGTTTTGGGATGATTCAAGTGCATTACATTTATTGTGTGTTTTATTTTTGTTATTATTACACTGTAATGTATAATGAAATAATTATACAACTCACCATCATTCAGAATCAGTGGGAGCCCTGAACTTGTTTTCCTGCAACTAGATGGTCCCATCTGGGGGTGATGGGAGACAGTGACAGTTCGTCAGGCATTAGATTAACATCAGAGGCACACAGCCTAGATCCCTTGCATGTGCAGTTCACAATAGGGTTTGCACTCCTATGAGAATCTATTGCCTCTACTGATCTGATAGGAGGTGGAGCTCATTGAGAATGCAAACAATGGGGAGCAACTATAAATAAAAATGAGCTTCGCTAGCTCACCCATCACTCGTTTTCTTGCTACGTGGCTGGCAGGGGGATGGATGGGGACCCCTGGCATGAATCTTCCAAAAATGAAAAGTTAATTAACTTTTCACCTATGTATGTCTCATCTGAGCAATTAGATCATAAGCTTTTTATAAATCAATGACATACATATTTCATATACATAAAAAATAAAGAATAAATTATTGATTTTCATTGCAAGCACTAGAGAATGCTTATTAAAAAAATGACCAGCAGAGGTGACAAAAACCACAGACTAATTCAGGAGAATGACTATTTTTGTTTTATGAACAAATATTCACTTATTTGTTCATTCTTTTAATGATGAATATTTGAAAGCATTTATTCTGCACCAGCCACTTTGGTAAGTGTTGTAGAACAGTGGTCCCCAACCTTTTTGGCACCAGGGGCTGGTTTTGTGGAAAATGCGGGTTCAGGATGAAACTGTTCCACCTCAGATCATCAGGTATTAGATTCTCATGAGGAGCGTGCAACCTAGATCCTTCACATGTGCAGTTCCCAATAGGGTTCAGGCTCCTGAGACTCTAATGCCGTCACTGATCTGACAGGAGGCAGAGCTTAGGCAGTAATGCTTGCTCACCCACTGCTCACCTCCTGCTGTGCGGCCTGGTTCCTAACAGGTACCCAGTCTGCAGCCCCAGGATAGGGGATCCCTGCTGTAGAAGATTGAAATACCTTATTTTGGGGAATTACAGCCTCACAGAGCCAAAAAGACCACATACAAGTAACATACTACAAAGTAGAGGTTGATAAATAACATAAAAGAAAGCAAGATAAGTGTTTAGGTGGTTCAGAAGGGAAAAAGCAGTTAACTTAAGCTGGAATTATCATGTAATACTTGACAGAGGAGGTGGTACTTGAACTGCACCTTAATGAGTGGCTGGGATTTCTACCAGCAGAGACAAAGAGAAAGACCGTTTCAGGAAAAAGGAACAGTATGAACTAAGGGACAGAAGTGGAAACTCCTTGAAGAGCCGTAGATCCAGTTGGACTAGGGCAGCTGTTCTAAAGGTGTGGTCCCCAGACCAGGTGTGTCACCTAAGAACATGCTAGGAATGCACAGTCTCAGGCCCCACCTTGGACCTACCGAATCTCAATCTGCAGGGGTGGAGGTGGAGGTGGCAGCAAGCTGGGTTCTCACAAGCCCATCAGATGATTCTGATGCATGCTAACATGGTAGCATGGGCTGCACTGAGAGTAATAGCAGGAAGTGAGGCTAGAAAGATAGAATGGGATCAAATAAAGTGGAGAGGCAGATATATATATATAGATATCTATAGATATATAGATTAGATATCTATAGATATATATAGATATATATATATTGTTTAATACTCTGCCTCATTTCAAAAATGAAGTGGAAAATGACAATGTAGGAAATTTGATATTTTATTCAGTAGGCAGTGGAACATGCATGGGAGGAAAAGGGCTGGGCTCACGTAACTAATCAAGCGACAGAGCTGAATTCTGATTGACTCCCAAACAAGCAAGGGAGAAAAGCCCAAGGCAGAGGAGAGTGTGGTGAGGGTGTCATATGTCATTTCTATCATTCCTATTCTCTGCCCTTCTTAAACTCATGCCGCTTAGCAGCGTAATGTTCAAGGACTCTTTTGGTAAGTCTAGGAGTAGATAGGGAGAACAGTCTCTTGTCTTCCATTAGAGTGAAAAGTTGAGGCTGGGCGTGGTGGCTAACGCCTGTAATCTCAACACTTTGGGAAGCCGAGGCGGGAGGATCACCTGAGGTCAGGCCTGGCCAACATGGCAAAACCCAGTCTTTACTAAATATACAAAAATTAGCCAGGCATCATGGCAGACACCTATAATCCCAGATACTCAGGAGGCTGAGGCCAGAGAATCACTTGAATCCAGGAGGCGGAGGTTGCAGTGAGCCGAGATCATGCCACTGCACTCCAGCCTGGGGGACAGAGCAAGACTCTGTCTCAAAATAATAAATAAATAAATGAATTAATTAATTAATAAAAGTTGAAAAGAGCAAACTCTGCCAAAAGAAACTAGTGATGCTCTTTAAAATTGTCAGTGGTTTCAATGATTGCCTAATTCTCAGTTCTTATAAAGGGTTAATAATGATGCTAACATCTAAGATCATATTTCCCTTCAACAAGATATTTATTTGTTAAATAATATTAAATACTTCTTTTTCCCTTTTAGGGCCAAAGATTCTGTTAAACACTTTCATGTTGAATATACTGGATATTCATTTAAATTTGGCTTTAATGAATTCTCATCTTTGAAGGATTTTGTCAAGCATTTTGCAAATCAGCCTTTGATTGGAAGCGAGACAGGTAAGCTATGAGCAGACACTTGACTTATGAAATAATGTTTTGGGATGGAGGAGAGACAAGGCAGATTTCAATTTAAGAATGTCATTGTTGTCATTTATATTTCAGCATTATCTTGAAGAGAAAACAATGTATTTTGTATAAAGTAGATATTTTCTCAGAATGTGTTACTTAATGGATTGATTAAAAGCACACAATTTCTTTAAAATGGGCTCACCATTTTAAAATAACATAGACAATACACACAAAAAGAACAAAGGTAAAAATGACTTTTTGATTACTCATAATTTCAGGTATAGGCAGTTTGCATATGAGTGAGACCTACAGAAGTAAATTTTGAGCATTTTAAAAACTAAAATTCCCACTTAAATGTTCACAGAGATCACTGAATATTGAAAATATTAACTAGGAAGCACTCTCCTAAGTTATAAAATTCTGTTTCTATTGTCACGGTTTTTTAAATAAGATTTTAAGCTAGACTTAACTATGGCTGGAAAAGTTTGAATTTTCCTGTTTGAATGGTTAGAGAATTAAACCAGAAAAAAATTCATGTGTAAAGGAAAAAAACACAAAAAACAGTCTATCTTGGCACTTGAATTATCTAAGATTGAACATCTTGTTTATTTATATTATTTTAATGAAGTAAAATATCATCCCTGTATTTGTGATATAGAATCACAACACTTTTGTCCTAAATAATGATAAATCTTAGTTAATCAAAGACTAGGAAATTCCAAGAACCTGCGGCACAAGAGGAACTCAAGACTTAATAACACAACCAGTTACCATGAGTTTGTATATACATGTTTTCTTGGCAAACTTGCCAGTGGGCTTTCTGTTAACTTCAGTGTGGTGGGAAGAGATGGCATCATTGGCTTCTGTCTTTTCTGCTATTTATGTGGCGTGGGTAGTCCCTGATGTGACTCACACAGTGTGTAGTATACATGAAGTGCACAGCGGAAACTAGAAAATAGTTGCTCTGCTTTATACTGACCACACCAAGCCCAAGAAAGAATAACCCAAACTACGAAATGAAGCTATAACCTTTTTTTCCTTCTTTCTCCTGGTATAAATTCTCCCAGTCAACCCTGAAAATTACTTCACCATTTAACAAGCAGTTGTTCTCATGAACAAATGGCCAGTGGAGGTGTATTTATTTCCACTGCTACCTTGGCCTTGGCAAGCATTTCAGTTTCTCAAATCCCTTCACTTCAGTCTCCTTTCCTGCTTGCATCCAATTCCACACTTGATTTTGTTCAGTTATTGGTCACTGGCCATGGAGAGGAGATTTTTAAAGCCAGGGTTTTGTTTTGTGTACCTCTAATTTTTGTATTTCATATCCGCCAGGTCCTGGCCCACTGCAGGGCATTTTGGGTGAATAAATAAATGAATACATGGATAACTATGAGTAAGAACTCTTTGTAGTCTTCAAAGCCACTAGAGTTGTCATTTTTCTACTTTCTCTTTTTCTTCCAACCAAAGACAGCTCCCTTCTTTTAAATTCTTCTCCTAGACTCTATTTTCAACTTCTTTGATCATTCCCTGTGCTCCTTCCTGGGCCTTCTCCAAGTTAGGGAAAAGATACATATTCTGCCTACTGGCAGATTTCAAAACATTTAAGATCAAAGTGAAGGCAGTGCTTTCTGGTTGAACCTTTCTGGCACTGATCCAATCATCAGGCAAGAGGATCACCTAAGGATGCTCCAAAATAAAGATGTTTTGATATTGCATTTGGGACAATGATAAGCTTCCTTGTAAATACACTGTTCTGAGTAAAGAAGCCTTATGATTGATGCATTAGGGATTGTAAGGATTTGTCATCCAGACTTCTACAGTAGTTTCTCTAAAACTCAAACCTGCTGTATTATTATCTTGACTACAATTGCCATTTTATTTATTACAATATAACTCAGGAACCTAATATTTTTATCCTCTCCACTGCCTCTCCTCTGTTCTATTCATTATCCAATGAAGAATTTGCTGCTGTTTGAATTCCTGCTTCCGGCCCCTCGTGCTGATGGATATGCACTTGACTTGCTGGCTTCCAGCCCTTGAGTTAGAGTCCACCAGCTTTATTCCTCTTATCTGTCCCAGCCAGATGAAGGGAAAGCCATCAGGGCTAGGAACAACAGGCAAAACCCATGACAGATGAGTGTTCAAATCTTGCCCCTCTGGGAGTAATAGGCCTTGGGAAACAAGATAATGTGCTCAAGTCATGATGACTTGTAAGCCCAGAAATTCCTCGAGGTTACGGAGTCAGCATTGCAGACTATAAAGAATGGTGAATGGAAACTGACATGCCACCTTCTAAAAATAGGCCTTTTCTTCTTGTTCATTTAAGCATGGGCTCCTAGTATTGGCTCCCAGTGATCAGAAGATCTTCAGGCTAATGATTTCATGTTCACCATCAGATGAAGTACAGATATTTCTTATAGTTTATGTTTGATTAACATCACCAGGAAAAGCATTTGTCCACACAATGGACAAGCCCCTCCCAGGGCTCTCAACTTCAGATTACCAGAATGACAAGGACTAGAATTGGATATTTCAGGCCACTGCTCTCAGCCAGACCCCACCCAGGCCCAGCCTCACCCTGCAGGGTCTAGAGGGTAAGTTTATTAAAGAGTGACTTTCTTATAATACATTTATCTACTGGCACAAGTGGTATTACCTTTGAGGGCAACAGAAATGATATCCAAATAGCCAAAACTTTACACCTTTGCCTTGCAGTTATATATAATGCCTTCAGTAGAGTGAAACCCAGAATATTTGATTTTGGGTCGTAAGAACATTTTTGCACTCAAAATAGATAAAAGTGTTGACCTAAGGGGATTAATGCTATTTTAAGATATCTTTTTTTTCCTATTCCCTACTCTTTACACTTTTAGGATTTCTGTTTGCTAATCTGAAAAGCAAGGATTTCCTAAGCAACATCTAAGCCTCTTGTCAACTTTAAGAGTATGTTATGATAATTTCCCTTTCCCTTGCCATAATCTCTATTTCATCTCTCTAATCTCCATTAAAGTTTCTGTTCACTCTAATTTCTTTTTATCAATACCCATAAACACTCTTAAGATACTTCCAGTTCTCAAAACCTAATAATTTCCCAAGTACATGATAGAGATATACAATGTACTCTCTTGCTTTATTTTTCTCAATGGCCCTTTTACCTTCTGACATATATAATTCACTTATGTTTTTTAAAAAAATACCTTTTTTTCCACACTAGTGTGTAAACTCCATGAAGAAAGGGACTTTTGTCAGCTTTGCTTCCTGCTATGTCCCAGGACCTGAAAAAATAAGTACTAATCATTTCCACAATATGTCATGCTGGATGCCCCATTTCCAATGCCTGCATTGCAGTTTTTTGCATGGCAACATCAAAACTAGCAAACTTGTGACAATTTTAACTTTCAAAGTTTATAAAAACATAATTTGAAATGATATTTTGTGTTGCATGTATGCTCAGTGATGATTAAATTCAGAATTTGCCTTTCATTTGTGATAGTGTTGCAGGACTTTTCCTTAGTTCAGCTAAAGATCGGGTCCCTCTCCATCCCACGGCCACAAAAATTTAGGCTCGCAGATGGTTTAAAGGGTGAGTGAAGCAGGGTTTTATTGGATGAAAAGAAAGAAAAGAGGGAAACAGGGAAGCTAGAGCGCTTCCTGCCCAGCAGTTTGAATTCTATGTTCCTCACAGGAAGAGGAGGGGCCAGGCTCCTCCCCACTGCAAAGGACACGAATTTCCTAAGGCTTCACCTCAGTGGGCAGGCCGGTTGGAGTTTTTCTGTCTCAATAGTAGGATATCAAATAAAACATATTCATGTCTGTGCATGAACTCTAAACTAAACTCAAATAGACTTGAAAATTTGAGAAACTTTTTTATTAGTATAAATATGTTTGGTCCATTATTAATTTTGTCGTAGCCTCTTGTAATTAGCTAAGTTTCATATATATAGTCTTGAAAATGTAGATGGCATTTATCTTTATGCTTAAATGTCTAAATATGATTAGAACAAAAAATTACTTTTACCATTACCTTTTGTTTATGTTTCAATAATTCTTAACATGAAATTGCCATGTATAATTTATTACATTGTATTGTGACTGTAATCACCTAACAGGCATGAAAAAATATAATACAAGTCAAGTTCTATGTTTGTGCTTACCCTTTATAATAATTGGTTCCCAATTTTAAAGATCTCATCTGGTTTTTTTGTAAATGTCAAATCTCCATTTCTCTTTTTGTTTTGATATGGGGATTCCCAATCTTTTGACGACAGCTACCGCTATTATTATTTTATTTTGTGACACCACCCAGGTGATATTTTTAAATAATGTGGTTAAAATTAATTTTAATTTGAGAATTGGGTGGTTCTTCAGAAAACAACTAGTGACAACTTAGAATTTTGCCAAACTTCCTTGGATGTTTGCCAAAAATACAAAATGTTCTCAGTTTATAGATGAGTTTTATTTGAAAAAGGAAAAAGCAGCTGAGGAAGGGAATTAAGCCAACATTTTTAGAGTGTTTGCTAGGTTCCAGGCATTCACCTACATCAACTTATTTCATCTCAGCCACCCACAATAATGCATACAACGGTCCTATTTTCAGATGAGGAAAGGAAAACTCAGAGGTTTTAAGTCACTTGCCCAAGTTTTCACTGCTGGTAAACATCAGGGCTGAGATTGGAATCTGGGCTAATCTGGTTCTAAAGCATAGATGCTTTCCATGCACCTTGCTATCTTTTGAAACTGGTCCCACAATAACAGTACATTGTTGCCATGGTACAGCGTGGCCTTAAATGGATTTGGAAGAATTCAGAGCTGAGATTGGAATCTGGGCTAACCTGGTCCTGAAGCATAGATGCTTTCCAGGCACCTTGCTATCTCTTGAAATTGGTCCTACAGCGACACTGCAATACATTGCTGCCATGGCACAGCATGGCCTTTAATAAATTTGGAAGAATTTCTGCTACAATAATGTAGTAGAATGATTGTAGGATATGGCAGGGCTGTAACACATGTCTTAGTCCTATCCCTCAGTCTCTTCTTTATCTCTTCTTTAAAGTCTACAATAACGTGTTTGGTACATGAAGTAAACCTATTGTTCTAAAGAGTGTGAATCAACTTTAGCTTCTGCCTTTGTATTTATTGTTATTCCCATTTTATTTACATGAATTGCTATTTCAGAAATTATACCAGAGGAAACTTTAAAACATAAAAAGGCTGAAAAGAAAACATCACCCTAAATATACAGGCTCATCTTAGTCATGTGTCTTCAGCAAGGATACCAAACAGCCTGTCTAAGTATAACAAAGTAAAATAAAATTTACAGCTTGAGAGAGAAACTGAAAGAAAGGGAAAATGAGAGGTAAGATCAAATGACAGCAGGAACAAAGTATTTCAAATGAATATTGTACATTTACAGGAAGCAGTACAAGCATTTGGTAACGAAGCTTCTCGATGTTTTTTTCCCCTTATTTGGGCCTGTATGCTTAGTTAGATTTACAGGATGTTAGAATTGAAAGGGAGCTCAGGGACTATTGCATTTTTCCTTTATAAATGAAGAAACTGAGGCCTGGTTAGAAATGGGGAAGCAAAAACTCACATCTCCTTTCTCAAGCTGCCTCCTAAAGAATCAATTTCTTCAAACTTTGATTTATACATGTCAACTCTTGCCCACAATACAGCACAGTATTTCACATGCCCTAGAAGTTTCCATGGTGACTAGATTGGGGCTGAGAATAATTATGGTGCAATGAGTAAACACACAAATTCTAAGTTTCAACTCCAGCCTCTGCCATTTGCCGGCTCTGTGTGTCTCCTCAGGTAAGTTATATAATCTCTCTGAGTTTCAGTTTCATCATCTTGTGAAACTGATTAGATGGTAGTAGCTCATACTTTAATGACTTATTGTGAAGATTGAATGAAATTAGGCACATAGGACATTTGGAATGATTCTTAGCATAGTATAAGTATTCAATAATTATTATTCATATTTAATAAAATGCTTTTATGGTTATTAATTCCATCAGATTCTATGCAAAAGCTGTACGTTCTTTGATAAATAATAAAGAATTAGTTTAGGGACAATTGAATTTGCATTTATCAAATGTTTGTGATGTCCTCTTCAAACTTTAATCTAGTTCCATAGTGGACTCATATAAGTGGTAGAATCAAGTGAGCACTCCAAAAAGAGTGACTTGACTTGGATATTTGAACAGAATTTTCTCCTACACTGACTAACTGGTATGTCTCTCCTAGTTCAGTGCACTTCACCCTATGAGACTGGAAATTAAATATTAAAACCCCTTCACATGTAAATGAACAAGGCTTAAAGTCCAATTGCAGAGCAGGTGGCAAAGAAGGAAGGAAAAAGATCTTGAATAACCCTATTCTCTCCCACCAACCCCAAGAAATCTACTTCTCATTGGAAGGAGGGGAGAGAGGAACTAATTATGCCAGTTGCAGAGCATATTTTCTGAACCTGAGGGCAGTAATGAAACACGGATGGACATGATCTGATTTTAATTTAATTCAACAAAATGTTTTGAGTGAAATGGCCCTGTGAGCCACTGATAACATAGAAAGATAAATCAGATATTATTCTTGCCTTCAAACACCTTACAGGCTAGCTGGGATACCTGATGAATAAGCACTGACCTCACTGCATAAAATAAATACTCTAAACAAAAGTTTTTCTTTAGGAGTTTTGTGTACCCTGTGCTACACTCTATTTCAGATACCAAACCAATGCCTAAGAATTGAGACTGTTCTTACTCTCTTTCTGAGTTCCTGCTGGAATACAAGATAAAGGGTCCTTCAATGCAATTTCATATTATTGCATACAGTTATATATGTAACTCTTACACATAACTGTAAGTTACCATTCAGTCAAAGTAAATGGAAATGCCTGCCTTGGTCCAGCTCTGATCATCTCAAAAACATACCTCTGCTAAGCATGGCTGAAACCAGGTTTCATGTCAAAGGCAGGAAACAATAGTCACCTTTACGTAGTTCAGAAACTGAAGTGAAACTTATAGCCAAGTTTCCAAGGCCTGTGGTTACTGGTCTTCCTCCTTCTTCTTGCTCTGCTACCCCTGCCTCCTGTTGCCTTTTTCTAAATCTCCCAGCTGAGTCCTGGAGTTCATTTGGTCTGAATCTCAGTAACCCAGGGTCCCTTTCTTCCCGAGCTGAGGCACTAACTTGGACCTTGGAGGCAAAGTATTAAGAGTCTGTGGTAGCCACAGTAGATAAGTTTGTTTGTTTGTTTGCTTTGAGACAGAGTCTCAGTCTGTTGCCAGGCTGGAGTACAGTGGCGCCATCTCGGCTCACTGCAACCTCTGACTCCCTGGTTCAAGTGATTCTCCTGCCTCAGCCTCCTGAGTAGCTGGGATTACAGGCATGCGCCACCATGCCCGGCTAATTTTTGTATTTGTAGTAGAGACGGGGTTTCATCATGTTGGCCAGGATGGTCTTGATCTCCTGACCTCATGATCCGCCCCCTCGGCCTCCAAAAGTGCTGGGATTACAGGCATGAGCCACCGCGCCCGGCTGATAAGTTTCTTTTGATTGGAAATGACAGAAACCAGCTCTGGCTAGCTGGGTTTTTTTGGTCTTGTTTTTGATTTTGTTTTTAAGTGAGTAGGGTACAAGAACAGAAGAACAGGAGCAGAATTTTTTTTTTTTTTTGTGATGGGGTCTCACTCTGTTGCCCAGGCTGGAGTGCAGTGGCACGATCTCGGCTCACTGCAACCTCTGCCTCCTGGGTTCAAGGGATTCTCCTGCTTCAGCCTCCCAAGTAGCTGGGACTACAGACGCGTGCCACCACGCCTGGCTAATTTTTTGTATTTTTTTTAGTAAAGACGGGGTTTCACCGTGTTAGCCAGGATGGTCTCCATCTCCTGACCTCGTGATCCGCATGCCTCGGCCTCCCAAAGTGCTGGGATTACAGGCATGGGCCACCGCGCCCTGCCCAGGAGCAGAATTTTTTAAAAGGATATTAACAATATACCCTCCCAGAATTTAAGGGCAAGTTGAACAACCAAGAGACAACAAGGAATCTGCTTAGTAATCATGGCAACTCTGAGGCTTTCAGTCAATTGATGTGTCTGTCTTGATTCATCTCTGATCGTCTCAGAAGTGTACCTCCGCTCAGCCTTTCTGAAACCAGGTTTCATGTCAAAGGCAGGAAACAATAGTCTACTTCATGTAGTTCAGAAGTTGAAGTTGGTGGACCTTCTCTCTAGAGAAGCAATTAAGTGGATCCCCAAGAAGTGAATCCAATTAGTGTGACCAGGTCAGGTATTCGAGGGCCGGGCCAGGTCTGGAGGTATTACATGGTTGTAGGGAACCTATCTCTGTATACTGGGAGGTACAATCTCTGCGGAAGGGGAAATCATTAAGCCTCACAGCCATGCCAAGAAGTCTGTATATTGGCTCTTCCTTGGGCAAGAATAGTCATCTAAGGAGAACTGTCTTTTAGGACACCAGATTTTTATCAGTATAAGTTGCCGTTTTATAAGTACTTTGTCATCTTCATCTCACAATTTAGTTTAGCCTCATTTGTGGGGTTACTAGTTAAAATCAATCTACAGTCAGTTTTACTCTCTTGGTTGACTCAATGCCATTTTCCTTTGTTTTACTTTTGTTGAATTAAACTTTAGAGGAGGTTTTCAAAATAGAATTTGGGTTCCTCCAATAGAGATTTGAAAAGTTATGCCTGAGGTTATTGTCCTTTCTTGCCTCAGGCCTGGAGAATTGTGGACCTGGGAGGCTGGTTCATCCCAGGTTCTTTCTTGGTTCAAGCCTGCATTACTGTAGCATTCATTCATTAATTCATTCACTCATCTGCCTTCATTATGTCAGAAACTCTATCAAGTGGTAGGGATACAAAGATAAATTTGACCGATATGTGCACTGAAGAGGCTCACAGAGGTTGGAAATGCACACGTTGGAAAGGCAGTGGCTGTCTAATACCAAGAGGTGACAGCACTGCAGGCTCAGGCAGCAGCCCAGCCCAGAGATCCTTACCCTGCAGCGCAACTGGCCCCGGTGGCTATTTCTCCTCCAGGGACTGATACTGTGGTAGGAGGATAATGCCCCCACAGGACGTCCACATGTCTCCCTGGACCTGTGAATATATTGTTACATGGCAAGAGGGAATTAAGTTTGCAGATGGAATTAAGGCAGCTGATCAGATAACTTTGGGGTGGGGAGATTATCCTAGATGGTCTAAGTAAGACCACTGTAAATTGACAGGGTCCTCATAAGTAGTAGGGAGCCAGAAGGGAGAGAACCAGAAAGATGGCAGCAGGAGAAGGATCTGACTGGCTGTTACTGGCTTTGAAGACAGAGGAAAATGGCCACAAGTCAAGACATGAGGGCACCTCTGAAAGCTGGAAAATGCAAAGGAATGAATCCTCCCTAGAGCCTCCACTAGGAAAGCAGCCTTGCCAGTTTTAGACTAGTGAAACCCATTTCGAACTTCTGACTTCCAGAATTGTAAGATGATAAATCTGAGTTGTTTTAAGCTGTTATGTTTGTGGCAATTTGCTACAATAGCAATAAAAAATTAGGCCAGGCACAGTGGCTCACGCCTGTAATCCCAACACTTTGGGAGGCCGAGGCGGGTGGATCACCTGAGGTCACGAGTTCGAGACCAGTCTGGCCAACATGACGAAACCCCGTCTCTACTGAAAATACGAAAATTGGCCCGGTGTGGTGGTGGATGCCTGTAATCCTAGCTACTTGGGAGGCAGAGGCAGGAGAATCGCTTGAACCTGGGAGGCAGACGTTGCAGTGAGCTGAGATCGTGACATTGCACTCCAGCCTGGGTGACAGAGCAAGACTCCGCCTCAAAAAAAAAAAAAAATTAACACAGGTATTATTATGTGAAGTGTGTGCCTGGTCGTATCAACTAAGTACATCTTTCTGGAGTGTCATTTAAAGCATTATTTTCATATTAAGTATTAAATATATGAAGTAGAATGAAAATTAAGCATCAACTTTGAAGATAAAGTATAAGAGTTCAAAATGTATCTAATTTGGGAGCTGCTTTGATCCCTAGGCTTCAGTTCCCCTCTCCTCTTCTGTAAGGTGAAAGTGTTTAAGAGGCACCAATTTAACTATAGTTAATCACAAGTAGTGATTACTAGACTACCACCATTTTTATTCCTAGCAGAATGTTGCGTCTAGGTCTTTTTTAAGATTTCAAAATCCATGTCCCCAAAGATGCAATCATTCAAATTTTATTTAAGGATTTAAAAATATTCTGTCAAAGAATAATAATATCTAATATGTTATCATTCTCCCACAAACATTTATTTGGTGCCTTCTGAAGGAAGCATAATTATTCTCACTAGTAAGGAGCAGAAGCTTGTAATGGTTGTCCAAGGCCAATAAGTACTGAATGGCGGTAGTGACAATTGAACACTGTTCCTCTGCCTGTGCATCCAGTGCTCTTTCCAAGGGTCCAGAGTGACTACGAAGCACATCACTGGGAGTGTTTCTTAGGGGTGGGAGCCAGCGCTGAATTTACCATGCATCTGCAATGTGAGCACTGTGTTCACAGAGCCCCTGAGCCTGCACAGCAGCTACTCTTGATATAGGTACTGCTGCTTTCATTCTGACTGTAAAACTGTAGCCGGCCCCTTCTCCTCATATGACTGGATCTGTTCTTATGGGAAGATCACATTGACAAAAGAGAGCACAGACAATGTGCGAGAATGGGACGGTTCTGATAATGGCAAAATCCGTTTTTCATTGTGATCCCAATGCTGCAATGCCAATGAGAGGCAGAAAAAGGAAGGGCCAGAGGCTTTCATTCTTCTCTGAGGTCGAGATCAGACACCCTCTTCTGGCTTTTCTCAACAGCTTTTCATTTTACAGCAGCACCTTATCTGGGCCCAAGTATCAAAAGCCACAGTTCTGTTTTTGCCGTCAGACATTGTATGTATTCAAGTATCATAGACAGGTTTTGTTTTGTGTAGTTTTGTTTTTTTTTTTTTTTTTTTTGAGACAGAGTCTCACTCTGTCACCCAGGCTGGAGTGCAGTGGTGCGATCTCGGCTCACTGCAAGCCCCGCCTCCCGGGTTCAAGCAACTTCCCTGCCTCAGCCTCCTGAGTAGCTGAGACTACAGGTGCCTGCTACCACGCTCGGCTAATTTATTTTTGTTTTTATTTTGTATTTTAGTAGAGATGGGGTTTCACTATGTTGGCCAGGATGCTCTCGATCTCCTGACCTCATGATCCACCCACCTCAGCCTTCCAAAGTGCTGGGATTACAGATGTGAGCCACTGAGCCCGGCCTGTTTTGTGTAGATTTATCATTAACATTAGGGTGTTTTTTAACCACAGAGGAGACATTTTTCTTTTTCATTTTCTCACTCTTACTCTAATTCAGGTTCTATACTTTCCAGATCTTTCAAATCTTTTCAAAGACGCCCTTCCTGATGACCCTTGTAAAATGTCACCCTCTCCCAACCCTACCTTTTCTATTCTCTATCCCTTTACCATGCCCTATTCATTTTTTCCATAACACTTCTCACACATAAAATATTTTAAAAATTTTTTTTCTGTCTCCTCTACCTAGAACATAAGCTCCATAAGAGCATTTAAACTCCTTTGTATGCTGTTGCATTCCCAGTACCTAGACAAGTGCCTGGCACAGTGCAAAGCTCTGTAAATATTCGTTGAATGAATTGCTGAATTCTTTACATCTCTTCCATGTCTGGTACAATCTTAGGCTTGCTATAGAAAAGACCCCAGTAAAATTAAAAGCAAGAAACCATAGCAAGAAGAAAAAAAATCCCCTTAAGTTGCCTCTTTTTGTAGTTAGTTTCTAGTTTCTGATTGACTGATTGATTGAGGGAAGGATTTCAAGAAGGAAATGTCAGAAACATAGACTCAGAACTGCTCTGAGCCCTTGGAACAAAGTTCCCCAGCCCCCCATGCCTGGACCCCCTGGGCTGAGCCCTTTTTCTGCCTGGAGGCTCCCCTCTCCAGATGGAAGGGGAAGGAGGCAATCACTTGTGAGCACCAGCTTGTTCAGGTCATGTTCACTTAGTAATGCAAAGACTTTGCTTGGTTACTTTCATTAATTGGGTGGTATCAGAGAGTAGGGAGAATGCTCACTTTTTTGAAATCCACTAATTTGTTACACGTTTATTCGGAAACTGATTGATAGGAAATAAGGGCAATGGAATGGATCTTCCTCTACCCTAGTGCTTTTGTTTAGTCTTGTTCTCATGGCTTTCATAAAGCCTTCCTGGAAAACTTCCAGTTACTACTTAAGATCTAAATCAAATGTCACCTCCTTTATGAAAGCTGTCCTGAATCCTTTCATGGAAAGGTTCTTCAAGCAGTCTGGGGATGATTATCATGCTTTGCTCACACGGCTGCCGTTGGTCTCATCACCCTGTTCCTTTAAACGACCATATCTGTTACCAGTTCTGAGCACTAGGAGGCCAAGGAGCATCTCCATCATGCTTTATATCTCAGTGTCCAGCTTAAGTGCCTTATACCTAATTGGTATTTGATAACTGTTGAGATAATGAGCGAGGGAATACATGAAAAAAACAAAAGACTTTCCAATCCAGCCACAGTTATCCAGTTAGCATTTGGACCTTCCTTGTGGGAACACTGTTCGATTATATATGTTTCATCTTCATTCAGGCACTCTGATGGTTCTAAAACATCCCTACCCAAGAAAAGTGGAAGAACCCTCCATTTATGAATCTGTCCGGGTTCACACAGCAATGCAGACAGGAAGAACAGAAGATGACCTTGTGCCCACAGCACCTTCTGTAAGTGACCTTCAATGTGACCACAAGCTCTCTCCCTGTCTAAAATCAATCAAGTTCAATAAAAGTTAATAAGAGTGTATTTGTTCACATAAAAATTCTAGCTTGGAATATAAAACTTGGAAAGGAATGTGAGATTTGAAGCCTATGACTCAGTTCATCTGGTCCTGGGTAGATCATAAAAATTACAATGCAGCCGGACATGGTGGTTCATGCCTGTAATCCCAACATTTTGGGAGGCCAAGGTAAGAGAATTGCTTGAGCCCAGGAGTTGGAGACCAGCCTGGGCAACATAAACATCTCTACAACAAACTTTTAAAAATATTAGCTGGGCATGGTGGCATGCACCTGTAGTCCCAGCTACTCAGGAGGCTAAGGTGGAAGGATTACTTGGGAGGTTGAGGCTGCAGTGAGCTGTGATTGCGCCACTGCACTCCAGTCTGGGTTACAGAGTGAGACCTTGTCTCAAAACGAACAAATGAAAGCAATGCAATAGTAATAGGATTTTAAATACTTCGAAAATGGAACTTAAATCTCTGTCCTTAGTTAACCAAACAACTTCATAGTAGAATGGAAAAGAGAAGTTTGCATTCACATAGTTTTCTAAACTGTTTTCTCCTACAATTTTCTTATATTAAGGAAATATATTTTTTTAAAATATTTCAACTATCTATGGAAGACAAATATTCTCCACCTTTACTATAAAAACTCAGGGTATTATTTTTTATAGCTTTTTTTCCTTTACTGACTGAAGTTTACAGACAGAAAACACTTGTGCTTCTTTGCAACGTGAGCCATTGTTCAGTTTCAGTGCAATTGGAGAACTCATTGTTTGTCCAAGAGTCCATTTATGTTTGTTCTGTGAACTGTGACTCTGCAGAGGTTCCTCTCCAACACCCTTTTCCCTTCATTATTCTGAAGGCTCTTCTACTTGTTGTCTCTTCCTTGTTTGCTGAATATTTCTGGTATAAGAAACCTCTATTTGGGCAGATGATAAAGAAGATAATACCCAAATAAATATCAAGAACTAATTCTGGATAGTAATCATGACACTTGAAAAATAATCACTTGAAGATATTCAGCTACAAATTATATTAAAATAAGTGTAACTTTCTATATCTGCAGTACTTTTCTCTACCCTTGACCAGAGAGATCTTTCTTAAAAAGAAGCCTTGCCACATGACCTCTGCTTTACATCCTTTGGTGATGCCTTTTGTGTTCATGGCCCACCTGGACCCTGCTTGCCTCTCTGTCTTCATCTCATGCTACTCCCACACTCACACTGTGAAACCTGTCTCTCTCAACATTGTGCTCTTTCTCCTCTCCCTACATCTGAAATGCTGCCAACACCATTGCTATCTACTCATCCCTCAAGACTGGTATCACGGATCATTATCTTCCAGGAAGCCTTTCTTCACCCCCACTAGCTTCTTTTACAATGCTCCTCTTCTGTGCTCCAGAGCACCGTCTGTTTGCCTTTATTCTAAAATTACCATGCTGTGGGCTAATTACCTTCACATCTCTCTGCCCTCCCCACCAGCCAGAAACATCTAAGTACATGAATCATTGCTTGTCCTTGCAGCTTTACAGCCTAGCCTGGCTCATGGCACATCTTACATGTTCATTGCAGTGCTACATCTCCTCAGAAATAAAAATCCTGAAAATTGACTGAGAAAGTTATTTTGGCTTTGTTAGAAGTAGGGAAGAAGGCATCAAGAACTCAGAACTTGAGAAATTTAGGAGTGCAAGACAATAAATAGTCCAAAGGCAGAAAAGAGCAAAGAACAAATCAAGATCTACTCTGCAACCAATTCTTGTTTTCCAGTTGACCAGTCCCTTCATAATTTCCTCTTTACCCACCCTTACCCTTAATATAGATCACCAGTCACTTCAACATCTCTTTCATTTGCACTGTTAGTTTAACTTCACATTCTCCTCTGCTTACTTCCCCTAAAGATCTCCACTCAAGGTCAAACAAACCATGTCCTATTAAGTGTGTTCTTTATCAGCAATAAAATGCAGATAATACCTAATTTGTGAGATTGGTGTGAGCAGAAGATATAGTATCCTTATGCAGAAATAAACCTCTTTAAAGCACATTCTGGAAACCTTGTTACTTACCTTCTTTGCTCACTGCAGCTATCAGATGGATTCACCTCTTTTAAAATGGAGTTTTTAAAATAGTGGTGAGTGATTGGTTGACAATGACTTGAACTCACACTATATAATGACAAGCTTATGAAGTTGATTGTACATCACTATGGAAAAAAAAAACTGTAAAGGTTTCCTAGAGGATCTGAAATGTTTCTCATTACTTCTCATTGGGGAATCATTGGTGACTGGACCAGTATAGCTGCTGGGGAAAGAGTTCTGGTCTGATCAGAATGCTCTTGTCCCTTATTGAACACAAGTTCTAAGCCTTCATTTGCTACCCCAAATGGCTACATGATGCTGCACCTCCATCTCCAGCCTGAGAGCCCTGAGGGTTTTCAAACTTCTGCATTTTCTTTTTGGGGTGTAGTTCTTGCTCAAGGTCTAGCAGTGGAGGAAGAGAATTAAAAGAACTTCTTGTTTGAAGCAAAAGTGAAAGATGCCCCACTGCCCAGAAATGCAGATGACTGTGTATAACTGTTTAACATCTTTTAGTAACTGCATTTGGGGAAATTGCTATTTATGTCTTATAAACAACATAGCATTGAGTTCCCATGATAGGATTAAATTTAATTAATTCATTTATTAAACAAACTTTTTTTTTTTTTAAAGTGCTTCCAATACACTCAGAACTGTTTTAAGCACTGGGAGTTTGGCAGTAATTTTGACAAAGGTCCCCCTCCCCTCACTGAGCTCACATTCTAGTGAAGATCACAGACAATACTCAATGCAGTAATCTGATACCAGACAGTAATACATCATGAAAAGAAAAAGTAGGATAAGGGGAGAAGAGGGAAGCAAGGGAGGCCTCTGTGAGGAGGAACCATTAGTAAGAGATTTCACTGAAGGGAAGGAGTGACTCATGTCAAGATGTGGAAAGAGTGCTGCAGGCAGAGGAAACAGTACAAAGGCCCTGGAGTGGGAACAAAATTGAGGTGCTTCAAAGGCTAGAAAGGTCAGAATTACGGGATGAAGTGAGCTAGAGGAAAAGTTGTAGAAGGTGAGATTATTTAGGTAATGAGGGGTCAGATCACATAAGGCAATGGAGTTTTCAAAGAGCAGCACCTCCCAGCTGAGCATTTAGAAATATGAGTGTTTCTGTTGGTGCATTGCTTTGCGGCACTACTATCATGCGTGAGTGTCAAGAGCCATGAAGAGTCTGACTTTACTCTGCTTGCAAGCTAACAAGTTAGCCTGCTGCAGTTTCATGGATGCTGATGGATGACACAAGACTTCTGGGTAAGAGTTGAAAAATAGTTTGCTATTCACAGGAAGAGCAACAGCCAGGATATCAGTATTTGTGCTAGTTCCCTGTGCTGAGCCGAAGTTCCCAAAGGGCAATATTGAAAGGGCCAGGTGATATCCACAATGGGTTGCCCTACAGGAGAGGAACCCTGAACCTTGGGAACCCAAATCTTTTCTAATGATCAGTAGACATGTCTTTTGTTCTGAAGGGAAATATTTCTTTATTCCAAGGCTGCTTGTATAAGCATACTTTAAATATCAGTCTGCAGCAAAGAACTGTTAATGCCTTGCTCATAAGACATTTGGAACCTTGACAAGAGACCCGTGGAGAATTATTTCCCAACAGTGATCAGGGGCTAACTATTCTTCAAAGAGTAGTAGAGAATTATCTTGCCCAAAATCTCAGTAGTACCTTTTGTACATAACATGAGAATTCTTTACCTTCTGAGCTTGTTTTAAAAAATTCTTGCAGATGGATTGAATGTGATACACGAAAGAAAGAGTAGCAGAGTCATGGCAGAGAAGCCCTGCTATTTACTGAGAAGGCTAACTCTGCAGGAGGGGTGGGTTGAGGGGATGAGAACGAAGAGCTCTATTTTGGACATGTTAAATGAGAAATACCAATTAGTTGGCTTGGTAGAGATTGAGATTAATATAGTTCAAGTTCCTGACATAATAGGTCCTATCTAAAATGTTAGTTTCCTTAGCTTCCCTTTTGTGGTATATGACGTTTTTAACAACTCCCTCCTTCTAAAAATTCTGTTTCCTTAGCTTCGGCAACATCTTTCTGTCTTTATTCTGTAATCTTTGACACATTTTATAGTTCCTCTTCTTGGACACTTTCCTTGCATGTTGCCCTTTTCCAGTATTTTGTTTTTGAAACTCTTCTCAGGTTTAACATTTTGTTGTTTATCATTTCAGTCTTTTACTTGAAAAAAAAAGTATATGTATATATACACACACACACACACACACACACACACACACACATAAAATAATGAGCTCTTCATTGTAGAGTTGTAATATTCTTGTTTAATTAACTATATATTTAAAATTTTTTTCATGTAATTACTTAGTTTTCTGGAACACCATTAAACAAATTCCATAATATTCCATTATTTGAGTATATCAATTTATTCAGTTAATCCGCTATTATGTTTTAACATGTTTTTTTATTTGAAATAATGTCAAAGTTACAGAATAATTGCTAGAATAGTACACAGAACTTGGTTTTCCCCAAGTCGTTTGAGAGTAAATTGCCTACATGATGCCCCATCACCCTGAATATTTCAGTGTGTATTTCCAAAAATAAGGGCATTTGCCTGCGTGACCAGATAGAGCCTTTCAAACTAGAAAATTAACATTGAGGCTGTGCCACTGTTTCATCCACAGATCTCATTCAAGCTTCACTAGTTTTCTCAGTAAGCTCCTTCAGAGTAAAAGATCCAGTCCTCAAGCACAAGTTGCACTTATCTGTCCTGTCTCTGGAATATTCTTCACTTTGGAACACTTCCTCAGTTTTTCCTTAATTTCGTGACTTTGACACATCTGAAATTAAAGACCAGTTATTTTGTAAACAGTTTCCCAACTTTGGTTTATATGATATTGAATCATGATTAGATACAGGTTTTTTCATGTTGGGTACAAACACCACAAAAGTGATGCTTTGTTTGTGCTTCTCACTGTGTCTTCTCAGATGGAACACAATTGCAATCTGTCTCATAATGGTGTGTTTGATTACTTAAGTGGTGTCTGCCAGGTTTCTTCACTCTAAAGTCACCATATTCCCTTTGTTATTAAAAAATATTTGGGGTGAGGTTACTTGAGACTATAAGAATATTCTGTTACTTATTAAATTTTTACTTGCCAATTTTAGCATTTAGTGATGTGTCTTGGCTGTTTTAATCATTGCTGTGATTGTTACCAAACGGTGACTCTCTGATTTTCTTATTCCTTTTTACATTCATTGGTTGTCATTCTACTGTAAGGAAAAGCTTTTTATTCTTCAAAATTTTCAATCATTTTTATATCAAATGTTTATAATCATGACTATCATTATTTATTTTGATCCTTCAAAATTTCCTTGATATGGCCAGTCAGGGAAAGAGCCCTTTCAAGTGGTGTCTGTGTTCATATGACCTCAAAAAAATTTTTTTTTTTTTTGAGACAGTGTGTCACTCCGTCACTCTGTCTCCCAGGCTGGAGTGCAGTGGTGTGATCACGGCTCATGAAGCCTCGACCTCCTGGGTTCAGGTGACTCTCCCTCCTCAGCCTCCTGAGTAGCAGGGACTACAGGTGTGTACCACCACTCCCGGCTAATATTTGTATTTTCATTTTTTTATTTTTTATTTGTAGAGTCAAGGTTTCACCATTTTAACCAGGCTGGTATCGAACTCCTGGGTGCAAGCAATCCTCATGCTTCAGCCTCCCAAAGTGCTGGGATTATAGTTGTGAGCCTCTGTGCCTGGCCTGGCCTCAAAATTCTTTTAAGAACTCTCTTACTTTCTGAATAGCAAGATGATCCAGACTTATCTTGTTCTTTCTTTGTACCCAGCTCTAGAACCAGCTATTTCTCCAAGAAACTCTGCTCTTTTTCCACAGAATAGTACTTTAGAAATCGACATCTAGGTACTATGTGCTTATTGTTATCAGGATGTCACTCTCCCAGCCCACTCAGTGAGCAGAGCTGGGAAAATATGTATGTATATACATATGTACACATATATACTTTTACATCTGTATTTATCTGTCGATTCATTCATCGATCCATGAGTTCACAATAATACTTCCAATACCACAAAGTTCATTCTAGTGTTTTCCCTTCTCCCACAGTGAGAAAATATGGATCTTATCATCCTCAGTACACTTATGTGATGATCAATTGAATATAAGCAATCTCCCATTGCTGTTTCTACTACTCAACCCTTACCCCGACACTCCAACCACCCAGTCATGCTTCAATGCCCAGTTCCAGGCCACTGCTGCTCCCACCCTCACTACAGATGTCCACCTAGCCCAACTTGGCTCTGAAACTGTGCAGTAGCTGCCACCTCCACCCCTTCAGGCAGAAGCCCTCCACACCCTGCCAGGCTTCAATGCCTCGCACACAGCTGCTGCTGCCACTGTCACTGCCAATGTCCACACAGAGGCTCCCTGTGCCCTACTTGGGCTCCACCACCCTGTACTAAGGTGCTTGAAAGCCCTCCACACACACATCAATGCCTGCCTCGCTTCACCTGAACTGTGTTGGCTACTGACTTCATTTAAGGCTGGCAGGCAAGTAGGTAGTAGGATGGCAGGAAGGACAGTCCTTTGTTTTTGAACATTTAGATGGTACCCCAATGGGGGCTCTTATAAACAGCTTTTCTGTTACAGTTCATAGATTTTTAAAGATAAATGTGCTCTATAATTATTTACTTTCTTACATCTGGAGACCCTGAATAAAATTAATAGTCTCATTGCTTTCCCATGCAGCCTTTGGCTTACCTATCAAAACCTTAGAAGAATACTACACTTATAGTACATTGTTTGGGTGGAGGTAAGATGGATTATTCCCTAGCTTGATTTTAGTAAATAATTCTATCAGGATCTTTTATACAACAATTTACTCCTAGTTATTTTGCCTCTACAGATTTTAACCTGCAACAGCCCAAAATAATTACTTTTTGCCATTCCTATAACACCTGAATTCAATTGAGTCAATTCAATTTATTTAATGTCAAAATAAATCACACCAATTATGAGATATCAAATTCACCAATATTGATTAATATTATTTAAGTGAACATTTAGGTAGTTTATCCTTACTTTTATATCATAAGATTTTAAAAGAAGTGTTTGCTTATTTCCTGCTTTAACTCTTTTTATTGTGGTAGAGATGGTTGTTCCTCTTTTTATTTGGTTGGGAAAATTCACCTCGGAAAAAAATATTCTGGAAATTACCATAGAAAGAACCTTGGTGTCAACCAAATCACTTCCCAATTTTTGTTAATTTTGTTTCTTACTAAGACATATGATGACATCACATTTGAACAAAATATTCTACCACGAATTGAATTTCTTGTGGAATTTATGAAATGATAAATTTCTTGATGTTAAGCTACTTATCTTATGCAAATTTCTGTTCACACAATTCTCCACCCTTCCTTATATTTCGTAGGTGTTAGCTAAGTGTGTGCTATTATTTTTACGTTTGAATTAATGACAACATGAGTTAAAAGAACTGGCTCATTCTTATTTCAGATTCATTTTGGGTAAATCAGGTGTAAATAAATCTACACTCCTGACAGTCTGTTTTTTGGAACATGGATCTCAAGAGAGTGTGGGGGTGGGGAGGAGGATTATGTGATAAAATAAATAGTAAAAATGCTATTTCTAAGGTTCCCTCTTAAAAATTTACAAAGTATATTAGCATAATACAGACTCTGGGAAGCCCTGAAGTAAAAACATCCTTTTAATTTTTTTAATCCAGTCTCCCGAACGTATTGACAGTAGATGTGTGCGTGTTTATGTGCTAATAACCCTGTAACAATCCAAACAGCTGGATTTCACATGACACACCTTGACAAACACAGACTTTTATAAGTGAAACAATGTCGTTTATTGTTTGCAAATTGCTAACTGGAGTTAGGAGCTACAGAATAATGCCAGTAGATCCAGTCTGAAAACAATCTCTCACAACACATGGAAGCTTTTCAAGTGCCTAGGTGAAAAATGATAGACAGTAATTTAAAGATCAAAAGCAAACATTCTTCATTTAAAAATAGGACATGAAAGGAAGGACAAACGTCCTGTTGTGACAGTTCTGGTCTTCACTCAGTGCTTTTCTTTTTCAGCTGGGCACCAAAGAAGGTTACCTCACCAAACAGGGAGGCCTGGTCAAGGTAAGGAAGTGTGGTTTTGCTCATGCCAGCCACAGAAAAAGAGAACACGTCATGTAGACTCAATTCTCATCTTGATAGTTTTTCTTGGAAGCATAATTGCCTGCTCATTTTAACCCATTTGTAATATTCACCTGACTCAAGAGTTCATTTTTATGGCTCATTAGTCAAAATTCTGGAAAATGACTTGACTGTTCTTTGACAAAGCCCTGCATAGGTGTAGCCTGCAGTTAAAAGTCAGTAAAACATAGTCCTCATAATGGAATGATTGAGGATGAAGATAGCAAGTTTACTCTAGAACATCTTTCGTTCTTTTTCTAAAACAAGGAAGAAGTCAAAATTGTATAAAATGTTTCTTTAAGGATAGGCCAAAAACATCACTGATGCTACTGAAACTATGTTATAAAATCCAAAGGAAAACACAATTTAAGCTCTTACAAGTTCAGAGTATCCAAATGTTCCCCATTTATGAGACTGTATCTTTAGAATTCCTTAGTTTCATCTCAATGTGCCAAGAAGACCTTCAAGGAATGTGTCTGCTCCTTCTCGTTTTAAGAGTCACGGTATTTAACCTCTCACAGACACTGGCATGCTTGGAATTAGCCTAAATAATTTCATTACTTGTGTCCCTTCTAGATCGAATGCTCCCTGAGGACAGAGAGTATTCATATTCATAGCATATTTATGTTTAAATCCTCTGTTACTTCTTTTAACTGGGCACATTGACACCCAGGATAGAGTAGGATGCTGTTTGTATATAAGAAGGTAACAGCGGGCAATGATGGTTTTTACCACTGATACCTTGGAGTTCTTAGGCAAGGTTTAGAATATCACGTGAGTCAGGGTTCCTAAACCTCAGTTTTGTTGTTTGTAAGACAAGAATAATAATACTGGCACTGTTGTGTGAGGATTGGATATAATATATAAAGCCTCCAATGATAGTATATCGTCCATATTAGGTACTCGAAGAACAATATTTATCTTTATTATAGAGTTAATAAAATGGAAATTGTAGTGGTTTGTTATAAGTCACATTGAATATTTATGATAGACTAATTCTTTTTGTATTTAAAAATATACTAATGATATATCTGCCTTCATTATGAGCTTAATGCATGAAATTATTTTAATTTTTATAGATATTTTGAAACTTTTTTCTCAGAAATGACACAAAAGAATTTTTTCAGGGTTATAGTATTTAATTTTTTAGATACTTTTAAAACGAAAGTAAATCATCTGGTTCAAATATTACATTCCTGTATTCAAAACTTTGTGTGTCTGTGTGTTTGTGTGTGTGTGTGTTTTTCTCAGACCTGGAAAACAAGATGGTTTACTCTGCACAGGAATGAACTGAAATACTTCAAAGACCAGATGGTGAGAAACATGATAATATATTTTTCCTTTAAAAATCAATTCTCTAGATGAAAGAAACTTAGGTCTTTAAAATCTCTGAAATTATTTTTATATCCACCTGAAATACCTAATAAATGATTGGAGATATGAATTCTTGATTCCTGAAATGAGCAGAGTTATTTTGCAAAGATGAGATGTATGTCCCAGAAATTGCTTTCTTGGATTGGCTAAACCATAGTTCCCCAGGGCACGTAATTCCCTCTGTTTAGGACAATGTAATTATTCTCTTGCCACTATTTATTAACTGTCTCTTTGCAGCAATTTGTCCCTTTATTAAAAATACAGTTTCTCCATTTCCCATGCCCATTTCATTAAGCCAATTTAAAATTATTTTTTCTCACTTTTCTTATATAACATTTCTAAGAAAGTAGAAGTTTTAAAAAATGAGGAAAAATATACCTCTCTTCCATGTGTTAAAATCCATCTTCATCAGTAAATTGATAAAGGTAGTAACTTAATGCCCAGTTTTATGAAAGGCTCATTCCAAAACCAAGGACTTCCCTTGGTAGGGCTTTTCTATTGTCAGTCCTGTTAGTGAAAGGAAATTTGACAATTGCACATAGTGGAAGACTTGTGAGGGGAATAAGTGAGGGACAGATTTGTCTGTTTTTTTTTTTTTAATGATGACATACGTTGCTTTTTATTTTATTTAGTCACCAGAACCAATTCGGATCCTAGACCTAACAGAATGTTCAGCTGTACAATTCGATTATTCACAAGAAAGGGTAAACTGTTTTTGGTAAGTTGTTTTATAAAGAAAACGTTTTTTAATGTCTTCTTGCCAGACACTTATTTTGGCTAAGGAATAGAAAGCTGTATATCTTAATGTCTACAAAGTTCAGATCTGAGGGGCATGCCTGCATGTAAGGAGTGTTTTCAGCTGAGTGTGACATAACACCTCATTTAAAGTAGCTTAAACAAACAGGCAGGTCAGCTCAGCTTATGTTGCATACTGGAGAAGTATGACTCACATAGAGGATGCCATTCACATCTTAGACAATTTAATTTCTTTGAGGCTTTCTCCCTCATTTTATTTATAACTTTGTTGACTCTAATGATAGGTGATTTGTATTGTTATGACAATTTCTGGCAAATGGCACAAAAATATTTTGTTCTAACATAATCAGTATGTTATAAAAATGTTCTAATTGGGAGAAGAGTCTTGAGAAAGGAATGTCTTATTTCCCACTACCTTTTATTTTAAAGTTTTTCAAGCATACACAAGTTGAAAGACATACGTTTACATACCCTCCATAGCAGTTATTAATATATCTTTCCATATTTGCTTCATCCTAGTCTATCCACTTTTTTTTTTTCCTGAACCAATTGAAAGTAAGTTGCAGACATCATGGCACTTTATTCCTAAAGACTTTAGTATGTGTCTCCTAAGAATAAAATATCACATATAGGACTACAGTATCATTATTACACCTGAAGAAATTAATGTTAATTCTATAATATCAACTGAGAATGGGTGTCTTTTTAAAATTTGCATAGACATGCCCTGTGAGCTAGCAGAGCTTTATTTTTCTCATTTATCCAAAAATCAGGAGGCAAGCAGCTATGGTGACAAGGTCAGGTCCAGGGTCTCTACTGTTCTCCTGGCCTTTTCTCATGCTGGCTACTTCAGGATTTGAGTGTCTACTACACCTGTAGGTCTCATATTTTCAACAAAGTACAAAGAAAGATGTAGGGATGATATCACCCGTGTCTGTCCCTTTTTATCAGGAAAACCAATGTTTCTCCAGAAACTCCCCTATGAGACCGGGTGCCATGGCCATCCCCAGCAGCTGATCATAATTGGCTTAAACAAATTAGGATTTATTGCTTGGGGTTCTGTTAGCAAAAGAAAGGGATAATTATCTGTATTAATAGACAGTTAATAATGTCTCCCATAGGGAGTACCAAACAATGACAATGACAGAAACCAGTTTTCGAGTATATGCACTGTATCACTCCCTCCCCACCACTGCCCACTCACTCTCCACTAGACCTCACATCCAGGTATTAGCTTCTATGCACAGAGACTTACCTCTTACCTATTCAACTTTAATTGCTGGTATCAACAAAATACACTGCTTAGGCTTTAAGATATAGAAACCCTTCTGAAGGCTTTTTCACAAAAAGAAAAAAGATTTTTGGTATTTTTGCATCTCAACTGTAAGTACAGGAAGTATGTTCAGTATGTAATTTAGGGCTGACCTTATCGCTTACATAATTTTAACTAGGTAATCAGACACAGTCAAATGAAAAATTACTATACATTTAGGAAAAGTATTTTGTGCCAGTAGGAAAGTTCTTATTCCCTGCAGCAGAGACTGACTCTTGGCCAGAGATGGGAGAAATAACTAATTTAGTTTTATTGTCTCTTTTTATTGTCCCAATAGTTGAAATTGCCCACAACCACAGAAGGCAGAGTTATCCTCCTTGAAGCAAGCTAACACAAATGAGTTCTTTTTAGCAAACTTCTCTGTCTTGCCTATTCTTTGGATCATAGCACAAGTTTTTGAAAGATCTTTGAGAGATCAGCTGAATAAATACATAAGTGTTAGAGTTAACCTAAGACATGAACCACAAAAGGATCTAGGGGTGTCCTGAACATGTTTCTTTCTTCTTCAAAGTCTTATTCGAGTATATACATCTGACTTGGAATAATAATATGAATCTACAACTTCCTTAACATTTCTGCAGTTTGCTGGCAGGAATAGGTGCATATATACCAGGACTTCAAGGTACTTACCTGCATCCTTTATCAATTCTTTTTTCCCTTGCAATACTCTAATTAGTGTTCAACTAATACACATATATATAATATATTATATTATATATTATATATATTTTATATATATATATATATAGCTAATGATCTGCAATATCTTATGTTCTTTCTTTTGTCCTATTAGTTTGGTATTTCCATTCAGGACATTTTATCTCTGTGCAAAGACCGGAGTAGAAGCTGATGAGTGGATCAAGATATTACGCTGGAAATTGGTGAGAATTTTTAAGCCTTCAGATGTCGAGTCTTGAGAAATAACATGTTGATGATTTCAAACATATTTCTATCAAAAGAGTCAGACTAGACCCAAGAATCAAAGAGATGTCTGGGTGTCTACTTCCAGGCTTGCGGAACAGTCTGTTAATTCTTCTGGGACATGAGAAGAGATGGAGACAGGATCGTAAAAAAGAAAGAATTAAGCCATATTTGGGTCTTAGACGTAGAGCCTTAGCCTAATAACCACCTATCAGACTTCCTATAAGGTGTGTCAGTTAGTTCAGTTTTGTCTGGAGGGGGACATTTAGAACCAGAAGGTCTGACAGAGGAAAGCTGACATACTTCTCTAGTTGAAAAGCCTTTTAAATTGTTAGAGAAGAAAGTTTGCCAGAGGCACTTAGCTTAGTTTCCAGTGTAAGCATCACTTTGTGCAGGTCAAGGACAAAAGCTGATTTATTTTGTCTGCTCTCTGTATATCTCCCGAGGAGAAGACTGAGTGAGTACTTATAAAACTTCACCAATCTTCTACTTGTTTTTCATGTGCTTGCAAGTTAGTGAGTTCTTAGCCAAGAACTTGTCCTTAAAGCTGACTAAAATTTCCTATAAATACCATCTTGAAAACTTTGATGACTTCTTTTTTTCTATTTTTTTTTTTTTTTTTTGAGACAGAGTCTCGTTCTGTTGCCCAGGTTGGAGTGCAGTGGTGTGATCTTGGCTCAGTGCAACTTCTGCCTCTTGAGTTCAAGTGACTTTCATGTCTCAGCCTCCCGAATAGCAGGGATTATAGAAGCCTGCCACCACGCCTGGTTAATGTTTGTATTTTTAGTAGAGAAGGGGTTTCACCATTTTGGCCAGGGTGGTCTCGAACTTCTCACCTCAAGTGATCCACCAGCCTCAGCCTCCCAAAGTGCTGGGATGACAGGTGTGAAGCACCATGCCCGGCCAGATGATTTCAAACAAAATATTTTTCTTAATTATTTTTTGCAAAATTGTCTGATATATATGAAAATTCCTTTCTAGATACTGAGACTTTTGCTTTCAGTTATGTTTTCAGTTTGAAATTCAAATAAGTATACCATTCATTTTTAAATTCTTCCAATGTATTTATTATTCAGTGAGGGATAATTTGTCTTGTGAAACCTTTGCTCAGATATGAATTAATTTCTTATTCTTTCTATTTTTAATTATCAAAGTAACACAAAATCATTATACAAGAATTATAGAAAAATATATCAAGTATACACACTTTTAGACTTCTCTCTTTACACATAAATATTTAAAAACAAAATTTAATCACTTGCTAGAAGTAAAAACCACAATGATGTACCACTACACACCCTTCAGAACGGATACAATGAAGACTGTCAATATCAAGTATTAGCATGAATGCGAAGGAACTAGAACTCTCCTACATTGCTAGAGGGAATGAAAATGTGTACGGCTACTTTGAAAAATTGCTTGGCAGTTTTTTTAAAACTATACATATACCTACACTATAATTCAGCATTTTCATGCTTAGGTATATCTAAGAGAAATGAGTGCATGTATCCACTAAAAAATGTTACAATAATGTTCATAGCATCTTTATTGATAATATACAAACTCCAAACAAAACAAATCACTTGCCAGTGTTCTATATTTGCTCACTTCACTTAGCAATATATTATGAACATTTTTCCATATTATTAATTTTAGATCTATATCTTCCTTTTAACTCATTGAATAGTATTGCATTTTATAGATTACTGTAAGTATTAGACCAATTCCCAATTTGTACATGTTTTAGCAATCACTTTACAATATGTGTCCTAAAAAAAATACAGAAAATTTTTCTGGACACATGATAATTAGCTTATAGTTGGGGGTGAGCACATGATAATTAACTTAGAGTTGTATGACATCCTTACTAATCAACATGTCTTATTTAATATTTGTTAGAAGCCAGGGTTCATTACAATCACTCAATAATGGATACACGTGTGTGTACTTTATTACAGTCACAAATAAGAAAACAGCTCAACCAAGGGGAAGGCACGATCCGATCTCGGTCGTTCATCTTTAAATAGATCTTTCTTGCCAAGGAATGCTCTGGCCCAGGAGCAAGGTGGAATGTTTCCCTGACGCTGTGATCTGCAGCAGGCTTCAAATGAAAACCGACTAAGGATTTTCTTTCAAAAACAAATCAGAAGCAGATGCTGATTGGGACCCATATACCACGTTGCTGACTCACGTTGCTGCCCTTCCATGATGTTGCCATCTCCTTGAGAACACTGAAGCAATCACCATTCTGATAGAAAGTGCTTAAACCACAACTCTTAGGTCTGCTCACTCTTAGAACACACAATGGAAGAGGAAAGGTTTTTGTTTTCACTCATTGTGGTCCCCAAGCCTATTGACACTAGTTGCCTAGAGTCCCACTGTGAGTCATGGTCAGCCTGTCTGACATCCAGGTTGTGCTATTAACCAAGAAGGAAACAGATACTTGGAGGCTTAGATGACTTCCGCAGGATTTATATTCAGATAGAAAACATCAAATATTTTCAGGGGAGAGGTTTTTTTTTTTAATTTTTCCCCCTTTATACAAAAAAAAAAAGAACATTTCCAAAACTAAAATAGAAAATGCTTGTGGCATTTATTTTCTCTTTTTAAAAGGTTCAGAAATTTGGCAGGTCCTTTGCTTCTAATGACAAAACTGTGAGAGCTAGATGTCCTATGGGCGATTAGGTAGTATAATAAAGGTAAATGAAGGTACAATTTTTAAACCATTATTTTCACCCTGTTGGGGTAAATGTTTTAAAGAGTGAGAAAACATAAATTGAGAAAGGGTGATAAAGTAATAGATAACTTTTAGTTTAATAATAATTATTGTTATTATACTACTAATAATAGAGCACTTGTAAGCACTAAGTTATCTTTATCCAACATTTCTCCAAATGGACTGAAAGAAACTTTTCAAGGACAGTGTATTATAACAATCCCTTTCCCAGAATTAGTTGTATAGGGTTGGCCCAAGAGATGTAAGAAAAATCTCGCATTGCTCCCTAAGCACCCCGGGCCTTATTAAAGAGCAACTTCTATTTCCAGTGGGGGGAGTAACACTAAAGCTACAAGAAATATGTAATAATGATAGGTAATAATGTGTTCCAAAGCTTTTTCAAACTAGAATAAGGAGACAAATAGAAGAATGAGATACTGATGTCCACAGTTCATTGGCAGAATCTAACCCCTTCTGTTATCTTTTTTAATACTATTTTTGTTTAGATAGAAGTTTCAAAGAAGATAAAAATGCTTGAAGAGCCTGAGAGTAAAAAGATTATGCTGCAAAGCTATGATATAAACTGCTCTTGCAGTCCAAAGGGATACCTGATTAAAGAAGTTTCTTATTTAAACATCTCAGACGCAAAAATTACATTAAATTTTTGTATATTTCAACAACATTTTAAATGTATTTCGTTATGTTTGTATTATATAGGATAAAGCAAATGTCAAGTTAAAATGTATTGTGTTGTTTGTAAAGTAAGAAGTTACTGGCCAGGAGCGGCAGCTCATGCCTGTAATCCCAGGACTTTGGTAGGTCAAGACAAGCAGATCACTTGAGGTCAGGAGTTCAACACCAGCCTGGCCAACATGATGAAACCTTGTCTTTACTAAAAATACAAAAATTAGCTGGGCATGGTGGCAGGCGCCTGTAATCCCAGCTACTCAGGAGGCTGAGGCAGGAGAATTGCTTGAACCCGGGAGGTGGAGGTTGCAGTGAACCAAGATCGCGGCGCTGCACTCTAGCCTGGGTGACAGAGTCAGACTCCGTCCCCAAAAAACAAACAAACAAAACAAAACAAAAAAAAACAGAAGTTACAAATGAATACTCACGGATATGTATAGTTTTATGTTTGTTTTCTTAGAAACAAATGTGTTTCTTTGGGTGGGTAATATTGTGTTTTATTATGTTTACCTTTTATAAAACATAACCTGTTTATTTATATTCTTTGGCTTTGTTTATTAAAAAGCATGATTTTGCTGTGCATGTACCATTTTGCTATTAAAATTTATTTTTAATATTTGTAACTTGAAAGAAATATACAACTGATTAATATCATAAATAGCAATGAAGAATTCCCTTCAGTTAGACTATTAACCACAAAGGATTGGAAGTTGAAGAAATAGTCCAAGGCCTCAAGGAGTTCTTAGTTGAATACGGAGAAAACAATAAACATATATATATCTATATATAGATATATATATGTGCGTGTATATATATATATACGTATGACAATATATAGCAGTAAATAAGATCATTACTGTAAGAGAAGTACACAAAGCTATCTGATGGAGCAGGTGCTTCAGCAGGGGATACAACAATTTGTTGGAGGGTTTTGACATGAAAAGGGTGAGCTAACATGTACCTGCTATGTAACTAGTACTAGAGTAGGTGTTTTGCCTGCCCTCAGCAGTCCTGCAAAGAAATGATTCTAACTCCCAAGTGGAGCCTGTGAGGGTTCCTCAGCTATTTCTCCAAGTCCAGAAAGAGGGAGGATGTTTTGTGCCAACGGCAGATCAGAGCAGGGGAATATGGGAGAAAAGAGAGTGGGCTATCTGCATTATACCCTGTCTGCTAACAGGTATGAGCTTATCATTAAGACAAAGTATTCGCAGTTATTCTCAGAATTCCCTCTGGGAAAATCCTGGCCCACAGGAGCAGTTTTCTCTGGACAAATGGTGACACCAACATGGTGAGGGAAGGCTAATACAGATGGTCCCTGACTTACGATGATTTGATTTAGGATTGTTCAACTTCACAATGGGTCTATTGGGGTATTAAATGCATTTTCTCCTTATGATATCTTTGACTTAAAATGAGCTTATTGGAATGGAACCCCATCATAAGTCAAGGAACATCTGTACTGTTTCTGGGGGAAAACTTCCCCCTATGCCAGAACACCTGGACATCAGAGAACTCGGTGGGGCAGGACCCTTCTTTTCCCAACCACATGGCATGCAAGAAAGTGGGTTCCTCTCTCCTTACTTCTCACAAGGGCTTGGCATGCAGGTCAGGGCATTATGCTGTGTCCCTGTTTCAGGCAGAAAGCAAGAGAACTACTGTAAGGAGAAGGTCAGTTCTACTTCCTTCCCTCTCCACTACTTCAGATCCACTGCAGCAAATCCATGTTTCTACGAGACTCTTCCTAGCCAAGTATACTACACAGCAGAGTGCCAGGCTGAGCCTACGGTCTGCTCTCTATGAATTCAGGCTGTCTGACCATGATGTCAAGCAGAGTTTCTTAAACCATCTATTGCAAAGGATCTTATTTTCTTTCTTTTTTTTTTAATTTATAATCTATCACAGACTGAGATTTCATAAAATTCAATAAATTTTTAGAAAAATCAAGAAAAAAAATACAAATATCACAATCCCAGTTTATTATTATCAGATTCAACAGGCATAAAGTTACTATGTCAAATTGTTGTAAGTTTTTCAACACTTAAAACTGGCATTTCTGTACTTATCTTGCTAGCAAACAGTGTGCACAACAGCCCAGTCTGTGGACCACGTTGTGAGTAGCACAGGTCTAGCTGACTGGCAGGTAAAAGGAAACAGCCTTCTTGAGAAAGAATTCACCTGAAGACAGGAAGGGTTGAGGTTGAGTTGCACATGCTTTGTTGATGGAATATAGGCATCATTAGAGGGGAAAGGTGATTCAGAGCACATTCTTGACTGTTACTCAGCCCCTCCTCAGCAAAATCTAAAAGAGCTATTTCACCAGTCTCCAGTGGCCAATGAGATTGTAAGTTGTGTCACATTTTCAGCTGTGAACAAAGATGGCACCCTTGGCCTTAAGCAGGGGTTGTGTGCCCTTGTAGACAACAGCAGCCACAACCTGACTTAGCAGTAGCAACAATGGCCAGGGTTGTGGGGCATAATCATCCCAGAGAGCAAGAACAAAGAAAAAAAAATGGCAGATGCCATATAGTTTCAGGAGTACATGTGAAGAAGGGTCTATGAGGACTTCCAGAAATATCTGGGAGGCATTTGAGAATGACCATATTTTCCACAGAAAAAGCAAGATTGGAGCCAGAGAAGTTAGACCATCAGGTCCCTGATCCCATCCTACGGCTATTTCCCCAGTTCCAGATGCATCGTTGGTATAGCCATCCAGGCATACCTTGAAGATACTGCAGGTTTGGATCCACACCACCACAATAAAGCAAATATTGCAATAAAGTAAGTCACACCATTTTTTTTGTTTCCCAATTCATACTAAAGTTATTGCTAAAAAAATTATAATGATCATCTGAGCTTTCAGCAAGTTGCAATCGCTTTGCTGGTGGAGACTCTTGCCTGGATGGTGATGGCTGTTGACTGATCAGGGTGATGCTTGTTAAGGGTTGGGGTGGCTGCAGCAATTTCTGAAAATAAGACAAAAATGAAGTTTGCTGCATCAATTGATTCTTCCTTTCCTGAAAGCTTTCACTGTAGCATAAGATGCTGGTTGATAGCATTTTACTAACAGTAGAATTTCTTTCAAAATTGCAGTCAATCCTCTCAAACCCTGCAACTGCTTTATCAACTAAATTTATGTAACATTCTAAATCTTTTGTTGTCATTTCAAAAGTTCACAGCATCTTCACCAGAAGTAGATTTCATCTCAAGAAACCACTTTATTTGCTCATCCATAAGAAACCACTCATCATCCATTGAAGTTTAATCATGAGATTGCAGCAATTCAGTCCCATCTTCAGGCTTCACTCCTAATTCTAGTTCTCTTACTCTTTCCATCACATCTGCTGCTACTTCCTCCACTAAGTCTTGAACCCCTCATAGTCATTCATAAGGGCTGAAATCAAGTTCTTCTCCACTCCTGTTAATGTTGATATTTTGACCTCCTCCTGTAAATCACAAACGTTCTTATTTTTGTTTGTTCTTTGGGTTTTGCGTGTGTGTGTGTGTGTTTTCTTTGTTTGTTTTTGAGATGAAGTCTCACTCTGTCACTCAGGCTGGAGTGCAGTGGTGTGATCTCAGCTCACTGCAGCCTCCGCCTCCCGGGTTCAAGCGATTCTCCTGCCTCAGCCTCCCGAGAAGCTGGGACTATGGGTGTGCACCACCATGCCCTGCTAATTTTTGTATTTTTAGTGAAGACAGGATTTCATCATGATAGCCTGGCTGGTCTTTAACTCCTGACCTCCTCTTGGGAGGCCTTGGCCTCCCAAAGTGTTGGAATTACAGGTGCAAGCCACTGTACCTGGCCACAAATGTTCTTAATGGCATTTAGAAGGTGAATCCTTCCTGGAAGGTTTTCAGTTCACTTTGCCTGGATACGTCAAAGGAATCACTGTCTATGGCAGTGATAGCCTTATTAAATGTATTCCTTAAATAATAAGATTTGAAAGTTGAAAGTCAAAATTACTCCCTCATCTATGGGCTGCAGAATGGATCCTGTTACTAGGTATGAAAACAACATTAATCTTATTGTACATATCAGAACTCTTGTGTGACCAGGTGCATTTTCAATGAGCAGTAATATTTTGAAAGAATTCTTGTTTCTGAGCAGTAGGTCCCAACAGCGGGTTTGAAATATCCAGTGAACCATCCTGTGAACAGACGTATCATTATCAGGCTTTGTCTCATTTATAGAGCAGGGGCAGGGTAGATTTAGCATAACTCTTAAGAGCCCTAGGATTTTCAAAATGGTAAGTAAGCACTGGCTTCAGGTTAAACACCAGCTGTATTAACCCCTAACAAGAGAGTCAGCCTATCCTTTGAAGCTCTGAAAGCAGGCATCAACTTCTCTTTAGCCATGAGAGTGCTAGAGAGGAGAAATCAATGACTGGCTTCAAAGCTTCAAAGGATGGCATCTTCTTCCAATAGAAGGCTATTCAGCTACATTGAAAATGTGGTGTTTAGTGTAGGCACCTTCATCAATGATCTTAGCTAGGTCGTTTGGATACCTTGCAGCATCTACATCATCACTTGCTGTTTCACCTTGCTCTTTTGTTATGGAGATGGCTTCTTTCCTTAAAATTTCATGAACCAACGTCTGCTGGCTTTGAACTTTTCTTCTGCACTTCTTTACCTCTCTCAGCCTTCATAGAATTGAAGGGAGTTAGGGCTTTGCTCTGGATTAGGATTTGATTTAAGGGAATATTGTGGCTAGTTTGGTCTTCAATCCAGACCACTCACACTCAAACTTTCTCCATCTTAGCAATAAGGCTGTCTTGCTTCATATTCATGTGTTGATTAGAGTAGCACTTTTAATTTTCTTCAAAAATGTTTCCTTTGTGCTGGGCATGGTGGCTCACGCCTATAATCCCAACACTTTGGGAGGCCGAGGCGGGCAGATAAAGAGGTCAGGAGATCAAGAGGTCAGAAGATCAAGACCATCCTAGCTGACACGGTGAAACCTCGTCTCTACTAAAAATACAAAAAATTAGCTGGGTGTGGGGGCGGGCGCCTTTAGTCCCAGCTACTCGGGAGGCTGAGGCAGGAAAATGGTGGGAACCCGGGAGGCAGAGCTTGCAGTGAGCCGAGATGGAGCCACTGCACTCCAGCCTGGGCAACAGAGCGAGACTCCGTCTCAAAAAAAAAAAAAAAGTTTCCTTTGCATTCACAATTTTTTGGCACAAGAGGCCTAGTTTCTGGCCTATCTCAGCTTTCAACATGCCTTTTTCACTAAGCTTGATCATTTCTAGCTTTTGATTAAAAATGAGAGATGTGAGACTTTTCCTTTCATGTGAACACTTAGAGGCCATTTTAGGATTATTAATTGGCCTAATTTCAATACTGTTGTGTCTCAGGGAAGGGGGTGCCCAAGGGTAGGGAGAGAGATGGAGGAACAGCAAGTCAGTGAAGCAGCCAGAACACACACATTTATTAAGTTTGTTGCCTTATGTGGATGTGGTTTATCGCACCCCAAAATATTAAAATAGTAACATCAAAGATCACTGATTACAGATCACCACAACAGATGTAATAATCATCAAACCAGTTTGAAATATTGCAAGAATTACCAAACTGTGACACAGAGACAAAAAGTGAATATATGCTGTTGAACAAATGGTGCCAATAGACTTGCTCAACTCAGGGTTGCCATAAATCTTTAATTTGTGAGAAACACATCTACAAAACACAGTAAAGCAAAGGGCAATAAAACAAGGTATGCCTGGGTAGATGAACTTAGCTATTCAAGACAGCTAAGCACAGCCTCAGACAATAAAGTATCCTTCATGTGATGAAACCAGAATAACAAGTCCAGCCTGGTTTGTTTAAATCAGATACTGAAGTTGGCCTTTATTTAAAAAAAAAATAGGGGCAAACTATGATCCAAAAAGACAGGTCTCAAACAAGGGCAAACTGCATGATCAAAAAACTTACAATTTTTTTTTCCTTCCCTACACAAAGATACCATCTGCAACAATGTCATCATCTTTTTTTTTTTTTTTTTTTTTTGCTTAACTTTTCCTGAAATTTTCAAAATATCATCAATATTTTTGCCATATTGTTGAACTCTCCTACACTTAAAAATTTCTTTTTTCTGTTTGGAACACTTTAAAGCAAATTCTAGACATAGTTAATAAATGAGGTATGCTTGTACTCAGCAACTGACAGAACCCCAACATTGGCTCCCTGATCTATAGAGTGTGGGCTATTATCATAGGAAAGGCCAAGTAGAAACCAGTAGAACTGCCTCCATCTGGAAGATATAAACCAAAAGCAATCCCACATTCCCAGAGGGACTTAGAGGTTAGTGCCACCATCAAGGACTTGATGGATGCAGTGGTGGTGATTCCACTGCATCTCCATTCAGCCCACCTATTTGACCTATGCAGAAAAAGATAGGTCTTGGAGAATGAGTAGATTATCACAAACTTACTCATGTGGTGACTCCAGTTGCAGCTGCTTTTCCAGATGTGATTTCATTGCTTAAGCAAATTAACACATCCCCTGGCACCTGGTATGCAGCTACTGATCTGGCAAATGCCTTTTTCTCCATATCTGTCCATAAGCCCCACCAACAGCTGTATGCTTTCAGCTGGTAAAGCCAACAACATACCTTTACTGTCCCTACCCCAAGGGTATATCAGCTCTGGCCCTATGTCATAATTTTTCCACAGGGTCTTTGATCACATTTCCCTTCCACAAGACATCACACTGGTCCATTACATTGATGACATTACGCTGATTGGACCTAGTCAACAAGAAGTAGCAAATACCCTAGACATATTGGTAAGACATTTGTCTCAGAGAGTGGGAAATAAATATGACAAAAATTCAAGTGCCTTCCAATTTACCAAAATTTCTAGGAGTCCAGTGGTGTGGGGCCTGTCAAGATATCTCTTCTAAGGTAAAGAATAACTTGTTGCATCTGGCCCTCTGACAAAAAAAAAAAAAAAAAAAAAAAACAGTACATACCTAACAAGCATCTTTGGATTTTGGAGGCAACATTGTTTTCTATATTGCTCATGTAATTCATTGGTCTTACCATGTTCCCCACCATCCTGGAGCAGCTGGCTTGATAAAATGGTAGACTAGCCTTTTGAAAACTCAGTTACAGCACTAGGTAGGTGGTGATATCTTGCAGGGGTGGGGAAATGTTCTCCAGGAGGCTATATATGTTGTAAAATCAGCACCCAATATATGGTGTTCTTCCTTCCATAGCCAGGATTCACAGATCCAGCAATAAAGGGGTGGAAATGGGAGCCATGCCACTCACTATCACCCCTTGTCCACTACCACAATTTTTGTTTTCTGTCCCCAAGTTCCTATGCTCTTTAGGTCTAGAAGACTTTGTTCCAAAACCAGTAATACCTCAACCAGGAGACACAATGATTCTATTAAACTGGACATTAAGATTGCCACTCTGCCACTTTGCACTCCTCATGCCTCTGAATCAACACATAAAGAAGAGAATTACTGTACTGACTAGGGTAACTAGTCCTGATTGCCCGGGGAAACTGGGCTGCTACTGCACAAGGAAATAAAGAAGGGTATGTCTGGAATACAGGAGATCCACCAGATCTGTTTTACCAAGCCCTGATTAAAGTCAGTGGAAAACTTTAAAACCTATTACAGGCAGGACAACGAATGGCTCAGATCCTTCAGGAATGAAGGTTTGGAATACCTCACCAGGCAGAACCACAAATAGCCAAGTTGCTTGCTGAGTGCAAGGAAATATGGAATAGGCAATGAAAGGTAGTTAAAAATACCAGCTACAATCACATGTCCAATTGCCAAAATAAGAATTGTGATTGTCTATTTATGTATACAAATATGTATATATTACACATACACACATATATACTGAACAAATCTTTTCCCCCCTCCTTTATCCTCTTAGCTAATGTAAGACATATTAACAGTGGTATCCTTACATCACAGTATTAAGGTACAGGATAGCAAGGAAAAAAGTGATCACCAAAGGACTTTGCATCCTCCTTTGGGGAATGGATTGCATCCTCTTCTGAGGAAACCTCCTCCAGGAAATATCTGTCATTGTACATGTTAGAAGTACAACCTAGTCTTTATTTGGAGACTAAAATATGGTTTAAGATGCATACAGGCCGGGTGCGGTGGCTCATGCCTGTAATCCCAGCACTTTGGGAGGCCAAGGCAGGCGGATCACCTGAGATCGGGAGTTTGAGATCAGCCTGGCCAACATGGCAAAACCCCGTCTCTACTAAAAATACAAAAATTAGCCAGGCGTGGTGGTGCACATCTGCAATCCCAGCTACTCGGGAGGCTGAGGCAGGAGACTCGCTTTAACCCAGGAGGCAGAGGTTGCAGTGAGCTGAGATCAGGCCCCAGCACTCAAGCCTAAGTGACAGAGTGAGACTCTGTCTCACAAAACAAAAAACAACAAAAAAGATGCATACAGGTGCCAAGCTGACTAGGAATGGACTGTGAACGTTAGTTTTATGCATCAACTTGGCTAGGACACATTGCCTAGTTATTAAAACATGAATCCAGGTACTGCTGTGGATGTATTCTGGAGATGTACTTAACATTTATAATCCCTTAAATTTAAGTAAAAGAGATAATCCTCCATAATGTGGGTGAGACTCATCCAATCAACTGAAAGGCTTTAAGAGCAAAACTGAAGTTTCCAAGAGGACGAACTTCTGCTCTGAAACCGCAGCCTCAGCTCCTACGTGAGACTTTTCAGTCTTCTGGCCCGTCCAACAGATGTTAGACTTGCCAGTCCCCGCAATAGTATAAGCCATTTCCTTGAAATAAATACACATATGTCCAACCGGTTCTGCTTCTTTGGAGAGCCCTGAGACAACTTTCTTCCCCAAATATCCCATTTTATTGTTTGTTGAAATATTTTATTTCTAATTTTATTACTTTTGAACAGTTAAAAACTCAAAGTACAATGAAGTTTACAATGAAAAGGCTCACTCCTGGGATCCTTATCCCCCAGGTATCTAGTTCCGCTCCTTGGAGACTACCAATGTGATCAGGTTCTTCCATATATGTCTTCAGAGACAGTCTACCATATACAAACAAATAGGAATACATACACATTTTTTCTTCTTATACATCAATTGTAGCATGCCATACAGTTTGACACCATGCTTTTCTCAATAAACATTATTATGCCTTAGAGATCTTTTCATCTCAGTACCTAAAGCACTTCTTCATTCCTTTTTCCATTGGGCAAATTAGTTTCACCAATCCTCTGTAATTTATTATCTAAAGTGAGACATTGAGAATGAAAGCACTATTAATAATTATCCAAGAACAGCAGGTATAAACTGGTAGTGTTCAAAAAGCCAGAGCATATGGTTATCCTACCTATGGCAGATATTTAGGTTGCTTCCAATTCTTTGACATTACCAAGTTGCAAAGAATATACTTGTAAATACATACTTTTGCACATCTATGTGCTTTGTTTGGTAGGATAAATTTCTAGAAGTGGAATTGCAGGGCAAAAGGTTATGTATATGAATTTAAAAGTTTCACAGACTGCCAATTGCTGTACATAAAGAGTATAACAAGTCACACTTCCCTAGCAGGCATAGAGAATGCCTGCCCTACTTATTGAATAATCCTTTTCCCATTGTGATCCCGTCTTTATAACAATGTTTTAAGCCCTCACATGTATGTACTGAAGTCTTTTTTCTGGGTGAGTACATACCATTGATATCTAGTTGTGCATTCAGTTCTGTACTACCTTTCAAAAACAGTTAATCTAGGTTTATATTACCCTTTCAAAAATTTCTTAGCAATTTTCACCACCTTATTTTTCCAGATGAACTATGGGATAGTATATCTATTATACCCCCTCAGAAATTTTAACAGTGGCAGCATTCAACATGTAAAGGTTAAGTAGCTCCATTTGTTATCATTTCTTTTTCTAGGATTTTTAGATATACAATTATTATCTGCAAATAGAAATCTGGCCACCTCATTTCTAAAAGACATTGTTTCATGCACCATTGCACTGGCAAAAATTTCCTGAACGATATTAAATAATCCAGATAATGGGAATTCTGGATTTCAATGAGTACATCTAGTATTTCAATTGTAACAATTAACTACAGTCATGTGTTACGTAACAATGTGGATACATTTTGAGACATGCTTTGTTAGGTGATTTCATCATTATGTGAACATCATACTGTACTGACAGGAACCCCAGATGGTATAGCCTACTACTACACACCTAGGCTATATGGTATAGCCTACTACTACACACCTAGGCTATATGGTATAGCCTACTACTATACACCTAGGCTATATGGTATAGCCTACTACACACCTAGGCTATATGGTATAGCCTGCTGTTCTGACCACCCTCGTATGTGGTCCTTCACTAACTGAAACATCATTATATGGTACATGGCTGTATTTACAGCTCTTTGCAGGTAAAGCATTATATCTCTTGCCTCTATTTTATTTACAAAGGCTATTTTCTTGCCCATTTTAAGTGCCCCTAGTCTGTGGTTCTATACCATCCTATGTATAGCTTTATCATAGCACTTTCTATACCTGCTTTCTTTACTGAACTCTAAGTTCTTTAAAGTAAGGTGTCACAAATTAATCTCATATTTACACTGGAAGGAGGGAGGAAGGATGGAAGGAAGAAAAAGTAGCACATGGCCCGGTGCAGTGGCTCACACCTATAATCCTAGCATTTTGGGAGGCCAAAGCAGGTGGATCACTTTAAGTCAGGAGTTCAAGACCAGCCTGGCCAACATGGTGAATTCCTGTCTCTACTAAAAATACACAAATTTGCCAAGTGCAATGGTGTAAGCCTGTAATCCCAGCTACAAGGGAGAATGGGGCATGAGAACAGCTTGAACCCAGGAGGCAGAGGTTACAGTGAGGCAAGATCATGCCACCACTGCACTCCAGACTGGGCAACACAGCAAGACTCTGTCTCTTAAAAAAAAAAAAGAAAGAAAGAAAAAGCAGCACAGCACCTAGCCAATTGCCTCACTGCACAATTCTAGGGATAACAATCACACATATTCTATGTGAAAGGCAACTCCCAGAGCATAGAAATATGATGAGACATGAATGGTGCTTCTTAGAATTGTGCAATGTGATAGCTCTGCTGACTGGCACACAGGTGCTCAATGCATATGTACTGAACTGATCCAGGGAAAAATTGATTGTCAAAGAGCCTAGAAAGAAATTAACTCTGAATGATAGACTGCATTCCTGAACATAAAGGGTATATTCTAGAACTGTAGTACCTCTTTCATGGAGATTAAATTAGGTTCATGCCTGAGGTTTCTTGGTTTCTTTTCTTTTTTGTTTTTGAGACGGAGTCTCTGTTGCCCAGGCTGGGGTGCAGTGGCACAATCTTGGCTGACTGCAATCTCAGGTTTCTTTTCCAGTTAACAGTTCATACTACCGTAAAACAATCTCCAAACCAATACCTACAAGAAACACTCATTATTTATTCATGTGGCTGAAAGAGTATATTAATTATGTTTAGATTTTTGGAAAAAGTCTGAACAAAAAAAGGACCTATACAGTGCTCAAACTATATTTTTAAAAATACTATTTTATTTTTACTCACATATGAAAAAAATGGCTGTACTATCATGTTTACATACATACTAACATTGGAGACAGAATAACGAATTGTATTTAAATTTTATAAAGAACACACAAACATTAAAACACTGATTGGTTACAGAAAGCAGAGTTTGAGGAAAAAACATTAGCTATAATTTTCATTTTCATTAAAGAGCAGCACCCTCTGAGAATAATCAAACTGATTAGTAATATTCATCTATATTGCAAAATAATATGTACAAAGGAAAGTTAGTGATTGTACTGATTTTATTACTTTTACCAAGCCATTTTATGTTCCTCACTCAATGCAAAGAAATAAAACATAATCTGAAGAAAAATATGTCCTTATTATTATTCACAATAAAAAGTTGGCTTTATTCTGCAAGCCTGGGCATATTGTACAATTGGCAGCACTTAACGGCTCAAGTGGATCGATGTACCAGTTTGATTCTGATCCACTGAATAGAATCTCTCATCCATATCTGGTGACCAGACTAACTCCATGGGAGCTGTGATAGACTGAACCATTTCTGTGGTATCCCTAGATCTCACTAAATAAGAAAGACCCTACACCAGAAAATATAGCAACTGATCTATCTATAAATTACATCTATATGCTAGCTCTTTAGTATAAGTTGGAAAAAGGGGCCCTTTCTTGAGCACATGGATAGAAGTATTATTGTAGTCTAAAGATTGCTGGATTGATATTGTGTTGTTATAATGAAGATAAGGTACACACTGAAACCACTGTCAGATTAAGAAACTTCCACAACTTGTCTCAATTCTTCAAACAATGGAGCAAGTTCCTTTTCTAGGCTGACAATTAGTCCTAAAATAAAGAGATTAAGAAAATTACATGTTATAAAAATGTTCCTCAAAGCCTGAAACTCAGATTTCCTTATGTCCAAAATACATAGTTACCAAAAGTAAATCAGAACATAGTTTATTTCCCATGACTGAAACAAAATACAGGTTGAATATCCCTTATCCAAAATGCTGGGTATCAGAAGTGTTTTGAATTCTGGAATATTTGTACAATACTTACTATTTGAGCATCCCTAACCCAAAAATCTCAAATATGAAATGCTCCAGTGAGCATTTTCTTTGAATGCCATATTAGTGCTCAGAAAGTTTCAGACTTTAGAATGTTTTGGATTTCAAATTTTTGGATTAGGGATGTTCAACCTGTACTATAACCCTAAATAAAGCAACCAAAAACTTTGTAGTCATTAATAAGTTTATTTTCAGCATCTATTACTAAAGTGAATGAAAAATACTTATATATTACGAAATACAGAATAAATTATATGCACTATAATTTGTTAAGAGTTTTGAAAGGAAAATCTTAATTTATACCTTACTGCTTCAAAATTTGCCTTGACTCAGAAATAATACATATAATTTTTACTAAATAAAGCATACTTTTGTCTCTAAGCAAATTTTAACAGATTATATCAAAAGATAGGTAGATAGGGTGCTTCTATATTGAACAAAGAAAATCAGAAATTTATTTTTATAAATTTGACAAAGCTAAGACATAAATAAATATTTCAAATGAAAAAATATTTTAAAAATAAATGGTAGAGTACAAAACACACTGGAGTTCAATGATGAACCTGGGAGATAAACATATAGAAATAAGCATATCTTGCTTCTCCTTAGTTTACTAGAGTGAAAGGCTATCTGCCTCAAACAGAGCCTGTTTTATGTTCAAACAAATAAAGATCTTTCTCTGTCTTATAGAATATAAAAAGCATCTGAACTCTCAAGGAAAGGGTCCAAGTACTAAAATATTGTTCTGTACATTATCATAGTATATAACAACTGGTGACTTAGTATGTGATGATAGGTGATTTATCAAAACTCAGATTTAGTATATTTCCTAAATATACTTAAAATCTTAACACCATTACTATCCTATATAATTCAGAAAGTGTTTTTACATACAGTATTTTACAGATTCCTAAAATGTTTTGAAATGGAAGAGATCTAATAGATCATCAAATCTAAACCTCTCATTCTAAAGATGAGGTATCTAAGAACAGGCTTCAGTGACATAGCTAGAAGAACTTGCTCAGTTTGGAAGAAAAAACAAATAGAAAAAAATATATTACAATTCTCAACAGCAATCAAATCTAAAGGAGACAGACCTTTTAATAAAAATTCTACCTTATATAAAATGAAGTAAAAAAATTACAACCAAGTGAATAGTCATTATTTTACACATAAATATCCAGTGAAGGTATTGGATACAATGGAATTTTACTATTCTCTATAAAGGGTACAGCTTCCTAGCATTTTTTCTCAAATTCTTCAGTTCTCAAGAAGAGTGAGACTATTTCATCCTATTCATGCTCTTTAAATTCTCAATCACATTCATTTTCCCCATTAGGTAAAATTTAAAAAATTCTAATTTAATAGATTGGTCTGTAACTCATCGATCATTTTAATGCGTTTTGTTGGGTTATCTTCACCTTGTTTTCTTAAACTGCTGTAATGGGAGCAAGATGTAGCACTCAGATAACATTTAATTTTCCTGTCTCCAAAAAAAAAAAAAAAAACACTTACCCATACACTGTCTCATTTGAACTAGAAAATAACATTGTAAGATGGAGAAAGCATATATTATCTCCATTATACAGATATGGAAACCAGGATTCAGAGAAATCACTTTTCCCAAGACATGGAAAAAAGACAGTGAAACTGGGCCACAAGTTCAAGATTTTTGGCTCTAAATCTACTATTCCTCTTAAATTAAGGTATGGTAATTAAATTAATTTTTTAAAATTAAGGATTAAAGTGATATTTAAGGTAATTAAACACACCTGTATTGGCACTGCTGCTGGCTATGAAACTCACCACCAAAGGTAAACGATTAAATTGAACCACCTAAAAAGAAAATAAGAGCCAAATAATATGTTGCATTATGAAAAGGTAGTATAACTAAACTGAAATGTCTTAATCTTTCAAAAACTTTAAAATCATCAATGTTTTAGCCCAACATTATGGTATTATATTATGAAACAGAAAGGAACTTTATATTTCAGTGAATATTTCCATAAAACAGAATTAGTGATGATCTCTTAGAGACATTAATACCATTTGGCCTGGAAAGTTTTTAAGGTGAAACCATATCTTCATCTTTTTATCTCTAAAGCCCAACAGAATATCAACTACATTGTAAGGACTTAATAAATAGTTGATAATTAAATGGATAAATGCAGTATTTCTCAGTTATTCAAGTAGTTTTATCTTCATGATATTTTCTGGTTCTTGTGTATTACTGTAATTTAAATTAAATTTAAAGTAACTTTAAATCAACTACCTTCAAAAAAAAAGAAAACTTAGTTTAAACCTAATCCTTATTGATGAAATTAAAGGTCAGATGGTTTGGTTATCTTTTACTTAATACACATTAAAATATATAACTTTTAAAATAAAAGATGGGCCTGGCACGGTGGCTCACGTCTGTAATCCCAGCACTCTGGGAGGCTGAGGTGGATGGATCACTTGAGGCCAAGAGTTCAAGACCAGCCTGGCCAACATGGTGAAAGTCCGTCTCTACCAAAAATACAAAAATTAGCCAGGCCTGGTGGCACATGCCTGTAATCCCAGCTACTTGGGAGGCTGAGGCGTGAGAATCACTTGAACCTGAGAGGCGGAGGCTGCAGTGAGCTGAGATCATGCCACTGCACTCCAGCATGGGGCGACAGAGCCAGACTCTGTCTTGGAAGAAAAAAAAAAAAGAGTAACTTAACATCAATTGATTAGGAAACATCGTTCTAAACCACAAGGAATTAATTTAGTCTTAAGAAAATGTAGCTTGAGATCAAGAGACATGCAAAAACTAAAAACTAACTTCTTTCCCACAAATAATAATCTCATTTATTACATATATATATTTCAAAAAAATGAAGGAATTAGCAGCAAGAGCAAATTTAATAAACTTTCAAGGAAAGTTTTTTTATCTGTTACTACAACAAAAAAAGTGTGTCAGCTGAGAAATCACAGTTGTTTAGCTAACGGCACCATCTACTGGAGGTAACAGTGACCTGACGTACTCTTTTTAGGATAACATGTACTTTATTAAATCACTTAATTACTTTTCCATAGTAATTATTTCCTGGTATGAAATGTGAAGAAAATTACTACATTTTAATACAACCAATTTGAAGGCTAAAATTTTACAATTTCATCCTCTTCAAAACTAAAATTGAGAACTATAACACAAACTATTTTATATATAAAAAAGGCACAAAAATGACAACTGAAATCAGCAAATCATTTTATAATTATGAACTTACCTGGTAGGTGTTATAGTAACAGATGATACTTTTATTTTTGGAAAGTCCAAGTTTGCTTCCTTGGTCTGTTGCAAGGGCAAAAGTGGATAAGAAACCAGGTCGCAAAGCATGCTCTGGAGCATTGTCATTTGCCACTAGAAAAATAAGTGATTTAAATAAAAATTATGCAGAGGATATGGTAGAGAGATTTACAGCCCTTTTTTTTTCATAAACCTCTTTTTAAAATTGAACACAAAGGTTATGTTTCACAATATTGAAAGTCATATCACTAATGGGGTCTCATCACTAATCAGGAAAAACTGCTCAATCAAAAGTTCACTGATCACAAGTAAGAGAAAAAATGCTGACTCTCACAATTTTTTTAAATTTTAAAAAGAAAACTAAATGTTTACATTTTCTTGATATCTAACTTAAAACATAGATTAATCAAGTACATTTAACTGGTTATCTGAGGACTAGGCTAGAATAAACTAATGAAAAAAGTTACAAAACTTCTGCTCTTATAAAACCCACAGCAGCAGTATCTCTCATAGATATTAACAATCTGCAGCTGGTTACCTGTTTCATGTTTCTCTCACTCATTAAAAGGTTTGCATGGAGTTTGTTATATTAATGAGTGCAGGGCTCAAGGCTTTAACACAGAGATCCTCATGAAGAATATTAGAGCTGGAAAATCTGAGATTATTTTGTTCAAATCCCTCATTACGGAATTAAGAGAAGGCAAGCAATCTGTCCACAGCCATTCAACAGCCATTTTATAGCGGGTTAGAAAGCACACTGGACCACACATCAGGAGATGATGGGTTCTATTACTGTTTTGTTACTGACTCATGTCCGACTTTGGACGGCAATGTCCGAAGATTATAAACCACAGGACCTCCTTTGTTCTTATAATGTGTTTGCCAAAATTCTCCCAGAAATGGAATCAATGTGTATTATAGAAATGTTTATAATCTTTACAAATTCATGCAGTTTATTAATAAGAATCTAAGACATAGCTAACTCTCCATTAAAACTGCTAAGAAGTCCAAGTGTCTTTGCACTTTATCACCTTCACTTATAAAATGAAAGAACTACATTAGTTGACTTCTAAACCTCCTTTCATTTCTAAAGTCTAAAATTATCTGATATATATGACAACTCCAGGTGGAAAATTGTAAACAAAATATACAGAACATTATCCAATCTTTAATCTTTGATAAAGCCACTATAGTGTCCCAATAAAACTAGGAACATCCATTCTCATAATACCATAATATAGAAATAGTAAAAATTGTCTGAATCCATACTGACTCTCTGTGACATCATGTTTACTTATGATCCAAATACATGGGTATTATCCTAAAACAACTAGCAATTTGATAAAATGTGTGTGTGGTATGTATGTATGTATATATGTGTGTGTGTATATATATACACACACACATATATACATACATACATATATGTAGGGGTGTCTGTGTATATATATACACACACACATATATACATACATACATATATGTAGGGGTGTCTGTGTGTATATCTAGCTGAATACATGCTCACTCTCATCACTTAGATTTACTAATGGTTTACGTTACACTGTAAATGTCTTTAATGGGAAATGGGTCTGTGATAAATCCATGCTTAAACTCTAGATGTTAATATGATACATGTGATATATAATACATTGTAGATTCAAATTCAACCTTCAACATACAAAAGCAAACACTTTCCCCAATACTAAGACCATCTCCCAAATTTACTAAAATGAATTTTATGTTTGCCTGCTGTACTACTCAGATGTAAATTACACACATTTTTAGTCAAAAGCAAAGAAGACATTTGCATTTAAATGTTCAGTTTTACCTTTAATAACAGGTACTCCATCTCTATCTGACACAACAATGGCATGGAGCCCTTCAACACTAGAAAAAGAAAACAGTTAAAATATAAAAAAAGTTAAAATATAAAATTTTAAAAAGTTAAAATATAAAATATTTCATTTTCTCAAACTATGCACCTCAAAGACATAATAATTCTCATGTATTTTCTGAAAAACCACAGACCCCAAAATTCTCCCAGAAATTGAATCAATGTGTATTATAGAAATGTTTATAATATTTACAAGTTCATGCAGTTTATTAATAAGAATCTAAGACATAGATAACTCTCCATTAAAACTACTAATGAATGATCAGTCCATGGTACACAAAAGCATGAAAGATTATCAGCAGTGGCTATAGTGACAAAAAACAGCCTTTTTCCTTTTTCATTCATGCAAATATTAAGCGGCCAGTATTTGTGGCACTTAATACTTTGATACTATGAAAAACAGAAATAAGCACAATCATTGCCTTCACATGGCTTCCAATCTAAAAAGTGAATGTGTTACCAATAAAATAATCTCACAATAACAAACGTAAAACTAAAACTGGTGGCAAGTGTTGTTAAAAAGTTCATAGGGATATGAGAACCTAGAAAAGAGGAGGCTGATGCAGACAGACAGTGGGCCAGAGAAGGCTTTCCTGGAGGCAGTAATACATCAGCTGAGACGTTATGGCACTAAGTGAAAAGACGTGGAAAAACTGTTCCTGGCTGAAGAAACAGGGCAAAAGGAATGCAGGCCATGCAGTAATCCTTTCAGCCATGCTGACGTAAGAAGTAGTAAGCAGAACGGTCAAGCTATAGCCCTAAAGTTAGAAAGATCTGGGTTCCAGTCCAGGCTCTGCCACTTATTATTTATGCTATCTTGGGCTAGTTATGAAACCTTTATAAGCCTCAGATTAACAATTTGAAAATGGGAATAACTGTACTTACTTAGATACTGTGAAATTTAATAATACAAGGCATGTAAAGTGTAGGCTGGCACATAATTCAAAAATATCACTTATTAACTAATACCAGTGGTGTCAATTGTGCACACTTACAATGACATAATTTATCACTAAAGTACTAAATTATCAGTGAGAATCCCTGGGAAATTAGCAATTAAGAAACACATATGGTAGAGCACAAATATACTGTGTTAAAAAATATAAGGTGACACTCCTCGACTTTCAACATTTATGCAAAACCCTTTCATTGTTAACATAAATCTTATAGTCCTGTAACTATCTTATGGTATCTATAAACTACAACTCAGAGATATGTTCAATGTCCCTACAGCAACCCGGAATGATCTATTCTTTGTGTTAACTTTAATGTATTAACTAAGGAATAAGAAATACTTATATTAACCTAATGTTTAAATACTGACATTAAATTTTTTAAAATCCCATTGTCAAAAACTTTTAAGTCAGAAAAGTGTTATTAAATATGAATGGAAAATGTTACAAACAAAATCATTTGTCTTCCTTACATTAAAAATAAGAATAAAACAACTTTATAAATGACTTTTATACTATTTTTATCCTATTATTGGCATGATTTCCTATTCATTCAATCCTAAACTTATTTATAGATTAAAATATATCTCTAAGATTAATACATAACATAGGCCGGGCACAGTGGCTGACGCCTGTAATTCCAGCAATTTGGGAGGCCAAGGTGGGCAGATCACCTGAGGTCAGGAGTTTGAGACCAGCCTGGCCAACATGATGAAACCCCGTCTCAGCCAAAAACACAAAAATTAGCTGGGTGTGGTGGTGCTTGTCTGTAATCCCAGCTACTTGGGAGACTGAGGCATAAGAATCGATTGAACCTGGGTTGCAGTGAGCCAAGATCGCGCCACTGCACTCCCAGCCTGGGTGACAGAACGAGAGTCTGTCTCAACAACAACAACAAAAAGATTAATACATAAAATAAATATATTCTTCTAAGTTAAAAACTAGGTTATATAAAACATATACTACAGATATTTGTACATAAGCCAATTATTTTGTGCAGTTACCAAAAGCAACATCATTTGAAACAGTAAAGCATTACAAATCCAACTGTCCATCAAGAAGGACAAGGTAAGTTATGATATACACCTACAAAGGAATACTCTGGAATACTCTGCAGCCATGAGAAAGAGGAAGTTCTCTATGTACCAGGAAAGATTACTCTCAAAGTTACATTCTTAAGTGAAAAAATACACAGTTTAGAACAGTGTATAGAAGAAGCAATAAATTATGTACCAAAATGTGCAGGCATATGTGTATGTTGTGTGTATAAATACGTGTATATACATGTCTGCTCATAGGTACATAAAATATCTCTGTAGGTAATGGTGGTGGGTGCCTCTTTGAGGGGAAACTGTGCATGTGGCTGGAGAGGAAGGATGGGCAGCTTCTCACTCTATGTTCTTCAGTTAAGTCTTGAATCTGAACTCTGTGAATGTACTACTTACCCCCAAAATAAATTAAAAAGCAGGTAAAAAGAGGACCACAAAAATGTTTAGAAAAATTAGTGCCACCACAGGTAGCTTCTTTTTTTAAATTTCCATGGAAATTACTTTAAATACAACTAATGCTCCAAAGAAAATAAAAGGACTTTCTTTTTGATGGACTTCACAGAGAAATGAATCAAGAAAGTAGAAAAATTACTTACACTCTTAAGTATATAATTTTAGAAATCAGGTCACAAATATAAAAGCTGTTTTCAATTCTACATACAATGCGCAAAGAGTAATATGAATAGAATTTACTAATAATTAAAAATAACTGGCTCATTAAGAGATACTACACTTTAAGAAGAAATGAATTAAATTTTGTGAAATATTCTGAAGAAATCTAAACCTTAAGCTTACTAAAACAACCATTTTTTCTAAAAACAAATGTTGCATTACTAATCAAAGACATCGGATTTAGTTTTATACACATAATTATGAAATATTTGGTTGTTTTAAAACATACAAAGTGGGATTATTAAAGCCTGAGACTGCTTTGGGTCACAACCAGATTTTAAATTGCAAATACAAGAACGATATTTTGCAGAGAATTCAAAAAATGCACAAAAACACACATTCCATTAGTATCCGTAGCTGGCTGACTTTGTTACTGAGAGGCACTGAGGTACAACAGTTAAAAGCATGAATCCATGGCTCTGAAGCAGGATGCCTGCATCCAAACCCATACATCTAGCAACAAATCAAAGCGTATATTCTACTATTCTTCATAAATGTTCAAAACATTATTATTTCTTCATTATTACTGTTCTGGGATGCAGTAAGCCTATTTTCAATAAATGATATTATGAGTTGAACTGGCTTTTTTTCATTATTAAAAAAAAAACTGACAGTACTAATACCTTTCCTGCCATTATGAAAGATTTTCATAAAGCTTTTAACAAATATCCTTTAACTGAATTTATTTCTTGGATAAGCACAACAACCTGATATTTCCCCTTTTGTTAAAAGATAAGAGATATCCAAATTCAAAGAAGAAGCAAGCATTTACTTTCCAACTATTTTTGATCAACATTAGAACTACTCAGTAATATAATAAATACTTTTGGTATTATTCTCTAATTCCTTTACACAGACAGCTTCATCATATCCAGTGTCACACGCTATTATGATTTTGAGAGTACACTTAATAGTTAAAATGAGATCCCCATTGTCTGAAACATTTTTATTGCTTATAATCACAGATGATGTAATTAGAATCAATTATTGCTTTATTTATTAGATCTCCAGGTGAATAATGAGTATCTTTCTGGTGGGTTTATAACTTAAGAACATTGAATGCAATTTTGCTGTTTCTTCAATAAGAGATGCTAACACTCAAAAGAGGACTGTAAATCACTAAGACTTCTAAGTGAATTAACTATGCACTATTAACTATTTCATCATATCACCAGCGTAGTGGGGTATCTCTCCGTCCCAATTTGAGCGCCCTTTCATTACGCTAAGGTAACTACAGAAAAACACAGCCCTCATTTTGCATAGTTCCAATATGCACATTTTAGTTACTATGGTTAAGTAATACCACTCCCTGCAGAAGAGCACAGGTCAAATTTTAGTTAGCATGGCATAATACCTCAATAACTACGTAAAGTATAAACTTTTCTAACTCTTTAGTCCACAAATCACTACATAATTATGTAATTAACAGATGCACACTGTCATCAGTAACCAGCCACATCATTTCTTTCAAAGTATGCTGATGGTTGGTCACTGTGCATCTGTTATGCAGCTCATGCAGAGATAGCAAAGCATGTAGTTTTGTACCTCCTTGTCTCCCAATGATAAAGTATGTGACATTTAGAAAAAGAGATAATAAAAAGAGGAAACTGGCCAACAAAGACGAAATACAGCAAAGAAATGAAAAGTAATAATGCTGAAATTTCAAATAGAAATGCTGAATTTCAAATAGAAAGTAAAGAATTATAGAAGAAACAGATGACCAAGGGAATGCTGACACTATCGCTCTAGATACACAGAGAACTCAGTGAAGGCAAACTTATTGACATAAATGAGGAAAGCGGTTGTGATGAAAATTTTCCAGAGGACGTGAGGCTGGCAAAAAATATTCATATTAAAGGAAATCTCAGAGATACTTCACAACATGGAAAATACAGACAAAATACTTCATAAAATTAACATATGGCATATAGAATTTATTCAATAACAAATTAAAAATTTCTTACCTTGGTAACTTTTTATACAAGAATCGCTTTAGGTCCTGAAAGAGAGCATTAAAAAATAATGTTGTAATAATAGGCCTTCCACTGTTTTCTAGATCCTGTCCTATCCAAATTTTAAGGAACTTCAGTTATCATTCATAACCTTTCTTGCTGTGTTTTATCTTTCTCTGTCTGATTTGGATGTTTATTAGTCACGCAACTTGGAGTAAGTTAACCGACCTTTTTTCGCTAAGCTTATTTCATTATTTGTTGAATAGGGCTAATATAGAACCTACATCATAAAAGTGTTGTTAAAAGTTTATTGAGAAGATGCATGGATTAGCATACCTAGAAATGGGAAACACATTTTAGCCATAAAATTACATCATAATTTTCATACTAGTGTTTTACATCCTGTTGCTATTGTGTTCACTTGAGAAGACGTTATAAACATCTTTCCATGTTCAAAGATAGACTTTCCACCATCATCTTAATGGTCTTGGGTAAGGTGATATGACCTCTGTAAGACTGCTGTCTCACATGACTATCACATTATAAAAATATGCCTTCCATTGTTTCATTATTTGTTGAACTCACCTACTCAACAAATAATGAAACAGTGTAAGGCATATTATTATAACGCAATTTTTAAAATATTTTGTTTAAGGACCTAAAATAAATTCTATATGACTATGTGAGGCAACAATTTTTTTTTTTTTTTGAGACGGAGTTTCGCTCTTGTTGTCCAGGCTGGAGTGCAATGGCGCGATATCGGCTCACTGCGACCTCTGCCTCCCAGGTTCAAGCGATTCTCCTGCCTCAACCTCCCGAGTAACTGGGATTACAAACACCCGCCACCATGCCCAGCTAATTTTTTGTATTTTTAGTAGAGACAACGTTTTACCATGTTGGCCAGACTGGTCTCGAACTCCTGACCTCAGGTGATCCACCCGCCTTGGCCTCCCAAAGTGCTGGGATTACAGACGTGAGCCACCGCGCCCAGCCCAGTCTTACAGAATATAAAATAAATGACAATGTGTGTCAAGTGTTTAACACGAAACACAGTTAAGACTAAAGAAGTAGAAGACTTTTATTTTTCTAAGCTGGGGCTCACTGCAACTTCCAACTTCTGGGCTCAAGCAATCGTCTCCCCTCACTTCCAGCATAGCTGGGACTACAGAAGTATCAATGCGCCTGGCTGATTTTTAAATTTTTTTTTGTAGAACGGGGTCTTGCTATGTTGCCCAGGCTGATCTTGAACTCCCGGCCTCAAGTGATCCTTCCATCTCGGCCTCCCAAAGTGCTGAGATTACAGACTAAGCAACCGCATTGGCCAGAAGACTATCTTATTTTGTCTCATTACACTCTCTTATCCCAAGAATTTCACTGACAATTTAGGTATCAATTTTGACCTCACATGGATTAATCAGGTATCTCTTGTTTTGAGCATCCAACACTTACTATTCTCCAAACCCGACTGATCATTTTATCCTCCTACACACACACACACACACACACACACACACACACACACACACACACACACACACGTTACCATGTTTCTAAAGAGGCATGGGTTAGAAATCATCGTAAATTGCTACAATAAACCAAATGAGATATTGTTATCACTTACTGGAAAAAAGTATTGTGGGTACATGTCCTACTGACCAAATTCTGACAGGAAAAGCAGCAAACCATCATTCAGAATTTCAAATGGTAAATATACAGAGCCTCTCTTATGCCCCAGCTGGATTGGGGAGTAGGGAGAACCTAATTTTCTCAGTCTCAAGCACCTTAGTGTCCTACACCCCCATTCGAGGCAGAAACTCAGGATCCTGCAAATTCATTCATATTAGTCTCCCACTTCAGATATCAGAGAAAATAATTAACTGGGATGGGTGGGGCTGGGAGGATCAAAACAAATTTCTACTTGGGAAGCTCTACCTCTCCCCGCTCAGTATGCCCCTCAAAATTCCCCACTCTCCCCTTCCTCTTATGTAGGGGTGTCACTCACATCCGCCATGATGAACCCCCTTCTCTCGCAGGATCAATCTCCACGCCTGGAAGAGAAACTCCCGGTGACTCTTCCCTCTTTGGCTTCCTCGTCCTCCCCACCCACAACTTAATACGCGAGATCAGCCCTGGTCAGAACCCCCGCGGTTCTAGGGCTTGGCCCAGCGAGCCCAGTGGGAGTCGGAGTGCCCCAGCACCCCCACAGGTACTCAGCTGGCACACCTTACCTCAGCCCACCCCATCCCTGCCCCTCCACCCCAAAGAGCTAGGCCCAAAGAAAAGAAGAGAGGGCCCTCTCCTTCTGTTTAATCTCACCACCCGCGCCACCTGCGGGACTAGGCCTCAAAACCAGGCAAAGTAGCGCCAGTTACCTGGGGTTTCTGGGCTGCCTGGTTCTCTCCGCTGTCACTTCAGGGACAGCTTTAAAGACAGGTTCCTCCTCAAGCCACCGTCACATGATTCACGACCTCTTCTGCGCTCCAGGAAGCACTTTCTACGCCGCCGTCGCCCCACGACACGGGATTTCCGGAGGGGCCCGGCGGAAGCTGCGAGGGCGCGTCCGGCGGCCGCGCCCCGCCCCTCCCCTCCGCCCCGCACGCGCCCCGCCCCCCCGCCCCCCCGCCCCCCGCCCCTCCCCCCCGCCCCGCACGCGCCCCGCCCCTCCCCCGCCCACCGCGGGCCGCGTCTTGCGCCTGCGCCTTGTGTCACGGGCCGAAGGAAGTCAGCTGTGGGGTAGAGGATTTGTACGAGATCGCTGGACCCTAAGGAACCCAGAAAATGCAAGCAAGGTTATGTGTTACAAGACATTCTTGTGCAGAGAGGGTGTATAAATGTCATTAGTTTTGCAGGGTCTGTTATCTTAAAACCTTTTCTTGTAGATGAAGAAATTTGAGGGGATGGTGTGATGAGCTGAAGAGCAAGCACCAGATTGCCTGTGATTGGAAGTACCAGGTCCACAGGTTTCTGACCTGTTTCCTAGGCTCTTGTGACTTCCCCATGGGTGCTCTTTACTGAAGGCCTTATCTAGATTGAATGGGGAGGAGCCATGGGTTTTCTGGAGCACTTCAAGCGTCTACTTTTAACATGCAGACACTGATTACGGGCACCTTCTATGTTCCCTTTTACATCAGAATTTTTAAAAATTAGTAAGGTCTCATGTAATAAATAATTGAAAAAAATAAAAGGCTTTCCGGGTGCGGTGGCTGACGCCTGTAGTCGCAGCACTTTGTGAGTCCGAGGCGGGACGATCCTTTGAGCCCAGGAGTTCCACACCAGCCTGGCAAGATAGGACCCCATCTCTACAAATAATAATAATAATAAAGAATTATCCGAACGTGGCGTGCACCAGGTACTCGGGAGGCTGAGGCAGGAGGATCCCTTGAGCCCAGGGTTTGAGGCTGCATCGAGTGGTGATCGCCCCACTGAACTCCAGCTTGTGTGACAGAGCGAGATCCTCAAAAGAAAAGCTTCCTTAGAAATCGCATCCTCTTTCAGCTACCACCCTGTTTTTCCTCTACTCCCTTTCATAGCCAAATTTTCAGAAGACTTTAGCCTGGTTTTCAATTGCTGCTTCCATATGTCACAAATCTAATCAGAGTTGTGTTGATTCTACCTCCTATCTTTGAAAACTATTCACCTATCTATATTCCTACCCTACTCCAAGCCATGATCATCTCTCTTTTGACAACAACCTCCTATTCTTCTTACATTCTCTTTTGCCCTCCAGTCTCCACACAGCAACAAAAATGATGTTCTAAAGACCCAAATCACATCATTTAACTCCTTCCTTGAACATCAAGTTTATTGACTTAGGATAAAGTTCAATATCAGCATCATGGTTTATATATCATTCTTATGGGGATCTGGCCCCTATCTTAATTCTCTCACCTACCCTGGATTCCTTATGCTATGATCATACAAGTTTGTTTTCACTTCCATAAAGATTTTTATCACTTTACCAACTTAGCACATTCTGCCTGAGATATTTCTCTAGCATACCTTAATCCTACTAATCTCATCTTTTGCATTTCAGCTTAAACTCACTCTCAGAGAAGCCTTCCCTGACCCTCACTGAATAGTTTAGGTCTTCTAGATAAATGCTTTCATTGTACCCTGTAATTTTCTTTGTAGAATTTATCATAATTATAATTATTTACTTGATATTTATTTTCTTTGCTAGATGTAAACTCTTTAAGGTTTTTGTCTTTCTTATTCAGTGATTAATTCCCAGCACCCAGCTCACTGCCTGGGATATAGCAAGCATTGACATACTTGTTGAATAGTTGAATGAATGAAAGAGTGGCCATATTAAGAGTACAAAACATGATAAAAACAAACATTTTACAGTGAGAACAGACCTTTTTATTAATATATTGAGATAAACTACAGAGACTGAAAGACAAAAATTCATATTTCATTCAGAACATTCATTAAAAATCAAATGCATTTGAGTTCTCACAGAAAATTTTATGTAAGTCTGATATAACATTAAATATTTTACAAATCAGACATTTCATTTTAAAATCTAATTTTTAATCCTGAATGCATTATAGACAAAGTAAGCTCTCCTTTACCAATTTCATTTAACTTATACAAGGCTTCCATTATAATTCCATCAAACCTTAAAAATTACCTGCAGCTTTTAAAAACACATAAAGTAAATGGAAAGAAAGTCTTATGTAGCAATCCAAAAACTAAAACTAGAAATTGGCAAGAAGCATTTCTTAATACAGATAAACTGCAAAATATCATTTATGTGTGTTTCTTCTCATTGGTTTAATCATCCTATTAAAAATAATTTTTTGAAAGTAATAATTACAATACTCCAATGTCACTGAAAATCTCTATGATTTTAATGGTGTCCTTAAATGGCAAAGTAGAATATCAGACTGAAATGTACAGAGTGTTGTGCTGAAGTGAATGAGACTTGCCATGCCAGGTGTCATCTGCTATGCAGTTACAAGACATCTTGGCAACTAGTCATCCCAGTTTTTACTAACTTACTAAACAAGGACATTTCAAGAAATACTTCTTACCCCTATGTATTTCCAGACGGCTGGATATAGAAAGATATAATTATGTTTGAAGCATGGGCCTTATAATAGGAATCTCTCCATTAAAATATGAAAAAGAGCAACAAATAATTCACACCAATGAAATTGTGTTGACTGATTTTCAAAGTTAGAAATAAAAATATCCACTGCTAATGGAAGCCCTGCTCTGTGCAAACATAGTGTGGTATATATTAAACAATCACACATTTGAGGTATTAGCTGGAAAAAAAAAAAAAAAATATATATATATATATATATACACACCTATACATAGACACATCCACAGAATATTCACAAATCTATTGGCCCCAACACCAGCAGATAGTCATATTAAATGAAAAATATCACATACCAACAGGAAAAAGTTACACATAGGGAATTTACAAAAAATATGGTGCTATAATCCTTAATATAAGGAGTATGTTTTGAATTAATGTTTTGAGGAAAAGTGTTTCCATTTATATGAAAGTATCTATTTAATAGTAATAAAACCAAAAAGGAAGCTGAATTCTAGGACTGTTTTACCTGCCAAATAATTGAAGGGATGAGCAAGAATTCCTTGAAAAGCCTCATTCTATCCTTTTTCTTTGTAACTAAAAATTAGAATTTAAAATGTTGGAAATTATTGCCAGACAAGTTTCTTTTCATTGGTTTATAGGGAATTTTATGGATTTTAACTAGGCAATGGTCCAATGTGGTCAACAGACATGGTTTTTCAGCTGTTGAATGAAAATTAAAATAAAGATTTATTGTTGATTTTCATTAGTTTTTCTGTTCAGATAAGAAAAAAGATTATGAATTCCCTTTCAGTTTGCTTCACTCATTATGAAGATGGATCGTAATAGGATAGTACTGAACCCAAGCTTCACATGGGGAAGCTCAACAAATGTACAAATTCTCCTCTTAACAATTTGGTCCTCTGACATAAAACTTGCTTAACTGGCAAGATGGCTCACTTGGTCCTCAAGCCAACATCAAGAAATATTTAGCTGTCTTAACACAGGTGGGAGACTTTTTTGTAATGAAATACATAGGAATCCATTAAGTAACATTAGCATGTCATATGTGTTAAATAGCTTCATTTAAAAATGTTACAGATCAACAGAAGGGAAATCAAAAACTTATTTTTCTCAGTAACTACTTTACATACTAGTGTAATTAAAGGTTTAACTGGAAGAAAAATTCAGCATAAAAATATAATTAAAGTAAAAAGCTGGTATTCCACATTCCTGTTCCTATGAACACCTGAGCTGACACAAAAGCTGAGTAGTTTAATGCATTGGCATATATATGCCTTAAGGACTGTACTTTTCTCTACCAAATCTTTGTAAATCATAAACAAGCATGTAATGATTATGAAACAAATACTTATTTAGGCATTCAAATGTAATCTATTTACAAAATATATTATTTTCACTTATTAGATGAATTCAACTTGACATTTTTCATTGCTGAGAATTCAGTTCACATTTAATCAAACTACATTTCGAAATTTACAGATGACTAAATGACTAGCACCAGTCTATTTGGGAACTAAGGAATCAAAAGAAGAGGAGAAAGGTACTATTTTTCATTTCCCCCAAACCCTCACAAGGACAATAATGTTTGTGTGTATATGCATGGGTGTATTTGTGTTTACGTAAAAAGGGGTAAAAATGTAAAGCATTAATAAATATAAGTGCTGCTAAACTGTTAGAATACCAGTTAGAGGAGCTAATAAAGCAATATTCAAAGATTGAGGACTTTTAGGTGGTCATTAGAATGAGCCGATGAAATTGCGAAGTTCATGTAGCTAAACATAAGATGGCAAAGTGTTGGGATTTTTATTATAAAAAAAGCAGCAAACATGAAAATCTTTTATCAAGATATCTAAACTCTTCTTACTTTATAAAGTTAACTCCAAATTATAAGATACTTGTTGAGCTTTTATACCATGATATAGATGACATTAAGGACTGAATCTTTACTTGCATACTTCATATGTGGCTTAAATTGTCAGGCACTCAGTCTGTCATTTCTCACTGCAGAAAATTTTATCAAACACATTTTCCCTAGCATTTTATGAAATTTAATGGAATGCAGCACTGCAACTGAAATATAATACTGTCCAAAAGCCATGTATGACTTTATAATATACACTTTATGGTATCACTTAACTTTGTACAATAACTTCACCTATCTCCTTAAAGCTGGGATTAAGGGAAAAAGAATCAGTCAACAAGAAGGTAAGTTCACAGAATTATCAGCCATAATAGTGTAAATTTGCCATTAAAATTAGAAAAATAAATAGATGAAATTTTTTTCATTCAAGTTTTCATAAATTTTCTGATGCATATGAACTTTCAAAGTTAATTAAAATGCTATGAACTTATTTTTTTAAAAACTTACTCTGCAGGCTCAACAAAATAATTAAAATTGTATTTTCTCTTAAGCACTGCTTTTTTTTTTTTAAGGTAACATTTCTAAGAGCAAGTTGGTTAAGCTCTCCAGTTTTCCTATGACAGTATGTTGTTTAGTTTAACCTGCTAATTCAATCAGGCATTTCTATTGATTCACCTGGAAAAGGGGATACAACAGAACATTTTTAAGAGGTCATTTTAGCAGTTTTATTCAACAGATGCCATAAATTAACTACATTCAGGAAAAAAAACTTAAACAAAGAACAAAGCCACCCTATCTAGCATTCTCTCACTCACAAAGAAGTATCAAAGATATGTTTATGTTCCATTAACCGAGTATGAAGCAAAATCATTAAAATATTACAACTGCTAAACACAGAAGACTAGAAAGCAAATAGTTTCATATCCAGTATACAGGCATCAAAAACTTCAATTTCCAGCTGTTTTTTTTTTCTAATTCATATCATGGATTTACTTACAAGGAGCTTATTCCTATGGGATTAATTCAGTTACTCAATGGTAAATAGATTTTAGCTCAGAATTTTTAAAGGATGACTTGCTTTAAGTTACTATTCTACGTGCTGCTCTATTTCTGCTCACACTTGCATGTGGCCAAACAGATCAAGCTCTGATCAGATAAGTATACTGTAATCTACTTATATGTTTAGGAGTTGGCATAGGGTTAAAAGGCACAAAGCTGTATTTTAGTACTCATTTTTCTTATTACTTATTTGTAGAGGAACTTCTTTGGATCCTGCTTAAATGATCACCAAGAAACTGCAAATTTCTATGGGGGAAAATGTGAGTCCTCTTCATAAATTTTAGCAGCCCTTCAAGGACATATACTTCAAAATTTGGTGGCCTTTAAAGTATTGGAATTTTAAATGACATAACTGCACTTTACTGTTGAAGACCCTTTTAGTTTAATATTTATAGCCATTTCCTCATATTTTCTTTAAAATCTATCAGTATAGCATTTCATTTCTATGCATGTATATGTATAGTAATTCATAAAACTAAATAGCAAACTGATATTCTACACCAGTTCATTTATCTCAATATATATTTTGGAATATAACGGCAATATTAAAAATATCAATTCCCTCTAAGCTGATAATACTATAAGATTTTACACAAAGTTAAAGTTTTTGTTTTTTCTTTTTGAAAAAGTTTCATTGTTTAAAGTCCACATATTTGACACCTTGATAAGGAAAATGTAAATGTGTCATATAACATTTATTCCATCAATTTAAACTGAAGTGTCTCATGGAGCTAAACACTAAAAGAATTTAAATAAAAAAGCAGTAACCTGTATGTACACAAAATGATCATTCCATAAATATTTACATGACAAGGGAAAAAATGGAGAATCACTAAAACTGGAAATTGCTACAGGTGTGATAATCCTTTCTCATGACACTTTAGTTAGGAATCATGTAAGCTTTTAAAATGAAAATACTTGTAGAAGCGTTAACTAAAATATTCCATTTTAGTTTTCAGTTACTATTTAAAGGAGCCAGTAGGTCATAAACAGTCCAAGATTTCAGGAACCAACTATTCAGTTTAGTTTTCAGTATCAAATCTTTTCCTTCATCCCTCATGATGAAACCAAACTTACTTACAGAAAAAATAAAGAGTACGCTAAAAGGTATAAATAAAAATTCCAGTTCATCCTCCTTTATAAAGACTGGTAAGCCGCTCTAATTCTTTACAGTTGTCCATGCTCAAGGCATCTGCCTTCCTTCGGAGTCGATCATCACGGTATACTTTTGCTGCATACTGCATATCTGTTTCTGTTAATAAAGAAAAATATTTTGCTAATTGAATACAATTTTTGTCACCTAGTTGCTTAAGCTCAAGTGATGCTTTACAGGAGCCCTTCGATATATTTTGATTAACTGACTTAAAAAAAATCAAAGTACAATTCCTAAAAGCCATTTTAGTAGGAAAAAAATTTTAATGAAAACTTTATTTGAAGTCTAGCAGGTAAAACAAACACAGAAAATAAATAAGGATAGAATCCTGTCAACTCACGTTGGAATCCTTTCTCTCTACTCCTGTTCCCCAGTGGTTTAAAAACTATTCCTCTGAAGCATCATCTTGGACTCTTTTCCTAAAAATATTATATGCTTTTCAATACTGCCAGTGGTTGTTTCACTGTGGCCTTCTGTTAAGATTTCAGATTATCCCAAGACTTAAGTATTTAATAAAAAATTTAAAATCTTGTTCTGAGTTTACTTAAATTAAAAAATACATATAATATTACTGAAGGAACACAGATTAAAAAAATGCTTGTTATACGATCGTAATATTGCTATTCAGCAAATAAGTACTTCTGAGGCTTCCTTCAGTGTGTGGGACAGCACAGCTACTAATGATATACAGACTACAAATCAAAATTCTTCAAGGAGTATTTCTTGTTTTTTCCTGTTACTCTCAGTCATTTCACTGTTTATTAATACCTGTAAAGACTAGGAGCACTTAAAGAAGATGTAACAGAAAAAGAAATCAGTTACTTTCTGGAACACAATGGCCAAAGTAGAAGACATCTGGTTTATATGGATCAGTCAAGATCACATTCAAGATATACTCACAGTTAAGAGAGTATTCCATTTGTAAAGATCTCCAGAAATAATCTTTACTAAATCAACTGGACTAGGATTAACAACTCAATCAATATTATCCTATGCCTTTTATTTACACATAATGCGCTTATATCTATTTACAGATGACTCTTCCCAAAGAACAAATTTGAGACTTAGATAAACCAAAGTTCACTGCTAACGAATGGCAGAGTCTAGATTCCAGTCCAACTCTCCAATGCCTAGCCTAATATTCTTTCCATTATTTCAAGTACTGCTTGGGCTGGATAATTTTTTTGTTGTGGGGGGTCTGTGCATTGTAGGATGTTTAGCAGCATCCCTGACCTTAACCCGCTAGATGCTAGTAGCAATCCCTTTCCATTCCCATCCCATGATGACACACAAAAGTATCTCCAGACATTACCAAACATCTCTAGGGATGGGTGGGGTGGGGGAAGGGTGGCAACTCACTCCCAGCTGAAAACATAAAAATCACTAGTCTAATGTAAGCTTCTCCACACTGAGGACAGACTGATTTCACAAACTCATTGAGTTAGAAGTCAAAGAGGTCACATCTCTAACTGCCACTAAATAGAGGAGAAAACCAAGACCAGAGAGGTTAAGGACTCTCTTAGAAGTTACATTTTATCAACTTTTCCCTAGCAAGGGGGAGATGATGATAATTGCTGACATTTTCTGAGCATTCACTATGTGTGAAGTACTTTTATTGCCTGATTTAATTTTCACAACAAACCCCATAAAGTTGGTTATTTCTGAGAAGACGTTGGAGCACAGGGCCTGGATTCTAGAGACAAATTGTCTGGTTTTGAATCACAAACGACCTCTATGACCTTGGGCAAGTTAGTAATCTCTCTTTGCTTCAGTTTCTTCATGTGTAAAATAAGTATAATCTCACAGGGTTGTTGTGAAGATTAAATGAGTTAATACTTACAACGTGCTTGGGACAGTGACTGAAACAATAGGCATTATATAAATGATAGCTATTATTTCCTCCTCCCACTCATCATCACCCATTTTACACATGAAACTCATAGAGGTTACAATTCGTCAGCTAAAAATTTCAGAGCTAGGATTCAACTTTACTCAGTTTAATTCCAAAGTCAGTTCTCCTAACACTACACTATATGGTCTACATTATTATTCATAACAATGGTCACGAAAACAAGAACCACAACACTCAATTCACATGCAACATCTCAGCAGATTCTTATATCAATCTTTATAGATGGAACTGTTCCTTAAATTAAGAAAACTGAGGCTGGAAAAGCCTAAGCAAATGAAGTGTTCTGAAGAGTCTCTCTGTGTACAAAGTAAAGAAAAAAGAAATGTCAACAAAACTCATTGTACATTAAATTCTAAATACAAAAGCTAAATTAATAGAGTTTCAAACTTAACTCTGAAAACAGTATGCATCTTAAAATTGATGACATAGTTTATCTGCCAGGATATTTTTTGTTTCTTGGTGGTACATAAAAGAATGATGTGTCTTATGATGGATATTATCAATACAATAAAATTTGGTATTACTTATTCAACCAAATATTTATTGATAACAATAGACAAGTACCATTTATTAAGTCCTTACTATGTGTCAATTCCGATGTTAGGCCACATGTATATAAAACACATGATCTCATTTAAGTACTGTGCTCCAATTATGTGCCAGGGAATTCCAGAACATTCCTTGAATAGGGAAATCTACATTAATCAGTTCCAAAGACTGCGAATAAGTTTTAAAATGTTAAACACATGACAAACTTACTTTGTTGTCTTTCTTTCCAGCAGTTATTTCGAATATTAGTCACATAATCTTCCTCCACACTCTTTTCTACCTTTTGTAATAACATTCCTTTATATTCATTTTTGAAGTCCTTGTTGACGTAATAAACAACACCCAAGTTTTCTGTTTGCATTTTAATAGTTTGCCCAGTTCCACTGTAAAAGAGATGCATCATTATTTTAATTAAAATTGGACATTCCAATATGCTGCTATAAACCAAGCAAACAAAAACAATTAAAAATCATTGAAAAGTTAATATTGGTAATACAGGTTGAGCATCCCTAATCCGAAACTCTGAAATCCGAAATGCTCTAAAATCTAAGACTTTCTGAGCATCGACAAGATGGCACAAGTGAAAAATTCCAAAGCTGACCTCATGTGATGGGTCACCTTTTAATCAAAACACAGCATCATAGGTGGAAACTAAAAGCCTGTAGTTGTTTGTCGTTGCTATTGTTTAACAGCTGACACGGGTATTCTGGTGATGCTAATATGCTGGTGGTTATTTAAACCTGAACATATTATTTTTTCACTGTTAAATACTTATATGTGAATTAGAGTAAGAAAATTATTGCTTATCAGTAGCATATAAATTCAGAGTCAGGAATGATGCCAAACAACCACAGGTTGTCCACATGGGTGGCTGAGATAGTGATACCTTTGCTTTCTGATAGTTCAATGTATACAAACTTTGTTTCATGTACAAAGTGACTAAAAATATTGTATAAAATTACCTTCAGGCTGTGTGAATAGGGTATATATAAAACATAAATTTCATTTTTAGACTTGGGTACCATCCTCAAGACATCTCATAAAATATATGCAAATATTACGAAATCTGAAAAAATCCAAAATCCCAAAATCCAAAACACTGCTGGTCCCAAGCATTTTGGATAAGAAATACTCAACTTGTAATTTATTTACATTCTCTCAAATTGCCTAAAACCATGATTTCATGTCACAAAAAGTAACCACATTTTTAAATATACTATGCTTTTGTAAAGTATCTCAATTTTTTGTTAATAAAAATCTTATTTGTATTATAAATTACAAAAATCAACTTGTAATTTATTTACGTTATCTCAAATTGCCTAAAACCATGATTTCATGTCACAAAAAGTAACCACACTTTTAAATATACTGTGTTTTTATAAAGTTATCTCAATTTTTTGTTAATAAAAATCTTATTTGGAAGAAATAAGGTAATTGTTATTTTTAGACCAATGTGATTTTAATACTGTAAAATCACTGATTTTTATTATTTTTTCTTTATATGCTTTTTATTTATTCATGCTGCTATAACAGCCAATATGATGTTATAGTTTCCTTTATGTTCACTGTATTAAAGTTGTCTAGATTGCATGCTGTATTAAATTTCCTTTATGTCCTGACCTCTTACACATAAAGTATATGGTGAAAAAAATACATCATAAAAAAGTAATATTTGCTTTTATTTAATTGATATTTTGCAAAATGAAGAGTAAAGTCATTTTCCCCTTAATGATATAAATCTATGTAACATCAATCATTGCTCTGTCTTTAATTTTGTCCTTTAGAGTATTTTTTGCCTTTAATGTCAACACATTACCTACCACATTAAATTGTTATCAAGTTCAAATATAGCATTTCTGTCCTTATCCACAGTGGAAGAATAGAAATGTAAATTAACAACATAAGACAAATTTATTACTCAAAGTAACTATTTTAAAAAATTAGATAGAAATTTAAAATCTGGTACACTTGCAGTAACAGATTTGGCACTTAAAAGTTTAAAAGAGCACAAGCTCTTTAAAGGAAGCTAGGTCAGAAATGGCAACAATTCATTTTTTGTAAAACTTCACTTGGCTACTTACGATCTGGGATATAAGGAATAAGGAGGATTAGAGACCATCAACTGGCTTAATAATGACACGAGGATCAATACAATTATGGGCATCAGCTGGATAAACACAGAAAAACCTCCCTATAAAAAATGATCAAAGAATAACAAATTGTAATATAACTGTAGTTGTTAATAATACAACAGTTGTCATACATTTTGAGGCAGAAAGCGCATTTGAGATCTAGTTCAGTGCTTTCAAATCTGCGTAACCATGCCAATAGGGTGATTCTTAAATATAATTATCCAGGCATATCACCAGGAGATTCTGATTTGAAAAACACTGATAAAATTTGATTTCATTTTATAGATGAGGAAGTCTTCATTTCTTTCTCTTTCTCTCTCCCGACTCCCTCCCCCCAACACACAGAGACGCTATCAATATGCTGCAGGCTGTAAAACCATTTTTTACCTTGGATTTGAGGGTAGAAGATGGGAGCTGATGAGTGGCAAAGCTGGGGGCCAGGCCTTTTAATTTCTAGTCTAGTGCTCTTTCCATTTACCTTTCCACTTCATGTAATTAAATTGCTATAGGCAATTAGGTATAACTGCATTAGAACAAGGAAAGTTACCTCCAATTCAAGTTTTTCAGTACTCTAAATTCTTCAGGGCCAACAATAACAAGTTACCTTCACAACATGCATAGTGCAGGTGTACCTTCATTAGAATCATAGAATAACAAATCTAAAGGGGTCATACTATCCAACCACCCCTGGCTGACCTCTCTTCCTATTCCTACAATGTCCCTAAGGATTTTCTAGTCTCTACCAAACACCTCTAGTAAGAGAAAACACATTATTTCCTACAACTACTTGCCCTCTTTTCAGACAACTCTAATTGCTTTTCCTGAGCTGAAATTTGCCATTTTGTGATTTCTAGTCATAAACGTACATCTCCTCTTTCCTCTTCTCTTTCATGTCCACTATGTCGATGCTGATGTTGTTGGCTATAACCAGCTCTTCCATTTGAAAAAGAATGTACACTACCTAAAAAATTAAAAGCAAGGTTAAATTAGGGAGAGCAATTATGATCAGAAAAAATACATTTTCTTTCACATTTTTCTTTAATTTTAAAAAATTGCTAAAATAATGCATGTGTATTTTCAGTAGTAAATACTTATTGCCCTCTCCTCTTGTAAGTGAAGGGTGGACAGAAATAGGAATGATTCTTCCCAATCTGCTTCCGTTACAGGTAGAAGTTCCTTCTTTATGAAAACTTGACTAAGAGTTTCTCTACACACATAGAGGTTTTTATAAACCTCTTTTGTTTATGATTAGTTGTGATTAGTTGTTTTTATAAATGTTGGATTATTACTTTGAAACTTTGCTTTTTGCATTTATCAATGAATCATAAACATCTCTAGAAATCAAAAGATAGTATTCAAATTCATTTTTTAAAAATAGCCCTATAATATATCTTGGTATAGATGGACCAGAATTTATTCAAACACTCTCTTGCTGATAAACATTCAAGTTGTTTTCATATAAGATGACCAATCAGAAATGGCTACCATTGACAAACTATGTTATAACTAGCAAAATAACTGCAAATCAAGTATCAGAAGAAAATTTACTACTGCCTGAAAGATTTCTGATTGTTCCTAGTATACTTCCAGTCAAAATTACTAGTTTTAATAATTTTTCTGTAATTATGTATTCTAACATGTCAAAACACAGGTTATATTTTCAGTCATTAATTTGCATTTATATATCCTCTTTCCTTCAAGGATGCTTTCCAAAACGTCCTATCAATGACCACAACCTTGCCAGGCATGGTGGCTCACCTCTGTAATCCCAGCACAGGATTTGGGAGGCTAAGGTGGGAGGATTGCTTGAGGCTGGGAGTTCAAGACCAGCCTGAACAACATAGCAAGACCCTGTCTCTACAAAAAAGTTTTAAAAAAATTAGCCAGACATGTGGTACATGTCAGTAGTACCAGCAACTTGGGAGGCTGAGATGGGAGGATTGGTAGAGCCTAGGATTTTGAGGCTGCACTGAGCTATGATTGCCCCAGTGTACTCCAGCCTGGGCAACAGAGCAAGACCATGTCTCTATTAAAAAATAGAAAGAAATGACCACAACCTTTCTCAATAATATTCAGAGAGGGCCACCAGGTCCAATTATACTGCTACATTCATGAAGATTCTCTTAATGTTGAATGGGATTTACTTCAGCACCTGAAGTAAATTTTGTAAACAAGACTAAAGCTATAATTTTAAGTACCTTAGAGGAGCTACATTCAAGGAAAATAGATTTCCACAATAACAACTCACAGTACAGTAAGTCCTCACTTAACGTCATCAAGAGGTCCTTGGAAACTGCAACTTCAAGTAAACATGATGTACTATATGCCTTAGCAATTTAACTGTTGTTTATATCAATTAGCCTGCGTTAAAATTAGTTGTTATACAGAACATTGTTTCACTTACAGTCACAGTTTCCAAAAACCTTATGTTAAGTGACCACTTACTGTAAATGTAAGTGGAGTTTAATACTATTTATGTTGGTACTATAAAATCTTAGTATCACTACAATATTTCACTTTGATAGTCTAGTTAAAGTTAGCTATTTCTATTTTAATGTAAACTTAAAAATCCACTTACTTTGTATATAACCTATGAATCAGATTTTCTACTGTTTAAATGGAAATAGAGATGAGTACCTCTACATATATCCAAATTAGCCAACTATAATGTTATTGATAAAATATTTACAAAGATCTCTAGGGAAGCAATGTCAAATAGTCATCCAGGTTTAAGTAAAGAAAACCATTCATAATTGTAATAGTACTTACCTAAGACATTGCCATTACATTTCCTGCTTACATTCCCTTTCAGCTTTATATAAAATACAGAATATCTGTACTCTTCATTTTTTTAAATTAAAATATGTTCTAGGAAAAAGGCAGGCTATTATAAAAGTAATAACCCTAATATTTTTCTCCTGCTTTCATGAAAAACCATCACAGGATCGTAACACTACAAGAAATGTAGGGGAAAAGGTAGATACATCTCTAAATAACGTTAACTGGAGGTAAGACTATGTAGCTTCATAAAATATACTATCTATAATTACATTAAAATACCTGAAGGAAATCCACCCCCAAAAAATATATTAAACAAGTCTTCTGGAGTTATATCAGCTTCACAACCTCTATGGAAATTAAATCTGCCATTGTTTTGGTGGTTACATGCTTGTTCTTCATTGCCCGTGAGGTCATACTGTTTTCGCTTTTCTGGATTACTTAAAACAGCATAAGCATTTCCAATCTCTGAAAAAGTAATGAGTAAAAGTTGGTAAGCAAAGTTTTTATATTATAAAAGGCTGCCCCACATAAAAACTAACGTCATGCTGAAAAAAAGACTACCTAAAACTAATCCAGAAAATTGTTAAAAATAAGTTCTTTTAAAGATATACATTGTTTGCAATTACATATATTGTCTCTCAACACAACTTTTTATACCAGACAAGTCTCTCTACTGCCTTGAAAACAAAGGAATATCCATCTTCCTTTTTTAATATTGTGCTCCATCTCCTAAAATCCTGCCTCTTAAGCCATTCTTCAAGTGGTTTAAACCAATAACAATAGCAGTAGCTATCATTTATTGAGTACCTAAGAACTGCCAGGCTCTGCACCCAATACCTTATTACATTGTCCATTATTATCCTCACTTTACAAATGAGGGCCCTGAAATTCAAGAAGGTTAAATAACTCATGCAAAGTCAAATTATTCTTAGCACAATAAATACACTCTCTTTATGCAGCCCATACCAAAAATCTTTTTTTGCACCCTGGAGCCTGAATGAGCTATTTTTTCATTCTATTATCCCAAACAATTTATCCCCTAAAACAGTAAACTCCATAAAGACAGGGACTGTGTTTATGTTTTCATGGCAATATCCCCAAGGTCCAGCATAAAGTCTGAATTAGTTTTTAAATAAATACAGACAGTCCTCAGTTTTTCTATTTCACTTTGCTACCTTCACAACATTTATTTATAAAAAAGAATTCTCTTTCCCATCTCACAGTCCCAAATCCAAAAAAGGTAATGTTACACTGGTTACCAGAATTTACTTAAAACAGCATAAGCATTTCCAATCTCTGAAAAAGAAATGAGTAAAAGTAGGTAAGCAAAGTTTTTATATTATAAAAGTCTGCCCCACATAAAAACTAATGTCATGCTGAAAAAAAAGACTACCTGAAACTAATCCAGAAAATTGTTAAAATTTACAAATTTACCAATTTACAAGTTGTAATGCTTTGAATCTAAAACTAAGAACTATCCTATTCGTACTCTGACACTTCTAATAGTTAATCACTTCATAAATACATCTTGCTTCTTAAACTAGATTGTAAGCCTCTTGCAATACAGAATATTTTAAAAATAGTTTTTGGATCCCATGTGGTGGCTGCCATAGGTACTGTACAAGCAAACAGATGCTCATTAGGTAGTTGTTTTTGGATGATTACACATTACATTGAAATTAATTATATACAATACTCTGGATATTTTCTTCTAATCGAGCTTCTTAAAACTGGGATTCAGAGATTGCTTTCAAATGGTGAGTATACCCTGCTGAATGAAAAATTAGGTGAATGATCCATCTATCTGAGGAGATACTTTCTTCAGATTCTCAAAGAATCTGTGACTCAGAAATGTGGCCATCATTTATGAGTTATTTCAAAGGGAAAGTATAATCAAAGATCCAAACAATGTACTTACAAACAACACCAAGGTATTAACTCATACCTAAAAAAAGAAGCATATCTATCAATCTCTGCGAAAATTGTATTTTTAGTAACAATATCAATTTTAGGATTTAACATCTATAAACTAAAAGGGCTATCCCATGTAATGCAATAATGCTACTTTAATAGTTTTAATACTTTAAAACTATTAATATATAGGCAACCCAATTCTATTTTAAGGCTTCCTTTTTTAGAAAAAATAATTTCTAAACATTAAGATATTTTAGACGGTATTTGAGAAATACTGTCATAATCTATAATTGTACACATAAGACAATTTATATATTGTGGCCAGAGTAAATTTCTATTCATTTACTTTGTGCTATACCCATATAATCAAGATTTTTTTGCAGTTCCTTATTATCTAAATAATTATATCCTAAATTTATTTTGGTATTCATAAGTTTTACAAAACGCATTTCTACCTCATTGTCACTTATTTCACCAAAAGGTACCTTCCACTTCATTTATTTTTCTTTAAACTTTTAATACACAGATCCACTGTACCTTTCCCCTAATTTTTCCCAATAGTAATATTTTGCAAAATTATCTTACAATATCACAAACAGGATATTGACACTGATATAGTCAGGATATAGAACATTTCTAACACCACTCTCATGTTGCTCTTTCATAACCACATCCAACTCCTCCTCCTTCCCTTCCCAACCCCTGACAACCATTCATCTATTCTCCATTTTGACAGTTTTGTCATTTCAAGAATATTATATTAATGAAATAACACAGTATATAAATGGGATATTATATGATATATAAATGGAATGAAACCTTTTGGGATTGGCTTTGTAAATCATAATACTCTGGAGATCCAGGTTGTCATATATGCCAACAGTTCATTTCTTTTTATTAGTGAGTAGTAGTCCATGGTTAAGGATGTACCACTGTTTAACCATTTACCACTGAATAACATCTAGTTTTTTTCTAGTTTTTGGCTATTACAAATAAAATTGCTATATATATTCATGTACAGGATTAGGTGTAAACATAAATCTTCATTCCTCTGGAATAAATCCCCAAGAGTGCATTGCTGGGTTGTATAGTAGCTGCACAGATTTTTGAGAAACTGCCCAACTGTTGTACAGAACGGCTGTGTCATTATGTATCCCATTAACAATGTATGAGTGATCCATTCCCTGCATCCATACCAGCATTTGGTATTGTCATTATTTTTCACTCTAGCCATTCTGATAAATGTGTAGTGATATCCCATTTTGGTTTTACTTTGCATTTCTCTAATGACTAATGAATGACAGAGAAAATCTTTCACTGTACTTATTTGCCCTCTGTATATCATCTTCAATGGAATGCCTCTTCATTTTTTTGCCCATTCTAATTGGACTGTCTGTTATTTTACTTTTGAGTGTTTGGAGTTCTTTATATTTAATATATTCAAGATACCTGTCCTTTGTCAAATACGTGCCTGGCAAATCTTTTTTTCCATCCTGGAGCTTCTTTTCATCCTCGTAATAAGGCAGAGCAAACTTAAAAAATCTTAAAGTCCAACTTAACAACTTTTCCTTTTATGTACTGTGCTTTTGGGATTAAGTCTTAAAAAATCATTGCCTCACCCTAGATCCTAAAGATTGACTCGCATTATTGTTGATTAAGTGTTATGTTTTATATTTACATTCATGATCTATTTTGAGTTCATTTTGTGTATAAGGGATGATACTTTTCGTCAGGGTTAATTTTTTGGCCTATGGGTGTCCAATTGCCTCAAAACCAACTGTTGAAAAGGCTATCTTTCCTCCATCGAACTGCTTTTGCATCTTTGTCAAAAAACAGTTGGCTATATTGGTATCAGTCTATTTCTGGGTTTCCTATCCCGTTCTATTGATCTATGTGTATATCTCTCTGCCATTACCACGCAGTTTTGTTTACTGTTTATCTATACAGTAAATCCTGAAATCAGGAACACTGATTACTCCAACTACATTCTTTTAACAGAAATAAATGTTTTTAAATATTCAGGTTCTTTATTCCCCTCATATGAATTTTAGAATAAAACTTGTTTCTATCTACAAAACAAATCCTGCTAGGATTTTGACAGGAATTGTGTTAAATCTGTATATCAATCTGTGATGACTTGACTTTTTTTTTTTTTTTAAGACAGAGTTTTGCTCTTGTTGTCCTGGCTGGAGCGCAATGGCGCGATCTCGGCTCATTGCAACCTCCACCTCCCAGGTTCAAGTGATTCTCCTACCTCAGCCTCCTGAGTAACTAGGATTACAGGAATGCGCCACCACGCCTCGCTAATGTTGTACTTTTAGTAGAGATGGGGTTTCTCCATGTTGGTCAGGCTGGTCTAAAACTCCCGATCTCAGGTGATCTGCCCACCTCAGCCTCCCAAAGTGCTGGGATTACAGGTGTGAGTCACCGTGCCCAGCCGACTTGACATCTTTACTATGTTGAATCTTCCCATCCATGAACATGATATTTCAGTCCATTTATTTAGCTATTTTCTGATTTCTTTAATCAATATTGTATAGCTTTCAGTATATAAATGTGATAAAAGTTTTATTAAACTTACACCTAAGTTTTTTTTGTATGTATGATTGTAAATGCTAATGTATTATTAATTTTAGTGTCTAAATGTTCACTGCTAGTAAATAGAAATGCAATTAATTTTTTGTAGATTTATATTGTGTCCTGCAATCTTAAGGGATTTGCTTTGTAGTCATAGTTTTTTCTGTAGATTCCTTGGATTTCTACGTAGATAATCATGTCATTTGCACATAACAACAGTTTTAGCTCTTCTTTTCCAGTCTGTATGCCTTTTATTTCCTTTTTCTCTCTTTAACACAGTGATTACTACTTCCTGCACTTTGTTGAATATGAGTGGTAAAGAGATATTCTTGCTTTATTCTTGATCATAGGGGAAAAGCATTCAGTCTTTCACCATTTAATGTTAGCTTACAGGAGTTCTGTAGTTGCTCTTTATCAAGTTGAGGCAGGTCCCTTCTATTGCTATTTTTCTGACAGTTTTTATCATGAATGGGTGGTGAAATGTATCAAATGCTTTTATTCCACTGATTAATATAATCATGGGATTTTTTTTCTTTAATTAATGTGGTGGATTACACTTATTGATCTTCAAATAGTGAATTGACTTTGCTACCTTGAAATAAACTTCTATTGTTTGGCGTATATAATTCTTTTTATATACTGCAAAATTCTGATATTTTGTTAAGGACATTTGGGTTTATCCCACAAAGTATACTGGTCTGTAGTTTTTTTTTTTTTTTTTTTCTGTAATGTCTTTGGTTTTGATATAAGCAAGGTAAAACATTTCTTAACATTAACTGGAAAATGTCTCTTCCTCTTCTATTTTCTGGAAGAGATTATGTAGAATTAGTTTTAATTCTTCCTTAAAAAGTTTGGTAGACTTCTTCAATAAGAGCATCTGAGCCTGGGTATTTCTTTTTTGGGAATTTCATAATTACAACTTTAATTCACTGAACAGTTCTGTCTTAGTCCATTTTGTGTTGCTATAGAAAAATACCTGAGACTAGCTTATGGTTCTATAGGCTGAAAAGTTTGTGGGCATAGCCTTGGCTTCTGGTGAGGGCTTTTGTGCTGCATAACATGGTGGAGAAAATCAAAGGGGAAGCAGACAGGTGCAAAGAGGGGAAAACCTGAGGGGTGTCCTGGCTTTATAACAACCCACTCACTCGGGAAATAATCAATTCCTTCAAGAACTAATCTAGCCTCAAGAGAGCAAGAACTTACTACTGTGAGAACAGCAGCAAGACATTCATGAGGGATCTGCCCCCATAACACAAACACTTCCCACTAGGCTACACCTCCCAACACTGCCACATTGAGGATCAAATTTCAATATACTGAACCAACCCAAATGTCCAACAATGATAGACTGCATTAAGAAAATGTGGCACATATACATCATGGAATACTATGCAGCCATAAAAATGATGAGTTCATGTCCTTTCTAGGGACATGGATGAGGCTGGAAACCATCATTCTCAGCAAACTATCGCAAGGACAAAAAACCAAACACTGCATGTTCTTACTCATAGGTGGGAATTGAACAATGAGAACACTTGGACGCAGGAAGGGGAACATCACACACTGGGGCCTGTTGTGGGGTGGGGGGAGTGGCGAGGGATAGCATTAGGAGAAATACCTAATGTAAATGACGAGTTAACGGATGCAGCACACCAACACGGCACATGTATACATATGTAACAAACCTGCACGTTGTGCACATGTACCCTAGAACTTAAAGTATAATAAAAATATATATATAAAATAAAAAATTAAAATTAAAATTAAAAAATTTCAATATACCCAAACCACAGCAATTTCTACAGGGCTATTCACGTTATCTATGTCAGACTGAGTTGTGATTTGTATTTTTCAACTAACTGGCCCATCTCATCTAACTTGTAAACTTATGTATAAGGAATTGTTCATAGTACTCTCTTATTATCCGTTTGATGTCTGCAGTGATATCCTTGTCTCTGACACCATTTCTGACAATGGTCATTTCTGTCTTCTTTTTTTGGTCAGTCTTTCAATTTTATTGATTTTTTTCAGAGAACCAGCTCTGTTTCATTGATATTCACTATTGTTACTCTTTTCAATTGTACTGATTTCTACTCTTATAATTTCTTTTGCTTGCTTTGAGTTTATTTTGCTATTCTTTTTCTAGATTTGTAAGGTAGAAGCATAGATAACTGATTTGAGGCTGTTCTTCTTTTCTAACATATGCATTTCATGTTACAAGTTTCCTCTCAGCATTCCTTTAGCTGGTCTTCTCAAATTTTAATTGTTGTATTTTCATTTTTAGTTAGTTCACTGCGAGCTCCGCCTCCCAGGTTCATGCCATTCTCCTGCCTCAGCCTCCCGAGTAGCTGGGACCACAGGCGCCCGCCACCACGCCCGGCTACTTTTTTGTATTTTTAGTAGAGACAGGGTTTCACCGTGTTAGCCAGGATGGTCTCAAATTCCTGACCTTGTGATCCACCTGCCTCGGCCTCCCAAAGTGCTGGGATCACAGGCGTGAGCCACTGTGCCTGGCCAAGTTAGATGAATATGTTTTTTCAAATTTGCTTTGATATTTCCTGTTTGACCCATGGATACTTAGAAATATGTTGTTCAGTTTCCAAGGACTGGACGTTTTCCTATTACCTTTGTGTAACTGATTTCCACTTTGATTCCACTGTGGTTAGTGAACATACTTGTATGATTTCAATATTTTAAATTAGTGGAGGTTTATCTTATGAATCAGGATATGGTCTATCTTGCTGTGTGTTCTGTGGGCACTTGAAAAGAATTTGTAGTCTACTGTTGTTGAGCGGTATGTTGTATAAATGTTGATTAGATCTTGTTGAGTGATGGTGGTGTTTAGTTCTTCTATATTCTTGTTGATTTTCTGTCTAATTGTTCTATCAATTATTGAGAGAGAGGTGTCAGAGTCTCCAACTATAATTGTGACTTTGTCTATTTCTTCCTCCAGTTCTATTAGTTTTTGCTTTACATATTTTGCAGCTGTCTTTCGGTGCATATACATTTATGTCTTAAAGGACTGACCCTTTTATCATGTATGTGTTCATAATGTTCTTTGGTAATTTTTTTACTCTAAAGCCTACTTGCTCTAATATTAATATAGCAACTCCTGTTTTCTTTTGATTAATATTTACATGATATATTTTTTCAATCTTATTTTTATTCTGGATATAGTGTTATCAAATAATTTTCTTGTAGACAACATACAGCAAAATCATGTTTTGTTTTTGAAACAAGGTCTCGCTCTGTTACCCCAGCTGGAGTGCAGTGGCACAATCACAGGTCACTGCAGCCTCAACCCCCCAGGCTCAAGTGATTCTCCCACCTCAGCCTCCCAAGTAGCTGGGATAACAGACACGTGCTACCACATCCAGCTAATTTTTTAATTTTTTATAGAGATGGGGGTCTCACTGTTGGCTAGGTTGATCTTGAACCCATGGGCTCAAGTGATCCTCCCACCTTCGCCTCCCAAAGTGCTAGGAATATATAGGCATGAGCCACTTCACCTAGTGAAAACATGCTTTTAAAATGCATTATGCCAAAAGACTTTTAATTGGCATAGACAGGTCACTTACATGTAATGTAATTACTGATAAGTTAGGGTTTAAGCCTGCCATTTTATTTTTTATTTTCTGTTCTTTCATTCCTGTTTTCTTTTTCCTGACATCCTGTGAGTTAGTTTCTTGAACATTTTTTAGAATTCCATTTTGACTTATCAACAGTGTGTTCTGAGTATATATCTTTGTATAACTTTTTAGCAGTTGCTCTAGGTATTATATATACATTATATATACATAATTTATATGTATTATATATACATAATATATACATAATTTATAACCCTCTGGTGTCATCATTTTGTTAGTCTGAATTAAGTACAGAATCCTTACCTCCCTTTACTTCCCTTTATCTTCCTCCATTTAAAACATAATTGCCAGCCAGGCGTGGTGGCTCAAGCCTGTAATCCCAGCACTTTGGGAGGCTGAGGTGGATGGATCATGCAATCGAGAGATAGAGACCATCCTGGCCAACATGGTGAAACCCTGTCTCTACTAAAAATACAAAAAAATTAGCTGGGTGTGGTGGCACGTGCCTGTAATCCCAGCTACTCGGGAGGCTGAGGCAGGAAAATCGCTTGAACCTGGGAGGCGGAGGTTGCAGTGAGCAGAGATTGCACCACTGCACTCCAGCCTGGGTGACAGAGAGACTACGTCTCAAACAAACAAACAAACAAACAAAAAATTGCCTTATATATTTTCTTTACATACATCTAAAACCTGATCAGACAATGTTATAATTTTTGCTTCAAATATCAAACATAATTTAGAAACTCGAGAAGCAAAAGTATATTGTATTTAACCATATTTTTGCTTACCATGTATCTTAGTCCATTCGGACTACTATAACAAAATATCATAAACTGCATAGTTTATAACCAAATCTATTTCTCACAGCTACAGAGGCTAAGGCTTAGATCAAGACACTGGCAGACTCAGTGTCTGGTGAGGGCCTGCTTTCTGGTTCACAAATGGTTCCTTCTAGCTGTGTCTTCACAAGGTAGAATCCGACCTCCCAAAGGCCTCACCTCCTAATACCATCACATTTGTGACTAGGTTTCAACATATGAACTTTGGGGCACCACAAATAATACCAGAGTACCATGTTCTTTCTCTCCTCTTGATATTTCAAGATTCTTTCCTTTATTGTGTCCTTTTGTTTAAAGAACTTCCTTTAGCTATTCTCTTAGCTTGTATTTGCTCTTGACAAATTTTCCCATTTTTCCTTCATCTGAAAAATGCCTTGATTTCCCCTTCATTCCTGAAAGATATTTTTGCTGAGTATAGGATTCTAGGTTGACAGTCGTTTTCCTTCAGCACTTGAAAAATGTGCCACTTCTTTCTGGCCTCTGTGGTTTCTTATGTGAAATTTGCTGTCATTTAAATTGCTTTTCCCCCTATAGGTAAGGCGTCATTTCTCTTTTGCTGTTTTCAAGCCTTTGTCTTTAGTTTTCAAAAGTTTGACAACGATGTGTCTTGGTGTGGCTTTCTTTGGGTTTATCAGTTTGGGGTTCATTCAACTGGAATCTATAGGCTTCTATCTTTTGCCAAATTTGGGAAGTTTTCAACCTTTAATTTTCTGAGTACCTTTTCAGCTCTGCCCTCTTTCTCCCTTTCTTCTAGGATACCAATCACCTAAATATTAGATCTTTTGCTATAGTCCTACCTGCCTCTGAGGCTATGTCCTTTTTCATCTTAGCTTATTTTCTATGTTCAAATTGGAAAACATCTATTTTTCTATTTTCTAGCTCACCAATTATTTCCTCCATCTGTCCATTCTGCTGTTTATTCTAGTCATTGATAGTTTTTATTTTTGAGTTGTAAAATTTCTATTTTGTTCTTTATACTTTTAATAGCTTTGCTCAGACTTTCTATTGCTTTGCAGAGATTCTTTTAAGCTTATTTGTAGTTGCTCATTGAAACATTTATATGACGACTCATTGAAACATTTATATGATCATTTATAGAGTTTGAGATATTCCTGGTTCTTAGACTGACAAGTAATTTTCAACTGAAACTTCGTAATTATCTTATGAGAGTCTGGATCTTATTTACATATTTTGTTTTTATTGTATTCCTCTGACTCCACTTTGGCAGAGAAGGGGGAATACCATCTCATTGTTCCTAAGTGGGAGTGGGAGTCCAGGGTTTTTCCCTTGGCCTCTGAAGACACTCAAGGGGAGGGGTCCCATTGGATAGATACGTAAGTTCCCTTATGGGAACATCAGGCCTCCACTTACGTCTCCCTGGCTAGGAGGAGAAGAGATACTTCATTACTGTTCTCCATTTAACTTCCCTGATATCATAAGGAAATGACTTTGTTACCTGTGGGTGGTGACTGAAGTCCTGACTGTGCATTAGGCTACCTATGATACTACCCCAGCAGGGAGAATGAGCACCCTTTTATTGCCAGGTGGAGGTGAAAGTCCACATGATCTCCACTGACATCATGAGGGAAGCCTTTCTTACTACCCAGCATAAATGAAAGTCTAAGCTATCTAGTTAACCTTCTCTGTTACCATCCCAGCAGGGAGCTTAGAGCATCTCATTACAGCATAGAGAGGGTGGTAGCATCTCATTACAGCACAGAGGGGGTGGTAGTATAGGCTCTCTACTCAGACTTTGCTAGTGTGGGTCAGGGTGGGGCCACAATTTTTCCTGTGGTGTTTGCAGTAGAGTGGCTACTGTTTTTCTGTCTTTCTAGGCTATCCCTTTCCTGATCATTTGGCTAGATAAGGCAGGCTTTTCTTGGGGCTTTTCTGTCTATATGTATTGGTGTTTTGGGGTTGCCTACTCCTCCAGCACCTAATCTGGGATATATATGGGGTAAAAAAATACCTAGGCCAGGCATGGTGGCTCACACTGGTAATCCCAGCACTTTGGGAGGCTGAGGTAGGTGGATCACGAGGTCAGGAGTTCAAGACCAGCCTGGCCAAGATGGTGAAACCCCATCTCTACTAAAAATACAAAATAATTAACTGGGATTGGTGGCAGGCGCCTGTAATCCCAGCTACTTGGAAGGCTGAGGCAGAAAATTGCTTGAACCCGAGAGGCAGAGGTTGCGGTGAGCTGAGACTGCGCCACTGCATTCCAGCCTGGGTGACAGAGCAAGACTCCATCTTAAAAAACAAACAAACAAACAAACAAAAACCTAAGCAACTAACTAATATGTTGTTCTTTGAATCCTGAGGTCCCTACCTAGTTGGTCTGCCTTTTTTCTCTCCATCTTTCAGAGTCTTCCTATGTTTGTTTTCTTTATTTTATATATTAATGTTTGGGGTTTTCAGTTGTACTCATTGGGAGAAATGGGGAAAAGTATATCTGTCCTATCTTCCTGAAAGTGGAAGTCCTCATGGAATTTTAGATCACCCACCTCATTTTCGCTGCCAAGGTTTTGCCAACCCCTCTCTTCTCTAACCATAGAAATCATGCTAACTCTTGAGAAAACTCTTAATTTTAACCTTAATTCTAACTATTATGAAGGCTTTCCCAATTACTCTGCTCACAATGAGTCTTCATCTTTCTAACTTTTCTTTGGACTTCTGTAGTCTGTTTTGGTATTTAAATATAGTTGGTCTTCTGTGAGATCCTGGGTAAATCTGAGTCTCAATTTTTTTATTTTTGAAATAAGAATGACACTGGTCTCTTAACTATTTGATGAGATTTTTAAATAAGCATTAAATTTAAAAATGGGAATGAAAAACTATGTTTGTTAAATGTGAGGCATTACTATATCACAAAAGTTCTGTGTAAGGTTTATTTCCCTCTTATGAATTACAAATTATTTGGGGAAGAGGATATCTCAGATTCTCTCACTGTATTTCTCTACAAGAACTAGCCCAAATGGCAGAATTAAACTCTTTGTTCTTAGAGATATACTCTAGATGTTCATATTGAACTACCAGAACTAATACAAGCAACAACTCCCATTCCACTACTACTTGTCAAGCAAACACATAAACAACTAATCCATGCCCCATTATTACATTCATGTGTATGTCAATAGACACAGGTATTATTCAAATAGTCTCTGAAATACTTGGGAATCTTCGAAGATAATGTAGATGGGTATGTTTTGAAGACATCTACATCAGAAAAAAGGAAAGGGACTTATTTCATTAAAATATTTTTTTAAAATATGTTTACATGTATTTTGCAAGTCACTTTACATGTAAATAAAATATTCCCCTCTTGGGAAACATATAATCCTAAATGGAAGGACAAAACAGCTATATGAACATATGAGTTCATTTAGTCCATTCTCCTTGAGAGCAATCTTTTTTATTTTTAAAGCTTTACAAAACACACAAATGAAACATCTCTTCATTTAATTACTAATTACCTCTTCTTTTTCTATTCTTGAAGGAAATGAAAGCAAGTAGTTTCCATTTTCTGTAAAAAGTGTTTTAGTAATAACAGAGCAATCAATCCATACTTTAGCTTTTATAAAAAAGACAATAGTATTGTCTTTGCTCAGAGATAAATGGCTTAGTATTCCAAAAACAGACTGATTGGTTAAAAATAAAATAAGATGATACAGAAGATAATGAGAAGATCCTGTGTGCTAAATGAATGAAACCTGCCATTTCTGTGTGATGATGCCATCTGTAATATTTTCTAATTAACTACTGTTACTCGCCCAGCGTGTGTGGATTACAACTTGAGTTTTCTATGCAGTTTCCACTCAGTGAAAAATGGGCTCATCAGCCAATTCCCTATTCTGATCCTCTTTGGGACTAATAAACTGGCATTCTGATTTACAAGTAATCTCTTTGTGTATTGAACAATGTATCCTCTCCTCAGATATAAATCACTTCCCGGCATGTTGGTAAGTATTAAGTTTCCAGTTTTGCAAAGCAGAGCACTAAACTCTGAAATGTACCACATGAAAGTGTAACCAGTTTTGTAAAACCCCACTGAGTGTCTAGCGGGCTTCCTTAGGTGACATCTATGTTGCTAACCTATTCAAAACGCAACACAGGCTGCAGAAATATGTTACATACATTTAGTGTTATTCAAAGATGCTAACATGACTTCAATATAGAAGTGGAAGAAATAGTTTAATGTTCTTAGCATTAATAAAGAATTAACATTGAAATCACTTAGCAGATCACAAACATACAAATAACCCACTGCCAAAATATTTTAAACATTTTTAAAACTCAAAAAATTTTAAATTAAATTTGTGGAACTCATAAATCTAAACTCACTTTTAGCTTTTGGGGGAATATATGATAATAAATTAGCTATTTAAAGATTTCAGTTACTTTTTCTGGTAACTCTGTGACTGCATACATTAGGCTCAAGCTATAAAACAAATTAAACAAATATTTATTGTATTTGACAATTCCATCAGAAATTTCCCAACTTTCTGTACTATTGAATTATAAATTAACCTAAGTGCTATTATCTGTGTTTTTTTTAAATGAAAGCTTTATCTTTGTTTAATAAAGGTGTGTATTTGGAGGAAATAAAATAATGGCACTATTTTCTGGACACATTCTTCAGGTAATGAACTGACGGAAATGTAATTTGCAAGTTAGTGTTTTCGAGTAAAGCTTTTCCTGTACTTTCAACATGCCACTTTTACTTTAAGGAAATAAACTGAGACAGCTCTCGCTGTCACAGTGGTATTTTACTTTCACCAGCACCACTTTGGCAGTGGCTTTTATTGGAATATATTATTAATTCCCAAATGTATTTTCCTTGGCAACTTCCTTCAAGAAATAAAACTGTTTTGGAAACAATCTTAACGGTATTTTCATGAAGGACCAATTGCTTCTTCTACCTTTTTGGAAGATGTTTAAAATGAGTATCTACTTCCAGTTATTCTAAGACCCCACCATTGTACTGTAAACATTATACACTGGGTTTATGAATGCCAAATTCACAAGAATGAACAATCACAAATTTAGGCATTTAACTATGAATTAGAAATTAATTATTACAAATAAATTGTATTTAACAAAATATAAAACTACAAAATCACTTCTCTGACATTTATTAAATTGGCAAAAAATTTAAAGAATATTGGGATGGAAAATAAAAAAATAAATAGTAGGCAAGAGGAAAGATATTAATTTTTAAAAAGAAAAAAATAACATTAGCTAAAACTACATATATAAAATGAAAAAACTGGGCAAAGTTTAATAGAAATAAAAGAACACTGGGGAGCTATTTCTTAAATATCCAAATTCCACACAGTCTCTTGTACCTTAAAAACTCAAAAAAACTATATTTTGCTTTTAGTTCATTTAGAACCAGATGACAATACGCTAGAAGCTCATGCATAATCATCACCCTATTTGTTCCTGGTAAACAAGAAAGCATGCATATGTGCCTAGAAAAGTTACTTGAGACTGTATCAGAACTGGAATGTTGCTTTTGTGAAGCCAAACTGCATTTGTTTGCCTTCGGGTATAACCAGTTAATACTGAAGTTTTAAAGGATTTTCCAGACTCTTGCTTGTGCTGGTCTCTAAATGCACCAGTCCAAAAGCAGAATTTAATATTCTGAAACGCCATAAAGTGAATTCTAAAGACAGCTTAGTAAAATTGCTTTAAAAGGTTTACTTTACTTTTAAAAGCATCTGTTGCTCCAGGTGCATGGTTTTTGTCTGGATGAAACTTCAAAGCAAGCTTTCTATAAGCTTTTTTCAAATCTTCATCACCAGCATCTTTCGTAACTCCAAGTACTTCATAGTAATTTTTACATTTGTTTATGCTGTGAACAAGAGAGTGTGTTATAATGTAAATTTCAAGGAAGATGGTCATGTAATATCTCTAATTTTTAATTTATTAGAATACTATAAAGAACTATCTGTGGACCCTTTCTCAAAATCTAATGAAGGCTTATCCCTTTAAGGATTAGTCTGCTTCATTCTCTTTTTCGACCACAGACCATTCCTCCAACCTCTTCCCGAATCTAAGAAGAGTAAACCATGAAAATGTCCTTAGTGTAATGTATCACAACTACAGAGAAGTAAAGCAAAGCCCATAATAATTGTGGATGAAAGTCAGAGCATATATTGTAACTAAAATGAGACAATAAGAATAATTTTTTAGTACTTGTAAGTGGATAAAGAAATTCCAAAACTCCTCAAAAGTATGTCACAGCTAAGAATGAACATGCATTACATTCCAAAAATTTTGTCTTGCATAATGTAGATCTAACCAACTATCAAAGCAACAGTTTAGTACACACAAAACAACAGCAGTATTCTATGGTTTAAATGTCAATATTTATTTATTTTTGATATAGATGGGGTCTTGTTATGTTGGGGCTGAGGCTAGTCTTGAAATTCTGGCCTCAAATGATCCTCCCATCTCAGCCTTCCAAAGTGCTGGGATTATAGGCATAAACCACTGCACCCGGCCATCCCCGTTATGCCAAAGATAATTTATCTGTATCACTCTCTGAAAAAGATAACATCTCATGATAAAATATAACATGTGACTCAAAAAATGTTATCCCTGATTTTCATTGTGATAAGCACATTTCTAAAGATTATATACATACAGTTTGTACCTTAAAGATTTAAGAGATTTAAGCCTGAAATCTTTAAAGTATATTAGGATTAGAAAATAAATACTCTGAATGGAACAGAGAACATTACGTACACGTGGATGCCAACCTTCTTCCACAACCTAGTAATTTACTTTCACAAAAGCCACAGTACATTTTCAAAATTTTTGGAGAGTACTTTGCAACTTTAGATGTGTTCCATGTGCAGGTGGCTTGATGACAGAGTTAGTGACAGGCAAAATGATCTAGGGTATAAGTGGACACTGGCAGCAAAAGAACTGCAAAGACTGACTCAAAGTTTTCAAAGAAAAGAGACAAGATTTTTTTTTTTTTTTTACTATTACACCTATTAGTTATCACAGTGCTTGGCACACAAAAGGGTCTCAGTAAATATTTTTGAAGTGAATGAGCCTTAGCTTTCTTTATATAATGAAGGCATCTATCATTTGTTATATGAACTTGGGGGTAAAAAGGGAAAGTAATATAAAATTGTACAAATTTACAAAAATTAAAATTGGATTTTTCTACTTTAGATACTTAAAAACATTAACATACATCAATTTTATTCCAAAAACATGACATTTCCTTTATTTAGTCAATAATATTTATTGAATACTAACTATGCCCAGACAGTGTTCTAGGCATTTGACATATATCTGTAAACAAAAAAAGAGAATGATCCCACCTGTGTAGAGATTCATTCTCCTAGAAATGTTTAGAAGCTATGTAATAGAAAAAAAGGAAATGGGGGGCATTTATAAAATACCTACTGTGTGTTAGGTACAGGTCCACCATCTCATATCAATGTTCCAATATCCATAAAGCTCTGAAAAATCAAAGTTATTCTATAACTAATTTGATTGCATAAAAAATTGAATTCAACTGTAGATTTTGCCTCTAGGCAAAAATCTGACTGAAAAGATGTGAAGCTACTACAGAATCTTCATTTATCCCATTTAAGTGTGAATACCTGTATGTTTTGCTGTAGAAATGTTACTATTTGTTATGGACTGCTGCCCTAGACTCTAAGATGTATAATATAAAATACACTGTCATCCCTTGGTATCCACAGGGGATTAGTTCCAGGATCCTCCCTCCTTGAATACCAAAATCTACAGATGCTCAAATCCCTGATATAAAATGGTACAGTATTTACATACAACCTTTACACATCTTCCCATGTGCTTTAAATAATCTCTAGGTTATAAATAGTACCTAAGACAATGTAAATGCTACATAAATGGTTGTTACACTATATTGGTTGTTTAATTTGTATTATTTTTTATTGTTGTATTGTTATTTTTCACCAAATACTTTCAATTCAAAGTTGGTTAAATCCACAGATGCAGAACCCATAGATGTGGAGAGTCGACTATATTAGTACCTTTCTAAAATATGAAGAATTCTGAATTCCAAATTGCATTTGGTCACAAAGATTTCACATAAAGAATTGTAGAATTTTATTATACTGATTATTTTACACAAATTATCTCATTTACTCCTCATTTGGTAGATATTATTCCTATTTAACCAATAAGGAAACCAATCTTTGAATGGTTAAGTAAATTGCCTAAATTCACATAACCAAGTAACAGATGAGAATGAGGACTTATTTCTTCAACAAAAATTTACTAACCATTTACTTTCTGTTAGGCACAATTTCAGATGCTACAGTGGTGAATAAAACAGTCAAAATCACATTAAATTTACAATTGGGAGAAGAACAAGCAATAAACAAATATATAAGTAAAATATAATGTACATCATATGGTGATAAATATCTGGAGAAAAATAAAGAAGCTAATAGAAACAGAGAAAGGAAGGGCAGGCCTTCTATTTCAAATAAGTAATAAAGGAAGGCCTCACAAGTTAAGAATTCAAATCTGTTTATCTGACTTGAAAATCTTGCTGTCTCAGAACTGGAATACAGAAAAAAGGATACCCTTCAGACTTCAAAGTGACCTATCATCTTCCTATTTCTTTCTTACCATCAGTATTGAAGCTGACTCTCTTACCTCCTAGATCTTTGCAATTGTTTTTGGTGCTGAGCACACCTTCTCTGCCTCTCTTCTTGGTTAGCTAGTTTCTACAACTTCTCCGGACCCTGGCTTAGCTCTTCCTTTTCCTAAGAATCCAAATTCCTCAGGACTAGGTTTGCTACCCCTCTTATATCCTCCCCACATCCTCTGAACTTAGCCTTATCCCAACAATTACCAAAGTGTACTACAATTGCCTCTTTACTTGTCTGATAACACTTCTAGATCACAGATTCTTTGAAGGCAGGGATTATGTTTTGTTCACCATATATGTTGGATGGATGGACAAATGACTTTCAATTTGAGAGCAGAAATGGTGAGGATCTAAAAAGTCACGTTCAGATCAAATGTGATGAATGCTGTCATGAAAATGTAGTTAGTACTAAAAATCATTTGGAATAGAAGAGAAGCAGTTAATAGAAGTGAAACAGACTGTGAGACAAGGTGGAGAGGTACGAATATGGCAGACACTACCTGAATGCAAAAAATAAAAGGTAAATTAAACACTGAACAATCCTAAAGCCATTACTACTTGGTTTGAGTGTGTAGGATGTTTAATTATGTTCCAGATTAAGCCTCTAAATTGTCTTGTTTATAATTACTGAGCACAAAAGCCTGGTCAACTTAAAAAGACAGCTGGATACTGTAGACAAAGTAGGTGAAAATTTGCAGTGCTCTAGATAGGGTCATAAAGCTAAGAATTGCCACAGACAAACAAAAAAAAAAAGGGGGGGCCAGACATGAAAAACAGTTATTTCACTAACTCTTAGCTGTATCCAGCTCCACCATATCTTCTCTGCACTAAATTTTTCATCATATATTAGAGAAGAAATTCTTGAGAAGCCAGAAGTTACAGTCATCATCACCAATGGACAGCCTGAAGACTATGTATTTGAAGTAATGCTCCAAATATACCCATTCACCTAAGTTTTCACACCTGAATGAGAAATTATCATTCATATAATTATTTTCATTCATACTGTTGTTCATCATGCTCCTTTTCATCAGCTACATGTGTTTGTCACACTTTTTACAATCTGCTGCTTTCTAAAAGAGTAAAACCTTCTCCTGCCTCACTGAAGAATTAAAAGAAATTAAAAAGGAGTAACCCATTACCTATCTTGGAAGGAAATAATGTACAACAAGGCCAAAAGGATCTGTGTGGAGCTCAACAATGGGAAAACTCTGCCTGGTCCAGACTTCATATCTTCTCTTATGTGCATGGAAGCATAGTTGGTGGGAGAGGAAGGTCATTTTTCGATTCTCTTTTTGTCATGTGTGCTATATAGCTAATTATTTAAATATACTCCAAATTTAACTAGTGTTTAAGGAAACATTTATTTATTCCTGAGAAAAAGAATTACTTATTTTATAAGTTTAGCGAAATGATTTCTTCTGAAAGAACGGAAGCTTAAATCAAATCTTAAATTCAAATCCCCATAATTAACAGTTGTACAGTGTTTCTAATTGATAAATACAATGATACTCCAGTTAATAATTTCACACTGATCTTGTAAAGTTTTAAAGTTTTTCAATGGTATGCTAAAAATTTCAAATAAGATCCATGACAACTTTGTCTCAATTATTTTTCAATACACTTCAACTCAAAAAAAACAAACCGCCAAGTTTAACAGAATATTAGTTTACAAAGTTACACACTTTCTCTTCAGTCTTACTGTAAGCTAGCTCTTACTTATGCAATGGATGCAGTATTATTGCAAGACTTCTCCCCATTGAGCCAAATTGTCACTGAGCAACTTGTTTGCATAATCGTGCTAACCAACAAGATAACATGGCTTTCTTCAGAAAAATCCCCTGTGTATAGGTAAAAGAAAAAACAAAAACATACATCATGTAAGTGTTTGCTGGTGATCTGTACCCTCACTAAAGCAACATTTATGAAGGCTAATATAAGAGAAAAGGTATACTCAGCTAAGAAACTCACATAAAGTACAGACTAAAGTATTTTGAAAACTTGGGGATTCTCTTAGAGACTGTTCCAATCATATTTAGTCCCCAAAAGAAAAAAAAATTACATTTAATTAAAAAGGTATAATGAGATTATTGACCAGAGGACCAATCTCTAATACAGGTATACTACTAAGCTATTTCTTCCACTCTTAAAGAATTCATGGTCCCAAATGTGGCTGGGCCTTAAAACTAAATCAGCAATACTTCATTCCCTTTGCTTTTCTCCTCTGCAAATATTCCATACTTTTACCACTCTCTTAAGCTTTCAACCTCATCTCTTTTCTTCTAACTCTCAGAAGACAGCCTCATCTCCAATTTGACAGAGAAAACAGAAAAATTCCTTCCACCTTTTATGTCTCCACCTGTATGTCTCTGTATGTCTCTGGCCACATACAGAGTGTATCTACACTCAGCATCATCTTTCATTCTTCCATTCTCAAGGTGTCTCCTTGCCTACAGCCAGTTCCTCTAGGCTTTGGAGAACCACACACACAACCACCCACATACACACAAAACCAACCCCACCCCACATATATATATAATCAATACCAGAACAAAGAGGCATCAATGCTCTTCCTTCCTTATTTCTACCACACCTTGGACTACTCTTCTTTTTCTTTCAAGGCTAGGGTAGAGGAAATGAAGAAACAGACTTTTTAAAATAACACCAGATTTAGGAGAGTCTTCTTTTTCAAAACTTTCAACCATAGTTTTTTGGTAAACTTTCAAATATATAGGTGATTCTGTATTCTTAAATATATATATATATATAAATACATTTAACTTTCTTTGAATCCTTCATTGAGAATATGTTCTCCCAACATAAATTAAATCCTATAAGCAAATACAATTTGTTTTAGGATGTGGTTTCCAGAGACATGTTTCAAGCACACTGCTTACTAATAAAAGTTTTTTACGAAATAAATTCAAAAGTAAGTCTCTTACTTATTCACTTCTTTCACTTATTCAGCTACCTCTGACACAGTACTATAAGTATAAAAATGGTTAGCAGCATTATTTATATTCTCAAAGTGCTTCACTACCATTCATACTAATCAAATACTCTACCATGGCTTTACCATGATTAAGGAATCCTTTTTTGTTTGTTTGTTTGTTTGTTTGAGAAGGTGTCTTGCTCTGTCGCCCAGGCTGGAGTGCAGTGGTGTGATCTTGGCTCACTGCAACCTCTGCCTCTTGAGTTCAAGTGATTCCTCAGCCTCAGCCTCCCGAGTAGCTGGGATTACAGGTGCCTATCACCACGCCCGGCTACTTTTTCTATTTTTAGTAGAAATGAGGTTTTGCCATGTTGGCCAGGCTGGTCTTGAACTCCTGACCTCAGGGGATCTGCCAGCCTTGGCCTCCCAAAGTGCTAGGATTACAGGCGTGAGCCACCACACTCAGTCAGAGAATCCTTTTTTCTCATTGTAATCACTCTCAAATAAAATGTTACAATCAAGCTTTAGCATTTAAATATATAGGGACAAATGCAAAATATAAATATATGGGTATTTGATTTTAAAATTAAGATATGGTAACAAATCACTTTCCTTAATGAATAAAACCTGTATCTCAAAATACACTTCAATTACAAATTATGGTAAATAAAAAGTTGAGAATGGGGTAAAAAGGTGAAAAAAGAAATAAAATTAAAAGAGAAACAGACAAGAAAGGACAAATGAGAAAGACTTAACCTAACTAATTTTAACTACTCTTCACTTGAGTTAGTTCACTATATTATGATTCACTCTCCATGAGAATTCTTGAATTAATCTCTGTTCAAAATCCTTAATCTTTAGTTTCCCTAGCAAAGTAATATCAGCACAACATCAATACAGCTTCCTTAAGCTTTAGCAGGAAACAAAACAGACTTTTCTCTAGTGTTTCAAACTCAAAGTTTCATTTCATTTCCAGAAAACCTTTTACTTATAAAATTAAAGCCAGATACCCAAAACCCAGTTTATAACTTTTCAACTCTAACATTTCTGCGAAAGGACATTATAGTGTCTGCATATATATAAAGATAGCCCTTCAAAAAGAATATAAATAGAAAAAAATCCTTCACTAATATAAGTAGGAAATTGAAAATGTTGCTATTACACTCAATATTCCTCTCATGAAATTCTCCCATTTTCATCTATGTAAAATAAAACAATTCTTCATCCTCTTTTAATATTGCTACATAAACAACATATTGTGTGAAAAAGCTGCAATAATTTTTCTTAAAAAAATTATTTGGAAAAAGCTTTGTAACTTGAGGTTACTTTAAAAAATAGAATATTCTATAGAGTTGGTACTTTACAGACCAGTTTTATAAAGAATATGAAGCATAAGACACACCCAGAGTTCAATTCCTTGATGTCTATTCTTCTAATGTTATATTTCACTTTTTTCAGGTGTTATAACATCAAAAAGTACATTAATACCAATTATGATTGAGATGTAAACCATATTTATTCCTACCTGAGAACTCCATCTACTTGGTCTTTGGTATAGCCTTTTCCACCTTCACCACTACCAGATGTGCTGTCCTTTGTGCAATTAGGCTTGCTTTGATCGCCACTACCTGATGGTTTTCGGCAATGAGGGCTATTTCCAGCCGTGCTTCCATTTTTCATAATTATTTCCAATAGTGCTGTAGAAAGATAAAGTACACTATGCCTGTTTACATCAACGTACATACACAAGATCCTGAGAAGAAAGTTTTAAAGCAGACAAATTATGAAGTGTGTTCTCCAAAAAGATTCACCATAGGATCTTTTTAATTAGCACGCATTCCCCTAAGTACTTAACTGTTTACAGAACACTAATCACCATCTAGAAGTAGAATGCTAAGTTAAAGCTAGTAACTTGAGATTATAATCATTCAATTATTTATGACATAATTTTATTTGTCATATCATGTGACACTGCAGATTACCAAAGAAAAAGAGGTAAGTCTTTAAAGTAGCCAATGAGATCATCCACAAAGTAAGAGAAATTTAGACTTCCTGTTTAATTCTCAATAGCAACAATGGGAGCCAAGATACTGGAATATTATCATCCAAATGCTCAGAAAAAATAAATTGCTAACTTGAGTTATGCACTAATTTCCCAGAAAGTGCACAAGATAAAAACATTTTCCAACAAATAGAAAATTTATCACTAAAAGATTTTCACTAGAGGATACTGTAATATATACATTTCAGGCAAAAGGAAAACATTTACAGATAGGCTGAGATGGAAAAAGGAATGGTAAGCAAATAGTGTGGTAAATATGAGAGTAAATGTGAACAATGAGTGTAAAAAATAATTCTTATCAAGGATTTGCTTTTTAATAATCTGGGGAGGAGAAGCATAAAAGTAGGGGTAGAAAGAATGTGAATGAAATAAGGTTGGCCATATATATTCATAATGGTTCAAGACAGGTGAGTGATTGGGAGTGATTAAACTATTTTTTTCTCCTTTTGTGTGTGCTTAAAACTTTCCATAATAAAAGTTAAAACTAAACATAAAAAACGTTAACAAAACTAATGGAAAAAAAGGGAAATCCATCATCATTGTGGATTTTAACATATTTCAATCAGTAACTGATATAAGGTAAATTTTAAGAAATCATTGAGGATACAGATGACTTAGACATCAAATTTATAAGCTTTATCTAAGAGATATAACATTATACCCAACTAGTGAATATCCCTTTCTCACAGGCCCACATTATCGCTAGACCATAGAGTGGTCCTTTTCAAATCTCAGAGAATTATTACTATATATATATATATATATATATATATACCACAATCTATGAGCACAATACAGTTATATGAGAAATCAGTTACAAAAAATGTAACTAAAAAAATCATAAATGGGTTGGAAAAGAAAAAACAAAATAAAAAAATCTAGACAGCTTGTGTATCAAAGAAATAACTACAATAGAAATTACAAAATACTTAGAACTGAATAGAAATTAAAACACCACATATCAGAACTTGTGGGTCAACAACTAGCCATCCACATGCAAAAGAATAAATTTGGACTCCATCACACTGGACACAAAAATTAACTCGGAATGGATCATGAATCTAAGTGTAAGAGCTAAAGCTTCAAAACTCTTAGAAGAAAATACAGAAGTAAATCTTCATGATGTTGATTTAGGCAAAATATTCTTAACTACAGAAACAAAAGTAAATGTGATAAAAGGAAAACAGAGAAAATGGGCTTTATCAAAATTTAAAACTTTTGTACTTCAAAGGCTATCATCAACAGAATGGAAAAAAAATGTTTACAAATAACATACCTGATTTTCAAAAAAAAGTATCCAGAATATATAAAGAATTCTTACAGTTCAGTAATAAAAAGATCAAAAACACCAGTTAAAAAAACGGGTGAAGGATCTGAATAGACAATTTCTCCAAAACAAACAAACAAATGGTCAATAAGCACACAAAAAAAGTTGCTCAACATCATTAGCTATTAGGGAAATAAAAATCAAAACCACAAAGAGATGTATCACTTCAAACCCACATCCAAAAGATGAACAATAGCAAATGTTGAGAAGGATGGGGAGAAATTGGTACCCTAATAAGTTTCTAGTGAGAATGTAAAATGATGCTGCTACTTTGAAAAAATCATCTAGTAGTTCTTTAAAAAAGTAAACATAGTTACCATTTGACTCAACAATCCCATTCCTAAGTACATATCGAAGAGAAATGATATACAAAAACTGATTCACAAATGTTCATTGCAACATTATTCACAATGGCAAAAAGATACAAACAACCAAATATCTATCAACTGATGGATAATGATATATCCAGACAATGAAATATTTTCAAAAATAAAAAGAAACAGAGTACTGATATGTGCTACAACATGAATGGACCTTGAAAACATTATGCTAAGTGAAAGACTCCAGTCACAAAAGATGGTATACTATACGGTTCCGTTTATATGAAATGTACAGAACAGGCAAATCTACAGGGACAGAAAGTAAATGAATCATTGCCAAAGCTGGGGGTGCAGGGGAGGGTGGAACTGGAAATAAATGAGGAGTGACTGCTAAAGAGTAATGAGGTGTCTTTTTGAAGTAAGGAAATGTTCTAAAATTGATTTCCATAACTGTTGTGCAGCTCTGTTAAAATACTAAAGAAACACTGAATGGTATAATTGAAATGAGTGAATTGTATGGTATGTGAATTATGTCTCAATAAAGCGTGTATATATATATACACACACTCTCAATATTATGTCTCAATAATGTCTCAATAAAGTATGTATATATATATATATATATACACACACACTCAACTAGGTACCAATCTATCAGTTATTAATGAGAAATATAACATAAACAGTCTTTTTTTTTTTTTTTTTTTTTTGAGACTGAGCCAGGCTGGAGTGCAGTGGTATAATCTTGGTTCACTGCAACCTCCGTCTCCTGGGTTCAAGCAATTCTGTCTCAGCCTCCTGAGTAACTGGGACTACAGGTACCTGCCCCCGACACCTGGCTAATTTTTTAAATTTTTTTTTAGTAGAGATGGGGTTTCACCATATTGGCCAGGCTGGTCTCAAATTCCTGACTTCAAGTGATCCACCCGCCTTGGCCTCCCAAAGTGCTGGGATTACAGGCGTGAGCCACACGCCTGGCCAATTTTTAAACTATAGTCTGTATTTAGTCTGCAATCGCAATGAATGGAAACCAGCATGGTCTAAGGGAGGTAGTGGTTCACAACATTTAGACATAAAAATTTTTGTGGGAATTCTGGAAAAAAGGCTATGACATCAGCTTAAATTTTAAATCTCTCCGAATTCCCTCATAAAGTCAGAGAAAACCTCATGCACAAAATCCCAAAATATAAGGTGGGGAAAAACCACCAACTGCCACAGGGGCATTTGCCAGCCCACAGAACATAAAAAAAAAATAAAAATAAAAATAACCAACAGGGACTCTCTATATAGCACAACAGGCAAAACTGGGAAAAGTGTGTAAAAAGGAATGAGTTTTGCCTACTACAATAGTACACAAGTGCACGGGTCCACAATAAAGCTTTAAAGGCATGGAAGACTCTAGTCACTACATGCCCTCAAAAATAATCAATCAAAGCTCTCTTCCACAATAAAGCCACACCAAGAAGAAACTCCTGGGAACAGGACCCAAACTGAAGAGGACAGGGAAAACAAAAAAAACGAAAAGAGAAACTCCAGATAAAGGTAGGGAAGGATAAAGGAATGAGAAGATCTCATTTAGCAAGGGGACATTTTTAAACATTACACAAAAACAGAAGGATCTCTACGTATTTACCAGCACATAAAAATGAGTTTAAAAAAAATGACAGAAGTCAAATCTGATACAAAATTATAAGAAAAAAAGGATGAGTATGAATTAAACCTCTGAAGACAATAAATACACACCATAAACACTTGCTAACAAAACAGATGAACACTTTAATACTTCAAAACAAGCTGAAAAGACTAAAAAATAATGCATGATATAAAAGAACAATATATATCAAAATTACAACAACATCAGAAATTACTGGCCAGATGCAGTGGATCACATCTGTAATCCCAGCACTTTGGGAGGCTGAGGCGGGTAGATCACCTGAGGTCAGGAGTTCAAGACTAGCCTGGTCAACATGGTGAAATCCTGTCTCTACAAAAATACAAAAATTAGCCGGGCATGATGACCAGTGCCTGTAATCCCAGCTACCCGGGAGGCTGAGGTGGGAGAATTGCTTGAACCTGGAGGTGGAGGTTGCAGTGAGCTGAGATTGAGCCACTGCACTCCAGCCTGGGTGACAGAGCAAGACTGTCTCAAAAAAAAAAAAAAAAAAAAAAAAAGAAAAGAAAAAATTATCTCTCAAAAACTTATGTGATAAAACTCAATAAAAAATAAGACATTTTAAAAAATCAATTAAAAAAAGACTAAACTAGAAGAAACAAAGACTCATAAATACAACAGATAATGCTTAAAAGAGAAAGAAAATATATCAGAAGGAAATTTAAAACATTTTTTAAAAAAGTAAAAAAGACAAAAAAATTTCAAGAGAAAACAGCAAATATTAACAGTAAAGATCCAACATATGTACAATAGGAGTACTGAAGAAAAACAAAAAAATAGAACAAATAAACTTTTCTGACATAAAAACAAAAAATCTGAAACTATTAAATGAAAGGGCAAATCACAGACCTAATACTGACCAAGAATAACTAACACCAAGACATATTCTAATAAAATTAAATATCTAGGCAAAAAGAGCAAATGACTTATAAAGGAGAGGAAATTAGACTGTCATCAGACTTTGTTCATCAGTAGTACTTGCATAAAACAATGGAGTAACAGATACACATGGAAAGAAAACGTACAGCAAAGACTTTGTATCCACCAAAATAACTTCAAGCAGTAAAGCCCACAGATGAACTGTTTTCAACATTCTAGAATGAATGGAGCTTAGTTCCCACAAGCCCTTCTGGGAATCCACTATAAAACAGGCTTTAGGAATCCAAAATAATTACATATATGCTGACATAAGGACTGGTAGTAGTAAGCATTAAATGTATAGTTATTTATACAACTAAGACTAAATGACGGTTAAGAGAGAGCATACAGCATGTAATGACAGTATCTTCTAACACTGTAGATATGGTTTGAATATTTTCTAAATGGTGGGCTTCCCCTGTTTTTCCCTCTTCTAATAGAAAAATTATTAGGCTTCTTCCTTTCCCTTCTTTTCCTTTTGGCATCTGGGGCTGGCAATGCCTGAATCCTGAACCAAGGAAGCTTATTGGGACTCAAGAGACAGTCATGGCCAGGTGCGGTGGCCAGGTGCCTGTAATCCCAGCACTTTAGGAGGCTGAGGCGGAGGGATCACTTGAGGTCAAGAATTTGAGACCAGCCCGGCCAACATGGTGAAACCTCGTCTCTACTAAAAATACAAAAAGTAGCCAGGTGTGGTGGCATGCACCTGTAGTCCCAGCTACTCGGGAGGCTGAGACAGGAGAATCGCTTGAACCCAAGAGGCAGAGGTTGCAGTAAGCCATGATTGTGCCACTGCACTCCAACCTCGGTGACACAGACTGTATCAAAAAATAAAATAAATTTAAAAATAGAGACAGTCACAACCAAAAACATGGCTGAGCTCAAGAGGGCCTGGACCAATGGGCTTTTATGTACTAAAATACATAGAAAATTTTACATAAAAGCTCGATTTTATGTAATGAAGCAATTTGTTACATAAAAGGGAAAATGAGCAAATAAGTGGGAGCCACATTTCTCATTCTGTTCTGATTCTCTAACAGAGAAAAGAATCACAAACATGGAAATGGAGATGGCTGGAATGAATCCTGTGGCATTTTACTAAAAATGGAAGTGTGTGAATATACTGTATGTGTGTGCATGTGTCACAGATACTAAAATTAATATTGACCAAATTACTATAAATATGTGTAGATCACAAACACATATATCACACATATGTACAGAAATATACATACATGCATTCACGCATACATTTATTTCCTGGCTCTGTCCACTGATAGGGCTAGAAACAATGACACTTCTGTAAGCTGTGAGTTCATTTAGTATCTATATCTAGTTTCTAAATACCATTGTCCAGTAAAAGGAGTCAGGACTTCTTGGAGAACTAGCTGATTCCTAGGGCAGAGAAAGTAAAATGTGAGCCTGAAATTTTTTTGTGTTAGGAAATTTAAAAATTCAAAGAACAATGAGAACATGTCCAAAAGACACAGGAGCCAGCCTGAAGGGGCTCCCACTAACTAAATCTGAACACAAAAATAAATGATGATAATGACAGATTAAATCGGAAACCATGAATCTGTAACAGATAATTGAGGCTGAATGCTAACTAATAAATGTAGAAGGAATTATGGAATTAGAAAACCACACTTGGCAACCATCAGAAATTTTTTCAGGAAAGAATAACCAATGGATGCTACAAAGAGACAGTGAAAGTTTGTTGAGTAACAGGACACATACACAGTTTCAAAGTATTTCCCTACAAAACATGTATTTATTACAAAGAAGAAAAGAATAACATCGCCAGGCGCAGTGGCTCACGCCTGTAATCCCAGAACTTTGGGAGGCCGAGGCGGGCGGATCAGGAGGTCAGGAGATCGAGACTATCCTGGCTAACACAGTGAAACCCTGTTTCTACTAAAAAATACAAAAAATTAGCCAGGTGTGGTGGCAGGCGCTTATAGTCCCAGCTACTCGGGAGGCTGAGGCAGGAGAATGGTGTGAACCCGGGAGGTGGAGCTCGCAGTGAGCCGAGATCGCGCCATACACTCCAGCCTGGGCGACAGAGAGAGACTCCATCTCAAAGAATAACATCATAGTGGAGAAAAACAGCAATCACTAACTTAACTAAGTGATCAAAGTAACCTCACCAGTAAGGACCAAATCAACATCATGTGTCTCCTGATATGTTACACTAAGAACACACATCAGCTGGGCACGGTAGCTCACACCTGTAATCCCAGCACTTTGGGATGCCAAGGTGGGCTGATCACTTGAGCCCAGGGAGTTCCAGACTTGCCTGGGCAACATAGCAAAACCTTGCCTCTACAAAAAATACAAAAATTAGCCAGGCATGGTGGCATACGCCTGTAGTACCAGCTACTCGGGAGGCTAAGGTAGAAGAATTACTTGAGCCCAGGAGGCATAGGTTGCAGCGAGCCATGATCATGCCACTACACTCCAGTCTGGGTGACAAAGTGAGACTCAAAAAAAGGAACACACGTCACTTCCATAGTATTACACCAAAAACAAATATGATGAAATATCAGTCAAAGCCAAATTCAGGTCTGGGCATGGTGGCTCATGCCTGTAATCCCAGCACTTTGGGAGGCCAAGGTGGGAGGATCACTTGAGCCCAGGAGTTCAAAACCAGCCTGGAGAACACAGTGAAACCCTGTCTCTATTTATTTAAAAAAAAAAAAAAAAAAAAAAGTTGAGGGAAATTCTATAAACTCACTGGCCTAGGCCAGGCACGGTGGCTCACGCCTGTAATCCCAACACTTTGGGAGGCTGAGGCAGGCGGATCACTTGAGGTCAGGAGTTCGAGACCAGCCTGGCTAACATGGCGTAACCATGTTAAAAATACAAAAAAAAAAAAAAAAAAATAGCTGGGCGTTGTGGTGCATGCCTGTAATCCCAGCTACTTGGGAGGCTGGAGAATCGCTTGAACCCAGGAGGTGGAGGTTGCGGTGAGCAGAAATTAAAAAAAAAAAAAATTGGCATATACTCATCAAAAATACCAAGGTCAAGAAAAAAAAAAAGATGGTATCTGGAGAAAACATCATGGCCACATAAATGCGACATGTGGACATGTGCTTTTTTTTTTTTTTTTTTTGCCATAAGGGGCATAATTGAGAAAACTGGCAGAATGTGAGTAAGGTGAAAGCACTGATTTCATAAACTTGATGGTTACACTGTGATTATCTAAGAGAGTGTCCTTGTCTTAGAAAATGTATGCTCAATTATTTAGGGGTAATGGGAGATCATGTCTACAGCTACTGTTAATTGGTTCCAGAAAAACAGACTGTGGTGTGTGTGTGTGTAGAAAGAGAAAGAGAAAGAGAGAAGGGTAGCAGAGAGGGAGAGAGAAAGGTCCTGATAAAGCAAACGTAAAAATTTTAACAAATACAAAGCAAATGAAATGTATTTGGAAATTAGTGTTATTTGTATTAAGTTTGAATGATTTTATATTTGTGTAAGTTTGTATTATTCTTGCAACTTTTCTGTAAGTTTGAAATTATTTCAAAATTTTCCAAAACTAAATGTACTAATATAAAGGGGCTCCCACTGACCAAAAACCTAAAAAATGATAACTTGCTAGTTTTTGGAGAATGAAAAGGAATAGCCTCCTTTTCTTGAAAACTGATAAAAGCAATCAAGCATTTATCATGATTTTCCTATATAAACGATACCACTGCATAACCATAAGACAGGTGGAGGAAGAAGTATCTCTTTATATAAATATTTCGGCCAATAAAAAAAAAAACTTTTTAAAAATTGTAGAGCCAGATATGAAAGTGGTTATATATGTTTAATATTTAAAAGTGCCCACCAGCCGGGTACAGTGGCTCACGCCTGTAATCCCAGCACTTTGGGAGGTTGAGGTGGGTAGATCACCTAAGGTCAGGAGTTCGAGACCAGCCTGGCCAACATGGGGAAACCCCGTCTCTACTAAAAATACAAAAATTACCTGGACATGGTGGTGCATGCCTGTAGTCCCAGCTACGTGGGAGGCTAAGGCAGGAGAACTGCTTGAACCCGGGAGATGGAGGTTGCAGTGAGCCAGGATTGTACCATTGCATTCCAGCCTGGGCAACAGAGCGAGACTCCATCTCAAAAAATGTTTTTAAATGAAATAAAATAAAACAAAATAAATAAACGTGGCCACGATGACCCAATGCATGCTAAGTAGAAGTTATCTGTGTGTTCCTCCTTTCATTTTTAGCACAAACATGTTCTCCCATGGTTCCTCTGGACATTTTCCATGTTAACACCTAGATTTTGGATATTGCTAAAGCAGAATCATATAGTTGTTACAGATTTTTGGCAGTTACTATGATAATGAAGATTTTTCTGGAATTTCATGCACAGGGCTTCTGCCAAACAGTAGCTGTGTGCATACATGAGCTCATACTACACAGTCTTTGGCTCCATCAAGTGAAAATGTGGACAAGCTGTATTACTTCTGGGCCTCAAAATCTAGCTTAATCATCTTAAAAATGGAATCAGCAAAGTTGTCAGTACTAATAATCACTGGAACTGATGCCTAAGAAGATGACTCAGTTCAACTACCATGAGAATTTAGAACACATTGGATCTTTCGGATTTATTAAATGTCTTAGCTATCACATGGGATCTCTTTTACAATAATGCGCAGTGTTACAAACATTAATTGGGATAGTACTTATAAACCAGAGAACATTCACTTTTATGAAAAATTTTATCCAATCTTATTTTATGCATTTACCTTCCAGACGTACTGCTCTACTAGGAGTTTTAACATAATCTGCATGTAATTTAGTATATTCCATATTAAAGACCAATGAAAAAGTTAATATAGAATTTAAAATATTTATGTTGATAATCCGAAAAGGAAGAACTGAGATCTATTTTTATTCTTAAGTTTCTGTTGCACTCCTATATAATGTCTACCATTAGCTGAATTGAATATCAGAACACATGATTTGAAAAACAAATAGATTTTTTCTTTTTCACAAAATACAAATAGCTTTTATTTGTGTGATTATACAAACATGTATGTTCAGCTCATTAAAAAACATAACAGGCCAGGCGTGGTGGCTCATGCTTGTAATCCCAGCACTTTGGGAGGCTGAGGCAGGTGGATCACTTGAGGTCAGGAGTTTGAAACCAGCCTGGTCAACATGGTGAAACCCCGTCTCTACTAAAAACACAAAAATAAGCTGGTGTCGTGACACACGCCTGTAGTCCTAGCTACTCGGAGGCTGAGGCAAGATAATCGCTTGAACCCAGGAGGCGGAGGTTGCGGTGAGCTGAGATTGTGCCACTGCACTCCAGCCTGGGCGACAGAACGAGACTCTGTCTCAAAAATAAATAAATAAATAAAATAACAAAGTAAAAATCACTTATAAATCCCCTTCCAACCCTCCCCCAAATCCCCCCCAAAAAATCATTATAGCCTTTTGGTTACTCTAGTTAGCTAGCTGTCTAGCTTTTTAGACATTATTAAATTAAAAAAATATAATAATCTACCTGTTTTTAGCTTAATTTTCTTCAATTGTTGACATATTAGAGATATCACCTTATAGCAATAAACACAGGTCCATGTCATCATTTTTAATAGGTGCATAATTTATGAATGCAATGAATTTAATCAGTTTCCACTAATGGACATTTATACGCTTTCCAAATTTTTGCTACAGAGACAATCCCTATATATATATATATATTTTTTTTGAACACTTAGGCTGATTATAGAAAAGCTTCATTTGTGAATATATTAATATAGAAGGCCTTACAGCTATAATATTTTCATTTAGTTATTTATTTAACAAATTATCTTTATTGAAGAGAGTAAAATTAAATAAACAGCTATCATTCCAGAAAATCCAGGCCCATAGATGTCACAAATATATGTAAAATACTGTTAGGCATCATGGGAGTAAAAAAGATAATTAAGATTAAAATAGTTCCTGACCGCTAAGGTATTTTAAATGTAGGAGAGAGACAGCTATATACACAGGCAATGTAAGGGATGAAGTCAGCAAGGCAGAAGAACTAAATGTTAACTAAGCATGGAATGAGTAGTTGAATCCAAATTAATATTACTCCTAATTTAAAGCAATTATCTTATGCTCAAATAATTACTTTAACAAATGACAGAAGAGACAAACATACTATCAACTCCAAGGTACTATTCAAGTTTTTTCCTATAGAAATAATACATGACATGCTTACAGCACTTAAGATAATAAAATATCCTCACAATAAGCCTGCGAAGATTACAAATGAGAAAGCTGAGGCTCAGGAAAGGAAGAGGCAATGACAGAAATGGAATTATTGTGTCATATACCAGATAGATACTTCATATTTCCCCTAGAATGTAAGCTCCATGAGGACAAGGAGTCTGTCTTACTATCCACTGAATTCCCAGTTCTTAGAATATTGTCTGGGACAGAAAAATGTATATTCAGTAAAAATTTGTTGAATAAATCAAACCCCATTTTATAGATGAGGAAATTGAGGTTCGGAAAGATTAAGCTATATATCCAAGGTCACATCATTATTAAATTAAGATTCAAACCCTGAATCAGTATTCTTTCTTCAACTGTAATATCTGAAATAATTTGGCTACTAGCTGAAATTTGGAAATCATTTTTGTAACACTTCAGTTGGTGCTATAGAAATAATTGTTTTGAATGTATAATTTATACTTGTCACTAAATTTCAATTAAGTCAGAAACACAAAAGACTGAAATTATCTTAAAAAGAATATGTTGGATAATACTCCAGATGTATAATGACAATTTTAAAAGCTACTTTTTAAACCATTTTAAGTAAGACAAAAAGAGACAGAACTTTGAATTTTTTATTAGATATAAATTTTAAAATAATGTAGCAAAAAATTAGGAAGAAAAAGGACTGTTTAAATTGCTATTGTGCAGATAGATGCTGCAAATTATATACTATTCAATACATAATTTGGATTATCATACTTATCCGTTCATTACAGTAGATGAAGAATGGCCTTTTTTGAAGCTGTAAGCCACCAATTGATTCAAATTACTACAGTGTTCCTGAAAACAATAAAAATGCTTTTCTCTTAAAAAAAAAAATCTACACTTCAAACTATCTCCCAATTATTATGAAATTGCAATGCAAAGCATTAAAACAGATTGTATCCCTCTCTGAAAATCCAGAACATATCAATAACTCAATAAATGTACAGTTTATTCAGAAACTACAGTTACTGAGTTCTGCTTACTGACATTTTTCTAGAATATTTATATTTTCTATGTGGTAGCTATTCATATATATCAATACTTTAAAATATTTGAAAGTTGTACAACTGAATTTACTTAGAAGTCCACTGCAATAAGTAAACTGTAAAATAATATTATCAACTAAAAACATGGAAAGAAACAATATCCTAGATCCATTTGGGGATTAAGTTTTTTGTCAAGAAAAACTCTTGCCAATTTCTGAAAGTGTCTTATGTATCAGACTTCCTACCCGGCAAAAATAAAATTTTAAGAGGACAGAAATCCTGGAATCTAGCAGGAATTTAGTCTCATGTTTTACCATGTAAGAATAATGGAAATAAAAATGTGATCTTTTCTTTTGCCTCTCTTAGTTTAAGCATATCCAGACGAACATTCAGTCAACTTTCTGAGTTACAAGAATTTGGTGGTGGACTAGTATAAGTGAAATTCAGGGCTAAAATTTTAAAATCTAATTGTAACCACAGCTTCGACTTCCTTCTATATGAAATATTTTATCAGGATCTCACAAAAATGTCCTAGATCTTTCTCTCTCCTGAATTCTTAAATTGTACCAATAAACATCTTCTAGAATGTTCTATATAAAATACACTTCTCTGAGTACTGGCATATAACTATTTCAGCTCACATAAATCCTGTGATGACATCTTCACTTTACATATAACTAAAGAAGGCTCAGAGGAGTTAAGTAATTTGTCACTGGTGAAAAAGGAGTCAGAGAAAACATCTGCATCTGAACTAAGGTTTTTGGACTACACAGTTATCCCCTATCACTTTATTTGGTAATCACATACTGCCTTACATTTGTACTACCAACTTTCACCCTTACATTTCTTAATTTTTCCAACATTCGTGTCCTTAAGAGCAACAAACTGTGTTGTGCTTTGGTATCTTATAATATCTTTTAGGAGATTTATTCAAATTGTTTGCATGACAGAAGCATGATAGTGTGTACATTTGGGTGGGTTTTAAGAATTCTCAGAGCTTCACACTTGTAAAATGGGGATGACACCAAAATTAATTGAGTGCTTACTGTTAAATGCATTTAATCTTCACAACAGCACTATGAGATCAGTACATTGTCTCCATTTTACAGACGAAAAAGCTAAAGGCTAGAGAGGTTCTCTACCCTGCTCAAAAATAAGGTTACAAGCTAGTAGGTGGAGTCAGACTTCAAAAGCCAAGTTATTCTGTCTAGACTGCCTACTCACTTAATGTTAAAACTGTCCCTCTAGGACTAGATAATGACTAAATGAAATCATATTCAACAGTAGGGGAGGATTCAAAAATAATTAACTCCTGGCAATGATTTCTTGAATATGACAGCAAAAGCACAAAAAAACAAAGCAAAAATAGAAAAATGGCACTACAACAAACTTAAAAACTTATGTGCATCAAATAGCACCATCAACAAAGTGATGAAAAGGCAACATATAAATAGGAGAAAACATCTGAAAATCACATATCTGATAAGGGGTTAATATCCAGAATAAATAAGGAACTCCTACAACTCAACAAAAAAAAAAAACAAGTAATGTGATTTAAAAATGGGCAAAGGACTTGAACAGACATTTTCTCCAAAAATGGGATATTATAAAACTAGCCAATAAGCATATGAAAAGATGCTCAACATTACTAATCATCAGAGAAATGCAAATCAAAGCCACAATGAGATATCACCTCCCACTCAAGGATGGGTACTATCAAAACAAACAAAAACAGAAAATAGGTGTTGGCAAGGATGGTGAGAAACTGAAACCCTATGTACTGTTCGTGGGAAAGTAAAATGGTGCAGGCGCTACAGAAACTGTATTGTGGTTCCTCAAAAATTAAAAATAGAATTACTGTATGATCCTACAATCCCACTTCTGGGTATCCAAAATAATTGAAAGCAGGCTCTTTGCATATCCTTGTTCATAGCAGCATTATTCATAATAGCCAAGAGGTGAAAGGAACCCAAATGTCCATAGACAGATGAATGGATTAACAAAATGTGGTGTATATATACAATGGAATATTATTCAGTTTTTTTACTGTAGTTTTTTTTTTGGTCTTTTTTTTTTGTTTTTTTGAGACGGAGTCTCGCTGTGTCGCCCAGGCTGGAGTGCAGTGTTGCCATCTCGACTCACTGTAACCTCCATCTCCCGAGTTCAAGCGATTCTCCTGCCTCAGCATCCCCTAGTAGCTGGGATTACAGGCATGCACCACCACGCCTGGCTAATTTTTTTGTATTTTTAGTAGAGATGGCGTTTCATCATGTTGGCCAGGCTGGTCTTGAACTCCTGACCTCGTAATCTGCCCGCCTCGGCCTCCCAAAGTGCTGGGATAACAGGCGTGAGCCACCGCGCCCAGCCTAATCAGTATTTTTTTAAAGAGGAATTCTTCACGTTACAACATAAATGAAACTTGGGAACATTATGCTAAGTGAAGTAAGACAGTCACAAAAAGATACGGCATGAATCTACCTATCTGAGGTAACTAAAGTAGTTAAATTCACAGAAACACAAAGTAGAATGGTAGTTGCCAGGGTCTTAGGAGACGGGGCGGTAGGGAGCTGTCTGATTATAGTACACAGTTGTGGTGTAAGATGAAAAAGTTCTGAAGAGTCCTTGCACAACAATGTCAATATACTTCACTAATGGACTGCACACTTAAAAATAGTTAAGACCGTAAATTTGGCAGGTTTTTAAACCACAACTTAAAAAATTATTAACTCTTTTCTTTCATTTTATTTTCCTGTCCTCATGGGTATAGTGTTAGAAGGCAATGTAATGGAAAGGATAGAGAGAAAAGCAAAGAGCACAGGGCTTCAACGACATAGAGAAAAAAATTTAAGAGACAACAAAACAAGTGGCCCCATATTTTCATTAATAATTTTCTACAATTAATTGAATCTATCGATAACTTTCTTCTTAACCTGGAAATACTAATGGCAAGGCAACAGTGTAGCGGTTAAAGGCCTTTTCGAGTCTGAAAGTTCAGCTACTATTCTGAGTTTGCTACTAATTGTTGTGTGACCTTGGGTAAGATACTTTCATTCATTCGCTAATTCATTCATTAATTATCAGAAAGTCTGTTTCCACGTGGGTAAACCTGGTCAAGTGAATCCTGCACCTCTACACAGAATTGTTCTGAGGAATAAATGAAATAATCCATGCAAAATGTTAGGCACAACTATTGGCACTTTGTGCTCAATAAATGTTGGCTATTATTACTCCGAAGCCTATCGAGTAGGAAAATAAATAAGCTGAATTCAACTAAAGGAAACCCAGTACCATATTCCTCAGAGATTTGGTTCGTCGATAATCATGGTGTTATCAAATCAGATACTCTTCAGCAATCATTACTTCAGCAATGACTCTTGACCATTCTTGCCGAATGTGTGCTCTTCTCTTTTAAAGGAACTCTCTCCCAGGGAAAAGCAATGTCATCTCAGGTATTCGATGTTTGCTTTGGGAACAGTTTTCTACAGATCTCAGAAACATGGAATCTGAGATTAGCCACTAGAGTACACCATTCCTCTCACTTCGATAGGGGCCTAGGCCTTATGTGGGACTGAGAATGGGGAGGGAGGGGGCCACATAAACAACACAGATACAAATAAAGCCTCACTGTGGTAAGACGGGACCAGACAAGTCTCCTCCAGGGAGAATGAAACCCGGACATTTAGGACAGCGGAACGCGGAGCCGGCGGGCAAGCGGGTGCAGAGGAACCTCGCGCAGCATTCCCCGAGCCCCAGCCCGGAGCCGGGGCTGGGGCCAGGGCGGGGGTGTGTCGGGATGCTCCCCACCGGGCCTGGGGCTGGGGCTGGCTCAGACAGGCCGGGGGCCCCGCAGGCTTCCAGGAGGGGCCGAGGTGGGGGCAGGGGCGGGCTACGCGGTGGTCTGGGGATTGGGCAGGAAGAGAAGGGACGCTGAGGTCTCACCGCGGGCCGAGGGCAGTGGGTAGAGCTTCTCGGCCTTCTGCAGGAAGCGCTGGGCCTTCTCGCGGTTGCCGGCGTTCAGGGCCTCCCGGGCGATCTCGACACATTTCTCAGCCTCATCCCTGTTCCCCTCCATAGCTTGCTCCTTCTTCCGTTTCCTCCGGCAGCGCAGCTAAGAGGGGCGGAAGCCGCCGCGGAGGAGGCGAGGCGGGACCGGCTGGGGGCGTGCGGCGGCAGCGGGGAGGAGCGCAGGGGACCGCGGCAGCGGCTGCGACGGCCCGGGCGGACGGGCGGGCCTAGCAGCTCCGCCTCCTCACGGCGGCCTCCCCGCCCCCCGCGGGCCCCTAGGGCGCGATCCACATCCGTCCCGGCCCAGGACCAACCTCCTGGGCCGGGGCGTCCGAGCTGACTCGGTGGTCCGCGCACGGCGCCAGCAGGCTCGAAGCGGACCTGCCCGGGAGGCGGACGATAGCAGCCGGGCTGCCCATCGCGGGGAGGGGTTCTGCCCGGGACCCGATTGCCGGCATTGGAAGCGCCGTGCCCTGTGACGTCCAGGCGAGGCCCTCGCAGCTCAGGCCAGGAGGACGGGATCCGGGAAGGGGACACTCGTTTTCAGTAAAATTGCCAGGACTTGGAGGCTCCGCCTCTGGGCCCCTCAAGCGAGGGAGGATGCGGTCAGGTGAGGACCAAGGTGTCAGTCCAGTCTCAGCACTTCCGGGACACGTTAGAGCGTCGTTTGAACCTAATCTTAGGGCTTGTATGACAGCCTTATTTCAGCTACATTTTTTCTGACCCGGATGTCTGGCTATCCAAAGTACAAAGCAGTTTAATTTGTAGCTTGCAACGAGTGGTGCAGAGCGACCTTAATCCTGTGTAGCCAAAACAAGGCAGGAATCAGCCCCTCAGGGGCTGCCCTAACGAAAGCAAACTTTTGATTTCACCTTTTCCGTCCCATTTGGATAACATTACCACTTGGAAGTACCGTGTCTTGTTAGTCTTCGCGGTGGGGGGAATGTTTGCTATGTGCAAATTTTTTTTAAAAAAACATGACAAACTGTCAAAATGACCTGCTCAACCCAACCACAAGGTAACAATTTTTACATAATGCTGTGAGCCAAGCTGTTAATTCTGCTAACTACCATAACTCGGTACTTTCAAATAAGAAACCCTGCTTCCCTTCGATAAAATGGAGATAGTATATCCCCAATGATGTTACTGAGTACTTAACAACTTCAGACTTCAAATCAGGGCCTGGCACGTAGCACTATTATCTTTAAAGTTTAAATTCGGAGTTCATTCTGTGGATATACAGGACATTCCTACCTATTCTCTCCCTCCCCAAGTCCACCATGCTAACAGCATACTAGTGCAGTGCTGTCACACAGCAAGCAAAGCCAATGTACAAACTGAAATGGTCACACTTAGCCTAAGAAACTGACAGTCCCACTCCAGCTCCTGCCAACTTTTTAAATTAAAACTTTAGTAGCTCATTATATAACATTAAAAAAATATACTTGGGCTATCTCACTTTGTTGATCTACAGATTTGACAGTTCAGTCACAAAGAAATGTGCTTAGTTATTGCTGCTAGATGAGATACTCAAAACAAGTTCCTATTACAACCAAGCAAATTTAATACACAACTAGTTTGGGATATGACCTTTATTGAACTTATCCACCAGAGTGGAAATAATGTCTGTACAAAACCAAATGTTTGTTACTATAACTTCTGCATCACAATTAAAATCCAAACAGTTTTTTAAAAACAGTCAACTCAATCAAAACCCACTACTTCAGAATCAATAGCTTCTTTGAAGCCACAGTAACACTTAAATATGGTTAAGACTCGAATGCAGAAATTTGGTTGGTTGGAAAGCTAATTAAACTTCCAACTTGCTCAAATAGAATTACAAAAAGGCAAAATTGTGTTTTTCACAGAGATACAGTCCACTGGAATCACCAACACTGGACAGCTGTTAGAGTATTTAGAGTCCTGAGATAACAAGGAATCCAGGCATCCTTTAGACAGTCTTCTGTTGTCCTTTCTTCCCAATCAGAGATTTGTGGATGTGTGGAATGACACCTAGGAGAGTGACAGGAATTAATTCTACTTAAGATTTTTTTAAAAATCACAGTGTTTGAAACCAAGAAAGTGTACACTGTTCAACTTGAAAGGTATCTTTAAAAACGTGCAGCTCAAGTATGAAGTAAAAATTCATTGAGTTATACATATAAATCAAATTTCATGATACAACCATACTTCCATCATTGAAAATATACTTAAATTTCCTCTCCTGGAAAAACTAATTAAAAGCAGCAAAAAATTCCTTCCTCTGAAGAAATTTTTTAAAATGTTAGAAGTTAACATACCACCACCAGCAATTGTAGCCTTGATGAGAGAATCCAATTCTTCATCTCCACGAATAGCAAGTTGCAAGTGACGAGGGGTAATACGCTTTACCTTTAAGTCTTTTGATGCATTTCCTGCCAGTTCAAGTACCTAGAAGGCAGAATCTGTCAGTTGCCTTCCAACTTTCCTTTGGCCAAGATTCAGAGAACAGAATAAAACCCTCACAAACGTAGATCTACCAACTGGAATCGTTCCTCACTATCTGACTGGCAAGATATACAGGGGGCACGCAATTTTAATTCCAAGAGCAGAGAACTCAAGCTCAGTAGGATCCTTGTTGAACACCAGCTCCCTCTAGCGTTCTCTTAGGCCTCTCGCCGCGTTCAGGGCCTGGGAGTTTTCTTGCATCACTTTCCTCCTTCCCTCTTGCCGCCTCCCCGCCCCCCAAACCTTCTCCGGATTATAGGCGTTCACCCATTTACCTCTGCGGTGAGGTACTCCAGGATGGCTGCGCTGTACACAGCGGCAGTCGCGCCCACACGTCCATGACTGGTCGTCCTAGATTTCAGGTGTCGATGAATACGGCCCACTGGGAACTTAAATTTTAAGCATACACAAACATAAATGCACAAAAATGAGAACTAGAGATGGGGAAATTATATGCGCGCCAAAGCAAGGGGCACGGGCGCAGCAACGCGTCCCGACATCGAAACACGTGATTCCTCCCCCCCATATTTATCGTATGGGCAGCCCAAGTCGCGACACCGCATCACCCACGCATACACAAAACGCCCATCGAGAGCGATGAATAACAAAAAAGGAAATGCAAAGAAAAACATCATGACTCCCAGACTGCACAAACAACTACTGACCTGCAAGCCGGCTCTCTGCGAGCGGGAAACCGCCTTTGTCTTGGCCTTTCCGGAGTCCTTTCCAGCCTTACCGCCAGCCTGCGGCGCGCACACGCCCGCGAGCGGAGGAGGAACGGAGAATATAGAATTACCAAGGCGGCGCGCCCATCCCCCACCGCGGCGCGTCCCGCCGCGAGCGCGTCCCCGCACCCCGCCGGGGTCTCCGGCCCGCGGCGCGCCGCAGGGGCGACCCCGCCCGTTCGCCCCCCGCCGCGCGCTCGCCACGGCCGCGCGCCTCCGCCCGCCCGCCGGCCCCCAGCGGCGCTGCGCGCGCCACCCAACCGTCGCCGCCCGCCGCGAGATCCGAGGCTGCTCCGCTAGCAGCCGACAAAACACCTCCCCCCACTCTTCTAAATCCTGTCTCCGCGCGTTCCCAACCGTCGCCACTTCACCCCCATCCCTCTGTGTAACGGGTTTTTCTCCCGCCGGCAAAAACCCGCGGAGTCATCGAGCGTCTCTGCGAAGTTTACCATTTCGAATTCCGCTGAAGCTCAAGCAAGCAAGGCAGAGAAAAGGCTAATCGGACCCACGGTGAGATCCCACCACCTACTCCTTCGTCGCACCGCGATTCAAACTGCGCTGTCTCCCGCCTTCCCTGCTCCCTTTATACTGCAGAATGTTCCCTCATCCGGGAACTCGGATTGCTCATCCCACCAATGGCTGCCACCCGCCCTCGGGACGCGTCCTTGAGACTTCAGCCAATGAGCAAGCGAAGAAAAGGGTGGAGGGGCGGGCGCTTCTAATCTCAAGCCGCGATTGGGGCGTGGGGAGCGAGGCGGGGGAAGGCGGAGGGATGGGAACGGGGGAGAAGAAGGGCACCGCGGCTGGAGGGAAGAAACAGAGCGAGCTACGCTGCGGGAGCGCAGTTACCAGCCGGCTGCGGTCACGTGCCTGGGAGGAGGAGCTGAGACCTCACGGGAGGGGCGCGCGGTAGCGTCCCGGGTCCCCTAGCAGGGCTCTGGAGACCACGTGAAGTCTCCTCGGTATGTAGCACGCCGCCCCCACCACTCCCAGCCCCATTCCCAGCGCCTCTCGGGCGGAGACCTGCGACCCGCAGCCGCTTTCCGGGGCCCGGGCACCCCTTCCCTACTCTCTCAATCCCTGGCGGCTCCTCCCGTCTGACAGGTGGCGCGAACGCGTCCAGTGAGAGGAGTCTGAGGTTTGCCCTGACGCCTTCCACAGCCTTAGTAGAGATTCCGTGTTTCTTCCGTCTAGGCGAGTCCCCAGCCACCAACAGATCACGACCCTCTGCTCCCACTTTATTTTCAGCCGGGTCTTCCACCTCTCCCTCACTACTTATGAAATCCTCCACGGAATAGTTCTGTGACAGCAAACGGTGAAGCCAAGTCACCTCACTGGTCACGAAACCCTTTTTGTCTATACTTAGGGAGCTTCTGGCGAGGCAGTATTCTTTAATCAAATCATAAACCATATTTTTTGGAGACTACACATCAATGGGTTGTACCTGTAGCCTGGTGTGTAAAGCTCATTTAGTGAAACCTCAGAGCTATTATGTGTCAACTTTTCTACAGTAAGTATTTTGCCACATGACAAATGTTCGGCAAATGTCGATGGAGTAACTCCGACATGATTTTCAGGCAGTTACAGAGGGTCCATGCAATGCAATCAGTTGCAAATGATGAGGTTAAAGTAATGGTACTGTACACACAGTACTATCCTTCCAACTAGTAGGTTATTAACACCTATGTACATCTCCAGCTGCTTGGGGACAGTAGTGTCTCAATCTCATTTGTAGTGTTTTAGTGTATTACATTTTTTAACATAATTGAATAGTTTCAATGTGACGAACATTTTGAAACATATACTCTATGCTGGGCATGGTGGCTCACACCTGTAATCCCAGCACTTTGGGAGGCCGAGGCGGGCAGATTACGAGGTCAGGAGTTCAAGACCAGCCTGGCCAACATGGTGACACCCCATCTCTACTAAAAATACAAAAATTAGCCAGGCATGGTGGCGCCCGCCTGTAATCCCAGCTACTCGGGAGGCTGAGGCAGGAGAATTGCTTGAACCCGGGAGGCGGCGGTTGTGGTGAGTCAAGATTGCGCCACTGCACTCAGCCTGGGGAACAGAGCGAGACTTTCTCAAAAACAACAACAACAACAAACATATACTCTGAAGTACTTTAGATTGGGTTTCAATTTGAAAGATTTTATCGAATTAGAGGACCTCCCAATTTCTGTGAGATAAATTCTAGAGAAGAGCTTCCCAACAATTTTGACATTGAGGTTTATTATTTCTTGGAACCAAGGAACTCTTATGATGTCGTCGATAGCAAGACTTCATCCGTTTTCCTACTGATAATATAATAATGATATATTAAGCTATGAAACCTGATAGTTAACGCTGGCTCCAGGGAAGCTTTGTGATATATAAAAAACCAACATTAATGCCATCTCTAGTTTAGATAATACTCTGCCAGCTCTTTGCTATGAAGCCCCATAAAGGGAATTTACTGTTGCCTCGCTGAATAGTGGTTAGGAGGATGAACTCAGAAGCAAGTACAGATGGATTCTGTTCTGCCTCCTCCTCACTGTGTCATCTTAGTTACTAATCTTTCTGAGCTTCGAGTTCCTATTCTGTGAAAAGATAGTATCATCTATTTTCACATGGTTGAAAGATTAAGGAAAAAGGTATGCAATGTACATAGTAGCATGTGTTTGGCACGTAGTTAGCCCTCAGTAAATAACTGCTATTATTTTCTACATTGGATGCTGGAGAGGGATGAAATAAAGTATCTTTTATTTCTAAATCTTTTTTGCTATTTGGTTTATTTTCTTTCTTCGATTTGGAAGCAGCAAGCTTGAAACCTGCCCAAAGTATACACAACCAAGTCTTCCAACATCCAAACTAAAATCCAAAATTGGTTTAATAACTCAATAGTTTTCCTTCAGAGAACAGGACAGTATTACTTTCTGCACTTTTCTCAGAGTGGTATGATGATTTCCTACTCTCTTTCCTGCCCCCCCCAGAAAAGGTATGATGCAAATATGTTAATATTGTTGGTTTATCTTTCCAGTTCCTGTGTTAATGGTAATGCATGTATATAATGTACTTAGCCAGAGTTATGTAATTACTTTTGTTTAATGCCATACCCAATTAGTTCTCTCACCATAAAAAAATATGGGATGCCAAGGCAAGAGGATCACCTCAGCCCAGGTGTTAAAGACCAGGCTGGGCAACATAGCGAGACCCCATCTCTACTAAAAATACAAAAATTAGCAAGGCATGGTGGCCCCTGCCTGTGGTCCCATCTACTCGGGAGGCTGAGGTGGAAGGACCACTTGAGCCCATGGTTGCAGTGAGCCATGACTGTGCCACTGAATTCCAGCCTGTGTGATAAACTGAGATCCTGTCTCGAAAAAACAACAAAAAATCCTCAGATGAGGTAGGCGAACCCACTATTATTGACACTTTCCTTAATAGCCTTTTCCTAACTAAGCCAGATTTTCCATGACTAGTTGCTATCTCCTTTGAAACACTAGCATGTATGTTAACTACTATTGTTCTTGTCTTTTTATGTAGAGAATTTGAGAGTCTTACAATTGGGAATTATAAATTTCTCAACTACATCTTGCCTTAAAAACGTATTTTTAAGAAAATATGAATAAGTTCTTAAGTTATTTCCAAGGATATTAGCCTAGATCGATAATGGTGGCAAAATTCTTTTCATCAGGAAATCTACATTAGAATCTTGGTTCTCTCTACCTAGGGCACCTAGGAAAAATATGTGCCTTCAAGGATTCACACAGCTGTGAATAACTGAGTTCCAGTGTGGTATTATGCAAAATATTGAACTAGAGTAAAAGAATGAGGGTTGAGTTTGGGTAGCCACTTACTTGCTATATGGCCTGAAGTATGTAAAACACTGAGGCACAGTTTCATTTATTAAATAGGGATTTGTAACACCAGATAAACCAACTTGATAGAATTGTGAAAGAGTTTCGTTAAGTGCGAAGAATATGTAGAGTGATGTAATAATATTTTTGGCACCGAGGCCATAGTCCTTCCTGAATTCTGTTTAGGTTGAGAAGCCTATGTGTTTAATTCAGTGTTGATAAAACCAAAGCCATCGATTTAAATTCCAAATTGCCCAGCTTTGCACTTCTCATGATCACAGATTGCACACAGGTAACAATTCACAAATGCAGGGAATAGATGACAAAGATCAGCAGAATCTACTCCACCCAGATCCACTGCCATTTCAGGAAAACCAAAGATCATGGGACCCAATACCCCTTTTAATATAGCACTAATTTACTTTTTCCATACATTAGTCCTCAGAATTTTTGGAAATTTATTGTTTTAAAATTAAAAAATCAAGATTCTTATCATATCCTTTTATTATCTATTATTGATATCAATATCGATCTTTAGGATTTTCAGGGCAGGGGAAGGGAGTCCATGTGTTGAAATTTTTTCCCTAAATAATAGTGTATTTGCCTAGGCAGTTGGTCCTCCTTCTCTGTATTCCTGTGTTCTACATCTGTGGATTCAACCAACTGAGGATCAAAAATATTCACAACGTAAGATGGGTGTGGCCAGGCGCTGTGGCTCACACCTATAATCTCATCACTTTGGGAGGCTGAGGCGGGTGGATCACTTGAGGCCAGGAGTTTGAGACCAACCTGGCCAACATGGTGAAACCCTGTCTCTAATAACACTACAGAAATTAGCCATGTGTGGTGGCATGCACCTGTAATCCCAGCTTCTCAGGAGGCTGAGGCAGGAGAATCGCATGAACTTGGGAGGCAGAGGCTGAAGTGAGCAGAGATCATGCCACTGCCCTCCAGCCTGAGTGACAGAGTGAGACTTGGTCTCAAGAAAAAAAAATAATAATAAGCTGCATTTGGGGTGTGGCGGTTCATCCCTGTAATCCCAACAATTTGGGAGGCTGAGGTAAAAGGATCCCATGAAGCCAGAAATTCAAGACCAGCCTGGGCAACATAGGAAGGCCCTGTCTCTAAAAATTTTTTTTTTCAATTAGCCGGGCATGGTGGTACACACCTGTACTCCCAGCTACTAGGGAGCCTGAGGCAGGAGGATCCCTTGAACTTCTAGGCTCACCATGATCACACCACTGCACTCCAACCTGGGTAATAAAGCAAGGCCCTGACTTTCTAATTTTAAAAAGTATGATTGCATCTGTACTAAACATATACAGACATTTTTTCCTGTAATTTCCTAAACCACATAGTGTACCAACTATTTACATAGCATAGGCTTTGTAATGGATATTATAAGTAATCTAGAGATGATCGAAAGCATACAATCTGCATAGGTTATATGCAAATACTGCTATGCCATTTTATGGAAGGGATTGAGCATTCATGGATTTGGGTATCCAAGCGGTGGGGTGTGGGGACAGATCTTAGAACCAGTCCCCCACAGATACAGAGGGATGATTGTATTAGTATTTTTGTGACACTTATCTCCACAGCTAAATTGTAAATACACACAGTAATGCCCCTATTGCATATTTCTAACATAGTGACCAAGGAAATTGTTTGACCAAGGAAATTGTTGTAGAGATTTGACACATTTTTATTACTGTATTGTCTTCTTTTGTCTGTATATATGCAACTGAGATGGAAGGCAATACCATACATTATACCGCATGATACATAACCATTCCCTAATAATAGAATATATGATAGCACTAGATTGGTGCTGTCAGCCTGTTAGGTAAAATAGAGCATAGCCATCAAGTCATTCTACTTTCCAGGCAATACACCAAGAATAGCAGTTGGGAGATGGGATATGTAGTGCTTAGGAGCTTCCCTTAATCTAGCTAAGAAGACTAAACAGGGAGGAAAATTCAAACAATGTCTTAATCATTAAAACCACATTAAGAAGGCTGTTACAGGCTGGGTGTGGTGGTTTCCGCCTGTAATCCCAGCACTTTGGGAGGCCGAGGTGGGTGGATTGCTTGAGGCAAGGGGTTGGAGACCAGCCTGGCCAACATGGCGAAACCCTGTCTCTATTAAAAATACAAAAATTAACTGAGCATGGTGGTGCATGCCTGTAAGTCCCAGCTACTTGGGAGACTGAGGCATGAGAATTGCTGGAAGCCAGGAGGCAAAGGTTGCAGTGAATGGAGATCATGCAACTGCACCCCAGCCTGAGTGACAGAGCGAGACTCTGCATCAAAATAAATAAATAAATAAATAAATAAATAAATAAATAAATAAATAAAGCTGTTACAAAATAAGTATCTGATTGGCTGCCAAATCAACAGTACCTCTAGTTTAAAGGACAGAGACAGTTGCAAGCTGGAGCGTTTTGAAGAGTTTGCGTTTAAATGGACTAAGGAGAGTGTTTGATTGGAATGGTGAATTGGTGTAAGAAGTAGCACTTAGAAGGTAGGACACATAGTGTTTTAGTCTGTTCCGTGCTACTGTGATGAAATACCTGAGACTGCATAGTTTATAAAGAACAGAAATTTATTTCTTACAGTTTTAGGCGCTGGGAAGTCCAAGATCAAAGCAGTGGCAGGTTTGGCTGTCTGGTTGAGGGCTGCTCTCTCCTTCGAAGATGGAGCCTTGATGTTGTATCTTCTAGAGTGGAGAACACTGTGTCCTTACGTTGTGGAAGGCAAAGAAAGTTGAAAAGGGATGAACCCTCTCCATGAAGCCCTTTTATGAGGGCACCTAATCTCAATCATGAGGGTGGTCCCATGACTCAATCTCCTCCCAATGGCCACACCTGCCAACACTTTTGCATTGTGAACTAAGTTATAGCATAATTTTTGAAGGGGACAAAAACATTCCAACCATAGCTAATGTTCATCAGAATAAAGCTAAATTTGGTCTTGAAAATAAGTTTTGACCAAAAGGTGTAAACTGCAGTGGTGGGTGCAACATCCAGGAAGTTTCCTTAAATGAAGCAAACCAATTTCTTATTTTTGCTGACTGGATTGAAGACAGAATTGGAGAGCCATCTTGAACCATGAAATGAGCTTAGGAATATAGGCCACACATGAGGGAATAACAAGATAAATGGAGCAAAGGCCTTAGATACTATGGAGTCTCAAACCTACCCTGGATCTCTCTGAACATGGGCATCTATTTTGTTTGAGCCCCTTTTATTTTGGGTCATCTTTCACTCGCAGCTGAACCCAATCCTAACTATTATAATGAGTCAATACCCTAAATACTTGGAGAAAGATAGCAGACTTTACCCTGAGAGACTGAGGAACCAATTAATATTTCTGAGAAAGAAAGAATACAGGGTTCCTCATTTTTAGGATACTAATCTAATATGGGTTACAGGGCAAATCAGAAAAGAGAAAAATTTTGTTAGAAGGCTGATAAAGTTGATATTAGTTAGGTATAAAGCCTATGATACAGTTTTGCTGTGTCCCCACCCAAATCTCATCTTGAATTCCCATGTGTTGTGGGAGGTACCAAGTGGGAAGTAATTGAATCATGGGGGCAACTCTTTCATGTGATGTTCTCATGACAGTGAATAAGACTCACGAGATCTGATGGTTTCATTGTTTTGTTATGTTTTGCTTTTTTTGAGAAAGAGTCTCCCTCTGTCACCCAGCCTGGAATGCAGTGGCACGATCTCAGCTTACTGCAACCTCTGCCTCCCAAGTTCAAGCCTCAGCTTCCCAGAGTAGCTGGGACTACAGGCGTGCACCACCACACCCAGCTTTTTTTTTTTTCTTTTTTTGTATTTTTAGTAAAGATGGGGTTTCATCATGTTGGCCAGGCTGGTCTCAAACTCCTGACCTCAGGTGATCCGCCTGCCTCAGCCTCCCAAAATGCTGGGATTACAGGTGTGAGCCACCACATCTGGCCGAGATCTGATGGTTTTAAAAACAGGAGTTTTCCTGCACAAACTCATTCTCTCTTTGCCTGCTGCCATCCATGTAAGATGGGACTTGTACCTCCTTGCCTTCTGCCATGATTGTGAGGCTTCCCCAGCCACGTGGAAATGTAAGTCCAATTAAACCTCTTTCTTTCGTAAATTGCCCAGTCTCAGGTATGTCTTTATTAGCAGCATGAAAACAGACTAATACAGCCTAAAACTTACATAACACTGAAACCAAGAGAAGGTTGTAAAACATCTTGAAAGAAAAAGCACTAATATTTTGTTATTAAATATGCTATTTAGGAAGATGTAGGGGGGATGGTGGATACTAAGCACTTAAGAGAAAAGAGCCAGGTTTTTGAGGTTGGTGGTCTGGGATATAAAGTAAAAAATCATCTATAGAATAGGAGAGGTAAAAGGATAGATGCAAATTAAGAGGGGTAGAGAAAGAGGTAAGTCAGGAAAGTTATGAAATATTGACTGTACATTGACATTAGGGGAATCCAAGTGGAATTTCCTACTAAGTATGTTGGCAATAAGAGAAAGCAATCATTAAAAAGTCAGGAAACAACAGATGCTGGAGAGGATGTGGAGAAATAGGAACACTTTTACACTGTTGGTGGGACTGTAAACTAGTTCAATCATTGTGGAAGACAGTGTGGTAATTACTCAAGGATCTAGAACTAGAAATACCATTTGACCCAGCCATCCCATTACTGGGTATATACCCAAAGGATTATAAATCATGCTACTATAAAGACACATGCACACATATGTTTATTGCAGCACTATTCACAATAGCAAAGAGTTGGAACCAACCCAAATGCCCATCCATGATAGAGTGGATTAAGAAAATGTGGCACATATACACCATGGAATACTATGCAGCCATAAAAAAGGATGAGCTCATGTCCTTTTTGGGGACATGGATGAAGCTGGAAACCATCATTCTCAGCAAACTATCGAAAGGACAGAAAATCAAACACCGCATGTTCTCACTCATAGGTGGGAATTGAACAGTGAGAACAATTGGACACAGGGCAGGGAACATCACACACTGGGGGAGGTGGGAGGGATAGCATTAAGAGAAATACCTAATGTAAATGATGAGTTAATGGATGCAGCACACCAACATGGCACATGTATACATATGTAACAAACCTACGCATTGTGCACTTGTACTCTAGAACTTAAAGTATAATAAAATAAAAAATAAATAAATAAATAAAAATTTTGAATTAAAAATAAAGAAAATTAAAAGGCAGCCGAAGAAAAAGACCTAGAAAAGTAAAGTGTGATTTCACAGTGGGCACAACAACTTTACACTAAACTAGAAAACTCTCTTTAGTTATAACATCTAACAAGATGGTGTTCACATTTCTGCATGTGTATTGCTAGCTTTGCATAATGAACTTCAAACCTGTTTTTGATCTGTGATACTTGACTGTTCACCAAAGATGAAATGTTGACATGGATTCTGTCACTAAATTGCGTATTACCAAAACTCTTGGTTGTTATGTACATTTCTTGTGCCCAATGTTACAAAAGAATCATAACTGAGAAAAACTCATGGGCTAAATTCTTTATGTTTGAAATTCCATACAGCTTTCTTAAAGGGAATCTAAGTGCCACATTTGTCCTAAAAGAGAGGCGCCACAAAATAGAGTGTAAAGTTATACAACATATACTTCACACCCCTCCACAGATTCAGCCTCAGGGCAGGAACCGTATAAAAAGTGTGACCATCACACCTTTTATTAAAATCCCAAAACAGATGTATGTGACTCCCCAGTCCTTTCAATAGGATGGAAATGGCTCAGAGAAGAGTCCAAAGGCTTTTCTTTCAATAAATAATCCTGAGATAACTGGCAAGCCACATGTAGAAAAATGAAACTGTGTCCTCATCTCTCACCTTATAAAAAAGATCAACTTATGATGGATCAAATAGTTAAATCTAAGACCTGAAACCATAAAATTTCTAGAAGATAACATTGGAAAACTCTTCTAGACATTGTCTTAGGTAAAGAATTCATGGCTAAGTACCCAAAAGCAAATGCAACAAAAACAAAAATATATAAATGGGACCTAATTAAACTAAAAAGCTTTTGCATAGCAAAAGAAATAGTCAGCAGAGTAAACAGACAACCCACATAGTGGGAAAAAATATTTGTAAACTATGCATCTGACAAAAGGACTAATATCCAGGATCTACAAGGAACTCAAACAAATCACCAAGAAAAAAACCAAATAACTTAATCAAAAGACATGAATAGGCAATTCTCAAAAGAAGATATAGAAACAGTCAACAAACATATGAAAAAATGCTCAACATCACTAATTATCAGGGAAATGCAAATTGCAACCACAATGAGATACCACCTCACTCCTGCAAGAATGGCCATAATTAAAAAATCAAAAAATAACAGCTGTTGGTGTGGATGTTGTGAAAATGGAGTTCTTTTACACTACTGGTGGGAATGTTAACTAGTACAATCACTATGGAAAACAGTATAGAGATTCCCTAAAGAACTAAAATTTGAACGGCCATTTGATTGAGCCATCCCACTTCTGGGTATCTACCCAAAGGAAAAAGAGTCTTATGTGAAAAAGAAACATGTACATTCATGTTTATAGCAGCACAATTCACAATTGCAGAAATATGAAACCCTCCTAAATGACCATCAACCAACAAGTGGATAAGGAAAATATCGTATATGTATATATATTACAAATACTACTCAGCCATAAAAAGGAACAAAATAATGGCATTCGCAGCAACCTGGATGGAGCTGGAGGCAATTATACCATGTGAAGTAACTCAGTAATAAAAAACCAAGCATCATATGTTCTCACTTATAAATGGGAGCTAAGCTATGAGGATGCAAAGGTGTAAGACTAATATAATAGACATTGGGGACTCTTGGGGAAGGGTTGGAGGGGGTGAGGGATAAAATACTATATATTGGTGGGCACTGCTCGGGCGACGGGTACACTAAAATCTCAGAAACTGCCATTAAGGAACTTATTCATGTAACCAAAAACCACCTGTTCCCCAAAAACTACTGAAATAAAATGTTTTAAAATAAAGGCTTTTCTACACCCTTAGACTTTCTCAACTCTGTTTTGTAGTGGAATGCGGGGGTAGAGGAGCTTAAAGTCATTGGTTAGCACAGCATAACCTAGTGGAAACAAATACAGCTCTCAATGCATCTGAGAATTATCTTGGTAAATATTGTATCTATTGTTATTGAATTACTGTTATTGGAATTTAATATTGTTAGCGCCCAAGCAGAGAATAAAAGAGCAGTGCTTTTGTGCATAGGAATAGATACATGGTTATCAGATAATGATCAGTGAGTCAGCAGATTTAGGATATTTGAGACATGATATTGAAGATCAACTGCTCTAAAAGACTTCCTAAGGATTCATTTCAATCTCAAAACATCCAAGGTAGACATTAGCAGAGCTTATCTTTATTTTAAAAGACGAAAAAATAGATTTAAGGGACATTCAGACATACAATGACCAGATTCAGGTCCTCCATGCTCTTTCTGTAACTTCGTACTTCTAAATGAAACACTTCTCAGAAGAGGATTTAATTAGTGCCTATGTCTCTACATACCTGTGATTTTCTTTGTCTTTAATGAAATATGTAAACTCTATTATTGAACAACTTTTAAGACATCAATGACATTCTTTCTAGATGAATATTGTTTTCATTGTTTCCTACTGTCCTCATAGTTTGTGAAATAGTCATTTCTTCCATAATCCTTCTCTACTGCTCAGATTCTCAGCAGGAAATAGAGACAATCTCTTCCTCCATTAATGGATTAGTCCAACATCTCTAGGCAAGAGCTGTCCAGGGGATTTCTCATATTTCACCACAAGATATAAAAATTTACATGCTGGCTCTTTGTTTAGTATTTTATTTTATTTTCTTTTCTTTCTTTCTTTTTTTTTTTTTTTAAGACAGAGTCTCACTCTTAGGCTGGAGTGCAGTGGCACGATCTTGGCTCACTGCAATCTCCACCTCCTGGGTTCAAGCAATTCTCCTGCCTCAGCCTCCCAAGTAGCTGGGATTACAGGTGGGCACCACCACGCCTGGCTAATTTTTGTATTTTTAGTAGAGACAGGATTTCACCATGTTGGCAAGGCTGGTCTCGAGCTCCTGACCTCGTGATCCTCCAGCCTCGGCCTCCCCAAATGCTGGGATTACAGGTATGAGCCACCGTGCCCAGCCTTTTTTTTCCTGTTTTAAAATTAAAACAGTATACTCAACTTAATTCTCAAAAATAAAACAAGTCCCTTTTTTCCCCAGCTAAGCTGACAATTCAGAAATTTTACAAAACATGTAGGGAGAGGAGAAAGTCTGGTAAATAAGTGTTATTGTATATTATAATGTGGAAGTACTTGCTTCACATCACTGATTTTGCAATGTAGTAAAACTACTCATTTGCAGAAAGCACTTCCTCAAATTAATGAATATTATGAATTATACTGCACTTAAACATAAATGGAGTATAAACATGAGATGTATAAATATAAACATATAACAAATTTATAATACTTTTACATATGAGTATATATAAAACTCCAAGTAGCTGCTAATCAGTGTTGTCAAGAACAAATACTAGTACATTTGCTTTTTTTAAAAAAAGATTTATAATAGCATTATTTGAAAATTTATCAAAGCTCAAGAATTTTAAAAATATATGTTTGAAAATTTCTACATTTTGTGTTCTCTAAATTGGCTTATAAACATTCTTTATGGATAGTTCAAACTATAGTTTGTTTTTTTTGAAATGGAGTCTTGCTTTGTCACCCAGGCTGGAGTGCAGTGGCACAATCTCAGCTCACTGCAACCTCCACCTCCTGGGTCCAAACGATTCTTTTGCCTCAGCCTCCCAAGTAGCTGAGACTACAGGCACTTGCCACCATGCCCGGCTAATTTTTCTATTTTTGTGGAGATGGGGTTTCACCATGTTGGTCAGGCTGGTCTCAAACTCCTGACCTCAAGTGATCCGCCTGCTTCGGCCTCCCAAAGTGCTGGGATTACAGGCGTGAGCCACCGCGCCTGGTCCAAACTATAGTTAAATTTCCAAAGACATGTTGAAAATTCCAGATGACTAGTATCTGAAATATTGCAGCTCTGTTCTTGGTTGGCTGTGGCAATTTGATTGTCCTACAATGCTTGGGGACATAACTTGAAACTAGTTATAAACAAGCAACATTTTTATTTGGACTGCATATTTTGGAGGTGGCCAAATCTCCCCAAGTCACCCCTACATGCTGAAATTTGTTTTGAATGATAGCTAATGTAAAAATGTAGTCTTTTTTTTATTTTTGAGACAGAGTTTCGCTCTTGTTGCCCAGGCTGGAGTGCAATGGCGTGATCTCAGCTCACTGAAACCTCTGCCTCCCAGGTTCAAGCGATTCTCCTGCCTCAGCCTCCGGAGTAGCTGGGATTACAGGTGCCCACCACCACACCTGGCTAAGTTTTGTGTTTTTATTAGAGACAGGGTTTCGTCATGTTGGCCAGACTGGTCTCGAACTCTTGACCTCAGGTGATCCGCCCGCTTTGGCCTCCCAAAGTGCTGGGATTACAGGTGTGAGCCATTGTGCCTGGCCCATTCATTTTTAAAATTGTAGCTGTCATTAGCTTCCTCACTCCATTTGCTTCTCACATTTCCAAAACCTACTTTGAGTGGACAAGGCACCATTGCACTTACATGATCTTCCTATGGATTATGGATTATAAATATGTATATAAACATTGGGGAAAAACACTGAAGAATATCAAGTAGGTAATCAAAGCCCTGAATGGCTGAGACTGGCTCACTGTTCACCAGACCCATTTCTTCTTCCTATGAGGGGTGGCCGTGTGATGGGTTCTTGTCAATGTGTCTAGAAGTGACGTGTTATTTCAACATGGAGGCTTTTAAAAAGTAGGTGTGCCTCCTATGCCTTCTTTTTCTGTATTTAAGAGTTGTACACATATGACTCCACAGCATAGAAGAGGTTAAATTCACAAGACTGAACACGTGAAAGGATACCTGACAATCAGGAACACTCACACTTAAATTATGTTAAGCCATCACAATTTTGTTGTTTTTTTTTTGTTATAGTAGTTAGCCTTCCCTAACTAGTATGCCTGGTCTACAGTCACAACACAATCAATGTAAAGACATTTTAAAGAGATTTATATCTATGTAATAATTCATTATTAGGACACTAGTCCCATTTGCTAATTAGTATATAATAGAAGAAGTTTCGGCAAACATTTTCTCCTAAATAACCCTTATTTTAATCATTCTTTACTTTTAAAAAGACTGTGCTTTGCAAAAATAAGAAGAAAATTATTCACAAGGTTATTTATTGTGGCGTTTGCAACAGCAAGTGATTGGAAAGAACTATCATATGATCATTGATAGATAACTTAGTGAAAAAAATATGGTACATAGACCCAATGACGTAGGATGGAGCACTGAAAAGTAATGAGGAAAATATTTACACACAAATACAGAGTGATCTCCAGGATGTATTATTAAGTGAAAGAAATAAAGTGCAGCAAATGGTATGTAGTAAATTATGTGAGGGATAAAATGTTGCATAAATGGTCATATTTACAAAACAACAATAGTGGATGAATAAATGAAAAATTAATAAAAATTATTACAGTGAATGGACGGGGAGAGAAGACAGAGAACAAGTTTGAAGACTCTTTCACTGGCCAAAATGGAATACATTGAGCATCAAAAATAATAATGAACACAAGTTTGAGTCAAGCCTATTGAATTTTTAAAAAGTAATGAGTTCAAATTGAAGAGAAAAAAGAGAGTTCAGAGAGAAGACAGAGGAGGAGAAAGAAACAGGTAGAAAGAGAGGAGGAGAGAGAAAAAAAAATTTGCTGGATGCTGTTGGAAGTGTCCACAGCACCAACTCATTACTCATATCTCAAGACTGATAATTAAAGGTGAAGAAGTAGGCCAGGCAAAGTGGCTCCCGCCTTAGGGAGGCTGTAGAGGAGGATTGCTTGAGCCCAAGAGTTAGAGATCAGCCTGGGCAACACAGTGAGATCTCTTCTCTAAAAAAGAAAAATTAGCTGGGCACAGTGGCACATGCCCGTGGTCCCAGCTGCTCTGGAGGCTGAGGTAGCAGGAGGATTGCTCGAGCCAAAGAGGTTGAGGCTGCTTTGAGCCATGTGACAGAGTGAGATCTTGTCTTAAATAAATAGATACAAATAAAGGTGAAAAAATAAGCATTTATCCTGTCTGTATGCTATGAATTATGTTTCAGTTTATACTGAACTAACTGATGAGAAAAATTTCTCTGAACAAAAGAATCTCAGCTAATAAATGCAGAAGAACTAATAGAATTTTTTTTAAATCTCAATTTTTAAACCTTCACATGAATCATTTAAAGGTCATTAATCTACTATAAAATCATTAGATGAAAGTTTAGGAAATTTACAATGAAGGAATATGGCTGTTACCCCCCACCATCAATCTTAGTATTGTAAAACTAAAACAACCAGATAAACCAAATGCCTTTTGATGTAATCAACATGAAAATGAACTACACAACCCCACCTATGAAGTATTCTTAAAAAAAAAAAACTGAACCCATATCTGTTCAAGTCTTCAGGACTAATTTCTTGGCACTGAAAATAAAAAGCCACCAAGCAGACAATGCAAAGAAGCATTAGCCATATCCACAATGTGTAAAATTGACCTGTTTTTTTTCAATAAGGCAATAGAATTCAGGGAAGGAGAAAAAAGAGGAGAAAACTGTTCTAAATTAAGAGATATTTAAAAAGAATTGTGAGATAGAACAACCCAGTAAAATGTGTGAACCTTGGTTGGAAGCTGATGTCATTAAACCTCTAATTAGTGGTAGTGGTTGTTTTTTTAAGGTTTTACATAATTGGGGAAATTTGAATACAGATTTAGAACTAGGTAATATGAAGGAATTATTGTTAATGCTGTTAGAGAAAACAACGGCATTTGTTTATGTAAGAAAATGCCCTTTGTTTTATTATTTTTAAAGAAAGCACATTAAAATATTTAAGGTTAATATAAAATGATTTCTGAAATTTGCTTTAAAATGCTCCAAAAATGTTTTTTAATGCAGGAGGCATAAACAATATGGCAAAATATTTATAATTATTGAAATTAAGTACTTATTTGAAATTTTCAGTAGAGTTCAAAAAGAAAAAAATTGGTAATGAAATTGCTGCAGATGCTGTCTCTGTGTAGGAAGAAAAAAATGGTAAACTTTGCTTTGTGGTCATCAGTTTGCCGTTGTTTTGGACCTTTTCATATCATAGTTTTTACCCTTAAATTAAAAAAAAAAAAAACCAACCCCAATATCCTGTTTAAACAAACCAAGCTTCGCTTCTTAGCCACTCTGGCTTCACCACATAAACGATACTTTATTGTTTGAAGTTGTGCTGAGCTGTCTTTAACAGCTAAGTTTATCTACATATATAAATATTCTGACTGTAAATTTTGTTTTGTTGGGCTATACTAAAATAACATGCAGAGAACTTGAACATGAAACACAAAAGGTAAGAGGCAAAGATGCAGCAGTGGAAAAAAAGAGGAAATTGACAGAACAAACTGGATTTGACATTTATGCTTCCCAGCTAAGAGACGTTGGTCTAATCAACCTATGTGAGCATTCCACTTCTCTTGGGCAGAATGGGACTATTGTGAAGACTGCATGAGCTAAGTCATGTGCTTTTTTAACTGTAATGCATCATACCAAGATAAAATATTATTAGCATGAAGAATGAATGCTGGCAATATTTCATGACTATTTTCATTTTACAAAAGTGAAAAATTATTTACACTGATTTTTAAAAAGAATTAAAAATAATTTACAAAATTTCTCCTAATAAACAGCAATAAGAAACACATTTGGTCTGCCTTTACATATTTCCATCGGTAGGAGAATCAGATCTGCTCAACAAGGATAGAGTTCCACTTTGGTTTTTGACTTTGTTCCTGCTAAGGATCATTTTACTACAGTGATATTAGGTCTTACTTAGAAAAACTATTATTCTGTCTCTTCAGGTGTAGTTAACTACACTGAAAATTTCCATTAAAAAGATACCAGAGTAAAGAAATAATTTTATAATGCAGAAAATCACCCCAGTTTTACTGTTTTATACCCTATCTTTAATATATCAAGTTTGTTTGTTTTAATTTCAGCACCTAATACAATTTCGCCTCTTCAAAAACTTACAGATAAATTGAGAACTATACTCAGAAGCCACAGGCAACATTAACTGTGACTTAGATGGTTCTGAGTAATTTATAATTCAATTTGCAGCCAATATTCAGTGTTGTTATGCACTTGAACTCAGCTTTTCTGGAAATTGTTTAAGGCACGTAAACATCCTGCGTTAATGAAAAGTTGTTCTTACAACATAATTGTGAGTCATGAAGAGAGAACTGAAGAAAACATAACCTTTTTTCCTTATCCTTTCTTTAGAAAAAGAGGCCAAATGAAAGAATATGAATATCTCTTTAAAGTAATTAATGGCTTAAGGGCTACAAAGTACTTTGATAACAAAAGCAAAAATTTCTCCTAATAAACAGCAACAAGAAACACATTTGGTCTGGCTGTAGTATTTCTGTCAGTAGGAGAATTAGACACACAAGGATAGAGTTCCACATTGTTTTTCATTGTTGTTGTTGTTTGTTTGTTTGTTTTGAGACAGAGTTTTGATCTTGTTGTCCAGGCTGGAGTGCAGTGGCACGATCTCGGCTCACTGCAACCTCTACCTCAGGTTCAAGCTATTCTCCTGCCTCAGCCTCCCAAGGAGCTGGGAATACAGGCATGCACCATCATGCTCGGCTAATATTGTATTTTTAGTAGAGATAGGGCTCTTACCATGTTGGTCAGGCTGGTCTCGAACTCCTGACCTCAAGTAATCCACCTGCCTCAGCATCCCAAAGTGTCGGGATTACAGGCGTTAGCCACTGTGCCTGGCCCACATTGGTTTTTTACTTTGTGCCTGCTAAGGATCATTTCACTACGGTGATGTTAGGTCTTATTTAGATAAAATGTTATTCTGTCTTTTCAGGTGAATGGTAGAGAAAATAGATTATATTCCTGTGGGCACTGCTAGTACTTTCAATACTTTTATAATGGGCTCATCTGTATCTGTTTACTCTCATTTTTTCATTTTTTAATGGTCTCAATCTAGATGATTCTTTTCCCATTTAAAAAGCCATTATTTATTAATTGATTGATTCTTGAAAAGGCTAAACTTGTAAATGTTTCAACATTTAAAAGGCTAAAAAAGTGGTATAGAGTGAAAATTCTCTCTCCCACTCCTATCCTTCAGTTGCTCAGCAATGTGTTTTCTCCATAGTTTCTCTGATCACCTGCTTTTGTTTACAAAGCTTTTGTTGCTTCCTCTATCTGAAATGTGCTTCAGGTAGCTGTCAATTTTTGCACTTTACTTCTTCAAAATATGGCTCAATACTCTCCTTTAGTGAACATTCCCTGAGCCACCATCTCCAAAATTGATCTCTTATTCCCCTTGATTCTGCATCATTGAATATGGTTTGTACCCTGCTTTCTTTAATATACTTTAAATTGCTAATGCTCCTAAATTACTTTCATATTTTCTGGAATGATTTTAGATTTTTGAATAGCCTACAGATTTACAGTGCCTTGAAAGCAAGAAATGACTTTTATTTTATTTTTCCTACGTAGCAGTCTGGATCTATGCAACTAGTTGGTGCCTAGTATCTTCTGTATCCTCAAAAATTATTAACTGGCATTTCTCAAAATTTGGTGCATATCAGAATCCTGGGGCCGAGAATGGAGGGGAGGTGGAAAGTGGGGAGCTTTTGAAACTCATGAATGGTAGGATTCACCCCATACCAATTAAATCAGAGTCTCTTGGGAGTGAGATTTGAGCATAAACAGTATTTAAAACCTGCTGGATGACTTCAATGCACAGCTATGTTTAAGAATCAGTGATCTAACCCACTCCCTGCCCTCAATTTCAGTGATGACCTCATTCCATGAGAATCTGCTCTTCCTACCAGTGTTATACAATTCTCCCTGCATCTGCACCCATCTTCTGCTTTTCCCCCACTACAGCTAAGAAAGAGTTCCTCTGCTTCCCATAGGCCTCCTTCCAGCTGCCACATTGTCTTTGCTCCCTTTCACAGAAACCTTTTCATGGGATTTTTCTTTGCAGGTGGTTGTCACTTTTTCGCCTCCAAATCTCTCTTCAACCACTTATATTTGACTTTCATTCCCATCAGGCTTCCCAAATGGTTCTTGTCACTGTTAATTGCCATGTTGCCAAACCCAAGGGTCAGTTTTCTTCCTTCTTTTTACCTCTCAGCAGCATGACCACTTTCCACCAGATACTGCCATTTCTTGACTTCCAGGATACCATATGGTTGCTTCTCTTCTTTTATTGCTTTCTTTCATTTATTTTCTCTTCACTACCTGACTTCAAGATGGCACTTTCCCAGGGCTTGGTCCTAAGCCCTCCTCTTTCTCCACATATTTCCATGTACAACTTTTAAGTAGAGATGATTTCAGATAGTAGATGACTGAAAATTTTTTACCTTTATAGTTAAGTACAGTTGTCTCTGGTTATCTCTGGAGATTGGTTCTACGAACCCCGGTGGATACCAAAATCATCAGATGCTCAAGTCGCTGATATTAAATGTTGTGGTATTTGCATATAACCTATGCACATACTCCTGTGTACTTTAATCTCTAGATTACTTATAATACCTAATACAATATAAATAGTTGATACACTGTGTTGTTTAGGAAATAATGACAGGAAAGACATTCAGTACAAACACAATTTGTTTTCCAAATATTTTTGATCCACTGTTGGTTGAATCCATGGATGTGGAATCCATGGATACAGAGGGTCCACTATTTATTTCACCTTGACAGGTAAGCATTAGAAAAGACTACAACCTGAAAATCAAACTCACATTAAGGTTAGAAAGTGAAGAAGAGTGAGTTCAAATAGCAAATCATATGGCAAATTTCAGAAAATCTGCTTTTTACACATCTCTTTTCTTTTCCTAAATTTCTTCTCAAGTTCACAGCTATCTTCACTCTTTCCAAAAGCCTCTATCTATGGTCAACCATTATATCTTCCCCTGCCCCCTTTATAATTTTTCCCCCAATCATACTCTCCAGCCTCTTGGTTCCATTCTCCCCCCTCTTCATTCATCTCTGGCAGAAGCACATCTTGCTGATGAGCTTCCAGATGCCCTGTATTGAAACTGCATATATTACTGAGAAGTTAGGTTTCACTTAACTGGGAAAGCTTCAAAATAGGGAACAAATACCTTGCAAGGAAGCCATTGAAAATTTGCTGGATATAGAAGAGATACTCTGGGAAAGAAAGAGGTGTGGTAATAAAACAATATACAAATATTTTAAATAATAAAGTCTGTCTTAGACTTGTTGTCTAAGAATCTAGGATAATTCACATTTAAGAATATTGGTATTCTTTGGGAGCCCAGGAGCCCCAAAAGCACCTGGGTCAAGATCAAAGCTGGCATCTTGATCACCAAGTTAACTTATTTTAACATTACCAATATATAGTCTCTCTAATTATTAGATTTGCATCTCTAAGATTCTAATATAATGGTCCTGATATAAAACTACTATTTTCTAATAGTTCTGTTAGAATCTTTTTATTTTATTTTATTTATTAAATTTGATTTCATTTCTTAGAGACTGGGTCTCACTGTCACCCAGGCTGGAGTGCAGTGGCACAATCGTATCTCACTGCAGCCTTGACTTCCCATGCTCTAGTGATCCTCCCACTTCAGCCTCTTGAGTAGCTGGGACTACAGGTGTGTGCCGCCACACTCAAATAATTTTTTTATTTCTTATTTTTTGTAGAAATGGAGTCCCACTATGTTTCCCAGGCTGGTCTTGAACTCCTGGGCTCAAGTGATCCTCCCGCCTCAGCCTCCCAAATTCCTGGGATTACAGGTGTGAACTACTGTTCCTTGTCCCATAGAATCTTTCTAACTCTGACATAATAAAATTTGACCTAACAGAATATCTGCAATAATTCTATTTTTACTTAATAATTCTAGTAGTACCTGCAGGTCATATTTAGATTATATATATTAGATTATAATAAAACTGCAAGCAATATGTTGTTTTTGTATGACAGGAAATAAAATAATACAAATAACCAATATCTTAATGATTAACCCATTTCTGTTTTTATCCTGGTACCAAATTTTGGCTTTGTTTTTGCCATTTTCAATGGCGTTCTTTAGTATGGGGAGCATTCAGTCATCTCTTTTCAGAATCAACAGACTGTATCACCAGATAAACTGCCAATGAGCCAGATAAATAGGATATAAATCCTCAGTTTCTTTAGAGTAAAAAAAATACTAACTTATACATTTATGTAATGATTTTTAACAAGTCAGCCCTGTTTTATCCTGCTCCAAGATGGCCAACTAGATGCAGGCAGGAGGAACATCTGCAACCAAGTGACCGAGACATTGGTAAGACTGGTGCACTCCTAGCAGAACTTCAGAGGGAAGCCATTGAGAACAGATGGAGAAAAGACACAGATGCTGAGCTGAAGGGGAAGGAAACTGGGAACCTTGCACAGGGCTACTGTTCACCAAGACTCATTCCTGGTCTCCAGCAACTCCTGGGGAAGGGGTGACTTGAACAGGCAAGGAACAACCCACTTTTACCACAGGACTCTGGAATCCTGGCAGGAGGAGACCCTGTGATCACCATGGACACTTGCGTTGGCAGGGAGAGCTGCTTAGATAAGTGGTTGGGGCAGAACTACAGCCAGCATGGAGCCCAGTTGGTTTGATGTGGGAGCATCCTTAGTGGAGCATGGCCAGTGATGCCCATTCCCCTAGGTTCGACTTGATCCCATAGGAGACTTGAGCCCTGGTAGTACTGCGCAACCTGAACTCTGCTGGGTGGTCTTACCTGTGACACAGGGCCGTCTGACCTGAGCACCCTTCATTCTGCTGGTCTCTCCTGGGGACCCGGCTTGACCACGCCTGCTTGCAGTGCAGCCCCCAGGTACCTCCTGGGGACCCACATTATAGTTTCTGGCTGGTGGACCTGGCCTGACCAGCAGAGTGCTCTATCAGAGAGGCTGGCAGACTCTCACCAGCCCACCTGCACCCTCCCCACTTGGCAGCCTGCCCTGTGTGCTTTGCCCTGTGTGATGGCTACTCACTTATGGCCATCCCTCTGCATCACTTTGCTGGCATGGGTGGACCTTTCCTTTCCTTTCTTACCAGCGTGCGTGTACAGGTGCACCCTGCCATGCCACTGCTGCCTGCATAAGTGCACCCATCCTTCCCCCAACCGCACTGCCATTGTCGTTGGAGCATTGGCAGGCACGAGCCCGCTAGCCCTGCCCTGGCTAGTGCCCCAGCCCTGTGCTGACACTGCCGCTGGCATGAAACATAGGCATGGAGGACAGTGGATCTACCTCCACCCTGAGACCACCTCCACCTACAGGAACAGGCACAGAGGGCACACACAGTCCTGTACCCACTGGCGCCCCACCCCTGTGCTGATACCACCACAGGTGTGAACACGTAAACAGTCGCCAGCAAGGGTCCCCTGTCCCCTTGAGCGGTGCTGCCACCACAGCTGCTGTGAATGCTGGCACAGCAGCCAGCACCCTGGCACCTACTAGCACCCTGACACAGCTAATGAGTATGCAGCCCCTGTGCTGCTGCTGCCTCTGCTGCTGACTTGTGCACACGAGGGTAAATTCTGCTACCACCACCCTGTGAAGCGTTTTGGCTGGCACCACCCATTGGAGTGTTGTGAATAGCAGTCCGGGAGCACCTCAGCTCCTACAGTGCAGCAGGTTCCTAAACTCAAGAAGCCAGAGAACAAAGCTGGGGCTCAATGCCAGTCCCCTAGAGCTACAGCATGGAGTCCAGGAGTCCTGAGCTGAGCCTTAGCCCCCTAAAATCTTTCAGAAATGAAGCCAGTCGACAAAACCCATGTTATACCAAAATCAAACCCCCAAGGTCATCAAATAGGATAAAATAAATAAAAACCCATCCAAAAACAGCAACTTCAAAGATTGAAGGAACATTATTAGCCCACACAGATGAGAAAGAAGCAACACAAGAACTCTGACAGCTGAAAAAGTCAGAGTGCCTTCTTTCCTCCAAATGATCACAGTAGTCCTCCATCAAGGGTTCATAACTGGGCTGAGATGGCCAGAATGACAAATAGAATTTATGGCTAGGAATGAAGATCATCAAGATTTGGGAGAACATTGAAACCCAATCTAAGGAAGCTAAGAATCGCAATAAAGTGACACAGGAGCTGACAGACAAAATAGCCCATATAGAAAAAATGTAACCAACCTGATAGAGTGAAAAACACTACAAGAATTTCGTAATCCAATTGCAAGTATTAACAGCAGAAGAGACCAAGTGGAGGAAAAAATCTCAGAGCTTGAAGACTGGCTTCCTGAAATAAGACAGTCAGACAAGAATAAAGTAAAAATAATGAAAAGGAATGTAAAGAGAGCAAATCCACAACTTACTGGCATCCCTGAAACAGATGGGAAGAATGGAAGCAACTTGGAAAACATATTTCAGGATATCATCAGTGAGAACTTCCCCAACGTAGCTAGAGAGGCCAACATTCAAATTCAGGAAATGCAGAGAACTGCCACAAAATACTTCACAAGATCATCTCCAAGACACATAATCATAGATTTTTCCAAGGTTGAAATGCAAGAAAAAAATGTTAAAGGCAGCTGGAGAAAAGGACAGGTCACCTACAAAGGGAAGTCCATTAGACTAAAGGTGGACCTACCAGTAGGATCCCTACAAGCCAGAAGAAATTGGGGGCCTAGATTCAAAACATTCTTAAAGAAAAGAAATTCCAACCAAGAGTTCCATATCCACCCAAACTAAGCTTCACATGCAAAGAAGAAGTAAGATCCTTTTCAGACAAGCAAATGCAGAAAGAGTTTGTTACCACCAGAACTTCCTTACAAGAGCTACTGAAAGAAGTACTAAATATGGAAAGGAAAGATCATTACCAGCTGCTAAAAAAAATATCTAAATACACAGATCAGTGACACTATTAGCAACTACATAAAAAAGTTAGCATAATAACCACCTAACGACACAATGACAGGATGAATTCATACATATCAATACTAACCTTGAATGGAAACTGGCTAAATGCCCCAATTAAAAGGCACAGAGTGGTAAGGTGGATACAGAAGCAAGGCCCAATGATATCCTGTCTTCAACAGACGCATCTCACATGCAATGACAACCATAGGCTCAAAATAAAGGGATTAAGAAAAGGCAAATGGAAAACAGAAAAAAGCAGGGGTTGCAATCCTAATTTCAGACAAAACATAATTTAAGCCAACAAAGATAAAAAAAGACAAAGAAGGGCATTACATAATGGTAAGGGAGTCAATTCAACAATAAGACTTAATATCCTAAATATATATGCACCCAACACAGGAGCACCCATATTCATAAAACAAGTTCTCAGAGACCTTCAAAAGACTTAGACTCACACACAATACTAGTGGAAGACTTCAACACCCCACTGATTGTATTAGACTAATCCTTGAGGCAGAAAAATAACAAAGATATTCAGAGCCTGAACTCAACACAGGACCAAATAGGCCTGATAGACATCTACAGAACTCTCCACACAAAAACACAGAATATACGTTCTTTTCATTGCCACATGGTGCATACTCTAAAATCAACCACAAAGTTAGACATAAAACAATCCTTAGCAAATGCAAAAGAACTGAAATCATATTAACCATTCTCTTGAATCACAGTGCAATAAAAGTAGAATTCAGGAAAAAGAAAATCACTCAAAACCATACAATTACATAGGAATTAAACGACCTGCTCCCAAATGACTTTTGGGTAAATAACAAAATTAAGGTAGAAATCAAGAAATTCTTTGAAACTAATGAGGACAAAAATACAACATTATCAGGATCTCTGGGACACAGCTAAGGCAGTGTTAAGATGGAAATGAATAGCACTAAATGCCCACATAAAAAAGTTAGAAAGATTTCAAATTAACAAACTACATTACAACTAAAAGAACTAGAGAATCAACAGCACACCAACCCTAAAGCTAGTGGGAGACAAGAAGTAACCAAAATCACAGCTGAACTGGAGGAGACTGAGACACAAAAAGCCATTCAAAAGATCAATGAACCCAGGGGTTGTTTCTATGAAAAAATTAATAAGATAAATATATTGCTAGCCAGGCTAATAAAGAAGAAAACAGAAGATCCAAATAAACACAATTAGAAATGACAAAGGGGATATTACCACTGACACCACCAAAATGCAAATGACCATCAGAGACTACCATGTATACCTCTATACACACAAACTAGAAAACCTAGAAGAAATGGATAAATTCATGGACACATATACCCTCCTAAGACTGAACTGGGAAGAAATTGATTCCCTAAATAGACCAATAATGAGCTCTGAAATTAAATCAGTAATAAATAGCCTAACAACCAAGAAAACCCCAAGACCAGATGGAGTCACATTCAAACTCTACCAGATATACAAAGAAGAGCTGGTACCATTCCTACTGAAACGATTCGAAAAAATTGAGGAGGATAAACTCCTCCCCAACTCATTCTGTGAGACCAGTATCATCCTGATACCAAAACCTGGCAGAGATACAATAACAACAACAAGGCCTCAGGCCAATATTCTCAATGAAAATTGATGCAAAAATCCTCAACAAAATACTAACAAACTGAATCCTGCAGCTTATTAAAAAGCTAATCCACCACAATCAAGTAGGCTTTATCCCTGGGATGCAAGGTTGGTTTGACATAGGGACATCAATAAACATGATTCATCACATAAACAGAACTAAAGGCAAAACCACATGATCACCTCTATAGATGCAGAAAATGCTTTCAATAAAATTTAACACCCTTCATGTTAAAAACTCTCAATAAACTAGGTATTGAAGGAATACACCTCAAAATAATAAGAGCCATCTATGACAAACCCACAGCCAACATCATACTGAATGGGCAAAAGCTGGAAGCATTCCCCTTGAAAACTGGCACAAGACAAGGATGTTCTCTCTCACCACACCTATTCAATGCAGTATTGGAAGTTCTGGCCAGGGCAATCAAGCAAGAGCAAGAAATAAAGGGCATCCAAATAGGAAGAGAGGAAGTTAATCTATCCCTGTTTGCAGATGGCATAATCCTACATCTAGAAAATCCCATAGTCTCCTCCCCAAACCTTCTTCAGCTGATAAACAACATCAGCAAATTTTCAGGATACAAAATCAACACACAAAAATCACTAGCATTCCTATACATCAAAACAACCAAGCTGAGAGCCAAATCCCATTCCCAGTTGCCACAAAAAGAATAAAATACCTAGGAATACAGCTCACCAGGGAGGTGAAAGATATCTAAAATGAAAGCTACAAAACACTACTCAAAGAAATCAGAGATGACACAAAAAATGGAAAAAACATTCCATGCTCATGGGTAGTAAGAATCAATATCTTTAAAATGGCCATGCTGCCCAAAGCAATTTACAGATTCAACGCTATTCCTATCAAACTACCAATGAAATTCTTCACGGAAATAGAAAAAACAATTTTAAAATTCATGTGGAAGCCAGGTGCGGTGGCTCACGCCTGTAATCCCAGCACTTTGGAAGGCTGAGGAGGGTGGATCACGAGGTCAAGAGATCAAGACCATCATGGCCAACATGGTGAAACCCCGTCTCCACTAAAAATACAAAAATTAGCTGGGTCTGGTGGCACATGCCTGTAGTCCCAGCTACTCGGGGTTGGGGGTGGGGGTGGGTGCTGAGGCAGGAGAATTGCTTGAACCCAGGAGGCAGAGGTTGCAGTGAGCAGAGATCATGCCACTGGACTCCAGCCTGGTGACAGAGCAAGACTCCATCTCAAAAAAAAAAAAAAATAATATGGAACCAAAAAAAGAGCTTGAATAACCAAGGCAATTCTAAGCAAAAAGAACAAAGCAGGAGACATCACACTAATCGAATTCAAACTATACTATAGGGCTACAGTAACCAGAACACCATGGTACTGGTACGAAAGCAGATACATAGACCAAGGGAACAGAATCAAGAGCCCAGAAATAAGGCAGCACACCTACAACCATCTGATATTCGACAAGGCTGACAAAAGTAAGCAATAAGGAAAGTACTCCCTATTCAACAAATGGTGTTGGGATAACTGGGTAGCCATATGCAGAAGACTGAAAGTGGGACCCTTTCTTACACCACACGCAAAAATCAAATCACAATGGATTCAGAACTTATATGTAAAACCCAAAACTATAACAATCCTGGAAAATAGCCTAGGCAATACCATTCTGGACATAGGAACTGGCAAATATTTCATGACGAAGATGCCAAAAACAATGACAGCAAAAACAAAAATTGACAAATAGGATCTGATTAAAGAGCTTCTGCACAACAAAATAAATTATCAACAGAGCAAACAGACAGCTTACAGAATGGGAGAACATATTTGCAAACTATGCATCTGACAAGTTCTAATAACCAGTATTTACAAGGAACTTAAACAAATTTACAACAAAAAACCAAACAACCCCTTTAAAAAGTAGGCAAAAGACATAAACAGATGCTTTTCAAAAGAAGACATATATAGGGCCAACAAGCATGTGAAATAAAAGCTCAATATCACTGATCATTAGAGAAATGCAAATCAAAATCACAATGAGATACCATCTCACACCAGTCAGAATGGCTATTATTAAATAGTCATTTAAAAAAATAACAGATGCTGGCAAGGTTGTGGAGAGAAGGGAACACTTATACACTGTTACTGGGAGTGTAAGCTAGTTCAACCATTGTGGAAAGCAGTGTGGCAATTCCTCAAAGAGCTAGAAACAGAACTACTATTTGACCCAGAAATTCTATTACTGAGTATATACCCAAAGGAATATAAATTGTTCTATCATAAAGGCACATGCACATGTATGTTCATCGCAGCACTGCTCATGATAGTAAAGACATGGAATCAACCTAAATGCACATCAATGGTAGACTGGATAAAGAAAATGTAGTACATATACACCATGGAATACCATGCAGCTATGAAAAATAATGAGATCGTGTCCTTTGGAGGCAGATGGACAGAGCTGGAGGCCATTATCCTTACCAAACTATTGCAGGAAGAGAAAACCAAAGACCACATGTTCTTACTTATAAGTGGGAGCTAAATGAGACACAAAGAGAGGAACGACACATTCTGGGGCGTTCCTGAGGGTGGAGGGTGGGAGGAGGGAAAGGATCAGAAAAAATAACTATTGGCTACTAGGCTTTGTACCTGGATGGCCAAATAATCTGTACAACAAACCCCCATGACATGAGATTACCAATGGAACAAACCTGCACATGTACCCCTGAGCTTCAAATAAAAGTTCAGAAACAGACAAAACCAAACAAAAACCAAATTAGCCCTAGCATTTGTGGAGGCATACATACTATATTCCTCAATATTTACATGTTTAAAGTTAACAAATTATTGAGTAAAATGTTTTATCATCCTACATTGACAAAATTATATTTATAACATTTTTAAATGTGAAGAACTATGTTACGTTTAAATAGCTGCAAGTTAGTAAATGTAAAAGATGATTTATTTTAATTATGCTTGGCATGTCTGGCCTTCTAGTGATAGGCCAGTGATGTTTGAATGGTATAAAGCAAAGATATATATAATGAATACATTATTATATATTTATTTCATAAGCATTATTTTTTCTTCATTTTAGAAAAATTGCTAATTGTGTTATAATCAATATTTTCATTTAATTTGTATTGACAGCATGCTAAATGAGAGGACATTGCTTGATTTATTAAAACTTTTTGATAGATTTTAAAATTAATTTTAATTGGCCAAACTATCACTCTGCTGAAATAACATCTGGAATTTTTAATGAAATTCTTAAAGCAATACTTGATTTAGTAATGGACCATGAATTTTACATATCATGTTTGAGCATTGGTTTGCATATGATAAACTAATATTACCCCATGAGATTTTACAAAACATTTAAAATTTCATTGCTATCACTTATGTTGTAATTTATAGTCTTTTAAGTAAGATCTAATCTGTATACTAATGTAAAAAACTGATAGCACAGTCAACTGATGCTATATCTAGATTTATATATTCAGTTATGTAATATTGAAAATTGTTCCTCAGCCACCATGTACAACTTGGTGATTATCATGCTAATTTATGAGTATTTTCAGAACCACAAATGAAACACACACACAAAAACAGAAATGTTCACTTTAGGCACTACTGGGATTTTGGGGGGCGTTTTGTTGTTGTTGTTATGCAAGAAACTATTACATTGCCCTTGTTTCAGAATTGCCTTGTAGATATGTGATGCTGTCAACAAATAGTTCTATTTCTAAACAAAGAAGTATATTTTTAGGTCGTAAGAAACAAAGCCAAATCTCTAGTTTGTTAGATTCTAATGATAGAAGGAAAAGGCAGATACCTTAAAAGATGACAGATATTTGAAATCATAAATTGAAAACACATACCTGCCTACCAATAAGATATAAAGATACCATAAATTGTTGATGTTAATTTGTAATTAAATAACATTTTTTAGAAAAACTTTACTTAAAATAGTCTTAAATGTACATAATAATGCCAAATTTCTATGACTCAAAAATATTTACAACCGCCATTTTCAATACAAGTGAAACTCATGAATCATTATAAGAGCAAAATATTGATTTAGCAAGGAGTAGTCTGTTGAATATTAAGAAATAATTAATATTCAGGAAGTTTTTATTGACAACTCTGTGGCAGAATCTCAATATAAACAAGATATAGATGATTTTAAATCAACCTCCCCCACACATATATATACATGCAAAGCATGGCAATGTATTTTATTGCTAACTTGTGAGATCTATTTTGTTACTTCATTGATACCCATTCATATACTTACTTTTGGATTTTTTTAAATTAGAAGTTAGGATGAAGGAATTAATTGAGTTCTAAAAATCCCTAACTCTCTACCTTGTTTAACATACTTAGACTTAAACAGTGAAACTCAATAGCTTTCTGGGCTTTTGATGAACAAAGAGCTATCAATTTATAGAGCAAAAATAGAACCTGTCCCTGAACAACCAATTATATTCAGTAACTTAATGACTATTTGAGTACATATCATATGCCAGCCACTGTTCTACACATTGATTTACAACAATGAAGGAAAGCAAAGCATCCTACCTTCAAGGAGCTTACATTCTAGAAATGGAATGGAGTGGGGGTGGGGGTGTAGAGAGCAAATATATCAGTAAATTATGTGGAATGCATGAGGATAAATACTATGAGGAAAATAAATTAGGATAAAGGAATGGGAGTGCTGGGCAGAGGTTGCAGTTTTAAAGGGATTGTCAGAGAAGAACTTACTGAGAAAATGACATGAGTCATAAAAGAGGTTATTTTTAAAAACTTTTTTTAAATTTTGAAATACTGTCAAATGTACAGAAAAATTACAAGTACAATGCAAAGAATGTTATTTTCCTAAATCATTAGACAGTAAGTGGCTGACTCATCACCCTCAAATACTTTGAGGTATATTCTTTGCAAACAAAGACATTCTTCCTACATAAACCATAGTATAACCATTATAATAAAGAGATTATCATTTCTACATTACAAGCATCAAATCCATATCAAGTTCACAGACCCCATTTACATTTCTCCATTTGTCCCAATAATGTCCTTTATTGCAAAAGGATCTATTTCAGAATTGTGTGTTGTATTTGTCTTTTTTTGTCTCTTCAATTTGGAATTATTCCTCAGCCTTTCTTTGAATTTCATGACCTTCACCATTTAAAACAAAATTACAGGACACTTATTTTGTAAAATGTTTTTAAATAGGATTTGTCTGATGTTTCTTTATGGTTATATTCAGATTTTGCATCTATGGCAGGAATATCACAGAATTTCATTCTATCAGGTCGCTAATAATTTAAATTTGTCCCACTATTGAGGCTATTAACTTGAATCACTTAAGGTATAGTCTGCCAGCTTTCTCCATTGTGAATTATTCTTTTTTTTTTTTTGTAATTTCTAAGTATTTTGTGGAGAGGTACTTTGAAACTTTGCTCCACACTCTATTTCTCATCAAATTTTCTATGTATTCATTTATTTATATAAATTGAAGCCATGCATAATAAATTTTTCCTACTGTTACTACCAGGCTTAAGGGCCCCAGATTTGACCAGTAGGAGCTCTTTCAAGCTGATGCCCATGTGCTTTACATGTCCCTATTTTTCTAAGGCACTTCCTTGCTTTTGAAGACAAGATATTTCAGGCCCATCTAGTACTTCGTCAAGCCCATCCCTGAAATCAGTCACTTCTTCAAGGAAGACTTAGCTCCTTTTAGTGGACACTGATTTTTAAGCCACGATCTGGGTGCTTGGTGTGCTGATTCCTACCGCAGGTGGGGTGTGTGGATGGGGTGGTCAGTGCTCCAAGGCCCTGTCAGTGGTTAGATGTAGGAAGTATATGTATGTGGACACATACATATGTGCACACACATACGTGTAAATACACGTGTACATATTTAAAACTGCATTAATTTCTACATCTATCTCTAAATATTGAAATCCATGGCCAGGTGTGGTGGCTCACACCTGTAATCCCAGCACTTTGGGAGGCCGAGGCGGGGAGATCACGAGGTCAGGAGATCGAGACCATCCTAGCTAACATGGTGAAACCCTGTCTCGACTAAAAATACAAAAAATTAGCCAGGCGTGGTGGCGGGCGCCTGTAGTCCTAGCTACTTGGGAGGCTGAGGCAGGAGAATGGCATGAACCTGGGAGGTGGAGCTCGCAGTGAGCCGAGATCGTGCCACTGCACTCCAGCCTGGGCGACAGAGCGAGACTCCGTCTCAAAAAGAAAAAAATAGAAATCCATGAGTTACATTGGCACCTTCAATTCCAATCCAACACCAGAGAATCCAACCTAGTTTTCTCCTTTTTGTGTTTATTTTATCAATCTGCTGCTCTGTCTCTCCCAAGTAGAAGCCCCCCACCTCCCCTCGCCCTCCTGAGACAGGGTTACCTCCTTCCCACCAAATGTGCATCTTCCTTGGTCAGGCTTATATACCACATCAGGCTACTTTCCTTGCATGGATGACTTCTTTATCCTCCTTGAACTCTGACACCCCAAATGGGGTCTTCTTCCTATATGGACTCCCCCTTAATCCACTCCAGCTTTGAAACCCATAAGTTGCCCCCATGCATGGATACCCTCCTCAGGCTCTGCTTCACTGCAGGACTGCCTCCCCAGGTAGATGCCCTCCTCACTGTCTTCGGGCCCTGATATCCCATACCACATATCTCCTTTGTGTAAGGACCTTCCTTACCCTGCATAAGCTTTCACATCCTGAGCCAAGTCTCTCCCCTCTCCATTGCACCCATTTGAAAGCCCTCCTCATGTGACTCTGGGTCTGACACGTGATGCCAGGTTACTGTCACTCAAGTGTGTCATCCTCACTCTTTTGGGCTCCAAGTCCCCATGCCAGGCTCCCTCTGTGTGGGGGCCTTTCTCACACCACTTGGGAGCTGACATCTCATTCTAGCTCCTCCCTTTTCCTGTGTGGATGCCCTCCTCACCCTTCTCCCATTGACACCACCTGCCAATGTGGTTGCCTTTCTCATTCTTCCTGGGTTTGACACCTCATGCAAGTCAGTCCCTTTGTTGATTCCTGTCTGGCTCTGCTCCACCTAATGTTTTTAAGACTGAATTGCTCAAAAAAAGAAAGGGAAATGGAGGGAAAGGGCAAGTGAAGGGGAGGGGATGGGAAAGAGAAAGCTGAGTTTTATTATATTTTAATAAAAATAATACATGTATGTCACAGCACTATGCCAGTCTGGAATCAGCCTTCAATTTGAACCAGACTCCAACTTTTGTTTCTAAGCCTCTGAGAAAAATAGTTGCTATGAACCTCAATCTCCTGCATGATTGCAAATGTGTAGAATCACTCCACCAACAAATATTTATGTAGTTTCTATGAAGACACAGAAAAGTCACTATTGATAAAGCTTTTCATATTTCAAAAGGATTTCCTCATATAATAACACATTAAGTAATGTTTATACTACTGAATGAGCCATCTATAAAAGGCAAAGTGAGGACCCATTTACTTTATTTTTCAAGACAGAAAAGTGCAAAATGCACACCTTAAAATGTTTCAAAAAATGTCTGACAATTAATTTCGTGCTTACATTTTAGTTATCTGGAAAATTCACACATGGAAAAACTCCATTTCATTTACCTAGTGTCACTGGAAAATAAAGTGCTATTGCATGTATTAAAGCCAAACTAAACTCAAGGTCCTAGACTGTAATGGCCTCCAGCCATTTGCTGTATCTTGGGGTAGTCACTGTAATATTCAGGACCTTTAGTTTCCTCACCCATAAAATTAGAGTTAGTCTAAACTCAAAGATAATTGCCAACTCTAAAATTATATGACTTAAGGCAGAAAAACATACAGGCTTTTTATCTCCTAAAAAAGTTTAAAATATATATAAATCAGTAAAGGATAAAGTACCTATATTTTGTATTAGGAATTGCCCAGTGGAGCAAAAGGCACTGATTAGAAATGAATCGAATCATAAGTTGCCCACACAAGTCTAAGAATAAGGTGTGGTTTTCTCTTAACTGGTAGTATATTTAAATAATGGAACATGGAGTCCATAAGTAACGGATTTACCATTTGTGACCTACATTAGCTATTGGAGATTAGGTGTTGGAATTTCCCAGAAGGTAATTTCCCACTACTGCTTGTTTTTCCCAATGTATGGTCTACTAGAAGGCACACTAGACTATGAATCAGAACAGTAACTAACATTTGATTTGTATATTACATCTACTATAATTATCTGTCACCCCAATTTCCCCCTTCTTGCTTCAAGTCCATTTATGTAAGCTGGCTGCTCAAGGATATCACTTTAAGGTTTAGAGGTTTGGGTTTATTTTTCCCCGACTTAAACCAATCATATTTTCTCACTTGGGATGTTGAAGCAAAGAATACTGAAACTTATTTAGATATAAGTGGAAATCGAAAGACTACATTTAAAATTGTTTCAGGAACCTCCAAACTACTTTCCACAATGGCTGCACCACTTTGCTCTCCCACCAACGGTGCACACAAGGATTTCAATTTCTCCAAATACCTGCTAACACATGTCTTGAAAAAAAATTGTAGCCTTTCTGACAGATGTGAGGTAATATCTTATTGTAATTTTGATTTGCTTTTCTCTAATAACTAGTGACACTGAGCATTTTTTCCTATGCCTGTTGGCCATTTATATGTCTTCTTTGGAGAAATGTCCATTCAAGTTCTTTGCCCATTTTTAATTGTTTGTTTATTTACCATTGAGTTGTAGGAGTTCTTTGTATATTTTGGACATTAACCCCTCATCAGATATATGGGTTGCAAATACTTTCTCCACTTCCACACGTTGCCTGTTTATTCCACTAATTCTTTCTTTTGCTGTGCAGGAGTTTTTAGTTTGATGCAGTCCCACTTGGTTACTTTTGTTTTTGTTGCCTGTGCTTTTGGTCTCATATCCACGAAATTCATGGATCAACTATCACAGAGCTTTTCTCTTATATTTTCTTCTAGGAGTTTTACAGTCTTGGGTCTTATGATTCTTCCTTGTTATTGTCTTTAAAATAATTATTTTTATATTTAAATTTTTAAATATTTTATTATAGTATAATAAAACATTTGTATTACACTATTATAATAACATAATTGATAGTACTATCTAAAACATTTTAGTGTCTATAAAGATAAACATACATTTTACAGTGTTTAGGATACTTTTTCCCCTAGCTTTATTCAGATATATTTGACAAATAAATATTGTATATATTTAAGGCATACAATATGATGTTTTGATATACATAGACATTGCAAAATGATTGCTATAATCAGGCTAATACAACACCTCACATAGTTACATTTTTTCCCTGTGGCCACCTAAGATCTGCTCTTAGCAAACTTCAAGTATACAATACAGTATTATTAACTTTAGTCACTATGATTTACATTAGCTCTCCAGAATTTATGCATCCTGAATGACCGAAGTTTTGTACCCCTTTAACCAACATCTCCCCATTTCCCTTGCTTTCCTGCTCTGCCAACCACCATTCTGCTCTCTGCTTTTATGAGTTCAATATTTTTATTTTTTGTGTTTTTCTTTCTTTATTTACTTTTTTGTGTGTGAGTTCAATTTTTAAAGAATCTACATATAAATGAGATCATGCAGTAATTGTCTTTCTGTGTCTGGTTTATTTCACTTAGCATAATATCCTTTAGGTTCAATTCAGGTCTTATGTTTAATAAGTCTTTAATCCAATAATCCTGCTGTTATGATCTGAATGTTTATGTCTCTCCCAAATTCATATGTTGAAATTCTCACCCCCAAGGTGACAACATTAAGAGATGGGGCCTTTGGGAGGTGATTAGGTCATGAGGGCAGAGCCCTTATGAATGAAATTAGTGCCCTTATAAAAGAGGCCAGAGAGAGATTCTTCACTCCTCCTACCATGTGATGCTAAAGTCTATGGTAGCTATCCATAAGCAAGTAGGCCCTTATCAGACACTGAATCTGCCAACATCTTGATCTTGTACTTCCCATTCTCCAGAACTGTGAGAAATAAATTTCTGTTGTTCATAGGCCATTGAGTCTGTGGTATTTTGTTACAGCAGCCTGAACAGACTAAGACACTGTCTTCGATGTATTTATCCAAAAGAACTGAAATCAAAAGCAATATCCTGAAGCACTCCTATGTTCATTGCAGCACTATTCACAATACCCACGATGTGAAAACAACCTAAACGTCTATGGACAGATGAATGTATAAAGACAATGTGGCATATGCATACAATAGGATACTTTCAGCCTTAAAAAGGAAGGAAATTCTTCTGGCTGCCAGAGGCCAGCAGGATTGGGAGCAAGCAAAGCAGGGTGAAATGTGGAGTTACTAATCAACCAGCATAAAGTTTCAGTTAAGCAAGATCAATAAGCTCTACAGATCCACTGTATAATTTGTACCTACAATCAATAATAATGTATGTACACATAAACATTGGTACAAAGGTAGATCTTATGTTAAGCATTCTTACCACAATAAAATAAAATTTAAAAAATAATTTGACAAAGAAAAAAAGAAAAAGACTACATTAAGAAATCTTAACAGGTAGATGTGGGAAATGACGGGTCACATGCATGCTTTGATTATTGGTTGCAGATAAACTAAAAAAGTTGAGGAGGCTGGGCACGGTGGCTCACGCCTGTAATCCCAGCACTTTGGGAAGCGAAGGTGGGCGGATTACGAGGTCAGGAGATCGAGACCATCCTGGCTAACATGATGAAACCCCGTCTCGACTAAAAACACACACAAAAAATTAGCCAGGAGTGGTGGCAGGAGCCTGTAGTCCCAGCTACTCGGGAGGCTGAGGCAGGAGAATGGCGTGAACCCGGGAGGCAGAGCTTGCAGTGAGCTGAGATCAAGCCACCGCACTCCAGCCTGGGCAACAGAGTGAGACTCTGTCTGGAAAAAAAAAAAAAAAATTAGCCGGGTGTGGTGGCATGTGCCTGTAATCCCAGCAACTCTGGAGGCTGAGAGAGGAGAATCGCTTGAATCCAGGAGGCAGAGGTTTCAGTGAGCCAAGATCGTGCCACTGCACTGCAGCCTGGATGACAGAGCAAGACTGCATCTAAAAAAAAAAAAAAAAAAAAAAAAGTTGAGGAGAGAGGTGAAAGGAAATGAGGAAAATACAAGTACATGATCTCAATTTGCTTTCACAGCTACTGTGGAGTAGTAGTAACATATTATTACCACCAACTGCAATTTACAAATTAAGAGACTCATACTTAGGTAAATGACTGATTTTTCAAAGATTATATGGCTAATTACTGCTACAGTCATTTTTTAACCTTAATGTTTTGACCTAAACTAGTTCTTTTTCTACTGCACTGCACTGATAGTACTGGCTCTGCCATTAGTTAGCATGACCTCGGGAAAGTCCATTAAGTTCTCTGAGTCTCAGTTTTTAGGTCTGCAAAGTGGGGTTAAAATATGAGCCTTATCCTATTTAATAGGATTAATACTACATATCTTATTTTTTATTGTGTTTTATAGTTTGTAAAAGGTCACTGATGTGTGATTTCATAAAATTTCTTACAAAAGTACTGTAAGAATCAAATGAGCATGTATTGCTAAGAGAATAGATTTTACGTTATGTATTCTTATCATAAAATAATAATAACAAAGAGGGTAGGAGGAAACTATTAGAGGTGATAGATGTGTTCATGGCATAGATTGTGGTGATGGTTTCACAGGTGCATACTTATCTCGAAAGTCACCAAGTTATATATAGTCATTTGTCGTTGTGGTAAGTGGAGGGATGGTTCCAGAACCCCCCCAACCCCTAGTGGATACCAAAATCTGAGAATGCTCAAGTCCTTTATATAAAATGACATAATATTTGTATATAACCTATGCACATGCTCCTGTATCCTTTAAATTATCTCGAAATTACTTATAATACCTAATATAAAAATGCTATGTAAATAGTTGTTATACTGTATTGTTTTAATTTGTATTATTTCTTATTGTTGTATTTTTAAAAATATGTGGGACCTACAGGGAGGGCCAACTGCACATTAATATGTACAGCTTTTTGCATGTTAATCATAACTTACTAAAGTGGTTTTAAAAAATCAATGTGAAAGCAGTTTCACAGTAATTATCATCTGACTCTGCTTCCATATACTCCTTCACATCCCTGAAGTTGTTGAAATTCTTGAGATTTTAGTTAAGATTTAAAGGTTGCCTGGGGAGAAATTTCAAATGGACTCCATAGCCTCTGATAATACTTACAACGAAATAAAAGCATAATAAGAATTTTGTAATCTGCAAAGTCCAAATCTCAAACAGCCTTTTAGGACTATTAATAATCTATCCACCATGACATAACATTCATCTAAACATCCTCCAACTTTATCATCCCCAGGCCTAAGTGAATTCTTCCTTTATGTAGTCCTGTTTGGGGGTTCTATGAATGGTCACTTCTGTGCCTGTGTCTTGACACATGCAGCCTCCCCTGCCTAGAATACACTCTTTGTGTTCTCTATCTTTCCAGGATAGGTAAGATCTGACCTCCATCTGATTTCTAACTACACCAGTCTCCATTCATAGTTTCTGTTCTCTAATCTCCATTAGTTCTTATTGTCTATAGCAGGGGTCAGCAAACCATGCCCCCAAGCCTACTTTTGTAAATAAAGTTTTATTATAACTTACCTATGGCCATTTTCACACTACAAATGCAGAGTTGAGTAGTAACAACAGAAAGCATATGGCACATAAAGCCTCAAATATGTACTATATAGAAAGAGTTTGCTAACCCTCAGTTTATAGCATATAAAAACCTGAATTGGCATGATGGAGAAAGCACATTGTGTTTTTGAAATTATTTATTATTTACAGTAAGTTTTAAGGACATTTAGATTACAATAGCAAGTTGAATGAGTATTTTATTGCTATCCCTTTCAGATGCAATTTAGAAATTCTACTAAAAGATGAAAATGACAAAAATATTTTAGTGTCATAGCAATGATAGCTCATCAGAACCAAATAATATAATATTACACAAGTATTATGCAATAGAATAACTAAGGTAAGGTAAAGGTGAGGGTTAAATAGCAAAAGGTAACTCTTAGCAGGACACATCAATGACACCTACTGAACAGAGAAAGCTGAAGATCACAATCAGGACAATAACCTAGTGCCTACTGTTACTGCAAGCAGAGCCAAACATCATACAGATTGATAATCAATCAAGGCTGTTAGGGTCTTCAGGAAATAGCTCCTTATTTGTGGTGAGGATGAATGTTAAGGAAGAGCAATTTCTGACTATTAGGAAAGCACTGGATTGCATGGAGAGTACTTGTGCGTTCTGTCAAATGGCACCAGCTGAGAAGCACTGGTCTATAGACTCCTTGTTTGTAAGCAATATTTTCCCACCTATACCGTCTATTTAAGGCTGTGAACAAAGCCACATACTTTCACCATTCACATTATTATAAGGGATAGTGTTTCCTTATTATGTGTTAAGGCTAAACTGACACTTGATCCCGCCCTCCTATGTAACTTTATTATTATTATTATTATTATTATTTTATGAGATAGGGTATCACTCTGTTGCCCAGGCTGGAGTGCAGTGATGTAATGATAGCTCACTGCAACCTTGAACTTCTGGGATAATGTAATCCTTTCACCTCAGCCTCCCTACGCACTGGGGTCATAGGCATGAGCCACCATGCTCGGCTCTTTTTTTTCTATAGAATAGTTTCAAGGAAAGATTATTTCCCCTGGAAACAAATATGGTCCCCCAGCTATTAACTTGAGAGAACTCTTCAAATGTTACTGAATAAAAGTTTTTAAAAATGAAGTGTCCTTTCTAAATTTCTTCATGAGTCCTGGTAGAAAGCTTTTACTGTCCTCCTCCTCCATAAATATACATTAAAATGTAACTTCATAATTATAAAAATTTTAAATAACTTAGGCATTTATGCCTTTTGAGAATTTAATTTTTAGTTATGCATAAAGATGATCATTTCCTTCACACTTGACAGCTGCCTTTCTACTTATTTTAGTAATAAATTATTTCAAATTCAAGTGATATTTTAAAGAAAAAAATTATTTAAAAACTTAGGCTACATGGAGAAGATGCCCTTATGGAGTTGGGACGTGATTTCTAATTTCATGAAACTAAAGGTAAATGATTGATTTTTTTTTTAGCTTTTAAAAACAACTGTGGTAAAGTATACATAATATAAAATTTACCATTTTAACCATCTTTATGTGTACAGTTCAGTGGCATTAAGTACATTTACATTGCTCTGCAACCATCAATACTATCTGTCTCCAGAACTTTTTCTTCTTTCCAAACTGAAACTCCATTATCTGCTAAAAAATAACTCCCCATTCCTACTTCCCCCAGCCCCTGGCAACCACCATTCTGTCTGTCTCTATAAATCTGACTACTCTAGATACATCATAGAAGTAGAATACTTGTCTTTTTGTGTCTGATTTATTTCACTTAGCATAACACCTTCAAGTTTCTCCATTTTGGAACATGGGTCAGAATGTCATTCCTTTTTAAGGCTAAATAATATTCCATTGTATGTATATACGACATTTTGTTTATCCATTCATCTGTGATGGACATTTGAGTTGCTTCTACCTTTTGTTTTTTGTCACAACAATGCTGCTGTGAACATTGGTGTATAGATAACAGATAAGTCTGATGGTTTTGTTTTGTTTTGTTTTTATTGAAAAAGCTCTCTTTTTTTTTTTTTCAGAGACAAGTGAACGTTTATTTTTATGCCTTTCTTCCTATGTGTATTTCAAGTCTTTTTCAAAACAAAACCCCAGGAATCTCCAGATTCAATTATGTCCCTGGGCTTGGTCAACTGCTGCAGGAATCTTAGAGAGCCTTGTACAAATGCTAGAGTTACTCATTTACCAACATTAAATCCTAGGATAGAAGATGCAACAAAGCAGGACTCCTTCCTCCATGGAATGTGCTGATTTCAGACGAGGTGGCACCCAATGTAGAAAACGCTGGAATTTTTCCTTGGAATTGGACTGTGATGAGAGGTGCTTGCCATGAACATAAGCTACTGTCTTTGCTTTTTTTGAGATGGAGTTTCGCTCTTGTTGCCCAGGCTGGAGTGCAATGGCGCAATCTCGGCTCACTGCAACCTCTGCCTCCCAGATTCCAGCGATTCTCCTGCCCCAGCCTCCCAAGTAGCTGGAATTACAGGCATGCACCACCATGCCCAGCTAATTTTTGTATTTTTAGTACAGACAGGATTTCTCCATGTTGGTCAGGCTGGTCTTGAACTCCCGACCTCAGGTGATCCGCCTGTCTCAGCCTCCCAAAGTGCTGGGATTACAAGAGTGAGCCATCGCGCCCGGCCAGCTACTGTCTTTTCTTTGACCCTTCCTTTCCAGTTTTTGAAGATAAGGCAGGAAATCTTCTCTAAAGATACTTGATAAAAATTCCCAAAAAAACCCAAAAACACATGCTTCCACTTCATTGATAAAAATTACTGCAGTTTGGCACCTGGGTCTAGTTCAGCTGGCGGATGACCTGATTGATGCGTTCACCCTGATAGCCAGGTGTGCCCATCTCCTTGAGGAAGCCCACTCTATTTTTGGTAGCATGACGGGCCACTGAGAAGTGGAAAGGGCGCAAGAACCATGAGCTCTCCTGGAAATGCTTCCCTGGGAAGGCAATTTAATGAATGAGGTCTTCCAAGCCAATGACGCCAAACGTCCCCAGGTGCTCCTCAATCACTATGTTGTCTGTCAGAGGGATGGTCTTATTCTTGACCTTGGCTTGTCCACATTTCAAAATGAGTTCCCAGACAGACTTCAGATTTGGAAATCCCCAGGTCACATAAGGTTCCACTACACGCAGCACTTTTAGGTTCTAGGGGGTGACTTTTACAAAGACACCACTAAAAATTTTCTTTAGGCAAAGTCTTGCAATGGTTCTCTGCACCAGTAAACTCAGGCCATCGGCCCTTTCGATGCGTACAACAAAGGCCAGGGAATGTTTGTCTGGCAGTTCCAATGCATGAGGTTTCACTTCTAGTCGTCTGAGACACAGCTTGTCACGTTTCTGCCGCCAGGAATCATGTAGGAATGATTCCAGTCGCTTAAACCTGAGCCCTTTTCCTTTCCTCTGCTCCTTCTTTGCCAAAAATGCCTGCTTTGCCTGGGTGGCTTTGCGAGCTTGATAAGCCTTCCTCTTTTTCAGGAGATTTTCTGGAACCAAAGGGATTTTTGTTTGCTCTTGCTCCGCCATCTTTATGGTGGTGCAGCTCAAAAAAGCCCTCTTATTTAATGAATATTTATAGACTGCCTAATACTTAGTAGATACTGTGCTAGGTGCTGGGTACACACTGTTGATCTTAGAGCTTATCATTATGCCTTTTTTATTTCTTGGATGTATGGGGCCCATATCGTTGGAACCTAGGTTAATAACAAAAACTAATCAGCAGTTATTATGACATAGCTATTCAGCAATCCAAATGCATAATGCCAATTTTAATGTATTTGGGGATTAAAAGTGAAATATACAGAAAATATTTTCTCATAAACTATTAAAAATCATATTGCAGAGGTTTAACATTTAAATGATTATGCACTTTTTGAAAGCAGCACCTTCTTTTAGTTATACAAAGCATGTTTCCTTTGTTTTAACAAAACACTCTCATCTGAAAATTCTCTTGGGAATGGAAGGAACACGTACATCTAGCCTGTGAGGCAGTGATTGGTTGCTTTTTCACTTCATACTAAGCAGAGTGATAAGAAAGAAGAAAAAAGTCTCCACGGCAACCACTTTGATCATTAAAGTTTGCATTAAAAGGAGAGAACTAAATCTTGCTTGAACGTTACTCTCCTTTGCTAGGTTCTCTGGCAAGTCATTTTGCCTCTCTAAACCTGTTTCCCAGGGATAGTAAATACTCTATCTACTTTGCAGAGGTGTTTCAAGAATGAAATAACTCATATGAGGGTATTTTGTGACTCAAGCGCTACACCAATGTAAGGGTTTTAAAAAGTTGTTATTTTGCTAACATGCCCAGATATTAAATTCTAATAGCTACAAAGAAATGCCAAAATCTCTCAACATCCTGCTGTTTCTTAAAGAATTTAATCTAAGTTGTAAAAAGCTTTCCCCAGTGGAATTCAGGAAAGCTATTTTGAGTTAAAAAAAATGTGTCCTACAAATTTTTTTTTCCCCTGAATTGGGCCATGTGCTGAAAAGTTTTTTCTCTATCATGCAGTGAAGCACATGGCTCCCTTCACAGATCACACACAAACCCTTGTGACACAGAAGGCCTCCCGCCACACTCTATTCCACTTCCACAGCTTCTACTAACTCATCCTAGTTCTGCCCCTATACACACACAGAATATCCCTAATTAAATGCTCCTCAAATATTTAAAGAAGGTTATCAAGTCCTTTGGCTATGACCTTTTCTCTGGAAAAACTAGGTTTTCAAAAATTTTACCCATTGTATATTTAAATTTTTTATTTTCTCTATTTCTCATAGTGTCTAGAGTGGAGCCCAATATTCTAGATACAGTATGAATATTAAAGGAAAAAAATCACTTTCCTTATGCTGAGCCTTATGTTCCTATTAATATGTTCTAGGTTCATATTAAAGTTTTAATTAAAATCTTGGCTTTTTTTTTTTTAAAACAAGAACTGATAGTTGAGCCATATTTTACTTATTCCTTTTTCTTATAATGGCTTTTTAAGGTTCCGCTGCAAGAGTTTCATCTATTCTATTCTTTGTAGATTTTGTCCTGTCAGATGTGAAACTGAAAGATTATACAGAAAACATTTTTGATTCCCAGTTTTGCTTTTTTTTTTTTTTTTTTTTTTTGAGACAGAGTCTTGCTGTCGCCCAGGCTGGAGTCCAGTTGTGCCATCTCTGCTCACTGCAACCTCTGCCTCAGCCTCCCGAGTAGCTGGGATTATAGGTGTCTGTGGGATTATAGGTGCCTGCCACCATGCCCAGCTAATTTTTGTATTTTTTTAGTAGAGATGGAGTTTCACCACATTGGCCAGGCTAGTATCCAACTCCTGACCTCAGGTGATCCACCTGCCTCGGCCTCCAAAAGTGCTGGGATTACAGGTGTGAGCCACCGTGCCCAGCCCCAGCTTTCCAGTTCATGTAAAACCTGTCCTTACTTCTTTACTCTCCTTGAATTATGTGAAACCCAAAAACAGTACTTCTGCATCCCAGGTATTAGCACTCCTTTTACTCGAACTAATTTGAGTTGGCTTCTGATATTTGCACCCAGAACAGCCTTGGCTGGAGCACAGCATTAACCCAACTTGACCTTACTTTACATATCCTTCGTCTGCAGAACTGAAGTCCAGCTGAAAGAGTTGTACCGAATGTATAGAAATTTAGCTGCTCTGGCTATGGGGTTACAAGAGAAGGGGGAAACATGCCTCCTTCACTTTGTTTCATCGCTTTTATACTGAACATGGAAGAAGCACCTCCTTCCACATATGGAAGGATTACTTCTGGAGAGCAAGCAATTCATGTGTGTAGTGGAAAAAAAAGTACTGAACGTGGATTTGAGGAAACATTGGTTAGGGGAACATTTATCCTAATTGCCCTGGATTCAGGCAGTGTAAATTCAGGCAAGTCACAACTTTCCTAGGTTTCAGTTTCTTCATATGTAAAAATTAAAGAGTTAGGAGGTTTATATACTATGTCTAAAGTCTCTTTCTGCTTGAAATGTTAGCTTTAAGCATACCTCTGGCAGTGCATACAAAGAACTACTTTGCCATCTGCCGTAGGAGCCATCTTTCTCATTTCTGTGTTGAAAAGACATTTCTCCCCAAATCTTGGAGACAGCCAGGGCTGTCAAGGTGTGTAACGATGCTCCATGGATTCAAGACCCCTCTTCTTTCTCTCCAATTTGTATCTCTTTTTCTTCGCTGAACACATACAAACCTTCTTCCTCTTTGTTCTTAAGACTTTGAACAAGTCCATTCTTGCTTTGCCAAATTGTCCCAGGCCTATGGTAAAACCTAGGTCAGAGGGAAAGAGTTTTATCTACCACACTGTATCAGCAAAAATAACAGACATGGGTTATTTAACTAGAAACAAATTTATGGATATTTTCTGCATGAATCTAAATTCCTAATAAAGTACTTACTTTTGGAATTTTGGGTTTATTCTTATAATTTTTAAAAGATTTTTATATACTTATATTTCTTTATAGTTAAAAGAAATCCTACATCCTATATCCATGCATATATGTATACTCTACTTTAGTACCTTTTGTGATTTTAAAATCAATAATACAGAAATGTGTTATAAAATTCAAAAGATACAAAAGGGCATAATCTACCCATCGGCCCTATTCCCTGGACACCCAATTTTCCTATTCACAAGTAATCCCTACTTGTATTAACAGGTTTTTTTAAAAAGAGACCTTCTAGAGATATTCTATTCATACACAAGCATATACACACAAATATAGTCATAAAGATCATTATAATTATTGTTTTCCCCTAATGGTAACATACTATATAAGTAAGCATTTTTTTGCCACTTACCAATAAGTCCTGGCTATGATTGTCATATCAGCATTTGGAGACCTCCCTGGCTTATTTTAACAGCTTCATAGTATTCTATTTTTTTGATATACCAGAACTGATTTAATTAGTTCTTGATTGTGGTTGCCATTAATATCCTTTTACTTTTGTAGTTTTATGCATGTATATATCTATTTGCAGCATTAATTCCTAGAAATAGAACTGCTGGGCCAAAGGGCAGCTGCATGAGTCATCTAGATGTATGCTTCTGAATTTGCCTCCCAAAACATGGTTGTCCTGATTTATATTTCCACAGACAACATGAAAGGGCCTATTTCCCCACATTTATTCCAACATAGTGCATTATCACACTTTTGTGGTCTTGTCATTTTGTGGGGTGAAAACCATTATATCACTATACTTTTAAATTGCATTCTATATTATATTATCTTCTCTATTAGGGTTTCTATTTAGTTATCTTAAATAAATATTTGATATAGATTTTTCAAGTTAAGTAAAGTATGGGCCAAACAATGGTGAGAAATCAAGAAGGTTTTTAATCTTAAAACTCTAAAAATCAAACTTCAGAACATCTAATAAGTTGTCTTTCTTTCTGCCTCTTATTCTCTATTTTCTTTTCCTATTTACCTCTATCTGTCAACCATTCATGAAGAATTTGTCTACATTTAATATTTCTATTTACTGAGTAAAATGTTTTGATCCCTTTATTGTAAAAAGCAAAATAATTAGATAATTCTATATTTCTTAAAAGATAAATTTAAAACAACCATATCCTTTAGGTCAGTCAGTTTTTGGTTGGAAGCAACAGAAACTATGGCTGATTGAAGCACAAATGGGGTAGCTCTAACTGTAGGTGAGCAGGCTCATCAGCCATGAACAGTGTTCAGAATCATGCTACAGAATCACACAGGCATCACCATTGTTGTGCGCTATCCTCTGTGGTTTGATTATTCCCGATTACCGACCTTGAGTGCTGTGCTGGCACAACTGCTCCTGTTACCTCAGAAAATGGATGTGGCTGCTACTGGCTTCTCCAAAATGAAATTGGAGCAGTCCCTGCTTCTTTAGGCTTACAACATCTGATTTGGTCAGTGTAGGCCATGTCTGGTCTGTGGCCTTGGTCGGGTGTCCATGCTGTGCCTGTAAAGGAGGTTATGGAAACCGTTATTAGGCATTTTCAGCTTCATAGTTAGAAGCAGGCTCATCTTCCCCTCTAATAGGTGGGGACACACTATCATTGATGGTTGGTAAAAAAAGGTTGAAAATTATCATCAATAATTCTCAATTGGTGTTCTTTTCCTCCAGGTGATGGTCTTTAAAAGATTGTTACTTGAGAATCACAAAACGAATATTCTTTTTCTTCTCTTGGCCTGAAATATTGAGGGTTAAGGAGGAAAATAATTGGTCCTCTCTTCACATAGCCTGATAGAATTTTGGCTGGGAAAATAGGAAGATGGGAAATAGGAAGATGCAGTTAGAGAAATAACTGCCAATGCCAATATTTATGCCTGTAAGTACCAATTTTTAATCTTCTACTTTGATTATTAAAGTATACAATCTCTTTCCAGGGTCTTAGTTTTTCTCAAAAATGATTTAACACACTAACAGTTTCTGGATGAAAATAACAATGTATTGTTCTTGTATTTTCTAGAATCAGAACAGTAAATTAGGGCTAGCCGCAAAGATATACATGCCTAAAAGGAAGTTAATATAAACCATTTCTACCAATCCAATTGTATTAGTTTGCTAGGGTTGCTGTAACAAAATACCACAGACTTGGTGGCTTAAACAACAGAAATTTATTGTCTCACAGTTCTGGAACTACATGTCCAAGCTCAAGGTCTCAGTAGGGTTGGTTCCTTCTGAGGGAAGGATTTGTTCCAGACCTCTCTTCTTGGCTTGTAGACAGCAACCTTCTCCCAGTGTCTACACGTTGTTTTCTCTCTGTAACTGTTTTTGTGTTCACATTTATTCTTTTTATAAGGATACAAGTCCTGCTGGATTACAGCCCATCCTAATGATCTCATTTTAACTTGATTACCTCTGTAAAGATTTTATCTCCAAATAAGGTAACATTCTGAGGTACTGGGGATTAGTACTTCAACATATGAATTATGGGGCAGTGGGACACAATACCCATAACATGAATCTTTTTGGTGATCTAAATAAAATTTGTGTTTAAGAGAGAAGGCAAGGAAGCTGCAAACGACCAGATTGACTGTTTTGACTTGTGATTTGGGAAAAAAGTAGTGCTGAGGTCCAGGGGTTTGAGATGATAGGATTCCTAAATGTGGGCAGGACCAGGAAGACCTCTCTTAGTTCAGAATTGAAGGTTGTAATATTTTTAAAGAATAATTTGTGGACAAGATCTAAGCACTTAAATCTAAGCAGAATTTAGTAACTATGTGTCCTGTATGTAGCACTAAAAAACTTTTTTCTTTTTTATAATTTAAAAATGTGGAACTTCTCCAATTCTCTTTCTAGGTGCTAAAACTAATTCTGAAAACAATTTGGCAATTAATATTATAATAGAACTTAATCCATCTCATTTTACTAAATTTTGCTTTGATTATAGAAAATTATATACAAAATCTCAAAATGTTTGAGTATTTTTACATGAATTCATCCAATCAAATTAAACCACATTTTTTAGCACCTACATACAAAGCAAGGTTCAGTAAAAAAAAGTTCTTAAGTTAGAAAATTTCGATGAAATCTCAAATCTTCCTGCCTTATCCACCACTCAGGACTCAGAGACAATAAGGTAAACTATATAAAGCTCTATGAGTCCAAACTATGAGCAAAGACTCTCACTTTTAACTTGCATAGACATTTGGCATATTCTCTGTTGGTCTCAAGCACTTCAGAATTAAAACAGAGATGATTGCTGAGATGTTGCAAGGAATTAATAATATATGTAAATACAGTGGACCCTTGAACAACACAAGGTTGAACTTCACAGGTTCACTGACAGGTGGATTTTTTTCAACCAAACACAATGGAAAGATAGTATTCACAGGATACAAAACCCACATATAGTGGGGGCCGACTTGAGTATGCATGGATTTTGGTATAAGCTGGCGTTAACCAAGGGATTACTGTACTGTCACATTTTATGAAACAGTTGTGCTAAAATTACGGCTTTAAATTTTTTAATACATTGAAATCTAAGAGTTGACTCTCCCTTCTGAGTCTCCTTTGTACTCTGTCTCTTTAGGTTCCTACCACATTCTACCTTGCATTTTGGCAAATAACACATATATTTCTACCATCCTCTGCACTAGGATTATGGGAAGAATGTATTTTCTTCCCTTCATTTTCTTTGGGAGCTTCCTCTTAGTACCTTGCTGAGTAAGAGTCACTATAAATGTGAACTTTGAGACATTTGAATGTGAATGAGCAAAGCAACCACATGATGGCAGCATGTTAAAAGAATAAAGAATTATTTACTTGAAGCCATCCTTTTAATTTTTAAAATTTGGTATGAACAAAGAAGAAAACCTCATATCTACCTGCTTTGTGAATCCCATATTCTAGTCAACTCTTACAGATGCAGGAGATGAAGTGAAGTGACCAGTTTTCAAATCTCAAAAACAATAAGGAACAAAAGAACAGAGAGCTCTGTGTTCTTAGATTTTAAGCTAGAACCAGACAGTCAGTCTGACTCATTCTTAAAGCTGAGCAGTTTTTGGTATTCAGTATGGGGATTATTTGGTGAATTATGCAAAGCAGAATGATAACTTATGGATAGTGCCTAAAATTAATGTCTAGTAGTTACACAGATGTTTTTGGTTGCTCCGCAGATTACTGAAAAAAACAAAACAAAACAAAAACTAAAACAAAAGAACTCTCAGTTATCTACATGTGCATATAATGTGTTTTTGAATGAATCACCAAAACATTGCAATGATTAATTTGAACATCTTTGCTTTGTCATCTGTGATTAAGGATTTTTTTTTCATTAGCAAACAAGTAAGTCAACATTTGTTGAAAGTCTCCAACTGCATGATAATTGCCTAGGTAGGAGAGAGAAAATGAGAGAAAGCTTTTGTATTGGAAAAGTCTAGATGGGATTAATTCAAGGCCTAAACAATGTCATAGACATATCTGCCATTTTTACACTCTCATTTCTGTTTTCTTTTGCATTGGCTGTATTCCCAACCATGCTTGCTTTTGTGATAGCAAACACGACTCTAGGCTACTGGTTTATCTACTTCAAAAAGGCACGGTGGCTCACACCTGTTATCCCAGCACTTTGGGAGGTCGAGGGGGGCGGATCACGAGGTCAGGAGTTTCAGGTCAGCCTGGCAAACATGGTGAAACCCTGTCTCTACTAAAAATACAAAAATTAGCTGGGCGTGGTGGTGGGCACCTGTAATCCCAGCAACTTCGGAGGCTGAGGCAGGATAATTGCTTGAACTCAGGAGGCAGAGGTTGCAGTGAGCCGAGATCGCGCCACTGCACTCCAGCCTGGGTGATAGAGCAAGACTCTGTCTCAAAAAAAAAAAAAAAGGGGGTTCTCTTTCTCAAAGATTTCAGCAAAAGTTCTGGGGCTCGCTCCTATTGGCCAGGCTTGTGTCACTTACAAATTCCTGAACCATTTTCAGTGCTAGGAAAAATAGAGTGCTCTGATCTGCTAGGCAGATCACAGGCTCATTGCTAGACCCAGGCTTGAACCACTCCCCCACTTCCCCAACATGAACTGATAATGGAAGAACAGAGGTTCCCCAAAGGAAAGCAAGGATGTTGTTACCAAAGCAAGGGGGAAGAAATGTCAGGCAGGCAGAAAAAATAGCTATCCACTAAAAGAAATTTAAAAGATGCAATCCTTACCTTCAATAAGTTTATAAACTTGAAAAGAATTATGAACTGAATAAATATTATCAAAAACAATACATTTAAAGTTGCTTTAGAGCTTTTGAAATACTTATTTCATGTGATCCTTTCAAGAACATTTTTAGGTCAGTTCTATTTTGTAGTTAAAGTCAAAGAGAAACACAGACATTAAATTATTTGCTTACCTGATGCTTATCATGCCCAATGTAGAGCTTATATCAAAGTTGAAACTCATATTCATATTTCCCAAATGACAGTAGTTTTACTTATATATGATAGTAAGATTTATGAATATTTATATATGGGTGGTAGAAAATATGTTTATATTATATGATCTAATATGCAAGAATCAAACTATGTTTGACATGAGAAAAAAAATCACCTAGCACGGTGTTTCTCAAATTGTGTTCTGCCTACATTATAATTTCCCAGGTTGTTTGTTATGAATTTCAAGGCTTCATTCATGAATCAGAATATCTACAGATGGGGCCCCAGCAATTCGTCTTTTTTAACAAGAGGCTCAGGTGATTTTTATGCAGTGATGTTTAAGAACCTCCAACAACATATTTAACTGCAGCCTTAGAGACCTTATACTTATAGAAATGAAAACAGAGATCCACAAGATATTTCTCAGGTTTTGTATCCTATTCTGGTCACCTTTCCTTTTTTGTGCTTTTCTCTTCTTTCTAAGTTAAAATAGTCATCAATTAGAAAGGTTAGGAATTATACCATCATTATATCTAATTTGTGATCTTCCAGATTAATCAGTGAAAAAGAGTATTAGTTTTCACAGCAAATAACTAAAACTCAAAACTTAGAATTAAAAAGGATCTTAGCTGAACTGCCCTATGCTCAGATAAGGAAATCAATTTCTCAAAAAATAAAGTGACTTGCATAGCTAAGTCAATTAGTATTGACAGCCCTTTTAGAATCTACTCATTTTTAAGTGACTATTTCATTTGGAGAAATGGTCATAAAAGTCAGTTAGCATTTATAATTAAAACTCAGCTTTAGTTAAATTTAATTGTGTGTGCAGCAGAGCATGAATTCAATTTCAAAATCCTGAACCATATTTTATGACTTGTCTTCATTAGCAGTTATTGGAAATTTGCTATCTCTCTACATGTATTCCTCATTTAATTCCCACAACTCTAGGAAGTAGGTACTATTATGCCCATTTTAGAAATGAGAAAGCTGAGACATGAATAGATTAAGAAACTTACCCTAGACCAGTGTTTCTCAAACTTTATGTGCAAAAGAATCACCCAAGAGTCTTGATAATTTCCAAATTCTGACTTGGTAGGTCTGGGGTGAATCCTGAGATTCTGCATTTTTAATCAGCTCCCAGGTCAAGGCCAACACTGTTGGCTTGTGGATCATACATTGTGTAACAAGGTTCTAGATTACATGTCCTAGGGTCTTAACACTGCCTGTCTGACACTGAAACCCATGCACATAACCCCTATGCAGAGTATGCATTGACTTTTCTCTTTACTACATTGTAATTTACTTCCTACAGATGAAACAGTTACATTAGTTCTTGATGCATATACATTTGTGATGCAATTTTACCCTTGAGGAATATCCAGGGAAGCAAAGCATTACTGGGACCATCATTCTCATCCTAAAGGCTCTCTTCTACATCTGCCTCTTCTGGGACCACAGCTCCCAAAAGGAAAGATAGAGGTGGCAGTGGCAGCTGACAATTTACCTTATTCTTTGGAATCTCAGGGTTTCTCCTGCTCAATGAGTGCAGCCATTCAACTCTGACTTCTCCTCCTCGATCCTCCCGTGAATATGTAGTATATAAAATCATACTATGCTTCATGCTTTCTTATGCATGTTTATTTAAATATATATATTATATGCATGTGCTTTCTTTACTTATCATTTTACTTGGTATTCACAGTTCATTTTCTTCCAGTAAGTCTTTTTATCCTATTCTTTGTTTGTATCCCCAAACTCTTCCTTTGTGGTTACGCTATAATTTTAATATTTACCAAAAAAGAAGATTCAAGTTAGACACTTTTCATATTATATTACTTTGGTTAAATCAGCCTGGCCTAGAGGATTTCCTTTTCACCATTTTCTTTCTCATCAGGTGAGGTAGTTTGACTGACTTGGTTTGTTCAAGCAAAAGGACAATGGGAAATAAATCTGGGTGTTCAGCATAAAAACAGCTAATGACAAAGCTATTTTTAGGGACTTCTTGTCTTTCCTATGTTATTCTTTATGTCTGTTTGATATCTATTTTCTGGCTCTTATCTTTAAAAGACAGCTGCTTTGCCTCAGGCATAAATCAGAAGAGGAAAACCAGCTTCTGGACCTGGAGAGAGGATGAAAGGGAATAGGAATTGAGGGAAGCGGAAGGGAAGAATAAGCGACCCCTGGAGAGTCCCTACCAAGCCAGACATAACAAACAAAAGTCCTCTACTACTGAGGAAGACAGAACAGGGAAGCCAGCAGGGGAAGAAAAAGATGATGCTGCTCTTGATGCCTCAAAAATGGCAAGGAAGAACCCAGGCAACTGATGTACACACCCTTGGAACAAATCTGCCCCAGAAGTACAAGACACACTCTTCGAATTCATGGAATAAATGGGAGGTGAGTGTTCAATTCCAAGACACAAGACAGAATTGGGCAAGAGGGAGGAATGCTACTACTTGTAAGTCATAGTTACATAAAAACAGCAACCACATTGTGTTTTTCTGTAATGCTCTAGATCTGTGGTCCCCAATATTTTTGGCACCAGGGACTGGTTTCCTGGAAGACAATTTTTCCACTGACTGATGATTCAAGCACATTACATTTATTGGGAACTTTATTTCTATTATTATTACATTGTAATATATAATGAAATAATTATACAAACCATAATGTAGAATTGGTGGGAGACCTGAGCTTGTTTTCCTGCAACTAGAGGGTCCCATCTGGGGGTGATGGGAGACAGTATCAGATCATCAGGCATTAGATTCTCATAACGAGCGTGAACCTAGACCCCTCGCATGCACAGTTCACAATAGAATTCGCACTCCTATGAGAATCTAATGCTGCTGCTCATCTGACAGGGGGTGGAGCTTGGGCAGTAAAGCTCTGTAGCCCCACTGATCACTTCCTGCTGTGTGGCAGGGTTCCTAGCAGGCCATAGACTGGTACCAGTCCGTGGCCCAGTGGTTGGGACCCCTGCTCTAGATTTAAGTGTTTGTAGATGAAGCACTTTAGCTTTCCCGGAAAATGTATTGAAGATCAATTTATTCAAGGTTATCATACATTTAAAAAACCCCACAAAACTCTTAACCCCTGTAACCCCAGTAGGTTTGGGAGGCCGAGCTGGGAGGATTGCTTGAGGCCAGGAGTTTGAGACCAGCACAGGTAATATTGAGTATCTCTGCTTTTACAAAACAACTCTCAAAATTTTATATGTACACACAAATTTGGACTTCCTGAATTAACCAGTTAATAGATTTTAAAATACACATTAACCCAAGAGGTAAATAATTCATCAAAATTCAGTAAAAATAATTACTTGACACCAGATAGCTAGTTTTACATTTTCCAATTTTTTAGCCAGTTGCTAGAAATCACATAAACACAGTCTGATTTTTATAAATTTGGCTGAAAAATTGAAGGACTATTATCAATTTCAGTTAACGTTTCTTTTTAAAAATTAGCTTAAGTTTGATATTGAAAATATAAAGCTTTTTAAAAATTGAAATGCTGCATGAAAGGAATAAAAATCATGTTATAATGTTAGTAGAGTTCTCAACCAGCTCACTCATATTTTAACATACTCTTACCCTAAGGTATTAAAGAGTGGATTATTTAAATACAGGTAAATAAAAGTGATAGGAGTTACAGAAATGGTGAAAAGAGGGAATGCTAGCAATTTTGTGGTGGCCAAATAAAAACAATGTATTTATCAGTAGATAAAAATGTGCAGATTAATTCTTATTTTAGACATCTGTGGCAGCTAGAAGTACAACTTTAGGCTCTTCAAGAATGACAGTTTTGATTTATATTATTCTCCACAGCTCCATTTAAGTACACTACTATGCTCTCTGCATTCCTTTTCTCTTACTTGATGGCTAATAGGCATTGCCATTCCTTGATATCTCTCAAAGAAATAAAACTAGAAGGATTTTTAAGGAGCATAAAAATTCAGCTCCCAGCTGTGTACACACACCCATACACACACACACTCACACTCACGAAGTTAGAGAGAAGCTCATAAAAACAACAACAATAAAAAGCCAGGGAATGTATAAATGTAGAACCTGAGTTTCTACTGAATATTCTTGAACGGAAACTACTAAACTACTGTAATTGTTGTGCTAACAGACAGCACTGATGTCTGAGTGAGAGTTTAAATATATGAAGATTATAAGACTATAGATAAATCTTCATATATAGCTTTTTTTTTTTTTTGAGACAAGCTCTCACTCTGTTGCCCAGGCTGGAGTACAGTGACACGATCATGGTCCACTGCATCCTCGACTTCCTGGGCTCAAGCAATCCTCCCTCCTCAGCCTCCCAAGTAGCTGGGACTGTACGTGCATGCCACTACACCCAGCTAATTTTCTCTAGTTTTTGCAGAGATGAGGTCTTGCTATATTGCTTAGGCTGGTCTCAAACCTCTGGGCTCAAGAGATCCTTCTGCCTTAGCCTCCCAAAATACTGAGATTATAGGCGTGAACCACCATGCCTGGCCACATATAGCACTTGTAAAAAAATGTTATAGTAATATATGCATGTGGTACAAAATTGAATGGTTATGCAGTAATCAGAAATCCCTCTATCCTAACCTTCATCCACCCAATCCTCCTCCTAGAGGCAACCACAATTAGCAATATCTTGAATATTTTTTCAGAGATACAACAAGAAAGATTTTAATCTCCCTTTAGTCCCTCAGTTGAAACTTAAGAGGTTTAGATTTCCACTGACTTAAAAACAATGCAATGGAATTCTGGTCTTTGGTTCAGATCTGAAAACAACTTCCATTTATCAGTCCAGAAAACTGAGAACTTACTGGTTATATCACTAATGGTTCAGGATTCCTCCTTAGAAGAGAGTTCTTTTCTCTAGCAACAAGATAAATAGCTGATTTCTTGGAAGCTGTCCTTTCTTTATAGGCCCTATTTCATTAGTTCATTGCCTGGTAATTACAGCTGCATGGAAATAAAAATGTAAAATGAGTGTGATTTCCTTTTATAGGTTGAATAATATGGGTAGCCCTGGATTGTGAAAGGAAACAGATTGCTCCTCGGTTTTTGTTGTTATATCCAAGGTTTCCTATCTGCTTTGGGTGAATTATCACTAGTCACCTAAAAACACACTGATTAAAAAAAAGGGAGAAGTCACACATCTCCCTCCTGTGCAATGCTGATAAATTTATACGGCTATTAAATAGTCATATGAAATATCAATTATTAATAACAGCAGTAGACCTTTTGAGTTCTAAGAGCTTTAAAACTGATGATCTCTCCAAAACATCTATAATTTGCAACTATTTACAGTACAGCAGAACGACCTCATGAAAATATTTATGGCTTTTACAGTGTCAAAATTTTGTTTTGTTTTGGCATTTACAGCAGTTAACTAAATGCTAGTTCTGTGTTAGTTCTCATTGCTATAAGTGTGGGAGTAAATTGAAACAATTGTGACAAACATACCATGATGGCAATGAATGATGAAAACATTATTTTCATTCCCTGCTTACATCGAAATTTTTCCAGGTATCAAACCAAGAGGTGGATTACTGGGTGCCATATAGGACTCTGCAGCTGAAAGCTCCTTTTAATTTTGGCAGAACAAATAGTTATAGTATACAATGATAGAATTGAAGGTGGAAATGTCACATCTCAGAAAGTATGCTAATAGTATTGCTAGCTATGAATTATTACCTTTAGTATGTGCCAGCAGGAAATCACATAGATCTAAACATGTTCATTACTTGTTTTCCTAGGTCAACCATCTAAGATGTTATTTGTCATTATTTATAAATTATATTTGAATTTCTGAATATAAAGCAGTCAATTTTTCTACTATTTAAGCTGAATTTTTATTTTCAAAGCTATGCACATACATAGCTTAAAAAGTCAAATATTTCACAGGGCTAATAATTTAAAAACAGCATTCTTCTGTTCCTTCCCCTGATTATTGCTCCTCAGAGAAAACCATTTTTAATTCCCTCAGCTCTTTTTCCTGGTGTCTACTGCTATAAGTCTAAGAACACTCATTTAATGCTATTTTTTCAAATTTTTATTATACTGTTGGTTAATTTCTTATTTCTAACCCCTGCCCTCCTACCACCTCAATCACAGTTACCTTCTCCTTCTCTTCTCAGTATAGCTACGGCTTTATTTGGCTAAACCAATGTTCAGTTTTCATTATGACCAATTAGATATCATTCATAGCTGATGCTTGTAGTATATCAGGATTGTAATTATTTCTTCTACACTTTGTTTTCTGGGTACTTTAAATTGTATCGTTTAAAAAATTTTTTTGCTTTGTTTTCTGTGTGCTCATGGCTACCAGAGTCATCCTGTGTTGCTTCACAAAGTGTTGAGTTCCTCTTAATATAGTCTAACACTTCAGGAAATCTCAGTTTCCCTGTTGTCTTGAAGATACACTTTCCACCCTGCTGCTCCTATCTGGGCTGCTTGTCTTCCCCATCTGCCCCTCAGCTGTCTTCCTGGGATATACTGTCACATCATCTGGGATATTTCCTTCACCTTCCTTCTGTCTGAGATCCTTATTCCTGGATCCCGAGACTTCCTCTTTATTGATTTACTCTCCTGTTTCTGGTGGGGCATATTTTCCAGTAGCTTCCTGAGAGACTGCCTGAGAGGTGAACTTTGAGACCTTGCCCATCTGAAAACGTCCTGATTCTACCATCGCACGTAATTTATAGTTAGACAGGGTGTAGAATTCTAGGTTTGCAATACTTCATTCTTAAAATTTGAAGGGATTCTTCTACTATGTTGCAGGTACTAGTTTTGGTACTGAGACATCTGGTGCCTTCAGATTCATGCTTGTTGGTATGTGACCTGCTTTCTCCTTTCCACCTCTCCGGAAGCTTTTAGCATCTTCTTTTCTATTTGTGATGTTCTGAAGTTTCTCAGTCATGTGCATTTATAGGACTGTTTTTCTTCCCATTGTGCTGGACACCTTGTATCATGGTGTCACCTTTCAGTTTGGAAACTCATGTTTTTTAGTTCTGGAAAATTTTCTTGAATCATTTGTTGAATACCTTCTTCCTCTTCTTTATTTTTTCTGATTTCTTTATGAGACTCCCATTATTTGGAAGTCAGATATCCTGGAAAAAAATGCCATAATTCTCTTTGACCTTTTTGTTGTCCTGTTCTCTCTCTCTCAAGTGGCTTGTGAACCTAATTGTAAACTTGATCAGTAAAAACCATTGTGGCAGTGCAAAGGCAAATTCAAAATTGTTATCTCTGGTTATTTTTAGTGTTTTTTAAAAACATGTTTCAGCTATTTCAGTTTTGTCATTTATCAATGTATCTTATGTTTTTATATTCCTCAGTAAATATTTGAGTGCCCTACACTGTTTTTTCCTGATGAATTGAAGCTAGGACAAACTAGAGATAATCAGTAAATTCATTAAATTGAGTTCAAGTTCTGCTCCACTCAAACTTATTCCGTTTATTCATTCAAACATTAAAAGAACTACAGTGTATGAAGCAGTTAGCTGGGTAGTAGGTACACAAAAATAAATGAAAATAAACAAAATGTCTTTTCCTTTGTGGAAATTATAAAATGTGAATGTATGTGTATGGGGATAGATGGGCAGGGGAGTATCATTGTTACTGCAATGGGGGTGAGTACACATGTTGTTACTGAAGAAAAGGAAGCTCATCTAACCCTGGCTTGGGGACAATTCATTCATACTGTCTGTGGTCTATAGAATGGGTTGGAGGGCTCAGGACAGTCTTGGAGACGAACTAAAACACCAATGAATAATTCAGGTGAGATGGTGGTGGTCTGAATTAGGTCTGTGACAAGAAGGAGAAAAGTGAATTTTGAGACACTAGGAGTTTAATTAGATAGGACTTGAATTTCATTGAATTAGAGGAAGTGAAAAAGGGGTGAGTTCTAAGGCAGAAGATAGTGAATTTAATTTTGGAAAAGTTTAATTTTATGTGGGATGTGCAAGTGGGGATTTGAATCAGAAGCTCAGAAGGGACAGAAGCCCTGGAAATAGATTCTTGGGTGTCACTCACATATGGTACTGTCTGGAGCCATGTGAATTGAGAGCACAGGAGGAAAGTGTGTCAACTCAACAAGGTCAGAGAAAGTTTGATGAAGAAACCTAAGGGAACATGGAGATTTAGAGGCTAGAAAGAGAAGAATATCCCACATATGTCAAGAGAAGAGAGGGTTAAAGAAATGAATACTTGGCATGATCAAACGCTACCATACATTCATATAAGGCTTTATGATATGTGTGATTTTGCATATATTTTCTTACTTAATCCCTGTAGTGGCTTTATGGTTCATCTATCTCACTTTTCCACTTTTTTCTAAAAATGTTTAGATAAGAAAACGGAGGCCCAGGAACACAGCAATTTGTTCAAGATTACAAAAGTTGGCTGGGTGCGGTGGCTTAGCCTGTAATCCTAGCACTTTGGGAGGCTGAGGCAGGTGGATCATGAGGTCAGGAGATCAAGACCATCCTGGCTAACACGGTGAAACCCTGTCTCTACTACAAATACAAAAAACAATTAGCTGGACATGATGGCACATACCTGTAGTCCCAGCAACTTGGGAGGCTGAGGCAGGAGAATTGCTTGAACCCGGGAGGCAGAGGTTGCAGTGAGCCGAGATTGTACTACTGCACTCCAGCCTGGGTGACAGAGTGGAACTCTGTCTAAAAAAAAAAAAAAAAAAAAAATTACAAAAGTTGTGAAAAGCAAACTCGGGTGTTGAACAGATTTCTGGAGTTTCTCAGGTGCAGAGTGGTGTGTCCAGACTGCAAAGTGGCACAGTTAATGTGAGCCCTCACTGTGTGCAGGCACTGTGCTGAGTGCTTTGTGCACATTATCTCATTTAATTTTCAAATCTTATACTATAAACTTGTTAACATTATAATCCCCATTTAAGGAATGAGGTAGAGGAAGCTCAGAGGTTAAGCAATCTGCCCAAAGTCATAAAACCAGTAAATGGTAGAAGCGGAGGAATTCAAGTCCATTTGCTGTATGACACACATATTAACAATTCCATCATTACATATGAATTTCTTTCATCCAAAGACTTTCCTGATTTTTTTTTTTTTTTTTTTTTTTTTTTGCCTACTAATGCTTCTGGGCTGCATAAAGATAAAAATCTCAATAAATAATAGTTATTTTGAAGGGCCTACAATGTGGTGAGGTGCTCAACTAAATAATTTATTTGTAGTCTATTCACTCTTTACAAACCTGAATGGGAAAGTATTTTTACCCCCATTTTACAGATGAGAAAACTGACCCCCAGAGATTAAATAACAATACACATTGTATGCATGTTTCAAAATATCACTTGTACCCTTAAAAATTTTTTTAGAATCACATGGGTCCTATAAATATGTATAAATATTACATATCAAAATGTTTTTAATTAAAAAAAATAAGGACAGAGTAGGCATTCCCGCTCAGATCCTTTTCCTTTTCTTCTTCTCTTCTTTCTTCCTTCCTTTCCTCCCTTAGCCAACCCTCCTTCCCCATCTCCTCTATCCTTCTCTTTCACTTGGCCTACTGCTTCTTAGGTGACAATAAGAGTGAATTTAGAATGAGATATAGGTCAAGGGAATGGGATATAGGTCAAGGCACTGGGATTCAGAGGAGACAAGGGGTAAGCACTTTGCTAGTGTAATTGTAATGTTTGGAACTCAGTTAAAATGTTCACCAGACTCTCTGGTGCCCTGATATACCCACATAGGGGCTTGTGTGATTGAGAACTAAGGTTTTTAGACATTTAGTTTGAAATATAATTAACTGTGTATATCAAAGTTTGTAATTTGAGACTAATAATTGAGAATAAAATTGATGGATAATTAAGTAAAATAAAATATATCTTAGACATAAAGAACAAGAGACCTTAGTGGTCATTCATAATTTGTTTCATTTTTATATAAAAATTATTTTCTTCCCATACACAAAACCTGAGTGCTCATCTACTTGATGATTTATGACACAGAACTGGAGTTACTTATGTCAAAGCTCTGCTTTGTTTTTTTTTCTTCTTTTGAGATGGAGTTTTGCTCTTGTTGCCCAGGTTGGAGTGCAGTAGTATGATCTCGGCTTACTGCAACCTCTGCCTCCTGAGTTCAAGTCATTCTCCTGCCTCAGCCTCCCAAGTAGCTGGGATTACAGGCGCTTACCACCATGCCTGGCTAATTCTTTTATTTTTAGTAGAGATGGGGTTTCACCATGTTGGTTAGGCTGGTCTCAAACTCCTGACCTTAGTGATCCACCTGCCGCGGCCTCCCGAAGTGCTGGGATTACAGGTGTGAGCCACTGCACCCAGCCCGAAGCTCTACTTAGAAGGACAGCAGTGCTCTATGTTCAAGACAGAGCTTTTCTCTGTGCCTCAAAAACCAGTTGAAAAAGAGCATTGCAATATTATGTGTTAACTGTTCTGTAGACCAAAAATGTTGGTTATATTGATGGCAAAACCTGAAAGAAATCCACAACACAGAATTAGGTAGATACTGCCCCCTCTCCCTTGGAACTTTCTACATTCCACATTTTTACTAAAATGCTTATGATGCTGTTTCACGATTTGTTTATATCTCTGCTCTACAACTTTGAAATGCTTGAAAGCAAGGTTTAGGTCATATGTTTATCTTTGTAACCACAGAGTTTAGCACAAATTATGTCCTCAAGTTTACAGATTTAACTAACCATAGTCAGGGACTCAAATTTTGTGTAGTCAGGCATATGTTCTAAACCAGAAATTGTCCCAGTGTTTTCCTCACTTCACTTAGGATCACATATGTTTTTTTTTTTTTAATACAGAGTCTCACTCTTGTCACCTAGAGTGGAGTGCAGTGGCACGATCATGGCTCACTGCAGCCTCAACCTTCTAGGCTCAAGTGATCCTCCTACCTCAGCCTCCTGAGTAGCTAGGACTACAGGCATGCACCATTACTAGATAATTTTTATATTTTTTTGTAGAGACAGGATCTTGCTATGTTGCCCAGACTAGTCTTCAGCTTCTGGGCTCAAGTGATCCTGCTGCCTCAGCCTCTCAAAGTGCTGGAATTACAGGTGTGAGCCACCACACCTACCCACTTAGCATCCTGTACAAATTTTACTGTTAAAGAATTTTATGTTTTAATAGACTTCTACCAAGCAAACTACAATTTTAAAAATAATCTCTGGCTTCTGTTCATTGTTGATACATACATATACAATACTCGTTGAAAAATTCCAACCAAGAATGAAGAAATGTGATGTTTTGGTTAGCCTTGATAATGCTATTGTGGTTAACTAGTATTCTTATTTAACCATGTGAACTACTAAAGTATCATTCAACTTCATTTTTTAACTGTAACATTTATTTTAAAGATTTATCCATATTGATATAGCTAAACTTAAGCCCATTCTTCCTTAAAAACATGTATTAGAATGTCAAACCTCTAATACAGGTTTAGTGGTTACACCTGGGAAGAGAGGAGGGCAGAGATGAGAGTAAATATGTTTCTATTTCTGTAATGCTTTATTTCTTTAAGAAAAAATCTGAAGCAAATATGGCAAAATATAAACCTGTTAAATGTGGTTGGTGGGTACATATCTATCTAATTCATTTTCTGTATGTTTGAAAATTTCATACTTTAAAAAGTGAAACAGCTGATTTCAAATGCCTCTTTTAAACAAGCACCTATGTAAAATGGCATTAATACATTTACTTATTTTTAAAAAGTTAAAAAAAAACTTCTAAGATTGAAAACATTTGCCCTTAACTTTAGAAAAACTTTAAAAACATCAGAGTAAATATAGAATTCTAATTATAGACAATAGAAAAAGATCAAGAGAGATTTGAAGCTCTCAAAAATTGAAATTTTGATATTTAAAGTTAAGATTTCATTAAAGCCTATGCATCCTAAATTACCACCTGTACTTAGACAACTCAATGTTTAGTATAGACATTTGTAAATTCCAGACACTCACACCCAACAGTCTGCTTTAGTTTTTCTCTGAGCCCCATATGATCCAAACGAAAGTCATGGGCCCCTGCACTGTCTTTAATGTAATACACATAAACCTAGTTCTCTTATTCCAGTGACTGGAGTCATGCAAGTCAGAAACCCAGGGAAGTTTCTTAATTGCCACGCCTTACAATGTTAATATTACTTCATCACATGGGTTTTTTTTTTACAGCAGTCTTTTAAAGATTATGTCTATTTTATGAAGATTATTTCAGTTAAACTAGCACTATATTCATAAAGCTACTTAACCTGGCATACATAAACAGAGGCACAGTCAATATGTGAAAGTCAACACTGCGGAACGCTCATCCTTTCCTTACATTACCTCACCTACCCTAAATGAGTCATGACACCTGTCATACTGACTAAGTGAATCCCTGGGATAAATATTAATGAAGCTTAAGTTTTTAATATGTGTTTGTACAAGTTTGAACACTTTGTCCTTGCTGTCCAGTGGAACATCTTGTATACTCCATATTGGAGACTGCAACTCTATACTGTGGTCAGAATATTTTTGAAACTCAAAATGATTATGTTTCTCTTTCCTCCCTATCCTTCATATATTAACCTTCCAGAGACTTCCTATTTGCTCTAAATATGAAGACCAAAATCTTTAGCATGGCGTTTGGTCAAGTCTTTTCACAATTTGTCCTCTATCTCCCTCTTCAGCCTCACCTTACCAAAAGCTAACCCTTGCTCTTTGATACAAAGATATGAAGAAATGCACCTCCCTATGGTTTGATCGTAGCACGTATCTCAGTTGTAATTTTACTTGCATATTTTATTGTTTAGTATCTACCTCCTATACCACAAGCTATGTAAGTTATTTTAAGAAGTAAACAATCAAAATAAGAAAGAAGATAAAGCAATTTCTCAAAAGATTGATATTTTCACAAGACATCGGCCAATGAACCTAGATAAAAGATCATGTGTAAAAAACACCAAAAGGTCAAACAATGATGGGAAAATATAAAAAATAATATTTATTGTTTATAAGAAGAAAATAGAGGCTTTAAAAAATATCTTATTTCCACTTTTTTAAGGCTTTTTAAAATTAGAAAAAATAATAAAAAATGGCCATAAATTTATTTTGGAGAAAGGCTCAGACCCACCACTTTGAGCTGATGGTATAAAATTATAGATGACAGTGACAAAACTATTCAATGTTTATTTCTTTATCAGTATTGCCATTTAGATATGCTGATTGTGAAATATTGCCTAGCTGTTCTTTATAGTTGTTCTTTATAGATTCTTTATATATATATACACACACAATATATATACACACATATTGGCCATACATATATATATGGCCAAGATGAATTATAACTTTAGGAACAGAAAAAATTAGCAGATGGATTTTATAAACCAATAAAATATATATATAAGTATATACATATGTATTTAAGGAACTGCAATTTGCTTTTTAAATTAAAAAATTAAACTAGTTTCAAACCTATAGAAATGTTGCCAGAATAGAACAAAATTATTTTTTTATTTTCAGACAGGGTCTTGCTCTGTCACCCAGGCTGAAGTGAGACGGAGTGATCATGGGTCACTGCAACCTTGACCTCCTGAGCTCGAGCTATCCTCCTCTCTCATCCTCTCAAGTAATTGGTGCCATCGTGCCCAGCCAAATTTTTAATAGTTTATAGAGATGGGGTCTTACTTTGTTGCTAAGGTTGTTCTCAAACTTCTGGCCTCCAGCAATATTGCTAGCTTAGCTTCCCATAGCGCTGGGATTACAGATGTGAGCCACCTTGCCTGGCTTGAACAAAGCAATCGTTTTTGTTTGGATGATTGCTTAATATTTTACTATGTATATATATTTATTGCTTCTCTCTCTCTCCCCCGATCTGATGTCCCTCTACTCCCTAAATACTTCAGTATATACATGCCCTAAACTGGGACACTCTGCTATAATAGTATCAATATAGTTGGCTGCCAATAAGAAAATCAACGTTGATAGAACACTACCATTGAATCCACAAACTTTGATCATATTTTGCCAGCTGTCCCAACAATGTTTTCTTCCTCTTTTTGGTCCAGTATCCTATACAGGAAATTGCATTGCATTTAGTGGTCATGCCTCTTTAGATTCCTTCAATTTGGAACATTTTAGTATTTCACTCTCTCTCAAGTCCCTGGGTTTTAAAGAATGGATTCCTTTTATTCTATGGGACAACCCTAAACACAGGTCTGTCTGATGTTTCCTCATGACCAGACACAAGTCATGCATTTGTGGCAGGAATATCACAGAAGAGATGCTGTGCTCTTCCTAGTGCCTCATATCCGGAGGCACCACACAATGTTGATCTGTTCCACTGCTTGATCTTGGGTGCCTGTTTATGTTAGTGTTTACTAGATTTCCAAAGGCTCAATTTTTCTTTAAGACCAATTAACATTTGAAGGCAAGACTTCTAGGATTTTACACTAATATCCCGTTTCTCATCGAGTTTCCCACACCAGCAATTGCATTCATTGACAATTTCCACCTGAGCCAACCATCATAATGAGGGTTGCCAAATGGCTGCTTATTTGCTTCTTTCTACAATTATTAGTTGATACTCTACTATAACAATACATTTCTCTTCTCACATTTCTTTATTATTTATATTAGTGTGGATTCATGGATTCCAGTTTTAGTTACTGAGTTTTCATTTGATAATATTATTATTTATTGTGATGTGGATATTATACCAGATTTGACCAGTTTTATCCCTGTTAAACTGGCTTCTGTATCCTTTTGACATATCTCCATCACTCATTGTATATGTTTTTTAGAGATAACAAAATGCACCAGGTACATTTTTTCATTCCATATTCCAGCCCTGGCATTAGCCATTTCTTAAAGGACCCTTGATTTCTTTTAATAAAAGATAATATTCATTAAAGGAATGAAACAATGACCTGGGTCACCTGGAGTTAGCCATTTCTTAAAGAACCCTTTGTTTATTTATTTATTTATTTTTTGAGATGGAGTCTTGCTCTGTCACCCAGGCTAGAGTGCAGTGGCACGATCTCCATTCACTGCAACTTCTGCCTCTTGGGTTCAAGTGATTCTCCTGCCTCAGCCTCCCGAGTAGCTGGGGTTACAGGCATGTGCCACCACGCCCAGGTACTTTTTGTATTTTTAGTAGAGACAGGGTTTCACCATGTTGGCTAGGCTGGTCTCAAACTCTTGACCTGAAGTGATCCACCTGCTTTGGCCTCCCAAAGTGCTGGGATTACTGGCGTGAGCCACCATGCCCAGCCAACCCTTGATTTCTTTTCATGAAGGATACCATTTATTAAAAGAATGAAACAGTGATCTGGGTGCTCATGTTCATCATTACCGAGGTGTCATTACATTGGGAATTTTCAGTAGAAAGAGCTAGGAAATGTTGTATGTATATACACATGTACATGTGTATGTATACAAGCATATGATTGTAACTATTTTTATTTATGTACGTGTGTGTGTGTGTGTGTGTGTGTGTGTGTTTTCATACCTGACTTGATGCTGATACTTTTAATTCTAATCATATACCTTGGGGTTCTTTTTATTTATTATGTATTTTTATTTTTAGAGACAGAGTCTTACTCTGCTGCCCAGGCTGGAGTGCAATGGTGCGATCATGACTCACTGCAGTCTCGAACTCCTGGGCTCAAGCGATCCTCCTGCCTCAGCTCCCCAGTAGCTGGGACTACAGCCATGTGCCACCATGCACAGCTAATGTTTTTTATTTTATGTAGATCGGGTGTCACTATGTTGCCCAGGCTGGTCTCAAATTCCTGGCCTCAAGTGATCTTCCCGCTTCAGCCTCCCAAAATGCTGGGATTACAGGCATGAGCCACTGTGCCCAGCCAAGATTCATTTTAGTCTGCTTCCTTTACATGGTGCAAATTCCTTCTCAGATATTAAGAAATATAGTTTTTAATATCTTCACCTCTTTCCTTTCTTCCCTCTTCCTTCTTTCTTTCCTTTTTTCCTTTTTTTGCTTCCTCCATTTCTTCCTTTCTTTCTTCCTTCCTTCCAAGACATAGGGTCTTGCTGTGTTGCCCAGACTGGACTTGAACTTCTGAGTTCACATCATCTTTCCTCCTTAGACTCCAGAATAGCTGGAATTACAAACATGTGCCACTGCGCCCAACTGCAGTAGTCTTCTAATTGGTTTCCCTGCTTCTTCACTTGCTCCCATATGGCCAATTCCCTATATAAAGCTAGAGAGATTTTCTAAAACATAAATCATATGTCTCTTCTCTGCTAAAAGTGTGCCAATGGCTTCCCACTAAAGTTAGAAAAAAAAATCTTTGAAACTAAAGATTGGACTGTCTTAAAAGCAAACAGACTATATAACAGTCACATGTCTTAATCTGTTTGCTATAACAAAATACCACAGACTGAGCAATTTATAAACAACAGAAATTTATTTCCGACAGTTCTGGAGGCTAAAAAGTCCAAGATCAAGGTACTGGCACTGGCGCATGTTAAGACCTGCTCCCTGCTTCCAAGATGGCACCTTGTTGCCATGTCGTCATGTGGCAGAAGGTGGAAAGGCAAGGCTTTCTTCAACCTAGAGCCCTTTTTAATAATGGTTCTAATGCCATTTAGAAGGGCAGGACCCTCATGACTTAATCACTTCCCAAAGTCCACATCTCTTAATACTGTTGCATTGAGGATTAAGCTTCAACCTGAACTTTGAAGGGGACATAGCAGCATAGTAGACTTTTAATAAATATTCACCAATTGAAAGAATAAATTAGAATTTCAAAACAAATTGAAAATGAAGAAAGTAAAGGTATACACTCTCCTATCTCTATCACACCCACATCCAAACAGAAGATGTTCTTAGATCTAATATCAGCGTTTTCAGAATTGGATTACTTTGCTATTGTCTCTATTCCCACCATGGATCATGCTCCCATCATATCTTCAGTATTGCTTGCATTTTCACGATAGTTCCCTAACTGTTATTTCAGTTTCTGCCCTTGCCTCCCTTCACTCTATTTTCACAGAGGCCAGAATAATTCGGTTAAAAAATGCCGGATCACATCACTTCTCTCTTAAAACCCTTCAGTGGCTTTCCGTTTTACTCTTGGTAAAAGCCAAAGTGCTTTAAATGGCCAACAGGCCCTGTATTCATTATCTGTTGCTATGTAACAAAGTACTCAAAACCTAGTTGCGTCAAAACATACATTTATTATCTCATGGTTTCTGTGGGTCAGGCATCTGGGCCCAGGCTCTCTTGTATGGCTGCAATCAATTTATCAGCTGGGGCTGAATCGTTGAAAGGCCTGACTGAGGGAGGTTCTGATTTCAAGCTCACGTTGCTGTTGTCAGGCTCTGGTGCCCTGCTGATTGTTGGCTGGAGACATCAGTTCTTTGTCATGTGGCCCAATCCATACAACTGTTTACAACATGGTAGCTTGCTTCCCCCAGAGTAAGGGCTGTGTGTGTGAGGGAGAGAAAGACAGATATTCCCTAATGTCTTTTGAGTCTTTATACTTTTCTATGGCATTTGTTGTATCCAATATCTCATGTGTTTTACTCATTGTCTGTTTCCTCATTTCTCTATCCTCATTACAATATAAGCTACAATAGAGCAGGACATCTTGCTTGTTTCACTGACTATTTTATCTACAGTGATCAGAACAGTGTTAAACACATTCAAAACAAATACTGAATAAATGCAATCATTTCAGAAAATATTTGAGGAGTCTCAAAAACAGACATCCATCTGCTATGAAACCCTGTAACATACAGAATTACTGTAAAAGACTGTAGTGTATTCATGAAACAGAATCCAGAGATTACTGTATAGGAAGAAAAAAATTAGAACAGTCCTACCAAACATACACCAAAAAACAAACAAAAATTCAACAATATACAAAGAATATTATTAGTATTTAATATATATACACATAAACACAAAGACTGTCATACAGATTTTGTCATATGTGGTTATGTATAACCACCAATAATCACCAATTTTCAAGTTCAGTTCTTGGTCTTGGAGTCAATGATAGATCTGTACCCTTCATGACAGCACAAGAGACCTGGGTTTTTGGGGTAGATGCAGCATTCCTTTCTTCTCTTAGAAATACATTGCACCTGAAAGGGAAAAAGGTCAACCCCACTGTTTTTTTTCCAGATTATGAGCTCCTCCTTAGAAGCCAGCCAAGCATGCCCAGATGATGGGTTAAGGCTACTGAGCTTTCCATGGTGCTAGTGCAGTTTGCAGTCTTGCTGTATTTCATAGTTGCCCCACAGAATTTATTTCCCTGTCAGCCATGGACAGCTGTATGAATTGACATCTCAGAGGGTATCTGCCAAGTCTCTGGAAATGCTAATGCCCATGCTGATTAGGTTGGACAATGTCAACTTGTTCTGGGCATCAATCCATTGAGCTACAAGCTTCTCATGATGGGAAAAGAGGGCTTCCTGAAGAGAAGTAGACAGCATGCTCAAACTGCTAAGAAGGGTGATGACAAAGCTCCTGCTAAGGCCCTGGTTCTTTTAGGAATTATCCTCATATTGTCAGCTCAGGCTATGGTTTGGGCTGTGAGATCTCATCTTCCTTCATCTTCTGTGGACCCACTGGCTTGCCAAGACCTCTTTAGGAAGGAAGCAGTCTGAGGAACTGCAGTCTGAGGGTCTGTCATTTCTATAGAAGCAGCTGGAGATATTGGGAAAATGGGCCAGGATTGTGGCTTCTCCAGACTGCAACAGAGCAGGACAGGAATTTTCCTCTGCTCCAAATCTCAGCCCCTCACCGTGTCCCTGCCTAAACAACAAACACATACATTCTTTTTTTCACTTCCGCTTTTGCTTCTGCATCAGTTGTTTTTCTTTTACAAACTGTCAAGATCCTATTGATCAGCATCCAATTCATTTAATTATGCAATCCAGTTATCTTGTATCACCTAGAAAAAGTACATATAAGACTGTCTTAAAATAAAAGACTAGTGACAATAAAGATTTTTTGCCCAACAGAGGCCATTGAAGGATATACTTCCTCTTTAAATCATGTGAAATTCATCCTGGAATGCTTTTCTCAAAGAATATACTCATTTCTTTCATATCTGAACCATAGCTGAAGTAGTAGATTCCCATGCTTTTCCTCCTGTCTCATTTCTCTTTTTTGCAGCTCCTGGCCACAGTGGGAGCCATGATCTCTCTCCTTTACATGTGGCTGTATTCCCAGAGCTTTCATTTCCATGTGGCACATTTTTATGCTCATTTTGGGTACCCCAGTTCTCGGCATATTGTTAGGCAAAGATACGTGAAAGGTAAGGTAACTTTGTTTCTCTGGTGCTATTCTACTGGGGGAAAAGAGGTGGGGAGAGATTTGCTGGTTAGAGTTCTAAAAGTAATGGCAAAAACCACAATTAATTTGCACCAACCTAATATATCTGTAGGCTTATAGGTTTTAGCATTAAGCAGTTAATTGAGTCCGTTTTTAAAAATATAATATCTTCTGTTTACCTAGGAGCTGGTGTAGTGAAGGATGAAGAGAAGGCAATGCATTGGTTTAGGTAAGATGATGACATCTGCCCAAAAGCAAAGCTTCAGAGTTACCTGTTCAGAAAGTACAGGTTGAGCATCCCTTATCTGAGATGCTTGAGACCAGAAGTGTTTTGGATCTTGGATTTTTTTTATTTTTTTATTTTGAAATATTTGTATTATACTAACTGGTTGAGCATCCCTAACCTGGAAATTCAGAATCTGAAATGCTCCAGTGAGATTTTTCTTTGAGGGTCATGTTGGTGCTCCAAAAATTTCAGATTTTGGAGCATTTCAGATTCAGATTTTCTGATTAGGGATGCTCAACCTATGCTGAAATAGAAAACCTTATAATTTTGGTGCTCTTTCCCTAGAGCAAAAATAAGCTAGAGATCTTAATATTAAAGTCTTGGTACCCTTTTTACTTTTTCCACTTGGTGATGAGGTAGGAGTACTGGTGGAGCTATGGAGAGGGTGGGGCCAATGCATTTTAAAACAGTCTACACAATGTAAGCAAAGAGCAGTTTAGATTCAAAAGAGCCAATCTGGGGAACGTGGACCAATCTAGGTCAAGATTCAGAATATCAATAAGTTTATTAACAATGCTCTGTGTTAACGTTACTTTGGTTATTAAGGTTTTGAGCTCTTGACTATAAAACATACACTAATTTGAAATTTACAAACTGGGCTACATGTTAGAATCACCTGGGGAGCTTCTGAAAAATGCTGATGCCCAGCTCCAGATTGATTTAAATGAGCAGAAAATGATTCCTAGGTGAGTGTAATATGCTGCCAGCTCAAACTACTCCAGAAGTCTATAATGGTTAATAAAGTAAACATGAACCAGCAGAAGAAGGCATTTCAGGAGCATATTCTAAAGCTTAAAATCGATATTCTGATAAAGTTCACCTGACAACAGAAGAAACACCTTTGAGAATCAGGAAGGGAGTGACATGGTTCCAAAGTGGCAAATTGTCGTTGGTGATTAACTGCACTTGGCTGAAGTGCTTGCCACTGGGAGTATAGTCCGTACACCCAGAGCATTGGCATCGCCAGGTGGGCACTTGGTAGGAATGCAGTCTCTGAGGCTCTAACACAGACCCACTGAAGTAGAATCTTCATTTTAATAAGTTCCTGGGGTGACTGATATGCACTCTCTGATATTGTAGCCAACAGCCACAATGTGGCCATATAAATGTAAATGAATTAAAACTAAATAAAATCAAAATTTTAGTTCATAGTTGCACTGTCTACATTTCAAGTATTCAATAGCCAGTACTGGCTACTGTACTGGACAGTGCAAATATAGATTGATTCTATCTTTGGTAAAAATTCTACTGGAAAGTACTAGCAATTTACATTTAGTTTCAGCAATTGGAAATAGTGCTTAAGGGTCAGTTTACATGTTATTGAATTTCTAACATTCCCAGGTAGTCCTTTCCAGCATTTTGATTGCCTGTACAGTTTGGAGAAAAGAGTATAATTATATTCATATTTGGAAAAGCTGATGAATTGATTGAAACAAATATGCAACTAATTTTTTTAAAAGTACTGTACTTGTTTCAAGTAAGAAAAACATTTTTTTTTTTTGAGACAGAGTCTCCCTCTGTCACCCAGGCTGGAATGCAGTGGCATGATCTCAGCTCACTACAGTCTCCTCCTCCTGGGTTCAAGCAAGCCTCAGCCTCCCAAGTAGCTGGGATTATAGGCACGTGCCACCATGCTCGGCTAATTTTTTTTTATTTTTAGTAGAGACTGGGGGTTAGTCAGGGTTCTCTAGAGGGACAGAACTAATAGGATAGATATTTATATATAAAGGGGAGTTATTAAGTAGTATTAACTAACATGATCTCAAGTCCCACAATAGGCCATCTGCAAGCTGAGAAGCAAGGAAGCCTGTCTGAGTCCCCAAGCTGAAGAACTTGGAGTCCAATGCTTAAGGGCAGGAAGCATCCAGCATGGGAGAAAGATGTAGCCTGGGAGGCTAAGCCAATCTAGCCTTTTCACATTTTTCTGCCTGCTTTTATCCTAGCTGTGATAGCAGCTGATTAGATTGTGCCCCCCCAGATTAAGGGTGGGTCTGCCTTTCCCAGCCCACTAACTCAAATGTTAATCTCCTTTGGCAACACCCTCACAGACACACCCAGGATCAATCCTTTGCATCCCTCAATCCAATCAAGTTGACACTCAGTATTAACCATCACAAGTCCACCCCTTGTCAACTTTAACCGATACACATCTCCTGAGATCATACATAATCTTCAAATAAAAACCATAATAAGCTCATAATTATGCCTAACATAATGCAACTATCCTTCATACAGCCAGAAATGCACCACTCCCCAACCCAAATACTATTATATAAAGTTAACGATACTCAAATGCTGATATGAAGTAAATAAATCTTATGTCACATGATAAACAAAAAAGGAAATAAAATGAAGTTATTTTCTTAGTACAAGTGTATACATGCACACACATGTTTTTAACAAAAGAAGGAGGAAATACTCATGACAATTACAGTCTCCATTTCTGCAACTGGTCACGGGGCCATTGATGATTACCTTCTTCTACTACCCATTCGTATTTCCTTTACCTTCATCAAGCACCTTAGCAGATCATGGTTTTTTTCCTACCTTCTTCTACTACTCATTCGTATTTCCTTTGCCTTCATCAAGCACCTTAGCAGGTCATGGTTTTTTTCTTAGTGGAGTGACCAAAACCTTCATTCCTGAATGGTCTTGGCCAACTGCCTGGATTGGGCTATTGTAGTTTCCCATTGACCTTAATCACAAAGCATGATAATACTAAGAGACATCCTAAGGGATCTCCTGTATTCCATACATACTCTTCCTTACCTCTGTTGTGGAGTAGTAGACTGACTTCATCTTGATAGCCCGGGTCAATCACCCTAGCCAACACTGTAACTCACTTCTTAGCCTGTTGACTTAAAGGTAGGAGGAGCCTAAAGTGTCCAGGTGGCAATCTTAATTTAATGGAATTTAATCTTAGTTTAATGGAATCACTGTGTCTCCTGGTGGCAACATTTCTCCCACTGGAACTAAGACCTCTAGGCCAGCAGAATGTAATGTCATGGAAACAGGAAGCAAAAATTTTGTTAGTGGATCACTAGGGGTGATGGTGAGTGGTGCCACTTCCATTTCCAACCCTTGATTCCTGGACCCATGAATCCTGGCTATGGGAGAAACAGTACCATATATTGAATGCTGATTCAGAGCATACATGGCCTTTTGGAGAACTTTGCCCCAGCCCTGGCAAAGTATTGTCACCTAGTTGGCATTGTAATTGTGACTTCAAAAGGGCATTCCACCATTCTATCAATACAGCTGCTTCAGGATAATGGGGAACATGGTAAGACCAATGAATTCCATGAGCACGAGTCCACTGCTGCACTTCTTTAGCCATAAAGTGAGTGCCTTGGTCAGAGGCAATACCATGACTGTGGATAAGGTATTCCGTGAGCCCATGGATGGTAGTCTTGGCAGAATCATTGCATGCAGGATAGGCAAACCCATATCTGGAGTAAGTGTGTATTCCAGTGAGGACAAACCTCTGCCCTTTCCGTGATGGAAGAGGTCCAATATAATCAACTTGCTACCAGGTAGCTGGCTGATCACCCCGAGGAATTGTGCCATATTGAGAACTTAGTGTTGGTCTCTGTTGCTGGCAAATTGGGCACTCGTCAGTGGCCGTAGCCAGGGCAGCCTTGGTGAGTGGAGGTCCATGTTGCTGAGCCCATGTGTAACCTCCACACCTGCCACCATGGCCATGTTGTTCATGGGCCCATTGGGCAATGACAGGAGTGGCTGGGGAAAGAGGCTGAATGGTATCCACAGAATGGGTCATCTTATCCACTTGATTATTAAACTTCTCCTCTGCTGAGATACTTGTAGGTGAGCACTCACATGGGATACAAATACAGTTTTTGATCACTTAGAGAGGTCTATCCACATAAATCTTTCTCAAATTTCTTTGTCACCAATTTTCCAATCATACTTCTTCCAAGTCTCTGACCAACTAGCCAAACCATTGGCTACAGCCCATGATTCAGTATATAATTGCATATCTGGCCATTTCTCCTTCCATGCAAAGTGTACAACTAGGTGAACTGCTTGAAGTTCTCCTCACTGGGAAGATTTCCCTTCACTGCTGTCCTTCAGGGATGACCTAGAAAGGGGCTGTAGTGCTGCAGCTGTCCACTTTCAGGTGGTGCTTGTGTATCGTGCAAAACCATCTGTCTTCTCTTAAAAAAACCCTAGTCTTCTCTTCCTCTGTCAACTGATCATAGGGAACTGCCCATAAGGCCATTGGTGTATGCTGTGGGAGAGAAGATAGGGTGGCAGGAGTGGAGACCATGAGCATTTGAACCACTTCCTCATGTAACTTACTTGTGCCTTCAGGACCCACTCGAGCCCAATCACGTATATACCACTTCCATTTAATAATGTAATGCTGCTGTGCATGACTTACTTTATAGCTAAATGGGTCATAAAGCACTCAGTTCATGATAGGCAGTTCAGGTCACATGATGACTTGATGACCCATCATTAAATGTTCAGTTTCCACCAAAACCCAGTAACAGGCCTAGAGCTGTCACTCAAAAGGAGAGTAGTTATCTACAGAAGTTGGCAGGGCCTTGCTCCAAAATCCTGGAGACCTCCACTGTGATTCATCTATGGGGGCCTGGCAAAGGCTCCAAACACACCCCTATCTGCCACTGACCCCTCAAACACCATTGAATCTGCTGGGTCATATGGTCCAAGTGGCAGAGCAGCTTGCACAGCAGCCTGGACCTGTTGTGGAGCCTTCTCCTGTTCTGGACCCCACTCAAAACTGGCAGCCTTTTGGGTCACTGGATAAATGGGCCAGAGTAACACACCCAAATGAGGAATGTGTTGCCTCCAAAATCCTAATAGGCCCACTAGGCGTTGTGCCTCTTTCTTGGTTGTAGGTGGGGTCAAATGCAGCAACTTATCCTTCACCTCAGAAGGAGTATCTTGACAGGCCCCACACCACTGGATCCCTAGAAATTTGACTGAGGTAGAAGCTGCCTGAATTTTTGTTAGATGTATTTCCCATCCTCTGGCATGCAAATGTCTCACCAATAAGTCCAGTGTGTTTGCTACTTCTTGCCCACTGGATCCAATCAGCATAATGTCATCAATGTAATGGACAAGTGTGATATCTTGTGGAAGCGAAAGGCGATCAAGGGCTCTCCAAATAAGATTATGACACAAAGGCAGAGAGTTGATATACCCCTGAGGTAGGACAGCAAAGGTATATTGCTGGCCTTACCAGCTGAAGGCAAATTGCTTCTGGGGGGCTTTATGGACAGGAATGGAGAAAAAGGCATCTGCGAAGTCAGTGGCTGCATACCAGGTATCAGATGTGCTAATTTGCTCAAGCAATGAAACCACATCTGGTACAGTTGCTGCAATTGGAGTCACCACTTGGTAAAGCTTACAGTAATCCACTGTCATTCTCCAAGATCCATCTGTCTTCTGCACTGGCCAAATAGGAGAGTTGAATTAGGTTGTTGTGTGGATCACCACCCCTGTGTCTTTCAAGACTTTGATGGTGGCGCTAATCTCTGCAATCCCTGCAGGGATGCGATATTGTTTTTGATTTACTATTTTTCTAGGTAGAGGCAGTTCTAATGGCTTCCATTTGGCCTTTCCCACCATAATAGCCCTCACCCTGCCAGTCAGGGAGCCAATGTGGGGGTTCTGCCAGCTACTAAGTATGTCTATGCCAATTATGCATTCTGGCACTGGAGAAATAACCACAGGATGAGTCCAGGGACCCAATGGACCCACTGTATGTTGGACCTGAGCTAAAACTCCATTAATTACCTGACCTCCCTAAGCCTCTACTTTAACTGGAGAACCACAATGACATTTTGGGTCCACTGGAATCAACTTCAGCTCAGAGCCAGTGTCCAGTATTTCCCCAAATGTCTGATCACTTCTCTTTCCCCAGTGCACAGTTACCCTGGCAAAAGGCCGGAGGTCGACTTGGGGAAGGATGGGAGAAAAATTAACAGCATAAGTTGTCAGTAGTGTAGTGGGGTCCTTCCTTAAGGGGACATGCCCTCCCCTTCATTCAAGGGGCTCTGGGCCTGCAAACTGGCTCAAGTCTGGAAATTGATTGAGGGATCATGATTCTCTGTTTTTATAATTCAAATTAGTCTTTTGTCCATTCCATCTGGAAGTTTTCTGCTTGTCTAAATTGAGTAGGAATGCAGTAGACTTCCCATCAATTTCACTTCTAGGAACACTGTGATTAATTAGCCATTGCCAGAGCTCTACACAAGTCAGAATATTCTAATTTCTGCTTTGCCTCTGCTGTCCATTATAGTAGCTATGCCCACCTTGCCTTTGATGGTTAAGTGCCGTCACTTGGCCTCTGCCACCTTGGGATCCAATTATTCTCATTCTATTTAAATTTTGTAGTTGAGTGACTGCCATTCCCACTGTTAGATCTGCCACACGGAGAAGAGCAATTACAGGACTCTTCAAAGGTGCAGATGCTGCCCTCACAAATCTATTTTGCAATGCGTTGGTCAAGGGTATATCTTCTGGACCCTCCCAATTGAAATGTATAGGTCTAAAGTGACTCCAGCATCCTAATCTCCCTAAGCCTTTGGATCCCTTCCTCTACATTAAACCAAGGGAGATCAGGCATTTCCAGCTCGCTCACAGTGGGCCATCGTTTAATCATATTTCAGCTAACTAAGCAAATAAACTATTGAACCTTTTTTAACTCCCCAAGCTGCAACATTAAATGCAGAATCCCTGCTTAGTGGACCCAAATCAATAAATTCAGCCTGATACAACTCTATTTTTTTTCCAACATTACACCACACGCTTACTATCCATTCCCATGCCTGTTCTCCAGATTTCTGTTTACATAACTTACAAAACTCAAGCAGTTCTTTTTGAATGTTGCACACCGCCTCCTGGATCACACTGTGAACCTCACATCTAGAGGCCTGCCAGGACTTTAGTTATAGGTCTAGAGGCAAACAGGGGTATTGGGGGTGGCTCCTGAGGAGAATCAACATTATCTTGCCTGGCAGCTGCCTCGGGGGAAGCCATCACTGTTGCCTCAGGCAGCATAGGGTTTACCTCCTCAGACAAAGGTGGAAAGACTGATGGCAGCATGGGTTGGGGAGGGGATGTTGCCACTACTGGGGATTTGGCAATTGTTTCTTCTGGCAAAAAAGTTTCATCAGAATTTACAAACACAGTGTCCCTAGTTTCATCAGGGTCCTCCCACACATCCTCATTCCAAGTTGCAGGGTCCCATTCTTTTCCAGTCAATGCCCTCACTTTAATAGTAGACACCTGGAAAGGCTGTGCATGCACCTTTCATTGCAGGTCAGCCACTCTCATGAGAAGAGCTTGTGTCTGTTTTTCCACAATTTCAGCTCTTTCTCTACAGGAGATAAGACTCAGGACAATCTTGGCAGACTTGAGGCTCAGTATCTGCTTCTGAAGCCAGGAGTTAGAATCCCTAACTTCATAATTTTCTTTCATCACTTTGTCCACTGAACTTAGGAGCAACCAACCAACTTCATTATGTTCCTTGGTCCTTCACATATGGTCAAAGGTATTATGTATAGAGTCACTAGGCTCCTTGCCTCTCATGAGCAGTGAATCAGGAGTGTCAAATGCATGTATTTTGCATAACTCTCTAAACAGTTCATGCCAAGGACTATCAGTGTTCTCCATAGTTTTAGAAGTAGAGTCCTTAGCATTTTGGGGTCTAATCATATTAAGCAGTGAACTCCATAAACCCCAAAACCATCCTTAATATTCTGTTCCTCTGGAACCACTCCTGGTACCAAAATCTGTATTAGTCAGGGTTTTCTAGAGGGATAGAACTAATAGGAGATATATATGTGTGTGTGTGTGTGTGTGTTAGTGTGTGTGTGTGTGTGTGTGTGTATGGGAGTTATTAAGCAGTATTAACTCACCCAATCACAAGGTCCCACAATAGGCCATCTGCAAGCTGAGCAGCAAGGAAGACAGTCTGAATCCCAAAGCTGAAGAACTTGGAGTTCGATGTTTGAGGGCAGGAAGCATCCAGAATGAAAAAAGAGTAGATTGGGAAGCTAAGTCAGCTAGCCTTTTCATGCACTTCTGCCTGCTTTTATCCTAGCTGCTCTGGCAGCTGATTAGATTGTGCCCACCCAGATTAAGGGTGGGTCTGCCTTTCCCAGCCCACTGATTTAAATGTTAATCTCCTTTGGCAACACCCTCACAGACACACCCAGGATCAATACTTTGCATCCCTCCGTCCAATCAAGTTGACAGTATTAACCATCACACAGGGTTTCACCATTTGGCCAGGCTGGTCTCGAACTCCTGACCTCAAATGATACACCCACCTAGACCTTTCAAAGTGCTGGGATTATGGGCATGAGCCACCATACCTGGCCAAGAAAAACATTTTAATGAAGGAGGCTTATTATTTTTTGGCTAGATATATGGTAAGATAGAAGTAATGGTTTCTAGTAATAGTCTTTATTGGTGCTGTCCTTGGTTTTATGAAGGGGATGCTTTTTTATAAGGTTGTTTCTTTGTTTTCTATAGCATGCTTCCCCCCATCACCAGTCCCCTTTCTTCTCCCTCCTTTTCGGACAAGCCTCCTAGCAGGACCATCCTGGTGCTGCCTTTAACCTTGCAGTAGGAACACTGAAAAACATGACTGGCTCCATGGAAGCAGGGTAATAAAATTTGCTGTCTTTTCCCTTCTAGCTGACATGTCATTCTTTCCAAAGATGCCCCTCATATACTACCTGCAATTCACAGGCAAAAACATTTTTTATATAGCTCACTTTCTGCTCTTGCCTTTCTATGTTCTTACATTGCTGAGTTACAATAAAAGTCACAAAGCAAGGGAATGCAATATTCATATATGTGCATATATCCCACTGACTAAATTCTTCAGGCATTCTGTGAGCCTGAGATGAAATGCTGGGTTATTTCATGGTCCTCACACTCTCCTGTGAATTCTTATGGCCCCCTTAAATATCATCTTTACAGCCTTACCACATTTTCTTATAAACAGAATAGAGCAGACACGAATATAAGGTAGAGAACTCTCTTTGGGCACAAATATCTTTAGTGTCTGTTGGACTAATCCTCTTGATTACTCACAGCTATAAAAATAAATATACCACTACTTTCTCTGGAGAAGATTTTCTTAATGCTTTTGAATAGTTCATAGTCTATGACATTTTTATTCAGCTATTTTGAGTCAGACACATTTTTTGATAGGGTCCCGAAAACAAACCATTAAACTTTCAGCTTGTTTTCTCTTTTTTTAAAGTAATGCAACTGACACCTACTTCATTTCCAATTAATGTGTACAACAACCTCCTGCAACTCCAGCATTTAATCTTCTACCTCAGGCTAAGAGGTAGACCAGGTTTAGAAAAAAAGTTCAGTAAGGGGCTGAGGATGGGGTGAATCTTTGGAATTTGTACAATAGTCAGGGATGTTGCCTGCAAAATTGGTAATAAAATTTTGAAATGACCATTTTGAGGCAGCCAAGTCAAAATGGCAAAGCCAATATGTTCTACTTTACAACTGACGGTTACCAGATGGGAGGTTGTATAGAATCCCTCTCCAGTTAGCACTCCCAAACCAAAATATAGAATTTGCTTGCAAGAGAGGGGTGCCTCCAACATTACATGAGATTCTTGGCTAGAAAAACTTCTCTAAATAGGGCAAAATAATCTAGCTAGGCTCTGGTCTTTTAAGAATATTTATTTGGGTAGCTCTGATTGTATTATGAAGATTCTTGTATTAGTCCATTCTCATGATGCTATGAAGAAATACACGAGACTGGGTAATTAATAAAGAAAAGAGGTTTAATTGACTCACAGTTCTGCATGGCTGGGAAGGCTTCAGGAAGCTTACAATCATGGCAGAAGGGGAAGCAAACACGTCCTTCTTCACAAGGTGTTAGGAGAGAGAAGAATGAGAGCTGAGTAAAGGGGGAAGCCCCTTATAAAACCATCAGATCTTGTGAGAACTTACTATCACAAGAATAGCATGGGGGAAACCACCCCCATGATTCAATTACCTCCCACTGGGTCCCTCTCATAACACATGAGGATTATGGGAACTACCAGTAAAGAGGGAGACTCAACCATACCATATCATTCTGCCCCATCCCCTCCCAAATCTCATCCTCACATTTCAAAATACAATCATGCCCTTCCAACAGTCCCCCAAAGTCTTAACTCATTCCAGTATTAACTCAAAAGTCCAAGTCCAAAGTCTCATCTGAGATAAGGCAAGTTGTTTCTGCCTATGAGCCTGTAAAATCAAAAGCAAGTTAGTTACTTCCTAGATAACAATGGGGGTACAGACATTGGGTAAATACACCCATTCCAAAATAGAAAAATTGACCAAAACAAAGGTGCTACCAGCCCTATGCAAATCTGAAATCTGATAGGGCCCTCATTAAACCTTAAAGTTCCAAAATGATCTCCATTGATTGCATGTCTCATATCCAGGTCATGCTTACGCCAGAGGTGGGCTCCCACAGCCTTGGGCATCTCCGCCCCTGTGGCTTTGCAGGGTACAGCCACCCCTCCTGGCTCGTTTCATGGGCTGGCATTGAATATGGCTTTTCCAGGTGCAAAGTGCAAGCTGCCAGTGGATCTACCATTCTGGGGTCTGGAAAATGGTGGCCGTCTTCTCATAGTTCCACTACTCAGTGCCCCAGTGAGGACTCTGTGTGGGGTCTCTGACCCCACATTTCCCTTCCACACTGCCGCAGCAGAGGTTATCCATGGGAGCCCTGCCATGTAGCAAACTTTTGCCTGGACATCCAGACATTTCCGTATATCCTCTGAAATCTAGGTGGAGGTTTCCAAAACTCAGTTCTTGACTTCTGTGCACCCACAGGCTCAACACCACATGGAAGCTGCCAAGGTTTGGGGCTTGCACCCTCTGAAGCCATAGCCTGACATGTACCTTGGCTCCTTTTAGCCATGGCTGGAGTGGCAAGCACACAGGGCACCAAATCCCTAGGCTGCACACAGCAGGGGGTCCTTGGGACCAGCCCAGGAAACCATTTTTTTCTCATAGGGCTCTGGGTGTGTGATGGGAGGGGCTTACATGAAGGTCTCTGACATGTCCTGGATACAGTTTCCCCATTGTCTTGGTAATTAACATTGGGCTCCTTGTTACTTATGCAAATTTATGCAGTGGGCTTAAATTTCTCCTCAGAAAATGGGGTTTTCTTTTCTATCACTTTGTTTGGCTGCAAATTTTCCAAACTTTTATGTACTGTTTTCTCTTTAACATTTTGCTACTTAGAAATTTCTTCTGCTAGATTCCCTAAATCATCTCTCTCAAGTTCAAAGTTCCACAGATCTCTAGGTCAGGGGCAAAATGCCTCCAGTCTCTTTGCACGGCAACAGTGACCTTTACTCCAGTTGCCAACAAGTTCCTCATCTCCATATGAGACCACCTCAGCCTAGACTTCATTGTCCATATCAATATTAGCAGTTTGGTTGAAGCCTTTCAACAAGTCTCTAGGAAGTTTCAAACTTTCCCACATTTTCCTGTCTTCTTCTGAGCCCTTCAAACTGTTTCAGCCCCTGCCTGTTACCCAGTTCCAAAGTTGCTTCCACATTTTCAGGTATCTTTACAGCAGTGCCCCACTCCTGGTACCAATTTACTATATTAGTTTGTTAATACGCCACTCTGAAGAAATAACTGAGACTGGGTAATTTATAAAGGAAAGAGGTTTAATCGACTCACAGTTCTGCATGGCTGGGAAGGCCTCAGGAAACAATCATGGCAAAAGGGGAAGCAAACACATCCTCTTCACAAGGCAGCAGGAGAGAGAAGAATTAGAGATGAGCAAAGGTAGAAGCCCCTTATAAAACAATCAGCTATCACAAGAACTTACTCACGATCATGAGAATAGCATGGGGGAAACTGCCCTCATGATTCAAATACCTCCCATTGGGTCCCTCTCATGACATATGGGGATTATGGGAACTACAATTCAAGATGAGATTTTGGTGGGGACACAGCCAAACTATATCAGTACTCCTGATGAAACCCAGGTGAAATGGCAAGTGTTTCCCTCATCACCTTACAATGAGTTTAAACAGCTGGTACTCTGGCCCTTAACTCAAACTCTTGAATGTGCAGGTGCTTTTGGTTTACTCTTTCTTAGCACTACTAAATAACTGTTTCTTCTAGGGATGTAGAAATGCTCCTTAATGTTGCTGCAAAACGGGGGATCCAAGAAGCCCAAGAACTTCTGGAGAATGTTATTTGGACTAAAAGCAAGCTCTTGCCAACTGAAAGAACCGGGAGTTCTTATAAACCATAATGTGTGCCTGCATGCTCTTCCTGGAACATGGGATGTTCTGCTCTCACTTGTCCACTGTGGCCTTGCAATGCTTTGTGGCATTTTCAGTGGAAGCTCCTTTTACTTATAGTCTCATATGCTGCTGCAGCATTAATTTGCTGGTTAAAATCCTTTAAATGAAGTGTTACTTATATGTTTTCCTGGGATCTGAGTTTGATCTCTTCTGGATAGAGGAATATTTTATTTGGGTTTCATTACTGCTCACTTCAGCTAAAGTTTCATTCAAGCCAGTGAGCATTCTATAACGTGGTAAGTGGAAAATAACGAAGAAACCTGTCACACCAGAGATTGGCTTCTTGGATGTGTTAGCTGGCACTCACAGATCCACTGAAAGAGCTAAACTCATCATTAGCCTAATCTATGACATGTGATGTTCTGCCTAAAATAAGCCTATTTTCATTTCTCTCCATTTCAATTTTCTGCTCTATTAGGTTTCTATAGTATTTTATTACACTCACTTTTTGTATTACAGAAAGTCCTTTATGGGGGTAAAAAGGCTGTTATTGTTGTCAATGAAAGGGAAAAGGATAAAGTATAAGACCTAACAATTATTGACCATCTGCCACATGCAAGATATTTTCTTAGCTGTTTAACATATATATATATATATATATATATATATATATATATATATATATATATATATTTGAGACTGAGTTTCGCTCTTGTTGCTCAGGCTGGAGTACAATGGCATGATCTCTACTCACTGCAACCTCAGCCTCTCAGGTTCAGGATGTTATCCTGCCTCAGCCTCCTGAGTAGCTGGGATTACATGCATGCACCATCACATCCGGCTAGTTTTTTCATTTTTAGTAGAGACGGGGTTTCACCATGTTGGTCAGGCTGGTCTTGAACTTCTGACCTCAGGTGATCTACCTGCCCTGCCCTCCCAAAATGCTGGGATTACAGGAGTGAGCCACCACGTCTGGCCTGCTTAACAAATATTTTAACATTCACTAGTTATAAAAGTCTTATAAGGTGGATCTTATAACTCCTGTTTTACAGAGTGAAAACAGGTGTAGAGAAGTTGTGATATGTGCAAAGTCACAGAGTGAGTGATAGAGTGGGGTTTTTAGTGCTGGCAGTCTGATTCTAGAGTCAACATTCTTAACCAGTTCTACCAACATTACTCTCCCAAGTCATTAACATCTCTTTCCTAACAACAAAGATGTTCTAAGAACAGATAACTGGGTTTATTACTGGCATATGGTGAACACTTATCTTAGCAAATAACTCAGCCCCATTTTCTGACTATGATTTTTTTAAGGACAAACCACGTAGTCCTATTCTTCAAAAGTGGTGTTTTTAACCTTAATTATAATTAGCTGTATTTATCTCATTTAGATTATAGCACAATTTTCTCCTTGGAATATACATGCAGAAACACAAAATGAGGGTGACAAAAGTGTCAAACTGGAATTCAATATGATGATTAAGCTGTGTTTAAAATATTTGTTTCCCTTTTGATTGCCTTGTTTACACTGTATACATATGGAATATGACTGTAAGCCTTCAGCAATCTTCTCTTTGTCCAACGTGAACACATAAACCTTTAAAGATGTACATGAAATGGTCACATGCAATTTTAAATTCTTTAATGTAGAAAATCCCAAATTCATAAACTAAATTCTTCACGTGAACCTTTGGTAATAGTATTTTTATCTTCTCTAGAAGCACTTTATTTTTCTTACATTTTTCCCAGAGAAACCAGTCTTCATTTCAGTTTATGTTGTTCAAGATACAACTCTGGAAATTTTATTCTGTGCCACAAACACTTATAAAATACTAGGACAATAATTTCAATCATCGTGTTAGTGTGCATTTTTTTTAACCTTCACAGTAATATCCCCTTAACTGTCTTGTAATTTAAATGCTTGTTTACAGTAACAACCCAAACTTACAAGTATGAAAATATACCATAGGAATATGATCACTAAATAGTGTTTTTTTATTTTAAAAAATTCCTTTAGGTGTCTTCTATAAACATCTCCAACTAACATTGATTTAGGTTGTTTTAGGGTTATAATGTCTTCTAACAGTTCTTTGTTGTTGAAATAAAGTAATAGAGTAGTTGAAAAAGCATAACAACAATTAGAAAGACTTTGTAAAGCCTCACATATAAAACCCCTTCACTTTTAACTTTGGTAATACTTGGGTGTAAGATCGGGAATAACCTACCAGTCCATCAGGGTTGAAAAATAATGCTTCATGCAAAACCAGAAAATGTGATGGATGAGGATTCCCCTGAATCCAAAGCTCTGCTTCTACTTCCTTTGCTGTGTCTGGGCAAAAATTCAGGGGAAAAGCAAGACATAAGAAAGAAATTGGATCATAAAGAGAGTGAGAGCATGAGAGAACGAGAATGGATTTGCATGTGTTTGGCCGGTTCAGATACCCCAGGTTCTGCTTGCTTTCTTCCTTCCCTGTGCTCCTTCTGGGCCACAGAGGTTGAGAACCTCTGCACTCTTTTAGATGCCCCAGGTTTCCTATTTAGCCATTTGATGTCTTGATCCTTTTTCTCAAGGTCTGCCTTAATGTTAATATAAAAATATTTTACATTAAATATGACATATATTTACAGTACACATATCTTAAATCTACAACTAAATGAATTTTACGTATATATTACCCATGTAACTACTGCTCAGATGAAGATGCAGATTTACAACATTCCTTCCAAGTCAATACTCCCAGGTAACTGCTATCCTGATATATATTCCTACAGATTAGTTTTGCCCACTTGTGAATACTATCATATTTGTTTGTAAATTTGGTTGTACATATTATACTGTACATTCTTTTGTATCTAGATTCTTTCACTCATGATCATTTGTGAGATTTATCCTTGTTGTTGCCTGCTGCTGGAATGAGTTCATTCTCATTTGTATAGTATTCTGTTGTATGATTACACCACAATTTATCTTTCTACTTTTGATGGGCATTTATATTACTTCTAGTTTCTGGCTATTAGTAAAAAAACAAAGTACCTATGAACATTCTTGTTCATGTATTTTCATGGATACACTCATATCTTTTGAATATATACCCTATCTCTGGTGTGACAGGTTTCTTCGTTATTTTCCACTTACCACGTTATAGAATGCTCACTGGCTTGAATGAAACTTTAGCTGAAGTGAGCAGTAATGAAACCCAAACAAAATATTTCTCAAGGAAGCAGGACAGCACATTTGCATATACCAGCATTGGAACCATTGTACCAGTTTACTTATCTTGAACAAGTGGCTTAACCTTTCAGAGCTCCAGTTTCCCCAGTTGTGCAATAACTACTACCTCATAGTGTTGGTTTGAGGATGGATTGGCTAATGTTTAAAAAACACATAGCACAATCCTTCACATGAAGTAATGAAACTGAAGTTAGTTATGTTAAAGTTGTCAGGCATGAGAAAACGAGAAAATAATCACTTTCTGTCAGAGGTGGACTTACACTGAAGCAAATGCAGTTTAAATTTTAATGAAGTTTAAGGGCCCCTTGCAAGTAAGTATACTCAAAATAAGATATTTTAACTACAATTGGCTAGGATGACTCTTCTCATTTTGATTTCATCTCCATCACATTTGCCTTTATTTCAACCGGTATTGGAGGGCTGTAGGCATTCTTGGCTTTCAGCTGTGGGAAAGTTGAGTAGGGAATATGTTTAGTTTGGGCTTATGAGATATGTTTGACTCACATTTCTATACATAATTGGGTTACTTCTAGCTGTCTTGGTGTTGGAATGGCTTCTAGAAAACCTCTGACTGCCCACTGTGCTATGTGCAGATGCAAAGGCCAGAGTTGTGGCCAAATGGTTGGACGTGTGCACAGTATCCAGCTTCAGAAGAATGTGGGTGGTAGAGGAGGAAATGGTTTGATATATTCCTTAGATGCACCTAGTGGAAAATTCTTCTAAACCTTAGAGCTCACATGTGAAAGACACTTGGATGGAAGTGTTTCTAATATTTGACCACAATCCTGAAACTTTATGTGAAGTCACCAATCATTTGTTGTGAAACCAAAAGATACTTTATTCTAAACTATTGATAAAATAAATTTTAACACATTGATAAATCTATTTTAAACTGTTGATAAAATAAATTTCAAAGACGCACTGAAGTCCTATTCTATAATAGATATTATGAAATAATTATCATCCATAAAGGTGCTCAAAGAGCATGAAGTCCAAAACATAGGAAAAAGAGACAACTAGAAGTATATCAGGACATTAATTAATAAAATTATATTATTTTTCTGGCCTTTTGGTTGATTGTAGTATTTATCAGTTTTTAATGTATTTGTTGTGTTTTTTTTTTCTCATCCCTGATACTTTTGTAGTCAGTTTGGATTCACAAGTTTGCATGTTTTTTTTCTTGTTTTTTTTCTTTTATTATTATACTTTAAGTTTTAGGGTACATGTGCACATTGTGCAGGTTAGTTACATATGTATACATGTGCCATGCTGGTGCGCTGTACCCACTAACTCGTCATCTAGCATTAGGTATATCTCCCAATGCTATCCCTCCCCCCTCCCCCCACCCCACAATAGTCCCCAGAGTCTGATGTTCCCCTTCCTGTGTCCATGTGATCTCATTGTTCAATTCCCACCTATGAGTGAGAACATGCGGTGTTTGGTTTTTTGTCCTTGTGATAGTTTACTGAGAATGATGATTTCCAATTTCATCCATGTCCCTACAAAGGACATGAACTCATCATTTTTTATGGGTGCATAGTATTCCATGGTGTATATGTGCCACATTTTCTTAATCCAGTCTATCATTGATGGACATTTGGGTTGGTTCCAAGTCTTTGCTATTGTGAATAGTGCCACAATAAACATACGTGTGCATGTGTCTTTATAGCAGCAGGATTTATAGTCCTTTGGGTATATAACCAGTAATGGGATGCCTGGGTCAAATGGTATTTCTAGTTCTAGATCCCTGAGGAATCGCCACACTGACTTCCACAATGGTTGAACTAGTTTACAGTCCCACCAACAGTGTAAAAGTGTTCCTATTTCTCCACATCCTCTCCAGCACCTGTTGTTTCCTGACTTTTTAATGACTGTCATTCTAACTGGTGTGAGATGGTATCTCACTATGGTTTTGATTTGCATTTCTCTGATGGCCAGAGATGATGTGAGCATTTTTTCATGTGTTTTTTGGCTGCATAAATGTCTTCTTTTGAGAAGTGTCTGTTCATGTCCTTCGCCCACTTTTTGATGGGGTTGTTTGTTTTTTTCTTGTAAATTTATTTGAGTTCATTGTAGATTCTGGATATTAGCCCTTTGTCAGATGAGTAGGTTGCGAAAATTTTCTCCCATTTTGTAGGTTGCCTGTTCACTCTGATGGTAGTTTCTTTTGCTGTACAGAAGCTCTTTAGTTTAATTAGATCCCATTTGTCAATTTTGTCTTTTGTTGCCATTGCTTTTGGTGTTTTAGACATGAAGTCCTTGCCCATGCCTATGTCCTGAATGGTATTGCCTAGGTTTTCTTCTAGGGTTTTTATGGTTTTAGGTCTAACGTTTAAGTCTTTAATCCATCTTGAATTGATTTTTGTATAAGGTGTAAGGAAGGAATCCAGTTTCAGCTTTCTACATATGGCTAGCCAGTTTTCCCAGCACCATTTATTAAATAGGGAATCCTTTCCCCATTGCTTGTTTTTCTCAGGTTTGTCAAAGATCAGATAGTTGTAGATATGCGGTGTTATTTCTGAGGGCTCTGTTCTGTTCCATTGATCTATATCTCTGTTTTGGTACCAGTACCATGCTGTTTTGGTTACTGTAGCCTTGTAGTATAGTTTGAAGTCAGGTAGTGTGATGCCTCCAGCTTTGTCCTTTTGGCTTAGGATTGACTTGGCGATGCGGGCTCTTCGTTGGTTCCACATGAATTTTAAAGTAGTTTTTTCCAATTCTGTGAAGAAAGGCATTGGTAGCTTGATGGGGATGGCATTGAATCTGTAAATTACCTTGGGCAGTATGGCCATTTTCATGATATTGATTCTTCCTACCCATGAGCATGGAATGTTCTTCCATTTGTTTGTATCCTCTTTTATTTCCTTGAGCAGTGGTTTGTATTTCTCCTTGAGAGGTCCTTCACATCCCTTGTAAGTTGGATTCCTAGGTATTTTATTCTCTTTGAAGCAATTGTGAATGGGAGTTCACTCATGATTTGGCTCTCTGTTTGTCTGTTATTGGTGTATAAGAATGCTTGTGATTTTTGTACATTGATTTTGTATCCTGAGACTTTGCTGAAGTTCTTATCAGCTTAAGGAGATTTTGGGCTGAGGCAATAGGGTTTTCTAGATATACAATCATGTCGTATGCAAAGAGGGACAATTTGACTTCCTCTTTTCCTAATTGAATACCCTTTATTTCCTTCTCCTGCCTAATTGCCCTGGCCAGAACTTCCAACACTATGTTGGATGGGAGTGGTGAGAGATGGCATCCCTGTCTTGTGCCAGTTTTCAAAGGGAATGCTTCCCGTTTTTGCCCATTCAGTGTGATATTGGCTGTGGGTTTGTCATAGATAGCTCTTATTATTTTGAAATACATCCCATCAATACCTAATTTATTGAGAGTTTTTAGCATGAAGGGTTGTTGAATTTTGTCAAAGGCCTTTTCTGCATCTATTGAGATAATCATGTGGTTTTTGTCTTTGGCTCTGTTTATATGCTGGATTACATTTATTGATTTGCGTATATTGAACCAGCCTTGCATCCCAGGGATGAAGCCCACTTGATCATGGTGGATAAGCTTTTTGATGTGCTGCTGGATTCGTTTTGCCAGTATTTTATTGAGGATTTTTGCATCAATGTTCATCAAGGATATTGGTCTAAAATTCTCTTTTTGGTTGTGTCTCTGCCCGGATTTGGTATCAGAATGATGCTGGCCTCATAAAATGAGTTAGGGAGGATTCCCTCTTTTTCTACTGATTGGAATAGTTTCAGAAGGAATGGTACCAGTTCCTCCTTGTACCTCTGGTAGACTTTGGCTGTGAATCCATCTGGTCCTGGATTCTTTTTGGTTGGTAAGTTATTGATTATTGCCACAATTTCAGATCCTGTTATTGGTCTATTCAGAGATTCAACTTCTTCCTGGTTTAGTCTTGGGAGAGTGTATGTGTCAAGGAATTTATCCATTTCTTCTAGATTTTCTGGTTTATTTGCATAGAGGTGTTTGTAGTATTCTCTGATGGTAGTTTGTATTTCTGTGGGATCGGTGGTGATATCCCCTTTATCATTTTTTATTGCGTCTATTTGATTCTTCTCTCTTTTTTTTTTATTAGTCTTGCTAGCGGTCTATCTATTTTGTCAATCCTTTCAAAAAACCAGCTCCTGGATTCATTAATTTTTTGAAGGGTTTTTTGTGTCTCTATTTCCTTCAGTTCTGCTCTGATTTTAGTTATTTCTTGCCTTCTGCTAGCTTTTGAATGTGTTTGCTCTTGCTTTTCCAGTTCTTTTAATTGTGATGTTAGAGTGTCAATTTTGGATCTTTCCTGCTTTCTCTTGTGGGCATTTAGTGCTATAAATTACCCTCCACACACTGCTTTGAATGCGTCCCAGAGATTCTGGTATGTTGTGTCTTTGTTCTCGTTGGTTTCAAAGAACATCTTTATTTCTGCCTTCATTTCATTATGTACCCAGTAGTCATTCAGGAGCAGGTTGTTCGGTTTCCATGTAGCTGAGTGGTTTTGCGTGAGATTCTTAATCCTGAGTTCTAGTTTGATTGCACTGTGGTCTGAGAGATAGTTTGTTATAATTTGTGTTCTTTTACATTTGCTGAGGAGAGCTTTACTTCCAAGTATGTGGTCAATTTTGGAAGAGGTGTGGTGTGGTGCTGAAAAAAATGTATATTCTGTTGATTTGGGGTGGAGAGTTCTGTAGATGTCTATTAGGTCCGCTTGGTGCAGAGCTGAGTTCAATTCCTGGGTATCCTTGTTGACTTTCTGTCTCATTGATCTGTCTAATGTTGACAGTGGGGTGTTAAAGTCTCCCATGATTAATGTGTGGGAGTCTAAGTCTCTTTGTAGGTCACTCAGGACTTGCTTTATGAATCTGGGTGCTCCTGTATTGGGTGCCTATATATTTAGGATAGTTAGCTCTTCTTGTTGAATTGATCCCTTTACCACTATGTAATGGCCTTCTTTGTCTCTTTTGATCTTTGTTGGTTTAAAGTCTGTTTTATCAGAGACTAGGATTACAACCCCTGCCTTTTTTTGTTTTCCATTTGCTTGGTAGATCTTCCTCCATCCCTTTATTTTGAGCCTATGTGTGTCTCTGCATGTGAGATGGGTTTCCTGAATACAGCACACTGATGAGTCTTGACTCTTTATCCAATTTGCCAGTCTGTGTCTTTTAATTGGAGCATTTAGTCCATTTACATTTAAAGTGAATATTGTTATGTGTTAATTTGATCCTGTCATGATGATGTTAGCTGGTTATTTTGCTCGTTAGTTGATGCAGTTTCTTCCTAGTGTCGATGGTCTTTACATTTTGGCATGATTTTGCAGCGGCTGGTACCGGTTGTTCCTTTCCATGTTTAGCGCTTCCTTCAGGAACTCTTTTAGGGCAGGCCTGGTGGTGACAAAATCTCTCAGCATTTGCTTGTCTGTAAAGTATTTTTTTCTCCTTCACTTATGAAGCTTAGTTTGGCTGGATATGAAATTCTGGGTTGAAAATTCTTTTCTTTAAGAATGTTGAATATTGGCCCCCACTCTCTTCTGGCTTGTAGGGTTTCTGCTGAGAGATCCGCTGTTAGTCTGATGGGCTTCCCTTTGAGGGTAACCCGACCTTTCTCTCTGGCTGCCCTTAACATTTTTTCCTTCATTTCAACTTTGGTGAATCTGACAATTATGTGTCTTGGAGTTGCTCTTCTCGAGGAGTATCTTTGTGGCAGTCTCTGTATTTCCTGAATCTGAATGTTGGCCTGCCTTGCTAGATTGGGGAAGTTCTCCTGGATAATATCCTGCAGAATGTTTTCCAACTTGGTTCCATTCTCCCCGTCACTTTCAGGTACACCAATCAGACGTAGATTTGGTTTTTTCACATAGTCCCATATTTCTTGGAGGCTTTGCTCATTTCTTTTTATTCTTTTTTCTCTAAACTTCCCTTCTCGCTTCACTTCATTCATTTCATCTTCCATTGCCGATACCCTTTCTTCCAGTTGATCGCATCGGCTCCTGAGGCTTCTGCATTCTTCACGTAGTTCTCCAGCCTTGGTTTTCAGCTCCATCAGCTCCTTTAAACACTTCTCTGTATTGGTTATTCTAGTTATACATTCTTCTAAATTTTTTTCAAAGGTTTCAACTTGTTTGCCTTTGGTTTGAATGTCCTCCCGTAGCTCAGAGTAATTTGATCGTCTGAAGCCTTCTTCTCTCAGCTCGTCAAAGTCATTCTCCGTCTAGCTTTGTTCCATTGCTGGTGAGGAGCTGCGTTCCTTTGGAGGAGGAGAGGCGCTCTGCTTTTTAGAGTTTCCAGTTTTTCTGCTCTGTTTTTTCCCCATCTTTGTGGTTTTATCTACTTTTGGTCTTTGACGATGGTGATGTACAGATGGGTTTTTGGTGTGGATGTCCTTTCTGTTTGTTAGTTTTCCTTCTAACAGACAGGACCCTCAGCTGCAGGTCTGTTGGAGTACCCTGCCGTGTGAGGTGTCAGTGTGCCCCTGCTGGGGGGTGCCTCCCAGTTAGGCTGCTCGTGCTTGGGGGTCAGGGCTCAGGGACCCACTTGAGGAGGCAGTCTGCCCATTCTCAGATCTCCAGCTGCATACTGGGAGAACCACTGCTCTCTTCAAAGCTGTCAGACAGGGACATTTAAGTCTGCAGAGGTTACTGCTGTCTTTTTGTTTGTCTGTGCCCTGCCCCCAGAGGTGGAGCCTACAGAGGCAGGCAGGCCTCCTTGAGCTGTGGTGGGCTCCACCGAGTTCGAGCTTCCCGGCTGCTTTGTTTACCTAAGCCAGCCTGGGCAATGGCGGGCGCCCCTCCCCCAGCCTCACTGCCGCCTTGCAGTTTGATCTCAGACTGCTGTGCTAGCAATCAGCGAGACTCCGTGGGTGTAGGACCCTCCAAGCCAGGTGCGGGATATAATCTCGTGGTGTGCCGTTTTTTAAGCCCGTCGGAAAAGCGCAGTATTCGGGTGGGAGTGACCCGATTTTCCCGGGTCACCCCTTTCTTTGACTCGAAAGGGAACTCCCTGACCCCTTGCGCTTCCGGAGTGAGGCAATGCCTCACCCTGCTTCGGCTCGTGCATGGTGTGCACACCCACTGACCTGCGCCCACTGTCTGGCACTCCCTAGTGAGATGAACCCGGTACCTCAGATGGAAATGCAGAAATCACCCATCTTCTGCGTCGCTCACGCTGGGAGCTGTAGACCGAAGCTGTTCCTATTCAGCCATCTTGGCTCCTCCCTCTGCATGTTTTTTTTCTTAAGGGAATCTTCAGATTGTGAAAACTTCTGGCCACATACTACCTGAATCCACCCTTGTTTGTGATCATATACCCTGTTGCCAGTGACCCAGAAGGACCTTGTAGACACACCTTTCAGTTTGTGGTTATCTTTGGCTGTGATTTCTGATGTACCATGAAACTGAGAAACCTGCATTACATAATATTTGCAGGGACAGGAATTTTTTTAAAATTTCATCCTCATTCCACATTGCTTCACTTCTTTTAGGCAAGCCAAGTATGTATTGCCTTTGCATTACTGAAGGAGAATATGGGGGTTCTTTGTCCTCTTTTGTTCCAGGGTAATTACATAAAAGAAGCTGACTCTATAGATCCCTGACCATGCAGAATGAGATGACAAACTATACATCAGATAGAGGTACTATGCCCCAGAAGTAAATTGCTAGAAACAACAACCTCATAATCATTGTTACTTTATATGTAAAGAAACTGAGGTCTAGCTGATTTATCAGGGACATAGTGATTGGAATTAAGTCCAACTCTGGATTAACTCAGTTCTACAACTTGCTGCTGCCTTGCTAAGTGATTCACTTCAATGATTCACTTCAAAAACATGAAAGAAGAAAGATTTACCTTGAATGTACTTGGATATTGATGTTTCCTTGGCAACAGGTTCTAAATTAAGAGCAAAATAGTGATTGAACATATGCAGTTTTGTTAAAAAATTGTGGGCTCTGAAGCAGCAGCCTCAGAAATTCCTCATTCTTTGTTAATTGAAAAGTTTTGTTCCTGGATACTGCCATGTAGCAGTTATTTTAGAAAAATCTATTTTCTAGGCAGGAAAACAGGAGGCCATTCCCCTTTTCCTCTGAATCTCCCTCTGCTTTGGCCTTTTTTACTTTCTTGTAGTAAATCAGAGTCACGTGCATAATCAGCACTTAACACCCCCTCATTGAGATCTAATCAACAGTACCTGTCTATAATTGAAGGGATTAGACATAATTTAGTTGCAATTAAATGCTGCCTAGTATGAACATAAGGTAAATTATTAATAGAATATCCATTTTTTTGTCTTGATACTTTAAATTCCTTGTTTAGTCCAAATCATTCCAGTGCTACATTCCTTGTATAGCTTTTCTTTTAAAAAGAGATGCTTTTATGGAAATGCTGTGGTTTTGTGTCATCTACTTCCTTTGAGGGATGCTATAAAATAGAACCCCTTTAAACCGTAGGGATATTGTTCGTTCTAGCTTTGCTAATCACAGTGTGGTTCAGGCCAGAAATTCTGGGGTCACCTGGTAGCTGGTTAGAAATG